>NC_142874.1:14452148-16944472 GCF_051225735.1 Oryctolagus cuniculus | reverse complement strand
TTTTTTTTGCAACTGTTTTGGGAATATTCCATTTTAGAATAACATGTACTTTAGAGAAAATTCCCGCAAATGAAGAAATACAAAGTATTATTTGCAGAGGTTTCTGTCGTGTTTCTTATATTTAACTTCTGAGTGAGCTTCATTCAATTGTCTTTCTCTGTCAAATGCACGTTGAAAATATGATTCCCAGCTTAGATTTGTGAAAATTAGCATTAAGAAAAGTCAGAGTAACAGGTTTCAAGTGACAGGTATTCCCTGGAAAAAGGCAGAATCCTGGTGTTCTAAGACATCGTGGGCTCCATGCATTCTCACATTTCTTTGCACGTTTAAACAAAGCCTGTTACTCCATTTCTTTAAAAACATAGTCAAAAATAAATTGGTTTTTACCCCTATCATGCTGAGTATTTCATATATCACCCGCATCTTAAATTGTCAACAAACAACAGAGCTCGCTAACAGTTGAGGAAGGCAAGAAAGAAGATCAGCAGGCACTAACACAGGATGGGCTGTGCCTTCCTGGGAAGCATGAAATGATGGTAGAAAACTTTGTATACCTTGGTAAGTGGCTCACCCTTCACAATGAAAATAGTGGTGCAGAACTGAAAGGAAAAAAAAAAAAAAAAAAAAAACAGGGTTTGAAACAATTATGTTTGCATTTACCATGAGTCATTCTTTTGCTCCTGGAGAAAGGCACTGATGGAGGTCAACCCGGCGACAGAGAGGTCAGTTGGAAAATAGTCACAGTGATCACAGCAACAGCATAATGAAGGCAGGGCACAGTGGACAAGAAGCCGAGTCAAAACCGGAAAAGGCAAATCTCTGATCTAAAATGATTCATCTGCAGCCCAGGTTTTTGGCATAATAACTAAGACACTGCTTGGGACATCTGCATTCCGTATCAGACTGAGAACCTGAGTTCTAGTCCTGGCTTTGTTCCCAGTTCCAGCTTCCAGATACTGCACACTCCGAGACACAGCAGATGATGGCTCAGTTCTCGGGCCCCTGCCACCCATGTGAGCGACCCAGGTGGAGTGTTCTAGTTTTCTGGCTTTGGCCTGGCCCATCCCTGGCTGTTGTGGACATTTGGGTAGTGGACTAGGACATGGAAGATTCTCTCTCTCTCTTTCTCTCTCCTTCGCGCTCTCTGTGCGTGTGTGTGTCTAGCTTCCAAATAAATGGGAATAACTAAATAAAAAGGTGACTTTTCTCTTTTCCTTGCTCATTTATTATTTTTCCTTTTTCTGACTCACCAACATTTCTGCCTCCCTTTGCATCATAAATCCATTTGTCCTTCATCCCGATGGTTTTCAAAGAAATAATTGAAATTTAGCTTGAACGTTACTTCTCTTACAGATAGCTACAAAAACATTGGTTTTGTTCCCATCCCTCAAAACCAAAATGCACTGAGACTGCAGTCTTCTGGCTAATCACTGTTAGTTCCAAATCATTACTCTTGCTCCCTTTATGAAAGTCCTTCTAATTTTGAAGCTCCTGCCTCGTTTCATGCTTTTTCCCTCCTCATTTTTCACTGTTCACAGCAGCATTTGTCCAAGTATGGACATCAAAGTACGGGTGGCTTCTGGCATCCTAACAAGCGATCCACAAGTTCAAGGCCAAGATGCTGCTACTTTTAAAGCTGGTGAGACAACTAAATTGTGTTGAAAATGGCTGGATTATTCACAGTTTGATTCTTTCAACAATTGATGTGCTTTTTTTAGAGAAAGAAATAGATAGCATGGCATTAGGGATTTAAAAGCCATATGTGAACAGCAACAAACACAGAGATGGACTTTGAAGATCATAACGTAAGCACTCACTGATAAAGGTCCATTTTTTTCACTCTCTGCCAGGTGGGAACATTTTGCTGTCTGCAAGAGACTGAATGGTTGCACCCTCCTAAAATTCATGTGCTGAAATCCTTTCCCTCGGTGTGGTGGACACCAAGGCTCTTATCAGGAAAACAGCTTTCATTCTTGTCGGCAGGCCGAGAGGAGAGTTTTGTCTCCAAATTCTGGGCCCTGAACAAAGCAGGGTGTTGCCTTATATACACTGCCATTGACAACTTTAAGTTTTCTGATACATGCTCAGTTACACAACTTTCAATTGGGCATCTTAGAGCTGCAGCAGTACTTACACACCTTCACACACAGTCACACCTGCAGGCACCCGAACCACTGTGGCTCACCTACCTGCATCACTTCAGTTGACCTAGTTGCAACTGCAGTGTTTCTCGGAAAGCTCCCTCCACCCCACTGTTTCCTAGGAAGCCCCTGCTTGAAACCTCCAACATGTTTTTTTTGAAGATTACATATTTATTTGAAAGGTAGAGAGAGAAAGTCTTCCATATGCTAGTTCACTCCCCAAATGGCTACAATGGCCATAGCTGGGCCGATTGGAAGCCAGGAGCCAGGAACTTCTTCCAGGTCTCCTATGTGGGTGCTGGGCCCCCAAGAGTTGGGCCATCTTCCATTGCTTTCTCAGGCAATAACAGGGAGCTGCATTGGAAATGGAGCAGCCAGGACTCGAACCAGTGCCCGTATGGGATGCCGGCACTGCATGAGGTAGCTTTACCAGCTATTCCACAGCGTTGGCCCCAACATTTTTTTTTTTTTTTGAGTTAGCCATTGTTTTTTCTTCCTCAAGGGGAGGGGTTACAGCTACAGTGGAATTAGGAGGTGGAGCTTCCAGGAGGTAATCATTTGGTCAGGGTGGAGCCTTCAGGGATGAGATTATGATCCCAGAGATTTCTCTCACCTTCTTTCTGCTATGTAAGCACACCAAGAGAAATTGGCGGCTTTCAAGCTGGACAAAGAACTCTTCCTGCAACCCAACCACACTGGTGTCCTGATCTCAGAATCCTCACCTGCAGGACTGTGAGAAATAAGCATTTCTTGTTATCAGCCGCTCTGTCTATGGCAATCCTTTGTAGCAGCTGCTGGGACCAGCATTGTGGTCTCTGTCATGCCATGGATGTTGAGTGACTTGCAGATGTAGATGTTCCATAGTTTCTCAGTCTATATAAAACATGAGAGGCGGGCTCTGGAACATCAGATTAAGCCACCGCTTGGGGTGTTCACATCACGTGTCGGAGTGCCAGTGAGCCTTGGCTACTAAGCACTTTTGAACTAGCTTCCTGTTAATGCACCTGGGAAGGAGCAGGTGATCCAAGGACTTGGGTCCCTGCACCTACTTGAGAGACCCAAAGGGGGTTCCTGGCTCCTGGCTTCAGCCTTGTACAGACCTGGCTGTTGTGGGCATTTGGGGAGTGATCCAGTGGATGGAAAAACTCTCTCTCTCTCTCTCCTTGTAACTCTGTCTTCCAAATAAATAAACAACGATTAAAAAAACACATGAATATCCCGCATAAGTTGACTGAAATGTAGGGAGAGAAAAGGCATGAAATAATGCAAACATAGCAAATTTAATAACAAGAATTATTAGCAAGTATAACACAGGAGATTGGCATATGAAAATTCATCTAGTAAGACATAAAGAGAAATTCAACAAATGCAGAAGCAGTGAGTATGAAGAACAGCGCCCCCTGCCCATCTCTGGTGGCGCACAAGAAGGGAAAGCCCACTACTCCCAGGACTGAGGTCTCGAACTTGCTTGGGAGAGAGCAGCCACAGCTCCCTGAATGGCAGAGAGATGCCTGCAGCGCCTGTCAGTGGAAATCCCCTGAACTCTGTCCCCTGAAAACCCTCCTCACTGGAAGGTGTTTCACTGCGGGTAGGCTGGGGGCCGCTGGGTGCTTCAGGCCATGGTGCAGCCTTCTGCATTCAACATGTCCCAATGTTTGAACCCAAGTTCAAACACAAGTAAAGTCGTGTTACAGCAGATACTCCTTTAAGTCTATTAAAAAAAAAAAAACTATCTTCATAATAAAGTTGATACTCAAAACGTTCATGCTTGTGATTATTCTGTTTTTTTTTTTTTTCACTGCAAACTTACTCTTCAAGGGTGAGACTGACACATGCATTGAGAAGGATATACAAGATGTATGCTCTGAAGGCACCAGACACCCCTGTTTCCTGATTTGCTCATTTGCTAGCAGAAGCCATGCCTTACTGAGTACCACGGACTGGGCAGCCGGAAGAGCAGAACTTCACTTCCTACAGTTCTCGGAAGTGGGAGACTGAAATCAAGTTCCGTTCCATCAGAGGATGAGGTGAGAGCCTATTGCAGGCCTCTCTCCCGACAGTTCCTCCGTTTGTGGCAGCATCATTCCAACGTTAACCAAGTCTCCTCCCCTTGCGTGTCTACCACAAAAGCTTCCCTATTTTACAAGTGCACCAGTTTCATTGGGTTAGTACCCATCCTGATAATCTCCTGTTGAACTGATCACCTCTGGCAGTACCCTATGTCTGCATACTCCCACACGCTAAGGTACCAGGGGTTACTCCTTCAATATTCACATTTCCGGGAGAAACAATCCGACATAATCACTTGTTGCACTTTTGCAGAACTACCGTACCAAGGAGTTTCGTTTCCATTGTTTTCACTTTGTTATTCTCATGGGGAATAGCATTGAGTCTCTGGATGTTAACAACACATGAAAAGAATATGCTGTGAGCTTTGTTTTATATTTGTATTTGTTTATTTGAGAGAAAAAGAGAGGGGAAGGGGCTGTGGCATAGTGGGCTAAGCCTCTGCCTGAGGCACCAGTATCCCACACGGCTTCTAGTTCGAGTCCCGGCTGCTCCTTTTACGATCCAGCCCTCTGCTATGGCCTAGGAAGCAGTACAAGATGGCATAATGCTTTGGCCCCTGCCCCCACATGGGAAATCCAGAAGAAGCTCCTGGCTCCTGGCTTAGGATCGGCGCAGCTCCAGCTGTTGTGGCCATTTAGGGAGTGAACCAGCGGGTGTAAGACCTCTGCCTCTCTGTACCTCTACCTCTCAAATAAATAAATAAAATCTTAAAAACAAAGAAAAGAAAGAAAACAAGAGAGAGCGAGATCTTCCATTCTCTGGCTCACTTGTCAAATGCCCCTGGTGGCCCGGGTTAAAATCAGGAGCCTGGCACTGAATCCAGGCTCTCATGTGTGTGGGTGGAGGGATACAAGTGCTGAGTCATCCCCAGCTGCCTCCCACGGTGCACATTAGATGAAGCTAGGATCAGATGTAGAACCAGTACTGGAACCAAGTCACTCCTGTAGGAGAGGTGGACATTCTAAGCAATGTCGTAACTATCGTGACTGCCACTCCAAACTCCCACCGTAATAGATTCATTTTAGTGACCAAGTTTCAGAAGTACCATGGTGGCAGAAATACTGATCAGTTTTTTCAGAAATTTGGATGTGAATATGACCCTAAACAGAAGACAACCACATCCCTTTTCAAACAGGTTGAATCCCAACTGTTTTACGTTATTGTTTAAAGAAATATTAATTGTGCTTTGTGAATAAGTTTTTATGGACAAACAATAAGGAAAATATTTTCTCAATCTTATTGAATTTAAAAAAGTGATCTTATGTGTGTGAAAGAATGTGAATGTATGTCATATATAAGAATGTATCGGCCGGCGCCATGGCTCAATAGGCTAATCCTCCACCTGTGGCGCCGGCACACCGGGTTCTAGTCCCGGTCGGGGCGCCGGATTCTGTCCTGGTTGCCCCTCTTCCAGGCCAGCTCTCTGCTGTGGCCCGGGAGGACAGTGGAGGATGGCCCAAGTGCTTGGGCCCTGCACCCCATGGGAGACCAGGAGAAGCACCTGGCTCCTGCCTTCGGATCAGCACGGTGCGCTGGCCACGGCGGCCATTGGAGGGTGAACCAACGGCAAAGGAAGACCTTTCTCTCTGTCTCTCTCTCTCACTATCCACTCTGCCTGTCCAAAAAAAAAATGTATATATAACATATGTATTATGTTGCTTGTTTTACTTAAAGCCAATGATAAGCATTGCTCCTGGCTTTGTACATAATCAAAAATCATGATTTTAGTTTTCATAGAGGAGTCTCTTGTTGGTGTGAACTATAGTTTTTGTCCAACTACTCTACTTTTCTTAAACATATAGATGGTTTTGTATTTGGAGCTACTAAAAACACCACTATGATGAAGAATTTTTCCTCTCCCTATCACCGTCATCTATCATCAATCAATCAATTAATACATTTATCATCTATCTGCTTATCTATCACTGTCATTTTTGACCCGTCTACCTCTCTATCTTTGTCTGTATATCCACTCATGTTTCTTTTTACCTTTGTATCTATCCTATATATATGCATATATAAATTTATGCCTATATTTATACACTTTGGTATTGTATTATCAGTGCCAGCACCTTAAAATGAAGACATACATGTAAAGCTGGAGGTCAAAAAGTATTAACAACAAAGAAAACTTTAAAAATGGAAAAGCATAATACATGAATAGGTAAGTCAAGTCCATATTTAAAGATATTAGTTCTCCCAAAATTAATCTTACAATTTTTAGTTATATTCAATCCTAAAATGTATGCATGTGAAACTTAACTAGGTCATTAAATTTATTTGGAAAGAAAAAGTTTCATTAAAAGTGAAGAATTTGAAAAAGCATAGACATATAAGAAATGAGATAACTTCATTTAACAAATATCAAGACTTTTATAAAACTGTTGTATTCAGTACAGGCTGTTATTTATGTGAAACAGACAACTAGAGCAGAGGAACAAAAGTGTAGATCTGAAATAGAACCAAAGAAGACTGAAAACCCTTTCACCACAGACAACTCCACAGAGGAGTGGTGGAATGATCGATGAATGGTTCAGTAAGTTTTGCTGGAGTGATTTGTTACATAAATGAAACAAAGATGAAATTAGATTTTTACATTACATCATGAATCACATACATTACAAAATCAGAGAGAATCTATATCTATATACAAAAATAACAACTAGTTAGGTTCTAGAAAAAATAGAAGAATGTTTTCATGTCCTTATGTTATATAATATCTTACATACAGAATGATCACCAGTTCAGTCAAATAGCTGGTCTGATGTCAAAATTTGAGAAATTCTGAACATTGAAAGTACCCTAAACTGCATGGAATAAAACCGCAACCAACAGCATATTTTTATATTGAATATTCAAAAATTTTGCAGATGTGTTGGGGAAAATGAGTCCAGTGGAAGGGAATTGCAAAAGCCCAGGAGGTTCTTAGGAGACATAAACTCCAAGACACAGAGGCAAAGATATGTTCCAGAACATTAGAGAAATCGAAATTTGAAGGAGTCAGCAGTTATCCTTGTGCACGACATTGAAGTAAATAAATATATGCAAACTCCGAAAATACCAAACAAGAGCAAGATTGCGGACCACTGGGAAGACATACACATTGCTGAAAATTAGCATATTCACTTTATGAAACTGTTTGCTATTATCTGGAATCGAAGCCATATGTACCCTATACCTTAACAAATTAATGGCTCTCTCTGCACACAGCTATCTAGCCTAAGGGAAATTGTGCATATGTGTATAACAGTCAATGTGTAAAATATTATTTTTAACAGCACAAACCTAGAAATGGACCAAGCATTGATTCACAATACATTAGATAAAGAGTGTAAGTTACATTCCTTCTACAGAGAATGACAATAAATGAACTATGGGAACATGCATACACACACACACATATGCACACACACACATGCACACACACGCACATGCATGCCCACTAATGTGCACGTAAATCTCAAAACTTTCCAGAGAGAAAATGCACATTTCACAACACACTTTCACTTCACTGTTTCCATTCACAAGAAATCATGTAAAATTAATGTGTTTAATCTTTCATATGTAGTAAATCAATAGATGAAAGCAAGTGAATGGTAACATAAAACCAAGACAGATACATTTTATGCTTGTAAGGTTTGGGAAAGACTATCGGGTGGCTATGAAGTTAATAGTACTGTTCTATTTTTACATTGAAGAGTAAGCATTTTAAATATTATTTAAGTTATAACATGATTAATTACATATATATTTTATGAGAAAACTTAAAGGTATGCATATTTTAGTATCTCCTGGTGAGATTTCCAAATCACTCACCAACATGTCAGCCCAGTTTCATCCACCTGCCAAAATAACCATCTAGTGCCACAGAGTTATACTTATTTATTTTGTCAGGCTCGTTGTCAAAAGAATTTTTATTTTTTATTCAGAATCTTATACATTTATATAATGTACATTTTTCATTTATATGATGTACAGTTTTTACAAATTACTTTTCCCATTGTAATATTTATTTATCATTTTTAAAAACACTTTAAGAGGATTGTGTTATACCAGGCCACGACGGCGGCCTTGGATTTGCAACTCTTGCTGTGATTTGGCTTGAGAGAAGCTGACGTGGGAGGGGCAGCGTTATGGGTAAGATAGTGTCTATTTTCATTTGCCTTTAGTATTTTTGTGCAAACCTTCACTGGAATTCATATATCATCCTACAGCCTGTCAAAGAGAAGTCATACATACATCAGAGTCAGTGAGCCACCAAGCTGGGGTCAAGCTGGTCTAATACCTGTTTGTTAATAAAGGTCACTGGGACTCAGTCACGTGTACTATCTCTGGCTGTTTTTGAACTATAATGATGTAGTTAAAACATTAATTACATGCAGGGCCAGCGCTGTGGCGCAGGGGGTTAAAGCCGTGGCCTGAGGTGCCAGCATCCCATATAGGTGCTGGTTCGAGTCTCGGCTGCTCCTCTTCTGTGGCCTGGGAAAGCAGTAGAAGATGGCCCAAGTCCTTGGGCCCCTGTACCCGCATGGGAGACCCAGAGGAGGTTCCTGGCTCCTGGCTTCGAATCGGCACAGCTCCAGCCATTGCAGCCATTTGGGGAGTGAGCCAGGTAATGGAAGACCTCTCTCTCTGTCTCCACCTCTCTCTGTAATTCTGTCTTTCAAATAAATAAAATAATTTTTTAAAAATTAATTATATGCAGCAGAGATCATATGGCCACAAAATCTAACATATTTGCTATCTGTTTCTTTAAAGAAAATTTTTGCTCACTTGTGATCTGAATATACAAATTTGAATGAATTGCACTAGGAACACAAGTTTTACATTTAACTTTTAAAAAAGAGAATTTTCTTTGTTATTAAACTCATTTCAAACTTATTTATTCATTTATTTATTGACAGGCAGAATTAGACTGTGAGGAGAGAGACAGAGAGAAAGGTCTTCCTTTTCCGTTGGTTCACCCCCTCCAAATGGCCGCTGTGGCCGGTGCACCGCGCTGATCGGAAACCAGCAGCCAGGTACTTCCTCCTGGTCTCCCATAGGGTGCAGGGCCCAAGCACTTGGGTCATCCTCCACTGCACTCCCGGGCCACAGCAGAGAGCTGGCCTGGAAGAGGGACAACCAGGACAGAATCTGGCGCCCCGACCGGGACTAGAACCCGGGGTGCCGGCGCCACAGGTAGAGGATTAGCTTAGTGAGCTACGGCGCCAGCCTATAATTACAAAGTTTTTAAAAATGAATTTCCTTATTTGAGAGGCTAAGATCCAAAGAGAAAGAGATAGAAACACACCCACGCACGCACACACACACACACACACACACACAGAGCAGACTAAGAGAGAGGAGGGGGAGAAGCTCTCATGCATTAGTTTGCTTCCCAAACGTCTGCAATAGCCAGAGCTGAGCAGTCACTGAAGCTGGGAGCCCAGAACACAGCCCAGATCTTCCCTGAGTGCCGGGAACCAGATCACGTAAGCCATCACTACTCAGCAGGAAATGAGTCAGGAGTAGAGTCGGTTACTGAACCCGACATTCCCGTGTGGAATGTAAAAAAAAAAGTAGAAAATAACTAGCAGGGTAAACTCCAGGTCAAATACCCACACCCGACTATGTAATTCTTTATTTTCCCTTTGTGTCGCACATTCAGACAACAATTATTACAAAGGCTTTGCAAATTTGCCACCAAAAATGTCTTAATAAACATCTGAGTAAATACATCTTTTATTATTTTTCTTAAAGCTATATGAATACTATTGAGGGTTATTTGTTTCTACTTCAAACTACATGTTAAAAAGTCGGGAGCATTCATTAAAAAAAAGAAAATTCTTAGGGGGCCGGTGCTACTGCATATCGAGTTAAGCCGCCATCCGTGGCTCTTTCTCCCCCTCTTTAAGTAACTCTGCCTTTCAAATAAATAAAAAGTAGAGCTTTAAAAAAAAAATAGGGGTGGCGCCGCAGCTCACTAGGCTAATCCTCCGCCTGCAGTGCTGGCACCCCAGGTTCTAGTCCCCGTCAGGGCGCCGGTTCTGTCCCAGTCGCTCCTCTTCCAGGCCAGCTCTCTGCTGTGGCCCGGGAAGGCAGTGGAGGATGGCCCAAGTGCTTGGGCCCTGCACCCCATGGGAGACCAGGAGGAAGCACCTGGTTCCTGGCTTCGGATCGGCACAGCGCCGGCCATAGTGGCCATTTTGGGGGTGAACCAACAGGAGGAAGACCTTACTCCCTTTCTCTCTGTCTCTCTCTCTCACTGTCTAATTTTGCCTGCAAAAAAAAAAAAATAGGTAAGTTTAAGGTATAATATTTTCAAATCTTATGCAAAACATTTTCTCTACTTGAGAAAGGGAGTATTGATGATGAATTCCTAAACTGAATAGCACATTTGATGTTCAAGAATCATGAACAGGAAAATGAACAAGCTTCCTTCTTATTTTGCCTAATTTTTTTAAAAAATGTATATAATGTCCATTTTCATGCAATTGCTGACTTTACTAGCTTTTCATGTTTCAAGGTAGAGTAAAAATTTGTCCTTCAGCACTCATTTTAAAATAGGCTAAATTCTAGCTCACTGTCATAGTCTATGCTGGATAAAGAAATCACCCCGACTGGGCAATTTATAAAGAATAGAAATTTATTATCTCACAGTCTCTGAGGCTGGGAAGCCCAAGAACCACACGCTGGTAGGCGTGGCTATCTTATACAGGTGCATCCTCTGGAGAGGTGGAACCCTGTGCCTCACATGGCAGAAGGCAGTACAGGAAAAGGGACAGCCTCTCAATTTCTATTATGATGGCACTGATCCTGTCCCAGAAGCATAATCAAAATTTTTCAATACCTGCACCTTGGTCATTAATTTTTAACATCTGAATTCTGGAGGAGATCCAGTCAAACCACTGCAGGCATTCAGTTTCTATTATTTTATTTTCTTAAATAATAACTTTAAAAGGGAGGATAGTCCTCCATTAAAATAGGGAACTAAATAAATCTGATAATAAAAATATTCTGGTGGACTCATGTCAAAAATTACTTGTTCGTTTTTTTTCCCATTGACCCGAAGGAGTTGGAGACCATGTATTTCATGAACTCTCTATCCTATCTCAGAAAAAAAAAAGTAGAAAATAATGAATTGTGACTATTCGGTTTTTTCCAAAATGAATGCCGCTGGAATCTGTCTATACAGTTGTAAGAGACAAGATTTCCCTTTGCAGTTCTAAAGGGAACATGCAGTGCTGGCATCATTTCTGTGAGAAACCTTGCACTGTGACTACTGTCCCAATTTGGTGCTGAAGCTTCAGTCTTGCTACTAAAGAACAATGTTGCACCTGCTCATTGAACAACTTCCAGAGAGGAAATGAACTTGATGGTAATTTTGTTCAAAGAGAGACTATTAAAAACACACACTTTCCTCTGTGAAGCAGAATTTCAGTTGTGAAAAATGTATATATTTTGATCGCCCATAGAAAAGCTGCAGTGAGGGTGGAGTCTTCTTAGTTTTGAATGCATGAAGGACTCTCATAAGCCAAGGACAGAAATCAATATTAAAACACAAGGTCATCTACACATTTGTGGAAACTGCATATTATGAATAAGCCATGCATGGATTTCAAAAAACTTTCTGTACCAAAATAAACATATCTGCTAATTCCATTTCTCCATGAAGTTTTTGAAGTCCCCTCATATGGATATTTGGTAGTGTTGTCTTGAGAAAGGTATAAACAGGCAGTAATAGAGCTGTTGTTTTTACCGCTTTTCATGGTTCATATTAAAAGAACAAATCTGCGTCTCTTCCAGATATTTAAATCCATCTGGCTTTTGTCAAGTTCTTAGTTTATAATTTAGATGGAAATCACATGACCCACGTACAATCATGTTAATGCAGGTTTTCCCAGAGCCTTTTGTCTGCTCGTGTGCTTTATAGATCTACATGGCATTGGTACCATCCAGGGCATCCCAGCGGTTAGTGACTAGGCATCTTCTCACTGCTGAAAGCTCTGTTTTATGCTGCCTTGGAGTAGCACTGACACAATGCTGAGCTTCCACATTTATCTAACAACCAGAGGGAGTTTCTGAATATCTTTACAGGGCATCTCACTTCCAACCAATGAAATCCTAAAAGCATTTTATTTCTCTCAAGGTTTTCAGTCTCTGGATTGCCATTGCCACTTCTCTTACTTCATTGCCTAAGCAAGAAAGTTGGAAGTTACCCAAGAACCTCTCTCTCTCTCTCTCTCTCTCTCTCTCGGCCATCACATACAATTAACTAGCTCCTCTAGGCTAATTAGAACTCATAGAATCCCAGTACAAAATGTCTACATGGACTTTAGAAGAATACTCTACTGTGGTTTCAGTGTCTGTGTCCTCCCAACATCTGTGTGTTGAAACCCGGTCACCGGTGTGTAGTCTCAGGAGCTGAGGATTTGAGAGCTGATTGGATCGTGAGGGCAGAACCCACATGAATGGGATCTGTGCCTTTATAAAACAGGCTCCGGAGCAGCCAAGCCCATCCCCTGTGCAAAGACGCAGCAAGAAAGCACTAGGAGGAGTCTGGGATTGGAAGCAGGTAAGGAGATAGCAGGTAAGGGCTCAAGTACTTGGGTGCCTGACATCTGCATATGAGACACCTGGATTCAATCCTGGCCCCTGGTTTCAGCTTGGTTCAACCCTGGTTATTGGGGGCATTTGAGAAATGAACCAGTAAGTGGGAACTCTACCTCTCCATCCCTCTTTCTCTCTCTCCCTCCACCTCCCTGCCTTTTAAAAAATTAAAAAATGATTTATCAAACTATAATTCATTCTTTAAGAATAATATTTTCTAGATAGTAAGTCTTGCCATTTGTAAGCACTCATGAGCTTAAAGGAGGTCTCTTTTCCCACCTTGTGTCTGCTGTCCTATCACCACTATCTTATCATTTTCCTTAATTTGGATGAAGTCACCCAGTTGGCTTCTACTAATGCTGATGTAATTGGGGAGGTCATTGTGAACCATTAGTGCAGGAGAGTAATGGATACAGAATCCATAGAATCAGTAATTAAAGATGGGAAATTATGATAGAAGACTTTTTCTGAATTTAGAAGCTTTAACCTCTAGGAAAGCTTATATGACTACATATTAAATCCTTTTGTGTATATTGGCACTTATTTTTTTATACTGTTGAGTAGCAGTTCACCATATGGATACAATACAAATTTTAATATCCATTTTCTTTGTTTTTTTTATTTTTATTTTCTTAATTATTTATTTATGTATTTATTTATTTGACAGGCAGAGTGGACAGTGAGAGAGAGAGACAGAGAAAAAGGTCTTCCTTTGCCGTTGGTTCACCCCGCAATGGCCACTGCTGCTGGCGCGCTGAGACCGGTGCACCGCGCTGATCTGAAGCCAGGAGCCAGGTGCTTCTCCTGGTCTCCCATGCCAGTGCAGGGCCCAAGCACTTGGGCCATCCTCCACTGCACTCCCAGGCCACAGCAGAGATCTGGCCTGGAAGAGGAGCAACCGGGACAGAATCTGGTGCCCGGATCGGGACTAGAACCCAGGGTGCTGGTGCCACAGGTAGAGGATTAGCCTATTGAGCCGCGGCGCCGGCCTCATTTTCTTTGTTTTATATTTGACTTGCATCGAGTTTGACACAAGTCTGGATAAAGCTGTTGGAAACATTTTTATGTCTTTTTGTGCATGTATGTTTTCATTTCTCTCAGTTAAATATCAGGAATAAACACTCTGGGTCCAAGGTGCTGCTGTGCCAAAGCACTTTAAAACATTCATGGAAAATGGAATTAAAAAGCTAAGCTTATTTGGTGCAAGCACTTTTTGAAATCCATGCATACTTGTCTCATAACACGAATTATTCATGAACTTTCTGCAGACTCCTCATATGCATGGGTTTCAAAATTTTTACACCAAAAGTAAACTTATCTTCTAATTCCATTTCACACAAGTATATTCAAGTTTCTGAGAACAGGCCCAACTGATTCTTTCCCATAGCAATTTAGCCATTTTACACACCCAGAAGTAATATATAAAATTTCATATTGCATTGTTCACCATTAGTGAACAATGGTCAGGATACTGGATTTTTTAAAGATTTATTTATTTATTTATTTATTTGACAGGCAGAGTGAACAGTGAGAGAGAGAGACAGAGAGAAAGGTCTTCCTTTGCCGTTGGTTCACCCTCCAATGGCCGCTGCGGCTGATGCGCTGCGGTCGGCACACCGCGCTGATCCAAAGGCAGGAGCCAGGTACTTATCCTGGTCTCCCATGGAGTGCAGGGCCCAAGCACTTGGGCCATCCTCCACTGCACTCCCTGGCCACAGCAGAGAGCTGGCCTGGAAGAGGGGCAACCGGGACAGAATCCGGCCCCCCAACTGGGACTAGAACCCGGTGTGCAGGCACCGCAAGGCGGAGGATTAGCCTAGTGAGCCGCGGCGCCGGCTAAAGATCTATTTATTTATTTGTCTTCAAAGTCAGAGTTACAGAGATACAGGGAGAGAGAGAGAGAGAGAGAGAATCTTCCATCCTCTGGTTCATTCTCCAGAAGGCCACAATGGCCAGTGCTGTGCGTGGCTGAAGTCAGGAGCCAGAGCTCCATTCAGGTCTCCCATGTGAGTGCCAGCGCCATCTTCTGTGCTTTCCCCAGGCCATTGGCAGGGAGCTGGATCAGACATGGAACAGCTGGGCCCCAAACCGGCACCCAAGTGGGAAGCTGATGTTTCATGCAGTGGCTCTACCCGCTGTGCCACAGTGCCAGCCATGGGTGGTTTGAATTATCCTGGGGGCTAATGATGCTGTAGTTTTTCACTGGTGTCTGTTGGCTGTGTGTAAGCCATCTATTCTTTTGAGAAGGATCTCTGCCCCTTTCCCATTTAGATTTCTTGTAATCATTTTTTGTGAATTTTTATGTATTCCAGATAAAGAAAAGTTGCCAGATAAAAGAAAGCATTATAAGAAAACAAATGTTTTCTTTCATTCTGGCTGGCCTTTCATTTCTTTTAATGCTATCTGTTATACAACCAAAGTTTGTGCTTTCAGGAAAATTCAATTAGTGTTTTATCTCTCATGATTAGCTGTGTCTGTGTTATTGCTAAGATATTCTTGCGTATGAGAACACATTTGTTGTACTCTGTTATGATTTATCTAGAAATAAAGTTTCAATTTTTGCATTTATGTCTGTTATCTACTGCCAAACAATTTTGGTATCCTGTGAGATCACAGTTTTGTTATTTTTGTGCCTTCAATTATGTCTTCAGTTGTCGAAGAAACATGTGCTGGAAAACACTTTTATTTTTCTTTGCATTACCCTGGCAGCTTCTTTGAAATTCAGTTGGCCATGGTCAATATGTGTTGCTTTATTTCTTAATTCTTTTCTCTGTTCTATTGATCTGTTTGTCTACTCTCTCTTCAATGCTACACTGTCTTAATTGCTATGGATGTATGGTTAAGCCTTAGATCAGGTGGTAAAGTCTTCCATCAATCTTGTTTCTCAAGATTATATGGCTTTTCTAGGATTTTTGCATATCTTTGCCAATTGCACCAGTAGTCTCTCTCACTGGGTAAATTTGACAAATTAACAATATTTAGTCATTCAGTCCATAACATCACATATATCTCCGATTATTTAGGTTTTCTTTATTTCTGTCAATAATATGCTGTGGTTTTCCAAGGAGAAATCTTGCCCATATTTTGTGAAATGCATCCATTACTATTTTATGTTTTTGATGATATGATAAATGTTTAAAAAAGTCTACAATTTATTTTCTTTTTCTTTAAAAGGCAGAGAGATAGAAAAAGATGGAGAATGAGCTTCCATGTGCTAATTCATTCCCCACATGCTCTCTGCAGCCAGGACAGGGCCAACTGGAATCCAGTAGCCTGGAATTCTATCCTGGGCTCCACGTGGCTGGCCAAGGCCTAAACACTTGTCTGTCACCTGCAGTCTCTCATGTGCACATTAGCAGGAAGTTAGAATCCAGCCTCTGTGAGAAGGAATGTGGGCATCCCAAGCACTATCCGAATGGCTATGCCCAATGTCCACACCTAAATGGTATTCGGTTTTATTTCAGTTTAAAAATTCGGCTAATATTAAATTGAATTACAGTTTACTTTTATATAACAACTTCATAACCAATCATATAGCTATTAGGTCAAAGAGAGGTTTCTAGAGTCTTTGCAATTTTTCCATGTGAACAATTTTGTTTTCTCTGAATAAAAATAGTCCAATTACCTCCTTTCTAGACTTCAAGATCTTTGCTTGTTTACACAAGCAATTAGGACTTCTTGTGTGCCAAACCCAGCAGCGGCATGCAGAAACCGTGTCCGTAAGCCTCGGTCCAGTGCCCTCCCGGCTTCTGTTGAATGCTGTCTTCCTGAGGTAAGAAAAATCAGACCTGGGACGAAGTCTTTATCCTGCAGCCGCACAGGCATACCCACTTCTCTCTTCCCTCCCAGAATGTTGACCTTTGGGATGGAGATTGGTTTAGTCAAACCAATACCTGCATGTTAACACCTTGAAATGAAATACTACATAATCTCGAACAAAACAGCAATCTCCTCTTGATTTTACTTTTCTTGTTGATTCTTGTCTGCCACCTACTTGTTCTACAAACTATTTTATAAATTATTAAATAGATCATAGCTTTGGCTCTGATGCAAATTTGGTTTAGGTTTTTTTTTTTTTTCAGCATATTGTTTCTTTCTTTCTCTCTCTCTATCTCCCCCTAACTTCTCATCTTACTATACATTTTTACTTTTCTTCCATTTTCACATTGAAATATCTGATCCTCTTATCTGTAATCTCTGAAGTTTCCCACTGAACTTTATGGTTTATATTTTTGCTCCTGGTATGAAAACAATCATGTCTCCTGGATTCTAAACATTCAATTCCATTCATTTATGCATTCTAAAAAAAAAAAAAAAGCTTAATTATTCATGGCTTGGAGTGGGAAGGAAAAAAGTTAGTGAAGAACTGTTAATGCTCACTTGTTCACTGCTTGGATGCCATATCTGCAGACTGTGGCAATTTGACAGTGAAGTACAGGGTGTATCTTTCACTTGACAGTTAGGATAGCTGCAGCCCGGGGCCAGCGCTGTGGCATGGCGGGTGAGGCCACTGCTTGCAGTGCCGGCATCCCATGTGGGCGCTGTTCAGAGTCCCGGCTGCTTCACTTCCAATCCAGCTCCCTGCTATGGCCTGGGAAAGCAGTGGAAGATGGCCCAAGTCTTTGGGCCCCTGCACTCCCGTGGGAGACCCAGAAGAAGCTCCTGGCTCCTGGCTTCGGATCAGCACAGCTCCCGCTGTTGCAGCCGACTAGGGAGTGCACCAACAGATGGAAGACCTCTCTTTCTGCCTGTGCCTCTGCCTCTCTGTAATTCTGCTTTCAAATAAATAAATCTTTAAAAAAAGATAGCTACGGCCGGTGCCGCGGCTCACTAGGCTAATCCTCCGCCTTGCGGCACTGGCACACCGGGTTCTAGTCCCAGTCGGGGCGTCGGATTCTGTCCCGGTTGCCCCCCTTCCAGGCCAGCTCTCTGCTGTGGCCAGGGAGTGCAGTGGAGGATGGCCCAAGCACTTGGGCCCTGCACCCCATGGGAGACCAGGAGAAGCACCTGGCTCCTGCCTTCCGATCAGTGCAGTGTGCCAGCCGCAGCGTACCGGCCGCGGTGGCCATTGGAGGGTGAACCAACGGCAAAGGAAGACCTTTCTCTCTGTCTCTCTCTCTCACTGTCCACTCTGCCTGTCAAAAAAAAAAAAGATAGCTACATTCAGATCAGAGTGCCTGCAGCTTCTGACCTACTTTCTGCCAATGCAGACTCTGACAGGCAGTTCCAGTAACTGGGACCTGCCATCCACGTGTGAGAACTGGATTGAGGTTCCAGTTCTTGGCTTAGGCCTTGTCCCAACCCTGGTTATCACAGAGTGTAGAGAATTAGCCAATGGCTAGAGGCTCACTCTCATCTATCTTTTTGACTCTCAAATAAATAAAAAATCAAAATTAGTGCATAAGAACATACAAAGTAAGGCAGAAGGAAATGGAACCTGACAGCTCAGTCCCAATGGAAACTTTTAATGAAACCCTTCTTTAAGAAAAGGATATTTATGCCTCTATAACTCTATTTCTTGCAAATAATAATGTGAACAAAATATTTCATTTTATAGGATTCCTGATTTTATAGATTATCATTGACTCTTAATTGATGGAAAAATAAAAAGTAGTCATATTTGAAAGCTAGGGATCCTACTGTTTAGGAAAAAAAATGTACTATTTTCCTTAAGACTTCCAAATAAATTGGACTGAAGTATCTTCTTTAAGGTCCAAAGAAAATTTGAATAGAGGGAAATATCAAAATAGAGGGAGGGAGAGAGAGAGAGAGTGAGAGAGAGAGAGTTTACTATTTGTAATTCTTTACCTATATGAATAAGAATTTTCTCAGCTCTATTCAACTAAAGAAAATTTTAAAAATGATTCCATTGTGAGGCTGATGTCGCACTAAAATAGTAGCCAGGCATCACATTGAGATGGGGAGATTGCTGCCCAAAAATCCAAGTCCCTGCATGTTTTGCTAAAGAGATCTATGCATGCGAGTCATACTTGCTGAATGGGATTCACATCGACAGTGAAACCAGTAAACACTCACCAACTTCAGCATGCGTCTGAAGACAAAACGAAATTGCAAGTCAAACCTATTAAGAGTGGCTTCATATCCACACGCCCCTCATTTCTGGGACAGGCTGTAAATTCAGCTGTCTGCATGCAAAAGGGTGAGAGGTCTAGAGAGTGAAGTGAAGCAGAACTGGAGAGACAGACTGGGAGTTTAAGAGCAGTGTCTCATCCCTCTAATAAAACAGTGTCCCATCAATATCTCGGATTCTGACCAATCAGTTGTGTGCCTTCTTGTTGCCTGGAGCTAAAAAAGAGGGAAAGCAAGCATGAAACAATGAAGACAAAGGCAGAAGAAATGGCCTCTTCCACCTCCTGCGTGACCATGCCTTCAAATCCTGGAGTGCCTGTGTGAACCTCACTTTTCTTACTGAGTTTTTAAATTTCATTTGTCAATGATGTGTTCACGGTTTTAAATCCAGATGGTGTTAGAGGGCTGAGAGAAACACAAACAGCATTTGCGTCCTCGCCTCTGACAACAGTTTGCTCTAGCACACTCCAGCCAAGCCCCCTGAGCTGCTCCTTGATTCTGCCTGTCGACTTGGTCTGCACATTTTGAGCACTCACAAACATAGTTTCTGACAACTCAAAACCATACCCAGGGATGACACTGGCCCTGTTTAAAGTGTCTTTCCAAAAAATAAAATTAAAAAAAGTCAAGGCTGCAGAAAGACTTTGCTATTGGTTGCGCCCGACACCTGAAGATAGAGACCCTCTCTCTCAGCCTCTGCTTCTTCTGGTTTCCATTCCAATCCCACCCCCTCTCCCAGTCTGCAGGTTTTGTACAAATCAAAGCCACATCGAGCCCATGCTGGACTCTTCCCTGTGGCAGTAGTATATTACTGATTAAAATCTGACTTTATCACTTTGAGTCTGGCTGCGTTTATCTTGGACATTTTTTTCTCCACCACAAACCCTATTCTCCAGGGAAAGTTATTTTCAGTTCAATTACCCATTTATCATTATAATTTCTTCCAGTTAAGAAAACATTTTTATTTGTTTATAGTCTTTATTCGAGAGACAGAGACAGAGCTCCAATCAACTGGCTTATTTCAAAGTGTTGAAGCCAGTTTCTAATGTGAGTGGAAAGAACCCAACTAGTTGAGCTCTCACCTCCAAAGGTGCTGCTTAGCATGAAGCTGGAAACAGGTGCAGAGCAAGACTACAACCCAGGCACTGTGACGTGGGATGCGGGCATCCCAAGTGGTGAGATGCCATCACACTTCCACTCTTGTAAATATCTGCTTATGCTGATATTTCTTAAGACGGAAGTTTTAGATGTTCTCTGTTAACCACGGGAACTTAGCCTGTTGTATCACAGCTCCTATCTCTTTCTCTTTCACACACACACCCAAAATCATACACACATGCATACTTCCTTTTCACAATTTTCAAAAATGTAGCATTCATACAAGCTTGAGTTCAATTTGTTTTGTTTTATTCTCATATCTCAGCCTAGGAAAAGCAGAGGGAGATGGACCAAGTGTTTGAGTCTCTGCCACCTAGTTAGGAGACCTGGATGAAGTTCTGGGTTCTTGGTTTCAGCCTGGTCCAGCCTTGCAATTGAGACCATCTAGGGAGTGAACCAGTAGATGGATGACTCCCCGCCCCCCACCTTGTTTTCTCTTTCTCTGTAATTCTGACTTTCAAATAAACATTTTTTAAAAAGTCTTTTCTTATTTTTCTAGTACATATCATTTATTTCTCCTAATGTCTGCTACCACAGATCTCCTGTAGTTATGAAAATCAGCCCTGTCTCATCCTGGGATCCTGTGTCCAGGGGCTGGCTGCCCTCCTGCTCTTGTCCATGCCAATAGGTCTTGGCTCTGGGAATCTCTCTCTTTCTCTCCTCATCAGACCTTCTGTTGCCCAAGTTCTATTCTCCACACTGTGGTATTTTTTTTTTCCTTTTAAAACAAAGACTTCTTCCAGTTGCTTTTTTAAGCTTTTCTATGGTGCCACAGAGACACATTGCATCATGTCAAAGTAGATCTGCTGCATGATTAATTTCAAAAACACTTTGCCTCAATAGTGTGTTTCATGTTGAAAATCATTTATTTTCAGAATCTTTAAGGCATTGCTGTATTTCTTATATTTCTGTGAAGATCTGGGCAGAAGATAGTTCTAACAGATAGTTCTAACACCACCCCTTGTGTTTGTCATCCCATGGCCCTCTGCTCACATACCAAGCACCAGTTGGCTACCAGCATTTTATGGTATGTTTTGCTGAATTCCTCCTGTTGTGTGAGGAGTCTTCAAAAAGTTCATGGGAGATATATATTTATGGAAAAACTATGCAAGAGTTTCAAAAATGTTTCACACCAAAATGTACATATTTCTGTTCTATTTTCTGAGAGCATTTTGAAGTATGTGTGACTGTTAACATATCTAATATGCAAACCTATGTTATACCAGATATATGAAGGTTGGATAACATCCATTTGGGGGCTTTGTTAGAAGTCCTTATGACTCAATAAGCCAGCCATGTTTTTGTGCTGATGCCCACACTAAGAAATTGTTATCTATTGTTGTACCTAAACATAAAAGCAATGATTCTCATAGTGTTTTCTTACTTGGGAGATTCTTATATTAGAAAGCAATTATAAGATTTCTTCTATTCACATCAAGGAGCAATATAAGAAAAATGTTTTCATTAATAGTATGTAAAAACAAATAATGATTTTTTTGCTTGAATTTTGCTTCTAAAGAGTAATCTTCCTCTGACTCTGGCACAGATGTTCTCTCTTCTCAATTGAAAAGCACTACATAATCAGGAAGAACAAAGTTAGCCAAAAGCCCATCTTTAGGATACTAATAACAGAAATAACCCCACATAAAAATTTGAAATAATTTTAGAGGAAATGATGGATGAGTTACTAAAAACATGCTTACAATTATGCAAGCCATGTGACCACATAATAGATGACCTGTTATTGTGCTGTTGTTTTTAATACCTCGTTTCCGTAGCAACCTCTGCATCTTGTTACATATGGTCCTTTAGAGATTTCAAAAACATCCTTTTAGAAAAATGCAAGCCTTCTTAATATTTTGCAATCCCAGGGGGTAAAAATGTGTTACAGCAAACTATCACAATTTAAAATTACATTTAGCTTAATGTTTATAAATATTTTGTGTCTATTCAAATCAATGCAATCCAGGAAAAATACACAGACATTTCCACTTGGCAGCTCCTGTTCATCTTAACATGTTTCTCAATACTGAACTTAGTATAAAATATGACCAATCATACAATAATAGTTACTAAAGAAGTAGCTGCATTTTCCCAGGATTCGTTTTTTTTTTTTGTAAATGAACTGGTAAGAAAATCACCTGAGACATAGGCTAGCTGTATTTCCTCTTTGATCTCAGTTTATTTCTGAAATACAGAGAAATCCCAACAACTTTAATATATTTTACCATTCACCTGTCCTATCAATATAGTAATATAATATGTGTAATAAACTACTCCAAATTGGTTACATTGTCTATAAAATGAAGAAACATCCAAACACTTTTTATAAATGGGGTTGTTTTCTTTCAGGTTACAGAACAACATTTTCTACCTGGATGGCTGTTACTATCAATGCCTCTTCATGTCAATCTCCCCAAAAACACAGAGTCAAAAAATTCTGGTATTAAATAAATGAATCCAAATAAAACAAATGTTTGAATTTAAAGAAAGTGCTGAAAATATTTCTGTAGTCATAGTTTAGTCCCTTCCTCACTTTAATTCATTTTGTTGACTGTCTCATTCATCTATTATGCTTCACCTACCATGCCCCAGGTCTTTTGTTTAAAAATAAATAAATAAATTTATTTATTTATTTGAAAGGTAGAGATACAGACAGACAGGAGAGAGAGGGAGGGAGGGAGGGAGGGAGGGAGGGAGGGAGGGAGGGAAGGAGATGGGTGGGGAGAGAGAAGGAGAGAGAAAGAGAGAGGGAGAATTTTCCATTTACTATTTCACTACCCAGATGGCTGTAGTGGCCAAGGCTGGACCAGTAGTAAGGAGCTTCCTTCAGGTCTCCCAGGCAGGTGCAGGGGCCAAGGGCTCAGCTCATCTTCCTCTGCTTTCCCAGACACATTAACAGGGAGCTGGATTGGAAGTGGAGCAGCGGGGACTCAGACTGGTGCCCATATGGGATGCTGGCACTCTAGGTGGAAGGCTTAACCTTCTATGCCACAGCACCTGCCCACATGGCCCAGTTCTAAACCAGGAGTGTTCACTGCAGAACTGACTATCACACAAAAAATACTGAGGTTATATTATAGAAGGTTTATAGGTTGAAAGTAAGTAGGGCAGGAACAAATTTTTTTAATTTTAATTTTTAATTAGTTTTTAACAGAATCAATGTGATGTGTAGATACAATTCTAGGAACATAATGATACTCCCTTCCTCCCTTCCTCCTTCTCCTCCTCTCCTCCCACCCTCCTTCCTTCTTTCCCTCTTTTATTTTTAGTTTTTGAGATAACATATTTTAAAATTACATCACAGTAAAAAAGGTTTACTATTTCACCAATTAAGAAGTTCAACAAGTTAAAAGCAAAAAGGCCCTTGTTGAGTGGGGCTATAGACAAAGGCTATGAACAATAATTGAAAACAGCTATGGTAGGTGATTTATACCATGGAAACCTTCCCTGGGCCTTCTACTTTTCCCGTAAATACAACATACCATTTGCCTATGTGATACTAGTTGCTTGAAATTTGTTAATAATTTCTCTCTGTACCACTACAAATCAAACTTTATACATGTTGAACATATACATTAAAAAGGTTTATTCCAAAAAAAATAATTGAATAGAAAACAATGACCATTTAAAGGTTGTAAAGGCTAGGCAGGACCCTAGTGCCTATCACTTGGTGAATGGTTAAAATACTGCAGCAGATCAGGTGACTACAATGATGCCAGGGAATATGGTGGAGAAGGAAGTGCCAGGAATCTGTTTCCCCACTTGGGCTGCAGTGAATGGCAGAAACAGGAGGGGGTGCTTGGGAACTTTGTTCTCTAGTTGAGTCTTCTTACTTCTCTAGTGTACATAAGTGCATTCCCCAGTCAGAGACCACACCTTGAACTTAGTAGGGCACCCATTCCAGCCACAGCACACCCCTAGGGAGGATGTGATTTGTTACATTAGTAGGTAATTTTTTATAAAAGATGTGAATGCTAAATTAATGATTAATACTGTACCCCAGGTAAATAGCTTACTTCACTTCTAACTGCTAAGAGATAATTTGGCATCATTTGGGGGCGGGGGCTACGAGCATTGTTAATCAAATAATAGGTTGTTTGAACATTTTTCATGCATTCACTTAGCATGTTATTATAGGAAGTATCTGACATTGTTTCTGTGGATATTAAAGTATTCAAGCAAATGTAAATGTATCATAACAGACTGCCATGCACTTTTGAGGTTACATTTATTTAAAGGTTAACTGCTCTATAAATCATAGACTCAAAATACTTAGGGAAGGTTACACAAAAAAATTAATCAAGTATAAAAAATTGAAAGATGCATATTGTAGCAGAGCAACCAAAGTAGATTCTGACATTTTAATGAAACAAATGTAATTCAAAGGCAAGAGGCAAACATAAACTGTGGACAGTAGATCAGAGCTCATAGACAATTCTCTGGATTATGTTGAACAGATTGATTACATGGGTCTTCAATGACTCCAAAGAGAAATAATAATATACCAGATAATTATCAAAATTTACATTATATGAATGAAGAACAACAGTGATAACTTTACCTTTTAAAAAACTATCTGAAAAATAAAATTTGGGAAGAACCCAACAGCATCTATAAGCAATGCAACTTGGACTTTTGATGTCAAAGGATTTCCATTCTAAATCTTCCCTAGTTAGGTGACTTCATAGAAAGAAACCTCATTCCTACTTCTGAACTAGAGCCCCACATCCTGTTGTGGTACAGTCTGATGGAGAAATGTAACATCATATCTAATACAAATGATTTTAAGTGGACAAAAAGTTACAAACAACAGAACAAACAAAAACCTCAGAAGTCTTGGTATTCTCAGAAATATTGGAAGCCGATAAACTAATTACAGATTGTAGCAGTAACACAAATTGAAACAATCAAAACAGCTAATAATTAGTCACTGAGGGGAGGGGGGCACTGTGGCGCAGGTTAATCCGCTGCCTGTGGTGTCAGCACCCCATATGGGCGCTGGTTCTAGTCCTGGCTGCTCCACTTCCAATCCAGCTCTCTGCTTTGGCATGGGAAAGCTGTGGAAGACGGTCCAAGTCTTTGGGTCCTGCACCTGTGTGAGAAACCTGAGAGAAGCTCCTGACTTTGGATAGGCCCAGCTCCAGCCATTGCCAGCATCTTTGAAGTGAACCAGCGAATGGAAGACCTTTCTCTCTGTCTCTGCCTCTGACTGTGTGTAACTCTACCTCTCAAATAAATAAAAAAAAAAAAATAGTCACTGGATATTAAGTACATCTCAACAATAAAATAAAAGGGTCATTTATAAATAGCATTTGATCATGAGTAGAAACAGCTAATGTGAAATAATATTTATGACTTAGAAATATATATATGTGTATATATACACATACATGTATATATATATATATAGGGTTAAAAATAAAATTTATAACTTTAGAAGAGTATAGTGAAACAATTTTGTCCCTGATGTGAATGAAAAGTGTCCAAAAGAACATATCATTATTACTAAGTAATTTGCCATTTGGAAGATTACAAGGTTCCAGTATTTGAGAGACTACATGAGAGCATCTATGACATTGACCTAGCAATGATAGTATACAAATAATATAGAAGAGTAGAAAAACATTTGCATCCACTTAGAGAAATAAGAGATACAATTTGAACTTAACAATAAAACAAATATTCTGAAGATCACATGACCCTCAAAAACATTATTTGGAGGAGCAAATGAAATAAAAGTGTGGCCATGGGTTAACATAATAATTAGAAAAAGCTTGGAAGCAACAGATTAACAGAACACAAGACCTTGGTCACTTGACATACATATTTATTCCGTATTTGCTAAATAGAATGGCATGTTGGGACTTGAAGGGCAGGGTAACAAGAACATAATATAGAGATGCAGCACATGACTGTGTTGTCCTAAGAGCTTAAAACTTTGGTTAACTGTAGCACCATATACCTAGTATACTGCTGAAGTCTACAGCTCCATTTGTAATTTATTTGTATTCAATTAGACTTTTCTTAACTTAACCATTCCATATGCTTAGATTTTCAGCATTTCCATCTTTTTTAAAGATGCATTTATTAGTTTGAAAGGCAGAGTGACATAGGGTAGAGGGGAGATCTTTGGTCTGCTGGTTCACTCCCCAAATGGCCCCAAGAGCTAGGCTGGGCCAGGTCAAAACCAGGAGCCAGGAACTCTACCTAAGTCTGCTTCTCAGACGATTAGGGGGGAGCTGGATCGGAAGTGGAGCTGCCAGGACTAGAATCAACATTCATATGGAATGCTGGCATAGGAAGCGGCAGCTTAACCCTCTGCATCACAAAGGCAGTCCTGTGTTCCCTCTTAAAAACTGACTGCTATCAGAGAAATAAATTGTGAGTTCGCTCCTTCTCTTTGGGGTGAATGCATCAGTTTGACCCATGGTGTTCTATGTTCCCTGGTGTGCTCCTGAGCTAAAAGTCTGAAATCCTTCATTGGGAGGAGGCTGGGGTTAAGGGTGGGAGGGTGCGGCTCCCTGTGCCTGAAAGACCGGAGAATCTCTGGCTTGCTGTCAGTTGCTACTTAGGTTGTTGAAAAAAACAAATGAGTGAAAGCTGCTTTGGTTAAGTGGTCTTTATGTATAATTATATTCTGTGTTTGCTGTTCATGTGTTGATATCTCAAATCTAAGTCCTGACCTTGAGATGTAGTTTTTCAAAATAAAGCCACATTCTGAGCCTATCAAGAAACTGCCAATCACCAAAGTCAACTGCATACCAGAATGAAGTAAGGCAAGAGCAACTACCCAGATTTCGCTGTTATATTGTGCATAACCGGTTTGAGCTATCCAGAAAATTGAGGGACAATATTTTTTGTATTTAATATTCTACCTGTGTATGTGTGTGTGTGTGATTTTTCTTAATAGCAGTTTAAAGTTTTGTAGTGGAAAGTGATATAATTATTGCTGTTTGTTAGCAAGACCAATTATGCACACATAGTAGGAGTAAATAATGTAAAATAAATAGCTGATTATTTTTAAAATAAAGAATAGTTAAATGAACTGTTACATGTCTTCAACTATTTTTAAAAAATTTATCTTTTAAACATTTTATTAATATAAAGAGAACAGATTGTATGTATTTCATAGATAAATTCTAAGTAGATAATCATACTTCCTTTCCTCCCTCTATCCCTCCCTCAAGTCCCCTCCTGTCTTCCTTTATTTCTTTAATTTTAGTAAACACATAATCTCAATATATTTTATAATCACAGGGTTAATGTGCCACTAACCATAATAGTCAACAAGTAAAAAGTAGAAAGACCACTGTTCCACAGGAGTACAGACAAGGGTTAAGAACTGTTTTTATCAAGGTTTCAGTTCCTCAGAACAAAGTTCACTCCATTAGACACAAACTACAGACAATTCACACATTTATTTCCCTGTCATAGTTCGACACATCTCTATAAAAGAAAATAGCATTTGAGTAAATTAAGACTGGGAACTTTGGATTAGGCCAAGGATAGCATGACGATACTGGGTTGTTTACACCTCCTACCACCAATCTTTCCTACAATCAGATCTTGGCTAATGTAGTTAAACCCTGTAGGCCACCCATGTGGAAGACCAGTGGAGTCCCTAGATCCTGGCTTCAGCAGTGCGAGCGTTTGGGGAGTGAACAAGCAGCTGGAAGATCTCTCTCTGTCTCTCTCTCCTTTTTGTCTCTCTCCTTTTCTAATAAAATAAAAATGAGAAAATTTAAAAATTTAAAAGTCAACACAAAGGACAAACGTAATATACAGTTGTATGCATAGATATTTTGTTTCAATAATTGCACGAAGTGAAAATACCAGTTTATAATGGCATATATTCAAGGATATAATAAATATACAATAAACTCAAACTATAGATTACCTGAATTTAAAATATTAGGGCATATTTGAATAAATTGTGATTTGACACAGTAAAATATGATAATGCTGTTAAAGCAACGTAATCAACATCTATGGACCTATATAAATTTGCACAGTGTTTTTTTTTAAAGATTTGTTTATTTATTTGAAAATCAGAGTTACACAGAGAGAGAGAGAGAGACAGAGAGAGAGAGGGAGATCCTTCATCCACTGGTTCACTCTCCAGTTGGCTGCAATGGACAGAGCTGCGCTGATCCAAAGCCAGGAGCCAGGAGCTTTTACTGGGTCTCCCACGTGGGCACAGGGATCCAAGGACTTGGTCCATCTTCTACTGCTTTCCCAGGCTAAAGCAGACAGCTGGATTGGAAGTGGAGCAGCCAGGACTTGAACTGGTGCCCACGTGGGATGCTGGCACTGCAGGTAGTAGCTTTACCTGCTACACCACAGCGCCGGCCCCGGCATTTTTAAAATGACAAAATAAATGCATAAAAATTGCGGAGTGTGGGCTCCCTTTTTGAAACAAACAGCAGGCATGGGCACTGTGGTGTGAAAGTGGCTGTTTCCAGCCCCAGAACTTCTGCTTCTGATCCCATTCCCTTCTAATGCAGTCTGGGAGGCAGCAGAAGATGATCCAAGTGTGTGGGGCTCTGCCACTCACATGAGAGATCAGGATGGAGATCTGGGCTCCTGCCTTCAGCTTAGCCCAGCCCTGGGTGTTGTGCACATTTGGAAAATGAACCAGGAGCAGATGGAAGATCCCTCTCTCTCTGCCTTTCAAGTCTGTGAACATAACTAAATAAATAAACATTAAAAACCAGCAATAATAAGAAGGGAATCCATTTATGTTAGTATATAATTGTGTAACTGTAGAGAACGGTTTGGATTGATCCTGGCCAGGCCCTTGACTATCCTGCAGGAAAGTATTATAGTGAATTGAATAATAATATTAAAAAGAGAAGTAAGAAACAGGATATGCATGGTATATGCCAACAGAAAATAATTTTAAGTATTTGTGACAACACTATGCTAGGTAAACACTGAATAAAGACAAAAAGTAGAAGGCAGAAAAGAAAAATGAATATATTAATTTGATTTTGATTTGAGATGGCCACCAAGTTTAACATGGAATTTTGTTAATTTTAATATAGCTTCTTCAGTAAAGTAATTAGGGCAAAATATCCTGGGGTTTGTATGGTATAAATATCTACTTCTCAGATTATCCTTCAGTTATAATTTCTTTGTAAAACTCTTCCTTTACCACTTCAAATGAAGTGTGTGTGTGTGTGTGTGACTGTGTGTGTGGCTCTGTGGGAATAAGTGTGTGTGTGACTGTCACTGTGTGTGCAACTTTGTGTGTGTGTATGAGTGACTGTGTATGTGATAAGTGTGTGTGACTGCATGTGTCACTATGTGTGTGACTGTGTGTGTGACTATGTGTGTGTGACTGTGTCACCATGTTGTGTAACTTTGTGTGTCACTATGTGTGTTTGATTCTGTGTAACTATGAGTGTGGCTGTGTGTGTGTGACTGTGTGTGATTATGTGTGTGTGACTGTGTGTGAGGGTGTGCGAAGACCCATGCTCCTCCTTTTTAATGATACCATGTGGAAGAATGTTCTCCAGTTGACAGTCGATAAGAAAATGAGTTTTTAACTCGTGTACATACTAGAGAATGAGTTTATTCAGCAACTTCAGCCTACTCAGAAGAGATTCCTTCCTCAGTAGAATTCAGATGAGACCCCAACCCTGGAGGTCACCAGGATTTCAACCTTGCAAAAACCCAGCTGCCCAGCATCTGCACACCCGATCACAGACTCTGGGTGATAACAAACGTGCTGTTTTAAGACAATAGCTTTGTAGTAAGTTCGTTTTACAGCAATAGTGAATGCTAACGCAGTGACATACAGTGAGACTGGTCAAACACAGTCAAGACAATGGGATCCAGGTTTCCTTTGTCATGGAAGAGAATTAAAGATACAAAAGAATTAAAGATATAAAAAGCATTTATGTGTTTATAAATATGCATATGGACCTAGATTAGAAATGGAAGTATTGTTGTAAGGTAATGGATTTCAGTATATAGAGATAGAGGCAAGAAAAAGAAATTAACATAGACACAAAGTATTAATGTGCTTGTGTGAACTTAATTTCAGGAAAATATTATGCAAATCCAAATGAGCAATATTTTGCAAAATATCCAGATATAATTTTCAAGTTTAAATACCATGTAAGTCAAGGGAAAACCACCAAAGAATCATAATAATTAAATGCAACATGTAAGCATGGGTTAGAGCTCTTTGAAAGGGTTCTATTGAGGCAACTGATAAAACTTTTGACAGATTGTGATTATGTACAAGAATAGTCTTATAATTGCAGAAAATATAAACTAAGATGCATGAGGGTGATGAGACAGCACACAGAAAACTCAAATCTTTCAAATCAAAAATAAGTTATAGAGGCTGGCATTGTGACTGATTGGATGAAGCCACTACCTATGTTGTTGGCATCGCACATAAGCACAAGTTTGAGTTCCGGCTGTTCCACTTCTGATCCAGCTCCCTGCTCATCACCTGAGAAAAGCAGCCTGGGCCCCTGTCACCCACTGGGAGACCTAGATGAAGCTCCTGGCTCCTGGCTCAGCCCTGTGCTTGTGGCCATCTGGGAAATGAACCAGTGGATGGAAAATCTCTCTGTCTCTGTCTCTCTCCCTCCCTACCCCTCTCTCTGTAGCTCTGTATTTCCAATATATTTCAAAAACTATACATTGTAGTTGTAAAAAAACATACTTACGGCTAGTTCCTAAGTTGAAGACTGATTCAATTTCTCAAAGAATTTAAGCAGTTAATATTCTTTGAGTAACTTACATACATTTTATACTTTGAAATCTCCTCTTTAGTGTCTGTCTCATTCTGTGTAATCCTTCATAAACAGCTCAAATCATACACAGGTTGGCCTTTGCTTCATTGCAGGAGATAGTTTAACCAGGTTTTCATGAGTTAGCTTGGGCAACCAACTTTCAGTCTTCAATATCAGTTTCCTTGTCACTTGCCACTCAAACCTGAAGCTGATGGTAGACACTGTAAGTATTGTGAGAACAACGTGCTGTTTCTGATATCAGTTTCTGTGTTAGTGTATGTAGGCTCATTGCTGTAACAAATGCATCCCGGGTCTCATTTTCTCAAGAAAATAGGCAATTATGTTCTCCCTCAGACCATAGTGTAATGTTGGTTGGTGCCTATCCTCTAGTATATATCTTAGTCCCCAGCAGGGGGTGTCTGTAGCATATACCGGGCACCTGCTCACAAGAGAGTGTATGTGGGGGCCAGCACTGTGGTGTAGTGTGTAAAACTGCCACCTGCAATGTCAGCATCCCATATGGGTACCAGTTCAAGTTCCAGCTATTCCACTTCCAATCCAGTTTTCTGCTATGGCCTGGGAAAGCAGTAGAAGATGGCCCAACTCCTTGGGACCCTGTACTCACGTCGGGGACACGGAAGAAGCGCCTGGTGCCTGGTTTCAGATTGGCTCGACTCTGACCATTGCAGCCATTTGGGGAGTGAACCAGAGGATGGAAAACCTCTCTCTCTCTCTCTCTCCCTCTCTCTCTCTGCCTCTTCCTCTTCCTCTTCCAATAAATAAACCAACCTTTAAAGTGAGAAGGAGAGAGAGAGAGAGAGAGAGAGAGAGAGAGAGAGAGAGAGAGAAACTTTGGGGCAGGGACAAATCATGAACTACTCGTTCCATTTGCTACTTAGAGTGTGGTGGGCAGACCACCAGGACTCATTAGATATCAGAATCTCAGGGTCCACTTGGGGCCAAATGTACCAGAGCTTGTGTTTTCACAAGACCCCACCATGTAATGCAAATGCAAATTAATGTTTGAGAATTAGTAGTGCATAACACTTGTTTGGACATTCTAGTATTTAGCCGACAGTTCAGAGGTCAGAGCTTTTTAAAGGGAAGTCATGAGGTGTAGCCCAGTTCTGAGCCAGAGAAGAGGAAAAGGGTTGTTGTGAAGTCATTCCATTGTCTTCTTTACATTATCTGCATAGACATACAGGATACACAGTGAGAGAGAAAGCTCTGATTTTCAGAAGATACATTAAGAACAGATACAAATTTTGGAATCCTCCACTTCTGGTTGGTTTTCTAAGCCATAGAATCAGTAAGATTAGAGACATTAAGTAGAAAAATGAAAATATAAGAATACCTAAAATACAATTTAAATTGTTTGAATATGCCATCTAATTTAGAAAAGAAAATGTAATATTTATGTCTGATACCTATGTTGATGAATAATATATTTAATCAAATTTTAACTTCTATCAGATTCTAATATGTGCATTCTTTTATATTTTCACATTTAAACTTCCTTAAATTGCTGCATTTATAATAATTAACATTCTGGATTTATGAAATGTGATATTCATTTTTCACTATGCAAGATTGATTCAATGAACATAAATGCCAGAGTGGGTTTTTTGTCTTTCTTTTTGCTTTGAGCTTTTGTTACTTCCTTTTTTTATTCATTTGCATGCATCTCATAAATACAACATTAGGAACAAAAGGAAGAACGCTTGAATGATATATCTTTTGTGAGCATTTAGACTTAATTATAACTTATGAAACATAAGAATATTTCCCACATAATACACTAAAATGAAGTTATTCTTTCAGATCAAGTTTTATTATTAAGTCTCATATTACAACTCTTTGAGGACCAAGGTTTTGTATGGGAAGTTAGTGCACAGTGACTCCTGTCATACACTCTTATGTATGACATCAATGATCATCCGAGGTTCTTGACATGAGCTGCCTAGACCATGGAAGCCTTTCGAATCCACAAACTCCATCAGTATTTAGACAAGGCCATAAGGAAAGTGGAAGTTCTTTCCTCCTTTCAAAGAAAAGTACATACTTTTTTGGTGGCTGCTTTTGCCACTGGGGTCTCATCCTCAGAGGTCCTTCATATAGGACATTTTTTTGCCACAGTGTCTTGGCTTTCCATGCCTGAAATGCTCTTGTGGGCTTCTCAGCCAGACCAGAATGACTTAAGAACTGATTCTGAGGTCAGAGTGCTACTTAAAGCGATTGTCATTCTATGAGTCAGCTTTATGGACTGCTTCCCACATGGGGCATTCACTCCTTTTTAAGTCTATCTATTATTATTACCAGACATTTAATCCTATCTGTATGATCACTTACTTAATCCTATCCATATGATCACTTTAACACTTAAAATGCTAATTTTTTATCACCCAGCTTAAAGGAGTTTGGGGTCCCATGGCAAGGTTTTAAACTGTACCCTTGGAAGTAAGTCCATAGGAATGTATGCAGAACTATACAGCTTTATAGTTACTAACAACATATACTTCATAATTATAACTGTAGGAACATGATGACTCTTCCACCATGCTTGCCCTCCCAGCTACACTCCAACCCCCTCATATTCCCACTCTTATTTTTTACTGAGATCTATTTTCAATTAACATCAAACACATATGATTAACTCTATGTTGAGTACAGAGTTCAACAAATAGTATGAAAGAGAAAAAATGCCTATTCTTCAACAGTCAAGACAGGGGCTGTTCAAGTCAATGCTTCTCAAAGTGTCAATTTCACTCTTACAGATTGCCTTTTAGGTGCTCTATTAGTTGTCATAGGTGAGGGAGAACATAAGAATACCAGAGTTTTAGACATAAGTGTTGTATCTATAGTTAAATGGTCCTACAGAATATCTTAGACAATGAATATATTTTCTATGCATTTTACTACTTATTTTGTACTATTTCATCTTCCTCATGTTATACAAATAACAGAATCATTTAACTAGTCAATAAATTATTAATTCTCAATGAAAGATATCTAAATTTTATGCTACATATATATTATATCTTTAAACCACTGTGAGTTTGAATTTTCAAGTTGAACACTCTTTCAATCACATTTACCTGTGACAATCTCAATCTTTGGGAAATCTGTATTTTATAGATGCTACATGATGTAAACTTTAGTATGAAAATTTTTCAGGGAAATTAAAACAGTTCCAATCTGCTCAAAAATAGATCAATAAATGAACTATAAGTTGGGGAAACCATGCATTTATTTATAAATAGTGTCTCAAAATATTGTGTGAATTTTAGGACGTATTGATGAAATGAATGTCTTTATTATTATTTAGCAAAGGAAACGCAGCCACCTCAAACAGAAAGCTTTGTTTTCTTTTTGTATTTATTTTAAAAGTATACATTCTTTGTATCCCATCTTCTACCTATAACTTCAACCACTCTGTTTCTCTTCTAGTTTGAATTCTCTTTCATAAGAATATTTTCCACATAATACACTAAAAGGAAGTTATTCTTTCAGATCAAGTTTTGACAAGTTTTGATCAAGTATTGACAAGTTAACACTGTACATGTGTGTGGGGTACAAAGTGATGGTATGTTTCATGAATACAATGAGGAATAATTAAAGATGGATATCATATTCATTACTTCAAATAATTATATTTCTGATAAGCAAATTTGAAATTTACTCCTCTAGCAATTTTCCAACACACAATACAATGTTATTAACCACACTGACTATATGGCAGATCTCAAAAGAAAAAAATACAAATTTCTCTTGTCTGAGACTCTGTGCCCTTGACCATCATCTCCTGATTCTCTCACCTCCAGTCCCTGCTAATCACCATTTTACTCACTGGTTCTCTGAATTTGATTGTGTCAGACCACCATGCATAAGTAGGAATGTGCCTAGATTATTTCACTTAACACAGTGAAATGTAAAATGCACATAGATTGTATGACACCAAGAGTGAACCCTAATGCCAACTACAGATGATGAGGGACAAGGACGTGTCAATGTAGTTTCATGGACTGCAGCAAACTTTCCAACGTGGTCTGGAATTCTGATAGAGCAGGAGGTTGTCCGTGTGTGAGGAGAGGGTGTGTATGGGAGTTTTCAGTACTTTCTGCTCAGTTTTGCTATGTATCTAAAACTGCTCTCAAAATCAAGCATATTAATTAAAATAATTAAACTAAAAAACTATAATATTGAAAAAAGAGCAGAAGTGCTTGCAGTAAATAATGTCCTGTGCCATAAATGACAGCTGTGATCCTTTCATTACCGTGGATAAAAAGCAACAAATACTGTTGGGACTTACCAATATTCTAAGAAGAGTAAATGTTCCTGTTGCTGGAACTCACACATGAAACTCTCTCGGCAGTTCAGGAGCAAACGTACCGGAGCAGACCTACAGACAACAGAGCTCGCCTCTTGCCTTTGCCGCAGTATGAACTTTGACTCAGGTGCCAAGGTCACTGAAGACTTCTTGGGACAGGTCTTCTGCTTCTTGAGTCAGCTGGTGTGTCTAAATAGATTGTGTATCCTTATACAAATTTCAGAGTTACTTTTAAAGCAACCTACAAAGTTAATTGACTTCCCACATCATAACCCAGCACTTTACTATGCTTATGAATCAGCTGAGGATCTCACAAATTCTTGGGTGGAGCCTTGAGATTCTGGATTTCCAGTAAGCTCCCAGTGATGCTGGCGCCACCTAGAGGTGGAGAACATGTATGAACTTGTATAGCAAGAGACTCAACAAGTTCAAAGTGTGATCTAAGTATAGCCCACATTAGAATTACCCGTGGTGATCATTAAAAGACCCCAGAGTTCAAGACTTACGAGACATCAAAGAAGCTGCATTTTGAACAAGGGTCCATGTGATTCTCATGGATGATGGTGCATCAAAAGTTTGTGCAACATGCAATTTAAAGTATTGGTTTATTTTAGTGCCAACACTTAAAAAAAAATCTGTGCTTATGCTTTTCTCATGTATTATGAAACTCATACTCAGTTGCAGTTTCCACAAACTTTTTAAAGTCCCTGGTATATCAGTCTTTGAGAACCAGAGAATGGCTTTGCACAGCTCTATAAATTAGTATTCCCACTGTAATAGAGTAAGTTTTTCACTTTCCTTTCAAGTTGTATGTTGAACGCTACTTGGGAGTAACTTAGTAAAATATTATCTATTGCAAAGTCTCTTAAGCTTTAAAAGACTTATAAAGTAACAGAAAGTATGGGGTTTAAACCATGTTTGTATATATTATTTGATTTATGGTGCTATTTAATTTTTCTGTCATTTCATGAATTTTAAATGGAAAGAAAGGGAATAACTTCGCTGTTGCTGCAGGCAGTGTTTTGATTTGCAAGCTTGATATCTAAACCCTGATGAGAGCTATTGTGCATCTTTATTGCAGTTTGTCTCTTATTTTAGGAAATTACTTGAGAAATAGAATGCGAACTTTTATAACAACATTCCACTTATTAGGAATTGTGCCTTCAGGCAAACTCTACCTTTCAAGCCATAACCAAAAATCCTAAAAATCAGCAAAAGCAGGATCTCCAAAACAGAAAGAGCTATCCAAAGGCACTCGCAGACACATTCACACATAGCGGCACTTACTTAACACTAGAGTCGAACTCACTAATCCACTCAAATACTTATTTCCGTAGCATTTTCAAAGAAGTTAAGGGGAGAGGAGACCATAAAACTTCAAGGCCATTAGAAATGAGGATAAAGGTAAAATGAAAATAGAAGCCACAGAATAAGAGCTAACAACTTAAAGTGAAAGAAAACAAACAATTAAAAATTCAAAGACTTTGATTTTAAATTAATTGCTTTAAGAACGAAGCAGTAGGAGATCCCAAGAAGGCTGAATAAGGAAGAGATGTGCTGATTTTGATCAGGGGAAGATGACAGAAGGAAAGCAGAGGGTATGCATTCCTAGGAGAGATTTGGAGAGAAGTTTGCAGTGGAAATTCTACAGGTAGAAGAGAGACAGGTGAAGAAGTGTGGACAGAGGATGCGCAGCAGAAAGTGGGGACACCACACACACACACACACACACACACACAGGAATCCCACACCAGGGGGCAGGAGGAGACACCAGCATTGGAGAGCAAGGTGAGAGCAGACTATGGCAGTGCCACTGGTGACACTGCAAGAAGGAGAACCTTGCACCACACTGACTGAGTCCAGCCTAGAGCCCAGCAGGGCACCATGAAAGAAAAGCACGTTTCTTTCTCTCCATCCCCTTATAAGGGCACTCGGCATTTAGCAGGGAGAAGACACCACCTTAATGTTGTAGAGCCTGTAGTGGCTTTCTCATATGTGACCAGGGGCTTTTACCAGAGGGAAGTATCTGTGTTTCCCACTGACTGGCCTGGACGGTTGGCAGGGGGCAGGGCACCACTTGGGAATGTGAGGTGCTCCTATCCTATCCACTCTTTCACAGGCTGTACATACAAACTGCCAAGGCAGAGCACCCACAGACAGCTGGCTCTGGGAATGTCTCTGCTTTCTCTGAGGCTGGAGCTGCCTCAGGGGGCAGAGAGGGGATCCTCTGCACCCTGTGTTATGGGATCCTTAAGTAGGAATTCTGTAACTGCAGGATAGGGTACAGGATATAGCTGGGTTTCTAGGCAATCACTATGGCTGGCCTCAGGGGCTCAGAGCTCCCTGGTAGCTTGGAGTGGGTCATTTCAGAGGGTTCCTTGCACACTGAAGACTGCACAGATCCTTTGTGCGGTTCATGTGCCTGCAGGGGTGGGGGTGGTAGCCATTGTGGGCTAACCTTGGACACTGACCACCTTGGAAGAGAGGAGATGAGGCCATGATTGCACCGAGATATGATTACCCCCCGCCAATGCACATACCACCTCCAAGCTGACAAGTGTCATCCAGGACTCTTGCCCCACCCACAGTTGAGCAGTGGTCAGAGCTCCCTGGACCCACACAGCACACATCTCCAGATATCCACTGAAGGACCAGACACTCCACAAAGCCGAAGAGGCATCATTCAAAGATAAAAGTCATCAGAGGACAAAATCAACAAGTATTTCCACAAATGCATAAAAATAAATGCAGAGTTATAAGAAACAGGAACAAGGAAGACAATATGACTCCCCAAAAGGAACACAATAGCACTTCAATATTAGAATGTGAAGATGAAGAGAAATGCCTGAAAAGGAATTCAAAGTATGATCGTAAGATTACTCAGAAAGAGAAACAAATTCACGAGTTAAAAAATTCATAAATGATATGGATGAAAGATTTTGCCAAGAGACAAATATATTGAAGAGAAATCAGACTAAAATATTAGAAATGAAGAATTCAACAGTCATCATTATAAAAGAATGTGAAGGCAGACATTCTCCAAGTGAAGGAAATCTAAAGCAAACAACAGAAATATTCGTAAAAAATAGTACCCGTCATTATTTATAGATAATAACTTTGAATGTGAATGGTCCCAAATTATCCAATTAAAAGATACAGACTGTCTGAATAGATTTTTAAAAAGACCCATCTATTTGCTGCTTGCAAGAATCACACTTCAACAACAAAGATACACACAGACTGAAAGTGAAAGCCTGGAGAAAGATACTCCATGCTAATGCAAAGCAAACCCAAGCAGGCATAGCCATCTTAATACCAGACAAAATAGACTAACACAAAAATTGTTAAAAGAGTTCAAGGAGGACATTTTTAATGATGAAGGGAACAATTCAACAGGAAGATATGACTATAATAAATATATATTCACCCAATGCAAGGGCACCTGGCTATTTAAAAGAAATGTTAATACAGTAATAACAGAGGACTTCAATACCCCACTTTCATAAATGGACGTATCAGTTAAACAGAAAATCAACAAGGAAAAAAACAGAGTTAATCTACACAATGGACCACATGGACCTAACTGATATCTATAGAACTTTTCATCCTACAGTTGCAGAATACACATTCTTCTCACCAGTGCTTGGAACTTTCTCTAGAATAGACCACATACTAGGCCGTGAAGCAAGTCTCAGCCATTAAAAAAGTTGAAATCATATCATGTATTTTTTTCTGAATGTAGTGGAATGAACCTGGAAATTAACCACTTAAGAAACTCTAGAAAATATGAAAACACATCGAGCCTGAACAATACACTCCTGAATGAACAAGTAGTTCACAGAAGAAATCGACAGGGAAATGAGAAACTTCCATGAAACAAACAAAGATGACAATATAACATATCAGAACGTATGGGATACAGCAAAAGAGGTATTAAGAGAGAAGTTTATAGCAATTAGTTCCAACATCAAGACATTGGAAAGGCATCAGTATATCTCAAGGTCCTTAAAAAAACAATAAACCAAAATGCAAAATAAATAAGAAACAAAGAATTAAAATTAAAAAGAAATAAAAAAAAGTAAAACCAAAAATAATACAAAAGATCAGTGTAATGAAGACCAGGTTTTTGAAAAACTAACCAAGATTTATACACATTGGCCCAATTAGCCAAAAAAAGGTGGGGGGGAGAAGACTCAAATCAATAAAATTGCTATAACAATAGATACCACAGAAATAAAGAGTCAGCAGGAATTACTGCAAACAATATATGTTGACAAATTGGAAAATATAGGAGAAATGGATAGATTTCTGGACAGATACAATCTTTCAAAATTGAGTCCTGAAGCTATGGAAAACCTAAATAGTTCAATAAACAAGATAGAGATTGAATCAGTAATAAAGACCCTCTTAACAATGAAAAGCCCTGTCCTGGATGACTCCACTGCTGAATGCTACCAAACTCTTAAAAAAAGCACTAATTCCAATTCTTCTCAAACTATTAAAAACAATTGGAACAGAGGGAAGCTTCCCAAACTCCTTCTTTGAGGCCCACTATCACCTTAATTGGAAGATTAGAAGAATAAACATCATCAAAATGTCTGTACCACCAAAACGAACTTACAGATTCAATGCAATCCCAAGCAAAATACCAACAACAATCTCTTCAGAACTAGAAAAAAAAGGCTAAAATTCATATGGAAATACAAGAGACCCTGAGTATCTAAAGCAATCTTAAACAAGAAAAACAGTCAGAGGCATCAGAATACCAGACTTTAAGATATACTATAGGGCAGTTATAATCAAAACAGCCTGGTACTGGCAAAAACATATACACATGTAGACCAATGGAATAGAATAGAATCCACAGAAATCAATCCAACACATCTACAACCAACTAATCTTTGACAAACAAGCTGAAATCACTCCATGGAGAAAGAACAGTCTCTTCAACCAATGTTGTTGGGAAAATTGTATCTCCACATGCAGAAGCACCAGACAAGACCCCTACCTTGCACCTTATCCAAAGAGCAACTCAAAATTGATCAGATTGAGATCTACATTCTGATACTGTCAAATTACGAGAGGAAAACATCAGGGAAACTCTATACAGGACATTGCATAGAAAAAGACCCCAGAAGCACAGGCAATAAAGACAAAAACAGACAAAGGGCATTCTGTCAAGCTAAAAAACTTCTACACTGCAAAAGAAAAACTCAAAACTAACAGAACGGGTTATGCAACTGATAAAGGATTAATATAAAGGATCTATAAAGATGTCAAGAAACTCAATAGCAACAAAGCAAAGCAATCCTGTTAAGGACATAAATAGGCAATTTGCAAAGGATGAAATACAAATGGTCGACAGACACATGAAAAAATACTTGGCATGATTAGACAGAAGGGAAATGGAAATCAAAACCACCATGAGGTGCCATCTCACCCCAGTTAGAATGGCTCTCACTCAGAAATCCACAAACAATAAATATTGTTGAAGATGTTGGGAAAATGGTACCTTAATCCACTGTTGGTGGGAATGTAAGCTAGTACAGCCATTGTGGAAAACAGTATGAAGATACCTCAGAAAGCTGAAAGTAGACCTACCACAAGACTCAGCCATCCCACTCCTGGGAGTTTACCCAAAGGAAATGAAATCAGCATATGAAAGAGTTATTGGTACCCCTCATATCTATTGCAGCTCAATTTACAAAAGCTAATATATGGAATCAATCTACATGTCCATCAATTGATGACTGGATAAAGGACATGTGGTATAAATGCACCATGGAATACTACACAGTCATAACAAAGAATAAAATCCTCTCTTTTGCATTAAAATTAATACAACTGGGTATCATTATGCTTAGTGAAAAAAGCCATTCTCAAAAAGACATAATCATGGGGCCAGTGCCTTAGCTCACTTGGCTAATCCTCTGCCTGAGGTGCCAGCATCCCAGTCCCAGTTGCTCTTCTTCCAGTCCAGCTCTCTGCTGTGTCCCGGGAGGGCAGTGGAGGATGGCCCAAGTACTTGGGCCCTGCACCTGTGTCAGAGACCAGGGAGAAGCATCTGGCTCCTGGCTATGGATCAGCCCAGCTCTGGCCTTGGCGGCCATGTGGGGAATGAACCAACGGAAAAGAAGACCTTTCTCTCTGTCTCTCTCTCATACTGTCTATAATTCTACCTGTCAAATAAATAAAAAATAGATTTATTAAAAAAGACATAATCAGGGCCGGCGCCGCGGCTCACTAGGCTAATCCTCCGCCTAGCGGCGCCGGCACACCGGGTTCTAGTCCCGGTCGGGGCGCCAGATTCTGTCCCGGTTGCCCCTCTTCCAGGCCAGCCCTCTGCTGTGGCCAGGGAGTGCAGTGGAGGATGGCCCAAGTGCTTGGGCCCTGCACCCCATGGGAGACCAGGAAAAGCACCTGGCTCCTGGCTCCTGCCATCGGATCAGCGCGGTGCGCTGGCCGCAGCGCGCCGGCTGCGGCGGCCATTGGAGGGTGAACCAACGGCAAAGGAAGACCTTTCTCTCTGTCTCTCTCTCTCACTGTCCACTCTGCCTGTCAAAAAAAAAAAAAAAAAAGACATAATCATATATTTTCTCTGGTATGTAATAGTTAATAAAAATATCAAAAAATGTTTAGGAATGAAATTGTCATTTTGGGATATGATTGTCATTTTTAGTCCTTGATCAGTTATTTGCAATTTGACACTGCTGTGTGTTCACCCTATTCTGCTGATATGAATTAAGATACTTGTCTGTAAATCATTTGAAAACAATTCCAGTGACTGAACAGCTTCATAAGGATACTTCAGAGATTTGTAGAAAAATGGAATAAATAGGTAAGTTATTTTGGTGCAAAAAATTGTGAAACCCAGTCCTCAAACTGTTTATTATCAAGCATATTTTACATCACAATTTTCCACACCAAAATAAATTTAGCTGTTAATTTCATTTTGTGTGAACCTTTTAGGTGCCTCCATAAATATGATTTTCCTAATTAATTCACATTTTACAAAAAGAATCTTCAATTTTTTTTTTCATTTTATTTGAAAAGCTGAGGAGTAGATTGGGGGAGGGGAGTTGAGATCCCTCTCCAATCTACTGGTTTACTCCCCAAATGTGCACAACAGCTTAGGTTGAGCCAGGCTAAAGCCTGGAGCCTGGAACTCCACCTTGTTCTCCCAGGTGAGTGGTAGAGACATAACTGCTTGGCCATCACCTGCTCCCTCCAAGCACCTGAATTATCAGGAAGCTGGAATCAGTAGTGGAACGCGGAGTTGCACCCATGCGCTCTGACACGGAATGTGGCCGTCTCGAGTGACGATCTAACCACTGTACCAAATGCGTGGCCCTGGCTTCCAAAATGCGATCAGAGGAAGACTTCATCTCACACGATCTGCAGTCCCTCTTTACTCCTGGAGCAGGAGGACGACAGGCAAGCGAGGCTCAGTGCAGTGCATTTGTCTCCCGGAAACTGCATCTTGCTAAGCAGAGGGGCCCCCGGGTAACTCACAGGGTCTCCTTAATCAGGCCTGGCAGGTCGGGAAAACACAGAATCCCAACACTCAGCAGGGTGAGACAGACCATTTAAAATGGTAATGCACTCAATTGTCATCTTATTTCACTCCTGACATCCCCTGGCACTCACTCATGTCAATCCTTTGATACAGTTTGTCAGCTGAATATCAAAACAATCATGACAAGGAAATAAATATGAACGTCTGAGAAAATACACTCTGACAGCAGCCCCAGCTGAGCGTGCACAGCGGGCTCCTGTGATACCAGTGACTGAGCACCTAGAGGGCTAAGACCCTCTCCTCTCAACCTTCTGTGGTCACTCCTGTTTTGGTTTTCTCATATGAAACACACACATGCACACACACAACATGTAATCATCAGGAAGCACTTCATTGCTGAACTCATCAATCTCGATTGGACAGATACTCCTGCGTGATTTGGGCAGGGTCTGAGACAGCAGCAAGCCATGGCGTCTTGGTGATCAGACACCCAGAATCAGAAACTCTCATTGTTCATTTATTGCTTAAATAAGTTTCATCAACACACGGGGGACAGGGTAATTCCATTCTGTAAAGAGCCAGCCTCACTTGGAAGCAAGGTCACTGGTTTATTCATATTCTATCAAACAAGCCATTTTAAAGATCAATAAAGTCAGGAGCAGAGACATTAACTTTCAAACAAATTGCCATGCATTGTTTTTTTTGGAAAAGCATCCATCAACTGGAACAGATGATACTTTGATGTGCAGCACATAAGAATCTCCCTGGTGTCTTTTAAGGCACCAGTAATGAAAGGCTAATCTATCTAACACTTAAAATGCTGAATGCTCCCACACATTCGGTGCCCGCCGTGTGCATAATGCATATGTGAATGCAGCTTTTTCTTCACAGGTCAATAAGAGCAAATACTCAATCACTAAATGGGGGGAAAAATCTTTCCTATTTCACAGTGCTGGAGGATTACGTCTGCCTTGCCGAACACGCCAGGCAGGATCCTTCCTCCCTCGCAGCTTCTCAACTCTGTGGGCTTCCATGGGGAGCCACGGAGAGCCAGATCCTCCAATCCCACTTTCTTTGATTTGCAACATACCAGGTTTCTGCCCAATTTAAGTAGAAAATTGCTCAAAATATCACACAGCAGTCAGGTTTTAAGAAGCTCCAAATTCTCTTAAAGTTTGGAAAAGCAAACTGGAACAGGTACCCACACACAAATCTAGACACCGCTGGCAGACACAAAGTGCTGTGAAAAGTCAGGCGTATTCTACAATACACATCTTCCTAAATTCTTCTCAGTAGTTAAGAAGAAGTAATGCTTATGTTCCCTGATGAATAAATGTGCAGAAATCATTTCCTAGAATTTATAAAAGCAGTAAATTCAATCAAAGGGTTGCATGATTAGGCACAGTCAGTCTGCTCTGGTACACAGACAACATCTTTTCCTGGGGTGTAATTTACTTCAATGTTTTATACTTTTAAAGATCACAAAATTTTTTGACTCCTCTGAAGAGAGATCATAGAGTGCTTAGTATTTTTTTTTTTTTTTGACAGGCAGAGTGGACAGTGAGAGAGAGAGACAGAAAGAAAGGTCTTCCTTTGCCGCTGGTTCACCCTCCAATGGCCGCTGCAGCTGGCGCGCTGCGGCCAGCACACCACGCTGATCCGATGGCAGGAGCCAGGTGCTTATCCTGGTCTCCCATGGGGTGCAGGGCCCAAGCACTTGGGCCATCCTCCACTGCCCTCCCGGGCCACAGCAGAGAGCTGGCCTGGAAGAGGGGCAACCAGGACAGAATCCGGCGCCCTGACTGGGACTAGAACCTGGTGTGCCGGCGCCACAAGGCAGAGGATTAGCCTGTTGAGCCACGGCGCCGGCCGAGTGCTTAGTATTTTCCTTTCAGTTCCAGTGTATAATCTATAGCTAAAGAAACAGTATTTGAAGAAATAATTGCCCCAGAGAAAAGGGATTCATTCTCAATCTGAGCAAAATTTAAGTAAATGTTCCAGATTAAGTAGCATTTCAAGTCCTTATTATCTTGTAAACTCCTTCGTAGGTTGTAGCTACCAGATTTCCTGTTTTACTCATGGGAATTTAGATTTAGTGTTTTCTTCCAGCTTCCATTTACAATGTGCATGAACTAGTTTATATTATTAAAATATATTTGTTAATCTTCTCTCTCTATTGCGTGAAAAACAAACTTGAAAAAAGAAAACAGTGGCGGCGCCGCAGCCCAATAGGCTAATCCTCCACCTAGCGGCGCCGGCACACTGGGTTCTAGTCCCCGTCGGGGCGCCGGATTCTGTCCTGGTTGCTCCTCTTCCAGGCCAGCTCTCTGCTGTGGCCCGGGAGGGCAGTGGAGGATGGCCCAAGTGCTTGGGCCCTGCACCTGCATGGGAGACCAGGAGGAAGCACCTGGCTCCTGCTCTCAGCGCAGAGTGCCAGCATAGTGGCCATTTGGGGGGTGAACCAACGAAAAAAGGAAGACCTTTCTCTCTGTCTCTCTCTCTCTCTCTGTCTAACCCTTCCTGTCAAAAAAAAAAAAAAAAAACAGTTTTGGGTGGAGATGAATACATTTTATTTAGGTTTAAAAGACAGAAACATATCTCAAAATCTGTTACATGTTCTCTAAAGAATATAATTCCATGAAGTTATATTACATTTTATATTTTTTATAATTGAACATAAAGAAGAAAAAAATGAATTTTGACTAATAAAAATCATGAAATGTCTCTTGCCTATTTTTAAAAATTCTAAACAAAGAATTTATTGGAAGAAATATATAGCTTTGTTTCAAAGAAGTCAGTTCTACAAGTGAGATATGAACACATGTCTATCAGACAGGGTGGTTTTTTAACATGATCATAAAAAGAGGACTGGAGGAATCCAGATGATCTAATTATGGCTCTCTATTGGGACCAGTTTTAGCATAAAATATTTAAAGCATTTTAAAATGAAACAATTAATTTGAGAGGCAGCGAGCACACACATACACACAAAGAGAGAGAGAGATATGAAAAACAGAGAACAAGGGGTACTTCCCAACTCTAGGTCCATTCCCTGAACAGCTGGGGTGGAGCTAGACCAGTGTTAGCTGCTGGAAACTCAATCCAGGTATCCCACATGGATGGCAGGAATCCAACCACTTGAGCCATCTCCTGCTGCCTCCTATGGTCTGCATCGGCAGAAAGCTGCTGTCATGAGCCAGAGCTGGGTAGGGAATCAGGGTGCTCTGTTAAAGGACATGGGTATATTAACTGCTAGGTCAAATGCCCACCGTAGCAGAAAAGAATTTTTATAGTGATGGTATTTGAACCAAAGAAGGAAGTGACTAAGGAGATATGACTAAAACAAATGTAAACATTGCTACATTTTCTTTAAAATAAACAGGAGAGATAAAAATCAAATATTTTTAAAAGGGGCTTTTGAAAAAGAGGCAACTCTATGAAATGTGAGAATATATTTTGAGCAGAAGCTGCTGGGGCTGGGCCCCAGGAATGGCACTGCTCTGGCATATCGAGACTTAGCAAAGGGGCCAGCTGGACTAGAATCTAGTGAGGGGAATATGAATTCTAAGAGATTGGCAGGGATAGGAACATGACGCCTTACTTCTCAGGGTGGTGAGAAGTCATCGGAATGTTGGAAATAGGAAGTGACAGATCTAACTCGCACTTTGAAATGTTTACACTCAAGTATTGCAGGAAGAACATTGTAGCGAGACAGAAAGAAAGCAGGAAGGTAAGTTACCAAGATAATGCCTTGTTCTAGGTGAAAGAGATGGTAGAGAATTCACTCAGGGTTTATCAGCGAGAGTGCTAGGAGCATCTAGGTTCCAAAATACACTAAAAAAGTATAAATATTTATTTTTGCTTTATTTTTTCTTTACATTTTTATTGTATCTAGTCTAGTTTGTTTACTTTATATTCATAAGATTAAGCCTACACTAAGTAATGAGTTCAACAAATAGTAAAAAGAAAAAAGTCACTGACTCAAAACAGTAGAAACAAGTGCTATAAACAATCATGGAGGCTCAAATGTGGATTTCACTTCTATACGTGACATTCTTGGTTCCCTATTAGTTACCACAGATTAGGGAAAGCATATGGTATTTGTCTTTTTGAGAATTGATAATTTCACTAAGTATAATGGTTTCTAGTGCAATCCATTTTTTGCAAAAGACAGGATTTCATTATTTTTTATAGCTTAGTAGTATTCACACTGTATATATATCATAGTTTCTTTATCCAGTCAAAGTTTGATGGACATTTGGGTTGATTCCATATCTTAGCTATTGTGAATTGAGCTACAATGAACATGAGGGTACAAGATAACTCTTTCATGTGCTGATTTCATTATGCTTGGGGGTAAATTCCCAAGAGTGGGATGGCTGGGTCATATGGTAGATATAAAACCAGCTTTCTGAGGTATCTCCATACTGGCTTCACAATGGTTGCACTAGTTTATATTGCTAACAACAGTGGATTAGGGTACCTTTATCCCCATATCCTCACCAGCATTTATAATTTGTTGATTTCTGAATGAGAGCCATTCTAACTGGGATGAGATGATACCTCATTGTGGTTTTGACTTGCATTTCCCTAATGGTTAGTGAACCTTGAGTATTTTTTCATGTGTCTGCTGGCTATTTGAATTCCCTCTTTTGAAAATGCCAGTTCAAATCCCTTGCCCATTTCTTAACTAGATTGTTGTTTTGTTGTTGAGTTTCTTAAGCTCTTTATAGTTCCTGGATGTTAACTCTTTATCAGTTTCATAGTTTACAAATATTTTCCTCTATTCTGTCAGTTGCTTCTTCACTTTGCTGTTTCCTTTGCAGTTCAAAAGCTTCATAGTTTACTGTAATCCCATTGGTTAATTTTGGCTTTGAATGCCTATGTTTCTAGGGTCTTTTTTTAAGAAATCTTTTCCTATGCCAATGTCTTGCAGAATTTTCCCAATGTTCTCTAACAACTTGATGGCATCAGGTTATAGATTTAGATAGTTGATACATTTTGAGTTGATTCTTGTATAAGGTGTTTGATAGGGGTCTTATTTCAAACTTCTGCATGCAAAGATCCAATTTTCACAGCATTATTTGTTGAAGAGACTTTCCTTTCTCCAGAGACTTATTTTAGCTCCTTTGTCAAAAGTTAGATGGTTGTAGATGTATAGATTGACTTCTGGAGTTTCTATTCTGTTCCACTGGTCTACATATCTATTTTTGTCCCAGAATCAGGCTGTTTTAATTATAAATGCCCTATAATATGTCTTGAAATCTGGTACTGTGTTGCTGCCAGATTTTTTTTTATTAAGACTGCTTTAGATATTTAGAGTCTCTTATGTTTAAATATGAATTTTAGCATCATTTTTTTCTAGTTCTGAGGAGATTGTCGTTGGCATTTTGATTGGGAGCTCATTGAATCTATAAATTGCTTTTGGTGATATGGGATTTTGATTATATTAATCCTTCCCATTCATGAACAGGAAAACAAGTACTTGAGCTATCTTCGATGCTTTACCGGGTCATCAGCAGGGAGCTAGATTAGAAGTGGAGCAGCCAGGACTTGAACCAGCACTGGTATGAGATGGTGGCATAGCTGGTAGCAGCATAACCTGCTGAACAACAATGCTGACATCTGCATTAAATTTTTCAAGTTTAAAATGAGACCAAAATGGAGTTCCCAAGTGCATAGTTGAATATAAAGCTAGAACTTAGAGAAAAATTCAGAACTGAACATAAAGATTTGCCATTCAGAGGCAGGTGTTGTGGTATAGTGGGTCAAGCTGCTGCCTATGACTTCAGCAGATGAAGAGTCCCAACTGTTCCATTTCTGATCCAGCTCCCTGCTAATGCGCCTGAGAGAACAGTGGAGGATGATCCAAGTGCTTGGGCTCCTGCCACCCATATGGAAGACCCAGATGAAACTTTTGTGTCCTGGCTTTGGCTTGGCATAGTCATGGCCATTGTAGCCATCTAGGGAGTGAACCAGCAGATGGAAGACTCTCTCTCTCTCCCCTTGTCTGTCTTTCCCTCTGTCTCTATAACTCTGCCTTTCAAATAAATAAATAAATGTTTAAAATATGTTTGACATTCAGAAGAACCTAGTTCTGAAACAGAATAATATTACTGAAAATGAGAGATGGAGGTGGGGAACTTGAAGAATAAGAATTTGTGCAAGGAATAAATGGTCCTTGAAGAGATTATGGTACAGCATTTAATAAGGCAACTGAACAAGTGTGATGGTCAAAAACGTAAAAAAGAAAACATTTCAACAATGAGGATTTACATTGGCACATGCCATGGAAGAGTGGAGTAAGAACCAAGAGACTGACCGTTGAATTTAGCAAGATTGATGTGTGTTGATTTTTATCAAATTTATTTTATTGAACTGAGGAAGGGTAAGTCTCATAGAAGTAGACTATGAAGGTAATTGGTGTCGAGAAACAGGCAATAAGTATAAAGACTTACTTTGTGGATGAGGAAGAATGTTGAAGACAAATGATGGGAAAATGTAGGGCATTTTAGATGAGTACTATCATGGTGGGGGATTTATATTATCTCCCAAGGAAGACATAATTATTTGATGATGAAATAAAGGGAGTTACAGACATTTAGTGCAGTGGCTAAGACACCCTTGGACCACCACCATTCCATACCTGAGTTATTGGGTTTGAGTCTCTGCTCCTCTTCAGATTCAGCTTCCTGCTAATGCACACTCTGGAAAGTAGCAGGTGATGGACGGCTCAAGCTGCAGTTCCCGCCACCAGTGTGGGGAATATGGATTAAGTTTCCAGCTCTCTACTTCAGTCTCAGCCCAACTCTGGCCATTGCAATCATTTTGGAGTGAACCAGTGGATGGAAATGTACATACACTCGCTCTCTCTCATCTTCTCCATTGACTAAATATTTATTTTGAATGATGGGCAAAGTTGGGGAGAGGTACAGAGGAAGAAAACTTTGCAGGAGAAATGGGCAAAAGATGAGATGATGTCCAGAATATTGGTGGAGTTATTGACTGGGGCAGGAGCAAGATCAGCTTTAGGGCCTCACATCGTGGAGCATCAGGTTAGCCTGATGCCTGCAAAACCAGCATCACATATGAGTGCCCAGGTGTGAGTCTTGGCTGCTCTGCTTCTGATCCAGTTCCCTGCTCATGTGCCTGGGGAAGTAGAAGAGGATGACACCAGTGTTTGGGCCCCTGCCACCTACATGAGGGTGTTGCAGCCATTTGGGGGAGTGAAACAATGGTTGAAAGATCTCTCTCTCTCTCTCTCTCTCTCTATATATATATATATATATACACACACACACACATATATACATATATATATATATAAAAAAAACTGTGACTATGCCTTTCAAATGAATAAAATCAATCTTTAAAGATTTCTAATTTAAAATTTATTTCATTTATTTGAAAGGCAGAATGACAGAGAGAGGGAGAGACAGAGATCTTTCATTCAGTGATTCATTTCCCAAATGGCCACCACAGCCATGGCTGAGTCAGACTGAAGCCAGGAACCTGGATCTCCATCCAGATCTCCCATGTGGGTACAGGGGTCCAAGTATTTGGGCCATCTTCTGCTGCTTTCCCATATGCATTACCAGGAAAGTGGATAGGAACTGGAGCAGTCTGGATTCAAACCAATGCCCATGAGAGACATCAGTGTTGTAGGCAGTGGCTTAAAACCACTGTACACAAGACTGACCCTAAAGTAAATATTTTTAAGGAAACTTAAATATTCCTTTTGTAAAACCTCTCTGTGGGTTCTTCCTTGCATTAATACATGTTTTAGCTGCAATCTGTCCTAGTTTTATGTGAGAAGTAAATTAGGAGAAACACAGCAACATAATAGTTACTTCCTACTATTGCCTATTAAGAACATTTGCACAGTGTTCCAATAGCTTCTTCAAATCTAATTAACCAACTGTTAGCAAGCTTTCACACTGTGTCCTGATGACCATCAATCCCAGATTCTAACAATTACTCAGAACTACGATCCTTCATTAGGAACCCTTTTCTGCTAATTCTAAAAGCTGAGAGCCTGAAGCTTTCATCAGGTCATAGCTACAAGAAGATCTACCTTCACCATTGACTGCTGTGTGCTAGCTATACCCTGGATAGTGATCTTGATGCCACTGGGATTTACAGTCAGCAAAAGACGTGGTCCGTGCTCTCAATGCTGACAATATTGAAAATGAGGATTTTTGCCCTAAACTATTTAGGATTTAAGCTTCTTCAGTTGTACACAGATAAACTTGAAACAAGACTGTTTGGTACATACGTGAACCAATTCTACTTAAGAGGTGGGCAGTATGGCCAGCATCATGGCTCAATAGGCTAATCTTCCACCTGCAGTGCTGGCACACCAGGTTCTAGCCCTGGTCGGGGTGCCGGATTCTGTCCCGGTCACTCCTCTTTCTGTCCAGCTCTCTGCTGTGGCCCGGGAGTGCAGTGGAGGATGGCCCAAGTCCTATGGGAGACCAGGAGAAGCACCTGGCTCCTGGCTTCAGATCAGCGCTGGCTGCAGTGCACTGCCGGAGTGGCCATTGAGGGGTGAACCAATGGAAAAGGAAGACCTTTCTCTCTGTCTCTCTCTCTCACTGTCCACTCTGCATGTCAAAAATAAAAAAAAAAAAAAAAGAGGTGGGCAGTAGCTTCTCCAGCAGCAGTTACTGTGCAATTTTTGCTTCTGGGACTGAGGGGTCAAAGGGTCCAGTTGACCTAATATGCTTTCCACAAACCAGGTATTTCCCCATAATGCAGTTTGTAGCCTCAGAATTGTGTACCATTAGGGCTGAGACTGATGGATTAGATTGGGGGGGGGGTCACACTATTTCTTCAGCCCATAATGTTCATCACAGAAGCTGTGCTGAATGCTGTTCATAGAACAATGCCCTTTGCCTACAGGTGGATACTGATTGTTAGGCAAACTTGTGTCTTATTACTCCCTGTTGTTCATTATTAATCTTTATCGTTCAGTGCAACTGTTAAGAAACATACGATAAAATAATGTGTTATTATAAGAGAATTGCATGAAGTTCCTGATGAGTAGTCTATAAAATAATATGTGCTAGTGGAAAAGAATTACATAAAATTCCAGATAAATAGCTTATCACAGAAAGAGCTGAAAAACAAAATCTAAATTCAAGTTAAGCCAGGGCAGATTTTCTTATCGACATATGTGTCTGTATCTTATATCTGAAGTTCATTTTTATGTACCTCTTGGATTTCAGTTAGCAGTCAGCTATTTCCAAATGTAATGTGTCTACTAGTTTCTGAGAACTAGTAGAGTTTATGTAAGAAGTCAGAATTTTCTTAGCAGTAGTGCTATGAGGCACACTTAGGAACTTACTTTCCTCTCTAATCCAATAAAACTTTCATACATCTGACACTAGAAGCCACACTGCATGAATCGCAGGTCTCGCATTAACTTCTCAGGTGCTCGATATTTGACTGTTGATATTTCCTGGAGTGAGCACGGGAGACTGGTGAGGACTTCTGCTTTCTTGTATGTGCTGTATTTCTTCTGCAGGATTCCACTTGAACTTGACAGCTGGACTTCATGTTTCGTTAGAAGGATCTATTTGCAGTCCCCTCTGCAACTGAGAATTTTGGTTGTCTCTATAGGTGTCAGAAAGGAAACCTGGATCATCTGCTTGTGGAAGAAGCATTCCTGTGCAAAACGACTACCTCCACTCCAACAGCTAGCCAGGCCTTTCCTGACGTGGGCAGGCAGCCCAGACTCTGGCCTTGCTGATCCCGCGAACCCCCAAATTTTCCCCTCAGCCTGCTGAAAAGGTGCCATTTGGAACTGCTGGTCCTTGCAGGACTCCCCTTGGACCCCTCACTTCCATATCTGCCCAGCAGAGGGCAGCCCAGACCACTGCCCTGAAGTGGCCTGGTCCAAGTCAGGGTCTTGGAGTCTGAACTTACTCCCCGGAAGGAAATTCAGTCAGTGGTCTCTCTATCCTTAATGGAATTCCTCAGACAAACAGCATGATGCAGAATAAACGCTTCACACACAAAAAGGACCCCAGCCTGCTGGAACAGGTCACCAGGGCAGATGAGATACACCGAGGAAAAGACATAAGGCTTTGCAAACCCATCAGGGTGGGTCACAGGTGGGTGGCTCTGAAAATGGAAATGGAACCCAGCGGGATCCCACAGCCTGGAAATGCTGAAGAATCTTCTTGAATGCGTGGCTCCCTTTCCCATCACTGTCAGTACGGGCGTTGTAGAAACCGCGGTAAAATAATGATCTTGCACAGAACAGTGTCAGAGAGTGACGTCAGCAGAGAGTCACCGAGTGAGGCTCTCTGGGATTTGGGCTTTCAATATCTGCTTTACTATTAGGAAGAATTTTTGGAAAGACATTAAAAAGGTGCAAAGCTTTTGATGAAGTTTATTTTAATTGAAAATTCCTACTTGGATCCGTTTACAGAGTGCACTGGTGTTTGGATGAGTGTGTGTGATGTGGGTGATTGCGTCAAGCTCATCATTATATCCCGGGCCTTGCTTGCTTGCAGTGACGTTTGAAATGTATTCTAAGAGACAAATCTTACAACTGCGCCACCTACTGGGAAGGTGCGCAACTTCTTACTCCGTACAGGTTACATTAGATGGGACAGATAGGGGGTCCATAACTTGCTTAGAGTATGGATTATGTATCAGATATTATTACATCACTTACATTGTCATTTAGTTTATTTAATGTTCACCTCATTCTGGACAAGGCTAAGGCAGAGAGATAGTAAGCAATTAGTTCAGTTCCAGCTAATAAGGGAAAAAGAATTTGCAATTCAGATCAAAATCTAATCTTATCCTTGTTCCAAGTGTATTTCCCCCAACTTTCCTTTCTGCATTTTACAGAGGAGTGGGGTTCTGTGTGTTTAGAAATAGTATATGATATATCTGGAATCAATTCTTGTTGATAACCATCCCCAACATGCTTAATTTCTTTTTAAAATTCATTTCCTGAAATCCCATGTGAGACTTAGATGAGAAAAGATACAAATGCCATCTAGGATGTGAGAATGGGGAGAAACATCTTAAGACGGCAGAGAGTGATGCTGACATAGTCGCAAGAGCCATGGATGGAATTTGGGGAAAATGTCCTTGAAAGGCAATCTGAGGAGAAAGACACATCATGGGATCTTATGAACATGTGACTACTTGTGTCAGGACATGTGTTTGCGAGGGCCTGGAATCTAATTAAACTAGACTAAGCTAAATGGTAGAGTTGTTGATGGACGCTCAGAGTAGCGAATGAAACAGAGTGTAGAAACTGACTCTTAGGGAGACAAAAACAGAAAATCCTCTCTCTCTCTCTCTCTCTCTCTCTCTCTCTCTCTCTCCTCACTTCTTTTCCATTGCATATTCTAGTAAGTGAAATTATATAACTCTGGGTACTTCTCTGTCAATTATAGCTTTTCCTTTTCTCCTCTGTACTACAAAGGTTTACAGACACTTTGGTCAATAAAATTGAAATACGCCCTGCTGTTGTTTCTCTGTTCTCAGGTATTATCTTCTTCAGAAGTCATTATTATGGAGTAGTTAGAGATGTGTTCTACTCAAACACTGACCCTAGGTGGTATCTTAGCATTCATGTTAAATTATCTGCTACACTTTATGTTGGCTTTATCCTATTTTGTTGTCTTGTTAATGATTTTAAAACCAATCATTTACCCTAACCCTCTCTCAACAGAGCACGTGCCTCTCCATGTGTTTCTTAAATGGATATTTCATTAATTAGAATATTAGAGGTGTAGGCATTAGGCATAGCAATTAAGACACCAATTGGGATGTCCATGTCACATGTCAGATTCCTGCTTCCTGCTGCTGTTCACCCTGGGAGGCGGCAGTTGATGGCTCAAATACTTGAGTCAAGCCACCCATGTGGGAGAGCCTAATGGAATTCCTGGTTCCTCACTTCAACCTGATCCAGCTACAGCTGTTGTAGGCATTTGGGAAGTGAACCTGTGGGTGTGTGGGAGATTCTCTCTCTCTCTCTGCCTTTCAAAGAATTAAAACTAAAGAAAGAAAAATTTAAAAATTAGAATATTAGAGCTTCTGGGAAAACAATAAACATTTGCCTTACCTACAATAACACAAGATCCCCAAATTAACATCATGCAAACGATGACAAGATTTATTCACATCTAATGAACAGTGTGGTGTGCATACACTGAAGGCCTCGGGAAGTAACTTTGCACGCTAGATTTACTTTCTATGCGAGACACATCACTTTCTCATCATTAAGCACTATTACTTTGGAAAATAAGAGGTTTTATTTCCTTATAACGTTAGACTGTGGAGTGAAGGTTGAAAAAAGACAAACATTTACATGGCTTATTGTTCTTGGCTTTCATATTATGTGCACATCCAATATTTCATCCTTCTCCACAGGTTTATCCACGGGATGCATGTGGTTGTGCGTGTGGTTTTAATTCCAGAAACTAAAACAAAGCCCCAAGAGCTGTATTTTTTTCTCTTTTCTGAATGTCAAATTCACTGAATATCAGGCATTTGTCATTTGTCTGTGAAATCTTGAGCATAAAAGACAGCCTGTTGTTGGTCACATGAGAAAAGATTTGAACATGCTGCAACTTACAGCTCTTTGCCTTTATCTGGAGGAACTGAATTTCTCTCCTATCAAATTTAACATGTGCTAGTACATTCCATGTGCCCTGACCAACCTCTAAGTGAAGGGGAAGCATTACTTTCTCTTTCTGTGTGCTTTAGTATTGGCTTTGAAGTCATCAAAATCTACTGTGTGTGAGTGAATTCAAATATTATCACATTACTCTTGACCTGAAAACAGGGTAAATGTCAGACACAAGTGCAAAGCAGTAGTTTACTGAGGTGACAAATCCGTTTAGGAGGGAAATCTAGTCAATTTATATCCACTTTACACAAGAACATGTTGGGGCAACCCTGAGGCATCGACTTTTGAAAGACTTTATTTTAACTTTATGCACAACATTTTGTGAAAATCAATGACTTAAATAATGTGAGAAGAGTCAGAGAGTGTTTACACACATAGTCCAAGTAGCTTCCTTTGCTTACATTAAAACCTATATCCAATTTAGAAGGTTTACTGGAAGGCATGAATTAGAATCTTATTTGTAGTCTACGGCCATACCACCCTGAACGCGCCTGATCTCCTCTGATCTCAGAAGCTAAGCAGGGTCGGGCCTGGTTAGTACTTGGATGGGAGAATCTTATTTGTAAATATAAATGTAATTTACTTATTATCTTCATGATGATCAACAAACAGTTGAAGTCCAAAGATAATGTTCAAATTTTCTTGTTTATGTCCATGTTAGTCTAACCTTCTCCTCACATTTTAAAAATAAAAGCATTAAAGGAAGCCAAATTGACTGATGTCTTCTCTCTTAGTGTTTAATCTGCCAAAGTGATATTGGTTAGGCCAAGGAGCCAAAAAAAAAAAAAAAAAAGAATAACTAAATTAGTATTTGCAAATCCGAGTAAAATTTCATTCAAAGGTTAGATTCTAAAATCAATTCATAGGCTGAAATTGAAAACACTCAGAATCAATAGTAAGTAATACTAACATTAAAATATAAACAATATAAATTCTGGAGAGGCTACGAAGGAAGGGAAGGGAAGCTTTCACGTTTTGCTGTGGAAGTGAAGGTGGCTAGTCACATCTTCATTAGCTGAGAGATACAGGCAGAGTGACAGACACTGACCCAGAGAGGTCCTCCATCTACTGATTTTCAGTCTGCAAATGCTCTCAACAGCCAGGTTTGGATTAGGCTGAAGCTAGCAGCCCTGAGCTCAGTCTAGGTCTCTCACATGGGTGGCAGAAACCCAACTGCATGGGTCATTACCGGTAGCCTCCCAGGCTGCACATGAGAAGGAATCTGGAATCAGGTGCAGACCCAGGACTCGGATCTAGGCACTCTGATATGCGATGCAGGACTACCAAACAGCTTCAGCCACTGTGCCCACCAGCTAGTCAGTTTTCAAATACATTTCCACTACCTAGTAAGGGGAAATATATACCTACTTATATTAGGACAATATTGGTCAAATATGTTTTCACAACACCAACTGTGTATGAACATACATAGAGGCTTTGTTTTCTATTTTTTTTAAGATTAATTTATTTGAAAGGCAGAGTTACAGAGAAGAGGCCGATAGAGGGGGGGAGATCTTCCACCCACTGGTTCACTCCCCAAATGGCTACAATTGCCAGAGTTGGATCGATCTGAAGCCAGGAGCCAGGAGCTTCCTCTGGGTCTCCCATGTGGGTGCAGGGGCCCGAGCACTTGGGCCATCCTTTACTGCTTTCCCAGGCCACAGCAGAGAGCTGGATCAGAGGTGGAGCAGATGAGTCCCAAACTGGTGCCAGTGTGGAATACCAGCACAGCGGGTGGTGGATTTACCTGCTATACCACAGCGCTGACCCCAAAATTTTGCTTTCTAATAGCCCCAAATTGGATACTATTCAAAGTTCATCTAATAGAGTACCAAAACATTTAATGTATAGGAGTGAAATTGACATTTTGAGATTTGATGATTGTTTACAGCCTTTGTCTCTACTGTCAAGGAAAAATCTTTTATTCTTCATGCTATTTGTTGAACTCATTACTTAGTGACGGGTTAATCTTAGGAATATAAAGTAAACTGAAAATAGATCATTGTAATAATTAAGAGAGGGAATAGGACAGGAAGGAAGAGGAAGGGTGGGAGTGGGGGCGGGAGGGAGATCAGTGTGGAAAGTATCACTGTGTTCTTAAATCTGTATATATGAAATAAATAAAATTTGTATGCCTTAAATAAAGTTTAAAAAGTTCATCAAATGTACAATGTATAAATGTATTCTAGAATATTAATTCAGCAGAACACTAGTATGAATAAAAAAAAGAATGGACTTCTACTACCTTAAACCAACATAGTGTTGAGACAAAGACTCTGAACCCCAAAGAATTAGTACTAGAGGTGTGCTTCCTCCTAGGATACACAAAACTGGAAAACATGTTACTGCCAATCTAAGAATGCAGAAATTCTGAGTGTGGCATCAAACAATCAGTTGGACTGCACCCATTAGAGAGCTAGGTGTGCAGGGTTGCCCTCGTGATCTGAATTCTGAAAAAGGACTGGCGCCTTCGAGAGAGATGTCCCATGTAGGTCGACTGGTCTGTGCCGAGGTAAGAGCATGAAGCACCACGTGCTCCCCAAATGGGCAAGAACAAGGGAACTAAAATTGCAAGAATATGCTCAAGGCCAAGTGTGGACTACTATGACAATACAGGACCCCTGGGAGCCTGCAGAACAATAAAACTTCCCTGATTTCTCTCAGTAGTCCTGGAAACAGAGCTCCCCTCCGGAGACAGGGAAATAAATATACACAACGCTAAGGTAGGGAATATTGTCCTTCCCTTCCCAGGAGCCTTTTACTCTTTACCTACCATTAGAACTAGATCAGTATCTATTTGTCTAGTTTATTGCTCTGATGATTCAAAAGGATAATAAAACTTCTGTTATTTCTGAAAGTCAGCCAAATGATTACAGCCTGGGCTGTTTCCGTAGGTCAAGCCCAAGGCTCTAGAATGCTTGGAGAGCTCACTCCTTGCTTGCTACTTTCCAAATACTATAAGCCCATATGTCGGAGACCTCTCGAGATGGCAAAAGTCAGAGATGGGGTGAAGTGGCCCGGGAATGATGTATTTGCATTGCAAAAAGTAAAGGAAGACTCCCGGACTCTTTTTAAAAAAATCTTTTATTATTTGTTTATTTGAAAGACAGACTGACAGAGAGAGAGAGAAACACACACACTCACACACACACACACACACACACAGACAGAGACAGAGAGACAGAGAGAATCTTTCTTCCACTGGTTTACTCCCACGATGGTCACAATGGCCAGCATTGGGCGAGTCCAAAGCCAGGAACCAGGAGCTCCATTGGTCTCTCAGATGGGAGCAGGCGCTCAAGCACTTGGGCGATCTTTTGTTGCTTTTCCAGGTGCATTATCAGGGAGCTGGATTGGAAATGGAGCAGCTGGGATTCAACTGGTGCTCTGAAGAGGGATGCTGGTGACAGGCCATGGCTTAACCTGCTGTGCCACAATGCTGGCACCAGTCCAGGAATCTGTCCATTATCTTTAAGGAGCAAACACTTCCACGTTTCTTTTTACACTGTCCTTTGGGGAAAGGAACTTCCCTTATGCCTTTCCTCTCCTTAAACCAACGTTCATGATTGTGGAAAGAGATTCAGGCCCACTTAGTATTTATTATAAGACAACTGAGAAGGGAGCACTGTTGAATGTAAGATGCCTTCTATTCCTATTCAGGATAATTCTAATAAAGATGAAAATCAAAACCCAACAGAACTCCAAACACAGGAGACTTCATGAGTTCTTTTCCTTACAACTTCAAGAGGTGCTCAGGATAAGCAATGTGGCAGTGTAGGAAAACAGAGAGAATTTCTGTGTAAGGTGCAAGAGCACAGAAGAGGATTGGAAGCTGCTGGTAGAAAGACAAGAAACCTAGCTAACTGCCTGCAACCAGCTGTTATGCAGAGCCAAAGTCTTGAACCACTGGAAACTGAGAGTAAGCCCTGTCACCCTTAAAGTGCAGGGGCAGATTGCGACTGGCAGTGCTATAGATGGCAAACAAACCAAAGCAGAATACAGTCCTGGAACAAGTGTCTTAGAAATCTGCCACCAGTATGGGAGGCGCAAAAAACTCTCAGGCACAGGATCTGCTGTAGACGTTGGGTAACATTTGGCTTCCATGGGGAGCAGAACAGATAAAAGGAATAAACCTCATTCCAGGAACTGCCTGCGACTGTGGCTTGGTATGTCGCCAGCCTAGGCACCATCAGATAGCAACCAATGACCACACATTGTTTTCAGAGGCAGAAGGACAGCCAGGGCGACTCCCTTTATATTACATAGATGCACTCAGAAGTTAAAGCTGACTGAGAATCCTGGGGAAAATATTCCAGCATCCCAGCCTCCATCCTGAGTTCAAGGTGATGACAGCCGATTACTAGCAGAATTGAAGGCACAGTAGCAACAAAGCACCAAACCCACTAAGATCCAGATACCTGGATATTACTCAGATTCACTCCTACCACCAATGTGCGTCCCGCAGAGAAAATAAAATTTTATTATATAAAATATAAGATATAAAATTTATATTTTATTATATAAAATATAAAATATATCATATATTATATAATAATATATAATGCATATATAATTATGATTATTATAATTATAATATCATATTATATAATAATATATGATTATATATAATATATAATATATAATATATGATAAATAAGATCATATTATATATAATACAATATGATATATAAGATCATATTATATATAATATGATATATATAATCCTGAATGATAACTTTTCCACTTTTAAGGCAATAGCTGTTTCTGCCTAAAAAGTTTATTATACTTGTGGGTAAACTCTAAATTTCAGGGAAAATGTCATTGTGCAAGCCAACTGCTGAAGTTAATGGAAGCGATGCTGGAATACTTTTTTGTTCATTCATCTATTCAATAAATATCTGCAAAGTGCCCACTATGTTCCCAGTGCTGCTGTGAATACTTCCTCTTTATGGAGCCTACATTTTAGGGACAGGTAATCAAAATTCAGTTAAATAACTGTATTGCAGATAGTGTGAACTGTGATGGTGAAAATTAAGAAAGATAAGAGTACAGAGAGTGAGAGCCACGCATCTTCGAGAAGGAGCACTTGAGCGAGAGTTGAGTGATGGGATGAACCAGGCGCCGTCTCACTGATACATTTTTAATGAAAGTTTGTTGGCTACATTCAACTAAGCACCACAAAGTTCACAGGGCCAAGGGCAAAGTCTTCATTGTGCCCCCAAAAACCTGCTCCTCCCCAGACCCCACACTCGCTGATACCTCCTTTCAAATTATATACTTTTCATGCTGCTATTATTATTGTTACAACATTAATCCAACAACTATTAGATAAGAGCAGTATTATTGGTACAAAATGGAATGAGATAAGCAGTGGTGCCTCTTATTATGATGTAAACTCCAAATGCTAAAGGCACTGATAATCATTTAGGACGATCATATATTGATTTTCCTAATATTCTTTTTGAATTTTGCCATTTTATGATTGGTATAGGCAAAAATAAGTTAGGAGGAACTTTTAGTTGTTAAGTTATCTTTGAAACCTTTAGAATTCACATGGGGGCTGGTGCTGTGGCCTAGTGGGTAAAGCCACTGCCTGCAGTGCCTGCATCCCACAAGGGTACCAGTTCAAGTCCTGGCTGCTCCATTTCTGATCCAGCTCTCTGCATATGACCTAGAAAAGCAGTAAAAGATGGCTTAGGTCCTTGGGCCCCTGCACCCATGTGGGAGACCCGGAAGAAGCTCCTGGGCTTCTGGCTCCTGGCTTCCGCCTGGACCAGCTCTAGCTGTTGCAGCTATTTGAGGAGTGAAGCACTGGATGGAAGACCCCTCTCTCCCTGTTTCAACTCTGCCTTTCAAAGAAATAAATCTTTAAAATAAAAGAAAAAATAGAATTCACATGGACACTGCTTTCTAAAAATACCAAAAGCTCAAAATCTCACTGTGGAAATGTAAATTGCATTGTGAAAAGAACATTTTTAAGGCAACTCAGTCCACATTGGAGTTAAAATTCTGATTTTTATATATATGACAACTCAGCAATAGCTAACCAATCTAATCTAATAAAATAAAATTTTATTCTGATAAAATGTGCTATTTGACAGAAAATATACTGGTTAATTTAACATTTATTTGATCATGTTTTAAGAATTTTGATTTGATCATTTTGACCTTTATCTATTCTGAAACCTGATTGTATGAGTGAGATGTCTTTCACATTCACTTACCGTAAAGCTGGGGGGGGAATTTTTTTAGGCTAATCCCCAAGGCTAAATTTCGTAACACACATTCTATGTCAGCTAAATGCAGAAGCATTAGCAATTTGGTCCGTCTTCTAGACTGCTAACAAATAATTCATTTCTATTTATTTAAGGGTTTACCTTGCTAAGGAACACACATGCGCACACACACACACAGCTGAACCTTGAATCATATGTAGAAATGTGTCTATAGATAGACTTCAGGACATTTCATGTTTTCTAATCTGTTACAAGCAAAACATGTTAAATGTTAACATAATTGCTACTACATATTTTGCTGGACTGCCTTAACCAAGAACTCCAAAAGTGGCCCAATTTATAAATATCAGTCCTTTTCTATGGGATCAAAATCAAACCGATGCTATCAAAACTCCATCTCCTAAGGCAGTCTGAGTCAAATCCAACTAATGGCTCATAGTTTCTGCTGCAAATATTTAATAATGCATTCGTTTCTAGCTGGCAGGACACGATGTCCTGTTCAGGCTGTCAATGAATATAAATTAATCTTAAAAATTAATTCTGCCTACATAGTGGCCCTATTCCTTTAATACTCGCATCTTATCTTTAATGCCCATTGTGGCCCAGCTCACCCTATGGAAAAAGAATTTATTAGTGAGAAATCAAGTATTGTCATAACGAAAACATAAAACAGGAGGCATTGATTTGGAGTTGAGATAGTTGAGTGAATAAGTTGCTGGAAAACTGTTACTGTAGTTTTAAAACAAGTTGATGAGCTAACCGTTAATGGAGACTGAAAAACCTCAACTATTGGGTTGGAAGAGTGGTGACCCATGTTTGTAGTAGCAGAGCAATCACAGCTGTAATCTACAGTAACCAAGAAAGAAAATTGTCCAATAGACTTAGCCACCTTGGAAAGATTATTTCAAAACAGAGTAGATGAAGTATCAGTTGGACTATTTTAGCTGTGTCTACGACAAGGTAGCAATAAGTTGATGCCTGAACTACTCAGAGTGCCAACAGAATATAGTGGGAATAGTAAAGCACCAGGTTTGAGGTCAGTGTTATGGTGCAAAAGGCTGAGCGCTGCCTGTGACACTGGCATCGCAGATGAGCACCAATTCAAGTCCCAGCTGCTCTACTTCTGATCCAGCTCTCTGCTAATGTGCCTAGGAAGGCAGCACAAGATGGCCCAAGTGCGTGGGTTACTGCCACCTACACAAGACACCCAGATGGAGTTCCAGGCTCCTGGCTTCAGCCTGGCCCAGACTCTGCCATTTGGGGAATGGACCAGCAGATAGAAGACCCATATCTCTCTCTCTCCCTCTCTCTATTTCTCCTTGAAACTCTACTTTTCAAATAAATAATCAAAAAATATAAAAAAAGGATAGCACAAAATGTGATAGATGAACTTATATACTCTCTCTAAACTCTTTAATCAGTAAAAATTTTCCCAAATAAAAAATCAAAGAAGATCTAAGGGTAACAAACACATCCATGGTTATGGCTGCACGATCTTTTAAAGACTTTTAAAGACTTCTGCTGGAATTACATTGATATCTTACTCCCTTAAACTAGACAAAGGGCTTCTCAGCATGTTATGTGTGTTGCCCCACTAAAGAATGCCATGTCCCTTGTGGAGAGAGGCCCATCTTCAAAAGAATAGTGGATGTAGCCTGGAGGCCATGAAGTACCCCTGAATCAGCTTCATAGAAAGCTGATAAAAATTTTAAGGGAACTGTGCTTGGTGAAAGTATTAAAAGTTTGGTCCATAAGACACTGAAACTCTTCAAAACTAAGTTCTGAGCCTCCCACTTTCTATAACCAGGAAGCAAACTGAGAATGCTACCTGTCTTCTGTTTTGTTTTTGTGCCTCTGTTACCTGTATCAATATAATGAATTACTCAAACAAACCTTTTTTTTTTTTTTAATTCACTCATGATTTTGTGAGTCAAGAGTTGTGTATCTGGGTGCTTGTTCTGCCCTGCACCATTTAACTGGGACCATTCATTTGCATTCTGTAGATGGCTGTGCTGACCTGGAAAATTCATGAAAGCTTCACTCACAGGTCTCAGACCATGTTGCTCCTACAGGTGGCCTCTCTATGCAGATAGTTTGCTTGGCCTTCCTCACAGGTCATCTCAGAGTTGGACTTCTTATGCAGCCATTGGTTTCTAAGAGGGATTGGTCCAAGTAAGGGAAAAAAAAGTGGCAGCTGTATATTCGGCCCAGCCCAAGGCTCAAACAACATTTCTTTTTCCAAACTTTTATTCAAATCCAGTCCCCATATCCAGCAGATTTTAGAAGACAGGAACCAGTTGCTACCTCTCAATGAGAGACTGACAGAATTTACAGCCATCTTAAATTGACCCCAGTTGCCAATGCAGTCCTTGTCTTATGCTATGTGAAAGATTTCTCAGAGGGCAGATTTTAGAAGGCAAAAGACTGAAGCAGAGGGCACAGTGAACGCTGAACTGAAACTAGACAGTCCTTCCCAGGGAACAGGACAACACAGTGGACTGGAAGGCAATTTGGAGAGCTATAAAGAGATCAATGAAGTAAAGAGCTATTTGTTGGAACTAAATCTTGGCCAAACTCTTGGAACATTTCCCGATGCCAAGTACACAGGATTCTGGCAAGAACTGCCCAGCAAGACTGTAGAATCACTATAGCCAGTGACTATATGACTCTGTCTTCCTTCTGTCTGAATAGGAGTGCCTGTCTCATCATATCAGTGTGTTAGGGACAGGTTACTCGCCGATATAGCTCCACATTAAGAACGTCCTCACATGCAACCAAATCACAACTCCAATGCCATCTTTGATTAAGTCTGGGAGTTCTGTGTTATGTTTACAGAAGTATGAACATACTTGCATATGGTCAAAAACTGATCACAAAAGTGACGATAAAGGGGCTAGCCCTGTGGCGGAGAGAGTAAAGTCTCTGCCTGCAACACTGGCGTCCCACATGAGCACTGGTCCATGTCCAGGCTGCTCCACTTCCTGTCCATCTCCCTGCTAATGCACCTGGGAAAAACACTGGAAGATGGCCCACGTGTTTTGCCCCTGCCACCCACATGGGGAGACCTGGATGAAGCTCCTGGCTTGAGCCTGCCTCAGTCCTGGGCATTGTGGCCATCTGGGCAGTGAACCAGTGGATGGAAGATGTCTCTATCTCTCTCTGTATACCTGATTTTTGAAATTAATAGATCTTTAAAAAATTGACCACAAGTTTTTCTCTCCCAGAAAGGGGGAGTGACAGATCTGAGAGGCCCTATGACTTGCTTTGGCCAATGGTACATTACAAGCAGGTAATGAACAGAGGTTTCGAGGGTATGTAGCTCTTGGAACTTCCTAACTTGACGCACACAGAAACTCTTGGGCCATCACCTTGTGAAGAAACACAGGCTGACATGAATGATGAGAAGTATGTGACCCGGTTACCTCATAAACCAAGTAGATAGTGAGACATGTACCGCTCATGTGAGTGAGATCACCAAAACACAGATCTCAGCCAACTTCTTATTTGGAACTCAACGATACAAGTGCAATTTCTTAAATGGATTATCATTTATTTATTTTTTGGTTTTTTTTGAAAAGTAAATATAAATTCAACACTCTTATTCAACTAAAAATAATTCTATCATGTGATTATAATTGTTGAAAACTACATTTCCCGTCATACAAAAGTTTACAGCTTACTTATTCTTGTATTCTATGCCTGCTTTTAGCCACTTGTCCTGAAACTAAAAAAATAATGTATATAAGAATAGAATATTTTAAACATATATTTAATTAATTCAGAAGGTTTATTCCATTTTTTTTATTATTCTAAAACCAAAATTATTCTGACAGATACCTCACTGGTGTTTTGAAATTCTAAACTATTAGTCTTGTTTAAGAAGAAAGATAGAAGCCAATTTCACTTTGATTTATATTCTTCTGTAGGGTTTTGTTATCTTTATGACTGTCCCATAAAGTTTTTAATATCATATATGCAAAATAACTTTGCTTCCTTTTAAAATTACTTCTATGAAAGAACAATGATGTCATTTTAGAATTGAATAAAAGTGTGAATAAGTAAAAGAAGGCACCCCGAGTCTTTATCATCCTTAAAATTTCTTCCAGGCTTATATTCTAGAATTTTAGTGTATTATAGTACAAGATTCAGATTATTTATCATTCACAGTGTTGTACAATTTATGCTCTACAAGAAAAGTATTAATATATGGAAATAATATTGATTATAATAATAATTGATAATAATAATAATGAGTCAGGATACTTATATCTTTGATGCCGGTATACACTAATTTTATTTAAAATGTTTGGCTTTTAAAAAATTGACTTTATTTGAGCAGAAAGACAGAGACTGGGAGAGCTTCCATCAGCTAAATCACTCCCCAAATACCCACAACAACTTGAACTGGCCCAGCCCAAAGCCAGGTGTTGGAAACCCCGTCCAGATCTCTCATGTGAGTTGCGGGGAATCAAATTCTAGAGCCATCATTTGCTGCCTTCCAAGGTGCTCATTAGCAAGAATCGAGAATCAGGACTGGAGCTGGGACTCGAATGCCAGCACACTGATGTGGGGTGTGGGAATCCCAAAGGCATATTAACCACTGCACCAACTCTCACCCACTCCATATACTTACTTCAAAATGGCTTCACAAAGAGTTAATTCCTTATGACAGATCTTCAAAAGTATACTATCCAATTTCTTTTGCTTCATAATAAAACACTCAGAATTCCATGGTGTAAAACTATCATTGTCCTCTTTGATTCTATGGTTTAGAAAATTTGGCAAATGATAATGAGTGGCTTGTCTCTTTTCCTGGTACCCACGGTCTCAGCTGAAATGCAAGATGTTGAGACTAGTGTGTACTTGAGGCTGGTGTTGGACAGCAGCTATGGACTAAGAACTTAACCCTGGGTGATTGATCCATGGGCCAGAAGAATATAGAGATAAGTGGGCAATCTCAGGTAAGAAAAACATTGGTGATGCTAACCATTTGTCAGTAATATTACTATATTATCTATATAATAATTATAATATGTATAATAATTATAATATATTATCTATATCTGTATTTATATCTATCTATCCATCTGTCTATCTATCTATCTTGCCTGCATCCATATTGAGCTCCAATTCAAGCCTGACTGTCATGAGCTTCTGATCCAGCTTCCTGCTAATGTGCTTGGAGTCTTGGATGACGACTCCAGTACTTAGGTTGTTGACACCCATGTGGAAGACATACATGGAAGTTCTAGCTCCTGGGTTTGGCTTGGTCTAGCCCTGACTGTTGAGGGCATCTGAGGAGTGAGCCTGCAGACTAAAGAGCTCTCTCTCTCTCCCTCTCTATACCTCCCTCTTTCCTTCTCTCTATAACTCTTTCAAATAAAATAAAAAAAGAAATAAATATATTTTTATTATTCCTATCTCCCCCCAATTTTCATTTAAAAGGCATAGAAGTGAGCCGGCGCCGTGGCTCAATAGGCTAATCCTCCACCTTGCGGCGCCGGCACACCGGGTTCTAGTCCCGGTTGGGGCGCCGGATTCTGTCCCGGTTGCCCCTCTTCCAGGCCAGCTCTCTGCTATGGCCAGGGAGTGCAGTGGAGGATGGCCCAGGTGCTTGGGCCCTGCACCCCATGGGAGACCAGGAAAAGCACCTGGCTCCTGGCTCCTGCCAGGATCAGCGCGGTGCGCCGGCTGCAGCGGCGGCCATTGGAGGGTGAACCAACGGCAAAAGGAAGACCTTTCTCTCTCTGTCTCTCTCTCTCACTGTCCACTCTGCCTGTCAAAAAAAATAAAAATAAAAAAAAAAAAAAAGGCATAGAAGTAGAATGACAAGACGATATCTTCCATCCACTGGGTCAGTTCCCAAATGCCAACCATTGCCAAGGCTGAGCTAGTCGGATGCCAGGGTTCCAGAAGTCTAACCAGATATCCCATGTGAGTGGCAGGGGCCCAGGTGATGAGTCATCACTTGCTGCCCTCCCAGCACACACACCAGTAGGAACCTTGATCAGAAGCAGAGTAGTTGGGACCTGATCCAGTAACTCTGATACAGGATGCATGCATAGCAAACAGCATCTTAACTGCTGCATCGAATGTCTACACTTCATCTGTCCCTTATTTTACAAAATACATTTATTTTATGTCATCAGAATTTCTTCTCAGTTTTCTTCACATTCTCTGGAATTTCCATCATCATGGCTAGAAAGTCTTTCCTATTCCCAATAAGGGAATTTGCTCATGTTTTCATCTTGCTATTGATGTTATGTACCATTTACCAACTAACAAAACATTTAAAACTGGGTGCTCTGATATGGGTTCATAACTTTTGTTTTCTGCAAAGTGCCAGAGTGTAAATACTACAGGTTTTGTGGACTACAGGAGCATTGTCCCTGTCACATTCACTCGGTTCTGTCATCAACCGCCGGCCCCTGGCCAACTCCAGTGCCTTGGTTTCCAGCTGGGGAACCCAGCACTGTCCGGAGCTAATCACACGCCTTTCTTCTTAGATGAAAGAGCCCAGAAGTCTAAGCCATGAGCCATGGAGAACACTGGGGTACAGGACTGTGCTCAGAGAACAGAGAACTCGGCAAACTCCCTGGGAGATACAGAGGCCAGTGAACGGGGAAGTCAGTGACTTACGAATAATCTCTTTCTCGATTTTTTATGGGAGGAAAAACATTCTCCAACATTGCATAAAGTAGAATAATACAACCAAAAGGATAAATTACAAGATTGTGTAACTTACACAGTTATGTTAAAGGATTTCAAATTTAATAATACATAAGCAAGAAAAATATGGAGAAATTTATTTTCATTACTGAGTACAAATAATTCAGGTATATTGATTTTAAATCAGTTCTAACAAAATTGAAGTGATTCTTATGAATCCAATATTAATGTATGTTTCACAGAAAATGGTATAACACTGACACACAAGCTAACAAACGAAAGGCAAAGTGAGTGAGTCTTCGAGTGAATTGTAAATAAATTTGAATTTAGAAAAAATTAACATAAAATTTTAAGAAATGAGAAATATATTGTCAATATATTAGGAAAGTTATTTTTAGAATGAATGCACACATGTGAATTTGGAAAGATATTTTTATGGTACATGTTCTTCAAATTAATCACAATATTTTTGGGAAAATGCTGTACTACGAATCATATGAATAGGTCATCAATTTTTATATAGGAAATGACTAAAAATTATCTTGGGAGAGATCACAGAAGAATGAGTATTTATCCTGTATTCTTCACTTGTATTCCAAAGCCTAACTAGTTCCTGAATGTCTTCTTGGAATAAAAACAATTTCTGAGATATAGGGGTCTTGGATTACATTTATCCTTTGGTGACTGTGTGTGCATATTTTTGTGTGTCTGTGACTGTGGCTGTGGCTGTGCCTGAATTGAGAAAGTAGAAGGGAGAGAAAGAATGCAGGGTTGTGCATTTCTCCTTAATAAACTGTAATTTCTGCAATATGATTCTCAGTCTAGTAATTGTTTTGTAGATTTCTATGATGGTATCTTTATTTCCTCAACTAGAGATGACGTCCAGCTGCTCACTCAAGCTTTGATCTGACCCAGTTAAATTCTATCGTTAGCAATAACACTTAGCACTGTGATGATTAAACCTTATCATCCATACACAGCCATCAACTTTCAGTTTATAGGATAATCTTGGTGTTAATGGGAGATACTTCAGTTAATTTAATTTTTCTCTTCCAAATTAAGAAAGGTGTTAGCACCAAGTTTTATTCTGATTATTCACCGTGACTAAAATTAAAACTAAGTCTGAAAAAAATAGGAAGATTCCTTAGATTCAGAACCCATTGGTTAAGTTGATTACATGGCAGAAAGAAAGGTAAGACCTCAAGTCTAGCTTGAGGCAATTCACTTGCTAATGTTATGCTGTTCCTGTGAGGCACATCTGGGACCCACGACACAGGCATCATTTAGGTATATCTGTGTGCACTTGCCGATTTGGAGTGGCCTATGACTTTGTCAAAGGATTACTGTTTGATGTGACTGAAATAATACAAATGATTTTAAAACAAAAGTCATAAAAATAAATGTTTTACACTAAAATCCAATTATGCTTCAATTCTACTGATACTGCCATTGGTAAAGTACTGTTTTCAGTATTTGCTTTAGGGTCTACCAGTGATGTACTAGACAGGATGGGAGCCAGTTGTGCACTTCTCTTCCTATTACACCACAGACTTTGGGAAGTGCTACAGATCATGTTCTCTCACCTCTGGAGAGCCCTTTGTTAAAGATTTTTTGCCATGGCATACCATAATCTGTCATCTAACTCCCTCTCTCTTTTTCTTTCTTCAGCCTACCACCTGTTTATTTTTATTTTTATTTATTTTTATTTTTTGGACAGGCAGAGTGGACAGTGATAGAGAGAGAGAGAGACAGAGAGAAAGGTCTTCCCTTTCCATTGGTTCACCCCTAAATGGTCGCTGCAGCCGGCGCACCGTGCTGATCCGAAGCCAGGAGCCAGGTGCTTCTCCTGGTCTCCCATGTGGGTACAGGGCCCAAGGACTTGGGCCATCCTCCACTGCCTTTTTGGGCCACAGCAGAGAGCTGGACTGGAAGAGGAGCAACCGGGACAGAATCCGGCACCCCGACCGGGACTAGAACCCGGGGTGCAGGTGCTGCAGACAGAGGATTAGCTTATTGAGCCGCAGCGCCAGCCCTACCACCTGTTTAAGTAAGAAGTACACACACTCCTTAGAATCACAATGGGATTACATTCTGATCATTGTAATATTATCTTTATAATTACTATATTAATATATAACTATTAATTAATAAATATTAATGTGGCATTAACATTAATCTCTGTTGTTTTAATATTCATACCTATTAATATTTAATTAACATTTTAATATAAATTGAAATCCAATATATCATACAATTGCTGAAACTTCACAACTCTGAGAAAATTATTAATAGGACCCACAAAGAATAATCCATAATAAGCAAAAACTTTAGTTAAAATTTGATAATTTTATAACCAATAATCCATATCTAAAAGAATATAATATCCCACAATAAAAAAAGGCATCTAGGAAAGAAGATTTCAATTTCCAATAATATCAGGCATATAAAATTCCCGATACAAAAATATTACAGATTTCATTTAATTTGAGTGTCAATCTATCAAAAACTCTAGTCATCATGATGATACTTTATAGATCTCAGCTGCTTTACTGAAAAATTTTCAAAACTCAGTTTAAGAATTAACACATGGAGCCAGCGCCGCGGCTCATTAGGCTAATCCTCTGCCTTGTGGTGCCGACACCCCGGGTTCTAATTCTGGTTGGGGCGCCGGATTCTGTCCGGGTTGCCCCTCTTCCAGGCCAGCTCTCTGCTGTGGCCAGAGAGTGCAGTGGAGGATGGCCCAAGCGCTTGGGCCCTGCACCCGCATAGGAGACCAGAAGAAGCACCTGGCTCCTGGCTTCGGATCAGCGTGGTGCGCCAGCCGCGGCGGCCATTTAGGGGTGAACCAATGGAAAAGGAAGACCTTTCTCTCTGTCTCTCTCTCTCTCTATCACTGTCCACTCTGCCTGTCAAAAAAAAAAAAAAAAAAAAAGAATTAACACATGGAAAATCTAGTAGAGGAGTCAGATCATATTTCTGTTGTTACTTATTACATTATAGCACGTGAATTTACAAATTTAAATTATTTGGATCTACAAAAGAATGGCAAATTCACATACTGAAGCTAACCAAGGAAGTCAATGTTATAAAGAGGTTGAGGAACCCTCCTTCTTTTGGAAGGTGGGGAGAGCCCGGACACACTAGCTTACTCCCTAAACGCCCAAACCACTGGGACTGCGCAAAGGCCAAAGCCAGGACATAGCGATGCCGGCCCAAGTGTTTGCCCCTAAAGAACACTTTTTAAATTTACTCATTATTTTATAAATACTGAAAACAAAGTCCCTTTTTTGCACTGACCTTACATTGCAGACGCTAGGTAGACAATAAACTTGAACTACTGGATTTTGGAAAATCTTAGAGAGGAAAAGAACAAACTTCCAGGCATTCTCAGGATTCCTACAAGAAGCCCTGAGCTTCCTGAGAGAATTGTGTGTGATGTTCAGAGAATTATTGCCTTCACTTGGCCTCAGAAACACCTGCTTCTTCACAAACAACCAGGGCAAGATGGGCAGCCACATTGCTAGTTATTGCCCTGAGCCAAAATGGTAATACAACTTCTGTGATTTTCTAGAAAAAAGCTAAATGCTTATAGCCAGGAATAAGTGCTTAGGATAAACTATAGTGTAACAAGGGGATTGAATATTCTCATTTCCATTCTTAATATTCACATATCTACCAGCAGAGAGGACTGGAACACAGATGTATCTCTAGTTAAGAGAAGCTGAGACAAATGAGACTCTTTGGCTTCTGGATAGTTCATGTGGCCAAAGAATGTGTGGTTATGATTCATATCCTGAACATTTTTAAAAAAGATTTTGTTTATTTATTTGAGACAGACAGAGAGAGAGGGAGAGATGGAGAGAAAGGTCTTCCATCTGCTGGTTCACTCCCCAATTGGCCGCAACAGCTGGAGCTGGGCCAATCCAATGCCAGGAACCTGGAACTTCTTCTGGGTCTCCCATGCAGGTGCAGGGGTCCAAGCCACTACTGCTTTCCCAGGCCATAGCAGAGAGCTGGACTGGAAGAGGAGTAGCTGGGACTAGAACTAGTGCCTGTATGGGATGCGGGCATTTCAGGGGGATACTTAACCCACCACACCACAGTGCTGGTCCCCTTATCCTGTACATTTTGAAGGACATTCTTTCAGGAATGGAGGTGAACAATATTTTCCTTCTGCCTTTTAAATTTAAAAGTGAGACTTTTTTAAAAAGTGTATTTATTTGAAAGGAAAAGTGACAGAAATATGTATGTATTTGAGTCAATTTGTCCATACTTGATTATTTTAAGTGACATTATTTTAAATCTGCATTTCATTAGACATATATGTATGTGTGTATATAACATATGTACTATAAATATATGTATATATGTGTATATATATGTGTATATATATATATAGAGAGAGAGAGAGAGAGAGAGAGATCTTCCATTTTCTAGATCATTCCCCCAAATACCTGCAACAGCTGGGCTGGGCCAGGCTGAAGCCAGGAGCAGGAAACCTCTTCCAGGTCTCCCATTGGGTGGTAGAGACCCCAGTACTTGAGCCATCGTGCACTGACTCCCAGGGTGCTGTTTAGCATTCACAGCAGCAGGACGTGGGCATAAGTCACTCTGCAGTAGTGCAGGGTCATGAGGGAGATCTGCTCCGGAAAATTAATCTAAGAATCCCCAAGATGATTTTTAAAAAATCACATTTTCTATTGTGAAGTAAATGCCCACAAGTGCAATAATTTTACTGTCACATTTTAAACTTAGGTGGTTTATAGAATACATAAAACTGGCGAAAACTTTTGTGATTTCCCCCATGATAAAAAGTGTCCCTCATGTTCACTAACGTTAAAATAAAACCTGTGAGCAAGCTGTGAAGTGATTCTTTTAGAGACAAGTTTAAAATTTGTTTACTGTCTTCTTAAACATATTATATACACTGATCACAGATATGTGGAGGTGGCTAGTCCCATTTAGGTTGAAACTTAAAATTCACGATAGAATAAATTATGAAAGTTTACAATACTTTATAGTATTGTAGATTTAAAACAATATCACTTACAATAATCAGTTACTGAGAAATTGATTCAGATATTCTGAAAGGAAGTTAATACTTGTCCAATACAGCAAAAAAAGGAATGAGATGAACACTGATTCGCATCAAATGTTTGTGTTTCAGTGCTGTGGCACAACTGGTTAAGCCACTGCTCTGGACACCAGCTTTCCATAGCAGAGTGCTGGCTCCGGTTCCGGCTCCTCTCTGGAAGGCACAGGGAGATGGCCTGGATTCTTGGGCCCCTGCCCACCCACGTGGAATACGTGGCTGAAATTCTAGGCTCTTGGTTTTGGTCTGGCCCATCCCCAGCTGCTGTAGCTGTTTGAGAAGCAAACCAGGAGATGGAAAACCTCTCTCTCTCTCTCTCTCTCTCCCTCCCTCTCTCTCTGTCTCTGTTCTCCCTTCTTCCACCATCACTATACTTTTTAAATAAATAAATTAATAAATATTTAATAAAAGAGAAGCTGAACGCCTATGTAAATTGCTCCAGATTTATTTATTATTTTAAAAGAATCCATTCCGTGACTGGGCTTTTGCAGCAGATTAAGGTTGTCACAACTCTGAACGAGTGATAACGTATTGCTGTGAAAAACAAAGCTCCGTGATAGAAGCCACTACTGTGTTTTTCTAATGCTCAGAGCATCCATCTCAAGAATTGAAATCCCAAGCGACAGGACCCAGCTCATTCATTTAAGTGAATTGGCTGCCACACTTCATGAACTTTCTAGCAAAAAACAATCAATTGAGCAAAGCAGGATGGATGCCCTTGGAGGATTACAAAGCAGTTGGTTTGAGCAGCTAATAGTTTTCTCTAATTTTATGTATGAAATAACTCTTCACTTGTCATGACTTTAATGTTAATAATAACCTACAAACCAATATTTTTATGGAAAGCACTCATTACTACACTCAGTTATCGTTTTTCAATGTTTCTCTATGCAGTACCAAGATCAAAGTGCCTTAAAAGCCACCCTGGGTTCCAGCAGTCACCTCTTCACCCCTGCCACGTCCCTACCACATTTCCTATGCTACTAAGTCAGCCACATCCTTTCCAACCTCTTCATCCCTACAAAACCCCCTGCACTCTCCCACACCCAGTGCTTTCTGTAAAGTCCTCCATCCCTGAATTCTCTACTCTCTCCTCCATCTCTGATTCCTTTAAGCTCCGTTCACTACCAAGAAAACTTCTGAGGTCACTGTCAGGTTGATCCCCCCGCAGCGTGCTCACCCTGGACTTACCTAAGCAGGCAGTGCTTAGAAACAGGCAAGTGTCCACTCTGCGGACTCGCCTCTATTTAAGGGTAAGACCGCTGAGTGTCAGTCTGACAAGTGAACGCATGGCCTTTGGAAGGATTTCAGGGCTTGTGAAGAGAAGCTGCATCCTCCCCTCCTCCCTCGTGGGGCTGAGGGGCGGGGAGTCTTTTCCTGTCAAGACATGGGTGTGTAATGTTCCATTTGCCCGTGCACACCTGCTCCACTGCAGGCTACTGAGCAGCTCCAGAATCGGCAGGCTGCTGGGAAAGAGAATGGTGAAGGGTGCTGTTTCACGTGGATGGCCGGGGTCTGCAGGGTAGAATCTTCTCCCTTGGATGACCTTAGAGTTCTGGAAGTTGAATTCCGTGCCTAGGTGACTGTCCAAGATCAAGGACCAGAATATTGTGTGTCGGGGAAATCAATGACTGAATTTCATAAGGACTTGCCAGTGCATGTGGGAGCTTTTGAAAGTAAACATTCATCAGAGTTCATTTTTAATATTCAGTTGTTTGTTTAAAGTTACCGGCGCCGCGGCTCACTAGGCTAATCCTCCGCCTGCGGCACTGGCACCCCAGGTTCTCGTCCCAGTCAGGGCGCCGGATTCTGTCCCGGTTGCCCCTCTTCCAGGCCAGCTCTCTGCTGTGGCCTGGGAAGGCAGTGGAGGATGGCCCAAGTGCTTGGGCTCTGCACCCTCAAGGGAAACCAGGAGGAAGCACCTGGCTCCTGGCTTCAGATCGGCGCAACGCGCTGGCCGTGGCAGCCTTTTGGGGGGTGAACCAACGGAAGGAAACCCTGTCTCTCTCTCACTGTCTAACACTGCCTGTCAAAAAAAATTAAAAAAAAAAAAAAAAAAGAAGTTATGGCTACAACTGAGTGTCTAGGGAAATGTGGAGAATTTAAAATTTCTTGCATTTGAGACATTTATGACTACGGTTCCCACTGAAGGTCATGGGAAAGACTTTTACAATAGTTATTTATATATTTATTCTCTCTGAAAGACAAAGGGAGGGTGGATAGGGTGGAGTGATAGAAAGAAACACTTACCTCCCACCTCATGGTTCACTTCCCTAGTACCAACAGTGGAGGCTGTAAAGAGTTGAGTTCACAGCCAGTTCTCCACCCAGGTCTCACACAAGTGGCAGGGACCCAGCTATTTCATCCCTCACCTGCTGCTCCTAGGGTCTGCATCAGCAGGAAACCAGACAGGACTCAAACCCAGCCACCTTGAGGCGGCATGCAGGTATGGCAAGGAGCATCTTAACTGTCAGACCGAATGCCTTCCCCTGAAAAAATTTTGTTGAACTCTGCCAACTTGCAGGTGCATTGAATCAATATTTATGAATTTGTAGTTGATGAGGCAAACAGAAAATCTCTGAAATCCCAAACCACAACACATATGGCCTTCTCCCCTCTGATTATTTATCCAAATGTATAAACATCTAAACATCTCTACCTAATACACTTAGTCACTGACCACTAAACATACTATACCCTATACTCAAATATTATGTGTCAGGGAAACCTAATATCTAACTGCAGTAATTTTAAATGTTGATGATTTTAAGAATTTTTTATTAAACAGAATTGAGACAAGCACAGTATATTTTGGTTTCTAAGTTCTGGGTTCAAGGGAATATTATAAGTTCAAAAAGCCCAAAGAGAGATTTAAACTATACTAATAGGATTCATGTTCTGTACTAAAAGCCATTTCAGTTCCATTATTCTGCCTCTTCCTAGAACAGAGCATATCAACTCCCTAAAAATGAGAGTTTGGAGAGGGAATAGTTTGCTTGTTCTTCTCAGTAATCCTTGCCAAATCTAATATTTTCTTGAACTATTCTATATCAATTTTTTGCAAGATAAATTACAGACCATAGTGCCTAGGTTACCTGTCTCATAAATTGATGGCACAATAAAATGTAAAGATTCAGAAGGGCTCAAATAGATGTAAAATAAAACATAATAGTTATAATAATATCCATTTTCTTTCTATAATTAAACAAGGTGAACTTACAAAAAAAAAATCTCATCATCAACACCCCCCCCCCATACGCAGCCCCACCCCAGACTGCCAGATTCAGTTCCCTATGGTTTAAAATGATTCCACATTTGAATGATTTCTTAACGCCTGCACAATCATCATGGTGGCAATAGCCACCATCATCTCTTTCTGGACATTTGAAAAATCTTAACAACTTATAATATCTCCCCCTCCCACTTGTTGTCACTGTTCCCCTTATTTTTTTTCCTTAACATCTATTACAATGTAAGATACCACGTTTCTTATATGAATATAAATCTTTCTCCACTGAAAGAGTTGCATGAAAAAATATTTTTGTTTTTTAAATTTATTTTTATTTGTAGCTGAATCTTCAACACTTGGAATAGTGTTTGAAACAAAGTAAGCATAAAGACACATTTTTTGAATGCTGACTGAAAAACTAAAACATACTTATGAATATATCCCTTTAATAATAGAAATCAAACCATAAAATGAGATCAAGTAATCATTTCAGATTCTGAAGATCCTAGATAAAATAATAAACCATGAGAAATACACATTTACAAATGGTTGTCTATGATATCATGGTTTATTTCTTACATTATCAAATAGCTTGCTTGTTCATAAAATAAAACTCTTCAAGACTGTAACTCAAGATACCAGAGCAGCTCAAGATGCTTTATAAACTCATCAAATGGTAGTTACCTGAAGAAATGAATGAGTGTACAAACCTGTGCTTGACATATGAATGAGTGAACCTGTGTCTTGAGTGCTTCCTTCTTTACAATGATGACAAAATGGCAATAACTTAGAAAGGAAAACAGATATATGGGAATAAAAATCACTCTGTGTTGGTGCTCCAAAGAGTGATTTTCTAAAACTACAGTGTGAAAACACAGAAAAAGGAACAGCAAATGAAGTTTAGATAGCTATATTTAGTCAAACCATTGCATTTCTCAGTCATCAAAACAGATATACATAATTAACTGACATATAAAACTCTATACGATAGAGGATATGGGATGTTTTATTCTTCAAGGTTGTCATGCTCTTCATTTTCTGTGAGTTAACCAATTAAGAGCACAAATGTGATTGACATGAAAGAGAGTAGCACAGGGCCATTTTGCCAAAGACTGTGACCAGTCCTAGGTTTCCCCGGATGGAACTCAGGCCCTAAGGTCAACTAATCATCCTGCTCTTTTCTTCCCATGTCAAACTTTCTTTTCTGTAACATTCTGGATCTATTGTTATTATGAAAAGATTTATTGAAAGAAGATTATACAAAATAAAATTAATTCATAACTCTATTACAGGGAAGTAGTTAGGTATCAAGACACTTAGTGCTAGACTTAATTAAGTCAATGAATCTATTTATATAATACATATGCAATAAATTGATTAGTGATGCTTTTTAAATTTTAAAATGCCACATCGATTTAGACTGAAAATGGAGCTCATATTCTTTATTCCAACCAGTTCCTCGGGACTAAAATTACAAGTTTCCATTCATAAAAGACAAGTGGCTATTTGAAAGGCTGGTCTACAATGTCACCACTGCACAAAATTCGCAATCTTTTGATAGACTTATCCATCACTGCCAAGCTCTGGAATAATGTGATTGCAGCAATAGAATGAAGGAGCTGTGCTCTGGAAGCACCAGGTGGTTTTGCCTAGTGCAGATGAATTACTGCCAACGAATACATTGGTCATGCACAAAGCAACTATATTTTGCTTCCTCTGATTCAGTTAAATTGCACTATGAATCAGTGGTGCTCAAAATTGGTTGAAAGTCCCATCAAATACAGCAGCAATACCAATATAGGCTCAACTCAGCTTGAAATTTGCAAACTTAAGTTAAATGGCTGCTTTTCAAAATAGGATTATTTTAAGGATCTTTGTTTCCTCATAAAAATTCCAAGATATAGTTTAAATTGTCCAGTATTTTATTTAATCCCCTAAGAGCAAATTTCCTGCCACTTCATATGTAGTATCCCCATTGAATAATACTCATTCATTATTTTAACAATACATAGCAAATATATGCCAGGCACTAGGTAATCTTCTAGTCATTGGTGAGGCTTGTGAGTAAGGCATAGTCCTTGTTTCTCAGCAAGTTTTATTTTACTGGGGGAAAATAGATAATCCTAGTATACAAACCACTTATAGAATAATAATTTCCATTGTAATTAAGTACCACGGCTAACAAAACAAGACAGATTAAAGGTTAAGAGTGACAGATGCAGATAAAGACCTTGATAAAATGAAGTTCATGTACAGAACTAACCAAATGAGGAGTGGATATGAGTTGATACAGGAGTTGATATGAGAACAGAGAAAAAGCCTGTGTAGCAGGTACACTGTGCTGTTGAGAAACCAGCTGGGCCGGCGCCGCGGCTCACTAGGCTAATCCTCCGCCTGCGGCACTGGCACCCCAGGTTCTCGTCCCGGTCAGGGCGCCGGATTCTGTCCCGGTTGCCCCTCTTCCAGGCCAGCTCTCTGCTGTGGCCAGGGAGTGCAGTGGAGGATGGCCCAAGTGCTTGGGCCCTGCACCCCATGGGAGACCAGGAGAAGCACCTGGCTCCTACCATCGGATCAGCACACGGCAGCCATTGGAGGGTGAACCAACGGCAAAGGAAGACCTTTCTCTCTGTCTCTCTCTCTCACTGTCCATTCTGCCTGTCAAAAAAAAAAAAAAAAAAAAAAAAAAAAAAAAAAAAAAAAGAAAGAAACCAGCTGGGCTTGTTCAAAGGTTGACAAAGATGATACCTTGGTGTAGGTGTATGGGGACAGAGAATGGAAAATGATATTGATGGGAAAGATCTAGGACTAGCACAGTAGGGCACTGTACTCCATCACAGTCTAGGGAGGGATTTTCTTCAACAGTGGAAAGAACTACTTTGGCTTCAGAGGATAGGGAAAAAAAAAAAAAAAAAAACTAGGAGATCCTTTCATCAGCTTAGAAAAGATACCACAGTCCTGAGAAATGAGTGGGCAGCAGGGGAGGCGGTGAGACATGCTTGGGTTTGGGTTAACCTGAAAAGCAGTTCCAACAGATTTTGCTGATGGCAAATATGCAACACAGGAGACAATGAAGGCACTTTGGATTTGAGTTCTGGATATCTGGGTGAAGAACGCTTTTAAAATATTTCAGTGTATTTGAGGAGAGAGAGAGAGAAAGAGAGCGAGCACACTTTTCTATCTGCACCATTTAAGCCCTTACAACTTATTCTGAGGGTACATCCTTTTCGCATGAGCAGGAAGCTGCAATCAGGATGCAAAGTCAGGTGTTTAACCCGTGTTCGCTGATATATTATGTGGGTATCTTAACCAATGTATTAACCAGCGGCCTCATGAGAATAGACAAATATAGATGGTGGTGCAGCAAAAGATTTTAGAAAAGATACAAAGCAAACTTCTTCATGTTTCAAATAACTAATACATTGACTATGCTCTGCTAAAGTATTTAAGTGAGAAATCAAATAGCAAAAGGTAACAAAAGGAAAAATGCTAGGATATTTCAAAAAAGTTCATGGAAAAATAAACTTAAACATGTTTATTATTTGGGGACAAAAAAGTGTGAAAGCTATGCAGCTTTTTCATCATACATATTTTCCATGAATTTTTTTAAGATTTATTTATTTTTATTTGAAAGTCAGTTACAGAGAGCGAGGAGAGGCACACAGACACACAGAGAGAGAGAAAGAGAGAGAGAGAAAGAGGTCTTCCATCCGCTGGTTCACTCCCCGATTGGCTGCATAGACCTGAGCTGTGCCGATCTGAAGCCAGGAGCCAGGAGCTTCTTCTGGGTCTCCCATGTGGGTGCAGGGGCCCAAGGACTTGGGGCATCCTCTACTGCTTTCCCAGGCCATAGCAGAGAGTGGGATCGAAAGTGGAGCAGCCGGGTCTTGAACCGGCACCCATATGGGATGCTGACGCTTCAGGCCAAGGCGTTAACCCACTGCGCCACAGCACCGGCCTCATCCATGACATTTTGAAAGACCCTTTTTATGCATGGATTTCCTTCACTAAAATAAACATATCTTTTCCATTTTCATGGACTTTTTGAAGTCCATTATAAATCTTAGCATGTAAAAATTCATGCATAAATGAATATCTCATGATAGAATCTCAAATAGAACTTTCAAAATTAGAGGCAAACTGTTACATCAGTAGTGAAATATCAAGACGTGGGCTATCAGAAAAAGTAATATTTGGGAAAAAACTTAGCTATTAATTTAAATGTAATGAAATAGTGTAAAAATCAAATCAAATCAATGAACTAAGAAACTAAATTAAGAAAGCATTATGCTTATTTACTTACAGAAATATTTGGTTATACACTTTTTTCCAAAAATAGCTGTGTGAAATGGCAATTGGCATTTTAAATTATATGTTCTCATTGTTGCTGTGTTTGAAGATCTCTGACATTGCTAGCTGTCTCGGTGTGTACCTCCCAAGAGTTTCAACTGCTATTGTCTGTTATCCTTTTCTCAAACCTAAAAGCTCTCACATATATATTTTAGATACTACTCTCTCATGAGTGACCCCCAAACAAATAACTAATTCCTCTATTTATGAACTGTCTATTCATTCTTTCATGTTGTCTATTGACAGTAAGAATTTTTTAAATGTTTTATTTTCAAGGGAAATCATTTCCCCATTTTAACATGCTACTTCCCAGGTTTTCATCTAAAGATTTTAAATCTTATTTTGATATTTAGTGAATTTATATCCCTTTGATTTTTTGATGCATGGTAACAAGAAAAGTTTGAATTTTTATTGTCTTTTTAATTTAAATTATTTTGAATTTTTAAACAAAAACTATTTTTCAACTTACTGTTGTATTTGTTATTTTGATGGTAACATTTTTAATTTGCATTATAGTCAAAGGCTTAAAATCTACTATTTTGGTTTTCTATTTACATATGATTAGCAAGGACTGCTTATCACATCTGTGCAAAGCTGGTTTGGTATTCTAAATAAAGTTACCTTTAATTTAGGAATTAGGTGTGAGACTTGAAAAGATAGTCCTTCTCATCTGTTGAGAATTTCTACTTGTTTTGTGAATCTTTCAAAGTATCCATATGTGCAAATCTGTTTCAGGAGTCTTAATTACCTTTTATTAGTCTGTTCATTTATGCTTTACTTAATACCCTACTTTTCACATTATTGTGTCAATTATTTAGCTTTATGGTGTAGCTGATTATCCTAATGAGTAAATGTTCCACATTCTTTTTCTGTAGAACTCTCCTTTCTTGGCCCTTTGCACTTTCTAATATAAAGTTAGAAATTAGCTTTTTTAAAACTTTTATTTAGCAGATATAAATTCCAAAGTACAGTTTATAGATTACAATGGCTCCCCTCCCCATAACCTCCCTCCCACCCACAACCCTCCCATCTCCCGCTCCCTCTCCCATTCCATTCACATCAAGATTCATTTTTGATTATCTTTATATACAGAAGATCAATTTAGTATATATTAAGTAAAGATTGCATCAGTTTGCCCCCACACAGAACACAAATTGCCAAATACTGTTTGAGCACCAGTCATATCATTAATTCACATCAAACTACACATTAAGGACTCCCCTACATGGGGAGTAAGTGCACAGTGACTCCTGTTGTTGAATTAACAAATTGACAATCTTGTTTAAGGTGTCAGCAATCTCCCCAGGCTCTAGTCATGAGTTGCCAAGGCCATGGAAGCCTCCCCCCCCCCACCCCGAGCTCTCCGACTTTGATCTTATTTTGAAAAGGCCATAGTCAAAGTGGAAGTTCTCTCCTCCCTTCAGAGAAAGGTACCTCCTTCTTTGATGGCCTGTTCTTTCCACTGGGATCTCACTCGCAGAGATCTTTCATTTAGGTGTTTTTTTTTGTTTGTTTGTTTGTTTTTTTTTTTTTTTTCCAGAGTGTCTTAGCTTTCCATGCCTAAGAGTCAAAGGGATCACATAAACAAGACTAGTGTCTGCTAATACTAACTGATAGAATAAAAAAGGGAGAGAAGAATCCAACATGGGAAGCGGGATACACAGCAGACTCATAGAATGACAGATGTCCTAAACAGCACTCTGGCCTCAGAATCAGCCCTTAAGGCATTCGGATCTGGCTGAAATTAGCTTTTTACCACACATAACGTGTGTGTGTGTGCACATGTACAATTTTAATTTGGATTGAATTGAACGTATCAATTCAGAAGGAATTATCATAACAGTACTCAGTTTTCCAATCCCTAAAACTAGATTTACTTAAGCTTTTTGTAAATTTTTCCAATTGTGTTTCACATTTTTCTGTAATTGCATGTGTTAGATCTGTTCCCAAGTTCTATGGACTAAATATCTATATTTCTCCTCAGATTCACGTATTGAAATCTAACCACATTGTGATGGTTTGTTGGGAGTGTATAAACCTCATGAATGAGGTCAGTGCCTTATTAAAGACACTCATGGAGAGATCCTTTGCTGTGTGTACCGTGTGAGGACAGGGCTCGAAGACAGACATCTAGGAAGCAGGAAGCCCTTACCAGACCCAAACCTGCAGATGCCTGGATCTTGGGCTTCTCAGCATCTAAATCTGTGAAGAGTGAATTTCTGTTACCATAATGCTGAATTTTTGGTTGTTTGTTAAACAGACCAAACAGACTAACATCAAGTATCCAAAGGCTTTTGATGTTATTGTAATTATATTTTATCTTTCCTTTTTAAAAATGTTGCTACTGGTATATAAAAATAATGTTGGTGTAGGTATCTCAACTGCACTGATCTCGATAAGCACACATATTCAGTTTTATAACTTATGATTTTTTTCTTGGATTTTCTACTTAAATGATCACATAGGGAACACAAGATTCATATTTGTTTTCTGATTATCATATTCTCCCCCTTTCCTTGATTTATTTCACTGGCTAATATTTCTAGTACAATGATGAATGAGAGTTATAGCAGGCACTTTTCTTATTCTTGATTTCATGGAAAAATATTTAATGTGATAAATTATGATGATTTATTTTCAAATATTAAAGCAATCTTGCATTCTTAAATTATATTCAAGCATGTCATTGTATAATTCCAGTTTGTGAACATTTTAAATAGTCTTATTTATCCTTATGAATAATACAAGTCCACATTTTTATTGCTTGTTCCAGGATCAAGATTTTAGTGTTATATCAAAAGCAATGTTTAACTTTCTATTCATTGCAAGATTTTGTGTAAGATCTGCATTATTCATTTTCCACTATTTATTGTAAATCACTAAAAGAGTCATCTGAATTTGAGGTTTTCTTTATAGAATTGAAATTAATTTAAAAATCAATGTTATATTATTATCATTTAATTGGCAATACTTTTGGGGTATGGTGTGATAAATCAATACATGCATTCAATATGAGATGATCAAATTAGATGAGTTAGCATTTCCATTGTCTCCAATTTTTTTAAAAATATATTCACACTTAATGATTGTACCTATTTATGGGGTATGGTGTAACTTCTCAATAAAGGTATTCAATATAAATGGACTAAAATAGGGCAATATGTTCCTTGCTGTCATTTCTTTATATTTAGAGTCTTACCACTCCTCTCTTCAAACTTCTCAGTGTATATGTGGTAGTTATTGAGAACAATAGCCGCCCCACCATGCTGTGAACAGGAGAATTCATTCATTCTGCCTAACTGTGTGCATTCAACCTCCCTCTGTCTTCCCACCCTCTGCTTTCCAGCCTCCTGTATTCACTACTCTATGTTGTGATTGACGTTTTTCAGATCCCACCTATGACAGAGAATATGGGACATTTTCTGTGCTGTCTTAAACCTTATACAGTGAGTATGTTTTGTTCACTTTATGTCAGTATGTTTCTCCTCCCAAGCATTTGGTCATTTCAGCAAGTTTTGGGAACACACTGGCCTGAATTTATAACTAACCTGTTACTAGTATGGCAACACAGTATGTATGATTTATATAATTTGATATAGGTTGATTTTTTTATTTATGGTTCAGTATGTTGCCATTTTTTATAATTGTTAATTGCGTTATAAGATTTTGTATTCGGCCATTGTTGGTTGTAGTTTCTTTATTAAGTCAATGTCAGTGTTAATCTTGTGTTTGATTTGCTATAATACTAATTTCTGAATGATTATGGTTAAATCCATGCATTGTATTTTTGTTCTTTTAAATCTAATTTATTTTTATTTCTTTGAGAGGTACAGTGACACACACACACACACACACAGAAAGAAAGACAGAGAGAAAGAGAAGGAGAGTCAGAGACAAGACAAAGAGACAGAGGACTTCCATGTACTGATTCATTCCCCAAATTTCCTCAATAGCCAGGCCTAGGCCAGGCAAAAGCTGCAGCCAGGAATCCATCTGGTCTTCCAAGTGGGACCCAAGTATGCTCATTAGCAGGAAGCTGGGTTGGAAATGGAGCCAGGACTCAACCCAGATACTTCAGTATGGGATGTGGGTGTCCCAAGTGATGACTGAACCTCTCACACATAACCTGTCCATGCATTGTATTATTTTTTTAAGATTCATTTATTTATTTGAAAGGCAGAGTTACAGAGAGGGAGAGAGAGAGGCAGAGGGAAATAAGTCTTCCATTTGCTGTTTCACTCTTCAAATGGCCACAGTGACTGGGACTGGGCTGGTCCTAAGCCAGGAGCAAGGAGCTTTCTCCAGGTCTCCCATGTGGGTTTAGGCGCTCAAACATTTGGGCCATCTTGTGCTGCTTTCCCTGGCACATCTGCAGGGAGCTGGATGGGAAAGGGAGCAGCCGGGACTCGAACTGGCATTCATATGGGATGCTGGCTCTGCAAGCAGATGCTTAGCCAGCTATACCACTGCACTGGCCCATGCCATGCATTGTATTTTTTTTCTTTTTATTTATTTATTTATTATTTTTTTTTTGACAGGCAGAATGGACAGTGAGAGAGAGAGACAGAGAGAAAGGTCTTCCTTTGGCGTTGGTTCACCCTCCAATGGCCGCCACGGCCAGTGCGCTGCGGCCGGCGCACCGCGCTGATCCGATGGCAGGAGCCAGATCCTGGTCTCCCATGGGGTGCAGGGCCCAAGCACCTGGGCCATCCTCCACTGCACTCCCGGGCCACAGCAGAGAGCTGGCCTGGAAGAGGGGCAACCGGGACAGAATCCGGCACCCCGACCGGGACTAGAACCCCGTGTGCCGGTGCCGCTAGGCGGAGGATTAGCCTAGTGAGCCACGGCGCCGGCCCATGCATTGTATTTTAAATCTGATGTTTATTCCTCCTAGTTTTACAGATTTCACTTGGTTTTTTTGTGGAGTGTTTTCTGCTGAAGGTCTCTATACTGTTTTGTATTTCATTGAACTTACTGACTATACTTACTTTAAAATTTATATATGACAAAACTCCATCAGCTATCTTGCATGGGATTCCAGTCAAGATAAGTTTTATTTTGAGTCCTGTAATCAGTTGCATCAGTCATGTTCTCTTGAACAGTGCTCCCATTGTTCATTCCTAGATTTCCCATTAACCACATATTAGCTTTTCTCAACATTTTCTATTCCACATACTTCAAAGTCTCATATTTAATGTGCTCATCTCATTTTTATTATTATTTTATTATGTATATTTCATCAAAACCTTACTTTTCATTATACTTCTAAAAAAGTCATATTATGTTAATGCTTCAAATTGACAGAAATGAAAACAATTTCCTTATGATCGCATTATATCTTCCTCCATTATATTTTTTTAAGAAATGCTATATCTTCCTTCTTAACTAAAGTTTACATTATTATTCATTGATATAATTCCAACAAATAACAGAGGAAAATAGTTTTCTGAAATTAGCCAAATAGTATTAACAAGTTCAATGTGAGTCATATGTCATTGTAGCATAAAACATTATATGGCAAAATTTTGGCTCAAGATAATTTAGTTGTTGTTTTTTAATTGACTCAGCAATTGCATATGTTATTTCTTTAAGCTTGTTAATATCTTATTTGTAACTAATCCTTTTAAATGATATGGATCTATCTAATAGTTAATATGAAATGCAAGATAATATAATTTAGATATATATTCTAATTACCGAACTTCTGATAGCTTATCTTAAAGAGTGCACATGGGGGTGCAAATACCTCTTTCATATGCTGATTTCATTTCATTTGAGTAAATTCCCAGGAATGGGATAGCTGGGTCATATGGTAGCTCTATTTTCAGATTTCTGAGAGATCTCCATACTATCTTCCACATTGGCTATCTTAGTGTATATTCCCACCAACAGTGGATTAGGTTACCTTTTCCACACATCATTGAAAACATCTATTGTTTTTTAAATTTTGGATGTTAGACAGTCAAACTGGAGTGAGGTGAAACCTCACTGTGGTTTTTATTTGCATTTCCCTGATGGCTATTGATCCGGAGCATTTTTCCTTGTGACTGTTTGCCACTTGTGTTTCATCCTTTGAAAAATGCCTGTTCATGTTCTTTGCCCACTTCTTAACTGGATTGTTTGTTTTGTTGTTGTCAAGTTTCTTGAGCTCTTTTTAGATCCTGGATATTAACCCCTTAAAGTTGCATAGTTTGTAAATATTTTCTTCCATTCTGTCAGTTCACTTTGTTAAGTGTTTCTTTTGCAGTTCCAGAGCTCCTTTGTTGGGTGTAATCCTATTGCCTATTTTTGCTTTGATTGTCTGTGCTTCTGGGGTCTTTTCCAGAAGTCTTTGCCTATGCCAATGTCTTATAGTTTCCCTTATGTTTTCCTCTGGTGCCCCATCCCCATGTTTACTGCAACTCAATTCAATATAGCTAAGATATGGAATCAACCCAGATGTCCATCAACTTATGACTTGATAAAGAAATGCAGTATATATATATACTGTGGAATACTACTCAGCCACAAAAAGAATAGAACCCTGTCTTTTGCAATAAAATGGAAACCATTAAAACCATTATGCTTAGTGAAATAAGCCAGTCTCAAAAAGACAAATATCACGTTTTCTCTATTATGTGGCAATTAATATAGGATACCAAAAAATGCAGAAATGAAATGGATATTTTGGGACATGATTGTCATTTTTAGCTTTTTTTTATACTGCAGGGGAACTATGGTCTTCCTATTTTTCTGTTGAATATTATGATTAATGGCAAATTAATCCTGTGAACATAGAATGGATTAAAATTATGTCTTTGCAAAAACTGCTGGATGAAGGGGGGTTTGAGGGGATCAGAGGAGTGAAGATGGTATGGTTATCTTCTTGAAACTGTACCTATGGACCACATGAAATCTGTTATCTTTATATTAATAATCTATAAATAATGCACATTTTGGAGGCTGAGTGTGTGCTTTCTTATAAATGAACATGTTTAAAACTAGAGATTTTTAAAAGTAATTTGAGCTTTGACATTTCTAAACCAGGATTTCCCAGTTAAGTGCTACTGACAATTTAGGACCTGATAATTCTTTGTTCTCAGGTGAGACATAGCACCATCAATACCACTCCCACCACTTGATGTGCACCATTCAAATATTAACCAAAAATATATGCTGACATTGTTGACTGTGTTCTGGGGGACAGTATTGCCCATGGGTGAAAGAACTGCCCTAGACCAGTGCATTTAGAATTTCACTAAGAAATAGTAAAGGGGAATGTGGTTACAAAATCTGTGATGTCATTGTTAGGTGTCAACATAGTCATGTCATAGTCTCTGGCTATCTGGTCTAACATTGGCCCAGTTCCTGCTGTGAAGGCATTTTACAAAAGTGACTGAAGACCAAAATCACTTTACTTAATCAGAGAGACTATCTTAGGCAATCTGGGTAGCCTGATCTAATCAGTTAAAAGGCCTTGAACAGAGGTTTTCCTGAAGAAGAACAAATTCCACCTGGGAGCTTCCTGGGAGCTTCAGACCTACCTGGGTTGCCCCCACTGTCATGTAAATCGTTTTATTTCCAATATAAATCTCTTACTATATATAGTCAACTCGTACTGATGTTTGCATTCCATTTAGTTGCCTTGAATGCTGAACTAGCAATTACTGAGTTATTGTCCCTATGGGAAATACAAGATTAAGTTCCAACAAGGCCAGATTTTCACTAACAACGCAATCCCTAGACTGCTTACCTGTGTGTTTCCATTTAAAGACTCCTTATTCAATATATATTGTTGATCCATTAACATGACCAACAGCACTGTAACTCATGCCTGAATGAAGTTTATCTAACATGGATTTTTCCATCAAGCTCTTCTTGTCCTTATGAACAGTAAACAATTCTTTAGCATTATGTTTGAGGGCCATTTCAAGCAGCAAAATCACCAACAAAAGCCCCCAAAATATGAAAAAATGTGCTATTAAATTATGGAGTAAAGGGTGCTTGTTTACAGTTTGAGAAAAGTAAGGAGACAGCAAGGTGTCCCCCACTTTTCACCCCTCTGTAATGTGTATATTAGCTTAGCAAAGCTTTTGCTCTCCTGTGCATGCAGATGTTGGTGAATGATCAGGAAAATATTGTGAATGTTGATGTTTTGGTGATAAATTTTCAGGAAAAAATGTACAAGTATGGAATCAGAGATTTATAATGAGAGTATGTATTATAGTAATTCTGTTACTCTGGTAGCACTCTGGATGAGAGAGTTCCTTTCCTACATCTATATCACAAATAATTTCCTGTGAGATGAAAAAGATGAAAAGGTCTTCCGAATGTTATGCTTTGAACATAGTGGTCCCCTCTGAAGCTCACATTGAAATTTGGTCTCCACTGTGGCAGGGATGAGAGATGGTGGGGTCTTAAAAGCTGCTGAGTCATGTGGAGGGGTTGATGCTTTCTGGGAACTGAATTGTGAACTGATTCTGCCCCTGTGTTCTGCCTCTTCTGCGCAAACCCACTTGCCTTTCTTCGTTGTGTCATGAGTTGAAGCGGTACGAGGCCCTCACTGGTGTCATGCTATTAAACTTCCAGCCTCCAGAACCAAGAGCCAATATAAACTTTTTGGCTCTCCCAGTATGAGGGATTCTGCTGTAGCCACAGAAAACAGACTGAGAAAAAGCAATAAAAATAATTCGTAAGTGCAGCGAGATCAAGAAGCCGAAAATCTAGAATTAGACTAAAGTTATTGATGTTTTTCCTTTTTAAAAATTTTTTGGAGGTGGGCATTTGGTCTAGTGATTAAGATACTGCTTAGGTTGTCTGCATTATACGGAGTGCCTAGCTCCACTCTCCATTCTAGCTTGCTGCTACTGCATACTTGGGAGGCAGTACAGGATGGCTCAAGTAGCTGGGTCCCTGCCACCCACAGAGAGATCAGGATTGAGTTCCCAGTTCCTGGCTTCAGCTCCACCCACCTGCCCAGGTTGCATGCATTTGAGGACTGAGTCAGCAGACTGACAGGAGATCTCCATCTGCCTGTGTCTGTCTCCTTTGTCTTTCTTTCTTTCTTTTTTTTGACAGGCAGAGTGGACAGTGACAGAGAGAGATAGAGAGAAAGGTCTTCCTTTGCCATTGGTTCACCCTCCAATGGCTGCCGCGGCCTGCTTGCTGCAGCTGGCACACTGCGCTGATCCGAAGGCAGGAGCCAGGTGCTTCTCCTGGTCTCCCATGGGGTGCAGGGCCCAAGCACTTGGGCCATCCTCCACTGCACTCCCGGGCCACAGCAGAGAGCTGGCCTGGAAGAGGGGCAACTGGGACTGAATGCGGTGCCCCGACCGGGACTAGAACCTGGGGTTCGCCGGCGCCGCAAGGCGGAGGATTAGCCTAGTGAGCCGTGGCACCGGCCTCTTTGTCTTTCAAATAAAAGTAAAATAAATAAAAATAAAGTTGTTTTAGATATTATCAAATGTAATTTTTTGTGAGTTCCTTTCCCAACATTAAAAAAATTCAATTAAAAAAAAGAGAAGATATTATTAGATTGATGGGATACACTTAAGTCCCATTTTGTCAGTCTTTTTTTTCAAGTGTTAGAAAGTGACTCAGTATAGCCAAGGAATACCATAATGAATTTGAAATGGTACAAACAGGCCTATATGGGTTAAATAACAAGAGGACATTAGTCATAATCTATTTGTTTTCAATTGGTATCTAATGAAATGATAAAAATAATCCATTAACAAAATGGTTAATAAATTAAATTACCTACATCTCGCCTTTCACATGTGAAAAATCTTCTATATGTTATTATCTCTTGGGCGCCATAGTTAAGCTTTGCTATAATCTTGAAACCAATGATTTTGTCTCCATTTATGAAAGATTTTCAGTAGAGAAACAATTTTGCTCGCAGGCAGAGTTTCAATTGTGATTAAGTTTTTCACACTTAATCTTTAAGCCCATTTATCCTAAGGGCAAAGCTCTTACCAGAGAAGAAATTCTGCTATATTTTTTAGAGTCAGAATTTTAAAGAATATATAAAATTAAGGAAAACTGTGTGATACTATTGCGCCTCACTTCAAGATAATGCTACACACAGGGATCTCTTTTCATCCCCAGAAGAGCACTCCTCATAATCATGATGTCCCTGCCAAGGTCAATCCACATTTTCAAGGTCAAATGAGCACCTGAGCCAGAAGAAGAGAGTGGTGAGGGCAGAAGGCAAGCAAGTCCAGTTGGTCTGTTTCAGTCTGTACCTCAGAGAGAATCAAGAGAGCGCTTGTTTAACACATAGTCAAGAACCACCGAGAATTCAGGGACAAAGTGATGCAGATATCAGGGCTGTTTCATCTTTTATATTTGCTTATGATTAAACCCATGGGGTGGGTACACCACAGACCTCATTCTGTGGATTTTCAAAAACAAAAAAATTTTTTAAAAAGTTGAAATCTGCACACAAAGAAAGGGTCCTCAAAAAGTCCAAAGTGGAAGTGTGCATTAAAAAACAATTCAAAGATTCCAATAATAATTTATACCATAATAAACTTATGTTTTAATTCCAATTTTTTACTACCCTTGTTTGATATTTATCAAACATATTTAACAGTAACTGGACTGTCATTTATTTTAGATCTGGTATGTTAATTCAGATTTCTTGCACTAGTTTTGTCAAAAATTGGGGAATGAAATCATTAGGCATCCCTAAAATCAGAGTAAATATTATAGTTGAGATGACAGTCATTTTTAGTATTACACACTTTTATATTCAATAACCTTTCAATATTACACTTAGCTTGCTTTGAGCTTATGCAAATAGCCAAAATACTACAGCATACACTTCTTTTTTTTTAGATTTTTTTTAATTTTTATTATTTTTTGACAGGTACAGTGGACAGTGAGAGAGAGAGAGAGACAGAAAGAAAGGTCTTCCTTTGCTGTTGGTTCACCCACCAATGGCCGCCGTGGCCGGTGCACCGCGCTGATCTGATGGCAGGAGCCAGGTACTTATCCTGGTCTCCCATGGGGTGCAGGGCCCAAGCACTTGGGCCATCCTCCACTGCACTCCCGGGCCACAGCAGAGAGCTGGCCTGGAAGAGGGGCAACCGGGACAGAATCCGGCGCCCCGACCGGGACTAGAACCCGGGGTGCCGGCGCCGCAAGGCGGAGGATTAGCCCAGTGAGCCGCGGCGCCGGTCCAGCATACACTTCTAACATAAAATAAATTCAGATTGTTTCAGAAATGACATCTAGTTATTCCCCTGTGATTGGCTTAATTGATGGTATTTATCTCCAAATTGAAAACACTGTATACTAATAATATTAATCTGTCAAGTAGGATAGTTTTCCAATTTCAAATAGATCAAAATTGTATACATACAACAATTGGAAATTAAACAAAAGTTGCAATGTTGTTTTTAAATGGGTGAAATATTTGAGTCCTAATGAAGGGTAATACACACAGCGTAAGAATGAGATCTAAGTCCACTCTTTCAAAATTTCATTATTGTGATAATTTGGTTCCTTCAGGCCATTTTCTAACTGGGATTTCTCAGAGTTAATAAAATCAGCTTTTCAACATAAGAGTACCTCAAAAATTAGTGGAAAATGAGATTTAAAAAATGAGTTTATTTTGGTGAAAAAAAATTGAAATCTATGCAAACTTTTTCATAATTCACATTTTTCACAAATCATTTTTGAAGATTTATTTATTTATTTATTAGAATGGCAGAATTACACAGAAAGGGAGAGGGAGAGAGAGGGGTGGGACAGGGAAAGGAAGGGAGGGAGAGAGAGAGAGAGAGAGAGAGAGAGAAATCTTGCATTTCCTTTTTCACTACTAAATGGCCATAATGGTTGGGGATGGGCCAGGCAGAAACCAAGAGCCTGGAACTCCATCCAGTTCTCCCACTTGGTTTCAGGGACTTAAGGACTTGGACCATCTTCCACCTCTTTCCCAGGCACATTAGCAGGAAGCTGCATAGTGCCTAGAAAAATCAGGACTCCAGCCAGTGCCATATAGGGATGCTGGTGCTAAAGGTGGCATTTTAATGTGCTATAGCACAATTCTGGCCCCTCATCAGTTTTTAAAGACCTGCTGAATATTTGCTTATTGTTAAACTTTTACCAAAAAAGTAAAATTTTAAGAGGAAATAACATCTTGAATGTTATTTGATTTTATTACAATTTTTGTCAAGCCTACCCAAAGTAAACATCTTTCAATCCCCAAGTACCTGTATGTTCTGAATAAAAATGTACAATTGCATAAATTTAAAACCATAATAATAAATGTGCTTTCTGTTTTTTCGTATTAAGAATTTTAGAATGTCCTGGGAAAGTTCCTGTTATGAAAGAAACTAAAGTCTATATTCTCTTTGGGCAATCCAATTCAGTGATTCACTTATATTGTTGCTGCATAATTATCAAGTGCTTTCTTTTTGAAAAACAAAAGTATTTATTTTTTGAAAGAGTTTCAGAAAGAGAGGGATAGAGAGTAGAGAGAGAACGAGAGAGAGAGAGAAAGAGAGAGAGAGAGAGAATTGATCTTCTATCCACTGGTTCACTTCCCAAGACAACCACAATGGCCGGGGCTGGGGCCTCTCTGAAGCCAGGAGCCAGGAGATTCAGCCAGGTCTCCCACATGAGTGGCAGGGCCCCAAGCGCTTGAGTCTTCTGTTGCTGTTTCTTAAGTGCATTATCAGGGAGCTAGATAGGAAGTGGAGCAACCAGGACTCCAACTGGTACCCACATGGGATACTGTCTTTGCAGGAGGCATCTTACCCCTCTATGCCACAACAATGGCCCCTCAAATACTTCCTTAAAATAAAATGAGCCTTATTTCAGAAAGCATTCTTAAAATACTTCATAATTGGTTTCAAGAATTTGACAAGTATGATGGTACCTCCAAAAACTTGTCAGAAAATAGAAATTAAAAAGTGATTTGAAAGCAATGCATGGATCTTCATAATACACACTTACTATTAATGTACTTGGTTACTCCTCCGCCTGCGGCGCTGGCATCCCATGTGGGTGCCGGGTTCTAGTCCCGGTTGCTCCTCTTCCAGTCCAGCTCTCTGCCGTGGCCCAAAAAGGCAGTGGAGGATGGCCCAAGTGCTTGGGCCCTGCACCTGCATGAAAGACCAGGAGAAGCACCTGGCTCCTGGCTTTGGATCGGCGCAGTGTGCCAGCTGTAGCAGCCGTTTGGGGGGTGAACCAACGGAAAGAAGACCTTTCTCTCTGTCTCTCTCTCTCACTGTCTAACTCTGCCTGTCAAATAAAAAAAAAAAAAGATATTATCTCATTGAATTCTGATTATATCTCCATAAGTTTATTTATTGTCTGGTCGATTGATTTACCTGTTTGAAAGGAAGAGTATCAGAGAGAAGGAGAGACAGAATGGAAGAAAGAGATATTCCATCTGCTGTTTCACTCCCCAAATGGCTTCAAAAGCCAAGTCTGGGCCAGGCCAAATGCAGAATCCAGCAAGTCCATCCTGGTCTCAACATGAGTAACAGGGGCCCAAGTACCTGAGCCGTCTTCTGCTGCCTTCCCAGTCGCATTAGCAGGGAGTCAGCTTCACAGCAGAGGTGCTGGGACACAAACTGGTCCTGTGCTAAGGGACACTGGCATCATAAGCAGTGGCTTAACTTGCTGTGTCACAGCACGGGCCTCAGTATATTGAGTTTTATCATATCCCTGAGTACAAATAAAGATATTGAGGTTGAAAATGCCCATGCTTACCTGGCCAGTCAGTGTTAACCCTGCAGATATTATATATATACTCCACAGTCCAATCATGCCTGATTTCTCAAATGTCTACCCTGGTGTAATTTCCTTCTTGGTGTTAATATCATCACAAAGAATCAATATCAGTGATTCCTTAACACATATAATGGAATATTATAGACATTATACCATACAAATTTGAGAAACTATTTTGAGGTAGGTATCATTTTTAATCATACCACATATGGAGATATTGAGGTTTTGTAAGATACCTGACTGGTCAAAGCCACTCTGGTATATGATTCAGACTAGATGCACAACCAGGAACTATTGCTTCTCTATTCTTCCCCAATAGGGAAATCTATCTTCCAAGAACTTAATGGACAGTTAAATTTCTGACATTCTAGTTAACTAAAAGCCAATGTATAACTTTCATTTTATTAGAAATAAGTCATGCCATTAATAGTATTTTTGAGAAAAAGTTTTCAAGAACTTGGAAGGCAAAGAGATTTTAGTTTACAATAACTGGTACCATAGACTCCATTCTAGTAGATTATTTCCAGTAGAGTGTGAGTGGGTGAGTAGGTGCTGCTGGGAGTTGAGTGAGACCACACTCTACATGTAACAGCAAGAAAGCAAACACGAAGTTTCCCATGAAGCTAGTGTCTCTAAAGTTTTCATTAAAATTCTGTATCTTCTTATATTAACCAGCAAAAAAGAAGCCACCAAGATTTAGAGTCTTAAAAAGAAAACACTAACTTCAACTTTTATGCTGTGAGAAAAGAGCGAGGAGAATGTGTGTGCACCATTTGCTGTTCACTAATTTTAAAGAATGAATGACAAACCACCTAATATTTGATTTGTAGAAGTCATTGTCAGATAACATAAGAGAATTAGCATGTTCAAACCTATTGATTACTTCCTTGGCTAGTTTACTGTGATGATGTAAAGGAGTAACTCAGAAAAAACACGGAAAACTACATATCCTCTTCCATCCTCAATTCATTCTTGATTTGCAAAGTTAACAGTGGTGTAAAGCTTATAAAGTACAGCAAGAAATGTTACAAAGTGCTTGAAAAGAAACTGAGGCTCATTAGGTTGGAACAGGGACTCAGCTGATATGGTCAAAATCGAGCTTTCTGGAAATGGAAAAGGAAAGGTATAAAACACGATGGAGCTGTGAGTGACAGGGAAGCAGCTTTCACACCATTCATCTATAGGCACTGGACTAACTACAGACACAAACACAGATACATGATTTTTCATAGAAAATATCTTTTTTGGTTTAAAATTGCTTGTAGCAATTCAAATATAAAGAGGCACAAAGCCTCCAAATTTCATTCAACTTCTCTTTCAAAAAGTATATTGACTATTTGTGTGGATGGTATTCTCTACATGTCTGGAAAGTTAGGAAAGCTAAAGGGTAGCGTAAGGCATAGTAAATACCCATCATATGCATACACACACAGACATCCTACACGTATCCATACGTATGGAGGTACTTATAGAAGTACGTAGAGGCCAGCGCCGTGGCTCACTAGGCTAATCCTCCGCCTTGCGGTGCCGGCACACTGGGTTCTAGTCCCGGTCGGGGCGCCAGATTCTGTCCTGGTTGCCTCTCTTCCAGGCCAGCTCTCTGCTGTGTCCCAGGAGTGCAGTGGAGGATGGCCCAAGTACTTGGACCCTGCACCCCATGGGAGACCAGGAGAAGTACCTGGCTCCTGCCATCGGATCAGCACGGTGCACCTGCCGCGGCGGCCATTGGAGGGTGAACCAATGGCAAAACGAAGACCTTTATCTCTGTCTCTCTCTCTCTCACTGTCCACTCTGCCTGTAAAAAAAAAAAAAAAAGAAGAAGAAGAAGTACATACAACATTGAATTAAAAAAGATATGATCATTTCAACAGAAAACAAATTGAAATCCATCCACAGCTGACATGTTCCAAGAATCTTTTGAAAGTCCTTTCATGTATACAAAATATTTTATATACAAATACTTTGTCTCTAAATTATGTGTTGGATTATATACAAATTTTCTTGGACATTTGGGCCAAGTTTGGACACGGAAAATACTGCCAGTATTAGACTGAAATGGTAGCACTGACTTTTGGAGGACCAAAAGCCAAGAAATAAGCAAAAACAATTCCACATGCATTTACCTCTCCAAAATAACCATGAGAAAGAAGGCTATGCAATTTAAGTAAAATACGTGATACATTCAATGACTTTTTGAAAAATAAGAGCAAGGCAAGTTTTAGCAAGACTGAAATACACAGGCAGCTGTACTACTCACTTCATTTAATTTTACTCATTAAGGAATCCTCTCTGTCTGATTAGGAGTCCATTATATAAAAGCAAGCCTTCCCGAGGTCTGCACGCTGTCACTGTGTTCTTCATTAAGCTCCACTTGGTGTGGCAAAGACGGAGGTAAGAGTTCTGACAGCTGAAAGGAATTATTCTACCTGCGGATGCACTTGCATCCCTCCGGGGACCGAACACAGTCAATGTTAAATTTATTTCAATGAACTCAATGGGGATTTCAGTGAATCAGAACAAATTTCAAGTCAGTGCTCCAACGTTGGCAACCAGAATGTACAGTCTTGGTTTGCTTCAGCCGATTGAAGGAAAGCATTCCCTGTGTGCTAAAATCTAATATGCTGTATGCGCTAATTACAAAAACTATCATGAACCAAAGTGAAAAGGGGAAAAAATTATCTGAATGTAATGGCAAGATGTGCATCGGGCATGAACAGTGAATAAGGATATTATCTCATTAAGGCTTGCCCTAAGAAATAGCTTTCCCCTAACAGCTGCTTATTTCAGTCTTAGGGTGGAAGGAAAGACACTTGAAGCTCTCCAGATAAGCTCTGGTAGAATCAATTCAATTATATTATTTCATAGAGAAGATGGAAACTGAGCAACCTCAATTGCAAAACCCCATCTGGTAATATCAACTCAATTTGCCACTCACTGCATTTACAGCTTAGCATTTAACTCCAAGCCATCAAACAGCCAACCAAGGAGTTGTCTGGCAATCATCCAAGGCACTTGGGAATCAACTTTGTTAAAAATTGCAAGACATTACAAAGAGGAACAGGCTAGTGTACAACGTGTTTTCTAAGGTGATTAAATATTACACAGACTGTATGTACATAAATGTATGTGTATGTCAATGGTGCACCTAAGAGCCTATAACTTTTTTTTTTTTTGACAGGCAGAGTGGACAGTGAGAGAGAGAGAGACAGAGAGAAAGGTCTTCCTTTGCCGTTGGTTCACCCTCCAATGGCCACTGTGGCCAGCGCGCTGCAGCTGGCACATCACACTGATCTGAAGCCAGGAGCCAGGTGCTTCTCCTGGTCTCCCATGTGGGTGCAGGGCCCAAGTACTTGGGCCATCCTCCACTGCACTCTCGGGCCATAGCAGAGAGCTGGACTGGAAGAGGGGCAACTGGGACAGAATCCGGCGCCCTGACCGGGACTAGAACCCGGTGTGCCAGTGCCGCAAGGCAGAGGATTAGCCTAGTGAGCCGCGGCACCAGCCAAGAGCCTATAACATTTTTATGATAATCCAATCTGAATATGACAAGATTAATTTCATGAGTATCTCTGAAAATTAACAAAACAACAAAGAAAAAATGCAGAGAGCAGAACCTCAAAAATGAACCCAATGTGGGAGGCCATCCAGTTTCCTCCTTTTGCTTTCTTTTCAGATGAGACTTCCATTGCACTGGCAACCTCTCCATTACAGTGTTTGAGTGTCCTGATGCCACAAGCATCACCAGGCTGAGCCGTGCTGTGTCTTTATATGTAAGTCACTCTGCTTACTTAACCACGCGCTCTCTTGGTAATCTCCCAATTGATCTGTCTATGTGTACTAAGACTGGGATGATAGAAACTTCCTGGATTCCCCCAGAGAACCATTTCATCTGTGGAAAAGTCACCATAAACTCAACTAACTTGTCAAGGTCAAGTCTGAAATTGTCCACTTTGCTCAGAGTTCAAGTCAGGTGTTAATATGAGCATGAGATCTCAGGTGTCTTCTGTTTGTCAATGAACCTGGCCAATATATCACATGAAAAGGTTTAAGTAGCTCATCAATCACCCTAGATTCCCGGTCTGAATTCCAAATGACTGAACAATATACAGATGAATCAGGCTACTGGGCATAAAGCACTGCTTTACTAAACATAAAACTAATACCAGTTAGGTGACTGGCCTAGTGGTTAAGACACTGGTTGGGACGCCCATGCCTTACATTAGATTCCTGGGGTTTGGGACCCAGATCACTCTATCATTTGTGAGAGACCTGGATTGAGTTACCAGCTCTCAGCTTTAGCCTAACCAAGGTCCAGCCATTATAGGGCATTATCAAAGTGAACCCATAGATAGGAACTCTCTTTCTTGGATCTGTGTGTGTGCATGCATGTGTGTGTGTGAGCATATACACGCGTTAGTCTTCCTGCCTCTCAAAAACAGAAACAAAATTATGAACCCATGCTCATTATGGACTTGCTAGCCCTTTGCTTGGCTTGGTAAATTTATCGGGTGATAGATATTATCAGTGTAGAGCGACCAGTCTCTGTTCATGTGCAGATTTTGTTTAGTTCCTGTACATGAGAGATAACATAGGTTATTTGTGTTTCTGTGTCTGATTTCACTTAACATGATGTTCCATCCACTCTTCTGCAATGACAGAATTTCATTCTTTTTATGGCTAAATAATATTCCATTGTGTATAAAAGCTACGGTTTCTTAATCCACTCATCTGATGATGGACTCCTTGGTTGATTTCGTCCTGTCTATTGTGATCACGGCTGCAGTAAACAGAGTAATGAATATCCTGGGAGACAAGAGGTGGTAGTTAAAGTACTTGGTCCCTGACACTCATGTAGAAGACACATCTGAATTTCCAGGCTTCCTGTTCCAACCTGACCCAGCTATGGGCCACTGTGGGCGTTTGCAGAGTGAACCTATGGAAGGAAGATCTCTCTTTCTCTCTCTCTCCCTCCATCTGTCTCTCTGTATCTCTTTTCCCTTCAACCTTTCAAAATAAAATAAAATAAATGAAATGCTTAAAAAATAAAAATAAAATATGTCATATATTTTACCTTGTTTTTCATATTCATCTAACTTTTTCATTATGATTTGTATCATGACTTCCTGCAGGCCAAGTCATCTAATCATTGTATAATTAATTTTATTTCTGTCATTTTTGCTTTTGTTTGCTGCACTTTTGTCTTTGATGGACAATTTCTTCTCCTGATTATAATTTTTTATAATGTCACCTGGGCTTTTTGTCAGAAGTCAACCTAGGCACTTCACATTCTGTGCTTGCACTGAGTAAGAGATGCACAGGTTCCAGTCACTGGAAGACTAATAGGACAGGCTGATTACTGAGTATGATGAACACTCGCTGTTTGCTCAGTGGTTTGTGGACTGAAGAGCTAGCAGTGAAGTTTGTGCTTTATGCAAATACTCATACTTAATACACCATGGGAACGGAAATAGGAACCATGCTGTTGGCAACTGGTGTTATTTAACTAAATTGCGGTAACAAATATGCACATATTGGACCCATCCAAGAGAGTGCAGCTTGGCCTATATAGCAATGACACCAAACAAACAAGTGAGAAAAAGAGGATTCTAGCCCTAATCTACATGAACTGTCTGACCTGTCTGAAAGTGAGATGCTCTCTGTACTTGAAGACTCTTCCCTTTGGAAGATGGTCTACATAGTGTAGTGACTTAGAAATTTGTTTTACTTTACACAAGTGGAACAATTAGCATTCTCGGGTGTTTAACGATAGATAATGCCTTGTTCACTCTCTGTTATACAGGGTGGCTCCCACACGGACGTGAGAAGTGTGAAGTCTTCTAACTCAAATATTAGCAGCACAGCAATATTAAAAGGTGACATCCTGACACTCCTAACATGCTCGCCGTCCCACATAGGATACAAACCAACACGTGTCACATACTTTGCTTTGAAGCCACTTTGATATGGGTTCTAAGAAAAATTTCTTATTTTCTAGTAACTGAATTTAAAATGATAATAATATTTTTCCAAATGTATATTAGGTTTATGGCAGTTGAAGCTACATGACAGCAACGAATGGACAGGAGAGAATGATGCATTCTGGAAGTCAACATCCAAGATGTTGACAAGTAGCTGTACAAGTATATGATGGCTTTCCCCTTGATTCTTACTGTTTCCTTGGAAGAGACAATTTTTCAGTTTCAACCAGGAGCAAACGACATATGAGAACATTCAAGATTCTTTGCTAACTCGTTCCCTCCCCACATCTCAAGAAGATATAATGTATTAGATCAATGAGTTGGGGCAAAGAAATTGAACTTTATCTTTGGCCCCTTCTCGTTTGTGTTTTAAATATTTTACTTACTTATTTGAGAGCATATGGACATGCAAGACAAAAAAAAAAAAAAAAGAATTTCCATCTGCTGGTTCACTGCCCAAATGCCACAACAGCCATAACTAGACCAGGCTAAAGCCAGGACCTGAACCCTCTGTGTCTCCTACATGGATGGGAAGGACCCAAGTAATTGAGCCATCCCCTGCTGCTTCCTGGAGTAAGTGTAAGTGGAAAACTGCCACAGCAGTCAAAGCAGCGAACTGAATCCAGGCCCTCCAGTGTGCGATGTGAGTATCTTCACGGCTGGATGAATTGCACCACAAAGGGACAAAGCTATATTGCAATTCTAGTGTCATTCATATTCAAGCTACATTTTGGAAATTATGATGTCCTTTGTAATTCCTAAGAAGCCCCCTAAGAAAATACCTTATTTCCTGACATATGTGGCAAGGCAACCTCTACTCTGTAGCCAAAACTGGTAGGATTAGTGAGTGCCTGGCCAATGCAGAGATTGGTATTAGCTCTTCTGTCCATAGATGAGAAGCTGCCTTATCACTTTCGTGTTACTAATAAGCCAGTGTCTGGGTCTCCAACATTTTCTGCATCCTATTTCTCAATGGTTCTGAATACAGAAAGAGAAAAAGGATTATTCTTTTGCTACCTAGATCCTCAGCATTAACGAACTTCCTAAAGTATAAAAAGAAGAGTGATGTGTTAGGATAGCAAAAGGGCTTATTTATATTTTTAGGTTGAAAAATCAAGAAAACAAAAGAAAACTGTCCAGGAAGTTAAGTTTTAAATGTGAAATATTTTGGAGGTGAAAACAGTTCCTTTGGAGTTCTGATTTTTTTTTTCAGAAGGGATGTTCTAAGAGCAAAGGGTAAAAACTTACCATTTTGTTAAAAACTTCCAGAAGAGTGTCTTGCCTCTGATAAATGTGCAATTACTATTGTTGAATCAGCTTATCTGATTTAATAGTTTGTCTTCAACTTTTAAAACTTTTATTATTTTTTGCATATGAATCTGCCTTAAGTGCCTATATTTTAAACTTTTCCCAAAAAATGTACACCAGGAGGATAGTTTCAAATTTTTCAGTAATCAAGAGTAGACATTATGTCAGTGTCATTCACATTTTAAGGTGCATTTAGATATTGAAACAGATTTGTAATTACAATTCTGCATTTCTTCTAGTGATAATTATACACAAGGTAATAAGCTATAATAAAAAATGTCCATGTACTTTCTAAATCAAATAAATAAACTGAAAGGAAATGGCTCTTAAAAAAAGTAAAATGGGATTAAAAACAGTATTCAAGTACACAATTTAAAATTTAACCTAGGGCAGAGCATTGTGGGGAAGCTGGTTAAGTCGCTGTTTGGGATGCCCACATCCCATATCAAAGTGCTGCCTGGAGTTCTGATGCTCCACTTCCAATCCAGCTCTATGCATATGCTCGGAGGAAGCCACAGATGATGGCTCAGGTACTTGGGTCCCTGCCATCCACTTGGGAGACCTGGGTAGAATTCCAGGATCCTGTTGTTGGCCTGGTTCAGATTTGGCTGTAATGGCCATTTGAGGAGTCAACTAGAGGATGGAAGATATCTCTCTCTCTCTCTCTCTCTCTCTCTCTCTCTCACCTGTCACTTTGCCTTTCAAATAAATAAATAAATAAATAAATCTTTTAAAAAGTTTTTAAAGCTGGTTATAGAAGGAACACTCCTCAACACAATCAAGGAAATTTATGACAAGCCCATGACCAGAATCCTACTGAATGGGGAAAAGTAGGAAGCAATCCCACTGAGATCCGGTACCAGACAAGGACGCTCACTCTCACCATTGATATTCAATATAGTCCTGGAAGTTTTTGCCAGAGCCATTATGCAAGAAAAAGAAATCAAAGGGATATACATTGGAAAGGAGAAATTCAACTACCCCTATTTGTAGATGACAGGATTCTATATATAGGGGATCCAAAAGACTCCACCAAAGGACTACTGAACTCATAGAACAGTTTGGTAAAGTAGCGGAATATAAAGTCAACACCAAAAATAAAGAGCCTTTGTATACACAGACACTACCAAGGCTGAGATTGATCAATCCCATTCAGAATAACTAGAAGAAAAATCAAGTAACTTGGAATAAATTAAACCAAAGATGTCAAAGATCTCTAAGATGAAAATTATAAAACATTAAAGAAAGAATAGAAGATAAAAAAAGGAAAAAAATCTTCCATTTTCACGGACTGGAAGAATCAATATCATCAAAATTTCCATTCTTTTGAAAGCAATTTAAAGATTCAATGTGATGCAAATCAAAATACCAAAGACATTCTTCTCAGATACAGAAAAAATGATGCTGAAATTCGTATGGAGGCAGGAGACCTCAAATAGCTAAAGCAATTTTTATACAACAAAAACAAAGCCAGAGGCATCACAATACCATATTTTAAGACACACTACAAGGCAGTTATAATCAAAACAGCCAGGTACTGGTACAAAATAGATTGGTAGATCAACTGAACAGAATAGAAACACCAGAAACTAATCCAAACATCTACAACCAACTTATATTTGACCAAGGAGCTAAAACCAATCCCTGGATCAAAGACAGTCTATGCAGAAGCCTGAAGCAGGACCCCTACCTTACACATTATACAAAAATCCACTCAATATGGGTTAAAGTCCTAAATCTACAACCGACACCATCAAATTATTAGAGAACATTGGGGAAATCCTGCAAGACACGGCCACAGGCAAAGAGTTTTTGGAAAAGACCACAGAGGCACAGGCAGGCAGTCAAATCCAAAATTAACAAATGGGATTGCATCAAATTGAGAAGTTTCTGTATGGCAAAGTTCTGTATGGCAAAAGAAACAGTCAGGAAAGTGAAGAGGCAACTGACAGAAAGGGAGATATTATTTGCAAACTATGCAACTAATAAACGATTAATAATCAGAATCTACAAAGAGATCAAGAAGCTTCAACAACAAAACAAACAACCCAGTTAAGAGATGGGCAAAGGACTTAAACAGACATTTTTCAAAAGAGGAAATCCAAATGGCCAACAGAACATGAAAAATGCTCAGGATCACTAACCATCAGGGAAATACAAATCAAAACCACAGTGAGGTTTCACTTCACCCCAGTAGCTTTCATACAGAAATCAACAAACAACAAATGCTGGGAGGATGTGGTGAAAAAGGTACCATAATCCGCTGCTGGTGGGAATGTAAACTGGTGAAGCCACTATGGAACATAGTATGAAGAGACCTCAAAAATATGAATATACCTACCATATGACCCAGCCATCCCACTCCTGGGAATATTACCTGCACTTCCATGTTTATTGCACCTCAATTCACAACAGCTAGGACATTGAGTCAACCTAAATGCCCATCAACCGAAGACTGGATAAAGAAATTATGAGATGGCCGGCGCCGCAGCTCATTAGGCTAATCCTCCGGCTAGCGGCGCCGGCACACCGGGTTCTAGTCCCGGTTGGGGTGCCGGATCCGTCCCGGTTGCCCCTCTTCCAGGCCAGCTCTCTTCTGTGGCCAGGGAGTACAGTGGAGGATGGCCCAGGTGCTTGGGCCCTGCACCCCATGGGAGACCAGGAAAAGCACCTGGCTCCTGGCTTCAGATCAGCTCAGTGCGCCAGCCGCAGCGCGCTCGCTGTGGTGGCCATTGGAGGGTGAACCAACGGCAAAGGAAGACCTTTCTCTCTGTCTCTCTCTCTCTCACTGTCCACTCTGCCTGTCAAAATAAATAAATAAATAAATATAAATAAAAAAAGAAAAAAGAAAAAAATTATTCAGTATGTAACTGAAAATGAAAGGGTATACAAAGAAATGAGGGATAATAACCCATTTTCAGAGGAAAGAGAGCAATCAATTGGACAAAAACATTAATAAATCTTTTCATGAATTAAATAACTAGAGAAACACTGTCTAAAGAATTACAATAATGTATTAGAATAGTATTTCAACAAGGGGGAATGTTTTTTTTTTATCTTTTATTTAATGAATATAAATTTCCAAAGTACGACTCATGGGTTACAATGGCTTCCCCCCCCATACCGTCCCTCCCACCCACAACCCTCCCCTTTCCCACTCCCTCTCCCCTTCCATTCACATCAAGATTCATTTTCGATTATCTTAATATACAGAAGATCAGCTTAGTATACATTAAGTAAGGATTTCAACAGTTTGCTCCCACACAGAAACATAAAGTGAAAAATAATAGATGATTTTTTTTTAAATGATGATGAAATCAGATCAGACCTATTGTCATGTTTAATCCCAGTGAGAGTCAAGTTGGGAATTGATAATTTCTTTTTTTTTTTTTTTTTTTTTTTTACAGAAGATCAGTTTAGTGTACATTCAGTAAAGATTTCAATCGTTTGCACCCCCATAGAAACACAAAGTGAAATATACTGTTTGAGTACTCGTTATAGCATTAAGCCTCAGTGTACAGCACATTAAGGACAGAGATCCTACATGAGGAGTAAGTGCACAGTGACTCCTGTTGTTGACTTTACAAATTGACACTCCTCAACAAGGGGGAATGTTAATACAGAGAGAGAAATATCAAAACTATCAAGCAGGAGTTATCAAATCCAGAATATATTAATTGATATGAAAAATTTAATATAGGAATTCAACAGTGAATTCAAGTAGAAAGAAAGAATCATTGAAACTGAAGATAGATCTTTTGAGTTCGTCCAGTCTGTGGAACAGAAACAAGAACAGAGAAAACTGAAAAAAGTCACAGATTTAGATGCCTAATTATGTAGTCTGAGAATTTCAAAACAAGAGAAATGGAAAACAAGAGAAAAAAAATAATACTTGAAAAATATTCTGCTAAAGCCCAAATTCATTGAAAAACATTATTTACATTCAGAAAAGCTTATGAAGCTCAAATCAAAATAAGTTCGAAATATATCTATAACTAAATTCTTCATAATCAAATTGTCAATAGACAAAAACAACAGAAGAATCTTGAAAGCAGCATCAAATAAGGTAATCATCACACATATTACTTGAGGCTAATTCTCAGTAGGAGTAACAGCTGATTTCACATCAGAAAACCTACAGGCAGTGGGATGAAAAATTCAAGGCACTGAAAGAAAAAAACTGCATACAAGAAATTGGTATTGGGAAAAATGAATTTTCAGACAAAGGAGCAAACAAGATATCCTCATATTAAAACAAAGTTTGTCACTTGTAGATCAACCCTACAATGAAGGCTACAGGGAGCTCTCCAAGATGACATCAACCCAAATCTACATAAGAAAACTAAGAACACCAGTAAAAGTAACTGTATGGGCAAATACAAAAAGACAGAAGAAACGTTTTCTTTGTTAGTAAGTCCTTTTTTATATTTTATCTAATTTAAAGGACAATTGCATAATGCAATAATTATAAATCTATACTATGGCTACACAATGTATGTAAATAAATTTATAAAATTAGCAGCACCAAACAGGGTCAAATCTATACTGTTGTTTTTTTAAATTTACTATTGATATTAATATGCCATTTATTCTACTTAGATTGTTATAAATTATGGTGTCATTTGTAATTCCTAAGAAAATAACTAAAAAATTATAGCAAAAACAATGACAAAGGATTAAAATATTGCATTGTAAAATATCCATTTAAAACAATATGAGACAGTTAAAAAATGAATGAGAAACCAAAATATATAAGGAATAGACAACAAAAAGTGAAACGAAATGAATAATCCTTTCTACATTAATTACCACATTACATGTAAATAGATTAAATCCTCATATTAAAATACAGAGTTTGTTGGCATAGATAAAAAAAAAATCTAATACATGCTATATACAAGAGACTTATTTTAGATCCAAAGACGCATAGAGATTTTTAAAAAATTAAAAAAATTTATATTCAAACAAAAAGGATCTGTAATGCTTATGCTTAAGTTGTATATAATAAAGTTCAATATGAAAATTGTTATTAGAGAAAAAGAAGGGCATTGTTTAATAATACAAAGGTCAATCTATTAAGAAAATACAGCTACTGTAAACATATATGTAAATAACAATATAATCTCAAAATACATGAAGCACAAAATGATAGACATGAACAAAAATAATCTTCGAGGGGCCGGTGCGATGCAGCAGGCATTATTTGCCACACCAGCATCCATATCAGAATGCCAGTTTGAGTGTTCTGCTTTCAGTCCAGCTTCCTGCTAATGCAGGCAGGAAGGCAGTGGATGATGGCTCAACCGTGTGGGCACCTGTCACCCACGTGGGAGATCTGCAAGGAATTCCTGGCTCTTGGCTTCAGTATGAACCAGCCCCAGCTATTGTGGGCTTTTGAGGAGTGAACCATGGGACAAAAAATTTCTCTCTCTCTTTCTGCCTTTCAGATAAATAATTAAATAAATCTTTAAAACTTAGTAGTTGCTTGAGACGCCAATGACTTTTTTTTTAAATAAGGAATAGAAAAACCAGTATGAAGAGCAGCAGGAAAATACAAGGGATCTTTAAAAACTTTGTGAGAAATGTGTATTATAGAAAACTATGCGGGAATTTCAAACTTTTTTTGCACCAAAATAAAATTTATTTTCCATGTCTGTCTTCATGAACAACTGTACTGTCATAGAAATCACCAATCAACAGAGGCCAGTGCTCTGGCGCAGCGGGTAAAGCCACCACCTGTATTGCAGTGGTATGAGACCCAGCTGTTCCGCTCCTGATCCAGCTCCGTGTAATGTGCCTGGGGAAGCAGCAGAAGTGGCCCAAGTGGGAGACCTGGAAGATGTTTCTGGCTCCTGGCTTCAGTCTGGGCCAGGCCTGGTTATTGCAGCCATTTGGGGAATGAACAAATAGAATCTCTCTCTGCCTTTCAAATAAATAAAATCTTTTAAAAAAATGGCCAATAATCCATGGAAAGTTGTTCTACATCATAAGCCACTGGGGAAACACAAATCAAAACCACAATAAGATGCTATTTCCTATCTTCCAGCATATATAAATATATACTTATATGCTATTTGTATAGTACATATATATGTGTGTGTTTATTACATATATCTATATAAAATATATATTTACATATTACATATATATATATATAAAAGTTGGTGAGTGTGCAGAGAAATTGGAACTCTTATACCTTGCTGATGGGAAAGAATAATACTGTGGTAGAAAAACAATCAGTGAGTTTTACAAAGTTAAACATAGAATTACTGTATGCCCAGCAGCTCTGCTAATACCAGGTACACTCTTGAGAGAATATACTTCCGATGTTAACCCAGAAGGCTGTAATGATTATTCCTAGAGGTATTTTCTACAGAAATCAAAAACTGAAAATAATCCAATTGTCCATGATCTCAGAAATACATATAGAAAACTGTAATGTACAGCCTTACAATTGCATATCACTCAGTCCTAAAAAGTAATCGTATGGTATGGATATACCTTTAAAAATTACACTAATTTAAAGAACTTAAAAGGTAAAATATTGTGATTCCACTTGTATGAAATGCTGAGAACACACAAATTCATGGGGACAAAAAAAATCAGTTATCCTTGGATGAGGGAAGTTACAGAGGGTGAATTTGGAGCTGATTATATTAGACTGGGGCTTCCTTTTAGAATAATGGGAACACCATGGAATTAGATGTGATGATGATCACTTAGCATGGTGAGTATACCAAAAAGCATTAAGTGCAGAGCATTGTCCCTCAAGAGCCATGGAGATTTGTTTAATGTACAGCCTGTATCTGCACATTTTACACCTATTTGGGATAATCCATTACATACTCTACTTAGAAGTAGAGTACTACTTAGAAGTAACTTACTTAGTACTTACTTGGTAGTAAGTACTACTTAGAAGCAACTTCAGAGATGGTAATTAGTTTATGATTAAGGATAATCTGTTCCATTTTGTGAAGTTGTATATTTTACAGTTTTCAATAGTCTTAATCCTTTAGGATCAGTGATTGAATTCATTATGAGTCCATGTGTATTCATATCCAATTCACACTTTTCTACTTTGTGTTCATCATCAACATGAAAGACTATTGGTTCTAGAAATACACATGTGAGTATTTTTTTGTCTTTTGGTTCATAGATATGTATATATATATTTGTTATGCTACAGCAACTCACATATATTTATATGTTTGAGTATGAACTCACTTTTAAAATTTCAGGGAAAAAGATACAATCAAACTGGAAAGTATATGCGATAAATAATTTTGAGGAAAAGTGTCAAATATTAAAGTTAGATAAGAAATAAAAATATGAATCCCTTGAGGAAGATAAGAGATATAAATATTAAGTACTGTAATTAAAATACAATCTTCCCTAAATAAAATTTTTAAATAATTTGGAACTGTACAATGAAAAAGAATCCACTTAGTAAGCATTCTAATCCATAATAACCAATAGCAAAACATATTCAAAAATATTACTGAATGTTAGAAAGGGAAATTGTTCTTTGACAACCAAGCTTATGAGGAAAATTAAAATGAGATTATCTAGCACTTTCAACAGAAATGCTACATCAGCAGAAAAAAAAGTAGCATACTTAAGAAACTCGGTGAAAGAAAATGTAACCCAAGCACTTTATATCCAGGAAAAATTAACTTTTAAGTATAAAGAGCACAGGTGAAATGCTGTGGACATGAAAGAACTCTTTTGTTCCTATTATGTCTCCCTGAGGGGAATACACCAGAGGTATTAGCATAAGGATCAGGGATGAGTGCTAAAGTTACAGTTATTTGAAAACCTAAAACTAAGTTGGGGGTAAGACTGAAAGAACATAGTGTGTAGTGCAGTGTGCAGTGTTTGTATAACACTGAAAAACTAGGTAGAGGAAAAAATGTCAAAAGGCAACAAAAAAGTGACTGGGGCCCACGCGTTCTCCCACTCCCCTTAGTCATGGTCTCAGGTATTGGTGCTGGTGTGAGCAGGCGGTGACGTCCAGGTGAACATAAAGTGTGGGAGTTTGAAGTTGATGGCCATTCATTCATTCCCTAAGAGAGTTTTTCAAATTTAGTTCATACTAAATAAACATCTGTTTAACATCAGTTGTACAGCTGACAATGCTAATTGCTATATTCACAAAAGAAAATATATCACCAAAAATAAAGCCTCTAATAAAAATAAGTTTAAAGTGTGAGCTGGTCTTACACCTTTACCCAGCAGATCAAAAAATACGAATGGTATTTAGGGTATTAATGAGACTGGCTTTCATTCAGTTAGGCACTGTTCTCTTTTCCTCATAGCATAGGAGGTATCTGTGAGTAGAACATGCCTGACTCCTGTTAGAGCTGGTATTATTTTTTAACGTTTGCTTGTTTTTTTTTTTTTATTTTTAATTGAAAGATAGACAGACTGAGATTTTGCATCTGTTGTTTCACTTATCAAATGACTGAAACAGGCATGGTTGGACCAGGCTGAAGCCAGAAGCCAAGAACTCCATCCAGTTTTCCCAAATGAATAGCAGGGAGCCGGCGCCGTGGCTCACTATGCTAATCCTCCGCTGAGCGGTGCCGACACACTGGGTTCTAGTCCCAGTCGGGGCGCCGGATTCTGTCCCGATTGCCCCTCTTCCAGGCCAGCCCTCTGCTGTGGCCCGGGAGTGCAGTGGAGGATGGCCCAGGTGCTTGGGCCCTGCACCCCATGGGAGACCAGGATAAGTACCTGGCTCCCGCCATCGGATCAGCACGGTGCGCCGGCCGCAGCACGCCAGCCGCGGTGGTCATTGGAGGGTGAACCAACGGCAAAAGGAAGACCTTTCTCTCTGTCTCTCTCTCTCACTGTCCACTCTGACTGTCAATAAATAAATAAATAAATAAATAAATAAATAAAATGAATAGCAGGCATTCATTGTCCCATCCTCTGCTGCCTCCCAGAGTGCGCATTCGCATGAAGCTGGATCAGAAGCAGAGTAGCTAAGACTCAAACCAAGTACTCCAAAAAGGGATGCAGTTGTACCAAGCAGAGACTTAAACCACTGATCCTAACACCTGTCCCATACAGCCAGCATTATTAATAGTCGTTTGTCTCAAACTAAAACCTCTAGCCATCCAAATAATTTAATTTAACATATCAAACTTATTCTGGAAACATTTTGATCACTAACTTTTTTACATTTCTACAGCTTCATAAGAGTTCAAAGTAGCAAAATAAAATATATCAGAAAGTCATAAGATGATTTGCTTAGTAAAATTATATAAGGATAATAACTGAGTCTTCCTAAGAAAAAAAATAACTGTATTGTTTGGGGAAAGCCCTTGTGAAAGCTGACTTACAATTGGGCCTTAACAGAGAAACAGTACTTTGAATGGTTAAACACAAAAGTAACACATTATATACATGGGACACACTGGTACTTTTCAAATCAGCTTTAGCACAAAGCAGTACTTCAAAAACTCTGTGGAGAAATGAAATTTAAAGATAAATTCTTGGGGCTGGTGCCGTGGCTCACTTGGTTAATCTTTCGCCTGCGGCGCTGGCATCCCATATGGGTGCCGGGGTCTAGTCCCAGTTGCTCCTCTTCCAGTCCAGCTCTCTGCTGTGGCCCAGGAGTGCAGTGGAGGATGGCCCAAGTGCTTGGGCCCTGCACCCACATGGGAGACCAGGAGGAAGCACCTGGCTCCTAGCTTCAGATTGGCGCAGTGCGCTGGCCATAGCAGCCACTTGGGGGTGAACCAACAGAAGGAAGACCTTTCTGTCTCTCTCACTGTCTAACTCTGCCTGTCAAATAAAAAATAAATAAATAAATAAATAAATAAAGATAAATTCTTATGCTGGAAAATAATTTTGGGAGCCAGTGCTGTGGCATAGTAAGTTAAGCCTCTGTATACAGAGCCAGCATCCCATATGGATATCGGTCCATGTCCAGCTTCTTCTCTTCCAATCTAGCTCTCTGTACCTATGACTTGGGAAAGCAGTGGAGGATGGCTCAGGTGCCTTGGCTTCTGCACCCATATGGGATACCCAGAGGAAGCTCTTGGCTCTTGGCTTTTGATCAGCCCAACTCCAGCTATTGATGCTATTTGGGGAGTGAACCAACAGATGGAAGACCTCTCTCTCTTTCTCTATGTAACTCTGCCTCTCAAGCAAATATTTAAAAAAAATTTTGAAATCCACCCATAATGTTCAATTATGTGCATTCCTCATGAACTTTTTGAAGACCTCTTGCATGTATGAATTTCAAAATTTTTTGCATCACAATAAACTTGCCTTTTAAATTCATTCTTCCTTCATTCTTCCGTAAGTTTTTTGAAGTACACTCATAAAATGTAAGCATTGATTTATTTATCATCCCTTAGACAAATACAATTAGATTCATTACTTTCTAGTTAGCACAGTGTTTTTAGATCACAATTATATGACACACAGCAAGTATGTTGTGATTTAGACATAAGGGCTAGAATTTAGTTGCATTGTCTGATTTTTTGCAGTACCAGAACAAAAATGAAAAACAAAACGATTAAAAAAAATCATGGTCCTCTTGGAATTTATTTTCTTATGGAGTGAACAGAAAATCAAATGAGTAAATAAGCTAATGAGATAATTCATAACTTAACTATAAAACTACAGTATGTTACTTGAGAGAAATATGTGCAGAACAGGAATATTTGCATAACAGTGATTCCTGAAGCATAAAGGAAAGATAAAACAGGACATGGGAGGAGAAGCAGTGATTAGGTCACAAAAGTCAATAGGGTGACTCCGTGACCCCGGTGATCCTGGAATAAAGATATGACACAAGTGAGATAACAGGCCTCAGGAAGACAGAGAATCAACAGTCAAGTGTTCGGGGGCAGAACCCTGTCTGACCAGGCTCAAGGAAGAGTGAGGAGCTGGTGTAAAGGGAGCAGGGGTGATAGGAATCTGGGGTGGAGACAGCGGTCATGGTCACTGCAGGCAGCTATTCTCCCCCTCTGGGTACAGACCATGACTTTGATGCTGAGTGAGATGCTGAACCAGAGTACACTATTGAGTACAGGAGCAGCATGCTCCAACCTCAGTGTTAACAGGATCATTTCCTTGCTGCACATGGATGCACTACAGAGTGACAAGGACAAAGACAGGAGGACCAGAAAGTGAGCTATCACCAGAGGTGACAGCACACACTGTGGGGTGGCCACACCAGGGGAGAGGTGAGTCTGTTTGCATAACACCCAGCTGCAGATTCACGATGGAGCTGAGAGATTACCTGGAGGGACGCTCCTCTGCACAGGCTCCTTCCAAAGGCGGATTGTGTCCGGAAAGGAGCTGTTGGCAGGGAGCCACAGACACAAAAACGTATACATGGGGGCTGTGGGTGAGGAGAGCTGGGCTGGAGGGCAGTGCAAGGTGGAGGACTAAAAAGGAAAGAAGTTTGAGCCACGAATAAGTCTATGAAAAAAAATTTCCAAAGATGAGGTTTGTAAACTTCTGAGTGTAGAATTTTTGTTCTGATTGATACCGAGTCAGAAAATTCCCTCCTGTCGGAGAAGCGTTTGATAGTGCTGCATACAAAACTGTTTCAACTTTATAAAAAAGATCTTTTGATGGAGACAAGTGCTTGGCACAGCTGTTACAAAACTACCTGGGGAACATGTGCCCCAGCACCCCGTATCTGAGTGCCCGCAGTTGGGTCCCTTAGGGTCCCTCCTTCCTGCTAATGAGCACCCTGGGACGGAGCAGGTGATGCTCAGGTACGAGGGTCCCTGCCCTGACGTGGGAGACCTGAATCCAATTCCTACTCCTGGGTCCAGCCTAGCCCCACCCTGGCTGTTGCCTGCATTTGGGGAATGAGCCAGTAGGTGGAAGATCTCTATCCCTCTGCCACTCAGATAAAATGAAAATAAATACATAATAAAATTTGCAAACAAATTCTTTAAAAGGAAGAATATGAAATAGAATTTTATACAATTTTTGTGTTTGTATTCAGAAACCTATAGCATTTTTACAAACAGCAAGCATATAATTGTATTTGACCTCATACATTTTATGTATTCACAGGAAATGGTTCAATGAAAATGACATAATGCACCCCAAAAATAAGGTTACCATTGGTAAATTGGGTAATGAATATCCTCCATTCAAGAAATATCAGAAATTTTCACATGAACATTCAGATGCCTGTAATTTAGTGTTTTATATGAAGGTAAATTTATGAATATAATTCTAAATTCCAAAATATTACTCTGGAAAATAAGCAATCCAATAAACTTAACATTAAATAGCATTGCCAAGTTTAGATTAGAATCTGGAATTAAAAAATTTAATTTTGAAGCAAAAGATAATTTTAAATTCAATTATTTTGAGGAAGAGTGAACTGTTTTCTTCTCTTTAAAATCAACACTGTAAATTATTAATAAGCATGAAGCCAAAATTTGTAAGAAACAATTGCTATCAAGTTGTGTCAGTGGAACCAGTATTGTGGCACAGCAGGTTAAGTAGTTGCTTAGGATGCCAACATCCCCTATCAGAGTGCTGGTTCATGTCCGTTCCATTCCAGTTCCTGCCCAGTTTTCTGCTAATGTGCCTTGGGAGGCAGCAGAAGATCACCCCAGTACTTGGGCCCTTGCCACCCCAGTGGGAGACCTGGATGGAGTTCCTGGCTCTTGGCTTTGGCCTGGTCCAGAGACCTGGCTGTTGTGGTCATTTGGGGAGTGCATCATCAGATGGAAGATTCTCTCTCTCTCTCTCTCTCTCTCTCTCTCTCTCTCATTCTATCAAATAAACAAATTTTTAAAGAAGATATATCAGGTAGTTCCTTAATAAAATAAAATAATTACCTGTGTTTCTTGTCAGCTTTTAAAATCTTATATCATATTATGATTCGTGGTTTTTTTTTTGGTTTTGTTTTTTTTTTTTGTTTTTTTTTTTTTTTTTTGACAGGCAGAATTAGACTGTGAGAAGAGAGACAGAGAAAGGTCTTCCTTTGCCGTTGGTTCACCCTCCAATGGCCACTGCAGCCAGAGTGCTGCGGCTGGCGCACTGCGCCGATCTGAAGCCAGGAGCCAGGTGCTTCTCCTGGTCTCCCATGGGGTGCAGGGCCCAAGCACTTGGGCCATCCTCCACTGCACTCCTGGGCCACAGCAGAGAGCTGGCCTGGAAGAGGGGCAACCGGGACAGAATCTGGCGCCCCGACTGGGACTAGAACCCGGGGTGCTGGTGCTGCAGGCGGAGGATTAGCCTAGTGAGCCGGGCCCCGGCCATACTCTGATTCTTAATGCAAATAAATATTCACATATGTACCTAATCTTATTTTCAAAATTTTGCATGTTGTTTCTTGAAGGGACCCACCCAAACAGAAAAGGTTCAGGTTTTATAATATCCAGATACGCCCCTAGTACTTGACAGTAGAGCTGGTAAGATTTCCTGTGACACTGAAATGGAGAAAAAGAGAAGAATTAAGAACATGTCCAATCTACAGAGATGCGAGAGAGTGGAAGGGATTGCAGGAATAATCAGGAGTCCTGTTTCCCTTGTGTTAATCTTCAGGATAACTCAGGTATGGGGATGTCAGTAGACGGTGTAGAATCCTGGGTGGAGGCTCAGGTGTGATGCATGGATTTGAGAATCACCAGCTTACTCGCAGCACTTGAAGCCATGAGACTTGAAGAGACAATATCACAGTGAGGCAGCACAAGCTTCAATCTGTGAATCTGAATATTAACAGGGAGATATGGGATGGAAATATAAATTTGAAGGTCACAGTATAAATGTTTTTTTGTAAGTCTAATTGACACCATGAAGAAAAGAAGATCAACAGAAAAGATTCACTATCTGAGAACTGAACCATGCGTGAGCAATTCACCTTTCAAAGGTATGGGTGATCACGAGGAGGCACCAGAGAGGGTGAGCCACATACCTCGCCAGGGTGCCAAGGTGCAAGTCAGGACTCCAATTCCGAGTCCAGCTTCCTGGTACTGCAGATCCTTGGAGGTAGTACTTGGTCGTTCAAGCAGGTGGGTCGCTGCCTTGGCCGTGAGTGAACCAGGGGTTTCAGCTTGGCCTAACCCTGGCTGTTATGGGCATTTGGGGAGTGAGCACATAGATGCGCATTCTCCCTCTCTGTCTCTCATAATCAAATAAAGAATTAAAAGAAAAGAATTATGCAAGTGAAACACCTGATGCCAGGGATGGAGGACAGAATGGCTGGAGAGGCTGGAGGGATGAGGTTCAAGTTCCCTGGCAGCTGGGTAGAAGGCAGAGTGGAAGAACACAGAGCAGGTGGGAAGCTGGGTGCACAGTGACAACTTGGAGGGCTTGTCTCTGTTTTCTGCTCTCTCTGTGAGATAAGAAATGAGGTCATCAGCTGAAAACAAGGAATGAGGGCGTCAGAATTTTAAGGACAAGAGTAAAAATGAGCACTAGTTATCTTCCCTTTGGTGCTAGATGCTTTGGAATTTATCCAGCCAGTGCATAGAACTCTCTAAAAATGTCTTGTTTCCAGTGATTTTAAATCCTCATCTATAGGAGAAAAAAAAAAGCCATTCCTAATGCAGTCCTTCCCTACATCAGGTATTATGACTTAGAAGTGCCTGCATTTGTATTTTAAAGCAAAACTATTCTGGGGCCAATGTTGAGGTGTAGTGGGTTAAGTTGCTGCCTGCGACACTGGCATCCCATACAAGTACCAGTTAGACTCCCGGCTGCTCCACTTCTGATCCAGCTCCCTGCTAATGTGCCTGGGATAGCAGCGGAAGATGGCCTAAGTGTTTGGGCCCCTGCACTAACACGTGGGAGACCTGAAAGAAGCTCCTGGCTCTTGGCTTTGGACCTGCCCAACTCCAGACATTGTGGCCATTTGAGGAGTGAACCAGCAGATGGAAGATCTCTCCCTCTCTCTGTAACTCTGACTTTCAAATAAATAAACTTTTATTAAAAGCAAAACTATTTTGCCCTTTGAAAATACATGTAAAGAAATACTACCTGATTTTATGTAAGATTCTACAATTTTTTTCCTATATTTATCGTCTGGAAGATGATATGAAATATTTAAGATGCTATGCCTTGAAGTCATGACCAGTGGAGGTGCTCTGGGCCTCTGTTTGACCTTTTTCATTTGCATGGTTGTTAACCTCCAGACACAAATGATTTTTTTGAAGGAATATCTTCAATTTTATGCAGTTTTTGAAGTTTCTTTCTTTATTTTTTTTACCTGCAGGGCCACCAGCTCTGTGTAATTGTGGTTTACATGCTAAAGGTAATATAAATGAACACATAAATATATGTGTACATATTCAAATACATGTAAACAGCCATCATAACCACAGAAAAAAGAAGGAGGTAGGATTTTCCCATTTCAAATGCTAGAAGCATCCTGTATAGTGCATACTAAGAAGTCATAAATTTATAATATGAAGCCATTGTGGCTTGAGGATAAATATTCAGTACCTGGTATTACCTGATAAAGTCATACATATGTATAGCTCCATTTTATGTGATAATTACTGAATCTAGCTTTAGCATCTGCCTTTACCAGATAAACTGAATTTATTATTTTGAATAAGGCAGTCACAATAATTCATGGCCTTGTGAAGAATTGGCAAACAAAAGGTTCATAAGGGAGAGGAAAGGTAAGTAGGAAATTTCATTAGAAATTCCATATAAAATCACAATGGTCCACTTTATGTAAATTTTTGAAATTGTCCATTGCATGTTCAAATTTTTAACTCTCCAGGATGAAGTTAAAATAACGCTCCGTCCAGAGACATCTGGAGGATTGCAGAAGTACCCATTTTAGCCCTTGAATTTTAAAGTGACTTTTATCGTATTTCAAAATAGCTGTGCATCCTCTCTCCACATTACCAGCAAACAACTGAACATGTTTCTCTATTTTCTGCTCAACTGCTGCCCATCTAAAAGCAAGCAATAAGCAGGAAAATGTATTTTAGTGATGAAAGATAAGCTGGAGAAAGCAGCCAGCCATTCGGACACACGGGCGTAATAAATCCACATGCATCTCCACAGAATTCCTCTGCTTGGAGCCATCAGTTGTCAGCTGAATCTGTAAGCTGCCTATATCATAAATACTGCGTTATTTTTCCTTCATAGAGCTCAAAAACTCGACTTTATCTCAGACATTTTCCTAAAGACTGCCCATGCCAACATTCAGATTCATGATTTTAGCAGAATTTGTCATTCCTTTTCAGTGCTGTCGAATAATATATAAAAGTAAAATAACTGCAAAAAAGGAAAATATTAAAATATTTGAAAAAATAAAGATGAACATTTAATCTTAAAATAGGGATGCTCATTGCAGTTAATCATAAAGACAGAAAAGGCTGTATCTATGAAAATTTATATTTACTAAATATAAAAAGAAAAAAAACTTCCTATGTGCTAGAGACAAAGTTTAACAGGAAGCCAAAAAGGAATTGGAGATATTAATGATCCACAAAATATATACATAATCTTAATACAAATTAAGTATAAAAGAGAATGAAAGAAAAAACTCCTGAGTACCTTTCTCTGAAGGGAGGAGAGAACTTCCACTTTGACTATGGCCTTGTCTAAATAAGATTGGAGTTGGCGAACTCAAGAGGCTTCCATAGTCTTGGCAGCTCATGACAAAAGCCTAGGGAGATTACTTACGTCATAAATAAGGGTGTCAATTGTTAAATCAACAACAGCAGTCACTGTGCATCTACTTCCCATGTAGGATCTCTGTCCTTAATGTGTTGTACTATGTGAATTAACGATATAACGCATACTGAAACAGTATTTTATACTTTGTGTTTCTGTGTGGGTGCAAACTGTTGAAATCTTTACTTAGTATATACTAATTGATCTTCTGTATATAAAGATAATTGAAAATGAATCTTGATGTGAATGGGATGGGAGAGGGAGTGGGAGATGGGATGGTTGTAGGTGGGAAGGTGTTTATATGGGGAAAAAGCTGCTACAATTCAAAAGTTGTACTTTGGAAATTTATATTTATTAAATAAAAGTTACAAAAAAATTAAAATGTAAAAAAACTCCTAAAAAGAAGAAAATTCTCTAATGAATATTTAACTTTTTTCATCAGTTCATTAAAGACATAAAATTTAAAGTAAGAATGCTTTTTTCTTATTCCTTCAACAGCATTCTACAAATGTGAACATTAAAATACACAGTGTTCATTTGTGGTCCAATGACATATTGGTAACAATGCATAATGTCAAAACTTTTAGACAAACAATTTTCCAACAAGTCTAGGAATATTGTGATCTTTTGGACTAATAAGTATATTTTTTGAAGTTTAGTTTATGGGAAAATAATAGACACACACAAAAGATGGTATCTCATGGTAGCTTTTAATCTATATTGGGATATAAGTCACTGTCTTGTCAATTTCCTTTCTCTCTCTAAATATATATATATAACTGAATTACAGACAAATACAATGTAGGTAAAGAAATGTTATGTTCTTTGCAAGAAGAAATTGAAAATTAGACCTTTCCACCATTTTGAAATCTCTCTATTTCCTTCAGAAGTTCCAGACAAGGTGTCAGCCTTTTGAATGCTCTTGGTTTTGCTTGTTCATTTCAGGTGTTCATTTATTTGTGTCACTTACTGTATGCCAAGTACTCTGCTAGGCATTGGCAATAGAGCATCAGGTTGGACGAGCTGGATCCTTTTCCTCCTAGATCAGACATCTCCATATAGAACAGAGGTTGGAAAATCACAGCAAGTGAAGGATGACTATGAAGCAAAAGTTCCAAGTGGTAAAGTATCACTAAATAAGCGTAAGTGAGGTAGTGATGGTAGAGGGAACTACAGCATGAAGAAACTGGGCTTTAGATAGGGTCTAGGGAACACAGGTGGCAAAAGCTGAGAGGGTGATGAGAAAAGAGACATTCCAGACAGAGGGGCTGGCTCTAGGCTTTAAGAGTAGAAATGAGAAGAAATTAACGGAAATCTGTAAGGTTACGTCTTAGGGGGAGAAGGCAAGGGGCAGTAAAGCTCCCCCAGCGTCCACAGACAATCAAGGGCTGTATCATATATGACCTAAGCCATGAGGGGTTTGGCTCTCACTAAAATTTTTAATGAGAATCCACTGGAATACTAATTATAAGAAATTCAAAGTATTTTTAAAACTGTATTATAAAATATTTCTTTTTTCAGAATTTAGGAGACCAATAGTAACTTAGCTCAATAGTCCAAAGGCAGAATGATTGTGATTTGGGCCAATGTGATGGAATTGTGAACGGTGGAGATAGACTCATATTTAGAGGAGTGACAGGGGTACTTCCTTTTTGTACAGGTGGAATTACAAGCGATTGACAAATCAAGCAGGAATGAGAAGGTTATCACTGAAACAATTGTATATCTGTAAGCGCTCTTTAATGTGATATGGAAGATTGGGAGGGGTAATAATTATTAAGAGCTCAATTTCAACTATATCTGCTCTTAAATGATTGGAAAACATGAAAGGTTGAATTCCAAGAGTGAAGCCTACATGCAATGCAAAATAAGTTTGGGTTGGAGGTATGTATTTGTGACTATCAGCATTTTTAGGAACATGAGTCTGGATAGGATCATCTACAGTGAAGATGGAAAAGGAAGTGTTACAATGGATACTACGGAAATAAAAAGAATCATCAGAAATTACTACAAACAGCTATAAACCAATGAATTGGAAAGTCTAGAAGAAATGGATAGATTTCTGTACACATATGATTTACCAGAATTTATATAGAATATTCAAATAGAACAATTGCAATACAGATACCGAATCCATAAGAAGGACCCAGAAAAGTACAGGACAGAAGGGCTTCAGTGCTGAGCTATGGAATGAAATCCCTTCATTTGTAGTAAAATGGATGCAAGTGGAGACCACTATGAAATAAGCCAGGCTCCAAAGGACAAATAACACATTTCCTCTGGTTTGCGGTAACTAATACTTAGAGTATAACAATAAACTCAAGTTTTAGGAGCGAAATGGACATCTTGGGATGTGATGATTGTTTGACTACACTTCTGCAGGATGGCCGTCTTTCTATTTTTTACTTGTTGAATCTTTTTTTAATAGGACAGTTAAGCCTGTGCTTATAAAATAAATTTTAAGAGAAAAAAGAATTCTGTTTAAAAATGTACAGTACTTAGATCCTAAGTTCTGTAACTCTGGAACCTATAGAAATACAGATGTGTTATCTCAGCTCCAAGTTCCCCATGTTGTGGCCTGTGCTGTGGCACAACTTGTTAATCTGCTGACTGGCATGCTGTCATCTCCTGCGGGGGTGCTGGTCCCAACTCCTCTGCTTCCAATCCAGCTCCCTGCTAATGCTCCTGGGGAAGCAGCAAATGGCCCAAACGCCTGGGCCCCTGACACCCAAAGACGAGACCCAGAGGAAGTTACTGGTCATTTGGGGAGTGAACCAGCAAATTGGAGCTTCCTCCCTCCTTCCTCTCTCTCTCTCTCCCTCTCTCTCTCTCATTCTCTCTCTCTCTCCCTCCCTGTCTCATCCTCTCTGTGTGTCACTCTACCACAAAATAAATGCAAGAAATACAATAAATCTTGTATTAATAGCCCCTACCCTCATAGCTTGACTCCTAAATATGAAATATTTGAAATAGTGAAATATTTTAATATTTCTTACTTTAAACTATATATAAAACAATTAAAACTTAGCTAGGTTGACAAACATATATATTAAATATCCAATGCAATCTACAGATTCAATATGATCCCCTCAAAATACCAAAGATATTCTTCTAACATAGAGAAAAATGATGCTAAAATTTATATGGAAACACCAGAGATCCAAAATAGATAAAACAATCTAAAACAACAAAAATAAAGCCCTAGGAATAACAAAACTAGATTTCAAGGTATACTAGAGAATACTACTGGCCCCAAAATAGGCATGTGGATAAATGGGGCAGAGTGGAAACCCCAGAAATTAATCCACACATCCACAATCAACTAATCTCTGACAAATGATCTAAAATCATTCCCTGGAGAAAGGACAGTCTCTTCAACAAAATTGTTGCAAAATTTCATCTATGCATGCAAAAGTATGAAACAAGACCCCTACCTGAGAGAGAGAGAGAGAGAGAGAGAGAGAGAGAGAGAGAGAGAGAATCTTCCATCCTCTGGTTCACTCCCTAAATGGCTACAATGGCTGGAGCTGGGTCACTATGAAGTCAGGAGCCAGGAGCTTCTTCTGGATCTCCCATGGGGTTCAGGGGTCCAAACACCTGTGTCATACACTGCTGCTCTCCCAGGTGCATTAGCAGGGAGCTGGATCAGAAGTTGAGCAGCCGGAACTCCAACCAGTGCCCTTATGGGATGCCAGCACTGGAGGCGGTGGCTTTACCCGCTATGCCACACGCTGACCCCATTATTGTGTTATTTCAAAAGACTTTTCTTTATGTTTGAATAGTCTCTTTTCTGCTTGGTACAGTCTTTTATTGAGGCTTTCAATTCTGTTTTATATTTGACTTACTGATTTCTTCATTTCCAATATTTTTGCCTGGTTCTTTGTAAAGATCCCTATCTCTGTACTGAATTTCTTATTCATAGCATGCATTGTTTTCTTGATTTCATTCAGTGCTCTCTCTGTGTTCTTTTGATTTCTTTTAGCATGCTTATAATCATTCCATTTGATTCTTTATCATCTTTTTCACCAATTTCCTTTTCTTTTGGAGTCTGTTATTAAAGTATTATTCTAAACAAAAATTGAAAATAGAAAGTGACACAATTTTCATTTAGCAGAGATTTTAATCGTTCAAAATAAAACATTTTGAAGGACTATAATTAGTAATTTAGAATGTGGACAAAATGGATGCCTTATTATAAAGGAATTAATGACCAAATATTGAATAGATTAATAATTAATATATGAATTAAAATAATAGTTTAAGATGTCGTGAGGTCTAGTTGGTTTTTCATAGTTTTGTTAAAATTACAATTGGCAGTGGGCTCTGTTCTTTATAGATTTTTTCATATGTTGAAAAAAATGGGACATCCGTTCATGCCACTTTAGCAATATGCAAAAACATTAAAATTAACTTTTGACAAGTACAGTAAAGGAAGATCAGGTTGTGACATTGTTTGTGAAAAAAGATGAGAAATTCTAAATGAAGAACAAGCATATCTATTTCTCTTTTTTCAAGGTACAAAAATTAGTTTTATTATTAATTTCCAATAAATGAATGAAATCAAGGAAGTAACTGCATTTACAATAGCATCAAACAAAAGAATAATCATTTCTTAAGTAAATAACAGTGATGACCTACCAGCATGAGGAAGATTTCAATCCTGAAGCAGTAGTTTGCAGGTGGTTTTTCCCACTGCATTTAAAAAACTCCACAGCATACAGGTTATAAGACCCTGTTTGTGACTATAATGCAGTAAGTTGAAATCTATCAGGATTTATCAGGGATGTATTTTCAGAATTTAGGAGAGGCACGTTGGCCCTTGAGGTTTTATAAACAGCATGACTTAATTTTTAAAAGATTTATTCATTTATTTGAAAGGCAGAGTTACAGAGAGGGACAAGGAGACACAAACACACAGGCACAGACACAGGGTGGGGATGAGAGAGAGAGAGAGCGAGATCCTCCATCCAGTGGTTCACTCCCCAAAGTGCCCCAATGACTGGGGCTGGGCCAGGCGAAATCCAGGAGCGAGAAGATTCCTCCAGGTCTCCCAAGTGGGTGCAGAGGCCCAAGGGCTTGAAGCATCGTCTGCTGTTTCCCAGGTGCATTAGCAGGGAACTGAATCAGAAATAGAGCAGCCAGGACTTGAGCTGGTGTCTATATAGGGTGTGACAGTGCTGGCACTGACAGCATCATTTTGAGTGGCATGAGCCAGTCTCTATCCTGACCAAGCCTTGTCCTGCTGGCAAGCTTTATACTCACAGCTGTAGGATGTGGAGGAAGCTTGGTCTTCACCCTGTGTCCTCTCTTCAGCAGTCATGGTTGGGGTAACTCTGGAACCTTTCTTGAGGTGTCCAGGGTCTGTGGCCCAAATCTTACAATTGCAGCTTTGTGATAAAATGCACAAACATCTTTCAACTCTGCTCTGCCATGTCAGCATTCTACCAGGACTAATTACCCTTCACACTGGATTTTGCCAAGTTTTATGGGAAAAGTTCACAAATGATCCTCCTCTCCCAGAAACCAAACTTGTTTCAAAGAAGATGGCTTGCAAGGAAATAATTTTGGATAAACCAGCCATTGTCTTTCAATCTATTGCCCTTATTTGACTCAGCTCCGTATAACCACAGCTCACTTTATCAGTACCTCCTATCATGTCAATCCATTACATATACAAGCAAATTGCTGACATCCTGAAGAAAATGCAGGAAGATGAACTGATAGGTACATAGGACAGGAAGTACTGTAATTAAGACCTGGAACTCTCCCAATCACGTGAGGACCATCATGCTGGTATCATAAAGCACTACGACTACTATTCAACACTTAGTAGTTTTGAACATCAGGGCTGAAGGGTGGTCTCGAGAACTGGTCCCCGGATGACTTGGAGTGGCTGAGTGATCAAGGTCTGAAACATTCGTTCAAAACTCCTCCCAAACCTAGGGAATTCTTGCCGTTCTATTCCGTGGGAGAACCCTTCTGCCAGGAATGCTTCGTTTGAGGATTTGAAGTCTGCTGTTAGTGTTCATTTGATTCACAGGAAAGATGGTATAACCTGAGAGTGCCAGGAGGCTGGTAAGACTTAGAAGAAAGGTTACACTTTGAAAGGGTGTTGGCATGGCTACAGCTCCCCATCACCTCATGGAGTATCTAAGGAAATTACAACATTATGATATGCTAGTAGAAAACGTCAGTCTCTAAGAGGGCACACCAAGATAATTTTGGAAGGATTCAAATGCAATAATTAACATAGTTAATATAAGGCTACCTCAACAGGTTCATGGAAAATTAAATTAAAAGGTAAGTATTTTGGTGCAAAAATGTTGAAATCTATGTATAACAAGGGTTTTTGAAACCCTTGGGTTTTATACATAGATGTATAAAAAACCCTTGTTATACATAGATTTCAACATTTTTGCACCAATGATGAAAAAACTATACATGCGTTTCAAATTCTTGTGCCAAAATAAATGTATCTTTTAATTTCATTTTATCTTTGCCATATATACAACTCTCCTTCCCTTGATCTTATGTTTCGTCTAAAAACATTTATTTCTAGAAGCATCATAACTTCTGAATAATTGCCTTGGATGTATCTGGAAATCATAGTCACATTATGCACCCACATGGTCCTATGGTACTTGGAGTCCATTCATTTTGTACCTACACCACAGTGATGACACAAAACATAACCACATTGGCTCAGAGCACCTGCAACAAGATAGCTTAAAGGTAAAAGTAGAGCCTTAGACTGGAGCCATAACAGCTAGGAGAAGACAATGACTTACAATTGATATCACCTATCTCTTGACACGCTATAGAGCTCAAAATGTTCCCAAATTCCTCAGAAAAGCAAACTGGAGGGAAACCAGCAAGGGTAGACTCATGATATGCACCCTAGTCAGGGCTTTGCCATTTATCTACTTCCCTTCTCCTGGGTCCCTGTGAGATAGTAAAAAGCAGAGGAGCACCTGCGAACAACAGCACCATTCAGAATGTAACGATAGTGCAATCCTATCAGTGAATAGTGAATGCAGGGTCAGGACAAACGCTGTTGCCAAGTTCTAAATCTCATATGTTTTGTGGGTGATGTTAAGAGAGTAGGCACTTCACTCTGTCTATTTGGATGATGCTTCCTTGCACATTCCAAGAGTAATCAGAGTCATCCCTTCAAGAGATTTCAATGAGATTCGTAGATGCAGTGTAGTTGCTTCCACAACTGTATCTCCTGGAGTCTTAAGGCAGTTGGCTTGAACAACCCTGGATACCACAATCTGGAAATATGTACTAGACCTACACTAATGCCAATGATACCAGACATAATGTAGGGATGTTAAAGGATTTTGCAGATGTAATTACAATTTCAAATCATAAGACCTTGTAAGATATTATCCAAAAGGGATAATCACATGAGCACGTTAAGCATGACTTTAGAGTTAAAGAAGAGTCCAAAATCTGAAGCAAGAGGCGGGCTTACAGAGCTGTTGCTGGCTTTCAGACAGTGGACGCCATGTGGCAAGAAATTACGGCAATCTCAAGCTGCTGAGAGCAGCCAGCAGCCAATAAGTAAACAGGCACCTCAGTTCCCTGCACGAGCTTAATTCTTCCACATACAAGAACAAACTTGGAAGCAGATTTTCCCTGGAGATTCCAGATAAGTCCAGGCAACACCTTGACTTCAGCCTTGATGGAGAAACCAGGCATGCCATGCCAGATTTCTGATCTGTGGAACTGTGAGCTAATAATGGTATTGCTTTAAGCTGATAAGTGAGTGGTAATTTGTTCTGTAACAATAGAGTACCAGCACAGTACAATATCACAAGGATGGTATCACTACTCAAACTTCAAATAAGTTGCAATTCCAATTAAATTCCAAACATATAATTTAATAATACTTTACAAATTAAACAATAGAATGAAAAGCTAGGAAAAGGCAAGCTAAATTAAAGGAGAAAGAAATCAGTCAGTTATCAAGAACTATTGTAAAGCTATAATAATTAAATTGTTATATTGGAATAATAGACAAGTATTTGTAGGTAGCATTGCAAAGAACCCTCAGGCAGAGAAATATGTATACACGAATTTAGTATACACAGGATTAGCACACATATAAATGAGTTAAGAATAAAGTATTTTAAAAATATTGTATTAAGCAAACGATTTCAATAATGAAGAAAAAGTGTGATTCAACCCTCAAACAATGTATAATAAGTTCTAGTTATTTTAAATATTTTCATTTAAAAATAAAAGCCTTATACCCCTTACTAAAAATCTAAATACACTTTATGGTCTCCATGGGATGGGAAAACATCCCCTCTCCCAACCCAAGGAAATAATATATATATATATATATCATGATATAAACAGCTTGTTAAATATTACTATATTAAAATGATAATTTTACAAGAATGCTATCAATCAAAATCATGAGTAACCAATATCTAAAATAATAGTTAACTCCAAAAATTACTAAGCAAATGGCAAAAAAATGCAGGGAAAGCAGGAATGGTTAAAATACATATACAGAAATACAACAAATAGTAAGTAGAAAACTGAAAAATGAAATAACAAGAATTACTTTTCACATAGCAGATAGAGAAAAAAATCTAAAAATGCCAAAGATTCATAACAATGACAGAATTTTTAGATTCTGTAAATGTAGGAGAGGTGCACATTGTTGTACCTTTTTGCAATACAATGAGATACTTTTTAACAAAATTAAAGTAGTCACGATTTATGATCTGGTAATTTATCTCCTAGGTTTAAAATTTTAAGACACTTCTACATGTACTCTAAAACTCTTCAAGAATGGCCATTGAAGTGTTACTTCTCATAAACATTTATCCATAATCTAAACATTGAAAGAAAAAGCAATACATAAAACATCAGCTATTTATAAATGGGGTACTATATAACAGTAAAACAAATACATAAATAAACATGAATTAATAAACCTTGCATATGTCTTACAAATAAGTTGATGAATGAAAACATCAAAATTAGGACTTCTTGAAAAAATGGTTGATTCTATGGCACAAGAGTTGAGGATACTTCTAAAAGTTTGTGGAAAGTGAAATTAAAAGATAATTTTGTTACAAAAAATTGGACATCCATGCACTTCTTTCATATTACACATTTTTAAAAAGTTATTTTTTTCATTTGAAAGACACAGTGAGAGAAAGAGAAAGAGAAAGAGAAAGAGAAAGAGAGAAAGAGAGAGAGAGAGAGAGAGAGAGAGAGAGAGAGAAGCTATCTACTGTTCACTCCCCAAATGACTGCAACAGCCTGGGCTGTGCCAGGGTAAATCCATGAGCCAGCAGTCCCATCTGTGTCTCTCACATGGGTGCAAAGAACTTAAGTACTTGAGCCCTCCACCACTGCTTCCAACACACATTAGCAGGAAGCTGGGTCAGGACCACAGTAGCCAGGACTTGAATCAGCACACAGAAACAGATTGTGTGCATCCCAAGAGATGGTTAACCCACTGTGCCACCATACCTACCCCTCATACAACACTTTTGCATGTGAACTTTGCAAAAATCCCTGTGTATATGAAATGACCCTGGAACACCTTTTAGTGCCAGAACGTTGCGGAAGCACCACACAAAAAGAAAGACATCCATGACAGTGAAGTTATAACAAAGGGACACAGGAGCCAACCGAAAGATTGGCCCCAGTTCAAATATTAGGAGTAGCCCAATAGTTTTGGATTGTATCTAAAATATACAATCCGTATCCATGAATGTACACTGGCATAAGAAATCATTGAATATATACATAGAGAAAAAAAGAAAAACCTGAATTGCAGCAGAAGTACAAAATTTATACTACTAACTTATTCTCAAGGAGAGAGAACTAACCTCTACATTGTAGCTGTGTGTATTAGTCTGTTTCATGAGTTTAACTTCTTTGAAAGGAAAGGTTTATTTCAGCTTACAGTGTACAGGTGGCCCATTGCCCACCGTCTCTAGAGGCTATTCATGGCAGGTATGGAGGAGCAATCATATGGTAAGCTAGAAAGCAGAAGGAATAGCCAGGCAGAACTTGAATTCAAATAATCAATCATCCCTCAAGGACAACCCTCTGAGGGAATCCCCCACTCCCACGTCCTGAAGACCTCCTACCAGATCCAGCTCTCTGTTGCACAATTAGATCAACTCTCCATCAACTCTTACCATCAACTGTTACCACTAAGACCCCTAATCCACCAGCTGTTACCACTAAGACCACAGGGTTTAAACTTCTGTGTGAATTTTGGGGAGACAAATTCTCCTCAACCCTTCACGCTGCACGTAAGAACTTCCATCCAAAGAAGGGTAAGTATGGAATGGGAAAGGGGGGGGGCGGTACTCTCTCATGGAAAGAAGAATCAGATGTGTCACTCCCTCAACCAGGTGGCTAGGGTGCAAATAATGTAGGAAACTGGGTGAGATTGTTCTGAAAACATTCTGCATTATTTTATCAATTTTTCTGGTAAATATAAACCCATTCTGAATAATCAAATGCGTTTCTTTTAAAAAATGGAAAAAGCAGGCCAGCGCCACTGCTCAGTAGGCAATCCTCTGCCTGAGGCGCCGGCACACCGGGTTCTAGTCCCGGTCGGGACGCTGAATTCTGTCCCCTGAATTCAGGTGGCAGAGCACCTGCTGCATCTGCCATTCAGGTGGTGAACCAATGGCAAAAGGAAGACCTTTCTCTCTGTCTCTCTCTCTGACTGTCCACTCTGCCTGTCAAAAAAAAAAAAAAAAAAAAAAAGGAAAAAGCAGAATAATTGAATATGGTTCTATTTTTAAAGAAAACACATGTATTATAACATGTAAAAACCACCAAAGTGGAGACATGTATATTACCTTAAACATTTTATATTTCATTATTTACATAATTTCCTCTGTCCTTCCTTGCATTATTTAATTCTTATAATTAAAATATAGGTCATGTTTGAAGAAAAAGGAAGCTCTGCCAGATATCCCATGAATAGGTAAGATTGGCTAATTGTTGACCTGAACCACCACCAAATTACTGACCTGATTTACTGATACATGTTGTCCAATGATGGCCAGAGCATGCAAAGCCGGAACTGAGATGGAATCCAGAGAACAAAGAATGAGTAAGGACATTCCCTACAAGAACAGGGAGCTCATCTGGAGCAACTTACAGACTACCATATCAAGGCAGGTGGGCAATCTGATCAACAATACTGTAGAAAGGGCTGGGAGTTTGCTTCAGTGTTTAGAGTGCCACTTGGAAAACATATTACAAGTCAGAGTCCGTGTTCAAGTCCAAGCTTCACTTATGATTCAGATTCCTGCTGATTCACATCTAGGAGGCAACAGGTGATGACTCAGGGACTTGGTTACCTGACATCCATGTGGGAGACCTGGATTTAGTTCAGGATCCTGGATTTCACCTGACCAAAGCCACACATGTTTTGGACATTTCAGGAGTGAACAAGGGGATGGAAGATTTTATGTGCATATGTATGTATATGAATATATGTACATGTGACTATATATGTACATGTATATATTCAAATAAACTTAAAAACATAAATAACATGAAAATAAACTTAAATATATAAATAAAACATTCAAATAAATAAACTTAAGCACATCAATAAAATTCTAAACACTTAAAGAAAAGGAAGCTATGGCGAGATTTTTTTCCCCCAAGAGGAAGTAGATGGAGCAAATGTCATGCATTCAAATTCCACAGGGAGCTGATGCTATACTCCCTCACATATGCTTTAGGAGCTAACCTCTTAGGCATTCTTGTGGGCTTTCTGACTTTATCAAAAAGAGTTATTACAGCACTTAAGCCTTATGACCTGGGAGCAGTGCCAGCTAGATCAGCAGGTGGTTCATGTCCTTCTGAGTTAGGGAGAGAGGTCAAAGCCGCGTGAGGAAGATGGCATCGCTATGGTTTGCTGTCACACATGAATGTGTTCTTTTTCTTTCACATCCACTGACATTGTGGCAAGGAATTTAAGTAGCCCTGTTTAATAGTTAGATTTATATGTAACAGTTATGACAGCGCTGCAAATTTTGACCCACTACAGCTTCATTGCTTTGTAGAATATTTACAAACCGAGCAACTGAGACGTTAGGTTTTGGGGTCTGCATTGTGGAATAGCAGGTTAAGCTGCTGCCTGGGACAACGGCATCCCATGTTGGGATGAAAGTTTGAGTCCCAGCTTCTGTACTTCAGATCCAGAACTCTGTTAATGCCCCTGAAAGCAGGAAATGATAACAAGGGTACTTTGACGCCTGCCACCCATGTAAGAGATCTGGATTGATTTCCAGGTTCCTAGCTTCAGCCTGATTCAGCAATGGCTGTTGTAGCCGTTTGGGGAGTAAACCAGCAGGTGGAAGATTCCCTCTTCCTCTCTCTCTCTCTCTTTCTCTTCTCTCTCCTCATCCCGACCCCCATCCCTCTGCCTTTCAAATAAAATAAATAAATCTTTTTTTAAAGACTTTCGGTTTGCAGATCCTTTTAAAGGGTAATTTCTGTCTATCTATAAAAACACTTCAAGCAGTTGAAATATTACCAGTATACGATCATTTGTAGACACTCTGTTACAGGTAATCTGACTAATTTTCTCCACCTTATCACTATAGAGCTCAAACTATACAACCTGAAGTGTGGAAGAAGTAAACATTTTCTTATATCCACCACTCAAACTCACTTTCTAACATAGACTGCAGAGAACAGCTCTGTGGTTAATGGGCCATCCATGTAGTTTTCTAAAAGCTTCTGAAAGCCTTTTGAAAAAAACAAGATAGGAGCAAGGTGCTTGTATTTTGTCAAGAAAAAAGGAATCTGAGAATCAAGAGAAGGAAGGGAATACAGACTGGAATTACAAAGACGGCTCTGCAGAATAGACAACCTGTCAATTATTTAAGACTGCTCTAAGTGGACCTGACAGGTCATTACTAATGACTTTCTCGCGGTTAAGTGCCCCTGGGGAATATGGATAAGCTGATGCAAGTCATTTGTCTAAAACATCTGGTTCAAGATCATTGTTATCTGACCCAACTGGAAAATACTATTAATTAAAAGCCAAAGGGATGAACACTTCTGTACATTACCAATGCAATATGATAGCAGGATATTCTAAATGTGGAATTCGCTTCACTGGTTCAATCTCATCATGTTTTGCTCTAGTCTTATTAAGAAATTAGCTTTGGGGCTGGTGCCATGGCTCACTTGGTTAATCCTCCACCCACAGCACCAGCATCCCATGTGGGTGCCAGGTTCTAGTCCCAGTTGCTCCTCTTCCAGTCCAACTCTTTGCTGTGGCCCAGGAGGGCAGTGGAGGATGGCCCAGGTGCTTGGGTCCCTGCATCCGCATGGGAGACCAGAAAGAGGCACCTGGCCCCTGGCTTCAGATCGGCACTGTGCTGGCCATGGTGGCCATTTGGACAGTGAACCAACGGAAGGAAGACCTTTCTCTCTGTCTCTCTCTCTCACTGTCTATAACTCTGTCAAATAAATAAATAAAAATAGCTTTAAGAATATATTGGGTGAGGGGGAGTCAATTTTCTAAAGCAAAGTTTTGTGCATTTATAAAGCATCAGAGGAAAGTATATCTTTTGTCATGACAATGGTTCTTAACCTTTTGGTAAAAGGTGATAAATCTGTTCAAGAATGTGATAAAAGATATGGTAAATTTCCATGTTGACTATAACATACAAAGACATGCAGGCAGTGTTTTACAAACAATGTCTTTGTGGCCAGGTGCTCCTGAAGATGAGCAAGGAATCTCAGATTAAGAGTGTGTTATAGAGGACCTTGTTGTGGTATAGCGGGTTAAGCCACCATTTGCTATGCCAACCTCCCATATGGGCTCATGTTGGCATCTCAGCTGCTCCACCTCCGATCCGGCTTCTTGCTGATGCACCCAAGAAGGCAGTGAAAGATGACCCAAGTTCTTGTGCCCTTTCATCCAGGGGGGAGAGCTGTTCTGCAGCTCCAGCTCCTGGCTTCAGCCTGGCATAGCCTTGGCTGTTGCGGCCATTTAGGGAGTGAATCAATGGGTGGAAGTCTCTGTCTCTACCTCTCTGTAACTCTGCTTTTCAAATAAGCAAGTAATTATTTTTAAAAGTGTAAGATTTTTCTGAGTTGTTGAATTCTGGAATCTATTGTAGGCAATGAATGTTTCTATGATGGCATACAGGTATATAAATCTTAAGTAAAACAATTGTGAATATGAGCACAATGTTGCATATTATGTCAAACCTTCACATGAAACATTTAGACACAAAATAAATAAATTTAGCTTTTAAAAGGAAAGAAATGTTGGTTCCATGATAGAGAACAACAAGTTGTACTGAAGTTCTTAAGGGACATTGTTTTAATATTTTACCTGGAAAATTTTTAAAAAGATTTATTTATTTATTTGAAAGGCAGAGCTACAGAGAGACAGAGGCAGAGAGAGAGAGAGAGGTCTTCCATCTGCTGGTTCACTCCCCAAATGGCTGCAATAGCTGGGGTGTTAAGCTGATCCTAAGTCACGAGCCAGGAGCCTCCTCTGGGTCTCCCACACTGGTGCTGGGGCCTAAGGATTTGGGCCATCTTCCACTGCTTTCCCAGGCCATAGCAGAGAGCTGGATCAGAAATGGAGCAGCCAGGACTCAAACCAGCACCCATATGGGATGCTGGTGCTTCAGGTCGTGGCTTTACCTGTCACAGTCCCGGCCCCTTATTTTGAGATTTAATGTGAATGAGAGTAAAAGGTTTTCTAAATAATAAATATACAAAATATATATGAGGATATTTAAATAGTCAACCACATATTAGATGTATAGTTAATGTATATACTTGTATTTATTATTATACTTTTATTGTATTTATTGTATTTAATACAATTATCTGTCAGAAACAAGATAATTACATTAATTTTGTTTAAGAGATTTTAAAACATCATAAGAAGCAAATTTACAAGTAGGAGACTCAACCAAAACAGAAATTAGATGTCAAAATCGATCTTTATAGCTATATATGCCTATACCTAAAAATATGAGTATGTCTGTCAGAATGAAAGATTTCAATCTAAGTATTGTTCAGTTCCAACAATATTAAAAGTATTTTATTCCTCACTTGACAATGTTCATGGGAAACTTGCAACTTGTCAGACACTGTACTAGGAAAGGGTGATGCAGAATTAACCTAAGCAGGCAAGACTCCTTTCTTCATGGAACTTGTGTGGAGTTCCATGTTGGAGGAGGTGGTAGAGCTAAGCTTTGTGTCACCTAAGCTTAACCTATTTGTCTAAACTTTTCTTGAACCCTTTGCCTTAGCCATTGTTCACAATACCAAGCACACACAAGCCTTCTTTATATCTTGCCTTTTTAGTTTTTCCTATTTGGTGTTCTTGGGAAACATCTTTTCACACTAACCTGACACCTACCCATAATCCTAGGTACTTCTAGCTAACTTCAGTTTTTCAGGTCTCATTTTATAATTTGTCCTCAAAATTACTTGAGCTTTTATAGTCTATAAACTTTTTTTTTTTTTGACAGGCAGAGTGGACAGTGAGAAAGAGAGACAGAGAGAAAGGTCTTCCTTTTTGCCATTGATTCACCCTCCAATGGCCGCCGCGGCTGGTGCTCTGCGGCTGGTGCTCTGCGGCCGGTGCACCGCGCTGATCCAAAGGCAGGAGCCAGGTGCTTCTCCTGGTCTCCCATGGGGTGCAGGGCCCAAGCACTTGGGCCATCCTCCACTGCACTCCCGGGCCATAACAGAGAGCTGGCCTGGAAGAGGGGCAACCGGGAAAGAATCCGGCGCCCCCACCGGGACTAGAACCCAGTGTGCCGGCGCCGTTAGGCGGAGGATTAGCCTGTTGAGCCGGGGTGCCAGCCAGTCTGTAAACTTTAAATAGTCTTTACATTTCAAATTATTTGCCCAAAGTCTATTTTTCATTGAGTTCTTAATCCATAATGACATGGACCCAAAGGCCTAGAGAAATTCTAGGAACAGAGTGGTTATTTGATAAAGGCCTAAAGAATAAAAAAAGGAGACTCTGGATAAGTGAGTGATTATGTAACATATTATTGTGGGGTTGTAATTTGTAGGAGCTTTGAAAGCTTTGTGCAAAGGGTGAGACCTCTAACGGGAATTCAGAGATCTGTAGGAGATAGATGGCATTGCTGTCATGACTAGCAAAACTGAATGCAGTGCTGTATACTGGATGTCATAAAAAACACATTTGCTTGATGCTTCCACTCATCCATCCATCCCTCCATCTATCCATCTATAATTTACACTCATTAGAATATATTGAATGTCCAATAAATAAGAGTGCAATGTTCTTTCTTTTTTGTAACATTTTTCTAGGAAACAACACAGGGGCTGCCCAATAGCAGAGATTTGACAATTTATTTAACTGGATGAATGGTTACACTAAGTTAGAACGATAGAAGTGAATAAAAAGAATAAAGTCGAAGATCAGGGTAAAGAGGATTGCAATGCTGTGTTTTCTAAAATACAACTGTTTTGACCAAAATAACCCATGTTGAATATTTACACTGTATAAACAGGATGGCATTTTTAGAAGTCAGTCTGTTGTTCCCTTCCCTAGATATCTTCACATATAATGTAGTTCTTAGTTTAAATATGTTGAAAATACATACAAATAAGTAGCAACATAGACTCACACATTTGCAAACATTTAAAATCAAAACAGAAAAACAGTCATCATCTGTTCCTTTCTCATTATACCTTAATTTGGTATGCAAATTGCACGGCTTCTACCCATACCTAAATTTTACATGGCAATTTGCTAATCCAGTTTATGTAATGTAGTGCAGACATAGACATTTATAAATGAAAATATAATAAGATCCTATTATGATTCCTGATATTTTATTAGCAGTTAATGAGTGTGATAATTTTCCAAGATAAGCAACCATTTTGAGATATATATATATATATACACACATATTATTTGACAGGTAGAGTCATAGACAGTGAAAGAGAGAGACAGAGAGAAAGGTCTTCCTTATGTTGGTTCACTCCCCAAATGGCTGCTATGGCCAGCACTGCGCCTATCCGCAGCCAGGAGCCAGGTGCTTCCTCCTGATCTCCCATGCAGGTGCAGGGACCAAGCACTTGGGCCATCCTCCACTGCCTTTTTGGGCCACAGCAGAGAGTTGGACTGGAAGAGGAGCAGCCGGGACAGGATCCAGTGCCCCAACCGGGACTAGAACCCAGGGTGCCGGTGCCGCAGGCGGAGGATTAGTCAAGTGAGCCATGGCGCCGGCCCTTAGATCTCATTCTTGTGCTGTGTGCATTGACATTCATTAGGACTCAAATATTTCACCCATTTAAAAACAACATTGCAACTTTTGTTTAATTTCCAATTGTTGTAGGTATACAATTTTGATCTATTTGAAATTGTAAAACTCTCCTACTTGACGGATTAATATTTTTAGTATAGAGTGTTTTTAATTTGGAGAGAAATACCATCTGGAGATACCATTTGGAGATAAATACCAGGCACCCACATGGGATGCTGGCGCCACAGGCGGAGGATTAACAAAGTGAGCCACAGCGCCAGCCCCTGTGTTTTTTGATATATAGTATATGGAAAGTCTCAGCTCCATCCACCAGGATGTAAGCTGAACAAAATCAAGATTAAGATAACAGAACTGGTTCAAATCAGTTAAATCCAAAATGGCGTCCAGATTATGCACTACCTTTCCTCCAGTCCCATTATACCCTCATTGTGATGCATTAACAGAGTAAAAACCTCTCCCCCTCCTGCCATCACAGGTTACAATTGCCATGACAACCTACAGAAATGACCACATAAGGGGAGAAAAAGAGGTGGATCCTTAGTTCTGGAAGTTGCTGCCCCCTTTTCCAGAAATACAATGACTACTCAACCCAGATAATAACTTACCTTTCCAGACCCCATAAACTTCATTTGTAAAGAGATCGCCACACTAAGAAGAGAGCTACTGCCAGAGGTAACTAGCCCCACAAAGCTTCTGGCTTGACTAACGAGACAACTCTACTGCTCATTTCCTGCCTTCCTTTTCCCAAACTTGATTTTCCCACTCAGAGGACCCACACCTTTTCCTTTTCTTAGTCCAAGACTATCTAGAAACCTCAGTCATGTGGCCACCGCCTTGAAGGACATTCTTTGTGAACTCTTGTGTGTGCATATATACCTAAAACTCATTTTTCTTATTATCTGTCTCATATTACATGTGATTTGTAAGCCATAACCACTGAAGTAGAGGAAAACATTTTTAACCTTCTCTATATGAAATATAGTCAGAGTCTCAGTTCTTCCTGCTAAATTGATCACAAAGCATGTGAGTGTGCCACATGCCTCAAATTGGCCAAGGAATTGGTAATAGTAAGGAACTGTCTCTATAAGTGGTTGGAGGAGTTGCTGTAGAACCCCCAGACTGGAGATGTCTGCCCCACATGCAGAAAGCCAAATCACTGGCATTGAGATGCTGGGAGAAAGGAGGTACTTATTGCAATGTTCAGAACTAGGAGCTAGGCTGCTGTAGCTCAAGTCACAGGCTCCTTGTGGGGAGAAGGACAAAGCTTCTTATAGATTTAAGTTGGGTCTTGAGAATGGATGTTCAGCTCATACCTAAGTTTCTGGTTGGTCTGCAGTGTTTGGGCTTTAGCCATTCCGAGGACAACATGCAGATGGTAATTACTTCCTGCCATGGGCCTGGAATTTCCCTGAGAAGATACCCTTTGAGACCATACAGCCATCAAGTTGGTAATTATTGGAGAAAAAAATGACCACATGAGTCCAGTGATGGCTGCAGTACTCCCTCAATTCAGTAAGTTAAATTTAGTAAGAGGTCAACTTGCAATTAAAAAAAAAAAGGTTAAAACAACAGCAACAACAATACACACATGCACACACAACACAGGACAAAGACACCTTACACTAAGGGAGAGAGGCTGAGAGGCAGAGGCCTGGTGGTATCCAACATTTGCATTCAAGGCCATGTATAGGGGTTCAGTTTCACTAACAGGTCAATGTAATGTTTGACGTAGCTTGACTGCCAGTGTAAGATAGTAATAGGAAATACATACATTTTGGTCTCTGGTTCCAGCCCTGAGCACAGATGACCTAACACCTTTGTAGTTTTCTGAGTAATAGGGGTGCTAGAAGAATCTTTGATCCCAATATTTTATTCTGGCCCAATCTCCTGAGTCACAATTCCTAATACCCTACTAGATGGGGGCACTAGGAAAATTACTTTGCTGTAATATTTGGCCTTTGACCCCAGTTCTTGACTCAGAGTTCCTAAATCCTTTGGAATTTATTGGACACCTTTTTTTCCCTAATGAAACAACTCATAGTGGGCTCTTGACTAAGGTCTGGTCACCAGAACGAGATAAACATGATTATAAGAGTAGGTCATTCAGTTCCTCCTCTCCTGTTCTCCAGAGAGGGAAGAGACACTGGAAATAAATAAAACCTCCATAAAGTTCTCCAAATTTAAGGGTTCAGAGAGCTTCCCAATTGTCAAACATATCCTTGTGCTGGGACAATGGTCATCTCAACTTCACAAGGACAGAAATTTCTGTGCTTAGGACTTTTCTAGACCTCACATTGTGTAGCTTATCTGGCTTTTTTATTCTTTCTTACCTTCCCTATCATTCAACTGCTACATGTAAGCAAAGTATTTCCCTGATCTCTGTGACTGATAGAAAATTAATTGAACCCAAGGGGAAGGCAGAAAGACCCCTGATGTAGCTGGTTGGTCAGAGTATAGCTGATGATCTATTACTTATGATTGGCATCTGAAATGGGGAGGGAGCGGTCTTGTGGAACTGAACCTTCAACCTTTGGGATCTGACTCTGTCTTGAGTGTTGGAATTAAGAGGAGTTATAGAGTGGAAGTATCACTATGTATTTCATATCACTATGAACTACATGAAATTTGTTCAACTTATATAAATTTAAAAAAGAGGTGTTATAATGTTCAGAATTTAAGAGGTTCATGTTCTTATCTCTGACATGAAAGAACTCAAGGACAAGACATAGATAAAGCTTAGCAGAGGAATTAGATTTACTAGCAAAGTGAAAGTACACACTCAGGAGGGAGTAAACCCTTTCAGGAATGGACAAACATTTCCAGGAATTTGGTGACTGGACATTTTCTGGCCTTTATAAGAAGTCTTGGAATTTTCATGGCATTCATGGCACAATGGGAGTGGGAGTGTCAGCCATGGTAATTTTATTATAATGGAATTATAATAGGCTATAAGTTGTCAGTGCGACACAGTAAATAGCCATGTTGATATTTTTGGCTGGTGCTATTTCTGGGCAGCAGCTTTGCTATAATAGCAATTTCAAGTTGCCATTCATGGGATGAGTTTGAGCGGCAACCCTAGCAGGAATGGTATTTCCTCCACCTCTTTCTTGGATACATATCTGTCTCTATAGCTATAGCAATAGGACTCCCAGCAGGCATTTTCTAGAAAATTATTGGGAACTGGGGAAGTACTTTTCCACATCAGATGTCGGAAGTGTTATTTTAAATGGTGAGTCAGAGTAGAAAAAACACTTTGTTTTTTCTTATATTTCAGAGCCAAAAAAGGCACCTTTTCAACAATAAGAATTTAGTCTGATGTTTAAACTGTGGCTTTAGGCATCTGCCTTATGGCTTCTTTTTGCTTCTGTATTTTATTCTGTAAAATGGATATATTAATACTGTCTTTGTAAAATTGTGACAAAAAAGTTAGATAATAATATATTCAATATGGTTAATACTGTTTCCAGTCAATGACAATCACTAATTGATATTTAGTTTATATTAGGACTATAATTAACTTTTGTATTTTAGGCTTTATAGAGACCTTCCATAGATTTACATAAACCTCAACAAAATTAACTTATTTGTACAATGACTATTGCTTTCTTATCTCAAGGCTTGTTGTTAGAGAAGGAGCTATTCCATGACAAGTTGAATTTATGTGACTCCTCTGCTTCTGCTCCTAGAAAACAAGGAAGTTTAAAGGAATCCCAAACTTGCAATAAAACCCTCCCTTTTCCTATAGGACATGGACAACATCCATACATTCCCCATTCTTTCTTTATGAAAAGATCATAACACAGAAACCATGCAAATGCCCACTCTTTGGCTCATAAATGACTAATTGAATTGCTTTTTACTGCTTCAGAATATAACCCATGATGTTAAACGAGGTAAAGAAGACTGTAATCAGGAGGAGGCCATCACTATAGGTGTGGAGTCCTATGAGGTGTTGCAGTGGGAGAGAGAGGTGGAACCCAAGCCTATGCGTGTGACCATTTCTAGACAAAGAGCAAGGCAAGGGCAGTAGATGGAGAATTACTAAAAGGAACATCAGGGTCAATGGGGATCCTGTTTGTTTTCATCGACACTGTCCTGATTGATTCTGAGTCCCTCTATTCAGAACTTGATTTGCCAGCATTTTTACATACAAGCCCCTTCCGACCTAATCCATAAAATCTTTCCCCAGGCCCCTTATCAGACTCCTTACCTGATCTCCTTGTAATAGCTTTCTCTCTGCAAAATAACCTGGATTTGGTGATTGGTCTTCCAGCCTACAAATACAAATACACCAAAAGACAAAAAATACACCAAATGCCTTTGGTAACACAATGGCACTGCTGGCAGAACAGGAAGTCCTTCCTAAATGTTTGCCAGTGGTACACCAGCCCCAGTCAGAGAGCTGGACACAGCCTGTGAATAAAGCAGCTGCCAAGCATGTAGCTCAGTGATTCTCCAAGGCTTTCACCTCTGGTACAGTGGTATTTCTCTCTCTGTCTCTGTCTCTGTCTCTGTCCCTCCCTCCTTCCCTCCCTCCTTCCCTCCCTCCCTACCTCCCTCTCTTTTGTTTGCAGTAGAAAAATGTCTCCAGGTGAGTAATCTCGAAAGGCCACTTTATCTCCCTCCTTGACTTTGTATGCCCCTATGTGGGTCCTGTCTAACCCTCTATGGGTTCTGTTGGGGTAAATCCCCAATCTCACTATTTGAGGCAGGACTGGGTTTCACGGTGGTGAGAACACTTGCTGAGTCCTTCCAGGACCCTGGTTCTACTGTACTCCGACCTTTGGTGCCTGTTCTTTGTTTAGCATCTGCTACGATTTGTGCTGTGTTAAGTTGTGTACTTTTTATGGAATCATAAAAAGAAAGTTCTAAGAGCGCTTAACTGACTTCATAGCCCCTCCTCTCTCATCATGGCCCCAGCTGCACGGCCTTAGGTAGCTCCTCTGTTTCACTGTCTGCTACGTGGCAGGGTGGAGCCAGTGGTGGAAGCCTGGCCTAGTTTTCCATTAATGGATGATATAGAACAACAAAGTTAGGTAAGTTTTGATGTGTACGTGTGTGTGTTATATGTGTTACATTAGTTACATATAATATTTATATGATAAAATACCATAAAGAATTGTATTTTGAATTGACTTACAGATCAATGAGTGCTTACATAAATTAAAATTGCTGAATTAGTCCAAATGCCTTTTGGTTCATGTGACTTAAGTAAATCTTTGACAAATAAATTTGTAAATTTGTTGGTAAAAAGAAAGTGAAGGGTTTTTTTTTTTTTATGATCATTAACATCCATTTGTGTCTGGGGTTGATGAACTAGCAAAATGATGCTTATCAAAGCTTTTAGATATTTAAAATCATAAAAGCATAATTTTAATCTAAACACAAATGATGAGGACGAAAGAGCAATGTGGTTGGTGTTCACTGTTTCCTGGGAATCAAGTACAACAATTCAGCTTTGGGGATTTTCTTTTGACAGGGACAGATCCTGGGTTTTGGTCGCTAGACAACATTGCTCCTGGCTTGGCCAGCTCAGATAAATTCCTTTACCTCACAGCTCAAATCATTGTCTCCCTGTTTCCATTGGCATGTGTGCTAAACAAGAACTCTTGGGTTTTCTGCCTCATTATAAACACACGATGGATGCTGGTGTAGGTGGCATTGTTCCACCTCTGGGTGGTACTGCCAAAGTTAATTGGTTAAAATTAGAGCCCTCCATTTAGTTGGCTTCAAAGAAAATATATGCATATATAAACTAACTATCCTTTAAACTGTTAAAGTGATGGAAATGGAACTAAAATATTTCAAGTTTACATGATCTGTGATAATCTTCAGTTAATAAAAACTAGTGAAATTCTGTTTAATCAGAACAGGTCTATATTCAGAGTTTTGGACATCAAATATGCGCACACACAATTTATATCTGGGTTGATTAGTTATGTAGGTTTATGCCATCTTTTTTTGAGGTTTAAAAATACAGAACTATACATTCTACCTAAGAATAAATGTTGTTAGAAGAAATACACTTATTCATGTATGTCAAGCACATTTTAAAACTAAATCAAACAAAAGGTTTCATATACAGGGTTGTATAATAATTGGAAAATATATGTTGTGAAAAATCTATGAATATTTTTCCAATTTTTTGCACCAAAATAAATTTATCTTTTAATTATTTTTTTACAAAATCTTTAATTACTTAACATACAAATAAGGTAAAAATGGCTAAAAGATAAATAAATTGATCATTAGCCTTTTTTGGTGTGTTAACACGTATACTTTAAAAAAAGTACAAAAGTGAAAAATGAGCTACATAATTTTCTGTAGCCTTTGAAGGTCTGTCTTTTGATTATCACTTTGGTTAAATGAATATTGTTATTTAACAGTGATTTGTGATGCCATTTTAATCAAGTGTTTTGAACTTTTGATATTGATAAACTTCCCCAAATCAAGGCGTAAGTTAAATCTTTTTGACCTCAAACTGGTATAAGGAGTTTGCAGATGGATCCCTGATTTATAAAAATAGAGGCAGAAGGAGATTAAAATAATTCAGCATATTTGATATGTTAAAGTGCATGGAAACCATTGTCAAATAACATGTAATACTGAAACTTCTTTAATTCACATTGTATGGATACATTGTTAATGTACTTTATATATTACATGAAATTCCTAGAAATCTGATGGTTCTCATATAACCCATCAGTCATAATTATAGTTGTTATCTTAAATATTGTCTGTCACAGAAATAATGAAATTTCTTTGTCAATTGCCTTATAATGATCTCTCGTCAAACCTTTAATTATGGCCATTTTAAGTCTTGTCATCCATAGACAGTTAATTATTTTACTCTGATACTTGCATGAAAGCTATTGCAAGCAATTATAACTGAAAGTGTTTCATCTTATGAAAGACTCAAGGAAAGAATTCTCATAAGTATAGGTTTCTGATAACTTTAAGATCAAACCATGGCACTAAGGATTCCAAAACTCTAATGACTAAACTGACTGACTTATGAAACCATTATCAAGTAAAACATGAACTAACTGAATACCCAGAAAATTCTTTGGTAAATTTCATGTTTAATAAAGCTGGTACTGAAATGTGATGATAGGCAATCACAAATGAAAATCCATACATGGTGCCCTTTTGCATCACTATCATTCAATATAATTCTGGAAGTTTTAGTCAGATCCATTAGTCAGAAAAATAATCAAAGGCAGACAAATTAGAAAAAAGGTGACAAAAATATTCCTATTTTCAGATAACATAATTCTTTATTTCAGGAATCAAAAACTCCACTATTAGAATTCATAAATAAAATTTGATAAAATTTTAGGATATAAAATCAACTCACAAAAATCAGTAACATTCTTATACACTTACAGTGCTCTGGTTGACAAAGAAGTTACAAGTTCAGTCTCATTCACAATCATTACAAAGCAATTAAATTCCTTGGGATCAATTTAGCAAAGGATGTGAAAGCTCTCCACAACTGAAATTACAAAATGTTAATGAAACTTATAAAAGAGACACAACAAAATAGAAACATTTTCCATGATCATGGATTGTAAGAATCAGCTTTATCAAAATGTCCATACTACCGAAAGCAATTTGCAGATTCAATGTGGTTCCAATCAAAACACAAAGGAAATTCTTCAAATATCTAGAAAAAAATACTAATGTTCATATGGAAACAGAAAACACCCTGGAAAACAAAAGCAATTCTAAAAAATTTAAACAAAGCCAAAGGCATCACAATACCAAATTTTAAAGCATACTATAGGGCTGTTGTAATCAAAACAGCCTGGTACTGGCACAAATTAGACATTTAAACCAATGCAACAGAGTAGAAACCCCAGAAAATAACCTACCACAACCAACTAATCTTTAATAAATGAGCTAAAATCATTCTCTGGAGAAAGGACAGTCTCTTCAACAAGTGTTATGAAATGATGAACTTCCACACACAAAAGTATGAAACAAGACCCATACTTTATAGCCTATACAAGAATCAATTCACAATGGATCAAGGATCTAAACCTAAGACCTAAAACCACTAAATTACTGGAGGGAAGCATAGGAAAAATGCTCTAAGATACTGGTGTAGGCAAAGCCTTCTTGGATAAAACACCAGAAACGGAGGCAATAAAAGTAACAATAGATAACTGGGATTACATCAAGCTAAGAAGATTCTGCACAGGAAAGGAAACAAGCAACAAAGTGAAGAAGTAACAGATAGAAAGACAATATTCACAAACATCCAATAAAGGGTTAATATCCAAACTATACAAGAACCTCAAGGAACTCAACAACAACAAAAAGCAATCAAGTCAATAAATGGGAAAAAGATACGAACAGACATTTTTCAAAGGAGGAAATCCAAAGGGCCAACAGACACATGAAAAAATGCTGAGGATCACTAGCCATCGGGGAAATGCAAATATAAACCACACCTCACCTTAGTAAGAAGGGCTGTCATCGAAAAAAATTAGTAACAATTGCTGGCAAGGATGTAGTGAACAAGGTACCCTAATGCACTGCTAGTGGAAAATAGCTAGCCCAATTATTATGTAAGAATAGTATGGTGACCCCTTCTAAAACTGAAAAAAAAAAAAAAAATCTACCATATGACCCAGCCAACACACTCTTGGAAATATATCCAAACAAAATAGAAGCAGCATATTGAAGAGTGACCTGAAATCCCATGTTTATTGCAGCTCCATTCACAATAGCTAAGATATGGAACCAACTTAGATGTCCAGCTAATTGGGTAAAGAAAATGTGGTATATATACATGATGAAATGCTACTCAGCTGTAAAAGAATGAAATCCTGACATTTAAAGTGAAATGGATGCAACTGGAGACCAGTACTCTAAGTGAACTAAGTCTTACCCTAAAAGAAAAATACCACATGCATTCTTGTTTTTAATAGTGAATATAGAGAGTATAAATACTACGTGGATGTCGTATAATTTGATATATAGTTATAAATTGTGTTTCACTGAATCATACCACATACATGATGATACACTTTCACATGTTCAAAACAATAGAAATGTGGAGAATAGTTAGAATTCTTGAGGTATCATTAACCCTTTCTTAGTTTGAGTGCTGGATATGAGTGTGATCAGATGGCAAAAACCTCATTCATTTGTACACTCACGTGCATTTCTTGGGATGTATATTGTACTTTGATAAAATGCTTAAAAATTAAAGGGCTTACTTTCCATAATTCATCACAGAACAAAGTGATACAAATAACTAGTTTAGTGACACTGTAAAATTGATAAAAATGGTTATAATTGTTTTGTTTGTCAAACATATAATTCTAGCAAGATAATTGGAACTGCAGATGGTATATTTTTGCTACATGATCTATGATTTGAGCATTTACAGATGGGTTTCATTCAATTTTCATCTTCAATGGGTTTTAACACAGTCTTTTAATAGTTTGTAGGTTCTCCAGCTGGAAAACTTGTGCTAGGACAATGGTTACCAAATTAATAACAAAGGTATTTCATTTGTGGGACATTGCTGGAGAAATCTTCACTGATAGGCAAGCTATTTTATGGACAAGTTATAAAGCAGTTAGGTAAGGTGTTACAAACATAATGACATTATCATTATCCCGGTTATTCTCACTCTTCTGTAAAGGTCAAATGGACAAATGGCATTTAAAAATTGAAAAAGTTAATTGAATTGATTGTATTGGTTTGGCCAAAGGTATTCCTATAGGCCCCGATGGCAATTAGATCCACTCCCATTGGGAAATATAGATTTACTCCATATGAAACAGTTACTGGAAGGCTTATGGACTAAGAACATATTATCATGTTATACAGTTCTTGGCTTCAGCCTGTCCCAGCCCTCGCCATTGCAGCTATTTGGGGAGTGAACCAAGATGATTTCTCTCTCGTTCTCTCTCTCTTTTATTCTCTCTCTTTTTCAAGTAAATAGAACAATTCTTTTTAAAACCATCATTTAATTTGATTTTCCATGAACTTTTTAAGCATTCATATTTTTCAGTCTTATAAATTCTGATAAAAAGTTTCTTACCAACCCTACCTCATTAAAACTTCAATACTTGGGAACTTGATCACATACATCTCAAGAAAGCAGATCCGGACTCTTGAAAATGTACGCTGTTGAAGTCATAAGGTACAGCTGACCAGGTAAATCTTTCCCAGAAGTAGATGGAATCATGGATGTGTACAACGTTCCAAAGATCAACAACCAAGTCTTCCCTTCTCTGCCATCATGAAAAACTTCTCATTGTTCTTTTGTTTCTTGCTGTCACAATCCTGTCACTTACTTTCTTACACTCAGTGAAAGTCATATCCCTACCTTTTAAGCTGATAACAAAACTCTAACCAAATCCTATCTGGATGATGCTTGTGGAAAGTTTATTATGCTTCCCAGTATCATGAACCCAAAACCTGGGGGCTATCTATGTGGGGTCAAGTAATTGCTTGTATAATATAACTGGGTTAATTCTGCATGGTCCCTTTTCACAACATGTGGTTGTACACCCTTACAGCCTGCCACAGAAAAGTCAATTTCTTCCCAGACCTTGTTTCAAGAAGTGTGCTGAGAAATAGGCTGACAGATTTAACTGATCTAAGCTCAAATGCTATTATGTAGCCCTCTTTTCCATTCCCTGAGGCTCCATATTGGATCTGAGGAGAGTTTGCCTGCTTTGTTCTGCCTCCCCACTAGTTTGGATCTTATTTTCTAGCTTGATTCCCTCCTGCCTTCTGAATCACTTCTCCTATTGGTCTATACAATACTTGCTATAAATAGAAGCCAAAATGACCATCAGTAGAAATTAGCATTAACCCTGAAACAGATAAAAATAAGCTAATGTCAGCTGGAGAAAAACTCCAAATGAAGGCTCACTCTTGGTGGTAATGAGGTGCCAACTGTGTGGAATTTGAAACTAATGCATAAATTGAGAGAAAGTCAGACTTTTTGACTAACTGGAATTCCTAGGGTTTTGTATAGGTAGAAGTCACCCTCCAGAAGGTGTATGACAGCATATGTGTTCAACAAAAGTAGTTACTGAATATTATCAGGCATCTTTAGATTTCCTAGGGACTTGCATATGGCACTGAACAAATCTAAATGCACGTATCTTTCCACTTATTATGCTATTGTTTAAAGTTTAATTCAAAAGGTGGTAATGCCACTTTTTCTTTAGGCATTGCCAACAAATGCATTGAAGAAATTCTTTTTGGAAAAGGAGTACACAATGTATTTGTGATACTGGATGACAGTTTGAAGGCATTCTAAGTGGTGGCTAACTTGCCCCCAAGTTTTCTAAGCTTAAGGCTTCCTCAAGTAGGTGTCTAGGTCACTATGCTTGTGTTTCCAAGCTGATGACAAACACGGTTGCCTCTTTGGCTGGGCATTTGGTGCAGCTGTTAAGATGCTTCTTGGGTTCTCTGCATTCTATGTCACAGTGACTGGGCTGCAATCCCAGCTCTGTTTCTGACCCCAACTTCTCCCTATGCAGACCCCAGAAGGAAGTAGGTGATGGCTCAAGTGGTTGAGTCCCTGCCACTGGATCGAGTTCCAGAATTAGCCCTGGCTGTTGTGGAATTTTGGGGAGTAAACCACCAGATGGAAGATTTCTGTGTGTGTGTCTTTCTCTCTGCCTTTCAAACAAACAATTTAAGAAAAGATTCCTAGGCAAATCAGATCATTCTACAGTGGATAATAATCCTTAATCACCACAAATTCCTAAAGATTGTGACCAACCAGACTCAAATACTGTTAAACTACTTACATAGCCGGAGATTTGATTTTTTTCAATTTGATCAGTTGAGCTCCGTTGCGTTCTTGTGAAGGATTGCACTGTAATCTCCTGGAATCATCTTCCTGCTAATCATCACAGTCATCTCTCTGGTCAACTCTGTCCCCTCAAGAGTCTTAAAGATTTGTGTGCCACCATCCAGTGTACATTAGTCTCACTTTGACTAGAATGGAAAAAACAGGAGTCATGCAACTGACATAACCTCAGGACTTGTGACCAAATGAGTCCATTATGATGATGACAGGGAGTGTTACCAAGCTCCAAGCTTCTGAACACTGCCATTGGACAGAGTGCCCAGTGCTTTGACATTCTACATATTGGACTGCAACCTAATTTAGGAAGCTAACAAACCAAAGTCTAACTTAGAAGTGCTTTAAAAAAAAAACAGAGAGAAGAGTATTGGACGATTACAGGCTTCACACACAGGCAGCCAATGATCATGCTATTAGTCTAAATAAGACAAATACCTAGTGATAACTAATCAAGCTGTTTCTCTATTCTATTTAGACTACAAAAACTTACTACCAATAATGTGGAATAGAGTTCCTCATTCCTCTGCAGGTTTTGTATGCTGCATCATTCACTAATCCTTTAACAATCAAACTACTCAATTGGTCTATATTTTTCTTTTAATATAGAACTCATTCACTTCCCTTTCATATAGATAAACACAATTATTGGTGTAATATGCGTTATTTCAATGAATTATTTCACATATTTGCAATTTCCTTTTTCTTAATTTTTAATTAAAATCATTCTGCTTATTTGACTGTATATATTTTTTACAAATTTATCTCAAATTTGAAATAAATTAATTTAAGCTGAAGTAGGGAATAGTAATTTTCCAATGATTAATTACACCTTGTATTTCCTTTTTTTTGAGTTTGAATATTAATGTTTTATTTGACAGACAGAGTTAGACTGTGAGAGAGAGAAACAGAGAGAAAGGTCTTCCTTCAATTGGTTCACCCCCGCAAATGGCCACTATGGCCGGTGCTGCGTTGATCCGAAGCCAGGAGCCAGGTGCTTCCTCCTGGTCTCCCATGCTGGTGCAGGGCCCAAGCACTTGGGCCATCCTCCACTGCCTTTTTGGGCCACAGCAGAGAGCTGGACTGGAAGAGGAGCAACCGGGACAGAACCGGCGCCCCAACTGGGACTAGAACTTGGGACCTATATGCGATGCCCGTGCAGCAGGCGGAGAATTAACCAAGTGAGCCATGGCACCGGGCCTGATACCTTGTATTTCCAAAGTAGATTTTCCATTTTTTTCTTCACTGAATTTGACTTTTCCAGGGTCTGTTGGAAAAGGGATGCCTCCTGATTCAGGTGAGTTCCTGGGGGTAGTCAGGCTGAAAGGACCATGGGAACATAGAGGAGCTCTAGCATTGCTAAAAGAAGATTCTCGTTTTCTTATCCCACAGACTCCATTCTCAACCTGTGCGAAGTTTTGGCTGTGTTCCTCTTCGACAGCTATCGGATTCTGCTTACAATCACCTGATCTTGCGTCTCACAGATACTTTCTCCCCTGAACTGAACCAGAACATCTTCATGCGCCCTCTCCTTATGCCATTCTTCCTTCCTACAGAGCTTCCTTTAATTCATTTTCTCTCTAGTTCCAAAACTTACGTTCCATAAATTAATGTGTTTCTAACATTTAAATCCAAGGATCAAATCATAGTATTTTTTCTTTTAAGTCTTTTTAAGCAATTTTCATTTTCCTTTTAGCTCTGCCTGTTTTCTTTGTGGTTATATTATACTGATATTACATACATATGGCATCTTAGATATACGTGGAACATCCCTAAATTATAATTCTCCCTATGCAGAGAACCCTGAACTACAATGTAATGTGCATGTAGAAGGTAGTACTTCTGACTCAGGCTATGGTTTACAAAATAGATTTATTATTTCTGGAGTCTTTACATTATATACCCAGATATACTTCTTTGTTTTCTAATTAGTGAGTTTTAGATATATTTGTCAGGTATTTGTTAAACCTAACAGAAAGCCCAGATATATGATTTATGTCATATGACTTATTATCTAATTGTAATAGTATTTCCTTTTAATTTATAGCAGCATCCCTCCACCTCCCTCCATTCAGATAAATTAGATAATCCTATAGCATTCATCTGTAAAATTTGCTTAAGAAATTTCTTAGCACTAGTTTTCTCTCTACTCTCCAATAAAATTGTTATATTTAAAAATAAAAATTGTGTTTTTTTCAGATAACCAAATATATGAATTTCTTTTGCTATCTCTATTTTCTTGAACTAGACACTCTCCAACTTTATTATATTATTTTGCAAAAACCAAATGGAAAATAAATGAATATGGCATTATAATAAAACTGTGCTTGTATTGTTCTTATGGGTAATAATCTTTATTCACAGTTTGGCTGTGAAAACTTATCTTGCCACTCTGCAGAGAAAAATGATAGGAAACAGTAGATAAGATGTGTTTCTAGAGATAAATCTTCCTTATTCTCAAGCATTTGCCCCTCTCCAATGTCTGTCTCTGAATTGATCACTTCATAGCTCATCATCACTTCATAACTCATCTGTGAGAGGCATCACAAGAAACTTAATTGCTCAAAATGTGAATGATACTAATGGAAAGGAAAAGAGGAGGCTGTGTTCAAGCCATTAAGTCTTCAAAAAGCAGCAGATGCTGCCAGCAAAAAAATACTCTAGAGACACATTTGACAGTTGTGCTCAGATCACAAGGAGGTTCCTCTGAATCAATTTTGCAGAGTCCTCATATAAATTGTAGAGAGATTGCATATTAACAAGTGGGGTTGCCATTCGGCAGAACAGGGACAATAATGTTCCATCTTTACAATCTTAATTTACTGATGTGAGCAGAGCTGATTCCTGTATAAGATGTCTCACCCTTATCAAATCTTCACACTCCACATGAACCCAGTTGCCATGACTTGCACCACTTTCTCTACCCTATCAACCCCTTACATCTCTGGCGATCTTACTACTCCAAGTGCTCAGTGAAGTGAGAACAAGAGGGGAAGACTGTACATGTGACAGTAGTATATTCCCAGCTAAGTCCAGATCTGTGGCAAAAGATAGAACTGGAGAAAGGAATAATGGAACTGAATGCCAACACAGTCAAGAATCAGGATGATAATGTATATGCTGATGGGGTTCAGGAGAGCTGCCACAAATACTCACACTGACAATTGAGGAACTGCCAGAAGCAGAAAGCTCTCTGACCTTCTCCCATCATTCTCCCCAGTAGAAATGAATTTTCAGGAAAGAATTTTCCGATGTTCCTCTACAATGGGTCTTTAATCCCTCATGGACTCTTCCTATCCCTAGAATAAAGGAACAAAGACACAGAGATGCAAAGAATAATCTGAATAAACAGGATTTGATAATCCCCCCTTAATTATTTTTTTGTTTTTGATTTGTTGTATTTTAAATGTAATTCTTTAGTTGAAAGGCAGAGACAGAGTGAGACAGAGATCATTCATTAGCTGGTTTACCCTCCAAATGCCTGTAATGGCTGTGGCAGTGCCAGACCAAAGCCAAGACACCAGAAATCAATATGGTTCTCCTACATGGATGGCAGGAACCCAAGTACTTAAACCATCACCACTGACTTCCAGTGTCCACATCAGCAGGAAGCTGGAAGTGGAGTCAAAGGCTGCTATGGACCCCAGGCAGTTGGATATGGGATGGGTCATTCTAAGCATCTTCTCAACTCCTGGGTTGTCTGCCTTCCTCAATTTGTTACCATTAAGTCATACCCTTTAGTCTTCCAATATTATTTCTGCATGACTACCCATAAAAACCAAGAGATTTTAAGTGTCTTTGGGTCTTCATTTATGATGGCTCCATGTCATATCAAACTTAAATAAAGTTACGTGTTACTCCTTGTTAATCTGACATGTGTTATACTTGGTCATAAATCTTGTGATGGAAGAGAAAATGTCTACTCCTCTGCATTTCCAACTTATGTATTAGAGAACAACCTGCTTTAGTAGATCTGGGTTAGTAGAAGGGACTTCCAATAATGTTCGCGATTTTCTAATTTTGAAGGCACTTTAAAATTTTTAAAGAAAAATTAATTTAGAAATGAACTTTTTTTTTTACAAAAGTATTTGAAAACCATGTCTAAGTTCCTCATAATACATGTTTGCCATGAATTTTTGAAGCTCCCTTGCATCATCACATTGAAAATGAAACATGAACTCTACACAAAAGAAGCAAATTATAATTATTTTTCCTAAAATATTCATTGCAGCCTTTTGTTGAGTGCTGTATTAAATGCTGAGGACTTTGTAATGAACAGAATTGCCAAAAATCTCTATCTCTTTGGTGCTTATTTATATCTGGGTGTGGGTTAGGTGCACATAAGTGCATGTCTGTCTGTTTATCTGTGTATCTATCATCTGTCTACTTATATCTGTATCTATCAACTCCATCTTTCTAGTATCTACCTATCATCTATGATGAATACTATTCAAAAAGTCAACCAAGCATAGAACGAGAAAGTGTGGAAATGTGAAGGATTATGGCTGGATCTCATTTCTAAATGGGCCTTGAAATTGATCTCACTGAGTTGGTTACATTTCAATGAAGGCAGTGAGGAAGTGAGTCAGAGCCATAGCTGAGGAAAGACCACTCCAACTGTAAGAAATAGGAGGTTCAAAGGCCTTGAAGTGTAAGAAGAGCTGGTATATTCCAAAAGTCACAGAAAACAGCATAGATGAAACTATGATTTCAGAGAAGGAATTAAGGCCATTGAAAGATTTTGACTTTTATCCTAACTGATCTTTAAGGTGTTTATTTAAAGTAGTAAACTTGTCACTGAAATTTTCGTAAAAATAATTGATTCCTGTGGGGTTTTTTTAAAGATTTATTTATTTATTTGAGAGTTACACAGAGAGAGGAGAAGCAAAGAGCTAGAGAGAGATGTCTTGCATCTACTGGTTCACTTCTCAATTGGCCACAACAGCAGGAGCTATGCCAATTTGAAGCCAGGAGCCAGGAGCTTCTTCCAGGTCTCCCACATGGGTGCACCTTGGGCCATCTTCTACTGCTTTCCCAGGCCATAGCAGAGAGCTGGATCAGAAGTGGAGCAGCTGGGTCTCGAACCAGCGTCCACACTTCAGGCCAAGGCATATAACCCGCTGAGCTACAGCGCTGCCCCTGATTCCAGTGTTTTAAAAGGACCAAAACATTATAGGAGTATGAGAGAATTTCAAAAAGTTTGTGGAAAATGGAATTAGGTAACTATTATTTTGGTGCAAAAATGTTTGTTTTTTTTTCATAGTAGTACATTTTCCATGAACTTATTGAAGACTGATCATGCATGTCCATGAGGTGGGGGAGAAAAGTGTTAAAGGCTTATGGAAGGAAAAATTTTACACAGAAGGAAACCTAGAGAGGAGCTGGCATCTGGCATAATGATAGGATGCCAGGTGAGACACCTGTATCCCCTACCAGAGCGCCTGAGTTTGAGTGTCAGATCCAGTTCCTGATTCTGGTTCTTTGCTAATGCACACCCCACGAGATAGCAGGTAATGATTCAGGTCGTGGACTCCCTGTCACCCATGTGGGAGACATAAACTGTGTTTCTGGCTCCTGGTTTCAACCTGGCCCAGCCCTGGCCATTTGCAAGCATTTGAAAAGTGAATGAGGAGATGGAAGCTTTCTCTCTCTCTCCTTGTCTCTCTCTCTCTCTCTCAGACTCTGCTTTTTTTTCTCTCAAATAAATTGATAAAATTTTGTAAAAGATAGGGAAAACAAGAGAACGAATGAACAAAAAAATCTATTGCAGAACTCTGTTATGTTGTTTTGATTTAATCAGCATATATTTGAGATGAGATAATTCAGCGTTGTGCTGTTCTCCAGCCATATTAGGCTGAGAAGGTGTAGGTGTATTATAGGAGTAGAGCTGCATTTAATCAAGATGAAGATTTTCTCAGATCATTACCACAAAGGATGAATTGTGATGAAGTCAAAGATTTATACAGAGGATTATCAATAATAATCTCCTATAGAAGGCAAATAAAGAAAGGGAAGGAAAGCCACAAGATATGAGAAACAAAAGGGTAACAAGATTCAAGGATTGTGGACCTGTTAACAGAATCAGCTGAGAGCTGGATTATTGGTAACAGACACTGTTAACACTAAGAGAGAGACAGCCCTCAGCACGCAGGATGCTTGCAAGTGAGATTGTGGTGTGTGAGGTATAATTACCTGAGAGCTTCCCGTAGCATGGAAGACAGGCTCATTAAAGGAGAGTGGGCCAGGACACTGGTGGGTTTGGGCTACTTTCTCTGCTGAATGATACCCTGTGTTCTTTTAAGAAACTACACTTCTACGTCTTGATAGCTGTAAGATTCTGGTAGAATTGATTTCTTTCACACGTGTAGGGATGGCCCCCATGGTCATCAGCCTCCATGCCATGGTAGTTATTTCCATTTCCAATCAGAAATAATGCAAATGACAATAAGTGCTCACAAAATTTTGTGGGGAAAGGAAGCGTTAACTCTGTTCCATAGTAACTACAAGAGTTTGATATGAAGGTGCCACTGCAGAATTTAGACCAACACGAATTAGAGAATCTGAATCCTTGGGATCCCTGGACTGAACCCCTGGACCAAGCCTTGCCTGAGAACCATCTCTGAATACTTCAGTCATGACAGTGTTCTTTCCAGTATTAAGCCAATTCATTAGCCTGGTGATGAGAATTTTCTGGAGTGTGTGAAATTTTCATTCTGTAGAAGTTGTATGGTATTAGCTAATGTTACCCTGAGCTAAGAATAGAAGATGGCTTCAAAAACAGTTTTAAAGAATCAAATTATAATGTATGATTTACTAACAAGTTGAATCAATCACTAAGCATGTCAGAAGATAAAAATTTAGAAACAAAAAATTAGACTGCATTGGTAATGATAACGGAAATAGGAACATTATGCATTTCTTGGCATAATGATTAAAGTAATATTTTCTTCCCGTTTGTCCAGCCAGTTAATTGGGAGTTTGGAGAGCAGTCTGTTGATATAATTATTTCCCTGTGAATGGATATCTTTTTCATCCTTTTAGAAATAACATGGTACACAGTATTATAATATGAAAAGGAGAAATGAGTACAAGACCATCTGAGAACATGAGCATTTATATTTAAACATGAATAAACCCAAGAATAGTGACGTACTTATCAAGGAAATGTTAGGAAGTGACCTTGGCTGTAATCTCTAATTTTGTGAATACCGCTGCAGTTATGCCCATACATGAGCATTGTGCAGTTAGCCTCATTGTGAAGCATTCCTTTAGGAGTAAAATTTCAATTCATATCATTTCTTACCTGTTACTTTTACCACCTGAGATTAATGGCAGGCTTTATTTAATATATACGAGCAATATTGTTAAATCAACAACAGGAGTCACTGTGCACTTGCTCCACATGTAGGACCTCTGTCCTTAATGAACTCTACTATGAGAATTAATGGTAAAACTTGTCTTCAAACAGTACTTTATACTTCGTGTGTCTGTGTGGGTGCAAACTGTTAATATATTTACCTAGTATAGAGTTGATCTTTTGTATATAAAAATCACTAAAAATTAACCTTAATGAAGAATATAATGGGAGAGGGAATAGAAGGTGGGACGGGAGTGGGAGTGGGAAGGCGAGTGTGGGGGGAAGAACTGCTGTATTCCAAAAGCTGTACACATGAAATTTATATATATTAAATAAAAGCCTTCTAAATATATATATATATACATATACATGATCAATAAGATAACCTTTTCATCATTTTGCTGTAAATGATTCATAAATCCTTAATAACTATTAGGAAATATTAAATAATTATCTTACCAAAAAAGATGAAAATCTTTACTGGTGAATGTGGTATATGCCAATATATTAAACAGTGTCCTGTATAAAGTATTTTCAGCTTTTGGGTTTGATCAAAGTTTCATATCAGTTGATTATGTTGACACAATGCACTACAGAAAGGACAGTGTTAGCTTGTGAATGAAAAGGTGGTGCTAAGCTTAAATCATAAAATTAGAAATGTCTGAATGACTATGTAGATATTTGGAAAATATTTTAATAGGTAATTTTTATAAAAATTAAAATTGCTACCTTTCACTTGTTATATTTTTAATTTATACAAGGTGAGCAAATGTCATGTATTTCATATATACAGACTAAATGGCTCTCAAAGTATTGGCGACTCTTAGCTTTCCACAAATGTTTGGTAGTAGACGTTTTATGACAGTCTTACCAGATACGGCTCTAGCCATGTAAAAGGAGGTCCTTGGTCGCTGTCTTGCCTTCCCCTTCCAACGAGTCTGTTCCCCAGCATGCCTTTGACCAAGGACAGAAACAGACCCAGGCCCACCCCCACCTCGAGCTGAGCTCCTCCAGGTGTCCTTCCATTCACAAGACTCCTCAGAGGAGTGGCTGTTCAGGGGAAGGCCATGTTAGGAGGTTTTATGTGATGAAACCAACTCTCATCCTCATGAGAGCAAAGTCTGAAATGATGGGGAGAATATTACACAAAGTGTGTAGTTTTTATTCCCTCCAGATGAATCTAATGTTCCTATAGTCTCTCACCTCACTTCTGTGCACACAGCAAGTCCTGGATTGATGAGGCAAGGATTTCAGACAGAGATATGACATGATATGACATGATATGACATGACATGACATAACGTAATATATAATATAATATAACGTAATACAATGTATATTCTGCTCAGCCAATCTATTCCTGCTTTCCAAAGATCTGTAGCTAAAATACATCTCTGACATGCTTTCCAGGTACTAATATATATAGTTAGGCTGTTTCCAGGAACATGAAATGGTCTGTAAATAATTCTGACTGGCAGGAGCTCAGGGATCTGAAAAAATTCAACACATTCCACATGACCATAAAGAAAAAGAAAAAAATGTGAAAATGAAAAAGATAGAAGAAAAAGATCAGTTCAAATGAATTGCTCTGAAAAAAAGAAAAAAGAAAACGCCCATTTGAAAGACTTGGTGACAAAAATGTCTCGGAATCATCTGCCAATCCCTAATCCTAAGGACAACCACCCAGCCCATCGCTGCATCAACCTGACAGGATCCATAGGGAGGGAGAGTGTGGTGGGTGACATGGAGGGAGGAGTGGGGTAGGGTTAACAGCTCTTTCTGCCCCTTGGACCCAGCACTGACATAATTGTCTTGGAAGGTACACAAACTCCAGAGAGAGCAATTTCATTTTGGAGTAAGCAAGAAGTCTGTCTAGGATGCACTCATAATTTTCAGGAAACTGATTTTTTTTCCCGAGAGGGAGCTCTTTCCAATGAAAATGGCCCAGCAGTTCAATCAGCTGGGCCTTTTGGGGATCATTCAATTCTGTACAATTCCTGTTCAACTCATTGTTTGTAATACACGAATCACACTGAAAAAACACACATATCTCTCTCTCTCTCTTCCATGCACTGGTCCATTCCCTAAATAGCCACAACATCCAGGGCTGGGCCAGGTCAAAGCCAGGAGCAGGAACTCCATCCAGGTCTTTCACATTGGCTGCAAGGGATCAAGTTCTTGGGCCATCTCCTGCTGCCTTCCCAGGTGTATTAGCAAGAACCTGGATTGGAAGCAGGGCAGCCAGAGCTCCGACTGACACTCCGATGTAGAATACAGCAATCATTGGCGGCAGTTTAACCTGCTGCACACCAATGTGCCCCACCTCCTTTTTTCTCTTATATTCCCAAAAATATTCTGTAAATCTGAAAACAATTTTGTAAGGCTCTTACATCCATTTTTCTGGTAGGTGACACCTGTCCCAACCTGACCTGCTCCACCACCTCTCACTTCACCCACTTTGAAACTGCAATTCCAGCAGCTCAGGGCTTGGGAAGTATGTGCAAATAGGGTTGTGTCCCCAGAAATTCAGTGTGAAACCTCACTGGGTTCTGAAATACCTGAAGACAAGGACACAGTCACAGGATGTTTTCCTGCTAAAATTCCAGTAAAGATATTTATTTTTATCACTGATAAGGTCCTACTTTTTCTTCATGTATCAAATACTGTATTTCCCATGGGCTGAGTGCTAAGGACACAGATGGAACAGCCAGCTTCCCCGCTCTCGGAGGGCAGCTGAATCTGCAGAGGAGACACAGGCACACAAAGGATGGCATTGCCGATAAGCTTAAGGTATATGAACAAATTATGCTTCCACCAATGGTACAGCAGTTATTATAGCACTTAAAATCTGGAAAGGGTACAAATTAATCATTTTTACTTCTTCGAAAGGTTCTAAAAATGATGCATTCTTAACAGCAACCACGGAGCAGAAGCAGAAGGACTGTCCGATGTGATGTGACGGCTGCGGTTATCAGTGTAGGCGGAGTAAGTGCTGCAGAGAATTCAGTGAGTCGGGGCCTGGGTATGTGTGCACCACCTGTCACTCCCTTAACAGCTCTGATCTCAACCAACTCCTTAGAATATTATTGCACCATTTTTCAATCTCTGCCTGTGGAAGCTTAATGCAGTCACTGATGCCTTTTCCCCCAATCTGAGTTAATATAGACAAGCATTTTTTAAAGCAGCCCTAAGGCCAAGGAGAGTATTTATATCCACCACTATTCAGAGAATAAAAGAGCCAATAAAGCACTCGATAGATTTTGCACTTTTCCCATTATGTTTCTGGGCTTCCTGTGGGTATTCTATGAAAGACTGTGGGTGTACTTAATCAAGGAAAACAGCATATTTCTTATACCACTGTGTGCTAGCAACGTTTTCATTTAAACAGATTTCTTGTCAAGTGATATTGAAGTTTCTAAAATATTTTCTTTGTCCACTGGAACATGTACAATGACGCCAATGTATTGGTATTCACTGGCCACATTCAATTAATTTTGATAGACTGGGAAATGCATTGAGGTTTTCAACACAGAGCTTTTCCTCTTCAATATAAGAATACATGAAACAGAGGCACGGCAAATACAGCTCAAATGCAAGTGCTAGGAAAGCTCTAAGGGAACATCGGAAAGCAAGTTTCCCTAACTGTGGGAGCCTGGATTGTCCCCTCTGCTGTGCTTCTCATTGGTTACTGATTTCCTCAAGTTCAGTCTGGAGGACTTTTTCCTCCTGAAGCCTCCTGGCATCCTTGACCTTCATATTTCCAAATCAAGATAGACATAGAAGTGATAGACAGATGATACATTAGGTAGATGATAGATCAATATAGATTATAGATGGCTAGATGTGATAGATATATGGTACATAGAGAGATGATAGCTAGCTAGCTAATAGATGGATAGATATGATAGATAGATGATAGATACAAAATAAGGAAAAACTAAATGCTGAATGTGTCAACATCTACAGAATCAAAAGTACTTATAGAATTTGTTTTTATGCAACCAAAAATGCTTAAAGAATTGTTTAGGTAAGGAATTCCTTACAGTCTCACCCAATCACTAGCAATAATGAAAAGAAAAAAATGATATGTCGGGGGAATAAAAGACAAACATTGGAGAGCATAGAACTCACATATTTCTATGCAAAAACATTACAATTCATAAATCTGCTTTGATTTATGTAGGATCAGGGAAACTATTTTCTGAAATACTCATTTCTTCCTCTGCTTTTCATCTTGAATTGATATGATGATTCCAAAACAGATAACTGGGCCGGCACCGCGGCTCACTAGGCTAATCCTCTGTCTGAGGCGGGCACACTAGGTTCTAGTCCCAGTCGGGGAGCGGATTTTGTCCCGGTTGTCCCTCTTCCAGGTCTGCTTTCTGCTATGGCGCGGGAGTGCAGTGGAGGGTGGCCCAAGTGCTTGGGCCCTGCTCACATGGGAGACCAGGAGAAGCACCTGACTCCTGGCTTCGGATCAGCGCGATACACCGGCCGCAGAGCGCCAGCCTTGGCGGCCATTGGAAGGTGAACCAATGGTAAAGGAAGACCTTTCCCTCTGTCTCTCTCTCTCTCTCACTGTCTAACTCTGCCTGTCAAAAAAAAAAAAAAAAAAGAGAGAGAGAGAGAGAGTTCTTCCATTGACTAGTTCACTCCACAAATTCCTGCAACATCTGGGCTCACTCAGGCTTATGCAAGGAGCCAAAAACTCCATCCCAGTCTCCCCCATTGGTGGCAGGGATTGAAGTACTTGAGCCATCACCTTCTGCTTCCCAGGTGCATTAGCAGGGAGCTGGATGTGAAACAGAGTAACAGAGACTCTCACCAGGCACTCAAACTGAAGATGCGGATGTCCCAAGCAACAGCTGAATCCACGGCACAACACCTGCCTCTAATTTATTCTTTATGTGCAAACCTAATGGAAGACAAAGAGAAAAACAGGTCCTGCTCATTTGACTTAGAAATTTATAATTTTGCTGTTATGGTGAAAAGATGACACCAAAAAGCCACCCCTTTCATAAAAATGTATACTTTCTTTGGATAATATTAATTAGGTTATTAGGTTAAATTTTCTAATATGATAACCTTTTCCTCTGAAAATTTTAGCAAACAGAACTTAAATACAAGTCTTCCCAGAGGCTATGTGCCTTCAGTTACAAGTCACAGAAAAGTGACAAAGCTTTCCTACGTGACATCCCTAATGGATGCTTTTCATGGGTGGTTGGCAGGAAGATAAGGAGAGGGACATTAACAACCTCTCCTCTATTGGTTTTAGTCACTGATAAACACAGAGGGGATATGACAAGTAATCCTTGCAGTCAAATCCATCGGACTGTGGAGAAGTGAAAGCTCTCTTCAGAAACAGAACTGAAGTTGGAAAATTTGTTGAGTTTTGCCAAATTCAAATATTCATTTTCCTGTCTCAGCTTTTTGAAAACAAAATTAAACATCATGTGTTAATCTGGACATGTTAAGGGAGAGAAGACATGATTATGATTTTCAGCTCAAGAAACAGGCTAAATTCTTTATGAAGAATGAAATACCTGCACCAACCTTTGCATTTAGAGAATAATGCAAGGCATAAAGTTAGCTTTCTAACACAGTGAAAAACATTCATGTTTATGAGAACAAACAGTTTGTTCTTCCATCACCAACTCTTGTTTTACTGTATTTTGAATATTGTGTTTAATGATCCAATGTGATTCACTGGACTCAGCAGCATAACAAACTTCATTTCATCTGCAAGTCCAAGTTTCAAAATGCCTCAAAATTCAAGGACATCTTCTGTCTAAATAATGGGCATGCATTTAAATTCCATGAATGTTTGGTGTCAAATCCTGATCAAAGAATTATAAAAAAAAGTCCCATGGCCTATACCTTAAAATCAGTACAAAAGATTTGAATTATTTAAAAAGAATTATAAGAATAAAAAATGAATGTTTGCAAAATATGAATAGCAATAAAATGATAGGATTGTGGAATTGAGATGCTTAAATAAAACAAAAAGAAGTAAAAAAAATAGACATTTACAACACTCTGTTGGTCTAGTACCAAGGAGAATCAGTATAAGTGGAGAGAAAACAACCTCATTATATACAGCAGAGCTTGCTTTTTAAAGTTTGATTTATTTATTTATATGAAAGGCAGAGTTACAACGAGAAGGAGAGAGAGAAAATCTTCCATCTGCTGGTTTACTGCCCAATTTGGCTGCAACTGGTGAGATAGGGCCACACCAAAGCAAGAAGCCAGGACCACCATCCAGGTCTCCCACATGGGTGCTAGGGGCTCATCTTCTATGACATTCCCAGAGCATTAACAGGGAACTGGATTGGAAGTAGAGCATCCGGGACTCAAACCTGCACTTGTTGCAGGTGGCTGCTTCACCCACTGCAGCACAGCCTTGACCCTGAATCATGTGTTAATTATTCTCTCAGTATTTGCAGAAGGCAACTGTATGCATCAATCATGCTTCATTCGATGTCAATGATTCCAAATGTCACCTTCCTGTCCCGAGAATACAACATGCTTATTCTTTTATATGTTTCTTGTGTTTTCCTCTGTTTCTCAGTCCCTCAGTATCTGCCAGATTCTTCATCCTCAGCCGTCTCTTTCTCTCTAGCTACAGTTTCAACAATATAGTCAACAGATGGTAATTCAGCACTCGCCACAAGCTCCAGTCAATGAAAATTCAACATTACAAAAAAGTCCCTGCAGTCATGGAATTTATATTGAAGTGGCAGAAAAATGAAGTGAACAATAAGCATTTAATTTGAGTTACTGATGGGAAGGAAAAGGTGGTGGTTTATGGAAATAAAGAAAGAGTAGTGAAAACACGAGGGCACTATGTTTATGGAAGGTTTATCTAAGGAAAAGAGGAAGTTGCCCGTCTCCGATCTAGAGGAAGAGTGCTCCTGGCACCTGGATCAGCAAATACCTGAGCCTGAGGTAGGACTAGAGCTAGTACCACAAAAGAGGACAGGGAAAGCGCAGTGCAGGGTCATGGCTGTTGGATCACTGTACCAAATTCAAGTTGTCAGAGACCTTACTATAGTCCTCAATTATGGAAGGGGTCTTGCCATTTCTTTTTGCTCTGAAACTACCAAAGAAAATTCTTTCAATTTGGAATCTAAATTTTAAAATAATCTGAAAATGATATTCTAATGATTATAATCAAGAGATTACTTAGATTAGTGGTATAATTTCTTTCCAGGAAGTCGTATTTGGAAATGATAGATATTCATTGATTAGCTCCATGAACACACAATACATAACATTAACATACAGATACTGGTACTGAAAAAGAATTATAGGATAAAGTTCTTGTTCTAAGATAAATTCCACCAAGAAGAACTTTACCAGGTAAGCGCATTTTCTGAGGGAAAATCAGACAGGCACTGAATCTCCCTTCAGACATGTAACACAGTCCATTGAAATGGTTGCTGGTGGTAGCGCTTTTCCCTTCTGTTATGAGCCTTGTAAGGTAAAAATGTGCCCTGGTTCATGGGTGTGTGTGGGGAGCAACCCGGACTGGACTGAGTTACTGGAATTAAGACTTATTCTATGCATCTGCTCTCCCACAATATGGCGCTGGGAGAGGAGGAAACAGCTTCTACGCAGCTGCCTCTTGCCAACTTGAGTGATGACCTCCAGGAGCTGATCCTGCTCCTGATTGGAGGAGAGCAGCATACTCGGCGTGTGGGCAGCGAGTTGGGATTGGCGGAGGAGGACTATAAAGGAGGAGAGAGACAGCATGCACCAGGAACATCTAGGGGGAACATCTATCTGAAGGAACACCTGTGCAGCCCCCGAGAGAGCCGGCCGGCGGTGTGCCGCTCCCCCGCGGAAGTGGGGAAAGTAGCAGGGGGAACCGCACTTCCACGGAGGTGGAAGGGTCGGTAGCCAACCCGGGAAGAACCAGCAGCAAACCTGGGGAGGGCCGAGCAGACGAAAGAACAGCGCAGGGTCCTGTGTCGTTCCTCCACGAAGAGGGGGAGCGACAGGTGTGTGCTTGCCTCAGAAGAAGGGAGAGCATTTTAAAATACAGCAAGCATTCAGTAATTACTTGTTGAAAGAATGAACCCATTAGAAAACAAAGCCACGAAAAATAACGACTCTGATTCTGTCTTACAAGGATGGTGGAACACTCTGTTGGGCCCGGCGGTGATGCAGAAGAGCGCTGAGGCTGCAGCTGAGCAGCGTCTTGAAGGACCCAGAAGAGTCAGTGGGAGAAGGGAGGACGTGGCTTCTGTAAAGCACATGGTTTCTAGAACACAGGCTACTCCAGGGCATTTAATTCATTCTCTGTTACTTGAGCAAGGGGAATCTGTAAGAAAATGATTTGCGATCAAGAATCGGTTTACGTGTCATGACAAGGAGTTTGCATTTCATACGGAATGCAACAAGGATTGATGGAAGAAATAGTACCCTTGCTTTGCCAGTTCAGCAAGACCAATCTAGTGGGAATAAAGAAGATATTTTGGAGGGGCCTGAACCTGCTTAGGAAGTGTTGACAGTTACTCCAGATGAAAATCACAATGGGGAGCCTGTGTTTGTCCTAGCCCTCAAGACGCCTTTTAAAACAGCTGAATCCCACCTGGATTAAATGCCCCCTCTCCAACCCCTGTGAAAGCAGACACTCAGAGGCAGGGGTGATAGAAAGCTCAAGTTCTTGGGCTCCTGTTCCTGTTACCCACAAGAGAGAACTGAATTGAATTCTTGGATCCCAGCTCAGATCAGCCCAGCCCCAGCCACTGGGAGCATTTGGGGAGTGAACCCACGGTTGAGGGTTCCCTGTCTAGCTGTTGATCTCTCTTTCACTCTCCCTGTGTCTCTCAAATAAATATATTTTTAAAAACAATAAAATAAAGAAATGGAAATAGGGGTGATGACAATGGGTGGAATGAGCAGAAATAAGTTTAAAGGACACAATCAGATGTGATAACTGCATATTGAGATTAAGGGGACAAGGGAAAAAGTTGTCTGAGATGATTAGCAGGTATTTATTCCTAGTTTGCCCTGGATTTATCTCCACGAAATGGAGAGAAAAAGAAATCATTGCTTTCTTGACCTGTAAACGCCATTTAAAAAACATTTAGAATCTCTATGGTCAAGCACTAGCTGTTTGTGATCAAATCTCTTACCTTCATTTTCTTTTGTATCTATTCATTGAATTGGGAAGAAAATCAATGAGATGATGGATGAGAAAGTTAATGTTAATGTTAAAAGTCACAAAAGCTACAAATTTGAGTGCCTTTATCACTTCATTATTTTTCTCCACTACTTTTATTGTCTGTCCTATCTTGTAAATTTGGTTTTTAGTTAAGCTTTCTCACAGTGGTCTGCCTATATTTTTCTTCCTTTTTCTCTCTTATCCTTTCTCATGCTTTTAACACAATTCAGATTAAGCTAACAAAGTTTTGATGGTATCTTGAGTAATTTTTCCTCCCTACCTGTGAACAACCTCAATATTTAGAAAAAGTTGCACTAAGTACATATTAGAATATCTTAGGCCAGCGCCGCGGCTCACTAGGCTAATCCTCCACCTTGCGGCGCCGGCACACCGGGTTCTAGTCCCGGTCGGGGTGCCGGATTCTTTCCCAGTTGCGCCTCTTCCAGGCCAGTTCTCTGCTGTGGCCAGGGAGTGCAGTGGAGGATGGCCCAAGTCCTTGGGCCCTGCACCCCACGGGAAACCAGGATAAGTACCTGGCTCCCGCCATCGGATCAGCGCGGTGCGCCGGCCACAGCATGCCGGCAGCGGCGGCCATTGGAGGGTGAACCAATGGCAAAGGAAGACCTTTCTCTCTGTCTCTCTCTCTCACTGTCCACTCTGCCTGTCAAAAAATAAAAAATAAAAAAAAGAATATCTTGTGCACCATTATCAAGAACACAAGAATATATGTATACTAACAGTCATAACAGTCATACAGACTGTGTCACACAGCATGGATTTTAGTATTAGTAACAATGATGACAACAATAATAAAGTAATATTTTTGGATTGCAACATTGTAGGTACTTCGCATTTTTTCATTAAACTCTCATGGTAATCTATGGACAATTGATATTGTTTTAGTTTCATTTAGGTAACAAATCTTTTAAAAAATGTAAATAGTATACCTAATACCTGAAGTGAGGATTAAATTCATGTATGAATGTCTCCAGACATCCATAATAATAAATGCTTCTAGCATATATTTTCAGCCACAGAAATATTCCTACTGGGTCAAAAGGATATTTTTCTTAAGTTATTCTCTTCCTCTTCCTAAATGCATGAATTCTGTAAATATTCGTTTGACTTGGGATTCTGAAAGATGCTAGCAGAAAGCAACAACACAAAGATATGCAATTAAGTACCAAACAAAGGTATATAAATTCTGTGTAAATAAATGCAAAGTATTTACGTGAGATGTATTCAAATAGGAGGAATGCCGTGCCATTCATGTGGGAGACATGGATTGAGCGAGTTCCCGACTCCGGCTTCAGCCCAATTATTCCAGGCATTTAGAGGGTGAGCCAGCAGATGGGATCTCTCTCTCTCTCTCTCTCTCTCCCCCTCTCTCTTTCTCTTTCTTTCTCTCCCTCTGTTTATCCCCCCCTGCCAAGTAAATAAAAATTTTAAATGAAACCAGATGATTTTGCTGACTAAAACATAAATGCACCCAGTTACATAGTATGTTCAAAACAAACCAAAAAATTCGGGGCGATGAGAACTCCACTCTCTTCACCGTGGGCAAAGCATGTCCTGAAGACTCCTCAAAGGTGACAGGGGCCTGCCCGTTTAAATCAGGGAGTCTATCAGAACCACCTGCAGGACCTACTGACACCCTGTGCCCAGAGTTTCTGACTCAGCAGATTTAGGTGGGAGCTTGAGAGAATTCACATTTCGAGAAGGCCCCTGGCCAATGCTGCTTTTTCCTGAACACTCCATGCTAACACCTTTTATGCTAACCAGTTTCTAGAGTCTCACTTTTCATTTACAATAGTTCTCTAGAAATATGCTTGAAAAATTGCCTGTGGTGGAAACCTTTAACTTCTCATTTCCTACCTCTGTCCTCATAATTGCCTTTAGTTTACTCATAAAAATGGAAAGTATTCCTGGGTTCTTCCTGTGGTTTGTTGTCCAAGATTTTAAAATTTCTATGGCCCCATATAAAAGAACAGTTACAGATATCAATATTGAGAGAGAGAGAATGTAAATTAATTTATTCATACCAGGTTTTGCAAGTAAGGTAATCCCAAATTTTATTTTCTACAAAATGAAGGAGAATCTGATGAAAAGTCACCTGATGAATTTTTAAAATTAATTTTGGAGGACAAATATGAAGTCAGCAAGAAGGAATTCAAACTTCTTTAGCTACACTGCTATATTTCTCTTTATCTTGTATCATCAAAATTTGTCAGTCTATTTTTATACAAAGAAAAATAATAATAGAACTGGTGGAGACAGCATTGTGGCACAGCAGGTGAAATTGCTGCTCTTGACACATGCATCCGACATCAAAATGTCTGTTCAAGTCCCATCTGTTCTGCTTCAGATCCAGCTCTCTGCTAATGAGTCTGGGAAAGCAGCAAAAGATGGCCCAACAGCTTGAGCCTCTGCCACTTCTGTGAAAACCCAGAGGGAGTGCCAGAGTCCTGGCCTTGGCGTGACCCAGTCGGTAACATTCAGAACCTTTGAGGAATGAAGATGGAAGATTCTCTGTGTCTCCCTCAACCCCCACCCCACCATGCCACTCTGCCTTTCCAATAATAAATAAAAGTCAGACTTATAAAGAGTGATGGGGACACACACACACACACACAGAGACAGAGAGAGAGAGAGAGAGAGAGAGAGAGAGAGAGAATCTTCCACCTGCTGGTTCATTCTGCAAATGGCTAGATCAGGGCTGGTTCAAGCTGAAGCCAGTAGCTGAGAAATCCATCTGAGTCTCCCACATGGGCAGCCTGGGCCCGAGTTCTTGAGCCATCCTCCACTGCCTTCCCAGGTTCATTGGCAGAGAGCTGGATCAGAAATGGCATAATTAGGACCTGAACTGGCACCCATATGGGGTATTGGCATTACAAGTGGTAGCCTAACCCACTGTGCCACAATGCCAGCCCCATGTCAGGGTCTCTTGAAGCAAAGCATTTAAAAAACAATGCAAGTTCTATTTTTCTTCTTCACATCTTCTCCCTCATCCCACTTCCTGCTAACATAGACAAACTCTGCTGCTCAAAGTTCGAAAATGTAGCTTGGGAGTGGATATTAGAGAATGTCTTAATTGTGTTACCCATAAAATCTGATGAAATCCTTTATCACACATCTTGCATTGACCCGGATTTTTCTTGACTTCCATGAAATGAAGGGCACCATGAAGCCAGTGAAATATGCTAGGCCGGCGCCGCGGCTCACTAGGCTAATCCTCCGCCTGCGGCGCCAGCACACCGGGTTCTAGTCTCGGTTGGGGCACCAGATTCTGTCCCGGTTGCCCCTCTTCCAGGCCAGCTCTCTGCTGTGGCCCGGGAGTGCAGTGGAGGATGGCCCAGGTGCTTGGGCCCTGCACCCCATGGGAGACCAGGAGAAGCACCTGGCTCCTGGCTTCGGATCAGTGTGGTACATTGGCCGCAGCGCGCCGGCCACAGCGGCCCCTAGGGGGTGAACCAACAGTAAAGGAAGACCTTTCTCTCTGTCTCTCTCTCTTTCTCTCACTGTCCACTCTGCCTGTCAAAAAAAAAAAAAAATGTGCTAAACCTCCACTGTAAGTATCCTCTCGTCTTACCTTCGGCATAACCCTGATTCTAGAGTCAATTCTCACTGCAAAAAGGCCAGGTTGATGCACGAGAAAGATTATTATCTTTACATAACAGGAACTCTTTTGCAGACTGCTTTCCAACATTGTATCTTCTCCACCCCCATTAAACTGCCTTCCTGTGCATTCATTTTCTGTAGCCAGAAGAACAGCTGTCTGCAGCCTTTGTGACTCAAGGCAGCACACAGTTAGACTTTGCTGCTCTGTAGATCAGAAGTCACCAAGCTAAAATCAAGGGTCTCCAGGGCCTGCACTATTCTGGAGGCTCCACAAGTCCACTTGCTTCCTGCTTGTTGAGGTTTTGTCTGAATTCACTCCCTTGTGATCAAGGTCTCTGCTTTCTTGCTGGCTGTGAGTAGATATCTGTCCCCAGCTTCTAGAGGGCACTGAAGTCCTTGGATCATGGCCCCCTTTCTTATCTTCAAAGGATGCAACAGATAGTAAGAGAATCCTGTCACACCTCCTTGTCCAGCCCTTCTGCCTGTCCTTTCTCCTTTTAGAAGCCAAATGTTTAGACTGGGCTCACTGGGGTATGCAAGAATAGCTCCCCATTCCAAGGCTTTTATCCTTAATCCTATTAACAACATAAAATTTCCATTAGGCACATATGCAATTTAATCTCAGACTTTCAGGGTTAGGAAAAGGTGCCATCGCTGGGGTTTTCAAGGTTGTACCTTCAACCACAAATCCGAGTTTTCTTACCTTTTTTTTTTAAGATTTCTCATTTATGTTCTTTGCAGTAACTCTGTGTCTTAAGGGTCTCTTCCTGCACAGTGGACAGCTTACTGAGCCAATGGGCAGGAATTCACGTACTTTCTGCCAGGAAGCACCTCATCTTGTCTCACAAGGAAACGCATCAACCCCAATTATAGTCAACGCTTCTATCCCAAGCCACAGTGTGAGAAGTGGGCATTGCACAAACCATGGTGAAATCATTCCATCAATATTGCAAGCAGGGGGATCCTTTAGCAGCCATTAATCTGTGCAATCTACTTCACTATGGGTGAATTCAGGACTATTTAGACTTGATCGCTTTCTGGGACTTCAGTTCCTAAGGTAAGAATGATTCTGTGGAGACGGGCATGTGGCACAGCTGCTTAAAGTCCCCACTTCAGGCACCGCATCCCACATCAGAGTACTGGGTGTGAGTCCAGGCTGCTTTGCTTCTGATCAAGCATTCCTGCCAGTGTGTGCCCGGGAAGCAGCAGATGATGGTCCAAGTGCTTCCATTTCTGCCACCATGTGGGAAACCTGTGCTGTTGCTGTGAACATGGTGGCGCAGGTGTGTATGTGTTCATGTCTTTTGGGTATCTACCAGTTAAGAAATTTCCAAACTGTGTTCCACAATGGCTGAACTAATTTGCATTCTCACCAACAGTGTAAGTGCTCCTCTTTCTCTACACCTTCACTGGCATTTGTTACTGTCTTTTGCAGTTCAGCCACTCTGACCAGGGTGAGGTGATATCTCATTGTGGTTTTGATTTGCATTCCCTGATGGCTAGTGATTGTGATAGTGAGCATTTTTTCATATATTTGTTGACCATTTGTATTTCCTCTTTTGAGAACTGTCTATTGAAGTTCTTTGCCCATTTTTCAACTGGATTGGTCCAGTTTGTTTGATAAAATATGAAACAATGTTTGGTAAAACTATATTTGCAAGAATACTGGTACACACAGACATTTCTTTCTGTTTTTGCTTTTTTGATTTATTTTTTTAGGTTTAGTTTGCACATACAATGACAAACTTGCATTATTCATCTTTGTTTCCAGCTTATTTCACTCAACAATATGTCCTCCCATTGCAACCATTTTGATGCAAAAATGCACAATTTCATTCTTTTCGTAACTGAGTAATATCCCATTATTTATGCCACATTTTCTTTATCCATTCATCTGATGATGGACACTTTGATTGATTCCTTATTTTGGCTATAGTGAACAATGCTGCTATAAATATGGTGATACAATTTTTTTTGTATATACAATGTGTTCATGTCTTCATCTAGTTGTGGTTTTGCTGGATCATATGGCAATTGTCTTTCTAGTTTTCAAAGAAATTTCCACACTGTTTTCCACCGTGGCTGCACTAATTTACATTCCCACCCACGGTGTATGAGAGTTCCCCTTTCTCCACATCATTTCCAGCATTTGTTACTTTCTGTCTTTTGAGTAATAAGAAATCTGTCTATGTGTATTTCTTTTATTTCTTCTAATCATTTGCTTGAAAATTCTAATTTTCATTTATTCTGAGCATTTGTAATTGTTGGAGCATTTTTATATTTGCTTTAGAATACTTAGGAGATAATTCTAACAGGTTATTTTAGTTTGGATGTTTTAAAAATTTTTACTTTCTTATTCAAATTCAGAGTTTTTTCCTGGTTCTTACTAAGATGAATATTGGTGGGTTGTATCTTGGGCATTGTGAGTATTAAGTAGTGAAATTCCAGTTCTTATTTAAATCTCCCTCTTTAGCAACTAGACAACATGTTAGGGTCAGAATCTATACCCTGACTCACTTTGTGGACTGTGGTTTGAATGTCAATTTGGCTTTCAAAATCATTGCATGCAACTCTGGCCTGTTCCATTATGTGCTGTGTAGAGGTCAATCTGTAAACCTGATGTTAGATAATAAAGTGGTTCAATTTGCAAACTTTTACTCTATTGCATCTGGTAGGTTTCACAGTTGGCTCACACAGAATTCTTACCAGGACTTCATATCTAAGTTTGAGTCTAGATCCTAAAGACGTGAGGATTTGCGTTCTCTTCTCCAATAAGAAAGTCCATGTCCATATACTTTTCATTGTTCATTATTTCTTGCAGTAATTACTGGGGAGTCTTTATGGATGCTCTTTTTGCTTTTAAAATTTCCATGCTTCAGTCTACAGCTTACTCTTAAATCAGATTGATTACTCTTAAGACATCTGATCATAATACTCATTTACTCCAGATCCTTCAATGGTTTCCCACTTCAATTTGGAGGATCTCAATATAATTTACATGATAGGGAGGATGGGGAACCTTTTTTCTACCAGGGATCATTTGGATATTTATAGCATCATTCTCAGGCCATACAAAACTATCAACTTGAAAATTAGCCTGCAACAAACAATGTATAAATACATATATTATAAGCAAGAAATGTCATCCAGCTCCTCATTTTCTATTTTCTAGACAATTTGCTAACACTTTATATAAAGCTCCTAGCAAATCACTTCTCAAGGAGGTAATTTGTTTAGGTAATTATATGATTTTGCCATATCTTTTAGTTTTTCCCATTAAGTGCAGCTTTCCTCTGAGAAAAAAAAAAAATAGAAGCTTGCTATAGATTTATTCAATTTCAAGCCCTGCCTAGAGTTGCCCTAACAGGGTCAGATCAAATGACTTTGCAGACCTTATATGGCCCACAAACTGGATAGGCCCCTCTCCTGCATCATTTATCATCTAGGCTTTCTTATTTCTTTCACCCCAGTCCTGTTTTCCTACACTTTATCCCACCATAAGGAGCTACTTTTCTCTTTCTAACGTGCCATAGTTTTGCTTCTCTTTGGCACCCACCCATAACTCTCACCTGGATAGACACAACTCACCCTCCAATTAAAGTGGACATTTCCAACTCCAGAAAAAGTTATCCCTAGCTAAGTGTTCCTGTTAGTATTTCTGGATAACACATAACATAGCACTGTAATTTAATTTAAATAATGCTCATCCTTGATAAATATTGCCTTTCCTAATAGACAATAAGCTTTAATGAGAAAGTTATAATTTCAGTATATTTATCACTATATCCCAAGAATCTGACACATCAGGAATCCAAAAAGAATTGAATGAATTAATGCATGAATGAAAAAGGATTCAGCCTGGATGATTGAGCATGTAATGTGCCACTGCCTAAGTAAGGTAGCCAAGTAGGGGATGACTTGATGATTTGACTGGGGCAATGGCACTTCCATTTATATATGCATGTATGTGAGTATGTGGATGTGTGGGCATGTCTGAGTGCTGATTTCCTGCATGAGTTAATTGCATGTAACCATTTGAAATAGGCATGAGCACTCTGCACCTAACAAAGTTTGCCTTCAAGGGAAACCATTTTCACCAAGGTCTAACTTGGGGATTTTTCAGAGCCTAACTGACCTTAGGTTTGGGAAACAAGCTCTCCTATCCCACCTAAAGATTCAGGGAACTGACCTGTGAGTCGGCATGCAAGAGGCACAGAGACACTGAAAATGAGATTTAATCATATACCTGACAATGCAAGTTCTTTCCCCATCTTGCCAACACATAACTGACATCCTATTTATAGCAGATTTTTTTTGTCAATGCATTTTGTCAAGCGTTAAGCAAAAAGCTGAAAGTTGTATTAAAACTCAAAAACGGTTTGAAGAGTAATAGCCAGGCTCAGTTATATGGCAGGAACTTTTTAAACTATGATTAATTTGCCAAGCACTCTAGTGGATAAAGTAGCCAGAATGCAGGAACATAGCAACAATGCAAGCAGAGAGATGGAAGACACAAAAAGGAATACTAGAGATAGAAAACACTGTAACAGAAATGAAGAGTACATCTGGCAAGCTGCCAGCTAGATTGCCTACAACTGAAGAAAGAATAGCTGACCTTAAGGAAAGGTGAATAGAAACTTCCAAATTTGAAATGCAAACAGAAAAAAAAATCTGTAAAAATACAGAAGAGAATATTGATGAGTTGGGAGACAACTACCAAAGGTATAACAATACATGTAACATAAATTCCAGAAGGAAAACAAAGAAAGGAACAGAAGCAATATAAGAAGGAATAATAAAGGAGAATGTCCACAAATTGTCAGACACCAAATCACAGATCCAGGAAATTCAGAGAGTATCAAAGAGTGAAAACATCAAAAATAATACATATAAAAATAATATTCATTTTAGAAAGGTAATGATAAAAGCATAATCTTTTTTATTTTTTTATTTTTGACAGGCAGAGTGGACAGTGAGAGAGAGAGAGAGACAGAGAGAGAGAAAGGTCTTCCTTTTGCATTGGTTCACCCCCCAAAGGCCACTTGCTGGCATGCTGTGCCCATCCAAAGCCAGGAGCCAGGTGCTTCTCCTGGTTTCCCATGAGGGTGCAGGGCCCAAGCACTTGGGCCATCCTCCACTGCCTTTCCGGGCCACAGCAGAGAGCTGGACTGGAAGAGGGGCAACCGGAACAGAATCTGGTGCCCTGACTGGGACTAGAACCCGGTGTGCCAGTGCCACAGGCGGAGGATTAGCCTACTGAGCCGTGGCGCCGGCCAAAAGTATAATCTTGAAAGAAGCCAGGGTACAAAAATCAACATGCCTATAGTAGGGAAAGGATAAAAATTATATCCGCCTTCTCCTAGAAACTGTCAAGTACAATCAGAGGGGAGTGAAATATTTAACGTTGAGAGAAGAAAAGACACCCACCCAGAATTTTGTGTCATGTGAAATTATTCTTCAAAAGGGAAAGAGAAGTAAAGATTTTCTCAGATAAAAATTGAGGGAGTTTGTTGGCCAGGGACCTGTCTTGAAATGAATGTTAAAAGGATTTTTTTAGAGAGAAGGAAAAGGTTGCAAGTCTGAAACTCAGATCTACACAAAGAAAGGAAGAATGTCAGAGAAGGAAAGTGAAATAAAAAAATCTCATTCTTTGAAAGCAGAGAAATTGGGGGTGGACAGCGAGAGAGCGAGAGAGAAAGAGACAGAGAGAGAGAATGAGAATCCCCCAATCCCTGATTCATTCCCCAAATGCCCACAATAGAAGAGTTGGTTCACAGTGAAGCCAGGAACAAGAACTCCATCCAGGTCTCCACATGGGTGGCAGGGACCCAAGCACTTGAACCATCACCTGTGGCCTCCTAGAATGCATGAGCAGGAAACGATTGGAAGCGGAAGTGCCAGGCTTTGGTTCGATGCTCTGGCGTGAGATGCAGGCTCCCTGAACAGCAGCTGAATCCCTGCTGAAAATGAGCAGCAGTGTGTGCTGCATGCCCATCTGTTTTTCTTATTCATTTAAAAAAACATGTATTCATTAGTTTAGCAGGGGAGAGGAGAGGGAGGGAGGGAGGGAGGGAGGGAGAGAACTCTCTCATCTTCTTTCATTCCTCAATTGCCTGCAATGACTAGAACTAGGCTGGTGCTGAAGCCAGCAGCTAAGAACTCTGTCCAGGTCTCCCACGTGGGAGAATGAGCTCAATTATTTGAGCCATCACTGCTGCCTCTCAGGGTGCACATTAGCAGGAAGCTGGAATCGGAACCAGGAGTTAGAGCCAGGAACTGAATCCAGCACTCTGATGTGCAATGCAAGCACCTTAACTGAATAAACAACATAACAACTCATAGATTCATTAATACTTTAATGAGCCCAGCTCAAACTCATCTAATTCTCTCAAGAGACAAATAATTGACTGATGTTTTCCAACCTCCTAATGTTAGAAATTAAAATATGAAAAATGATGTTATAATTGGATGTGGCCTATATATAATGATAATCTCAAAACTTTGCCTTTGCTGTTCTATGGAAAATTAACCTGCAGCTGGGGCTGTGGCGTAGCAGATAAAGCAGCTGCCTGCAGTGCCAGCAGTGGGGCCTCTGAACCCACGTGGGAGACCCGGAAGAAGCTGTTGGCTCCTGGCTTTGGATCAGTCCCGCTCCAGCCGTTCTGACCATTTGGGGAGTAAACCAGTGGATAGAAGACCTCTCTCTCTGCCTCTGCCTCTCTGTAACTCTGCTTTTCAAATAAATAAATAAATAAATAAATAAATAAATCTTTTTTTAAATTAACCTTTTAGCTAAATTTGTGTTCTTATTGTTTATTCTTTCTTTTTTTAAAAAAAGATTTAATTTATTTATTTGAGAGGTAGAATTATAGTCAGAAAGAGGGAGAGAGACAGAAAGAAAGGTCATCCATCCGCTGGTTCACTCACCAAATGGCCACAATGGCATTGTTTCCCAGGCCATAGCAGAGAGCTGGATTGGAAGAGGAGCAGCTGGGACATGAACTGGCAGCCACATGGGATGCCGGTGCAGCAAAGGCTTAAACTACTGAGCCACAGCACTGCCCTAACCCCAAGGTTTTATTACCCAAAGTTATGAGACTGGGTAGCTTGAGCAGTAGGTGCTGAGCAGTGAGGATTCTCTGAGCATGTCTTCCTTAGAGGAAGATTGAGACCACGGATAAAGTTACTGGGGTATGGGCAAGACTTGGTCTGTCTAATACTGGGCTCTTCCAAGGTGTGAGGCGGCTAGTCTGCTAGTGGCTGCTACATTCCTTTCTACAGGTGCTTTGCTTTCCTTAGGCCCCTCACACACCGAGTAGTTTCTAACTTCCTACTTAACTAAACTCTCAAATAACTTTGGACATTCTGTTTGTCTCGGCCCTGTGTGTAGACCATATAGCCTAGGTGTGTAGGAGGCCATATCACCTGGGTCTGTGGAAGTTTGTAAATGTAAAAAAAAAAGAAAAAAGTATAAACTCTGATGTTTGCACAATGATACAATCACCCAGTGTTGCATTTCTCAACACATATTCCCAGCATTAGCAGACAATTGGCTAAGTGTAAGGATACTGGCGTAGTAAGAGCAAAAGAGCTGTTACCTCTCCAAGACCCAGAAGTAATTAAGGGAAGAAGCTGGTACAGAGCATAAAGGAGACACTGCAAGCAGTAACCTTTGGCTCAGCGGTACAGTGAGTCTCAGGTTCTTGGGAGGGACAGAGCTAAAGCAATGGCAATCTGGCCTCATGTTTTCCCTCCCTCCAATTCCTTCACTGAGGTTTTCCACTGGGAATCAACCAGGTCAACTTCTTAGGGCATGGTGAAGAAGGGTGGAAAGAGCAATTAGAAGAGAGGTCCAAAGACAGAACACATGGCTGCAACAATCTGAGTGACTTTTCAGTATGCAGGGCCTCCAATCAGCCATTAGGAAAAATAGATCCACAGTGACCTTCAACCAGACTTAGCAGGGTGTGTGGTTGTGTCTGTGTGTGTGTGTGTGTGTGCGTGTGTGAACAGGAAAGAAGGAAGGCACAGCTAGGAGTTCTCCCACTAAAACCTGTAGGATTGCACACATATGTGGTCACACACACGGGAAATAAAGAGAAAAAGTATGAGTGGAGTTTAACTCTTTTTTTCCCTAAATATGCAGATGTCTGGTGTGATTTGATCCAGGATCTAAAGCTGCCTTACAAGTTTATTGAATATTTCCAGAAAACAACAAAGATACCAAGACTTCATCCATTTGTTTGCCAAATCATTGTCTATAAATAATTAAGTGGGGAAAGGTTTGAATGCAGCTGTCACCAAGTTGAAAAAAAATGGTATTCAGTTTGGGAGGATATCTTTTGCCCAAAATTATTACTACTATTTTTTATAGCTTAGCATATTTTAGAGAGTAAGGGGAATACACAGGAAGGTGAGGGCTTTATAAAAGGGAAAAGGGGTTTAGAAAAGTGAGCTAGGCAGAGAGCAGGCCAGGAGCCATGTACGAGAAATCCACAGGCTGGAAAAGTGGCATGAAATACAAACTATGCAAGTAATATTAATGCCTATTTTATCTGATTGATTGATTGATTGATTGATTGATTTGGAAGGTAAAGCTTAAAAGACAGAGGGAGAGAGACAGAGACAGAGAGACAGAGACTATCTTCCATTTGCTGATTCATTCCTCTAGATGACTGCAAATGCCAGGGCTGAGCCAGGTCACAGCCAGGAGCCATCTTCATCTGGTTCTCCCATGGGTGCAGGGGCCCAAGCACTTGGGCCATTTTTGCTCTTTTCCCCGGCTCTTTGCAGGGAGCTGGACTGGAATTGGAGTAGTCCGGACATGAACTAGTGCCCATATGGGATGCCAGTGCCACAAACAGTGGCTTCACCCACTATACCACAACTCTGGCCCTGTACAATGCCTCTTTTAATACTTGTATTTCTTTTGCAAATATTTATTAAATACTTCAAATAGATTAATGACTTTTCTTGGAAACATAAATGTCACCTAATTATTCTTTTTGCTAACTGCGATATCCCAAGTTGTTTTTGAGTATTATTCTCTCTGTTTATCATAGTCAGGAAAACTTAGGAGAAACTTTGAAATAGGGGAGAAAGATTACTAAGTAGCTGTCTTTTAGTTATTTTTCCTTTCATGTTGTCTGAGATATTTTGTAACTCTGTGAAGTTATAAAAACTGAAAATATGGCAAATATTTTGTCCATAGGTATATAAATAAACTCTGTCCAGTGGAAAGCAATTAATCATTTCTCACAGATACTGACCAACTTTGCCCATATGGTATTTGCAAATCCAGTTCACCATTCGTCAATACCTACTACTACATGTGTACTTCAAAACCTTCCTAGGAAGTTGGTTGGAAATATATTTATACAGCTACAAATCTGTTGAGATCCATGCCCAGTTTGTTCCTAGTGCACATTTTTACATGAATTTTTAAATTTTTATTTGTTTAGTTGAAAGGCACAGAGAGAATGACCTCCCACCCTCTGGTTCACTCCACAAATGCCCGCAACAAACGGGAATTGGATGGGGCTGAAGCTGGGAGCCTAGAACTCACTCCAGGTCTCCCTCATGGGTGTCAGGTCCTCACTCAGTCACCTGCATCTTCACCACTGCCTCCTAGGTCTGCATTCAGAAGCTGAAGTCAAGGAACACAGCCAGCCACTGAATCTGGACCCTTAACACTGGACAACTGTACTCTAATCAGCGTCTTAACTGCGAAGACAAATGTCTGCTCAACTTGAACTTTTTGAAGACCGCGTACAGTTTTGTGAATTCTCCTTGAAGCCAGTCGCTAAGTCTTGCTGTTAATTGATGTGCTCAGTGAAACCTTTGACATGTGTCTAGTTTGTGTTTGCAAGAGTGTCATCATTTTGTTGCTTAAAGAAGTATCCTTGGCTGGTGCCGCGGCTAATCCTCTGCCTGCGGTGCCGGCACACTGGGTTCTAGTCCTGGTTGGGGCACCGGATTCTGTCCCCGTTGCCCCTCTTCCAGGCCAGCTCTCTGCTGTGGCCAGGGAGTGCAGTGGAGGATGGCCCTGCACACCATGGGAGACCAGGAGAAGCACCTGGCTCCTGGCTTTGGATCAGTGCAGCACCAGTCATAGCAGCCATTTGGGGGGTGAACCAACGGAAGAAAGACCTTTCTCTCTGTCTCTCTCTCTCACTGTCTAACTCTGCCTATAAAAAAGAAAGAAAGAAAGAAAGAAAGAAAGAAAGAAAGAAAGAAAGAAAGAAAGAAAAAAAAAAAAAAAAAAAAGAAGTATCCTCCACTGATAGCCTGATTAAAACCCAAGCTTGTGAGTGAAGTGGAGAAGACACATTGGTTTCTCAAGCAGCTGCAAAGGCCGGGGCTGATTCCCTGGAGGGTGAAAGAAGGATTGCTCAGCGGCAGTTCGAGTAAACATCAATTTAAGCACCATAGGCTTTATGTGTCAAGTTGATAAAGGAAACAACTTAAAACGACAAACACACACAATGCTTCTTAACTTGATCTGTGGTTTTTATGATCAACGGCGGTACTTAAAAAGCCTGCTGTGTAGTACTTCGAAAATACCTCCGAGAATGACAGGGTATGATTTCCCTTCTTTTTTTATGATACAGAAAAAAGTAATTTTATTGTTGTTTGAATATTTTTATACACATCCTTCACGCTTGGGCTCCCTTATCATGAAAATTGAGGGTTTCCTACTGTTCCATACTGTTATCAGGTTAAGGAGAAAAGGTTTACATCGCATGCAAGATTAATTAGGTCTTTGCCAAGTTTAAACGTATCATCTATATTGTGTAGGCTTAGAGAGAACTTGGCAGCATCGTCAATCACTTTCCTATTTGCCCATGTACAAGAATGTATAAAAAAATCTGAAGGCTAGCTTGCTTTGCGTATAGTTACAGCGAGAAATATTTTCCTTTGAAATTTTTTTGATTTCATGTAAAATTAATCAACAAGTAACTTTGATAATACTCCAAGGGTTCAATCTATATGGAATGTCAATATTAAAGTTAATAAATAGGTCCCACATTGTGGTCCAGTGGATTAAGCTGCTGCCTGCAACACTGGCATCCCATAAGAGCAGCAGGTCAAGTCCCATCCAGAATCTTAATAGTGCATCTGGGAAATCAGCAGGAGACGGCATGGGTGTGTGGGCCCCTGCAACCAATGTGTAAAAATCGCTTGAAGCTCCTGGCTCCCGGATTTGGTTTGGCCCAAGCTCAGCCATTGCAGCCATTTGGGGAGTGAACCACCAGATGGAAGTTCCCTCTCCTTCCCTCTCTCTGTCCCTTCCTCTTTCTCTGCCTTTCAAATAAATAAGTAAATCTCCTTTAAAATGAGTTCATATAGTTTAATCTGCATTCTTTAACTCATGTATTATGGTTAATGACTTAAACTTATACTTAGCTGAGATGAGCAATTACAAATAAAAACTTAGATACATTCAAAGATTGTTTAGTAAATGGCACTTGGGTTTAAATAAACAAAAACCCTAATACATGGTTTGGATTGAGATCTGATAACCCATTTGAATAGACATAATATTGAAGGAAATTATATCATTATATGCTAATGACAGATCTTGTTAAGAATGTCAGTAGGGGGCCGGTGTTGTGTCCTAGCTGGCTGGGATGCCACCTGCAATGCCACATCCCATATGGGTGTTGGTGGGAGTCTGACTGCTCCACATCCACTCTATCTCCCTTGGGATGCACCTAAAAAGCAGCAGAGATGGCCTAAGTCCTTAGGCACATGCACCCATATGGGAGACCTGGAAGAAGCTCCTGGCTCCTGCTTACAGGCTGGCCCAACCCCGGCTGTTGTGGCCATTTGGAGAATGAACCAGCAGATGAAAGGTCTCTCTGTCTGTCTGTCTCTCTCTCTCTCTCAAGTAAATAAATAATTCTTTAAAAAATTTTCAATACAGCAAAAATAGACTTTCCTCATAGCTTGGCTGCTAAGGAATAGGACAAAAACATCATTTCAATCTCATTTCCTATAGACTCTGAAATTTTGAATTTATTGGCTGATGAAAATAGGCATAATCCCTACCATCTATCATTTAAATAAATTGTGATTTATTATGATTGACCCCAAAGGACATAGTGACCTATCAAAATATTTTCAGCTGCCAGATATGCAAAGCCAAGGCACTCTGGCAAATAAAAAAAATGTCCTACATAGAGGACCTCTATGTGAAGACTCCATGGAAAGAAGTGGCCACCAAAGAAGGTTGTACTTTTCTCTGAAAGAAGGAGAAAACTTCCACTTTGCTATGGCTTTGTTGAGCTACTGGATCCAAAAGTTTTCCATAGTCAAGGCAGCTCATGTCAAGAGCCTTGGGTGATCACTGATGTCATACATAAGAGTGTTATTTGGTAAATAAACAACAAGAGTCACTGTGTACTAATTTCCCATGCAGGACCTCTGTCCCCAAAGAATTGTATCATAAGACTTAATAGTAAAACTTATTCTCAAGAATCACTTCCTTTTAGTGTATTCATTGAGAATATCATTATGCCCCATAAGTTATAGTCCTGTCTAAAAGCTCACAAAAGATGTATTATTCTTGGGTCCTTTTTTAAAGATAATTAAGTTTTTAAAAGGAAAAAAAGGGGGAGGAAGGAAGGGAAAAGAAGGGGAAAAAAGCAAAATCACCTTTGAGAAGCAATAAATTGAACAGCCTTTGTCTAGACTGCTGAGGAATAGTTTTCTTATTTTTTTTATACCTTTCTTTTTCCTTTTCTTTCTCAGACTAAACAGGAGAGGGAGGAGGAAGAGGATGGGAGAGTGAGTGGGAGGGTGGGTATGGTGGGGAGAATTACCATGTTTCTAATGTTGCATTTATGAGATACATACAAAAAGCAAAAGCAAAGTGAATGAAAACAAACAAACAAAAGTATTCTCAGCACCAGAAATTCATTTCAATTAGTAGTGTCGTAGTGTTAAGTGCAGTGAATGGTAGCAACTTTGTTCCATTTCTTGTGTGGATCTCAATGACTCCCAGTCAGTTCTGAGTGCAGCCAGGAATGTAGGAGCATTTGAGGCTGATGAACAGGGAATGAAGAACAAATAGCTCTGATCTGTTGACTCTGTTACTCAACCTTTTCTTTGCTTGGGCCACACTAATAGTTATTCTCAAACTGGAAGACTATGATTAAGAACAAGCCTTATCATAGGGTAATCCAAACATAAAGCATAAAGCATATATGTTTACTGGTAAAGGAGAAATAGGACATCAGTCTCCAACTAGACTTCAGGCCAGAAGGTAAGTCTATTTGTGATATTCATAGATGTAAAATTGAGCTCAAAACTAAGGTGCTAATTTAGCAAAAAACACAATTTTTTAAGAATAATAGGCCACTGATATCCATTATAAATGGAATAGTCCCCCACCATCTCTTTGGACAGATGTCCAAGGAAAATGTCTTGGTTTCTGTCTCCAGGGCAAAGCGTATATGTCTTCACAGGCATTTAAAAATTTCAGATTCCATGATTTGGTGTGCATAGTTCAATACAAGGCTAAGTACAAATGACAGATCTATTTTAAATATCATTCATCTCTTACCACACACATTATCTTATATCTCTCTAATGCACAGACACACAAATATGTAAAATAAATATTGTATAGGTTCTGCACTGTTAAAAATAACAAATTTAAACTTTGAAGTCAGACTTTAAGAACAATAAAAAAATTCTGTTAATGTTTTGAGTGTTTAAAAATATGTTCTCTATTTCAGAACCTTCTTATTTATTTTCACTTTATTTATTTGAGAGGTAAAAGGAAACAGAAAGACACAAAACAGTGACAGACAGAATCCCCATCCACTAGTTCATTTCCCAACTTCCTGTTGACGATGAAAGCCAGGGACCTCAATTCTGTCTCCCATGAGAGTGTCAAGGACCCGACTATTTGAGCCATCACCTGCTCCTCCCAGGGTGCACGCTGGCAGGAAGCTGGAATCAGGAGCAGAGCGGGGCTCAAACCCATTGGACGTGTTCTTCCCAAGTGGCATCTTCACTGCTAGGCCACACCCTTGCCTCTTTAGTGTATTGACACCAGGCTTTTCACACAGAAATTTTATACTCTTGTTTCATCAATAAATGATATTGCATTCGTCAAAAATCAGTGAGAGTTCACACTTTCCAATAATGTCAAATACACATGATGCCACTTTTTCAATTCCAGGGTCATTGCAGTCTTATCTCACTTCGGGTGTATAAAAGGTTTGCTTTTATTCTGATGCATTTCTGCCTTACTGTCCTTAAGAATGAGAACCCTTGTCTACAAGATAGGCACCCTTCCCCTCTTAACAAAGCATTGTTGGCCCACACCAACCAGGAGGAAGCACCTGGTTCCTGGCTTTGGATAGGCACAGCGCGCCAGCCGTAGCGGCCATTTTGGGGGTGAACCAATGGAAGGAAGACCTTTCTCTCTGTTTCTCTCACTGTCTAACTCTGCCTGTCAAAAAAAAAAAAAAAAGTAGAAGCACTGTTGCTTCCCATCGCCCATAAAATGTCCCATGGTCACCTTACTGAAATTCCCAATCCTCCTTTCCTCTTAAGGAAACCCTGGTTTTCTGTAGTGAAACAATGGAACAGTGAAAGGAGAGCCAGGCCGTGAGAAAAGCAGATGTGCATCATCCCTACCGTGGCAGCCCGGTGACACCAGCAGGTGCAGAGGCCAAATCACAGCTTCAACTAAATTGTAGTAAGTGTGAGCTTTTCTCATTTTACTATGTCACCCTTGGGTCAGTTTAACTATATCCAGGGACTTCCAGTACTACTGGCACTGTGCATACGTAGCACATTGTTGATCCCTAATGTTTCTGTCCCTTTCCGAAAAACAGACCAAGTAGAAAGTAAAGTCTTTAGTCCCTGACACTACACTATACTGCTGTATTGCACTTTATCCAACTTTTTTTTTTACTTTTATTTAGTAAATATAAGTTTCCAAAGTACAGTTTATGGATTACAATGGTTTTCCCCCCCATAATTTCCCTCCCACTCACACCCCTCCCATCTCCCACTCCCTCTCCCATTCCATTCACATCAAGATTCATTTTCAATTCTCTTTATATACAGAAGATCGATTTAGTATATATTAAGCAAAGATTTCATCAGTTTGCACCCACACAGAAACACAAAATGTAAAATACTGTTTCAGTACTAGTTATAGCTTTACTCCACATTGGACAACACATTAAGGACAGATCCCACATCAGAAGTAAGTACACAGTGACTCCTGTTGTTGACTTAACAATTTGACACTCTTGTTTATGGCGTCAGTAATCTCCCTAGGCTCTAGTCATGAGTTGCCAAGGCTATGGAAGCCTTTTGAGTTCGCCAACTTCGATCTTATTCAGACAGGGTCATAGTCAAAGTAGAAGTTCTCTCCTCCCTTCAGAGAAAGGTACCTCCTTCTTTGCTGGCCCTGTTCTTTCCCCTGGGATCGCTCACAGAGTTCTTTCAATTAGGTCTTTTTTTTTTTTTTATGGGGCATGTACTCTATAGAACACTATACAGCAGTCAAAAACAATGAAATCTGGTCATTTGCAACAAAATGGAGGAATCTGGAAAACATTATGCTGAGTGAATTAAGCAGTCCCAAAGGGACAAATATCATATGTTCTCCCTGATCGGTGACAACTTTATCCCTTTTAGTTTTTTTTGTTTTTTTTTTTTTGTTCTAGTACTATTGGTTGAACTCTGTAACTAACACACAATTATTCTTAGGTGTTTAAATTTTAACTGAAAAGTGATCCCTGTTAAATATAAGAGTGGCAATAAGAGAGGGAGGAGATGTACAATTTGGGACATGCTGAAGCTGACTTGCCCCAAATGGTAGTGTTAGAAATGTGCCAGGGGATTCCAATACAATCCCATCAAGGTGGCATGTACCAATGCCATCTCACTAGTCCAAGTGATCAATTACAGTTCACAATTGATCACATTCATAGGTCTAAGAGTCAAAGGGATCACACAAACAAGAATAGTGTCTGCAAATACTAACTGATAGAATCAAAAAGGGAGAGAACGATCCAACATGGGAAGCGGGATACACAGCATACTCATAGAATGGCAGATGTCCTAAATAGCACTCTGGCCTCAGAATCAGTTCTTAAGGCATTCGGATCTGGCTGAAGAGCCCATGAGAGTATTTTAGGCATGGAAAGCCAAGACACTCTGGGAAAAAAAAAAAGACTTTATCCAACTTTTAAAACATGTATGCATTTATTTAAAAGGTAGAGCAACAGAGAGAGAGAGAGAGAGAGAGGTAAAGAGAGAAATAAAGGGAAGGAGGGAGGAAGGGAAGGAGAGAGAAAGAGAGAGAGAGCGAGAGAGAGACATCGTCCATGCATTGATTCACTCCCCAAGTGACCACAACAGCCAGCGAAGGGCTTTGTCAAGAGCCAGGCACTCCATCTGGGTCTCCAACGTGAGGAGTAGAAACCCAAGCATTTAGGCCCATTATCCACTGCCTTCCCAAGAGCATAGCAGGAAGTAGGTTTGGAATCAGAGTAGCTGGCACCCAAACCAGCACTATGATATGGTTTAAACAGTGGCTTAATAGGCTGCACTGCAATGCCAGCCCCTTGTTCAATTTTTGGTAACATTTTCACGCCATACAGAAGGACTTGACATTGATCCTTTCATGTAAGATTGGATTATACCTTATCAATAGGATTTCATTTAAGAACATATAGAATAGATATAAATTAGCTATAAACAAAATGGTTATATATTTACATCAACATGGAAATATATCTAATACACACTAATTGAAAACAGAAAGCAGATCTTAGAATGGGTGTCACAGAATACTCAAATCATTCCAGCTGTGTTTTAAATCGTATTGAAAGAAATGAAACAGTAAGCACAGATTTGTCCATGACATCCTCTGCGCCTGTCACACTCATTTGCTCCGTCCCTTCTCTCAGGCTGGTTTTACTCTAAGCATCTTTCAGGTGAGAGGAAGGAATCCCGGCAGCTCTGCAGAGTGATGCTACTTTTTGTTGAATGACAAACTGCTGCACTGCCCTTATGAAGTTGGCAGATAATATCTAACCCACCACAGATGCTGTGATTGAAAGCTATCTGATGGTCATTTAACCTCAGGCAATAACTTTCTCCCAAAACGTGTTCCCCACCAGCGAGCTACAGATTGATGGAAGCCTAATAATTGCAATCAAATTTTCCCCAGGGCAGGCTGCCAACACCACTCCCATTTATACCCAGATTATTTACTGACACCTGTTATAATCCCCCTCTGAGCTGTTGGGCCTTCTGATTGACTGAGGGCCTGCTTCCCGGCTCAAACTGCATTGAAGGAAAAATGACTTTAAAAAATGTCTTTAGAAATGGACCATATTTAAGGCGATGAGTTACATGGCTGAGAGGAGGCAATGATACCAAAACATTTGGTAAACGTCCCCTTTGTGTATTCTATTTGGATTCTTGCCTTCTTTTTTAAAAATTAATTAATAAGTTATTTGACATGCAGAAAGCTAGGGCATCTGTCTCCTTTTTTAAAGATTTATTTATTTTGAAGGCAGAGTGTCGGGTGTGTGTGGGGGGGTGAGCTTCAGTCTATTCATTCAATCCTCAAATGGCCCTAACAGGCAGGGCTGGGCCAGGAGTCAGGAACTCTATCCGGGTCTCCCACATGGATTGCAGGAGCCCAAGCACTTGCATCATCTTCCACTGCTTTCCCAGGATACATTTGCAGGAAGCTGGATGGGACATGGAGTCTCCAGGACACAAACGGGCACTCCAATATGGAATACAGGTGACCAAAGCAACAGCCTAACCTGCTGTGCCACAATCCTGGTCCCTGGTAGGGTTTATTCCTCACTAGCCAGAGGAGTTAGGAGTTTATTGGTGATTTCAGTGAAAATGCCTTCAACAATTCCCTTCAACAGGATGAAAAGTAGCTAACAGATGCTTATTAGGGAAGAATTAAACTTCGGGATATCAGGTGACTCACCAAAGCTGGAAGTCCACTGTTTTATTGTGCTTCTCTCTCCTTTGTAATAATTATACGCTTGGAGTGATATATCATCTACATATGTGTCAACAGCTCTAAATACTGATGTCCTGTGAGCAGCATGTGACAATATGTAGAGTGTTTTGTAGTTCTAGCTATTTGGCCTCTCCTTCTGCCATACAAGTGTTTAGCTTGTGATCCTCCGTCTTCAAACCTGCAATACTTTTTCCATGATCCTCACTGTCAGCACAAGATCTTGCTTGCTCATGCACCGAAAAAGTAAAGGAAACTGAAGGAAGTTTTCATGACATCCTACAGTCACATCTTCCCACCTGTGCCCACTGTGCATCTGTTACTTGTGGCCATCCATGGTAATACAGGTGTGTTCCTCTGTGAGGCCGAGATTTCCATCGTGCCCCAGCTTTCATTCCTCTTCTCTACTCAGGAATATTCCTCAAAGTGTCTTCTGCATATCTTGTGCGTCATGGATTTTTTTCTTTTCATAAGATTATTGAAGTCAGCATACCGTCAAGTCTTTACTTTCTCTCACATCAGAAAGAAGCCAGTGAAATATCTTCTTTGGATCACACATATGCCTCAATGATGTCTAAAATCATTTCACCTGAGTTTTTGGGCTTCTTATTCCAATGCAGCTGTTTCCTTCTGATTCTCACATTACTTCCAGATTCCTACCTCAAGGGAAAGTTACAAATATATCATCACATTCGGAAGCTCCTGGATCCCAGCTTCAGATCAATGCAGCTCCAGCCATTGCGGCCATTTGGGGAGTGAACCAGCAGATGGAGGACTTCTCTCTCATCTCTGCCTCTGCCTCTCTGTAACTCTTGCTTTCAAATAAATGAATAAATAAATCTTTTTTTAAATCCTTTGATTTGGCACCACTGTGGGCGTTTCTGATTTTTAACAAAAGTGTCTATAAGTCACATTGCTTGGCAATGCCCTAGATTCAATATTGGCTCAGAAACCACTTCTTAACTTGGATAGCACTTGCCACCTGGGAAAGTTAAGAATGTTCAGAAAGACCAAGTCTTGGCCCTCTTCTAACAGTCCTTCCTCAATTCATCTTCCACTTTCACATTTCTCTCTAAGTAGGACAAAGAAATCCCTGGTCATAGTTCACACTTTCCTTGGGAAGTTCCGTGGCTGGGTCACACAGGGGATCAGGCACATTTCTACTTTGCACTTTAGAGAAGGCAGTCATGCTGCTCATCTTTTGAGCATCCAGGCTTGCCTCCCTGCAGTTTCCAATAATACATTCCTGGCCTCCTTTTGTGACCTAAGAGAGACACTGTCCTTGCTGTTCAGAATTCTAATTGTCTGATGAGGCCATGCAAGTTTTCTAGAACATTCTTCAAATTCCTTCTAGACTCCACTCACTGCTTGTTGATGCGAAGGTCACCACCACATTTAGGTGTTTGCTGGGGAAGCAGCAAATCTGCCAGTGCTAAAATTACGAGTCGTTATCTATTGTGGGATAACAAAACGTTCCATACCCTACCAACTGAAAACAAACAAGCAAACAAACCTACCAAAAACGTCTGAGCAGGCATTGGGCGTGCCATTAAGATGCCTATTGCGATGCCTGCATTCCACAGAGGAGTGCCTGGGTTCGGTTTTTGCTCCACTTCTGATACTAGATTCCTGTTCATGTGTACCTTGAGATGCAGTGGTAATGGCTCAAGAAGTTGGGTTCCTAAAGAATAAAAATGCTGATATCTGCCTACTACTATTGCTGTAAGTGTTACACCATCCTGCATATCTGACCCAGGAAATTTTGTCATCACCCAGTATCCAAGAAGCTCTAACAGACTTCTCAACTGAGAAGAATCTCAGGCTCTTCATTGTTTTGATAATAGTTTTTGCAGATCTATTATATTTTGATAAAGTCCTTTTTGTTGCGCCACTATTTGGATGTTCTTCTATTAAGTTTCCCATCCTTCATTTACTTTTGAGGTAAGATGATACCTGATTCAGTTGTTTTAGACTCCAGTGACTCAGAAACCACTGAGTGTTCCCACTTAATGTGTTTATGCATGTCATTAAATGGAAATAAAAACAAAAACTAAATTGTCATTTGGGAAGTTTTCTACTCCTATCAGTGTACTTTTTATTCTACTCATGTTCCCCTTCTAGAAAACACCAGCGATTTAGATCATGTGGGAACAACTTACACATAAAAACATTCTGTGTGTATTCTCTGAAGATTTGGAAAACTGCCATTTACTTGCAAAATATTTCTGTACTGAGGAGCACCTGTGAATCCTGGAGCACAGCCTGAGTGTCCCTACAGGTCCTGTACACCCAAACAGTGAACACCTGTGTGCTCGGCCATGAAGCCAGTGACCTTGTGCCAAAGGAAGGTGAACTTGGCAGGAAGATTGCCATTGTATGACAGAAGCCTGGTGATGGCTTTGGGAAATGATTACAGAGGTATTCTGCTGGGAAGTTCTTTTGTAGGTGAGCATGATTTTTATCTGCTACACATCCATTCACTTAACAGAGATTACCATTTTATTGGTATGGTTCAGTTGAAAAAAAAAAAAAAAGAACCCACTCTAGGCATTCTGAGTGGAAAATAGAGAATTAAACAGGGCTTCCAAAGCCACTGGGAAGGTGGAAGAATGAAGTTGAAGGAAGTTGTTAGGAATTCCCAAATGGTAGTGGTATCAAAGTCACTATCACCAATGGAACTAGCCACCAGCAGAGAAGATGTCCACACCACAGATAAACATTTATGTCTGCCATCACCCAATGCCAACAGACCTGCTGACAGCAGCATAATGGCATTGTATTTCTCTTCTGCCTACCAAATTTTGCACAATTACCTCGACAGGATAGATTCTAACCTGATGTCCAGAGAATCTAAATATCAAAGTTTCCAGACTTTATATTCCTACAGCACAAGGAAGAACTTAAAAGAGTGAGGATAGTAGTATCAACAAATTATATCTAATGGAATCTAATTTTTGTCACTCTTACAAATGTTATTCAAAAACTAAGGGTGTGGCCACTGTGGTGCAGTGGGTTAAGTCTCTGCTTGGGATGCTGGCATCCCACATTAGAGTGCTGATTTGAGTCCAGCTACTGTTTCTGACCCAGCTTCTTGCTAAAATGTCTGGGAGCTGAGATGATGGTTCAAGTACTTGGTTCCTTGCCACTCACATGGGAGACCTAGATGGAGTTACTGGCTCCTGATGTTGGCCTGGCCTAGCCTCTGCCATTGCAGCAATTTGGGAAGTAAATCTCTCTCTCTCTCTCTCTCTCTCCCTTTCAAATAAATCAATGAATCTTTTTAAAAACTATTTAGGGGGAAAATACCTAGATTTTTTTAAGGGGTCAGTGTTGCACTACTGCTCCGCTTCTCATCCAGCTCCTTCTTAATGCACCCAGAACAAAAGAGGAAGATGACCCAAGTACTTGGGCCTCTGTCACCCGCCCATGTGCAAGACTAAGATGGAGTTCTTGATCCTGAATTTGGCTGGTACAGCCATTTTGGTGTGTGAACCAGCAGAAGGAAGATTCTCTCTCTCTCTCTCTTGCTCTCTCTGTCTCTCTCTCTCCCTCTCTGTTCTCTGCCTTTTGAAAAATAAATAATCTTTAAATAATTTTTAAAAGAACAGCAATAAAAAAGTGTTTTTAAAACAATTGTTTATGCATAGATTTGATATTTAGTAATGACAAAAGATAAATACTAATAAATAGGAGGTATGAATCCTATCATCTATGAAGTTTTGTATAATAAAATTCAAATTATGTATAAATAGAATAAGATTTTATACTGTTTCTTTCTTTTTAAAAGTATTTATTTATTTGAAAAGCAGAGTTACAGAGACAGAGGGAGACAGAAAGAGAGACAGAGACATCTTCCACCTGATTCACTCCCCAAATGGCCACAAAAGCCAGAGCTAGGCCAAGCTGAAGCTAGGGCCATTTGGTGAGCATCCCCTTGGGACACAAATATCAACTTAGACTGTTCTGAAAACACAACCCATTACATTTATCCCATATTTTTGGTTATCAGTCTTCTTATTTGTCCTCCCAGATCCTGGGTTACATATAAATAACTACTGGTTCTTTACATCCCGCTATCTCTATTTTTAGGAAAGGGGAGAAATAAACTGTTCTGCAATCCTTCCTCATGGAAGTTACCTTATCCAGTGTCCTCACACAAATGAGTAAACCATTTTCAATTCATTTAAACATACCATACAGAATTTTCTGTAAGAGGCTTCATTTATATCTATCTATCTCTGTATCTATATCAACCTATCTATATATTATACTAGTTATATTTTTATACTACGTGTATATATATATATATATATGTCTATTCTTTTAGTTGATGGTGAGCCCCCCCCCACAAATACATGTGTATATTGAGACAAGCAGTGGACCAGATCTCTAGTTGAATCACAGAGTATACCAACAAATTTTTATCCTGAAACACACTTATGCCTTGAGTATCTATTTGAGATAGATTTCTTTGTGCATAACTTCTTGAATTGTAGAATGCTCCCAGGTGTTTCTGGCTCTGTGTGAAGTTGCACAACTTTGCAGTGTCATTTGCTTTGATTTTCTATTCCAGGCTTCTATCATCACTATTCAGCACCTCAATCGCACCAGAGGTACGTCAAACACCATAACACCTATTGAGTCACATGGGTGAATGGAAAAACAATATAATTTACAGAGTTAATACCAGTTATGTAACCATTTCTTTCTTTGCATCCCTGTGAAAGTTGGCAAATATGGGTCAATAGTAAATTAGGTTAAGGAAGAATTCTAAAATGTTACATCTTTATTAGGAAAAGGTGATGCAAATCATTAAAAGGACTATCAGGAACAAGTGCATTGACAAATTACATTGATAATTACAATGACAGGATTAGAAAGATGAGAAAGGAAATGTTTGGAAAGTCATTTAATTAGGCCAAGTAGGAAATGTTAGGGTTTATAATGAAGGCCATGGAAACAATAGTTGAGAAAATGAGATTCAACTGAGAAGAGTTAAGATGAAAAATAACTTGACATAGTGAGTGATCAATTATGAAAGCAGAGAGAGAGGTGTTGAATACGATGTCTAGACCTGACCTCATGTTTTGACAATTGATTGGCTAATGGTGTCCTTATCAAAAACAGAGAATGTAGTACAAAGAGATTCCAAAGCAAGGCTGAAACAGGGAAGCATTACATTTTTTTACAAGACTTTGATGTTTTAGGGGACATTTTCTAGTGATGTGAGGCCAGAGGAGAGAACTGAAGTTTGAACTCTTGACTTAGAAGTCAATAGTATTTGACTATTGACTATTAAATCAACAGAAGTTAGCAGCATATCCTTTAAAACTGCGAAGCTGCTGTTGATACACATTTAATACTAGTGATGTAGATGTTGTTGGAAGTTTATTGACTCTTCCCATTATTACTGATGATTTCATCAATGTCTTAACCTTCATTTTAATATACCAGGAGATTTGTGGGTCAGGGATTTGGAGAGGGCTCAAATGGGCAGTTTTTGTTATCTCATGCAGTTACAATCCATTGTTAGCTGCCATTCTAGTTATGTGAAGGCTGTGCTGTGTTGATGTCAAAGTTGGCTCACTCCCATGGCTGCTGGCTGGAAGCTCCACTGTGCAGTGGACCTGTGAAATCTTGTTCACAGGGTTGTGGCCTCAGGGTAGTTGGAAATCCTACATGATAACTGAATACTCTGTGTGTAATGGTACCAGCACAGGGCAGAGTTCCTGCTGGTTACATTCTATGACCTAGAGTGAGACTCCATGCAACTTCACTGTCTTGAATTTATGACTATAAATGAATCACAAGTTTCAGCATAAATACCAGAGATGACATAGGTCCTCTTTGCAGTGGAATAAAGGCCAAAGATATTGGAGATATGAAGGGTGTTCAAAACATTCTTGGAAAACATACTGTGAAATAATTCTACATGGATTTCAAAATGTTCAAATACATTTAAACTTTAATTCCATTTTGCACAAACTTTTTGAAATACTTTTGCATGTTTTAAACCTGGCAAATTACCATCCCAAATGGGGCTTCTTCTTAGTCCTCTTACATTAGTTTTGTATTAGGTGGTAACGATAGCCCAAATTCAATGGCTTGAAACATAATTATCCCACATTTCTGGAGGTCAGGCAGCAGTGACACAGCTTGTGTTCTTTCTTGCTGCCATCACAGAGACTCAGTTCCTTCCTTTCTGCCTTCCAGAGGCCTCCCACGGCTCTTGGCCACATTATCATGACATCTGTGTCCTGTTTCACATGCCCTTCTCTGACTTTGACTCTGATTCTCCCGCCTCCTCTGATAAGAACTCTGGTAGTTATATTAACCTTCTGGTTAATGCAGGGCCATCTCCTATCTCAAAACTTACAATAAAATACGTAAAGCCCTTTTACTCCATAAGTTAACAAATGCACAATTTCTAGGAATTAGGATGTGGACACCTCTGGGTAGGATCCTTGTCTGACTCATCACACCCATCGCTGAGGAGATTTGGACTGTAGCTCTCCATTCTCTTCTCATCTGCAGGGTTTCTGGTGGGAAATCAGCTGGAGATCCTCTGAGAGTAAGCTGGTGTTTCTCCCATGCACACTTGATAATCTTTTATGCTTTACCATTGAACGTTTGACTATGTATGTGTCACGGGTAAGATCTTTTCTGATCATGTCTATTAGGATTTCTATGTGCTTCCTGTATTTGGATGTCTCTTTCTTTCTTCAAATTAGGGAGGTTTTCTTCCATTGTTTCGCTAAATAGTCCTTGTAATCTGTTCTCTCTTTCCATACCTTCAGGAACTCATAAGACCTGTATGTTTGGTCATTTGTACAGTATCCTATAGTCTCAAACATTATTTTCAATATTTCTAAATTTTTCTTCATTTTTGTTTTTGTTTGAGATATTTTCAAGTATTTGAAAGCTCAGACATTCTTCTGTATAACCAAGTCTGTTTTGAGACTTTCCGTTGTATTTTTAGCTTGATATATTGAATTCTTCATTTCTAATATTTCAGTTTGATCTCTCTTTAATATCTCTATCTCTGGGCAAAATTTATCATACATATCATGTATGGGCTTCTTTTTAAAAAAAAGATTATTTATTTGAAAGGCAGAGTTACAGAGATGCAGAGGCAGAGAGAGAGACAAATCTTCTATCCACTGGTTCACTCCTCAAATAGCCACAATGGCTAGGGCCAGGAGCCAGGAGTGTCTTCCAGGTCTCCCACTTGAGTGCAGATGCCCAAGGAATTGGACCACCTTCCACTGCTTTCCTAGAAAGGGAACTGGATCAGAAGTGGGACTTGAACCAGCATCTACATGGAATGCAGGCATGGCAGGTGTTGGTTTTACCGGCTACGCCACAGCACCAGCCTCATGTATAGATTTATTTAATTCATGAATTGGTTTCTTTGTGTTTCTGCATAATCTCATGATTAGTGTTTTGAATTCCATTTCAGGCATTGCATCCATCTCTTCACCTTCACATTCTAATACTGAAGTGTTGTTGTGTTCCTTTTTGGTAGTCACACTCTCTTCCTTTGTGTAGTTCTCTGTTTATGTTTAGGCATTTGTGGAAACGTTGTTGGTTTTCTCCAGTGATGTTTTTATCTCTGAACCATGCCCCCGGGGCTTAGCAGAGTGGATATCCAGAGGCATGTGCTTACTCTCAGAAGTTGGCTTCTCCTGCGGTCCCCAGCTGCAATGATCACGGGTGGTGTCTCCTCTCACTGCTGTGTGCTTGTGTTGTCCATGCAGCTCCACAGTGTCTCTCAACTGCACACTTCTCTCCAGCTCCCCCTTGGGATTGCAGTTCCTCCATGCTGGTCAAAATCAGCATGTCTCTCTCCTAATCAATCACCAGTCTATTTTCAGTCTTTAACAACGTATCATACACTGTTTCCTATTTGGATTAAATCTGAGTACTTTGGTGCTCGGTATAAATGCATACATCTTTTCATCTGGGTTTATTTCTAAAGGACTAAAACACTTGAATTGGCTGAAGCTGCAGAATCCACTTATTTTATATGTTTTTAATTTAGTGTAGTGAGTCTTCAGTCATGATGCAGTTATATGCTTTTTCTTATTTAAAAGAGATTATTGGATCCATTTGCATTTGCATTCACCCAAAATAATTTTCTCTGTTTATAACAAATGGCTTAGGGACACCTATCTTATTTCTGCAATAACAAAAGTGATGGAAGTTGAGTCCAAGTTCCACAACCACAGAGTGAGCTAACGGTACTTCTTTCATCTCATAGTATTGCTGTCAGCATCAATTCATAAGGTTTGAAAAGCCTGTTTGTAAACTGAAAAATGCCATACGAGTAGTAGACATTATTACTAGTACCACTTTTCTTTCAGTGCAACTAATTTTCCTGCTAATCAATAAAGTGTCATATTTATGTCTCAGTGTAAACAGCACTCCCAGGGATAACAGCCTATGCTTTCAAGGCACAAGAAAAGCCTAACACCATGCACACAAAAGAATAGGGCTCAAGGACTGACATTATCCATGTGGAGAGGACGTTCTGAAGGTCATGACAGAGCAGTGATTTATCACACACTCAGCCTGCTTTCTGTCTGCAGGGCACAAGCCATGTTTGCATCTCATTACCTTTAGCTACACTCTCTTGTCTTTGGGTCTTTCATTCAGGGTGACCTCTAGCTGCTTTCACCCTGGGGAAACTGATAAACTTGTTAAAGATACAGATTTCTGTATTCCAGTCTTGGAGACTTGGATGGAGAGGACTGTGAGGAGGGAACAGCAATCTATAATATTGATCTGCACCCGGATGATTCTGACGCTGTCAGTAGAGGCACCGGGAAGCAGGCTCCCATTAGTGCCATCACGGAGTCTCCTCTTAGTGTACTCATAAAAATAGAAGTAAAATTTATTTACAACTCAATTTATGGATCTGGGTCAGTTGTCTTCATGCAATTCCTACACCACTTTGTGAAATGTTCTTAAGTATATTCTTTCCCTAAGGGACCTGTCTCTGAAAGCATCATACTAGAACTATTTTTTCTCCAAGTTTCTCTATTTGTGTATCTGTGTGTATTATTTCTTATTTTCATTTCTATAAATGTATTTTTTTAAAGTTCGATAGCTTTTTTTTTTTTAGCATTTTGTGACATGTACTTCATAGAGTAGGACATACTGTCATGGTATGATTCAATGAAACAATATTTAAAACTAATGGCATCATCACAATTTTTATATTCTACATATTAGCTACCACAAATAAGAGATAACATGTAAATTTTCTTATTTCACTTAGCATAGCTATTATTTACTAAATGTTTCCTTTGTATTACTTTAAATAGTAGGTGGACTTTAAGAGAATACTATCTTATCAAGAAATCGAATTTTTAACATCTCTATAAGGTTTTGCTAGAATTCTGTTAGTTATTCTATGAAATATGTGGTTAGTCTTTAACATTTTTTCTCCATGGAAATCTTTAGTAAAAGGTGAAAGATTTTAGTATATTTTCTAATATTCATGTGTAACTTACTTTCAATCTGTATCAGTATCATATATCAGTGTGTGTATATAACCACATCAGTGGTTTTGGGAAAAAGAAGTAGGAATATATTTTCTATATAATTCTTTAGTTTCTTGCACAGAATGTATGGATTTTACATACCACCACTTTGGCAAGGTATAAGCCAATTATAACTACTTGCAAAGAGTTTCAAATATAGGCCAGCGCCGCGGCTCACTAGGCTAATCCTCCGCCTTGCGGCGCTGGCACACAGGGTTCTAGTCCCGGTCGGGGCGCCAGATTCTGTCCCGGTTGCCCCTCTTCCAGGCCAGCTCTCTGCTGTGACCAGGGAGTGCAGTGGAGGATGGCCCAAGTGCTTGGGCCCTGCACCCCATGGGAGACCAGGATAAGTACCTGGCTCCTGCCATCAGATCAGCGCAGTGCGCCGGCCTCAGTTCGCTGGCCGTGGCAGCCATTGGAGGGTGAACCAACGGCAAAGGAAGACCTTTCTCTCTGTCTCTCTCTCACTGTCCACTCTGCCTGTCAAATATAGAATCTCACAATCTTTCTACAAGGTAAACATTACTTACAGAAGGGAAATTTAGCCCCAAAATGGCTATCTTGACAAAATTCACACAGAATGTTAAGCCACTCATTCTCTTACCAATTTTGCCTATAGCAAGTGTCCTGTAGTGGAGGGATGGTTTGGAGCCAGGAAGGCTGTGCCTCTTCTTCCTTTTTTTTTTTTTTCCTGTTTTGCCATCATGATCACTTTATTATTTTTTTTTATTTTTAAGGAATTTATTACTAGACTAAATGTTCAGGACACAGCAAATGCATGATAGTTACTACAGTACAATTTTCATCAATTCTCACGTTAATGTTATATTTAAACAAAGAGAACAGAATCAAAGTAGCCCATAGGTACAAGTCTAAGAATACAATGATAACTCCTTTCCTCCCTCTTTCTTGCTTTCTTTAAATTTGTGTGATAGCATATTTTTAATTTACATTATAGTCAACAAGTTAGTACTCGACTAAATAGTTCAACAGGTAAAACTTCAATAAGGATTTCAAGAGGTGAAAAACCATAGCTCCATAGGAATATAAGAAAGGGCTATCCATAAACAACATTCAAATGAAACGATGTCCATCTCACTCATATATAGTCAAACTGAAAATAATCACAGATCATTAAGACTATTTTAGTATATCATTTTAAATCATTGGTTTCACAAACACATAAAACAAAGCTTGACAAAACTATACTTTCAGCAATATTGATACAGATGGCATTTCTTCCTTTTCGGGGGAATATTATTCAGCCATAAAAAAGAATGTAATTCTTTCATTTGCAACTAGAGGATCTCATACTGAGTGGAATAACTCAGACACAGAAAGACAAATATCGCTTGGTCTCCCTCATGTGTGGGAGCCAAAATTTAAAAAAGAAAAGCAAATCTCCTTTTTCTTTCTTTCCTCTCAGCTGGGTAAGCTTGTATGCAAATCAATGTACTCACTTCCCCCATCTAGGCAGGGGACGATATTATAAAAGGAACATTAAATGCTGAATTAGGGAAGCCCAAGGTCTTCAGCCCTCTGCCTTCTCTTAAATATCCTTCTAGCCACACACAGGACAGGCATATCCTTTCCTCATCTGTATCTCAGTGGCCTGGAAAACAATCACTATAAATAGAGTTTTGCAGTCTCTCAAGACACAAAACTTTATAAAATGCAACTCTACTATGTTTAGCAAGTTGCTGTCTTGCTTATACACTAATATTTTTTTTCTTTTTGACATATTTATTTATTTGAAAGGCAAAGCGACAGATTTTCTATCTGCTGGTTCACTTGCCAAATGGCTGCAACAGCCAGGCTTGGATGAGGCTGGGACCAGGCTGAACCAAGACTCAAGCAGTCCTTCCAAGTCTCCTACATGGCTAGCAGGGCCATCTGCTGCTGCCTTCCTGGGTATATTAGCAGGCAGCTGGATTGGAAGTGGAGCAGCCGGGACTTGAACCCACACTCTGAGAGTGAATGTGGATCACCAAGCTGCACCTTAACCCTCTGCACCACAGTGCCCCTCCTTACATAGTAAGATTCTAGGACCAGAAGAATTCATTAAAGGAATAGTTGTAGTAACAAACTGCATCACTGGGTATTAATGTAGGAATGATCAATGTCTAACAGTCTACAAGATAGTCGAAGCCATGAGCCATAAAATGATAGAAACATGCAATTTGAAATAGGTAGTTGAGTCACAGTTTGAAATCAATTCTGAATAACCATATAATATATGGATTAAGCTGATTCTCTGTGCCCTCAAAAAGCAAAAATGAAAACAAACCCAAAAAATCCAAATTCACATTTTCCTGAATAAGAATTAAACAGTTGGAACAGTCAAGTGATCCATCTACTTAACTCACTCCAAAAAAATATATATATATATAGCAGTAACCATAGTCTCTACACCCCAAATATTTAATAATATAGAGCAGAGCTCCTTATCTGAACTAAATTAATGTCTGCTGGATGTGATGACCTTTCTATCACATTTTGTTATGTGATCGTCCTTAGAGAAATTTTTCTGATGTGCCTATACCTTTCAAACTGCAGAGGAAGAAAAAAAGCCGACAGGAAAAGGTCACAGCAGAGCTGGTGTGCAGCTCCAATTTCAAGGGGATGTGAAATTCACACACTGAGTGCCTCTGGATGGCGTCCATGAAACTGTCAGGAGAAAGCAGGGGTCTTTAATGATCACAGGCCTCTGTGTTCAATTGAGTGTGACTAGATGAAGCCAGAATTCAAACTCCGTCTCCTCGGTGAATCGTCTACTGATTGAGATGTAGCTCAGAGAGGGGAAAATCGTCCCGAGGGAGGGCGATTCTGCCGAGAAAGCAGGAGCAAAGCCTGCTGTCAGGCTGGGGAGTGAGCCTGGGCTGGGAGCAGTGCGGAATCCTAATGCAGTCAGTGAGGAAGGAGAGGTGTGAGAGTGCTCAGGTGTTTCCTCTGTGTGTGCCAGCTGTCCCAAATACTGGATAGGAAACACCTTTATTTCCCAAAACTTCAACAGAAAGTCATTTTCATTTCGGCAAACCATGGCATTTCTAGAAACGTCTCATCTTTTTATTGGACCTAACATTCCCAATAGAACACATTACATAATTCTGAACAAATCAGTTCTCACTGAACTAGAAAGAGACAGAAATGGGCAATACTAACTCACCTTGTTTCGGAGCATATGTTGTGTGTTCATAGTCAAACTCCGTCTCACCATGGAACCTCCCGTTTTGCTGATAAAGATGCCAGGAGTGCTAGAGCATGAAGGTCATCTGATCCCATGCATTTTGTCAGATGGGAGGACACTAGGAGCCTAACGTTCATTGTAAAGAACCGGCACACCAGACACAGGAACCCACGTGTCTTTCCTGCAAGTCTAACGGTTTCATCTTTATGCAACCTTGTTGGAAGGTCTAGAAAGAAGACCAAGTCAGGACGCGTACACAAGTCATTTGCTCCAGAAAGGGTGCTCTCCCCCCCTACAGCACCAACTGAACCTGGGGACTTGTTAGAAACGCAAATTCCTGGGCCCCCTCACAGACTTACTAAATCAGAAACCTTGGTGGTTGATGTCCAGAAATCCGGGCTTAGCACCTCGCCTCCCCAGGTGATAGTAATGTGCACTTAAAAAGCCTTTTAGTGGAAGTGGTTTAAAGAAACAGTGTTTTGAGAACCACTGATACATGCAATAAAGCTTGTTACCCTTTAGACTTTCGCTCTTTCCATATAGATTTTATAGTCAACTTGTTAAATTGTCTAAAAAGGAATTACTGTTGTGCAACATTTAAATTGGAATTGCATTGATCTATTGATCAACTAGAAAACTGACCCATCTGATATTTGGCATTTCTATCCAAGAACATGGGATACATCCCATTAATTTAAGTATTGCTTAGTGTTTTTAAAAAATAAAGTTTATGCAATTTTATCCATAATAGTGTTGCCAAAGGTCTGTCAAATTTGTTGCTATGTACCTTGTTTCTTTGTTTGTATTTAACATATTTTCTATCAGTTTGTACTCACAATGTTTTTTATAACCTAACCCTAAACTCGGAACACTTCCTTAAATCTCCAAGACATTCGAACTACTTACTGGCTATTAAACCCAGTGATGTCTTGATTAAAAATGATAATAAAAATTCCCTATTTTGGATTTTATCCTTTTAAAATAAGATATTAATTATCTTGAGAGGTAGAGAGATATAGAAAGATAGGTGAGAGAGAAAGAGAGAGAGCTCTCATTTACTAGCTCACTGCCCAAATACACACAATGGTCGGGCATAGGCCAGGCATGAGGCCAAAGCCAGGAGCTTGGAGCTCAATCTAGATCTCCCATGTGTGTGGTAGGGACCCAACTATTTGAGCCATCATTGTTGCTTTCTGATGTCTGAATTAGCAGGAAGCAGGACTTGGGAATGGAGTTAGGACTCGAATCTAGGCACCCTAGGAAGCAGATGTCTCAATTGGTATCTCAAGTGCTAGATTAAATGTCACTCCTCCAAATCTTGATTTTTAAAAGAAATGCCTCTAAAATTTAACCATTATTAACATTGTTAGTTCTAAGTTGGGAAGGGAATAGTCTTCTCAGATGAAGTTGGCCCCTATTATCATGTAACTTTTTAAAAGATTTTATCATAAACAATTCAATATTCTGTTTTATTTGCCTTAACCAAATACTCAGCCTATGTGGCTTAACCAACAGAAATGTACTTTCTCACAATTCTGGAGGGAACAAGTCTAAGCTCAAGGGTTGGTGGTGAAACACGTTCTCCTGGTTTGATGAAGACAGCACCTTCTCCTAGCGTCTTCACAGATGATTCTCTGTGTGTGAATGGAGCGACAGAGAGATGCCAGACATACCCTCTCTGGTTTCTCTTCCTGTTCTTAAAGGACCTTAATTCCATTGGATTAGAGCCCCACCTGTATGACCTTTAAAGGCCCAAAACAGTCACATCGGAAATTGGGACTTCAGAATATGTACTTCTATTTGGTTTGTTTTCTAAATATTTCTTTAGTTAAAAGATAGTTAGGGAGAGGGAGAATGAGAGAGAGAGAGAGAGAGAGAGAGAGAGAATCCTCCACCTGCTGGCTCACTCCCTAAACGGCCACAACCTCCAGAGCTGGGCCATTCTGAAGCCAATGTCCAGGAGCTTCTTCCAGCAATTTGGGGGCCCCAGAGGGAAAAATGCTACGGGTTGAAAGATCTTTCAATGGATCCCATGTGTTCCATTCTCCCATGGAGGTGCAGGGGCCCAACTACTACGGTCATCCTCTGCTGATTTTCCAGGTACATTAGCAGGGAACTGGATTGGAAGTGGAGCAACCAGGACTTGAACCCGTGCCCAAATGGGATGCACAGGTGGCGGCTTTACCAGCTACACCACAATGCCTGGCCCAACACATGTATTCCATTGAAAGATCTTTCAACCCGCAGTATTTTTTCCTCTGGTCCCCCCAAATTGCTGACTTTCTCACTTGTAAAAGGCATTGTCCCCCACCCCAAGAGTCTTAACCTATTTTGGCATTATTCCAAGTCCAATGTCCTTTCTAAATGGCATCTAATTCCAATGTGCATGAGATTCTGGGTATGATTGATGCTTTCTGAGGCAAAATTCCTCTCCAGCAGTGAAATTAGACAAAATCTAGATGATAAAGCCATGGGGCAGACATTCCCACTTGATAAGGGAGAAAGAAGAAAGGGGAGACGGGGCCCCAGCAACATTAGATTCCATTCAATTTAATCTGATCTCATCTAGTTCCATTAGATCTTGGGCTCCAGAATCACCTTCTCTGGCTGGTTCTCTATTCTCTGGGCCCACAGGAGCAATCTTGTCACCATGAGGCCCTAGGCAGCAGCTCAGCCTCCTTGGCTGTGAGTGGTGGCCTTGCCTCTCTGCTTGACCTGCTGAAATTGAAGAGCATGTCCACCCTCTGAATCCTAGGAGAGAACAGTCTTGCACCCCTAGTCTGAATACTCTGTGCCTCTGGTGGCCATGGCAATTGTTATGATCCCTAAATCACCATCATTGTCATTGTTCCTGTTGTAGACAACTCTATTGTCCATCCTGTAGAATCTTTGAAATCAAAGTCTTTGTTTCATTCATCCTGTCTCTGTCCCCTTTAGTTCAAACTAGCAGTGTCTCTGCTGACATAAGCCCATCTCTGTTCCTGGCTTCTGCCAAGATGGCTGATTAAAGTCATGGGTAGGGAGTAGGTGTTTGGCCTAATGGTTAAGATGCCCGTCTCCACATCAGAGTACTTGGGTTTGATTCCTGGCCCTGGTTCCTGACTCTAGCTTCCTACCAATGCAGATTCTGAGAGGCAGCAGTGATGGCACGAGTAATTGAGTTCCTTAAATCCATGTGCCAGACCTGGATTGAGTTCATGGCTCTTGACTTTGGGCTTGGACTAGCCCCACTCTTTGTGGGCACTTGAGGAGGGCGAGTGAACCACTGATGGCATCCTCCCCCATTTCAAATATAAAAATTTGAAAGCTTCTTTGAAATCATGGTACTTTTCTATATGGAGTGATTGTCTACTACACCTTGGTGTTCATCCCAGATCACACATCCTCATTTTATAATATGAATAGGCTCAGATTCTTCATATTCTGGTTCCTTTTTTGCTTAATGCTGCCTTCCATGTATCTCTCACTTCTTATATTTTACTATGAAACATAAGGAGGAGACAGGATGCAATTTATTAAACTCATCGAAGCTAATATACAATGTCATTGCTTGCAATCCTTACTTTCCACAAACACTGATAATAGAACACAATTCAGCCACAATCTTTGTCTCTTTGTTACAAGGACCACCTTCATGTGGTTTCTGAAATCCTATCTCTCATTTCCATTTGAGATTTTTACCAGGATATCCTTTAATGTTCCTATTTCTGCCATAATCAGTCCATGATGATGTATGTATTCAAGATGATAGGAGATTTTTTAAAATTCTGTTTCTTTCTCAGATTTCATTAAAGTCATCTTTAATTTTGATGTTTCAAGAAACATCTCCATCAGTGCCAACTAGGCTTTTTCTACCATGACCCTCAAAACTCTTCCACCTACTATGTACCACCTAATTCCAAAATCACTTCCATGTTATTCAGTATTTGTTACAGCAGGATGCCACTGTCAGTTAGCAAAATGTATATTGTTCAGGAATCTTGGAGAAACAGAACCAATCAGCAAAGAGGCTTATTATAAGGGACAGGCTCATATGATTATGGAGTTTGGCAAGTTCAGTGTCAATGTCCAGGAAGAAGCTGTTGCAGAATCAGGAAGGTCTTATGTCCAGTTTGAAGGTCATCAGCCAGGACAATTCTCTCTTGCTTCGTGGAAGGTCAGATTTCACACTGTATAGGCCTTTGACAGTTTGGATGAGACTCACCCAAATCATAGAAAGTGATCTTGTTAATTCACCTTATCAACTTCAGTGTTAAACTTCTGCAAAGACACCCTTACAGAAATACCCAGAATGATGATTGACCAAATGTCTGGAAACAGTGCAGTCCAGTAAAGTGGACATATAAAATGAATCACCAAAATGATTTCTTAGTGGGGGCAGGGATTGAGCCACAGCAGGTGAAGCTGTCATATGCAACACTGGCATCCCAAATTAGTGCCATTTTGAGTCCTGCTTGCTCCATTGCCATCCAGCTCCCTGTTGGTGCACCCAGGCAAGCAGCAGAAAATGGCACAAGTACTTTGGTCCCTCCCGTTCAGGTGGGAGACCCAGATGGAGTTCTTGTTTCTTGTCTTCTTCGTCCTGGGCTAGCCATAGCCATTGCAGCCATCTGGGGGAGTGAACCAGCAAATGGAAAATATTTCCCTCTCTCCCTTTCTTACTGAAACTCTGCCTTTCAAAGAAATGCATAAATCTCTAAAAATGATATCATGGAGCTGGTGCTGTGGCTCAGCAGGTTAAAGCCCTGGCCTGAAGTGCTGGCATTCCATATGGGTGCTGGTTCTAGTCCTGGCTGCTCCTCTTCAGATCCAGCTCTCTGCTATGGACTAGGAATGCAGTGGAAGATGGCCCAAGTCCTGGGGCCCCTGCACCCATGTGAGAGGCAAGATCCTAGTTTCTGACTTTGGATCAGCTTAACTCCGGCCATTGTAGCCATTTGTGAAGTGAACCAGCATATGGAAGACTTCTCTCTCTCTCTCTCTCTCTCTCTCTCTCTCTCTCTCTCTCTGTCTCTGCCTATCTCTATAATTCTGTCTTTTGAATAAATAAAAATAAATCTTTAAAAAATATATAATATTCTTTTGTAACTAACTATTTAGAGAAAAATAGTGTTTTGTATACACTATGGTTAGGAATTATATTGATATTGTTTTTATTATGGAAATAAACTTAAATTATCCATACTATGTTATCTTTTTGAATACTTTTGGATTTATTTTGTCACACAGATTTCATATAAGAAAAATTTAGGATGCATTTTCCCTTTTTCTTTTTCCTCCTCTTTAATTTCCTTCTTTTGTTCTTTCTATAAGAGTTTACATTAACATTGGCATTATCTGTGTTTGAATATTTTCATGTTTTTATTAGAAAAGCAACCTTGAATGTTGGTTTTGCTTTTTGGAACATTTTTAACTTTTGATTCAGTTTATTTAATCATTAGTCAATTATCTAGGTTTCTCATTTAGCTTTAAGTCAGTTTTGCTGTATTTTCTGTAATTTTTTTCTAAATTTTCAAATGTATTACTGAACCTTTATTTGTAACATTTTCTTAACTTTTTAAACATGGATTTATTTTTATTTATGCTTATTTAAAATTTTCTTAAAGACTTATTTACCTACTTGAGAGGCAGACTGGCTGAGAGAGCTTCCATCTGCTGATTCACTCCCCAAATGCCAGACACAGCTGGGACTGGGCCAGGCTGAACCCAGGAGCTTGGATCTCCATTAGACTGTCCTGTGTGGCTTGCAGAGATCCAAGGATTTGGGCCACCATCTGCTGCCTCCAAGACCCATTAGTAGGGAGCTGAATACAAGCACAAGCTAACCTGTACTGGAACCAGCCCTCTAAAATGGGATGAGTGGCCCTACGGGCTGCTTAACTCACCGCATCACAGTATCCACTCCCATATTTTTACTTGTGTTCTCTGTTTTAACATTCTTTAAATTACACATTTTGCTTTTTGTTAATTATATTTTTACTTTTATCCTTGCTTTCAGTATAATCTTTGTTTTGTAATTTATTAGCTTTATTTCTTTGCTACTTCTTTCCTTCTGTTTTCTTTGTTTACCCTGAAGTTGCATTTTCAAAAATCTTGGGATGAAGAGTTTTGCCCAATTATTTTTAGTTTTTTTTTCCTAGTATAAAATTTTAGAGTTGTAAATCTCTCTTCCATTACTTTTTATCATATTCCATACATTTATTATAATATATTTAGTTCAGCTGCTCTAAGTTAGTCTTTGTTTTTTAAGATTTACAATTTACTTATTTAGTTGAAAAGCAGTTACAGAGAGAGAGGGAGAGAGAGAGATCTTCCATCCACTGGTTCATGCTCCAGATGGCTACAAGGGCCCAGGCTGGGCTCCTCTGAAGCCAGGAGCCAGAAGCTTCCTCCAGGTTTCTTACATGGGTGCAGGGGTCCATGTTCTTTTGCCATCCTCTACTCCTATCCCGGGCACATGAGCAGGGAGCTGGATTAGAATTGCTAGAACTGCTGCCCATATGGGATGAAGGTGTTGCAGACTATATCCTCAATGCCACAACTCTGGCCCCCTAAACTAGTCTTTCACTAATTTCATATTTGACTATCAGATATTTGTATGGCTAATAAGAGAGTGGTTCATTAATGTTTTTCTGTCATTACAATCACTTATTTATTTGTTAAATTTTTGTTTGCTCATTTTTATTTTTCTTAAAGGCAGGGTGACAGAGAGAGCTCTCATCTGCTGATTCCTTCTGGGGCTGGGCCAGGCCAAAGCCAGGATCCAGGAACTATATCCAGGTCTCCTACGTGGGTGGCAGGGGCTCAAGTACATGAGACATCAGCTGCTGCCTCCCAAGATGTACATTACCAGGAAACGGAGACTGGAAGTGGAGGCACAGCTGGATTCTCGGTACTCTGTTATGGAAAATGGGCATCACAATGTCTGCTCCCCTGCTTTTATTTTAATACTAAGTTTTGATCTGCCTATGCGGTCAGGGCAAAGGGAACTATGTTACATGACTTAAGCCTGCTTTTATCAGAGCTTCATATCTGAGTATTGGGCGTGTACTAATCTATCAATGGATTGCTGTTTTTCCTATCTTAAAGCTATCTTGAGATTCCTGAAAGAAGGATGATCAACATGATTGAATACACAGTGCTACCAAGTCCTAGATCATCACAAAAATAAAGTAATACCAGATATTATTCCAGATGCTAACTATTTTCAAGAGAAGAAAAATAAAGGAAGCTGTACTACTCAACTTTTGTCTTCTGCACTGGAAAGTGTTATTAAAATTTCAAAATTTGGAAATAAAGCAGGAGAGTGAGTGTGTATCTTTCAGTATCACCAGTTAACACGTGCCACAGAAAGATTATATGTTTGTCTGGCAGAATGCACCCATGCTTGACTTTAATTACTGTTTTATTGGAACCCATACAGTCTGAAGTTATTTCGTAACTTCAAGTTCTGCCTGTTAGAGAAGATAACCATGAAGGTTCCAGCTTACTGCCTTACAAGACATTAACCAGCCTTGCATCTATCCCAGCCAAATTTTTCTAACATTATTTCTTTAAATTGCCTGAAGTATTCAGGTCTTATCAAAACCAGTTTTAACATTGTAAAACTTCCCTTACTTATAAATGAACTGAACAAAGAGGGGGAGGGGGAGGAAGAAAAGCAGAGAATGTCATGTTCTTAAAATTGTATCTACAAATCACACTGAGTTGGTTAAAATTGAATTAAAGAATAAAATAAACATGTTTAAATATTTGGTGTGTTTTAATACAGAATATATTTTATATTTCTGGAAACATACTGTCAAGGATAAACTTATACCCAAGATTTAGTCAGTGATGAAAACCATAGGTGACAAAAATTTGGGGAAAAAAAGTCCCAAAAATATCTTTCCCACATCATCACATAAGCATTAAAAAACTATGAATTGAAATTAGATAGCCTGATAGATACAAATTAAGAAAATGGAAATTAAAAGTGGCGTTTAGAAGAATGTTGGGTGCACCTGTGGTAAAACAAGTGCTCAGCTGCCCTGTGAAAGAAAAGCTGCACAACTATGCAGACACCTATGCAGCAAAGCACGTTTTCATAAAACTTAAACACAAACAGGCTGTCTTTTCCGGATGTAGGATGCCAATGTCCTTTTAAACCTTTCTTGCTGTTAATTTCCTGAATTAAGACCTCAAAGTTAGGGTCATAAAATTCTGTCACATAGATGAAAGTCAGTACGTGGAGCAGAGGTTACAAGAGTATCATGTTGTTACATATTACTATGAAATGTATTTCTGCTCTTAATGATGAAAACCAGAGATTACATTAGTGGCTTTTCTTTCATAGCTCCCGTCCGTCAGTGTATGATCATTCAGGGTTTTCGTCTTCACACGACAAAAGTAGCTATATGGGAAAGATCTTTGGTTTTAGTGTAAAATTTAATATAAAATACTATTTTAACTTAAAAGTATTTTTGAATGAGTTGCCCAAAATAAATGGATTGGATAACTTGCAGACCCTCTGTGCGATCTGGTAAATATAACAGTTAATTTTGGGGAAAGAGGTTTGGTGCAGAGACCATGATGTAGTTGGGATGCCCACATCCAACATCAGTGGCTCCAGTCCTTGCTCCTCTGTTTCTGTTTCTGTTCCCAGCTCCCTGCTAATGTGCACCCTGGAAGACAGCAGGTGGATGGCTCAAGCACTTGGGTCCCTCTGCTGACATGGAAGACCCACACTCAATTCCTGGTTCTGGCTTTGGCCTGGCCCAGCCCTTGTTGTGGGCATCTAGGGAGTAGGCCAACAGAATGAAGATCTCTCTCTTCCTCTTTCTGACTCTCTCTTTCCCTCTCTGCCTTTAAAATAAATGAAAATGAAAAATAAATAAAGATTTTAAAGTCAATCCTGTGATTAATATCTGATTTTTTAAACTTTCAAGTCCTGTGCTGGAACTGACTTTACAGGAATTCATCATTTCATCACTTGGATTATCATTGACATATTTAAAACATTTTCAAGTAAGATGCGAAATTCAAGGAAGTTACATTAGTAAGTAGTGTGATCATTTCAAAGCAAGGGAAAGATAAGCAGTCAAATAGAGAATAGATATTATGGATAGATGTAGTTTAAAAGGCACTAGTAGATATTTAGAGATGCAGTTATTTTCAGTGCCCACTACTGTTTTTATAAATAAAGTTGTACTGGAATCCAGCAGAGTCCATTAGTTCACATATTGTTTACAGCTGACTTCATGCTGCGGTGTCAGAACACGGCAGGAATAGAGATGATAGTTTTATTATGTTATATACTGTATCATATTGTCACTTAATGGAGGCACAAGTTCCCCCCATCTTTCAAAATCTCACTGTAGGTCTGCCACCCACTAGTTTCCTATGTTTTTAAAAGATTTATTTATTTAATTTGAAAGGAAGAGTTAAAGAGAAGGAGAGAGAGAGAGGGTGAGAAAGAGAGAGAGAGAATCTTCCATCTGCTGGTTCACTCCCCAGATATTCACAATAGCTGGGGCTGGGCCAGGACAAACAAGGTGCCTGGGCTCCTGATCTCAGCTGGGCTAGAGTTCTTTCTTCTCACACTAGATGAAATGCTTCTTTGACTCTCTCCACACCTCACAGCCTACTGAGGTATACTGAGGTATTCTAAGGCAGGAGTGCTCTTTGGTAACCTGGATGTAGTAAATCCTAATATCTGTGATTAATCTTGGGTGGACCACAATAACTTAGGCACATGACCAATCTTGGTATATATGAACTATATTCGGTGGTAGGGGACTTATGTAGAAAGAATAATTGTAATTGTGTATTTGTTTTATTCCTTGTGAATCTACAGTGTCTTGCATCCTCAATTTTAACTGGGAATAAAAATAATTTACTCACCACATCAATGTTTGCATTCTCAGTTCTTGGTGTCATAGACAAAATTGGAGATATTATTGGTTGAACTTGTAGTAATCTATAGTTATGCTGGCAAATATCTTTACTATGAAATGTCATCTTGCATTGGGGTCACTCTGTCCTTCACCTGTCATCATTGAAATGGTCCTCATGGGTATCCAGACAATAAAAAATCCAGCTCCAAAATCCCACCTTAAATAAATTGTTGTACCTGGATTTCACAGTAGCAGGTGCTGAGACAAATTTGCTGCATGGTATTGAGGATTAACACCTGCACAAAGAAGTGGAAGTAATCAGAAATAAGTGAGGAACAAGCTGAACAGGCATGTGATCTGAGAAAGGATTGCTCAACCCAGTGGAGAGCTGTTGAACAAGTATTGCCCATCGGATCATTCCTTGTTAAGACAAAATGGGACTCTGTAACTTCGACTTTGCCCAGATGCAACATTCAGGCTTCCCTGGGAAGACTGCAGTATCATTTAGTTCTCTTTAGTTGAGTCAGATTCTGAAGAAACTGTTCACTGCCTGTACTCCCCACAACTGGCAATGCGTCATCCCTTGAGGAGGGATTGGGGCCACCTCTGTATCCGCCCAGGTGGTCATGTATGTTCTAATGCTGTCTGAACATCACTCACCTGAAGAATCGTTCCAACCTTTCTAAAGAGGAGAGAGCCCACTGAAGCAACTGCATCCATTTCCAGGCACATATTTACTGGGATGCTTATCAAATATATTGTATTATATGAGTAAAGAGTGAAAGATAAATACATTCACCCAGATTTGTTAACTACTTCCTTATCAATTTTCAAATTTTCATTCACTATCAAAAAATAAATGTGTCCATTAAATAATGCCTGGAGTGCATATAAATATACAAATACACACACAACACACACATTTATTTATTTCAGGGAATAGGACATCCATTTTCGGGAGCGGACATGTGCCTGAGTACTTCTTCTCTGTAGCTCATCTATGTTACCTCAGCCAAAACTAAGAGAACAGGAAAGGCCTCATCTAACATATTTATGCACAAAGATGAACTATTTCCAGCCATGGAGATGTATCAGGATCCTCACACTGATCATCTCTCGAAGAAGAAAGGTAAAGTTAGAGGTAGAAAATGCTTGGATTTCACAAAGAGAAACTGGACAAAGAAGAACTTTAATTACAATATAGATTGCACATGAGTAATTTAAAAGGTCTATACATCTTTCACTTTGTTTTTTTTTTTTAAAGATTTATTTTATTCATTTGAAAGACAGAGTTACAGAGAGAGGTAGAGACGGAGAGAGAGGTCTTCCATCCGCTGGTTCACTCCCCAGATAGCCGCAACGGCCGGAGCTGAGCTGATCCGAAGCCAGGAACCAAGAATTTCTTCCACATGGGTGCAGGGGCTCAGGGACTTGGGACATCTTCCACTGCTGATGTAGGCCATAGCAGAGAGCTGGATTGAAAATGGAGCAGCCGGGACTAGAACCAGCGCCTATATGGGATGCTGATGCTTCAGGCCAGGGCGTTAACTTGCTGTGCCACAGTGCCGGCCCCTGCATCTTTCACTTTGAAGACATCACGAGATGATAAATGTACAAAACACTACATAAGTCGTGACTTGTCCTATTATCTGATACCACAACATCCATGCAAATGTAGTCCCATAAAGACCTCTGTGTTTTGCACGAGGAAACTAAATTCCCAGATTTGCTCATATTTCCACTGCTAGTAATTAACATTCCAAATCCAGGTACACTGGAGTACAGAGTTCAAGCGTTTTAAGTAGCATTTCCAGTATTTAGGTGTGATCAGCCAGAAGCAGAAATTAAGGGGCCTACTTAATTTGCTTACAAACACTTACAGATCTGGTTTTCCGATTTCTTTAAGCTAACATGTATTATACCTCTCACATTTTATCATCCGGGTATTAGTTTGTTTTAAGTGATGCACTAAAAAATTGTTATCCGAGATTGAAATTGATAAACTGAAAAAAAAAACTCTATGGGTGATGGTAAAGTTCAATATTAATCACCCCACAACGCAGATGCTAAACAATGATTATTATTGACTCTAATTGGAGGTTGACAAAGGAGACACACACACACACAACATACAATAGGCTCTCCTGTTTGAGGTTTCATTTTCTGCAGATTCAGTTATTTGTGGTCAAATGGAGTTAGAAAAAATAGTGGAAAATCCCAGGATCACACAATTAATGAGTTCTAATTTGCACACCATTACGTGTAGCATGATGAAATCTTGTACCATTGCAATACCCCCTGGACGTGAATCAACCATTTTCCCAGCATATCCACGCTGTGTCCACTACCTGACTGTTAACCATTTAGTACCCATCTCAGCTATCAGACCAGCTACTGTGGTGTCCCTGTATTTCTGACTAACACTCAGCTTATTTAATACTGGCCCCAGATCCTTAAAAGAGTGATCCCAGTAATTTGGATACACACAAAGGGTGCCATGGAAGGTTTCTTGCAAGTCAAAAGGTGATGATCTTGACTGAGCAAGAAAAAAACATATGCAACGTTGCTAAGATACACAGTAACAATAAATATTCTATCTGTGAAATTAGGAAGAAGGAATCTGTCTTAGCTTTGCTGTTACACCCCTAAGTGTTAGAGCTATGGCTATAGTCATGGTAAATACCTAATTAAGATAGAGAAAGCATTAAATTATAATGTTCACTATTACCTTTAGTTTCAGGCATCGACTGGGAATCTTGGAATGTATCCTCCATGGATAAAGGACTACTGTATGTTATTACGTAGTATAGGGGAAGTTTATATGTATATATTCACATGTATGCACATATACATATATGTTCACATATTTCAGTGTAAAGAGAAAATGCACTTACATAAGGAACTTGAACAGAAGTGGGAAGATAGAGAACATTATTTAGATTGCTAAAATGGAGTATATATGCCCTTGCTATTCAGTAAGCCAAATCATAGGAAATATTTTAAGCACATACTCAAAACAGGTGATTAAAAAACTCACATTTTCTGTCATAACGTCTTAATTTGTATCAGAATAAAAAATGAAGAGAATAATAAAACTATGATTGGTGTGTGTCAATTCTCACTTCTACTTAACACACAGCAGTAATCACAAGTAATTAACAACTTCTCTGTTCACTTGCTTTTGTGTTTATAAATATTTAGCCATTTATTCTTCATTGCTTCTTTATCAAGAACCAGTTTTAGGCTACAAAAAGAGTATTCCTTCAGTAAGCATAAGCAATTCGTTAGAGTGGATATTGAATGATCAAAATATGAAATTGATCAAGTTATAACCTAAACACCTGTCTTATCCAAATTAGCTTAGTGGTTTGGACTAGCAAATAACATTTACTTGGCCAAGATCCCTTAGATTGCATCCCCCCGTTGCTAGACATATGGTAAAAATCTATTTATCATATGGATGGGGTTAGATCACTTATTAACATTTTTACTATTTCTTATTCAAGAGTTTACTCTGGGTTGTAATTGAGCCTGGGAAGTTGTATTACTTTAAATTGAACCTACGAAGGACCGAAGCATTTGTGTTTTGACTATTTAGCAGGCTCAACACGGTGAGACAGCCAGTTCATGGCTGCTGCTGCAAACACTGGCACGGATTCTGTGATTCCAGCCAATGAAGCAAAGCCCTGCTGCTGTGCCTTGGTCAGAGGGGTCTCAGAGAGGACCTGGCTTTCCCAGCAACGACCTGTAGAGGTTTCCACACACAACACGGAACTGTAGATTTAATGAGAGCCAATTGGGGACACTAAGCAATAAGATACAGGGAATCTTTGGAAAACTTCTTCTCCATCCCTGGCCCAGAAAGAACCCTTTTAAGGTCTATCACTTGACGTGATTGCTTGGAAAGTTTTCGAAGAAATTGAGTAGCTGGCTACTTCTTAGTGGGTATAGAATATTATCAGACACTATTTCTTTAAAATCCCTACTGATCTGATGCAGAGTTACCCACTTGCTTTATTAATTAAAAATACTCTGCCATTTTCTCCATTACCAAATCTTCCCTTTCACTATCCATGTTATTTTATCTCAGAAGTGTGTATTAATCAACTTCTGTATGTTAGTAAATATTCAGGATACAGCAATAAAAATAGTGTTTTACACTCAGAAAACTTACATTCTAGCAACAGAGCAGAAAATAAACAAATGAGTATGTATACTTTTATGTAGTCCTAGTGAAGAGCAATGAATTCTGTGTAGAAATTCTCAAGGACGTGACCATGGGCCTTTGGCCTAAATGAATCAAGGGAATGGGACGAATGATTATTAGAAGGGAAAGACAACCAAGAGGAAAGAGCTAAGCAAAGGGCCTGTGGCATCTGTACATTCCACATTTCCACAGGAGCTCCTGCTCCTGATGTTCTTGCTGTAGAAGCGCATATTAGGGGCCAGCGTCGTGGCACAACAGAGTAAGCTGACGCCTGCAATGCCAGCATCCCATATGGGCTCCCGTTCTAGTCCCAGCTGCTCCACTTCTCATCCAGCTCCCTGTTAATGCTCCTGGGAAAACAGGGAGGATGGCCCTTAGACGTGGGCCCCTGTATTCATGTGGAAGACGTGGATGAAGCTCCTGGCTCTTGGCTATAGACTGGCCCAGTCCTGGCCATTGCAGCCATTTGGGGAATGAACCAACAGATTCAGATTCTCTCTCTTCCACCTTTCCCCCCTCCCCCCGTAACTCTAACATTCAAATAAATAAAATAAATCTTTATTAAAAAAAGAAGTGTATAACTAATGCCTAAGGACAGAGAAGAGAAAACATAGGCAAAATGATAGCCCAATTTTTCACAAAGGTCCCATTAATCTTTTTCAGAATGAGCTTCTCACATCTCAAATACAGTCAGCGCATCACTAAATTGCTATGAGCACATATATTTCTGCATAGCTGATTAAGCTATATTCTTCCAAAATATTTTCTTATATGCACATCTCTTTGTGACTGAGAAAAAGATATGATAATCTGTGGTTCTCAAAAAGTAAATGTAGCAAGTTTCTATTAAATCTGCGTTACTCTTACAACAGGCTGAAAGTATTTGCCATCCGGCACTCCCTGGACACGAATGCCAATGTGGTGTCAGTGGAGCCATGAGTGGTTTATAGGCAGTAGAGAGGGGGCCAATACGCATACCCAGTGTATGTATTTCCTGCTTGACAGCAGTGATTACATGGTTCCCTGTTCGGATGTTTCTCTCTAGTCAAGTCAGATTTTGTGATTTAATACATATTTATTGTGTGCCTGCTGTATGCCATGCACTATGTCAGACCACGGGGACACAGTGGCGAATGGCACAGGAGAACCTCCGCCTCTGGGAGGGAGCTCTGTGAGCTCCATGTTTTGTTCTTGCGAGTCCACACCAGACAGCAGCTGTGATGGGAATCTATTTTGTAAAGTGATAAAAATGTGCAGATTTATTAAATGTCAATTTTAGGCATAGAGATAGGAATTAAGACAGCCACTATGGATTCAAGAATTCAATTTAAAAGATTTATGCTTTTTCTCTTTCCATATGAATAGCAATATAAAATGCCATTTTTCAATAAAATGGCATACCATTTTAATAAGAGAAAATATTTTTATGGATAGACTCATTCTAAGTTGTAAAACAGTGTTTTCATTGTGATGCTCAGCATATCCTAACAAGCATTAATTTAAGCCTTTTGTTTACAGTTCCATTACTATGCCTACTGAAATATTTTTCATTAGCAAATGTTTCTAATTGGCAATACAGTAACTCTGTATTGCTTTTTCAGAAGTTAAATAAATCTACATTGGTTTGTTTATTTTCTTTCATTATTTTTTCAGGCAGCCTTAGAAAAAATTTTATGATCAGAGATCATTTATGATCACAGATCAGAGATGCCTGTGAATTCTTGGTAAATCCACTGCAGAATCGAAAAACTAATTTCAACCCTTGTCTCTATTGTTGAGGAACAGTGTTTTTTCTTATTATTATTTGTTGAATTCTTTACTTAGTGGAGAGTTAAGGTTATGATTATAAAATAAACTGAGAGTAGCTGGTGCCATGGCTCAATAGGCTAATACTCCACCTAGCGGCGCCAGCACACTGGGTTCTAGTCCCAGTCGGGGCCCCGGATTCTGTCCCGGTTGCCCCTTTTCCAGGCCAGCTCTCTGCTGTGGCCAGGGAGTGCAGTGGAGGATGGCCCAAGTGCTTGTGCCCTGCACCCCATGGGAGACCAGGAGAAGCACCTGGCTCCTGTCATCGGATCAGCGCGGTGCGCCAGCCACAGCACGCCAGCTGTGGCGGCCATTGGAGGGTGAACCAACGGCAAAAGGAAGACCTTTCTCTCGTCTCTCTCTCTCACTGTCCACTCTGCCTGTCAAAAAAAAAAAAAAAAAAAACAACCTGAGAGTATGTCATTGTAAAAATTAAAAGAAAGAACAAGAAAAGGAGGAGAGAGGATGTGAATGTGGGTGGAAGAGAGGGTGGAGTGGGAAGTATCACTGCTCCTAAATCTGTGTATATGAAATACATGAAATTCGTTCACCTTATATAAGTAAAATATGAAAGAATAAATAAAAAGAAAAAAGAAACACTAATGTGAGCCAGCTAAACAAGGTAAGCACTGGAGTGAAATTCATGGACATTTTCTCAAAGAGTTAAAAGAACTTGTTTTGCATATTCAAAAGGATCATTCTGGGCTACCTTCCTCTTGACTTTATCAAATTTTGATATTAAGAAATGTTATTTCAGCATTTGTTTTAGAGTTGGCTGTTCTCCAAGAAATTGCTTCTCTATTTGTTATTTATTCAACTGATGTTTAAAAGGTACATACTCTGTTTGGGGCACCAGGACTATAAATGAACAAACAGATTACATATGGTTTTTATCAAACTTCCTCTGCTGAGACAGATTCATGAACAAATAATTACACTGATAAAGGCAGGTACTACTATAGTCATATACTTTTGTGAATCAAATGCATTTTTATTGGGTTAGATTATGATGCAAATCCTATGGTCAGAAACATTTTTTAAAACATAAATGATGTTCTCAAGGAATAAAAGAAACAAGCAGTTGGAATATCTCAAGAGCACAATATGGAGGCATACTCTCAGTGTACCTTAACAAGAGAGGAGGGCACGGTGTACCGTCCAGTTCTCAGAGGATGCCATTTCCAAGTCGAGTCATCCAGGGCGGAAAGCTTACCAGGTGAAAAAGCAGAAGGAAAGCAATTGCAGCAGATGGAGCCCTCCACATAATAGCACAAAAGGCAGAGGCTTGGGACGTTCTGGAAGCTACAGGTTCATCTGTATGGCTGCAGAAAGGGAGTGTTTTTTAGCCAGTGAGCCTTTTACTCTAAAATAGTTTTTGAGGGAGCTGAACTGAACAGAGGGAGAGAAGGGAAGCAGTTGTGGTGATCCAGGAAAGAGATAATGATGTCCTGACTTATTACAGATGTAGCAGTACACTGAGAAAAACAAGTTAGGAGGTAATATAGACAAAGAGTTCCTCATACTTGGTTAGTAGTAGGTAAGAAACAGAGATTATCAGGAAAAGTTCTTAGTTTTCAGGAGCTGTTCCTGGAAAAACTGGGAGCACAAAGGTATAATTTCTTGAGTTATAAAATTTTCAAAGTGCATGCATTTTGGATATTTGATATATTTTAATAGGGAGACTGGAGATAAGCAAACATTAAGAGGAAGCAGGAAAGAAGGAAAATATGGCTAACCACACTGAATACAACAGAACAAACAGCTGAGTGGTAAGAAGCTAGAAATTAGGCCTTGCATTTCCCAATTAGGACTCTTTTTTTTGGTGAATTGTGAAAAGGAAGTTCAATGGAGTAGTGAAGAAAAATGTAAGACTGTACTACAACTTCAAAATGTATACTGTCTTTTTGAAGCCTAGTGGGTTTTATGGAAATCAGGAAGTGAATTCTCTACATATTACATTTTTATCTAAATATAAAATTTGACATATGTTAATCTTAAAAAACTGTGGCAGAAATTCAGTGTAAAGATGGGGAAAAGCTGTGAAGCTAGGGCAAATCATTCAAAGCATAATCAGAGTAGGAAGGGGGGATTCAACTCTGCCTGAACAAGTTGATGAGTGCTTCAACTATCTAGTCCATGCATCACCTTTAAAACTATTTAGTAACTTGGGGCTGGCGCCTTGGCTCACTTGGTTAATCCTCCACCTGTGGCACCAGCATCCCATATGGGCGCCGGGTTCTAGTCCCTGTTGCTCCTCTTCCAGTCCAGCTCTCTGCTGTGGCCTGGGAAGGCAGTGGAGGATCGCCCGAGTGCTTGGGCCCTGCACCCATATGGAAGACCAGGAGGCGGCACCTGGATCCTTGCTTCAGATCGGCGCCGTGGCGGCCATTTGGGGAGTGAACCAATGGAAGGAAGACCTTTCTCTCTGTCTCTCTCTCTCTGTCTATAACTCTACCTGTCAAAATTTTTTTTAAATATTTAGTAAATTGCGACATAGTCAGCTTTGTTTGCCTTCTTTTGCTTTTCCTGTTAAAATGTGAGGTATTACCTGTAAAAATGTGAGGTATTACCAGGGCAGGATCTCTCTTGTGTTGTCCTTTGCATCGTGTGTCTAATCCTGCCACGTCTGGCCCAAGTATATCCACTTGTGACACAATGAAAGACTGGAAGACCCAGATAGGACATCAAGCTTCCCAGCTTGCAAGTTGAACCCAATAAATTCTACTTTCTACTGAAAGATCCAAGTGCTAACAGCACATGAGTTTTCTATCCTCTCAACTCAATCCTGGTAATTGGCTAATGACAAACAATGAGTGAATACTAACTTAAAGAAGGAGAAAGAAGAGGGCGGATTTCGTGTGCTTACTGAAGGGGTAGAATGTGGGCAGGGTTTTAGAGTTTTGTCTGATTCAGCATCCTCCTAAGAATGCGTCCTGAGCTACTCTCATCCCACTCATTAAACTGCTCCTCAAGTAAACGCCTACTTTATGCACTTATAAGGAAATGTTCCTCTAAAGCAGTTTCTCCCTCAGGTTTTTTGGACTGGTATCTTCATTAGATGGAATTCATATCAGTCTTCATTAAGTGGTAATTAGTGTTGGATGATAAAGGCATCATGAGCAAGATGGGGCAACACAAAAGAGATTTCATTGTCTTAAAACTTTCAAAGCGTCTGTAACGGCTTTAAAACACATTTGCATCTTCTTTGGTCATCTACAATCAACAGAAGGAAATCGATCATCTTCACTTGAATATGAGATGGTCTTAGAAATAATTATAACCAATAGTATGAGGTGGAATTGATGCTCCATGACTTTTCCTAAGTCATAAAAGGTTATTCTGTTCCCACTGACTTTCTCTTTACTGTTGAGATGGCCCATGAAATGTAGTCATCACATTCCACAAGCACAAGCCAGTCACATGTTCGTGTCTAGCAACGCCTTAGCTGAGATTTCGGCTGATGAACTGAGGAGCTACAAGAAAGATGACCCATGATGGCAGAGGTGATTCTGGTCCCCAGCCTCTGTCCAGCCCCAGCTAATGCCGAGCAGCTGTCTCTGTTAAAGCTTTGTTGCACTGCAAGTTCACAAGCAAAATAAATGTCATTGGTTAAGCATGGAATTTTGGAGACATTTGTTAATGAACAATAGATATTTGCCTTCCATTAGCTAATGATATAATAAGATTTGCAAGAGGAATATTCTTGGGTGGGTGTTTGGTGCAGTGGTTAAAACACAGCTTAGGACATCTGCAGTATGTATCTGAGAGTCTGGTTCAAGTCCTTCCTTCTCTGTTTCTGATCCAGCTTCCTGCTAATGTGCACCATGGAAATCATAAAGCAATGGCTCAAGTTCTTGGGTCACTCCCACCCACATTGGAGATCTGGAGTGAATTCTGGGCTCCTGAACTAAACCTGTCCCAATCCTGGCTGTTGCGGGAATTTCAGGAGTAAACAATCTCTTTTGGTCAGTCTTCTGATCTGTTTCTCTCTCTCTTTCTCTCTCTCTCTCTGCCTTTCAAAACACATAATTTATTTTGCTAAGAGGAGTAAGTTATACATTACTTTGTAAAGCTATTTTCTTATCCATTCTTTTTCTGTAAGCATCACACAGTAGTAGCATACTGTAGGGCAAAGTGAAGGAACTAAGCCTTTTCTTTATTCTGAAATTTTTGAATTAGTAATGTTTTAATAACTTTGTTGTGTGTTATATGGGGTTTTTAACTTAATATGTCTACTATTTTCTTCCATGAGTTTCAAGAATTATAACACTAAAATGTTGCATTCATTCAACAGCCCAGTTACTTCCATTGCATTGAATAAACACACACATACACACATTGTTTTTTCACTTTCTCTTTTGTTAAGTGAGACTTGGGTAGAGAGTATAAGTTATCCCAATGTGATGTTTGGATTTATTCAGAGAATTTTATGGATAAAATAATCCAAGAATATCAGGCACTGTATTTTATTTTATTTATTTATTTTTAGGATATCCAGGGCTTTATTTTGTAATGCAGAGGCCACACCATGGCCCCAACTCCACTTCCCACCCTGCACTTCTTAAATGTTTATCACTCTAGGAGACCCAGCAATCCCCTTCATGATCTTTTGAAGATCATTGAACTGGAAAATTATACCCTTATTTCTCTTAAACAGATCAATAGCATTACTTACAGAATTCATTTTACATAGATAGCAAAAGTTATACTAAAATTTTCACTAAACTAATTTTATATTTTCCTTGCTTCAGTTTCATTGCTAAACATCCTCACAATGCCTTCTGGTTCTCATTTTCTTGCTGCTCACAATGTCCTTATCTTTCTCTGGATCTTCTGCCTGTCTCGTGATCCCTCCTGTTACTCTCTGCTCAGATTTACGCTCCACAGAGTCTGCACCAGGCTTGAGATTGGTCTTTCTGGATCTCAGACTCATCACCTCTGTATTTCCAGTTACTCCTTTCTGATTCTTCATGGAGACTTCTACACTTCTCCCCTCCACTTTCACTTCTGTTGTGTTCTGCATGGGGGACGCATTCTCTCCTCCAGATCTCAAGCACATTCTATTTTTACTGACTTTGCCCCTGGATGTAAGTTTCTTGGCTTCATCATCTGGTCTTTGTAGCTCCTGGCTTTCAGAGACCTCATTTTTCTTTATTTTAATAATTTCTTCTGGTATTAGAAATGCAGGTCTTTACCCTTCTTCCACATTCATTTTATTTTGGCATCTGCAACGCAAGGACATTCCCTTATTGGGAGCGATCGAGTCTTCTTCATGTTCCTTTTTTGTAGCTTTCATTTTTTCGCTGTTCAATAGGCACTGTATTTTAAACCAACAAATAGTAAATATCTCCATGAAAATATTGGATTCTGCCAAAGCCAACTTTTTTTCACCTATGTAAAAGAACATAATACAGTCTTTTAATATCATGTGAGTCTTATTCTGCATTGGTTATCAGCAACTTTCCACCCTCACACATACATTCTTCCATGAAATTATATACATTTAAGATGTTATTCTGCCTTTGCTCTTAAAAAGTATTTTTCTTTTGAATACGGAATGCCCACAGCACAAGGCCATTTTCCAATCTCGATTTCCATTTCACAAAGTCACAGTGATAACAATAAGATTATACTTCCTGTCCTGTTTTAGAGCCTCAATTTAAGTTTACTTATTTCCCATCCTCTGTGTGGTGGCTTAGAGATGTTGAATCCATAAATATACTGATATGATAGAACCTTAAGCCATGGTTCTGAAATCCAATTTCAACTCACAGATGGTGTTTTCCAACACAGACAGCTCCTTATAAATTTTATTTTCTTGTCTATAGACTCCAAGCTCTAGGATAGTCTTTTATGAAGTTGAAAACACTATGCAACAAGAGTTCATTAGACCTATTGGTCTATCCTATGTTTAAGACTAAGATTACTGAAAGATCATACTATTCATTGTTTTTATTTTTTCCAGGCATTAAAGATTCACTTTCTTAACTTTAGTAAAATGTAGCTTGTATCTGTGCAAGTTATATAATGTTTGTACAGTATGATATCAACTAAGAAAGAATACTACTTAAGACAAAATAATTTTATATTAATAAAATGGAATCCTTTTATGTTATTATTATTTATAGGGCACCCATGATTGAAAGAGGAAAATGACTTATCATGATGGAACAAAAAATTAATTTTGTTAAAATCTAGGCAGTATATTTTATGAGAAGTCAAAAGATAATTAGCTAAATGGATTGATGAAAGGACAAATATAATTATAGTAATATTACATGCGTAATATTCCAAAATCGCATTCCTACCTTTATCTTTCTATCAGCTCTTAAAACATCTAAAATATTTTGCAGAAGCTATTTTAAACATAAGAAAATTATTTTATTAGTTGGAAAAATATATGTTGAATATCTCTTGCAACAATTTTTTTCATAGGAAATAAAGAATAAATAGGAAAATTCCCTGACATCCTTAAAATACATTCCAGTAAAGGATATAGAGAAAAATGTATAAATGAGTTAAGAATGTAATTTCAGGTAACATTAAATTCTGAGAGACAAACACACACACACACACACACACACACAGAGAGACAGAGAGAGAGTTAGTGAACGAGTACCCAGGACTTAGGTTTGCAGTTGTGCATCATGGGGGAAGGCAGCAGCCATAACCCATCCAGACAACTCATAAAGCCTATGGCAAAAAATGATAGCTGAACACACATTTAAATCATGTGTAAAACTAAGCTTTGCAACAAAAACATTGCCCTTTAAGCAAAGAGAGAAGTTATTGATGTAATAGAATGGTCTTGAGTACAGATGAAGCCAAAAAAACAGCCATCAGATTGGCAGCAAAAATGGAAGCTGGGAAAATATCTGGAACACAGCATGGCATTAAGCACAGGGCCTGGAGCCAGCTTAGTCCCAGCTCCACTATTGTGTAAGGCTGAGCAACCAGTTTAACCCTTCCGAGTGCTGCTGTTCAGTCTGTCCTTTGGAATCAATGGTCCGCCTGCCTCCCTGGGTCATCATGGCGAGGGTGAGGAATGCATCTAAGAGCCTCCAAGGACAGAAGGTGCAAGAACGCTCTGTTCTGCATCAGTGATGGATGAGGTCATAGAGTTAGGCAAAGACCAGATTATGCAGTTCCTTGTGGGCAATGATAAAAAGTTTGTATTTTTATTCCGGATGTAATAGCATTAGCAATTCCAAGCATGTGATGAATGTGATTTGATTTACATTTTGAAAAGATCGCTTCTCTCTGTGTGTGTGCTGAATAGAGAAGACAATATGAGGTGTGGGGTTGGAACAAGAAGCAAAAACACTATTTCAATAATCAAACTAGAAGTGAGGCTGGCTTATGCTCTAGTGAAATTACTCTTCAGGTTTCTATTTTCTTGGCCATAACTTTGATTCTAGGCTTGAAAAATATCTCCTGGACACGGAGATCAGTTGTCAAGGAACAATGGAAAAACATGATTCTTTAAAGCATAAGAAATCTATCTTGATTTGGTTCCTACACTTGATATTAGTACTCTGTATTAATTTAATATTTATAACATATAAATATTTATACAAAATTGGTCAGTTACATGAATGACAATGGAGGTAGTCTCTAGTTCTAAAACATTATGATAAATTTTATTTGGAGTTTTCAAGTACATTAAAATGTAAAGAAAGAGATAAAATGTTATAGATTATTTTGTAAAAATAGACTTGTAAAATGGTCAACTTAAATTTAGCTTTGATATCAAAAGATTTTTTATGTTTGAAATTGAAACTTCATGTCCAATAATTACTCTTTATAACCAAGTGATTTTTTTTCATGTTTAATAAAGCATACATAATTTCTTAATGCTAGGGTCATGTATTGGATAAGAAACCAAACATTTCCAAAATTTGCAATCAGCAAATTGAATTGTTCAATTGCTTTTAGAATGACATGCTCAGGATGACAGCCTCCCAAGCCTGTCAGTGTTGAATATCGATGTGAATTTACTCCTGAAGCCCGCAATCCCTCACTGGCATCTGCAGCTCATCGCTCCTTTCCCAGTACAGCTGTCACACTGCTTCCTCCTCCCATTTTGTTCTCCATCTCTACCTGCTTGGCCAAGACCAACAATGCATCCTTCTACATCAATTGCCTCTGGTTTGTTCTTAAAGTCATCTCCTTGTCTATTGATCATTAGGGTACTTTACGGAAATATATGAGCACTTTAACCTTACTAATAAAAATAATTTAAGACCCCTCTGTATATTAGAGGTGCAATTCCTTCTGAGGCTTTAAATTTCCTGGTTTCTCTGATTAAACCTCAGTATCAAAGATATATTTCACCAAATATACAGACATTTTTCATTTTATTGCATGTTTCATGCTTTATGCTTTTACTCAATGATTACATTAAAATTGCAGCTATAAAGCTTTTAGTATTGCACCATAGTTATTTAAAACACTGAATTGTCAAAGGACATTTGAATCAGAAAACCTAATATTAGGTTACCCTATTCTGAGTAATGAGTTATTGAATGGTGATCCATGTTTAATGTTACATAAAATATCAAATCTGTTTTCTTCCCATGGTACTAGAGATGTTGATGAGTAGTAGGAAACATACAATTATTAGCTTTATCTGAACAGTATGTATATTTTACTTCTATTATCATGTTTACTACTTTTTTAAGTGGTAAAGTTAACTGTATTCATTGTATAAATCATTTCTAATTATAATCAAATATATTTTTAGGAAAACATTCATGATAATCTTTTTAACCAAAAGTACTCTTGAAGAAAAATAATAGATACTATTAACATTCAAAAATGATTGTGAAATAAAATTTATGTGAAAGCATAGGCATTAGGGTCATTTTAAAAACATATTCCAAAAATTTTCTGAGTGTCATTAGAATAAATGTGTTAAAAATAAAATGATAGAAAAGAATCTATAATACTTTTTGTAAATTAAATTGAAATAAAGTAATACCATTATTATAATACTCCATAGAAGATTTGAATTGTGCGTTTTTGAAATTGCAATATAGTCAAGCTAAAACTATTTCAGTGATATCTATTATCATGTTATCTTGAATACTAAGAGGCAATTTTGGTCCCTACTATGAAGAGAATATTCCTGGGTATATTAGCACTTCTGTCTTACGATAGAGGGTGTGATTACTTTCCCAGTTTTATATACTTTCTCCTCCTTTGTTAAAGTAGACTATAAAATAATTAGGCAAGGGACAGAAACCTCAGAGGCAATTTTTCTAAGTGTGAAACAATGGCATCCACAAAAGTTAGAAGAAATAGAGGCAGATGTCATGTGGCACAGAGGGTACAGCTGCCAGCTGCAACACAGGCACCACATATGGTGCTACTTTATATCCTAGCTGCCTCACTTACTATCCAGCTCCTGGCTAATGTCTTGGGAAAAGGCCTGAAGATGGACCAAGTGCTTGGACCCCTGCCAAACATGTGGGAAACCTGGAAGAAGCTCCTGGCTCCTGTCATCTGCCTGGCACATATCTGGCTGCTGTAGCCATCTGGGGATTGAACCAGCAGATGGAAGATTCTCTCTCTCTCTCTCTCTCTCTTTCTCATTCTCTCTCTCCTCTCTCTGCTGTTCTCTTTCTCTCTCTGTAACTGTGACTTTCAAATAAATAAAATGCATTTCTAAAAGAGAGAGAGAATCTTTATCTGCAAAGGTTATAGAAGATTGTCCTCTTGGGGTGGACATTTGACACAGTGATTAAGATGTCCTCATCCAATATAGGGGTGTCTGGGTTCAAGTCCTGGCTCTGCATTCAATCCAGCTTCCTGCTAATGCACACCCTGGGAGGCAGAAGGAGATGGCTTAAGTACCTGGGTCTCTTGCACCCCATGTAGGAAACATAAGATTGAGTTCCATGCTCCTGGCTTTGGCCTGGCCCCATCCTGGCTGCTGCAGGCATTTGAGGAGTGAAAAAAACTCTCTATAAATAAATAAATAATAAATAAAATAGCTTCATCTCATTTTTTGGAAATTATTTTGCTTTCAAGTTTTAATAATATTTAAACTAGTTAAAGACTGTAAGTTAAACTATATATAAAATATTACCTCTCATCTAAGCTTATTCTCTGCAGATATCAAATTACAAGCATCGGCTGGTGCTGTGGCTCACTTGGTTAATCCTCTGCCTGCGGCACCGGTACCCTGGGTTCTAGTTCTGGTTGGGGCGCCGGATTCTGTCCCAGTTGCTCCTCTTCCATTCCAGCTCTCTGCTGTGGCCCAGAAGGCAGTGGAGGATGGCCCAAGTGCTTGGGCCCTGCGGCCGCATGGGAGACCAGGAGGAAGCACCTGGCTCCTGGCTTCAGATCGGCTACCCGTTTGGTTGATAGTTTTAAAATCAGAGCAATTACCTACCAAAACACAGAGATCATATTAAAATGGTGAAACTCCTTAAGCTTGTATTTAAACTTATTTTCATAATAAAAGCTCCTGAGCAGAATCTAAATGATGAACAGGTTTGAACATGTGTGCATGTTTGGATAAATAATTCTGAATTCACTTAAGGAAAAGAACTGTAAAACATTAACTGTAAATCAATGTTGCATAGGTTGTCTCCCTTACCAAAGTGGAAATTGCTACAACATTTAAAGCATAAAATTATACTAAGGAATAAGTGTGAGATTATGGACTGAAGTTTTGTGTAGCTCCGCATTAGTGCAAAATTGTCTAGATGCAAATGGGTTTGTGTAGATTAGTGGAGGTGCTAAGCTTGTTTACCGATGATAAGATTTAGAAAAGTGCAAGCATAAAACTCCTTGTTCTACTTATAGCACAGTCAAAGCAAAAGTTGCCCCAAAGTTAACAGTCAGGAAGGACTTTCTTGAAGCTCTTGCAATAGGGCACAGAGGCCACAGCTCAGTCTCAACTCATCTCAGCCGAAACAAAGGGCAAGAATTTTAAAGAGCCAGCGTAGGAGAAGGAGGTAGGATCCCAGGCCATCTGCGTTTGCTAATTGGCTTTACCCAAAGGAAAAGTAAACTTTCTCTTATCTTCATAAGATGCAGTTTTATAACTCGGAGCAAGGTATCCACAGAAGTTCAGCTGCTACCCAACCGCAGGACCTGCGAGACAGGTGCACCATCGTCCTTGATGATTACATTTCAAAGCCATGGCTCCCAGGTACTTGGGAAAGACAGTCCTGGATTATAAAATTGACAAGAGCCTTCAAAAGAGATTTACATCTCAAAGTGGAAGGAATGAATTTACAATTACAAGATTTTCTTTAAGGTAAAAGCTCCAAGAGAAAAGAGTCCTGGGTCTAGCATGAGAAGAGATGGTGTCTAAAGTTTGGTCAAGCTGAAGGAATTGTTAAGGACTCCGGGGTTAACATGCACGCATGTATTTGCACACACACACACACACACACATGCACACATCTGTTCCAATGTATTTATAAAACAATGATAATAGCAACGGCTAGGTGCTGCACTTCTACTCTGTGATGTACTAGTTTAATCCTCAACTCAACACTAACTCATGTGCATCGTTATTCCCATTCTCAAGGTAAGAAAGCAAATCGCAGAAGCATTAAGACACGTGTAATTTGCCTTCAGACAGCAGGCTTGTAAAAATTAGGTGTCTGTCGAAGCACCCTTGACGGCAGGTTTTGTTAGTTACCTTTGTGTATCTCTAGTGGTGACAGAGGCCTTTTCTGTCGGTTGAGAAAGCAACGACAGAAGAGAGGCCTCCTGGAAGCTGGAGTAATTTCTGTGTCTTCCTCTCCAAGCACATCGAGAAGGAACAGCTGTGTTCTCCTTCCACACCTTTGGAGAAGAGGGTGCTGCAGGGCGAGCACAGGTGAAGGGGGAAGGACTCTGACACGCACCTCGGTGAGTCCCTAGGAGTAACCAGGAGATCTGGATGAGCCCTGAGGAGGCTCTCACATTAGGGTATTGGACACTCCCATCAGCCCCTTCTTAAGCCTGTTAGGCTAAAGAAGACGTTACTGGTGGCATGCAGGGAAATCATTGGCTGGCTTTACTCAGATTTCTACAAATGATCATTTGTATCCTTCCTCCCTGTGATGCAAGAGGTTCATCAGCGTTTAGCCAAATGTATTCTTGTTTGAGAGTGAAAGGAGTGCAGCTCTCTAAGGGTGAAATGAAGAACTGAGCCAGCTTCAGCAGGAGAACCTGTGCAGGGAAAACCCTAGAGGTCGCTCTGCAGCCAGTCCCGCAGCCTGCCTAGGGCCCCGCTGCAGCACAGGGAGTTCACAGCTCCCACTTCCCATCAGAGGGTTTTCTTCCCGCTGGTCTTACAGGGAGCACTGTGGGAAGATTAGAAGATGGAACAAGATAGAAGCTAGGAGATTTCCTTACGTCTTTTCTCCCGGAAGAAGGGCTGCTGGTGGATGCCTGGTCTCTATGGATTGAAAATAGCAGGTTGAGGAAGAATTCACCGATGTATAATCAGGAGGTAAATATCATAGAACACAAATATAAAACTGAAGCAATGAAGACAGAATGGGAGAAACAAATTGTAGAACATTTGCCAGAAAGTGTTGCTATGCAGCAGGTAAGAATGTTTAAATGCAAAACACTATGACTTTGTTTAAATACAAAACACCATGACTTTTTAAAAACAGTGAAGTGAAATGGCATTTCGCTCAACAAGAAAGACACCAGTGCTCCATACTGGAGTACCTGTTCTGGAATCCTGGCTTCATGCTCCCCAGGTGGGCGACCTGGATTGAGGCTGTTGCGGGCCTTTGCAGAGTGAACCAGCAGATGACGGCTCTTTGTTGCTTTGTCTCTTTCTCTCTGATTCCCAAATAAATTTTGAAAATTAAAAAAGATAGTATTGGAATTACCTTAAGATTAAAAAACAGGTGCAAATCAGTGATATATAGATTCTGAATCCAAAGTAGAGATGAAGAAACAGCAGGAGGAGTAGAAACAACACACTACAGAGCTCAGCAACAACACACTACAGAGCTCAGGAACTAAAGGAAATAAAAATAAAAAGCATGGCGAATATAAGAACATGCTCCTTTTAAAAAATGTTTATTTATTTGAAAAGCAGAAAACAGAAATGGTGATCTTCCATCAGCTGGTTCACTCTCTGAGTGGCCACAACAGCTGGAGTTGGGGCTGGCCCTGGCCAAAGCCAGGAGCCAGGTGCACCATTCATGCCTCTCACACGGGTGGTAGGGACCCTTCAGCCATCTCCGCTTCCCCCAAAGCTGTGCATCAACGGAAGGCTGGGTTGGAGCTGGGGGCAAGAGTTGATCCTAGGCACTCCAAAATGAAATGCAGGCTTCCCTAACAAAAGCTTAATTCACTATTCCACAATGTCTGTCCCAAGAGCACATTTTGTGATTCTGAAAACTAAAGGGAACACTGCATTAAGAGAAAGTGAATGTAATATAACTGAAATGTGATCCCTGTTAAACATAAGAGTGGGAATAAGAGAGGGAAGAGATGTATAATTTGGGGCATGCTCGGGCTGACTTGCCCCAATTGGTAGAGTTGGAAACATACCAGGGGACTCCAATTCAATCCCATCAAGGTGGCATGTGCCAATGCCATCTCACTATTCCAAGTGATCAATTTCAGTTCACAATTGATCATAATGAAAGGACTAAGAGTCAAAGGGAGCACATAAACAAGTCTAGTATCTGCTAACACTAACCGATAGAATAAATAAAGGGGAGAGTGATCCAACATGGGAAGTGAGATACTCAGCAGACTCATAGAATGGCGGATGTCCTAAATAGCACTCTGGCCTCAGAATCAGCCCTAAAGGCACTCGGATCTGGCTGAAAAGCCCATGAGAGTATTTCAGGCATGGAAAGCCAAGACACTCTGGCAAAAAGATCTCTGTGAGTGAGATCCCAGTGGAAAGAACAGGTCTTCAAAGAGGGAGGTGCCTTTCTCTGAAGGGAGGAGAGAACCTCCACTTTGACTATGACTGTGTCTAAACAAGATAAGAGTCGGAGAACTCAAGGGGCTTCCATAGCCTTGGAAACTCATGACTGGTGCATAGGGAGATTACTGATGCCATAAACAGGAGTGTCAATTTGTAAAGTCAACAACAGGAGTCACTGTGCACTTACTCCTCATGTAGGATCTCTGTCCTTAATGTGCTGTACACTGAGGCTTAATGCTATAACGAGTACTAAAACAGTATATTTCACTTTGTGTTTCTATGGGGGTGCAAACGATTGAAATCTTTACTTAATGTACACTAAACTGATCTTCTGTAAAAAAAAAAAAAAAAGAAAGAAATTATCAATTCCCAACTTGACTCTCACTGGGATTAAACATGACAATAGGTCTGATCTGATTTCATCATCATTTAAAAAAAATCATCTATTATTTTTCACTTTATGTTTCTGTGTGGGAGCAAACTGTTGAAATCCTTACTTAAGGTATACTAAGCTGATCTTCTGTATATTAAGATAATCGAAAATGAATCTTGATGTGAATGGAAGGGGAGAGGGAGTGGGAAAGGGGAGGGTTGTGGGTGGGAGGGAAGGTATGGGGGGGAAGCCATTGTAACCCATGAGTCGTACTTTGGAAATTTATATTCATTAAATAAAAGATAAAAAAAAAGAAAAAAAAAGAAAAAAAAAGAAAGTGAAGGTAATATAAACAAAACAAACATCTTCAAATTAGATTTCGATAGAAATTTGGATTTGAAGTATGAAAAGCACTTTGGCTAACCAAGTAGAGAGAACAAGTTACCTATAAAGGAGAAAAGTTTTCTGCTAGAAATTTCTTTCTCCCAGTGATTAAATGTTAGAAGGCAGAGGGAGAACTCCATAAATCTTTTAAAAGGAAAAAAAAGTCTATTACAGCACTATTCATAATAACCAAGAAATGAACACTAACTGTCCATTCACCAGTGAACAAGTAAAGAAATGTATATATACATAGTGGAGTATTACTTGATTAAAGAAAAGGATGAAATCATGTTATTTGGAACTGCACGGATGGAACTGAAGATTATGGTGTCAAATGAAATAAGTCAAGCACATAAAGACAAATATCACACAATCTCACTCTTATGTGGAGTCTAAAAAAAGATGTGATCTTATAGAACTTAAAAATATAATGGTGGTGGGATGGGTGTTGTGGCATAGCAAGTAAGGCAGCTGCCTGTGATTCCAGGATCCCACATGGGTACAGGATTGTGTCCCAGCTGCTCCACTTCAGATCCAGTAGATGGAAGATTTCTGTCTTCCTCTCCCTCTCTCTATGTAATTCTGACTTTCAAAATAAATAAATAAATATTTTAAAAATATACATAATAGTGGTTACCAGAGGCTGTGGAGGGAAGTGTGAAGAGGGGGGAAACTGATTGATGACTACTAAGTTATAGCTAAATAAGAGTAAAAAGTTCTGGGGTTCTATTTCACAGTAGGGTAACTGTGGATAACATTAATGTACTCTATATTTCTCTATTAAAAAACACAGGATATAGGCTTTTGGATGTTTCCATTATAAAGAAATGTTAAATTCTTTAAAGAATGAATATATTTACCATGACTGAATATTACACAATATAGACATGTCATAATCAACATCTAGAACCCCATAAATATGCACAATATTGTCTGGCAATATTTTAGATCCTCTACTGTAATAAGATAATATTATTTTGAACCAATTTTAGTAGCATCTCAGAACAGAAATATCAGAGGTACATTTTCATAGTAATATATAAGGGGCATCAGAAAGGTCATGAAAATGCATATTCTCTTTCAATTCCACTTTTTTCCATAAACATATTGAAGCCCCTTGAAGAGACTTTAAATAGTAAATATAAGTGATTTTCAAAAAAAAAAAAGGAAAGTGTGTTTTATGAAAAATCTGCATGGATGTCAAAACTTTTTTACACTAAAATAAGTTTATGTTTAATTCCAAATCTCCAAAAACTTAGTGAAGAACCCTCATATAAAATTTGAGAAATCTGGCTCAAATAGTTTCGAGGAAATACTTGAATGACAATATCATTGGGAGATAGAATGTGGCTCCCCAAGATGGCAGCACAGCAACAGGACGAACCAAGTCATATGGGGCAAAATAGATAGTTACAAAAGAGAGAAGATACACCCTGGAGATAGGCCATGGGAAATTCAAGATGGGAAGCCCAGGAGGCCAACACAGACTGGACAGGTCCACCCTGAAAGAGAAAATAAGAAAGAGAAGCAGAAGAGACTCAGTGCAGGCATGGGTGCCAGCCTCCAGCATACCATGTTAGGCAGGAAATTGTGGATCCACAGAGCTGTGAATAACAGCAGGAGGGGGAGATTGGTGAGCTGCTTTTGAAGTTCCACATGGGAAAAAAAAAGAGAGGGTATAGAAAAGCAAACAGGGGCTGGCGTTGTGGCCCAGTGGGTTAAAGTCCTGGCTAGAAGAGCCGGCATCCCATATGGGCACCAGTTTGAGTCCCAGCTGCTCCTCTACTATAGCCTGGGAAGGCAGTGGAGGATGGCCAAGTCCTTGGGTCCCTGCACCCGTGTGGGAGACCTGGAGGAAGCTCCTGGCTCCTGGCTTTGGATCAGCACAGTTCCAGCCTTTGTGGCCATCTGGGTAGTGAACCATTGGATGGAAGACCTCTCTCCCTCTCTCCCTCCCTCCCTCTTTCTCTCTCTCTCTCACTCTCACTCTGCCTCTCCTCTCTCTTTGTAACTATGACTTTCAAATAAATATATAAATAAGTAAATCTTAAAAAAAAAAGAAAGCAAACAGAAAGGTCGTGCACTCCCTGGTCCATCTCCTTCCTCCCCTCCCCAACTCAGACCTGCAGCCTGCTAAGAGAAGCCATCTTGAATGGTTACAATTATGAACATAAGCCTTAGCCTCCTGAGCACACACCCATTAATTGCTGGGGCCACCCCACCACACCCCCAACCCAGGAATGAGGTCCACAACATTTCAGAGTAATTTCTTCCACACCACACAAGTCGTACAACAAGGAAAAGTCCTGAATATTGAAAACTTGAGCCCATTCCATCAACCATTGAGTAGCCAGCTGGGGTCTCAGCAGTGGGGGCTAAGTGCACCAAAGTTCATACCTGCCCCCTATGATTGAAGGTTTAGCAGGGCTCCAATTGGCTCTCTGTGCTTCCACTTGAAACCCACAAACACATAGCAGCTCATAACAGAGAGAAACCTCACAAGAGAAAATTCCTCAGATAGATACACACACACACATACACACACAGAAAAACAAAGCAAAAGCCCTAAATAAGAATAAGGAAGATACTATGAGCCCCCAAAGGAATACTCTTCAATAATAGAAGGTGAAGATGAAGAGATTGAGGATATTCCAGAAACTGAATTCAGAAAATTAATCATCAGATTACTTAGAAGCAAATTCAGAATCTAAATGAAAAGTGCTCCCAAGAAATTGAGATATTAAAGAGATGTCAGAATGAAATACTAGAAATGAAGACTTCAATAGATCAAATAAAAAATGCAGTGTGAAGCTTAACAACAGAATAGGTGAAAGAGAAAAAAGGATATCAGAACTAGAAGACAAATCTCTGGAAATATTACAGTCAGACAAGAAAATAATAATAAATTTAGAAAACTAAAAAACAAGGTTGGAGATCTACAAGATACTATCAAGCAACCCAACATACGGCTCCTAGGAGTAACAGAAGGAGTGGAAAGAGAGAGAAGACTAGAAGGCCTTCTTAAGGAAATAATAACAGAAAACTTCCCCAATCTGGAGAAAGAAAGAGACATCCAAGTACAGGAGGTACCTAGCACTCCCAATAGACACGACCAGAAAAGATCTTCATCACACACATTGTAGTGAAACCCACAGAGCACCTAAAAGGATACTTGTAAAAGTGAAATTGACACTTAAAACAATGACTTGAACAGCCCTTGTCCTGACTATTGAGGAAGTTTACTTTTTCATTTTATTTTCTTTCCTTCATAATACCATTGGCTGAACTTTTACCTAACATAGAATTAATCATATATGTATAAAGTCAATTGAAAATAGAACCCAGTAAAAAGTAAGAGTGGGAATAAGAGAGGGATGAGGAATTTTATAACTGTAAAACTGTATGGTTCTGCATACATCCCTTTGGACTTACTTCTAAGGTTACAGCTAAAAGCTCCCATGGGACCCCAAATCCCATTAAGCTGGTTGGTAATAATGCCATCTTAAGTGTTAAAGCGATCATATTAAGTGTTAAATTGATCATATAAATAGGATTAAGTGTTAAAGTGATCATGTAAATAGGATCAAGTGTCTGGTAATAACAATAGATAGAATTAAAGAGGAGAGAATGTTCCAACATGGGAAGCAGTCCACACAGCAGACTCATAAAATGACAATCGCTCTATATAGCACTCTGACCTCAGAATCAGCCCTTAAGGCATTCTGATCTGGCTGAAAAGCCCATGAGAGTGTTTCAGACATAAAATGCCAAGATACTGAAGCAAAAACAAAAACAAAAACAAAAACAAAAACAAACAAACAAACAAAAAAAAACTTTCCATGTCCTATGTAAAGGATCTCTGTGAGACCCCAGTGGAAAGAAGGGGCCATCAAAGAAGATGTACTTTTCTCTGAAGTGAGGAGAGAACTTCCACTTTGCTTAGGCCTTGTCTAAATATTGACAGAGACTGTGGATTCAAGAGGTTTCCATAGCCTTGGCACCTCATGTCACAAGCCCTGGGTGATCACTGACATCATACATAAGAGTGTTAATTGTTAAATTAACAGCAGGTGTCACTGTGTACTTACTCCCCATGTAACCTTTGTCCTCAATGAGTTGTACTATGAGTATAAACTTTAAAACTTATTCTTTAAGAGATTTTATATTTTGTATGTGTGTGCAAATTGTTGAAATATTTACTTGGTATAGAATTGGTATTCTTGTATAAAGTTAACTGAAAACCAATCTTATTGTAGAATGGGACTGAGAATGGGAGAGGGAAGAGCAAATGAGGAGGAAGTAGGGTTGGGAGGGCAGGAAGAAACACTATATTCCTAAAGATGTACTTGTGAAGATTATACTCATTAAAATAAAGGTTTCTAAAAATAAATAAATAAATAATGAAAAAATATCAGGGGCTTGAGAAAATTTGAGAATGAGAAAAGGTCCTGACTTACATACTGATGAGTTAATAATTTAATCAGATAAAGGTATTGTTGCGCAGATGAGAAAAAACTTATTTCAAATAGGTTGTTTTTAAGGAATTTTTTATATAATTACTTTAATATTCTTATTTTCATATGCAAAAATTATTATAATAAATAACAATACTACCTTGAAATTATAGTAATCATTTGAGACCTGATCAACCCAGATGTATGCTGCCACTTGTGATATTCTCATACATCAAATCACTGGTGTTGGTTGACTCAGCTTCTATACAAATAAAATTTTTATTCCCTTATTCACATGACCAGTGTTGGATAATTTGACAGCCTAGCAGATACACAAGAATATTTAGGACCTTGGAGATCAGCTTCTATCTGCACTACAAAACAAATACTAAGGAAAAAATTATCATCAGAGTTGAGAGTCTACTTATAAATCAGAGGCAAGAATAATTAAATTAAATGCAAAAAAATAGATAAAGAGTCTCTACAAAACCAGATTTGGATGTAATAGCCAAATTACCTAATTTAATAATTTTATGTTTGTTTCCTGTATCATTTTAGTTATATCAGTGCTCCAGGAAATTATTGTATTGCTGTAAGTATAATTTTGCTTCCTGTGAATGGCACATGTTTTGCCTAACAGCCCCATATTCTACGCCTGGTAGCTTTGTTTTGAACCGCTGTCAGTCATATGTCACATGAAATTGTTATATGAAGAAGCATATAGCCTTCATGAATTTGTTAGTATCTCTGAAGGGGATCATTGTGATTTAATTGACTTTGGCGGCCTTTTATAAACTGTGAAAGGAAGTAGAATGATAATGAGGAAAGATCCCCAAATATCCCTTGAGTGCTTAATTTTTCAGACATTAAAAAAGGGCCCAGTGGAATTAACTTTACTAAATGCTTTATTTTTCCAAGAGGGGGAACTGACAGGCCAACATCAACTGTGAGGATCTGAGGTACTATCCTGAAGGCAGGCATGAGCTTTTCAAGATAACAAATTGTGTTCCAGTTGTCTAGAAAGAACCAATCACTATTTTGTTTTTCTAGAGATCTGTTTAGGATATGGTGGACAGGCCCAAAGGTGACACCTAAAGAATCTCACCTGCTGATGTTTGCAACTTTATGGGTAACAGTTGTTGACTTAAAGTCTGTTTTATCTAAGAACAATGTTCCTTGGTGTCTTGGTTTCCATTTTCATAGAATACGTTTTTCCACATATTCTTTTTTAGCCTTTGTGTAAGTCTTTAAAGTGAAAGCTAACATGAGCCTTTTAAAGGTAACATTTTTTGGATTTTCTTAACCAATTTTGTCACTTTGTGTCTTTGGATGGGAACTTTTAGTCTATTTACATTTTTCAAATATTTTTTATTCACTTGAAAGGCAGAGTTTCAGAGAGACAGAGGGAGAGGTATTCCATGCACTGGTTCATTCCCCAAATGGTCACAATGGCTGGAGTATGGCCAGTTCTAAGCTAGGAGCCAGGAGCTCCATCCAGGTCTCCCACGTGGGTACAGGGTCCCAAACACTTGGGCCATCTTCCACTGCTTTCCCAGGCCATAGCAGAGAGCTGGATCAGAAGTGGAGCAGCTGAAACTTGAACAGGCACCCATATGGGATGCTGGCATCACAGGCAGCAGCCTTACCCACTACGCCACAGTGCCTGTACCTATGTTTATATTTAAATTAATTATTGGATGATAAAATTTACTGCTATCATTTTCTTGTTTCCTAATTGTTTTGTGGTTTTCTGTGTTCTATTTTCCTTGGCTATTCGATGATTTTCTGTAGTGGTATGTTTTGATTCTTTTTTCTTTAATTTTTCATGTCTTTATATGGTTTTGCTTTGCAGTTACCATGCAGGTTACCTATGGAGGCTTAAAGTCAATCACTCACAAGAACCCTACATTTTTGTGTGTTAACACTCCTAATTTCATTATTGATATCATAATTTACATCTTTTATATTATCTACCCATTACTTTAGCTATATAATTAGCTGTCACTACTTTAGTACTTCTGTTTTCTATCATTTGCTGTAGTTATTATACAAAATCACTACATTATTAGAGTACTCTGAATCTGACTATTTACCAGTTTTACACTTCCATAAATTTTCATGTCTATAAATGTTCTCTTGTTTCATATTGAAGAACTTCCCTTAGCATTTCCTGTAGGTCTACTGGTGATTAACTCCCTCAGCTTTTGTTTGCCTAGGGAAACCTTTGTTTCTCCTACATTCTTGAAGGGTATCTTTAGTAGTAAAGTATTCTTGGTTGGCAGGATTTTCCTTTCAATTTTGATTATATCATCCTACTCTTTCCTGATCTGCAAGGGTTCTGTTAAGAAATGCATTCATAGTTTAATGTATATCCTATTGTATGTGTTGAGTCCTCTTGCTGCTTTTAAAATTATCTTTAACTTTTGACAATTTCATTATAATGTATCCTGGTGTTGTCTTTTTTATTTATTTATCTATTTTTCATTGAAGTTCTTTGTGGACTTTGGGGCCTTGGAAACTAGATGACCAAATCTTTTCCAAGATTTTGGAAGATTTCTTCCTTTTTTAAAAAAATAATATTTCTGCCCTTTTCTCTTTACCCTCTCCTTTTGAGACTCCTATAAACTATAATTTGCTTATTCAGTGATATGTCATAAATCTTCTAAGTTTTCATCACTCTTTTTTATTGCTGACTTAATAATTTTAAATGGGTGGTCTTTGAGTTCACAGATTCTTCTGTTTGATCAAATCTGATGCTGAAGTTCTCTGTTTAACGTTTCTCATCACTTGTTTTACTTTTTCAGCTCCGGAATGTCAGCTTTTTATGATTTATTTTATCACAGTCTTGTGTTCATTATTGTTGCCCTAACTTTCTTCTCTAGCTGTGTTATTTTTTAGCTTGATGAGGTTGCTTAAAACAGTCATTTTGAATTCATCAGAAAATTCATAGATCTGCAGCTCCTTGGGTTTTGGTATAGGAAAATTCTCTTTTGGTGGTGTCATGTTCTTGGATTACCTTGCTTCTTAATGTCTTGCATTGCAGAATTCTTTTTATTTGAGAAGCACTCACTCACCAGCTTTGGGAAACACCTTAAGCAGTCAGCCCAGACAGCAATGCTAAGGTTCTCTTAAACATTTTCTCCACGTTTCTTGGGAGGCTGATTCTCAAGACTGTGTGACTTTATTGCAGCTTGCAAAGCTAGGCTGGGGAATGAGAGTCTCTGCTTGTTTGTCATGGGGTGATTCCTTGAGATGTTTAACACTGTGTACCTTCTCCTTTTCCACAAAGTTGAGCTGTCCTACTGCTGCTGCTCACAAGTCATCTTCAAACATTCACACTTTTTGGGGAGTGTAACTGCAGCAGCCAGTACAAGGGGAGATGAGGTGAGGTTTGCAAAGCCTTAGGAGGGGAGGTCTGCAGGAGACTCAGCCCAAGTGCGGATCTCCTCATGGAGACTGTAGAGTGATTATTAGGATACACGTTCCTCTGCTGATTTTTAAGACTTGAGAACTGAGTCTCTGCCTCTTCCTTGATCACAGCCTCTCCCAGACACTCAGACTTGAGGATCCCTCTAGTAAAAGAGAGGTAGCCATGTCTACAAAATCAACACAATGAGGATAGGTGATGGCAGAAAACTCCTGTTCTCCCCTTGCGCTGACTTCACCTTGAGGGAGGTCCTATTTTGGAAAGATGGTAGGAATAGGAAATATTTTCTGGAGTGTAACAATTATCAATACTCTCTGTCTTCTGATTTCTTGCAACTTTTCATGTGCTTTCTTTCTCTTTCTGTTTAGTGTTAACCATAAACAAAGATTTAATGAGCTTATGACTTCATTTTCTCAGTTTATACCTACTTCTCTAGACAATCATTAAAATAACTAAAGAAAATTACATTTTAATTCTCCTTGCCCTAGATTCAGTGGGAGGTTTCCAATCAGAAATGAATTTTGTAGGAAGAATTTGTTATTAGTATGATGAAGCTTTAATTAAAGACAGTAAATGAAGACTGAAGATTCTATTGTTATAGTTCCTTGTAAGTATATTGATAAAATATTATCTCACATGGAAATATATACCCTTTGCTGTAAATAACACTTTATTTTTAATTAGAAAATTTATTTTAATGGTGTTGTGTATATATTATGCATTTACATTTTATGGCATGCTGGTTGTTATAGTTTTATTGCACTTTGTAGTGGAATTTTCAGTTTCATTTCTCTATTGTCAAGTAGAATGGCTTACCCAGCATTTTAAATGAAAATGTTATAGAATGCTATGAACTATTACTAGAGAGAGCTAATTATCTCAAGTTCATAATCATTTATGTCACAGGTCATCTACAGTAATTTGGAGAGTTAAGAATTAATTATAACTTTCTAACTTTTTGCAGATAAATACTGTAACTATTGACCTCTTGGTGGTATTATAGTAAATTATTTTTTTTTTGTTTTTAAGCATGTTACCTGGAATTTCAGCTATAAGCAGGATAAATTTTGTATTCATGAAATCCTTACCATCTGGTGGCTATAGTATTTTCTTTTTTTTTAACTTTTATTTAATGAATATAAATTTCCAAAGTACAGCTTATGGATTACAATGGCTTCCCCCCCCATAACTTCCCTCCCACCCCCAACCTTCCCCTTTCCCATTCCCTCTCCCCTTCCATTCACATCAAGATTCATTTTCAATTATCTTTATATACAGAAGATCAGTTTAGCATATATTAAGTAAAGGTTTCAACAGTTTGCACCCACATAGAAACACAGAGTGAAAAATACTGTTTGAGTACTAGTTATAGCATTAAATCACAATGTACAGCACAATAAGGACAGAGATACTACATGAGGAGTAAGTGCACAGTGACTCTTGTTGTTGACTTAACAAATTGACACTCTTGTTTATGGCATCAGTAATCACCCTAGGCTCTTGTCACGAGTTGCCAAGGCTATGGAAGCCTTTTGAGTTCACCGATTCTGATCATATTTAGACATGGTTGTAGTCAAAGTGGAAGTTCTCCCCTCCCTTCAGAGAAAGGTACCTCCTTCTTTGATGACCTGTTCTTTCCACTGGGCCACTGGGACCTCACTTGCAGAGATCTTTCATTTAGTTTTTTTTTTTTTTTTTTTTTTTTTTTTTTTTTGCCAGAGTGTCTTGGCTTTCTATGCCTAAAATACTCTCATGGGCTTTTCAGCTGGATCCGCATGCCTTAAGGGCTGATTCTGAGGCCAGAGTTCTGTTTAGGACATCTGCCATTCTATGGGTCTGCTGTGTATCTCACTTCCTATGTTGGATCGTTCTCTCCCTTTTTTATTCTCTCAGTTAGTATTAGCAGACACTAGTCTTGTTTATGTGATCCCTTTGACTCTTAGTCCTATCATTATGATCAATTGTGAACAGAAATTGATCACTTGGACTAGTGAGATGGCATTACCTAGTGTTATTTACTCAAAAATATAATGAACTTTATTTTGCACTTAAGATTTTGGGCTCTTAGGGAATTTTGATTTGTGACTTTTTTCTCTGATTTTGGAAGAAATGGCAAAAGATGTTTGTGCTGAATTGCGAATTTATGTTTTTTTTTTTTCTTTTAGCACTTCTATGTGGTTAAGTCATTGGGCTGATAATAAATAATGGTAAAGAATAATAATATTTATGGATGGGTGTTTGGCCTAGCAGTTAATAAAACAGTGAAGGTACCCATGACCCATATGAGAGTTACTGGGCTCAATACCTGGCTCTGGCTCCCAATCACAACTCCCTGCTAATTCAGATTCTAGGAGGCAACCTAGTGAAGGCTCAAGCATTTGGTTTCCTACCACCAACATTTTAGAAATGGATTGAGTTCTAGTTTCCCAGCTTCAGCCCAGCCTAATCCTGTTGTTGCAGGCATTTGGAAGGTGAGCCAGCAGATAGGAAGTCTCTGTATCAATTCCCCCGCTGTCTCTCTGGACCCTAAATAAATAACATTTTAAAAAAGAATAATAATAATATTTGGCATCTTGTCTTTTGCCTCTCCCTATTCTTTCTGAACCCTCTCAGCTCCGAACTGATTATAGGTCATGACATTGAGTCCGTTAATTGACAATTTATGTATAAACCCTGAATGTAGTTTGGTTTTTCATATCATAACCAGCCCATGATTATAAGAATTTTGTAGTTTAAATAATTTGTCACCTAATAAAAGTTGATTTTTAATATTTCAAAGCTCTTAAGCAAATTCATTAAGCTGACAATTGTGACCACTACCAGATCAACTTTGTGCATTCTATACTTGCTATGGGTTGAAGTGAGCTATTAATCAAGGTTTAAAGTTCAATCATTAGTCAATGTGTTTTTTCTATGTGTTTAGGAATGCCTATAAAATTGTTTCACTTTAACTTCTTTTCCAATCAACTTCATTTCTCTGAATAAAAGCTATGGAGAAAGCACTCTCTAAAGGAATCGTTAGATCAAAATGTGTAGCTGTTAAAGAAACTAAAGCTGATCACTCTCAAGGGCACACAGTCCCATTTTCCCACAACCGTGTGCTTCCATAAATGGGTAAAATGCTTTGAATTTTTAATGATGACATCTATGGAAGAACTCCCAAAGGTAGCAAGCACAGAGTGACACAAGCTGCAGGGTCTCTATAGACATATGCGGGGACAAGACATCTGTGAAAGATGCTTTTCTCTAATACCGTGGATGTGATGACCTTTAAAATGCCTGCAACGTGAATTTTAAAATATATGCTGAGAAACAGAGAGTGAAAAACAAAGTCTGGACTTACTTTGGTCTCATAAAGTCAAGAAAAGTGCTCTCTTACAATCATCTCAACACGTTCTTGTTGACTCTGTTTATGGCTTAGATCTGTCCTGCACAGTGATCAATGCAGGAAAAAGTACAGCAACTCTGTGAGAAAGAAGTAGACTAGTAGGGCTGGCATTGTGGCATAGCCAGTGAAGCCACCACCTGCAACATCAGCATCCAAATAGGCACCTGTTAGAATCCTGGCTGTGCCACTTTCAATGCAGCACCCTGCCAGTGGAAAAGCAGCTGACGATGGCCCAAGTGTTTGGGCCTCTGCACCCATGTGGGGTACTCGGAAGAAGCTCCTGACTCCTGGCTTTGGTCTGGCCCAGCCCTAGCCATTGCGGCCATTTGGGGAGTAAACCAGTGGATGGAAGAGGTCTCTCTTTCTGTCTCTCCCTCTCTCTGTGTAACTTTGACTTTCAAATAAATAAATAAACCTTCAAAAGCAAAAAGAAGTAGACTGGTGTGGATATTGTAGCACAGCTGGTTGGCTTGGAGTGCCAGTGAGTGTTCCAGCAGCCAGACTTCCAATTAAGCTCCCTGCTAATGCATCCTGGAAGACAGCGGATGATGTCTGAAGTGCTTGGGCCCTGATACCTGTGTGGGGACCAGATTTAGTTCCAGGCTCCTGGCTTTCACCTGACCCAGTCCTGGCTGTTTCAGGTATTTGGAAAGTGAAGCAGCAGATGGAAGGTCTCCTCTCTCTCTCTCTCTCTCTCTCTCTCTCTCTGTTTCTCTGTCTCTATTGTTCTGCCTTTCAAGTACATGAGAATAAATAAATAAACCATTTAAAAGAGAAGTAAAGAGTTACTGAAATGGCTTAAAACAATAAATCTCAAGAAATACTGGGTAATGTCAAGAAAAAGTATTTGAATTGCAACATTTAAAAATAAATAAAAAGACTAGAAGCCATTTTAAGACCTTAAAAGTCAAAAGAAATACATTTTTGAAAGCCAAACTTCTTACTGTATTTAAAATTACAACTGACATCTTAAGAGAAATGTCCCTGACTTTCAAACACTTGACTTTCATATAACCCACGCTTTCATACATTAAACTTTGATGCTTAAAATTTGCATATTCATGAAAAGTGTTGTTTTTCACACATCGTTTGGAAAAAATAACAATTTAAACCCTATCTGCCAGCCTCTGCTACTGGAGAAAAGGCTTGTGTCTCATTCAGAAAGTAAAAAGGTACTTGTCAGCTGTTGATATGGCCAAGAGGCTTGCGTGTGGTTTAAGCCCCCCTATGCCACTCACCCGTCCTGGGTGTGTGTCATAATTTTAAATCACACTTTTTATATGGTTTCAAGTCTGCCATATATAAGTCCTCTCACAGTCTAGTTATAAATAATTCGATAGAGCCCAGCCTTTAGTTTATAAATGCATTAAATACAAATCAGAAGCAACCCTTACAAATGCACATCAACCCTGGCTAATTTGACTCATCATATACTTTCATCTAAAAGGTATTTCAGGATGTTTCTCTCTTTATACACTTCATGAAAATATTTTCCCTAGAACACCAATTATAACTATTCCTTATAACAGTAACTATTTGCCCTGACTCCATCGCCTACCATTCATCCAACAATCATGTCATAATAACCATGGACTGTTTTGTTTTGACACTAATAAATGGGATATGAAATTTTCACAAATCACAAACATTTGCTTTGCCCAAAGTTCTAAGGAAAATGGTGTCTGCTTATTATTTTGAAATAACAATATGCTCTAGATTGGTTTCACTTTAAAAGAATCCTAATAGTAACTCCACACACACACCTGCAATGCAATGGATTTGTACAAAATACTTTCTTCATTTTTATGCTACACTAATTCGATTGGTTCTGAGTGTAAGAAGTTTCATTCTCTCCCTCCAGTGCTTAATTCATTGCTTCCCTTATTTTATTCTGTCCATACTTTTTCCTCAAATTCAGAACTGATATTGTTTCTCCAAACCCTTTATAAAATATTGATGGAACCCTCCCCACAATGTTTCTGAGAGATGCAAGCTCCCAGTTAGTTGGTGAATTTAATCTGCATTGCTGATTGCCAGAGGAACCAGTCATGGGAAACAAGAAAATCAGCCAGCCAAATGGGACCTAGGCTTCTCTCAGGAGCTATGTACTATCTTTACTGGCATGAAAATTGAACAAAAGCCTAACCACCTGATGCAAGAGATAATTTTTACGTACATTTTTCTGGAAATCCCAACTGCAGGCAAAGTCCTTACGCTCCAGAGAAGTAGCCCTGAATTGCCAGCACTGGGAGCCAATCAATGCCCTGCAGATGCCAGGAGTCTACTATCCACCAACATCCCGCCTCATCCCATCTGTCAGGGGAGTGGAGATGTGGGAGCTTTCCAGCCTTGTGGACGCAATGTGCTTAACATTATGTGAAGTGTTTCTCTCTCTTCCATATGGGAGAGTTAGGGAAGGTGGTTTCTCCTTCCCCAAGTCGAGTGAATGAGAAATTCTGCACAAATCCTTCCCCTCGAGGGTGAGAGTGATACAACATTTTCTTGGTGGATTGTGCTGACATAGGAACTGAAACATCCACCCATGGCCAACAGAGAATGCAGAATATGAAAGAGCTCATGGGAGAGTTGGGATTGTTTTCTGCACCCAGCCCAGAAGTTAGTAAGAGTGGCATGTTTACCAAGGGTTCTTAAATTTCAGTTGCACAAGTCAAGGTAAAGTCCAATGCCCTCTTCCATTCTACAGCTGTCTGAAGGCAAGTGACATGTCTTCAATGGCCCTGCTAGCCCTCCCTAAGGAGCCATCTGTCATTCCCATCTTAAATTATATGCAAAGAGGGCCTGGCATTCTTGCAGCTTTTCTTTAAGGAGCCTGGAAGATGGTGGTGGGGAGGAAGCCACATGTCTACACAGACAGCTACAAATTCAGGTGACTTTTAGGCCCATTTTGGAGAAGGATGAGGTCTACATACCTGTGAAAACAAAGGGACCCAGGGAGTAACTCTTTGGGAAATGAGGTTCTCGGGCCATGAAAAGTGAAGCCACAGCCACACCGGTCTTTGAGCCAAAGAACTCAATTGCATTAATTCATAGACGCTATAGCATAGTCAAAGTTCTGAACATTACACAGATGCTGACAGAACCAGAGAAAGACCGTGGACCTCTTCCCAACAGCACTTCCAACTCAACATGAGAAGGCATCTCATTTTTTTCACACCTCCTCTCAACTTCAGATACGTAAGTCTAGAGAACACAAGAGCAAATATCTTGGAATCTGGCTGTACCCATCTTTCTGCCCTTCAACCAGCTGAGGACACTTTGTTAGTCTTCCCTGGGGAAAAGGGTGCAGTCAGACTTGAATTGAATATGAGACCAAAGTTAGAAATGAATGAATCTGAGAATAAGCATAGTAATCAGACTAATTTGTCCTAATAAATCTGGAGACAAGATAGTTTTTAAAAAGCCAGGGAATAAAACAAAATAAAAGGGGAGATGGGTGACAAGCACAGGATGAGAGAGAGAAGCAGTGAGGACAAGAGATAAAAAAGAGAGCTAAGACGGGTTACATATGTAGTAGAAATTTAACACGTGGATTTTATCTGTACTTCTCAGAATTTCTGGTCCCTGTTAAAAATCTTGTTCAGATAGTAGCTCTGGAAGGAATATGTATTGGGATTTTTGAAAAAGAAATGAAAGAAGTAGTCTAGTAACAGTGTCTACACAGTTCTGGAGCACTGGTCTTACAGATTACACAGAACTAGAGGATTTGCACCATAATCAACAGTCTGGTAGTGCCCCACCCTGCCAGGTGCTGGATGCATTTGGAAGGAAAGGAGAAGACCCTCTGTGCCACTATGATCATATGAGCTCCCTCTCACCAGGCAGAGAGGTGGGACTATTAGGAAAGAGCCTGTGGAACCCAGGCTGTCATTAGTCAATTCTCTCCCAGAGCCTACTCCGGCTTCCTTAGCCAAGTCTTGCCTCAAGTCCTGAAGCAGCAGAAGAAGGAAGTCCTGAGGCCATCATCACATTTGCCTTGTTTCGTTCCTTTGGACATTTGCATTCTATTTGTATGCTCTGCCTACTTTCTGTGATCTGCTATTCTAGTAACTCTGCCCGAAAAAGAAATGAGATTATTGTGACATGAATTTGCACTTCGTGTGCCCATGCTGGGTCCTAATGAATCTGCCTTCCTCTCCTAGGTGTGCACAAATCATCCGTTTAATAATTGGATTTAGAATTGTTTGGGGAATTGATGTCAAGGTCACGGACATGTAGTTTACACAAGGCACCTGCCTTCCTCCTCAGAGGATCAGAGCAGCCATACCCAGCACTGCTGCTTGCTGTGACTCCCACAGAGCCTCTGACAGTGATCTCCCTGCAGAAATGCCCCAGTGCCCCAACAAGCTCTTGTGTGCACCCGGAGAGATGAACTCACTTAAAATTGAAATTCTTCATCCACCTCAAGTTTAAATTCACTTTCCTCAATGTTCCTTCAAACTTTTTTGTATCATTAGACTTCCATTCTATTTAGAGAAGAGGGATGCACAATCAATATATTGATATTCACTTTGTTGAAGGAGAGATTGTAAATCACATAATCTGCCAATTCATCAAGGCTTGGGGATGTATTCAATTATGACTCCCCGCACCTGCTGCCACACGGGACTTTGCTGATAAAGAGTCATTTGTTACTTGGCTTTGTGAGATCCAACTTAACCAGAAGGATCCTGCTGATGCATATATGCAATGCTTATTGATACATATTTTTATAGACAATAAAATGAGTATGCAAAAATTTCAAGTTTAAAAATCCACTTTCATATACTCAGATATTAGTCTTACAACCATGTGAAAGAAAATGAAGTATGATTCAAAGTCGATCTTTTTAATTGTCTAAAAATTTTGTCTAGAGCAGGCATTTAGCTCTGTCCTGGAGCATCCCATATCTGAATGCCTATTTGAGTCCTGGCTGCTCCGTTTCCAATCCAGCTCCCTGTTAATGTGCCTGGGAAAGCAGTGAAAGATAATCCAAGTGCCTGGGCTCCTGCCACCTATGTGGGAGACCCACACGAAGCTCCGGCCTCCTGGCGTCAGCTTGGCCCAACCTTGGCCATTGAGGCCATCTGCAGAGTGAGACACTGGATGGAAGATTCTCTCTCTCTCTCTCTCTCTCTCTCCCTCCCTCTCCCTCTCTATCTCTATTTCTCTCCATCTCTCTGTCACTCTGCCTTTCAAATAAAATAAATTTTTAAAAAGCTCCCTTCACTATTTAACTTTCATTTCTTTACTCTGCTCAGCAGAATTTTTCCTTTCTTTTTCTTACACTTCATGCATATCAGTGTTGTCTCTTTTGGTAGAATTTCCCGTAACATCTCAGACTGCACAATGTGGTTTGATAAATAGACTGAGCCAGCTTTTTCTTTTTGCTTCATCACATCCAGCGTGGAGTTGTAATGGGAGATTGTATTTCTATCCATGAAAGCTCCAGATGTTAAAAACATGTCCCAATATTGACTTAATAGAGTGATAGTGACTGCACCAACTCATCCATTCAAACTCCTCCCCTCCTCACCTGGAAACAAGAAGCTGTTGCATAGCACTTTTTAAATAAATTACTTTGCTTTAAAAGCTCATTAATTTTAAAAGAATTGAGAGTTTCAAATTTTATAAAATTAAAAACCCATTGCTCCCTGTTTTTATTACATTTTTATGGTGGTAAAAGGAAAAGTCTGACTTTTCATATATTTAGTTCATGCTTTGGAAAATAAAACTCAAATTATCAAGTGAAAAAAAAGGCAAGAGTATACTACCTATACTGAGCTTCTCAAATAGTCAGATATAATAAATTCTTTAAAGGTTAGGGGTGAGCATTTGGCTTAACATTTAAAATGGTGATTGCCAGCTGGCGCCGCAGCTCACTAGGCTAATCCTCTGCCTTGTGGCGCTGGCACACCGGGTTCTAGTCCTGGTCGGGGTGCTGGAGTCTGTCCCGGTTGCCCCTCTTCCAGGCCAGCTCTCTGTGTCCAGGGAGTGCAGTGGAGGATGGCCCAAGTGCTTGGGCCCTGCACCCCATGGGAGACCAGGAGAAGCACCTGGCTCCTGCCTTCGGATCAGCACGGTACGCCCGCGGCAGCCATTGGAGGGTGAACCAATGGCAAAGGAAGACCTTTCTCTCTCTGTCTCTCTCTCTCTCTCACTGTCCACTCTGCCTGTCCAAAAAAAAAAAAAAAAAAAAAAAAGGTGATTGACATACTTCCACCCATACTGGAATATGGAACATGTGAGTGAAAGTGCCATCTCTAATTCCAGTTCCAGCTTCCTACTAATGTGCAGTCAGGGGGGGCAGGGGCAGCAGGTAGTCAGGTAGTGGTTCAAGTAGTTGGGTCCCAGTCACTAATGTGTGAGGCCTAGTTTGAATTCCCACTTCTTGGCTTGGGTCTGAACCAACTCTACCATTGTGGACTTTTAGGGAGTGGACCAATGGAAAAGAGCTCTCTCTCTCTCTCTCTCCCTCCCTCCTTCTCTTTCTCTCTCTCTTTTCCTCACTGCCTCTCAAATAAATTTAATTTTTAAAAAAATTTTTAAAAGTCAAGCAAAGAAGATAGATACTAAGCTGATTTATAAATTATAAGCTATAACCTGATAATTATTACAAAGTTGAACATTCTTATCACTTAAAATACATTTGAAGATATGAAAACTTGACATAGATATAACATATGGCATCTAAAAATTTGTATGGAGTAATGAAATTGAAAGGCTTTTTCCTCATTAATAATTTGCAGTAATGCCTGTCTTTTCTAAAGTCTTAAACATGACATACAAATATCTCAGTTTTCTTCATGATTTATCTAGTGTAACTTCAGGTAATGGATATAAAATACCAATCAAATGAAAGACAATTTGTCACTGGACTATAAATCCATGTATTTATAACATCCCCAAAATGGGAACATTTTAAAATATTGATGACTATTTAAATGCATTTCAACAAGTTCATGGAAAATTCAATTGAATCATAAGTTTATATTGGTACAAAAATTTTTAAATCCATACATAGTTTTTCCATAATACATCTTCCACAAACTTTAAAAAGAAAGATTTATTTGTTTATTTGAAAGAGAGAGGACACACAGAGAGAGACAGAGACAGAGAGATAGAGATAGAAAGAGAAAGATCTTTCACCCAATGGTTCACTCCCAATCTGGCCACAATTGCCAGTTCAGGGTCAGGCCCAGGAGCCCAGAACTCCATCTTGTTCTCCCATGTGGGTGGCAGGGTCCAAGTACTTGGGCCATAATGACTGCTTCACATGCATAAATAAAAGAAGCTGTATCAAAAGCAGGATAGGAGGGCCAGCACTGTGACATAGTAGGCTAAGCCTCTGCCTTGCAGCACTGGCATCACATACAGACACAGGTTCTTGTCTCAGCTTCTCCACTTCTGATCTAGCTCTTTGCTATGGCCTGGGAAGGCAATGAAAGGTGGCCCAGAAGAAGCTCCTGGCTCCTGGCTTCGGATCAACTCAGTTCTGGCCACTGCAGCCGTTTGGGGAGTGAACCAGTAAATGGAAGACCTTTCTCTTTGTCTCTCTACCTTTCTCTGTAACTCTAATTCTCAAATAAATAAAATCTTAACCCAACTATACCATGACACTGGCGCTTTCATGAAGTTTTTGAAGAAAACATATTTTTATGTATGCTTCCTCGTTATTTAAGGTCTCTGCTGAATCTCATTCTTTCAGATATATTTCCATCGACAACCCCATTTTTTCTTTATCTTCATTTTTCTTGCTATTCAGTAGTCTATTCGGCAGTTTCATTTTTTTTCTATTTTAATTTCTTCCCATCAGTCTATAAGACCTGAGAGTAGTGGATTCTTTCCTTGTGAAATGAATACAGAATCATTTTTAAAGTGGGTGCCACGGACACATTTGTTGAATGAATGCATAAATGTATATTAGTTGTAAGAATTATCTTAAAACATTTTGTTTTATGTTTTATTCAAAGTCAAATTTCCACCTAAGGCAAAGCTTCTAGCAAACATCTCTAATTATATTATAGAGGTCCTTGCAAGTGGGTAAGATAAACACTTCTGTGCTATTAAATATAGGATAAGTTTTGTGCTACACAGCAGACTCATAGAATGGCAGATGCCCTAAACAGCACTCTGGCCTCAGAGTCAGCCCTTAAGGCATTTGAATCCAGCTAAAAAGCCCATGAGAGTTCCTCAGGCATGGAAAACCAAGACACTGTGGCAGAAAAATGATCTAAATGAAAGATCTCGGAGGAGAGAACTTCCACTTTGATTATGGCCTTGTCTAAATAAGGCTGGAGTTTGTGAACCCAAGAGGCTCCCATAGCCTTGGCAGCTCATGACAAGAGCCTCGGGTGATTAGTGACGTCATAAATAAGAATGTCAATTGTTAAATCAACAACGGGAGTCACTGTGCAATTACTCCCCTTGTAGGATCTCTGTCCTTAATGTGTTGTACTATGTGAATTAATGGTAAAACTAGTCTTCAAACAGTACTTTATACTTTGTGTTTCTGTGTGTGTGCAAACTGTTGAAATCTTTACTTAGTATATACTAAGTTAATCTTCTATATATAAAAATAATTAAAAATGAATCTTAATGAAGAATGGATGAGAGAGGGAGTAGGAGATGGGATGGTTTGTGGGTGGGAGGGTGGTTATGGGGGGAAAACTGTTGTAATCTAAAAGTTGTACTTTTGAAATTTATATTTATTAAATAAAAGTTTAAAAAAGAGAAAGTTTTGTGCTAAAAAGTGTATATATATTAATTTATTTAATACAATAGTTGAATTGAGTAGATAGTGTTGAGATTCCCCTCTTGCCAATAAAAAGAAAGCACTAATGAGGTTAATAACTTCCTTAGCTAACTGAGCCAAATGGCAGAACCAGAATTAATACTTCATGTTGTGAATAACAATACACAGACACAAACTATGTCCCAATGCATCCTACACTTTTCAAACCAATTCAGCTTTCGCAACCTCTCCTTATGGTCCAAAAGAACCATTTGCAGGTACAAAGACAAAACATGATAAAGAAACTTAAAAATCTGACCCACTTAATGCCACATCAAACAGTTATGCGTATTAGCTAATGAATAACTAAATAAAGTTCTTTAGATCCTCCAAGTAATGTGTTTCAGATAGAAATTAGCGAAAGCATTGCCAAGTTGCTGGTTCATTTGTCTGAGCAATCAATTTTTGCTATTAGTAACCTGTATTCCAGGTATTGAAAGCCCTTAAAAATCAATGGATATTGCTTCATTTTAATCGTCAGGCTTCAGACTATCTAGCACAACTTAATAGACTCTCAATAAGGTGATAATTGTGGACAAAATTGCAATGGAAATTTACTCAGTGATGATATATTTTCATTATGTCTGTGCTCATCGAGAATTGTTACCAGTTCCATTTTTTTTACATGTAGGGCTGTAGAAATAGGAGATTATAGGTTGGAGTTAATGAGCTATTAAAGTTTTATGATAATAATAAACCATGTTCCTATTTAAAGGGCAGAGTTTCGATATTCAAAATACCACTGGCCTGGAGAATCTGATTATATTCTTGGTCATGTTTTTTCAAGACTTGTGTAAGAAAGAGTTTATTCCTGACTTCTATGCATTGAGAAATGCAGTTATCAAAATAATTACCAAAATATAAGTGCCGTGCATATGTTAGGAGACTCTGGGACCCATGTCTAATTTGTCAATTCAAATTATCACCAGCAGAAAGACAAAGACAAGTCAATGATTAAAAGAAGGGTGGCTATGGTGAAAAAGAAAAGTAATTATAGCTTTTCCCTTGCTTTGAAAGGATTTGCACATAGAATTAGTTACCAAATTCTAAGGACAATAATTCATAATCTCTCCTGAAACAAGATGAAGTGCTTCTGCTTTAGCCCTGTATACTAGCTCAACCTGGTTGAACTTATAGGTTGGTTGTTTTTAAGATTTGCTTATTTATTTTAAAGGCAGAGTTACGAAGAGGGAGAGACAGAGAAAGGGAAAAAATCTTCCATCATTGGTTCACTCCCAAAATGGCCACAGAAATTCTAGGCTGAAGCCCAGAGCCTGGAATTCCATCCACATTTCCCACATCAGTGACAGGAGCTCAAGCACTTGGGCCATCATCTACTGCCCTTCCAGGTAATTAGTAGGAAGCTGAATTGAAAGTGGAGCAGCCAAGACTAGAACCAGTACTCATGTGGGATGCCACCATCACAGGCAGTGGATTAATCCTCTGCACAACACCTGCCCAGAGCTCCTTCTGACCTTGAAAATGTTGGTTTCTTATTCCTTCTCTAAGCATTTCCTTCTGTTCTCTTTTTGGACACAATACCATACTAGTTTTCCTCTTAGCACCTTGTATGATTCTCTTTGTCTTTTGAAGTCTTACCCTTATATAGTGGGTCATTAAATGCTGAAATTTCACAAGCCTGGCTCCTAGAACTTCTTTTCATTCTATTTACTCTTTCTAGACCCACGACATCAACATCTACCAATAAACTCACTATACAGAAATATACATCCATAGTTCACAATTATCATATCTTTAGCATAAACTCACATTACAACTTCTTACTGGATATCTCTTTTCTGATGACTCACAGGCAATCTAAATTCTATTATTCCAGGAGTGAACCTGTGATCTTCCAAACCTCATCAACCTCCAGTAATATTCCTCTCAGTAATTAATATCACAATCAATCCTGTCACTTGTAATCCTTTTACTTCTCCCTCTAATTCCTCATATTTGATTCAGCCCCATGTTGTACCAACAACCAAGATGTGCTACATCTTAGATTTATTTCATTGTTTCTATCAATATTGCAGTCATCCTAGTCAACTCTCTTCTGATCTTTCAAAACTGTCTCCCAACTGTTAGTAAACACATGCACAGGGATTCTTTCTTCTAATCTCTTATCCCCAGTGCAAAGAATGGTTATTCCAGAACACAGATGAGATGTCAGCAGCTTGCTTAACACTCTTCAATGGCTTCCCTATAGGATCCACTTAGGAAATCAAAAAACTGTCATAGGCCTTTCAGAAAAGATTTGCTGCAGGAAACTGGTTATGGTAGTATTTGAAGACTAAAAGTGAAAAGCAAATTGAGAAAAATCCAGATTTTAATGACTAAAGGAAGCATCCAATACCTCTAGAACCTAGGAAATAAAAGGAGAGATTTAATTGTGTGAGAATTTGAGGGCTCAGAGGAGTAGTCCTATTGGGCCCTTGGTCACACCTCTGGGAGGAAGCTTCACTAAGCTCCTCTAAACAGTAACAGCAGAAACACAGGAGGGGCCCAATGCTGCTGCTGTTTCCTAGAGCACAGGAAGAATGCCGTATCTTCCCTCTTGCTACCTTCCAATCTCCCTCTATCCTGCTTCCTTAATTGCAGAGTCTAGAATCAAAAGGCCTCCTGGCAACGCAGAGTAGGCAGTGAGAGGGTATTCCATTTCTTTCCTTTTTTTGAGATTTATTGATTTGTTTGAAAGGCAGAGTTGCAGAGGGAGAGAGGGAGAGAGAGAGAGAGTAGAGACAGAGAGAGCTCATTCATCCACTGGTTCATTCCCCAAATGGCCTGGCCAAAGCGACGAGCCTGGAGCTCCTTCCAGGTTTCACACATCGGTGCAGTGGCATCTTCCACTGCTTTCCACTGCTGCCCCAGGCCATTAGCAGGGAGCTGGATCAGAATCGGAACAGCCAGGACTCAAACTGAAGGCCCATATGGTATGCTGTTGCCACAGGAGGCAATTTGACCCACTGCACCACAGTGCCAGCCCTGGGATGTTCCATTTTTAAGATTAAAAATTGCCTAACTGTGATACTGATAAAATGTTTTAATTATTTATATTAAAATCTGATACAATTCAGAAAGAAAGAAAAGACACCATGATATTTGTACTCTTGAACAAAACTAGTGAGTGCCCTAACATGACCACCTCTACAACAAATATCTTATTTGAGTCATTCTTTCCTCATGTTAACTAAAGCCCATTATTGGAAACAGCAAGTCACATATCTTGTCTTAATGTATTTTGGGATAATAATATATGATCACCCAGTGTCTTTCAATAAAATAAAATTGTACTCAAGGCCTGTATCTATGACTGACTTTATCTGGTCTTGGAACTCTGCTTTTCTTGGCTTGGTTCCCATAGGGCAAAGGCAAAAATCTCTTTATTGAGAGATGACACAATATACAATCACCTTCATTTTTGTGGAGTTGAATCTGAGTCTTAGTGATATATGACAGTTTTCATTCCTGGAAGCAGTGGTTAATAGATATAAAAATTAAATTATTTCTAGCATTTTACTTGATAGCATGAAAATTTAATTGAAGAAAATTTTACATGGGATAAAAAGCAAAATTATGCTGGAAGGTAAGATTATTAATAACATTTTTTCTCATTAGAAAGCCAGAAAAAATGTTATAATTATATAATACAAAAGTCAATTTAAAGATTTTCCCTTTGGTTATATCACCAAGGTACAAAAAGAGGTAGACATTAATTGTAATCTCAGCAAAAAGTGTCATTAGAAAGATTTGTCAAAGGGAGGTTTATATCTTTAGTACTCAATCACATTTTTAATGAAGGATTGTAACGGTGGCTTATGAAAAATAAACAACTCTATGTGGATTTAGCATGGGTCAAATCATTTTGACCGAAGCATTGATGATTTAAGGATTTTAGGATTTAAGCTAGTCACTTCCTTGTGTGTATTGAGATTGCTTTGTGAGACCTTCATTAAATTTTACTTGCAGCATTAAGGAATCATTTACCAAAATAATTTTTCCAGTGTCTGCAGCTATGTAGGGATTTTCCTTTTGAATTTGCAGATTAGAAATATTTTCCCCCTCTTGTTATACCTGAGAACAGATTCATCTCAGTTAACACCACTTTCTTTTTGCACCAAAGCTGTTGAAGCAATGATTACCTTAATATTTTTAGGACATAGTTCTTTTTCTCGAGACTCCCAACAATGAGTTTACTTAGGCACTGCCTGTCACAGTTCTCATATTGACAGCATTATATATATGTATGCATATATATACACATATGTATTACTATTCTTATTTTTAAGATTTATTTTATTTATTTGAAAGGCAGAATGACAGCAAGGAGGAACAGATGGAAACAGAAACAGCCCACCCATCTGCTGGTTCAGAGGCCCAATCCCACCTGAATGGCAGGGGCCCAAGCACTGACGCCAGCTTCCACTGCTTTCCCTTGCACATCAACAGGGCTCTGGGCTGGAAGAAGAGTGGCCCAGACACAAATCAGGGCTGCATTTTGGATGCTGGCATCACCAGTGGCAGCTTAACCCACTGCACCCCAATACTGGTCCCTAGTATTCTTTTCTTTAGAATTGGATAAGCCCTCAAAAGCCTTATTATTCTCAATTGTTGCTTATGTTTCAAGAGCAATCATTTACTTTATTAATCAAGATTTTTAGAGAAGTTATTGAACATGTTTGCTTGGGTCTGGCATTGTGGCATAGCAGGTTGAGCCACCACCTGCCACACCAGCATCCCATATGGTCTCTGGTTCAAGTACTGGCTGCTCCACTTCAGACCCAGTTCCTTGTTAATGTGTCTGGGAAAGCAGCAGAAGATGGCCCAAGTCCTTGGGCCCCTGCACCCATGTGGGAGACCAGGACGAAGCTCCTGGCTTCTGGATTCTGCCTGGCCCAGCCCTGGCCATGTAGCCAACAGATGGAAGATCTCTCTTTCTCTATGTCTCTTCTCTCTGTAACTCTGCCTTTTAAATAAATAGATCTTTTTTTTTAAAAAAAAAAAAGAGTATGTTTTCCTTTATAAATATGTAAGCATATATCAGATACTAAAGCAAAAGATGAAATAAGATAAAATCCTAAAGTAGATAATGGTTCAGTGACATGTACAACTTTGGGACCCCAGTAATAATGATTGGATTCAGACTGATCATGTGATTTAACAATGAGTCAGTGTCTTCTTTTCCAAGTAGAAGAATAATTGTAACATATTCTCTTCTTTTAACATATTGTGTGTGTGTGTGTGTGTGTAAACTGAAAGCCAGGGTGACAGAAAAACAGAAAGATCGATCATCGATTGGTTCATCCCCCACAAATGGCTGCAACAGCCTGTCCTGGGCCAGGCCAAAGCTAGGAGCAGGAGTTTCGTTTGCGTCTCCCACTTGGGTGGCAGGCCCTGCTGTCTTTCAGGGTTCATATCAGCAGAAAGCTAGAAATCAGTGCCAAGCTGCATTTCAAATGCAGGCACTTTGATATGCTATTCAAGTTCCCAAGTGGCATCTTAATCATGCGGCCAAATGCCCACCCCGATGATAACATATTTCTGCTATTGAAGTTTCTCTTCTGTAATTGGTCTTGAATGGCAGATGACTCAGTGTGCATTTGTAACACTGGTTTTCACTAAGTATGAGACATCTGCAAATTGTCTGCTGGGTTGGCGTAGTAACTCCATCAGTCTCGACATATCATACATCTGCCATCTTTCATCATCTAAACTGCTGGAAGAAGGAACATGCATTTATGTTTCATAATGAAAAGGAAATGTCTGAATGCCAACAAGAACACACAAAAAATTACTATCAGAGATGCCAGGCTTGGATTGTCTGACTTTAAATGTTTTAACAGCTAATTCTTATGAATTATTGATGTTCTCACCATTTAGCAAATGGTTCACATCACTATAGTAATTAGCACCCTGCCTCTTCTGCTTATCATAGTTAATGTGTCATGAAAGAGCTCAGAGCAGGACTTTTTTTTTTTTTTAAAAAATACATGGTGGGATTTGTTTGTGTTCCACTGCTGAACAGAAGATAATAATCTAGGACTTAGGGATAATATTGAACAGATTTAAAGGCACAACATGGTATGCATGAAGCAACTCATTCAGGCATTCTTTATTTTTTTAAAGATTTATTAATTTATTTGAAAGACAAAATTATAAGCAGGGAGAATGGGAGGAACAGAAGCAGGGGTGGGGGAATGAATCAACCTTCTAGCTGCCTGCTCACTCCCAGAATGGCCTCAATGTCCTGGGCTGGGCCAGGCTGAAGCCAGGAATATGGAAGTCCATCCAGTCTCCCACATGGGTAGTAGGAGACCAGGTACATGAGCTATCTTCCGCGGCTCTCCCAGGCACAGTAGCAAGCAGCTAGCTTGAAAGCGGAGTGACTGAGAGCCAAGACTGTGCTCATGTGGGATGCGGGCATCACGGGTGCAGTGTAACCTGTTGAGCCACAATGCAGACCCCTTTAGGCATTCCTCTTAGGCATCCGTTCTTTTGGGAAGACTATATTTTAGAGTACTCCCAAGTTGCCAAAAGTCACATCATGTCTATTAGTGCAATTGGTTGTAATTAAGCAGAGAGAAGTAATTTTTAGAATTTCTACCTCCCTATATCATGAGCATTTTTATCTATTACTGTTCTATATTGCTGATCATTATGACTAGAAACCCTGTACCTAAAAATACTTTAATCCTTACCCAAATAAATGTTAAATACATAAGAATAATATTGCTGTTTGTGGCAATGTGCTACCTTTATTCTCATTTTGATTTTTAGCCCCAATTGTCAAAGCTTCAAGCATCATTGTCATGCTGATTACACTGGAAATTCTCAAGAAGAGAACAGTAGTGATTTAATTACCCTTGAAGCTATTTTAATATTCAAAGTCCATTTTGTCATAATCATAAAATTTCTTATTGTACTTGATAGTGGAAATGATTCCATCTTTACAAAAGTCTAGCCTCCAAACTGCTCAAGTGATTTTGGCCTCAAACATTCTCTACTAAGAAATTGAGTTATGATTTTGGCTTCAAACATTCTCTACTAAGAAATTGAGTTAATCTGGAAATAAAAAGCATGTTAGCTGCTCTGATTGCCTAATTGAACATCAGAAATGAAGATGTAGAATTTCTCACAAATAGGTCTCCAGCAGTTTGTCCATTGCTACTGGCAATGGCAATGTTTCTGATTGTCAGCCAAGTCATTGTACAAGGTTCTAGGTGCTGGGGTTCTGGAACTCTGATGAACCAGAAGCCAAAGGGCATATCCAGAAAATATCTTCTACATAGAAGGCCCCTTCTGTCTCCTTGCTTCTGATTGTCTACACAGAGATGAACTCTGCATCCGCCTTCTGTCTGTGATACCTGGATACTGGGCTGCCAAGACTACAAGAGCCACTGGAGTGAGAAGTTGCTTTCTTGACTGATGATAATTATGCCCTTAATAGCTTGAGTGGGTGTGTGGACCTGTAGGGAAGCAGTATATGGAAATTGTCTTTTCCCTGTAAAGGCTGAAATTTAAGGCAGCCGATGCTGACCCTGGCTATTGAGGAAGACACATCTACATCATGAATCCCAGTGTGGAGCAAGGGGGGAAATGCATGTGCTTTTTATGAATTAATAGTAAGTCCCTCTCTGTAAAGCTGAAAGCAGTGACTGTGACCTCTGGGATACAGTAGAAGGCTTTCTTTTCCAAGACAATGTTCAGTGATACTACTCAGCACTCTGATTTCCCAGGAGATTTCTCTTGCATCAACCCTCGAGTATCCTGCAGACCTGGAATCACCAGGTCTCTAACTCTCCATGGAATGACAGCTTGTGATTGCATGAAAACAATTCTGCATCACAGTAGGATGTAAAAACTTCAGGCAAGTTAGTCTCTTCCAGAATTTACATGTGAACAAATCCACCTAAACTCTGTACAATTATATAAACTCCTCAAGTAACTCACGCTATTGATTCAGATAGTAATATTACCCCCACCATAATCATAACAACACATACAGAAATGCACACACCTACACACACACACACAACCAAGGAACCACAACTTTTCTACTCTTTAATAACATGTGCTTATCCCACATTCATTGTGAAATCTGTGTCATTTTAAGGACTTAGAAACATTAATTCTTCTATTTCACACAACTGTAGATTATAAGATTCAGCACAGAAATAAAAATAAAATTCTCTTCAAGGATATAAGCTAGGATCTTTGAAATTGTCAATAAGTGAATATATCTTTGCTGGAGAGTATTATATGCAGAACTATGTGTTGTAGGCTCAGTGACTTAAGTCATGAGCAAGAGGTGGTATTTGGTGCAGTGATTAAGCTGTGGGTTAGGATACTTGTGCCCCAAGCCAGCTCCATTTTCGATTCTAGCTCTCCACTAATGTACACCCTAGGAGGCAGTGGTGATGGCTCAAGCAATTGGGCTTCTGCTCTCCCTGAGGGAGACTTAGATTGAGTTCCTGGCTCTGAGCCCCCGTCACTTTAGGGATTTGGAGAGTGCACCAGCAGAAAGGAGTACATGATATCTCTCTTCTTCTTCAATAATCAAATAAATAATTTTAAAAACTTAAATAAAAATAAATAAGTAAACAAGACACAGAATCTCTGTCCCAAAATGATACTCTGCTTCGTGTCTCTTCAGAGGACTCAGGTAAGAAATGCACACCAAGTATGTAAATAAAACCATTTGGGTACTACCGTGAAGATATCACAGGATGTGTAATAAAATACTGGGGATGTGGGGGTACACTTTGCCAGTATTTCAAGGGGAGTCATTTGGAGAAGACATCTGAGAAGGATGTAGTCACACAGTGATTTGGGAGGATACCACAGTGAGTAGAAAGGAGAGTGAATGCGAAGAATGTGGCATGTGGATGAGCACTTGTGTTGAGTGAACAGAAAAGAGCAGATAGGGCTGGAGCAGAGGTCAGCGGGGGGAGCAGAAGATATACCGTGAGAAGTGGTCAGGGTCCTAACGACACAGGGCGACTTCTGGTCAGGAATTGATGAAAACTTTAGACTGAGTCCTGGGCCTCAATGGTTTGTGCATTTATTCCTTCCCCTTACATCTTTTGAGCAGGCGGGGTTCAGCTTCTCAAATACAGATTCGATTCACTAGAGGAGTAGCTTTACAGAAAGGTCTGTCATGGTCCTGGAAATTTGGGAGCTCACCTCCCGTGGATTTCAAGTCTGTTTTTCCCTGAACTACCAAGGGTAAACACTGAGGCTGCCTTTAAAACTTCTCTAACATGAGTTAGCAGACAGAGCAGTCAACGACATCTGGTAACATGAACTCACATGTCAATATAACTAGATGTCTCAGAACAAAAAGCAAACACTGTAGAACATAGATTATGCATAAGAAGTAGGGTTACTGGGAGAAGAAAAAAAGCATGCAGACAATCCCAAAATATTTCTGAAGTATTAAGGAAAATTTTAGCAACATGAAACCACGTGAGAAATAATGGTCTACAAAGATATAGTAGTTCCATTAAAGTAGAACTGAAACTGGGGAGTTGGAAGAACGGATTGAAGAATTCTCTTAAATATCTTCCAAATGGAAGTAGAGATGATATACATATAATATATACAGAATACATATATTATTATGCTATATATTTTATGTCATATTAAGTATGTTATTTATATATTTCATTATTTATATATATATGTGTGTGTGTGTAATAAAAGCCAACAATATATAATATAGAAGCAGCATCAGTAGCATCATGAAAACAGAAGTCTTAGGAAATGGAACCTAAAAACAACTATCTGTAAATACTAGAGGAAATAATTGAGATATATTTCCCAGTTCTACAAGTAGTTCTCAGGTGGAAGGGGTCCCCAGTGTCCCACACAAAACAAAAAGAACAGGCTAATAACACCCAGGCTAATAACAAATTTATGAGAGTTAAAAACAACTAAATACTGGAAGCTTAAAAATGAGAATAAGGTTATTCGTGAAGGAATACACATTTGATTGACATCAGAATTTCATTAGTAACTTTGGTTGCATAAGTTCTGACCACAGAGCAGTCATTACTAGAGGTATGGAGTGTAGATGGGGAAAGAGGGAGTCTGGATGACAGGGACCAATCAGAATCAGCTAGAAAAGAATGCGCTCCTAGTGTCATGTGGCACACCATGGGGACTCCAGGTCATAGTAAACTAATAGATATTTTACGAACAAATAGAAGAAGGGAGCTCCCAGCCTCCAATCATAAAGTAATGTAGAAGAAGGGGAAACACTGCTTACTCTGATTTAATCAGTACCTATTGTTTACATGGATGGAAATGTCACATTACAGCCCATAAATATGTACAACTGTTGTTTGTAATTTTTTTTACAAGCTGAAGGGGAAAAGTTTGATCCTAAAATTTTATATCCTTCTAAGATACCATATACATGTGAGAGTATAATAAAAATATTTTCAGGGCGAGCATTTGGCCAAGGGTTTAAGACGCCTGTTAGGACATCCATGTCCCACATCAGGTTGTCTGGGTTCAGTTCCTATTCCAGCTCCCTGTTAATGCAGACCCCAGGAGGGAGCCATGGGTGCTCAAGTGCCTGGGTCCTGTCCCCTTGTGGGAGACCTGGATTGAATTCCTAGCTCACAGCTTTGCCCTGGCCCAGTCCTAGCCCTCGCTGGCATTTGGATGTGAACAACAGATGGGGGCTCTTTCTTTGACTCTCTCTGCCTCTTGAAATCATAAAAACTAAAAATTAAAAAGATATTTCAGGCATGACTGGCCTCAGTAAATTGGCACATCAAAACTCAAATTCAAAACTTTTTTCTAAATAGTATATAAACAAGAAAGTTCAATATGTTGTTAGAGATAGGAAGTTAAATATAATCAAATACATTGGTAATACTATTTGTCCTAAAGAAATGTTAGGTCCATCATGCCAAGCAACTTCATTCCATTGTGGCAAGTAAAAGATGCATGTTATGCTTTCATTATTTTTTTTAATTTGCTGATAGTTGGTTTATATGCTGGCATATCAACTATCCTAGAAAGTCCCATGGATAGATGAAAAGAATGTGTATTCTGAAACTGTGGGGTGAAAGGTTCATTAGATATCAGTTAGGTCTATTTGATCCATAGTATAGATTAGCTCTGTTGTTTCTTTGTTGATTTTCTGTCTAGTTGATATTTCCATTGATGCAAATATTATGTTGCTGTCTATGTTTCACATTAGATCCATTAACAGTCATTTTAACAGTCATTTTAAACAGCCAGACTCACTGGCATTGGATGCATATATACTTATTAGTCACATCTTCCTTTAGAATTATCCCTTAATCATTACTTGGTGCACTTCTTGTCTCTTTTAACAGATTTTGTGTTAATGTCTAGTTTATCTGATATTAGGATAGCTATACCTGCTCAACTTTGCTTTCTGTTTGCATGGAATTTGTTTCCATCCTTTCACTTTCACTCTGCAGACATCTTAGTTGGTGAGGTGTGCTTTTTGTAGGCAGCACATAGATGGGTCTTGTTTTTTAATCCATTCAGCCAGTCTGTATCTTTTAATTGGAAAATTTAGGCCATTCACATTAAGGGCTATTATTGATAAGTAACAACTTGGTCTTATCATTTTTCTGTAAATATTCCTATGGTATGCTTTGGATTTCTTTTGTACTTCTCCTAAGAGATTTTCTACCTGTGCATTCTTTCACAATAGTGACTATCTTTCTGTGTTTCTGTGTGTAGCACATCCTAAAGCATCATTTGTAAGTCTAGATGAATATTGACAAATTCAATTTCTGTTTGTTATGGATTGCCTTTATTTCACCTTCATTCATAAATGAGAACTTTTTAGTGTACAGTATTCTGGTTTGATTTTTTTTAAGTCTTGGACTATATCTCTCCATTCTCTCTTAGCCTGTAGAGTTTCTGAAGAGAAATCAGCTTTGAGTTTTATTTGATATCCTTTAAAGTATTCTGACATTTCTCTCATGAAGTTTTTAGAATCTTTATATTTTATTGTTGAAAATTTGACTACAATATGTCGTGGTGAAGTTCTTTTCTGTGCATGTCTGTTAGGAGTCCATGTGCCTCATGTTCTTGGATGTCTCTTTATTTCTCCAAATTAGGGAAATTTTCTATAATTATTTCACTAAAGAGGCCTTCTAATCAATTCTCTGTTTCTACACCTTCAGGAGCTCCTAAGACCTATATGTTTAATAGTGTTCCATAAATTTCAAACATTGTTTTCAATTTTTCTAATTTCTCCTCTTGTTTTGGTCTCACTGACAAATTTCCAAAGATTTTTCTTCTAGCTCAGATATTTTTCTTCTGCCTCACCAAATCTGTTGTTAAGGCTTTCCTGTATTTTGATTTCTTTTTAAATCTCAATCTCATGGGAAAATTTATCCTGCAAGTCATGTGTAGATGTCTTTAGCTAGTGAATTTGCTTCTCACTGCTTCTGAGAAAACCTAAGATTATTCTTTTGAATTCCACTTCAGGCATTTCACCAATCTCTTCCTCTTCACATTCTAATATTGATGTGTTGCTTTGCGCCTTTGTGGGATTCATATTGCCTTCCTTATTATTCTTGTTTCTTGAATTTCTGTACTTATTTTTAGGCATTTGCAGAAATACATATTGGTTTTCTCCTCTGATGGGTTTTACCTTTGAACTATGCCTCTGTGACTAGTGAAGTGTCTGCTCTTTTAGTGAATGCTCACAGATGCGTGCTGGCTATGGCCAGGGAGCTTTGTTCAGTGTTCCAAGATGGGGCAAGTATCCAGGTTACCATCCAAGTTGGGCATGGTAGATTTCCTCTATTGTCAGCAGAGGGTAGGGTATGGTCACTTCTGTTGTCCTAATTACACCCTCATCTCCTCTTTTCCAAGATGATCAATGCCCAGTGTTAGCCCACAGTGGGTGTAACATTCACTTTTGCTTTCAAATGAACCATACAACCTGTGCAGTCCTCAGTATGAGCACTGATCCCTCTGCAATGACCTATAACAGGCAAGCTGGGAGCTCCAGTCCTCTGAACTGGCACAGTGGTTACCCAGAGACCCAGCTACACTCTGGGTCCTATCTTGTCATCACAGAGTTCCTACAGTCTCAGCACACAAGTCTACCACAGTCACAGGGTACAGAGGATCTGCTCTGCTCTGCTATCCTGTCCTAGAGCCAGCTGTTTGTGGGTGCTCTGCCTTGGCAGTTTGAGCCCCAGAGCCTGTGACATGTTGAGATGCTGGGGCATCTCAATGTCCTACACAGATGCCCAGCCCCATGTCAAACCTTCCAACCAGACTCAGTCAATGGGGGACACAAATGTTTCCCTCTGGTGAAATCCCCTGATCACACGCATGCACTAAAACCATCCTAGATGCTACTGGTGTCAAAATATCACCTTCTGCTCACCAGTTGCTGGGCACTTTTGTGGGGTATGGGGGAAAGAAATGTGCTTTTCTTTTACAGTTCAAGTGGGTACCCCACCCCTGTTAGGGTTGCAGGCTGAACTAAAAGGGAGTGTGGTCTGCAATGCTCTTCCTCAGGTGGTATCACCAATGGCATGGGCTGCTGCAGTCTCTGCACTCACCGTGTTCTCCAAAGCTTGTGTATCTTCCCACTCACGGCTGCAGGGATCATGTTTGGTGTCCTATTCATTGCTGCACACCCTCATCTTAAATGCTGATCCACGTCAGCCCTCTTCCTTCTGTAGAATATCCACTGCCAATTTCTCTCCAAACTCTCCCCTGGGAATGCACTTCCTATGCTTTGTTCCTGCTATTTCCCCCCTAGTCTAAAGCAGTGTATTTTTTCCCTATTAAGCCATCTTGAAATCCCCAGAAAAATCTCTTTTTACTGTCAGCCTGCTTGCCAGATGCCAAGTCTAATGTAATTAATATAATATTAATTACAGAAATCTCCATAAATACAAATAAAATTTTCAGGGACAGAAGGAAAGAGATTGATGTAAAGGATTACTTAAACTGATGAAGAATCTATAAGTCACCCATAGTTATCCCTAAACTAAAACATATTGTGGGGGCAGGTGCTTGGCCTAACAGGTAAAATGTCAATGTCTCACTTCAGAGTACCTGGGTTTGATGCCTCATTTTGCTGATAACTCAAAACTTCCTGCTGATGCCAATCCTTGAATGTGGTAGAATGAGAAGGCCATGCCAAGATGGCCACTGGCAAGCGAGTACCAGTTACTCAGGAGTGGCTTCAGAACACACCTGGCAATGGAGTCTGCCTGGCAACAGGCAGTGATTTGTTATGGCATAAACCGCCCCTTGACTGGATTGGCTGCCTCGGCAATATAAGCTGTTGTACCAACTGAAATTAACGAGTCTGTGGGCTGTTCGCTTCTGGCCCACTTTCACCTAACTCCTGGTGTCTGTGTGGTGACAATGCGCCTCTTGCCCCCACCATGCTCCTCCTCTCAAAATGAATCCACAGCAACACTTGAAGGCAGTAGTGAAGGCTAACATAATTTGGTTCCTGCCACCCACACCAGAGACTTGATTTGGTATCATTTTTAAGATAAGGCAACTGCTGCACAGAGTAAAATAGAATTCACAACAGATTATCAGAAGAAAACAATCATTCTACTGAAATTGTAGTATGACAAGGGGAAAAACAAACGAGAGCTGTTAATGGCCAATTAGAACTAGTACACCAAGAATAAGTCTAAGCTATAACAACTAAAATAAGATTAAATTCACCAGCTAAGAGGATGAGTCTCTAAAACTAGATTAGAAGACAAGATCAAACAACATATTGTTTACATGAGATGCACAAAGAGACTTAAAAATTTTGAAAATGAAAAGAATGAGAAAATGTTTAAGAATCAAAATCCAAAGGAAGTTGTAGTAATAATATTAATCTCATAGGATATATTTGAGGAAGAAAGAAAGAAGAGGACTGATTGACAAAAACAGAATTCATATACCAAAAAAATGGGAAAACAAATATATCCATGAAAATTATATATCCAAAAACATAGAAACTATGCATCAAGAAAAAATAAGTAGACATGCATTGAAAACAAAATAAATCAGTTAATGCAGCTGGAAATTTTAATATATCTCTCTCAAATATTAACTGGTTAGACATGTAAGCATAGCATAAAATTAGGCAATATAAGTAAAAAAAAAGAACTACAGATGTACATAAAACTCTGCTTACAAAATAAAAAGAGTATACTATTTTCAGGCATAAAATTACTATTTGTAAAAAGTATATCATTAATTAATTACATTATAAATAAATACCAGAGAAGTAATAGTATGCAGACCAAATACAATTATAATCCAATGCAACTAAAAGCTGATAAATAAAATAGAAGCAAAATCAATGTATTTATAGCTTTAAATAAATTCATCAAAAAGAAAAATGTTAAGCATAAAAATGGATAATAAATGATTCAACTCAAGAGATTGGAAAAAGATAAAAAGAAACTAAAGCTTAAATACAGATAACGATGTAAGTGAGGAGTTGAGAAAAGAAACTACAGCAATCAGAATGTAAATAAGATTCAGTTTAACCAAGTGAAGAATTAATGAACTGAAAGATCAAAAGGGAAGGGATATCCAGAGTGATTCCCAGAAAATTAAAAAGTGGAAACTGGCCAAAATAGCATAAAAGGGTTGGAGATACAGAGAAATTGCAATTCTGAGAAAAAAGAGGAAAGCAGGTTAGGAAGAATATTCTCCTGCAGATGCAAGAAGCCACAGTACTGGGAGACAATGCCCATACTAAACAGTGCAAATAAAGTAAAAGATAAAACCTTTTAGTGTATCCCAGAAATACTGTTAAAATAAATAAAATAATGAAAAAACTAGAGAATAAAAGTTGTCTTTTAAAACATAATATTAAAACAGTCTATTTTCCAACAGAAAGAACGAGAGAAGAGAAAATGCAGTACATTGAAAGTGATGAAATAATCAAAAACCTAGTTTTTCTGTGTGTGTGTGTGTGTGTGTGTGTGTGTAAAAGCCTTTTAAAATGAGAGTTAAGCTAATGTTTTTTATGGACCATCAAAACCTAAGAGGCTTACTCACCTGCAGGTCCTCACTAACGCTACAATAAAGCAGTATTAAGGGCTACTGAAATGTCCCAGGGTGGGTCTCCCACACTCTGAAAGGCCTACTGCTTCCTGCTCATCTGGAACAAATTGCATAATCTTAGCAAAGCCATGGGCCAGCAAGGCAATATAACACAGAAATGGGGGTTGATAATCTTGAGATAATTCAGAAAGTGTGCTCCATGCCTGCTGAGTGAGGATGGCACAGGGTGGTTTGTCTTTGATACTGAAGTCACCACATCCAGCAGAGCCCTTGTGATTCTCTGATTCAGGGCAAGTGTATTGTCATCACTCTGGAAAAAACAGTTGTCAAGTGGGGATAATTACCCCAGACTTCCATGCTGGCACCAACAGACATATTTTGGCTTTGCTCTTGTTTCAGGTGCTTCCGCTTCACCTTTGTTATGATAATAGTCATTTTTCTAGGGATCACAATTCAGCCAATATATATTCATGCCACTCTACTTCCTAGCACTAGAGGGAGAATCATGGAACTTGGATCAGCTCCACCAGATCCACTGTGAGAAGAATTAATGTCCAAATGCCTTGAACCTCCATAAGCCCCCTTTTAAATCAACTCTTGGGTCATTCTGGATCCTAAATATGACTGTCCATTCAGAGCCAATTTCCAATCTCCCAGAAGGCTTGAGTAATTCATTTTTCCCAATTTACAGTCACTCTACTAAAACCCTGTAGTGTCCTCTGAAGAATTATGATACACATGCAGGTTGTAGGGCTGGTACTTCTTACAGACACTCACCCTCCTCCCTCCTCCTCTGTCAAGAGGCTCTAGATTTGAGAAGTGACTTCTGCTCATAAATTGGATAAACAGGATGTGACTGTTTAGAATACTCAAGTGAGACATCTGCCCACTAGATCTAGAAGTTCTACTTTAACTTAGTATGTTGCCATGCGTTGATTCTAATGGACTCCTAGATAAAATACCTATTTTATCTCTATGGCTCATTATGATTATCGCAGCCAATATAGTTACTGTGTATAATTTTTCTTCTAATGTTGAAGTATTGTAACTTGACTGCCTAAAATTCCAGTATCACATTTTTTCCTAATTGAAATCAATAAACTCATATCTTTGATAGGGTCTCCTACTATAGTCTATAGAGAGCCGTCCACAGGGGTTTTCAAGAATTACAGAGCTCTCACTGTGGATTTCTTAATAGCTTGGTTGAGAGTGCCTTTTGAGTTATGTCAGAGAAACAGTCAGGGAATAGCTAAGGGATACGGGTTAGCAAAAGATAAGCAAATTACATACAGTAAAATTAGACTAATATTGTCTTTCTAAGCCTTTGTATACTTTCCTCTACATTTTTGCTTTTATATCTCATACTCATACTCATTTCTTCCTTCTGGTGCAGATTTCAACTGATTAATCCAACATATCACCAATGTCTGGCATCTGACAACATAGCAAGTTCTGATCTGAGAAGATGGAACAATGTCAAGGAAATTAGATGCGTTAATTAATTCCATATGTCTGGTTCTAACTGCTGGAGTTTATTCCAGTAGATAGTCGCTCGTCTTTGCTGGATTAATTAGCAGGATTCTGAAATTTTCCACCTTTTATGTTCTACTTACACATGTAGGATACACATCGTATCACTAAAACTACGCTGATATCATGCAGTGTCAAGAAGGGGCAGATAATATCCAGAAATAAATGTGGGATTTAGAACTGAATGAAATAACATTCTAAATGATGACAGGAGTAAAAGTATTATGAGCAAGAGTCACTTTAAAGTGAACAAGAGGGGCCGGCACTGTGGCTCAGCAGGTTAAAGCCCTGGCCTGAAGCACCAGCATCCCATATTGGTGCCGGTAATAGTCCCAGCTTCTCCTCTTCTGATCCAGCTCTCTGCTATGGCCTGGGATAGCAGTAGAAAATGGCCCAAGTCCTTGGACCCCTACACCCACCTGGGAGACCAGGAAGAAGCTCCTGGCTCCTGGCCTCAGATAGGCTCAGCTCCGGCCATTGTGGCCATCTGGGGAGTGAACCAGCAGATGGAAGACCTCTCTCTCTGTCTCTACCTCTCTCTTTAATTCTGTCTTTCAAATAAAGAAAGTAAATGAACAGGAATAATTTATTTTTAGTAAGTAACTTATGTGGGATCAAGGAGTATATAATTAATCTTCAAAAAGTGCATATTGGTTACATTTCCCGGATGTGTAGGGCATTCTGGACACACACATTTAAGAGATTAGATGGTGTATTGATCAGGTCTTCCCAAAGTAAAAACCTCAAATCATAGTTTACCATGTCCTCAAGCAGAATGAAGTAAGATAGAACTTGCATGCCTGCATGACAACTGAATTGTCTGAAAGCATTTTAAATGTATGTTTGTGACTGTTCCACTCACTGCTGGCAGAAAACATGCTGTTCTCACTAGTAAGATGCAAGTAGTTACTCATGCAAGATAACAGCCAAGGACTGATGCCTTCACTGCTGGAAATGTGGCAAACAGCCAGAGAGAAGGGCAATGTGGTTGTGAGGGTTCTGATATTTGAAAGATACTGAGAGCCGGCGCCGCGGCTCAATAGGCTAATCCTCCGCCTTGCGGCGCCGGCACCCCGGGTTCTAGTCCCAGTCGGGGCGCCAGATTCTGTCCCGGTTGTCCCTCTTCCAGGCCAGTTCTCTGCTGTGGCCAGGGAGTGCAGTGGAGGATGGCCCAAGTACTTGGGCCCTGCACCCCATGGGAGACCAGGATAAGCACCTGGCTCCTGGCTTCGGATCAGCGCAGCTCTGGATATTGTGGCCAATTGGGGAGTCAACCAGCAGATGGAAGACCTCTCTCTCTCTCTCTCTCTGCCTCTCCTCTCTCTGTTTAACTCTGAGTTTCAAATAAATAAATAAATATTTAAAAAAGAGAGAGAGAATATTAGGAAGAACTATAAAGGATTTGAGCTTGTATTGGGTGCTTTTTTAGAGAGCATTTAAGGAAGCAAGTCTTTACTATGCTTGTATGCTGTTCAAAGCCTGGGGTAATTTTATGATTGGTGTCTTAATAAATCTTACTATTATCTTGCTACTAATTTTATGAAAAAGGAGATTGAAACTTTAATTGTAAAAAAAAAGTTGTCATATTAACTAAGGGAGATGCTTGTCCATTTTTCTTCCTTTTGGACAATATTCATGGTCTGTCTGTGTTAAGGTGTGATTATGGAGTGGCCTTGTCTTTGTCTTGATCCATAACCATCACAGAGAGACCTTGACTAAGGTTGATGTTCTGTGAAATTGTTAATGTTCAGCTGAAACCAAGAACACAGCACTAACTGACAGCACCAGGCTCCTCTCAGACGCAGAGATGGCTTCTCTTTTTATAATCACACTTTCACATGAAAGCAAGAATTTAAAATAAATACACACACAAAAGTACTTTCAGGACTGCAATGGTTAACTCAGACAGTTGCAATGGAAAAGGTAAGCTGGATAAGGAAAATTTTATAACAAATGTCCTCTTGCAATGCTATCTCTGGAAATCCAATGTTTGTTATTTATAAAATATATGGTGGGGCAGGTTAAATGGTCCTCTACAGCACCAACATCCAATATGGGCACCAGTCTGAGACCCGACCCGGCTGCTCCACTTCTGATCCAGTTTCCCAAAAATGGCCTGGGAAAGCAGTGGAAGATGGCCCAAGTGCCTGGGTCCCTGCACCCATGTGGGAGACCCAGCAGAAATTCCAGGCTCCTAGCTTTTGCCTGGACCAGTCCTGGTCATTACAACCATTTGGGAGCATTTGGGGAGTGAATCAGTGGATGGAAGATCTCTCTCGCTTGATTCTCTCTCTCTCTCTTCTTCTCTCTCCCACTCTCTCTCCAACTATGCCTTTCACATAAATAAATCTGAAAATAAAAGAAAAGAAATGGGATATATAGGCCGGCCAACATTGTGGCACAGAGTTAAGCTACCACCTGCAATGCCAGCATCCCAATATGGGCCCCGGATGTGTCTTACCTGTTCCACTTCCAATCCAGCTCCCTGTTAATGCACCTGGGAGATCAGTGGGGGATGGCCCACTACCAACCACATGGCACACAAACACCTAAGGCACCCAAGCACCCAAGACACCCATGTGTCCTTGCCACCCACAAGGGAAACCAGGATGGAGTTCCAGTCTCCTGACTGCAGCCTGATCCAGTATTGGCTATTATGTCTCTTTGGAGAATGAACTAGAAAATGGAAGATCCATCTATCTCTCTGTCTCTCCCTCTCTCTGTAAGTCTGCCTTTCAAATAAATAAGTAAATACTATATTTTTTTTGACAGGCAGAGCTAGAGAGAGGAGAGGCAGAGAGAAAGGTCTTCCTTTTCCATTGGTTCACTCCCCAAGTGGCTGCTATGGCTGGCGTGCTATGCTGATTCGAAGCCAGGAGCCAGGTGTCTCCTCCTGGTCTCCCATGTGGGTGCAGGGCCCAAGGACTTGGGCCATCCTCCACTGCCTTCCCGGGCCACAGCAGAGAGCTGGACTGGAAGAGGAGCAACCAGGACAGAATCCGGCTCCCCAGCCTGGACTAGAACCCGGGTTGCCGGTGCAGCAGGTGGAGGATTAGCCTAGTGAGCCATGGCGCTGGCCAGTAAATAACTATTTTTAGAAGAATATATAGCTGAGCAGATCATTAAATAAGAGCACAGATATTATGGGAAAGAATGACTGGCCACACTCATGAGAAATGATTAGAAAGGATCCTAAGGGAAGATAGTTCTTAAAGGCAACTCCAAGAAATGAGTAGATTTCAACAAGCAAAAATAACAAAAATACTCATTTAGAGAGACGAGTATGAGCCAGCACAGAAGGCCAAGACAAAGGGGGATAAATCAGTGTCCTGAAGGAATGTAATGAAATGTTATTTGTAAGGCCTTAATAAAATCCGAGGCATTTGTGCTTAGGAAGAAGGCCACTACAGGTCTTCATGGTTGTTTAAGAGAGAAAGAGATGTTCGAATTAAAGTAATTTGGACTTACAGGAGAGAGTTAGGGGAGAGACACATGGTTAAGGGCAGCCTTAAGATATTAAAGGTTGTAACCTCGTGAAAGGCATGGTAGAGGGGTAAGCTGCTGTTTGTGATGCTGGAATACCCTACTGGAGCACAGCTTTGGATCTCAGCTGCTCGGCTGCAGATCCAACTTCTTGTTAACATGCCTGGGAAGACAGCAGATGATGGCACAAGTGCTAGAGCTCATGCCAGCCATGTGTGAGACTAGGATGGAGTTCCTGGCTTCTGGCTTTGGCCTGCTCCCCCCTTCAAGTTTTCCATTTGGGAAGGGGACCAATGAATGGAAAATCACTTTCTCTCCTTCTCTTTCCTCTCTTTCTCTCTGTCACTTGGTTTTCAATAAAAGAGATCATTTTAGAAAAGAGACATTGTATTTAGTGAGGACAGAGAAATTGACAGTAAAAATAGAGAAAAAGTTAGTTTGCCTATGAAATACTAAAATTTGGAACATGGATGAAGTATCCATGGAAATATTCAATATGCATTTACAAATTCGTACATAGATTACCGAGATTGGCTAAAAGTTGGTGTATGGTGACTTAAAATAGAAGAATGATTCTAAGAATCATTTTGATGAGTATTTTATGTTAAGAAAATGGGAGAGGAATTTATAGCTTCCAAAGAGAGAGAGAGAAAGTGTGGTCAACAAACCACACAAAAAAGTCATATTGTACCTACCTTGGGAAGGGAATTTCACGATTACCACAGATCCTATTAAAGGAGTATAAAATGTGAACTGAGAAAAAGAGCTTGTAGTACAGATTGTGAAATAATTGTTGATTTATTAGAAAGGAGTCACAAAATTTATTAATGGAATAAAAAAGTGTGCGGTTAAGAAATAGAGATCATTTGGGAAAAAACTGTGGCTAACTTAAAGAAATTAAGAATAACAGCAAATTTCAGAAAGTGATTTTATTAGTTAAGATAATTTTGTACATAGCAATCAAAACATAAGGGATAGAATATGTGGGTGAATGTTTGATGAGGTAAAATGTAGGAAGCAAGAACAGGAATGGTTGGAAAAGTTCTTTTCTGATAAAAATCAGAAGCAAAGGTGGCTAAGCTTTTAACTTGAGGAGGTACATAGTGTCTTCCCTCAGTATTTTCATTAGATATTGAAGCACAGTCTTGCAAAGTTCTAGCTCAGGTTGCATAGACAACATTTAGGGATGCTCTCTGAGGAAGAGAATGCAGAGTAAACAGCTGAGTATGCATATTTACAAAGAGCACTGAAGTATCAGCTGAGATAGAGCATGTGGATTCTGAGCATGTACGATAAAGATGATTTCAACTTTCCAGGAACTCCTGGAGCTTGGAATAGGAGTAACGGAATTGGCAACCAGGTGCCAATTTGAATTGTTGAAGAGTTATGCATTAGCAAGTCTGTTGATACTATTGTTTAAATATTTGAATTCCTACTACTTTCCTGTTTAAATATTATGCCAGTTACTTAAAGGAAAGCATTAAATCACCAACTGTTTTTGATATTTGTCTATTTGTTTTTCACTTCTGTTAGTTTTTTATTTGTATTTTTGAGCCATTGTTAAATAAGTATAATAGAGTTACAGTATTTTTGATACATTGAGTTCATTAATATAAAATGTCCTTCTTTATCCCTTACAGTATCTTTTTTAGATATTATGATGGCATTTTACTTTTTATAGTCTTTTAATTTAAAAATATCTTTAGATACTCATATAAAATGCCCGACTTGCAGAACTTAAATTGAAATACATAACTCTTGAATGTTCCCTAGGTACTTGGCATTCAGTATTAAACAGAAGTGACTAAAATCATAATGCTTAATATACCACTTATTTCTTATTAATCAAGCAATCAAATGAGCCAGATAATACATAACTAAAAGAACTACATCATTTTTTAAATCTTAAAATATATCTAAGCTAGAATTAACTTCAAAATAAAATCATAGGACCTCATGATAATTTCTTTTTGGGTTTCTCAAATTTGATATGCAAAATTATAAGGGAAATATAATAAAGCAAATGAAGAAATGGTAACAAAACAAACCTACACTGTAAATTATAAAGAATGTCTGGAAATGTGTGAAATTTATGCCACGATAAGGGATGAAGCACAAACCTAGGAACTTGTGTTTTGCAAACTTGGTAAGACAAGACCTGGGATGTCCACATCCCAGTGCCTGAGTTCCAGTCCCAGCTCTACTCCCAATCCCAGCTTCCTGCTAATAGACGTTATAGGAGGTAGTGTAGACGGCTGGAGAAATGGGTCCCTGCCTTCAGCATGGAGGACCCGCATTGACAGAAATTCCTGACTCCTGGCTTCTGCCTAGCCGAGGCTTGGCCCAGCCCTAGCTGTTCATGGGCCTTTGGAGAGTGAGCCAGGAAAGGCAACTCTCTCTTCTTTCCTCTCTCCTCTCTCCTGTGGTCTCTCACCACTCTTCTCGCTTCTCTTCCCTCTCCTCTCCCCCTCTCTCTCCATCCCTCTTTTCAAATAAACAAAATTAATGAATAAGCACAATTTTCACAAGCTAAATAGTCTTTAGTAAATATGCATACTCAACTGTTTATTCTGCATTCTCTTCCTCTGAGAACATCCCTAAATGCCTGCAACAACTGGGGTCAGGCAGGCTAAGACAGGAGCTCGGAACGCAATCCAGATTTCCCACCTGAGTAGTAGGGACACAATCAGTTACATCACTGCCTCCCAGGGTACGTATTACCAGGAACTGGTCAGAATTAAAGCTGGGACGCAAACTCAGGTACTCAGATGTGGGATGTGGGTGTCCTAACAACCACTAGGCCAAATGCACACCTCATATTGGTATAATACTGATGCTATCTTCTGCTTCTAAAAAGAGAACCCTGCCTCTGATCAACACATCCTACTTAATGGTGACAGTGACCACTGGCTGACAATTATTTCAGCATTTCACTATTGGCTTGAAGGCTCCACTATTTTATTAGTTTTCTTCTATTCTTATTCAGAGATGTTTCTATAAATGATTGTTAAATTTAATTAAGTAGATTTGGGTTATATTTGGATATAGTATATAATTTGTCTCATTTTAATTATTGATGTAAAATTGATGCTAAGTTCAACACTAACCTACAATGAGACACCTACACTTTCTATCTGAAACATGTAATTTTTTTCACATTATCCTTGACTGCAATTTCATCAGGACAATTCAATGGTGGTACATGCATTCATTAAAAGCCTGGGGCACATTGACCCCATTTAATTTGTAGATTGAGTATTTTACTGAGCATAGATACATTCATTTTGTTACATTTAATACTTATTTCTCTGAATCTAATCTTCTACACCTCTGAATGACCTGTTAGCCTCTATTTGCTCTCTGGGTGCCCCTTTCTAGTATTTGATCTTGGAGAGTGATTATTTGTCTTTTGTTTTTCTTACTTTTTTGGTATATTCTGAATTATGAAATAGATTCATTCGGTTTCTTTGATTAGAAGTTCAAATCTAAGATACATATTAATTTACAGGTTTGTAGTTCTTGGAGCAGTTGAACAGTTATGTCATAGGTGAGTATGTTTTACATGCATCTCCTTGAGAATTATCATAGTTTTTTAAAGGATTTATTGATGCCTGTGAAAGGCAGCATTACAGAGTCAACCTCCAGCCACCAGCTCACTCCTCAAATGATCACAACAGCAGAGCTGGATGAGATCAAAGCCAGGAGCTTGGAACCCCATCTGGATCCTCCATGCCAGGGGCCGAAGTGATTGGGCCATCTTCCACTGCTTTCCAAGGCACATGAGCAGGGAGCTGGATAGGAAGTGGAGCAGCTTATATGGTATGTGGGTGTCATAGGTGGTGGCTTAACCCACTGCACCATGACACATCTCCTCTTATTAGTTTTTTGATAAAGTCCCATGAGACCTATCCAGAAGGAAACCACAACACGTAGGCATTCACTCTTAATCTCTTTTCCTCAATTTACTCTTTGAGTACTAATTTTTCTTTGTCAGGTTATAATGTTGCATTCCCCAATAATCAGAACATTTTTTGGAAAAATTTGGGAAGAATTGGTATTTTTAAGTGTTTGCTAGATTTCAGTAGTGAAGCCAACTGGTACTGAGCTTTTCTTTGATGGGATTTTATTTCTGATTCATTCTTTTTATTCTTTGTCAAAATTTCTTTTTTCATTATTTATTCTTGATAGATTGCATATTTAAAGGAATTTATCCATTTGTTCTAAGTTTCCCATAGTACTCTCCTATGACCCTTTGTATTCTTAGCTGTCAGTTGTAATGTCTCCTCTTCCACTTCTGATTCTATTTCTGCCTTCTTTTTGTTTTTAGACTCGTTAAGTGACAGTCAATTTTATTCATCTTCTAAAAGATTCTAATTTTTGAAAAATATTTCCTATCATTACTTTTGTTCTCATTTTTTTATTTCTGCTTTGATCTTTTGAATTTTCTTCCTTCTAATAGCTTTGGGTTTAGCATGTTGCTCTTTTTTTAGTTCCTTGAAGTAGAACTTGAAGTTGTTTACTTGATACTCTTTTTTGATGTAGATGGTTTCCCCTGTAAAGCTCCCTATTAAGCTGTTTTTGTTTTTTTTTTTTTTTTTTTTTTTTTTGGTGCATCTCATAAACTTTGCTATACTGTGTTACCATGCTTGTTAGCCTCAGGCCAGTTTTATTTCTCTTTTATTTTCTCCTTTAGTCCATTGGTTGTTTAAGAGCACATTTTTTAATGCCCACATAATTCTGATTTTTCCAAAACTCCCCCTATTATTGATTTCTAGTTTTACACTATGATTATCAAGAAGGAAACTTGATATGATTTCAAACACACGTTTATTAAGTTATTTTGTAGCCCAGCATATTCTCTGTTTTGAATAATGCTTGTCACTCTTGAGAAGAATGTGTGTTCTGCTTCTGTTAGATGGAAGCTTCTGTGAGTGCTTATTTGATGCCTCTGATCTAAAGTTAGTTCAACTCCAATGTTTCTTTATTGATTTTTTCAGCGATTTGTCTGTTGTTGAAAGAGTGATAATGAAGCCTCCTGCTATTACTGTGCTGCAGTGTCTCCTCAGGTCTATTAACAGTCACCTTGTATACTGGTGCTCTGATAGGCACATGAGTACATATTTATTTTATATGTTATTGATGAAATTGCCCTTTTATCATCTATAATGAGCTCAGTGCCTATTGTTATGTAAAGGATTTATAGGAAAAGATAGACTGAATGGGTGATGAGGAGGGAAACCTCAGCAGGAAAATATAAACCATAAAAAAGAAATGAACAAATTTCAGAAATGAAATGTACAGTAAAAGGTGGCATGGGGACAATCAGCCAACTCAAACATATATGGGATAGATACAGCTATCAATTTAAAAATTAATATAAATAGTGTGCATGTGTGTGAATGAGATAACATGATCTCTTATTTGTGTACTTGGATTCCCAGAACTAAAGGAGCAAAAGAAGAGAAAAGAAATATTTTAAGAATTAATGACAGGGGCCGGTGCTATGGTGCAGTGGGCTAACACCCTAGCCTGAAGTGCTGGCATCCCATATGGGCACTGGTTCAAGACTGGGCTGCTCCACTTCCAATCCAGCTCTCTGCTATAGCTTGGTAAAGAAGTAGAAGATGGCCCCAGTCCTCCCAAGACCCACGTGGGAGACCCTACTTGGGAGACCTGTGGGAAGCTCCTGACTCCTGGCTTCGGATTCATGCAGCTCTAGCTATTATGGCCAATTGCGGAGTCAACCAGCAGATGGAAGACCTCTCTCTCTCCCTGCCTCTCCTCTTTCTGTTTAACTCTGACTTTTTTTTTTTTTTTTGACAGGCAGAGACAGTGAGAGAGAGAGAGACAGAGAGAAAGATCTTCCTCTTCCATTGGTTCACCCACCAAATGGCCACCACGGTGGGAACTGTGCCGATCTGAAGCCAAGAGCCAGGTGCCTCCTCCTGGTCTCCCATGCAGGTGCAGGGCCCAAGAACTTGGGCCATCTTCCACTGCACTCCTGGGCCACAGCAGAGAGCTGGACTGGAAGAGGAGTAACCAGGAGACAGAATCCAGTGCCCCAACCGGGACTAGAACCCAGGTTGCCGGTGCCACAGGCAGAGGATTAGCCAAGTGAGCCATGGCACTGGCCAACTCTGACTTTCAAATAAATAAATAAATATTTTTTTAAAAAAAGAATTAATGACAAAGAATTTCCAAAATTTTAATGGAAACTTAGATCATGGAAGGTATGAGTATTTATAGAAAATTTCAATAAACCCTGTGTGAATGTGCAGAATATATTTCCTTAACCTAATTAAAAGTTTCTGACTTTCTAAAAATGTTATTATGTTCTTTTTAAAATATATTTTTAATTACTTGAAAGACATCGTTATGGAGAGAGAGAGAGAGAGAGAGAGAGAGAATGACAAATAGAGATAGATCTCTGGTTCATTCCCCTAGATGGTCACAACAGCCAGGTCTGGGTCAAGCTGAAGCCAGGAACCAGGAGCTTCTTCCAGGTCTCCATGTGTGTGACAGAGGCCAAACACTTGGTCCATCTTCCACAGCTTTTCTCAAGCCATTAGCAGGGAACTGGATCAAAAGTGGAGCGGCTGGGACTGGAACCAGCGCCCATGTGGGATGCCGGCACTGCAGGCGTTGGCTGTACCTGCTATGACACAGCATCAGTCCCTGTACTTTTCTTAATCACATAAATTAATCAATTTGGTCTGTTCATTTTGAAGATTGTTGTTTTCAAATCTGAGTACAACTTATATTAATCATTATTATTTAATTTATTAAATGTGTAGATTGTCCTCCAAACATTTTTCTATTTCTCTGAAGTGCTTTTCATGTTATTTTCTTTTACTACTACCTTATACCAGGCTTTCTTTTAGTCTTTCAATCGTTTAGTTGGAATACTGCTGTAGCTCATCTACTATATCTCATTTAATATGCCCATAATTTTGTTCTTAATTTACCTAAATACTCTTCATATTACCCAATCTGTGGGTGTAGGTCTGTCTAGAAATGTTAATTTTACTTATTTAAGTTACTAGGTTTTGTTTGCAATTTCTCTTTAAACAGTTCAAATAATTTAAAAAATACTTCAATGAACACACATAGATGTAACAATTTTCAATATTTTCATGTTCACTTCATATATAAATATTGTACACATAGATATGGATTTTAAAGCAAGATGGATGTATTAATATTGGAATGCATAGGATTCATGACAGCCAGTTGAGTCTCTCACATCCAGTGCCTCACACTGACTGCTACCCTATCTGACATGTCAGGGTGCTTGTGTTTACGCTGGGCTCAGCTGCAGTACCCAGGGTATTATTTCATGCTCTGCTGATTACCAGGCTTATGTGAAGTGTGGCTGGATGCAGATTAAGAAAGACTAAGTAGACTTGATATACACCAGTGTAGTCTGTATAAATTAAAATACAAAGAAATAACAAACAAAACTCGCAGTAGTAGTGGTTCGAGTACTGACTGCTGCACTTCCGATCCAGCTCTCGAGTATGGCCTGGGAAAGCAGTGGAGATGGCCCCAGTCCCTGCACCCCCATGGGAGACCCAGAAGAAGCTCCAGGCTCCTGGCTTTGGATTGGCACAGCTCTGGCCATTGCAACCACTTGGAGAGTGAACCAGCAGATGAAAGACACTTCTCTCTCTCTCTCTCTGCTTTCGCCTCTCTGTAACTTTGCCTGTCAAATACATAAATAAATCTATAAAAATAATGAAAAAAAGAAATGGAGTACAAAAATGAAACAGAAACTTGAGGTTAACCAACTTTATAAAAGGAGCCTGCCTTCGTTAAGTTTAAATGCATGAAAAAGGCATCTAATAAGGCATAACATATGCAAATATTGAAAGAGAATACTAACATCACAGGCAATGCTTGCAAAGTGCCTAAATTCTATTTTCTAACTGTAGTTTTGATGAAGAGATCATTACCAATGTTAAGTTATACAGTTAATAATTGTTTTCATTACAGAGAATCCTTTTGTACTATTCTGTACTTCGGAAAACTGCTGTATGAATTAGAGAACAAATAAATTTACAAATTAAATATTTCAGGAACTAAAAACAATGTAAAAGGCTAATGATAGTAATACAATTTTGAAAATGCCTACATAGGAATTCCAGCACTCTTTCTCATTCCCTATTTATAAGGTGTTTATACTTAGAGGTTATTACTGATACCAACAGTAAACTAATGTACAATTTAAGCAATAGTGCTAAAAGAAGTTCAGTAGCTCAGAGTTCCTTCCTTGCTTTTGTTCACAAATGTCTTCTTGAAAACACAAATGTTTGAATCACAACTTGAAGAATGTGGTAGATCTAGACAAGTTGAAGTGATCAATGGAACTAATATTCAAACATAAAATACGCCTCATAGTCAGAAAAACACCATTTAGGTGGAGAACATTCCTTGTTTTCTCCTGCACCCATTCACTCCTTCTCGTTTAACCCTTGTTTATTCCTTCATCTCTTGTCTTTGATGGCTATTCCAACACATTCAATGAGATTTTTATAAACCGCATTGTACCCTCATGGCAAACAGAAACTCCCTCTATATTTAGTAAGGATAAAAATAGTTCAGTGGGTGCTATGGTTTCAATGTGTCCTTTAGAAAAGTATGTGTAGAGAATTTAATCCATAATTCAACTTTGTTAGTAGATGGGGCCCATGGGGAGGTGTTTACATCTTGGTCCATTCTTACAAATCAATTAGTGTAATTTATAAAGGGGCTTAGAGTTGCAAGTTCTGTCCCTTGATATCTTTTGGTATTTGGTCCTTCTACCATGATTTCTTAGGAAGAAGGCCCATGCCAGATGCTGGCTTCTGTAGACCCATGAGCCAACAATCGCTGTTCATTACAAACTACCCAATTTGTATATTATTGCAGCAGCAAAAAATGAACTAAGACAGTGTGGTTTTGCGGCACCCATCCAAACACATTTCCATTTCTTGTAGTGTGCAACGTGGCTCAGTAGATCAAATTGTGTTTGCTGATACTCAACATATAATTTTTGTTCAATGTCAGTTTGAACAAGTATCATGATGGTGTTTAAAGTTACCCTTACTGATTCTGTGACTGCTTCTTCTATCAGCTTGAGACAAGATTGTTCAAGTATCCAAATATAAATGTATATCTGTTCTCCTTCGTGTTTTGAAGCTTTCACAGTAAGTGAACATACATTTAAAACTGCTGTGTTGAGGCCGGCGCTGTGGCGCAGTGGATTAAAGTCACCGCCTGCAGTGCCAGCATCCCATATGGGCGCCGGTTCAAGTCCCAGCCGCTCCACTTCCGATTCAGCTCTTTGCTATGGCCTGGGAAAGTGGTAGAAGAAGGCTCAAATCCTTGGGCCCCTGCATCTTCGTGGGAGACATGGAAAAAGCTCCTGGCTCCTGGCTCCTGGCTCCTGGCTTCAGATCAGCTCAGCTCTGGCCATTGTGGTCATTTGGGGAGTGAACCAGCAGATGGAGGACCTCTCTCTCTCTCTCTCTCTCTCTCTCTACCTCTCTACCTCTCTACCTCTTTGGCTCTACCTCTCTTTGTAACTCTTTCAAATAAATAAAATAAATTTTTTTTTTCAAAAAACTGCTGTGTTTTCAGTTGACTTCATCAATACGTAATGTCCCTCTTTGCAAACATTTGTAATTTTCCTTATTCTGAAATATAGTTTCCAACATTAACCCAGTAGTATATTTTTACATCCTTTAACCTTTGCTTTGTCATTATATTTAAATGGTGTGCCTTGTTGAAAACACTTATCTGAGTATTTCCTTGTTATTCAGCCTGATGATATTTTGACCTCTGATTTGGGAGGTTAGACCATTTACATATACTTACAGTGATGTTGATGATTGATTTTGAATGTAGTTTTATAGTCTCTATTTATTTGTATTTTTCCACTTTTCCTGCTTTCTTGCAGATAGAATCCAAAACCCAATTGCTTGTGATTCTTTCTCCATTCATGATTTATTACACATTAGATTTAGTTTTTTATGGGTTACACTTGTGTCTAGAATATGCGTCTTTTTTCATATGCTGTCTTCACCTGACAACTTCATGCATAGCTCATCCTTCCATAATCTGCTTCTTATGTGCTATGGTTGACATACATTTTCCTTCCCATTTGTTATAAAGCTTATAATGCAGTATCAGTACTTTAGATTTCAGTCAATCATTATCATTTAGAGTGATAACAGTAAGCTAATGTTGTTGTCCATAGTCACATTTTTTAAAAAAGGATTTATTTATTTATTTGTTTATTTTAATGACAGAGCAACAGAGGGAGGGAGAGACAAGACTGAGAGAGAGAGAGACAGAGAGAATCTTTCCATCTGTTTTTTCTCATCTAAATGGTCACAATAGCTAGGTCGAGCCAGGTGGAAGCCAGGATCCAGGAACTACGCAGGTCTCCAACATGGGCGGCAGAGGCCCAAGTAATTGAGCCATCTCCTCCCACTTTCTCAGGCACATTAGCAGGGAACTGGGTCAGAAGCTAAGTAGCCAGGACCTGGGCTGGCTTTCCACCATAGGATGATGGGCTGCAGCTGGTGGCTTAACTCACTGAGCCACGACTCCAGCTCCCTTATTCACTTTCACCTGTACCATATCTCGTGCATTTCATTTGTGTGTGTGTAGATCCAAATTTCTTCCAGCTATCTTTTTCCTTCTATCTGACGATGATCTTAACATTTTTGGAGGCGCATCTTTTGTAGCAATTTCCCTCTACGTTCATTTGTCTGAAAAACTCCATTGCTAGCTATTAAAATCTACAGTGGGCATGTGTGTTTCCCTCAGAATCTCAAATATGTCACTGCATTTTCTTCAGGCTTCCATTGTTTCTGATTAGAATTCTTGTGTAATTTGTACTTGGTGTCTATGTGTGCAGTGTTTTCTTCTTATCCCTACCAACCAGAATTTCTTGATTACTTTAGTAATTAATTAATGAGTTGTATAGGTGTGGTATGGTATGGTATAGTGTGTGTGTGTGTGTGTGTGTGTGTGTGTGTGGTTCCTAGGGTCTCAGGGGTTGTAGTATCTGTAGTATGCTATACTTCAAAAATTGGCAAATTCTAAGTCATGAACACTTTAGTTGATCTTTTCCCACTTTGTCTCTTTTCTTTTCCCAGGGCACCTGTTATATATTTGTGAGATCTCTTGATATTGTCCCATAATCACTGCTTGCTTTACTATAGTTTTTTTAAAGCTATTTATTTATTTGAAAGACAAAGCACAGTGTGTGTATAGTGATGGGGTACAGAGAGAAAGAGAGAGCTCCCATAAGTTGGTTTGCTCTTCAAATGTGTGAATCCTAAGGAAAGACCCGGCTGAAGCAAGAACCTGGAGACCATTCAGTCTCCCATATTGGTGGCAAGGACCCAAATACTTGGCCATTACCTGCAAGAATACACACCAGCAGGAAACTGGAGTAGAAGTTGTGGAAGTGGGATTCAAACCAGGTACTCCAATATGGAATGTAGGCATCCCAAACAGCATCTTAACGGCTGCAGCAAACACCCACTCCTGCTCTGAGTTTTGTTGATGGTTTATTTTAATTTATACAGACTACACTGATGTATATCAAGTCTACTTAGTCTTTCTTAATCTGCATCCAGCCACACTTCACATAAGCCTGGTAATCAGCAGAGCATGAAATAATACCCTGGGTAATGCAGCTGAGCCCAGCGTAAACACAAGCACCCTGACATGTCAGATAGGGTAGGAGAAGAGTCAGTGTGAGGCACTGGATGTGAGAAAGACTCAACTGGCTGTTAGGAAAGAACCAAGAAGGAAGGTAGGCAGGCAGGTGTCAGAAACTGGTAAAGAGAAGGAAATCGATTTTTTCTCTAGCATCTCTACAAATAAGACTTCTAACACCTAATAATTTTAGTCCAGTGAGATCCTTGTACATCTGGACTCCAGAACTACGAAATAATAAATGCTCATTGGTTTAGGACACCGAGTTTCTTGTGACTTGTTAACATCAAGAGTGGTTTGAATGTATGCACTGCTTTTCCGACAAAGACAAAGGGTTTTTACTTCTGCCTCTTCTCCTGAAGTGCAAGATCAGTTGGACAGACAAGAACAACAACAATAAAAAAGTATGATATTATAGATAGGCACCACAGGCTTTTCTACTTCCTGTATGCATTCCTAAGTGTATTTCATGAGAAATGATGACACCAACTGATGTGGTTCAAAATATATAGAGAGGAAATATTTAAGACAAAAAAAATGCTACTAACTGGGGAACATAAATTTAGGTAAAGAGGGTTATATTTCTTTTCTCAAACAAGTAAAATGATGATAGCATTAGACTCAATCATGTATATATTATGTAATGCCCAGAAAAAAACTTTCTATTAAAGTTATAAAAATGAGGTTCTAGGCCAGCGCCACGGCTCACTAGGCTAATCTTCCACCTGCGGCGCCATCACACTGGGTCCTAGTCCCGGCTGGGGCGTCAGATTCTGTCCCTGTTGCTCCTCTTCCAGTCCAGCTCTCTGCTATGGCCCAGAAAGGCAGTGGAGGATGGCCCAAGTGCTTGGGTCCTGCACCCGCATGGGAGACCAGGAGAAGCACCTGGCTCCTGGCTTCGGATCAGCGCAGCGCCAGCCATAGTGGCCATTTGGGGAGTGAACCAACGGAAGGAAGACCTTTCTCTCTGTCTCTCCCTCTCACTGTCCACTCTGCCTGTCAAAAAAAAAAAATGAGGCTCTAAAAAATGTACAAATAAACAACAGGAAAGTAAAACAGAAAATAAAATCATAAAGACAAACAAAATAAAATGACAGATGTAAGTCCTAACACATCAACAATTAGAATAAATGCAAATGATGTGAAAATATCAATTAAAAGTAGATATCAACAGGGTAGTAAAAGCAAGAAAGCTTGATTCCATTATATGCAGCCTCAAGAAATCAGATTCAGAAATGTTGATAGAAGGAAGTTAAGAATGAAAGGGAGAAAAATAATTATACATCATGCCAATACTAATAAAAGAAAATTTGAAGTGGCTGTATGAGTATTAACAGAAGATAAAGTAGATTTCAAAGCACAGATGATTTCCAGAATCAAAGAGTGACATAATATTGAAATAAAAATCTCGAGGTCGGAGCTGTGGCCTAGCAGATAAAGCTGCCACCTGCAGTGCCGGCATCCCATGTGGATGCAGGTTTGAGTCCCAGCTGCTCCACTTCCGATCCAGCTCTCTGCTGTGGCCTGGGAAAGCAGTGGAGGATGGCCCAAGTCCCTGGGCCCCTGCATCTGTGTGGTAGACCTGGCTTTGGATCTGTGCAGCCGTGGCAGTTGCAGCCATCTGGAGAGTGAACCATTGGATGGAAGACCTCTTCTCTCTCTCTCTGCACCACTTGGGCCACCTTCTGTTGCTTTTTCGGGAGCATTAGCAGGGAGCTGGATCAGAAATGGAGCAGCTGAGACTTGAACCAGTGCCCATATGGGATGCTGGTACTGAAGGCAGTGCCTTAACCCACAACAACACAATGCCAGCCACTAAATACCTAATTTAAAAATGTATTTACTGGGGCTGGCACTGTGGTGTAGTAGGTTAAGACTCCACATGTGGTGTCAGCATCCCATACGGGCACCGATTCAAGTTCCACTACTCCACTTCAGATTCAATTTCCTGTTAATGGCATGGGAAAGCAGTGGAAGACGGCCCAAGTGCTGGGGCCCCTGCCCCAGCAAGGGAGACCTGGTAGATGCTCCTGCCTCCTGGCTTCAGTGCGGCCCGGCTCTGGACATTGCGACCATTTGAGGAGTGAACCAGAGGATGGAAGACCTTTCTCTCTGAGTCTCTCCCTCTCTCTAACTCCACCACTCAAATAAATAAACATAAAAAAGTTGGTTTATTTCTTTATTTTCTTTTTTCTAATCATTGGTTCACTTGCATAACAGCAAGTAGTGCTGGGCCAAGAGAAAGCCAGCAGCCCAGACTCAATCTGGATGTCCCATGTGAGTGCAGGGATACAAGTACTTCAGGCATCATCTGCTGCCTTCCAGGGTGTGCATTAGCCGGAAGATGGACCAGATGCAGAGAATCTACAACTAAAACCAGTACTCAGTCTAGGATTCAGGCATATGAAGTGGCAACTTAACCACTGCTCCAATCATCAGCTCCAAAGCAAGCACTTTAAGTGATAATCTACTCACTAGAATGTGAACTACTTTGATGACAAGTATATTTTTTGCCATTTGTAATTATTATGGAAATTTCAAAAATTGGTTTAGTTCAAGTGGCAATCATTAACTTTTAGTATCTCTAGCCACAAACACTCTCCAGCACTATGTTTAGTGCTATATGATCTCAACAAACACAAAGTAACATTTCTCAACACAAATATTTTAAAACTAGGCATAAAGCATATTATCAAAACAGGTGGCATAGTGTAGGGAGCACCAGAATTGTCCCAGACCTTGATTTGAACCCTATTTCTTACAAGATACTGCAAAGCTGAGTTGTATATATTGATGTTTACAGAAATTATACTTTATTAAAAATATAGTTTAGGGAATTTTTCAGCAAGAATTTATATATTACATAGCTACTGTTGATTAAATAATTCCATCAGTGAAGCCATTGACTCATTTATTCTGTATATATTCTATATATAGTCTACACACTTTTCACTATGGTTTTTCTAGAAACTAGAGAAAAACCAATATAAGAGCATTTTTAAAAGCTTGTGGTAAAATGGAATTAAAAGTTAATTTTTGGGGGCAGCCAAAATATTTTTTGAAATCCAATGCAAATTCATAATTTGCATTTTAATAATACATATTTTCCATGAACATTTTGAATATCCCTAGTAAGCATGAATTTGCCCCACCAAAAAAAATTTTACACCAAAACAAACTTATTTTTAATTCAATTTCACACAAACATTTTGAAGTACCCACATATATAGTCTTGGCTATCATGGAATATACAACTTGGACAGCAGACAAATTGATCAGTGGCTACATGCAGAATACCAAAGGTGTTAAGTGCTGTGAACAGAGTTTCTGATGCTGTTGTACCTGGGAGGGAGATAGGCCATTTGTGCTGCTATAACAAATATCTTAGACTGGGCAGTGACAGAAAGGGATTTCCCACAGTTCTGGAGGATGGGAAGTCAAAGAGCACAGTCCTGGAAGGTTCAGGAGTCTGTTGAAAATCCCATCCTTGCTTCCAAGATGGCGCCTTGCAAGTTGTGTTCTTATGAGGGACAGCAGAACGGAGACAGGGCAGAAGGGACACATGGCTCCTTCAACAAATGTTTTTTCTATAAAGACATGGCTTATTTTTAGGCCAAAAAACTGCACTGGTGACCTAATCACACCTAAAGACTCTCCTCTCTTAAGCCTATGATATTGGTGATCAAATTTCAGCAAATGAATTTGGGTGGATACATTTTGACCATTGCAAGGGGTTTGACCAGGCCTACTCACACTAACTCCTTGTTATATGGCTTTAAGACAATAAGAAGTTTCAATGGTTTGGCAGATGAGTCTCTGTCTGTCTCTCTCTCCCCTCTGAATCTAAAAGGCAGTATACCATCCTGCAATGTATTCTATCTTAAGGAGATTGTTGCTTAAACTGTTATAATATTGGTTATGGCTTTGTTGCACGCTTTATGAATCCCAGTTCAACATCAATTTCCCTGAACTGTCTTGCTTTTGCACTGTCCGTTCTGTCATAGATATTTCTCCATTTGATTTGACTGGTTTTCACAGTAGCGTGAAATATGTGTGCCTCACTAAACCTAACCAGAGTTCTCAGTAGAAAACCATTATGGTTACAAAAATTGTCAGAGGAAATTAAGTCATAGAGAAAGTGATAATCCATTTGGGAAAACATGTTTTACAATTTGTTTCATTTTGTGTGACTTAACATAATTCTAAATAAAATAAATATTTGTTCTCTTTAGAAAAATGTATGAGCACTATAAAGAATGACAGTTTTGTAAAAAGCTATCTCTAGCTAAATGATATCTACTTCCAGACTTGAAAACAAATGAACAGTGCATTAAAGATTGATATAAAATTTATTATCTTTGACTACTATATAAACATGTGAGTAATGTGATTTCTTTAAAAGGTATGTTTAATCTCATTGCCAAGAATGTTCATGAGAAAATATGGTTAAATATCTGACACTACCTCTCAGTCACAAATTCTGCACTCACATTTATCACTACATAGAAAATAAAGGCAGTGAAAGACAAAAAGAGGACTATTAAGTTTCCACGATTAAATCATTTTTCAATTTCAGTATTCCAGATCATACATTAAGACCTGAAGGTATCGGTATGGATACCCGACTTAAAATGAAGTAAGAGCTTTTGGCCAGCGCTGCTGGCTCACTAGGCTAATCCTCCGCACTGCAGCACCGGCACACCGGGTTCTAGTCCCGGTCGGGCGCCGGATTCTGTCCCGGTTGCCCCTCTTCCAGGCCAGCTCTCTGCTGTGGCCCAGGAAGGCAGTGGAGGATGGCCCAAGTGCTTGGGCCCTGCACCCCATGGGAGACCAGGAGAAGCACCTGGCTCCTGGCTTCGGATCAGCGCAGTGCGTTGGCCGTGGCGGCCATTGGAGGGTGAACCAACGGCAAAGGAAGACATTTCTCTCTGTCTCTCTCTCTCACTGTCCACTTTGCCTGTTAAAAAAAAAATGAAGTAAGAGCTTTCAAGTGTGGAATAAATTATATATTGTTGCAAAAATTCTAAAAATGATTATCAACATAAGACACAAAGAGCATTCAAAGCTTTCATTCAATGGCTCTATCTTTGTGCTGGTGTTCATTGATGAAGTGTAAAAAGGAGAGTCAAAAGAGGCAGCCAAGAAGGGTCTAGAGAACACAGATTTGGGGACTAGAAAGAGCAATCTTTAATGTTTTACCATGTCAAGTGACTAAGGCAAGTACAGCTGGTCTACCATATAGCACATACACTGAAGCATGCAACTATTCTAACAGTACTAGAGCAACTGTAAGCCTTTTTTGATTCCTCAAACAAAAATAAGAACAATGCTTATCTTCCATGGTTGTGATGGGGATCTAAATAAGATGATGCATAGGAAGTCCCTAGAACAGTGTTTGGAACTGAGAAAAAAACAATAAAAGATAGCATTTTATTCATCAACAACATTATTATCTAAAGGAATCTTGATCAAAGCTTGACTGAGCATTTAAATCATTGCAAGAAACCAAAATCCAAAATGTATTCATGGGAAGTCTTTAAATATCCATCATATTCAAAGTAGCACCTACTGGGACCAGTGTGCATTTTAATAATACATATTTTCCATGAACATTTTGAATATCCCTAGTAAGCATGAATTTGCCCCACCAAAAAAAATTTTACACCAAAACAAACTTATTTTTAATAAGTTATATATATGTTATATGTATGTTATATATATATATATATATATCTGAGTGCTGGTTTGAATTCCTGCTATTCCACTTTGATGCAGCTTCCCGATTATGAGTCTGGGCAAACAGGGTGATGGGTCTCCACCATCCACATTGGAGATCAGCATGGAGTTCCTGGCTCCTGGGTTCAGCATTGCCCAGCCCTGCTAGATCAGAAACAGAGTAGCTGGAAATCAAACCTGCACTCTGGTAAGTGATGCAGGTGTCCCATGTGGCAGCTTAATGAGCTGCATCACAATGTCTGATACCAAGTTTTTGACAGATATGTTCGTCCGTCTATCCCAAACCCTATAAAAACAATGGCATTGCCAGCAAATACAGCATTGCTTCTAAATACAAGGCATTGTAGTAGAGACCATATGGAGGGACCGAACAAGAAGACTGCCATTTTTACCCAGAGATGACAGGAAATCAAGGTGTTACAACAAGACAAAGCCATGTCCAAAGATCAGAGTACAGAATCAAAGCATTCTCACAAGAACCGAAAGGGTACTGGCAAACTTATGTAAGAAGGGACAATCTCAAGCCCAGGAGTCCAAATTCTGAAGAAGCAGCAGACATAAATTACCTCCATTTTCACCTCCCTCCCTCGTGTGACCAAATCCAGGACTTTTTGAAACCCAAACAGTGGCTCCAGGAAGTCTCGCCACCTTATCCTGTTTGGCAGTACCTTCAGCAACTGCAATTGTTTTATGAAACAATGAGGGCCAAATGTTACCTGTTCCTCGTTCCCATTTGTTTTCTCCTCCAAATGCAATTGTGGTTTTCAGCTTTAAAAGCCCAACCCTTACCTTTGATCAAGGTCCAGAGATCTTTTGGTGTGAGCCTGCTCTCCACCTGATCAAAGGGCCCCACCCTGAACAACCCAGTCTAATCCAGTCGCTTCCCAATCACTTTCTGCATTGTACTCGGGTTAAGCCACCACCCTATTAGTATCATCATTTCATGATTTTGAGACTCCAACATCTGAGGAGTCACGTCTTGTTCAAACTATAGCCGTCTGGCATTGAGAAATTTCATTATTAGCCTGCATAATTTCTACAACTTCATAACACTTCCACCATGAATTAAGGAAACAGCTTCCTTTGTCACTCACCAAATCTTAAGAGGCTGAAATGTCCACACCAATGCTAAAAACTTCTAACTAGTGTCTGCAGGAAGAGTTGCTTTTCTATAAATTCAGATGGTACTTCATAAGCATATCTACCTGTTATCCCCTGAGATCCTCCAAAGTCACTACAGGAACACTGTTTTCACATATCCAGACAGTGCAGACAATGAGGACCTCCCCTGAACCCAGAGTTCCAGGGTTACACTTCCCAGAGGTAAGGAATACTTCAGCAGTGCTCAACTAGCAAACATGTTGTGGGTGATCCTGTGCCTGCCTGCCTTGCCCATGCAGGAGGTTAAGAGGGTGTGGCACACCATGCCTCCAGAGAAGGACCCTATCACTGTGGGCAGGTGGCAGGAGCCCCAGGCTCATTTACCGGAACCCTGCTTCCTGTTAAAGGGCTTTGTAATTGCCAATCAAGTAAACAGCTCCTGGGTGTGGCCAAGACCCTTAAGGACCACCTGGAAGGCTACATAGGGTACATGACCTTCAAACTGATTGGAGAAGCATAGCGGTGCCAACATCAGCTTTATCCTATGGAATTAGTGTTGCCCTGAACTAGCTATGGCCTCTGCCTGTCCCAGTTATTGTGTAAATTTGGGAAAGGATCCAATCAATGGAATCACACTCACTCTCTCTCTGTCTCTCCTTGACATTCTTTCAAATAAATAAAAATAAATAAGTAAAGTAAAAAGAATTGTTTCTGATGCAGTTTTCAAAGTCATGCTACAAATACATTATCCTAACCTTGTCTGTGATATAAAACAGAATACGGAAGAGTGACTCAGCTCAGCCCATTTACTTGAATCATTTGTCTTTTCCAATATGAAGATAAGAAAATGACTCTGAATCATTTTCCATAGCTACCTTTAGTCTTCTCAAAGGTATTTTGCAAAACCATCAATTCCTGGAGATGATTTTGTGGTGCATCCTCATAGGGGTTATCTGGACAAAAAAAAAAAAAAAAAGTCAAGTTGATTAAAGATCACTCCAGCAATGAAAAGAGGTGCTGATAGTCTGTTTCTTGGTTTTGGCATGATAGACACCGCACTTCATCTCTGTAGTCTTCTTCCTATACCCTAAATACAGTCTAGTCACAGGAACAACACCAGACAAACCCAAACACAGGGACATTGAAAAACCACCTGAGGGGAATTCCTTAAAACAGTGAATGTCACAGCCCAGAAGAACCTAAGGAGCTAAGACTCATAAATGTAATGTGCTCTTTTGATGGGATCCTGAAAAAGAAAATGGACATTAGACAAAAGCGAAGGAAATCCCAACATTGGTTAATAATAATGTGACAATCTTGGTTCACTTATTGTAATAAGCTTGCTCATACTGAAGTAAAATGATATTAGAGGAAAGTACATTATCCTCAGTTTCCTACAATTTAAAACTGCATTAAAATAAAACCATTTCTTTCAATACATTGAAAGAGCACAGATATTAATCTAAAAGATCTTCCAACATCCTAAACTGGAATATTTTGAGCAACAAACATTGCTGTAATGCATCAAAATGCATATTCATAGTAATATAAATGGATAACTGAAAACAAATATGGGAGAAGAGATAGCTTTCCATTAAAGAATCCAATTTAACAAATGTAAGAACTTAGAAAATTACATTAGACCAGTACAATAATAATTGCAGCATTGTCAAGGTGCTAATATTAATAGGCAACATTATGAGGGGATATAGGGTATTTGAAAAATCTCTTAGTAGCTCCCCCAAGATACGTATTGATTGCCAAAGGGAAATTATTATTTTAGGGTAGGTAAATCTAGTAAGCACTGCCTTATACCAATGATGAAGGCTCATATCAATAACGAGACAGAGCAACACTGTTTGCTTGCAGATATGGTAAATTCAAGGAAGGCTCATTTTTGTGACTAAGTAGAATTGGTTAAATCTTGGAGGGAAAAATCAAGCAAGACCAAGCTGAGAGACTGCTACAACAGGAACTGATCAGCATTCTTGAAAACATCAAGACCACCATGGAAAACATGGAAGCAGAGCTGCATCTCAGTCTAATGGAAAAGTGGAGAAATCTGAGACAACACAGTCAGGGCACACAGCCTGATGTATTAGTCTGCTTTTGTTCCTACAACTGAAATACCCAAGAGAAGCTTCTTAGGAGAGAAAAAGTTTATTTCAGCTTACAGTTTAGAGCTTACATTTCAGGATCAAGTGGCCCCATGGTCTGTGCCCCTTGGAAGCTCATCTTCACTGGTGCAGAGGAACAACTGCGTGGTAAGCCAGCAATCAGAGAACAAGCAGGCCAAACCTGAACTCAAGTCAATCTTCTGGAGACAACTTCCCTCCCAGACTACATGACCTAAACACTCCCCGCCAGATCCACCTCTCAGGTGCCATCATTAGATCAAGTCTCCACCCTGAATCCACTAAGACATTAAAGTTTAAACATCTGTGTGGGTCTGGGGAGACAAGTCCTACTCAACCTACAGCACCTGGCCTGGATGGAGTACTGAGTGGTTGTTTACGAACAGTAGTTAGGGAAACCTGGATCCAATCACAGTGAGCACAGTGAGTGACGGAAGGTGGCACGTGAGTGGACCCTGCATGACAGAGGTGAGCAGAGAGCTGGTTGCTATGCAGTAGTTCTGTTCTGGAGCCTAACAGGCCTGGATTTGAGTCCAGCTCACTATCTCCTACCTGGCAAATTTCCTTTAAAAAAAAAGATTTATTTATTTTAAAGACAGAAATGTGAATATGTTCCCTGGGTGAACTATGCACAACTCCCCACTTGGATCCATAATCCATCAGTTATATTTCACAGACCAACTTCTAACTCATGAGTTGCACCCAGACTATCTGCCAGTGGTTGAATGCAAAGACTGTATCCTCAATGTTAGCACACTCCAACAGGGCCTGGTCTCACCATTAGCTCCTTAGCTGTCTTGGCAGTTCAACCTATTTGGTTGTACCAGAGTCATGAAGTCAAGTAAAATCACAAGAGCATTTTGAACCAGTCAACCCCTTGTGAAATTCTGTGCAGTGTGTTATTCTGTAAGATCCCTTTGACAAACACTGCAGGCGTGAAAGGCAGACCCACATGCAGTATAAGTGCCAATTCCTGTGAACACTAATTACCAACACCTTCAGAGTAGAAAAGCCAGATGTGCTCATCTTATCACCAAGCTGTCTGACTGCTCTTCTGAAGGGGTGGGACCACACCACTGTCCCACGTGCAGTCTCTGTTCTTCATCAACTGCACAAGCAGCAGCAAGAGGATCCACTGGAAAAGGATGGCCTGTTGAGTTCCCTCAGAGCTTCCGTCTCTGATTGGTTTGGGGTCTCTTGTAGAAGCAATAGAATGTAAATTTTATGAACATCAGTTTTGTGGCATATATTTTTACATTTCTTAAATTTTTCATCAAAAACTTTAATATAGCGTATTCATTATATTTACATGAAATGTCTAAAAATGAGAAATTATTTGGTGTTTTAACATAAAAAATGTGTTAACATGAGGAATGTTTCATGATATTTAACAACTGTTCCTTATTCGGTAAGAAAAATGTAATATATCATATTATACTCATTCTAGAAAGCATAGACCTGAATTCAGTAAATAGATTACTTAAACTTATTTATTTATTTATTTATTCATTTTATTTGAAAGGTAGAGAAACAGAGACAGGCAGGCAGAGACGGAGACAGAATCTTCTATCTGCTGGTTTGCCTCCTAAATGCCTGAAACAGTTGAGATTAGATCAGGCTGATGCCAAAAGTCAGGAAATCAATCTGGATATCCCACATGGATGGCACGGCCCCAACTACTTGATCTATCGCCTGCTGCTTTCCCAGGGTATGCATTAGCCGGAGGCTGGAATTGGCAACTGATCCCAGTCTCTCCAGTACAGGATACAGTTTTCTAAATGACATCTTAATCACTGTGCCAAATGTCCATCCTCGAGTACCTAAACTTTACTTAGGTTTTCCACAACACCCTCCAATTTATTACATAACTGTGATTGTTCATTAATGTATTTATCTATATGTATGGAGAAAGAGTGTGATACAGAATAAGCCAGTGATTGAGTGGGAATACTGGGACATGAGAAAAACTTTACTGTGCAATCATTTGTCATGAGCTATGAAAAGATTGCCCTTGTATGGCTTAGAATAATAAGATATTCATGAGACTCTTGCAGAATGAATTAAAGCACTCTGTGTGAAGCACTGCATGAATTAAGGGAAACCACTTAAAATTAGGAGTTTTATCTTAAATGTAATAGAAATTTAAAAAAACTACATGCGTTTGCCCAATTACATCTAAATTTATAAAAAATATATAACTGGCCAAACCTGAAAGCAACTGACCATCTAAATTATCAATAAAATACTTTCATACACCAAATACATATTTCAAAAAGTTAAATAGTTATTAAACATAGCATTTATTGTGGGGAGCAGCCCGGACTGGACTGAGTTACTGGAATTAAGACTTATTCTATGCATCTGCTCTCCCACAATATGGCGCTGGGAGAGAAGTAAACAGCTTCCGCACAGCTGCCTCCAGTTCAACCAATAAACTGTAGGACTTGCTCCTGATTGGAGAGCAGCGTACTCGGCGTGTGGGCAGCCGAGTTGGGATTGGCGGAGGAGGACTATAAAGGAGGAGAGAGACGGCATGCACGGAGGAACATCTAAAGGGAACATCTAAGGGAACCTGTGCAGCCCCCCAGAGAGCCGGCCGGTGGTGTGCCGCTCCCCTGCGGAAGTGGGGAATGTGGCCAGGGGGAACTGCCCTTCCACAGAGGTGGAAGGGATAGTAGCCAACCCGGGAAGAACCAGCAGCAAACCCGGGGAGGGCCGAGCAGACAAAAGAACAGCGCAGGGTCCTGTGTTGCTCCTCCATGAAGAGGGGGAGCGACATTTATAATATTTGATTTAAACAAGCCATGCACATAACCACATAAAGCACAAGGATCAATTACTTTTACTCCCCAGGTAAAGTACAAATTTTCTTATACATAGATAATTATGCTTTTTGAGAATTGGCTATTCTAATTATTACTCACATTTAAATTTTTTATTTATACTTTAGTCTATTTATTGTGTATCATAATAGTAACCAAGAACAATTAGAAATCATCATGCTTGTAAATCAATCCATAGGAAAAACAAAACAACAAATCAACATGAATATAGCTTTAAATGTGATTTTTATCAAATAATATATGTTGAAAATTTAGTAACTTTACACTTATAAACATATTTTATTTATATAAGGTGAACAAATTTCATATATACAGATTTAGGAGCATAGTGATACTTTCCACCATACCCTTCCTCCTGCCAACACCCCTCCCCTCCCTTCTTGTTCCTTTCTTATACTTTCTTTTAATGTTTACAATGATCTATTTTCACTTTATTTTATAACTGTGAAAATAACTCTCCACTAAGTAAATAATTCAATGAGTAATAGGAAAACAACACTGTTCCTCAACAGTAGACATAAGGGCTGTAAACAATAATCAAATATCAAAATCTCAATTTTTCTCATATGTGTTACATTTTTGTGTACTCCTATTAGTTTCCACAGATCAGGGAAAACATATGGTATTTGTCTTTTGAGGACCGGTTTATTTCACTAAGTATAATGGTTTCCAGTTACATCTATTTTGTTGAAAAAGACAGGATTTCATTCCTTTTTACGGCGGAATAATATTCCATAATATCCCATGGTATATACCACATTTTCCTTAGCCAGTCATTAGATGATAGTCCTCTGGGTTGATTCCATATCTTAGCTATTGTGAATTGAACTGCAATAAACGTGGGAGTGCAGATAACTCATTCACATGCTGGTTTCATTTTGCTTGGGTAAATTCCCAGGAGTGGGATGCTGGTTCATATAGTGGGTCTATATTCAGATCTCTGAGGAATCTCCATACTGTCTTCCACAATGGCTGTACTAGTTTACATTTCCAACAACATGTATTAGGGTACTTTTTCCCACACATCCCCACCACCATTTTTTTTTTTAATTTCTATATAAGAACCATTTTTCACCTCTAATGAGGGTGAAACCTCATTTTGGTTTTGATTTGGATTTCCTTAATGGCTAGTGATCCAGAGCATTTTTTTCATGTGTTTGTTGGCCATTTGAATTTCTTCCTTTGAAAAATTCCTGTTCATGTCCTATGCCCATTTCTTAAATGGATTGCTTCTTTTGAGCTCTTCATAAGTTTTGGATATTAATGACTTCTTTGCAGTGCTGCAGTTTCTTGGCTTGATGTAATCCCATTTGTCTATTTTTGCTTTGATTACCTAGGCTTCTGAGGTCTTTTCCAAGAACTCTTTGCCTATGCTGATGTCTTACAGAGTTTCCCCAATGTTCTCCTCTAGTAATTTGATGGTGTCAGATTGCAGATTTAAATCCATGATACATTTTGAGTTGATTTTTGTAGAAGGTGTAAGGTAGGGGTCTTGTTTCAATTTCTGCACATGGAAATCCAATTTTCCCAGCATCATTTATTAAAATATTTTTAGCAGGGTTGTGGAAGCTTATAGACTAATCTGATAGATAGGAAAGCTCTGTGAATTTGAAAAATCAATATAAGCTTGAAGTATTTTATAAGGATTCAACAAATGCAAAAAGTTGAAATAGGAAAGTATTCAACATAGGGCCAATATACACTATTTTCACTCCCTTCCATGTTAATTTGTAATGAAGTGTGGGACTTAATATTGTGAATATAAATTGGGAAACAACAAAGTCAGGAGACTCTGGGAAGAATTATTGTGCAAAAGCTGTTCACCCCCAGCTTCCAGACACAACACATTGGCATGTTTACAAAAGGACTGTGGGTTGGAAGATACGATAATTAATGAACTGAACTATCAGGTAGAAAATTAAATTACTTCCTCAGAAGAAGTATATTTTAACAAATAGGATATTGGAACCATCAGAGCAATAAATTGCTTTAGATAATTTTAATCAAATTTTAATAACATTTAAATAAAAATCAAATCACTCTGATTATATTTATGTTAAAGGATGCATGACATATGCATGCTTGCATAATTTCCTGATTTTGAGAGCTTTATGTGTTTCAGAAGTGCCTGAGAAAGCAAAGCCTGTACTCAATCACTTGAGAATAGCTCATTCTGCCCGTTCATTCTTAATTACTATATCTCAGTTTCCACAGCACCCGATTTCCCAAGAAGGGCAAGTGGATTAAAAACTATTAGTGACTAACATATCAATATCTATCACTTATGTCAGATAAATCAACAGGGATGATAAATGATTTATGCTTCAAGGCATTGAGTTACACAAATATTTATTCATGTTCTGTTCTAACGTTCTCACAGTTGATCAGAAACTATTAGCGGTGAAAAATTTCCCTCTTCATTATGTTTGTCTTGCCTATCCTTTTGAATTCATATATAATATTTAAATTATCTTTTGGGGAATCTCAGAGAACCAAACTCATTGGAAACGATTCTGGGCCAATTTTTCTTTCTGATGTGTGATTCTAGCGTTGTGGTGACTCTATGCCTCTGGGCCTAAATATGAAGTAATGGTTCCAAAAATTTAATTTATTTTGATTATATTATTTCCATATCTACTCAATCTTTATATTTAGCCAGAACACATACATTATATTTTATATACTCTATGTAATTCAAGGGAAATTCAAAAACCTCATAGAAAATGGAGTATAAATCAAGTTTATTGTATTTAAAAAAACATTTGGAAATCTACACATAGTATTTTCCATAATACCCACTTTTCATACCCTTTTTGAAGATGTGCATAAAAGCTTGAGTTTGAAAATGTTTTGCACCACAATCCACGATAAACTAAGCTTGTGTGTATTCTAATCCCTAGGAAAAGTGCCTGGAGGGAATTCACTTAACATCCTCAGAAGACATTCAGTTTTCAGGCCATACTTCTCTTTTCCAATTCCTGGTGTCCCAAAAGTTCACAACACCTATTCTGGCCTTGTCTCTTTATTCCATAGCAATGACTTTGATCACTGAGCTAAATTTCATGAAACAAAATGCTACAACATAAGGAATATTTATTGTTTACAGCTTCCATTAAAAGTAATTTGGCCAATTAAAAGCTTATAGAGTCTAAATTTTGAATAATCCAATTCTTAATAAAGTATGTGTATATTGGAATGGAGTCATTTTTATAAAGCTGTCTGTTTGCTTTACAGTGGCAGAGACTTTGAATGAACAGAGTGTGATAGGGCAGCTGGACACAAGAGAAAATACAAAATAGTAAAACAAACCTGTAGTAATTCTGTGATAATTGTTAAGTGCAGAATATAAAAGATCATACTAAGAACTAAGCACGAGGCAGGCGCCGTGGCTCACTAGGCTAATCCTCTGCCTTGCGACGCCAGCACACCGGGTTCTAGCCCCGGTCAGGGTGCCGGATTCTGTCCCGGTTGCCCCTCTTCCAGGCCAGCTCTCTGCTGTGGCCAGGGAGTGCAGTGGAGGATGGCCCAGGTGCTTGGGCCCTGCACCCCATGGGAGACCAGGAAAAGCACCTGGCTCCTGCCATCGGATCAGCGCAGTGTGCTGGCCACAGCGCGCCGGCCGCGGTGGCCATTGGAGGATGAACCAATGGCAAAGGAAGACCTTTCTCTCTGCCTCTCTCTTTCTCACTGTGCACTCTGCCTGTGGGGGGGGGGGGGAACTAAGCACATCACTTTTCAGAGTTGTGATGGAAATATGAAAGGAAAATAAGAAATGGATATCTCCCAGATCATAGTCAATATTTTAACAGATGTCAGAGAAGGTAAAAAAAAATGCACGATATTTATCATTTTTTTTTAAAGATTTACTTATTTGTTTGAAAGGCAGGGTTACAGAATGGCTAGGACTGGGCCAGGCTGAAGCCAGTTCCTGCAATAAACCTGGGAGTGTAGACAACTCATTCACATGCTGGTTTCATTTTGCTTGGGTAAATTCCCAGGAGTGGGATGGCTGGTTCATATAGTGGGTCTATATTCAGATCTCTGAGGAATCTCCATACTGTCTTCCACTTATACTAAATTACCTAGATGGATTGTGGGGTAACTTAGGAAACACAATGAGATTCTAAGTAACATTTATTAATACAGTAGTGACAATTGTTACTTTTCCTTTTCAAGGGTGGGTTATATTATGCTAAACTTGCTGGCAGTTTTTTGCATAAACAAATAGTTATTATGAGTGTGGAATGCTTTATAATTTATTACAGATCAAATGACAATAATATTGGGCAGAAGTGAAAAATTTTGTCTTTGACCTTATCTTATATCATTATATTTTATTCCATTATTTAGATCAATATATAAAATGTAAATCTATCACAATGTTAAATTTAGAATAATTGCTTCTGGGGGTTCCAAGATGCAGAATAGCGACAGGATGGTCTGACTTAGGCGGGGCAAAATTAATGTTTAAAAACAGGAGAAAGGCTGGCACCATCGCGCAGTAGGTTAATCCTCCACCTGCGTCACCGGCATCCCACCTGGGCGCTGGTTCTAGTCCCAGCTGCCCCTCTTCCAATCCAGCTCTCTGCTATGGCCTGGGAAAGCAGTAGAAGATGGCCCAAGTGCTTGGGCCCCTGCACTGCACCCACGTGGGAGTCTGGGAGGAAGCACCTGCCTCCTGGCTTCGGATTGGCACAGCTCCGGCCTTTGCAGCCATCTGGGGAGTGAACCAATGGAAGGTTTCTCTCTCTGTCTCTCCCTCTCACTGTCTGTAACTCTACCTCTCACATAAATAAATAAAATCTAAAAAAAACAAACAAACAAAAAAAAACAAACAAAAAAAAAAAAACAGGAGAAAATACACTTGGAGGAAAGAGCTCTGGGGTAACACTAGAAAGAGACCCAGCACGAGCCATAGAAACACTCCAGACCTGCACCCTGCACCAAGGGAGCAAACAGCAGAAAACAACAGAAGCTTGGAGGAAGACACCAGCCCTGGCAAACCAGGTGAGAGGGGACAACATAGGCCCGTGGCGCTGCTGATACAGCTGCAGGGAGAGCTTGGTGAACTGCTTTTAAAGTTCCATGCAAACCCCCTAAGACAGCAGAAGTGGGAAGAAAGAAAAAAATAAGAGACTGTGCATCCCTCTCCCACGTCGCTCTGCACCATCCCCTCCCTGCCACAGCAGAAACCTGCAACCATTTTTTTTCTCTTTGGACTCAGGCATTGGGCCACCACCTGTGCACGCCCAACAATAAATAACAGAGGTCACATCCCAGCCAATCAACCAGGGCCACAACAATACAGCACCTCTCCATACTCCCACAGCTCCTCGGTTCCTATAACAGCTCATACCAGAGGGAGCCTTGCTCACAGGAAAGACTCCATAGATCAAACGTGCAGTTCCTGAAGCAGAGTGGTGAGTGTGAGCACACTGGGGACTAACACCGGGGAGTCCATCAGCTCAGAGGAGAGCTACCATGCCCAGTGGGGGTCTTTCCTGGATACTTGCCCCACCCTGGAATACTGAAGGGAGCACCCTGGCCACACCCAGCACACACCTCTCAGTATTCACTGAGAGTGTAGCTGCCCCACTAAGTCACAGAGATGCAGACCAAAGACAGAAGCCATCAAAAAAATGCCAAAGAATAAAGGAAAATATTCAAGAAATAAGAATAAGGAAGTCACTATGAGCCCCCCAAAAGAACACTCCAACATTTCAATACTAGAAGCTGAAGATGAAGAGATTGGGGAAATGCCAGAAATGGAATTCAGAAAACTAATCATCGGGTTACTCAGAAGCAGTCAGAAGCAAATTCACGAACGAAAGTTTTTCCCATGAAATTGAGATCTTAAAGAGAAATCAAAATGAAATACTTGAAATGACGAATTCAATAGATCAAATAAAAAACGCAGTGGAAAGTTTTAACAGAGTTGGTGAGGCAGAAGAGAGAATATCTGAGCTAGGAGACAAATCTCTGAGAATTTTATAGTCAGACCAAAACAAGAAGAAATCAGAAAACTAAAAAACAGTGTTGGAGATTTACAGGATAGCATCAAATGACCCAACATATGGCTCTTAGGAGTCCCTGAAGGCAAGGAAAGAGAGAAAGGGTTATAAGGCCTTTTCAGTGAAACAATAACAGAAAACTTCCATAATTTGGAAAAAGAAAAGCACATCCAAGAAGCACATGGAACTCCCAATAGACATGACCAGAAAAGATCTTCACCGTGACACATTCCAATAAAACTCTCTTCAGTAAAACATAACTAAAAGATTCTAAAATATGAATGAGAGAAACATCAAATTACTCTCAGAGTTACTCCAATTGCACATTAAGAGTCCTTCCATATCTTCTAATTAATCCCAGTCTAACGGAGTAGTGCAGATATTGCATAAGTGGCAGACATATGTAGGATGAGTTCTGAGAAATAAAATTGGTGTAAAATTAATGTGAAAATCAAGGAGTTGTAATAGTGATGTGGATGAAATATACAAAGCATTAAGTAACATAAGTCCATCAAGTAGTTATGACTAAATAGTTATGAAGACTATTGTGACCAAAAAATTAAGCATAGATAGGATTGAGATAGGAAAGTAAGAAGTTTGCTTAGAAAACAGTCAATGGTCAAATGGATTGGAATTTTTCCTATAAAGGGAAATAATTTAAAAAGTTTTATTCCTTGTTAGAGGGGAAATATAACCTATGCTTCAGAAAACAGTGTTGATTGAGACAAGGAGATAACACTATTACAACAAGTGTGTGACACAACCAGTAGTGGTAGGAATTAAGAAGAGTCAGCACTGCAGGGCAAAGTTGAGAGAACTTGGCGACTAACTAAAAAGAAAGAGAATCCAGTAATGTACCATCATATGTCAAAAAGGGAAAAGAGAGAGTAGATGATGCTGCCTGACGGGAAAATGGTGTCCTTAATGGACAGGGTGCAAAGAAGACCACGCAGGTAAAAGTAATAGAAAACGACAGTTCCACAAAGCCAAGTCTGAGACTACTTTCACACATCAGGGAAGCATCTGGCTGCCCAGAGGGATACTTCCGTTCAGATTTGTTTCTCTGTTTAACTTATCTCATGTAACTACAGTTCATTTGCTACAATTTATATTATCCTAAATCAATATGTCCACATTTGTTTAAATTTGCATGTTGACATATTCTAAATGCACTTTAGGTAAATTCTCCTGATCATGTTCAATTGACGTGTAGCATGCATATATGAAAGCAGTATAAAATCGTGCTCAATGTCATGATGAGTTTATGATAAATGCACTCACCTGTGTAACAGCAGGAAGCTCAGGAAATGAAACCTTGCCATCACCATAGAAGTCTCTGTTGAATCACTGTAAGAAGCTGCTCTCCTCAAGATTTCTAAAACCCGATTTTATGTTAACATAAATGAACCAACACCGTATCTACACTTCATCCACCTTTTGCTCAAAATCATGTTCGTAAGATTCTTCCATAGTGTCGTGTATGGTAGAAGTGCTTTCAATATTATCATTGTGTAATTTACTATGCGACTATACCATACTTTGTTTATCTAGTCTACTCTTAATGGAAATTTGAGAGGCAAATATGAATTTTATAGATTTTTGATATTGCTAACTATGTGGCTATAAAATACTATAGCTGGTATTTGGAGAACGAATATTTTGTGCATTCCTTTTGGGTGTTTATCATATATCTTGGAGAGGAATTACTAAGTCAAAATTATGCATATTTTAAGCTTTAACTGATTACCAGTTTTTCAAAGTTGTTGTTCCAGTTATAATTCCAGTAGAGAGTTGGAGAGTTCTGGTCACTCTAAGTTCTCATCAACACTTGAAATTCTCACAGATTGCTGTCTGAGATAGTATGGTGAACATGGTGGTTTTGTGTATCTCTTATAACAAGTGAACTTAATTATTTTCATGTATTGTCAGTCATATATTCCATTTTATAAATTATCTGTGTAAATTGTGTTTTTCTACAGGTTTTTCTTTTTTTGTATGATTTGTACCTGCACTCCCATGTTTATAGCAGCTAAATTCAGAACAAATATATGAAATCAATCTAGATGTGCATGAACTGATGATAGGATAAAGAAAAATTGGAATGAAATCCTGACAGTATGCAGGAACTATTTTTCAAACTTATTTTGTTCCATTCATCTATTTTTTATCATTGTGTCATTTTAATTATTATCAGTTTATATAGTTGTTGATAAATGATAATATAATACTTCACCTTTAATTTCCATGAATATCTTTATGTTTCTTGAATATTTTTGAACATCTGTATTTTAATACAAATTTTGGAATCAGCTGATCAGTTCACACACATACCTACCCCAGTTGGGATTTTAGATGAAATTACTTTGAATCCTCAGAATTTATAATTTTATATCACTGAGTCTTTCTATCTATAAACATATCATTCAATAAATAATATTCTTCTTCTTTAATAAACTTTTAAGTATTTTATTTATCTTCATCTACTTGAAAGACAAAGTGACAGGAGAGAGAGAGAGAGGGAGAGAGAGAGAGAGAGAGGGTTTGATTTTCAAAAAAAAACAGTGTGCTCCCCAAATGCCTGCAATACCAGGGCTGGGCCAAGCAGAAGCCAGGAGCCTGTAACTCTACACAGGAGCCCCATGTGGGTGGCAGTAGCCCAAGGGCTGGAGCCATCCTCTTCTGCCTCTCAGGATGCATTCCCAGGTAGCTGGATCAGGAGCAGAGGAGCTAGAACTTGAATTGGCACAGGGACACAGGCTATAGGCAGCCCAAACAGGGGCTTACCTCATTGAGCCACATTACCTGCCTGAGAAATGATATTTTTTAATTTCTTTTTTTTTGACAGGCAGAGTGGACAGTGAGAGAGAGAGACAGAGAGAAAGGTCTTCCTTTGCCGTTGGTTCACCCTCCAATGGCCACCGTGGCCAGCGCGCTGCGGCCGGCGCACCACGCTGATCCGATGGCAGGAGCCAGGAGCCAGGTGCTTTTCCTGGTCTCCCTTGGGGTGCAGGGCCCAAGCACCTGGGCCATCCTCCACTGCACTCCCTGGCCACAGCAGAGAGCTGGCCTGGAAGAGGGGCAACCGGGACAGAATCTGGCGCCCCGACTGGGACTAGAACCCGGTGTGCCGGCGCCGCTAGGTGGAAGATTAGCCTAGTGAGCCACGGCGCCGGCCTGATATTTTTTAATTTCTTCAAATAAAGTATAAATATTTTATCTGTAGAGATATCTGATATACATGCTGTAACATTTTTTCCTGGACATTCCCCTGCCCTTTTTTTTTTTTTTTTTTGATAATCTGAAAAAAGAATTATAATTCAATTATTTTATAACTTTAGATTTTTGTAGATTGAATTCACTAAAAATGATGCTCTGTGAACTGTTGCTGTAAATTTGCTTCCTTTCCAATTCTTATTTTTATATGGTCTTTTTCTTTGTGGCTATCTTTGATGCCTTGATATTCTTTTTGGGATGACAAAAGGTGATGAACTGTCGTATTCTCATTATGCAGTTAGGAAGCAGAGTTCTCTAAAACATGTACTTTTTAAAAAAAATCCATTAGGTAAGCATTGTCTGTCACCACAGTCCCCTGCAGGAGTGACAGTGGTAAAGCAAAACCACCTGTATATGCTGTGGCAAGGTCGTAACAGAATTGTATTTTTTCTTCCAATCAGGCCATGGCAGCTGTTTACTTAGATTACAGTGACTAGCATGTGCTAGCAAATCTCTTTTAAGTACTGATGCCAGAAAGTAATAACTTAATAACATATAAATAAATGCTAATGAATGCTATGAGGAATGCAAAGTGTTGCAGAGCAGTGAGTGCTGTATGTGAGGGACCCATCTCCTCCTGAATCATCCATCCTAATAACAGAAGTATAAATTCAGAGGAAGATAACATAGGACAGTGCAAGAGGGAAAAATCAATAAAAGAATCTCAAACACAGACTCTCCCTCACTTCAGTCCCTTGTGGACATAAGTCTTAATGAACATATTGATGAGTCAGGCAAACACATTCAATTACTCTCAGGCAGGCAGGCCAGCATAACTTTTGTTTGTTTTTGTTTTCAATATTGATGGTCTCCTATAAATAAAATAATTGTCCAAGGATAACTTATTCATAGTGATTTCTTCATATGCTCTTGAAGAATAAACCAGGTCTTCAAAATGTCCATGGAAAACACATATTGTGAAATAATTACACTTGGACTTCAAAGTATTTTTACCCCAGAAATATCCTTTTGATTCCATGGAATGAAGCTGGAAATCAGCAACTGAGGAATCTCTAGAACATATGCAAACTCACTGAGACTGAAAAACATGCTCCTGAATGAATAGTAGGTCATAGGAGAAATAAGAAAAAAGTCTGGAAACAAATGAAAACATTAATACAACATATCAAAACTTATGGGATAGAGCAAAACAGTGTTAAGAGGAAAGTTTATAACAATTGGTGCCTACATCAAGAAATCAGAAAGGCACCAAATAAATGAGCTATCATATATCTCAAGGAACTAGAGAAACAATAGCAAACCAAAGCCAAAACTAGTAAGAGAAAAGAAATAATTAACATTAGAGAATAATCAACAAAACTGATTCAACAAATACAAATGATCAGGAAAATGAAGAGCTGGTTTCTTGAAAAAATAAACAAAATTGACACACCGTTGGCCAAACTAACCACAAAAAGAGAGAGAAGAGTCAAATCAATAAAATTAGATGAAAAAGGAAATTAACAACAGGCACCACAGAAATAAAAAGAGTCATCAGAAATTACTACAAAGAGCTGTATGCCAACAAACTGGGAGACCTAGAAGAAATGTATAGATTCCTGGACACATACAACCTACCTAAATTGAGCCATGAAGACAAAGAAAACCGAAACAGACCCATAACTAAGACAGAAATTGAATCAGTAATAAAGACCACCCCCACCCCCAATGCAACAAAGAAAAGCCCAGGACTGGATGGCTTCCCAGCTGAATTCTATCAGACATTTAAAGAAGAACTAACTACAATAGCTCTCAAGTTATTCAAAACAATTGAAAGGTAGGGAATCCTCCCAAATTCTATGAAGCCAGCATCACCTTAATTCCTAAACCTGAAAAAGATGCAAGAGAGAAAGCTACAGACCAACTTGCCTGATGAACATATACACAAAAAATCCTCAACAAAATTCTAGCCAACAGAATGCAACACCATGTCAGAAAGAGTATCCACCCAGACCAAGTGGGACTTATCCCTGGTATGCAGGGATGGCTCAACATTCACAAAGCAATCAATGTGATACACCACATTAACAAACTGAAGAACAAACCATATGATTATCTCAATTGGTGCAGAGAGAGCATTTGATAAAATACAACACACTTACATGATGTAAACTCTAGCAATTTGGGTATAGAAGGAACATTCTTCAACTCAATCAAGGCAATTTATGAAAAACCCAAGGCCAGCATCCTATGGAATGGGGAAAAGTTGGGAGCATTCCCACTGAGATCCAGTACCAGACAAGGATGCCCACTCTTACCACCGCTACTCAATATAGTCCTGGAAGTTTTAGCCAGAGTCATTAGGCAAAAAAAGAAATCAAAGTGATACAAATTGAAAGGATGAAGTCAAACAATCTATGCTTGCACATGACATGATTCTATATTTAGGGAAACCAAGACTCCACCAAGAGACTATTGGAATTCATAGACGAGTTTGGTAAAGTAGCAGGATATAAAATCAATACACAAAAATCTACAGCCTTTGTATACAGGGACAATACCAAGGCTTAGAATGAAATTCTAAAATCAATCTCATTCACAATAGCTACAAAAAAAATAAAATACTTTGTAATAAATTTAACCAAGGATGTCAAAGATATCTACAATGAGAATTACAAAACATTAAAAAAAAGAAATAGAAGAAGATACTAAAAAATGGAAAATCTTCAATGCTCATAGATTGGAAGAATCACTGTCCATTCTTCCAAAAACAAATTACAGATTCGTTGTGATACCTATCAAAATATCAAAGACATTATTCTCGGATCTAGAAAAAAATGATGCTGAATTTCATATGGAAACACAGGAGTCCTTGAGTAGCTAAAGCAATCTTATATAACAAAAACAAAGAGAGAGGCATCAATATACCAGATTTCAAGATATACTACAGGGCAGTTATAACCCAAACAGCCTGGTAATGGTACAAAAACAGAAAGAGAGACCAATGGAACAGAATAGAAACACCAGAAATCAATCCAAGCATCTACAAGCAACTTATATCTGACCAAGGAGCTAAAACCAATCCCTGGAGCAAAGATCGTCTTCTTCAGCAAAAAGTGCTTGTAAAACTGGATGGAAAATCATTTAAAAATAAGATTTAAAAAATCTCTATAACAAGGCTGGATGGTAATATGTATGTCACAGTGAGATTGGCAAAAGTTTTGCTGGCTATAGTAAGAGAAATGAGCCCAGTGACAGTTTCACCAACAGGCCTTCACTGGGGTGACACTGACCTGTGTCAATATCCCGTTTTCTTCCACTCAATAAAAACGTGCTTGATTGGGGGATTTTTATCAGGTAGGCCTTAACAGTAACTTCACTAATGATCCCAATTTTAACCAGTGACCCAGAAATGAAAGACTGCACTTCACAAAACTCCTGGAGTGCACTATAAACAAGACTTACAAAATGTCATGCCCTTGAAAACATGAAATGCTACATGCTGGTATATGTCTTTTACTCAAAATTGAGTTCAAAAATAAAATATTGCATGGGCCACAGAAGGAGGCTAGGTCTAAGTTTAAAAGAAACACGAATCTTTTCTCTTCTATAAGCTAAACATCAGAAAATCTGAGATGTGAGTGATGGAGCTACAAGATCAACCACAGAAGTCTTATATACCAGAGGTGCCATTTCAACACTATTTATAACACTGAGGGCACTGCACAAGTCATTGCACAGTTTTAACAAGATGGTCATTTGGGAAGCCCTGGAAATTCCAGGTTTGTTCACACATAAAAATACTAAATTTACTTTGGCATAACAGCCTAGCTGAAATTCTTTAATCCAAATAATAACATGCGGATCTGCCTGTTAGAAACAATTTGCTTACAGACTATGTTTGAATGAAATGTCAGAGCTGCTGAATTGAATGTCAGAGCTTCTCTACTTTCTCATAATGAAAGACAAGCACATATTTAGATCTAACAAATGTTAAACATAAATGTAGTACTAATATACATGGAAATAGAATTTGATACCATCCTAGGTAGACGTTTCTCTCACTACAAGTGTTTATACACTCAACCGTTTTGGTCCATAGGGATGATGTACTTGTTTGCCTAGACATCATATGGGTTAATTTATTGATTACCTATCTGACTATCTATGTATCATCTATTTTTTCTTTCTAAGCATTTCTATATATATCTTGATATAATAGTTGTGATATAAAGGAATTAAGTACATGATTTCTGATCACTTTGCATAAGTTATTTCTATGTAACACATACATATTTTTAGATGGACCATATTTTAAATGCACTATGTGTGTGTGTGTGTATGTATTTCTGACACTAAGGAGTTTATGCTAGAAATACAAAATCAAAAATAATTTTAAATTCTGAATTTTTAAAAAATGTAGAAATCAGTTCTTAATAAAGAACAGGTCGTGCTGGCACCGTGGCTCACTTGGTAATCCTCTACCTGCGGCGACGGCATCCCATATCGGCACCGGGTTCTAGTCCCAGCTGCTCCTCTTAAAGTCCAGCTCTCTGCTGTGGCCCAGGAAGGCAGTGGAGGATGGCCCAGGTCCTTGGGCACCTGCACCTGTGTGGGAGAGCAGGAGGATGCACCTGGCTCCTGGCTTCGGATCAGCTCAGTGTGCCGGCCGTAGCGGCCTTTGTGCAGTGAACCAATGGAAAGAAGACCTTTCTCTCTGTCTCTCTCTCTCACTGGCTAATTCTACCTGTCAAATAAGTAAAAAAAAAAAAAAAAAAAAAAAAAAAAAAAAAAAAACAGGTCAAAAGTCAGCTTTATAGTCTTAGAATTCTATCTATGAACTATATGGCATCTATTCTCTTTGTATTAGTATCACATTACCATGGGAACTATTGAGACTAGTTTTGTAATTACCATGTGTTGGCTGAACCTTGAGAATCTAATGTATTAATAAATTCCTTTTAAAAAATTCACAGGGAGGGCCGGCGTTGTGGTGTAGTGGGTTATTGCCCTGGCCTGAAGCGTTGGAATCACATATGGGCACCGGTTCGAGTCTCGGCTGCTCCTCTTCCAATACAGCTCTCTGGTATGGCCTGGGAAAGCAGTAGAAGATGGCCCAAGTCCTTGAGCACCTGCAGCCACATGGGAGACCTGGAAGAAGCTCCTGGCTCTTGGCTTCGGATTGGTGCAGCTCCGGCCGTTGCGGCCATCTGGGGAGTGAACCATTGGACAGGAGACCTCTCTCTCTCTCTCTCTGCCTCTCCTCTCTCTGTGTAACTCAATCAAGTAACTCTCTCTGCCTCTCCTCTCTCTGTGTAACTCATTCAAGTAAATAAATGAATCTTTAAAAAAAATTCACAGGGGAAATTAGAAAATATTTGAACTAAATTATTATATACATGTAAGTGTGTATGTAATTGTATTTTGTATGTCTGTGTATATAAAAACAACCATGTGTGCACACACAAACACACACACATAGTTCCTGAATGGAGTTAAAGCCTGTGTTGAAGGAACTTTGTAGCCTATATGCAATATATATATTTATTACTTAGAGTAATAAAAATGAACAATCTTGCCTAACTTCAACACCCTGAGTGACTTTCACAAACATGTGGTTCAATGTATGAAACCAGACAGGCAAACACATATACTTGTATGTATCTTTCATATGTATACAAATATAGGTAGTTTTTAGTGAAACTAAACTCTAGTGTTAATTCTAGTGATAAAATCAGAAACATTTCATGAAAGAGGCAGTAGTTGTTGGATGAGAATAGGAAGGAATCCCCATACGCTAGAAACGAGAAATCTATGATGATATAATTTTTAAGGTTTTAGAATCTCTTTTTATTAGCCAGGGTTTTCAAAAGAAGCAGAATCAGCAGGCCATAAAAAGAAAAACGTAGTTTAAAGGAATTGGCCGACATTACTTTGAAGGCTGGCGAATCCCACATCTGCAGGTGGGCCTGCAGACTGGGCATCCAGAGAAAGACTGATGCTACAGCTCCAGTCCCAAAGCCATATGCTGGCAGCATTCTCTCTTGCCAGGGGTGGGGTTCTGGGGGAAGGTTAGTCTTGTGTCCTATTTAGGCCTCCAGCTGACTGGATAAGTCTCCTTAGAGTTACAGAGGGCAGTCCGCTTTACCCGGTGTCTGTCAACTTAAATGTCAATCTCATCCAAAACCCCCTCACGGATGTATCCAGAATACTCTTGGCTTTGTGGCCCATTCAAATTAGCACATAAAATTAATCATTACCCTGCTTTTTAGAAGCATATTCATGTAAAATTCTTCAAATAGTAAGCAGAATACAGTTCATCAACAAGTACATATTCATGAACGCAAGCCACAAGCCAGAAGGTGAAAAAAAAAAAAAAACATAAAAGTTCCCGCTTTATTCTCACATCCCAGGTCCCTATCACCCTTTTCCTTCTTCTTTCTTCAAGAGAAATAAATGGTAGGATTTAGTCGTCTCGCAGAGAGCTATGAAGTGAGTGAAGGAAGATCTGGGGAGGCAGGTTTAACAGCCATAGTGTTTAAGATCATGTCAACAATTTAATCTGGATCTGAAAAATTTCCATTTATAGCTAGAAAAATTTATATTTATCCCAATGTAGGATAATTGAACAATGATTTGGTGAGTACACGCCAGAAAATGTGAAAGTCAGATTGTCCATATTCCTGCCTGCAAAGAATGCAGCATTTGTTTGCTGATGACTAGACTCTCTAAGCATACCTAATATAGAAGGCCTTTTTCACTACTTTAGAAAAATGGGTAGGATTAATAGTAGTTTCCCTGCAACTTGATTAGAATTCCAGAGATTTGTCATCAGTTCACTTTAACACATTTGTTAGATTGGATCTTAAATTATATAGTAAGCTGTGAAGGCTAAATTCCCTTGTAATGGCATTGTTTCAAGATTTATTACACTGATTAATCCAAATCTCTAAATGGTTCCTTATTGTTTATCTGTAAATCTTTATTCAACTGAAGAAACCCTCTAGGTCACTTGTTCTCATCAGCGAGGTAGTGACCTTCCCCTCAAATGTGGAACATGTCTCCATTAGTGATTTTCGTTTGTTTTAGAAAATATCTTTTGAAGAATTCTAAATCGTGTGCTTCTAGCTTGAATGAAGAAAATTGATCTATCATAGGAGTATATTAACGGCCTTTCTAATATGCAGACTTGACTGACACAAAGAAGACTGATTCCTCAGAGCTTTGAAAGCAAACTATAATTTCATTAGTTACTAGTTCAGTCCAGGGATTAAATGTGTTTGTCTTATTTTGTTTATGCTAGTAAACTTAGAATGTGAAAAATTAATGACCAGTTAAAATATCTCAGAATTCCCTAAGACACTTAAAAGGCAATCAAATTTACTCCTTGGTTCATAATCTCCAAAGATTTGTTGTAGTTAGCCACAAATTCTTATAAACATGGCCATGAATTATTCCATTTGATAACGAGCAAGGAAATGCCACTTTTCTTTCTAAAAATCTATGTATGTCTCCCTCCCCTTCTGCATTTGTTCCTTTACTTGAGGTGAGGCTGATTCTTAGACTTGTCTCTCCCAGGGAAATTAAATGGAAAATAAATTTATGCAGACCCCATAGTCAGCACTTGAATTTGTAAAATAAAATCATAAAATGGCATAAAGATAAAGAAATAGTATGTGCCTAACTGATAGACTTCTTTAGAGAAAGCCAGAATAGAAGTTTTCAAAACGTAGATGCCATAAAGGGTCTTGGCAAGCTTCTAAGATGGCAGAGCTTACTGCTCTGGTCTAGGAGAAGATAGTTTAAAAAAAGTGTAGAGTGCAGTCTCAGGGAAGAACTAGGGAGAAAAGGGCAGAGGAAACTCTGGGAAAATTAGAGGGACACAGTAGACCTTCGTGGAGGGCGTGGATGCCCACAACTCAGGACCCCAGCAGTCGAGAGTTTATGTACCAGCATTGGAGAGTGAGTTGAGACCAGACCACAGCAGCCCAAGCCACTAGTGATAAAGATGCAGGAAGAGCCTACAGGGAACCCGGCTTGGAGCCCTGTCAGGGATAGTGTACCTACCAAACTAGAGGAGGGAAAAAAAAAAAAAAGGAGGGACACGTTTCTCTTTCCCCAGTCACCTTACAATGGCATCCTGTAACAAGCCAATAGAGTGGGTGCCATTTGGACATACGTAACAGCTGCACCAGCTCCTGTCCCCATCCAGCAACCAGCTGAGTGGAGACTCCTGACTCTGATGCAGAGAACTAACAGGGGTCTTGGTGCCTGAGATTGTGAGAGGTTTGTGTGCCAGGACTGTGAAAAAAACTGAGGCTGTGTGGGAGGACTCACGGCATGGCTGGGACTTTGGGCAGTCACTGTGGGAGACTCAACATTCTCAGGGACCCCAGGTGACGGACATTGCTGGGGAATCTGAGCTTACACTGAGGACTACACAGATCCTTTGTATGGTCCTTGTGGCAGAGCAGACAAATAACATACCCACTGGGGCTAGAGCCCAGGCACCAGTCTTTTTTGAGGCAAGGTGCTCAGCTGAGCAGAAAAAAAAACTCCCCATGGGAAAAAAAAAAAAAAGGAGATCTACCACACTGAACCTGGATGTGTCACCTTAGACACGCCCTTCACCTTGGAGAACTGAACAGAGCTCCCTGACCACACCCACCACATGCCTCTAGTTATTCCCTGAAGGCAGACACTCCACTTATCCACAGAAGCATAGTGCAAAGATAAACGCCACCAGAGAGAAAAAATAAAGAAATCAAGGAGTATCTCCACATGCAAATAACAAATGCACCAATTCAAAAAACAAGAATAAGGAAGACAACATAATGCCCCCAAAAGAACATAACACTTCAATACTAGATTGTGAAGATTGAAGAAATGCCAGAAATGGAATTCAAAAAAGTTGATCATAAGATACACAGAAGTAATCAGAAGCAAATGCATGAACTACTGAAATCCGTACATGACACAGAAGAAAATTTCTCCCATGAAATTGAGAACTTAATGAGAAATCCAAATGAAATGAAGAATTCAATAGAACAAACAAAAAATGCAGTGGAAAGCCTTAAAAACAGAATCAGTGAAACAGAAGAAATCATATCTGACATAGAATACAAAGCACAGAAAATTGTACAGTCAAACCAAAAACAAGAAGAGGAAATTAGAAAACTAAAACCACTGTTGGGAATCTACAGGATACTAACAAACAACCCAACATACAGGTTATAGGACTTCCTAAAGGTGTGGGAAAAAATATTTTAAGGCCTTTTAGTGAAACAACAGAAAACTCCCCTAACTTGGAGAAAGAAAGGGACATCCAAGTACAGGAAGCACATAGAACTCCTAATAGACATGACCAGAAAAGATCTTCACCACAACAGATTGTAACCATTTAACACAGTAAAACATAAAGAGAAGATTCTAAAACGTGCATGGGAGAAATGCCAGATTACTTTCAGAGGATCTCCAACTGGACTCACAGCTTATTTCTCATCGGAAACCCTACATGCTAAGAGAGAATGGTGAGATATATTCCAACTCTAAAGAGAAAAAAACCTGTCAATCCAGAATACTATACCCTGCAAAACACTCATTTATGAATGAAGGTGAACTAAATTGTTGAATAATGAATAAATGAAGGTGAAATAAGTTATGAATGAAGGTGAAATAAAATTGTTTTTCCATAACAAAAAGAAATTGGAAGAATTTGTCAACATCCATCCAGCCCTACAAAAGATCTTAATGACGGGCTGCAAATAGAAACACAGAAACATGGTCATCACTATGAAAGAAGGTAAAGAAAGAAAATATCCCAGTGAATGTATAAAGGAAATCCAAAGAAAAAATTAGGAATATTTGGAAAAATGGAATGGCAAAGTTGTTACTTATTAATAATCACCTTGAATGTAAATGGCCTCTACTTAACAGTTAAAAGACACAGTCTGGCTGAATGCGTAAAAAACAAAACCCATCTATTTGCTGCCTACAAAAAACACATCTCACCAACAAGGACGCATGCAGACTGAAAATGAAAGGATGGAAAATGATATTCTATGCTAACAGAAACCAAAAGAAACCTGGTGTAGCCACACTAATACCAGAAAAAATACACTTTAACACAAAAACTATTAAAAGAGACAAAGAAGGGCACTATGTAATGATTAAGGGATCAATTCAGCAGGAAGATGTGAGTATTGTAAATGTACACACACCTAAATAAAGGTCACCTGGTTATTTAAAAGAAACATTAATGGATCTAAAAAGAGATGTAGACTCCAATACAATGGTAATGGGAGACTTCAATGTTCTACTTTCAACAATGGACAGATCACACAGATGGATAATCAACAAAGAAACAACAGTTAATCGACATATAGACCAAGTTGACCTAATAGATATCTACAGAACTTTTCATCCTACACTAAACAACATAAACATCCACATAAACAAAATTGGCACACTATTGGCCCAACTAACCAAAAAAAAAAAAAAAGGAGAAAGAAATTCAATAAAAATAGAGATGAAGAACAGATACCACAGAGATACAAAGAGTCATCAGAAATTACTACAAAGAGCTGTCTGCCCACAAACTGGGAAACCTGGAAGAAATGGATGGATTGCTGGAGGGGTGGGAGTATGTGTAGGAGGGTGGCTATGGGGGAAGAATAATTATATTCCTAAAGTTGTACTTACAAAATTTGTATTCCTTAAAAAAATTAAGTAATTAATTTTAAAAAATGTAATCTCCAAACCCCCATGTGATATACACCTGGTTGACTTACTTACATGTAGATTTCTGGACCTTATCCCAAATATCTGCGCCTGAATGTGGGAGATCACAATGGAGTACAAAAAAGAGTGATATAGCCTAAATCCTACATATTAATTAATAATTTTCATTACACATTTTTCAACACATTTTTAAAATTATCTTATTTAAGAGAGGTAGGGAGACATTGTCAAACAGAGCTCCCATCCATTGGCTCACTCCCCTAAATACCCACAATAGCCAGAATTCAGCTGGGACCAAAGCTAGGGGCCAGGTCTCAATCCAGATCTCCTATGTGGTTGACAGGCACCCAGTCACTTGATTCGTCACCAGGAACTCCCAGAGCCTGCCTTTGCAGGAAGCTGAAGAAGCCAGAAATCAAATCCAGGTTCTCTGATCTGGGACATGGGTTTCTAAATCATTATGCTAAATGCCCTCTCTACACATGCTCTTTTAAAAGTTATTATCCCAGAACATTTCACAGATGAGGAGAATGGGGTCCCACTGGACTGGGAGTTTCTTTGTCGTGGGGACCCTCTGTGCTGTAGAGCATGCTCAGCAGCATGCATGGCCCAGTGGATCCCAGTGTCCCCTCCATCCTACTCGTGTCACCCAGAAATGGCTTTTTTTTTTTTTTTGGCAGGCAGAGTTAGACAGTGAGAGAGAGAGAGAGACAGAGAGAAAGGTCTTCCTGCCATTGGTTCACCCCCAAAATGGCCACCACGGCTGGCCAAAAATGTCTGAAGACAACACAGAGCACAACTGTGCCCCTCTTTGTTGAGAAACTGGGAACCAGAGAAACATTGACAGGGAACAGTATGTTCACCTATTAATATTCTATTCTTTAATGACAGTGAAACCTGAATAGCTTAAAAATATCACTGAGAGACTAGTTCCTATTTCCAATTTTTGTCACCATCAGCCCAACCGATGACCAATCAACTTTTACAGTAAAGTCAATGTTCTTTGTCATCTCCCTGGTTTATTAATCACCCTTTTATTTTCCTCATATAATTATCTTTTGACCAAGTCAAGTTGGAGATGGTAATTTTTTCGTTGTTAGCAGCGGATCTCAGTATGCAGAAATTGAAGACTAATTTCTGAGCAATATGATTGCATATGACTATTTTTCTGTTTTTAAATAGGAGAATGATGCTCCACAGCTCCAACGACCGACATGCTCGTAAATTATTGACCGAGAATCAACAGTCATGAGATTAGTTAGTCTGGTAGTTTTGCATAAAAACCCAGTCTTCCAGTAACCTAATTTCAGAGTTTCTCAGTGGCATGGCATTCAGTCTAGTATCACAACAGGATTTCCTCTTTTGTTTCGGAACTGCATGGGCAGAAGTTCCCCAGGCTGTGCCATTCTCAGTCTCAGTATGAACTTGGCTGGGCTTTGGATCTAAGCAAAGTATTCAGTGTCTGTATCACTGGACCTTCCACTGGGAGCAACGAGGAACATCCGGCCTCCTCCACTGCATCTTTAGGGTCCTAAGAGAAAGCACAAAACAAGCCACCATGCGTGCGCCACACTGTCAGGGAAATTCTAATGAGTGTGGGCTTGGCAGCTTTGTTCTCTAGGAAGGATTCTGTCAGTAGAGAGCCACCTACATGGGCATAAAAATGGAAAACAGCAGCAGTGTGTGCATTCCATTAGCTGGAGCCCTGGAATGTTCAGTGGTTTTCTTAAAACTACTTTCTCATAAATCCCCATGAAGCACTTTGTTCTACTTCCAGTAAAATACATTTAAATTTCAAATTAAAGTAGTTTCATGTGCAAAAATAAAGCGTTTGATTGTATTTTAAGGATGAGAGGAGACTTTTTTTTTATTACAAAAATTTCCCTGGGATACGTCAGACCTTGCTGTTTGTTGTACAGGATGTCAGAAATCACAAGGGGGCACTCTTTTACTAAATAGACCAGGAAAAAGGGCAATGATTTCAGCACACAATTTTTAATTAGTTTGTTCATGCTATAGTAGTCCTACTGATATACATACGATATTGTTTTTAATACTAAATTTAGACTATGCTAAGCACATCCTATCCATAAAAAATCACTAACTTAATTATAGCAGAAAAGTTTGGGGATTGAATGCATTTTAAATTTACAGTACAAAAATGATTTTTTTTGAGAATAAGTAAATATTTTGAGAGCAAAAATTGTAGAATGTTTCATTTCACTGGGCTTTTAGACATAGATATGTTTTGAAATAACTTTTTCTGCTTACACTAAGAAATAAAAGGGTGAGGCTACCATTTGTAAACACTTCTTTTGTCAGCAAACATTTTCTCTTTCCATGGGTTTTATATAATTTAGGCAGTTGAGTGGAAATCCAAAATATATCACATTAGAATTAAAATTTACTCTTAGCCCTGCTGTATGCTAATCCTCTTTTGAGTGTTTCAGGGATGCTAATGATTTTTGAGGATGAACCAGGTACATTATTCACTTTTATGATCAAGCTAGAAGTATAAACAGGTCTAAGGAGTGAAGATAGGATAAATGACCCACACGAGTACAAAATTCAAGTCATACCAATGAGGGGTGGCTTTCAGTTGCATGTCATTCAAGTAACTAACCATTGAAATAGTTGATAGAACACAAAATACCAATGTATGCAGTTATAAAATGTCAAGTTAGTAGGTGACATATGATTCTAACGTTGCAATGACTTGATGTTTAAATTTAAAAATAAAATATAAGCGTGGTTTATATTAAGACATATTTAGAAAATTTGCTGAATCTAGACAAAGGTCACTATAGAGTTCCCTAAGTTTTGTAAACAAACACGTTAAACCAGCACCAGACACAACAGCCCCCAATATGAGTCCTCACACAGGTTTTTTCTCATTATTGTAAATTTTTACCTTTTAGAATTGATGCTACCTATAATATATATTGGATGTAGTTCTAGGTATTTTACATTATATAGATATATAATTTTACATTATATAGATATATATAGATTATATAGATATATAATTTTACATTATATAGATTTTTAAATGATCTATACAGTTTTAAAGATGTTACTGTTAACTATTATATCAAATACTTATTTTGACATTAGGCTTAATCATCAAATTTCAACAATATTTGGTGAGTTCTGATTCACAGAGGCCCACGATCAGTTTTATTCACATGTTTTGATTTGGAACTTAGGCTCTCTCACTCAATTCCCAATGATTTTTTTTTCTCCCAATATGTCATAGTCATGAGAACATATATTTTCTATGTAGGTAATCATATATGTATATGTAGGTAATCATGGCTCTCAAGCTTTAACATGATCTTAAAATTTAAAATAGGAAGTACTTCAAAAAGCTATATTTGTCATTATTTATTTCTAGTAAAATAAAGATTGACTTCAATTGCATAGATTTTTTTTTTAAAGAAAACTTTCTGCAGAAAAGAAATTGCAAGTTGTCTGTAAACACATTTGACTCAAACAATCTATGGGATACATCTTTGTCATAGTTGAAATATAACTGGATAGGAAAAGTAAGTCCTGGAGCTCACAGAATGGTGGCTACAGTTCACAACAATTTACTCATGAGTTTAAAAAACATAGAAGAGAAGGGTTCAAAATTCCCATCTCAGAGAAATGATCACTCGTGTAAGGAAATGGAAATATCCCAAATATCCTGATTCCAACAGTACACATTGGTTGAATTATCGCACTGTACCTCATAAAAAGTATATTTATTTTATTTTTTAAAGATTTATTTATTTATTTGAAAGTCAGAGTTACACAGAGAGAAAAGGAGAGGCAGAGGCAGAGAGAGAGAGAGAAAGAGAGAGAGAGAAAAAGAAAGGTCTTCCGTCTGCTGGTTCACTCCCCAATTGGCCATAACGGCCGGAGCTACACCGATCCGAAGCAGGAGCCAGGAGCTTCTTCCGAGTCTCCCACGTGAGTGCAGGGGCCCAAGGGCTTGGGCCATCATCTACTGCTTTCCCAGGCCACAGCAGAGAGCTGGATCGGAAGTGGAGCAGCCGGGACTCAAACTGGCACCCATATGGGAAGCCGGCACTGCAGGTAGCAACTTTACCTGCTACACCACAGCACTGGCCCAAAAAGTATATTTAAAAGAAGCATTTTGCTATTAAAATTCAATAAAATTGGGGGGTTTTGAAAAGAGAATGATAATAACACTAAACAATGGAAAAAATGAAATAGATGTGACTGGAGAACTATCTACATGCTAAAGGCATTAGGAAGAGATAAAGTATTGGTTTTCAATATAATCTATTGAGTTGTATCTGCCATTCTGAGTAGTCAATATCTGCCAGAAATGACAAAGGACGTTGAGAAGGGACACTGGATGTGACTATCAAAATCTGAGCCCAATGCACCTTCTTTCTTTTCTTCCCCCTTCCTTTCTCCCCTTTTCCATTCTTCCTGCCTCCTTTGATTCCTCCTTCATATAGGTCTCTTCTCTTCCAAGCCATCCTTGCTCTTCCTTCTCTCTTGTTTTTGTTAGAGGATGATTGTCTCATAATCATTTCACAATACCATTATCTAGGAGAGTATATTTTAGACATTCTGGTGGGAAAATTCCTGTGTTTCTATCTCTTCGGCTTGTTTTTTCCTAATGTTTCACTAATAAATTAGTGATGGAAGGAGTTACAATAGATTTTTATGCCAGTGACTTCATCAGCCAGCTGAACGCTTGCTTTTCTGACACTTGTGCAACTAGGCAACTCATCGCCTTTCTTAAAATCAAAGAGCTTTGTTATTGCTTCTTCTCTTTCATTGAGCGATATACTCATAAAAATAGCAATTGCACAAACTCTGAATGAGAAAAGCTATCACTGTGCCATCATCCTTGTATTTAATATTATCTTTATGGTTTTGGTGGTTCTTATGCTAATTTTGATAAATTTGAAATCACATGATATATATATGATCTTGCTGTTGCTATTGTTTACATGTGATTTCTTTTTATCTTTCTACATATAAAGTCCCATTATCTGTTCAATCTATTCCATTGACTAGTTATCTGGTATTGTAATAATTCTGCTTTGTTGGTTATCATTGTGCAGTAACAAAATATCTCGCCGTTTCATCTGAAGCACAGGTTACCACTCACATTGTCAATTGTTTACATTTATTCCACCTAGTTTCAGTTCTAGGTGATGCCATAATCTTTTAATTAAGCATTTTATAATTGCTCTTTTTCATTTTCTTTTATGATAGATCCCTACAAATGAAATTACTATCACAAACAGGAGTAAAAATTTAAGTTTCCTGGTAGTAAATGCCAGTACTTTTCCCATGGTTGTGCTGCTTTCTTTTCCTGCTGGTTATAAGTGAAATAACCCACTTTACCTGCTCCTCTGTAAAGCTGTCAAGCCCAATCCTATGCTAATTTATCACAAGGAACATGTATCAGTCTGCTTTTCATTACTTTAACTAAAATACCTGAGAGGAGCTCCTCTGGAAAATAAGTTTCTTTCTGCTTACAGTTTGGAAATCACAGTTCAGGACTGGGCAGCTCCATAATCTATTTTCTGAGGAGGCTGGTCACAGTGGGTACAGAGGACAAATCACATGGTGAGGAGGGAGGAGAGAGAGAACCTAGGCCAAACTTGAACACACAATCAAACCACCCTCTCAGGTCACATGCCCAAAGAACCAAAGCCTCCCATTGGCCCCACCTCTCAGAATCCATCATTGGAACAAGTCTTCACCCTTAATCCATCAACCACAGCATTGAGATTCAGAGTTTAAACAGCTTCATGGGTTTTGGGAAAACAAATCCTATTCAATCCATATCAGAACATAAATTCCAAAATGTTCTCAAGGCTTCACTTGGCAGTGTTTCCCACACAACGGCAAATGGCACCAAGGGAGCCATCCTTTTTAAAATTAAATTTGACTATAGAAAAAAATCCCTATTCTAGTTAACCAAGAAGCTCTTGCTGATGAACAAAGGAGTCTAATTTTATATATACTTTTTTAATAGATTTTTTTGAAAGGCAGTGTTACCAGGGGTGGGGGGTGATATTAATTCTCCATCTGCTGGTTCACTCCCCAAATGGCTGTGATGACTGGCTGGGCCACACTGAAGCCAGGAGCCAGGAGCTTTTTCTAGGTCTCCTATGGGGTTGCAGGGGCCAACCACTTGGGCCATCCTGGGCCATCTTCCACTGTTCTCCCAGGTGCGTTAGCAGGGAGCTGGATCAGAAGTGGAGCAGCTGGGCTCCACAGGGGATGCTGGCACCACAGGAGGCAGCTTTACCCACTAGGCCACTACACAGGCTCCTACCCATACTTGTACAGCTACTTTCTGACCATCCTCATAAATTATATGTACTTTGGAAGATTTTCTTTTGATCACATTAATATGTCACGTATGTAATGTCATCATAGGATGACTACAATCACCATTTTCTCCTTAATGTTGCATCTACATATACAAGTTAGAATGGGCTCAGTTGGTGAGCTCTCTATATTAAGATTCTCCAAATATCCTACGTACCATCCTCCAGACACTTTGGGCTTCCATAGTGTCCTATTCAGGTTGACTGTATTGCACACTAACTGGAGTTCCAAAACACTGCTGTCTCAAATGAGACATGTATAAAATGCCATTAAAAGGCTAATTGATAGGGGCCGGCACTGTGGTGTAGCAAATTAAGCTGCCGCCTGCAGTGCCGGCATCCCATATGGGTGCCGGTTTGAGACCTGGCTGCTCCACTTCCCATCCTACTCTCTGCTATGGCCTGGGAAAGCAGTAGAAGGTGGCCCTGCACTCATGTGGGAGACCCGGAAGAAGATCCTGGCTCCTGGCTTCAGATCGGTGCAGCTCTGGCTGTTGTGGCCAATTGGAGAGTGAACCAGCAGATGGAAGACACCTCTCTCTCTCTCTCTCTCTCTCTCTCTCTGCCTCTCCTTCTCTGTGTAACTTTATTCTTCAAATAAATAAATCTTTAAAAAAAAAAAAAGACTAATTGATGGTTTCCATCTCTTTCATCATGCATCATCATGGTTTTAAAAACTTATTGAAAATATGTATATTCAGTTCTGCCAATAAGAGCCAAACAACAGTAGGCACCAATTACACAGTGAGTGAAGAATCTCCCTACCCCCTAAGCAGTTTAGATTCCAGGAAGCGAAGACACAGACACGCGATTAGTACGCATCAGGATCATTTCCTACATAATGAGCAACTGGAGCACAAAGAAGGCATAATAAGAATGCCGGGAGGAACCTGGGGACTTCCCAGTCGAGTGGAGATTTGGAAGTAAAGAAATGTTATGGCAATGTCAAGGGAGAGGGAATACTTCCACTGCAGTATGCAAAACTTTCATTTATACTGTGAAAGCCCAAGGGAGACTGGAGGTGGAAATGAAGGTCACTGAACTGTGAGATGTCAGGGATGAAGACCTAACGTTCTTTTTGACCTCCAACTGACAGCGCCAACATAAAAGCCATGTTTCACTGCATGGAGCATTGCATGAAGAGTGGCAGAGACGAGACAACGGCGTGAAATGGAGGCCACACATTCATCTATAGATCTAGCAGGTGGGCAAATGTTAAAGGACGGAGTTTTTGCCATTGATAATTCACATTATTTGCCACCCAATTATACTCCAAATTGTGGAAATAGAGCAGAGAACAGGAGAGAATCCATGCCTTGAAGTCACTGGCTTTATACAGGAGGGGGGAGTATGTGCAATATTGCCATTTACAACATAAATGAAATGAAATATTCATTGAAATGAATAAATTCAATAAAGAAGCTAAGCCATGTTCTAATGACACCCAACTACTGGGCAGAGGGGCTGAAGTGATATTTCACTTGAGAATTAAATGTTGGAAGGAAGGCAGCCATGAAAAAATCTGATGCAAGAGGGTCCTAAGAAAGACAAGTAGCTACAAAGGCCTAGAGACTGTTAGGAGCTCACACGTTGAAGAGCCAGAAATCAGGCTAATATGTAGTAAATGAAGCAGAGATAGGAGACCACAGAGGGGAGGGAATTTGCCAGGCACACCACAGAGGGCCACGAAGGAAGCAATGAGGAATCCAATATCCAATTGGCATTCTCGTTGCAACGTTAAGAGTGTTAAGTAAGGAAGCAGCCTAACCCGTCCTTAAGAGAATCGCTGTGCCCACTCGGAGCTGTTTAAGGAGGGAGGAGAACGTGGTAATAAAGGGAACCAGTGGGTGTTAAACCTGCTACTTTCTAATGTCGCTGCATGTGGAAAAAAATTTGCTTTTCTTTTTTTACTTTTATTTTCTTTAGTACATGAAGGAACTCCAAAAATTCGTGGAAAATGAAATTAAAATGTTTATTTTGGTACAAAAATGTTTAAAGCCATGCATAGTTTTTCCATAATATGCATTTTCTATGAAATTTTAAAGACCTCTGTAATTAAATGTTGTGAATTTGTGTAAACTAAGCTTCATAAGCCTCAGTTTCCTAAGCTATAAAATGGATTGATAAAAACAACCACCTTCCTCCCCCCAGTTTATGGCTGAGACTCAATCGTGTCATCTCTGTGGCAATCTGAATAGGCTGTGAGGCATTTGAATCATCCTCTCGTGGTCTGTTCTGGTGAACTGTCTCTGGCAAGAACATCTGCTTCTTCAGGATGCATTCTGACTGTGAAGAGGCTAAGACAGAGCCAACGTGTTGGCCGGCGCCGTGGCTCACTAGGCTAATCCTCCACCTGCGGCGCCGGCACACCGGGTTCTAGTCCAGGTCGGGGCGCCGGATTCTGTCCCAGTTGCTCCTCTTCCAGGCCAGCTCTCTGCTGTGGCCAGGGAGTGCAGTGGAGGATGGCCCAAGTGCTTGGGCCCTGCACCCACATGGGAGACCAGGAGAAGCACCTGACTCCTGGCTTTGGATCATCGTGGTGCGCCAGCCGCAGCGGCCATTGGGGGGTGAACCAACGGCAGAGAAGGACATTTCTCTGTGTCTCTCTCTCTCACTGTCCACTCTGCCTATCAAAAAAAAAAAAAAAAAAAAGAAAGAAAAGAAAGAAAAAAAGAGCCAACGTGTAACAGTGTGTACTGCGAAGTTTACCAAAACCACAAACATTTCAGGGAAATATGACTGAATGGGATCGGTTTTATTATTTAGTGACTTATCCAAATCTCCACAGCTATTTGGTAGCAGATCTGACAAATACATGCCCTTCTTTCAATATTCAGGGATCAAATATTAGCCAGAAGAATTTAAAAGGAAAAGATTGCTCCTGGCTCCTGCCATCGGATCAGCGCGGTGCGCCGGCCGTAGCGCGCCGGCCACGGCAGCCATTGGAGGGTGAACCAACGGCAAAGGAAGACCTTCTCTCTGTCTCTCTCTCTCACTGTCCACTCTGCCTGTCCAAAAAAAAAAAAAAAAAAAAAAAAAAAGGAAAAGATTAAGCGCTGATGCTTTATGCTCAATAAAGTCAAGAAATAGTGCAGGTTATTTATTTATTTAACTTTTGGTGTAGCAGTTACCTTGATTAGTTCCAGAGTAACTAAGGCTCAAATTGCAGACAGATTTGAGGGAAAATGAAGGCTTCTGAATGTTCCCAGGAATGTGGTGTCAATGCGGCCTCTAACAAACTTTACTTTTAATTCACATAATGCTCTAAGTTACAGAGCCACAATTGGTTGATCTCCATTTCATTTTTGATGTCTTCTAAGTACAGTCTCCTTTCTACTTACTCATGGGTACAAAGAACAATTTATCATTTAAAAGACATTATGATGTTTTATTCACTTAGCATCTTCTATTTGTCTTGGCAATATGAATAAATTTGAATATCCCAGCTTGGAATTTAGTTGACTTCTTCAACTGTGCACGTGAAATCAGTTCTAAACTTAACAGATTGTTCCATTTCATTTCTGATCAGAATTGTTGTTGAAACTCTAGATTCAAATAGCTATGAATATTTTTTAGAATGTGCACAAAAATTCAAGACTAAATCTACAGATAGACTATATATATTGCAGGGAGTAAGTATCTTGTTTTGAAATAGACTGATTTGAAACTAATATTTATTTTTATGTAGAAATTACTTACTGAATTGCTTAGTGTTAGGCACTCTTCTTAGCACTTGGAAGGTATCAATGAGGAAAAAAATCTTGAAAAGTATATATTTAAGCTTCTAATTGTAGGGCACAAGCAATGGTCAATAGCCATAATGTCTCATAATATATTATTTTAGAGAAAAATCAATGCTATGGCGGAAAGAGAACAGGAAGGATTTGTACACCTGCTTCACTGGTTCTTTTCTCTCTGATGACCCACTTTTACAGAATTGCCATCCTGAACATCAAACGCTGCATTTATAGTCTCCTGTGGGTGCTCATCCCAGACTGGCAGGAATATCTCAGCGTTCTATCCTAATTCCTGGAGGACAGACTCCGAGAGCTCCAGCTCCTGGTAAACTTGGGACTGCAGCCCAAAGCTGTCTGAGAAACCTTCAGGTAGAGGTCCCACCCCCACGTAAAGGAAAGTTCTGACGCGGTTTGAGGCTGAGACGGATACCGTGCACTGGAAATGTGTAGTCTTGCTCACAACGGGGACAGCCCCTGCCAGACCCCTGCCGTGGCATGGGTTTGGGGCAGGTGGGCCACTCTGAAGAGAGAGTTTTACACAGAGCGCTTTCTTTCGCAGAGCAAAGCCTTCTCCAGGTATTTTTCTTCAGTTTCCCAGAATCATCAAGCATGACTAGTGCATGTTAGTGGCACACAATGGCACCCATTGTTCAAGAGGAAGATCACTCCGGTAAGGAAGCTGTGCAGAGGCCGGCGCTGTGGCATAGTGGGTGAAGCCACCAGCTGAAGAGTCAGCATCCCATGTGGGCTCCAGTTTGAGTCCCAGCTGCTCCACTTCAGATCCAACTCTCTGCTATGGCCTGGGAAAGCAGTAGAGGATGGCCCAAGTCCTTGGGCCCCTGTGCCTGAATGGGAGACCCAGAAGAAGCTCCTGGCTCCTGGTTTCAGATCAGCCCAGCTCTGGCTTGTGTGGCCATTTGGGGAGTGAGCCAGAGGATGGAAGACCACTCTCTCTATACCACTGCCTCTCTGTAACCCCTGTCTTTCAAACAAATAAATAACTTTTTTTTTTTCTTTTTGGCATGCAGAGTTAGAGAGAAAGGTCTTCCTTCCTGTTGGTTCACCCCTGCAAATGGTTGCTACAGCCGGCGTGCTACCAGGAGCGAAGCCAGGAGCCAGGTGCTTCCTCCTGGTCTCCCATGCGGGTGCAGGGCCCAAGCACTCGGGCCATCCTCCACTGCCTTCCGCCTTCCCGGGCCACAGCAGAGAGCTGGACTGGAAGAGAAGCAACCGGGACAGAATCTGGCAACCCAACCGGTACTAGAACCTGGGGTGCCGAAGCCACAGGCAGAGGATTAGCCACGTGAGCCGCCGTGCCAGCCATAAATAACTCTTTAAAAAAAAAAAAAAAAGAAAAGAAACTGCGCAAAGAGGGTGACGGGATCCAAGGAACCCCTCCTGGATCAACTACCAGGTTTCTTGGCACTGTCAGTATTTTCATTAGCTTATTTGTATTTTGTTCTTTATCCATTAACACAAGGATAAAAATTGAATTTCTGACACTTTTTATTAGGAAAATGAGCTTGGTTAATATTACCAAGAAACATCAGGAAAATTGTTAACTATTATAAATATCATGAAATCAATGTTTGTATGAATATCCTATTGAATATATATAATATATAAAAAACCTAAGATCTTTTAAAAATATATGTATTTATTTATTTGAAAGTCAGAGTTACAGAGAGAGAGGTAGAGACAGAGAGAAAGAGAGAGAGAGAAAGAGAGAAAGAGAGAGAGAGATTCTCTATCTGTGATTCACTCTGCAGATGACCTCAAGGGCCAGCACTGGGCCATGTCCAAACCAGGAGCCTGAAGCTTTATCCTGATCTCCCACATGGGTGCAGAGGCCTAAGCAGTTTGGTCATTTTCCCCTGCTTTCCCAAGCCATTAGCAGGGAATAGATTCCCAGGTTAGCAGCGAGCTGGATAGAAAGCAGAGCAGCCCCAGCTCAACCTGGCATCCATATGGGATGCCAGCTTCTTGGGCGAAGTTTTACCAGCTATGCCACAATGCCAGTCCCACAGCCTAAGATCTTAAAGACAAAATATAACACATTATTTCCTTCCTCTTACTCAGGGTGGCCCAATTAAAGTATCTCATCATGTTTCCATTTATAATGTCCACTTTAAGCGAGCCAATGTCTGTTTTGAACTAAATTTATGGCAAACACATACACTCGTGAAAATTTAGAAAATGTTAGAGAATGGACTTTCTTTTCACATTGAAAATAGAGCAAAAACTCAGAAATCATTCACATAAGGAGAAATGTTTGCTTTCTATTCTTGGTGAAGCACAGAACACACTTCCCATAATGAAGATTAAAGAAGATAAGTGTGTTACTCAACTATGAAACACAAGGGTTTTTAAATATTTATTTGTTTATTTGAGAGGTGGACACACACACAGAGAGAGAGAGAGAGAGAGAGAGAAAGAGCGAGAGTGTGTGTTCCCCTCCACTGGTTTACTCTCAGATGCCTACAATGGCCCCTGCCTGGGATAGGACCTGAGAGCCAGGAACTCAACCCAAGTTTCCCACACATGTGGCAGAGACCACTACTTGTGCCATCACTTCTACCTCCCACATTGGCAGGAAGCTGACTTCAGGAGCAGAGTCTGGAATCAAACACAGAGACCCTGATATGAAATGCAGGCCTCTTAACTCCTATGCCTGATGCCTGCCCCTAATAAATCGTTTTTGGCTGACAGTTGCTATTCTGGAGCTTAAGCTGCAGTGATAAATCATTCATAACCTTTGGTCTTGGGGACATAGCAGTCATTTGGTAAAGATATTAATATAAAAGTAATTAAACTGTACAGGCTAAAATAGAATCATAGGCACAGGGTACAATGCATCCCAGGGGCACAGAGGTATGCTGTCTAGCATTACACGGGGGAGGGGGGGTGGAGGAAGGTTCCAGAGAAAGGGGGTAATTGAGCTGATCAGATAGCTGTTGTTCTCCCAGAAGGAAAAAAAGGAAGGGTCTTTAACGGGAAAGGATTAGCACAAAGCCCAGAGAACGGAGAGGGCAGTGAGCATTCGGGAAAACATTCACCCATGGATGGGGACAGACCCACAGTGGGAGTGAGGACAAGAAGGAGGACACTAGGCGTGTGGACGTGGCACAGTCTCCCTGGAGCTCGGAGAGGCCGTGGGACACTGAGCAGTAGGAATCTTCTGCAAAGCAGCAGGTGCTACCAAGTCGCTGGAGGTGTTGAAACAGGAGCTGGTGTGAACTGATTTCATTTTTAATTTATCATTCTGACAACCACAATGAGATACCATTAAACACCCACTAGATGTCAAAAACAGAAAGGGCTAATGACGAGAGAAGGTGGCAAGGATAGGAGAGCAACCGGTACAGACGCAGCTTGTGGGAGCCTGAAATGTTCAATTGCTTTAGAAGAGGGCTCAGCAGCTCCTTAAAATGCTAAATAAATAAACCTACCTATGACCCATTAATTATATTCCTAGATATTTACTCAAGAGAGGTGTAAATACATATTTTTAAAAAAGAATTACATGGTGTTCACAGCAACATAACTCATAATAAGAGAAACTAGATATAATTGGAATGTTCACGAATGGCAGAGTGGATACGTAAATTGAGATATTTGCACACAGTGGAATATTATTTGGTAATAAAATTAGTAGCCTATTCTTAAATATAACAACTGCATGAATCTGAAAAACATTGTGCTGACCCAATAAAGGCAGGTAGGGAAGAGTAGCCACTGTACAAATTCATCCAGGTGAAGGTCAAGAAAAGAAAGCTAACCTATAATTATGTAAACCATAGAAATGGATCGGCATGAGGAATGAGGATGGACTGGAAATGAGGTTCGGAGAATTTTTTGAAAAGTTAGAAACTCTCATTCTTAGTCGTGCCTACATGGAGTACGTATTTATCATAAAATTCATTGGTATTTAATGATTCTGTGAATTTCATTAAATGCTGTTACTTGAAGTAAATATTACTTCGTATTTTTAAAAATTACAACTTAAATCTGGAGGTGAACTAAGAAAAGAAGAAACTGTCAGTAATAATCCTACTAAAGAGAAGGAGGCTTTATTACAGGCAAATGTAAGAGTTTAAATGAAGATGGCGGCAGTGATAATGTGTAAGAGAGTGAATGTCATTAAAATTTCAGAAGAGATGATGGTGTTCATAATAAGGTGATGACAAAGATGGAGGTAAAAGAAGAAAGGGAATGATGGCAGTATTTTGATGTCATTGAAAAAAATCACATTGAAAGAGAGAAGTCCAAAAACAGCCAATGATATTGAAGGAGAAGAACAAAGTCAGAGGACTGACTTTAAGGTTTACTGTAAGGATACAATTGTAATTATAGCATGGTGTGAATGAACAAATAAGAAATAAACGAGTGGAAAAGAATGGACAACTCAGAAATACACACATGAAATCAGTCAACTCATTTTCGGCCAAAGAACAAAGGAATAGAGTGCAGGAAGCATAATATTTTTGATAAATTTGCTGCAACAACTGGAAATCTACATGTGAAAAAGTGAGTCTAGGTACAGACCTTATAGCTTCCACAAAAATGGATCATAGATTAAAACATGAAATGCAAAACCCATTAATTTCTTCAGGATAATATGGGAAAAATTTATGCAATCTTGGGTTTGGCAATGACTATGTAGATACAATACCGCAAGCATGACCCATGAGAAAAGAATCCATAAGTTGAAATTCATTAGTTTTGCTCTGCATAAAGACACAATTGAGAGAAAGAAAAGACAAACTAGCTACTGGAAGAAAATAATTGCAAAATATATATCTGATTAAAAAAAACTACTGTACAAAATACACAGAGTTCTTAACACCTAATAATAAAAAAGCAAAAAATGCAATTTTAAAAATATAAAGATATGAACAGACAACTCCCAAGATATATATATATATATATATATATATATATATATATTGCACATAAGCATGTGAAAAGATGTTTAATGTGCTATTTCATTAGGGAATTACAAATTAAAAAACAAAATACCATCACACACCTGTTAGAATTACAAAACTAGAAAACAAAGACATCACCCAGTGCTATTAAGGATGTGGAGCAATAGTGACTCTCATTCATTGTTGGTGGGAATGTCAAATGGTTACAGTATGATGATTTCTTACAAAATAAATATAGTATACTATCCAGCAATCACTGCCATGGTATTACCAAAGTGGGCACCCAAAAACCTGCACACACATGTTTGTAGACGTGTTATACATAATTACAAAAACCTAAAACCAGCCAAAAAAGGCATTGAATAGGTGAATGGAAAAACAAACTATGGAACATGCAAATGACAGAGTCTTACTGTGCAGTAAAGAGAAATGAACCATCTACAAAAAAGACATGGATGAGATATTTATATACGTGTGTGTGTGTGTGTGTGTGTGTGTATATATATAGTAAGATTCTCTCTCCCTCCAAATGAAAGAAAAGACGTAAAAAGTCTACAGACTGTATGATTCCAACTATATGACATTCTGAAAAGGCAAAACTATGAAGACGGCAAAAAGATCAGTGATTGCTAGGGATTAATAGGAAGAGCACAGAACATTTTGGGGGTGTGAAATTCTTTCATAATTCTGTAATGGTGTATGTGCGCTGCTGTATACTTGTCCAGTCCATAAAAGGTACAACATAAAGAATTCTAATGTAAACCACAGACCCCAGTCAGTAGTATATCAATATTGTCTCATCAATTTTAACAAATGTAGTACATGAAGGCAAGATGTTAGTTGGAGGGGGAATCAGGGAGAGTTGAGAGGGAATATATAACTTTCTGCTCAACTTTTCTGTAAATGTAAAACTTCTAAAAAATAAAGTCATTAATTTCAGAGAAAAAGTTTCAAGTATAACATAATGATCTTAGTGTGACATAAGTTGTGTAGGTACATGTGTTTTGCTTGGAGGAAATATAGGATTGGTAGATATGTCTAAGAAACACAAGAAATGGATGTACCTGTAGAAGAAGAAAAATAGCAGTCTTTGTCAGGAGTCTAAGAAGCATCCTCAGTTAGGAACAGGTGGAGGAGCCAGCAAAGAAGCAAGGGGTGGGGATGAAGTTTAGTGGAAGTCAAGAAGAAACAGAACAGGTTGCTTTATAAAGCAACTTTCAATTCTGTTCTATTAAATGCTGCATAAATATAAATTAGTTTGTGACTATTGGGAAACAATGTGAAACACAGGCTATTTTTAGGAAAGCAGAAAGGATGTAAGCCAATTTTTAATTAGTTGAATAAAGCAAAGTGGTTTGAGAAATAAAATTGCAAGTGCGGGATCATAATTGGAAATTATGATTAAGAGGCAGAGGAAGGCCAATCACTGTTCTGTTGACTCATTCTGAAAATTGCAAGGCAACTTTTGCTTTGCAGGATCTAAAAGAGGGGATTCAGATTTTGAGATGAGCTTTGCTGTTTTTGTTGCTTTTGTTGACATACCATATATCTAGCTGATGGTATTCTGGGGAATGTTGAGATGGCCAATATAATACTCCCCTTGCAGTGGGGATTTATCAGAAAGCAAACAGCGACAAAGGATATGCCCTTTAAGAGGTAAGTAAGATGACCTGCTTACAATGTTAAAGCAGAATGCTCTAGGAAGCTAATCATATTCTCACAGAATTCCTGTTGACTGCTTTTTTTTCTTAAAGATTTTATTTATGTATTTTACAGGGTAGAATTACAGACCATGAGAGAGAGAGAGAGAAAGGTCTTCCTTTCTTTGGTTCACTCCCCAAATGGCCACAATGGCCAGAGCTGCGCCCATCCGAAGCCAGAGCCAGGTGCTTCTTCCTGGTATCCCATGCAGGTGCAGGGGCCCTAGGACTTGGGCAGTCTTTTACTGCTTTCCCAGGACACAGCAGAGAGCTGGACTGGAAGAGGAGCGGCCGGGACTCGAACCGGAGTCCATTTGGGATGCCGGCGCTGCAGGCGGAGGATTAACCTACTGTGCCATGGCGCCGGCCCCCCTGTTGACTTCTAATCTATGCTTTGTTATTATTACATCATAAATTGAATTCTGAAGACTACAGATTTTGGATTGAGATGATGGATTGGTTACCACAAAGGTATGTCTCTTCTTAAGAGTTGATTTCCTAAGATATTGAGCTTGAGAATAATTCCTATCAACATTTAGATAATTTGAATGGTGAATCATATCGGTTTTTGACTGGTGTATTTATGTCACTCTCAATAAGCTTTATAAAAATAAGGAATAATCATATCATTACAGGGATGATTTAATGAATGAATGAGACAGAATCTCTTAGAAACATTTAGAACAAGTAGAATTTTGAAGTATTTATTTTCTGATATGATTTTGGTTATTACAAGGTAGTTTTTGGCACTGGGCTTACATTCCCAAACAATTTTTATTATTTATTTTTAAAAGTGGTAATTTATGTTCATCAAAGTGGTTATTTTATTCACTTTCTTATCTAAAAATATTTAAATGTTGAAACATATGAGGTATCATAACAAATATAAGTCCTCCAGTATTCATTCCTTTTAGTTGTGACTATAAATAGTGTACTATGTCAAAGGATTACAAGAAGTTTTTGCCCATTTGTATTAATTCTTTGTGTTTTGCAGGTATTAGTTAAAGATTAAACAAACTCCATCACATCTCTAGCAGGTAAATGTAAATTCAGGTTATGACACTGTGTGAATTTTCTACTTGAAACAATGAAAGCAGTCCCATAAGAAAACCTTGGGATTTAGCAAATATTCTCTAGCAATGAAGCATTTATCAGATTGCTCTGGTCAATGCAATTAAACAGAAGCTGTGGTTGGCATAAAAATGGATTGCGATAGGATGATTACTCGTAATGGTAGAGAATTCTGAGCTTTTTCAACTTCATCTGAGATAAACAATCATGAAAGAAATAAATGTAGTTAGGTTAATTTAAATTTATAACAATTGATACTCGGTTAAATTGACCACAGTGTAATACTGTGCAGTCATTTTAAATGACGAGTTAAAGCCTACAATGATATAAAATAGATTAATAGTAGATTGGTAGGGTGAAATACCTAGTTCCAGAGCCTTTTGGAGGAAATATTCGTCTCTATTCTAATGACATATGATGTCCCTCATGCAGTTTCCTGAGACCCTATGACAGCCTTCCAGATAGAGGCAGGCATCCTGTAGTCTCTCCTTTTATGCCTACATTTAATTTCAACTCTGATGGAGAAGAATTCTCCACCAATGGGATCTGCTTTTTGATCCTTGACTGTTTCATATCTCTCCTCAGTCTGCACAATTATACAGAAAGAAATGATTGTGAATAATTGGTCTTCAAAGGTCAAATGTGCTTTACAATAATAGTCACTGCAAATAAAAGTCACAGAATGTTGGATCTACAAGTACCCTTAGAAATGGACTAGTTTCGCCCATTAGTTTAGCAGTGAGAAACACTGAGGAACTAAACTGCTGCCTCATTTTGTATTGCACAGTTAATGACACATTTGGGGACAGAATTCAAAACATGAATAATGTGTAAAGTTGAAGTACAGCTAAAACCGAAAGAACATCAGTGAGAAATTGACAAAGTCACAGTTTCTGTTGTATGACAAATTAATAAGTTATAATTGTGTAAATTGATAGAAAAAATGGGGTTGTGATTTTTGAATACACTGTGGATTAATTAAATTGAGCTAGTTAACATACCCATCCCCTCATATACTTAGATTTTCCTGCGGTGAGAACATTTGAAATTTACTCTTGAAGCAATTTTGAATTTATAATACTGTTATTAGTTCTATTCACCACATTGTACTATAGTCTCAAAAAATCTTCCCCTTGTCTAAGCCTTGGTTTTTCAGTCACAGTTGGAGACTTTATCAATACAAGAAAGCACACAGTGTTTGGGTTAACAAATATTCAAACATGGACATATAGAATACAACTACATACATTTACATATATCTAGTAATTAATATTAAGGAAATATGTATTATATTCAAATACATATTGAACACTCACAAAATTTGATCTTATAGTAGGCCATAAAAAATCACCCCCAGTCATAATCTATGTAATATGAACCAAAGCTTTTTAAAAAGGGAAACTAAATATAAAAAATAAATTCTCCATTTGCATGTTAAAAATCAAATATTCAAATAACTCATTAAATTAATAGAGAATTAATACAGAACTTAACATGACTGAGGGACAGGTAATTGGGGCAGTGGTGAAGACGCTCTGTGGGACACCAGCATCCCGTATCTGAGGGCCTGGGTTTAAGTTCCAGCTTCACCTCCAGTTCCAGCTTCCTGAATGCACACTCAGGGAAGCAGGGGGACAGGGCTCCAGTACGTGGGTCCCTGCTACATGAGAGAGCTGTGTGAGTTCTTCGCTGGGCTTTGGCCCAGCCTAGCTTCAGCTGTTGTGGGTATCTGTGCAGTGAACCAGCATACGGGCAGTCTCTCTATGTCTCTCACTCTTCGCTCTATCTCTTTTACTTTCTCTCTCCCACTCCCTATATTTTAAATGAATAAGAATAACTAAATAAAATATGTGTATATTTATGGAGCACATTGTGATTTTTATATATGTATAAATTAAGAAAAGAGTCATTCAGACTAATTAGCATATCCATTCATTGCATTTTGTGGTGAGAAGGTTAAAAACCTATTTTAGGAATTTTGGAACCTGCATCAGGTTATTATTAGCTGTGGTCACCAGACAGTGCAATAGATCACTAAAACTTCCTCCTCTAGGCTACCCTTTGGTCAGTATCTTCCCTTTTCTCACTCCCATTCCCAGCACCAGGAAACCATCAGCCTCCTTTCTACTCTCCACTTCTAGGTATTTAGCTTTTCTAGATTCTATGTGTAAGTGAAATAATACAGTAATTTTTCAATTCAGATCATATAAATATTTTATCCTTTTTGGTCAAATATTTATTTTCATTCCCTATAGTTGAGATAAACATATTTGTATTATTAACATGGTTCTTTCAAAATATGTAGTTATTTGTCTGATCATGGTCAAATTCGGGACATTCTTCTTTTTTTGTTTGTTTTTCTTAATTAGTTTGCCTTGTAGTTCTTCATTTTATCTAAGCATATGTTAAAGCTACTTATCAGTTCCTTTCTCTGAAAATTAATATTTTTGGATTTTTCTGAATTGTTTCAGTGGGTTTTTGTTTCATTTTATTTTTTAAATAATTTTTTCAAGATAAATCTTCAATGATTATAAACCATATGTTTCACAAAGATATCTATTAAGATCAAGTGCCTCTCTCTCTTTCTCCTTTTTAAATATGTATTGAACAACTGCCCATTCTCTCCTCCCCAGCCCTCTAGAAACCATTAAGAAAGTCTCCACCTCCATGAATGTGACATGATAGATAACTCACGTATAGTGGAGTCAAAGTAATTTATTCTGTTATTGGCTTATTTTGTTTTTCCTAATATCTTCCAGGTTCATCCACCATGTCATGAATGGTCAGATAACTTTTCTGTTTAAAAGCTGAATACCATTCTACTGTATACACACCATATGCATTTTTCAAAATTCACTTATTGTCAATGGACATTTGCTTTTTTCCATATCTTGGCTCTCATGAATAATGCTATCAGGAGCAGAGGAGTCCAGATCTCTCTTTGAGATCCTGATTTCAATTCTTTTGGATGTGTGTCCAGTGAAAATATATTTCAACTTTGAATTTTTTTGAGGTATGTTCCATACCTGATGAATCATTTTGCATCTCTTTTAAGATTTACTTTTCTATCTATCTATCTATCTATCTATCTATCTATCTATCATCTATCTATCTATGCATTTATGTATTTAAAAGGCAGAGTTACAGAGAGAAAGGGAGAGACAGAAATTTTCCATCCACTGGTTCTTACCCCAAAGATCAACAATGTCCGCAGCTGGGTTTGGCCAAAGGCAAGACCCAGGGACACCATCCGGACCTTCCCTATCGGTGGACGGGCCTCAAGTACTTTAGTCACAGGTAACTTAGCAGGAAACTGCATTGGAAAGAGAGTAGCCAAGAAATGAATCAGTGCACTGATATGGGATGCCGGCATTGCAAGCTGCAGCTTAATCCACCAAGCCACAAGACTGGCTGCCTCTCCACCCCCCACCCATTGTACATCTGCACCAACAATGTATAATGGTAAGGATTCCAATTTCTCCATCCTTGTTAATACTTACTATTCTTTTTCTTTTATAGTAGCCATAACAGATAGTGAACTATTAATTCATAGATGTTAATAGATGTGAGGTACTATCCCACTTTTTTTTTGATTTGGATTTCTCTGCTAATTAATAGTGTTGTGCAATTTTTCATATAACTGTTGGCCATTTATATGTTTTGTTTGGAGAAATGTGTGTTCCAATCTTTCGTCCATTGTTAAAAGGGTGAGTTGTCTGGCTATTGAGTTTTGGGAGAAACTTAATATTTTAGAAATTAACTCTTTATCAGATAAATGATCTGCGAACATTCCAAGTTACCTTTTCATTTTGTTGATTGTTTCGTTTGTTGTACAATTTTGAATATGGGAAAACATAGATAGCCCAGAAATAAGCCTATGCATATACAACCAACTGATCTTTGACAAGAGTTCCAAGAATATGCAACAGAGAAAGGACAGTTTCTTCAATAATGGTTTGGGAAAACTGTTAAACATGCTTTTAAAAAAGCAAATTGGGGCCCCAGCATCACACCAGGCACAGAAATCAACTCAAGATGGATCAAGGACTTAACTAAGAATTTAAAAGCCTGAAACTATAAAACTCTTAAAGGAAAACATTGGGGAAAACTTCTTGACATTGGTCTTGGAAATGATTTCTTGGATATGACATTAAAAGCACAGGTGATAAAAGCGAAAATTGACAAGTGGGACTACCTCAAACTAAAAAGCTTTAGCACTATGATAAATCTCTTCCTTTGACATACCTTTTTACTTAGCTCTAAACATTTTGCAGATAGTTTAACAGCTTTGTGGACTTTGTTTGACAATCTAATTTTACTGAGATTCTAGTAATACGGGAACCTCACAGATTTAAAAAGCTGGAAACCTCTAGTCCACAAAATGAAGTAATTACAAACTGCAATGCAGCTTCAGTCTTAGCAAAACTATGAACCATAACTCTATATGTTTATGAACTCTCTGGTAACAGTTCTGTCAATTTTTTTAAAGATTTATTTATTTATATGACAGGTAGAGTTACAGACAGTGAGAGAGAGAGAGACAGAGAGAAAGGTCTTCCTTCCGTTGGTTCACTCCCCAAATAGCTGCTACGGCTGGCACTGAGCCAATCCGAAGCCAGGAGCCAGGAGCTTTTTTCTGGTCTCCCATGTGGGTGCAGGGGCCCAAGGACTTGGGCCATCCTCCACTGCACTCCCGGGCCACAGCAGAGAGCTGGACTGGAAGAGGAGCAACCGGGACTAGAACCCAGCACCCATATGGGATGCCATGCCACAGGCGGAGGATTAACCAAGTGAGCCACGGCGCCGGCCCTCTCTGTCAATTGTAGGATCAAGCTCTTCTTGGAAGCTGTTGTGGCAGATGGTCTCAAGGTGCTAACCAACACTTGAAATAATAGGTAATAGGATGTAAAAAAAAGCAATAAGTAATAAGAATTTTTAGGTTTCAGAGGAGGGGGGTGGACAATAAACTGCTTGGCAGAGGAAAGCAACTTGGAGGATAATAAACAAGCCATTTTCTCCCAGGGAGAAGACAGTACAGTCATCCTGACTAATGCAGTCCTTCAGTCCTCTGGGGAAGAACTGGAGTGCTGGAATTCCTGATGGATGCATGCTGTTAAGCAGTAACCACTGTGTTTCCCTTTTGCAACTGGGAATTTGTATATATTCTGTTCCTCATTCATGACTGTAGACTGGATGTATTGAAGGCGGGCACAACATTTGCTAATTGATAGGCTATGAGCAACTACAAATAAGCTCGATGGAAATGATAGTGCATCACCCATAAAATGCAACTTAAAGTTGATGAAGCAAAAGGTGGGCTCATTTTTGAAGGGTTGTGTATTTTCTAAGCATGGAGAAACACGCAGCCAAGTGGATACCCAGGGAATAATGGGTCATCAGTCATACATACTGGTCAATATACATTCTCACTATCTTCCTTCGTCAAAAATTATTAAGGACGTGGTTAAAATCAAAGGAACACAATCCTGAGTTCTCCATACAGCTGAATGTGAGCACATGTCTAAATGTTGCCCAGTGACAGCTAATGAGAAATTTGAAGTGCAACTCCTAGGAAGGCGGGGTTTTGTGTTTGTTGTTTCAGAGTGAGAGGGAACGCCTGTCTTTGTTCTTCCCTCATTTCTATTGTTTGTCTATGGTGTCTGCAACTCCAACAGTCATCTTAGATATCACAAGAACCACTTCCTTGGAATGACTGAGAGAGCAGACGGAAATTCAAGTTTCTGATTTATAGGGACCTCCTTAGCAGACATGAGTATATCTGGTATCTATTATGTACTATTAAACCAGTTAGAAAAAGATGCTGTTACACTGATGTATATTGATATATGCTAACATTGATGTATGCTTAGTCAATTGTTTTAACTTTTGTTTTTGAACTGTTTCAGATTCTTTATTTGACCTCCTTGATTCACCATCAGCCAAGAAATATGAGCTAATACTTGAATATTATTAAAATAGTACTAATTTCCTATATACCGACTTTACTATTTAGTTTACAAGATATTTCAATATTATATGATTTGATAAGATCTTGCATATATTTATGGAAACAATTTTGATAATATTAAATATTGCCATCATCTTGATATGTGAACATTTTTAGCTTTATGCAAATTTTAAAAGCAAACACCCCATTGAATTTAATCTTATTTGATATTCGTATTTCATGCTTTCTTCTCTTTGGGTTTACCTAGTCTTAGTTCACATTTTAATTTCAACTTTTTTGAATCTCTTTCTTTTTGAAAGAGTTGATAATTTGGTCTAATTTATTGCTCAAATCTGAAGATATGTTCAAAGATGAGTTGATTCAATTTACAAGTATTTTGTATCCAATTTACTTGACATGTTATATAATTTCAGTAATATATTGTTTTATTTTCAAAACTTACTGGATTCTTCATTCCGTTTCTAAGTAATGATATACAGAAAATCCCATTTTGAATTTTGCAGTCAGCAGGTTCAGTTGTCCTCCTACAGTTCAGATGAGACAGTCACAGTCAGGACACGTGTGTCAGGATCCAGACACACCCTGATGCAACTGACGTCACTACTGAGGTAGGAATGAAGGATAGGGGCTTAAAACTGTGCGTGACTCTCTCAGTCTTGATGTTATGCAGGGAATGACTCGGAGTAAGGGAGTAAGGGAAAGGGAGAGAGAGAAAGAGAGAGAGAGGTCTCCCAAATACTGGTTTGCTCCCCTAAATGCCCACAAAAGCCAGAGCTGTGCCAACCCAAATCCGGGAGCCTGGAATTCAATTCAGGTCTTCCACATGGGTGGCAGGGGCCAAGTACTTGAGCATTCACTTGCTGCTTTTGAAAGAAATTAAATAAATAAAATTCTGAAATGTTTACATATGTGATATGTGGGTTCATCTGCCTCTGATCCCACAATTAGGGTCAAGTCTAAATTTTAAAAACCACCACAGAGAAATACAATTATGATGAAATATTTGGAGAGATGTTGAATATGTTCCAAAGCTTCCTCCACTCATAAATATTGAGATTATGTCAGCATATTCACTGTAACTGTGATCACTAATAAAATGTCCATGAAAGTCACATGTTCTCTCTGTATCAGAAGCACAAAATCTCAAACTCCTACCATCATAAAGGCCTTCCATCTGAATCTACTAATTGGTTAAGGAATACTCACTTCACCATTTGAATATGTAAAATATTTTACTTTTTCTTCACTTATTATAAATTCTTATGTAACTTGTATGTGTTGTTCTGGCTTTGGAAATATAATTGTGTATAACAGCTGCCAAAGTCATTGCTGATTGTTCTTCTACTCCTTTTATTCCAAGCAACAAATGTAATTTGCCCTCTTCTTCCATGGGTCCAGCATATGCTGATGCAGCCAACTGCACATAAAAAATATTCTTCTCCAAATTACGGAAATTTCTTAAAAGCAGCAATTGAATGTGTCTCCCGCTGAGCAGTACACGGAATCTACATCAATGAAGTGCTGGGTAGGCACACCAGAGTGCAATCGTGCCCCTGTGCAGGCCCTTATTCTGTCTCCAGCACTTGCCACTTCAGCACTGTCTGCTTTGCATCTCATTTGTGTATTCTGGTTATACTGAGGATGGCTTGGTCTGTACTGAGCAGGTACAGAGTTTGTTTGTTTTTTTAAATTTTTTTTTTTTTATTTTTTTGACAGGCAGAGTGGACAGTGAAAGAGAGAGAGAGAGAGAAAGGTCTTCCTTTGCCGTTGGTCCACCCTCCAATGGCTGCTGCGGCCGGCACACTGCGGCCGGCACACCACGCTGATCCAAAGCCAGGAGCCAGGTGCTTCTCCTGGTCTCCCATGGGGTGCAGGGCACTTGGGCCATCCTCCACTGCACTCCTGGGCCACAGCAGAGGGCTGGCCTGGAAGAGGGGCAACCGGGACAGAATCTGGCGCCCCGACCAGGACTAGAACCTGGTGTGCCGGCTCTGCAAGGTGGAGGATTAGCCTATTGAGCCGCGGCACCGGCCAGAGTTTGGTTTTTTTTCTTCATATCATCCTTGAACAATACCATAGAACTGTTCACATAGAATTCATATTGCATTAGATTTTGTAAGCAATCTGGAGATGAGTCAAAAAATACAGGAGTATATGCATGAGTTATATGAAAATACTATACTCTTTTATGTAAGCAAACTCAGGAATAAGTCTGGTATCCATGGGAGGTCCTAGAACCAACCCCTGTGGATACTGAGACTTTCTTTTGTTTTGTTTTGATGTTTAGGGAAGAGAGACACAGAGTGAGAGAGACAGAGACAGACAAAAATGGATCTTCCATTTTCTGGTTCACTCTTCAAAAGACCATAACATCCAGGGCTGGGCAGGCCAGAAGCCAGAAGCCAAGAAGTCGATTCAGGTCTCCCATGTTGGTGACAGTGATTCAACTAACTGACCCATAAGTTGCTGCCTCCCAGGGTGCTTATTAGCAGGAAGTTGGTGTACCCTGTTTGAGACAGGACCCAAACCCTAGCACTTGGATATGAGATGTGGGCATTCAAGAGGTGTTTTAATCACTGCCCCCAAATGCCCACTCCTTGTTTTAATTTAATGAACTTTTTGTTTTCTTGACCAACATGTGTGAACTCAAAGGACTCCTTGGATTTAATTTCTTTCTAGACCATTGTAGGAAAGAATCACAATGCCACAATGACAAAGAGCAGAAGAGTTATTTGTGAGAATGACAAAAATATTACAGAGCTCACCAGACAGTATCAGTAGGAAACAATATCTGCCCCGAGGTCTCACAAAGGAGAACTTTTCTATTTCCTTACCTTATGGTTATAATGCTATTCAATGTTAATTGATCATTCATCTTTTCAACATGTCATAGTAAGGTATAAGGAGTTGTACAATGAATTTCAAGGGAGATGATTCTCCTTAATAGCAACAGATTTTTCCATTACATGTTTTGGGAAGACTTGTTTTACCACTAAAATAGTAATAAAAAGAGTTTGTTTTGCTCAGTTGGCCCTGATGGGCTATGGTGGTCTTGCCTGCCTCTCACATTGTGGTGGAAGTGCATTGACCCTAATTTTTTTTTTTTTTTTTTTGACAGGCAGAGTGGACAGTGAGAGAGAGAGAGAGACAGGGAGAAAGGTCTTCCTTTACCGTTGGTTCACCCTCCAATGGCCGCTGCGGCTGGTGCACCATGCTGATCCGAAGGCAGGAGTCAGGTGCTTCCTCCTGGTCTCCCATGTGGGTGCAGGGCCCAAGGACCTGGGCCATCCTCCACTGCACTCTTGGGCCACAGCAGAGAGCTGGACTGGAAGAGGAGCAACCGGGACAGAATCCAGCGCCCTGACCGGGACTAGAACCAGGTGTGCCAGCACCGCAGGCAGAGGATTAAGCCTATTGAGCCGTGGCACAGGCCAGACCCTAATTTTTAAACACAAACTTGAGATTACATTTTCAGTGTTGACAATTTGAAATACCAATCATATGAGAAGTATTTGTAAAGAATTGATACATCTTCTTCTCATAAGCAAATGCATGTTTGGAAACTAACCTAAAAATAGAGATAAGGTCCAAACCCAAAACTCTCCTACTGATTTATCTTATTAGATAAAGAGAAAATTTTATATTAAGAGAAAATTTCAGAAAAGATTATACGTGGGATACACAAAGGAACTTTCACCTTATCTTGAAACCACGATAAAGATAAAGGGATTTTTAATGATACATCAACCGGCACGGGAAGACCAGGATGGATGACCTCAGCTACAAATGCTAATGATGAAAGACTGTTAGGGAAAGGAATATGACTCTCAAGAATATGAAACCAAAGAAGGTAAATAGGAAAGAGAAATTAACCATAATCACATTTTTAAAAGTCCCCAGAAGACTCTAAAATGATTGGTGCCAGTTATGACTTCATGTGTAGGTCAAGAGAAGAAAATTTAAACAGAACTGGCTGAAAATCTACTAAGAATCAGCAAACTGGATACAGTCTTTCCTCTATTACAGTTACTCACCTCTCACTCCTGCAAGAGGCAGTGTTCTGTTTTCTGGAGAGGATAAAACAGGTGCTCTCTGGAGGAGACGTCACCCATCATAGATGAGGACAAGGTTGCCTTGCACATCCACGGTCCCACAGAAATGTGTGCCTACAGAGCTAACACCTTGCCTGCCACCACAGTCCCTCTCCCAGTGCGGCAAATAAGGCTTTCACTTTCCGTGCTTCCTGGGCAAACACCCTCATCAGAGTCTGAGCATTTGCAGGGGAAGTCCCAAAGACGATCACACAGTAAATGTCCAAGTCAAATGCGATCCCTCTGGACAGAGGAGGGGATAGGTAAGCCCAGGATACACACTCAGAATGCTCAGCTAGCATGTGAACAAAAAGTGTCACCTGACACATGGCAAAGCATCCAATGTGAAAGGTCGAGAGTAAGAAAAATAGACAGAAGAAAGTTAACAGGGGCTAACAAAGTCTGTGCAAATACACAAAAAATTCCAAAACTATAATTAGCATCCTTGGATATATAGGGGAAAGTATTGCAAGCATCAGTCCAGAACAGGGTATAATACAGTTTGGGACTGTAAGAAGAAACAGAGAGTTCTTGAAAACTATGTGAGTATAGCCAAAAGGAAAATGTCAACATAATGCTTGAACATCGACTTCTCAGAAAGAAAAGGAATGGCTTCCTCTGGGAATAGCGTAAAGATGCAGAGACCAATACAAACTGTCCAAAGACTTTAAAAAGGCTCAGGATGTTACAGACACAAATGAGCAGTTCTAGAAAGAATGAAGGAAGAGCGAGAAGTCGCTCAGGAAATACTGAAGATTGCTTACTTCCTTTGCACACTCATCAGGAAAGCTACAGGATGGTGTATTCCACCAAACACGGTAAGAAAAAGGAAGCCATGAGGTTTGCAACTTAAGCTGCATACTTAAGATACTTAAGCTGGCATAATGGGAGTGTGGTAAGAGAAGACAGAGAGTGGAGGCAGGACACAAAAAAAAAGAGCAGAAAGCAAAGTGAATCTATAAGAAATACCCACTGCTGGGAGATAAAAAGTAGTGACAGACATATAATGTAGAGACATGGAAGTGAGAAGCAAAATTTTAAAAAGGCAGGAAGAGACAAAATGAAAAACAGGTGCATTAGCAGGGAGCTGGATTAGAACTGGAGCAGCCGGGACTTGAACTGGCACCCACATGGGATACTGGCATTGCAGGCGGCAGCTTTACCTGCCAAGCCACAGCACTGGCCCCCTGTGGCATCTTTTGAACAAACTTCTGTTGGAGGGACTTTCTTGGGAGCCCTGTCTATCCAAAACAGAAGCCAGAGGCACACTTGTCTAGCCTCCTTGAACTTGACGTTCCCTGTCAGACAGGTCTACTTCCACAAGGTCACGCACCATGAAAGACTCCAAGTGTGTTTTTCGGATAAGAAAAATAAATGTGACAAGAGTGATCAGACTTCACAGGGGCAGTCCTGGGTGGATCTATGTTTTGGGAAGCTGAGCGTTTAAGGTAGATTTTCTGGCTCTTCTGGATACTTGCTCATTCTCTAAAATGTTTAAATAAAGTTCTGTCCTTTTCAATCTCACTTTTGTCGGAACCTGTTGTTTGCTACTGAGAAAATGGGGGAAAGGTTTTGTTCTCATGTATATTAATACCAGGTAAAGAACTAGGGTAGAGTTTGAAATTCTTACGAAGGAAAAATATATGAGGTGTAAACAATAAAACAAGGTTTTCAAATTGTAATTCTACCTCTTACCTATCTCATCACACACTTTCTTACTCTGTATTTAAGTGATTACTAAGTGTTCAAGGCATACAGACAAGCTCCCCTCACCCTGGGATGTGCAACATAGTGGGAACTCAACAACAACAATAACAACAACAACAAAACGTATCCTTAGGTCACTGCTTAGTAGGTACCAGGAAATAGAGTCACACAGAGAATTACAGAGAGGCCAGAGGGTGTGCAGTCAAGGTCTAGGTGACTCAAGATAGGCTTCCTATAATTAACTCATCTTTTTCTTTCTCTTACGTAAAAATTACCAAATTCTTATCCTAGATTTAGAAAAAAATACACCTTCTTATGCGAAGATGCAGTTCATGGACAAGAACGAAGTAAGAAGTCATGTCTTCAGAAAAGCTAAAAGCTGAAGCTGGTGTGAAGGCACTGCTTATGGTGCTAGCACACTGTGCAGGAGTACTGGTGTGAGTCCCAACTACTTTGCTTCCCACTCACCTTCCTGCTGTGTCCCTGGGAAGGCACAGAAGGCAGCTCAAGTACTGGCACCGCTGCGACCCCTGCCAGAGACCCAGATGGAGTTCCAGGCTTTTGGCTCCAGCAAGGCCCAGCCCTGGCTGTTGTGGACGTTCAGGGAGTGAACCAGTATTTGGAAAATCAATCTCTCTCTCTCCCTCTGCACCCCCTCTACTCTACCCCATTTCTCTTCCTTTCAAATAAATAAGTCTTAAAAAAAAAAAAAAAAAAAAAAAAAAAAAAAAGATGGGCCGGCACCGCGGCTAAATAGGCTAATCCTCTGCCTGCCCCTCTTCCAGGCCAGCTCTCTGCTGTGGCCCGGGAGTGCAGTGGAGGATGGCCCAAGTGCTTGGGCCTTGCACCCCATGGGAGACCAGGAGAAGCACCTGGCTCCTGGCTTCGGATCAGTGCGGTGCACTGGCCGCAGTGGCCATTGGAGGGTGAACCAATGGTAAAGGAAGACCTTTCTCCCTGTCTCTCTCTCTTGCCATCCACTCTGCCTGTCAAAAAAAAAAAAAAAGTACTGGGAAAAGAGCCTCTGTAAAGGACAAAAGCGGGACTGCTGTTCTTTTCTATGTATGTTTCCCAAGTGTTCTTATGACACCATGACAAGCGGTCTGGAGCAAGACACCTGACAAGAAGGAAAGGGAAAGTCGACAGGAGCCAGAGCGCCAGGTGGGAGCACTGCTTTTTATTCTCCAGCCTCGGAAGTCACATAGCTTTATTCCCGCCATATTCTATTTATAAGACATGAGTCACTCAATCCAAAGCATTTGCAGGTATATTTTAAAACCATCCCTCTTATATAAGTTTATTTCTTTCTAAGGGAAACAAGTGTACAATGTCATCAGGGACTCAGGTTGCTGTCTCGCTGTGCAGATCACAGGGGCTGGTGGGGCTCGAGCCATGGAGGCCTTTATCCCAGCAGCAGGGAGGAAGACACTTGGCGGAATTGTATGCCCCTTGGCTTTTAGACAAATTTCAAGGAAGTCTCAGTGAATGCTTCTATTTAAACTTCACTGGTTAGACCCATGTTGTCCTCTTAGCTACACAGGAGGCTGAGAAATAACGTCTTGTATTACTTGTGAAAATATACCAGCTTAAACTTGGTAGTTCTATTTCAGATGGGGATGGCAAAAGAGGATTTTAGGTCAGGCACTCAGCATCCTCTTCCAAGACATAATTAGTTAATTCTTAAAATCAGTCAAGGTTCTTTTGGTTTTGGTAAACTTGGAGTAGGCCCATTCCTTCTTATTTCTCCCTCTTAAGACTGAAAAAACTCTAAATTTAATTTTAAAAATAAGCATATGAAGACTCAGAAACACAGAGAGAAGGAGCTAAACCCTCTTGGACCCTTAACCCTTGAAAATCAACATGAAGGTGAGTTTCCTGGGCTCCCAAGCATTGCTCATATATCTCAGAAAGGTCATTGCAGAAGAAGAGTCCAACCAGCAGTGTTATCAGGAACAGGTAAAAGTCCCTAAACTGCATCTTGTTCTTTCCATCCAGAAGGTCTAGAAAAATGGTCTAGGAAAAAAACAAACAAACAAACAAAAAAACAAACAAACAAACACATGCCTTAACAACGGAACATGTTTTGGCCAAAAACACCATACTCCAGTCCAGCAGTGGATAATGTGCAACCAATTGTCTCTTCCAATGTAAATCTGAGCCTCCGCTCCACCAGACATCAGGAGATTGAACAAGGGGTGTGAGTCTGGATGAATCAGCACTCCAGTTTCTCTCCATCCCTGGTAACAGTGGAGTCCCGTGACCGGGCATTAACAAAGATGACTGGGATACTGCGGGGAGAAGCTAGGTACCACTGCTGTCTCCACCTCCTCCCTTGTTTCAGAGATCTTTAGGGTATCTAAACTTTCTCCATAGGATTCAGCAACAAAGGATTGTAATCAGCCTTCCATTTCTCCCTTCCCCTAGATGCCACAGAAAAGCTTAGCTGCTGTGTTTGCAAGATAGTTGTTAGCAGTAGCTGAACTTAGATCTCTACAGTCTTCATTAAGGTAGTGCATATAATTTTCAAATTATGATGGCTTGATTTACTGTGACAGGTTTAGGATGACATAAAAGTCAGGGGCATTCAGTAAAAGCCATACTTTAAATTTTACTCTTTTCTCAGGCTAGTGATTTGCCATATAATACTCTCCTTTAGTAGTGGGCAGCAGCAATGAACTATGGCTCCAGTCAGCCAGGTAAGCACACAGATAAATAGCTAATAAATGTTTGGTTGGTTAAGTGTATTATTAGGTGAATATTTGAATTACAATATTCTCAGTTTATTATGATATACCTAGAAGTAATACCATCATAAACCAAGGAGCATAAGTATATGCATAAATAAATGCTCCACTTTTGCCAGCAAGGGGTTGGCAATACCAACTTGGGAAGTTGAACTCATACACTTGGCATTATAGATAATTCAATGAGGGGCCTACTTAAGAAAAGAAGAAAAAGAAGACTAAATAGGAACCAGTCAAATACAGAATGAGAAATGCAATCCACATCAATACCAAGATAAAGTGGTTGTTTTAATGAGCTGACAGAAATAATTAAAAGCATTAAAATATTTTAACAAGCAGTTACAAATTCTCTTGAAATAAATGGAAAAATATAACATCTTAGCAGAGAAATAGGGGTTGTCAAAAGAATTAAATGAAAATGTGAATATTATAAATCCAAAAAACATAAGAACTTAAATAATAATTATTTAAAATTCACTGGATGGGTCCAGGAGTAAAATGAAGATGGCAGAGGGTAGGTTCAGTGAAACTAAGAATTACAGAGAGAAGATAAATTGAAGAGTTTATGTTCATATTATTGGAATCAAAAGAAGAACTAAAAAGAACATGCTGACAGCTGAAGAGAATAAGGGATGAAAACTTCCCAAATAAGGTGAAAAGAAAACACTCCCCCAGAAGTCAGAGACTGAACTGACATCAGACAGACTGTATCCAAAGAAATCCACCCTATACACATTCTAAACTTCGGAAAAGTACAAAGAACAACAACAAAAAATCTTCAACTTAACCAGGTAGAAGCCACATCCATGGCAATGGATTTCATATCTGAAGCCATGCAGGACACAAAGAAAGAGTACATCAGTTTTCAGCTACTAAAATGGCTGTCAACAACAAATTATACATCTGCTAAATGGTCCTTTAGAATGAAAAAGAAATAAAGGCATTCTAAGGGAAGCTAAAAAAGCAAAGATCACTGGCCAACTTGCCTTTGAAATCTGACTAAGGGAAGGTTTTCTAAAGATAAAGCAAATGATAGAAAAAGAAATCTTGGAACTTCAGAAATGAAATAAGAACATCAGAATGTGAAAGGAGAAGGATATAAAAAATAAAATATTCTCATGAATTTCTTAAATCACATTCAACAATTGAAACAAAAATTATAACATCATTTAACTTGGTGCCACATTAGACAGAGGAAATATTTAAGACATTATTATTATAATGAACCTAAGTGGAAGTAACATAACCACATGTTGCTCAAAGAGAGAGCTTCAACATTAATAGACTAAGTGTGTTTATTTTGGTATCTAAAGCAACAAAAATAGATCATATCTTTGGTCATAAGGTAAAGCTCAAAAAACTAAAAGGATCTGAAATCATCAAGAGTATATGCCCTGGCCATATGGAATAAGATCAAAATTAGTAACAGAAAAATGTAGGAAAATGTCCAAACATTTGGACTGACAAACATGCAGAGAAGATACAAATCAGCAGCATCAGGAATAAAACAGGAGCTGTTACTGTGGATCCTGCAGCCACTCAGAGGATAATAAGGGAGTATAACAATTAGCTCCACACTCAGGAATAAAAACTTAGAATACATGAATCAATTCCTTGAAAACCACCAACTGCCAATACTCAACCAAGATGAAATATACTTCCTGAGTAGTCCTATATCAAGTAAAGAAATTAAATTTGTTCTTACAAACCTCAACCCTCTCAAAAAAATGTTTAAAAAGAATCTGAATTCAGAGTAGAATCTGAGTTAAATTGAGCTTTCAATGTTGATTGCAACCAGCACTTGATTAGTACAGTAAATCTTTTAAATTACTGTGGCTCATTTAAAAAGAGCAAGAGCAGTCTCTATACCAAAAAAAAAAAAAAAGTTTTCATTATTAATCTGTGTTACCCTTTATGTCTTTATGTTCTAAAAGTTGAGAAAGAGTCTGCTTGATTTACAGGGGAAAGTGAGCCTGGAAAACATTTTACGGAGAAGAGTGAGGCATGTTAGGTTGAACTATGCTAAAAATAGATTTTAAGGGGCCAGTGTTTTGGCATAAGAGGTTAAGCCCGTGCCTATGATGCTGGCAACACATATGGGTGCCGGTTGGAATCCCAACTGCTCCACTTCCAATCCAGCTCCTTGCTCAAACACCTGGGAAAGCAGTAGAAGTTGGCCTAATGTGGGAGACCCTGAAGAAGCTCCTGGCTCCTCCCTTTGGATGGGCCCAACTCCTGCCATTATGACCATCTGGGGAGTGAACCAGTGGATGGAAGATCTCTCTGTCTCTCTCTCCCCTTTCTCTCTGTAACTCTACCTTTCAAATAATTAAAATAAATCTTTTTTAAAAAGAAGAGTATGTTTTAAGAGAAATATGTCTTATTTTTCCCCCTGATACCATAGTTCACTTTATTTGTGTCTCCATATTGGTGAAGTCTGGATGACAGAAAATAGCTACATTATGTGTAGGAAGGGCAATGTGGTGTAGTGGTGAAAATATCTTTTGGGATCTCTGCATCCCAGATCAGCTCCCAATTCCTGCTGCCTGCTAATGCATACTCTGGGAGACAGCAGGTGATAGCTCAACAACTTGGATCCCTGCCAACCATGTGGGAGACCCAGATAGAATGCTGGGCTCCTGGTTTCAGCCTGACCCAACCCTTGCTATTGCAAGCATCTGGGGAGTAAGACAACAGATGAAAGGTCTATCTGTTGCTCTGCCTTTAACAAATTAATATAATAAAGCCATTTAAAAATATTTGAACAACACTTTATTTCACAGCTTTCACATCACATCTATGCTCTTCCCTCTACAAGACATGCTACCCCTACCACATTCTTTATACTTCCCTGGTTAATAATTCTTCAAGGGCCACAGGCCATGTCTCTTTAATGACCTGTTCCTTTGTTCATACAGATTCTGCTGCCTGTGTTTGGTGGGAATCTCTTTCATTTGCCAAGGGTAAAACAAGGCTCTGATCTTCTGTCCTTTGGGAAGCAAGTTCCTCCCCCATATCAAATCCAAAGATTTGATCGGGGCTGCTGCCATCAGAGCTGCAGTGTTGGGTCATCACTGTCTGCTTATTTATGAAAGACTGGGGCTACAACCACATTAAAACTAGTGCGCTTCAACAACAGAACAGCTGGAGCTTCTAGGGCAGATGAAATCCCCTTTTTCTTGGGGGTGTGTGATAAGAAAAGAATCCCTGTCTGTTCCTGGATGTGAGATCTGTGAGTGCCGGGGCATTGTTTCAGGCACAACAGCTCACGGACTTCCTGGGGTGGAGCTTCATGTTGTAAAACTCTTTGACTTGGCCAAGTGTTTGGCCCAGTGGTTAGGACACAGATGGAGACAGCTGTGTCCCATATAAGAGCTCCTGGGTTCAAAGCCCACCTCTTGTTCCCGATTCCAGCTTCCCCTTGGAGCAGACCCTGGAAGGCAATACTGATGATTCAACTAGTTGGGTTGCCACCCCAACATGGGAGACCAGAATTCAGTTCCTGGCTCCTGCCTTAGGACAGGATTCATGGGTGTTTGGGGAGTGGGTTGGCACAAGGGTTCTCTCTTTGTATCTTAATTTTTTTTAAAATTGTGGTAAAAATGGATTAAAAATACATTTATTTTAATGAAATAAAAAACTGACTAAATGGGCTCATGATGGAGACATCCCTCAGCTTTGTTTGAGGTTTTTGTCTGAGGTCAACTTTTAGTTTACATATGTCAACTTACATTTTAATGTTCTTGCATTGGTTCATGAAGAAGCTTGCTCCATATGATTTCACCTTCATTCATTGTATTTTAATTATTAATTTATAGAATTGACAGAAACAAATGTCAGTTACTCTGATTTGATCAGTGCACGTTATATACATTTGTATTGAAATGTCACACAGTGCCCCATAATATAATCAATTAAAGGACAGATAAGTAAAATAGTTTAAATGTTTAAAATAATAAGAAATGCAAGAATGCTTCTTTCTGACTGCAACTGCCTCATGTGTAAGAAGCTCCACATTACCCAGGAGTATAGAAGTCAGAGAAAAAATTTCAGTGTCACTTGGGATAGCTTTTGCCCACTGAAAAACAACATTTCATAATTTCATAGAGAACCTCACATGAAGTCTGGGGACTCAGACAAAAATAAGCAAATAACAATTTTCAGAGATAAACAAAAATTTCTCTGTAGATCTTGATTTGGAAACTCTATTGCCATTTTAGAACATAACCATGCCAACCAGCATTCTGAGTAGAAGAATAAACTCATTCCACACACATTCTTAACAGAAGGAGGAGTAAACTTTATGAGATTATGGAAAACCCCTCTGGTATTTAAAAAACCATTTTAATATGCAGATTTTTTCAATAGTTTTTTGATATCAACTCTTCCAATCCATGAACATGGAAGGTGTTTTCATTTTTTTTTTTTTTTTTTTTTTTGACAGGCAGAGTGGACAGTGAGAGAGAGAGACAGAGAGAGAAAGGTCTTCCTTTGCCATTGGTTCACCCTCCAATGGCCGCCGCTGCAGCCGGCGCACCGTGCTGATCTGATGGCAGGAGCCAGGAGCCAGGTGCTTTTCCTGGTCTCCCATGGGGTGCAGGGCCCAAGCACCTGGGCCATCCTCCACTGCACTCCCTGGCCACAGCAGAGAGCTGGCCTGGAAGAGGGGCAACCGGGACAGAATCCGGCGCCCCAACCGGGACTAGAACCCGGTGTGCCGGCGCCGCAAGGTGGAGGATTAGCCTATTGAGCCACGGCGCCGGCTAGTGTTTTCATTTTTTGTGTCTTCTCTTTCTTTAATGTTTTATAAATTTCATTGTAGAGATCATTCACCTCCTTCATTAAATTTATTCCAGGGAATTTCAATTTTGTAGTTATTGTGAATGGTATTAATCTTAGAAGTTCTTTCTCCACCATGGTATTGTCTGTCTACACAAAGTCTAGTGATTTTTGTGTGTTAATTTTATATCCTGCCACTTTATCAAACTCTTTTATGAGTTTCAGTAGTCTCTTAGTGGAGTGTTTTGGTTTCCCAATTTATAGAATCTTGTCACATGCATATAGGAATATTTTGATTTTTTTCCTTTCTAATCTGTACCCCTTTGATTTCTTTTTCTTGCCTAATGCTCTGGTAAAACTTCCAGGTCTATATTAAATAGCAATGGTGAAAGAGGGCATCCTTGTCTAGTTTCAGATACTAGTGAGAATGCTTCCAACTTTTCCCCACTCAATAAAATGTTGGTTGTAGATTTGTCATAAATTGCTTTGATTGTGTTGAGGAATGTTCCTTCTATATTCAATTTGTTTAAAATTTTCATCATGGAAGGATGCATTTTATCAAATGCTTTCTGTGCATCTATTGAGATAATCATATGATTTTTATTCTTTAGTTTGTTAATGTGATGTATCACATGGACTGACTGGCGAATGTTGAAACATACATATATACCAGGGATAACCTCTACTTTGTTGCAGGTAAATTATCTTTCTAATGTGTTGTTTGATTGGACTAGCTAGTATTTCATTGAGGGTTTTTGCATCTATGTTCATCAAGGATATTGATCTATAGTTTGTCTTTCTCTGTTGTATCTTTTTCTGGTTTAGGAATTAAGGTAATACTGTCCTCATAGAAAGAGTTTGTGAGGATTCCTGCCATTTTAATTGTCTTCAATAGCTTGAGAACTAACCCTAACCCTAACCCTAACCCTGACCCTAACTGCGTAGGCAACAGTTGCTATAAACTTCCTTCTTAATACTGCCTTTGCTGTGTCCCATAATTTTTTTTTGTATTGTCATCCTCATTCACTTCCAGAAATTTTTTTATTTCTCTTTTGGTTTCTTCAATGACCCACTGTTCATTCAGGAGCTTGTTGTTCAGTCTCTATGTGTTTGCACGTGTTCTAGAGATTCTTGACTTGTTGATTATATCATAAAAGACGTGTAGTGTGATTTTGATTTTTTTTAATTTGATGAGATTTGCTTTATGGCCTAGCATATGGTCTATCTTAGAGAAAGTTCCATGCACTGATGGAAATAGTGTGTATTCTGCAACTGTGAGGTGAAAAGTTCTGTATATATCAGTTGGGTCCATTTGGCCCATAGCATTGACTAGCTCTGTTGTTTCTTTGTTGATTTTCTTTCTGGTTGATCTGTCCATTGATAAAAGTGGTTGATGAAGTCCCCCATTACTATATTGGAATCTATGTCTTATTTTAGGTCCATTAACATTTCTTTTAAATAGCCAGGCACCCTCACAGTAGGTGCATATATATTTACTATAATCACATTTTCCTGTTTAATTGTTCCCTTAATAATTACATAGTGCCCTTCTTTGTCTCTTTTAACACTTTTACATTAAATAACCTTAGTAAAAGTTTGTATATCTCTGAATAAAATTATTTTTAAAATATTCTTCATTTTTTTTGCCTTTTTCTAATCAGTACTTTTCACTCCTCAAGAAAATCTGCATAGTTATAATTGATGCTCATTATATTAAAAAGATTTTCTTTAAAAATATCTCAATTTAAAAAAATTAATTTGCTTATTGGCCACTGTCCACTATTTCTTAGTAACAATTAATTAGCCCTCTGGTTTAAATGTTAAGAATTACAGTAATTGAACTCATTGATGAAATTCTCATATTTCCTACAGCTTTTAGAGTCTGTTTACCAACTGGATGCTTTTGATGAAGCTAAATCACAGGAAGGCTAAATCAAATTAGGTATTTAACATCTTTTGAGTTTAAGTGGGGTCATTTGTAAAAATCAAAGATACATTAACACCACAAACAAAAGCATGTTAACATCCTATTCCAGTGATTCCTGTACGGTTTTTCGTTTGTATGTTTTTAAATTCTCCCAACATAAGTCTTAGTGATTACTGCTGCTTTCTACTAAGTTAAGAACAGATGACCTGTAAAACTTAAATGGGGGACAGCATTGTTACATAGTGGTAAAGCCGCCACCTGCAGTGCCAGCATCCCTTATGCTCTCTCTGTGTATCCTTGCCTTTCAAATAAGTAAATAAATAAATATTTTATTTGAAAGGCAAGGTTACACAGAGAGAGAGAGAGAGAGGAGAGGCAGAGAGAGAGAGAGAGAAAGAGGGAGAGCGAGAGAGAGGGCTTTCATCTGCTGGTTCACTCCCCAGTTGGCTGCAAAGGCCAGAGCTGCATAGCTGTGGGTGTAGGAGCCCAAGGACTTGGGTCATTTTCTACTGCTTTCCCAGGCCATAGCAGAGAGGTGGATTAAAGTAGAGCAGCCAGGACTCAAGCGGGTGCCCATATGAGATGCTGGCACTGCAGGCGGCAGCTTTACCCGCTACACCACAGCACCGGCCCTTAAATAAATAAATCTTTAAAAAAAAAAAAACTTAAATGATTTCAGCAAATTAAATTTCCAAATGAGGACACAGAATGTTCCTTCTTGATAGGTTTTTATGATGGGACTAGCAAATCTTTAATTTGATCCTGGATTTTTAATACTTGGTATTTTGCTTTATTTTTCCCTTTGTTTCATATGCTTAATTTAAGCTCATAGATGGAGTCTGTGTAAGACAACACTCTGGATAATTGACTTTTACAGATCAGATAATGTAAGTCTAGCCTTATAACAAAATGTTTCAAGTAGTGTTATTAATAAAGCTTATTTATCAAGTAGTGATGTTAGGACCCCTTATTTAGTATTAAACCACAGTTTGTGGTGATGTCAGACTCTTTGGAAGCCCCTTACTGTCCACCTCCCTTTACCTTCCAGGAGCTGGATGAAATGGGAAGATGGACATTTGCTTAACTAGCAAGCATTTTTGCATGAGAATGAGGCAGCTTTAGTCAATTCCCTTCTCACAGGGCTCCTGGCTTGCTTCTGTTGACCCGGAAGGGCCTAGGGGACAGGATCATCAGTTGAGACAGGGACTAAACTGCTCAGCGTGGAAGTGGAGTGACTTCTGTTGTAGCTTAGGAAGCTCCCTGAATTGCCCACTTGCTCTTTTCCTGATTTTAATCATAGAATGGTTCTAGCCTTTACTGAAATAAAGACAAATAAACATGCAACAGGTGAGGAAAGAAAGATACAAGAACAGCAGAACTGAAGAATGTAAGCAGGGATTGATCCACAGCTTACAGGGTGAGAGAGAGGGAAAATCAAGAAGCAGTGTGGTATGGTCATTCTCAAGAACCCTACAGAGACTCAAAGCCACCCCTGTACTCTTACCAGCCATGGGATCATGTTGGAGACTAAAATAGGCCCTGTGTGCAAAGATCCCAGCTCTGCGCTGGTCCATAGGAGCTGCAGGACCACCTGGGTTTTTCCTACATATCCTCCTGGGAGCCGGGAAACACAAGACTAGTATGCTTTTACACTGGTGGAGAAGGTAATCTGGGAAAAACAGCTAAGTGTGTGTATGTGTGTGTGCATGTGCACATATGAATTTAAAGAAATGAAATTCTATTAAAATCTTCATAAATCCAATCTCAAGGGAATTATAAATGGACCCCATGCCATTATATGCTTAGTATTTCTCTTTTTAGAATTGTGGCAAGTCTGGGCCCGGCGCCAAGGCTCGCTTGGTTGATCCTCGGCCTGCGGCACCGGCATCCCATTTGTGCGCAGGTTCTAGTCCCAGTTGCTCCTCTTCCAGTCCAGCTCTGCTGTGGCCCGGGAAGGCAGTGGAGGATGGCCCAAGTCCTTGGGCCTCTGCACCCATATGAGAGACCAGGAAGAGTCTCCTGGCTCCTGACTTTGGATCAGTGCAACACCGGCCATGGCGGCCATTTGACGAGTGAACCAACAGAAGTAAGACCTTTCTCTTTGTCTCTCTCACTGTCTATAATTCTACCTGTCAAAAAAAAAAAAAAAAAAAAGAATTGTGGCAAATCTGAAAATGAAGAGATGAAGAGCAAAAAATCTAGAGAAGAAATGGACTTAATTAAAAAGTTCCTACCAAAAGTGACTTGCACATATTCAAGAATAGATAGTTATGGACTGCCTAAATGTTTACCAGATTAAGAGTTAAAAGGATAAAGAAATAAATACAGAGGTAGAGTTCAAGCTCACAGTGGCCCCAGTATCCGCTAGTTAAAATGTATACAAACCATGATTTCTGCATAAGATGATAGAAGTGACAGAGACGGGGCTGGGAACCTGAAGACTTGTGTCCTGCGGTGAGTTCTAATTTTGCTAAGCATGACAGGTACACAAGATCAAGGTCTAGACCCGCCACTTACTTTTATGGTGTCAGGATCTTATTCTACCCCCTTCCCCTGACATACCACATTCTACTTTCTGGGACTTTTTTTCTTACTATTTCTTTTCTTTTTACATTTTTTACATCTCCAGCTTCCTATAGGCTGCAAGTACAACTGGGAAGCACCTACAGAGATAATTTCTAACCCTGCCAAGTTTTACCTCTCATGTTATTCCTCTCCTCCTATTGTGCCTTGCTGTGTTTTGCTGCTAGTAAGCTTTCAATCGATTCCCACAGAAGTGTTAACTCATAACCAAGGTGTTAACTATCCCAAGTGTCCATTATCTGAGCACCATTTAAATGTTCAAGACGGGGTCTTTGAAGACCCATTAGGTCACACAGAGAAACATGCAGAGAAGATTTCCCCATGATCAGTAGCATCCCAACACTACACTTCGGACTTTCACTCTCTCTACCCACATTCCCAGTCACTTTGCCTAGACAGCGGCAATGGCTTTGGTAGGAGAGGCCTGAGGATCAGTGGCGGATGACCTGGACCATCCCAGAGCCACAAAACCTCGAAGGAAATAGGCCCAGCCTACCTCTTATTGCTTCAGAATTTCATATTTGTGATTTGCTTGTACATCTTATCTACTACCAGATCTGGAGTTTAATGCTCTATGAGATGCTTCCCCACCCCCAGAAGATTCAGAAAATAATTGTTATTTGTTCTTCAAAAACAAGTTTTTACACTTATCAGCAGTCCTCATGGAGCTGCCTTGTTGGAAGTTGTTAGCGAAAGTCAGATGTGAAAAGATTCAGAGAAAGCAATGAAATAAGAAGGGTCTTCTAAAAGCTTATGGAAAGTGCATAATGGAAAAACTATGCATCCTTCCAAAAAATTCTGCCTCCAAATAATTTGCATTTTCCATAAATTTTGGGAGTAAGCGCATCAACGATTTGGTGGAAGAGAATATAAACATAAATATATGTGCTTCCATAATTCTCAAAGTGAATGTTAGTCTTAGATGGCATCTATATTTATGCTAAAATACATAATGGATGCTGAAGAGGGTGTGTGTGAAAGCATCGTTCCTCATCAAATACTTCATGGCAAATAGCATACCTCTCCTCGCAAGGTAGGTTATACAAGGTAGAGGCTTAGTTTTAATTGAAGAAGTACTGACTTCCGCCATGCAGCAGGGCTTCACCTAAGGAACAATGTCTATGTTTTCCATGTTGGCTTCAAATGATAAAATAATAAGATTTTAAAATACAACGAACTATTCTTATTGAATTGAGAACAAAGGACTTTGTCAAATATTGGGGTGGAGAGGCAAGAGTGGGCGAAACAGGTAGGGCCAGGGCAGCAGTAGCAGTGATGGTGGAGGATGAACCTATTATTATCTTAATGAGGCACAAAGCAAGATCTCAAAGATGCTAACATACACAGCACAGCTCTGTGACCAAGCTAATATAAATGTCCTTGGAGAATTTACACATTAGTGTCCTGACAGTTATCTTGTGTGTATTTCTATCAACCAGGGATTCTGTGGGTTTCTGCTATAGATTGTGTGTGTGTGTGTGTGTGTGTGTTTTTCTTTCTCTAATTCATCAGAAGAGAAATAGGAAAGTTGAGGAAAACACTTCTTTTCTGAGTTGAATAGCCATTTCTTTCCTATCATGTATGCTACATTTTTAAACATCCTGGATGCGAAACTTGAAATTACTATTACTCATTGTGTTTGCTATTTTAACATATTTTGACAAATGTCACCTCACAGAACACGGGAGTAGATGGTATTGGTGCCATCCAAGTAGCTCCTGAAGTTGGGAAGCTACAGGAAACCTGTGCGGTTCTTAGCTTTGGGAGATGTAGTTCTGCCTGAAAAATCTATTAAGTCCACTGGAGATTCATAACATTATTGCAGTGTTTCAGCTTCCAGAAACCTCTGGATTTACATGGGATATTCACTTTGCCCTAAAACTCTAAGTACCGGGAGAGTCTTGGTCGCGCTCCCCTTGCAGGGAACTGATGACTGGTTTCCTTCTGGCTTACTGGGAGATGTAGAGAAGGCAGGGAAAACTAAATATGTTGTCAAAGATGGGGTTGGGGGTGGGGTCGTGTCATGTCAAATGCGCGTTCAAGGGCTGCAAATGGTCTGCTTACCTCTCCCAGGGGAGACACGGGAGGCTTGTCCAGCCTTGAGTCAGGTTCTAGAACGTCCAATGCACTCGCCAAGGAACAAGAAAAACCACCCAAGCCCTAAAATCCCTCCAACCGTCTAGGCTCGTGCTCAGCCAGCTAGAAGTTCACGGCCAACTTTGAATTTCCTGAAATGAAGCAGGGCTCCCAAGCGCCTACATGTGGCCTAGCTTTCAGGGGCAGAGTCTGCCCAGGCTGGCAGGAGAGCGAGTCGCGGGGATCCTGGCTCGGCGATGCCAAGTTCGCCTCCGCTTTCCCACTCCCTGCCTTTCCTCGCTCGCACCTGCACGGTAGGGGCAACCACGGGGCGACGGGGCGCGCTCGGGGCGCCGCCGAGGACTCCGGAGCGGGAGCTCCCGCACCCGCGCGCGCCCGGCGCCGCCCGCCCGCCCGGAGGCCGGGGCTGCTGCGGGCGGGCGGGGAGGCGGGGGAGGGCGCGGGGGAAGCGCGGGGAGTCGGCGCGCGCGAGCGCGGCGCGCGGGGGTAGGCGGCTGCGGAGCGCGCGGGGCGCAGGGCGCGGAGTGGCCGGCAGGAGACGGCGGCGCGTGAGGCGGCTCCGGCAGCAGCGCCCGCCTGCATTTCCAGCGGGAGGCTGCGAGCGCAGTCCCGGCTCGCCGCAAGGTGAGGTGCGGGGAGGCGGCCGCCTGCCGGCGCGGGGCTGCTGCCCCCCGACCCCTGCGTGCTCGCGCGTGGGCGTGCGGTCTGCGGGGAGGGAGCCCCCCATGCCCCCCGCTCACCCCCAGACCCCGCTCGTCTCCTCCGCCGCGGCGCCCGCACCCCTCCGCTGACCCCGGCCCCCGCCCCCGGTTGTGTCTCCTCTCCCAGATGCTCAAGGTGTCCGCCGTGCTGTGCGTGTGTGCAGCGGCTTGGTGCAGTCAGGCTGCGGCCGGGGGGCGTTCGGACGGCGGTAATTTTCTGGATGATAAACAATGGCTCACCACCATCTCTCAGTATGACAAGGAAGTCGGACAGTGGAACAAATTCCGAGACGTGAGTGCTGCGCGCCCCCCTCACCCCACCGCCACGACCCCCCGTCCCCGGGCACGGCTGGGGTGGGGGAGTGGGCTCGGGCGGAGCGGGGCCGCTCTCCGCCGCCCCGCCGGGGAGAACTTGGCGGCGCCGGGCCGGGCCCGGCCGGCTGGGAGGGTGGGTGGGCGCCCAGCGCCCCCGCAGCCCCCCGAGGCTTGCAAAGTGCGGGCTGCACCTTCCCAACTTTTGAGTGCGATTCCGGGGCCCGGTAAATGCAGCGGATGCGCCGAAAGTCACCGGGGTCCATCCCCGCCGTGCACTGAGTGGTCCAGTGAGGGATTCGCAGGGAGAGGGACAGATGTAGGGGTTGACGGACGCCCGGCTCCCCGGGGGTGGGAAGGTGGTCAGTCCGCACCGGTCGGTCGGCAGAAGTTGAACTGCCCCCTCACGCCGTAAAAATCGCCGATCCGGTCCGAGTGTCATCCCGAACCCGTTCGCCAGGCTCTGGAACCCGGGCTCATTCCGAAGGGGAAGCTGGCAGGTGGGGCGGGGGTCGGCCAGGAAAGGGTTAAACGGTGGGCTTCCCCCCCCCCCCCCCAGCCCCAGCACCGGGGCGCTCCGTCCCGGGTTGTGCGGACCCCGCCGGGAGGCCCGCGGTGCGAACCCGGGACCGCGACGTCGCAGCCCCTCGGTCCCGCCACAGCCTGCCCCTCAGCTTGGAGCCTGGCGCCAGGGCTGGCGGCGCGGGTCCCCTGGACGCGCCCGGCTCCGAGGTCCCAGCCCCTCCGAGGGACACCCGCAGGCCCGACCCGGAGTCGGCCCGCGCCGCGGCACTGGGCACTGGCGGGGGTCTCCCGCGGGGTCCCGCTGCGGAGCCCCGCGCGCCTTAACTTCTCTCCTCCGCCCCGGCTCCCCCGCGACTTGGGGTCCCCCGGCCCCCCAGCCCTGCACTGGGCCAGGAAGTAGCCGACGAGCCCAGCCTGGGAGAGGGAATCCGCAGAAAATGGTCATTTTGACTTTAAGTGTAGGTGCAGCTGGTTGGTGCGTGGGCACCCAGGACGAACAATGATGAAATACTGAATGAGGGCTCTGTCTTAGAAACAAAGCAGAGCGTAGTTTTATTGCTAACTGGATGCTCTTATAAAGAAAAAAAAAAAACTCTTAGGCGTTTGTTTTGAATGTATATTAATATATATATTAAATATATGTATATATTTACAAAAAAGCTAGAGAGTGAGATATGTATGAACCTGGAGAGAATGTGTTCAGCATGCTCTCGGGCGGGGGGAACATTGAAAATTTTGTCAGTATTAGAACAATATTTCAAATTTCAAGTTTTTTTTTTTTTATTTCTTGGCTGTTGAAATGTTTTTTAAAAGGGAACTTTGGGCTTTCATCTTGAAAACATACTTTAAGATTTTAATGTGTTAGTGTTCTCTTACATTGCTTCAGTTACTTTGTTGAATTATTAAGAGTGACCGGTCCACACTTGGGCAGTTTGTGAATTTGTTTGGTTTAAAGTATTGAAAAAAGTTGAGTTGTTTACTGCAGAACTTAGTACTCTACAGTTTGTGCAGCCAAACTGTATAGAGACAGACTAGTGGGTTGTTACACCACTCATATTTTCAGATCTTCTTAAGTGATCTCTGGGGAAAATGGTATGCAAATGTAAATAAAGGACTTAGGAGATACTTGAAACAAATACGTTTTGAAATATCTGCAATATATGTGACTATAAAAATGATTTATCTGAAACGCTTATCTCGGTTCTCAGCGTTGCCGTTTCAGTAAGACAATTTCATTTTTATGAAGATGACTTTGGAGGTGGTGGAGAAATGAAGTGCTATCATTTTCCCCCTTGAGCCACCTGTTGCTTATTATTAATATGATAGAAGGCATGCTGAGAGCCTGGCATCTCAAATCCCACTACCGAGTAATTGATACAGAATCCATCCCAGAGTCATTAGCTTCATAATTTTTTGTGTACCTTCCAAGATGCTGTTTATCTTTTAGTTCCTTTTTCGATCAAACCAAATGATTGAAAGTAGACTGCATTGCCTGTGAAACTGCCTTGAAATGTTAAACCTGAGCATTTACCTAAAATAATGGATTTATGTACTCCGTCTGTATGAAGGCAAAGAAACAAGGAAATCTGAACCTCTCTGAGAAACAGTTTAGCTGAAGTACTTTTGCTTGGTCTTGTTCCATTAAAAAAGAATAGCTACTTTCATTTAGCAATAAAAGCTTCGGAAGATGCTTCAGCATAATTAATTCTGAAATTAGTACTTACCTTTTGTTTTTTGATTACATGCAAGTTTGAGTTGTCCCTTCTTTTGAATTCTATTTGAAAAGTCTCTTGAATGTTACTTGTTAATGCAACTCATTCTTATTTTGATAGAATGATTTTAAAAAATATGGTATAATTTATATGTGATATAGATATATAAATCTGTTTATTTATAAGAAATCTTTAGGAACAAAGATAGGAAGTGTTAGGTGAGACATGGTGGATTTAGAAATTACTGCTGCTAATGTCTTATTTCTTCAGTTTCCTCAGAACAAATCACAGAGAAATAGTAAAATCAAACACAAGTCTACAATAAGTATTGACATAGAAGAAACTTCAAATAATTTTCACCACTCCATACTAGAACCGTTCATTGAATAAAAAGTTAACTTTAGTTTTTCTCCAAAATGCACAGTGTATAACTATATATATTACATAGACATAGTTTTTATCCTTAGGAAAATTACTAACATTCTTGGTTATTTGTGTAAAGATTGTAGTAAAGCTTTTCATCTCCCAAATTCTAGTTGAGATTTTAATCTCCATGTTTTAATAGAATTTGACTTAATCTAAAAATATAGAGAAATCAGCACTTTGAAAAAGAAGTGCAGGAGGTAGAACCAGCATGGTATTTTCAAGCTATAAAGATATGATTTTTAAGATAAATCCAAAAAAGCCTTGTCAACAATTGGGATCTGTTGAGCAGATAACACTCGTTGTGTGCTACTTTCAATGATTCTAGCTCTTGTTAAGTTGTCTTAAAACCAAGAACTTGTGATTCCTCAGTGGGAGAAGTATGAGAGTACTACCGCCTTCTCCAAGGATAGGAGTGAAGGACTGTCTCATCACATTCCTGCATACGTCTTAGAATTGGAAACCATCATCATTTTGAGGAACCTGATCATTACCTCAGACGGCTCATATATTACATATTTCCAACATTTATATTTTATAAAATCTATTAAACCATGTCCTTTATCATGTAATAAATGAGTAGAAAATTTGGAAGTCAGTGAATTAATTGGCACTGTCTGATGTAATGCTGTCATCAGTCTTATTCTTATATATTTTTTACTTTCCTGAGGTACAAGTAGTAATTAAGAGTAGCAGAATAAGTAGAACAGGAGACACCCTTAAACACTGTGTGTTGGAAGCAATACTGTCACATAAAATGCTAGCAAAAGGAGCGATGATGGTCAGGCTAATTTTTAATAAATCATGTGATAAAATCAGGATTGTGGCAGTAAGTTGAAATTCAAGTAGTTCTGCATTAGATTTTTTTTTTTTCAATTAAAGTACCTGGCGCTCATTTGAACTTGGTTTTAAAAAATGGTTGCCATTATTGTTGCAAAACCCGCAATCAGCTTCAATTTACATTTATTCCCTAAGTGATTTTTAGTGCTCTTTAGATATATTGAAAGCACTAATAAAGCCCTACAATTTAACTTGCAAAATTTACCCTTAATGTAAGCTAAAGAATGTGTATAACATTGTAAAACTGAAAAAATACTGGTTGGTGTGTCTCAGAGAAAGTCAAGTTACTAGAGGCCTTTTCAAAAATCCTTGATTTGAGCAGTAGTGAGTAAACCTTTTTTAAACTGAATTGAATAGAAGTAAACCTTTCTTAACTTCCTTTTTTCGTTCTCTGTGCTGTTTTCATCTGAATTCAGGTTCCTGAGGGTACAGGTCATTTAAGGGATAATAATGGCTGATAGAGAGGGACATTTCCCGTCACTCCACAGAGGGCTGAAGGCTGCTGAGAGTCTATTAACTTTTACTGTTGTTGGAAAGTAAATAAAACAATTGGTTTCCATGCCTACTGCAAGGACAGCACTCTACTGCTTCCTAAGACATTAAAATTCAAACCAGGAGAATCTTCAAAGAATGTCCTCAGTATTGTTTAAGGTTGATGATGCAGCCTGATCATGTTTCTTGAGTAGTAGCATACCCTGAGCACTGTAGAATTCTCCCTTAGGCTACCTCAACAGGTGGCAGCACAGTTCACTCTTCTACTTTGCAAAGAATATGTGCCAAACATAAAATTAGAGGATTATTAATAATTTGGATAAGTTTAACAAAGTAACTGCTATTTTCTATAGCAGTTTCTATTTTCTAATCCTAATAATGGATACTCGATTCTTAAGAAAATGCACACTATCAGCGTTTCTTGTCATGGAACTTTGCTAACCGTGGTAATTATGTTTTATCATAGTTGAGATCATAAGCTTTTCTTGTAAATTCTTAATATTTAGTTCACTGCCTTAACATCAGTGTTTTTCTTTCTTTCTATTGCTTTATTTATTTGTGAAACAGGGAGCTCCCATCTGCTGGTTCAGTTTTCAGATACCCACAAGGGCTGGGGCTGAGCTGAGGTTGAAGGTAGTAGCCACCAACTGAATCCAGATCTCCTCTGTGGTTGATAGGAAGCCAGTTATTTGAGCTGTCATCTTCCTGCCACGATCCGAAATGACAGGAAGCTGGAGTTGGGAGCCAGAGCCTGGAATTAAACCCAGACACTCTGATGTGGGCTGCCTGTGTCTAGGTGCTAGGGCAAATGCCTATTCCTCTTTTGCTTCATTGATGATAATATACCATGTGCCTAGTACTTAACAAGTTGTTGACTATCCCAAGGTGCTTCAAAAAATTCATGGAAAAAAGAATTAGAAGATACATTGATTTTTGTGCAAAAATTGAAATCCATGCATACCATTTTCTTAATATTCATTTTACCTGAATAATTTGAAAGTCCTTGATACTGTTTGTATTTGCAGGTCACAGCAAGTGAGAATATAGAATGAAATAGCATTTATATGGGACTGCTATTCATATTGTTTAAATCAGGACATTTAATCAAGTGAGAGACAGTTGACTTCTGAAGTCAAGTAATAGTCTGACAATTGTGGGACCAGTGAGTACCCACAGTGCCAAGGGCTAGCCATTTGCAGCAACCTGAAGCATACCTTGTTGTCTGGGTCCTACTTTAGCTCTGATTGCCATATAACTTCTGCATTCCTATTTCTTTACGCTGCCATTGTCACCACTGCCATGCTCACTTGTCAGAGTGAAGATTGGCTTTGTCACGTCAGGTATCACATCACGAAGGAAGCCAGGTCAGAGGATGTACCCTTATTTGATAGTTTCTGGAGAGGGAACCTTGAGAGTGGTGGTATCACATTATGAGACTCCACTAGGGTGTTTGAACTGAATACAAAGTGTAGGAAATTTGCTGTGGGCTCAGTATCACTGAAATGATAGGGAAGTAGACAATCTTTTTAACTCCCCAGCTCTCATAACTTCTAGTGAATTAGTAGAAAAGTGCAGTGAAGTATGTTATATATTAATGTTAGCCGTCGCAAAACACACCAGACACCGGAGTAAGGGAAAGGGTTTATTGGGGAATACCCTACAGACCAGAGTGAAGGGGCGGCAAAGGAAAAAGAGAGAAAGAGAATATAAGAGAGAAACAGAGAGGAGAGGAGCTAGCAAGGAGAGAAGATAGAGCAGAGAAGAGGAGAGAGGAGAGCAGAGCCAAGAGAGAAGAACCAAGAGCCAAGAGACCAGAGGAGGAGGCTAGAGAGAGGAACCCAGAGAGAAGAGTCAAGAGATCCCGTGTGCAGGAACAGGCCCTTTTTAAACTTTGCTTGAGGGCAGGCAGGGAAGCAGGAGCAGGAATCCCATTAGGATGGGGGTGGAGCCTGGCTCAGGTAGCTGAGCCATGCAGCCACCTGGCTACAACTGCGCCAGTTTCCTAACAAAGTATAATGAGAAATAAATTATTCTCTGCATGTTTATGTCATATATATGTACATTTCTGTATTTGTAGGTGTATGCATAAATGTATTTGCATGGGGGTATTTTGAAATTCAGGAAAGATAAGTTTATTTTGGTAGAAAGAAATTGAGATCAACATATAGGTTTTTCATAGTAGGCAATTTCCATGAACTTCTTGAAGATCCCATAGATGCCTGTGTTTTAAAAGTTTTTGCACCAAAATAAACTTTTCGATTCATTTTCCATGAACATTCTGAAGTATGCTTGTATACATGTGTGTGTCTTCCAATAGCTAACAGGTGAAATAATCTGAATATCAAGACATGCATATGTTATACTAAAGATACTATATACCAGGGACTTCAAAAGGGGTGTGAAAAATCTGACAAAAAATGATAAAGATTTTGCATCAGCTTTCGAAAGTACCGCCCTTGTAATATGCTCCTATGTGTATTGTAGTTATTAGACTTAATATACTAAATAGAAAGCAAGTGCCGCACCATCACCTAGAACGTTATGATGTGTTAGGGTTCCCTCCCGCATCCCTTGTTGGGTTTTCTGCATCATACTTTCTGTGAGTGTGGCCTGTGTGCTTTCCTGCTTCTTACAGGAAATCAGCTTGTCTGGGATTGGATTATATCCTTAAACTTTGCAGTTGGATGTTCAAAAGGAACACTGTGTACTGTGGTAAAGCATTTATGTTCCTACTCTGACTGCTGGGTAAGACTACTGGGTTGGAAGCTTTTAGATCTCATGGTTCTGACTCGGTGACATTTTACCTCTTACTTTTTCATGATTGCATACTCTGGGTCAGAACTGTATTGTGTGTACTTATTTTTGTAGGCTTATCATTGAATCTTCAACACATACCACCTGACCCTTCTGAGTTCCTATAGTATTTACATGTCTTTTCCTGTTTATGAAATTCCTTTCATCTTTCTGTCTGCCGGTTTTTAGAGTTGGAGACCAACATGCAACTGTGAGCTCGCTACGGCTATAGGTTGGCTATAGGTTGTAGTCTCCCTTTGCTCCATACGGCAGTTTAGCTAGCATTAGCACAATAACTAGCTGGTAACTTGTATTAGAAAATAGGGGCCAGTGCTGTGGCGCAGCAGATTAAAACACTGACCTGAAGTGCTGGCATCCCATATGAATGCCGGTTCGAGACCTGGCTGCTCCTCTTCTGACCCAGCTCTCTGCTATGGCCTGGGAAAGCAGTAGAAGTCCTTGGGCCCCTGCACCCTCATGGGAGACCTGGAAGAAGCTTCTGGCTCCTGGCTTCGGATCGATGCAACTCCGGCCGTTGTGGCCATTTGGGGAGTGATCCAGTTTATGGAAGACCTCTCTGTCTCTATCTCTCTCTGTAACTCTTTCAAATAAATAAAATAAATCATTTTAAAAAATGAAAACATATGTATTAAATGAAGGAACATGATATTCAGTGCTGCCTCACCTGTTGTCAATATACTAGAGATAGAGGAAGATCCTGCAAAAGGGAGGCCTTGAACCAGAGTGCCTTCGTTAAGATAGAGGTCATTTCCCAACCATGCAACCAACAAGAGATGGCTGTCCAGGCCTGGGCTTTGAATGACTCCCTCAGCAGGGTTGTGCCTATATGGCCTTTCTATGAACAAGAAACATATAAGAGAAAGTCCAGGGCAGGCAGCTCACCCAACAAGTGCCCTTAAACTGGTCACACAGGACTTCTACTTGTATCCCCCAGTCCTCAATTTAGTTCCATGTCTACACTTAACCACAAGGGGAAATAACAAAATTTAATCCCTGGTGGAGAAGGATTAATTTCTAAAGAAAGAAGTCAATACCTGGTACTGGGAAAGAAATATAAAGAATATATTATATTGTATATTATATATAGAGAGAGAGAATATAGAGAACTATAATGTAGTAGACAACTACTACTTTACAGGGGAACTTTAAAACATTTATGGAAAAATGAATTAAAAGAAAGTTTTTGTGCAAATTGTTTTTGACATCCATGAAAATTTTTTTTGATAATACATATTTCCCAAAGACTTTCTGAAGACCGCCTTGTGCATATAGATTTCAAAATTTTGTATCAAAATGAATTTATCCTTTAATTCAGTTTTCTACACACATTTTAAAGTTCTGACATATTTGATCATGCTCCATCAGTCATCTAAATATCTCTTGAAGATGTTCTCAACCTCCATCCTGTGCCTACTGATAAAATTTTTTGTAGTCAGCAAATTGCCTTGCCTTCAGTTTTTTCCTCTTAATTTCATGTGAGCCCTCTGTCCTCAGCCCCATGAGAGAGGCTGAACAGGCAGGCAGCCTGCATAAAATTGGAGTGCCTGGTACCTAAGGGGGTGAGTCTAGGGGTTCAGTATGGGTGCAAGTGGTGGTGTGCTGGTTTCTAAGAGGAAGTGTTGGTCAGAACCCAGGGGTATCCAACAGGTTATCACAGGAGAGAGCCTGCCTCTGCTGACCAGCCCTGTTTTCCTCCAGGGAAAGCATTTAGCGTATCTTCTGTGAAAGTTTTTTCAGCTTTCAGTGTGGGGGTCAGAGTTTCCGAATGCCCTTGTGTGTCAGTAGTGATGAGTCGGGGGGAAGTAGAATTTACTTTTCACTTCCCTGAGGTGAAGGGACAGGATGCTGTCTTGCAGCCCAGGTTGTACTTCCTCTGAGAAAAGGAAAAGGGACAAATGTGCCAATTCCCGTTCACTGAAATATTGCTAGAGATCATGCCATTGCCAGGTTCATGCAGCTCCTGGTATGGAAGCAAAGCAAACAGTCTGTTTAGCAGTCCCATCTCTGGGGCAGTTAGACTTGCTGAGTGGCCCTTGTGCTTTCTGTTTGTTTCTTGACATCAGAGACGGATGGCAGCTTGAATGCCGAGTCTCTGGCCTGGATCCCAGGCAGCGCTGGGGGATGACACTGGTTGACTCTTGTTGTTTTGGAGAGATCCTTGATTCCTTCCTCCTTCATACGTGTCAAAACTTTACTAATGAGCCGAGGTGCCGGCCCATTTGTGTTTTCTTACTCATTAACAGCTCTTAGGTTAGTCATTAACAGCTGTTAGGTTAGTCATTACTGGCCACTCAGAACGGTTTTCTATCTTTTGAAATGTGACATTTGGTCTTTCAAAATCATCACTTTGACTGTCTTTGTTATCTGTGAGACCGAGAGGTGGATAATGCTTTGGGATGTTTATTAGGATTTATTGTCTTTACTACAGAATCCCAGTAACTTGATGAGTTTATCTTGAAGTCAGAATGAAAGGCCTCCAGTTGACTGTCCTGGTTGACTGCCTTACCGGCCAGTAGTCACGAGGCACACTCTGCTCAAAGGGTAATGTTTGTTGTTGTAGGGACACCACTACTGATAATAGCATGTTACTGCTATTTATACTAGTGAGCTTTCTGTGACATCTCAGCACAGTGCTAAATATCGTAGTTGGGCAGGAATGGCTGTTAGAAGGAATGTTAAAATATCCTTACACTAGCTATTGTTTGGTCAGGTGTCAGTGTGCCCATCTACAGTTGTGGTTGATTTCTTTCTTTTTTTTTTTTTCTTGATAGATTAAGCCCCTTCCACCCCCGCCCCAACTCACATGTGCACACATATTTTCAAAGCATATAAAACCTGGAAATGGAAAAGAAATTATTTGCTTCAAATAAACATTAGGAATTCATAAATTATTGTACATGATCACATGCACCTGTAATGTAAGCGAAATCCGTGTGGAATGGGTTCTGAGAGTCTTCCAGTCTGTATCTAGCAGATCACTTACTCTTTCATGTTGAATATCAAAGCATGATATAATGCTATTGACTTAGAAAAAATGAAGCCCTGTCATATATAAAGTAGGTTGGAATATAGCTAATCTTTTATATTTGGAAGGCCTTTCTATTCAGAATTTCATTTAAGAGATTAAATAGCATAATCATTGAACATGGATTCACTGCTTTGGAGTTTTGTAGCAAAAGAGCAAAACTAATTAGCTGCCAGACTAAGGAAAACACAGAATAAATTAAAATTCAATGATTTCTATATTTTATTCTTAGTGAAGCTAAATCATTTTGAACTTTTTAATGCTAAATTTTAAACTAAGTGCGATATGAAATAAGTGGGTATATGAAATATTCTCTGACAAAAATGAAAACCAGCATTTGTATTGAGCGTTCCAGGTGAATTTTGTGAGTTGATTCTCAGCAGAAGGACAAACTTATTTAGCTGGACTGAAAGAAGAGGGAGCAAAAATGTAACAACTTAATCTCATTTTCTGCAAATACATAAAACGTTACTGGGCATGTCTTCCTGAATATGGTGATATACTTACTATAGAGAGCTCCTAAAAATAGTAATTTGATGGCGCCTTAATCATAGCTCACTTTTATTTTCCTATCACCAAGCTACTTTGTGACTTTCAAAATATTTACACAGGGTGCTCTAGGCAGGGTATTCTGAAATATGAGCTCGCTAATTGCCTTGGCACATGGTATTAGCATCTGCTGAAGGATCAGTTTTGGAATATCAGGAGAATATTTATAGTCCTTTCATGGCATAGAGTAGAGTAGGGAATTATAGGAAACCTTCTAGTCTTTAGCAAGGCTGTCTGAGGTGCCCTTGGCAACATCTGATATTCTCCTCAAATGTCCCTCAGGCAGCCAGAGTCATCTAAAGTGAACATTCCCTGAGGCAAAGCTTTCTAGAACATTGTTTCAACAGCATTCACCTAGTGTTACCTGAGAAACCTTTCTTGGACATAAAAATATAGGGCTGAGATCTTATACTCTTTATTGTTTTGAAGAACTATTGTATTTACTGAAATTGAGTGAATTAAAAGCCCACTCCATGCTGATAACTTGGGAAGGTTCATTTGGAAGATGTAAAATTTGAAAGCAGTCCTAGGCAAAGGTACACATTTGTTTGTAGATCAATACATTGGGCATTTTGTCCCCAGAACTCCATGTTGATGAAAATGCTAACCCAGGACTGGAGTTTGGTGTAGCAGTTAAGTCACCTCTTGGGACGCCTACATCCCATTGTGGAGTGTCGGGTTTGTGTCCCAGCTACTCTGCTTCCCATCCAGTTTCCAGCTAATGTGCGCCCTGGGAGGCAGCAGATGATGTCTCAAAGTATTTGGATCTCTGTCATCCATATGTTAGCCCCAGATGGAGGTCCTGGTTCCTGGCTCAGCCCTGGCTGAGCCCAGACTGCTGCAGACATTTGGGGACTGAACCAGGGAAATCTGTTTCTTTGCATTTTTTTTAAAGATTGATTTATTTGAAAGTCAGAGTTACACAGAGAGAGAAGGAGAGGCAGATAAAGAGAGGTCTTCCATCCACTGTTCACTTCACAATTGGCCACAACGGCCTGAGCTGCACCGATCCGAAGCCAGGAGCCAGGAGCTTCCTCCAGGTCTCCCACACAGGTGCCGGGGCCCAGGGACGTGGGCCATTTTCCACTGCCTTTCCAGGCCACAGCAGAGAGCTGGGTCGGAAGTGGAGCAGCTGGGTCTTGAACTGGTGCTGATATGGGATGCAGGCACTACAGGTGGTGGCTTTACCTTCTATGCCACAGTGCCAGGCCCTCTGCATTTCAAATAAGATGAAAATGAATAAGCAAAAATGCTAATCCTACTTGTTAGTGTTATTGTTATTTATAATCAGAATCAAAAGAGTTCTCTTTTTAATCTACGCATTTCCTATATAAAAGTTTTGAAAACATGGGAAAAATGCCAATAGAGAATGACATATTTAACTTACACAGCATATCAATATTGTAGGAAAAGACATCCCACCTAGTCTTTGGAGATTAAAATGTATTTGAGAAAAAGAAGTTATTGGATGCATACAGTGCTTCAAATCTTTAAAGTGACTGACAACCACAAGTAGTTTATAGGGCAATGAATGAGATCTGGAAATCTAATTGAGAACTGTTTTGTTTGCTCTGAGTATCTGGAAGCCGCCTGGCTTTTGCTGCCGGAAGTCTTGCATTTGTTCTTGGAAGGAGGCCCGTTTATTTACATGCACTGTGTGCACTGATGTTTGGCTCAGGAAAAAGATTTGCATCAGCCTCAGTGGTGACAAAAGCACCCATGGCCCAGGTGTCTTGTGTGGCTACTGCTCTGGTCCTGCAAGGAAAGTAGCATAAAGTGTCAGAACTGCACTGAAGGCTGCATGTATTTGGCCTTGAACACAGGATCATTTTTGAGCTAACAGCGGTCCCTTGATCTCAGCTTCCTCTGCTCTGGGCTCCTGAATGACTTTCGAGTGTCCTTTGAACTCTAGTCTTGAATTCTCACAATAGGTTCTTTGTGTACAGTGCTCTTAATACGTGGTAAGTAGTTTATGATTTCTAAATGTACTTAAAATTGTTTTTAATTATTGGTCTTGGATGAAATCATTTCATTTTAACTTCTGTGCTGCTGAGGTAGACTGTGATGTTTCTTATTTGTATTTGTGCTTGAATGAAACCCTGGTGTATTGAAGTTTGTGGGTGTAACTTTTTATTTTACTTAAACAAAGTTGTATAAATACCTTTCTCCTAGATAGTGCAATAAAAATCTCAGCATCTCACTTTTCCAGAAATACAGCAATATTTGTATCACATTATAGGTCTGGAGTATGTGAAAATACCTATTTAGGACAGGCTTCTGAACTGGGGTTAAATTATCTTCATTCCCACATCCTTTCTTAAATAAACATTGGCTAAGCACTTAGAAGTCAAAATAAACTGTGTAAAGAACATATGCTAATAGAATGTGTGTTATGCAAATTTGAAATAGCATGCTTTCCAAATTTTGTAATATTTTAATATATTACAATTTTTCTGAAATAGCTTTGTAAATTAAAAGAATGGCTAGTTTAGAAGTTTCAAATAGTCTCTCTCTTTTTTTTTTTTTTTTTTTTTTTTTTTTGACAGGCAGAGTGGACAGAGAGAGAAAGAGACAGAGAGAAAGGTCTTCCTTTACCGTTGGTTCACCCTCCAATGGCTGCCGCGGCTGGCGCATCGCGCTGATCCAAAGCCAGGAGCCAGGTGCTTCTCCTGGTCTCCCATGGGGTGCAGGGCCCAAGCACCTGGGCCATCCTCCACTGCACTCCCTGGCCACAGCAGAGGGCTGGCCTGGAAGAGGGGCAACCGGGACAGAATCCGGAGCCCCGACCGGGACTAGAACCCGGTGTGCCAGCGCCGCAAGGCGGAGGATTAGCCTAGTGAGCCGCGGCGCCAGCCTCAAATAGTCTCTTTAAAAAATTTTATTTTCTTTTTGGAATTCAAATGCATTAATACAGTGCAAATAAAAACCAACATTAATTTCATCTTACATTGTTTAGTCAAGTTTTAAAAATACCGACCCATTGGAGTAAGGCAATTTGTATGTGTATGTTTAGTTTGACAAAATGTTTATTTCTACTCTCTGATCCTATTTAAATTTACTTTTAAGTTATCCCTAATGTTGTCATTCAATCAGGAGTATTAACTTCTGCAATATAATTAATAAAAAAGTTTCTATATTTATAAAACTGACTCTTTTCCAAAGCTAATCTTCTGAGCCAAAAGTCTTTAACATTGTGGGGTACAGAAACTCAGAACTCAAGGACAGCTATGATCACTTTATCCAGAAAATGTTTACATACACAAAACATGTTTTAAAATTCAGGTGACTCAAGGCTGGCGCTGTGGCATAGCCGGAAAAGCCATCACCTCCAATGCCTGCATCTTCACTTCCGATCCAGCTTTCTGCTATGGCGTGGGAAAGCAGTGGAAGATGGTCCAGCTTCTTGGGTCCCTGCTCCCCTGTGGGAGACCTGGAGGACGCTCTAGGCTACTGGCAGCCATTTGGGGGAGTGGACTAGTGGAAGGAAGACCCCCACCCCCGCCTCTGTAACTCTGCCTTTCAAATAAAATAAAAAAAATCTTAAAAAAAAAAAAACACATTCAGATGACTCATTGCTTCGCTGTGATCATCTGAAACATGGATATAGGTGCCTCTGCAAGGCAGCGATCACTGTGGAACAGAGGCTGTAGCTTGGAGCTGTGGGGATTTTTTGATGCTCTTGGGATTTTAGGAAATTTCTAATGGAAGTTGTCTTAGAGCCGTGCGTGCCTCCATTGTTCCCAGTCCAGGCCCTTGCCAGTCTTGTCAGGATCTCCTCTGCAGTATGTTTCAAAGCAAGACCCTTTGCTCTTCCGAGCCGCTCACTTAGACTGTGAGAAGTTACCCTCATGCTCCTGGTGACCTTCATGTTTCTAGACGATCTTCCCGTTTTTCTGTGAGCGTCGTGCTTTCAGACTTTTACCTGCCAGTGAGATCTATAGTGCTTATTGATCAAGTACGTTCTCCTACAGTGTAGCTCTCCTGTGTTGCTCCTCTGTTCAAGGCTTCCCATTCAGCATTTAATTTATTACGGAGTAGTACTGATCCCATTGCTACTGTAAGCTGCCATCCAAAAATTCCAGAGTAGAATTGCCTTGAGTGGGATAAATTGTAACCTGCACATAGTGGGACTGTTCTTATATTTTGTATAGGCATACTGGAGGGAGATTATATTCTCCTAAATATGTTAGAGTTAATGTAAGCCCCAAGGATATTGTAACACCTATTGGGAGGAGGGCTGTCAGAGGAGTCTGAAATGAGTCAGAGAAAATAGTTCTCAGAAAACTCTGACGGTGCCCCGGAAGGAGAATAATTCCTTCCAAGTTTGGTCTAGTGCTCTGTAACATGTAGAAGAAAAAAAAAAAATCCCTGTCTCCGAGTCTGTGTTCATGCAGCAAACATCTGATTTCCATGTAGCTCAGACTCGGGGAGATCATGCACCGGGCTTTCTGACATGCTGTTTCTGCTGTCAGAACCAGGTTTCTTCCTGAGGCTTCGGGGCCGGAGGCCAGGTCCTAGGTGGTGGTAAATTTATCAAGGTAACGCCACGGTGTGAGCTTCTTGGTTGGTAGCCAGGATCTTTCTGGTGCAGACAGAGATCTCCAGGAGATTTCTGTTCAAATGTCAGCACCAAATAGCATTCGGTTTTCCTGTCCTCAAATCCAAAACCCCTTAGCTACCTCCTCCAAACCATATTTACTTCCCTCTGTCCTGCATTCTTTACCAATCAAATTGAATTCTTACCTGTATTTTTGCTACATTTTCTGCTTTCTCTGTGTGGCTTACTCACTGTGAGCCTTTCATCCAGAAGGGAAGAGACCAAGGCCCTACTATTTATAACTTCCCTAATATTTCTCATTTTTGATGGCCCATTTCATATTCTCTTTTTCCCAAGACTCCTGCCATGATTTCCATGGTCAAATGCAACATTTCTTTTCCTTGAACCCCTGAAGCTTTTTTGAAACATTTGTGTTTGCTCAGAGGATTATGCTCCTTTTTTTCTTCATCTTCTTTCTTTTCTCCAAGAAATCTTTTATCTACAGAATACAAACTTCATGCTTTTCATAATGTAACATTAGGAATTGAATGGATGTTACCACCATACCTGCCCTTCCACCCATACTCCCAGCCCTCTTCCTCTTCCCTCTGCTATTCCCATTCTTATTTTTTAATAAAACCTATTTTCAATTAACTTTATACACATATGATTAACTCTATACTAAGTAAAGAGTTCAACAAATTTTATGGAAAAAAAGCTATTCCTCAATTGTCAAGACATTTGCATCTTGAAGTGTTAATTTCACTTCTATAGATTATCTTTAAGGTGCATTATTAGTTATCACAGATGAGGGGGAGCATATGGTATTTGTGGTGTCTTTTGGATCCCCTATAAATTGAATCATGTTACCAGCAAATAGGGATAGTTTGGCTTCCTCCTTTCCAATTTGTATCCCTTTGATTTCTTTTCTTGCCTTACGGCTCTGGCTAAAATTTCCAGGACTATATTGAGTAGCAGTGGTAAGAGTGGGCATCTTTGTCTGATTCCAGAAGTCAGTGGGGATGCTCCAACTTTTCCCCATTCAATAGGACTCTGGCTGTGGGTTTGTCATAAATTGCCTTGATTCTGTTTAGGATTGTTCCTTCTATACCCAATTTGCTTAGAGTTTTCATCATGAAAGGGTGTTGTATTTTGTCAAATGCTTTCTCTGCATCTATTGGGATGATAATACATTTTTTTGTTCCTTAGTTAGTTCATGTGATGTATCATATTGAGTTTTGAATGCTGAACCATCTCTTGCATACCAGAGATAAATCCAACTTGGTCCAGGTAAATGATCTTTCTGATATGTTGCTGGATTCGATTGGCTAGTATTTTGTTAAGGGTTTTTGCATCTATGTATTGCATCTAAGTATTCCCTCCCTTTCAATTGTTTTGAATAACTTGAGAAGAATTGGGATGGTGAGGCCATCTGGTCCTGGACTTTTCTTTGCTAGGAGGGTCTTTATTACTGATTCAATTTCTGTCTTTGTTATTGATCTGTTTTGGTTTTCTTTGTCTTCATGACTCAATTTAGGTGCGTTGTATGTGTCTGGGAATCTATCTATTTCTTCTAGGTTTCCTGATTTGTAGCATGCAGCTCTTTGTAGTAATTTCTAATGATTCTTTTTATTTCTGTGGTGTCTGTTGTTACATTTCCTTTTTCATCTCTAATTTTATTGATTTGGGTCTTTACCCTCTTTTTTTTGGTTAGTTGGGACAATGGTGTGTCAATTTGTTTATTTTTTCAAAAAAATAGCTATTCATTTGGCTGATGTTTTGTATTTTTTTGTTTCAATTTTGTTTATTTCTTCTCTAATTTAATTATTTCTTTTCTCCTACTAGTTATAGGTTTGGTTTTCTGTTGTTTTTCTAGGTCCTTGAGATGCATTGATAGCTTATTTATTTGGGTACCTTTCCGATTTCTTGATGTAGGCACCAGTTTCTATAAACTTCCCTCTCATTACTGCTTTTGCTGTATCCTGTAAGTTTTGATATGTTATATTGTCATCTTTATTTGTTTCCAGTAATTTTTTTGTTTTCTCTTTTGATTTCTTCTATAATGCACTGTTCATTCAGGAGCATGTAGTTCAGTCTCCATGTGTTTGTGTATGTTCTGGGGATTACTGAGTTGTTTCTAGCGTCTGAGTGCAGCAGGAACACCCACCAAGCAAGTTCATGTACAGATGAGTGAACAGGGATGTGACTGGTTCTTTTCTGATTACATGTGGAGTTGGCATAATTTTCCTGTTACTTATTTTCATTTTATTTAAATGCTGGAGGGAGGGAGGAAGAGACAGACTGACACACACACACACACACACACTGTTTGACTCCCCAAATGCCCACATCAGCTGGGGTTGTGTCAGGTGGAAGGCAGGAGCCTAGAACTCAGTCTGAGTTTTCCAGGTGGGTACAGGGATCCCAGTACTTGAGCCATCACCTGTTGTCTCCCAAAGTGCACATGAGCAGGGAACTGGAATTGGGAAACAGAGGCCCTCCAGTGTGGGATGAAGGCTACGCAAGCAGCATCTAAACCACCAAGCCAAATGTCTATCCCTGGTGTTGACAGAGATATCAAAACTCTGGTTAACACTATTAGCTGATTGCACAACATTTAATCTTATTTTCCCTTAGGGTTTTCATTGAGCCTGTCAGTTAAGGAACATATGTTCATTTCCAATTTCAGACCATCTTTCTGAGATACCTGATTTAGCAATTAAATGCTCAGCTAATATACAAGAACATTGTTTCTTTTGCCACCAAGTTTGAACTGTACTGTGGGGTTAATATAAAAGAAAAAATATTAACAAAAATTTGCCATGTCATATGTGACACATTTTTGCTCTTCCAAGCAGCCAACTCCTGATCTATAATTACTATAAAAATGTCAACGGTAGGCTGCTGGATTTCTGCCACAAGTCATCACAGACATTAGCCACCCCCAGGCAATCTTTCACAGGCAGAGAAAGGGTTGTCACTGCCTGTCTTCTTCTACCTTCAAACTTTCTAAAAATGAGAGTCTTAAGTAAGAAGCACCATTGATGACCTACTGTTAAAACTCAAAAATGATTTATTTATTCTCTGATAATATTAGAGAAAAATGAAATTTATAGACTTTCTGAAAGATGATCTGCTGAAAGGTAACTCTTTAACTTGATTTCATAATAAAACATATTTAATGTCAAGAATAATCATTTGGGAAACACCTATTAAAAAGACACAGTTTGGGGCCAGCGTAGTGGCGCAGTAGGTTAATCCTCCGTCTGGAGTGCAGGCATCCCATATGGGTGCCGGTTCTAATCCCAGCTGCTCCACTTCAAATCCAGCTCCCTGTTGTGGCCTGGGAAAGCAGCAGAATATGGTCCAAGTCCTTGGGTCCCTGCGCCCATGTGGGAGACCGGAAAGAAGCACATGGCTCCTGGCTTCGGGTTGGCACAGCTCCAGCCATTGCAGCCATTTGGGGAGTGAACCAACGGAAGGAAGACCTTTCTCTCTGTCCTTCCCTCTCACTGTAACTCTACCTCTCAAATAAAATAAATAAAATCTTTCAATAAAGACACAGTTTATCCGAGATATATTACATAGCTTGAAGTTTTACCATATGAATTAAGCAAAATACAGGTTTTGATTACTACAAATGCCATTGAATTCATAATTCGCCACAAAACCTTTTTCTTCTTTTTTCCTTGTAATCTTATATTGTTATACACTCAGTTTGGAGAACTTAGAGTACTAGAGTCAGACAGATGGACTTATAATCCATGATATGGACTGAACTTATTTTTAAAGGGTAATGACAACTACTATTTGTTGACATTTTATTCAACTATATAATGCAGTAGGAACAACAAATACAATACCAGAAATCTGCTATATAGTGGATGATTTCATCCTGTTATACTTTCTATTTCTTAAAACATTTTCTAAAGTTACTTCTTGGAAGGGAGCCTTAGCCAATTTAATGGACGGTACATCTATACTCATAAAATCAAAAGCAGAAATGAGGCCTTTGAGAACATAATTTGAGATTAAATCATATACTCCAATTGCTTGAATATTACCATAGCATTTTACAAGTGTAAGATTAGAGTGTTTCAGTTTTCATCATAGTGAAAAATTAAGATATTTAAATCATACCATCTTGTTACAATGCAGAAGATTACCAAATCTACCATGGAATGCTACCTTGAAGTTTACCAATTTTTACGGTGACTGCTTATGAACATTGTCATATGACATTTTATACTTACTACTCTTTTGTAGTACTTCAAAGATTCAAGAATTAAATGCATCATTTCTTATGATTTACGAATCTGACCTTAATAATGTAAGGTAGCTGAATTTAGTTATATGAAAGCAGTTATGTTTTGATTGTTACTGAAATTGATCATGAGGAAAACGAGATTTCTGTTCTTTCATTATGCTTAAATAAATATTTCTGGCATTTTGTTCAACACTTAGTATCAACTGATACTATAAAAAAGTCACAATAAAATAGAGATGTTCTGCTTAATATTTAATGTTTCTATGTTTTTGAGAGAGTTATTTAATAGTGTAACTTAGAATTTTTTTTCACAGCCTACCTTTAATGAACATGAATGAAACAGAATAAATATTTAATATCCTCATATAAATGACAGAAATTTTATTAACATAATTACAATGCTTGAATAAATTATGGTAGGTCTTTATGACAATGACTCCGTATAACACAGAACTGCATTTAATTAATTTCACAAATGCAGTAATAAATCTAAGTTGTAAACTGATTTTTTTAAAAAAGATTTATTATTTATTTGAAAGTCAGAATTATAGAGAGAAATGGAGAGACAGACAGAGAAACCATCCATCCACTGGTTCACTCCCCAGATGCCCACAATGGCCAGGGTTGAGCCAGGGAAAAGCCAGGGGCCTCGGGTTTCTTCAAGGTATTCCATGTGGGCGGAAGACCCAAACACTTGGCCCATCTTCTGCTGCTTTTTCAGGCACATTAGCAGGGAGCTAGATCGGAAGTGGAGCATCTGGACATGAACCAGTGTCCCCATGGGATGCCAGAGTCCCAGGTGGCATCTTTACCTACTACTATGCCACAACATTTGCCCCCAAACAGTGAATTTTATGTCAAGGGTAAACTAAAGTATTGTCATGTTTTAGTGGCTGAGTATATTTTAAACCACTATAGGAGGACAGCGCTATTTCCCGAGCAAGGAGCTGAGACCTGTGGGAGCAGCATCACTACTTACTTTGCCATCAGTGAGCACAGACTGATGCCAGGCCATCTATGCAAAACCTGAGTGACTGAAGTGCGTGCCGCTGAGAGCACTGAAGTGGTTGTTCTAGAACAGCTGAAAATGCTCAGGTATAGATTAGGCTGCGGCATCATTGCTTGTAGGCAGTGGTGATAGCCAAACCAAGCATTTTAAGATGGTTCTTGGATTTATCTGGGCTAATGCTCTGTGTTTTAATTTGTGTTGCATGTTGTCACATGTCTTAAAAAATAAGTTACTCGTGTCATTAAATATCTTGAGTTTCTCAAGATTTCTATTACTCTAAAGATTTCTAATGAGTTTATGTAAACGAATGGGAAAAAAGGTGTTTTATCAGTTTTGAAACGACTCTAGATGGATTTTGACTTGAGAGAGTTTGCTATTTTATACTGTGATCTGTTGCGTGAAGAAAGGAGTCCCTTGGTTGTTGACTGATTTACATCAAATAGTTTTCTAGGCAATGGTTGCTCTTTGTGGAAGCAATTGGGAGAGAAGAATGATTAGTTTAAGTTGAGGTGGTTAAAACTGCTTTAATACAGTTATATATCCATAGTTAAGAGGTAGTAGACTGTCTAGCTTTTTTTTAAGTTAGATAAACAAAATAACAGCTTTAGTAAAAACTCGAAATAAGGATTACTCAGATTATAGTGCCTAGAAAAGGAGCAGAAAACACTTTGAACTTGCTTTTGTTATGCATCACCAGTTTTTAAAAATGCTGTAATGTAGTATCATTGTCATTGCTTAACAAAGAAGGCAGAGCAACAGAAAATGGTGGTTGTAGATTAGTCTGATACTAGAGTAAGTGTGTTTATATTGGCTATTGTGTGGCAGCTTTAAGAACCTGTAAATAGTAATGAAACTATATGTTGAAGTCTCTGTGTTACAGAATGATCTGCATAGCCTAGCATGAGAAAGTTGTTTAATTAAACCACTGAGTCCAAGTATGCTATTGCCTGTTGTCAAAATGAAAAGGATTATATTTATTACATTTTAATGTGCATATTTCATAATTTTTTAAAGGTCATTTTTAAAATGAAATATGTTTTTTAAATGTTAGATAGACAATATGGTTTTTTGTTTGTTTTGTTTTCTGCAAACTGTCAATAAATAAGTATAAAGATAAGAACAATCCTAATACGCTTTACAGAAGACAGAGCATTTAATCTATCTTAACTGTATGAAAAGCTGATTTGATTGACTGTACTAAGTTGCTTGTTAAGACTTAGTGTTAAACCTCTATTCATTAGTGGTCCATTAAAAATCCATTCAAAGCAGTCTCAAAATGCAGAGCGTATACTTGGTCTTTGACAAAAATCTAAGACAATATTAGTGGTTGGCTCATTAGATTAGATGAACAAATATTTACATTTATTTAGAGAAACATGATTTAAAATTAATTTAATTAAAAATTAAAGATAGAATTGGTCTCATTTCCTAAGATCATTATCCACATCAGACGAAGAGATGCTAAGCATCAAAGTATGGTGTCTTCATTATTGGAGGGGTTGTATGTGAGGCCTGGCATGGCTCTTTAGCTCCTGAGCTACAAATAATGCTTACGTAAGAAAAACCTTCTTTTCATACAGTTTTAGAAAGAGAAACATAATAATTTCTAAGAAGCAGCAGTTTTACAGTTTGTACTATTTTCTGAGATACTGATCAAACATGAATGAATCTGGTTTTTTTTGGAGATTCTTAGAATCCGTTATTCCTGAAGAGATAGGTGCCTGGTTTTGAAAGTTCTTTTTTAAGTTCTGCATCATTAGCATCTTAAGAAAGTCAAAGCCTGAAGTTATTGATCTGATTGACTGCTGCGCTGGATTCCGTCAGCCCAAGTAAAACCAGAAAACGCTTCAACACACAGTAACAGCAAGGAACCCTATTACAGTTCATAAACATAGTGAGATGTCATTTATTTGGTTCAATACACTGTAATCTTCTGTTGAATATTGGGAGCTTAGATCTGGATGCTATAAAGAATGGCTTTTATGGTGTTATATTATCTTGGTGTAAGACCTCCTGAGTTTGAACACTGAAGAGATACTGCTGAATGAACCTGGGTGAGTTATAGTCTGTCCTAAGTATCTGACTTTGTAAAAGGGAGATGATGTTAACACCCCCATCATAGTATGCAGGAGTGTGATGTCTTAGTACATATGACATTCGTAGTTCATGTTGTCATATGTTAAGTGTATAATATATGTTAATCATATTTTGTTCAGATCATTACCCATAACTTATTATTTTGATTTATAATCTGTTGACCTTTTACAAAAATAATTGTTTTTTGACAACTAAACCAAACTTAGATTAAGCATGTTGTCTGAAATTTGAAGATCTGGAATTTTTTTAATACATTAGAAGTATATATTCAATGACTGAGAAGTATGATCAGATGTTAAGTTAAAGTAAATATATCTAAAAAAAAACATTCCTTTTTATTTTTATTTTATTTTATTTTTTTTGACAGGCAGAGTAGACAGTGAGACAGAGAGACAGAGAGAAAGGTCTTCCTTTGCCGTTGGCTCACCCTCCAATGGCCGGCATGGCCGGCGCACTGCAGCCAGTGCCCTGCACTGATCCGAAGCCAGGAGCCAGGTGCTTCCTCCTGGTCTCCCATGGAGGTGCAGGGAACCCGGTGTGCTGGCGCCACTAGGCGGAGGATTAGCCTAGTGAGCCACAGCGCCGGCTAAAAGAAGCATTCTTTACTAACCTGTTTGCTTGGGAGATAATTACATAACTATAATACTCAGTTATTTAGCCATTAAAAGAGAACAATACTTGTTCTTTCTAAAAATGAGAGGCCATTTGGGGGATGAACCAATGGAAGGAAGACCTTTCTCTCTGACTCTCTCTCTCACTGTCTAACTCTGCTTGTCAAAAATAAAATAAAATAAAAATGAGAGGATTATTATAAACTTCAGATGATTAAATGTACCTGAAAACTGGAAGATAAATTGTTAAAATATTGTATCTTTTCATAAACAGATGTTCATTTGTTTATAAATCTGATCTCTTTGCTAAATACAAACATTTCTATTTACAAAATCTATAGTAATCATTTTGACTAAAATATATATCAAAATGAAGAGGAAATGCTGCTTTATCTTAATCACATGCACTATTTATTACCTTTGCCCAAGACATACCATCTTCTCTCTGAAGAATCCTTGGAATAGTTGTAAAGGTTGACATGATGACGAATGATGAGACTGCAATGTGACAAGGGAAGCAGATAAGTACATGCAAATTACATCTGCAGGGGGAGGTGATTCAGGGAAGGCCTGGCAGAGTCCATGACACTTAATCTGAGTTTTGATGGATGAGTAGAGTGTGCTGTTTGGACAACTGGAAGAAAGCAAACCTGAGAGGGATTTGCATGTGTGAAGGTAGAGAAGTGTGCAAGGACATGGCATGTTGAATAGCTGTACAGAAATTAAGTGTGGCATAAATGAAGATTAAATGATAGGGACTCATGGGAGATGGGACTGTAAAGTATAAGGTCTGGAATGGGAGGGCATCCTGATGCTCTCATTTGAAGGCTACAACCTGCTAAGCAGATTGTCCTTTGTAAACAGTGGAAGGTTCTTACGATTACCACTCATGACAGCTGCCCGAATAATTTTGATGGATGTCCATGAAATCAGAGGAGGCTCTCCCGTTCAGAACAGCTTGTGATTCCTGCTCCACTGCTCCATATGCAATATGAAATAAAAATAAGAGTGTGAAACTCCTATGAGGGATTTCAGCAAAGTTCTGTCTCCCTCCACCATGATGTCTGCTTTGCTTTGATTCTTCCAAAGTATAGAAAGTCTAAAAATCTCTATAATTTTTTTTTGTTTTCTTCTTTTAAAAAAAGATCCACTTACAAAGGGAGAAGCAGAGAAAGCTATCTTCCATCCACTGCTTCACTTCCTAGTTGGCAGATCAGACCAAAGTCAGCAGCTTCATCCAAGTCTCCCACATGGGCGGCAGGGGCCCAAGCACTTGGGCCATCTTCCACTGCTCTCCCAGGCCATTAGCAGGCAGCTGGATCAGAAGAGGAACAGCTGGGACATGAACTGGTGCCTCTGTGGGATATTGGCATCATAGGTGGTGACTTTATCCAGTGTGCCACAACACCACCTCCCTGTTTTCTTTTTTAAAAACTGTTTGGGGGGTTTTAGTTTGCTAGACTTCTCAGTTAATGTGCCATCTCAGGCCATTTGTTTCTAAATGATTGGTTTCCCAAGTAATGACTTGGGAAAACATTCACATTTTGTACTCTGTCTACTTAAGGGAGAGAATGAGGACTGGAATGATGTCTTAATCCAGATAGCATTAACAGGAAATCTGCAAGAACACTGGGGTATTTTGAACATAAGGACTTGTAAAGACGTGAGAGTGTTCCTGCTAGCATCCAAAAAGAGAAAACAAGATTAATTTCTATACTTAAGATTGCAAAACTTTTCGGTGTGTGCACTGTGCAGTATCTTGGAAATATCATTTTTCTTTAAAATTCATAAGCCTTTTGTACAAATGCAAAGTCTACTCATCCATCAGGCCCAGATTAAGCATAATAAAACTGTCTGCTTCTATGTAAAAGTTATATTTTCAAACAGTACATGGAGAACTGATGAGTTGGAAGTTTAGAAGATACTGCTACTTTTCCGGGGACATGAACTTTCCATGACTTGTCATCTGATGTGTGTTCCCCAGTCTGAGAGGCATGCTGTCAACACTAGCTGCTTCACCTTCCTCTTCGGTTATTGAAACTAAAGTGCTGACCTTCTTCTGGCTTCAGCTGTGACTGTGCTGTTTTATGGGAAGTGAGACAGTGATTAGGACACCTGTATAGCGCTTTCACTCATCCAGTTTCATCTGTATATTAAAATGTCAAAGGAGAAAGTTAACTTCTAGTAGTCTATATGCAGAATACAAATAAATAGTTAACTAGCATATTTAATTTTTGAAAGGAATTATTGCAAACTAATATAATGTGCAGACTATTGTGTTTGACAACAAGATTGTGATGTTTTCCTTGCTAGAATACTTTGAATCTTTTTAGTTATAGCCTCTCTGGGAAAGGAGAATTTTCTGTCAATATATAAATAAAAAATAATCACTTAATTTTAATAGATAGAAGTGTGTTAAATTTAGAAGAAATTTTTCTTGTATTTTCAGAAAGACCTACTTGTATAAACAGAATGTTAAATTGGAGGCAGGCAGGCATTTGGCACAGCCGTTGTTAAGTTGCCGATTTTGCTGTCCACATCCCTTATTGGGGTGCCTGGCTACAGTCCTGGCTGCTCTGCTTCCAGTCCAGCTTCCTGCCAATGCACATGCTAGGAGGCAGTGGGTGATGATTCAAGTAATTGGATCCTTGCCATGCGCATGGGAGACCTTAACTGAGTTCCAGGCTCCTTGTTCCGGCCTGGCCAAGCTCTGGCTGTTGTGTGCATTTGGAGAACGAAACAGTGGATGGACGATCTTTCTCCATCTGTTTCTTTGCCTTTCAAATAAAATGAAAATAAATTTTAAAAAATTAAGAAAATATTGAATCTCACTCAGTTGCTACTGCTACGTGTAAATACATGCTTGCATTGCCAAAAATGTACTTGATTAAAAAAGGTGTAAGATTTAAAAAAGAAAAAATATATACATACCAGTTAAGTTTGAGAATTTATTTGCCCAAGATGACTTAACCAGTAGTTCTGAGAGATGTCCTGTTTCACTCTGAAGCCCAGCTTCTTACTCATGTTCTTCACTGATAACTCAAATCAGGATGGATTTTCAAGTCTATAAATCCTAAAAGTAAATGACCAGAGTCTAGTACCATTTGGAGTGAAATGATAGCTCTAAAAGACAACACCTACATTTCTTGTTGTACCTCATAGAGACAAAGAACTATAAATAACAAACTGCAAGAATTGAAAAAAAAATGTTTCCTTAGTTTTGGTTTGATGTTTTCATTCCACTTATAAATCAACCGATCACTTTGAAACTGCCCCTTCATTGTTCTCCCTCACTGTGCCAGGCAGTGGTTATTCAAAGACAAATACCTCAAGAATCCTACCTTTTTTTTTTTTTTTTTTTACCCTGGGTCAGAAAATTTCTCATAGAAGAGGATTCCTTGAAGCGAGTATTGAGGAATAAGTATTTGCCAAAGCTTAGCAGCTGGGGAGTAGAGAGGTTTTGAGTCCTAGGGAGCCCTGAATAAGAGCTTGGAAGTAGGAAAGCTTGGGAGGCCATTCACAAATGAGGCTTCCTCCCTGAATGGGTTTTCAATTCTTGGGCACACACAGAATGAAAGCAGCATGACCCAATTTTGCTAGAGGCAATTTGGAATTTAATTTTTGTTGGATAATTAAAATATGAATAATCTAAAATTTACAATTAACTGTAGGAATACATTTACTTTTATGTTAACCATTACTCAGAACATGTGTAGTATGCTTCACAACATTTAAAATAACATGTTAAAATAAATATTTTAGACAGCACTCCAGTGGGTTTGTGTAGAATAATAGAGTACTCAATAAGGTTTTACATTATGCTCATCATTGATTAAAATACTTAACTTTGACATTTAAAAAATTATGTATAGCTGCAGTGATTTTACATACTATATGGTATAGTAGTTAGAAAATATTATTTTAAAGGTATTTCCTACATTAATTTTATAGTCTTTATTAGAAGGTCAGTGTTCTGTTAACATACATTTCTACAACCCTTTCACAATGCTATGAATTTGATGATATCAGTATTTAAATGTTTACAGTTCTTAACTTCTTTTGAGAGAGTAGAAGTTGATTGTTTGAAGTTGTAAATAAATTACTATAGAAGTATAAATAGTAAACCAAAAAATCTGCTGAGCCTTATTACCCATGCATTCTTGTGTAGTTTTATATCCGATAAATAAAACAGCTTAAACACGAAATCCATGAAATATTTGCACAATGACAGCTGGCCTCCCAGTTATTTAAGTTTGATAATTTTTGGTCATACAGCTTGCTTGTTAGACTAAAAAACCCACCATGAAATCAAACACAAGGACAAAACAAAAGAAATTGTGACTCAAAAGAGAAAGTTGGTATTTGTTCATAAAAATGCTTGACTCTTAAGGTTCTTACTATGTTCAGTTGATATAATATTTTATGTATGTATATGCTTATTTACTTGAAAGGAAGAGAAAGAGAGTGAGAGAAGGAGAGACAGAATATGAATGAATATGAGATAGAGATCTTCTATCCTCTGGCTTATTCCCCAAATGGCCACAGCAGCCAGGGCCTGGCTGAAGGTAGAAAGCCGTAACTCCATCCTGGTGTCCCACACAGGTGGCAAGGGCCCTTGTGCTTGGAGGCCACCCTCTGTTGCTTCCCAGGTGCATAGCAGGGAGGTGGATTGTAAGTAGAGCAGCCAAGACTCAACGCAACATTCATCCATTGTGTCACTGCCAGCACTCCATGCATGTCTATTTGTTGAAGAATAGCTACATCTCCTTCTCATTGATGAACACTTTAAACAACATAGTAATTTAATATTTTATGTTATTATGTATTGTGATAAAAATAATACATTAAATTGTTTGCAGATACTTTTATCTATTGATGATTTATATATTCAATCTGCATATGTAACACATGTAAACATACTTCTAAAAAGTCTTTCCATAATAAGTGTGCTAATTACCCTGGCTTAGTCTAATCCAGATATACATACATGAATCCAAACATCACCTTCTGCTTCATGGTATGTACAATTACAGGGTGTCAATCAAAAATATAAATTTCATAAAAAGCTTTCTAGAATCATAGGTAATTAATGTAAATTTTTGATGGGTAATTACCTTGAACAAATTGAAAAATCAAGAAGTTCTTCTGCAGCATTTAAACTCATTTAAACTGAAATAAATCATTTTCCCTATTGGGGAACATTTTTCTTTCAAGATTTGTTTATTTGAATAGCAGATTCACAGAGAGGGAGAAAAAGAGACACAGAAAGAGATAGAGAGATCATGGGGAAATTTTTTCATTAGGGTAAAGGCTAAGCTAATGTTAAAATTAAAAAACTCTCAAAAATAACAGTGACAAAATTTGTCAAAGATGAATTCTTTATCATATAACAGCTCAAGCATAGTCAACCAAGGACAGTTGCAGCACAGAACGCAGGAGTCATGCCTTTCTTTCTTGTTCTTTTCTACTTCATGGCTCCAGATGGTTGCTGTAACTCTGCCAGCACATCTGGATTTCAGCTCCTGGGAAGGGGAGGGAGGGACAGTGGAGGGTAGGATTTCTCTCCAGGCCTGGTTCCGTTGGGGAAATCCTACACACCAATTTCACTGGTACCTGTTTGGCAAGGATTTCTTGGCATGCATTCACTCAGAGGGGCAGGGAGATGTATGTGTCTCTACAGCTAAAATCAGAAGTTCTGTTGCTAACACAAGGGAAAAATGGATATTAGTTGAAAACAAGTAGTTTCTGCTATAGGAATGTCAGAATGTAGTTTAGAAGTCTTAGACAAAGATGTTTGCCTAAAATGTTAGTGCACCATTTAGAATAGTTTCTTTAAAAAAAAAAAAAGATTTATTTATTTGAAAGTCAGAGTTACAGAGAGAGAAAGGAGAAAAGGAGAGACAGAGATCCTCTGTCCAGTGGTTTGCTCTCCAGATGGCTACAACAGCTGGAGCTGGGCCAGGCTGAGGCCAGGAGCAAAAACTCTGTCCAGGTCTCCCCTATAGGTTCAGGTGCCAAAGCACTTGAACCATCTGTGGCTGCTTTCCCAGCTACATTTGCAGGTAGCTGGATGGGAAGTAGGAAGCAGAGCAGCTGGAACTCCAAACCATGTGGGATGCCCACAGTGCAGATGGCGGCTTTACCCGCTATGCCACAGTGCCAGCCCCAATTTAGAATTTTTTATACTGAAAACACCAAGTGATGTAATTGAAAGTGGTGTATACTATAAGAACATTTTTTAGCTGAAACAAGGATAGCTATGACATGATCAGTTATTACAAATATTTATTTGTTTATTTGATAGGCAAAATGACAGAAAGGGAGATGGTAGGAGAAAGAGGGAGAGAGAAGAGAGAGGCAGGCGGTAGGGAGAGATCCATCTTCTCTATCTGCTATCTGTTGGTTCACTCCCCAAATAGTCACAACAGCCAGGGTTTGTCAAGGCCAAAGCCAGCAGCCAGAACTTCAACCAGGTCCCCCATGTGGGTGGAGGGTCTCAAGCACTTGGGCCACCATCTGCTGCCTTCCGAGGCATAGTAAGAAATTGGGTGGGAAGTGGAGCAAATTGGCTCTCCAGTGTGGGATGATGGAATTGAAAGTGGTGGCTTAACCCACTGCACCACTATGTCAGCCCTCAAGATTGGCTACTTTGACTCAGGAATTTTATCAAGGATATACAGTTTTCCTTGATCTCCACTTGACATCCTCAGCAAGATTGTCACTTAAAATTTTGTCTTCATGGTTACAAATGGCTACTGTAGCTCCAGGCGACACCTTTTCAGAAAGCCATGCCCAAATGTAGGAAGCCCATTCTTTATTTATTTACCTTTCTTTGCTCCCTTATTTTAAAATCAGATAGAAAAAATTGTTTCTGTTGTCTCCCAGATTCCTTATAGGACTGAATGAAAAACTATGAGTCACACATTTTTTGTCTTGGTTGCAGGAAGTGTTAATATATTCTAGAAAAGAAAATATTTAGGAAATTATGCTTGAATAACATTAAAAATCTCAACCACAATTAGGTTATGTAATTCATAAGCATATATATATAGAAATGCATTTGATGTTTACTTACATTTCAAAAACAGTTCTAATGTGGAAGCTATTATTAAAAAGAGAAATATTTTATTTCTTTTTTTTAAAGATTTGTTTATTTGAAGGCAGAATTACAGAGAGAGAGAGAGAGAGAGATCTTCCATGTACTGATTCACTCCCTAAATGGTCACAACAGGCAAGGCTGGGCCAAGCTGAAGCCAGGAGTTAGGAGCCAGGAGCTTCACCCCGCTTTCCCAGGTGGATGCAAGGGTCCAAACAGCTGGGCCATCTTCTGTTGCTTTTTCCAGACCATTGGCAGAGAGCTATATTGAAAATAGAGCAACCAAGAATTGAACTGGCACCTAGATGAGATTTTGATACTGCAGGTTAATGTCTTAACTCGCTGTGAGAGTTAAACATATATTTATTAATTACCACAAATCAGGGAGAACATTGCATTTGGGGGACTGGCTTATTTCACTAAGTATAATGTTTTCAGTTGGATCCATGTTGTTGTAAATGACAGGATTTCATTTTTTTAAGCACTGTGTATTATTCCATGGCTTACATATACCATAATTTCTTTACCCAGTCTTAAGTTGACAGGTATCTGGGTTGATTCTGTACCTTAGCTATTGTGAATTGAGCTGCAGTAAACATGGATGTACAGAGATCTCCTTCATATGCTGATTTCATTTCCTTTGGGCATATTCCCAGGAGAGGGATGGCTGCGTCCTATGGTAGGTCTGTATTCAGATTTCTAAGGTATCTCCTTACTGACAATGACTTACTTTCAATTTACTTTATAATTAGAAGTTTACTACTACATTAAATAAAAAATTCAACAAAGAGTAAATAGAGAAACCACTGTTATTCAAATAGTATAGACAGGCACTATAAACAATAATCAAATCTCAAAATGTCACTTTTGCTATATACATCACTTCTTTTGTATTCTGTGTATTAGTAACCATAAGTCAGGGAAAATATATATTTGTCTTTTGGGGACAGGCTTCCAGTTGCAACCATTTTGTTACAAAAGGCAGGATTTCATTCTTTTTTATGACTGAGTAGAATTCCATCATGTATATATACCACATTTTTGTTATTCAGTAATCAGCTGCTGCTATAAACATAGGGGTATAGACAGCTCTTTCATATGCTGATTTCATTTCCTTTGATTCCCTCCAACAGTGTATTAGGGTACCTTTTTCATATATCCTCACCAGTATTTGTTATTTTTTGTTTTTGTATGATAGTCATTCCAGCTGGGGTGAGGTGAAACCTCATTGTGGCTTTGATTTGCGTTTCCCTGATGGCTAGTGATCCTGAGCATATTTTTGTGTGTTTGTTGGTTATTTGTATTTCATCATTTCAAAAATGTCTGTTCATATTCTTAGCTCATTTCTTAACTGAATTGTTTGTTTTGTTATTGTTGATACTGGATATTAGTCCTTTATCAGATGTATAGTTTGCAAGTATTTTCTGCTGTTCCATCAGTTGCCTCTTCACTGTGGAGTGTTTCCTTTGTCATGTAGATGCCTCTTAGCTTGATGCAATCCCATTTGTCTATTTTTGCCTTTATTGCCTGTGAAGCTGGTTTCTTATCCAAGAAGTCTTTGCCTACGCCACTGTCTTGAAATGTTTCCTCTCTGTTTGCCTCTAGTAATTTGATGGTTCTAGGGTTTAGATCACTGATCAATTGTCAGTTGATTTTGTATAGCGTGTAAGGTAGGGATTTAGTTTCATACTTTTGTATGGAAAAATCTGATTCTCCCAACACCATATGCTGAAGAGACTGTCCTTTCTTCAGGGAGTGATTTTAGCCCATTTGTCAAAGATTAGTTGGTTGTGTATGTGTGGATTAATTTCTGGGGTCTCTTATTTTTTCCATTGTTCCACATGTCAGTACCAGATTGTTTTGAATAACTGATCTGTAGTATGTACTGAAATTCTGAATTATGATGCTTCCACCTTTATTTTTATTGTCTTAAGATCGTTAATGAATGAAATCTGTTTGTGGCCTTATATTATGGTAGTAATGTTATTTTTAAATTTCAGTATATGTAGTCTCACATATAATTTTCCTGTTATAATAATAGTCACAAAATATGAATTAATCAGTAATTTCTGAAAATTTTCATTTTTGAAATCACTGTTTAATCTGATTTAATATTTTGTAATTTACATAGTTTAGGAATAATTGTCTTTTAGATATATATATATATGCATCAATAACACCAAGGTAAATAAAATTATTACTCCATATTATTTTAAAGAAAAATACAAAGTCTAAATACACTTGATCTTAGCCAAAAGGCTGAGAAGTGATAGAGAAGAGTAAATAAAAGAACTTAAAAATCATGAAAGAATGTGTGTAGGAGGAGAAAAAACTCACACTAATTATACTCTTGAAGTATCTTTACCCATAGGTCAAACGGTTTGCTATTCCTCTTTATCTTTGTCTTAATTTTGCTGACCTCTGGCTTTGAGCTAAGAATGCTGGAATAACAAGAAGGCAGTCTCTTTTGTTTTATTCATTGAACACACTTAAGGCTATTTTGGGAATAGATCTATCAGAAGTGTAAAGAGATCCTGTTTCTTGGGGTGGGAGACACATGCACATCTTTACCATTAACAGTTGAGATTGACAGTATGATTTGCGAGGCAAATGTAAATGTATTCAAAGGTGGAGAGTTACAGAACGATAGCACTGCAAATGATGACCATTGGATTATTTTGTAAAAGGTTTATTTATTTATTTATTTATTTATTTAAAAGGTAGAGTTAGAGGATGAGACATAATGAGAGCTCTTCCATCTGCTGAGTCACTTCCCAAAGGCTGCCTTGTCCAGGGCTGGACCAGACTAAATCCAGGCGCCTGGAGCTTTTTCTGGGTCTCACATGTGGATGACAGTGGCGCAGTCACCACAGTGTTTCCCCTGATAGTTGGATTATTTGAACTGGTCACGCCTTTAGTACAAGATTTCTTGTGGCATCTCCAAAAGCTTCAGTGCACTGGTTTAAAAACTCTGCTGTACATCACATGTATTTTTATGATACTTGCCAACTACTTAAAATGGTGACTTTCATAAATATGACTGTTTCTGTGACATTTTACATGTCATATTCACAGTCTCAGGTTTTTTTATTATTTCATTTCTGCCTAAACATGTATCTTTATCTCTTGTTTAAAATAGTACCCGAATTACAAAATAACTGTGTTTGTATGACTTTAGGCAAATTGGCATTTGATTATTATAAATAATGGATTGTAGTCTCAGCTGTAGAACGGCATTATTGGAACAAAATTTGGTGGAAATTACATTGTCTGAAATCTGCAGACAGGTCGTGGCACTTAAGAGTAGGTAAACAACAGCACACAGCGCAGTAATTTGTTTGGATTAGCCCAAGAAGCTAGTCCTAATAATGGTTGTAAAATTATAAAGCAGCATTCAGCACTCTCATTTCATGCTATGTATTTAATACTGAAGTCAAAACATATTGAGTTGACCAAAAGATAAGTAAATTCTGTCCTATAGATTAAGTAAGTGCATAAAGCTGAACTAAAGTGAGGAATAGTGTTTACACTCCGGGAGATTACATTCATAATATATGGAACTGAAATTGCCCTATAGAAGTCATGCATAAGTCATATCATTATTTGGCCTGATTCTGAGAATGTCCGCAGGTACACTTTTAAATTTCTTAGAATTGACGCTTGTTTAAATCTAGTTCTCCTACTATACTACTAACATTGGGTACAGCATAAAATCACCAGGTGCAGTGCTAGATTTTAATTTCTAGAATGCGAGAAATAGCGCTGCAGTAGTATTTATTATAGAAGAAATAATGTGAATTCTTCTATTGTAATTGACAAAATGTGCTTTCAATATGCATGTTTATATGAGAATGCATTTTATATTAAATTCACTACACATTTTAAAAATATGTCTACTAATAAGTGTTCCTCTTACAAAAGAAGGCATGTATTCATTTTCATCTATCTATTTCCTATGATGATCCAGAGATTCAACTTAAGGAGTGCATTTGATATGTTAAGGAATCTGGGAAGTTCTGCATCACAGCCTTCATACTTCTTTTCTTAATACAAGCTGACTTTTAACACTTTTTGAAGAAATGAAATTAAAATGTATTAAATGCAAAGCATGTTGAAATCCATGTAAAACATTTTGAAATCCATGTATACTCTTCATAAGTATGTAGTTCCCGTGAACTTTTTGAATATTTCTCTTATTTCATATAGACTTTATGGATGAGATCATTTATCATACTTTGTTTTATCAAATGACCAAGAAGGATGTCATCATCATCATCCTCATTATCATAATGCAAAATAATTTTTTTTATTCTTTTGACAGGCAGAGTGGACAGTGAGAGAGAGAGACAGAGAGAAAGGTCTTCCTTTGCCATTGGTTCACCCTCCAATGGCCACCGCGGCCAGCGCGCTGCAGCCGGCGCACCTCGCTGATCTGATGGCAGGAGCCAGGTGCTTCTCCTGGTCTCCCATGGGGTGCAGGGCCCAAGCACTTGGGCCATCCTCCACTGCACTCCCTGGCCACAGCAGAGATCTGGCCTGGAAGAGGGGAAACCGGGACAGAATCCGGTGCCCCGACCGGGACTAGAACCCGGTGTGCCGGCGCCGCAAGGCGGAGGATTAGCCTATTGAGCCATGGCGCCAGCTTGCAAAATAAATTTTAATCCATTAAAATACTTTAACAATGTACAGAAAAAGAATGAATACAATAGCTTTCATTTTCAAAGTTTTTTGTTATCTGATTCTTATAAGAATGCATTTTTATTTTCCCTCTCCTTCCTTTGCTGATTTTTATGTTTTTCTTCTAAGAACTTTCATTCTCTCTTCTCTTTTCCTTTCTCTCTCTGCTTCTCCAGTCATTATTCCCCAAGAATAAATTGCCAGTATCCGAATATATTTTTATTCCGCTCAGTTATTTTAAAGTTTGATCAGAAGCCTTACTAAACTATGCATCAAGAGCTGAAATTTAGCTGTGTGATTATAGCTGGTGAGCCCAGGCACCCCGCAGCGGGTTGGCTTCTGTTGATGGGCTGTGTTTGGGATGAAGGGCCCTTCAGAATGCGATTCCAAGAGGATACGTTTTCTCTTGTGTCAACTGAAAGTTCCAGGGACTCTTTTAAATAATTTGGTTTTAAATCTATCGTATTTAAAATGAAATGGCATGTTATATCAGCAGAATCACCGACTTTCTTCCTTTGCTTGTAGGTTAGCGTTGTGATTGTGGTCCCTGATGATGGTGAAATCAGCAAGCCAAGATTGCATTTGACCTTCTTTTGCTCTTTGGTATCTGCTAATTCTCTGATGACTTTGCTCTTCATAGCTGTTATCAGTTGTAATATTATATGTGTGCTATGCCAGTAAAAATGCTTACATAAGAAATATATAGCAAAGATGTTTGTTGGGAATACTCTGTGGTATATCTGGTGACTAATGGAGGCCCTTGCCTTTTCATTGTAAGCATTTCCAGTTGTTCTTTAGAGTTTTAAATTTTTTAACCTATGGATTGAGTGCCATTGAAATCTAATAGGGCGTCCTTGAACAACGTAAAGACCTAGATTTATTTTTAGGCAAGGAGTAGATAACATTGCATTTCTTTGAATATGTAGATATTCAAAGCTGCTCATCTCCTTTAAGCAGGATTTCAATCTATGAAGTAAGAGAATCTCTTTTATACATTCTCCTTTGCATCTTTAATTTTTCAAGCAAGCAGTGAGTATTTGGATTAGGCTTCCTCATGTTTTAATTAAAGTCTACTGAGTAAATCCCACATTTTGGAGCTAAGGCTGTCTTCTAGAAAGATCTAGAAATAATAACAAATATATTTCCTTGTCCATAGGATAATCACATAAATACTTAAAGGTATCTTTTAGCTGGGCTATAAGTCACATATTGTGTTAAACATACTATATACTGTATAATTTTCTTGTATTTTTCATGGCTGTATAATCATTGTTTCTCTTATTTGTAGGATTTTTCTAAGATCTTTTTCCTTAGAATTAGAAGAATGCTCATAGTTTGGAGTAATGTGTACAGTAAGTATAGAAAAGCACAGAAAATAAAATTTTCTATGATTTTATCCCACAGTGATAACCGTAGTTACCTAGGTTGGTACTTAAAGTTGTTACTGTTTATTTTATCCATGTTGCCATAGGTTGGGTAGTTTTGCTGGGGACTACTTTCTGGAATCATATTTGTGAGCCCTGAGGGGCAGTGGGAGAAGCTGACCTCTGAACTCATAGCAGAAGTCTCAGTCACAGGAGGAACTGTGGAGTTAAAATGACTCTAAACAAGGAGTTTAAGAACACCAAATGATTTCATCATAGTGCCATTTTGATATTCTTGTTTTCAAGAGTAAAATATACTTTTCTACATTCATGATCCATTTCCACGGATATTAATGGTAATTAAGAAAAGTCATACACATAGCATTTTTTTAAATATAGAAAGGCAGAGACAGAGAGAGAAAGAGAGATTTTCCACTTGCTGGTTCACTCTGCAGATGGCTTCTGTGGCCAGGAGCTTCTTTTGGGCCTTCCATGCGGGTGCAGGGGCCCAAGAACTTGGAGCATCCTCCACTGCTTATAGCAGAGAGCTGGATCGGAAGTGGAGCAGCCAGGTCTCCAACCAGCGCCCATATGAGGTGCCAGCACTGCAGGCATCGGCTTTCTGCGCTATGCCACAGCACCAGCCCTCATAGAATATTTTAAAATGTAAAATAAAGGTAACCCAACACAAATGAACGTAAGATATGTTCTTTATTCAGCAACTTAGTCAGGAGCCTTACAAAGCTCATTAGGTGAGCTTGGGCATGGAAATAGGTAATTTATTGATAAAATATTATGTTTATATTATTTAATCACTTTAACTTTATTTAAATTACTTACAGAAATTTATTCCACCTGGAGTTTATGTTTCTTTTTTTTTTTCTGATAGAAAGCAATTAAAACATTAGGGTACTTCAAAGCAATTTATGGTTATGTAACTTTTGAGTATTTATTCATGAATTTAAAATTAATGAACTGTAGATGTCTCACACTTAAATTTCCAGTAGTTGATTGTCACTCTCTTTACAACTTCACTTACCTTATAATTACTGGCCCATGTTTTCACACACCATAAGGCTTATAAATTAAAATTAAATTATAAATTTTATAGGCAATAACCATGTCTGTCTTTTATTATCATTTTTGATAGCCTTGAGTGTATTCCTAAATCTATGACATTGAAATCAGTGAATTGATAAAGTTGTATACAGTTCTGTAAATTCAGGTAGATTTGGAACTTAAATGTGGGAGTTTTACCTTAAGGTAACACCTTAAGTCACACCCTTGTGAAATCCTCCCCCTTAGAAGGTTAGAGAAAATCTGTGATGTGCTTTCTGATGCTAAAATTTGAAAAAGGTGGTAAGATGCCATTCCCATGATTAGGTTCAGTGGCAGGCATTGTGGAATGATCACAATTATTTAAGACTCCACTTTGGCAGGCTGCATGGGGAGGGTCTCCCACTGGCTTGGGGAAAGTATGTGAGAGGGCCTTTGAGAGAACCATGTGACAGCTGCCAGACGTCTCTAGGAGCTGAGTGCACCTTAGTGATATTCAGTGAGATAATGAAGATCTCTGTACTACCATGACAAGGAAGTGAATTCTGCCAACAGCTGTCCAACCTTGGAAGAGAACTTGAGTTACAGAAGGGTGCAGCCGGCTGACACCTTGATGTCAGTCTTTTGGAACCCTGACTGGAGAACCTCCCTAAGCTATGCCCATCCTGACACATGAGTACTGTGAGATAAATACCTGGGTATTATTTTAAGCTGTTAAGTTTGTGTTTAATGTGTTAAATGAGAATAGATAACTGATAAACCAAGGAAATTAGCTATAGCAGTTTTATAGAGCTTAAGAAGAAAAAGTAACAAAAGCACAAGCAATTGAATTGCAAGATAATAAGGGTGTTTTGATATATCCAGATACAAGATTGCTCAGTCATTAAACATTCTCTAATAATTCTTGTTTTTTCTTTAAAGTTTTTTTTTTAAATTATTTGAGAGGTAGAGTACAGATGGAGAGAGGGAGAGACAGACAGAAAGGTCTTCCATCCACTGGGTCACTACCCAAGTGACTGCAGTGGCTGGAGCAGGCACCGCAGGTGGAGGCTTAGCCTACTAAGCCACAGCACCTACCGCTTTTGGTTTATTTTTATATGACTGAAAAGAGGTTGCAAACCATGTGCTCCATATAGAATATTTTTTTTTCATAGAAAATTGATGGGATATGCACTAAACATGGAGAATAGGTTAATGGTAATCTAAAATTCCTTTGGGAGGGACCTTAGCAAATCAATGCAATAGGAGGTTCCCTACCAGTATCCTTTCACAGAAGTGATAATTAAGCAGTCCTCTATGAGCAGAAGTGCCTTTAAGGGAGCTTTGAGATCCTGTGATCTGGCTCTAGGCTGCTTAGCTGTGGTTCAGTAATAGTGCTGTCCACCCAGGAAACTAGCAGAAGGCACACCGGTCCATTGCCACTTGAAGCAGGCCTTCAGACTTCAGTCTTGGCTCTGGCCGTGAAACAGGCCTGCAACTCAGTTCCACAACATACAAGCTGTGGTCCAGGGTTAATGATACCAAGCTAGGAGTCCACCCAGTCTCTCCTCCTCCCAGAGACCTGTGTGAGTCCTGCTAAGAATCTTGTCCTCTCAAGAACCGGTTTGTGAACCCTGAAGCAGTCACTTTCCTCCAGTGATAGCCTTTTTGATCTGGGTACCTGAGGATTCCAAGTATACCCAGGGACTAGGCAGGATCCGCATCCACTGGAATCCACCGACTATGGAAGTACAGCCAACTAAGCGGCAGCAGTGTCACCTGGCATCAACACCACTGGATTGCAGTGCTGGAGACCTAGCGGGGGGTTGTTGTCATCTGTCGAAACACTCTGTAAAGACTGAAAGTGGGGTTAGCACCTTGGAATGCACAGACACTGATGCAAGGATATATGAATCATAGAGTCAGGCAAACTGGTAGGACGGAAGGAAACTAATGATGCTGTAGTGACCAAACACAGCAAAATGGAAGTCTATGAATTGCTGGACAGATAATTAAAAATACTCCTCTTAAGCTCAATGGCATGCAAGAGAACACAAAGAAAATCAGGACAATACATAAACAAAATAGAAAGTTCAATACAGATAAAAAACACAAATGAGAAACAGATAGTGAAATAGGAAAATACATTACAAAAATTAAAACTTTAACAGAGAGCTTTAACTGCAAAACGAATCATGCAAAAGAATCAGTGAACTTGAAGACGGGCCATTTAAGATGAACCAATTAGCAGAACAAAAAGACAAGAGAATGAAAAACAATAAAGAAACCATATTGGGCCTATGGGACATCAAGAAGCAAATGAGATTATGCAGTGTGTTTTTTCAGAAGGAAAGGAGAGAGAACCCTCCTGAGATTATCTGTGGATTTCTTAACACAACGCTTGCAGTCTGAAGGGATTGGGTCAATATATTAAGACTATTGAAAAAAGGAAAAAAATACTTCCAGCCAAGAATACTATACCTGATAAAGCTTAGCGTATAAAAATCACTGTTAACTCATATTCAACATCAGAATACAGAGGTGGTGGGCCATTTTGTTCTGCCAAGGACCTTTGTATATTTACAACATCATTTGCAGTTCATCCAAAATTATCCACTTAAAAATAGCTAGAAATTTTAAATAACCTGTCTTTTGTTGTTGATGTTAAATAGTAAACACCAGTAGTGATCAAGAACACAGTAATTACACATACTATACCGAGGGATTTCTTTTTTAATTCATCTTTATGAAGATTGAGAATTCATTCCTTGTGTTTAAAAAGGACTGTTTAATTGAAAAATAAACATTGGTGTACAAAAAAAAAGAATAGCCTGCTATAGATTTCCCGAATCTCTAGTCCTGCCTTTGGTTGCCTCGCAGGGCCAAACCAAATGATTTTGTGGGCTTTATGATGTGGCACATGAGCCAGATAGTCCCCACTCCTATTCTAGTATATTAATGGTGACGTGTAAGTTATGGTGCGTGGATCACTTTTAACTTTAATAAGATAGTTAATAGTAATGACATGGCTGGCGCCGCGGCTCACTAGGCTAATCCTCTGCCTTGCAGCACCGGCACACTGGTTTTAGTCCCGGTCGGGGCACCGGATTCTGTCCCGGTTGCTCCTCGTTCCAGGCCAGCTCTCTGCTGTGGCCAGGGAATGCAGTGGAGGATGGCCCAAGTACATCAATTGCATATAAAATTTCTACATTTTACTTTTCCCCTTCCACATACCTTTGTGGGCTGCTTCTTGATGAGCCTTGTTAACCAAGTGCCCAAAATAGTTCCCGATGACTTCGAGACCACGCTCAACAGCAACATCAATGACTTGCTGATGGTGACCTACCTGGCCAGTCTCACACAGTCACAGATCTCCCTCAGTGAGAAACTTGTAAACCTGTGAACAGGCCTCAAGCAGCACTCCTGCCAGTCTGGTGTCAGCCCTGGGACTCAGAATGAAGTGGAGGAGAAGCAGTGTCTTGTGGTATTGAGTCACCTGAGTCAGTCCACTGCTTGTGACTAAATAAACATAGCCTACCTTTTGTAAATGAAAATGGCCCTGCACCCCATGGGAGACCAGGATGAGTACCTGGCTCCTGCCATCGGATCAGCGTGGTGCGCTGGCCCGCAGCGCGTCGGCCATGGCGGCCATTGGAGGGTGAACCAACGGCAAAGGAAGACCTTTCTCTCTGTCTCTCTCTCTCACTGTCCACTCTGCCTGTCAAAAAAAAAAAAGTAATGACAGCTTCAATAATTGGTAAATGGATACACAATTGAAAAAGATGTAAAGTATGATATCAGTAGCACAAAAGTATGTGGAAGGGGAAAAGTAAAATGTAGAAATTTTATATGCAATTGATGTTAAGTTGATTAAAGTAGTTGGTAATACCAAGTTATTTTCTGTAAGCTACATGATATCCACAATGTACAAATCTATAGTAGATGCAGAAAATATAAAGAGAATGGAATTGATCCATGTGAAATTGTAAAGAGGAGAAGAAAGGCCCCAAGGCACACAAAACAGGCAGAAAGTAGTTAACATGATGCAATAGTAAGTTCTTACCATTGCCAATGATTTTACTTCAAGAGGACCACGTTTGTGTGGAGTAGCTGAATGGAAAAAGATCCAATTCTGTTGTGCCTCTTGGTCTGTGAGATTTACAGAGACTGGAAGTGAAGGGACAGAGAAAGATATTCCATACAAATGAAAGCTTCAGATAGCAGGATAGTGATAATTATATCAGGCAAAATCAACATTAAGTCAAAATCTGTTAAAAGACATAAAACCACAATTGTATAAAGGTAATGAGATCCTTTCATAAACGGGATATAAAAATAATAAATATATGTGTATATAATATCAGAGCACCTGAACATAAAGCAGATGTCAACTGAATTGAAGAGAGAAATAAATAGCAATGCAATAAAAGTAGGGGACCTCAGTACCCCACTTTAAACAATGGATAGATCATTCAGGCAGAAAATCACTAAGGAAACATTGGACTTGAATAGCAGTATAAACTAGATGGACCTAAGACACACATACACAATACTATATCCTACAGCATTAATTTTATTTGTAGAATCACACACACACACACACACACACACACACACACACAGAAAGAAAGAGAGAGAGAAGGGGAGGGGGAGAGAATAGAGAGCTCTCATCCATTGGTTCACTTCTCAGATGCCTGCAAATGGCCAGGGCTGGTCTGGCACTGGAGCCAGGAGCTGGAAACACAAACCATCTCTCATATCAGTGGCAGGAACCCAGCTACTTGAGCCATCACCACCACTTCTCATGGCCTGCATCTGGAGGAAGCTGGAGTCAGGAGCTGGAGTCAGAAACTGAATCCAGGCACTCTGATGTGGGACACTTATGTCTTAACTGTAGGCTAATGCTCACCTCCAGAATATGCATTCTTCTGAAACTCATACAGAGTGTTTTCCAGGATAGTTAGTAGGAGTATGTTGGGTCACAAAATGAGTGTTAACACATTTAAGAAGGCTGAGGTCATCTCAAGTATCTTCTCCAACCACAACCTAATGAAACTAGGCATCAAAACTGGATAAAATTGAGAAATTTCCAAATGTGTTGTAATTAAACAACATAATCTTGAGCAACCAGTGGAATAAAAGAGAAATGAAAAAAGGAAATCAAACAGTAGACAACGAAAATATATCAGAACTTAGGAGTGGTAACGAAAGTGGTTTGAAGGAAATTTATTACATTAAATGTCTCCATTAAGAAAAAGCAGATAGTTCAAGAGTCTCAATCCAGTTTGTGTTGGTATAACTTAATATCACAGACTGAGTTATTTATAAAGAGAATAAATGTACATCTTACAGTGTAAGAGACCCTATCTGTGTGTAGTATTGTGTAATTAATTGTTCCATTTGCTTTTATGTCTCTGAAGGATATGTATCTTAAAGAGACATGCTAGATACCACTTCTCTATTATTCTTTGTCCTCTTTCCAATGTTAGTATCATCTGTTCTTATGTCTTTCAAACTTCGTTGTAAAAATGAGAAGAGTATGGGGCTGGCGCCGCGGCTCACTAGGCTAATCCTCCACCTGCAGTGCCGGCACACCAGGTTGTAGTCCTGGTCGGGGCACCGGATTCTGTCCCGGTTGCCCCTCTTCCAGGCCAGCTCTCTGCTGTGGCCCTGGTAGGCAGTGGAGGATGGCCCAAGTGCTTGGGCCCTGCACCCTCATGGGAGACCAGGAGAAGCACCTGGCTCCTGGCTTTGGATCAGCGGGGTGCGCCGGCCATGGCGGCCATTGTGGGGTGAACCAATGGTAAAAGGAAGACCTTTCTCTCTGTCTCTCTCTCTCTCACTGTCCACTCTGCCTGTCAAAAATAAAAAATAAAAAAAAATTAAAATTAAAAAAATTCCTTTGAAAAAATGAAAAGAGTATGGGGCGTGTGTTGTATTTGAGGATGTGTATGTATAGTCTAAAAACAGTACAAAACAAGAGTACCTCCCAGCTGTAATTAATACAGTTTGTTAACTATGTAGGCATTAAAATCTTGGATGAAGGCCAAAGAAAGAAATTAGATAACATTTTTGTTTTCATTTAAAAAACAGAGTTGTCATTAGTTTCATAGTTAAGATGCCTGTGTTGCATGATGGATGCCGGTATTCAGCTCTCAGGTCCATCTCCTATTCCCTCTATCGCAGATCCTGGGAGGTGGTGTAGCTGCATATATAACTGGGTCCCTGCTGCCCAAGTAGAAGAGATGAGGATTGAGTTCTGGGCTCCTGGCTTATGGCTTTGGCCTGGTCCAACTCTGACTTGCAGCATTTGGGGAGTGAACCAGTAGATGGGAGGTTCCTCTGTCTCCATGTCTCCCTTGCTCACTGTCCAATAAAAATTAATGAGAACAGGTCATTGGGGATAAAAGTGGGTAAAAATGCTGTTTTAAAACCATCCTGAATTGTTTTGTTCCTCACTGAACTCAATGATAGGTAATTGTCTTTAGATTTACTTTCTGCTAGCAGTTACATTTTTTTCCTGCAATTGTGTTGTTAGGATTTAAATTCCAACGTGTGTGAAGGGGCAGCTGTTGTTTGTGAGGAATGCCCCTCCCACACTGTTGGTTTATGCAGAAATATGGAGAGCTCCAATCTGTTCTGGCTGTTCACGCTTCTTGTCCTCGATATGACTTCACTGACTACTGTATTTTTCTAATCAACTCAATTATTTGTGGGAGAAGAACCCACAGAGCAGATGTTGTTTATACAGGGAATCTTGACTCATGGCCACAACAGAGCTGTGGTTAATTCAGGGTTCGTTTTGGGTGAAGAAAGAGAAAAAGGAAGAGATGAAGAGAAAACAAACAAAGAATGCAGCCCAGAGAGGAGGTGCCATCGATTGGCAATTATCTGGGCTCAGGATGAGCCACTTGTTCTTGGGAGGGTGGGTGTCCTTAGAGGCAGGGATAGGGTGATAGATTCATCAATGGTGAGTATAGCACAGTAAACGATAAATGGATGAATGATATCAGTGGGGTGTCACTCTGAATATTTATTTAAAAGAAATGCCAACTCCTCTTCCCATATTCCTCATCCTAATGGACTTCTAGGACCATAAGAAAGTTCATTTTTTAAGAAAATATTTATTTATTTATTTATTTACTTGAAAGGCAGAGTTAGAGACAGGGAACGAGAGAGAGAGAGAGAGAGAGAGAGAGAGACCTTCCATCCATCGGTTCACCTCCCAAATGTCTGCAAAGGCTGGGGCTGGACTAGGCTGAAGCCAGGAGCCTGGAACTCTGTCTGGGTCTCCCACATGGGTGCAGGGACCCAAGCACTTGTCCCGTCTCTTGTGCCTTCCCAGGTGCATTAGCAGGGAGCTGGCTTGGAAGCTGAGTAGCCAGTTCTGGATACCAGCAGTCATATGGGATGCCAGAGTCACAGGTGGCAGCTTAACATGCTGAGCCATAACACAGGCCCCAAGAAGGTTCTGAAGATTTCTGCAGATTCCCATGAGCCCAACACTTTAGTGATCACTCCCACATTTTAGGTTCTGCTTTCACTGCATTCATTTAATATATTGACCAAGAAGTAGAACCCAAACTCTTCATTTCTAACCACTACCAACACATAAAACAAACCAAATATGTCTCACACAAGGCTGAGGAATGTAGCCAACATAGAAGGGTAAATTGAGTATCAGACATCTTTATTTTTAGAAATAATTTCTGTATTCACATTTGCTAGATAACTGTCCAGACTTCCGCCACTCACTGTTCAGCATCAAACTGTCATGAACTTCATGTTTAATATTTGAATGAGAGATTTCTTCAGTAGAAAGACTACCGATAACTAATTCTCTCAAGGCCTGGACTTCCTAATCAAGCATCTTGCAGGATGTCTTTCAATTCTGACTGTTCTTTCCTTAAGAGGAAATCTGGTGATGACTATTTTGTTTTACCACTTTTTAGACTGGTGATATGCTGGCAGAGTCAGTTATCAGTCAACAGGGCTTACAATTCAGGTTCTGTCCCGAGTTAGCAAATCTAATCCTCATTTCTCTGTTCTGTAAACTGCAGACAATAATAGAATTTATTTTATGGGGCAGCTCTGGTGCTTAAGGGAGTTAATTATGGGAAATTAATTTTCTGGTTTGTATAAATTCTTAATAAAAGAGAGCTGCTACTAAATCCCATCTGCATGTTGATTTTGCTGGATAGGACAGAGTATGTGTTATTACAGGAAAAATGACACATGGTGAGTTAGGGATATTTGAGACATAGGTGACAAAATGTGTGTTTCATTGGCCTTCTGTATTCCCATGAATTGAAATATTCCACATAGTTGATTGTCTCTGAATTGAATCTAGTGATATATTCTCTTGTCAGACTAAAGAGATGTTAATGCCCATATATGTATATGCGTATTCTTTTGGGGAAGTAGTCATAAGAGGGAAAAGAAATTAATTTCAAAGTCTCTTAAAATTAAAGCCTGTCTTTAGGGTATGTTCAATGTGCACATATAAAGGAAACTTTCTTTCAGTATATGTACTTTACAAGAACAAGTGGAAAATTAAGCAAGTTACCCTCACAGCCATTTTGATTTATGAGAGTCTTGGTGACTCATGAACCATTTGGGTTTCAAATAAATGATTCTGGCATGATATTCAGGAAGACTTTCCACCAGTGCTTTATGACAGTCTCCTATAAAAGTGTCTGTGTCTAGATGTCTCCTCTGTGTCTTCCTTCAGTGGGCCCTCTGGGTAATGTTAGGTTGAGTCTGTAGCCCTCGTGGCTGAGGACTGTTTGCTGCGATTGTTCTCCTAGGCTTTTGAACAATCTCTTAGTTACAGTCTGATAAATTGTGTGCCGCTTTTCATTCCATTTTTCAAAGGGTAGCTTTTATTATTCTGGGAATTCTTTTCTTTTAAGCAAACTACAGTCTTACATGGCTCTTGCACACTCAGATTCTTTATGGAATATGACATTGCTAACATCAATGAGTATCACAAGGCTTTTATTCTCTTTATTCCTATTTTGTTTCATTCAAGCTTCTTTATCATGAAAACTCTCCAATATTACATTTTACTAATATTTCTATGAAAATAATTTATTAAATGATAATTCATTAGAAATTCTTCCTGTGCATTTTGTTTTTATAAGGTATCATACTGGATATTTCTACCTAAATTTTGATTGGAAGTCATTTCATGTTTCTGAATTTGGTTGAATTTTTTTTTAAACTTATGAGAACTTTTTTTAAGGAAGTTTAAAGGAATGTTTTGGAAAGACGATTCTGTTGATTTTCTGTTGTGTACAACAAAGTACCTCCAAACTCAGTGTTTAAAACAATAAGTATTTATTCTTCAAATGCCTTTGGCTTGGCTGGGCTGGGCTCAGCCAAGTACTTTCTTCAGGGTATTGTGATTGTGGGGTCTCTTACTTGTTCCTGGAATTCTATGGGCTGATTGGATTTGCTGTGCTCCATGAGCTCTCATATAGAACCTGTAGAGCCTGCCATAATTAATGTAATGACCACAGAGCAAAGGACAACCAGAAACCTCACAGTCTCTTCACCTCTGTGCTCAGAAAGCAGCATACTGTCACGTCTGCCTTCACTCTGTTGGTTCAACAGGGTCACCTGGCCAAGACCAAAGTTAAGGAATAGGTACCAGTTCTTTGCCAATATTGAAACCATGGAAAGGAGGTGGGTACAGGAATATGCAAATGATTGAGATCATTACCACAATCCACCAAAGAGTAAGGAAGGAGATTAGAACTTCGCTATGTAATTGTGTAAGTTACACAGTTGTTGAATACATGTACAGTTGTTTTCATAATTGTAGCTTTCTACCACTTGTGATTTCTAAAAATATCTATGATCCTGGGAATTAGGAATAAATTTCTCTGGTTGTTGTCATTCTTTTGGCTCTAGAGAATTCCATTTATATTTGGCTCATATATAAATCTGAGATCTGATGGGGCAGGTAATGTTAGTTCTGGCTTCACATGATTGCACTCAGGTATGCAAAAGTTCCCTTATGATGGAACTGTAGACAGATATAGACTGTGGTTGTGTGTTGATGGTGAGAAAAACCTGAGCATGTATTGAAAATTTATAACCAAGGGAAAAAGCTAAGTTTGCCAGAATAGGCACACCATGTTCTCTAATAATTCATTAACCACATGAAATTTGCTAATATTTTATGAATTGTAACTCTGTACAATGAGTCTTTTAGGAAGTCAATGAAGGATAGATTAAAAGAAGATATATTATAAAATCCTGAAGTTCTATTTTTTTGCCATTATTGAATGTATTCAATAAACCTTTGTTGAACATCTGATATGTATGTGCTAGGGAGACCACAGTGGATACATTGGATGGTATTTTGATCCTGTGGAACCTACTCTGGCCGAGGAAGACAAGCATAAAAATGAGTATAAATTGGTTGGTTATTAGAGTGGGAGTTTAATGAGAAGGGTAAAGTGTGTCTCATTGTATCTGTTGATCAAAAAGAGTACAAGGCATGTGTAGCTTTTGAGTGTATCTTGAAAAAGGGAGCCTAAGAATAATCCATAGATTTAATTAAAGAACTTTCTAGTTAGAAGACAGGGCAAATGAAAACGTCCTAATTTTGAATAGTGGGAATTTGACTTACAAAATGAGGCCTTTGTAGCTAAAATGAAAATGAAACGACTGAGTGGGAAATTGCAGAATATAATGTCAGAATGGTTTCTAAGGAACTAGATCATGTAGACCCAGGCAAATATGAAGGGTCACATCATTGCAGAGAAATAGGAAGCTATTGGAACAATCCTGTGATCAAATTTTCTGGAAAGCAAAGAGCGGAAACATGGAGACAAGTTAGAAAATTCTTATAGTAGTATTGCCGATGATGGTTTGACAGTAATAGAAATAGTGAGACATTGTCCACATTGGGATATGTGTTGAAGGAGAGCCCACAGGATTTGCTCATGAATTCAATGTGAACCCTGGAAAGAGAGGAATCAGAGATGAATCTGCCTTGTAAAATTATGTATATATTTGAAAGGCAGAGTTACAGAGAAGGGAGGAGAAACAGGAAAAGAGATCTCTCATCCTCTGGGTCATTCCTCAAAGGGATGCAATGGCCAAAGCTGGGCCAGGCTGAAACCAGCAGTCAGGAACTGTATGAAGGTATCCCAAGTGGGTGGCAGGGGCCCAAGCACTTGGACCATTATCTGCTACTTTCCCAGGATATATTAGCAGGAGCTGAATCAGAAACAGAGCAGCCAGGACTTGAACTGGCACTCAGATATGGGATGCTGGAGTTGCCAGCTGTGGCTTCAATCCACTGTACCACACTACTGGCCCTGAGTGGCAGAAGGAGAGAGAGAAGAGAGAGAGAGGGAAGGAGGGTGGCTGAGAGAGCTAGAGAGCAAGAGTGCTCCAGTCATCGGGTTAATGCCCCAGATGCTCACCTTGGCCCCACGGCAGGGTCTGGAGTCAGGATCTGAGCACTCAATCCAGGACTTCCATGGGAGTGGCAGAAACCCAAGCACTGAGCCATCACCTCTGCCTCCCAGCATCCTCATTTGCAGGAAGTTGGAGTTAGGAGCTAGGGTTGGGAACTGAACTCAGCCCCACTAACATGGCATGTGGGCATCCAAACTGGTCTCTTGACTGCTAGGCCAAATGCCTGCCTCTGACTCAAATTTTTTTGTCCTACACATTTTAAGAATGGAGTTACCCTATAACAAGATGGGGAAGATTGTTGGAGGCACAGACTTACGGAGAGATTCAAGAATCTTTCATGGGACATTTTAAGTTTGAGATTTTAAGCTTGAGACACTTAAGTATGCCAGAAGGCTTATAGATGTGAGTTTGGAGTACTAAGGAGTCCATGGAACAAAGGCATAAATCTGAAAATCATTAGTCAATGGCTGGTTTTTAAAACAATGGAACTTATTTAAATCAGTTAATGAAATACTTAAGAATCAGTGCATGATAAATTGGTGCTGTTGGACATGATCCTAAGTTATTGTAAAAGGTTAATTAACACCAAAATAATTTGAATTGAAACTTAAGACTTCCCAATTTTGATGTGATAATAACATACCCATTTACTAAATCAAATCCTCTGTGGCCTGAAAATTTGTCACTTTTTTTTGTGTTTACAACAAAATAGTATCACTTACATGAATGTTATTATGCTAAAAATTCTAGGCCATGTTTTCCTGGTGTCTATCTGGTTGGCTTGCTTGCTTTCATTTATTTATTTAAATTCGTTTAAAAGAGATGGGGAGTGAGAAAGAGACAGACAAACAAACAGAGCTCCTATCCAACCTGCTGGTTCACTCCCCAAATATTTGAAATTGCTGAGGCTCAGCGAGGCAGAAGCCAGGAGCCAGAATCTCAACCCAGGTCTCTCACATGGGAGGCAGACAGCCAGCCAGTGGAGTTATCACCTGCGTCCACCATAGGTGTATGCTAACAGGAAGCTAGAATTGGGAGCAGAAACGAGACTCAAACCCAAGTGCTGTGATGTGGAATGCAGGTGTTCTGAGCAGTGGCGTAACTGCCATGTGAAATGCCCAGTGGTCAATATGCCTTCCTTTTTCAGTTAATTCATTCATTAATTTGAAAGGCAGAATTACAGAGAGAGGGAGAGAAAGATCTTCTATCTGCTGGTTTACTCCTCAAATGGCTGCAATGGTCAGGGCTGGGCCAGGTCTAAGGCAGCTTACTTACCCTGCTGTGAAACAACGCTGGTTCCTCAATCTGGCCTTTAAAAAATACTTGGATTGGTGCCTGCACTGTGGCACAGCGGGTTAGGCTGCCTCCGGCAGTGCTGGCATCCCATACGGGTTCTGGTTCATGGCCTGCCTGCCCCACATGGGATACTCCCATGAGGCTCCTGGCTCCTGGCTTCGACCTGGCCCAGCACTAGCCATTGTAGCCATTTGGTGGTGAACCAGCAGATGGAAGATCTCTCTCTCCTTTCCCCCCTTCTCTCTGCAACTCTACCTTTCAAATAAATAAACAAATCTATATATAAAAAAAAGTAAAATACCCGGATTGTTGAATTCAAAGTCAGGAATCTTAGTCAATCTTAGTATTTTTCTAGTGGCTAAAAAAATAATAGCTGGGTTGTTGATATTTAAAAAAATGCTGAAATATCATCGTAATTTGTCATTCTGTACATAAAAATGTGACCACCCCAGTGCTTCTTGACCCTCACGATTTCTTCCTTAGTAGAGCCTGCGTACTTATAGGGACACAACTTCTCTTTCTGGTTTCTCTTTAATATTTTCTCCTCATTGATAATGAACCTCAAGCTGCTGAGTCTGGCTTGACCTGACTCTAGGCTACAGGTGTTTGTGGGTATCTCACTGCCCTGGCTTTTCCACCACACACCCTTTTGGTGGGCATTCCTCAATGTCAGCTAATTCCTCTGTCAAGTTCATCTCTGTGTGAGCTAAAAAATCCCCAATTCTGTTTCTTCATCTCCACGGCAAATGTCCTTTGAACGGTCGTTGCTCAGAAGCTTTCCGGACAGTGTTTTTTAAAGACTTGGAGTGGGGGGAGGGGAGGTGCTGTGGGAGACCCGGAAGAAGCTCCTGTCTCCTGGCTTCGGACCCAGTGCAGCTCTGGCTGTTGCAGCCATCTGTGGGGAGCAACTCCGACTAGACTAAGTTACTGGAATTAAGACTTATTCTATGCATCTGCTCTCCCACAATATGGCGCTGAGAAGGGAGTAAACAGCTTCTACACAGCTGCCTTTCACCAACTTGACAAGCTGCAGGACCTGCTCCTGATTGGAGGAGAGCAGCGTACTCGGCGTGTGGGTAGCAGAGTTGGGATTGGTGGAAGAGGACTATAAAGGAGGAGAGAGACAACATGCACCAGGAACATCTATCTGAAGGAACACCTGAGCAGCCCCCGAGAGAGCCGGCTGGCGGTGTGCCGCTCCCCCACGGAAGTGGGGAAAGTGGCAGGGGGAACCGCCCTTCCACGGAGGTGGAAGGGTCGGTAGCCAACCCGGGAAGAACCAGCAGCAAACCCTGGGAGGGCCGAGCAGACAAAAGAACAGCGCAGGGTCCTGTGTCATTCCTCCGCGAAGAGGGGGAGCGACAGCCATCCGGGGAGTGAGCCAGTGCATGGAAGAGCTCTCTCTGTCTCTTTGTCTCTCGCTCTGTATGTCTCTGCCTCCAAATAAATAAATAAATCTTTTAAAAAAGAAAAGACTTGGAGTCGTTACTGCTTTTCTGAACTTCTCCTGATTCTTTTCCCAGAGCGTCCTCAAGGAGGGCTGGATTGTAACAGCTGTGCCCAATTTCATACAAGCTCCAGTTCTCAGGTCTGCCTGTGGGTCCAGGTTATTTAAACTAAACTTAGGAGATGCAGTCCCTGCAGGAAAGCCACAATTTCTTCTTGCAATGTACGATTTTGGGGGAATTAACCTTGTCCCTTCTCACTTTCTCCTCCCCACTCATGTGCTGATGCTAGTTTGTTAGCTATTCTGTGAATTATTTGATTCTTGCCATGACATTTGAGGTTTTATTTTTTTTAAAGATTTATTTATTTATTTGAAAGTCAGAATTACACAGAGAGCAAAGGAGAGACAGAGAGAAAGAGGTCTTCCATCTGATGGTTCACTCCCCAATTGGCCGCAATGGCTGGAGCTGCGCTGATCCAAAGCAAGGAGCCAGGAGCTTCTTCTGGGTCTCCTATGAAGGTGCAGGGGCCCAAGGACCTGGACCATCTTCTGCTGCTTTCCCAGGCCACAGCAGAGAGCTGGAATGGAAGAGGAGCAGCTGGGATTAGAACTGGCACCCATATGGGATGCTGGCATTGTAGGCAGCAGCTTTACCCACTACACCACAGAGCCAGCCCCAAGGTTTCATTTTTTTAAAACACAACAAAACACACAAACTTCTAAGGAAATAAGTAGATTCAAATAAATTTCAAATGCAGGGAAAGATGTTTCCTTATTTCTTTCAAGAGACTTATCTAGAATTCAATTGTGGCATAGCTAGGATGCCTGTCTTTTAAATATCATGAACATATCTTTATTAATGTACCATGCTATCATTCTGGTCTGAATATAGCAAAATGTTCAGTGTCCACTTCTTGTAAAGCTTAAAATAGGTGAAAATATTAGGTGAAATCAGTGTTGGTTAGGACAGTTCATGTAATTTTTATATTGAGATTATAAGATATCCACACTTGATAAATTAGGCAAGCATGTAGAACGTCCAAGAATGAGTAAAAGGTACTTGACTATAAAACAGATTCCCTGTGGGAAATCATTTGAACAACTCCAGGAGGTTTCTGTGGCCAGAACTGCCCAGGGAGAGAGTGGAAAGTGGATTCTTTCTTCTGTGCCCGCCCCAACGGTTTTCTACTGTTTGTCTGTAGTCCTGCTTGAAAACAGTAACTCACCAGGGCCTTTGATGGGTATAAAGTGTTACCACCTTCCCCTCCTGGGGTTCCTTCCTTCGGAGTGTCTCTGGACATCTTACGAACTGTCTTGGGTAAATTACAACAGTATAAATGATTCATATTCAAAAAGAGTTTTAGGTTTCATTAAACTTTGTTTTATAACTTTGTCAAACCAATGTTTAAGAAAGTTATACTGCCATAGTTCTGATGATCTGGGGTTACTTTAAAATTTCCTGTACGTGGGTGAAATGGTCATCTTTCTATTTTATTATTGTGTATAGCCCTTGGCTACATGCTCACTAAACTAGGATCTTTGCACTTTTTACTTGTTGAACTCTTTATTTGGTGGTGCATTAAGCCCTTGATTACAATGAGAATTAAAAATATGTTACCTTGAAAACTTAAAGAAGGAAGGAGGGGGGCAGAGAGGGAGGAGGAAGGGAATATCATTGTGTTCTTAGATTTTTGTCAGTGAACGACATTGAATCTGTTAAAAACTAAATAACTAGAAATTAATGAATCAATTAAGGAAAGAAATGTAAACTGAGGAGACAGTAAGTTTATCCTGGATTTACACTGAATCTGTTAAAAACTAAAAAATGAACAATTGATTAATGAATGAATGAATTAATTTAAACATGTTAATTGTTTGAGAAGATAGTAAGTGTATTCTGATGGGCCTTTATGCAATATGACTGGTGCTATGATGTAGTAGGCTAAGCCTCCGCCTGCAGTAATGGCATGCCACATGGGCGCTTGTCCAAGCCCTGGCTGCTCCTCTTCCCATCCAGCTTCCTGCTGATGGCCTGGGAAAGCAATAGAAGATGGCCCAAGGACTTGGGCCCCTGTACCCACATGGGAGACCTGGGAGAAACTCCTTGGCTTCTGGCTTCAGATTGGCCCAGCTCCGGTTGCTGCGGCCATTTGGGGAGTGAACAAGCAGGTGGAAGACCTTTCTCTCTGCCTCTCCTTCTCTCTGTTTGTAACTTTACCTCTCAAATAAGTAAATAAAATCTTAAAAAAAAGTATAGGGGCCGGCGCCATGGCACATTAGGTTAATCCTCTGCTTGTGGTGCCAGCATCCCATATGGGCGCCGATTCTAGTCCCAGCTACTCATCTTCCCATCCAGCTCTCTGCTGTGACCTGGGAAAGCAGTAGAGGATGGCCCAAGTCCTTGGGCCCCTGCACCCGCGTGGGAGACCAGAAGAAGCTCCTGGCTCTTGGCTTCAGATCGGCGCAGCTCCGGCCGTTGTGGCCACTTAGGGAGTGAACCAGTGGGTGGAAGACCTTTCTCTCTGTGTCTCCCTCTCACTGTCTGTAACTCTACCTCTCAAATAAATAAACTTTAAAAAAATAGTATAGAAACATTACATGATGCTCATATTTATGTACAATTTTATTTGTCAGTTAAAAATAAAATGCTTTAAAATTTTAATAAATATCTGTAGGAACCCCCTAAAACGATTCTGAAAAATAAATAACTAGATAGTTGCAAATCCTTTCAGTTGGCATTTGAATTTCTGTTCATCAAGTTTAATTAGCTAGGACATAATCCTTTATTATGAAGATTGGCATTTAAAGAACCTACTAAGCAATTCTCCTAGAAGCATCTAATAGAGTATGAAAGTTACATCAACTTGGAATATTGTGTGTTTTATTTTAAACATGTATTTTACATTGATATCATTCTTGTATGTCTTTGAAATCATGGTTATCACCTACTTTCTTAAATTGTACTAATTTCCTAAACTATAGTATAATTTTAAAAAAGTTTCTTGGAAACTCTTTCTCATTACATTATCATATATCTTTGAGTAAAAGTAAAAAAAGAACTGTATTTTAAATTATTTTCTGACACCGTGAATCACTAAATGTTAAAAGTTTGGATTGGGTTGCATAACAGTTGGTAGTAATACAATGTATGTTGGTCAGATGAGAAACATGTGTTGCAATACTTACTCACATGCAAAGTGAGAAAGATGTTGGAACTGAGATCATCAGTCTTATGGATGGGAATATCTGGTGACTTGGTTAAAAGTAATTTTTAATAACACTAAATTATCCTTTTGGTTTACAGTTAGAAGATTTTTTTCCATCTTAGACAAAGTCCAAGTCCACAAAGTGAAAAATATATTTAAATAAAAGAATATTGATTTATTATTTAGCTTTAGGATTTATATATTTGTTTATTTGAAAGTGTGACAGAGATAGGGAGACACAAAGAGGTCTTCCATCTGCTGATTCACTTTCCAAATGTCTGCACTGACTAATACTGGGCCAGAATGAAGCCAGGAACCTTCAACTGTCTCTGGGTCTCCAACATGAGTGGCAGGGCCCCAAATATGGGGTCATTTACTGCTGTCTCCCAGATGTGTTAGCAGGAAACTGGGCTAAAATCAGAGGTGGGACATGAGCCCAGATACTTTCAAATGGAGTGCCAGCCTCCCAAGAGGAGGCTTACCCTGCTGTATCATGATGCCAGTGCCTAACATAACTTAAACTGCAGAATGGTGAGACATGAAACCATCACCACTGGTACTAGCTTGATAGTTATAGAAGTTATAGGGGCTGGCGCATGCAGAAGCATGAAGCAAGACCCCTACCTTTCACCTTACACAAAAATCCACTCAACATGGATTAAAGACCTAAATTTATGACCCGACACCATCAAATTATTAGAGAACATTGGAGAAACCCTGCAAGACATAGGCACCGACAAAGACTTCTAGGAAAAGACTCCGGAAGCACAGGTGGTCAAAGCCAAAATTAGCAATTGGGATTGCATCAAATTGAGAAGTTTCTGTACTGCAAAAGAAACAGTCAGGAAAGTGAAGAGGCAACCGACAGAATGGGAAAAAATATTTGCAGACTATGCAACTGATAAAGGATTAATAACCAGAATCTACAAAGAAATCAAGAAACTCCACAACAACAAAACAAACAACCCACTTAAGAGATGGGCCAATGACCTCAATAGACATTTTTCAAAAGAGGAAATCCAAATGGCCAACAGGCACATGAAAAAATGTTCAGGATCACTAGTAATCAGGGAAATGCAAATCAAAACCACAATGAGGTTTCACCTCACCCCGGTTAGAATGGCTTACATACAGAAATCTACCAACAACAGATGCTGGCGAGGATGTGGGGAAAAAGGGACACTAACCCACTGTTGGTGGGAAAGCAAACTGGTCAAGCCACTATGGAAGTCAGTCTGGAGACTCCTCAGAAACCTGAATATAACCCTACCATACAACCCAGCCATCCCACTCCTTGGAATTTACCCAAAGGAAATTAAATTGGCAAACAAAAAAGCTGTCTGCACCTTAATGTTTATTGCAGCTCAATTCATAATAGCTAAGACCTGGAACCAACCCAAATGCCCATCAACAGTAGACTGTATAAAGAAATTATGGAACATGTACTCTATAGAATACTATACAGCATGTACTCTGTAGAATATTATACAGCAGTCAAAAACAATGAAATCCAGTCATTTGCAACAAAATGGAGGAATCTGGAAAGCATCATGCTGAGTGAAATAAGCCAGTCCCAAGGGGACAAATATCATATGTTCTCCCTGATCGGTGACAACTAACTGAGCACCAAAGAGGAAACCTGTTGAAGTGAAATGGACACTATGAGAAAAAAATGACTTCATCAGCCCTTGTTCTGAGTGTTGATGTACAACTTAATACTTTATCTCTTTTAGTATTTTTTTTTGTTCTACTGAATACTATTGGTTGAACTCTGTAATTAACACACAAATATTGTTAGGTGCTTAAATTGAACTGAAAAGTGATCTCTGTTAAATATAGAGTGGGAATAAGAGAGGGAGAAGAAGTATAATTTGGGACATGCTCATTCTGACTTGCCCCAAATGGTAGAGTTAGAAACGTGCCAGGGGACTCCAATTCCATCCCATCAAGGTGGCATGTTTCAATGCCATCTCAGTAGTCCAAGTGATCAATTTCAGTTCACAATTGATCATACTGATAGGTCTAAGAGTCAAAGGGATCACATAAACAAGGCTAGTGTCTGCTAATACTAACTGATAGAATTAAAAAGGTAGAGAATGATCCAACATGGGAAGTGGGATACACAGCAGACTCATAGAATGGCAGATGTCCTAAACAGCACTCTGGCCTCAGAATCAGCCCTTAAGGCATTCAGATCTGGCTGAAGAGCCCATGAGAGTATTTTAGGCATGGAAAGCCAAGACACTCTGGCAAAAAAAACCAAAACAAAACCCTAAATGAAAGATCTCTGGGAGTGAGATCCCAGTGGAAAAAACGGGCCATCAAAGAAGGAGGTACCTTTCTTTGAAGGGAGGAGAGAACTTTCACTTTGACTATGACCTCATCTAAATAAGATTGGAGTCGGCGAACTCAAAAGGCTTCCATAACCTTGGCATCTCATGACAAGAGCCTAGGGTGATTACTGACGCCATAAACAAGAGTGTCAATTTGTTAAGTCAACAACTGGAGTCACTGTGCATTTACTCCTCACGTAGGATCTCTGTCCTTAATGTGTTGTTCAATGTGAATTAATGCTATAACTAGTTCTCAAACAGTATTTTATACTTTATGTTTCTGTGTAGGTGCCAACTGTTGAAATCTTTACTTAATATATACTAAATTGATCTCCTGTATATAAAGATAATTGAAAATGAATCTTGATGTGAATGGAATGGGAGAGGGATTGGGAGATGGGAGGGTTGCAGGTGGGAGGGAAGTTATGGGTGGGGGGAGCCATTGTATCCATATTCTGTACTTTGGAAATTTATATTTACTAAATAAAAGTGAAAAAAGAAGAAGGCAGAGGGGCTGACACCGTGGCTCACTTGGTTAACCCTCTGCCTGTGGTGCTGGACCAGGTTCTAGTCCGGTTGCACCTCTTCCAGTCCAGCTCTGGCTGTGGCCCCGGGAAGGCAATGGAGGATGGCCCAAGTGCTTGGGCCCTGCACCCCCATGAGAGACCAGGAGGAAGCACCTGGCTCCTGGCTTCAGATCAGTACAGTGCCGGCCGTAGTGGCCATTTGGGGGGTGAACCAGCAGAAGGAAGACTTTGCTCTCTCTCTCTCTCTCTCTCTCTGTCTATAACTCTACCTGTCAAATAAATTAAAAAAAAGAAATTATAAATACGAGTTACACAAACAAGAATAAAATTGTGCAGACAAAAGCATCCTTGACACCGTATCTCCTAGAATATCACTTGTGGTGTCCTCTGGTCTGGGACAGGTGGCATTAGGCTGTCACCACTGCTACCTCTGGCTCTTGATTATAGCACAGGGTCAAAGCCTGGAGCGAAATTACTCAGGTTCACAGCTCACTTTGCACTCATCTGTGTGACCTTTGGTCAGTAACTCGGACTTCCTGGGCCTCTGTTTTCTTTTCTTTTAAACAATTTATTTATTTGAAAGAATGACTTAGAGAGGGAGGGACACACACTGAGAGAGAGAGTGAGACAGAGAAGGAAATTTCCCATCTACTGGTTCACCTCTCAGTGATCCAAGGCAAAACCAGGAATCAGGAACTGTCTCCAGGCCTTGCACATGGCTTGGTTTGCAGGTACCTGAGTGCTTGGACCATCACCCACTACCTCCCAGGTGCATTATCACGAAGCCAAATCAGAAGCAGAGTAGCCACAACTCTGATTGGCGTGTTGATATGGGATGCAGGCATCCCAAGTGGTGTCTTCATCCACTGCAGCACAACACACATTATTTTTATTCATTTGTATGTATTCTTTGAAAGTCACAGGGACAGAGAGAGAGAGACAGACAGATAGACAGAGATGCCCCATCTGCTGTTTCACTCTTTGAATATCTGAAATAGCCAGGGTTGGTCCAGGCCACTCCTGGGGGACTAGGATCTGAGTCCTCCCAGGTGGATGGCAGGGACCCCAGTACTTGAGCCATCACTTGCTGCCTCCCAGGGTGTGCAGTATCAGGAAGCTGGAGTCAGGGGCAGAGCTGAGACTTGAACTCAGTCGCTCCATCGTGGGAGTGCCTCTTTGCCTAATGCCCACGTCTGTTTCTTTATCAATGGGTAATTTGGGGGAACTGAATTGACACATCTTGGCCTTGGTGTTCTTAGGAGCTGGCCTGGGCCTTGGTGTTATCCTGTTAGAAATAAAAAAACCCATAGAGTGTTAATATCAGCTAATATCAGACAAGGTCATTCTGTGCTTTTGATAAAGAGACACAAGATGAGAGCAATTGATAATTTTGTCTAAGTGAAGATAAAGGAAAATCTCCCTGTGCAGACTACAAAATTCCTGGTGATATGAATGACTGCTACTTCATTAGCCTTATGTAACCTGTCTTTCTTCTAGAATTTGCTGACCAATATACTCAGTTACAGGATCAACTCTGCCTCATGACAGGACCTGATCCATAATGAAACCTGGCTTTTCGGAGCCTTATCCCAAATCATCTTCGTAAATCCCAAATCCTGTAGATTCTTTGAATCAGGCTACAAAATGCCCTATAACTCTCCTTGCCTCTCCTTAATGCAGCAAGGATTAAACCTGACTTGTGCAACCATTCATGCCTCTGATAGGGACTTTGGAGTGCATGTCAATGATGACAGTAGTAATACTTCATAAGGTTTTTATGAGGCTAAAATTAATTAGTGTAAAGGACTCAGAACATGCATGATTTGAAGGAAAAAAAAGAGACAGAGTGAAGAAATGAAATGGTGGCTGGCATTGTGGCACAGTGGGTTAAGCCACTGCTTGTGATGTAGGCATTGCATATTCAAGTACTGGACCAGGGCCATTCGCGAGTGAAGCAGTGGATGGAAGATTCTCTCTCTCTCTCTCTCTCTCTCTCTCTCTCTCTCTCTCACACACACACACACACACACACTTGCTCTCTGTCTCTCTCTATTCTGAAACTATGTCTTTGAAATAAATAAAATAAATGCTAAAAAATAAAATAAAGGTGTTATTGGCCATCAGTGCTCCTGTCTGCTGCTTTTCCTGTAACTTTTGACTTGTATCCATCGAGTTTCTTCTCCTAGAGACTTTCCATCTCCTGCAACATCCCTGCCCTCAGTGGTTCAGGCCACAGACTGGTGATTCCTTTGTCTCCTAGTGCCCAGGAAAGCCCATGAAAACTAGTGTCTTGCCAAATAATTGCCCTCTAGTTTCTTGAAAATGGCAAATGTCCTCACCTATTTAGTAGGGGTGAACTGAACATTGCTTTGCTAATGCCAGTTTGGGGATATCTCAGAAAGAATGTCCCTGTTTCTCATCCTCATTACGGATTTCTTCTGCTGATCATCCACGCTGGGAAACAGTGACACACAGACCTGGTCCCACCAGGCACTGCTGCTGGGAGTCTTAGCTGTGCTTTCGCTTGAGTTGTCAGGATTGCAAGGTTGACAGGGCTCTCTCCCTGGGCTGCTGGCAGGTAGAAGTCTTTTCTACCCTTTTGTAGAGACAGAGGGTTTCCCTGCCTTGCTGGGGACAGCTTTATTCCTACCCCATTCAATGGCTGTGTGACTATGTATATCACACTCATTCTTGGTCTGCTGATGCTGTCTTTGGCCCACTTGTCTATATGTGGACAACGTGATAAACAAGACTTAAAAGACATGCTCATCCCTTTCTGCCTGATTCTGGGTTTGAATCTCGTCCCTCCTTTTATGAGGATACCAGGGATCCTGGGTAACAGCCACCCTAATGGCCTCACTGTACCTGATTCTCTCCATAGAGACCCTCTTTTGAAATAAGCTCACACTGTGTGGTCGTGAAGGTTACCCCTTCAAACAATGAATTTTGAGAGCAGCAACCCATAATCATTGTTACCTGAATTTAAAATAAAACTTTAGAGTTTGAAAGTCATGGCTGTCTTCTCAGAAAAAGAAAAAGGTGTCTAAGAATTAGTTAAACCATAACTTTTATTTTATTTTTTTTAAAGATTTATTTACTTATTTGAAAGTCAGAGCCACACAGAGAGAGGAGAGGCAGAGAGAGAGAGAGGTCTTCCATCTGATGGTTCACTCCCCAATTGGCCGCAATGGCCGGAGCTGCGCTGATCTGAATCCAGGAGTCAGGAACTTCTTCCGGGTCTGCCACACAGGTGCAGGGGCCCAAAGACTTGGGCCATCTCCTTACTGCTCTCCCAGGCCATAGCAGAGAGCTGGGTTGGAAGAGGAGCAGCTGGGACTCGAACCGGCACCCATATGGGATGTCGGCGCTAAGGGCGTTAACCCGCTGCGGCACAGCACTGACCCCATAACTTTGATTTTGCTAAGATGGTTCTTTAAAGGGCATTGTAGGGGCCGGCACTGTGGCACAGCAGGTTAAAGTCCCAGCCTGCAGTGCCAGCATCCCATATGGGCATTGGTTTGGGTCCTGGCTGCTCTACTTCTGATCCAGCTCTCTGTTATGGCCTGGGAAAGCAGTAGAAGATGGCCCAGGTCCTTGGGCCTCTGCACCCACGTGGCTCCTGCCTTTGGATCAACTCAGCTCCTGCAGTTGTGGCCATTCGGGGAGTGAACCAGTGAATGGAAGACCTCTCTCTGTCTCTACCTCTCTCTGTAACTCTTTTAAATAAATAAAATAGATCTTAAAAAAAGAATTAAAAAAAAGGCAGTGTGATGAGGAATATGCCATGGTGTAGACAGACTGTGGGGTTACTGGTTGAATAAGAAGTGGTATCATTCATGTTACCCCTGGGCTACACCTTCAAACCTAAATGACAGTTCCATTCTTGGGAAGACAACTCCCCTTTGTAATTATCAAGGATTTTCTTTAGTGGAGCCAGAAGTTCCTTAGGTCACTCATGTTTTCTTGTGAGACCCACAGAGGCGTGCATTTGCTGCATCATTTTAAGAGTCCCAGGTAGTTCTGGGGCGGACCAAGAAGCACATCTCATAAAGCAAGTGGCAGCTGTATGCTCCTAGGGAGGAAGCAGACCGTGTCATAGTCACACTGAAATCTGACTTTTATTAGATTTGTCTTGGACCAGTGGAGCTTAAAACTTCAAGGACATTTTTTTGAAAATGTGTTTTACAAAAAGCAAAGATTTGATTTAGACCAAGAAAATGTCCATTTGTGTACGTGTGTCTCTGTGTGTGTCTATTTGCTTGCATTACTTTTAAACAATTTAAAGGACAGCTTATTTTTGGAGCCCCTTGGGGCCTACTCTATAAGCTTTTTTTTTCCCTGAAGCAATTTTTTTTTCTGACAAGCTCTTTGTTTTATCCATTTCTCAAAATTTGGCATCTTTTCTGGCTTCTAGAATTTCAGTTCCCATCTTAGAGGCACCAGGCCCATTTCTTCCTGGGTTCACATGGGCTCTTGCTACCTGGTGTTAAACCCTAGTTGTACCTCATCAAGTGCCCTGCTCCACGTTTCATCCTGGAAAATGGAAACTCGATTATTATAAATTCTTTATATGAGGGCACCTCAAAAAGTATGTGGGGAAAAGAATGGAAACAAAATATAGGATAATTTTGGTGCAAAAGTTTTTGAGACTTTTTTCATAACTTTCAATTTCCGTGCACTTTTGAAGCCCTCTATTCCATTTGGTCAGCTCTGTTTGCTTTAGTGAACATATTCTTCTTTTTTTAATTTTATAATACAATATTAGTGCACTTATAACTGATGATTTGGTGATGTATTTTCTTCTGGGACCACAGGATGCTTAGAATATCTTTTCTCCTGTGTTCTACCACGATTTTCATCCTTATACTTTTTATTATTCTTTCAATATAATATGATTTTAAATAAAATTTGCAATACAATTTCTGTGTTCCATGTGAGTTAAAAGTTTTGGAGCAGTAAGAATATGAATGGAAGTATGCTATACTAATACAAGATCTTACGACTGCTATTTGAATCAGTCTCATGTAATCATTTGTTTGGCTGTTCCATTGTGTTCTCTCATAAATAAGTCACAAGTACGTTATTGTTTCCTTTCCAAGGCTCAACAAAATACGGAAAATATTGTGAAAAGCCTTCTGTCAATGCACTTAACTTGACATGACCCGTAATCCTGTGGCCTTTCCTCTGCTTTTGGATGCATCTCCACCCATGAAGTATGTTGTGGACCCACCCACGTGGCTCTGAATTTAGGCACACCTCTGTCTCAGCAGTGATCATATTAGGTAGTGATCACTAATGTCTGCTCTTTTTCCCTCTCTTCTCTTTCCTCCTCTTCCTTCCTTCTCATTCTCTTCTTCCCTCCTTTCTCACTCTCCTCTTCCCTTTCTTCCTTCTTCTTCTTCAACAGACTTTCTCGCTGTACTCTTAGGTTATTGAAGTCAAAGCTGATGATTGTTTGAAACACCAGAACTAGCACAGTGCCCATTACTTAATACACACTTGGGCCCTGCACCTGCATGGGAGACCAGGAGAAGCACCTGGCTTCTGGCTTCGGATCAGCGCGGTGCACTGGCCACAGCGGCCATTTCAGGGGTGAACCAACGGAAAAGGAAGACCTTTCTCTCTGTCTCTCTCTCTCACTGTCCACTCTGCCTGTCAAAAAAAAAAAGTCTGTTGAATTAAGCAAAGAATGTGTAAACCAGTAAAAAAAGAAATATATGGGGGCATGAATAGTTTATATGAAAACAGATTTTTTTTTCTTTCTGTTCTTGTCACTATTAAATGCTTTTAGAAGGGCATATGAAGAATTCAGTATCAGTACTGAACAAGCATCCTTTAGATTTAGAGCAATGACTAGATATGGGTGGGTTTCAGGAGGGGAAATAAACACGTTTTTCAGGAAATTGCCAAGTAGTTTGAAATACAGGCTAAAAGTGCCAGCCAGAAAGTTATAGAATGCAAAGGAACATAAAAATCAGTGAAGGAAATATCGTGCAAGCCATTACACACATATGAGAAGCTGTAATGACAGTGTTTGGACCTGCTGTCATAGAAAGAGAGAAAATAATGAAAAGTAGAAGGAGAGCCATTTTTGCTTTTGTTGCTCCATCAATGAAGGGCCACTTCTGCATAGATAAACAAAGTGCTAGTGGGCATCCTTTCTCTGGTTCTCTGCCTTTCATCCTGGAGAATGAAAGTAGCAGGTCGTCAAAATGTAACTCTAGGCCAGTGAAGCACACCTGGCTGCTCTCCTGGGCTGTAGGTGTGGGGTGTGAATGAAGGAAGAGATGACAGGGAGACGTCGGTGTGCCTGTGGTTCTGTAAAGGGCCAGCTGGTTAATAGAAAGAACTGGAAAAGGAAAACAATAGGCGGGCTTCGTTCCTGTGATTTCTTGCATGAGAATTTTCATGTTTCATGCATGACGCATGATGTGAAGTTACTCACCCTTGCAAAAGCATGCACTCTGAAATCTTTCCAGACTTTCTCAAAACTTCGGTGATGCGAATGCCACTGCGGCACACTGAGTCACGCTGCTGCTCGTGATGCCAGCATCCCACATCGGAGGCTGGTTCCAGTCCCAGAGGCCTTGCTTCCAGTCCATCTCCCTGCTCCTGCACCTGTGAAAGCAGCAGACTGTGGCTCAAGTTGTTGGATCCTCGCTATCCACTCTGGAGGCCCAACTGGAGCTCCTGGCTCCTGGCTTCAGCCTGACCCTGCAGCCCCTGCTGTTGTGGACATTTGGAAAGTGAACCAGTGGATGGAAAATCGCCCCTGCCCCGTCACCCTGTCTTTCAAATCAATCAACCAATCAATCAATCTTTTTTTAAAAAAATAAAAAAACAAGGAGGAAAATACCTTTGGTGAACTGTCAACCAGATATATCTGTCCAAAAGGAAATGCCTGCTTGGTTTGGTCAGTCTGTCTTTCGGTCTATCTATCTGCAATATGTATGTGTATTATACACATGTACATATATGCACACACATATACTTCCCTTTTTAAAACCCCTAAGTTGTAACAAACTTAAAAAAAACTTTTAAAAATAGTCTGTAGATATATTTTAAATATAATATAGATGAACTGAACAAATTCATTTGGGTAAACTGGCCAGATCTTGTTTGGAATTTCTTACCCATTTTAGGGGATACACTTTCTTTTCTATCTACGTGTAATAATCTGAAGTACAGAAGGAACAAAACAGCTATCAGGAATCCTCTCTCGGTAAATCCGTGCGTGTGGCTGGTTACAAACCTCAGGCTGAGTGAGCAGCTCCTGCTGTCACTGGAGATACAGTTTTATTTATTATTCCTATTTTTAGGGAGTGGGTATCTCCTATGGGGCATGAACAATGATGTTTGATTATTTACTTCCAGACTGTTAAAAGCTCAAATTCAGTGTATCCCCTTGTTAGAGTAAAGAGAGATTTGAACTCGCCTGCCTGTAAACGTTGCTTATGATTTGGAGTGGAGAGTCCTGCACCTGTCAGCAGCATCCCCAGTGCCCCGCTCCATCCTGTCTCCTGCCCTCAGCGTCAGTCCACTGATAGGTGCTCAGAAACCCCAGGCGGGCTGTGAAGATTCCCTCACCTGGGGCCTGGCCACAGGCAGACTGGTGTTGACTGTGCCTCCCATTAATTTTTCTCGTATGACCTGGTTACGTTTGGCTTTTTTTATTATCTTCTTTCCCGGATACAGAGTAAACTTTAATCTCCTGTTTCTCACTCTGTTCAGTTACAATTTTCAGTTACCTGGGGGAAAAAAGAAATTTTCCTTTTTTAAAAATGCTATTTAGTTAGGCAGAGTGAGAGAGAGAGAGAGAGAGGAGAGAAAGAAAGAGAAAGAGAGATTGACTTCCTAAATGCCCACAAAGTCCAGGACTAAGCTGAGCTAAGCCAGGAGGCAGAAACTCAGTCTGAGTCTCCCACTTTGGTGGCAGGGACTCAGCCACTTGAGCCATCACTGTTGCCTCCCAGGGTGAGCATTTGCCTGAAGCTGAAGTTAGGAGCCGGGCAGGGAACCCAGGGATAAGATACAGGATGGAGTGTCTTGAGTGGTAAGACAAATACTTGCCCTTTAAAATATTTCATAATATTTTATTTGTCCTTTTCTTGTTCCACATACAAGAGAACATGAACAGATCAGATCACGAGAGGAATATCTAATAAGACAGAGACATGATTGGAAAATTTGGATGAGTATTTTAAGGACCCAGGTTCGGAAGCCAGTCTGTTTTCTGTTTGTAGGCTTCTGTATTATGTTAAACATTTAATCTTAAGCTGGACACTTCATACTGTTTTATAGACATAGTCTTGTAAAATTGCAAAATACAATTTTATTAAGTTGTGCACATTCTGTACCTTTACTGAATAATTGATTAATTATAACACTGAAAATAAGTCATTTATGGAATAAGTAAGTCCTCTCTCTCCGGCCTCTACATTCGATGTCAGTCTTTTGTTCATATTGAAAGTGTTTTAGCTGAGAAGCTTGGAGAACTAGGTTCCTTGTTAGTTAAGTCATGTCTTCTTGGTGTAATTAAGAAAAAATACTCAGAAGTTACTCTGCCTTTGATATTTTCTGCTTCCTTGTTATCTGTTGCTTGCAAATCTCTCTCTCTCTCTCTCTCTCTCGTGTTCTTTCTCTTGCCCTGTTTTTCTTTGTTTTGAAATCAGGTACTCTTAGAGCTGACTTGAGTTTTTGCAACTGTGAATCACAGCCCCATCTTCTGGGTTTTTTTAAACCAGTAAATAAAATAACCCAGAGCTGCAGCTGGGGGTTGAACAGTGGAGCTTTGCTGCTTCTCCACCTTGCAGAAACAACAGCAGTTCTGAAATGTGACCGTTCTTTCTGTATTTCCAGGTTCTGGTGATAGATTATTTCCTTTTTCAGGTCTTCTTATAAAAAGGTCAACTTATACAATTGATAGAGACTAATGACTTTAGTCTGGAGCGTGAAGCTAGTCCCCAGGTTTCAAAGTTAGGCTCTGCCACTGTCCGGCTGTGTGGCTTTGGCAAGGTGTTAGTGCCCTCATAGTATCACGGCCTCATCTTCCCATTAGTAAGAATGGACAGATGAGAGAATTATGGAGATGATTTAAGGAATTAATAGATCAGTGTCTTCCCCATTGAAATTGATCAATAAATGTTAGCTTGTGTCCTCTGCTTAGGATAGCATGTAATGTATGTTGGCCATACAGCAAAGATTTGTTGAATGTGTGAGTGAATCATGTACCGTCAGCACCTGGTGCATTTTTTGAGTTTTCTGTTTGAGTTTCTTGTAGAAGTAAGACATTCAGAATCTGTCTTTGAGCTTGTAACTTTCAGGTCAGTTCCATGCTGGACAAATCAATTAGATAATACCCTTAATTTTTATTTGCAATAGTGAAACATAGCTTTTGCAAATGATTACCCTGGATATAAAAATGAGAAATGATTAATATTTTCTCTACTTGAGTGAACACTGCTGCCTCCCAGGTTCTGCATTAACAAGAAGATAGAGGTAGATGCTGGAGCAATTTTAACAACTTCAGTGCCATTCTACTATGATTAAGTGCACTGCTGCTTAACACCGTTTGCACATGTATTGAAAGGGATCCATACAGTCCTCTGAATTTCTAATGCTTGGACAGACACAGACACACACACACACGCACACATAAAACTAAAGCTATTTATTGACTAATTAAATCTAGTTTTCTCAACAACTTGAAGTTCGACAAATGTTCTCTGTCTACATTTGTTCCCTCACTTAATTGTTTAAATGAAACCAGATGATCTTTTATTATTAACTGTAATCAAGGTAATCTTACTGTACCTTTCAAATAACAGTCTGCCACAGAAATTGGGATTCCATTTTTTAGCCTGAATTCTTATACAATAAAATACCCACTATTTTTGTTTCATAGTTTCCTCTTCATAATAGCAAGTGGTACCACACTCTCTAATTGGATAATTCATTATAATTTTCCAAAAGCATTTTCACAGGAGGATGAAGGTTGACTCAATATAATTATATTGAATTGCACAACGGTTGTATCAAGAAGTCCCTGCTTTCAAATGATATCTGATAATGAAACTGCCAATGCCAGTTGGTGAAAGATGATTGTTATTAAACCCCAATCAGTTTTCACAATGATGAATGGTTTATACTCCTGAAATCCCCACACCATTGGAAATCATTTATGAAATATTGAACTTTCAGTTCTACAAATAATATATTGGTATACCTGTTTTTTGGGATTATTAATGATCAATTTCTTTTTTGTTCTAACTGTACTTTTTTTTTTATCAAGGAAGATGCAGAAAACAGCACTAAATGTCAAGGTATAATTTGTATGGGGAGAGACAGGAGTATTACAGCACTGAGGTTGCCACAGTGAAATCTCTCATTCTGTGGGAGAGGAAATAAAAAATAAAATAAAATAAAATGATATGAGAGCATTTGAGCTGGGAGTGTCCCATAAACTTCTGGAAGTATACCGGACTTTAATCTTTTTTTTCCCTCATAATTTAAACACATTTGGGACATGGGACTGTATCATAAATGCAATTCATTATGAAAACACAAAGATTAATTCTTGTGATTGAAATATTTGAGAAATATTCAGAATAAACTTCCTTTATAGTTTTTCCCCACTATGGAATCATGACACAAAAAGACTCCTGAGTATTTTAAAAAACCATTGCCATTTTCAAAATCCCATGCATATATTTTTAGCTGTTTTCAAAAAGAAATGTGTAGAAGGCTCTTCTCCCGCTGAGGGGTGAAGTTAATGACTGGGTGGCTACATTTCAATAGACGATTTACCTTCAACTGTCATAAATATTAGCTGTCTAACTGAACACTATTAACCGGTCCCCAGGAAACTAATTGTTGAAAAGGCTCACAGGTGCTTGTAGAACCAGAGTTATAAGAATGCAGAAAACTGACAGGAAGAGCTCATGAACTTTCGACAGACTACTAAGACATTCAGCGTTTTCCTGCCCTTGAGAGATGGTTCATAGAACCAGTGTCACTGACATCAGTTTACCTTTTCGCACAGTACAAAGAGAGAGGGCTGCAGGCTGTCAAACACTCCAGGAAGTAAGAAAATAGGCCATGTCCTTGAGGTACCACTGAAAAGAATTGTGCCTATTGGACTCTAGAAACCTCAGTTACATTTTAATTTCTTAGCCATAATTGTGTCAACTTATTATTTGAAGAAAAAAAAAGGCATAGCACATGAAAGGGTCCCTTTTTAATCCAAGGAATGTGGTTTTTTTTTTTTTTCAGTTTTTATTTAATGAATTTTTTTTCATAGATACAACTTTAGGAATATAGTGGTTCTTTCCCCTTTACCCCCTCCCTGCCAGCTCCCATCCCACCTACCTCTCCCTCTCCCATCTCCTCCTTCATTATGGTTCATTTTAGTTTGACTTTATATACAGAGGACCAACTCCATGCTAAGCATAGACTTCAACAATTTGTACACATGCCCACACGCAACATATAGAGTACAGTTTGGGGAGAAAATTTGCAGTCAGTTCTCATATTATAATTCATTAGGGACAGAGGTCGTCCATGGGGAGCAAGTGCACAGTGACTGCTGTTGTTCCTTTAACAATTAACACTCTTTTTTATGATGTCAGTGATCATCCAAGGCTCTTGCCATGGGCTGCCAAGGCTATGGAAGCCTTTTATGACCATAGATGCCATCTATCTTTGGACACGGCTGTAAGCCAAGTGGCTGTTCTCTCCTCCCTTTAGAGAAGAGTGTATCCTTCTTTGATGACCCTTTCTTTCCTCTGAGGTCTCATGGAGATCCAAGGAATGTTAAAATAGGGCCATACTTTTAGTCCTTTACAGTATCAAAGCCCATGGCAGGGTTGGATTTGATAAAATACAAGATTTTGTTTTAAATATTCATTTATTTATTCAAAGACAGAGTTACAGAGATAGAGAGAGAAAGAAACTTTCATCCGCTGGTTCACTCCCGACATGGGGAGCAAGGAACTGCATCCAGGGTTTCCATGTGGTGGCCAGGAGCCAAGTACTTGGGCCATCTTCCACTGCTTTCCCAAGCACGGCAGCAGGAATCAGAAATTATATAAGAGTGATCTCCCCCTGGTCTTCCTTCTCCTTGGAATCCTAGGGAATGTGTGCTCCGAATTTGCCTTTGTTGTCAGTGGCTGGCTGTGATGAATAACAATATGTCTTTGAGAGTTCATTGCCTTCTCTCAGTAAGAAGATGTTTAAGCCCTACAAGATTCTGGAAGTGAGCTTCTGGAATTCATTTCCCTTTTATTGGTTATGCTGATGGTGCCACTTATTAGAGGAAAACCACAGGAAATGGAGTCTCCCTCTGTTCCAGCCAGTGTTGGGAGTTTCTGTGAAATGGAATTTTCCTGATCCATTTCAGGTTGAGGCTTCTCCTTTAGCCTGCTTATCTCCTCTTTAGGGCAACATAACCTCTAACCTTTGTGATTTATCTGGAAATTTCTTGAATCTCTGATAACTGTTTCTTATGTGCAGTTTCTGTGTCTTGTAATCTATAGTATTTTACTGTACTCAACAAACTTCCCTCACACTGTTAGAAAATAACTCTTATGTGATGTATATATAATCTTATTGTATACTTTAGTTTATATATATATAGTTTACAGTTCATGTGCATTTTCACTTTATGTACGTTTTCAATGTATGTTTCTAAATTCTAGAAATTAAAGCAAATTTAATGCAGGAAGAGTTTCTTGTTTAGAATTTGTATTCTCAACCTATCCAATTTAATTTCCTTAATTTCTCAAATTTATTTGTTTTCATGTTTTCCTTTCCAACATCTATCTACTTATAAAAATATCCACAGCAAATACTTATACATTTTAGAACTCTCTCTATATACTTATAGCAAATATACATGATATTTTTACATTTTGGAGTATTATAATTTTGTTACTCTTAAAACCTACATAGTTGTTGTTTATACGTAACAATTCTAAAATAGTCTATTGATTAGAGTGTTCTCAGTGATACAAAAATAAATAAATTAGGACTACCGTTTTGGCATAGCAGGTTAAACCGTGCCTACGATGCTAGCATCCCGTATATGTGCCAGTTCCAGTCCTGGCTGCTCCACTTCCGATCCAGCTCTCTGGAAATGGCCTTGGAAAAGCAGCAGAGGGTGGCCCAGGGTTTGGGTTCTTGTACCCAGATGGGAGACCCATATGGAGTTCTAGGCTCCTGGCTTTGGCCTGGCCCAATCCTGGCCTTTGCAGCCATTTGGGGTCTGAAGCAGCATATGGAAGATATATCTCTGTCTGTGTTTCTCTCTCTCACTCTCTCTCTCCCCTCCCCCCTCTGCCTTTCAAATTAATAAATAAATCTCTACAAAACAAAACAATAATGAATAAGCTGGTTGTTGATAGAAGTAATTCATTATCAAAATACAGCGTGTTTCTATTTCCTGTTGCAAACAGGAGCGTTGAGTTGTTCTTGTTTGGGAAGACTGAGTAGATCTGTTGTCTCTGGGTTTGGTATCTGTGTGTCCCTGTGTCTTTACAGTCAAGGGTGCTGCTTTGCTCTGCATACAGGGAGGCCTCTGTTGGATAAGGACCTCCAGACTTGCTTCAGGGAGGAAAGACAAGGGAAGGCGAGGGTGAGCTTTCTGCTTCTGCTGTTTCCTCCAGTGCCAATGCGCCATATGTTGAGATGGGGTGTCCTGAGCCTCACCACGAGCTCATATTTATTCTGGATCAACACAGTCCAGACTGGGATAAGCACGAATTACTATAGCAGAGAGCTGGACTGGAGGAGGAGCAACCGGGACAGAACCAGCACCCCAACCAGGACTAGAACCCAGGGTGCTGGTGTCGCAGGTGGAGAATTAGCCTAGTGAGCTGCGGTGCCTGCCGCCATTACTTTTTAGATGAGGAAAGTGAAAGCTTAGTTGGATTCAACAACTTTCTTAAGGCTATGAAATATTCATACCAAGGGAATTTGATGCTGTAACCTCTATTTCTGCTGGTTCCCATGGTTTTGCCAACATATATCATTTTGGTATCTACCTGATGTTTGAGTTCAGCTGACTTTTTGCTTTTGTGTTTTTTGTTTTGTCTTTTGTACGCTGTGACATTTTTCTGGCTAACTAGATCTTTCTTTCAATTTGCATGGGTGGATCTTTCATTCTTGCTGAGATTTTCTCAGAGGGAAAACTAAAATAGTAATATTTTTGGTATCCTATCACCTCAATTATGTTTTATCTCAATTACATACCTTCAAGCATTCTGGGTGATACCTGCTATGAAGACGTGGAATACAGATTTAAAGATTAGGTAGTATGTGAAGATAGAATTTTACTACCCATTTTGTTTCTCCTGTGCTGTTTCAAGGAATGGAGTTTATTCAAATTGAATTATGTGAAAATTGGAATATTATTAGGCTTTTGTTAATAACAGTTTCAGATCACGATCTGAAGGAAAACCACCTGAGAGCTGGTTCATATCTGAGGTCATCTCGGAGGTTATTTACTTGGCTCAAGATAGAATTGTAGTCTGCTCAGGAGAGCCATCCCGTGTGTATAAGAACAAATGCTGACGAAACTCCCTGGCATGCCAGGGTGAGAACCAGGTTTGCTATGGTTTGTTGCTAGCAAGTCAGTGACGATGCTGACTGCATTCCCGACAGATGCATGTGTCCATTACAGGTGCTGGCCATGCTTGGCATTTTAGCATCTTTTTCATTGTTGGAAAACTATTTTTAAATTGGGTTTAAAACCATGACAGAGTTTATTCAAGGGGGATGACATGATGAAGGTCTGTTGTCAAGGATTAATGGAGACCTCACTTCTCTATATATACATATTTTAAATCTGTTTATAATACAGGTACAAATGTAAGTCATGGCTAAGTAAGCTTAATTAATTTTTGTTTCCTCCTGTATTTATTTTTCTCCACAGCTTCCTTTCCCTGTAATCAATTACCTTTAATTTTAAATAGCTATGATAATATTAGATTGTAAAAGGTTATACAGTTATAGTTTATTTTTATTCTTATAGAACTCTCATTTACAGCCGGTGCCGTGGCTCACTAGGCTAATCCTCTGCCTTGCAGGGCCGGCACACTGGGTCTAGTCCTGGTCAGGGCACTAGATTCTGTCCCGGTTGCCTCTCTTCCAGACCAACTCTCTGCTGTGGCCAGGGAGTGCAGTGGAGGATGGCCCAAGTACTTGGGTCCTGTACCCCATGGGAGACCAGGATAAGTACTTGGCTCCTGCTATGGGATCAGCGTGGTGCGCCAGCCGCAGCATGCTGGCCGTGGTGGCCATTGGAGGGTGAACCAACGGCAAAAGGAAGACCTTTCTCTCTGTCTCTCTCTCTCTCTCTCTCACTGTCCACTCTGCCTGTCAAAAAAAAAAAAAAAAAAGAACTCTCATTTACAATTTTAATTATTTTGAAAAAATAAAGCTTATTTAAGAGACAGAGAGAGAGAAATACAAATGGAATGAGGTGGAGAGAGAGGGAAGAAAGAGAGAGAGAGAGAGAGAGAAAGGAGTGTTGCTGTGGATTTGTTCTGAGAGGAGGAGCATGGTGAGGGCAAGAAGCGCAGAGTCACCACACAGACCCCAGGAGTCTGGTGAAAGTGGGCCAGAGGCGAGCAGCCTGTAGACTCCTTTGTTTCAGTTAGTGCAGCAGCTTATATAGCCGAGGCAGCCAATCCAGTCAAGGGACAGTTTATGCCCTAACCAATCACAGCCCATTGCCAGGCAGGCTCCGTTTCCAGGTGGTTTCCCAGGGGGTTTCTGAAGCCATTCCTGAGTAACTGACACTGGCTTGCCAGCGGCCTTTTCATTCCGCCACAAAGGAGGGGGGAGCTCCATCCAGTGTTCTGGTTTCTTCCCCACATGCCTGCAATAACTGGTCTGAGGCTGAAGCCCAGAGTGGAGAACTCAATCCAGGTCTTGCATTTGGATGACAGGAATCCAGTCATTTGAGCCATCCCAGCTGCTTGTTTTTTAAAAATTATTTTTGTGTTTGAGAGAGAGAGAAAGAGAGAGAGAGAGCAAAGTCCGAGCCAGTTATTTCAACTATTGCTGCTGCCTCCCAGACTCTGCATTATCAGGAAACTGGTGTTAGGACTCAGAGCCAGGAATCAAACCCTGGTACTTGGTGTGGGATGCAGATATCTCAGCGGCATCTTACTTGCTAGATCAAAAGCCTACCCAATTTTTGCCTAATTTAAAACATGAAGGATACATAATACAAAGGATCTATTTGGATTATTAACTATCAAAACAAAACTTCATAATGATTTTCACATGGGGTTTACTGAAAACTCGGTTACTTCCTTGAAAACTGTTCAGTCAAGTGGAATGAGATGATGCAAAGAAGTGCATGCAAAATGAATTGCAGATTTCCATGGAACGGGTGAAATAAACTTTTTTTTCTAGCAGTAATAAAAATTTCACTAAGGTGACATTTCCAGAGTTGTGCTTTTCAGAATTCCAGATTTGTAGTGTATTTACTAATGTTGCAGAAAAAATGACTTAAGAAAAGAGCTGTAAGTACTTGTTGTGGGATTTTAAAGAACTCTCACGATTTTAAAGTGGTGGGTAACTGCCCAAAAGAAGGGATATAGTATGTGACATTTCCCAGACAGTGCCAGAAACACCCCTGCCCAAAGCAACATTTTTTTTCTGCTAATCAACACATGGGGTTATTTCAAGGTTTAAAATTTTATGTATATTTTTAAGATTTTTTAATTTTAATTAATTTTTAATAGATTCAATATGGTTTGTAGAAATACTTCTTTTTTATTTCACTTTTGCTTATTAAAAGTTAGTTTTGCTGAACGTACATTTTTAGGTTAATAGTCACTCTCTCAGTGTTCAAGAAATTATTCCATCACTTTTCAGACCATAATTGATTTCATAGGCTATTAAAGCGGGACATGGGCAAAACCATGATCACATTTTTGAGAGGATTGTTCTGAAAATGATATTCTGTATACCCCCACATAGAATAATGCAGTGAGAAATCTTATCCTGGAGATCCTACTCTTCGAATCACAGATTAAATTGCAATATCATGCTATTTGTCAAAAATTACAGAACATTTTCAAAGAGCCTTTAGAGTAGAAAACCAGTGTTTGACACAGTTCCACTGCTAGTAATTATATTCCCTAAAACTTGCTCTGTAATTTTTATTCTTGAATTATGGAATAGTCTTAACAATCTGATCATTTAAGTCTGTGCTTCAATTTCAGGCTCTTTTGATATTTTTGATGGAAAACTCTAGGAACTGTAAATGCTTAAAATGGCATCAGCACAGTTGGTGCTGCGTGAGCGCTCATTTCTAAGAGTTCTTTTCAATGGAATCGGACAATCTGCAGACATCAGACATCTTATTTTTCAGATTCTTTCCTTTATGTTTTCAGTTTTAAATAAATCCTGTATTTTACATTCTTTATAATTAAAGACAACTTTTACATCTTAGAGGTTTTTTTATTGGGTTGCCTGAACTAAAAATGTACTAAATGATCAGCAGTCCTTCTGGTTAGCAGCTGTTCATGAAGTAGAGTCAGGTTGTAGATACGTGCAAGGAGTCTTCAAAAAGTTTCTGCTGGGCTGAGCTTTTGGCCTGACAGCTAAGAGGCAGCTTTGATGTCAGGATGCCTGAGTTTGAGCAGCAGGTTCGCTCCCATTTATAGCTTCTTGCTAATGTGCACCCTTGGGGAAGGTGGGCGATGGCTTCAGTAGTTGGGTCCTTGCCACCCACATGGGAGACTCAGTTTGAGTTTCTGGTTCCTATCTTCAGCTTGGCCCAGCCCCAGCTACTGTGGGCATTTGGGGAGTGAACCAATGGATGGCAGATTTTTCTCCCCTTCTTTCTGTCTCTCTGCCTTTTTAAGTGAAATAAATAAATAATTTATTTATAAGTTCATGATAAGTTGAAGCAAGACATAAGTTTGTTTTGGTGCAAAAATTTGAAATCCATGCATATGACAGATCTGAAAACATTCCTAGAGAATCCATATCATCAAAAGACTGCATAGATTTCTAACCTTTTTGCACCAAAACAAACTTCTTTTAATTCCATTTTCCATGAACTTTTTGAAAATGACTCATACATACATGTGTAGATATTTCTCATGTTATCATAAAATTAATAAGATATGACTTTGAAGAAAAGAGTTCTAAACTACTAACTTGATGAGTTTTTATGGGTTGAAGTGGTAAACTGGGAAGTGAATAAATTGTATTGCCCTTTGATTCTCATTAACTACATCTCTCTGCCTGCTCTGTTCAATAGTCTGTTATTGAACACTTGGAGTCAGGGTGGTACAAATCAAAATTATGCTGTTAGTGTAAAATAGAACACAACATTTTGAAGGCTTTATGCTTAAAATAATATAAAATACTGGGAACGGCACTGTGGTGTAGTGGGTAAGGCCGCCGCCTGTAGGCCAGAATCCCATATGGGCACCAGTTTGAGTCCTGGCTGCTTCAGTTCCAATCTAGCCCTCTGCTATGGCCTGGGAAAGCAGTAGAAGATGGCCCAAGTCCTAAGGCCCTTACACCTTCATGGGAGACCCAGAAGAAGCTGCTGGCCCCCGGCTTCAGATTGGCGCAGTTCTGGCTATTGGGGCCAATTGGGAATGAACCATCGGATGGAAGACTTCCCTCTCTCTCTCTGCCTCTCCTCTCTCTGTGTAACTCTGGCTTTCAAATAAATAAGTAAATCTTTAAAAATTTTATAAAAAACATAATATAAAATATTTCAATTAAAAAGATTTATTTATTGAGTTGAAAGGCAGAATGATGGGGGTGGAGGAGAGACACCAAGAGAGAGATCTTCTCCAAATGGTCTTTAACAGCTGCTGCAGGGCCAGGCTGAAGCCAGGCACCAGGACCTCTGTTTGGGATGCCCATGTGGGTAGTAGCGGCCTGAGAACTTGGTTCATCTACTGCTGTATGCCGCACTGTGTTAGCAGGGAGATGGATTGGAAGCAGAGCAACTGGTACGTGAACTGGGGCGTCAATACGGGATGCCATGCCTCAAACTGTGGTTTAACCCACTGCACCATAATTTCAGCGCCAGTATCTTAATTTTTATTAGATATTGCAATACATTTATTTGTTTAGATTTATTTATTTATTTGAAAATCAGTTACAGAGAGAGAAAGAGAGAGAGATCTTTCATCATCAGGTTCACTCCATTTAATGGCCACAATAGCCAGGTTTGGGCCAGACTGAAGCCAGGCCAAGAGCTTCTTCTGGTCTCCGACGTGGGTGCAGGGGCCCAGGGCCTCCGACCATCCTCCCCTGCTTTCCCAGGCCATTAGCAGGGAGCTGGGTCAGAAGTAGAAACAGGAAATAGCATCCATAATAGATGCTGGTGCCCCAGGCAGCAGCTTTACCAGCTATGCCACAACACTGGCTACAAAATGTTTTTAAATATATTAAGTAAGCATATTTTTATGATTTATTTCACTTTTTGGTTTTACTTTTTATATTTGCAGCTATTTGAAATTTAAATGTGCCTATGTGGTTCATAACAATATCTTTATTAGAGCTACTTTATATTTTTCAAATATTGCGGTCAATAATTTTCTCCTGTCATTTTAGGGTTGATGTTTTTGAGACTTTCTGCTTGTGCTAGTTAACAGTGTCTGCATTTAAGGCACCCTGCACAGTCATTTTAAATGTATTCTCTGAAAGTGGTAAGCCTGAGGGAATTAAATGCCTGCGTCAGAGTTTTGGGCTTTAACGACATGAAATATGATAGATTTTTGAGTTGTTTTACACACAAATTTTCCTGTTTCATATTTTATGTTTTCTTTGAAACTTCTGTTATAACTTCAGTTAAACATTTGAAATCTTATGCATTTGAAAATATAAGGCAGTGACAACATCTTGGAATACATTATAAAATATTTCCAGACATGCCATAAACAATCTTATTTTAAAGGGGAAAGACATACATGTGGATGGATACATTAATGCAGGCGTTAAGGCAAAATCATCTCAAGGCAAAACATGAGGATAATTGAACACTGTTTTTTACTTCCTTCATCATAACTCCCCCTACTAAGAGAGCAAAGTAGATGGGAAAGCGCTGTGTTATTGTCTCTACTTTGCTCGCTGTTAGTAATTTCATGTGAGGTTCTTGGATCGGATTTGGGAGCTGCTTTACGACTACACAGCAGGGTGTATATTTGTCAGTCATGGACTCCAGTAAAAAATGACACTGTGTAGTGACATCTTCAAAATCTGCAGCATTTCTGTAGCAGGAAGATTGAGTTATGAAAAAGGTTGCAGAAGTGATAGAAATTTTCATTTTTTATTGATTTCCAAAAGGTCATAGGTGAGGAAGGGGTTTGGGATAGGTCATGGCAGGGTTGTACTAAAAATGAGGGTTGAGTTCAGCTCTCTGCTGTGCTCTGGGAAGGCAGTGGAGGATGGCCCAAGTGCTTGGGTCCCTGCACCTGCATGGGAGACCAGGAGAAGTACCTGGCTCCTGGCTTCGGATCAGCGCAGTGCCGGCCGTAGCGGCCATTTGAGGAGTGAGCCAATGGAAGGAAGATCTTTCTCTCTGTCTCTCTCTCTGTCTAACTCTATCTGTCAAATAAATAAAAAAAAAAAAAAAAAAAGAGGGTTGAACAGATTTTTCCCCATAGTTCTGTTGAAACAGTTTGTTTCCTCTGCTTAATTGTTTAAATCTTTGACAGCAGCGCAGCAACTGAGAACTCTAAAAATCTTTTAGTATGACACAAGCTGTCGCTTTTCTCTCTCTTAAACTTTTCATTCTGGAAAAATAACCTCTCTTTGTTGTCGCTATGCCATACTCATTGTGGGCACATGATTTCTTCTGGGGCTTCTGAGTGTATGTAGATTTTCCGTAGAATGCATTTTCCAAGAAATTTTTTTAAGACTTATTTATTATTTGTTTAAAAGGAAGAGAGAAGGGGGGTGGTGAGTGAGCAAGCTTCCATATGCTGGGTCACTCCCTAAATGGCCTCAGTAGTGAAATCTGGGCCAGGCTGAAGCCAGGGGCCTGTGCACTTGGGCCGTGATCCACCGCGCTCTGAGGCACATTAGCAGAGACCTGAGTCAGAGTGGGACAGTTGGAGCTGGATCTGGTGCCCTAATATGGGATGAAAACATCAAAGTGGTGTCTCCCCTGCTGTTCCACAACACTGGCCTCCCACGAAGAAAACTCAGATTCATGATCTGAAGTGACACATGGTTTGTAATAGAGGATGACTGGTGTCACAGGGCTTGAGGTCTAAAATGGAAGGACGCAGGTAAATAAGAAAAGAAAGAGAAACAGATTGAGTTTTTATTTTTTTTTCCTGAAATCAGCCATATTGTTATCCCCCCCCCCCAACTCAAATCAATTTGAAGGTGTTACTATCACCTGGGTTCAGAATATTGCTATGTAGTATAAATGTATTTGTTAATTGGTGACTCTGAAAACAGCTCCCCTTGGGGTTTTGGTAGTCATTTGACTGCTAATGTTGCATCTTCAAGCTGGAGAAATCACATACATTAGGGAGAATATTGTTACGATCGAAAGTCACAGAGTCAAACATCTTACCATACTTTTGGACTCAGATTTTCAACAAAAAGTTTGTTGATTTTTTTATCCACTTGAAAAGCAGGGAGAGAGACGGAGTGGGAGGGAGAGAGAAAGTCTTCCATCCAGTTTCACTCCCCAAGTGCATCAGTCAAGAGCCAGTCTCCATTCAAGTCTCTCATGTGGTCGGTGGTTGACAGGTGTCCAAGCACTAAAACCATCACCTGTTGCCTCCCAGGGTGTACCTTAGCAGGAGCCTGGATGGGAAGTGGAGGTGTTGGAAGAGAACAGGGTCTCTGATACGGGATGTGAGTGTCCCAAGTATCAGCTTGCCCTGTGGTGCCACAATGTCTGTCCCCGACTCAGATGTTTCAGGTGATGGCATACAGTGCTGTTCCATAGAACTTCCTGTAATCACAAATGGGCTCTCTATCTGCCCTGTCCAGCACAGCAGCCATTCTCAAGGCATCATTCCTGAACACTGGAAATACGACAGGTGTGCCAAATCATCACAGGTGACACGAGAGGGGCTATCAAACAATCCTACTTGATTTAAAGTCCAACAGTTTCCAACGCAGAAATGTATCAGAGTGATGCCAGTAGTTATCCTGCTCGCTGTCCCTGGGGCATTCCATTGATTCCTATGCTATTTTGAGAGTGATTGCTAAGAGCACAGTGAAAAGATAGCCTCACATTGTGCATAGAGCCTTGGCTTACAGTCAGACAGGTGATTTGCAAATCAGGCTAAGCCTGTCATGCATTCTAACTCTACAAGGGGTGGTGTGGGCAAGGTGGTACAGACGGTTAAGCCACCACTTGGGACGTGTGCAGCCCATCTCAGAGTCCCCATTTGAGTCCTGTCTCCTCTGCTTCTGATGCATCTTCCTGCTGAATGTATCGTGGGAAGCAGCAGATGATGGTTCAAGTGCTGGTGTCCCTGCCACCCACGTGGGAGACCCAGTTGATGTTCCAGGTTTCTGACTTCAGTCTAGCACAGTCCCAGCTAATGCAGGCATTTGGGAAGTGAACCAACCTATGGAAGATCTCTCTTTCTCTGTCAATATTCCTTTCAAATAAATAAATATTTTAATGATTCCATGGAAATATATATTATGAGGAAATCGTGTATGATTTTCAAAAGAATTAGCACCAAAATAAACTTCTGTCTTTAATTCTGTTTTTTTTTTTCCACAATCTTTTTGATGTCCTCCCCTATGTTCAGAATACATTTTGCAGAACTTTATAGGACATTTTGGTGACTATTTTAGGTAGATGGTAGCGTGGGTCACCACACTATTTTAGAAGCATGCGATGCTTCATTTAATTGTTATGCTGCATTTTTCCCACTTCTAATAGAGAGCTTTTCCTCTCAAAGTGGGAAATTCAGTTCTTGGCTCTCAACAATTGATCATAATTATATTCTATTTAAATTTAAGAGCATGGTAATTAGTAAAGGAGTTGGAATTTTAGTTTAGTCCAGGTTGGGAAGAATTTACAATGTTCAAGTAATGGTTTTATCATATTGATTTGTCAGATATTGGCTATTGAACTGTCAGGGAAATGAGATTTTGATGATTCCATTCAACTCTCTTGGTCAGTTGTACCCTCCCTTGCTAATAAAGTCAGAAGTAGTCCATGGGTCATTGTTTTATGTGTGAAATACCAGCATTGTTCGTATTCCCCCATACATAATGTTCTACCCTCAATCATTTAGCCACAGTCTTCTTCCTGTGCAGTTGATAAATAACCTGACTCATACACATGGGAATTTTTGTTCATCTAACAACTGTTCCACAAATAATCTTTCAACCTCTATATTAACAATATGCTTTGCTTGTTACCATAAATGGTAAAAGTATTTGCAGTTGGTCCCAAAATGGATGGATCCTTTGGGACATGTGGCATTCTATTTCACAATTATATAAGCTGTCTACATTCATATCTTGAAATACCTGCTCATATTTTTAAACATTGTAATACACCTCTTTATTAATTTATACTTGGGACACCAACATTTTAAAATATAAGAATACATTTCAAAGTCTCATTATTGTGCTTTCCATTAAAAACAGCTTATTAACAGGGCCATTCTCTACCATCTAATACTGATACTGAGAATGAAGTCATCGGCTGTGGGGTAGATTACTTAGCATAGCAAAGCAGTGAAGTCATACACCTGCTGAATATGGTACTTCACAATTAGAGGAAGTATTTTGAGGGCTTATTTCCCTCTCTTTTATTTCTTCCCTTCTTTTCTCCGTATCCTCTTGTGAAAATAAAAATGTGGGAAGGGGATGTTAGGAACAGAAAGCTGGACTAGGCATCCATGACAGTAGTGGGCTGGCACTGCAAGTGCTTTTGTGTGCTCTGTCTTTCACTCTCTGTATCCTGTAGGGTCTATCCAAAGTGAGAAAACTGTATATCCTTAGTACCCAATTTTCTTAATTTAGTTATACTTAGTTTCAACCATGGCTACACATTTTATTCACCTGGTAAGCAATAACAATTGTTGATTTTGGAATTCACCATTGAGATTCCAGTTTAGCTCATGTTGGATACAGTCTGGGCATCATTTTTAAGTGTCACCAGGTGATTCTAATGTACTGCACAGTTTTGGAGCAAGTGTAAGTAGGCACCCTCATCTATTAGATGGGCTCTTAGGCAGTGAGGCCTCTCCCTATCTCAGCTGAAAAGGTAAGATGAAGCCACTTGTTCTCATGATTTTCCTTTTTTTACTCTAACCATAAATACTTCTGAAATGCAGGACACACTTAATTCCTGTAGTATTGGGAGTATCCACATGGGTGATTTGCTGGATCACTTGAAGCAATGCATGTAACAGTATTGACCACAGGTATGAGAGTACTTCAAAAAGTCTGTGAAAAATGGAATTAAAAGTACAAGTTTACACTGGTGCAAATCATATTTCTCACAATACATTTAAAATGTCACACTGTGAAAAAATTATGCATGGATTAGCAAAATTTTGGTACCAAAACAAACTGATACTTTTAATGCCACTTTTCCATGAGCTTTGTGAAGGCCCCTAACATTAACTGCCTGTCCTTAATACCACACTTGAGAAGAGTCATGTCTGTGAAGATCAGCGGCATCGCTACTCTGACACAACCCAATGGTCTCATTGTTGTTTCTTTTTATTTTATTTATTTATTTGAAAGTCAGAGTTACACAGAGAGAGAAGGAGGGGCAGAGAGGGAGACAGAGAGAGAGGTCTTCCATCTGCTGGTTCACTCCCCAGTTGGCTGTAATGGCCAGAGCTGTGCCTATCCAAAGCCAGGAGCCAGGAGCTTCTTCCCGGTCTCCCACATGGGTGCAGGGGCCCAAGGACTTGGGTCATCTTCTACTGCTTTCCCAGGCCATGGCAGAGAGCTGGATAGGAAGTGGAGCAGCCAGAACTCGAACCGGTGCCCATATGGGATGCTGGCAGTGTAGGCAGCGGCTTTACATGCTCATGAAGCAAACATAAAACCTCAACAGTATTAAATTATTAATTTGATAAAGTATTCTTCTTATTCAATTATTAAGGATTCCTCTTGGTGCACACAAGCTGTGCTGATCTGTCAATACACAAAGTCCATGGTTTTCCTTTTCTTACTCTATCTATGCGTTTATTTTTCAGTATCGACAAACCTGGTTTGCTCTTCTCAGTACAGTTTAACCTTTTGCCCTCTATCCTACATAGCCCACCCTCTTCCAAGATGTCTATTCCTCAAATCATGTCTAATTTCAATCTCTCCTTTCTCTGCCCCTTCTGGTTGTATATAATGTTGCATTGAAATGTTTATCTGCTCCTTCTTTGTCATCTAAATAACATCTGTTCCTTCAGTTATTATTCTGCCAAACTGAAACATTTGAGCTGTTCATTAGAAAAAAAATTATGGGGCAGGCATTTGACCTAGTGATTAAAAAGTCCGTTTAGGAAGCCCGTATTCTCTATTGGAGTACATGGGTTAGATGTCCAGCTCTGGTTTCTGACTCAGCTTCCTGCTAAGCAGATCCGAGAGGCCGCAGGTGCTGGGGTCTCTACCACCTGTGGAGGACTCCTGCATTGCAGTCCCTGCTGCAGTCCCAGCTCCTGGCTTGGAGACAGTTGGGGAGTAAAACAGTGAATACTCCCTCTCCCTCTCTTAACTACTTCTCTCCCTCTGCCCTCTGCATCTCAAATGAATAAATAAATAAACTTAAAAACCATTGACCAGTAGACTGATTTTCAAACTAACCACTCTTCTAATACTTCTTTCTAAAACATGCTTGCAGGCTCCTTATTGCCAAATTCAAGGATGTGATTTTATGCCTCAAAATGCTGTATGTAAACAGAACAGACCTATTCCATTCATTTATTACTTGCAACAATTGCAGGATTTCTACAAGATGGTCATAGTTTTGAAAAATAAAACTTGTTGCAGGGCCAGCTCTGTGGTGTAGCGGGTAAAGCCACCACCTGTAGTGCTGGCATCCCATATGGGCACCAGTTGAACCAGCGGATGGAAGACCTCTCTCTTTGCCTCTGCCTCTCCTTCCCTCTCTGTAACTTTGACTTTCAAATAAATAAATTAAATATTTTTAAAAAAATTGGTTGCACATTAAGAAGACAACTTCAGCTGATGTGTATCGAGTGGTTATTGTCAGTCAGATGCTTTGCACCTACCACCCCATTTCCTCTTCTTGGCAGCCATTACCCAGGATAGCTGAGGCTTAGAGAAGTTATGCTGCCAGTCCAGTATCACAAGCAAATAAGTAATTGAACTCAAATTGGAAACCAGGCCTCTGCAGAGTTCAGGCTTTTAAAGTGTCTGTATGTGTGAGTGTATGATGAATATGCAGCATTCTCTGCTTTGAAGAGGTTGGTATTTTAGTAATAATATTATTGAGAGTTGCTTGACAGTTTCATAGACTTTTAGGATTTCCAAAGAAGGGAAAGCAGTAAGCACTGTGCAGTGTTGGTTGTCATGTGCTAGTAGGTAAACGCTAGTAGACCTAGTCAATGTTTATCTTTTGAATTGACATGACAGTGTTCCGTGTAAATTAACACTGGAAATGACGTATTAATGAGTAGTGCCAATGAATAGAGGCATCTCCGGTGTTCTCCAAGCCTGACTGAAGCTCAGTGCACACTATTGTACAACACCCCACGCATTTCCTCAGGCAGATACTCCCTGTAGGAAGGTTTCAGAGGAATTTCTAATTGTGTGCAATTGAAGTTTCTAGCTGGAAGCATCCTTCTCTATAGCAAATAGATATTGCCTAAGAAAAACAAGATTTTTTTCCCAAAGAATGAATAAATTATTCAGTATTAGTGCAAAGATCCTGCCCACTTACTTTCAACTACTTTTTCAGTACTTAGAAAAATAATGCATCATACTAGACAATAACCATTCACTGTCTAAAAGAAAGAGTGAATGGAGAACTACTGTAAGAGCCAAATGAAATTCAATTGTAATTGCTTTCAGATAGACTCTCGACCAAGAGTGGTTGCTGCTGTCATGGTCACGTGGCCCAGAGTTCTTTTTGAATTAATTTTCTGTATGCAGTTTTAAAGCATGGTGAATTTAGTTAAACAGACATGTCCAAATTTCTTTTTTATAAGATATTCAAAAGAATTATTCAAACTAAATTAACGCATTCTTCTAAAATATTCATGCAGACTATTATGTAGTACATCTTAATTATTTCTGCATGTTCATTGTTTCTTAGAATGATGTTCCAGGATCTTCTTTAGCTTTTCAGAACAGATATATTCACCTTGTTCACTTTGTCTTGCAAGTTATTTTTATTATGCATGAACATCTTTATAAAATTAATTTATTCGGTTTTGGCTTCAAGGAAGATACTATATTAAAAGGAAAAGAAAATGTGCTGAATGATTTGGTGGTTACTAAAATCTGAAATAAAAAAATACATACGCTCCTCAGGGCTATTGGTTTCTGTATACACATCTGTCTGTGAAACCATGCACTGTTTATTTTTTAAGATTCATTTAGTTATTTGAAAGGGAGAGTTACACAGAGAAAGGGAGAGAGAGAAAGAGATCTCGCATCTGTTGATTCGTTCCTCAAATGACTGAGATGGTCAGGAGTGGGCCAGGTGGAATCCCAGAACCAGAAACACCAGCCTGGTCTCCCACTTGAATGACAGGGGTCCAAGTCCTTGGGCCGCCTTTCACTGCCTTTTAAGACACATTGGCAGGGAGCTGGATGGGAAGTAGAGCAGTCAGGATTCAGACTGGTGCTCATAAGTGATGCCAGCACTCCAAGTGGCAGGTGAACCTACTGTGCTACAATGCCAGCCCCAGACCGTATGCTGCTGTTGCCTTCATATGAAGCTTAAGGATGCGTCAGTTATAACAGCACTCTCTAGGTAGAGACTCACTTACGTCTATGGAGGTGATTGTCTGATTGGCTGCCCTCATTTTAGTAATCACAAGTGTTAGGCAAGTAGTAGTTTAGCTGCAGTGTCTGAAGTCAGTTTTGTGACTTCGTACTGCTCACACCACTATTCTGCATCCGTGAACTCTGAGGGCTCTCTCTGAAGGATCAGGCACTGATACATTGCTTGGGAGAGAATTTTCCAATCCCATTGGTATTGAAATATTTTACCAAATAATTCTTGTCATGGGGGACTGACCTGTCCATGTTCAGATACTTAGCAGCATCTTTAGTCTCTGCTCACTAAATGCTAGTATCAGCCCTGCCCCCATCTCAGGTCATGACACTTGAAAACTTCTCCAGATATTGACAGATGTCCATGAGAGGGCAAACTCCCTGTTTGGGAACCACTGTGGAGAGTGACGAAGTAGGATATGGGGTCTTGCTTCCAAGGATCCCCTGCAACTGCTGTTTTCAAAATCAACAGGTGACTTGCTGGTTGCAGTGGTCATTCTTGGATGGCAATTTATTGCTGTGCCTGCAGCATTGATCAGTTGGTTTTTCTTTCTCTCTGAAACTGTGCTCTTCATTGGGTTTCTGGGAAGCCACACTCTTGATTTTTCTCAGCCCTCACTGGCAGCACTCCCATTGAGCTTCCTTTCTGGTTCTCTCTCATTTTCTTGGCCTTTCAATTACATGATAATGACACACAGCCTCACTGAAAACGTTTCTGTCTTCATACCTTTCCTTCATGGTCTTATCTAGGGCCATGGCTTTTAAAACACCATTTATGTGCTTCTTGCATGATGTCTTTGCACCTTACTACTAAGAACAGTCTCCTGGATCCAACAGCTAAATGACACCTCCAGGTAATTGTGAAATAAACATTTCAGAATCAAAATGTCCAAAGCAGAATTACTGGTCTTGCCACCTGCCAGTCTCCTTCTTCCCACCATCTTCTCCACATCAGTAAATGGCAATCCTATTTGGATTCATCCCTTAATCCTCTCTTCTTGTAATGCTGCCCATTCAGTCTGTCAGTCAGCCATACTGACTGCATCTTCAGTTAAAGACATTTGATCATTACACAATGCCTGTGTGTATTCAGAAGTCACATTTTACAACATACATTTGTACAACTGCGCACAACTGTAAATCTGTACAACTATGTACAACTGTAAAACTTAAACAATAAAATAAAGGCCAGTCCATCTATTTTCCAAAACTCCGTGAGTGACATCTAAGCAACAATGTTATTTCAATATCTTACTATTCACCATGATGCCATCTTTTCCCGATAACAGTTTGAGTGATCCTTAGAAATTAAGTGAACTTGTATCAGCACCGTGTCCCAGATCCTGTGATGGTTTTGCATCTCACTGAGGGTCTCGACAGTGCTCGAAACCTCATACACTTCTGGGCTCCTGGCTAGCTCTGTGACTGCTTTTCACTGTTTCAGCTCCTTTTCTCAAGCATGCCAAACATAGCTCCCACATCTTAACAGCCTCCTTGTTATGTCCCAGGCCTAGGGTTGTCCCTATCAATTACTGGAAATTTAATAAATATTTACAGAATGAGACAGTGAACATATGGAATATATGTAACACTGAACAGCTAATTTTTTTTCAGTGAACATTAAGCACTTGGAGTTATTTGAAGATATTAATGCACAATTTCACAGAGCATGTTTTCTTATGTTTGAATAATGGACTCTAATGTTAACAACATAAAGGCTATTTTTAGTCCAGTTGAGTAGCTGTTTCCATTAAAGGACAAAGGTAATGGTTAGGGCTCTCTTAAATAGCTCACTAATAGGAAAAAGTAAAGAACGTCAGCTCTTCACAGTTCTGTAGGCTTCCAAATTAAGGCAGTTTTAGGTATCACCAAAAAAAGAGCAATTGCTTAAAACGAAAATGAGAAGACTAAACGTGGTGGCAAAAAAAAAAAAAAAAAAAAAAAAACAAAACAAAAAAAAACACATAAGTAGCAAATAATGTTTTCAGGAGCCAGAACTCTATTTGACTGGACTTGAATACCTTCTTCCATGCCTGAAACGTAACAGGTGCTCACTGGTTTTAATTAAGTGAATGAATTGGAGAATAAGCACCCTTATTGACTTTGAAACATCTACAACTTTCTTCCCCATCGCTGCCCCATATTAGTTCTCACACTTGTTCATATTTCTCATTTCATTGTTTAGATACCATTTTCACTGATAGAAAGGAGCTATATATGTAAGTAAGTGTTTCACATTGAAATATTTTGCCATTTGGGACAGTGGAGTGGGCGGTGCCTGAGCCAGTGCAAAAACGGATGCTTTGAGTTCTGTACTTTCCACTACTGTACACGTTTCATTGTCTCTGGGATGTCATTCATTATAAAACAGCCCAATTTCAGGGATATAAAATGTGAAAAATGGCAGCTGGCAGTTGTTAGGCACAATTGATTATATTACACATCTTCAGCTCAAAGCAGTGAAAACTCTTTGAATCAATACAATACAGTAACTGTCTTCTTTCCTCCTGCCTGCATTATGTTATCGAGGACGGGAGGGAATTAAAAATGATGACCACTTACTGTTTGCCAGACACGTGTTACAGGTTCAGCTTTTCTAACACTTGATTCCTTTCCAGCAGAATAATCACACAAGAGGTGAAAAATCAGAAATTCAGAAAGTAAATTGCAAATCTGTGCCCGAGTTCAAATTCTACAGTCTGTACACTTTGTAAGTTCTATGTAGATAGTTGAATAATGCAGCTATATTTGATACCTCTATCATTTTTCCCGTGATTCTGTAGGAATACAGGAGATATGGTTGTTCTCTTGGACATGCTGATTGTGTATGTGTAAGCGTGTGTTAACCTGATTTTTCCCAGCAACACCTGCACATAGTTTTAAAGACTCAAATAGTGCTCAGGGTACGTAATAAAACACCAGAATCTCTGTCCCTCTCATCTCCCCTGAAGCCTCCATGATATACTTTACAAACCATTGTTTTGGCTCTTACATATCTCCGTATTAATAATGAAATGTAAAATCTGCTCTCTATTGATTCTTCAGTTCATGATATTATTTATTATAAATCAGGATAGGTTTGCTTTGCATAGTTTATATTTTGTCAGTTTACTCCATGCTCCAATATGTTTTGTCAATTTTTATTATGTCAAAAAAGTGTTTATATTAGTATAACTGTTCCCATATCGTTCATATTTGAGCAGTTTTGTGTTTTTTGAGCATTTTTCTATTTTTGCTTTTTTTCTCTAAAATAAATATGGAATTATTATTATTGTATTTTCCTTGGTATCTCTTGCCAGTTTTCCCCACACCTTCCAATAAAACTTTATAATTTCCATAAAGGTCAGTTGCATATAGTGTGATACTTCATTCACTTTAGTTTTCTCATGATTTTCTGCAAAATATTCCTCCTAAAGATGATTGTTGCTGTCTGTGTTGCTCCTGCATGATTGTCATTCCAAGGGAGTCTTTGTTAGTGTATTGGAATCCCTTTGCTTCTTTCCATTGATGGGGTTTCTTTTTCTTGTGTCTGGCTGCTTCTTGATTCATTCACTTGTCATGGGAAGGGATAGCTTCCAGTAGTCTCATTAGGTTAAAAGCATGGCAGTGACAGGCTTGCTGACTGAGTCTTCTACATCAACGTACTGTGCTGCGTGTGCGTTGTCAGTCTGGGGTTTCATTTCACCACCCTTAAAGGGGGTTTGACTTTCCTGACAAATCTCCCATTTCTCTCTTTTGTGGCTGACTCTGATTCTTACTTGCTTTCATTGCTTGGGGTATGTTCCAGTAGTTTCATGGGGAAGAAAGTATTAAAAGCAAAAAAAAAGTGCTTTTTTTTTCACATCCAATTGTAATGTGTTCATCTCACATAATTGATTGATATGTCAGTTAAGTAGGTGAGAAGGGTAAAAAAAAAATTTAGATATTTAGTTGGCCATGAAGTTCTAGATTGGGAATAATTTTCATTCCAAAAATCCCAGGCACTAGCTTACTGACATCTTCCTTCCAGTGCCACTGTTGAGAAAGCCAAAGGCATTTTGAGTCCTATCGTTGCAAATGAACTGTTTTCTTCTTTTCTTAGAGATATATCTTTTGCTGTTTGATTTATGCCATGTGTTGTCTTATTTTAAGTTTTAATCCGTAGTGCAGGGGTCCAGTAGACCTTTCACATTCAGAGACAGACACAGTTCAGTTATGATAATGTAGTTGACCAGTTCCTACCTCCGGTTACCTCTGGTGAAGTGTTCTTGAACTATTATTCTGATCTTGCACTTCTGGGCTAGCCCTCTAATTTCGCTGTGTTTCCTGTTTTCCATCTCTTGATCTCTTCGCTCTACCTTGTGAGAGATTCAGTAAGACTTCTCTTCCACTTGCGTTCAGCAACTGAATAAAGAGAGGCAAGAGCACATGCCGCAGACCTGTTACAGCAGCTGTCCTTGGGGAAAACACCATGGCAGCATCAGTAGTGGGTTTATTTATTTTATTTTATTTTAATTTTTGACAGGCAGAGTGGACAGTGAGAGAGAGAGACAGAGAGAAAGGTCTTCCTTTTTCCGTTGGTTCACCCCCAGAATCGCCGCTGCGGCGGGCGCACCACATTGATCCGAAGGCAGGAGTCAGGTGCTTCTCCTGGTCTCCCATGTGGGTGCAGAGCCCAAGCACTCGGGCCATCCTCCACTGCACTCCCTGGCCACAGCAGAGAGCTGGCCTGGAAGAGGAGCAACCGGGACAGAATCTGGCGCCCTGACCGGGACTAGAACCCTGGGGTGCCGGTGCTGCAGGCAGAGGATTAGCCTATTGAGCCAGTAGTGGGTTTAGAGATTCTCATAAGTGACAGCATTATACGGGTGGATATCAGATTCTGGAGCAGGACTCAGATGCTGAGGCCATGGGGCCTTTAAATGTAATGATGACAAGAGTGTTAGCTCCTTCCTCTGCCCCTCCCCCAGCACTGTGATTAGAGGCTTGGGTACAACAACAGTATGAGGTGATGTGATATTTGCCCTGCTTGTCTCCTGTCAGGTCAGCACATTTGGTGGAAAGTGGGCACTAGCACTTCTCCTGGCAGAATTAGGACCTGAAGTTCACACTTTCCCATTGTGACTTACAACATCTCATAAAAGCTTCAGGATTTGCCACATTGGCGTTTTGTTATGGAAAAAAAAATATAGAATACCCCTCCCTCTTCTGATGTGATCAGGGCTGAGATCCAAACCCATTAGCTGAACAGGAATTACCACCTTAAGCATTGAGCTACAACCAGTTTCCATAGCATTTCTGAGCTGGCCGACCTGCACGGATTTGCTCCTAGATTGACCATGGTTAAACTTCACCGTGCAGTCTACGCCCTGGCTCCGAGGATGCTCTCTGAGTATTCATCTGTGAAGGTCACACCCTACATCATCAGCAACAAATTCAAATTTAATCTACAATTGCTATATGGCAGTAGTCAGAAAAAACAAAACCTGAAACGATAGGATTTAGCGAACACTCAGAATGTTGATCATGCTCACCTATGGCTGGAAGCGTAAAGAAATTTTTAGAAACCTGGAAGTTGCTTGTGTTGTCCAATCTGACCTTTGTGGTTCCTAGACAGGTCACAGCTATACAGGGGGCGGCTCCTTTACAGAGAGGCCATACTTCAGGGAATGAGATTAGCACAAGGGCACTCTTTCCTCCCAAATGTTCGCCCTGACCTTTTTTTATTTTCTAATGTTTTCCATTTTTAAGGGCTTTATTTTAGTTTTTAAAGAGTGTATTGAATAACTTATTCATGATGGTGCTCTCTTTGTATCTGCTTGAGTGTCAGTGACAGGTGTTTTTAAAAACTTCCTTCTGCCTGGAAAGTGTCTGTGTCCTGAGATCCTCTACTCCTTCCCATGGAGGAATATGAAAGTGAAGTTGTGGGGAGCAACTGGGAGCAACTCGGACTAGACTAAGTTACTGGAATTAAGACTTATTCTATGCATCTGCTCTCCCACAATATGGTGCTGGGAGAGGAGGAAACAGCTTCTACACAGCTGCCTCCAGTTCAACCAATAAACAGCGGGACCTGCTCCTGATTGGAGGAGAGCAGCGTACTCGGCATGTGGGTAGCAGAGTTGGGATTGGCGGAAGAGGACTATAAAGGAGGAGAGAGACAACATGCACCAGGAACATCTAAAGGGAACACCTGAGCAGCCCCCAAGAGAGCCGGCCGGCGGTGTGCCGCTCCCCCGCAGAAGTGGGGAAAGTGGCAGGGGGAACCGCCCTTCCACGGAGGTGGAAGGGATGGTAGCCAACCCGGGAAGAACCAGCAGCAAACCCGGGGAGGGCCGAGCAGACAGAAGAACAGCGCAGGGTCCTGTGTCGTTCCTCCACGAAGAGGGGGAGCGACATAATGGTGCCGTGACTCGGATATGAAGCCTAGGCAGGGCTTAGTGTCGTTCCTCCATGAAGAGGGGGAGCAACAGAAGTGGACTCTCTCAGAGTGTAGGAGGACTTATCTCTGACCCTATAGGTAATTCAAGCAATCGTGGCTGGAGATTTTCTGAGGATTGGCATGGATATTTGTGTGGGTGTCATTAGGTCTTCCCTCTTGATGTGGTTGCTGTCCCCAGAGAGCGTTACAGCTGTCTCCTGCCTGAGTGTCAGGGTCTTGTGACTAGAGTTATGGCAATACCGTGAGGGAAGAGTACAAGGCCTCTCCAACTCAGCATTCGGTACTCACTGCTTGATGTAGCTTTGTTATGTTACCCACTCTCTCGCTGTACCTAGTGGCTCCCAAAGGTCCCCATTCACAGACCTGTTTAATGCTTTCAGGGAATAAACCTGGTGACTTCTCCAGAGGTGGGGGAGTAGCAGTAGTCTAAAGATCTAGTTGTTCTCAAAAAGATTTAACTGGGGCTTGTGCTGTGGCATAGCTGGTAAGGCTGCCGCCTGCAGTGCCAGTGTCCCATATGGGTGCCAGTTCGAGTCCTGGCTGCTCCACTTCTCTTCTACCTCCAAGTCCTTGGGCCCCTGCACCAGCATGGGAGGCCCAGAGGAAGCTCCTGGATCCTGGCTTCAGATCGGCACAGCTCTGACCATTACAGCAATTTAGGGAGTGAAGCAGCAAATAGAAGACCTCTCTCTCTCTCTCTCTCTCTGTAACTCTGCCTTTCAAATAAATAAATAAATCTTTTTTTAAAAAAAGCATTTAACTTCATCTTCTTCCATCCCATATCACCAGCATGCCTGAGATTGAGATTATTGGTTTGTATGAAACCTTTGCAGCATGAATCAGTTTGACTCTTGGATTTCTCACTATGGACTTCAGATCCACACTCCATCCATCTTCCTCCCAGCTTCTAAGATTTTGTCACTGTGTCTCAGTTTTCTTGTTGTCAAGACTTATAATTTGAAAAATCTCTATTTTCGGTAATGTTTATGGGATTTAGGGAGCAAAATTACATATATGACATTTATTGTACATATTTTAATTCACTTTAGCCTCAGAACATCTGTTCAAGGTGAACACTGTTTCCACTTTGCAAAAGTGGAAGCTGAAGCATCAGCATGGTTCTCTAACATGCCCAAGTTTATATACCTGGTACGTGGCAGAACTCAAAATCAACCCCAAGAGCCCAGTTCCATATACTTTGCTTTTTACCCTATGTAGTGCAACCTCATTTCATCCTCATCCTAAGTATAGGAGTTGAATCACCTCTTAGAACATTACCTACACTAAACCTTTGGATTCTGTAGTTGCTATGGTAGAAAAAGTGAAGTGATATGGATTCTGGGTGAAGATGGAGGGAACGCAATTTATTACTTACTGATGTAGAAGGACAGATTGTTACAAATGAGTGAAATCAGTCTGGGCCCAGCATCATGGTACACCGGCTTAAGCAGCAGCTTGAGATGCTGGCATCCCATGTTCGAGTGCCAGTTCAAGTCCTGGCGGCTCCACTCTGATACCGCTTCCAGATAATCTGCTCTGTAAGGCTACAGATGATGGCTCAATTGCATGGACCCCTGTCATCTGCATGGGAGACCAGGATGGAGTTTGTGGCTCTTGGCTTCTGCCTGGCCCAATCCTGACTGCTGTAGGCATTTGAGGAGTGAACCAGCAGATAGAAGATTTCCCTCTCTCTCTCCCAGTCTGCTTTGCAAATAAAAAAAATATTTTTTTAAAAAATAGACCTACATTATGTATGTGATTAGTTAATAACTCTTCATTTTATTTTATGGTTTAGTGTAGAAAACTGTACCTGCATATTAGAAATAAATGGGAGTGTCACAAGTTTTTTGTCAGTTATGTCGTGTGACAGTATATAATTGGGAAAAAGGAGAGCTATTTGAATGAATAATGATAAATTATTTGCTGTGGATTATTGTACATGCAGTCAAGCTATGAACATCCTAAGGCTGATTAGGTGTAAACCATTCGTATTAAGATAAATGTGTATAACAGTTTGCAATAAAGTTAATCTAAAATATTTACAACTGTCACCAACAATATGTTGCAGAAGATTTCTTGTCTTTAAAGTGTGTTTGCTGGAGTATGTGCACACATTCTCTGTTATTTAGGGTGCATTGTACTGCAAACACTTGACAACAAAACTGAAATATGAGTAGATTAAGCTAAAGTCTCACAGAAAGGAGTCCTAAGTAAAATGGCTTCATCTGGTTAATTCAGCTCCTTGGTTATGTGACCAACTTGTTGTACCTGAGCGAGTGTAAACAAGAGGAGCCCCACTCATTGATAATATTTGATGGTCCTTTATTGCTGGTGGTGGAGAGCAGGCTCATGCCCTAAAGAATTTTCAGCCCCAAAGCCCAAAGCAATAGGGTTTATAAAGGCACAAACCACAAGGGTGAGAGGAGGAATACATGGTTGCTAAGATTAAGGGATACATGGTTACTGGGGTCAAGCTGACCTAAGGCCTATGTGAAACTAGTATCAATTAAAATCTTGACAGGTGCAGCCTATCTGTTTTAAGCTTGACTGATCATGCTAGGGAGTTTCGGTGTTTTGTCAAACAGGATGAGGTATACTATTATTGTCTTAGTTTTAGCCCATAGTTAATTTCAGACCAAGATCTCATGGTGGGGGGTGCTTTCTCAAGAAGGACTCTTGGGTGCTCTAAAATGGAGTCCCTACTGTCAAGGTGTAACTTCAAAGTTGGTTCCACCTCTGTGTTCATCTGTTCTCTGTGTGAGAGTGTTAGTGGCATCCTTGAATACATCACAATTGCAAACAAGTACGGGCATCAACTCCAGATGTGGCAACGTCCAGGGAGGTAGAAGGGACTATCTATTTCTTGTATCTCTTGGTAACAGTGAGAAGATATTTCCCAGAAAACCCCAGCACAGCCTCAGTATGGGAACTACGGAGTTCCATCACCTTTTGTAAAATAAAAATTGATTAGAGTAACCACCATGATTATCTTAAAGTGATTATCTGAGATAGGAAAGTACAATCCATAAATGCTGTTTGAGTTGCCTCTCTTTCTGATGAATTGAAATAATCTTGCAGAGTGAAATTTGTTGATGTGAGCAAATATGAGCCATTGCTGATCGTGTTAAAAAAGAGAACCTTTAAATTGGTAATTTTATTTTGAAAAGCCACGTAGCAATATTCTCCAAATTCACAATCGAAGAGAAATAAAAGCAATTTTGTATATGACAAACTATTAATGATTGCCCAATGTGTCTGCGCTATTAACTCAGCTGTCTCTATTCCATACCAGATAACCTTCACAATGACAATAATTTTAAATTTATACTTTTCTAGAATTACTTTGTTTTCACCAGAAGTATTATTCATCATAGAAACTTGGGCCATATGTAGCTTTTCAATATCTTCCTTTGTTCAGTGTATTTCTCTAATTCATATCAGCTGAGTGAACAACATTCAGTGATGAACAAATAAACTATTTTTATAGTTCCTTTTTAAAAATTGCTTAATGCAATAATGTCTTCAAATTTACACACAGCTTCTTATCTGCTTTCTTATATGGTTTTAAATGGATCATTGACTAAATGTGCCTATTATATGGTCACACAAATGAACCATAGATTTAAGATTTAAGGTTTTCTGCTAGAATCCCTTTATTAAGTAAAGTAACCCAGTAGTAACCAAAGCCCATATGGGATGCCAGCGCTGCAGGAGGAGGCTTAGCCCACAACTCCATAGCACTGGCCCCAAGAGAAAATATGTAGAATAAAAATCTCCCCTAGTGTGTTTCTTCTTATCCACTTTTGCATTTGTTCTCTTCTCCTCTCTTCTTTTTGTGAAAAAGCAATAGCATTTCTAAAGGAAAATTTCTAAAGCAAATTCCCTCTTTTTTTTTTTTTTTTTTTTGGACAGGCAGAGTGGACAGTGAGAGAGAGATAGATCTTCCTTTTGCCGTTGGTTGGTTCACCCTCCAATGGCTGCCGCGGCTGGCGCACACGCTGATCTGAAGGCAGGAGCCAGGTGCTTCTCCTGGTCTACCATGGGGTGCAGGGCCCAAGCACTTGGGCCATCCTCCACTGCACTCCCGGGCCTGGAAGAAGGGGCAACCGGGACAGAATCCGGTGCCCCGACTGGGACTAGAACTCAGTGTGCTGGCGCTGCAAGGCGAAGGATTAGCCTAGTGAGCCACGGTGCTGGCCCAAATTCCCTTTTTCTTAAGACAACTGTTTTGCTATTGACTGGGACACAGCAAGAAGCAAGTAGTCACTTCTTTTTTTCTCCAAACCCTATGTTTTCTTGATATGATCCTATTTATGGTTTTACTTGGAAAATGAACAGAGTAATCCTGGGCTATGGCTGTGTCTTTCCTTCTTCCACCAGAGTGCTGCATAAGCATCAGGGTTGGGAGCAAGCATGGGGTGCAGAAGGCTCTGATGGGGATCCACATCTCATATCAGATAGAATTCCTGCCTCCTGGCTTCAGCCTGGCCCTGCATGGGCTGTTGTGGGCATTTGGGGAGTGCACCAGTATGTGGAAACTCTCTCTCTCTCACACAAATCAATAGAAATGAGACAAAAACTTAAAAAAAGATAAAGACTTGCAAATTTAAAATAATTAAGTAAATCAACAAATATGTAGGCATTGAAGAATAATGAAAACAGTCTTGGTTTTAACTGTTCCTTCCCACTGTCCTCCAAAAGTCTAAGTGCCTCTCTCAAAGACAGAATAAATCTTCAATAACAATTTTCTCTGCTTATGAGTAATTACTGAAGTCATAACAATGTTAAGGAAACTAGATCAGACCCAGAAATCCAATGGTTAGGACTAAGCCTGAAAGGAAAATAAATAATGGAGATACTACGAGTGGTTTGAGGTCGATACTTGAATTCTCTCCTGGACTTCTTTCTTCCTTACCCCAGAATTTCCTTTTTATTTATTTTTTAATCATTTCTTGTGCTGTAGTTTCAACAGGATTTGGCCCATGCAAACATTCAAGTCCCAAAGTCATGGAACGATGGCAATGATAGGGTGGAGGCTTCGTTCAGTTGTGGTGTCTGAAGGGGGGTCTTTAGGAAGAGATTGTATTGAATTATGTTGTTAGGATCATGACTTGGTGGCTTTATAAAGACAGGCGCTCGGGCATAGAGGAGGAGTGCGCCCCCATCTCTCTGCTTCCTGGTTCTCTCTGTGCTCTGCCAGTGCATCCACCACCCTCACCTGATCTTGGACCATGAACCTCCCCAACCATGAGCCAAAATACACCTTCTTCTATTGTAAGGAGAGTCTCTCCACTATTTCAGTTGTAGGAATGACTGGTACACCTGTGAAGAAAAGAGAGGACCTACAAGAGGCTCACGTCGCAGTTATTTAGATCACCAGGAAGAAGTTTATTTCTTATAAAATGGTGCTGTGATAATTGGTCACCTATGAATAGATAAATTTAGAATACTTTTACATTCAAAATTGACACTAAGGTAAATGCCAGATTATTTAAGTATTAAAATGTAATATAAATATCTTAGGAAAATATGGGTGTTTAATTTTTGAATCTCTAACACAGAACTATTAGCTTAACGCTAATAGTAGATTCAAATCAGAACATATGGATAAGTTTATATACATAAGTATGTTTTAACTTTTTATATGAAAACTCATGCATGTATTTACCTTTTAATTCCATTTTTCTGACATTCTGAAATTCCCTCATATTGATATCACAAAGAATAATAGTGTACCAAATGAATGTTTTGAAAATGTTTGAAATCTATGGACTTTTTGACATGATAATAAATTTCACTTTTATTGTTGACTGCCATATTTGAGTACTTCTGTTGTTATATATTTATTTGTTATTCTTATAGAGGTTTATATTATTGTTGTACACAGCCCACAAAGACATGCAGAAGAAATTTAAAAACATTCATAATCTTACAAGCAGGAAATAACTATTGTTAATCTCTATGCCTTATCATTACACGCACACACACACAACACACACACACACACACACACACACACAGAGCCAGACACTGTCTTTGCCTTGATGGCTGTAGAACAGTAGCTCTCAAATTGTAGTTTGCATCAGGATCACCGTTGCTTCGGGACCACATTGAGGCCTTGAAAATTCTTGGGTCACACTACTAGTCTCCAAACCTCATGGTTTAAGGTGGGTCTCTAGAGTTGAATTCCTAACAAGATTCAGAAATTACTGATGTTACTCAATCACATGTGAGAATCATTGCCTTAAAGGTAAAGAAAGCATTGTACATAAGAATAGGTGTGGGAGAATAGTTTAATGCCTTCTCTGTTGCATTGTGAGAATTTTTAAAATCTTCATTAAAAAAAACTGTTCTGGCTTCATGGCACATTGAAAGAATATGGTTGTCTTTTTAGGTTATGCATAGATCAAATCAGAGCTGTGGTGATACCTAGAACAGCATTATGCACCTTGGGAAAATTTTTTTTTTATTTTTAAATCCAGTCATTCATTTGACAATTATTTATTTAGCAATAAATTATTAACCTTTTTGCTTTCATTTCTGCTGGATTAGAACAAGCTTCCTCAGTTTTGTGTGTGGGCATGCACACACACTTTATATAGATAATAGATTCACAGATGTTTCTTTATTCAAGAAAATGTTTACAGATTGCCTATGTGGCAGGCATTTGAATTTTCATTGATTTCCAGTACATTGTCAAAGATATGACTCATATGGTCACTTGGTAGTCAGAATGTTCTTAAGTGGCTGAGACAAGTGACCTGTCTCTGGTGAAACTGCTGACCAGTGAGGAAGATTACAATTTTTTATGATTAAAACTGATTGAAATTATTATCTTTCATTGATTAACCTCCTAAAATTTTTTTAAAGATTTATTCATTTATTTGAAGGGCAGAGTTACAGAGAGGCAGAGGCAGAGAGAGAGAGAGAGAGAGGGAGAGAGAGAGAGAGGTCTTCTATCCAATGGTTTACTCCCCAGATGGCTAAATGGCCAGAGCTGTGCAAATCCAAAGCCAGGAGCCAGGAGCTTACTCTGGGTCTCCCACATGGGTGCAGGGGCCCAAGGACTTGGGCCATCTTCCACTGCTTTCCCAGGCAGAGAGCTGGATGCTAGGGGAGCTGCCAGGACTAGAAGGCGCTCATATGGGATGCCGGTACTGCAGGCTGTGGCTTTGCACACTATGCCACGGTGCTGGCCCCAGAAGAATTTCTTAATGTGACAATCATACTTATTAAAGCTTCAATGTGAATAACAACTCAGACTTAATTTTTATGCTACTAAAATTTCTTAATAATTGGAAAATAATACAAATAGAAAATAAGTTAAGAAATCACTTATCAGTGTTCCTTGCTATCTCCTCCCCTTATACCTTTTTCCAGGAAAATCAAAACACAACATGTACTAGTGATTCAAGTTATAAGGCAAAGTGTGATAAATATGGCACCCGAAAACATCTTTATTTTTTAATCTAACAAAGCATTTCTTTTGAAGAAAAACCATTGATACTCTTTGAAATTTGTTTTCTGCCTATAAGTGATATTTTAAGTAAGTATATAAATTTACCTTCTAGTTTTAGGCAAAGACAAAAATTAGACACAGCCTTACCAAGAGGCTTACAAGGCTGATGGGGATGGCCCACAAAAATGCTGTGTCTGCCTGCCACCTGTGTTTTTCCAGCTAAAGCCAAAAGCATCATTCAGAACACAAAGAAAAATGAAACAAGCTCCAAATTTCTGATCCTATTAAGTTGAACCCAATTTTGTTAAAATAGCTCCAGTGTTTAAAAATAGAACAGATTTTACTTTATGCTTCTCCAATCAAGCAGCTCTATTAGCTTGAACATGATGACCCAGGCTCTGTATTAGCAGGCACAGACAACAGTTCATCTACCTTTAAAAAGAAAAACGGTAGACACAGACAGAGTTTAGCCTAGCAGTTAATCTGGTGGTGTCAGGAGTTCAATCCCTGGCAGTGCAGACCCTGGGAGGGAACAGATGATGGCTCCATTTGGGGTGTTCCTACCACTGTTGTGGAGTCCTGGGTGGAGTTCCTGTTTCCCCGGCCTCCGCTTGGCCAAGCTCCAGCTTTTGTCAGCATTTGGAGAGTGAATCAGTGGATGGAAGCCCTGTCTCACTCGCTGACTCTCACATACACAAAAGATTTTAAAAATGGCAGACCATCTCTTAGTTTCCTATTACAAAAAAAGTATATAAGCGAGATTGACATTTTGATATATTTGATTATTGGTTATACTCCTTTTATATACTCTTGAGGATCAGTGGTTTTTCTACTTACTACTTGTTGGATTCTTTATTTAGTGGGGGGGGGAGGTTAAGCTTGTGATTATAAAGAAAATTGAAAATATGTCATTGTAAAAATGAAAAATAAGAAGAAGGAAGGGTGGAGGGAGTGTAGGGTGGGAAGTACCATTTTGCTCCTAAAACTGTGTATATGAAATATATGAAATTTTTCCTTTTTTTAGAAAAAATTTTTAAAAGTTTAGAAAAAAATTTAAAAAGAAATTGTTTCAACTTAGTAGCTTAAAACAGCACAGATGGATTATGTTTCAGTCTCCAAGTAGAAATCTGACTTTGATTTTATTGGGCTAAAACTGTTGTGCTTTATCCGGAGCACCTGGGTGAGAGTCTGTTCCTAGCTTCCTCCGGTTTCCAGAATCTGCTCACATTCCTTGGATCCTATGCCCCTCACTCTACCATTTTCACGTCTGCTCTGAGCTTTCCTCCCTTTAACTCTGATTCGCTTGGGCCCACCTGAATAATCTAGTGTAATCTTCCTGTCTGCAGGTCCTTAACATAATCACTTCCACAAAACTCCATTTGCATTGTAATGCCACATGTTCCAGGGGTTAGGATGCATGCCTGTTTGGGTGTGGGTCACCCTTGTGCCTACCAAGAATGGTAGCAAAAAAAAAAAAAAAAATGATTAATTAATGATGGGCGGGTTCTGTTGTAGTTTGAATGCTTGCCTCCAGAAAATAAAATCCTTGTCAAAGCCCTGGAACATGGAAATTGTGCCTTATGTGGAAGGCAGTATTTTCACAGATGTCCCTAAGGAATCTGAGAAGAGGAGGTCCTCTGGGTTTATCAGGTGGACCCTCAATATCATGATATGTGAATTTGTAAGAGACAGAGTGGGAACAGGCAGAGAGCAGGAGACCAGGTGATGGTGGAGTTAGCATAGGAGTGAGCACCTGTGCCGTGGGATGCTGGGATTTGCCAGTGATGCCTGAAGCCCGAGCGCAGCAGGGGCCAGATGTCACCCCAGCTCAGTGTGCCTTGATGTCTGGCTTCCAGCCTCCAGACCTGTGCAAGAACACATTTCCCTTGTCTGGGCCACCGAATTTTTGGTGATTTGTCATAGCAGGCTCAGGAAAGTAGTGTGGTCTCTAAATTCAAAAGTGGCTCAGAAATACTTCAGATACCAGGAAGTTTCAGAGATTAAAAGAAGTAACTCTTCACACTTGTACATCCCATCAACACTAGTTATAAAGACACATTTTTAAAGAGCTATAGAGATGTTTCATATGCACAGATAACGATTTATCATTTGTGGTTGAGAGATTACTTGAACTCTGATACAAAATTTATTACAGAAATTGACTTTCTTTACTTCCAATCTTTCTTTTCCTTCCTTCCTCCTTCCTTTTTCTTTTTTTTTTAAAGATTTATTTTCTTTATTTGAAAGAGTTACATAGAAAGGTAGAGACAGAGAACCATCAGCTGGTTCACTCCACAGATGGCTGCAACAGTTGGAGCTGCACCAATCCGAAGCCAGGAGCCAGGAGCTGCTTCTGAGTCTCCCATGTGGGTGCAGGGGCCCAAGCACTTGGGCCATCTTCCATGCTATCTCAGGGCATAGCAGAGCTGGATTGGAAGAGGAGCAACCGGGACTAGAACCGGGGTCCATATGGGATGCCAGCGCTTCAGGCCAGGGCTTTAACCTGCTGTTCCACAGCACGGGCCCCCTCTTTCCTTTCTTTTGAAAGATTTATTTCTTTTATTTGAAAGGCAGAGTTACAGAGGTGGGGAAAGAGAGAGGAGAGGGAGAGGGAGAGAGAGAGAGAGAGATCTTCCATTTGCTGATTTGCTCCCCAAATGGCCACAATGACCAGGCCTGGGCAGGTCCAAAGCCAGAAGCCAGGGGCTTTGTCTGGGTCTCTCATGTGGGTTCAGAGGCCCAAGGATTTGGGCCATCCTCCACTGCTTTCCCAGGCATGTTAGCAGGGAGTTGGATTGGAAGTGGAGCAGCTGGGACTCTTATGGGATGAATACCCAAATGGGATGCTGGCATCCCAGGTGGCAGCTTTACCCAGTATGCCACAATACCAGCTCATGAATGAAGCTAAAGGATTACTTCTGTTGTTGATGCAATCAGCAAACTTACAAATTGTATTAACTGGATGTTCTAATTGAATGAAAATGATTGGCAAGAAAAAACAGACATGTCAGTAAAGAAGAGTACAGGTTGGATATGGTCTCCTGGGTGCCAAGCTTTTAAATTTTTATATAATAAAAACACGTATGTTGTGTTTTTAAAAGGATATTTGATAATAGATGGCATTGTTTTATTTTCATTATGTTTCTTTTGTTTTAAAAAATGTACTTGGAGAGATGCTGATGAAAAATAAGCTTTAAATGTTAGCTAGGCTTCATTAATATAAATTAAAGTATAAATTCCTTTGTGGTCTGCTGATTTCATTCACTGTAAGTTGTAGAGTCTTGAGTTGTGCCAGGCATTGATGCACTTGCTCAATGAAAGTAGATGTTAATGGCATCCATTATTTATTTATTAGTAACATTTCCCCATGGAGTTAAAGCCTTTTTTAAGTAAAGATCAGATTGTGTTGTCTTGGAACATAGTGGAATCTAAATATTTCCAGGAACATATTTATCATACAGTATTCTCTAATTCACTCCTTTGCTTCTATGTTTGTATTTTGATTGACTATAAGACAAGATAGATTTTATGTGTCTTTTCAGTAGAAGAGTTGCCAATTACATCCTGTAAATATCTAAATGTCTTACTTGGTTTGGATATTTTAGCTGGTTTTTTTTTTACTTTATATAATAATATTAATTTTACATGGATGAATGTGCTGTCAGGTTTGCAAACTGCTGGTGGGAAGATGTTTAAGTCCAGTGGTCTCTAATTTGAATACCTTTTATCTAAGGTTTCACAGAAGTCTCATTTGGCCAGAATATTAGCAATGAGTGTGAGTCATCAGGAGATTCTATGCATTGCCTTCAGTGGTTTCATATTTCGTATGTTCTTCAGTAGCTCTGTGATAGACACTTTTTCCAAGTAAACAAAATAGTCTCAGATTTTGATATCTGATTTAAACAGAGTTAACTTTGATAGTTACAATGAAAATAATCTAATATTGTTAAAGTGTTTAGCTAACTTTAATTTTGAAATCATATTTAGAAATATACTTTACCATTAGTTTGTTAACTCCAGATGTCACTCTTAACAGCTGCTCATGACAAAATAGCTTCCAAATTTTTGCCTTGGAAGTCCAGTAGAGACGAGACCAATAGTCTTACAAACTGGGAATAAGAAATCTCAGTGAAACTTTAAATATCATATATCTTAACTTTTTAAAAAAAGATTTATTTATTTATTCGAAAGGCAGAAGAGAGAGAGAGAGAGAGAGAGAGAGAGAGAGAGAGAGATATCTTCTATCATGCTGGTTCACTTCCCAAATAGTTGGTGGGGCAATCTGAAGCCAGGAGTTTCTTCCAGGTCTCCTATGTGGATGCAGGGGCCCAAGGACTTGGGCAATCCTCTACTGCTTTCCCAGACACATTAGCAGGGAGCTGGATTGGAAGAGGAGCAGCCAGGACTTAAACCAGTGCACATATGGGATGCCAGCACTGCAGGCAGTGGCTTTACCCACTACACCACAGCTCCAGCCCCAAATCCTACCCTTTTATACAGATTTAATGATTGACAGTTTTCATTTTTTTCTATAATAGAAAATTTATATTTTATTGTTTACTTGAGTTCCTTTTTAGCAAAATATGAGCTTCTGAATTTATGTATTCTCATATCTGTACATTTAATTGTTTGTTGACTATGTTTTATTACTCTACACCACAGACTGTTATTTAACTACAACATTTCAAAAACTGTCGTTGTACTTGGCATGATAGGAAAGGAAGAAGGACGCCTTTGAAAAAATAGCTGGAATGCTGTGATTACAAATGGAGAAGACCCGGGGTATATGAGGAGGAGAGACCACACTAAAGGGAATAGGATGAAGAAGAAAACATGAGGTAGAACCTTGACAGGGAAGAACTTCAGGAAATAAGCAGAGCCATGTCCACCTCACTCATGAATCATTGACTCTGGAGATGGGGCATCGGTCAAAAGTGTGTTCCAGAAATATCGTGTTGGGACGTTTGTCTTTGTTTCCTTGTTTCATAATTTGAAAAATAATTAGTTTGTTTTATTTGAATGGCAGAGAGATGGAGAGGGAGAAAAAAGACAGATGGATAGATAGATTAATAGATGGGTGATTCATAGGTAGATAGACAGACAGGCATGAGAGGGGTGTTCCGTATGTTGATCCATGCCCCAAATGCCTGCAGCAGTCAGAGCTGGGCACCGCTGAGGCTAGGAACTCCATCCAGGACACCCACGTGGGTGGCAGGCTTGCAATTAATTAAATAATCACCTGCTGCTTCCCAAGGTCTGCATTAGCAGAAAACTGGAATAAGGAGCGGAAGTGGGGCACTCTGATGTAGCATGTGAGGTGTCTTAACTGCTATGCCAGATTTCTTCACCTTGGGACGCTTCTAGCGAGCATTCAGCTTGCATGCTGGCACTTGAGCCAGGTGTCTGATACTCTGCATCTGTGTTTCTCAGGTTGCACCTATACCAGAGTCCTGTGGTGAGTGGCTAACACAAAGTGTGCTGGGCAGTCTCCCGTGTTTCTCATTCAGCAGTTCTGGGGTGGGACTTGAAAATGCTCACTTCTGACATCTTCCTGGGTGACACTGTTCATGCTGTTGTGTGTCAGGAAGAAGATGCGGTGAGAACTGCTAGTGTGTACCTTCTTCACACTTTTGTACCAGCCCCATGCGCTGGAGGGTGCTGACAGTGAAACAGCCACCCGGGATGGGTGTACAGCAGGGATGCTGTAGGCTTTCAGGGTCATTCCTCAAGAGACCATTCAGTCTGGTGAGGGTTAGCATTAACCAGCTTTTCATCACTATGGAAATTCCTGAAAAGAAAAATCCACATCCCACAGCAAAATTCCTGAAACAAGCCACTTCTGAAGGAAAGAGGTTTATTTCAGCTCATGGCTTGGGAGGCTCATAGTCTAGGAGCAGGTGGCCCCAGTGGTTTGGCATCTGGTGATGGTGCTGTGAACACCTTACATGGATAAGTCTTCACCTGCTTAGTATAGTTAGTAGAAGACATTGAGGACCAACCGTTAACAGTAGGTCTTTTGGGGATCCCCAGACTAAAACATCTATCAGCCTTGATTCATGCACCCAGGATCGGTCAGGAAGAAAATTCATGGGTTGGAGTGCCTGTTTCTGGTAGATTTGCCAGAAAAGACAAAATAAGTAGGCATAGTATATCTTAAATTCATTGAGAGCAGTGGTGGTTAGGAGGAGGGCAAGTTTTATATGAAACAGGTGTGAGCACCACGTATAGGAGCCAGAGAGAGAGAAATACTGAGAACACATGAAGAGCACTACTTTTTTCCATGCAAAGCAGTGAACATGGTGTCCCAAGAGTTCACATGTAGAGGCAGCGGAAGAGAGGTTAGCATTCTATAAAATGAGATGTTATGGAGAGGTTCTGTGAGATAAGTGGAAACTCCAGCCTTGGCCATGAAGGAACTGACCTTGAAAAGAGTTTTGATTAAGTGGTCCAGTAGGAGCAACGTGCCTGTCGGCCTAGGGATGGTTGCGAGGAGAGACGGAGAGAGCATTGGAAAAGATGCTGGAGTGTGCGGGGACAAGCCAGAAGTCTAAATACAGTTTTCCATCTGTGGGATGGAAAAGAAGCCTGAGTATTTTATCTGTGAGAGTAAAGATCTCAGAAAGTGAGAATCTGAGGAAGCAGGAGGAGAGGGGTAATTAATTATAGAAGAGGAAGAGGGTAATTGATTCTGTGAGTCCCTGTAGGACGTTGGAGGGGTTAGTGTCCAGAACACCGAGGAAATTGTTAGATGGCAAATGATCTTTCAAAATTCTTCCTTGGGACTGCCGTCACGGCATGTGGTAATCTGTTCTGATGCTTTCCTATGCCTCTGCTGCGATGAGAAATTGAAGTGGGAAGGAGTTTAGGGAGATTTTTTTTATTTTCTTCTCAACGTATTCAAGGCATTGCTATTTATCATCACTCTCCTTTGGAGCATGTCTGTTAGAATAATATACAATCTATGTGCGCATGCTGGTGACCCGCATTTCTAGAAACATAAAAGCTGCCATACGCAATGTAAGAAGCACTCTGATTTTAACATGACCATATATTATAGGAAGAATAATTGAATTTTTTAAAAAGGATTACTTTCATTGTATATAAAGTCAGAGAGATGGAGAAAGAGAGAGACAGAAATCTTCCATCGTTGGATTCATCCCCTAGATGCCTGCAGACATCAGGATGGAGTCAGGCTTAAAGCCAGGAGCTGGTACCCAATGCTTGTCTCCCACATGGGTGGCAGGGACCCAAGAACTTGAGCCATTACCTGCTGCTTTCAGGGTGCACATTACCTGGAAGGCTGAATCCCAAGTGAAGCTGGGACAGGAAGCCTAGCACCCCAGTAAGGAATGCTGATCTTCCAACTGTCATAACTACTGCGTTAAATGCTGATCTTCCAACTGTCATAACCACTGCGTTAAAGCCCCCCCACCTTTCTCTCTCTCCATCTCTTCTCTCCCTTCCCCCTTCCTTCTTCCTTCCTTCCTTCCTTCCTTCCTTCCTTCCTTCCTTCCTTCCTTCTTTGAGGGTTAGACTTCTCTGTGGCATTTGGCCAAAGGCGGGAGAGGTTAGTTCGCAGTAGTGAACATCAGACAAAATCATCATCCACATGCCTTCAGGCTACCAAATACATAGGAAATAGGGAATGGTAGACACTCTGGTAAACTAGAGACAAGGCATCCCCTGTGTAAACACTTCAGATTTGTTGTTTGTATGATATGCACCTAACAGACAAATCTGTGATTGATGTCTGCCTTCACCCTTCTGTTTGTGCTTTTCTCTTTCTGCTATATAATAATGTAAGTATTATTCGTGATTCTTTCAGATACTTCAGTAGAGAGTGTTTCGGAGATGACTGTTTGGTTAAATGGTAAAATATAATATCAACCATTGCTATTCTCTCTGAAAAGCTTCGGTAACCTCCTACTCGTGAAAACAACTTCTAGGGGGTCTTAGAGTGAAAAACATTAAAAAAACCATGTCTTTATGAAGTCCAGGAGTACCAATACTAAAGCACCTGCTCTGACATGCACTTACCAAGAATTCTTTTGTTTTCTCATTCTGTCTTTGCACCAATGTGCTCTTATGCACGTGATCACTGTCTGAACTCATCATGTATGTGTGTTTATGGAGGTCCCATTCCCCACCATTTTGGAGCCATTCATTCCCCAAAAAAGCAGAAACAGCTTTTTTTATTTTTATTTTTATTAGGGAGAGTTACAGGCAGTGAGAGAGAGAGAGACAGAGAGAGAGGTCTTCCTTCCGTTGGTTCACTTCCCAAATGGCCGCAATGGCCAGAGCTGCGCCGATCCAAAGCCAGGAGCCAGGAGCTTCTTCCAGGTCTCCCACGTGGGTGCAGCGGCCCAAGGACTTGGGCCATCCTCCACTGCCCTCTCAGGCCACAGCACAGAGCTGGATTGGAAGAGGAGCAAGCAGGACTAGAACTGGTGCCCACATGGAATGCTGGTGCCACAGGCGGAGGATTAACCTAGTGTGCTACAGCGCCGGCCCCGAAATGGCATTTTAACCCCAGAATTGCCATTACCAATCATTCTTGTAGCTCTGCACAGCCAAAAGAAAATGGTGCTTTTCTTCCCTTCTTCTGGTTAAGAACGTAGAGCTATAGCAAGCTTGGTTTGGGAGTCAAGGTTGTGTGTGCGCCTCTCGTGCTAACTCCCTCACTCAGCCCAGACTGCTGTGTGTGTTGATGAAGGGCTGGGCTTGGTTGCCCGGAGAAATGTCAGAGACTGAAATGATCAAAGCACAGGTAAGAAGGGATTGGGCTAGAAGGAAATAATGGGAGAAAGAGGTGATAAAAATTTGAAAGTCAGTGTGGATTATATTAAATCCCTTCTCATAGATTTGCCGTTGACATTTGAGTGTTTATGAAGAAAGTATCAGAATTGCCCAGAAAGACCAGCACTTATGCTTTTTGAGCAACAAATGCCTAGCTGTCTTTTTTTTCCCACTAGGAAAAGAGCTTACCATACTTGTAAAACAGCATAATGCCACTTTGATGAAGCTTTTCAAGAATAACTGGTACATGGAATATGAGCAATTTGTCTATTTAGGATTTAGCTACGATGGCAGCTGGTATTCAGAAGGATTCATTGACATGAATTTTAAAGTTGAAAATGCTACATAAGCAATCATAAAATATAGACACAGTCAAAATAAATGAGACAGTCTCTTAGGCTAGAAACCATTCACAGGGATATTTCAACTCTAAAACTTTACAGCCATGTAAAATAAGTAATACAGGTTGTTTTAGGTACCAGTAGGATGCATTTGTTTAATTAAGGGTGAACTTTAAAGAAACATTCTTTGAACTCAAATGGAGCAGTAACTGAAAAAACAAGTAAGGAAATAATTATGTTGGATTTATAAGTGATTATGAAGATCTGGTATGAAAGCTTTTAAGTAAGATGTGTGATTCTCATTATGTTATATAAGCCAGAAAATTCCTTTTAGCTTCTGGGTTTATATTTTAAATTAATTATAATCATATAAACATAGGAAAAACCCACATGTACTGACAAATAGAAGAGGACTGCTCTGGAGAGAATTTCTCAGTAAAGGAAATGAGCCGACATGTTGATCTGAACCCAGGGGCATTACCATGCAAACCAGATATTGTATGTAAAAGGATGGTAGAAATCGGGGTAGTTACAGTGCCCCCCCTCCCCGTCTTTCTCCGTCGAGGTACCAAGGTGAGACACAAGTCATGTAATTTGCGTGCTGGCTCTCGGCGTTGTAGCGTTGCAAGCATACCCAGTCCTGCAGTGGTTTCCAGGGCTCACAGGGTGAGACCACGACTTCCCAGCTGGGAAGTTTTGCATTGGCAGCCCGAGGGATGCCTTCCTGCTTTACCCATTAGTTCTCTGTGTCACTGGGGACAGTGCTTTGTTCTACACCTCTCTTGGATTTCCATCCTTTGGGGAAGCCCTTCTGACTCTGATTGTAAACTTTAACCGACAACTGCTTTGTACCTGCTGTCTGCCCTGGCAGGACTGTCCTCTTTTCTGCCTTGACCTTGCCTCTGAGCAGTCTGTGGCCGCCAAATGCGCCCATGAAGGTCTCATACCCAGGTATGAGGATTCCTCTTGCTTGCTTGCTGTGCCTGACCCAGCCTGTTGCAGATTTCTGCTTTGCACATTTCAGGGTGAGTCTTTCCTCGCTTCTACCTAGGATTCAGCTTTGTTCACATGCCCAGAGTTCTCAGTGACAGTCCCGTGGGAGAGAGTGGCAGGAAGGTGAGGGTGTGCATGTGGCTGGGACTCCACCAGTCCCCAGATGACGGCTGTGGTTGCTTTGTGTGTTCTGCTGCTTTCTCCCTTCTTTTTTATGTGGCTGGTTTACTACTGTGGTCAGTCACCCTGGCTCCAGCCTTCCAGGCAGTCATGGGTCATTTTTGTCCTAGGAAGCACCTGCAACTATCCAGGTGTTAGCCAGACAGATTTCTGGCATCCTTACTTCTATGGTAGTTTTGAATATATACACTTTTTCAACTGAACTGACTTATTCTCACTTTTAACAAATCTTTTGTAGTTGTCAATATCATAAGGATAACTGGAAGGGTTACCTGTAGCTCCATTTACAGTGTGCCCAGTTCTTAGAAGTTAAAATTCATATTGCAATGAATTGTCTTCTGTATGTTTCTTAGTATGTGTGTGTAAATAAACTCATAGCTCTTGGGTATGTGAAGGTATTCCAAAAACTTCATTGAGTATGGAATTAGATAAATTTGCTTAGTGTCAAAAATTGTAGAAAGCCAAGCATAGTGTTGACGTAATAAACATCTGTGAACTTCTTGAAGACCCTTTGTATACATGGTTTCAAAATCACTCGCACTAAAAGGAAAAGAAAACTCATCTTTTAATTCTGTTTCTGCAGATGTTTCAAGTATGTCTGGAATTTCTGGATCGTAGAGTGTGCATCAGTCACGCATTTTAATTACATATAGTTTAGACTTCTTGAGATACTCTTGTTATTGTTTCATATAGTTGATTTTGATTTTTTCATTTTCATTACTCTTTATTTATTTATTTTTTTGAATTTTAGTGTTTTTCTCTGTTAACATATCCTCCTACCTGAAGAACTATTCATAATTGGGCCTAAATGGAGCCTACAGATAGTGAATTCTCTTAGTGTTAGTTTTGGTGAAGATCTTTATTTTAATTCCCAGATTACAATACAGAATTTGGGGGTGCTGGGGAGTGAGTTTCTTCTAGGATTTTAGAGATGTTTAAAGTCATTAGCTTGGGTGGAGATGTTCAGTTTGGCACATGCTCACTCAGACTTACCGCTCATGGTAGAGCTAGAAATATACCAGGGAATTCCAATTCAGTCCCATCAATGTGGCATGTACCAATGCCATCTTGCTTGTTAAAGTGATCAGTTTCAGTTCATAATTGATCAAAAAGATAGGATTAAATGTCAAAGGGATTACATAAATAAGACCAGTGTCTGCAAATAATTGATAGAATTAAAGGGGAGAAAATGATCCTACATGAGAAGCAGGATACACAGCAGACTCATAGAATGGCTAAAGCCCTAAACAGCACTCTGGCCTCAGAATCAGCCCTTAAGGCATTCGGATCTGGCTAAAAAGCCCATGAGAGTTTCGCAGGCACAGAAAGCCAAGACATTGTGCCAAAAAAAAAAAAAAAGTTACCTAAATGAAAGATCTTTGTGAGTGAGATCCTAGAGGAAAGAACAGGCCATCAAAGTAGGCAGTATCTTCCTCTGATGTGAGGAGAGAACTTACACTTTGAATATGGCCTTGTCTAAATAAGATAGGAGTTGGTGAATTCAAGAGGCTTCCATAGCCTTGGCAACTCATGACAAGAGCCTCCGGTGATTACTGATGTCATAAATAAGAATGTCAATTGTTTAATCAACAATGGGAGTCACTGTGTACCTGTTCCCCTTGTAGGACCTCTGCCCTTAATGTGTTGTACTATGAGAATGAATGGTAAAACTACTATTCAAACAGTACTCTGTACTTTGTGTGTCTTTGTGGGTGCAGTCTGTTGAAATATTTACTTAGTATATACTAAGTTGATCTCCTGTATATAAAAATAAAAATTGAAAATGAATCTTGATGAAGAATGGGATGGGAGAGGGAGTGGGAGATGGGATGGTTGTGGATGGGAAGGAGGTTATGGGGGGAAAAGCTGCTATAATTCAAAAGTTGTACTTTGGAAATTTATATTTATTAAATAAAAGTTGAAAAGAAAAAATAAAGTCATTAGCTTCTGTTATTAGCTTATGCCCAGTGGCTCCTGCCTTTCATTTTGGAGTTCAGAAGAGTTAACTTCACTTTTACTATTGTCCCTGTGAGGGCAACCAGCTCCTACTCTCTTACCTCCTACACCTCATTTGAATTTGTAATGTTTTCTCTTTACCTTATACTTTAATATGCCTTGGTGGATTCTGTCTATGTGATTATTTGTAATCTCCTGCTCAGCAATTGGAATCATTCTTTTAGGTATAGCATAATATTCTTTACCACTTTAAAAAAAATCTCAGTCATTTTTTTCAGGTTATTACAGCAATATCACTCTTTCTTTTTGTCTTCGTTTATAATTACACATAAATTAGTTCCTATTCTTAGGACCCATTTTTATTTTATTCTATTTAAATTCTAAATTGTTTTCCTGCAGTATTCTGGAAATTATCTGCAGAACTGTATCCTAATCAGCAATCTTTTTGTGTAATTCATGAGTCATTCTTTGTATATAAAAGGTCAAGGAGTAAATATCTTGTACTTTGTGGGACATTGAGACTTGTCGCAACTAGAGAACCCTGAAGTTAGCACCAACATATCCTTAGACAAAACACAACAAGTAGGCAAAACTGTATTGCAATGCAAGATTTATCAAAACCAGGAGTAGGCCAGGTTTGACCCATGAACTGTAGTTTGCCAGCCTCTGGTGTAATTTAACCAATTGAGTTGTATATAATTTCAATTATTGACTTTTCCTTGTCCATCAAATTTGACTTTGTGTGGACTCCTGTTTCCTGGCAAAATTCAATATTTCTCTCACTATTCTCTGAATACATTTGAAATTAGTTTATTGATGGCATCTGATAATTTCATTATCATAATCAACTACCTTATTTTTTGTTTCCTTCTCAACTTCCTTCTATTGTTTTTCTCATGTTTATCACTAGAGCTTGAAACTTGGTGTTTAGCCTTCCCATGGCTCTTCCCTAATTTTACCCATTAGTCTTCTTAAGAGTTCTTTTTTTTTTTTTTTTTTTTGACAGGCAGAGTTAGACAGTGAGAGAGAGAGAGAGACAGAGAGAAAGGTCTTCCTTCCTTTGGTTCATCCCCCAAATGGCTTCTACGGGCCAGCACTGCTCTGATCTGAAGCCAGGAGCCAGGTGGTTCCTCCCGGTCTCCCATGCGGGTACAGGGCCCAAGCACTTGGGCCATCCTCCACTGCCTTCCTGGGCCACAACAGAGAGCTGGACTGGAAGAGGAGCAACCGGGACAGAACCGGTGCCCCAACTGGGACTAGAACCCAGGGTGCTGGCGCTGCAGGCGGAGGATTAGCCAAGTGAGCCATGGCGCGGGCCCTTGTTCATGTTTTATCAGTTAATCTACTGAGTGTTCCTTCTTGCCCAAACTTTCCTATGTGGATTCCTAATCTGATTATTAGAGGGTAAATTGAGACTGTCTGGTTACAATGAGTATGTTTTTACCTGAAGTCGGGAGCTTAGTATTTATGCAGCCTTGTGAATATTGGCAGTGCAATCTAAAAGTGAAAATTTTGTAAGTAACCCCCAAATACTGATAGAAATCGTGCAACTGTAAGACACAGGGTTACACTTACCTCTGTCTCTCCCTCTCCCTCTTTCTGTAACTCTGCCTTTCAAATAAATAAAATAAATTTCAAAAAAAAGATATAAGATCAAAAAGCAGACTATTTGGTTACTGTGTAGAAAATAACTTATGAAATTGTTAGATAAGAATCTTAAGTGACAACGTACTACAAAAATCCATCTGTAATGAAAATCATATGACTTGGACTAGAGTGGGAGGGAGAAAGCTCCCTGTGTGTCCATGACACTGTGTGTTGGTGACGTCCACGTGTCGGTGACACTGACTTTGAGTGTTTCCCATTCCTACAACAATTGGTCTAAGATTTGCAGTTCTTCCCTTGACATGCTGACCTTTTCACATTGATTCTTTCTACCTGCTGCTAAGATACAAAATCAATATAATCAAGCAGGCAAATCACTTGATACTGAAAGAGCCTGATAATAGAGGAGAAAATCTAGTTATCTGTTGTCCTTGGATATGCTTGTACACGGATAAAGACAAGCGTGCAGGCTCACTTTCGGGCAGTTCCTGATGAAATCTCCCAGGGCTCAGGCGTGACCTTTATTTTTAAAAGAGCCCTCTGAACAGGGTCCAGGCAGCAGGTATGGCAGGCTCAATTTTTATGATATCTCTCCTTGGTGACTCCACGTGGTGTTTCTTTCTGTGTTCATCCTAAAGCCGTTTGGGGAGGTTTCCCGCAATGCCCGTTTTGCTCCCATTTCTGCTTTTCAGCTGGCGTATAGCTATTTGAAGTCAGATCTGTAATGGAACCGTTTTACAGGAGAATCAGCAGGGGGTGGTGCAACCTGAACGTTTTCCTTCCCGATGCGTCTTCTCCACGTCTTTTGTAGACACACTAGTCCCTTGAAGCATTAACAAGGACCCCTCAGGCCCTGAGCGTTCTTCCCAGAGCTCTGGATCCTACTCAGGAAAAGCCCACCCAATTGTTTCTTTTAACTTTCCTGGTCGGAGACCCTGAGCGAATCCTGAAAATCACAGCAAGTCAGTAGCCTTTGATTTATGAATTAGCTTTAACATCCAAAGAACTAATAGGAGCGCTTGTAACATTTTAGAAAAGTCATTTGGAGAGCACTTTGCCTTGTTTGGGAAGTGTTTACCGCCACTGCCTGTGGCACCTCCTGAGAGAAAAGCTCCACTGGAGGATTCGTATCATTTAAATGCTCATTGGAAATTACATCGCACTCAGGCGTTTTATGTGTTCAAAAATTTTCGGCATGATGAGGCGTATCCACTGACTCAAGATGCTGGCCTGTTTCCATTCCAAACTAAAATATTTTGAAAGTTAGTTCAAAAAGTACATAGTGGCAGTGCAATTTATAGTCCCTTGTGATGAATCCAGACATCAACCCTTACAACAGCATCATATTAAAAATTTACAATCCGCCTTTGCCTTTGGCAGCAGTCTTCATATGTCTCACCTGTGATGATATTGTATTTTCTCAAATTGTGATGAATTAATGTTAATGGCTGGGAGGCTGAGATATGGGCTTTTCGTGTGTGGTTATCAACTAGTGTCAATTTTTAAGTTGCTGTCTTGAAAATTAAACAGACTTTATGCATTTTTATAGTTTATTTGGAAATGATTCTGTGAATACGATGGATGTGGGCAGGTTGTCATCATCGTGTCAGCTCCTACCTGATGATGTGTGGCTGTGACTGGGGTGTCGTATCGGCAGTGTGAAACCAGATTCTGCCTGAAGACTAGTCATTTAACTTTTCAATTGGAACAAAAGGGATTGATGTGGGTGGCTAAATTATGAAAACCTTTTTGAGAATTGAGCAGTTGGAAAATATGTTCTTGATTCAGCAGACGTATTTTCAGACTTCTCTGTTTTTCTAAAAGCATTTATTTATTTGGAGCGGGGACACATACACACACACACACACACACACACACAGTGAGATAAAGACATCTTAAAGATGTCTTCCATTCACTGATTTACTCCCCAAATGCCCACAACAGCTAGGGCTGACCCAAGCTGAAGCCAGGAAACCAGGAACTCCATCTGTATTTCCTATGGTTGACATAGATCCAAGTACTTGAGCCATCATTTGCTACCCCCCAGGGTGTGCATTCACAGGCAGCTGGAATCTAAAACAAGGGTGAGAGGATCCCAAACACTCTAATATGGAATGATGGTGTCTCAAGGGACTGCGTTAGACACTGTACCACACCAGCTACCTCTGTTTTCTATCTTCATGCTTTTATTTCCTTGTTTACCTGCTTTAGGAAGACATTTTCGCCATCTTTTACTTTAGAAATGTTTTTCTTTATTCCATTTAGAAAGATATCTTTTATATGAGAGAAAAATGAATAACACTTCTTTTGTTTATTAAGCACATTTTATATTAAATATTTAGTATTTTTATGATGAAAGGATGTTGCATTTTATCAAATGCTTTCTCTGTGTCTAATGAGATAATCATATAGCTTTTTAAAGCAAATTGGGTAAAGAAGGAACATTCCTCAACACAATTAAGGCATTATATGACAAACCCACAACCAGCATCATATTGAATGGAGAAAAGTTAGTAGCATTCCCACTAAGATCTGAAACCAGACAAGGATGCCTACTCTTACCATTACTCTTTAATATGATTCAGGAAGCTTTACCCTGAGCCATGAGGCAAGAATAATAAATCAGAGGGGTGCAGCTAGGAGGGGAGAAAGTCAAGTTACCCTGTTTGCAGATGCTACGCTCCTTTATCTAGGGAAGCCAAAAGACTCTACTCAGAGACTATTAGAACTCATAAGACAGTTTGGTGAAGGTGCAGGATATAAAATCAACACACAAAATCAGTAGCATTTGTATACACAAAAAATGCCATGGCTGAGAAAGAACTTGTAAGATCACTCCCATTCACAGTAGCTACACAAAAAATACTTTGTAATAAATTTAGCCAAGGATGTGATTGGTCTCTGCAATTAAAGTTATAAAACATTAAGCAAAGAAGTAGAAAACACAAAAAATTAGAAAAATCTTCCATATTCTGGATTGAAAGAATGAGTATCATTAAAATGTCCCTATCACCCAAAGCAATGTGCAGATTCAATGTGAAAATGCCAAGTACATTCTTCTCAGATATGGAAAAACAACCTGAAAATTTATATGGAAACACAAGAGACCCCAAATAGCTGAAGCAGTCTTAAACAATAAGAATGAAACTGCAGGCATCACAGTATCAGATTTAAAGACGTATTACAGGGCGGTTATAATCAAAACAGCCTGGTAGTGGCACAAAAATAGATATGTGGAATAATGGCACAGAATAGAAACCTGAGGAATTAATCCACGCAGCTACTACCAACTAATCTTTGACAAATGACCTAAAATCACTCCCTAGAGAAAGGACAATATATTCAACAAATGGTGTTGGAAAATTTGGATTTCTGCACACAGAAGTATGAAGCAAGACCCCTACCTTATGCGCTATATGGAAATAAACACACAGTGGATCACGATGCTTAATTTAAGATCTGAAACATTCAAAGTCATTGATAAAAACATAGTGGATAGGGGAAACACTGCAAGACATTGGCCTAGGCAAACACTTCTTTGGTAAGGCCACAGAAGCACAGGAAATAAAAGCTGAGACAAATGGGGTTACATGAAACTAAGAAGCATCTGCACTGCAAGGAAACACTCCACAAAGTGAAATGGTCACTGGCAGAATGGGGGAAAATGTTTGCAAACTATTCATCTGATAAAGGAGTAATATCCAGATTATATAATAAGCTCAAGACACTCACAAGGGCTAGAAATACCTGTGATCCAGAAAGTTCTAAACTGAACACCAATCTGCTTCCAAATCTCCTCCGCCTTCCACAGGCTAACTCTCCAGTTAACATATGGATCATGTTTTAAAAATAGTACAAATCGTGTGTCCCCAAAAAACAAAATAGAATCCATAAAGGTAGCATATGAGGTCACTGTTGATATTTTCTAGGTGGACATTATAATGTTCATATTTTTATCTCATTTCTCAATGTTAAAAAATGGGATAATTTTAATTTGGCTATAATAGCAGAGAGGAGTTCATGTTTATACCAGAAGGTGGGATTCCTCTGATAGTTAGACAGTTAGGAGTTTCCAAAATTAAGGATTTTGTAATGTATATTAAATAATTACATATTGTGTTCTTAAAAATATATTCCAAGAATTTTGATAATAAGAACTTCTCTGCAAGAGAGAAAAAAATAAACTCAACAGCAACAAAACAAACCATTCAGTTATTAAATGGATTAGATATATAAACAGACATTTTTCAAAGGATGAAATACAGATGGCCAGTAGACATCAGGGAAATGCAAATAAAAACAAGAGTAAGGTTTCACCTCACTCCAGTTAGAATGGCTAGCATTCAAAAAATCAATAAAATAACAAATTCTGGTGAGAATATTGAGAAAAAGGTATCCTAATACAATATTGGTGGTTATGTAAACTAGTACAACTATTATAGAAGACAGTAAGGAAATTCCTCAGAAATATGAAAATACATCTACGATATGACCTAGCCATCGCACTCCTGGAAATTTACCCAAATGAAATGCAATCAGCATGTCAGAGTTAGCTGTATCCTCATGATTATAGCAGCTCAATTCACAATAGCTAAGATATGGAATCAACCTAGATTTCCATCAAGCGATGACTGGATAAAGAAACTGGTAAATATGCATGATGGAATACTACTCAGCCATAAAAAAGAATGAAATCTGTCTTTCATAACAAAATAGATGCAATTGGAGAGCATTATGCTAACTGAAAGAAGCCAGTCCCCAGAAGACAGATGTCATATGTTCTCTCTGATTTGTGGTAATTAACATACAGGGTACAAAAAATGTAATGTGTATTTGATTAACTTTTATCGCCCTTGTCTGTACTCCTGAGGAATAGTGGTTTCTACTTACTACTCTGAATTCTTTATTAAGTGGAGGATTAAGCTTGTGATTATAAAGTAAATTAAACGTATGTCATCACAAAAATTAAGAGAAAGATAACAATGGAAGGATGGAGACTAGGAAGTATCCTTATGTTCTTCATAAATGTATGTATGAAATACATGAATTCTGTTACCTTTACACAAATAAAATAAAAATATTATAAAAATTATATTTAGAAACGTTTGGCCCTTAAGTGACCAGCAGCTTAGCAGCAAAAAAAATATACTTGCATGTCATTCTGAAATAGGATTATCACCATATTGTGTAGATCATCGTATTATTTTTAAATGAAAGAAAATGAAAAGTCTCAATTGTTAAAATAAATGGACTGTACCATATCATTGGTAGTACTGGCAGGTGTACTGCCATTTTGGAGAACATCTATTATTGGTTAATCTCCTGTTAGAAGGAGCTTTTTTCTTCAGGATTATTTAATGATATTGTTAAAGTTTGGGGTATCCTGCAGAAGTTCCTTTGCATTCCAGCCCTTCGGTGTATTTGTCAGCAAATATCTGTCAGCTACTTCTAAACATGCAACAGGCATTCAATGACCTCTTGCAATGTGGATAAAAGATGACATACAACACAAACGAAGGTAGCAGGCATTCTTTCTTGGACAGATGCTTCCCTGATACCGTTTCATTCTTTGGCTTTCTGACCCTGCATTGCTGAGTCTTTCATTTATCATCCCTGACGTGGATTGCTCACCTGAATGCCCAGAGCCTGGAATCGCATAGATAAGAATCTTCTTCATGTGTGCAGCTCTCTTAAATTAAGAGTTTAAATACGTCTTTGTACCTGATTTCCTTCAAAGCAAGAAGAGAGTGCAAGTATGGTGGGGCGGCTGTCTAGATTGTGTTGCTTCTTCTGGTTTTCTCAGAGAAACGGGGGAAGGGCTAGCACTGAGCTCCACTTGGGGCGAGAGAGGGCAGATGGGGGCAGGCTCGTGATCTTGTGTTTTCCTCCAGCGACATGAGGTTCATGAGTTCTGATGCTGAGGAGCAGGATGTGTGTTGCAGAACAGAATTGTGATTTATCCAAACAGATGCCCTGGGGGAGCAAACTGTCAGGGAGTTGTGGGTCCAGGCACAAAAGAATTTAAAATACTTTACCCTGGCATTCAAGCTGGTAAGACGAGAAAGAAACGCTGAAAATGCAGTAGGACGGATGTGGTTTCCTGATTGGATGTACTATGCTTTTAACTCTCTCTCTCTCTCTCTCTCTCTCTCTCTCTCTCTCTCCCCTCTGTCTTTTACTGTACAGAAACTTTTATTGTCTTTGCAAATTGCACATTGAATGTTGTCCCTCTGTTTCTCTTGTTTACCTCTTTATGTCTTGTGTTTTTAATAGACGTTTTTCAAAGAGTTTGGCAACAGCATATACTTTTGTATGCTTCAAGTGCTTCTTTTTATATATAAGCAAAGTCAGTATTTGAATATTCAAACTTTAGGACTCTTGCTTTCTGAGGGTGAGTCTTTGGGCAAAAATACAGCTGAATATGAGTTGCTGTCTGTCATCCATCTTGTTACCCATGGCATCAATGTTATCTCCTAATAAAACTGCATCCTCTCTCACCCTACTGGTGCTGGTTTCAGCTTAGATACACAAAATAAATTGAGTATTTCAGTCCAGCAAAGATCCAAGTTATGGGATGCTTGCCGAATTTCAAGTGGGGCCTGAACAAGGAGGAGGAGGAGAAAGAGAAAGTGGAGGAGGAAAAGGAGAGAAAGAATAAGAGGAAGATGGAGTCAAGGAAAAGAGGAAGAGGAGTGGAATGGGGAGAGGGAGGAAGAAGATGAATAAGAAGAGGAAGAACAAGGAAAGGAAGGTGTAAGAAAAATAGGAGGTAATGGTGAGCCTGAGGCATATTTGGAATTAGCATCCTGAATGGAGCCTATAGGGATGGTGGTGGGTAAGTAGAATGTTTTATTTTAAAGATTTATTTTATTTATTTGGAAGATTTACAGAGAGAGGTAGAGACAGAGAGAGAGGTCTTCCATCCACTGGTTCACTCCTCAGATGGCTGCAACGGCCAGAGCTACACCAATCTGAAACCAGGAGCCAGGAGCTTCGGAGTCTCCCATGTGGGTGCAGGGGCCCAAGGGCTTGGCCATCTCCTGCTGCTTTCCCAGGCCACAGCGGAGAGCTGAATAGGAAGAGGAGCGGCTGGGACTCAAACCAGCACCCATATAGGATGCCAGCACTTCAGGCCAGGGCTTTAATCTGCTGCGCTACAGCACCGGCCTCAGTAGATTGTTTTAAATGAGTTTTCAAAGCAGTAGATATGGTCATGTAAGTGGCTGAGGTATATGGAGAGAAAACGCTGGGGAAGACAGAGTGAAGGAACTGCCGACCAGCACTGAACTATCATCCCTATGGATAAGGAAATTATAAGAGAATTTTTGAAGAAGATATCAAGGAGTTAGTCTTCAAAGAATGAGAAGAAAGACAAAGAAGTCAATAGGATGTTATTGTAAGATGCAGAGAGAGAGAGTGAGGTGCTGGAGCATAATAGGCTAAGCCTCTGCCCTCAGCACTGGCATCCCCTATGGGGGCCGATTGGAGTCCTGGCTGCTCCTCTTCTGATGCAACTCTCTGTAACGCCCTGGGAAAGCAGTGGAAGACGGTCCAAGTACTTGGACTCAGAAGCTCCTGGCTCCTGGCTGCGGACTGGAACTGCTCCGGCCATTGTGGTCATCTGGGGAGTGAACCAGCAAATGGAAGATCTCTCTTTCTCTGTCTCTCCCTCTATGTGTGTGACTTACCTCTTAGATAAATAAATAAATTCTTTTAAAAATATGCAAAGTGAATACAAGAAGGAAGGGCAATGCCTGGATGTGGAATCCAAGCCATGGAACTTTCAGAAAGCAGCAACAGGGAGAGAGCATGGTCTCAGAATCAACAGCAGAACACTGTGGCCATGTTTGAGAAGCTGGAATGAAACTTACCCCTTGTCCAGTACTTTGTAGAAACCGTAATAGACAAATCAGTCACTGCTAGAGAGGACTTTGGGGAAAGCACCGTCCCCAAAGGAAAACCATTTTCAATTAAAGAAAATACTGATGAAAATGTTGAGGTGAGGCACTAAAGATAAAGGGAAACTGATTGTTGCAGTTTATTTCTTAACAATGTTGCAGTGGATTGTTTCTGAGGAGTGTGGTGGGGGCAACAGGCGCTGAGTCACCACAGAGACCCCAGGAGTTGGGTGAAAGTGGGCTTGAGGCAAGCAACCTGCAGACTCATTTATTTCAGTTAGTACAGCAGCTTATATAACCAAGACCAGCCAATCTGGTCAAGGGGCGGTCTATGCTCCAACCAATCACAGCCTTGTTGCCAGGCAGTTTCCAAAGCCATCCAATCACAGCCTGTTGCCAGGCAGGCTCCGTTTGCCATGTGGGTTTCAAAGCCATCCAATCATAGCCTGTTGCCAGGAAGGCTCCGTTGCCAGGTGGGTTTCAAAGCCATTCCTGAGTAACTGATGCACACTTGCCAGTGGCCATCTTGTCATGGCCTTCTCATTCCACCACAACTGATCATGAGTTTTATTTATATTTTTTAAAGATTTATTTATTTGAAAGTTAGAGTTGCTCAGAGAGAGGAGGAGAGTCAGAGAGTGAGAGAGAGGTTTTCCATCTGCTGGTTCACTCCTTAATTGGCAGCAACAGCAGGAGCTGTGCTGATCCAAAGCCAGGAGCCAGGAGCTTCTTGCAGGTCTCCCATGTGGGTGTACGGGCCCAGGGACTTGGGCCATCTTCTGCTGCTTTCCCAGGCCATATAGCAGAGAGGTGGATAGGAAGTGGAGCAGCTGGGACTCGAACTGGTGTCCATATGGGATGCTGGCACCACAGGCAGTGGCCTTACCCACTATGCCACAGCACTGACCCCAACTGATCATGAGTTTTAAACATCACCATGCAAAGGTTTCAAGAGATGTATAGGGCATCACACATTGAAAGCGAACCTGAAAACAGTGGAGATGCATTCAGTGATTAAATCCTAGAAAGCCTTTATGCAAAGGTAAGCTGCAAGAAATATCCATGTATCGTTACATCATACACTGACTCTCTAAAATTTATTTTAGAATGAAATTCTGTTGGTGACTAGTTTGAGAATAATTGGGTTTGGGAATAAACTGATCTGATGGATGACATTGTACTTAACTGAGACCATGTCTTCACACACACACACAAAAATGGCATTTAAATAAGTAGCACGCAATACAGGGGAAACATAAAACTCTTTTGGAAATGTTGTAATCTTGTCACTGTAGGTAAATTAATTGCTTTGGAGTTGACATTGTATATCCCAGTTATGCCTGCTGTCTAGTGATGCTGAATGGATAGCACAGGTCTACACTAAATCTTAAATAAGTCTGAGAAGTAGGCTTTTTGAAAGTGAGCGAGGTAATCTGGGGTTATTGGGTTTGTTGGATGGAGAGAGGTGGAGGAGAATCCATCCCTCAGGATTCCATTTTAACGTCCAAATTAAGCAAGCCGTGAGATGACCACTTTCAGCAAGGTCGAACACTCTGGGACAGGAGTGGCTGGTTCGGAGCACTCAATCAGTAAGAGAAGGAGAGAGAGAAACCTCACAGTAAGCTGCCCGAGAAAGGCATTGTCCAGAACTGAGATAAGAGACCTTGGCTAAAGCACAGTAGACTGCATGACTTACTGAGGGAAATGAAATGCAGGAAGTTGATAGTGGGAGTTTGGTATTCACTGCCTTTGAAAGGGATAGATGTGTATTTCAGCAGCACAAACATGAATTCATAAAATTGTGAGAATAAATAAATTTCCCACATTATATTAAAAAGGTAAGGTCTGGGTTATACCAGGTTATACTTGTATAGGAGTCTCTTGTTCTTATTGTGGGAGCTGAGACCAAATTGTCCAGAACTGAGTACCATGTATCAGTTAATATGTCATAATGTACTTCAGTATTGACGAGACCTTCAGCTATTCTCCAAAATGCTCTTTAATATAGTACCTAACATAATTTTGTATTTGAAGTCATAGCTTAATCATTCAAAAAGGTTAAATTTAAACAGAAGGAAGGAAAATCACAATTACTGACATGATCTGATTAGAGGCCTATTAATTGCCAGTGGTTGATTTTTGTTTTGTTTTTTTAAGGCAGAAAACTACAACTGTTTTTAAAATGACCCCTCTGCAGATTTGTGGTTTCAGAAGGCAATGAACAGGAGAAATTCTGATGAAGAGCAACTTTAAATTCATTAAGTGACTATGCAAACTTTAGCTTCTTGAAAGTTCACAGAAAATGGAATTAAAATATAAATTTTTCACCAAAAGGATCTTACCCATTAATTCCACATTCCAGGGGCTTTTTGAAATGCTTTTCTGTGTATCACCAGTTCCTGACCTCATAGAACTCTGTCTGTGAAATACACTTGCTTTCCATCCCCTTCAACTTGTGCGGCAGTAGGGTCCCAAGTATCTCTGATCTACAAAATTATTCATCACATCTACTTATTTATACTTTGTGGCTATTTTCTTTATTCTTTTCTTTCCTTTTCCTTAATTTTCTCTTTAAAGATGTATTCTATTTACTTGAATGATAGAATTACAAACAAACAGAGAGAGATCTCCCATCTACTGTCTCACTCCCCAAATGGCCACAACAGCCTGGGTAGGGCCAGGCTGAAGCCAGGAGCCAGGAGCCAGGAGCCAGGAGCCAGGAGCTTCGTCCAGGTCTCTCATATGAGTGCAGGGGCCCAAGGACCTCAGCCATCTTCCATTGCTTTCCCAGGTGCATTAGCAGGATTGGATTGGAAGTGGAGCAGCCAGGACCCACACTTTTGCCCAAATGGGATGCTGGCCTTGCAGGTGAGGGCTTAACCTGCTGTGCCGCAGCACTACAACTCTGGCCACATTCTTTTCTTTTTTAAAAAAGATTCATTTAATTATTTGAAAAGCAGAGTAAAGGGGGGAGTCAAGGGACATAAACACAGAGAGAGACACAGAATATTTTCCATCTGCTGGCTCACTCCCCAAATGGTTGTCAGGGCTGGGGCTGGTCCAAGCCAAAGTCATAATCCAGGAGTTCCAGCCAGTGGGCTGGCAGAGGCTCAAGCATGTGGATACCTTCTGCTGCCTTCCCAGGCACATTAGCAGGGAGCTGAATCTGAAGTGGAGCAGCCTGGACTTGAAATGTCACTCTGGTGTGAGATGCCAGCATTGCAAGCAGTGACTTAACCCACTGCCAGAGAGGCAGAGACAGACAAAGAGCTCCCATCAGATGAGTCACTCCCCAAGTGTCTGCACAGCCAGGGTCGGGCCAGATAGATGTTGAGAGAGCTAGGAACCCAATCCAGGTTCCCCACATGGATGGCAGACATCTAACTGCTTGGCTCACCACTGCAGCCTCCCATGGTGTGCATTAACAGGATGCTAGCATCAGGAGTGGAGCCAGAACTGGGACCCCTGTGTTGCAGTATGGGTTGTGGGCATCCCAAGTGGCTTCTAAACTCCTTGGCCAAACAACTGCCTTGCACTTGTTCTTTCTCCAAACTCCTCTTTTTCTACCTTGTCTGGTTTTATATGAGTATTTTATCTGATTCCATTTTATATCCTCTGTCAATCTGTTAGTAGCCATTCTCTGATATAGTTGCTTGTGTCTGCCCTTCTTTGCTTTGGACTTCCCTAGATATTCTTCGTCAGACAGAGTCTGTGTCTGGCATCTTTTCCCACTGTAACCTGCTATTTTTGGACTGAATCCCTATCTGTATGTTGGTAAGGTGTTGGGGAGGAGAAACATTCTTTTATTTTATGATGAAAAGTTTAGTGTTTCAGAGTGCTGTGTCTCTGGGCTTTGATCTTCACAAAAGTTTCTCCTGTGGTGTAGCTTCTTCGCCTCACCTTCTTTTTGTTGTGACAAGAAAGCTGGAGTTTCTGTTAGTGTGAGAGGACTGTCTTTTTCCCAGACGTGCGGACAAGACTCTTGTAAAGTCTTTGCTCCTGGAGGCTGTGTATTTGTTTCAAGGAACGTTCTAGGTTTGTTTGGCAGTGATTTTCCCCGTCTCCAGTTGTAAGAGCTGAGAACGAGCTGTCTCAGATCCTCACTGTGAGAACCTCTTGGGGCCCGGGAGCTTACACCATTGGCTTTCCCAAGACTTGGATTCTCAACTTCCATAATCCTGAGATTTTTCAATAGAATAAGTCTCTATGTCTTCTATGTATCATCATGTGAGGGCAGTTTTCTAGAGGCCCTTGTCTTCTACACTGTCATTGTTCATAGGTGACAGTATTGTTGATGTGCAAAACTCCCTATGAATCTAAAAGGAAATTCATGGCATGAATGAAGGCAGGAACAAAGTAACAAAACATACATGGATAATACATCAATGTCAATCAATGTTGCTTTTCTTTCCACATTCAAGGGACAGTGAGAATATGCGCTTGAAGAAACAAAGTCATTTATAGTATCACCCTAGAAGAAATGCTTCAGTATAAATCTAAGAAAATAGATGTAGTATCTTTATGTGCAAAGCTATTAAATATTGAATAAAGCAATATAAAGATATATATATATATATACACACACATAAAGATATTCCACATGCATAGGAAACTCATACTGAATTAGAGGCCAGTTCTTACCAGCTTCTTCTGTAAATCTAGTGCAATTCAAATCAAAATACCAGAAAATTATTTCTCACTACACTTTATTTATTTTAGAGTAGTTTTAGGTTCATGGCAAAACTGAGCAGAATTTGCAAAGGGTTTGCATAGAATCCTTGTCCCCCACCCCATACTGCAAAGACTTCAATTGATGAGCCATGCTGATGCATCATCATTGCCCATGATTCCATTTGAGTTCACTATTTATGTTGTACATTCCATGAATTTGAACAAATATATAACAATCTACATCCACCGATATATTATGATACAGAATGTTCTCACTGCCCTAGAATCCCTGTGCCCCACTTACTCATTGTTCCTCACTCACCGATGCGGGAAACCAAGAATTGTTTCACTGTCTCTAGAGTCCTGCCTTTTCCAGAATGTGATTTCACTGAGGTCCCACAGTGTGCACATTTTCAGATCAGCTTCTTCCACTTCGTCATGTGCGTGGAAACTTCCTGCATGGATTGGGAGGTCTCATACTTTAACACTGAATGATACTCCATTATCTGGGAGTATATTTATACACCCACAAAAAGATTATTGGGAAGTGTCCAAGTTTGCATATTTGTGAGTAAAGTTGTTCTAAACATTCACATACAAGTTTGTGTCTGTGTCTGTGTGTCTTGTCTGTGTGTGTGTGTATGGAAATAAGTATTTAACTCATTTGGGTAAATACCAAGGAAAGTGCTTGCTGAGTCAAATGGTAAGAATGTATTAAGTTTTATAGGAAACAACAAAACTGTCCTTCAAAATGTTTGTATCATTTTGTGATCCCACCAGCAATGAATGAGAATTTATATTGATCTAGATCCTTACCTTGCTTTTTGATTTATTTTTTGAAACAATAGCATTTTATTAACAATAATTATATATATATATAATTATGAGGCATGGCTTAACATCTCCTTACAATTTTTATTTCATTACTCATTTATTTTTATTTTATTTGAAGTCAAAGAGAGAGAGACATTGCAAGTGAGTACTCCCCCAAATTGTAGTTTACTCCCCAAATGCCCATGGCAGCCAGGGCTAGACCAGGGTGAAGCCAGGAGCCCATAACACAATCCAGGTCTCCCACAATGGGCTGCAGGGATCCAAACACTTGCACGGTCACCTTCTGCCTCCCAGGGTGCCCATTAGCAGGAAACTGGGCTCTGAAGTCAAGGTGGAACTGGAACCCAGGCGCTCTGGTGGGGATGTGGCATCCCAACAGCATCTTAACCACTGTGTCAAATGCCCTCACTCTAATTGTGTATTCAAATAGATAACTCTATTATTGATTAGATGTAATTTTATCTGATTTTAAAATATCCAGTGGAGGGTGGGCATTGGGCTTAGTGTTGAGCTGGTCAAGGTGTCTGTGCCCCATATCGGAGTACTTGGGTTTCGGTTTTGGCTCTCCTACAGAGTCCAGCTTCCTGCTGTTGCACACTGTGGTAAGCAGCAGTTCTGACTCGAGTAGCTGTTTTCCTGTCATCAGTTAGATGGAACACCTCGGCTCCCAGCTGTGACCCCAGCTAGGGTCTGTTGTAGGGCATTGGAGAAATCCTCTCTCCCTCTCCCTCTTCCTTTCCAAGTGAATGAAAATGTATTTTAAAATGTGTATCCTGTGCACATTGTACTTCAGACCCAGTCTTGTGTTCATGGTAGTCATATTTGAAGAAACCCCTTATTTACCATTTTCTTACTAATGCTCCAGGGTTGAACTTCCTTCTCAGTATGGTTGTGTGACATTCTTCATTAGCTTTCCAAATACATATCTGTGTTGGACAGGATTTGAGGAATTATGGAAAATAATGATGACGTGCTCTCTTCAGCAGCACATACACTAAAATGGGAAAATAATGATGACAATTTCCTGGTTATTCCACCTATAATGACACATTTTCACCCATAGTAAATGGTGGAAGCAGGGATTGAATGCAGGGTTTTTTCAAAATTCATTTTTGTTTTCCTGAAAGTCAAAGTGAGAAATAGAGAAATATAGAGATCTTCCCTCTGCTGGTTCACTCCCATAAATACCCACAGTGGTCAGAGCAGGGTCAGGCCAAACCTAGGAGCCCCTAATTCAATCTACATCTCCCATATGGGTGTCAAGGACCCAGATACTTGAGCCACCACTACCATCTCCCAGGGTATGCATCAGCAGGAAGTAGGAACTGGATACAGAGCTGGGACTTGACCCCGGGCACTGTGGAATGGGACGCAGATGTCCCTTGTGGAACCTCAACTCCCACACCACAACACTGCCCCTGAAACGACGTTGGGGTCTACTTCATAGTGTGGATAAGGTATTTAGCTGGGTGGTTTTTTCCGCCAAGGCCATAGATTAAACCCTCGACTGATTTTGCGAATATGGTAGATAAGTGCACATCATTTTGCTAACGTGAATACCCACTTTGAGCACAGTTCATTATGATGGGAGCAGGAGCAAGAGCTTTTTTTCTTAAGATTTATTTATTTATTTGAAAGTCAGACTTACACTGAGAGAGGAGAGGCAGAGAGAGAGAGAGGAGAGAGGGAGAGAGAGAGAGAGAGAAAGAGAGAGATAGGTCTTCCATCAGCTGGTTCACTCCCCAGTTGGCCACAACGGCCAGAGCTACACCCATCCGAAGCCAGGAGCCAGGAGCTTCTTTTGGGTTTCCCATGTGGGTCCAGGGGCCCAAGGACTTGGGCCATCTTCCACTGCTTTCCCAGACCATAGCAGAGAGCTGGATTGGAAGAGGAGCAGCCGGGTCTCGAACCGGCGCCCATATGGGATGCCAGCACTGCAAGCGGTGGTTTTACTTGCTACAGCACAGTGCCAGCCCCAGGAGCTGTTGTTTAGGTGGAAACGATCATCTCTGGTCTCAGGGCTTTCACTTAGTGTCAGAAACGCAGAGGCCCTTCTGTGCTGACTCTCACATGTTCCAGGCCAGCACCGTCTTCTCGTCCTAATCTCCACCTCTCTCCTTTTAGTTACGGTATTGGTCTAATTTGATAAAATGTATTCCAAATGGCAGGAACTTGATCTTGGTCTTCCTTTGTGTGGAAATTGAGAGTGGAGAAAATAGGGAAGACAGAAATTGCCAGAATACCCTAAACTGTATTTTACTCGGATCTTTTTGATGTGCTGGTCACTGTTTCTGTAAACTTATTACTCTCTTCCATGTGCTGGTAGAGTTTGGATCCTTCATGCTATTAAGTAGTGAAATATTCCGTAGTGAAGGTTTACCATGCTTCTGTTTTTCCTTTACATTTAAAATGTGTTTGTTTATTTTCACTTTATTTGAAAGGCAGAGACACAGACAGATCTCTCCAAAGGCCTGTAACAGCCATGGCTGGACTGAGCTGAAGCCAGGAGTCTGGGACTCGGACGGGGTCTTCTACATTGGTGCTGGGGACCTGTGAGCTGAGCCATTACCGTCTTCCTCCCAGAGTGTGCGTTAGTATAAAAGCACAGGAGCTACGACTTGAACCAGCACTCAGTAGGAGTTGTGGGCATTACAGGCACATTTTAGCCTCTGTGTCGAATAGCCACCATTAAACACCCACCCCCTTTTAACAAGTCGAGTGAATACAGCATTTGAGGTTGTCTTCACTTACTTGAGTGTCCCAAATTCAGTGTCTTTTCTAATTCAGATGAACCACACTTGAATGGAAATTTAGAGTTGGGAAAGTAGTTTTAGGATCTCAACGTATATGATCTCACTTTCCTAAAAGCATCTCCCAGTCCTGTAGAGGATCAAGTCTTTTTTTTTAAAAGGTGTATTGATTTGAAAGTCAGAGTTGAGAGAGAGAAAGAGAGAGGAGATCTTCCAGTCCACTGGTTCCCTCTTCAGATGGCTGTTGAGGGCTGCACACGGTCGAAGCCAGGAGCCACAGATTCCCCTGGGTCTCCCATGTGTGTGGCAGGGGCCCAAGTACTTGGACAATCCTCCACTGCTTTTCCAAGGCCATTAGCAGGGAGCTGGGGATGATAAGTCTTAAAAGAGCAGTTTTTATTTCCCCTTACTATTTCCATAATGTGTCATATTTATCTTCACACTTTTTTACTATCTAGGCTTATGAGACACCAAATTTTAATTGCTTATTTTAAACATATTTCGTGGAGGTTTGTGGGGGTTCTAATGGAATACAAAAATTGAATTTTAGATTCATGGTTGCATTGTGTGTTTGAAATACATTTATGCTTTAAAAATTTTATAATGTTTATTTATTTATTTGAGAAGCAGAGAAACAGAGAGTTCTCATCTGCTGGTTCACTACCCAGATTCTCATGAAAGTCAAGGTAGGCAAGATCAAAGCCAAGAGCTGGGAGCATGGGTCTGGCACATGGGTGGCAGGAACCCAGGTATCCCAGCCATCACTGCTGCCCCCCAGGGTCTGCATTCACAGGAAGCTGGAATCAGGAGCAGAGCTGGGTATGGAACCCAAGCACTGTGATACGGGTTGAGCGCTGTGCAAAATGCAAGCCTGTATAATGCCTTCTTTTATATTTGAGGACTAAGATTCTTTCTTAACATATAACAATGTAATATTCAAGAACATGAAGAATTTGATTGAAATTGAAAATGGGTTCTATGTTAGTGATCTGTGTATCTTATAAGCATATGTGGGTTTCTGTGGCCTGCAGACAAATGGAGTCCTTCTCCCAAGAGACCCACATTCCTTGCTCTGTTCTACTGTTTTCATGGTACTCATTACATTCTAACATAAACTTAATACTGTATTTAACCTACTAAATTTGGGGGGATGGACACTGTGGTGCAGCATGTTAAGCTCCATGTAGTACACCCACATCCCATATCAGAGGACTGGTTTGAGCCCTGGTTACTGTGCCTCCCATCCAGCTTCCTGCCCCTGCACCCTGGGAAGCAGCAGGCGATGGCTCAAGTGCTTGTGTCTCTGCCACATACAGGGGAGACCCAGAAGGTATTCTGTGCTCCTTGCTATGTCCTAAGGCAGTTTAGTTATTGTGGGCATCTGGGGGAGTGAATTAGCAGATCACAGATCTCTCCCTCTCTCTGTCTAGCTCTCCCTCTTTTCTGTTCAAGTAGATGAAACTAAATAAATTAATATGAAAGGGATTTTTAGTGGCCTGTCTCACCTCAATAAATTACTTGTTCTGCAAGGGTAACAATTTTTGTCTGTTTTGATCCATGTTATACAGCCACTGACTAGGTGAGTGTCTAGGACACACTAACTGCTTAATAGAAATTTGGTCAAATGAAACGAACAAGCATGAAATTATTTCTTGCATTTCAAATAATAATGGAGAAAAAGCTTTGGAAATATGTACATAGAAACATTGAAATATCATATATAAGTCATACAGATTTTGTTCTCTGTACTGTACAATTGATAATGAATTCTATACTACAGGTATGCAAACCAAACATACCATGCGCTTGGTATATTGGAATTGATATTCTTTAACTCACATGCCTGAGATAAAATAATATGTGCACAGTATTAAGAAAACAGACATTACCAATGTAAACACCACTACATTAAGAAGTAAAGTACTGGGGCCGGTGCTGTGGTTAGGCCACTGCCTGTGCACCAGCATACCACTTAGATGCTGGTTCCATTCTCAGGTGCTCCACTTCTGATTCAGCTCCCTGTTAATGCGCCTGGGAGTATAGTGGAAGATGGCCCAAGTGCTTAGGCCCCTGCGCTCACATGGGAGACCTGGAGGAAGCTCCTGGCTGCTGACTTTGATCTGCCCCAGCCTTAACCACTGCAGCCATTTGGGGAGTGAACCAGTGCATGCAAGACCTCTGTGTCTCTTCCTTTCTTTCTCTCTAACTCTGACATTCAAATAAATAGGTAAATCTTTTTTAAAAAGAGAAATAACATACTGTTACTACCTTTAAGATTCTATTTTCATTTGAATTCTCTTAAAAGGATAATACCTATTCTGAATTTTGTCTTTTCATTCTATCTCCCATTTATATTCATTTCTTTTAAATGTTATATAAATATTAAGTTGTATTCATTGTTTCATGCTTTTATCACTCGATGCTGTTTTTAAATTATTTTTAAAAAAGATTTTGAAAAGCTTATTTGAAAGAATGAAAGAGAGTAAGAGAGAGATGGGAAGAGAGATCTTCCATCCACTGTTTCACTCCCCAAATAGCCTCATTAACCAGGGTTAGGCCAGGCTGAAACCAAGTACATGGAACTCTATCCTGGTCTTTGACAGGGAAGGCACAGACCCATGCACTGAGACCATCCTCACGGAAAACGAGTGTGTATTTTTATTTCATTTTTCTGTATATATGCAAACACACGCATGACTGCATGGCAGTATTTCAAAAAGTTCATGGACATTGAATTAAAAGATAAGCTTATTTTAGATCTTAACGTAATGAATGATTCATTTTGAGGAAGAATGCACACACATGCACACACACATATACACCCACACCCGTACCCACATACACATCTTACCCACATATAAATGGCAGTCAGTCCAGTGGCAGGTGTATGCATTCTCCTGTTGATAAATACATTTGGATTGCTTCTGTTTTCCTACTTGCACAAACAATGCTGTGAGGACCAATTGGATTATGATGTCCCTCTAGTACAAAGCTAGTATTTTATGGAATATGTATGTGGTCATATTTAGAAGTGTGACAGTGTGCAAAGCCAAGAGTTATGAGAATTCCACAGGCACACCAACACTTGATGTTATCAATGTAAAAAAAAAAAAAAAAGGCCAGTTTGTTGAACTCAAATAAATAATATCTCCGGCCGGCGCCGCGGCTCACTAGGCTAATCCTCTGCCTTGTGGCGCTGGCACACCGGGTTCTAGTCCCAGTCTGGGCACCAGATTCTGTCCCTGTTGCCCCTCTTCCAGGCCAGCTCTCTGCTGTGGCCAGGGAGTGCAGCGGAGGATGGTCCAAGTGCTTGGGCCCTGCACCCCATGGGAGACCAGGAGAAGCACCTGGCTCCTGGCTTCGGTTCAGCGCAGTGCGCCGGCCGCGGTGGCCATTGGAGGGTGAACCAATGGCAAAGGAAGACCTTTCTCTCTGTCTCTCTCTCTCTCACTGTCCACTCTGCCTGTCAAAAAATAAAAATAAAAACAAAAAATAAAAAAAGTATCTCTTGTGATTGAAATTTGTGTTTTTTTATTTAACTCATTTGCATATCTTTGTCAACATTTTGGCCATCTGTTTTATTCTCTGAAATATCTTTTTGTGAAGTCTATTTAATTTTTTTTCTGAAGATTTACTTGTTTATTTGAAAGGCAGAGTTACAGAGAGGGAGGGTGAGACAGAAAGAGCTGAGAGAGAGAGTGTGAGAGAGAGATGGATCTTCCATCTACTAGCTCCTTCCCTAAATGGCTATAATGGCAAGGACTGGGGCAAGTTTAAGCTAGGAGCCAGAAACTCCATGCAAGTCTCCCATGTGGGTGGCAGGGGCCCATGTACTTGGGCCATCTTCTGCTGCCTTCCCAGATGCATTATCAGGGAGCTCAATCAGAAGTGGAGCAGCCAGGACTAGAACCAGTGCATGTATGGGACGCCAGCATCACATGTGGTGATTTAATCTACTGTGCCACAACAGGAACCCCATAGAGTTTGTTTTCTATTGCATCATATGTTTTTGTTATTGTTTAATATGATTTTCCTTGTGAAAAACTCTAGATAGAATTTTTGTAGATTTTAAGTGTCTGAAATAACTTTTCTTACTGTGCCGCTTTTTTGAGCTTCTATTAGTGAGTTACTTTTGGTGATATAATGTTGAAATTCAATATATTTAAATAGAGAAATATTCCCTATTAATAGAAAATTCTTATTTCTTATTAAAAAGTATTGCTGATTTTACAAGGTTTTGATAATTTTCTTGTAAATGCACTGTGACAATTTCAATATTTTGTTTTTAATTTTAAGGTTCGAAAATGTTTCCTTGTATGCATCAAGTGTGAAGTCATCATCCGATTTCTTTTATTTGTGATATTCTGTTCTCCTAGAACATCCTTGTAATAATGTGCTGGAATGTAATTTTGAAGAGCACTCTCTTTCCCTCCCCCTCCTCCTCCTCCTCCTCCTTCTTTTAAGATTTATTTATTTCTTTGAAAATCAGAGTTACTGAGAGGGAGAGGCAGAGGCAGAGAGAGAAAAGTCTTCCATCTGCTGGTTCACTCCCCAAATGGCCACAGCAGCCAGGGCTGGGCCAGGCCAAAGCCCGGAGCCAGGAGCTTCTTCCAGGTCTCCCACCTGGGTGCAGGAGCCCAAGTACTTGAGCCATCTTCTTCTATTTCCCGGGCCATAGCAGGGAGCTGGATTGGAATTGGAGCAGCCAGGACTGGAACTGGCACCCATATGTGCTGTTGACATCCTAGGTGGCAGCTTAACCTGCTGTAACACAAAACTGTCCCCAGGGAGCACCCTCTCCTAATTTAAGGTCTCCCTGACTCCCACCCACATTCCACCCTTCCTCCTCCTTCCTCCCTTATTCCTTCTCTTTCCTGCTGTTCAAGCTCTACTTGTCTATTTGCACTAACATCAAATGACTTTACTTACTGTGCATTTATGAGTCTATCGAATAAATCTTGACATCCTGTGAGACATCTTTCCCTCTTTTTTCTTGAATACTTCGGCCGGCGCCGTGGCTCAATAGGCTAATCCTCCACCTTGCGGCGCCGGCACACCGGGTTCTAGTCCTGGTTGGGGCGCCGGATTCTGTCCCGGTTGCCCCTCTTCCAGGCCAGCTCTCTGCTATGGCCAGGGAGTGCAGTGGAGGATGGCCCAGGTGCTTGGGCCCTGCACCCCATGGGAGACCAGGAAAAGCACCTGGCTCCTGGCTCCTGCTATTGGATCAGCGCGGTGCGCCGGCTGCAGCGGCGGCCATTGGAGGGTGAACCAACGGCAAAGGAAGACCTTTCTCTCTCTGTCTCTCTCTCTCACTGTCCACTCTGCCTGTCAAAAATAAAAAAATAAAAATAAAAAAATAAAAAAATAAATTTCTTGAATACTCTTTGTTTTTCTATTGCCATAAGAATCTTAATATGAGACTGTTAAATTTCATGAATAAATGTGTTCGGACTTAGACTGGAATTGTCTTAGGCAATAAATTTGGGAAGAAAGGACATTTTTCTCAGTTACTATGTCTTCTTGTGCATGAGTACAATGTCTTTTATCCATTTATTGAGGTTTTCACAATGGCTTCTAGTTTACCATTTCTCTCTTAATTGTTTCTAATCTGATATTTAACTTATAAATTCAATTTTAATATCTATAATTATCTTAGTTTTTCAGTAAATTGTTTTAGAAAAAATCATTTTAATGTTTAAAAGGCAGAGAGACACAAAGAGACACAGACAGGCAGACAGAGATCTGCTAGTTCACTCCCCAAATGCTTCCAGCAGCCAGGACTGGCCCTGGTCAAAGAGAGGAGCCAGGAACTCTGCCCAGCTCTCCCCCATGGGTGGTGTAGTCATGACCTGCTGCTTTCCCAGAGGCAGCTGGAATCTAACGTGGAGCAGACTTGCAGCCAGGCACTCTGAGGGGGCGCAGGGTATTCCAAGTGGCATCTAAACTGCTGCTCTGAATGCGCATCCCTGTTCTTTATTGTTAAAATACATTCTTCTGGTCGCTGCCTCACCATTACAGGAAAATTTACATAATTTCATGTTCGATATTCCACAAAATGGAAGTTATAAGTTGTCTTTTGAATTTACAGGATTAAAAAATGTGTAAGGAGAAATGAACAAATGGGAGATTTTCACTTTATTCTTTAGGATTTCATTATTATTTGCCCACAGCACTACACAAATGAGGGTTTTATATTATTCACTTTCATTTATGAGAGTGTGGCTTGGTTTGATGGCAACACTGCATATAACACTCCAAAAGTTGTGTCTGCTACACCATTAAACAAAATTATACACAAAGAGGGAGTAATGTTTTTCATGTTTTAAATAATGTATGAATAGATACAGTATTAATATTTAAGCATTAGTATATAGAGAGAGTGATTTTATTTTCAAAACAACTGTGTGATAGATGCTATCACCATCTGCAAATGAAGAACTCAAGCTCTGAGAATGAATATAATCTTGTTACATAATTAATAATTTTAGGGACATAATTCTATGTCAATCTTTGAAATTTGTGATCCTGCAAATATTTAATGTTTGATGTGAAATAGTAACTCAATATTTGATTAGTGCGTGTTATTAGCTCATTGTCAAAAATATATAATTTTTGATATTAGATAGGTAAACACTCCAAAGTTCATTTGTTTGAGATATAATTTTTATTTGCTATATGAGCCAAAAATCTCCCAGGGGTTCTGTTGAGAGGACAATTGGCAACATTTTACTGGGAAATGTTTTAAACCATGATGCTTTATATGTTATACTAAGTTCTTCTATGGCCAAGCATGCAGGGATCTTTATGCATTTCTATGTGATTATACTTGGGTGATTTTAATTAGTTCTTAAAGGTTAAAGTCATTATTTCCTTTTCTCTGATGTACAGCCTCATTTTGACTTTAGCTCTTTTCACTCTTTATACCTGTATTATTTCTGTGAACAATTTAATGGCAATTAGCAGTGATTATTTCTGGACTTTAAAACATTCCATTATACTTGAGAAATAAAATGATGACCGGTAAAATGTTCTTTACAATATCCATATCTATTTCCAGAGCCTTAGAAATTAAAAGCATTACATGGAAAAGAAAAAAGATTTCACAAAACAGAAAGTTGAATAGCTAATAAGCACATGAAAAGTTGGTTAACACAATTAGTCATTAGTTAAATACAAAGGAAAATTGCAAAGAAACACCACTGCATAGTACCAGAAATCCACAGTAGAAAACAGTAAAAAGAAAAAAAAAGTGACAACAGCAAGAGCTGATGAGTTGTGGAACAACTGTAACTCTCCAGTGTTGCTTTTGGGAATGTGAAATGGTGCATCTGATTTGGAAAACAATTTAGTAGTTCTTGAAGAGTTATACCTGTACTTACTCTGTGATCAGCCTTCTTACTCCTAAGTGTTTATGTAAGAATCCTGTTTTAAATATGCATAGTACATTTTTTCTTGTCTATTTGTTTGAGAAGCAGAGAAACAGAACTGTTTATCAGTTCAGTCCCTAAATGCCTGTGGCGGCCCCCTGGCTGAGGACAAAACTGGGAGCTCAGAACTCCAATGGGTGTTCCATGTGAGTGGCAGGAAGCTAACTGCATGACTCATCACTGCTGCCTCCCAGGGTGTGTGTCAGCAGGAGGCTGGAGGCAGGGCAGAGCTGGGAGTCAAACCTGGGCACTCACATATGGAGTGGGGCATCTTCGCCAGTATCTTAATTGCTGGGTTCAAAGGCAGCCCTTGCATAATGCTTTTATTCAGAAGTACTCTGTACTCAAAAGTACTCCCAATTGTTCTAGAATTGCCAAATTAATAAAGAAATTGTAGTGAAAAAACCACTGATACATACAATGATATGGAATAATCTTAAAATTGTTATGCTAGGGGAAAAGAAGCCAGAACTGAAAAGCTATATGTGTTATGATCCATTTGAATTAATTTTTGGAGAAGACAAAACTATGGGGACAGAAACTAGATCAGTGCTTACTGATGCCTGGGGGGAAAGGATTGACTGTGAAGGGATGTGAAAGAATTTTCTCAGTGATGGATAATACGTGGTTTCCATGGACTTTTGAAGACCGTTTTTTATATAATAACTACAAAGTAGGATGTCTGGTTCTTTAGTGTGTTGCAATATCCATGAGGAATCAAAAATAAACCAAACACTTCTTTTTTTTAAGAAATCTTATTTAATAAGTATGAATTTCAAAAGTACTTTTGGATCATAGTGCCCCCCCCCCCCAATAACCACCTTCCCACAACCATCCCATCTACTACTTCCTCTTCAATCCAATTCTTCATTAATATTCATTTTTAATTATCTTTACATACAGAAGATCAACTTAGTATATTTTAAGTAAAGATTTCAACAGATTGCACCCACACAGATACACAAAGTATAAAGTACTGTTTGAAGACTACTTTTACTGTTAATTCGCATAGTACAACACATTAAGGACAGAGATCCTACATGGGGAGTAAGTGCACAGTGACTCCTGTTGTTGATTTAACAATTGACATTCTTATTTATGGTGTCAGTAATCACCCGAGGCTCTTGTCATGAGTTGCCAAGGCTATGGAAGCCTCTTGAGTTCACAAACTCCGACCTTATTTAGACAAGGCCATAATCAAAGTGGAAGTTCTCTCCTCCCTTCAGAGAAAGGTACTTCCTTCTTTGATGGCCCATTCTTTCCACTGGGATCTCACTCACAGAGATCTTTCATTTAGGTCTTTTTTTGCCACAGTGTCTTATTCTCATGGACTTTTTAGCAGATCTGAATGCCTTAAGGGCTGATTCTGAGGCCAGAGTGCTGTTTAGGGCATTTGCCATTCCATGAGTCTGCTGTGTATCCCGCTTCCCATGTTGGGTCGTTCTCTCCTTTTTAATTCTATCAAATATTTTAGCATGCACTGGTCTTATTTATGTGATCCCTTTGACACTTAATCCTATCTTTATGATCAATTATGAACTTAAACTGATCACTTTAACTGGTAAGATGGCATTGGTACATGCCAACTTAATGGGATTTGGAGTCCCATGGCACTTTTCTAGCTCTACCATTAGGGGTAAGTCCAAGTGAGTATGTGCAAACATTTCTATACTTGGCCCATTTAATACAAATACAGGAGCTGTGATGGTAACATTCATCATGAAATGGAGTTGACAGGTGTTATACAATGGGTGCCTTTTTTAAAGTATGAAGTTATAATACATGAGTTGACTTTAAAAACGCAAATGATTCCTTCTGATAAAAATTAATTTTTCATGGGTCTTAATTGCATGACAGCCTGCTCTTTCTTCATGTTTGAGAAGACAAAGTTATTTGATCCTGGTGGCCTCATCTACGAGGGTTCAGAAGATTAAACTTTAAAACTCCAAGGCAAGGATTTGGTGCAATGGTTAAGTCACTGCTTAAGACACTGCCATTCCATGTGTTAGTGCTTTGGTTTGAGTCCTGGTCCTTCTTTTGTTCCAGCTTCCTGCTAAAGCATACCCGAGGGGGCAGCCTGTGATGGCTCAAGTTAATTGGGTTTCTACCACCACTGTGGGAGACCTGAATGGAGTTTCTGCCTACTGGCTTATGGCTTTGACTTGGACCAATCCTGGCTCTGTTGCAGGCATTTGGGGGAGTGAACCAGCCAATGGGAGCTCTCTCTCTTTCTCTCTCTATCTCCCTTTCTCCTTCCTTCCCTCCCTCCCTCTCTCTTTCTCTCTCTCCCCCTCTCCCAGCCTCCCTCATCTCTGCCTTTCAAATTAAAATTAATAGGTTGGTTCATATTTTAAAAACCACTAATGTAAAGATTTGTAGTGTGGTCTCATACCCGCAGCGTCTGTGTCTCCTGGAAACATGGAAGAAATGTAAAGTTTCAGGTTTCAGGTCCAGAAGTTTGTGTCTTAAAATTTTATATAACAAGAAATCATGTTACAAGTCCTACAGATGATTTTGTTGTAAGCTAAAATTTGCAGTTGCCTTAAGGCATCCATCACATGTTAATTTCTCTCGTGTGCATCTAGAATAGTACAACTTGTGTTTCATCCTAAAGGAAGTTAAAGAATGAGTCTTCTTTTGCCTCTAAGATTATTCCTTCTGGATTAACTGTGTTTTTCACAAATGACACCATTCATAAGTTCCCCTACCGTTATTCTAATGGTGGCAAATGTTCTCGGTTTTGTTTATGTAGTATTCTTTCCGGTTCCATGAAAAGCAACAGCAAGAAGAAACTATATTTATATAACTGTGAATAGAATTATTAAAATGTTATTGTGATAGCAAACACTCAGAATGGTTTTTGTTTAGATTGTAAATGTTCTGAAGCAGAATTCTATCGTGATAGTCCATTTCAGCTCCCGGAAGGTAAATGAAGCATGAGAAAATGAACTATCTCCCCTGTCAATGATGATGTTTACTTTGTGTATGATGACTTGAAATAAAGTCAATAACTGCAGGTGATTTACAGCAAGAGCAATCTCAGAGAGCAGGTGCTCACCACTGAGCACTTCTAGATGATTCTGACTGATTCCCAACACGTATCTTGTGGTGAAACGTTGTAAGATCTGTGGAAGCACCTTAGGAGGGGAGAGGAACATATCAGTCCTTGGGGAAGATTTGTGAAGTATGTTGTGTTGCCTCTGGAACTAAAAAAGGTAAACTTCTTAGCAGTAGTTCTGCCTGTAGTTCTAATAATATTTATTACAAATGCCAGAAACATCACAATCCGTATTAAATGAGGTTAGTGATGACATGTGTTTTGAAATGTTAGATCATAATATTTCATAACACGGTCAGGAAAGCAGAAATGGGATCTTCTCTACTGGGATTTGAATTCTGGCCCTGAAATTTACCAGCTCTGTGATCTCAGAATTTTTCTCAACTGTAACAAGAAATCACAGTAACACGTATTCCCAGCAGAGCTGTTGTGGTTCTTAATTTAGTTAAAATTTAAGTTACTTTAAACCCTGCCTGGCCTAGTGTAAGTATATAAGTCACAAATAGTATGATGTGCAGAACAATTACCTAGAAGTTTTGTCTATGGAATACGTCTCTTGTGTACACCTCTACACTGTCATTGGTACCTGGGTAGTTTTCTTTAGTAGCTATTTTTTAGTTATTAGGAATCACCTGCTACAGCTACATCTGTTGACTTCTGGAGCTGGTAAGAAGGTGCCAGGCCTGGAAAAGCTTCTATTTGTAATGTTCTGTATTAATTCAAGGATCAAATACCTCTCGATCAGCTTTTTGGGTAAACATTGTTCTGGAGAGCATACAAGGGAGAACACATAGAGCTGCTGACCTTAAGGAACAGTTCAGTGTCAGGAAGTTCCTGACAGTTCAGTTCAGGAAGCAGATGAGTAATTAAGAGTGGAAATTGGCTGGCGCCGCGGCTCACTAGGCTAATCCTCCGCCTTGCAGCGCCGGCACACCAGGTTCTAGTCCCAGTCGGGGAGCCGGATTCTGTCCCGGTTGCCACTCTTCCAGGCCAGCTCTCTGCTGTGGCCCGGGAGTGCAGTGGAGGATGGCCCAAGTGCTTGGGCCCTGCACCCCATGGGAGACCAGGAAAAGCACCTGGCTCCTGCCATCGGATCAGCACAGTGTGCCGGCCGCAGCGCGCTGGCCGCGGCGGCCATTGGAGGGTGAACCAACGGCAAAGGAAGACCTTTCTCTCTCTCTCTCTCTCTCACTGTCCACTCTGCCTGTCAAAAAATAAAAGTAAAAAAGAGTGGAAATTGAGTATGTTCATCTGAAACATGAAAAATACTGACAGAATTTGAAGTCATGCCCTTAGTTCATGAAAGTATAAAAGCTAATTGATTCTCACAAAGATAATATGAAATACACAGTATCATTTTTTCCCATTTGTCAGTCATAAGCATCACAAATTCAAAATTTTAGGGAAATTGTTCATGACTCACAGTTGGCAGAACCCAGACCACGTTCAAACTGACCTGATTCCAAACCCAACTTTTTTTTTTTTTTGTCTACTTCATTCAAAAAAGTAAGACAGAAGTAAAATCAGTATGAACTACAACCTGATACCTTTTTCTTTTAGCTTCTGTTCTGTCTGATCTATTGATCAGTGATTTGAGAGTTTGCAAGTCTTTTTTCTTAATACATTTTTCCTTCTCTAACAGAATAATATAGACTGGGTAGCTTATACACAATAGGAATTTATTTGATTCACTGTTCATGAGCCTGGAAAGCCCAAGGTCCTGAGGTTGCCTCTGGTGAGGGCCTCTTAGTAGCATCATAGCCTGGAGGAAGGGCAAGAGCACACACAGGCAAGAGAGAGAGACGGTGGGACAAGAGAACGCTCACTTCCACATGGAGTCACAGCCGTGGTAACCAGCCTGCTCTCCAGAGAAACATGCCAATCCGCTTCTGAGGATGAATCACCGTTTAAGCTCCCGCCCTCTAATATCTTGATTAAATTTCAACATGGGTTTTGAACGGGGTATTTAAACAATAGCTGTTAACTCTCATATCAGTAAATGAATTTTATTATATTAATCTGTGGCATAATTAATGATGTGGTATATTTGGTAATAACAAATAAGAACTGAAGTTAATTTCTTTTAATGAAGTTTATACGAGAATATATTATTTCCCAAGGACTGTCAGAAAATATTTTTTTTAACTTTTATTTAATGAATATAAATTTCAAAAGTACGACTTATAGATTACAATGGCTTCCCCCCCATACCGTCCCTCCCACCCACAACCCTCCCCTTTCCCACTCCCTCTCCCCTTCCATTCACATCAAGATTCATTTTTGATTATCTTAATATACAGAAGATCAGCTTAGTATACATTAAGTAAGGATTTCAACAGTTTGCTCCCACACAGAAACATAAAGTGAAAAATAATAGATGATTTTTTTAAATGATGATGAAATCAGATCAGACCTATTGTCATGTTTAATCCCAGTGAGAGTCAAGTTGGGAGTTGATAATTTCTTTTTTTTTTTAACAGAAGATTAGCTTAGTATGCATTAAGTAAAGATTTCAACAGTTTGCACCCCCATAGAAACACAAAGTGAAATATATTGTTTGAGTACTCCTTATAGCATTAAATCTCAATGCACAACACATTAAGGACAGAGATCCTACATGAGGAGTAAGTACACAGTGACTCCTGTTGTTGACTTTACCAATTGACACTCCTGTCTATGGCATCAGTAATCTCCCTATGCTCCAGTCATGAGTTTCCAAGGCTATGGAAGCCCTCTGAGTTCTCCAACTCTTATCTTGTTTAGACACGGTCATAGTCAAAGTGGAGGTTCTCTCCTCCCTTCAGAGAAAGGTACCTCCTTCTTTGAAGACCTGTTCTTTCCACTGGGATCTCAATCACAGAGATCTTTTGCCAGAGTGTCTTGGCTTTCCATGCCTGAAATACTCTCATGGGCTTTTCAGCCAGATCCGAATGCCTTTAGGGCTGATTCTGAGGCCATAGTGCTATTTAGGACATCTGCCATTCTATGAGTCTGCTGAGTATCTCACTTCCCATGTTGGATCACTCTCCCCTTTATTTATTCTATCGGTTAGTGTTAGCAGGTACTAGACTTGTTTATGTGCTCCCTTTGACTCTTAGTCCTTTCGTTATGATCAATTGTGAACTGAAATTGATCACTTGGACTAGTGAGATGGCATTGGTACATGCCACCTTGATGGGATTGAATTGGAATCCCCTGGTATGTTTCTAACTCTACCATTTGGGGCAAGTCAGCTTGAGCATGTCCCAAATTATACATCTCTTCCCTCTCTTATTCCCACTCTTATGTTTAACAGGGATCACATTTCAGTTAATTTTCAACACTTAAGAATAACTGTGTGATAATTACAGAATTAAACCAGTCATATTAAGTAGAACAGACAAAAAAAATACTAAGAGGGATAATGTATTAAGTTGTTCATTAACAGTCAGGGCTATGCTGATCAAGTCACCGTTTCCCATAGTGTCCATTTCACTTCAACAGGTTTCCTTTTTGGTGTTCAGTCAGTTGTCACCAATCAGGGAGAACATATGGTATTTGTCCCTTTGGGACTGGCTTACTTCACTCAGCATGATGTGTTCCAGATTCCTCCATTTTGTTGCAAATGACTGGATTTCGTTGTTTCTTACTGCGGTATAGTATTCTAAAGAGTACATATCCCATAATTTCTTTATCCAGTCTTCTGTTGATGGGCATTTAGGTTGGTTCCAGGTCTTAGCTATTGTGAATTGAGCTGCAATAAACATTAGGGTGCAGACCGCTTTTTTGTTTGCCAATTTAAATTCCTTTGGGTAAATTCCAAGGAGTGGGATGGCTGGGTCGAACGGTAGGGTTATCTTCAGGTTTCTGAGGAATCTCCAGACTGACTTCCATAGTGGCTTGACCAGTTTGCATTCCCACCAACAGTGGGTTAGTGTCCCTTTTTCCCCACATCCTCACCAGCATCTGTTGTTGGTAGATTTCTGCATGTGAGCCATTCTAACCGGGGTGAGGTGAAACCTCATTGTGGTTTTGATTTGCATTTCCCTGATTGCTAATGACCTTGAACATTTTTTCATGTGCCTGTTGGCCATATGGATTTCCTCTTTTGAAAAATGTCTATTGAGGTCCTTGGCCCATCTCTTAAGTGGGTTGTTGGTTTTGTTTTTGTGGAGTTTCTTGATCTCTTTGTAGATTCTGGTTATTAACCCTTTATCTGTTGCATAGTTTGCAAATATTTTTTCCCAATCTGTCGGTTGTCTCTTCACTCTCCTGACTGTTTCTTTTGCAGTACAGAAACTTCTCAATTTGATGCAATCCCAATAGACTGTCAGAAAATATTAATACCAGTGAACTAGATATTAATTTTACAACAAAGGAATTTTATCATATTTAAAATTAATGTGTTGAAGGATGTAAGATAAAGAAAATAGTCACTTCAGTACATTAATGAAGTAATGTAAAAAGACATTGCCCAGTGAGAACTTACTTCCTCATACTCATTTAGGGTAAGTGTGCTGTTCTGTCCTTTCTACATCATAACTGTAATTTGGGTAGTTTGTTTTATTAAGCAATTATAGTATGTAACATGCTGCAACTGGTAATTGTATTCTTGGAGCACAATGAAAAAAATGTCTTAGTTTTCTTTGAGATAGTAAGGACTTAACACCTTCCAAAAGACTTACTGTGTGTATGGGGCCTTAAAAATAGATAATATTTCCCACGTAGAGATGGTGAGGGAGGACATTACCTACATTCACTATAGCAAAACATGCAAATTCATCATCTGTTTCTAGAATATGTGTGTAGAATGGATCTCTCCTTTGTCTACAACAGATCCTCTACCATGTCACTAGATTCACCTTTGCAAATAAGAAATTTCAAAATATATCTCTATTCCATTTGAATGCAGCATAAAAGTTACACTTTCAGGAGTGCAACCAAGACAATCTGATTGTCTCAGAATGTTTAGAAAATTCTTACATTAAATAATAATTTACCTCAAGTTTACTTCTGAGAGGTCCTAGTTCTGGTCCATTTCCTGATATGGTGAAAATGATCATCATGATGTCAGCAGCATCATTGTAACTAGTTGTCACCATCACCATTGGTAACCACTAAAGAGATGTACTCTGTGGAAGGCAATGCAATTGAAGCATTACACAAACTAGCCTGTTTACTCTTCATGCTAATCTGCTACATGCCTTTGGAATGCATCACTCTAAGACTCACTGCTTCCTGGGAGTGGAAATCTAGGACAATTTCAAGACCAAAGGCGGTACCAGCTAACACTATGACATTTTCAGCTACAAATGTCCACATAGGTAAGGGTGATGGCAGAGCAACTGCCAAGTTAATGTTTCTGGGCCATGCAAGTTCTATCCAGATTTCAGTTGACATCAGTGTGTCTGCCTCAGGGCTGTGCAGTGACATTGAGGACCAGTAGTGGGTTTATTTTCAGAGAAGGATAAAATGAAAAAGAGGAAAATATACAAAAGAGGAGAATATTGCATGGAAACAATAAAAATGAGAAGGGAAGATATCATGCTATTGTTTCTTATGCTTGAACTAATGGCCTTGTGTGTTTTCATTATTGGAAGGCGAATAAAGGTCATACTTTCCAGGATATTTACATAATTATACCTATTTTAATGATTTTGACACGTAATGAAAAGCTAAGAGTGTTATTACTCTGTGTGATTGCTCATGTGTATTAGCAATGATGTTCACATCAGCCATGGACTTTTGAGTCCAGTGAATATTCTGTAATAATCTTCATGAATTCCTAATATAATGCACCAAGGATCCTTTCTTCATGCTTGGTGTGGCCCTGAAAAACAACTAATCTTTCTGTTAAACAGACACCCAAGTTAGCAGTATTTCATAGCAGTAAAAAGCTCTCAGCCTCTCCAGGTGATGTATTATTATTTACTATTTGGTGATCTGAGTTGAAAAATGAAGATACTTGAGTATGTATGGAAAGTATAAGCGATTAGATTATCTGCAGTTAAAGAAACTAATTTCCATGACCTCAGTGGTGAAACTCACATCATAGAAATATGAAGAGACTTCAAAAAATTTGTGTTTATTTCAGTGCACTTTGTTTAAGAATTTATTTTATTTATTTGAAAAGCATAGTTAGAGAGAGGGAGAGATAGGTCTTCCGTCCAATAGTTTACTCCCCAGATGGGCACAAAGGTGGGGACTGGGCCAGGCTGAAGCCAGGAACCAGGAGCTTCATCAGGATCTCCCAGCTGGGTGCAGGGGCCCAAGGACCTAGGCCATCCTCAGCTGCTTTCCCAGGTACATTAGCAGGGAGCTTGATCCTAAGAGGAGCATCCAGGACTCGAACTGCACCCATATAGGATTCCAGCATTGCAGGCTGTGGCTTAACCCTCTATGCCACAACACCAGCCCCTTGGTGCAATTTTTAAAGGCCATGCATAATATTTTCACATGCTGCATTTTACATTAACCTTTTGAGGACCTTTCATATGCATGGATTTCAAAATAAATGCTTCATACTAAAGTAAACTTACCTTCAATTCCATTTTCCATATACTTTTTGATGTACTCTCACATAAACAAAGAAAACTAAGGACTTGTACAAATTTCTGTAACCCTTGCTCATTATAAATATAATTTTGAGTTTAATATTGTTACAACTTTTATTAAGAATTTTGAAAAAAAAAAAACTTTTATTTATTGAAAAGAGAGGGAGAGATGGGCAGAGACAGAGATCTCTCCATTGATTCACTCCCCTAAAGCCCACGGCAGCCATGGTAGGACCAAGATGAAGCAGGTGTTGACTCAAGTGCTTGGGGCCCTGCCACCCACATGGGAGACTCGGATTGAGTTTTGAGCTCCTGGACCCAAGTTATTTGAGCCATCACCTACTCTATCGTGGACCTGCCATGACTGTTGTAGGCATTTGGGGAGTGAACCAGTGGATAGGGGATCTCTGTCTCCACACCCTGCCCCCTTCTCTCTGACTTTCAAGTACTTAAAATAAAATAAATAGGGGCCAATGCTATGGTGTAGTGGGAAAAACCGCCGCCTGCAGTACCAGCATCCCGTATGGCACCGATTCAAGGTCTGGGTGCTCCTCTTCTGATCCAGCTCTCTGCTATGGCCTGGGAAAGCAGTGGAAGATGGCCCAAGTCCTTGGGCCCCTGCACCTAAGTGGGAGACTTGGAAGAAGCTCCTGGCTCTGGCTTTGGATCAGCCCAGCTCTGGCCTTTGCAGCCAACTGGGGAGCGACCCAGCAGATGGAAGACCTCTCTCTGTCTCTGTCTCTGACTCAGCCTCTCTGTAATTCTGCTTTTCAAATAAATAAGATAAATCTTTAAATAAAGTAAAAAAAAAAAGAGAATGAACCTGAACTTAAGGGTTATTCTAAACAAAATAGTAATATAGTTCTACAGTCTGTGTACAGACACAAGGAGGGAACCTGGTTTCCTTGGAGAGGACCGTCCTGAGAGGTGAACAGCCAGTGTGCTGCATCGAACCGCCAACAGAAACATGGAGTTTAGCAACTGGATTCTGTCACTTGTAGCACCAAGGGAGGGCATATAGCCTTGGCAGGGGCCTCAGGGAGAAGAAGTAATAAGGAACCTGATAGGGGATTTGGGCTTTGATTTGGTAAGTTTAGCACCAGTCTGATGTGATAATGGTTTTCTTTGGGTTGGGTGTTGGCAGAAATTGTGGGGGGGGTGGAATTCTATGATTGCATTGGAGAAGTATAAAATATTGGGACAGAGTTGTGGAATCAAAACAGTTCTGTATTTCGGGATTTGGGGATTGTCCTTCCTTCTCTTCCCTTTACCCCCATCTCTCTCCGCACCTGTGTTTCTCCTCCCACTCCCTCTCCCTTCCCTTTCTCCCTTTCCTTCTCCCTTTGCCTTTTTTTTGTCTCTTTCTTCCCCTCTCTCTCCCTCCCTTTCTTACTTTATTTCTACCTGCCTTCCTATTTTTTTCTCTTTGTTTTCCTGGCATAGTTTGCAAATACTTTCTCCCATTCTGACAGTTACCTCTTCATTTTGTTGAGTGTTTCCTCAGCAGCGAAGAAGCTTCTTCGCTTGATGATGCAATCCCATTTGTCTATTTTTGCTTTGATTGTCTGTGTTTCTGGGGTCTTTCCCAAGAAGTCTTCGACTATGTCAATGTTTTGCAGAGTTCCCCAAAGATCTCCTCTAGTAATTTCATGGCACCAGATTATAGATTTAGGTCCTTGTTTCATCTTGAGTTGATTATTATATAAGGTATAATGTAGGGGTCTTATTTCATACTTCTGCAAGCAAAGACCAAGTTTCCCAGCACCATTTGTTGAAATGACTGTCATTCTCACAGGGAATGATTTTAGGTCCATTGTCAAATATTAGTCTGATATAGATGCATGGATTGATTTCTGAGTTTTCTATTCTGTTCCATTGGTTTACATGTCTATTTTTGTGCCAGTACCAGACTGTTACTAGAGTTTTCTGCAACTCCCATGTTTTTTGCAGCTTAATTAACAATAGCTAAGATAAGGAGTCAATCTAGATGTCCATGAACAGATGACTGGAATACTACTCAGGCAGTAAAAAGAAGGAAACCCTGTCTTTTGCAACAAAATGGATGGAACTGAAGACCATTATACTTAGTGAAATAAACCAGTCCCCAAAAGACAAATATCATATGTTTTCCCTGATCTGTGGCAGCTAATAGAGTACCAAAATTTTACATATTGGAGTGAAAATGACATTTTTATTTTATTATTTATTTTTAGTGATTTATTTTTATTTTATTACTTGAAAGAGTTACAGAGAAAGAAGGAGAGAGAGTGCACTTTCGCCTGCTGGTTTACTCCCAGCCAGTGCTGGGTCAGGCTGAAGCCAGGAGACAGGAGATTCTTTCAGGTCTCCCACATAGGTACAGGGACCCAAGCACTTGGACCATCTTCTACCGCTTTCCCAGCCACACTAGTAGGGAGCTGGATCAGAAGTGGACCAGCCAGGACTTGAACTGGCACTTGCATGGGATGCTGGCTTCATAGATGGCAGCTTTACCCTCTTTGCCACAACACTGTTCCCTGAAATTGACATTTTGAGATTTAATGATTGTTTACAGCCCTTGTCTCTACTGCTGAGGGACAGTGTTTTTTCTTCATATTATTTGTTGAACTCTTTACTTAGTGTAGGGTTAATCTTAAGAATATAAAGTTGGGCTGGTGCCACAGCTCACTAGGCTATCCTCCACCTTGCGGCGCTGGCACACAGGGTTCTAGTCCCGGTTGGGGCGCTGGATTCTGTCCCGGTTTCCTCTCTTCCAGGCCAGCTCTCTGCTGTGGCCAGGGAGTGCAGTGGAGGATGGCCCAAGTACTTGGGCCCTGCACCCCATGGGAGACCAGGATAAGTACCTGGCTCCTGCCTTCGGATCAGTGTGGTGCGCCGGCCGCGGCGGCCATTGGAGGGTGAACCAACGGCAAAGGAGGACCTTTCTCTCTGTCTCTCTCTCTCACTGTCCACTCTGCCTGTGGAAAAAAAAAAGAGTATAAAGTAAGCTGAAAGTAGATCATTGTGAAAATTAAGAGAAGCAATAAGGGAGGAAGGAGGAGGAAGGGTGGTGTGTGGGTGAGAGTGATGGTAGGGTGGGAAGTATCACTGTGAATCTAGTCTGTATACATGAAAGTCGTTTATTAGACAATCAAATGATCACAACTGAAATGAGGACTTTAACATGCATGATGCACTTGGGCCATTTTCTTCTGCTTTCCCAGGTGCATTAGAGGGAGCTGGATAGGAAGTGCAGCAACCAGGACTGAAAGTTCTGTAGATATCAGTTACGTGCAATTGGTTCATGGTATAGATTAGCTATGTTGTTTCTTTGTTGACTTTTTGTCCAGTTGATCTATCACTGCCACTTCCATAGCAACTGCCCATAGTACCACAGTTGCACTTCTATCTCAACTTTAATTAATGTTAATTTAAAACAATCCACTATTATTATCTCAGATGCCTTGCAATAAGCAGAATTTTTGCTTGATTTCTTACTTCCAATATTACTCCTATAACTATCCTCCAAATAACTATATACTATATCTAAATGTATCAGCTCCAGCCCTAACTACAGCACACAGATGAGTAAATGAATGAGAGAAAAAGTGTTGAATCTTCAAAAGCATTAACAGGAAAGAACTGACAAAAATTTTTCTTTTGTATTTTATTTACATTATTTGGTAGTAAACAGAAAGGTGGAGGCATAGCTGAGAGTTCAATGCCAGAGTTTGTTCTTTGTGTATTTACAAGTTCCAAGTCTGAAAACTAGGGGACTGCAAAAAGTTCATGGAGAAGAGAATTGAAAGATAAGTTTATTTGTTGCTCACAGTTTTAAACCCAGGCATAGATTTTTGGTATTAAGCACGTCTCATGAATTTCTTGAAGAACATCACATTTACAGAGCCCTGAGGAGATAATGCTATCCAGTTTTTCAGTTGAATATACAGAAGCCAAAGGTGTGTGATTTTTTAAACTAACCTCCGCCAGTTATTACTGAGCTATAAATTTTTAAAGTAAAGATTTATTTGTTTATTTAAAAAGAGAAGAAAGAGGGAGAGAAAGAGGAAGGGAGGGGGGGATATCTTTGATCAGCTGGTTCACTCGCCAGATGGCCATAAGTCTTGAGGCTGGATGAAGCTGAAGCCTGGAGCCTGGAGTTCCATCCGGTCTCCCATGTGGGTGGCAGGGACCCAAGCACTCAGGCCATCTTCTGTTGCCTTTCCAAGTTCATTAACAGGGAGTTGGACTAGAAGTGGGGCAGCTGAAACTCCAATCCTTGCTCATGTGAGATGCAGTGTCACAGGTCGCAGCTTAACTGTCTGTGCCACAACACCACCTCCAGGGCTGGAACTTTTGCCTGGGTCCGTATCAGTCCTAATGTTTCCATTACACCATTGCAGCCTCAAAATTCCGGGCTAGCAGGGGCAGCAGGGATTGAAGAAGCATTGCCGTAGGCCCAGGTCATTGTCATCAAGCCAAGTAGAGAGGACATAGCAAACTCTGGCTCCTTAGCTGTCCCGTGTTCATGTTCCTTTCGTTCCTCCCTGAGACGAGGTCATCCACTGTGCTGGGGGTTTTTGATTTTCTTTACGTCCTGAACCTGGTGCAAAATTGCTTGGTGGATGATGTTTTTATCCTTCTACTCACTTTCTAGGTTCCCCCCCCCCAAATCCAGTCCCACAAGCTGCCCCGTGGATTTCCCAATGGGACATTGACACCCCTCAAAGGGCTCTGCTTTCTTAAAATGGCCTGTGGTCTTAAATTCTCCTTTTTTTTTTTTTTTTTACAGGCAGAGTGGATAGTGTGAGAGAGAGAGAGACAGAGAGAAAGGTCTTCCTTTTTGCCATTGGTTCACCCTCCAATGGCCTCCACGGCTGGTGCGCTGATCTGAAGGCAGGAGCCAGGTGCTTCTCCTGGTGGGGTGCAGGGCCCAAGCACTTGGGCCATCCTCCACTGCACTTCCGGGCCACAGCAGAGAGCTGGCATGGAAGAGGGGCAACCGGGACAGAATCCGGCGGCCCGACCGGGACTAGAACCCGGTGTGCCGGCGCTGCAAGGCGGAGGATTAGCCTATTGAGCCACGGCGCCAGCCTTAAATTCCCCTTCTTTATGTTTTCCTCTTGCACAGAGACAGGAGACAGGCTCTTTTCCACTATCAAATCTGTACTACTCAGCGTTGCCATGTTTGCTCCTTAGGAATGACTGATTGTGTGATCTCAGGGGACACTTGAGATGCACAGAGAATACTGATCAGGTGGGATTGCAGGCTTCCAGGTGCGTTCCTGCGTGCACCTGCACTCTTTGACCCTGTTACTGCCTCTGCCAAGAGCAGAGGTCCCTGGCTGGGGATGACAAGGGAAACACCAGGCGATCGCCCTCTCCCCGTTGGGAATGTGATGACTCCTACAGGGTGAGCAGGTGACTGTCAGGTGCAGATACAGTCCTGTGTAAGCCTGAAAGCTGTGGCAGGTGGTCAGGTTTGGAACATGGTAGGAGCGGAGACTGTTTGTGAAAGGCAAATCACCGTCTCTGTGCTTTGCAAGAGATCGCCTGCTCCCTGCAGACAGCAGATTCTCTTGCATTCTTCATCACTGGATTTTTAACTCTACTTGATGCTTTTTCAGCTGTCTGAATCCTTTTATCTTTGTCACACATTTTGCCTCCCACCCTGAAACTGGTAACCATGTCTGATCTAATTTAATAGCCACATTAGAGTACATTTTAAATATCATATCACTAAGTCCATAAACAACTATGCTAATGCATGAAGTAGCTCAGCACTGCTTAAAACACATTACAGTTGCCAACACCATAAAATCCCATTTACTTTTGCTTGAAAGTGTTTGATATTGAATTTGCCTTCCCCTGGACTGTAATTAGCAACATTCTAAACTGCTTACAAGATTCAATTGACTGGCAATATTAATCACACATTCACAGAAAACTGGCTATCACATTTGATATTTTTTCCTTCTTATGTGTTCTTGGCATCTAGTTGCTGATTAAAAGAACTAAAAAAAATGGCTCTCTTCATCATGCTTCATGGACATTTATTTTCTTGGTATGTTTAGTCTATCAAGATTTTCCCTATTTCTGTAGGTCTTAGTTCTACATTTCTGTAGCTATGGATTAAAATCAAGAAATACTATTTCTCCTCAAAGGAACAGTTTATTCCAGATAATTAAATCCAGGAATGTACAAAGAAAATACAGCAGGGAGCATAAATTAGGTTCTATCAAGGGATATAGGTCATTCCTCATGAATGGATACTGACAAAACAATTTATGGGAAGCTTTGAGAAGTCATTAATAGTTTTGAAAGTTTTGAAAGCTAGTTTAGTGAGTAGGGAAAAGAAACAAAAGTTCTGTCTGTGTTTTCACAGTGCCCTTCTGACACACAGTTGTTTTCTCTTTATATTTGACAGTATCTTTGAGCCAATGTCTAAGATTTCTGTGCATATACTGTTATTTTTAAAATATTTTATTGCTTCATTTTATTTGAAAGAGAGTAAGACCGAGAGAGGAGAGAGAGAGAGAGAGTGAGAGAGAGAGAGCCCAGAGCTTAATCTGGGTTTGCATTGTGAGTGACAGAAAAACCAAGTGCTTGAGCCATCCCTGTGCTTCCCAGAGTGTGCATTCGCAGGAAGCTGGATCAGAAGCAGAGGCAGGATGTGAACCCAGGCCCTCCAGTTACTGAGTGCAGACATCTCAAGTGGCATCGTAACAGCTATGTCAGTCTCCCACCTGGCATACACTGTTATGAGCGCCGGGGATCATCTTTCTTTATTTTGCATTTGCCCAATTGCCATTTGGAGAAGTAAACAATTAAATGGTAATGTCAAAAGTCAATAATTCAGAAAAGTAGACATTTCCTCCCATGATTGTGGAACATGTCCTTTATTTATGATACTGTGTACAACTATGTGATTTGTCGCTCCCCCTCTTCATGGAGGAACGACACTAAACCCTGCCTAGGCTTCATATCCGAGTCACGGCACCATTATGTTGCTCCCCGTCTTCGTGGAGGAACGACGCAGGACCCTGCGCTGTTCTTTTGTCTGCTCGGCCCTCCCCGGGTTTGCTGCTGGTTCTTCCCGGGTTGGCTACCGACCCTTCCACCTCCGTGGAAGGGCGGTTCCCCCTGCCACTTTCCCCACTTCCGCGGGGGAGCGGCACACCGCTGGCCGGCTCTCTTGGGGGCTGCTCAGGTGTTCCTTCAGATAGATGTTCCTCTTAGATGTTCCTGGTGCATGTTGTCTCTCTCCTCCTTTATAGTCCTCTTCCGCCAATCCCATCTCTGCTACCCACACGCCGAGTACGCTGCTCTCCTCCAATCAGGAGCAGGTCCTGCTGTTTATTGGTTGAACTGGAGGCAGCTGTGTAGAAGCTGTTTCTTCCTCTCCCAGTGCCATATTGTGGGAGAGCAGATGCATAGAATAAGTCTTAATTCCAGTAACTTAGTCTAGTCCGAGTTGCTCCCCACAGTGATTAATTCAGCACTGGAGTCAGACTCTAAGCTCTGAGAAGGGAAGGGAACTCTCTGTCTTGTCCACTGATTTTACTTTTCTGGACTACCAGAGACAATAAATTTTTTGCTAAATAAACAAATGATAAATACTAATTTGGCTTGGATTTCTTAGATTAGTTTACACAATGGATTTCTACTTGCACTAAAAAATGAACTAACCAAAAAAAAAAAAAAAAAAGAGAGAGAGAGAGAGAGAAAAGAAAAGAAATCAAGAGATTTAAACACATGAGCGGTCTTCAAAAATTTTATGGAATGTGAATTATATAAACACCATACATGGATTTCAAAATTACTTGCTCCAGAATAAATGCATCTTTTAATTTCATTTCCATGAATTTTTTGAAGTTCTCCAAAATAAAGTGGCTGAGAATGGATTATAGAAATAGGTGGTTTGGGTTGGAGTCCATTCTCTGATGTACCCTGGAAATGAGGACTCATTTAACTTCTCCGTATCGGTAAATTGAGATAAATGGGAAATGACAATCAGGGTAATTACAATTTCCAAAGAGTGATTGGTGTGTGGGGCTGAGTATATTAGAGACTGTGCTTGCTATTATTTTTATTGTTCCCTGATACTTAGTGCCTGCACCCTTACCTAGGTGTTAAGGACTCATGGAAATATACTAATGTGTTGATTTTTTTTCAGAAACCATTTGGCAGCGTTAAGACACTTAGACTTGCTTTAAATCTGCAAATACAGAACATGTGTCTTACAGGACAGAAACTATAAAATGAGTTTTCTTGCCTGTATCTGTGTACCCTGCTGGTAATATAAGACCCTCCCAACCCTCTTCTTGGCCAGCAGCCATGATCCCCCATGCACATGCACCCACCCATCTACCGCCTCCCCACACACAGCTGTTTAGACACTCACTTACATTGTGATCTGATAATTCTGAGCTACTTGCAGTTTCCAGAATTCTCTTTCCTTTTGTGCCTCTCCAGGGCTTTTTATTTGCTGCTGTTTCTGCACAAACCATCACAATTTGCCAGCTTTCAAGCTACAGCTCTCAGGCATGTACTCTGATGCAGGCAAAGCAGAGGCAAGCTGACCACACCGTGTCTCGCTTTGTTGTCCAGCCACCATGATTGTCTCTGGATAGACCTTAAGCTACGCACAGGGACGGACCACGTCTGCATATTTCCGTTTGGTGGTGGCTGGTGGCTAACACAATGCCTGTTACTAAATGCATATATGTTACATTGTCTCCCTTCCTTCCTTCTTTCCCTGCCCCCTCCTCCCCTCCCTCTCCTCCCTCCCTTCCTTCCTCTTTCCAGCCTTCCCTCTGCATGGTTTCCTCTCTTCTTTCTATACATTGAGTCACAGGCTGTAACAAATAATGAAACTAATTATAGAAAATGTATATAATAGTGATTAGTATTACTCTTTTCTTCCATGGTATTCAAAAATTACTGACCTTTAGACCTTATTAAAGTGGAAATATGGAGCACAGAGCACCACCAGTAAAGCCAAATATAATGCCAAACATTAGTGTTGAATCATACTAGAAAATTATTTGTTTTTATTGCAAAGGAAAAAAGGGTAAGAGTTGTGTGTTCTCTAACTTAGGTGTAGGGGACTTGCCTTTTAAAAAACATGTAATATAGATATTGCCATTCTGAACGCAAGATTGTTCTAAAGGGAATTTTGTTCTCTTAAAAATGTTCTGGTAATTTCAGCTACAAGACACAATTAGGTAAGAACATCTTGTACATTTCCTTTCTAGTTCCATTCATGCACCCTTTATTTGGATTTTTTCCCTTTCCTTTTAGAATAAGATCAGATAAGTGCAAAAAAGTAGACAATGCAGAATTATTAAAATCCAAAGAATTGTGAAAAGTTTAGAATGATTATCCTTTCAAATGCATCTTTTTAGTTGTATTAAGGATGATGAGGGGCAGGCATTTAGTCTGGTGGCTAAGACCCTAGTTAGGATGCCTGCATGCCACTTCACAGTACCTGGGTTTGATTCCCAGCTCTGACCCCTGACCCCAATTTCCTGCTAATGGAGACCCTGGGGGCCACATTAACAGATCAAGTGGTTGGGCTCCTGCCGCCCTCATCAGAACCATAGATGGAGTGCTTAAGCTTCTGGCCTACCTCTCGGGGCATTTAAGGAGAGAATCAGCAGAAGGTAGCTGTCAGTATGTATCTCTCTACTTCTTAAATTAATTAACTAATTAAAATTACAAAATGAGCTTCCTTTCAAAACTAATATTTTAAAATCATATATGAGGCGGCCAGCATTGTGGTGCAGCAGGTTGAGCTACCACTTTCGATGCTACATCCATATCAGTGTGCTGATCTGAGTCCAGGTTGCTCTGGTTCTGACCCAGCTCCCTGGGTTACACATTTGGCTTTTATATTGATTCATATAACAAACTCAAAGCATATGCCTAATGTATTAGTAGATACCTAAGATAATAAACAGTTTTCACTGCTTAGAATTTGTTTATTTTGTAGACTATTTATTGTGTTAGATGCTACTGGTAGACATACAGGGTATAATTTTTATATAGGCTTCTATTATATGTGGATTATAGTAATTAGAGCTACAAAATATACAGCACTACTATTACCTGTGTTCTAAAATTTTATTTTGATTCATTTTTCAAAATCGAATGAGACCTTATTCTGTAGAGCAGTTTTCGGATCCCACCAATACTGAGAGACAGATGCTGAGATTTCCTGTGTACCCCTGTTCCCACACGTGCACAGCCTCCACCCTTATCCACGTCCCCCAGAGCAGCTCATCTGTGATAGCTGATGACTCTGAGCTCACACAACGCTATCACTAGAAGTCCAAGGTTTACGTTACGGCTCACTCTTGACACTGTGCTGTCTATGTTTGGCCAAAGACAGAATGGCAGATAGCCACCTCGATGGTTTCACACAGGATGGTTTCCCTCGCCCTAAGTCTTCCATGTCCTGCTTATTCATCCCTCCTTCCCCTACATCCTGTCAACCACGGAGTCTCTTGCTGTCACAAAAGCTTCACTTTTGCCTTGTCCAGAATGTTACATGCTTAGAGCTATGTACTGTCTTGATTGGCATCTTTCACTTGGTGACATGCATTTGTTTCCTCCATGTCTTTTCATGGCTTCATGATTTATTTCTTTTTAGATCTTGGGTTCATTTTTGTATGTTTTGTTTAAGATTTTTAATTTATTTAATTGAGAGGCAGAGTTACAAAGAGAGGGAGAGACAGAAAGAGAGGTCTTCCATTCATTGGTCACTCCCCAAATGATTGCACCAGCCGCAGCTAAGCCGATCTGAAGCCAGGAGCTTCTTACAGGTCTCCTATGTGGGTGCAAGGGCCCAAGCATTTGGGGCATCCTCTACTGCTTTCCCAGGCCATAGTTGAGAGCTGGATCGGAAGAGGAGCAGTTGGGACACAAACCAGCACCCATATGGGATGCCAGCACTGCAGGTGGAGGTCTAGCCTACTACACATCAGCACTGGCACCTGCTTTTTATGTTTTGAAATATGTAAACACATTTTTCTTTTGTGGCTTCATTTAGTGATGGTTACTTGGTAACTGTAGATAAGGGAAGAAAGAATGAACTGATACTTGTCCTAAATTATGTGCAAACCAGAAGTAGGATATTGATATTATATCCTTTCTTCGTCATAAGCCAAATCTCCTGCCTTTACCATAAGCTAAAATATTTCACTTTAATTTTCCCAGCTATCAAGTTAGCTACAGTATTCTCAGCTTCTTGGGAGAAAAGATGCTTGAGTGATGACTAGATTGATTACAGCTCATTAGAATAATGGGGGTGTGGTGAGGTAGGTGCTGCAGGGCAGCAGGATAAGCCACTGCTCGGGATGCTCTCATCCTTTACCAGAGTGCCTGCTCTCGAGGCTCACCTCCACTTCCAATCCAGTGTCCTGCTAATGTGCCCAGGAGGCAGTACACGAGGGCTCAAGTCCTTGGATTTCTGCCTTTCACATGCCTTTCAAATAAACAAGTGCATCTTCTTCAAGTATGTGAGAACGAGCTGAATTGGAGCTAATCAAGGAGCTGAATTGGAAGTGGAGCAGCTGAGACTTGCACTGGCCCTGGAGCAGACTCTGATAAGGATTCCAGTGTCTCAGGACTTGACCTGCTGTGCCACATTCAAATTTGGGCTGGATTCAGTCACTTAGCTGCAGCAACACAGTGCAACAACAATGGTATTCCATTCTTACATGATTTAAAAAAAAATGTGTATTCCTCATCCTCTCTCACTTTGCCCACACAAAAGGAAGCTCAGGTGTGAGCCCTATGGAGAGGCTCTTAGAGCAAGACGTGGGGATGCATTGTCGAAAAAATGAAGCCTTCAAACCAACATTTAGCAAGGAACAAAATGTTCCCCCAAACACTTGAGGAGTGGAGGACAGTCCTCCCTTGATGGAAACTTCAGGTGGAAATGCCGTCCTCATGGACACCTTGGTGTCAGCCTTTGGGAGGCCTGGAAGCAGCAGCACTGAGCTACATTGCACTTGGACTTCATAACATCAGAAGCTAAGACAATTATTGTTCTAAGCCAAGAATTTAAGTGCAGCTTATTATGTAACTGTAGACAACTCACTTACCCTTTCTAAAAAAGGGAGGAGGACACAGAGAATCAAGCAGATTGCTGGAGACTGTTGAGTTACTATCTTATATACCATCCTTTATAGATACCGGAAACATTCACTTTTTGGCATTTTGGTAAATAGGGCCATTTTTTAAATCTAGGTTGTATTACTATTCCAATGTTTTAAAAGTCTGAAGTGGTCTAATAGGCAATCAGGAAACTGAGGGTGGAAAATGCCCCCCCCCAAAAGTTATCCTTAGCAAGGTATGAAGTGCCTGCCTGCCCACTCCTTGGAAGTTTCCTGTCTTATTATGAGAATAGAGCAGAGGTGTGGTGACTCCACCCTCCTGAGCTCACAGTAAATGGTAAGACAAGTTAGGTATCACACCCTTGTGATGGCTCTTTTGTTTATCTTGAGCAAGCCAGCCAGGATAAAGGATTGCAAAAAGGGTTTTGTCCTCTCCTTGTAACTGAATGTTAACCTGATGGCCAAGTTTTGTTTTTCAAAATTGTGCTTATCAAGTCATTTTTTCTCATACTGTCCATTGCACTTCTAAAGGTTCCCTTTTAGGTGCTCAGTTAGTTGTCACCGATCATGGAGAATATATGGTATTTGTCCCTCTGGGACTGGCTTATATCACTCAGCATGATGTTTTCCAGATTCCTCCATTTTGTGGCAAATGACCAGATTTCATTTTTTTTTACTGCTGTATAGTATTCTATATAGTACATGTCCCATAATTTCTTTATCCAGTCTTCTGTTGATGGACATTTAGGTTGATTCAAGGTCTTAGCTATTGTGAATTGAGCTGCAATAAACATTGAGGTGCAGAGAGCTCTTTTATTTGCCAATTTCATTTCCTTTGGGTAAATTCCAAGGAGTAGGATGGCTGGGTTGAACGGTAGGGTTATATTCAGGTTTCTGAGGAATCTCCAAATGGTCTTCCATAGAGGCTTTACCAGTGTGCATTCCCACCAACAGTGGGTTATTGTCCCTTTTTCCCCACATCCTCGCCAGCATCTGTTGTTGGTAGATTTCTGTATGTGAGCCATTCTAACCAGGGTGAGGTGAAACCTCATTGTGGTTTTGATTTGCATTTTCCTGATGGCTAGTGATCCTGAACATTTTTTCATGTGTCTGCTGGCCATATAGATTTCCTCTTTTGAAAAAATGACTTGATCAGCCCTTGTCCTGACTGTCAAGGAACAACTTAGTCTTTTATTCCTTTCAGTATTTTTTGTTCTACTTAATACCATTGGTTGAACTCTTTAATTAACACACAATTATTCTTATGTGTTTAAATTTAACTTAAAAGTGATACCTGTTAAATATAAGAGTGGGAATAAGAGAAAGAGGAGATGTACAGTTCGGCACATGCTCACTCAGACTTACCCCTAATGGTAGAGTTAGAATCGTGCCAGGAGATTCCAATTCAGTCCCATCAAGGTGACATGTACCAATGCCATCTCACTAGTCAAAGTGATCAGTTTCAGTTCATAATTGATCATAATGATAGGATTAAGTGTCAAAGGGAACATATAAACAAGACTAGTGTCTGCTAATACTAACTGATAGAATTAAAAAGGAGAGAACAATGTAACATGGGAAGCGGGATACACAGCAGACTCATAGAATGGCAGATGCCCTTAACAGCACTGTGGCCTCAGAATCAGCCCTTAAGGCATTTGGATCTGGCTAAAAAGCCCATGAGAGTATTTCAGGCATGGAAAGCCAAGACACTCTGGCAAAAAATGACCTAAATGAAAGATCTCTGTGAGTGAGATCCCAGTGGAAAGAACAGGCCATCAAAGAAAGAGGTACCTTTCTCTGAAGGGAGGAGAGAACTTCCACTTTGACTATGGACTTGTCTAAATAAAGTTGGAGTTGATGAACTCAAGAGGCTTCCATAGCCTTGGCATCTCATGACAAGAGCCTCGGGTGATTACTGACGTCATAAATAAGGATGTCAATTGTTAAATCAATAACAGGAGTCACTGTGCACTTGCTCCCCATGTAGGATCTCTGTCCTTAATATGCTGTACTATGTGAATTAATGGTATAACTGGTACTCAAACAGTGCTTTATACTTTGTGTGTCTGTGTGGATGCAGTCTGTTGGAATCTTTACTTAGTATATACTAAGTTGATCTTCTGTATATAAAGATAATTGAAAATGAATCTTGATGAAGCATGGGATGGGAGAGGGAGCAGGAGATGGGAGGGTTGCAGGTGGGGGGGAGGTTATGGGGAAAACTGCTATAATCCAATAGTTATACTTTGGAAATTTATATTTATTAAATAAAAGTTAAAAAAATAAAGTTAGACTTCTTTGCTATCCAAAAAAAATATGCTTAAAAATTGCCAGGGACCACTTTGGTTTTTTTACTCTCTTGGAAGCCCCCCCTCCATGATGCTCCGGCTGAGGTCTTTGACTCTAATAAATCTTGCTTTTTCAAATCTCAAAAAAAAAAAATCTTAAATATGGGGACAAATCCCAAGATACATAAATTCCATTAATTTTTTTGTTATATGAGGGAGATTCCACCTGCGGGGCAGAGGGTGAGCTGGATAAAGGTAGGAGCTGCTTTCAATCCAGATTTCCTACAGGACTGGCAGGAACCCAACTACTTGAGCCATCACTGCTACCTGCTAAGGTCTATACAGACAGGGAGTTGAAATCAGTCAGTAGCCACAGCTGATATCAAACCCAGGCACACTGGTCTGGTACGTGGGCATCTCAACCAACTTCTTGTATGCTAGGCTAAATGTCAGTTCCATTCCACTAAATTTTAGTTGAGCAAAGAGTCATTTTAGAAAGTGTTATATCAAAATAATGCTGAAGAGGAAATAAAAGATAAGAGTAACAAGCATATCTTCCATGATAAGCATAAAATGTAATTTGATTAAGAGGTTTTAGAGGTCAGTGAACAGAATGTACTATTACTACATTTAATAGCAGCTACTAATCAAAATCTCAATTTATACATGCAAGAAAGAAGTAATAGAATTAATGAAAGTAGATAAAATTTGGCTTAAAAACAAAGAGCAAAGGTCATCGTGAACAAAGCATCTTCTAGTTTGTTTTTTGCATTAAGGATGTTGGGGCCCATGTTGTGGGTAGCAGGTTAAGCTGCTGCCTGCAGTGCCAGCATCCCATATGGGTGCCGGTTTGAGTCCTGGCTGCTCCTTTCCAATCTAGCTCCCTGCTGATCCCTGGGAAGGCAGCAGAAGATGACCCAAGTACTTGGACCCCTGCCACCCACGTGGGAGATCGTGATGAAACTCCTGGCTCCTGACTTTGGCCTGGCCTGGCCCTGGCCATTTTGGCCACTTGGGAAGTGAACAAGAGGATGGAAGATTCTCTCTCTCTCTCTGTATCTCTCTCTCTCTCCCCCTCTCACTCTCTCTGTTCCCTCCCTCTCTGTAATTTTGGTTTTCAAATAAATAAATAAATAAATCTTTTAAAAAATTAAAGATGATAAAAGATGGTAGTCACAGATATTAACCACAATAAAAGACACCTAGTTAAATAATTAAGATCATTTATGCATATGAAGGTATGTCAAAAGTTTGTGGAAAATGTACTTAAAATTAAATTTACTTTGGGACAAAATTGTTTTTTGGAATCCATTAATATAAGGTCTTCAGAAAGTTCATGGTTGCATATTATGAACAAACTGTGCATGAATTTCAAAAATTTTTTGCAAATAAATGTGTGTTTAAATTCTGTTATCCATATGCTTTGGTCCATTTCCTACTACCCAACCAGTCTAGAATCTGAAAGATTATTTTGCTGCTGGAGAAAAAATAGCACATAAATATATTCTTGACTCAATAATTATCCACTAAAGCACTTTAATGGTACATTCTTGAATAAATGTAAATATTATTTTTCTTTTGTTTGTGATGAGTAAGTTTTATCTAATCTGTAAATATTTACTTTGTGATTCCAACAGCATTTCGTTTTCACCGACAATAGATATCATGCATTAAACATTTGTAGATTATATATTTTATTTACATTTCATGATATGATTAAATATTCTCATATTTGATCTATTTTCAATACTTACTTTCATAGAGGCTTTAAAAATTATGAGTTATAAACACTTAAAAATGCTGTAATAAATTCCATAGGAATGTAAAATAAATAAGACATATTGTTATTTTGTCTAACAGCTATACAATAGCTTCATTCATTCATTCATTTATTAACTTATCTTAAAATTAATTTATTAGAAAGCAGAGGGACAGAGAAAGAGAGTGCTCTCCCATCTAACTAGTTTACTTCTCAAATGCCAGCAATGGCTAGGGCTTGGCTGGGCCAAAATTGGGAGCCAGGAACTCAGTCCAAGTCTCCCACACGGGTGATAGGAACCCTGCTGTTGGAACCATTACCTACTGCCTCCCAGGTGCATGTTAGCAGGAAGCTGTAATGGAAAGCAGAGCTGGGACTCAGACCATGGCACTTGGATACTGTGATGCAGATGTGTCGAGTGACAGGTTAACGCTGTCCCAAAGCCTGCCGCATGGTGCAGTTTTGATTTACTGATCTGAGCAACCTTTGGAGTACTTAGAGACGCTGAACTTTAATTTAGCTTTTGATTTTCATTTTAAATCAGGGATCATGGAAATGCAACCTGTGCCTCCAACATTTTTGTGCATAATACATCATTTTTAGAATCATAATCTTCCCTACTTTCAGATTATATATCATGATGTCTTGTTCTGAAAATATGGTAAACTCATCTGTGGATTATATGCAAAGCTAGATGATACGCCGATAGAAAGTTGAAATGAAATACTTGGGAAATGTATAGACCTTCCTTAAGATTCTGAGGTTGAATCACACAGATTCAGAACATTAAACACCTCTTTTCCTCTACAAAAGATCTTGTTTCCTTATTTGTTTATTATTTTTAATTACACTTAACATATTCCATAAAATAGTGTTTTCTCACTTCCTATGAGCCTTCTTTTCTGTGGGGACAGTACCGGGTAGAATAGTGTAAAAGTCTATTTTGGTAAAAGATCAAACTTTCACAGGTTATTTACTCTATCTCTGCTTTATATCAACATCTGTAAAATGAGGCTATCATTAGCATCACTGAGGTCTTCTGAATGTTGGAATTAGAGTGCTTACAACTGTTCCTGGTACAGGATAAGGGGGAAATATCTGCACGATTTCTTCATGTATATTTGCATCCTCTTAGTTCTAGTAAAGATCCCCATTATCCACATTTCCTTGTTTTATTTATTGAAGCAATGCATATCTCCTGTCTTTCCATCATGTGAATGGATCCTATGATCTGTATGTCAATGGAAAAGTAACCAAAAGCACATGTTCTCTATGTATTCAGAAAGAGTCGAAGCCCATTCTGTAGATAATTTTAAAGGGAACTGAAAAATTATTCCAATGGTGCTGTCATTTTCACACACCTAATTTTATTTATATGCTTAATCCCTGGTGAGTCTGGAAATACAAAGTGTTTTCCAAAAAATTACAACAAAATGTGATAGTGAACTCGCTCAGGATTCCAAGATAATGAGTGCTGCCTGGGTAGCAAAGTGGCACGTAGGGATCTGAAACAGACAGTATGTCTCAGAGAGGTAACTCCTTCACCCCAGAGAAACCTGCACTTGCTCCTTCTTCTGCTCAAGCTATATGTTAAGTCCTACTACATCAGGAATGTTTCCTTTTTGTGAAATGTGCTGGCTTGATTATTGCACTCACAATTCTTCCCATAGTAGGACAAGACATGTAGAAGAGACTGTTGCAATGTGGAAGTGATTTCAAAAACACAAGCAGACTTGCACTGCTATGTTTTAGCTTTAGAACTAGAAGTGTCTCATGATTTAGCTGAGTTATTGAAATAGAGTAGAGGATGACTTAATTTTAGTAAGGAAGCTTACAGTTTTCTATCAATATTTGCAGGATCACAATCACAAGATACAGGAATGCTGTGAAATTTGCTTCCAAGCCACTCAGCATATTCACACAATCATCTTCAGGCTTTTTTATTTGTGTGTACATAAAAATATTCACAAAATGTTTGTCAATAAGTGGAATAGGGCTTGGCTTTGTGGTACAGTAGGTTAAGCCAAAGACTATGATATCAGCATCCTGTATTGGAGAGCTGGTTCCAGTTCCAGCTGCTCCACTTCTGATTCAGCTCCCTGCTAGTACACCTGGGAAGGTGGTGGGGGTTGATGTAAGTACTTGGGCCTCTGCCGTCCCTGTGGGAGACCAGGATGGAACTCTGGGATCCTGGCTTTGATTTGACTTGGCTCCAGCTGTTGTGATATTTGAGTAGTGAGCCAACCAGTGGAAGATCTCTCTCACTGTCGCTCTCACTCTTGCTCTCTCCTCTTCTCAGCCTCTGTCATTCTGCCTTTCAAACAAATAAATAAATCTCTGAAAAAGCAAATCTTAAAAGAAGTAGAATAACAGCTTACCATGCTTTGAACTTAAAGATTTTAAAAACAATGTAGAATGGTTCTAGAAAGGTTAATAATCAGTATTTTTTATGAATTTCTCATTTCCCCCAAATATAAACATTTTGCTGGTTGACTTAATGCTTGAAAATACATAGGACATGTTAGCTCCAGACTTCTGATACAATCTTTCCTTCTCAGAAAGAGGATAAGTAACACTCCACCTAAGTGTGTATGTGTGTGTGTGTGTGTGTGGTTACACCCTACATACATAGAATTTGAGATTAGGGTCCTTTTTCTTGTCTTATACAGGGTTGTGCAAAGAAGGAATTGGTTATTAGTGATGGTTGCTCGGAAGCAGGAGGTAACCAAATACAGACTATGTTTGGGAACTCAGGTAGGTTTGGATTCAGGGAACCTGATGAGTAGGGATGAAACAAAAATCCAGGAGGAGAAACTGACTTGGTTTCTATATATATGTGATCTTCAAAAAATTACTGGAAAAATGGAATGAGAATATAAGTTTATTTTGGTGGAAATCATTTTGAAATTCATGCATAGATTTTTTTTCATAATACCCATTTTCCATGACCCCCCATACAGTAAGGAAAACAACTGGAAGAGAGCCTCATAGAGAATTATCTACTCTGTGCTATCACAGATTAAAGTTAGGGAAGATCAGATAATCTTTTGGAGACCCTGGGAAGTCAGCTTGCTGGGTTTCTGTGTTCTGTATGCACGTGTTTGCAAGTCGCCTTCACTGAAAACTTCTCAGGTGCAACATGAGGTTCTTTTCCTGTCTCGACTTTCTTCCATCAGGCTTTGAGCAAGTTTCTCTCCACCTGCCTGGTCCATTCTGAGTACCTCTGGCTCTCACATTAGAGTGTATTCTCCTCAAAGTAACACTCCATGCACCACTCAATCACCTTTTCCTTAACATCTATTGGAAGCACAATAAATGTTTGTTGGAAGAGTTGAAATAAAATAACATCATGATATGACCTTGGAACTTCAATTAGATCAGACTGTGTGCTCATTTGGTATCAAGCAGCAGGAGTCACAATAGAATTACCAAGAGATTTTCCCACAACCATGTGTTGTCATCTTCTTCCTAACACCATGTCTTTTATTCAAAATTCAATTTTCTCATATGATATCAGTTTAATCAATATTTTCTTTGTTTTTATCTATTTATTTGACAGATAGAATTAGACAGTGAGAGAGAGAGACAGAGAGAAAGGTCTTCCTTCCGTTGGTTCACTCCCCCAAATGGCCTCTACTACCGAAACTACACCGATCCGAAGCCAGGAGCCAGGTACTTCTCCTGGTCTCCCATGGGGTGCAGGGCCCAAGCACTTGGGCCATCCTCCACTGCCTTCCCGGGCCACAGCAGAGAGCTGGACTGGAAGAGCAGCAACCAAGACTAGAACCCGGCGCCCATATGGGATGCTGGTGCTGCAGGCAGAGGATTAACCAAATGAGCCACGGTGCCGTCTATATATATATATATATATATATATATATTTCAGTCTAATTCATTAATCAAAATTGTTAAGCTAGAATTTGGACATTTATATCTAGATCGGTTGATCCTTAAATCTTCATATTGGTTCTGATGTTTTCTCAACTTTCTTTTTTCTTTACTGGAGTGATAGAGCGAGACAGGCAACCTCCTTCTGGTGGCTCACTCCCCAGATGCCCACAATTGCTGGGATTGAAGTCGGGAGCAAACACATTATCCGGGTATCCCCTGTGGGTATCCCATGTGGGTGGGAGGAATGCAATTCCTTGAGCCAACAGTGCTGCCTGCAGGGTCTGCATTGTCAGGAAGCTAGAGTCCAGAGCTGGAATTAGGAATCAAACCCAGGCACTCGAATGTGGGACATGGACATTTTAATCCATAGGCTAAGTGCTCATCCCTGGCATTTGCTTAAATATTAATTTTTTGATGCTAGTTAATTTGTAATTTGAGATAATTGTTATATGACTGAGATCACTGATAAAGCACTATTGCTTTTGGAGGTATCAATTATGTTCCTAGAATTGTATCTACAAATCACACTGAATCTGTTAAAAACAAATTAAAATTAAAAATTTAAGAATTTTACAGACACTTATGTGAATAAAATGGAATTTTTAGATAACATTTTAAAAAATTCTAGAAAATAATTTTGAAATAAAATCTGTCAAGGGGAAGTAAAAAATTTTGGAAAAAACATAAAAATTAGTACATCACAGTAAACATGAACTCATAGATATTAATATAATAAGATATAATTCTAAATTACTTAAGAGCAAGGAATGTGATATCAGGGGAATCTATGGATTTAAATAAAATCAAAGACAGTACTATTGTAAGAGATTCCTTTTTGCTTATAGTATGGAGTTGATGCTATAATGTTGTGCATTACAGCTTTCCAAAAAACATTATCATAGTAAGAAAATTTTCATGTTACACTATTTCAGTGGTCTTTTTTCTTGTTTTAATGATGTATTTTTTCTGGTTTTAAATAAAATGAGTATTTGGATAGGGAGCACAGTTTCTCAACTTTAGGATATTACAAAGATAATCATTGTAATGATAAACTGTCAATACATATAGTTGGCAGTGTTATAGTTGAATATTTTTCTTTCTCTGAGACTAAGGTTTCCAGATTTAGTAATCATATATAAAAGTTAGTTCTGAAAATATTTAAGGATATCCTGTCAATCTTTTTTTTAAAAGATTTATTTTTTTGAAAGGCACATTTATGGAGGGATAGAGATCCATCTTCCATCTGCTGGTTCACTCCCCCAGTGGCTGCCACAGCTGGGGCTGGGCCAGGCAGAAGCCAGGAACCAGAACATTATTTGGGGTCTCCCATGTGGGTTGCAGGGGCCCTAGTAATTGGGCCATCACCCACTGCTTTCCTATTATAAAGCACTTGAGGAGAAAATCTGTTACTGGGAGCAGTTCCTGTTGCAGGGTGTTTGGACTCATTGTTGTTTCTGTTTTTCCCAATAACTCTACACAAATGGTCCTCAGATGGGTGCTGTTCCCCCAGAGGACATTTGGCAGTGTCTGGTGACATTTGTTTGCCATACCTTCGGGAACGTCCCTGCTGAGATCTTATGGGTGTAGACAAAGCAGGTGCCCCTATGTTCCAGCACAGTGAAGAATTATCCTGCCAAAAATATCAACAATCCTAAAGTTGAGAAACTGTGTTCCCTATCAAATATTTATTTTATTTAAAATCAGAAAAAAGATACATCATTATAACAAGAAAAAAGACAACAGAAATAGTATAACATGCAAATTTTCTTACTAAGATAATGATTTTTGAAAAACTAACAACTGATATTTCTTTAAGTAGAAAATGTTCAAAGGTATACACTATTAAATTCTCCTGGTCTTTGTTATTTGGGCTTGGTTGCAGTGGTCTAAACTTGAATGTTTCCAGCTGGGGACATTTCTTGCAGTTGTTTGTTGAATCCGTGGTTGGCTTATATGAGATCTAAACTGAAGCCAGAGAACACTTAGTAGTTATACAGATGGTTTGGGAATAGAAGATACTGTGCCTAAGTGAACACTTAAGTAAAAACAGTGCTCTATCTCATCCTGAAAAAAATTCCTTAGACTTAGTGAAGTTAAGCAAGAAAACGCAAAAAACAAACAACAACAACAAAAACCAAGCCAAACAAAACAAGAAAACAAGGCCAGTGACTGGAGAACATAAGAATGTGTCTAAAAATAGCCCAGTAGGCAATAGGCAAAGGACTTTGCATTTCCACACTATTAGATCCCTGCAGTGGCCACACTTTGAGGATGCCCTTGACATAGCCAAAAGAACCAAGTTCATGTTTTAAACTGTGATTATAGATTTTTATATAGGTATATCCCAAACTAACCAAACACAGTCATAATATCCAGAAAGAAATTAATTAAATGCAGTCAGATTAGATTTCACTGTGGTATTTTTAATATATGAGGTTGTTTTGAAAAGTTCATGGCAAATGGAATTAGAATATAAATTTATTTTGAAACAATGTTTTTGAAATCCATGCACAAATTTTTCTTATTATACACTTCTGTGAACTTTTTGGAGACCCCTTATATGCATGGATTTCAAAATATTGTGCACCGGCCGGCGCCGCGGCTCACTAGGCTAATCCTCCGCCTTGCAGCGCCGGCACACCGGGTTCTAGTCCCGGTCAGGGCGCTGGATTCTGTCCCGGTTGCCCCTCTTCCAGGCCAGCTCTCTGCTGTGGCCAGGTAGTGCAGTGGAGGATGGCCCAAGTCCTTGGGCCCTGCACCCCATGGGAGACCAGGAGAAGCACCTGGCTCCTACCATTGGATCAGCGCGCTGGCCGCGGCGGCCATTGGAGGGTGAACCAACTGCAAAGGAAGACCTTTCTCTCTGTCTCTCTCTCTCACTGTCCACTCTGCCTGTCAAAAAAAAATATATATATATATTGTGCACCAAGACAAACTTACCATTGGATTCCATTTCCCGTGAAATTTTTGATGTATTTTCTTGTGTTTACCTAATCCCTGCTCATCTATACGGATCTTCAGTATTTTAGACGTTGAGTATTGTGTTAAAAGTGTTGCATTCACATCACCCAACTTCAATGTTAACAATTTTAATTGCATAACTAGTCTATCTTCTAGGGCTCTTTGATGCTTATATGAGTGGAATCATTACTGTAATAAAACCTTACCCCATCTTTTTGGGTGATGCAGCTGGCAAGGCTATAATACCAAAATGGCCCAAGGTGATAGCAGTAGCGCATGACTTCTTGCATTAATCACAGTCCTCAATACAGGCTTTTCGAAAGTTCACTTCATGCAACATTTACCAGATTTCCCTCCCCTCCTCTCCCCTCCCCTCCTCTCCCCTCCCCTCCTCTCCCCTCCCCTCCTCTCCTCTCCTCTCCCCTCCCTTCCCTTCCCTTCCCTTCCCTTCTCTTCCCTTTCCTTCCCTTCCCTTCCCCTCCCTTCCCTCCCCTCCCCTCCCTCCCTCCCCTCCCTCCCTTCCCTCCCCTCCCTTTCCTTCCCTTTCCTCCCCTCCCTTCACCTCCCCTCCCTCCCCTTTTCTCCCCTCCCCTCCCCTCCCTCCCCTCCCTCCCTTCCCTCCCTCCCCTTTTCTCCCCTTCCCTCCCCTCCCCTTTCCTCCCCTCCCCTTCCCTTCCCTTCCCTCCCTTCGCTTCCCTTCCCTCCCCTCCCTCATATGTTTCTTTCATTGTGGGGATGTCTTCCGATTTTGTCCGTGAGAGCTAAATTTCTAAAGAAACTTCCAGACCTGCACTGTTACTTCCTGTCTGCCATCAAGTTTATTATTATTATTATTACTAATACAAAGAGAATTCACTTTATACATTCCATAGGTACAGTTCCAAGAAGACAACCGCATTTTCCTCCCTCCCCTCCTCTCTCCCCTCCCTCCATAAACTGTCTTCATCAGTTTTTGTAAGATACCATTTAAATCCACTCTACAGTCACAAGCTTAACTCAACACTATTTGTAGTATTCAACAAGTAAAATGTATAAGGCCCTCAGTTCCATAGGAGTACAAACAAGGGCTAAAACAGCAATCATATCCCCAAATGACCATTTCATTTCTGTCATTTTTTGGCATTCTATATTAGCTGCCATGTCATCAAAGAAAGCACATGATAGCTGTCTTCTTGAAACTGGCTGATTTCACTAAGCCTAGTGGTTTCCAGTTGCATCCATTTTGTTGCAAAAAACAGGACTTCATTCTTTTTTGTGGCTGAATAGTATTCCATAGTGTATATGTACCACATTTTCTTTATCCCGTCATAGCCCCGGATAATTTCATGCAGAAAATATTAGCATGGATACCAGAATTCACCCCCTCGCTTAAGCTAACTCTGGGCATAAATGTACAACTGCCAAACATGCCTTCTATGGCTTTTCTTTTGAAATTGGCTGGGTCTGCGTGCAGAAGTTGGTAGTGAGCAGTCACAATAGAAAATCCTTTGAAACAAAATGTAGATTTTTTTCATAAATAAGTTGAATGATTTCCTTTATTTCCATGAATAAAACATGGGGGCGGATGTTGTGGTGCAGTGCTGACCGGGATCCTCCTTTCCCATATCAGAGTGTCTGGTTCACGTCTCAGCTCTCCAGCTTCCCATCCAGCTTCCTGCAAGGGTGGATGATGGCCCGCATACTGGGGTTCCTACCAATGCTTTGTGAGATGCCGATGAGGTTCCAACTACGAGGTTCCGCCATCCCCAATCCCAGGTATTGCCACCATTGGGCACTGGACCAGAGGTTGGCGGAGATTTCTCTCTCTTTCACTCTGCTTTCAAATACGTAGATTTTTTAAAAGTGTGTACTACACTCCCTGTGTAATACACTGGAGAGTGCTAGCAAAGAAATTCTCAAGAGGATTGGGGGCCAACCTAGTGGTACAACTGAGTAAACCACAGATTGCGATGGCGTCCTCCCATATCAGAACTGTGCTTCCAGTTCCTGCTGTTCTGCTTCTGATCCACTTTCCTACCTGGGAAGGAAGTGGAAAATAGTCCCAGTTCTTGGATCCCTGCACCCGTGTGGAAGAATCCAACTAGAATCAGATAGAATTCTTGGTTCCTGGCTTTGGCCTGGCCTAGCCCTGGGTGTTTCGACTGTTTGTGGAGTGAACTAGTAGCTGGCAGGTCTCTCTCCCTTTCTGTATCCACTCTTGTTCTGCCTTTCAAATAAATAATAAATCTATACTCTAGTTTCTCTTCAGATCATATAAATCTTTTGCCTTTTACAAATAGATAATAAATCTTAAAAAAAAAAGAAAGGAAGAGGATTGAAAGAGGTTAGAAGAAAATGCAATGGATGTCTGTATGGCTTTTGTGGATTGTCCAGGTTCCCAGGCCTTTTGCCTGCCAGACTTTGGTGGGTCTAAGAATGTGCCACTGGTAAATGCTATGGTGTCACCGTTGTGCCCCTGTTTCTTATAGCTGATGGCTCTAGTGAAAACAGTTTGTTAGTTTATCTGTGAAACAGTGTTTGTTTACAATAGAGGATACTATGGATGAAGTACTTTTACAAAGCTTTTAGAGTGATAAAAACGGAAAATAAAATAGATTTAATCTATTTGGCATTGCTTTTTTTATTCTTTTCAATACACATTGCTCCAGTTTTGTGTTATACATTGAGGTTTATGAAAAATACAATGAATATACTTTACTGGTTCTTTTCTGTATTAAAGATTCACATGTTAGGCAGGATTTAATTAGGTGTGCTGTTTTTTCAAGCGCCCAGTTGCATTTTGATGAACTCCTTAGCTATTCAATTAACATGTGAATGATTTGCATGAAGCATATTTACACTCTATGGGCTACTGCGGAATCACTTGATATTTTCCTTCTTATATTAATGGTTCCATTTACTATTGTGCTAGTGGAAAATGAAGTTGTATAATTGGAAACTGGTAAGATACTTTATAGCTTGTTAGCTTAAGATAATTATCTGCATGTTATATTACACATTGAATTACAATAGAAAGCCATGGATTATAACATTTAGGAGACATGGTGACCAAAAATAGTTAAATTGTTATGGTAACCATTGTCTTGCAATGAACATGAATACATTTATTGAAAGATGCTTCTGTAACTTGTAAACAGTGTGTTTCTTTTTGATAACTATTCTTTTTCTCTTGTTCTTTCTCATTTTTTTATTTATTTATTTTATAATTTGCTGCTTGCCATTACAGGAAGTAGAGGTTTGTATATTGCTTCTGTGTCTCATATTTAATTTTAGATTTTATATGAATCCGTACATTTTAATCACTCATGTATATTCAATCCACATTATTTCCCCCCATAGGATGATTATTTCCGCACCTGGAGTCCAGGGAAACCCTTTGATCAGGGTAAGAGTCTAATTATTTTAAAATAAAAATCTTACATTTTATAACCGTGGTACTTTGAAGATTATATTTATTGTCTGCTTAATTTTAAATAGGAGAACTTACATGACTGGAAAAATTGATGCTGCAATTGCTTCCCTACCAGTGTAATATAATTACCAATAAGCTAATTAGGATCATGATTATGTTGGGATGCCTTTCATTTTTATACATGAGTCAGGTTCCTTATGTGGGCTTCTGATCCTCCCCATGTTCCTGCTTGCTGGTTCATGCAAGTCACTTCAGCCCAGGTTCAAGTGTGTTCACAGATAACAGAGATATTTGTGCAAAATTCCCAAATGGGTGACTTTTCTGCCTGTTTTCCTATTAATACATGATGGTACTGAAAGTGGGCCAGACCAATCCAATTAGTTTCTGTTAGGCCTTAGCAAAAGTCAAAAGGAAAAGCCTTTTATAAGATGAGGGACCCCACCCCTGAATGCACAGCTTGCAGTTTTCCTCACTTACCCTAAGCAGAGAAGCAGGGAAAATGGTTTCCCAGGTGTGCACTGGGGATTCAAACATCAAACTCCGTGCAGGGTTGGTTACATTAATGACCGAAGAGATTTATGTATTAAATTCTACAGTATTAGAACCAGGGGGCTTTCTGCTTTCCATAGGTTATAGGAAGGTGGAAGATGAGATTCCATGAAGTGCTAACATTTAAAAATAGGCAACGTTTTCCAGACTATGTGGGTGAACTGTTGAGTGATGGAGCCACAGGAGATCACTGAAGGGGGTTTTTGGTTTTTGCTGTTTCCCGTCCTTGACTTCCTCTTTGGGATGACCCAAGCCTCCAAGGGTGAGAACCAGCCTGTGTGGACTTCGCCACAGACTCTCAGCAACACAGATGCTCACCTGGGGTCTGAAAGTCATTCACATTCAGTCCCCCATGGAAATTACCTGTGTGGTTTCACTATTGTTACCAGTTTTTTAATTTGTGCAATCTGTCTTTTAAAATTCTAAAAAAAAGCCCACAGACTAATGTTGACTTGGTTACCAATAAGTAAAGCCAGTACATTAGATGACAGGCAATGAAAAAATAATGACATGCAGACTGAGATGTATTTGCCAGCTTTCTTGGGAAATGAATTTTTATGATGGAATCATAAACCTTGAAAAATGGGAGTTATCCATGAAACGGATGTTAAGAATTAAATTTGCCATACTTGGTGCATCCAGTTATAATAAAGACACTTTGGTTTTTCCTTTTTGTGTGTGTGACTGTGTTCTGATTTATCTCTCATTTAAAAAGAAATGACTGCTTTAGGGGAGGATTTCAACTGAGATATACCATAATTCTGATTTACTTTAAATTTTAAACAGGCTTTTAACCTCTAGCTTGTTAAAAAAATCATTTTTATCAGGCAAGGAACAATTCATGATAGGATAATAGCTAATATTTATGAAGGATGTCCTATATTCAGTCACAATTGCAAGGATTTGATTTTGTGTGTGTGTGCCTGTATTCACTTAATCATCTCAGTAATTCCACAAGGCAGACGAGGAAGCTGGGGCTTGAAAGCAGGTTAAGCTCCTTTCTGGGTGAGAGTCCTACAGAGTGTTAGGGCCAGGATTTGAGGTCACACAGTCTGAGCCCCAAACCCCATTTCCTCACCCTAACCACTGTGCCCTGCTGCCACTCATATGATAGAATTAAAACGAAATAATGGCATAACAATGATACTTGGAAGTCTGTGTTTTAAAAATAGCTTTTACCTTAACAAACATTAAGAACAACTATTTGCTTTATTCCTGTGTGTTAATATTTTATAGATTCTCAGATCTTGAGTTTTGAATGAGCATATTATAGTTAACACACATGAGAATATTTCATTTAAAAAATGAAAATAGAAAAAAAGTAAATTGAGATACACATGTTGTTTTTGCTTTTGAGTCAAATTAACTGAATCAGTTGTGACTCACACTGAGGAGCAAGCCAATTTATCCTGTTCCCACCTGGATCTGAATAAGACAGACAGTGCTTGTCATCTGGATGGAAGACTTGAGATATGTTAATTTCTAGTTCTTTTCTTGATGACAGACTCTTCCGTCAAGTATCTATCTGTTTCAAAAGCTGATTGATCTGTTGAATATGAAATAACAGCACATTTTTATGAGAGGTTATGATTTTTAATATATTTTGCTTCTTCATTGTTTAAGGATAATCCTATTATCAATAGAAGTTGATTTTCTCCTATTTCTCTCTTCCTTTTTTTTTTTTTTTTTTTTTTTGAGGGGATACATGTTGCCTGAAAACATTGAGGAAAATATTTGGAATTACTTATTTTTCTGGTATTTATACCATTTTTACCATATTTATTTAATTTTTTGAAAGATTTATTTATTTATTCGAAAGTCAGAGTTACACAGAGAGAGGAGAGGAAGAGAGAGAGAGAGAGAGAGAGAGAGAGAGTCTCCCATCCGATGGTTCATTCCCCAACTGGCCACAACGGCTGGAGCTATGCTGATCCAAAGCCAGGAGCTTCTTCTGGGTCTCCCACATGGGTGCAGGGGCCTAAGGACTTGGACCATCTTCCTCTGCTATCCCAGGTCATAGCAGAGAACTGGATTGGAAGCGGAGCAGCCGGGTCTTGAACTGGTTCCCATATGGGATGCCAGTGCTTCAGGCCAGAGCGTTAACCCAATGCGCCACAGCCCCGGTCCCACCATATATATTTTAAGTTGCCTTTTCCTTCAGTTTGTATAAAATATTCTATAAAGTATGTGGAAATTAAAGTATCACTAATGAAAATGCTTATCAATGCTTCATAATATTATTGTCATAACTTTTCTGCATATTTATGTAAACTGCACATAAATTAAGTACATACATGAACATATAGATACATATTTACATCCACAAGCAAGCATTTCTACCTGCAAACTCTTCTAGGTAAAAATGCACCGATTGTTTACACATACTTTATCCACATTTCAGTGGAGCTGCGACAATTTTTTAAATATACTGTTAGCTTCTGTTCATCAATCACGTTTCCAGTTTGCTTTTTTTAAAAAAAGAAAACCACCTAAACAGTAATAGTTTTGGGAAACTATAATAATTTCAGGTCAGACTAAGTGTTACTATTTTTTTTGACAAGACTGATTTATTTATTTGAAAGGCAGAATGAAGGAGGGGGGAAGGGGAGGGCTGGAGAGAGTGAGGAAGAGGAGAGAGATCCTTCTTCCATCTACTGGTTCAGTCCCTAAATGACTGCAGAAGCCAGATCTGGGCAAATCTGGGAACTGGGAACTGTATCCAAGTCCCTCACCTGAGTAACAGGGGTCCAAATATTTGAGCCATCATCCGCTGCCTCCCAGGTTCCTTAACAGAGAGTTATGTTGGACACAGAGCAGCTAGGACTGGAACCAGCACCCCGAAGTGGGATATGGGCTTCCAAGTGGTGATGGCCTAACCCAGTGCTCCACAACACACGCCCCAACACTATTTTGATGATGGTGCGTCTGCTGCAAAATTTAAGAAAAGATACACAAAATTTCTTTGGATTTGTCCACATTGAATTTTCCGTGCCATTACTTCTCTCCATTAGTGTGGTTAATCATGAGTTGATACAACAGAAGCCAACTGAAACCTGATTTTAATGAGGACATGCATCTTGTAGAATAAGGCTTAAAAGCCTGTGTTTACTATGGCAAATAAACAGAAGCAGGAATTCACATCATTATCAATTTTTCTCTTTTTTTTTGACATTTTAATTTACAAATTGGCATCATTTTGGTCGACAAATATCCGGATGCTGTTTTATCAATGTTTTCTTTTCTAGCTCTTGGAAATCAAATTAAAACTTTGCAGAAACCCATAATGTTTTTGGCACATTAAACTTTTTTCAAAAGAAAAATTTTAGTTATTGAAAAATAAAGAGAGTTAAAAGAAAGGGAAACTGTGGCATTAATTTTGGGCATTAATATCAGCATTAGAATGAGACAGTGAAATCAAAGACTAACAAAACCAAAAGTCTGACACCTCAGTCTATGCTAAGGAGTTTTAAGTAAGGAAGACGCTGTTGGGCCTGACGAATTCTAAACAGTCTTGAGAACTGAGACAACAAGTATCCATTGCTGTTTTTATGGTAAGGTCAAGCAAATCAAAAATTATTCTAAAAGAACCACGAGTTAAAGCAACCAGATGTGGGACAACCACATTCTAGGAAAGAACTGTAAGAGACAGTCCATGTGTGTAGTGAAAGTTGTTAACCCTGCAGATGGACAGAAACACCGTAACAGATCAGGAGGCTGAAAGTACTGAGTCTATAAACGTGAGAAAAACGAACAATCCCATTAAAGAATGGCAGCAAGATATTTTGGTATTGTCTGGATAGACTCTAGCAGTAGATTATCTTCAAGAACAAGCAATTTGTTGAACTTAACAGTTACATCTGAGCTGTGTGAAGATGCCTTTTAAAGCTATCACTGTATCCATCTTTCAGTAGCAGATAAAGAAAGGCAAAAATGTAATGGGCTAAGTCTGGAAACACTTTTCCTCCCAACTTTGGATATAGACAATTCTGGAAAAAGGTAAAGTCAGTGACTTACAGTAATAAAATACAAGGTAATTGTGTGCAAAAAAAGCAAAAAATAAAAAAGGAAAATGAAGCTAGAGTGAGCACCATAAATATGCTGTAGTTTTTAAAAATCTTTACATTTTTTCTTTCCACTATGTTAGCCTTACTTTGGTTTTGGTCATGGATTAATTTGGGTGTGTATCATAGAGTCACTAAAATTATAGAGTGATTCCTAAAAGTGAATTAGAGAATCAGCTCAGACTAAAGTGCTAAATCTTCAAATATCACATTTTATTCAAAAGTCCTTTTCCAGAGCAGGGATTTGGTGCAAGCGTTGAGAAGCTGCTTGGGACACCCACGTGGTATGTGTGAGTATCGATTTGAGTCCTGGCGCCTCCCCTGCTGATCCAGCTTCCTGCTAATGTGCACACCTGGAGATCGCTGGTGATGGCTCTGGTGCTTGGGTCCCCGCCACCCATATGATGGGGCAGACCCAGATGAAGTTCCAGGTACCTGGCTTTGGCTTGATCCAGCCCTGGCATCTGTGGGCATTTGAGGAATGAATCCCCCTGTGAAGGATCTCCGTTTCTCTCTCTCTCTCTCTCTCTCTCTCTCTCTCTCTCTCTCTCTCTCCCCTTCCTGCTCCTTCTCTCCTGCTCTCCCTTTCAAATAAAAATGAATATGTATAAGAAAAAAATTAATAAACCATTTCCCCAGAATATGATAGACATTTCAACCTGATATGAAAGAGTTGTAAGTGAAAACATTTTGTTCTTTATTTCTGTGTCTTTACACTCCGGACTGATTGGGAGTTGTTCCTTCTGGTACCTACCATGGCAGTGAATTATTCTTAATAAACTGGTAGTCAAGGAGATGCATTTGCATGGATCCAGATATTTCAGAACAGTCAGTTCTATGTCACGGGTGTGTTTCCACTCTCTGGCAGATTCCTGGGCGTATGGGACTAGTTTCACTGCGGGTCAGCATCCACTGATCTTTTTGCAGCAGTTTGAGAAGTATGGCAGCTTCTAAACCAGGGCCTCTCTGTGACTCCTGGGGCACTGTGACTCCTGGGGCTCAGCTAGACCCATTTCATGTAACAAAACTTCAGAAGGAGAAGAGATACGGGAAGAACCATTCCTAAACTGCAGCTGCTCAAAATGTGCTCTGCAGAATAAATGCAAACCATTGATCTTGCACTTGGCTGAGCCAGTTTTGCAAGGACAGAATGAAGGGCAGGCATACACGCAGCCATGTACTGGTCAACAGTTTTTTGTTTTTATCTTATAATAAGTTCTCCGAGTTTCATCCGATTCCCATCATTTTCCCCATTCATTTGCAGAATGTCTCTCGTGTAACAACAGCCATGGCCTGACAAGTCCCTTTACACCCAGTCTCTGGCTACAAGGGAAAAGCGATTGAGGTTTTGTCTGGAGCTTTGTCTCTCCTTCAGTGAACAAAGCTGATCATAGGAGTACGGCTGTAATTATTTCTGAAACTGAAAAAGACTAGTGTTTGAGAAAATGCAACCCCCAATTTCTGTTTCCCTTTTAATTTGCATTTCCCTACCTAAGACACAAGTTGCACAGATGAGGCAACATAGGCATTGGCTGTCTCCGAGATGCCTTTAATTTCTACTGGGTTAAGCAGGGATTGTTTACAGTGTGGACCTGTGTGTGTGTGTATGTGTGTGTGTGTGTGTGTTCCTAGATGGTAATTATTGGTAGAATTCTGAAACAACAGATAGGTCTGATTCATGCTTCACAATAGAGGCATAGTGGTATCATAATGCTGCTTTGTTTAAGAGCTCTGGCCTTCTGGCATATTTCTAATGGAGAAATTGGTATTTCCGGAGTTGAAATTCAGTGGGAGCAATATGCAAATATAAATGCCTTTATCTTTGAAAAGTGTAAACTTCGAAATGTTATTTTGATCTGGACTGTTATTTGATCCACTTGGATGAAATGATTTGGGGGTTTTGGTATCATTTTGCACAAATTACTGTTAGAGCATTCAAGTGCTAATAACCATCATGTCAGTTTATATCCTCCCTTGGTTATATCCTCCCTGGGAGCATGGAGCCCTCTGAAATGCTAAGATAAACCTGCTACAAAATTGTATTCAACCTAGAAAATCACAGTACAGACTTACTTACTGCAGGGCAGATTGAGTCTATAAGAACTGTATAGGGCTTCTAAGTGAGGAATTAATTTCCTTTTTCTTATCCAGTTATGACTTCCTTATATAAAGATGATATTTAATTTGTTTTGCTTTATTGTCTATCCAGTGCACTAATTAGGAATTTTAGGTTGTTTTGGGTTATATCAAATAGGAATTCTTTCTTGATGGAATAATAAAAATTATAAAAACTCTGGATTTGATTCATAAAATTATACTGAGATTAATAATACTTCATTTGGTTCATATCACAGTAGCCCACCTACGTGTGCAGGAAGTCAAAGTCTATTGATTTCTTTTCAGTGATGTGTCCTGTTGCCAAATTGTGAATTAAACTTATAGAGCATGGGTTGATCAAGTTCATTTTGAAGATGTTCAGTGAATTAAGAAATTATATTCCTACCTCAAACCTTGTTAATCTGCACAGTGATCAGTACTGTGAACACTGAAAAACTGCAGCTGTCCAGTCGTAATGGTGATTTTTAACAGGAATCCTCCACTGACCAGAGGAGTGATCCTCAGCCCTGTTCAGGCACGAAAATTTATCTCAGCCACTCCGGAAGTGTGGTCGGCTGTGCTTGATGATCCCTGAACACAGCGGTTTAAATAATCTGGAGCAGAGCCTGGACAGTGTGTGTGTGTGTGTGTGTGTGTGTGGTATTTTACTTCTTAGAATACTGCAGTGTGCATAGCAATTTTCCATTTTTGAATGTGCAGTGATGTTGAATTCCTTCATACTGCTGTGTGGCCATCACCACCATCCGTCTCCAGAACTCCTTTCATCTCCCATGTAATGTTTCTTTTCTTTAGGGTTTCGTGGGTATAAATAGAAACCATATCCATGAAACAATAACTGCATTATCCCTTCTTCCTGGCCATTGACAAGTATTCTATATCTTGTTTCTGTGGATCATACCTCGCTAGGTTTCTCATTTATGTCCTTTTGTGACTGGGTTATTATGTCCTCGGGTGAATCCATGCTGCAGCCTGTGTCAAAATTTCCCTCCTTGGTAACAGACTGAGTAACACTGCATTGCCCATATCCACCACGTCTTGTTTATCCACTCATCCACTGAGCAGCACTGGGTTACTTCCACCTTTTGGCTATTGTGAATAATGTTGCTATGAACATGTTATGTTCGTGTAAATGTTTGAGTCTCTATTTTCAGTTCTTTTGAGTATATCCCCAGAGTTGTGACTTATGGAGCATATGGTGATTCTATTTAATTATTTGAGGCACCACCATATTGTTCATAGCAACCGTACCCTATTACATTCCCACCAGCAATACCCAAATGTTTCAATTTTTTTGACATCCTCACCAATAGGGGTAATTTGCTGACTTTGGAAAATACTATTCAAGGTCAGCATTGTGGCTCAGTGGGTCATGCCACTGCTTGCAGTGCCAGCATCCCATATCGGAGCATCAGCTCAAGTCCCAGGTGCCCTGCTTCCAATCCATTTCCTTGCTAATGGACCTGGAAAAGCAGTGGAAGGTGGCCCAAGTACTTGGACCACTGCCACACACATGGGAGACCTAGATGAAATGATAGACTCTTGGCTTCAGCCTGGCCAGGCCTTGCCATTACAGCAAGTTGGGGAGTCAGCCAGCAGATGGAAGATCTCTTTATCTCTTTCTCTGCCTGTCTCTCTCTCTCTCTCTCTGACAGTCTGCCTTTCAAATAAATGTTTTTTTTTTTTTAAATAATACTCTTCAGTGGGTATGGATATGTCTGTGTTTTGAATGCTACAATTTAGAATCTCATGGTACTAGCCATGCCTTGTCAAAATGATTCCTTTCAGTCATTCTGTTCTGCAGTACCAGCATGTATGTCCCAAAAGAGTAGTTCTTTTGAAGGTTGCCAGAAATGTCAGGGAATTTTAAATAACCTATTCACTTTTCAGATCCAGTGCCAGGAGCAGGTGCCAAAGGGTTTTGAAAATGGATTAGAGAAGCAAGAAAACCCCTAAGATAAAATTATTCATTCCATTGAACATGTGCTTCCTATACATCAGGTGTTGCATATAAAACAATCATTATACTAACCTTGAAATGTAGATATACTTTAATTTACAGGTGAAATTGGAGCTGACAGAGATAAAGGTCCCAAAGCCAGGAAGTGCTGTAGCCAGGGCTTGAAGTCGTCTGATTTGATTGGAAGGCCATTTTCTCTTTCATTTTGAGACTCTGCTTCAGAATCTGCTCATCAGCATGCACACCTTTAGTCTGTTTCTCAACTCAGGCTACACCTTTTCATGGCAAGACATAGCAGAAACTGCAGTGATTCGCGTAGCTGAAATGTTGATCGTCTCAAATATATTGAGTCATGTTTAAAATTGCTCCACTACAGGGGAAATGAGATATTTACAATCTGCATTCTAGTTTTTGGAATATAGGCATTTAGTTTATAAAATTGATTTCTGTAGTTATTTTCTAATAAATACATGACTAGGTAGATTGGGTATATTTCCATTGCTTGGGAATAGCATAAAAGTATACTCATAATCCAGAAAGATGTTGTACTATAGTGTTAAATCTTCTTGTATAACACATTTAGAAGATACTTTTCTTTCAAGTATCCTGAACACGGTTCTGCCCCATTTTCTTATTTGTAATATAGAAATGCTGGCATTGAAGCATATAGCTGTTTGTATCCATTCACTAATCCAATTAAGAACTCCCTGTCTTTATACTTTCTAATCTTTATAAATTATCTTATGAATAAGTTGAGTAGCCATGTGTTGATACATCATTTCAGATCTAGATTTAAGAGCATTGCTTCCTACTTCTAATGAATATGTTACAGTAAATGTTGTAATAAGCATTTTAGGTAGGCCGGTGCCGTGGCTCACTAAGCTAATCCTCCGCCTGCGGCGCCGGCATCCAGGTTCTAGTTCCCGTCGGGGCGCCGGATTCTGTCCCGGTTGCCCCTCTTCCAGGCCAGCTCTCTGCTGTGGCCAGCGAGTGCAGTGGATGATGGCGCAAGTCCTTGGGCCCTGCACCTGCATGGGAGACTAGGAGAAGCACCTGGCTCCTGGCTTTGGATCAGCGTGGTGTGCTGGCCACAGTGCACCAGCCACGGCGGCCATTGGAGGGTGAACCAACGGTAAAGGAAGAGCTTTCTCTCACTGTCCACTCTGCCTGTCAAAAAAAAAAAAAAAATAAGCATTTTAGGTGAAGATTCATCTATTTAAGCTCCTAATCTAAGCAATGCAGTGCCAATACTTGACAGGAGTGATACAGTCTGGCTTTGCATTCCACAATCTTCCCTATATCCTGTTACGTTTGTCATCACTTACCCTAGGGAGAACAGTGTGTGCACACTCTAAAGAAGTCCTCTAAATTTTCACAACCAACCTATGTTTCCAACCTTTATAGTGTTTACCTTATTTTTGGAAGAAACTACTCTTCCAAAGAATTTGGAATTTACAAATGTTTTTACAAATATTTTACAAACCAGTTTTGAATTTTCTTTTATTCTTTCATTAGCTAAATACAATAAAATCTACTTTGGTAGAGCTTTTTGAACATTTAACTTCCACTGAAATATATATTTTGTTTGTACCTTGCATATATAATCATTTTCATAAAGTTAGAACATAATTTGCATATGAAAAACATTGGCTAAATGATTATTCTGTTAGCAGTCTTCACTGGAGAATTTGAAGAATTGTGTTTTTTTTTATTTTTTTTAAACTTTTATTTAATGAATATAAATTTCCAAAGTACAGAATATGGATTACAATGGCTTCCCCCCATAACATCCCTCCCAAAGTTGAATCACCAGTAATTTATTAAAAGTATGCAAACTATATAAATGCACATATTTCCATCTTTGTGTATATTACCTACCTATATATATTTATCTATTATTTTATCTGTCATATTTATTGTGCAATTAATATTACCCAGATTCCAAAAGGAAGTGACACTGAGTAGATAATAGTGTCTAATTAATTCTTCAATGCCTGTTCTATCAGCGAGGCATGGAGATTGTATCTAGCAAGAATTTTCCACATAGAGATGGAGTAATATGTCTGAGATTTAAAACCTCATAGAAATACCCTCACTGAGACAGGCATCCGTGCATCACACATGCTCCTCAACGGGAATGTGCATCTGTAACATATGTTTTAGCTGAAAATATTTTCCTTAAACAGTATTTGCTATGGGAAAAAAGCATTGTCTAAACTGGAAATTTCTGGATGTATTTAGTTTTAGGCAGTTGTCAGATCTTCTAATTTTCCTACCAAGCAGATGACAAAACTAGTATGTAATACTATATATTAAATATTTCTAGTTGCTTCTGGCACTTAATTTAAAGTAATATAAAGTCATATGTACTTTTATTCTGGAAAGATATCCCACACTGTTCTCTTTTGTATAGCTATAAATTGTTTCATAATATGGTATCCAAATTTTTAGAACAATGTATGTGTAAAAGAACTTACATGGTTGCAAGGTGAATAATTAAAGCACATTTATTTCTACTAGTGAGTGCTGGATATTTTAAAGCATTAGAAGTAATATGTATTTCAGGTAATTATGTAATTCTTTAGTTAAGAAACTGTCTAGTATTTTCAGGTGCATTTAAAGTCATGAGACGTATTCCTAAGGAAAGTAGAATTTTAATTTGGTAGATTAAATATGCTCCATAAATTTAACAGTGTGTAATAGCTAAGAAGAATTTTAAAATATGGTAATTATAAAATAATTTGCGGGATGGGCATGTGGCCTCACCTGGGGGCAGCAGTGAAGACTAAATTGACTGGGTTCCTGCCACCCAGGTGGAAGACTTGTATTGAATTCCTGCCTCCTGGCTTCAACCAGAGACCCAGAAGTAGCCGTGTTAGGCATTTAGGAAGTGCGTCAGCAGATGGAAGCTCTCTCACTCTCACTTTCTATTTCTGTCTCGATGTCTATTTTTAGCTCTTTCTCTATCCCTGCCTCTGAAATAAATGCAATTTAAAAAAAAATGATAAATGTTTAAGGAAATAAAAATACAACTTGCCCCAATTCCATTGTTAGACATTGTATACATATTCCATATTATCACAATGCAACCTATATATCTATACAATTATTACATAGTGATTAAAAAAGAAAGGGGTAGCTGTATTACATTCAGAAAGAGCAGGCACCAGTTAAAGGAAGATTAGAGGCATTATATAATGATAAAGTGGTCAAGTCTCCAAAAACAGATAACACTCTGGATTGTATATGGAACCAATAACAGAACTGCAAAAGATCGGGGTCAAGACTAAGAGAACTACAAAGGGAAGCAGATGAATTTGGAAGATCATTCTTTTTTTTTACCACGATGCTAATTTTATGGACTGTTTGAAGATCTGTATGCATGGATTTCAGATTATTTTTAGGCCAATATGAGCAGATTTTTAAATTCCATTTTCCCATAAACTTCCTGAAGTGCCTTTATAACATATCTGGAAATAAACTTAGGCAATTACTTCACCTACAAATTGTGTGCATGTTAATAAATAATTATTTTGATAATATAGTAATTCAACTTTTTGAGGAGCATAGAGCAATTTATTCTTTTCTCTTTTGGGTTGAATGTTTGTAAGTATAAAGCTATTTTCCATGTGCATACCTTTTCAGGTTTTTTTTTCCTCCATACATAATAATTTTATTAAAAGTTTATTTATTTAAAGTATTACATTGTACATCAACAGTCAGGACAAGGGCTGATCAAGTCACTGTTTCTCATAGTGTCCATTTCACTTCAACAGGTTTCCCCTTTGGTGCTCAGTTAGTTGTCGCCGATCAGGGAGAACATATGATATTTGTCCCTTTGGGACTGGCTTAATTCACTCAGCATAATGTTTTCCAGATTCCTCCATTTTGTTGCAAATGACTGGATTTCATTGTTTTTGACTGCTGTATAATATGCTACAGAGTACATGTCCCATAATTTCTTTATCCAGTCTACTGTTGATGGGCATTCGGGTTGATTCCAGGTCTTAGCTATTGTGAATTGAGCTGCAATGAACATTAGGGTGCAGACCGCTTTTTTGTTTGCCAATTTAAATTCCTTTGGGTAAATTCCAAGGAGTGGGATGGCTGGGTCGAATGGTAGGGTTATCTTCAGGTTTCTGAGGAATCTCCAGACTGACTTCCATAGTGGCTTGACCAGTTTGCTTTCCCACCAACAGTGGGTTAGTGTCCCTTTTCCCCAAATCCTCTCCAGCATCTATTTTTGGTAGATTTCTGAATGTGAGCCATTCTGACCGGGGTGAGGTGAAACCTCATTGTGGTTTTGATTTGCATTTCCCTGATTGCTAGTGACCTTGAACATTTTTTCATGTGTCTGTAGGCCATTTAGATTTCTGATTTTGAAAAATGCTATTGAGGTCCTTGGCCCATCTTTTAAGTGGGTTGTTTGTTTTGATGTTGTGGAGTTTCTTGATTTCTTTGTAGATTCTGGTTATCAACCCTTTATCTGTTGCATAGTTTGCAAATATTTTTTCTCATTCTGTCAGTTGCCTCTTCACTTTCCTGTTTCTTTTGAAGTGCAGAAACTTCTCAATTTGATGCAATCCCAATTGTTAATTTTGGCTTTGACTGCCTGTGCTTCCGGGGTCTTTTCCAAGAAGTCTTTGCCTGTTCCTATATCTTGCAGGGTTTCTCCAATGTTCTCTAATAATTTGATGGTGTTGGGTCATAGATTTAAGTCTTTAATCCATGTTGAGTGAATTTTTGTGTAAGGTAAAAGGTAGGGGTCTTGCTTCATGATTCTGCACGTGGAAATCCAATTTTCCCAGCACCGTTTATTGATCAGCCCTTGTCCTGACTGTTGATGCACAATGTAATACTTTATCCCTTTTAGTATTTTTTTTTTTTGGTCTAGTACTACTGGTTGAACTCTGTAATTAACACACAGTTATTCTTAGGTGTTTAAATTTTAACTGAAATTTATCCTTGTTAAATATAAGAGTGGGAATAAGAGAGGGAGGAGATGTACAATTTGGGAAATGCTCAATCGGACTTGCCCCAAATGGTGGAGTTTGAAATGAGCCAGGGAATTCCAATACAATCCCATCAAGGTGGCATGTACCAATGCCATCTCACTAGTCCAAGTGATCAATTTCAGTTCACAGTTGATCATTTGATAGGTCTAAGAGTCAAAGGGATCACACAAACAAGACTAGTGTCTGTTAATACTAACTGATAGAATCAAAAAGGGAGAGAATGATCCAACCTGGGAAGCGGGATACACAGCAGATTCATAGAATGGCAGATGTCCAAAACAGCACTCTGGCCTCAGAATCAGCCCTTAAGGCATTCGGATATGACTGAAGAGCCCATGAGAGTATTTCAGGCATGGAAAGCCAAGACACTCTGGAAAAAAAAAAAGAAGACCTAAATGAAAGATCTCTGCAAGTGAGTTCCCAGTGGAAAGAACAGGGCCATTAAAGAAGGAGGTACCTTTCTCTGAAGGGAGGAGAGAACTTCCCCACTTAGACTATGACCCAGTCGGAATAAGATTGAAGTCAGTGAACTCAAAAGGTTTCCATAGCCTTGGCAGCTCATGACAAGAGCCTAGGGTGATTACTGACGCCATAAACAAGAGTGTCAAATTGTTAAGTCAACAACAGGAGTCACTGTGTACTTACTTTTCATGTGGGATCTGTCCTTAATGTGTTGTCCAATGTGAAGTAATGCTATAACTAGTACTGAAACAGTATTTCACACTTTGTGTTTCTGTGTGGGTGCAAACTGATGAAATCTTTACTTAATATATACTAAATCAATCTTCTGTATATAAAGATAATTGAAAATGAATCTTGATGTGAATGGAATGGGAGAGGGAGTGGGAGATGGGAGGGGTACCAGTGAGAGGGAAGTTATGGGGAAGGGGAAGCCATTGTAATCCATAAGCTGTACTTTGGAAACTTATATTTACTAAATAAAAGTTTAAAAAATAAAACAATAAAAAATAAAAAATTAAATACATGCTTTACATGAATAAACTACTTTATATACTTCATGTAAAAAAAAGTTTATTTATTAAAATAAATTTAAATAAACTGAGAGAAAGAGAATGAGACAGAGAGAATGAAAATCCTCCATCTGCTGGTTCACTCCTCGAATGCCTGCAAGAGCTGGGGCTGGGCCAGGCTGCGGCCAGGAGTCCAGAATTCAATTCCAGTCTCCATTGTGTTTGGCAGGGACCCATGTACTTGAGCCGTCACTTGCATTCTCCCAAGTTACAAATTATTGGGAAGATAGACTGGAAGCAGAGCCGAGACTGAAATTCAGGCCCTCTGGTATATATGGGCTCTGGGAGTCATAGAATCACTATGAATCACTGAGTCAAATGGCTGCCCCAATGATTTTAGATGTGTGTGAAAGATGAGGGGTTTTCCAGTCGGGTTACTTATCAAACTCAACTATTGAGTTTTCTGATGTGACTCTATGAGCCTCTTCCCCTACTCATTGTGTCACTTGTTCATGTACATATAACTGAATTCGATTTTTTCACGTGCTCCAAAGCATATGAACTTAGTCCAGATATAGCTCAAATTAAAAAAAAAAAACTGTTACATAATCCCTTTTCGTATTTATTTTTTCTGATCCTTTAATGCAGTGTACTCTAAGTAGCAATTACATTTCATTATTTATCGTTTGAGGATACTCATTACTATATGTGACATCTAACTAAAGGACTGAGTAACAGTTTAGTTGGCAGAAGAGTGAATTTTGAGTATGCCTTCTTCTCACTCAACTGCAAACAGATGAATGTGTGTGTTTCATGCAGTGCTCCTTATTGAGGAAGCTATGTTCAATTATATTTAAAAACTTTATTTATTAGTGTATCCATTTCTTTATTGACAGTGTGTTTTTCCTCTTTTTTAGGGTATATTCATAGTATTTCCAAATACAGATTTTTTCAAATCACTTAAATTTATAGAGGAAGTAAAATTGTTGCCTATTCTAACATAGAAAGAAACTGGTAAAGAAATCTGGTTTTGATTTGCTGAGGTTATACAAACACTGATCAATTCAGTTGAGATTATCTTTCAGATCCTCTAAATACTAGTCCTGTGGTTTTCCAAGATACCAGGTAACACTTCTTCATTTATCAGCAGTTTAATAATAGCAGTTTAATGTTAGAGAATAGTTTTCCTTACTCCAAGTATACTAATGGCTATCCTTTGTTGAATATCAACTACATTCCAAGAGCATCCAGCTATTATCTGTGTCATGTATCACCCCAACTCCGTTTTTGCTTTAATTTTGCTTTCTTTTTTTATTGCTCCCATTAAAAGAGGATGGTTATTTTTATTCAATAAAGGTAAATAATTTTCCCAGGATCATATAACTAACTATCCAGAATATGTACCAGAATTGATTATTATTTCACTTGGCTACAAATTCTGAGACTTCTCCACCACACTCACTACCTCAAAACTGTGATTAACACCACCAAGCCCGGCTGTACCCTTGGCCATTCATTGCAGCATCAAACTAGACTTCAAGAGGAATGTGATATTGCAAGAGAACGGATTGAATTCTTGCCACTCAGTGGAACTTTGTATAAATAGTTTACTCATATCCATTGGGCCTCTAGTTTCTAGTCTCCTTTGAATGGTGTATTAATAATTATGCCTGTGAATGTTACCATTGACATGTTACAGTTTTTATTCAGCCATTGAGTCATTCACTTAGAATCATTGATTTATTTGTTTGGATGCCAGCGGGGTATGGGGAGAAGGCTTTCCCTTCCATTGGTTCACTCCTGGAATGCCGTGGCTGGAGCTTGTCTGCAGCCAGAGCCCGGAGGCAGGATGGCAATCTGGGCCCCTGGTACTGGTGGTAGGAACAAGATTACCAGTGCCATCACTGATGACTCCCTAGGTCTACATTAGCGGGAAGCTGGAGCCAGGAACTGGACCCAGGTGTCTTAACTACTGAGCTGAGCACACCTCCCCCACACACTAATTTGTTAAAGAGCAGTGATGCATCCTCAAAAGAATAAACTTCACTTTCAAGACAAATTTGTAACAGAAATATTTTAGAAAAATATATTAGAGAAAACTTTGTTAGCAACACATTTTACTAAATGTGACTTAAAACACACACATATATAATTGCATATATATAATGATACTGTGTGTTTTAAGCCACATTTTAAATATTATATATATGTATATATAGAGAGAGAGACAGACAGACAGACAGAGGAGAGAGAGAGGGAGAGCACAAATGCACCAGGTAATTGTCCATTATTATGTCTATAATGTTTTACAATTCATAGTAATTCTAATTTAAATCTAATATATTAATGGAAGAAAGAGGTTATTATCCCTTAACTTCCAGTCTCTTAATCAGAAGAGGAATACACTTGGCCATAGCTGTATTAAATGACTGATATGATAAACACTGACATTAAGTAATACACTGAGAATGAGAGCTTATCTGTCACCCAGTCCTGGGTCTCCCCACTGTATTATCCTCTGATGTAATCACCTACTACTTTTTGTCAGGACTAGAGGTCAGGACAGAGCAAGATAGAAATTCAGTTTCAGTGTGGGTTGAAAAGGTTATCCAATCATATCTGTAATGTGCATAAAAGGGGCCAGTGTTGTGGTGCAGTTGATTAAACCACTGCTTGTGACACCATATCTGAATGTGGGTTACAGTCCAGCTTCCTGCTAGTGCAGCTGGAAAGACAGTGGATGGTGGCACAACTGTTTGGGTCCCTGCCACCCATATAGGAGACCGAAATGCAGGTCCTGGCTCTTGGCTTTGGCTTGGACCAGCCCTGGCCAGTGTGGCCATTTTGGGAGTAAACCAGTGGACGGGATATAGTCTGTCTCTTTCTGTACCTCTGTCTTTCCCTCTGCCTCTCTGTTGTTCTGCCTTTCAAATAAGTACATAAATGAATCTTAAAAATAAAATAAGGTATGAAAAAGTATATTTTATCATAAAGTATTAAAAATCCCTAATTTCTATTTAATGTTGTCAAACTATACTGCATAACTTATGAGCATTTTTTTTAGTAAATGGATTTAAGAACCTGTGTATGAATTTCTGTCCTCTTCTAATATTTAATGGAATTAGGAAGAAAATATAGATTAATGCATATATTAACATTATTTACATTTATATGAAGAATTTCGGCCAGCGCTGCGGCTCAATAGGCTAATGGGTTCTAGTCCTGGTCGGGGTGCCAGATTCTGTCCTAGTTGCTCCTCTTCCAGTCTAGCTCTCTACTGTGGCCAGGGAAGGCAGTGGAGGATGGCCCAAGTGCTTGGGCCCTGCACTCGCATGGGGACCAGGAGAAGCACCTTGCTCCTGGCTTCAGATCAGCGTGGTGCGCTGGCCACAGCGGCCATTGGGGGTGAACCAACAGCAAAGGAAGACCTTTCTCTCTGTCTCTCTCTCTCACTGTCCACTCTGCCTGTCCAAAAAAAAAAAAAAAAAAAAAAAAAAGAATTTCAAAAAATTTTGCACCAAATAAATCTATCGTTTAATTCCATTTTTCTAAGTTTTTTTGGAATATCCTCATATATAAAATATACTAGGTGTGCATCCTGGAAATAAAATTTGTCTTAATTAGATTTTAATTACTGCTATCTTTTGTAAGGTAAGAGTCAGTGTCTTGGATTGAATTGTATCTTCCAAGAATATCAAAGTCCAAACTGACTTTACCTGTGAATTTGACCTTAATTGAAAATAGTTATTTATATATAATCAAGGCAAGATGAAGTCATTAGGTGTATACTAATCCAATGTGATTGGCATTGTTGTACCAAAAGGAGAATGCCATGTAGTGGAGGAGACATTGGTTGGACACCTGCAGATACAAGGCAAGAGCACCAGATCTTCATATCTACTACAAACTAGATGAGATGCAAGAAATAGAATGCTCCTCTGAGCTCTGGAGGAACTCCTGACCCCTTGATGTCAGGTCACTGTAGGTGTGAGACAATTAATTTTGTCGTTTTAAGATACCTAGTTTGTGGCCAGTGCCGCAGCTCACTAGGCTAATCCTCTGCCTGTGGCACCGGTACCCCGGGTTCTAGTCCCGGTCAGGGTGCCGGATTCTGTTCTGGTTGCTCCTCTTCCAGTCCAGTTCTCTGCTGTGGCCCAAGAAGGCAGTGGAGGATGGCCCAAGTGCTTGGGCCCTGCAGCTGCATAGGAGACCAGGAGAAGCACCTGGCTCCTGGGTTTGGATTGGCGCAGCGCGCAGGCCACAGCATGCTGGCCGTAGCAGCCATTTGGGGGTGAACCAACGGAAGGAAGACCTTTCTCTCTCTCTCTCTCTCTCTCTCTCTCTCTCTCTCTTTTTCACTGTCTAAATCTGCCTGTCAAAAAAAAAAAAAAAAAGATACCTAGTTTCCTAGTTTGTAGTACTTTATTAGCTCAAGCCTAGAAAACTAATGTATTCCAGAAATAAATTTTAAATAATTCTCATGTTGACCAATATTACATCACATAAACTCAAGAGCTGATATAAAAATGAAGACTAATGCCTATATATTTTTATCTAAATTTTAGAAAAGAGTATATATTTATTATAACTTTAAATACACAAACTATAATTCTTTGACATTTCAAATAAAAAGCATGTGTATGTTGGCCGAATACTTTTGCTTAGGCAGCATCTGTTTTTCTGGCTTCAGCACCTTAATTTTCTTTTGGAGAAACAGACATACCACACGCTTCCTTTTGGACCACAAATCTCAGCAAGTTGATGTCACCACCAAACCTGGGAGGGGTCATGAGACCCAAAACTTATCAGTTAGAGCCTCCCAGCTCCCTGTTCTCAGAGGAGGAGAATATGGTCTATCAACCCATGTAGGTTCCAGGATGCACAGGGGAATTATAGAAAAGTAGAGCAGCAGGTTAACGCCCTGGCCTGAAGCGCCAGCATCCCAAATGGGCGGTGGCTCTAGTCCCGGCTGCTCCACTTCTGATCCAGCTTGCTGCTGTGGCCTGGGAAAGCAGTGGAGGATGGCCTGGGTCCTTGGGTCCCTGCGCCCACGTGGGAGACTGGGAGGAGGCTCCTGGCTCCTGTTGAACGCAGCTCCGGCCACTGAGGCCAATTGGGGCGTGAACCATTGGGTGGAAGAACTCTCTTTCTCTCTCTCTTCTCTCTCTCTCTGCCTCTCCTCTCTGTATAACTCTGACTTTCAAATAAAAATAAATAAATCTTTAAAAAAAAAAAAAAGAACCCAGGGTGCCGGCGCCGCAGGCGGAGGGTTAGCCTATTGAGCTGGATTCTGTGCCGGTTGCTCCTCTTCCAGTCCAGCTCTCTGCTGTGGCCTGGGAAGCACCTGGCTCGTGGCTTCAGATCAGCGTGGTGTGCCGGCTGCAGCGCTCCGGCCACAGCTGCCATTGGGGGGTGAACCAACAAAAAAGGAAGATCTTTCTCTCTGTCTCTCTCTCTCACTGTCCACTCTGCCTGTCAAAAAAAAAAAAAAAAAAAAAAAAAAAAAGAAGAAGAAGAAGAAGAAGAAAAGTGGAGCGTTCATGTTGCAGAGGAGAGCTCACAGCAACCATGGCAAGAACACCAAATCTGGAAGGGCAGCGTTAAGAGATGAGGGCAGGTAATTCTGACGTTAGCATTTATGTCCTGCATTGACCACACTGGGAGTGGCTGTAACCATGGATTCCACTAACCTTTCTTTCTTTGGCTGAGCCAATTTTAATCAGTTTCCTTTATGACCGAAGAAGAGGATCCTGGTTATACAGAAACTTGTACCTGGAATTGAGTTGTAAGTAGTCTTACTATTTGGGATAGGTGTTTGGAGTAGGCAGTCAAGATGCTGCTGAGGACACCCCACATCCCATATCAGAGTGTTTGGAGTTGAGTCCTGCTCCTCTCCTGACTCCTGATAATGCAACCCTTGGCAAGTAGCAGCTGATGGCTGAAATACTTGGGCTCCTAGACCCCTCAGGGAGACTTGAATAGAATTCTCAGCTTCTGCCTTCAGCTTGAACCAGCCTAGGCTGTGGCAGATGTTTGGTGGCTGGAATCAGCAGATGGGAGATCTCAGTCTCTCTCTCGTGCTCATTGGCTTGCTCTCCCCCCATCCCATTTCTGTCTCTGTCTCTGACCATCAAATAAAATAAAGTACTAATAATAAATTCTGAAATTTTGTAGTTGAGTGAACTGAGCAAGAGGGTGGAAGGTATCCCCAATTCTCCTATGAGAAGCTGGAATTACATCTTTATCATAGGAATTTAGTCCCACTTCATTTAATTGGTAGCCAAAGAATAGGCTGTTGTCTCTGGAATCCTGTGGCACAGGAGTGTTGAAGCTTGTCCTTGAGTAGACCTGCTAGGCAACTCTCCTTTGTCCTGAAAAATGTATATATTGATAACAAATTTAGATTTTCCCCAAGACTTTACTTCATATTTCTCTTAATGATCCTGCCATCATATCAACAACTTAAAAGCAAACATGTAAAAAAAAGGGGGGGGGCTGAAAAGTCAATGGCTTTCCTAGAAACTGAAAATTCACTTTTTTTAATTAGGTCTCAAGACAGGTTCAGGAAGATACTTTTGTGTAACTAAGTTATGCCAAATTAAATAGCTGATATAAACCAGACTGTTTTTAAAGATCAAAGTCACGTTCTCTCTTTTTATAAATTCTAATTTTATTTATTTGAGAGAGACAAGAGAGATTTTTCCATCCATTGGTTCACTCCATAAATGTTTACAACAGCCAGAGCTGGGTCTGTTTGAGGTTGGAAGCTGGAAACTCAAACGTAGTCTCCCATGAGGATGGCAGGGACCCAGTGATGATAGCCATTATCTATCGCTTCCCAGGACATTAGAAGGAAGCCAGAATTGTGAGCAGAGTGAGGACTTGAACCCAGGCACTCTGTTAGGACAGGCATCTTGACTGGCAACTTAAACACAGCCCCAAACACCCACCACCACCTCATTTTAGGTTGTTCTGGGTGACTCCTTGCTCCATAGGGACTTCTTATTTCTTTTCCATTTGGCCCCAGCAATGAAGGAGAGCGCACGTGCCTATGTACATTTGGAGCCCAAAACCTGAAAGCAGTTGAGATGGATCCGTGTGGCCACCTTGAAGATGCCTTGAGATATTTCAAAAAATCTGTAAAGAAATATGGACAGTTACCATAAAGACTTTGATTTGAATAACTTATGTGAACCATAAGCAAATACCCTGATGCCCCCGAACCCTACTTTGAAGATGACAAACTTGCCTGAGTGAGGAGAGATGAGTAGCAATGTTCCAAAATTCGCAGCCCTCCTGTGTCTTTTGTAAGAAATGCAGGATGTATAAACTTAAGTTTTCAAGCTGCGTCATCCTTGGTATTGGCTAAGCTCTTTCAGGAAGTATTCATAAAGCTGAGAACCAGATCCAAAATCTTAGCTAGGGAAACACAAATAGTCAGTGTGATCTCTGAGGCTAAATTTACAAAGTACTTGAGAAATGTGGATCTCCCAGAATGCTCACAAGTTTTTGGTATAACAGGATAACAGCGAATCCATCTCTGATCCATCTAATATGGTTATAAATATGGATATGGAAGGTGATGTTTATTTTCATTCAAGTATAGAATTCCAACAATATGTGACTTCGCTTTGCCATTAACTGTCTGTTTTCACTGTAATTAGTGGAAAAGGATAAAAAGCCAAATATGGGAATGGACATTTGGTACAAAGCTGGGTATGGTTAATATACTGTGACAAATCTGAGATGTTAATAAAGTAAATGGGTATGTAGGAACTCATTGTGATACTATCTCATGACTTCTGATTTGTAAATTTTGAATTAATAACAATAAAGGGAAAAAATTAAAAGTGCCAGGGTTCAAGCCCTGACTCCACTTGCACTTCCAAGTTAATGTTAAAGTGCATCCTGGGACACTACTGGTGATGGTTTGTCTTGGGTCCCTGTTATTCACACCAGATACCTAAGTTGAGTTGCAGTCTCCTGACTTCAGCCTGGCCCAGTTTTGGCAGTTGAAAAGCAAAGCAGTAGATGGGAGATCTCTGAGTCTCCCTGTGTTTCTGTCCTTTGCTCTTCCTTTTTCAAATAAATACTAATAAAGAAATAAAATTTAAAATGTAAGAGTACCTCCTTCTGTGTTTCAAAGGAAACCGTATTTTGCAGGTGTTAGCCACTTTTCCAGAAGCCTTTCATTTGTGAGTCTGCTACATGGCACTCTAAAATGACCCAGAATAACTGTATCAGCAAGGATATTTTAAGGTAGCTTTGTGCATTTTCTTCTGCACCTGGGTTACAATAGGACGAAAAGGTGTTTTCAGTTGAAACTGATTCGGCACAAGTCTAAAGTAGCAATATAAATAAAGAAATAAGGTCAAGGAAGACATGAAGGAGAATAAACCTGCAAACTTTGGGTGTCTTTGTCTAATTTAGAACCAAGAATAAAAGCAGATTAGGGTACCCATGACAACAGATATTCAGGAAAGTACATTTCGAAACACAATAAATGCGTACTAAACCAAACTCAAATAGTTGAGCAAACTCAAATAGTTGAGTTGTCTTATTAAAAATGTCAGCTTCTGTCAAAAGGACCAGTACATCAAGATGTGTTAAGTGATCTTTTATACAATTTTAAAATAGGAAAGGGAACAAAGGATTATGTTGTAGGAAGCTGCATTCCATAGAAACTCAAATGCAATCTTTTATCTTTAATGGATTAATTCATGACGTGGTGAAGGTCCTGATTCTTCCAAGGAAGAGACAAGAGGTGTTTATTAAGGCTGCAGAAGTCTGGGGAAAGCCGTCTTTTCAGAACTCATGGTGTGTTAGCATGTTTTAGCTGGCCATTGCATTGAAAGATAGGCATAGCAGGTAAAGCTGCTGCCTGCAGTGCCGGCATCCCATTTAGGCTCTGGTTTGAGCCCCAGCTGCTCCCCTTCCAATCCAGCTCCCTGCTAATGTGCCTGGGAAAGCCGTAGAGGATGGCTCAAGTGCTTGGCGCCCCCCTGCACCCACCTGGGAGACCTGGGTGAAGCTCCTGACTCCTGGCTTCTTTAAGGCCATTTGGTGAGTGAACCAGTGGATGGAAGACTTTCTCTCTCTTTCTTTTCAAGTAAATACATCTTTAAAAAAAAAAAAGAAAAAGAAAAGACATCTAACCTTTGGGATGAGAATTAAACTTTCACTAAATAAAGGACAGTGTATTTGCTGAGCCAGGAACATAGGAGGAGTCTCATTGAAAGGATTCTGGCAAGGAAAGAAAGTGAGGTCCCATCTCCTAGGGCTATGGAAATTGCAGACTAGGTTTCAGGGTTAGAGAGCAGAGGGGGGCTTGCAAAAGGTGCTTTTGGGTGACATGAATTTCACCTGCTGATCGTGATACTTAAAGCTGTCACATCGTCAGACGTTGCTCTTCTGTCTGAATATGGGGTCACACTTGGACGTCATGAGAACTATTTAGAAATAATGGAAAGCACAAAGCAAAGCAAAGAATCAACAGAAACAACAGAAAAAGCACCGCTGTGTCAGATCTATGAGGTATTCAGGATCTCTAGAATTAACTTCATTTGTCCTTTACCTCCGTATTTTACTCTGTTTTCATTCTCTTTCTATTTGGAGATAACTTGAGTATTAAAATGGACAGTTACTCACCAGTCTAGTTTTATTGTCTCTTTTTATCTTTGTCCATTTTATTTTATACATATATATATATATTATTTTGTTTGAAAGGTAGAATGACAGAGGAAGGGGGGTGGGTATATATAGAGAGGTATCTTCCATTTGCTAATCCATCCCCAAATGGCCACAGCTGCCGGCTGGGCCAGGCTGAAGTCAGGGTCTCCACGTGGGTGGCAGGACCCTAGCACTCAGACCATCATCTGCTTTTATCCCAAGTGCTTAGCAGGAAGGTGGATCAGAAGTGGAGCAACTGGGACTCAAACTGGTGGTAATATGGGATGCACCACAATGTCAGCCTCTATTTTTGTCCTTTTCAAATTGTTATTTTAGTGGCAGTGAAAGAAAGAGACAGACAGACTTAGAGCTCCCATCTGCTGGCCCAATCCCTAAATGCCCGCAGTGGCTCTTAGTTGGCTGGCTGAAACTGGGAACTAGAAATTCAATGCAAGGCTCCCATATGGGCGGCAGGAACCAAATTACTTGAATTGTCACCACTGCTTCTACATTAGCTAGAATCTGGAGTCAGGAGCCAGAGCAGGGAATTGGATGTAGTGTGGGCATGGTGTGTTTTTGTTTTTGTTTTTTATAAGCAAGATTTATTTAAGTCAGAGACTTCCAGCCAGAGTGGCTTGGAGGGGGCTCTGAGAGAGACAAAACCCAAAGGGGCTAGTGATACTGGGGTCTCTAAGCACAATTTGGGGGAAGAAGAAAACACTTATCAGTTTGATATTCAGTTACAAGGCAAGGACAAAACCCATCAAAAGACCTGATCGTAGCTTTTTATCCTGTCTGCCTTGCTCATAATAAAACAAGAGTCATCAGAGGGTGGGATGCCTAATTTGTTTTACAGTAAACTGGAGCTCAAAAGGGTGGAATCACCACCCCCTTGCTATTCTCAAAAGACTGGAAATTCTCAATGAGTGGGGCAGGCACTTTTGACCTTGCTGAAAGGTCTGCACCCTCAGTTTCCACTAGGACCAACCCTGGCTGCCCATGAACCCATCTGATTCCTCACATTCCTCCCCCTGAAGAATGGACCCTAACTTCTGTTAGGGGTATGGGATGATGACCACTCTGGCTTCTTCAAGCTGAGTATGGGCAAGGTAGGGAACAGCAGTCGAGAGGGTTCCAGCAGGAGGGGGCCTCTTGAGGGGGCGCAGTGCCAGCTCGCAGAAACTGCTTCCCCCTGAGGTTCCATGTTCACAGTGTTTTAACTGGTGTCTTAACCACTGGGATAAATGCTTGCCCCTAGTTTTTCTTTACAGATCTACACTGAATGTGTGCCTATAACTTTTAAGCTAATTATTAAAACAATTCTCCCTATTTTATAAATGGGAGTAGATATTAATTTGGGAACAAGCAAATTGCTCAGAATATACTCAAATATAAATATATTTGTTGACAGAATATTTGCTTAATATATGAAGAGTGCTGAAATTTAAAAAATTTATGTGGAGATGAATTACCTTTTTATTCAAGTACCTGACTTTTGGTTCCATCTGGAAAATCAAATAATTGCCAATCAGTTAAAAACATCCTATTAATTTACCATGGCTGAAAAGTAGATATTAAACGGCAAAGATTTTTCTAGCTAGGTCATTGTTTACATTAAATGGACATTCTAAGCAGATACAGATCTTGGGGGCCATATTTCCTCTTTCTTGAAGAGTTTGTATTGACAATGCACATGGAAGAGCTATAGTTTTAATCACAGAACATGACGTGAGCCCTCCTGAGCTGATAAAAGGAATCATCGCCAGGCTGCCAAGTTAGGTTGAATATTGCGTCTCTGCATCCAGTTAGGTATCTAAGTCCCCATCAGACTGCTTTCAAACCTTATCTCCATCTTTCCATTAAGGAGAAGACATTCAGTGTGTCCTCCTGCGCAATGCAGCGCTGACCTCCTATCGGTTATGCCACTTCCTGGCCTCAGATAGTTTCTTTAGTATCAAGCAGTTTCTTTTTTTAAATTAAGCTCTTCTTTATGGGCTTACGTTTCATGCTTAATTTCTAAGTAGATTATCTGTTTCAAAAGTAATGTCTTCATACATGAAAATTTTCAAATATTATATATACATAATAAATTAGTTTGCTGCTATTCCTAGGTTGGCTACATGTACATAACTTTCTATAACTCAGGAGAATTCAGAGGGTTTTTGATTATCTGGAAGAGTTTTAGTTCTAGTATTATTCAGACTCTTTTTGGAACTTATCTCTCACTGTAAGTTAGTTCAGAAAGTACATAGTGGCTATTTCCATCAGTATATTTTTATATTGCATATAGTTTCTGGTGGATAAAAGGTAATTATAAGGTTCAGTAGTATATAATAAGTTTAATATTTTGTTGTTTAGTAGGACACATTTAATAGGATGAAGCAGCTGATTGATTTTTTAAATTGAATTTAATTTTTTTTTTGACAGGCAGAGTTAGAGAGAGAGACAGAGAGAAAGGTCTTCCTTTTCCATTGGTTCACCCCCGCAAATGGCCTCTATGGCTGGCGCGCAGTGCTGATCCGAAGCCAGGAGCCAGGTACTTCCTCCTGGTCCCCCATGCGGGTGCAGGGCCCAAGCACCTGGGCCATCCTCCACTGCCTTCCCGGGCCACAGCAGAGAGCTGGACTGGAAGAGGAGCAACCGGGACAGAATCCAGCGCCCCAGCTGGGACTAGAACCCAGATTGCCAGCACTGCAGGCGGAGGATTAGCCTAGTGAGCTGAGGCGCCGGCGGCTGATTGATTTAACATACAATTATCAGAAGAAAGCCAAGAATTTATTGTAATTTTATGTGGGAGAGTCTTCATCTATGAAATTCAGATGGAGAATTAAGATAGTTTACTGATAATAGCAACTTTCAATTTACCATACATTTAAATTTTTATGAATTTATTTAGAAGTCAGAGACAGATATTGAGGGACACGTAGTGAGACACAGATTGAAGGAAGGGAGGGAGAGAGACAGGGAAAGTATGAATGAATCAGACACATCCTCTGGTTCATTCCTCGAATGCCCACGATACTTAGGTCTGGGGCTGAGGCCGGGACCTGGAGCCGAGTTCAGGCCAGGTCTCGAATGTGTGTGATAGGGACCCAGCCACCTGAGCGATCACCTGCTATCTCCCAGGGTCTGCATTTGTGCAAGCTTGAATTGGGAGCTACACTGAGACTCAGACCCAAGGCCTCCAACATGAGATATGGGTGTCGTGTGTGGCATCCAAACGGCTAAGCCAAACATCTGCCCCCATCACCCTAAATTTATATCCATATTTTTGATCACTAAGCAATACAGACAAAGATGATTCTTTCAGCACCGTAATGTCTGAGTGTGGTGACCATTGCACTTCTGTGCTGAGAATCAGTCTCAGGCTCACCACGGGTGGGGTATGAGGACCTATGTGCATGTGCTTAGTGATCATTCAGCATAGTTATGATTGTTGTTATCAAGGCTTGTTTCTGCACACTCAACTGAACTTTTAGTTTCCTATCTGCAAATGAGGAATAACACTTCACTCATAGGTCTGGTGTGAAGATTAAATAACACATATGAAGGTTTGAGGATAGTGCTTAGTCCATGGAAAACAGTCAGAACAATAATGACAACTTCCAATAATGTGCATCATTAGGGCAATGTAACTCCTTGATTTCAAATTTTGGAAAACAGTATAAATTGTTTTGTGTTTTCACAGGATATTAACTTGAGTGCTTATTTAAGCATATTAGCCTTTCAGAATGTTTAATGTTAATTACTGTAGTTGTAGACAATTCTTTTTCATTTTAAACATCTTATATTAATTCATGACACTCTGATTTAAATTCCTAAATTAATAATGATGCTTATTATAATGATGATGTCATGATACCGTGATATCACCAAGAACATAAGCTGAAAGTAGTTCTGAACTAAGCTGAACCCCAGAAACATTAAGGCCGCCTCACTGAGTATCTCAGCTACGCATGAACAATTAAGAAATGAAATCACTAGCTATAACTGAAGAAATCATGTTTGGGTATAGCAGGTTTCCACAGGAAACCCAAGAAGGTGAATGCAAGGCAACCCTGAATAATAAAATAGTCTGCATTACCTCTTTAGCATCTTTTTTTTAATTTATTTTTTGACAGGCAGAGTGGACAGTGAGAGAGAGACAGAGAGAAAGGTCTTCCTTTGCCATTGGTTCACCCTCCAATGGCCGCGGCAGCCGGCGCGCTGCAGCCGGCACACCACGTTGATCCGATGGCAGGAGCCAGGTGCTTTTCCTGGTCTCCCATGGGGTGCAGGGCCCAAGCACTTGGGCCATCCTCCACTGCACTCCCTGGCCACAGCAGAGAGCTGGCCTGGAAGAGGGGCAACCGGGACAGAATCCGGCGCCCCGACCAGGACTAGAACCCGGTGTGCCAGCGCTGCAAGGCAGAGGATTAGCCTAGTGAGCCGCTGTGCCGGCCCCTCTTTAGCATCTTAAGAGATAATGACAGTTGAGCTCTGAAGTGTGTTTTCCAGAAACTACATAGAAATACAGCACTATTCTTCAAAATTTCACTTAAGTGAAGCTCTTTTAAGGCCTTTTTATTCTATGGTAATTAATGAACCTTAAATAACCTGTATTCAAATATCTTAGTAGATAATATTCTATTCTTATTGCTATTTTAAGCTTTAGTTTATTTATTTGAAAGGCAGAGCAACTGAGAGAGAGAGAGAGAGAGAGAGAGAGAGAGAATGAATCCTGCACCCACGCATTCACTCCCTAGATCTCTAAATGGTCATGAGAACAAGGCCTGAGCCAAGGTGAAGCCAGAAACAAGGGTCTCCGTCCAGGTCTCTGATGTGGGCGGCAGGGGCCCTAGTATATGGGCCATCTTCTGTTGCCTTCACAGGCACAGTATCGGGAAGCTGCATAGGGAGCGGAGCAGCCAAGCAGCCAGGACTGAAGCCTCCCTCCAGCAGGGGGTGCCAGTGTCACAGGCAGCTGCCTGACCTGATGTGCTGCTGCACGGGCCTCCATTTTCATTCTTACAAAGCTGGACTGTATCAGCCATTAGCACATATGCACTCCAGTGACTGTGGTGACGAGGTCTCAGGGTTGACTGAGTGTACTGTATCTGTGGGGACGAGAGGATCTTAGGAATTGCTCAAGTCTATCATGGCATGTTCCTGGGGAAGATGTCCAAATTCAGTAGTGTTGTGCGTGGGGCTGGTTAGCTTCCTGTCCCACACGTCGTCATCTGCCACAACAAGGCAGCTTCCAAGCTGCAGCCTTCACGTTCTTGTGTTTGTTTTTTTCTATTATTTGCGCCCAGTTTGCTGCACTCAGCAGGACCACCGCCTCCATTTTATGCCTCTAGAGTCCTGACACTATCCTCATGTTAATGAACAGTGATATAATCACCTGCTAATCTTTATGTTGCTTAATTAAATCATGTGTACAAATTTGAACACTTTAGCTTGGCTTCATATGACTGCTTCTCCCCCATAACCAAAATCTGCTCTGAACTCTTGTCATCATTTAACATGTCCCATTTGGATTTCTTGGACTAGTGAATTTGCAGTGTTTCCCAGCTTCTTCCTCTTCTTTATTGAGACTTTCTGTTCATTTATTGAAATAGTTCAGCAGTTGCTCCTTTTATAGTAAGTGGTCTTTAAGTGCATGCACAGAAAAACCAGCCCTTGGCAGAGTTCAGCAGGAAGGAAATGACTGTAGAAACTTCACAAGATCAAAGGAATAGCTAACGTTGCTGGTGCTATACACAGTCCAGCTACAAACTCCTGAGCGGAATCTGACTGGTGGAACTTAGGTCAGATGCTCGCTTTATGTCTAAGGTGGTTTCATCTCTATCCCTGGAGTGGAGGCACTGACCCGAGGAGCAACGTCCCGAAGGGGAGGAAGGATGCTACAACGAGGGGGAAAGGCTGCTGGGAGATCGCTCCGTCCCTATGGAAAACGCTCTGCTTCTGGCCCAGTCCTCTTTGTCTCTCCATTCTCTAACCCACTGGGGGTGAGCGTACATTTTCAGGTGGGGGCAGACATCTCGCCTACTAGTTAGGGTGCTGGTAAAGACCCTGATGTGCCATCTCAGAGCGTGTGGGTCCTGGAACAGGCTCCAGCCCCTGAGCAGCTCCAGCTGATCCAGATCCTGGCAGGCAGTGGTGAAGGCTAGTTGGCTTCCTTAGGGGAGCCTGGGTTGAGTTCTCAACTCCTGGCTTTCCCTTGGCTCAGGCCCTGTTACTGTGGGCATTTAGGAAGTGCACCAGCGGATGGGAGCTCTGTCTGTCTGTCTCTCTGCCTGTCAACAAATGAAAACAAATAAATTTTAAAAATCTTCAGACTAATTTTAGTTTTATAAAGTAAATGTTTTTGATCTTTTCTGCTGTTTTCACTTAATGATATGTGTTTCTTTTTTTTTTTTTTTTTTGATAAGCAAGTCACTCACCACTCTTACAGTATTAAAACTGTGTGTGTTCTTATACTTTGGTCATAGTAACTGTGATTTTATGACCTAATAATGTTATTAAGAAATAAAATGTTTTAGTAAAGTAGAGGGATATTTGTGTTTGGGGGAAGATAAATAATATCAAGAAGATTTATTCTTTTTTCCTCTCAGAATATGTGCAAATGTCTTTATTAAACTAGCTTGTACAATTAATTCAGAATATTTAGGCCATAATAAATACATTCATTCTATTCATCTCACCTTTTCTTTTTTAAAAGTTTAATTATTTTTATTTGAGTAGAGTACTGCTTCAATAATTAAGTGGTGGGGTAAACATATAGCTTAGTGATTTCTCTGCCAGTGAGAAATTCTGTACCCACATTGAGGTACCTGGCTTTGATTCCCTGCATATTCTCTCTCTCTCTCTCTCTCTCTCTCTCTCTCTCTCTTTCTTTCTTTCTCTCCCTCTTTCTTCCTCCCTCTGTCACTCCGCCTTTCAAATAAATAATTGCATCTTTAAAAAAAAAGAGCTAGCCCCTACCAAAACTATTAAACTATTTAGGTACAAATCATAAATCCAATTATTTCAGCTAAACAAAGCTGATGGGCTTCTATAACATACACTACCAAAAACTCACAGATGCATTTCTAAAGAGCATCCTTGTCTCATTTTTTGTTAATACATTTCATTATGTTGGCCAACGGTCAATACATTGAAATAAACAACCAGTCATAGCAGACCAGTAAGATTAATCTGTGCTTGCAGCCAAGAAACAAAGCCAATGATCAAGAAATAAATTTAACACAGGCCATGTGAACAAAATATGGTTATCTGAACTGAGTAAAAATGTTCATATTGCTCAGAGATTAAGAATAACATGCATTAAAAACAAAAAAGGTGATCAGAATTAAGTAGAAATGAAATGAGATTGGGTGTATATGAAAAGGATTTAACCAGAGAACCAAAAAATTAATCAATGTCTCTGCCTCTCTTTGTCATCCTACCCAATTTCTTTCTATATACTTAGATAAACAGCATTATTAAATCACACTAAAATAAAAAATAAGAATTTTAGTGAATGTGTAAAACAGAATAAAAATAAGCAAGCTCTACGAAATGATGTGATATTGGAGCACAGAAGGCACAGGCCGCGAGGTCAAGAGGAAACCAAACACAAGGACCTATGTCAAGTTGAGGGGATGAATGACTCAATGAGTGTGTCACATGTGTTCTGCAGGTTGAACATGAATGGAAACTGCAAAATAGTTGATAATATCTGAATGTTAAAAGTAGCACATAAAATATATGTACAACGAGTGTAATAGAGGATTAAAAAATCCATTCTTACATTTATTAAATGTAAAATAATGGGGAAATACAGAGGCTAAAATTCACAAGCATGCCAGAGGGAGGGAAAGACGATGTGGCTTGCTGCCTGTAGCATTCTATATGTCATAAATATAGAAGAAAACAGAGTCCTCTTTTTAAAATTAATGGGAAGCAAATTACCACCCAAAGTTAAACACTCATTTAAATTATAATCTGAGAGCATGGGAAATAATTACAGATCCACGAAGAGATTTTTTCACCCTCCGATCTCTTCTGAAACAACTACTAAAAGGTATACTTGGAAAGAAAATAAAATAAAATCTAAGGATAGAGTAAAATGCAAAGAAAAGTGATGAATTTGGGTAAATTACTGAAATTGGTCAAATATGTTGGGGAATTTATGACTCTAAAAATATGAAGAGAGAGATGGAATCTATATGCCTAATGTTTTGAACCTAACAAGTCAGAAACACAATGCATTTGCTGTCTGTAGGTAGCAGTTGGTAAGTAATTAAAGACTGCTAAGATCCAGATGTTTGGGAGAATCGATGGTGAAAGCATACTCTTTTCTTTGTATAAAGAATTAACTCAGTCTGTAAAATGTGCCATTGTCAGTGATAATGCACCATCTATGATCTGGCGCTTCGTGGCTGCACTTTGCCCAGTTGATTGTTTCTATGCAGTTTTCCCTAGAACCAGAACTTCAGACTTTGCATGGCTTCCTAGATGAAAATTTAAATTTCTTACTCTCCTTGGAAGCTAGTGTAGCCATATGACTAAGCTCTGGCCAAATGGAATGACATGGAAATGTCACATTTATCCTTTGGCAATTGTATATAACCAGAACTCAAGAGTTCCTAATGGACCATAAATAGTAAGCCAGTTGCCAAGAATGGCAGAACAAGATAAGGGTGGCCTGAGGCTGCGACACCATATAGCCTCATTCTTTTCCCAGACAGCTTAAATTTGCATTTTATGTAAGGTTACAATAATCTTGTTAAAACCAAATTATTTCTGTTTCTATCATACATAAGTAGACTTATTCTTGAGAGATACAAATCGTTAGTCAATTAAAAAATTTAAAAGGAGTGGGATGAAGAGAACATTACCACTCAATAGCATGTAGCAAAAGAGAGAAATAAACGCCTGGTAGATAAAACAGAACATAGGAAGACAAAGAGTTCAAGCACGTGGGGATCAGAAGAAGTATAAACATATTTGTTGAAAACAAATCTAGATAATTTTTTAAAACCAAAGATCTAAAACAACACATCATTTTGATAATAGATAAATGATATTTACCAGTAACAAGACAAAGAACAGACATTATCTAATGACGAAAGGTGCTCTTTTCCAAGAAACGTCAAGTGTCGTGAGGTTGCACGCACCGAACTACGTAATCTTTGTTCCACCATGCAAACATAGACAGAGTTCATGAGAAAATGTATAACAACTGCAAGCATGATGTGGAAACAACCCATTGCAATCAGAAACACTGCAGAGCAAGTAGATGATGTTCCAACTTGTGAACAATAGGAAGAAGTTGTTCAGAATGGGGTGGGTTACATAAGTAGGAAACCTGGCCTTTTCCTAGGGAGTTGGTGAAGACTTCCTTGATGAATGACATTTCAAAAAATATGTCGAGAATAACTAGGAATTAATCAAGGTGAGGGGGTGGACAAAGCCAAGGCAGAGGAACGTGAATGATTTGATTAGAGACAGAGGAGAAAAATTACATGATTGAAGGCTGGGAAATTCCGCACAAATCATATCATATAAACTCTTCTCTGATCCTCTCCAGTTTACCTCAAAATGTCATATTTGAGAAAAGAAAATATCTTCAGCTCAAAAGTAAAAGCCAGGAAATTTGAGAAAGAAGGCAAATGCAGGGACTTACTTTTCAATCAATGCTATATACTTTTTTTTTTTTTTTTTTTTTTTTTTTTTTTTTGGACAGGCAGAGCTAGACAGTGAGAGAAAGAGAGAAAGAGAGAAAGGTCTTCCTTCCGTTGGTTCACCCCCCAGTGGCCACTACAGCTGGCGCTGTGCTGATCCGAAGCCAGGAGCCAGGTGCTTCTCCTGGTCTCCCATGCGGGTGCAGGGCCCAAGCACCTGGGCCATCCTCCACTGCACTCCCGGGCCACAGCAGAGAGCTGGCCTGGAAGAGGAGCAGCCAGGACAGAACTGGCACCCCAACCAGGAGTAGAACCTGGAGTACTGGTGCCGCAGCCGGGGGATTAGCCTAGTGAGCTTTGGGGCCGGCCAATGCTGTATACTTTCAAATAAAACAGGATTAAATTTAACTGCATGATGAATGATGTTCAAAATGTATACAATGTTTAGATGCAAAATAGTATATTATAATCAGCTATCGCCATTCACTTTTAGAGAAATTCTTGCATTTTAGTCCTTTCCTTTATTTTTAGTAATAACAAACAGTAGATTTTGGAATTTCACGATTTGCCACTAATGATACTAAAGTGTGCTTAGTGCTATTATCAGAATTATTCAGAGACCATGTCTAAATTTTTTTTAAGATTTATTTTATTTACTTGAAAGGCAGAGTGACAGAGAGTGGGAGACACAGAAAGATAGGGAAAAACAGGAGGGAGAATGATCTTCAATCTACTGTGTCGCTCCCCCTCTTCGTGGAGGAACGACACAGGACCCTGCACTGTTCTTTTGTCTGCTCGGCCCTCCCCGGGTTTGCTGCTGGTTCTTCCCGGGTTGGCTACCGACCCTTCCACCTCCGTAGAAGGGCGGTTCCCCCTGCCACTTTCCCCACTTCCGCGGGGGAGCGGCACACCGCTGGCCGGCTCTCTCGGGGGCTGCTCAGGTGTTCCTTCAGATAGATGTTCCTGGTGCATGTTATCTCTCTCCTCCTTTATAGTCCTCTTCCACCAATCCCAACTCTGCTACCCACACGCCGAGTACGCTGCTCTCCTCCAATCAGGAGCAGGTCCTGCTGTTTATTGGTTGAACTGGAGGCAGCTGTGTAGAAGCTGTTTCCTCCTCTCCCAGCGCCATATTGTGGGAGAGCAGATGCATAGAATAAGTCTTAATTCCAGTAACAGTCTAGTCCGAGTTGCTCCCCACACTACTGGTTCACTCCCCAGATGGCTGCGTTGGCAGAAGCTGGCTGGATGGAAGCCAAGAGCGAGGAGCTTCTTCTGAGTCTCCCATGAGGGTGGCAGGGGCCCAAGTACCCAGGGCTTTTTCCACTGCTTTCCCAAACACATTAGCAGGAAGCTGGAATAGAAATGGAGCAACCAAGACTCAAGCTGGTATTCTAATATGGGATGCAGGTGTTGCAAACAGCAGCTTAACCCACTGTGCCACAACACAGGTCTCCAAACGTTTGTATGTAACAAAGGAATCACTCCAACATCAACTTTTGTGTCTCAGAGAGATTCCACTAGGCAGGGTCTTTCCAGAGGTTTTTCCTTGTTACTATCTTAAAGAATTTTTTTTAGAGATTGTATAATATTCTTTAGTACCGTTGCCTGACCATCTGTTTGTTGCTGGGGGTTGGGAAGTATGGTGTGGTGTGGTGTGGTTAGTGACCTGACATATACGACAGGTAAGATATTCCAGCATTTTCACTGAATTGCATGAGTTCACATGGGAGGATTATCCTCACTGTTCCTTCCTTCCCCGTGTCCTGTGACTACTTAACCTTAACGTAGCACCACACACCTTCAGCATCATTTGGTTACGTATGTTGATTATGTATGTATGTTCTTACACTTTGAGTATAAGAAAGAATGAAGAGGCTAACTATATTTTAAAAACACGAGCTTCGGTGAGATGTACATTTTGGGTGTACAGCTTTGGAATAATGTGCTCTTGGTCAGCAGTTCCTGGCGATATGACTGTTGCGAAAGGCTGTACTTCTGCCTTTGGTTGTCACAGTTCTAAGAATCACACGTGCAAGAGGAAACCCTTGCATGATCAAGTAAGTAAGTTTCTGTCAATGCTAATATTAATTATTTCATTAATTGATTTGTATCTCTGTGTGTATATATATACATATATATGTCATGTGAACAGATAAATATCAGTTCTAAAGTAAACCTGCCATTGCTTTAAGCTTCAAAAAGGCCTTGCCCACGTATTAATATATTCAGGGCTACAGATGTAGTGGATTTTCACCTTTTGGCTTGCGATTCTGTCAGCCTTGCGATGTCTGTTGTCATTGATGTACAGTTATGGTAGCTTGGCTCACTGGCTAATGGGGAAATTTGAAGCTTGAAGCCCGGGTGAAACCTTCTGGAAATGGGCAGGGTTACCTAAGGGGGTGAAGAATTTTCCACACCAGTCATAAATGAGTGAGTGATCACTGAACACAAGATGGAAAAATGTGGGCTAATTTAGCCAGAGGATAAAAAGGAATTTTGAAATCTGTTATCTACTCACACCACGTCCACTCCTAGAGGACCGTCCACATAGCTTTCCTCCCACCCTGTTATCCCCCATCATCCAGCCTTGTGCTTTCCTAGGCCCTAATCAGCCCCCAGGTAGATTTTTATGACATAGACATCAGTCTAGGAAAGTAAGAATTTGTAATTCTGCCATGAAAGAATAAGTACAAGTTCAAGCATTTAAGAGGCAAAAATGATAAAATATAGTTTTATAAATACAAGTTTTTTTTTTAAAAAATGCATAATATACTATTAGATGGATTGTTAAGACACAGCTAATTGCATCTGTTCAAATCCAACTGAAGAACATTTTCATATCCATTTTTTATGTCTTGCCTATTGATGATCTCAAAGCTTGTTCCTTGACATGTACTTGTTGTGTCACAAGGAGCTTTCAGGGCATTTAATACATACTTTAACAGGAAGAAATGAGTAAAATTTTTAATTCATAACATTGCATGTTATTTAATTCTGATGCTTTTGCACGATTAAAGCTCCTTTTTTACCTGGAAGTAAAAAGAATGCCTTTGGAAATAATTTAAACAGTGAATGTTAAAGTGATACTTTTGATAGCTTATTTTTAACTTTTCTCTCTTTTTTTAAGAAACATTTCATTTTCATTTGGAATTTTTCAGAAAGCAGCATACTGGTAGGTATAGGTGCCTCGGCCCTTTGCTAGGCTTCCATCGTCTTTGTCTCTCAGGACACATTTTCAAGCAAGTGGCTTGTTTGTGCAGGGTCAGGAATAGCATGCCAGCCCCAGAGTCTAGTGCCATCTACTTCTTCAACCAGTAAGTAGGAGTAGGTAATGAAAGGGATTTTAGTGGGAATTATGCACAAAGGTGTGTACAAGGGGCCCCTCAAGGATAGGTGAGGCACCCACCCGGGGTCTAGCAGCGAAGAAAGTTGTCACACCTTGTGTCTTAAGAGACATGGGGGACCCAGTGTAAATTGTAACCATGGGACAGTCTCAATCCCGTAGCCGTGATCAGAGACTTGCAGAATGGAGTCTCCAGGAGAGAAAAGGTAGACACATATTTTGACTTCTTTCTTCCAGTCCCTTTCGAGAGGGGAAGGAATCTAAGATGATACATTTCAAAAACCTCTGACTGATAGCACAGAGCAAGACAGAGATGGCCTGTGTGTGCAGAGAACGTCCAGCCCAACCTGCTGCCTTTCCCTCTCATCGAAGAGTCTTACCTTTTCTCTTGCTCTTTTCTCCAGATGTGAAAATTACTAAGTCCTGGGGACCCCATCACATCACTGGGAGAGACTGCCAATTTCGTCACCCTCCTTACAGAACCAAACACAGAATATTATCCACCACCAGTTCTCTTCATGTATGGTAGAGGAGGAAAATGGAGAATAGGGAGAGGAGGAGGGGAGAGGGGGAGGAGAGGGAGAAAGAAGAAAGGGAGAGAGGAGGGGAGGGAAGAGAGGGAGAGGGAGGACAGGGAGAGAGAGGAGAGGGAAAAGAAATGATCGTGGAACCATTGCTACCAAAAAGCTCTGCTCTGTCAAGAAGACTGCATAGTTAGCCGTAGCCCCCTATTTCCACGTCCATTCCTGCCCCCTCCACTCTCCTGAGTGCTCGCCCACGACTTCTGGTGTGTCTGATTACTCCTTCCTTCTTTAACCTCGTGTGATGCTGCACATACTAATTCCCGAAGGTTCTCAATGATGTCACCACCTTCATTTGGTGGTGGCAGGAGCCAACTGAGCAGCATGTCAGATAATGCAGCCTGGAAGACCACCCAAATGGCTCCTCTGGTTTCCAGCCCCAGTCCTCATGGCCGTGATGTTGTGAGAGGCCGTCTGGGCAGAAGCATCCGGGATTCCAAGGGGCCGAATAGTTCCCCTGAAGCAGTCTCATGTTGGAAGCTCTGCAAGGACCTCTGGTCTTGGCAGTTTGGGCCTTGTGAGGCGAAGGGAACACCATTGGTTAGTATGGGCTGAATGGAGAACTGCTTAGCGAGTTCTGTGTCTCTGTACATGTCACCACGGTTACAGCACACGAGGACTTGCTGAACAAAAACTAGGAAGACAGGAGGGAAATCCTTGGAGGACTAGGTAAAGAGCTACCAACGTCAGGGGACTGAGAACTCTCAGTGGCACTTAGCAGAACAAGATTATCTGCTCATTCTGTGTCACAATATTCCTCCCACTGAACTCCTGTCCAAATCATCCAGTCTTACTCTTTCCAGATCAGCAAGCCCGTATACGCCCACCGCCCACGATGTAGAGTCCGCCCGTCACTCAGGACGTAGCTCCCCTCCCACACAGTGGCTGATGGTGTGTAATAATGGAATGAGTCTACGTGTTAGAAACTGCCCCATGTATAATGAGCCAGCTGTGCCTGGTTGTTATTGATTGTCCCTGATCAGGCCCTGGAGACAAGTGGAAGAATAGACAAGTCGAGAATAATTGACAGCAAAAGAGGGTATGGTTTCACATGAAAACGCTAGGTTTTTGGACTTTTATGGATTGGATTGTAAGGTTCAAGTACCAGGCTGTGTGCGTCTCAGCTTAGATCTGTTGTCAGAGCTTTCCTTCGCTCCCTGCCCTACTTAGAAATTCAGTGCCGTGAGTTACACAGTAGGGGGGTCGGGGCAGCCCATCCCAATGAGGTGGGGCTGTCATACTGCTCTCCACACTGACAGGCTCCTGGAAGCTTTACCAGTGTGACAAGCCTGACAGTGTGTGCAATGTTTATCTCCTATTGTTGATAAGTAAATGAATTACTGAGTTGTAGAAGAATATCACGGTAGTCCAGGTATTGTTCTTATTAGTTTTATTATTAAAGATAAAGCCTAATTATAGGATAAGTAGGGTCCAAGGGACTTAAACAGTTAAAATGTCCATTTTAATGATTGTGACATTGAGAAAGATGTAGGTATGACCGTGCCTGGTTGTTTGGATGCTCTGTGGGTTCCTGTGTGCCATAGTTATCTTGTTTGGGTTGCTGTTTGGTGCCCCCTGGTGGTGACAGTGTCAACACTGGATTGGACCCATCTGGATCATCTGTCACTGCCTGGGCATTGACTCTTCTTACTCCACCATTTCTTCCCACTCTATCAGACTGATTTTGGAGCATTCTTCCTTTATAGTTGTTTTGCTTGTATTAGTGGTTAATAGTCAAGTGTGTGCAGGGCTGCGGGGAACCTGTGCTCTGGTCACTGGGGCAGAGGCCTGGCCACACACAGCTCTGGCCTCTCCCCTGTGTGCATCTTGGAGGCCCACTATCTCACTGAAATGGAAGTCTTGGAGTGAGTGGCTATTGTAGGCTAAGTCTGAAATTGTTCAACGTTGCATTCTTTATACTCTACCAATTGGAACTGAGCCACAGGATTGCAACTCTTTAGTAAAGGAGGCCAGAGAATGTGACTAGATGATGTTTTCAGGTAAAGAAGAAATGGCATTGGGTAACTGCCAGTACATCCCTGGTGTGTGTATGTCCATAGTGTGCAAATAAATGCCTTTGTGTCTACAGGTACAAAGATTGGAGAAAATATGATTTGTGGTTTAATATTTTTCCATTCAAAAGTTTAGAATAAAAAATGCAAATATTTTAAAATAGAAAACTGTACATTGGAGTATCAAGGGAACAGCAAGTACACAAGCTATTTTGTTTATCATATATTATGTAAATATAATTTTATACACTTAATGTTCTTATAAATTCATGATTATATAATGTGTATAATAGATATGATATACCTATATATTTATGTGCCTGTTAGTAACTACAATAAGTGGAAAAAACACAGAAACCAGTCAGTTTGCATCATTTTGCCAGAATCCTGAAACTTGTTTGCAACAGGAGTCAGGTTCATCTCTTCTTTTGGAACAGAGGTCTCAGTAGAGGCCTGCAATGTCAGAGGCAATGAAATGGGTGTCAGAGACCCGGGGATTTGAAAGCCTAAAGCAAAACGCAAGCCTACGTACTTGGACAGTGCACAGAGATTGTGAAATTGCCTTTACCAGCCTTCACTCTTAAGTTTTTTTTTTAAAGATTTATTTATGTATTTGAAAGAGTTACACAGAGAGAGAAGGAGAGGCAGAGAGAGGGAGGACTTCCATCCGCTGGTTCACTCCCCACATGGCCGCAATGGCAGGAGCTACGCTGATCCAAAGTAAGGAGCCAGGAACGTCCTCCGAGTCTTTCCATGTGGGTGCAGGGGCCCAAGGACTTGGGCCATCTTCTACTGCTTTCCCAGGCCACAGCAGAGAGCTGTATCAGAAGAGGAACAGCCGGGATTCGAACCGGCACCCATAAGGGATGCCGGCACTGAGGCGGCGCCTTTACCCACTACGCTACAGCATTGGCCCCCACTCTACCTTTTAAAAGAGAAGTAATCAGTGATGAAGGCCAATTAGGGAGAGTTGGCCTTCCTTGTAGAGGGTCTGTGCGTGCTGTGGTGACCGTCCTCTTCTCTCCACACTTGGTGGTGGAAGGAAGGAGAGCTGTTCTCTGTCATTTCGGTGAGTTTCCTGGTGGACCCTTTATCCTCAGTGACACGAGGACTTGCATTGCTGTAGGGCTGCCTGTCCTAAGGATAAATGCCCACAGAAATTTCTGCCTCTGGGTCTAGCAAGGTAAAACTGAGGTGTCTCCACTGAGCTGGAACAGACCTTCCATCGAAGTTCAGGTTCATGCCTGCATTGACTGGGCACTCTGCTGGCAGGAGTTAGCATAGACAGCTGGGGAGGAGAGAGAGGATCCCAGATGAGAGGTGGATGATGGGAGGCAGATTCTCAGAGGAGGATGGGCAGCCCAGAGTGGACATCCACGGGGAACCCGGCACGTGTGGAGAGGTGCAGATGAGTCTGTTCTGCAGGACAATGTCCACAAGAACCACTGTGGTACTGAAGGCCTGGCATCCTGCTCCACTATTTTTTTTTCTTTTAGGCCAATGGCTCTAGAAATGATGACGAATAATGAGTGAGTACAGGATGAGAGGGAGAAGACACAAGCTTTCCTTTTCCTACTCCAGAAATCCAAAATTGAAGCAGGACCTCTGCTGGAGAATGAGTGTAAAATATGGACGTTCTAAGTTGCAGAATAATTAAACTGCGCTGAGTGGGTAATTCATGTAAAAATAGTTAAAGTTACTCTTTGAATTTTTACTTGAAAATGGGAAATATTAGCCTTAAGGAACAAATTTAACATTGCAGAGACCCTGAGAATTGAGTGAAGCATCAAGTTTTTCCTTGCACTCTATCCAAGATCATTCAGTATGCAAGTTACATATTGGTATCAGCAGAAGAAGGTGAACTGGACTGTGTGGGAAAAGTGCAGTCTTGTCAGTTAGTCTATACATTTGTTTACTTCCCAAGTCTCCCAAAAATAAAAATCTCCTTATGAGTTCCTTAATGACATAACAATAGCAACTGTACAATCTAGTTTATAGTTTAATTCCATGATCAGATACTAATTGAATAAAATAATTTGATTTAAAATTATTTGGGTCGGGGCAGGCGCCGTGGATCACTTGGTTAATCCTCCGCCTGTGTGCCGGCATCCCATATGGGCGCCGGGTTCTGGTCCTGGTTGCTCCTGTTCCAGTCCAGCTCTCTGCTGTGGCCTGGGAAGGCAATGGAGGATGGCCCAAGTGCTTGGGCCCCTGCACCCGCATGGGAGAATAGGAGGAAGCATCTGGCTCTTGGCTTCGGATCAGCACAGCGCCAGCCGTAGTAGCCATTTGGGGAGTTAACCAACGAAAGGAAGACCTTTCTCTCTGTCTCTCTCTGTCTAACTCTACTTGTCAAATAAATTTAAAAATTATTTGGGTGTTAAAGCTTTCAGCTACCTCTTGATTCATTTTTTCTGAGATGGTGGTAGATTGGGCATATGGGAAGGAGAAGGGTGAACTTAGCTCTGTTGGCTACAGGCTGCTAATACCTAACATGGCCCCTATGTATCCCACTGACCCCACTCTTCAGCTCTGGGGACAGAGTCACCTCACCGTGCAGTTTGGATCTCATGACAAGTGGGGTGATTCTTAAGCTGGTGATTGTGCTGCGTAGGAACTAGGGGTGGCCCTCAGGGTCCAAGCAGAGGGCGCCTTCTGACTGGGCAGCTGTCCTACCAACACCGCTTTGATGTCTCAGTGTGGGATGTTATGGGTCAGTCTGTGTGGTGGCGTCTTTGTTCCCAGTGTCCTCTGTTTTGAAGCCCAAAGGAAGAGAAATAAGGAACTGCATTTAATTTCTTTGCTATCTGACGCTTCTTTTTTTCTCTCATTCTTTTTTTTTTTTTTGGACAGGCAGAGTGGACAGTGAGAGAGAGAGACAGAGAGAAAGGTCTTCCTTTGCCGTTGGTTCACCCTCCAATGGCCGGCGCGGCCGGCGCACCGTGCTGATCCGAAGGCAGGAGCCAGGTGCTTCTCCTGGTCTCCCATGGGGTGTAGGGCCCAAGCACTTGGGCCATCCTCCACTGCACTCCTGGGCCAGAGCACAGAGCTGGCCTGGAAGAGGGGCAACCGGGACAGAATCCAGCGCCCGACCTGGACTAGAACCCAGTGTGCCGGCGCCGCAAGGCGGAGGATTAGCCTACTGAGCTGCGGTGCCGGCCTCATTCACTTTTTTAAAAATGTTTATTTATTTATTTGAAAGAGTTACACAGTGAGAGAAAGAGAGGCAGAGAGAGAGAGAGAGAAAGAGAGAGGTCTTCCATCCACTGGTTCACTCCCCAATTGGCTGCAAGGCCGGAGCTGTGCCATTCAGGAGCCAGGAGCTTCTTCATGGTCTCCCAGGTGGGTGCAGGGACCCAAGGACTTGGGACATTCTCCACTGCTTTCCCAGGCCATAGCAGAGAGCTGGATTGGAAGTGGAGCAGCCAGGACTCGAACCAGCGCCTATATGGGATGCTGGCATCACAGGTGGTGGCTTACCCACTGCGCCATAGTGCCAGCCCCCTCCCCTCATTCACTTTCTGGCAGAAAAATGACTATACTTTTGTTCTTCTCTGTTTCATATCTTTTTTCTACTATGTGTTAGACTGAAGGAGATGTATTCCATATCATAGTTTACTGCTAGTAACTTAGTCTCCCAGACTTGTTGTTGGTGCTTTAAATTAGGTCAGTAATGGAGAAATTTGAATCTGGAAGAAAACTTCTTTCATGTCTTACCTCTCAAAATAGGTGAATTTCACGATTTCAAAACTGAAAATGTTCTGGTTCCTTCTTGTGCCTAAGTGGCATATCTTGTCCCCCCCCCCCCCCAGGAAAATTATATACACGGTAGTAAAGATTTTGAGTTCCAAAAGGTGTAATGCAAATCAACAGTTTCCAAGTATTTTGTCTGTTATGTAAGTTTTAAAGTTGCCTGATGATGTACAGCAGTATAGTGTCCTTTGTTCTTTAGCCTGATTTCCCACTTGATAAATCTTGATTTAAGGATTTCATGTTTCAGCTTGGCTGTGACATTGTATCTTTCTACTTATGTTCTTTTTATTCCCTAATATCATAGTCAGAAATTTAAATTTATAATATTTGCTATCAAGTGGTACTTCCACAGTTAGCATCTTAGCCATTTGACCTGCTGTGTCTGTGATTTTGGGTATCACCTGTATTGGGCTATAATGATTTAGTCAGCTCTAATTGGTTCCTATTAACATCCATTAACTATCCCAAGTAAGTGACTACAAATACTTTTTGAATACTTTGAATGTTTAACTATCTTAGTCTACAAAATTTCCCAGCATCTTTAATTATCTAAGTTGGCCACTTAGTGATTTTGGCTACCTAATATGGCCAACCATTGATTTGATAGATCGATGTGATGGGTTTAGCCCCTCGGTAAACAGCAATCAGAAAGTGTGCACTAGTACATAGTGCAGATTAAGACTGAGTGTCCAAAAAAATTGAGGTCATTTGATTTAGTTCTCTGAATAATGAGAGGCTTTAACCTAATCACGTCTAAGTAACTGACAGTCAATAAAAGCTTCATTTAACAACAGTCAGATCATTACTTCGCAAAGCACTGGTTCTATTAAGCAGTGACATTAGTTGGCCTTGACAAACTGAAGGCTATGAGAGATCCAGAACGCTCACTTCCATGCCAGGTGGACTGTGGGTTCTACTTTACTAACCGGTCTGTTAGTAACGCATTTGGAGTTCTGCACAGGCAAGATCTACCTCTTGAAAGAAGAAATATTTGAAAAACATTTAGAAAGCTTTCGTTCATAAAACATTTGCTGCATCCCATAAGGGCGCTGATTCTAGTCCCAGCTGCTCCACTTCCAATCCAGCTCCCCGCTGATGGCCTGGGAAAGCAGTAGAAGATCACCCAAGTGCTTGGGTCCCTGCATCCATGTGGGAGACTCGGAGGAAGCTCCTGGCTCCTGGCTTTGGATCGGCATAGCTCCAGCCATTGCAGCCATCTGGGGAGTGAACCAGCGCATGGATGACCGACCTCTCTGTCTGCCTCTGCCTCTGCCTCTCTGTATTTCTGCCTTTCAAATAAATAAATAAATCTTTTAAAAATATATATTTAGTTATGAATCTTAATACTTTGTATTAGTCAGTGTCATTGATTCTAAGTCTTTTTTTAGAGACTTGCTTTATGTATTTGAAAGAGAGAGGGCCGGCGCTGCAGCTCACTAGGCTAATCCTCCACCTTGCGGCGCCGGCACACCGGGTTCTAGACCCGGTCGGGGCGCCGGATTCTGTCCCGGTTGCCCCTTTTCCAGGCCAGCTCTCTGCTGTGGCCAGGGAGTGCAGTGGAGGATGGCCCAAGTGCTTGGGTCCTGCACCCCATGGGAGACCAGGATAAGCACCTGGCTCCTGGCTTCGGATCAGCGCGGTGCGCCAGCCGCAGTGCGCCGGCCGCGGCGGCCATTGGAGGGTGAACCAACGGCAAAGGAAGACCTTTCTCTCTGTCTCTCTCTCTCACTGTCCACTCTGCCTATCAAAAAATAAAAAAAAAATAAATTAAATTAAAAAAAGAAAGAGAGAGAGAGAGAGAGAACAAGAGAGAAGGATCTTCCATCTGCCGGTTCACTCCCCAAGTCACGTATTAATTGGGGCTTGAGCAGGCTGAAGCCAGGGTCCAGGGACTGCATCTGGGTTTCCAACATGAGTGGCAGCAGCACGGACACTTGGGCCAAGCCCTAACAGCAGCCTTTCCACCATTAGCAGGGAGCTGTGTCAGAAGCAGAGCGGATGGGGCCTGAAACATGCTTGACTGTGGGATGCTGGTGTTGGAGGTGGCTTTACCTGCTGTGCCCCAGCACTGGCCTCAGAGGTCTTAGTTTTAAATTCAGGAGTAAGTTTTAAAATCTGAGCATATGCTTTCTTTCCACTTTTATAATATTCATATCACAGTTAGAAACTAGTCTTTTGTGGACACTCCCAGTATGATTTCAGTTTTGGGAGATGAGATTTAGATCTCTATTCTCTTTAGCATCCTTAATTTTAAAGTAATTTTGTCTATCTGCAGTGATCAATGCTTCCCTTTTAGAAGAGCATCCTTCATTGATGGGGAAGAATTGATTTTTGGTATCTAATTTTAATGATAGGATTTGTCACACTACATTTTGGATTGCATGCTCTGCCGCTCTGAGGCAGTTGATGGAAAAGACCCTCAATATTGTCATTTTACAAAAGGAGATTTTTTTTAAAGGACAGTGCTTCAGAAAAAAAAAAGAACTTTTTTTTAATGGAAGTAGGATTTACATAGCATAAAATGGAACTTGTTTAAATGTACAGTTTGATAGATTTTGATGAGAGCGGATACCTGCTTTAACACCACCTCTATCAGTGCTCCTCCTACATTGCCAACCCTGCCCCACACTGTGGTTTTCATGTGTGTGTGTGTAACCATCTCATAGTAGCTTGCAAAGGAAATATATCTGTGCTTTTAGCATCCCTGTGTAAATCTGTTTGGTGATGAGCTTCATTGTTCTTTTAGAATGATTTAATGTGACAATGATTGTTTTTACTTTTAAATTAAAAAAAAAAAAACTCAAGAAACAGTTTATTTAGGAAGTAATGAGTTTAGAGTCAAAAGCTCGCCCTTCTGGGCAGCGATGCCGTGTCCTAATGCAGGGCTCGGAAAATGAGTGTGCCTCAGTGTGGGCCAGGGGTCCCCCCAGCGGGAGGTGGAAGAGCTCAGGGCGGGTCACCTCCCAGCACATTTTGCAAAGGGTTAATAGCTGTCACTAAAAGTCTAAATGATAATGACCACATATAACGCATTCTGTGCACCTGGACATAATCTAAGCACTTAACACACATACCTCCCAGGTAAGTTAAACCGCAGAGTTGTAGTTTGCCATTGTATGTGTTGGAATTAGTAGCTAAATTTCTTCAAATTACACCTCCCCCTTCTATCCTTTTAGAAACTTAATTGTCTTTAAAGAAGAACTCAAGGATGGTACAACTCTTGTGAGCTCTTAGACATAACTAACTTACGAGACATAGTAAATGGAGGTGATTCTTAAGAACAAGTTTTACTATTAAGTCTCACAATACAACTCTTTGGGGACAGAGGTTCTTCATGGGAGGTTAGCACACAGTGACTCTCGTTGTTTATTTAACAAATAACACTCTATGTATGATATCAGTGATCACCTGACATGAGCTGCCTTGGCTATGGAAGCCTTTTGAACCTACTAGCTCAACAAGGCCATAAGCAAAGTAGGAGTTCTCTTCTCCCTTCAGAGAAAAGTGCCTCCTTCATTGGCAGCCATTTTTTCCCACTGAGGTTTCACCCACAGGGGTCCTTTATGTAGGACTTTTTTTTTTTTTTTTTTTTTTTTTTGCCAGTGTCTTGGCTTTCCTTGCCTGAAATGCTCCTGGGCTTTCCAGCCAGACTGGAATGCTTTATGGACTGATTCTGAGGTTGGAATGCTACTTGAAGCAGTCATCATTCTATGAGTCTGCTATATGGACTGCTTCCCATGTTGGAGAATTCACTCCTTTTTAATTCTGTCTGTTATTGTTTCCAAACACTTAGTCCTATTAACATGATCACTTTAACACTTGATATCTATATGGTCACTTTTCCACTTGTTCCTATCCATTTGATCTTTATAACACTTAAGCTGCTATTTTTATCAGCCAGCTTAAGGGAGTTTGCTTATTGAGTCTTTCTGAGTCAAACTTCTAGCATTAACCAAATCATAGGAATATTTAACTCTAATACTGGAAAGAAAATTGAAATTATAAATCCTTATGAGGCAAACTCAGTGCCATCATTTTATCTGTCTAATAGTAGAATAGAAAGTGGAAGCAAATGAAAAAAAGTAGATTTTCACTTGTAATCTATTTTGGTAGAAGGCATCTATTTCATAACAGAAACAATATTAGCACTTATAATTTAAGAAGTTTGGGGGGGCAATACAATGTACTGACAGAGAAAAAAGAATAAGGGGAAACTATTTTAAAACATTCATCAACAGTAGAATAAAACTGCCTAGTAAGAGCATTTAGATTTTCCATTAATTTTGATTTGTCAATGCAGTAGTCAGTTGAATTTCACAAACATTCTTAGGCTAGAGTATTATTGAATAAAAATGATATTTTGATACTTATTTATTACACATTAAACTGATCCAGCAACTGGATCTGAACTTGCTACTAGTGGAGACCTCTTGTTTAATGCCTGTGGATGAGTCAGAGTTGGAGCAGAGGTTTTATACCTCTGAAGTAATACTAAGTGTCGAAACTAAGAAAGTCACTCCAAAGACTTGCAGCTACATTTAATCACATTTAGCACCACAAAATTGGCTGTCAGAAGTCTAATTAACTATCAGGCATTAGCTCTCTTTTCTATGCTGCTCACTCGCACAGCCTTTCGTTATAACATCTGGCAAGTTTAAAAAATTCCCTTGAAAACCACTTCTTCCTGGAGCTTTACAACATAGAGTTATGGTGAAATGAGCAGTCGTCAGAACAACAAAAACATATTTAATATTTCATTGTTGAGCCATCCTAGGAGACTGTTGACATATTGGGGTTCCTGGTTAATTCATTTTATGGGTGATCACGCAATTAAGCTTCAAGAGACATTTTAGCAAAGAATTGGTGGATACATATTTCGATTTTACTGTTTAGTCATGTGATTTATTTTTCCAGAATTTTTCCAAATTGCAGTCTCTCGGGCTCAGAGTTTACCTGCTTTTCAATCCTGAAGAATGTTCAAGTTAGTCTTTCTTTTCCTGATTTTTTTTTGCAACTGCTAAGAGCACTTTCATCACCTAAATATACTTTGTTATCAATTGCAATTCAAGTGTGTATTTGCTTATATGCTTGCTATAATAGCGACAGATAAACCTACCAAAACACACCAAATTTTGATGATAAACTATTGTAATATCTGAGAATAATGCAAACTGAGTTTTATGTATGTATTTTCTTCAGCTTACATAAGAAAAGTCACATATTTGTATATACAAGCCCAATCCCAACAATTTTTAATACCTGGAAATTTCAGTCTAAATAAATTACATAGCAACTCCTTACTCTATTCAGTAACATTTTTGGTTATATGCATGTCTTCTTTTATATTTTAATCTTTAATTTTAAAGGACAGCTCCAAATAATTGTGAAATTAATTTGAAAATAAATTGCATTTTTTTCTTTCAATTCCTTAGCCACTCACTTCAAACTTGAGAACTGCCACTCGACTAAATGTGAAATAAACTAGATTTATAAAAGAATAAATGAAGAGTATATGTTTCATTTAAAATCACATCAGATAAAGTATAAAATCAGGTTATTGTGGTAGGGGTTTAGCCTAGTGGTTAAGTCAATGGTTACAACACTGTCCCCCATGTCCAAGTGATAGGGTTCAGTTCCAGCCTGCAGCTCCTGATTCCAGCTTCATACTGATGTGGGACCTGGGAGGCTGCAGAGATGGCTCAAATAGTTGGATCCTTGCAACACATTTGGGAGACCTGGATTGAGTTCCTAGCTCTTGGCTTCAGTCCTTTCTTGTATGGTTGACATTTGGGGAGTGAAACAGCAGACGAGAGATCGCTATTAAATAAATAAGAATAAATCAGGAAATTATAGTAAAATATGTATGTAAAGTAAAGCAATGTGAATGTCATTCTATGAATGCCCATCTTAAATTGCTGTGTTCAGTGGCTAAAAGCATGCCTCACATTCTGTTGTGAATGTCTTGGGGCCTAAAGGTAAGAGAGAATATAGTTATTTACAACATGCATCAACTGAACTGTCTTTCTTAAATAGAAAGTTCTATTTGCTGACAGGCTGGTGCTAATAATGGTCATTTAGCTTGTTCACTTTTAAATTCAAGACTCAACCTTTTGTAAAATGTATGTGAATCTTTGAAGAAAGGAAATAACTTTTACAGTTGTATTTTACTAGCATTGATCTTGAAGGAAGGGTGTATTTTGTTCTGATAGTGATTGTTGCTAATGTCTGTAAAATTTAAAATTATATTTTGACGACTCTTTACTGATACATTTGAAATTGGGTAAGTAACAATGCTGACATCCGTACCCAAGGGCCTCTTTGAGTCCCGGCTGCTCTACTTCGAATCAAGCTCCCTGCTAATGTGACTGGGAATGCAGATGATGGCTCAAATACTTGAGCCCTGACCACCCCCTTGGGAGTCCTGGATGCAGTTTCTGGCCTTAGCCTGGTCCATCCCTGGCTGTTGTGGCCATTTGAAGAGTGAACCAGGGAATGGAAGCACACCCTGTCTCTTTCCCTTTTAGTCTGCCTTTCAAATAAATGAAATAAATATTTTTTTAAATAAAAGCAGCTTTGGGACTAGCTAGAAAGAATGATTGTTAGAAAAGATTTTGTTTTAGCTTCTTATTTTAATTAAAAAAAAACGTATAATTGACTCAGAGTGATTGTACGTATTGAGAAGGTTCAGGGTGGCATTTCAGCAACATGTACACTGTATGCACTGATCAGAGCCGTCAGCTCAAATATTTATTATGCTTTTGTGCAGGAACCTGCAACATGCCCTCTAGTAGCTCCTTTGAAATATTAAATTAATTGTTGTCAACCGTAGGCATCCTACTGTGCTATTCTCCCCACCCCCTTTTAAGTGAAATGAAAATAGCAAGTTCTTCTTCCCACCCAACTTCACCCCTGTGTCCTGTAAACTTCCTCTCTATCCCCTGACCATTCCCAGGCCCCGGTAATCACTATTTTGGTCTCTATTTTCCTGAGGTCAACATTTTAGCTTCCACCTGCGAATTAGAACCTGCAACATTTGTTTTTCTATATCTGACTTATTTCACTTAACATCGTGTCCTCTAGTTCCATCCATGTTGCTACACTTGATAGAATGTCACTCGTTTTTATGGTGGAATGGTTTCCCCCATGACTATCTGTCCATTGGAAAGGTGTGCCATAGGCAGCAACTCCCAAGTCAGCTGAATGAACTCCCGGCTTCCACGCATGCATGTTTCACCGATGTTGACATCACAGTAACTGCATCTCTCTTAATTAGTATTTGCCTGGAAAACTTTCCCTCCAATCCATTTATTTTAAACTCAATTTTATTATAGTTTAGGAGTAGCTCCAAAGATCCCTTAGATGCATCTATAAGCCCAGTCTAAGATTATTTATTTTTTGCTGTTCCATGCATGGTGATTTATTTTTAATGTAATAACTATCATTTCATTATTAAAATATCTCTATTTTGCTGTGTTATCATTTTTTCTTGGCTTTTCACTCCCTTTTTCTGTGTCGTAATGGATTGATTCTGTTTTATTTAGTGCCTGTTAACTTTTGATAGGTTAAAAATTATGAAACATATTTTAGTAATTTCCTTTGGATGTTTAAGTGGACTGCCAGCCTAACCTGACGAGTAAGTTGCTATATATCATCCTGGAGAACGTGAGACCTTTGAACCCTTTTACTCCACATCTTTGATAACCAAGCCCCCTCACTGTTTTACTTTACAAGTATTCAGTGTGTAATGATAAAATCAGATTAGTTAGTATGTTTGTGGAAATCCTCACTTCTCCCTCCTCACCAAAGCTGTCATTATTTCCATCATGATTTTTACTGACACAGCCAAGTTACAGTTCTCAACTCTGCCACTTCCTTGGTTCATCACTGCTTCCTATTGTCTCTCTTTGCCTTAGTTCTCATGGGCAACTTCTTTCTATTTGTTGACATATGCAAATTGGTGCTATAATTTTGGTAGTAGTTATCTGTATATAATTTTATTTCCCAGTCACTCTTAAATAATAATTTATATCAGTCTGGAATTGTGATAATTATTTTTCCATCAGAATGAAGATACTATTTCATGCTGTTTTGTCATAGTTGCCACTAAGAAGTCTGTTCTCAGTCTGTAGCTGTTCTCAGTAAGCAATCTATTTTTTCAATTTATTTCATTTCAGTGTGTTCTTTTCTCATTTATTGTTTTGAAGTCTCAACACTTATGCTTTGGTAATGAATTTATTCTTAATAACTATACTCACTAATCATGTTAACCACTCTGGAGGAATTTAATAATTATATATTATTCATCCTTACTGAATTTTTATCCTCATGTATTTTAATGCTTAAAATTTTTCTATAAGTTCTATTTTACATATTTTCATGTCATTTTTTACTTTTTGTACTTTTTATATTTAATAAAGTATTTTGTACTCTTAATTTATTAGCATACTTAATATTTATATCTGATTTTTAAAGGAATGTTTTGATTTCTTGACATATTCACTTTTTAAGTTCCTTGATTTGTTGAACTCTCACATAATTACTTGTTTCCCAGTGTGATTTCTAAGTTTTTACCTGTGATCATCTGCAGTTATTTTACTTTGTCTTCTCTTCTTATTTTTGTTTTTGTGAGGGTTGTGTCCTGGTTTGTGCAAACTTTTTTTTTTTTTTTTTTTTGACAGGCAGAGTTAGTGAGAGAGAGACAGAGAGAAAGGTCTTCCTTCCGTTGGTTCACCCCTCAAATGACCTCTATGGCCAGCACTGCGCTGATCCGAAACCAGGAGCCAGGTGCTTCTCCTGGTCTCCCATGGGGTGCAGGGCCCAAGCACTTGGGCCATCCTCCACTGCCCTCCTGGCCACAGCAGAGAGCTGGACTAGAAGAGGAGCAACCGGGGCAGAATCCGGGGTGCCGGCGCCACAGGCAGAGGATTAGCCAAGTGGGCCACAGCACTGGCCTTTTTTTTTCTTCTGTGCAAACTTTTGACAATCATATATTCTTATTTTTGCTTTTCTCATAGCCCTAGGATTTCTAAACGACTTTGACTATTTTCATTAGTTTATTTGCTTGAAATTTTTCCATAATGAAAGTAAATGTAATCTCAAATATCAACACCAGTGTTTTTCAAATCTCCAGAACTGAGGTGTTACACCATTTTATGATCATTTTTATATATCTCTCTTTTTTTAAAAGATGTATTTATCCATTTGAAAGTCAGAGTTACACAGAGAGGGAAAGAGAGGCAGATAGAGAGAGAGGTCTTTCATCCGCTGGTTCACTCCCCAACTGGCCACAAAGGCCAGAGCTGTGCCAATCCAAAGCCAGGAGCCAGGTGCTTCTTACAGGTCTCCCATGAGGGTGCAGGGGCCCAAGGACTTGGACCATCTTCCACTGCTTTCCCAGGCCATAGCAGAGAGCTGGATCAGAAGTGGAGTAGCTGGGACTAGCACCGGCACCCATATGGGATGCCGACATTGTAAGTGGTGGTTTCATCTGCCACTGCACAGCGCCGATCCCAGTCATTTTTTCTAACCACAGTATATGTATGCACTTACAATTTTCCATTTATTTTTGTCAGTTCTGCATTTAAGAGAGAGGCTCATCAGAAATCCAGGCTGGAAGCAGAGTTCTTGCCAGCTCCCATTCTTCCCATCAGCCAAGGGGGCACATAGTGCCCTTGGATGCTTGCTAAAAAATCCAGATTCTTGACTGTCACATATGATTTTTCTTTCTTTAATTCTTTTCCAGTTGTTGGCTGTGTATTAATGGTTTTTGCTTTATTTGATTTATCATTGTTGTGTATTTGAACAGACAATTGAATGTGGAATAGTTTCCCAAGTAAATATGATACAAAGTAAATTAGTTATATAAAATCAAAAGGGACAAGAGTCATTGTGGACATAAGCACAGTTTACTTGGCTGGAGAGAGAAATGTAACAATTTATCTGAAATAATAACTCATTTTGGGGAGAAACTGCCTAAAGCTTAAGATGGTGCAACATCTTTTTATAGTCTTAAAATATGTGAGACTTATGTCTTCAAGTCGTCTATCATACTCTTTTATGCTACAATTTTTATGGATTCATGCTAATATTTCCTCAAAAAGCAATTTAAAATGTTGCTAGTAGGAAATATAGATGTCCCAAAATTACTTAATCTTCCTCATGTTTGAGGAATAAAAAGGGTATTGAAGAAGTATGTGTTTTTACTTACAATAAAATTGAAATGCCCCAGTAATTTCTTGTAACACATTGCAGTACATAGTGAGATTGCTGAAATTATCTATGCACTACCATATATATAACATTAGAAATTGCAAGAATGTGTATTTTAAGCCTACGAATTGTATATATATAAATTACTTTTATTTTGTTTCTATAAATTTTTCCAGTGTTCAAGCCAGATTTTGTTATGCTCATTTCCCTTATTCTTTTTTTAAGATTTATTTATTTATTCGAAAGCTAGAGTGAGAGAGAGAGAGAGAGAGAGAGAGAGAGTTCTTCCATTCACTGGATCACTCCCCAAATGGCCACAATACCCAGGAATGAGCCAGGTTGAAACCAGGAGCTAGGAGCTTCATGAGTGAGAACCACATGGGTGCAGTGGCCCAAGTGCTTGGGCCATCTTCTGCTGCTTTCCCAAGTGCATTAGCAGGGAGTGGGATCAGAAGTGGAACAGCCAAAACTCAAACTGGTGCCCATATAGGTGTTGCATGCAGGTAGTGTCTTAACCATGTATGCATCAAAGCTGGCTGCAGTAAATCACTTTAGGATGTAAATCAGTCATAGTGCTGAACTATTGCCGGTGCTCAAGCTCAAAAAATAAGTAAGAGGTGTCTTCAGAAACTTCGTGGAAATTGCACGTTAGGGATAAGATATGCATGGATTTCAAAATACTTTGCACCAAAATAAACTCACTTTTCATTTAATACTTCCATAAGCTGTTTGGAGTTCTCTCGTCTGTCTGTATTTCAAATGCTTACGTTCACTAAGCAGCTTCTCAATTTCACCTTCCCTGTTTGCCTCAGCCTGATACGTGTTGATACTGGTGACTTCTGCTTCAATCACTCAAAGCTTTCTCTTTACTTTGCCCCTTCAGTACTAAGTTTATGTGCAAGTAATGTACTTCTTTCACAGACCCTCCTAAAATAAATTAAATTGGTATTTAGATGGTTTAAGGCCTTACAGCTAATGGACCTCCAACAATGCTAATGTTCTATTCCATATGCAGCCCTCTCACCTGCACCCACAAAGTGGGGATATGCTGTTGACTGGAGCAACATCAGTATGCTCTTGACACAGGTGTGCTTCTCGGAAAGTTAAGCATTTCTATTTTAACCTCATGCAGTCTACTCATAGTTTTCTACTGGAATTTTGAAAGCAATAATATGGACATTTTAGGTTTCCATAGGACAGGGTCCTGGTTTTGTAAACCATGTAACTGACCTCTCAGCAGGCAGTTATTTTAAGCGTTTACCATGATTACCATAGGGACTGAACTGAGGCTCAAGTGACATTATGTGTATTGTATTAGTCATACACAAATAGAGCCCAAAGCGGGCTGTCATGTGTCCGTGAACACTGACTTCATAAACAGTTGAAAAACAAGACCGCATGCAGGAGTGTGCAGACTTCTTGGAAGAAAGCTCTGCTGATGGAGAACATGTGTGTGATTTCTAGCAAAAATAATCTGAAGCATCACTTTATGCATGTATCGATGGGGAGGAGTAACAAAGACACACACCCCAAGGATCCCGAGAAATGGCTGTGAGCAGTTGAAAGAGTGCAGTGGAGCATGGGCCTGTTGCATTGTGGGAAACCAGGGAGGCAGCCAAGCGAAGAGGCAGACCTAAGACAGCACAGAGAGCTATGTTTTAAAGGCCTAAACATGAATGGACAGAAAGAATAATTAAAGGGTTTTCCAGAATGTATGTTCTGCATGAAAGTGGTAGTAGTGCTTTAATGTGAAGTGTAAGATGTCAGTCAGATTAAACAGATGGTGTGGAGGTTCTGTGGAATGGTTTTCTCAACTGAAGAGGTATCAAAATTCTGTTAGGCCCTAACTAACAGTGCAACAACTGAGCTATTCAGAGAAGAGGAAGAAGCCTAGGAAACTATGAGAATGAACGCTCAGAATGAAAACCAAAGAGGCTGTGACAAAATTCTTTTTGCTTTATCTGCTTGTTTTATTATATTGCATATATCAATACTATTTCATCATATATCAATACTATTTCATCAGTTTTTGGAATCTATGTGTTCTGTGTTATGGATAATATAAAGGTCAATTGATCATATGACATCGTTACAGCTACTCTCAGTTTCACCTAAAGCACAGCAAACTGGGTTCTTCAGTGGCAAATTATATAGACTTTGTAATTCCAAGTTTTGGGGTTTGAGTGCTTATTCCACTAGTCACTATTGGTACAAACTAGAACATGGCACTTGGGCTACAGTTTCCTTGTCTCCAAAACTGATGTAACACCTATTTCAGAGAATGGCTGCAGGAATATTTTACATATAAACAGAAAAGAGCTCTACCAGGACACAGCAAACACTGCATGAATTGCGATTGTCACCTGCTCATATTATATTGCATTCAAATCCTTAGAACAGATGTGTTTTAGAACTTTGAAACTTTGTGTTGTCAAAAGGCAATATGATTTATGTATATTATAATATAAATGGTTGTCATCTAAAAATGGCTTGTTACTGTTTTTAACTTAAGATGGCATAAAAGTGATATGCATTCAGTAGAGACTCTACTTTGAATGTGGACCTTCTACTGGCCTCACATCATGAGGTATTGGTCCTCCCTTGCATTCAGGGAGAGGCTGTAGCTCCCACTCTGCAACATGGAGTCATGAAGGGAAGTGGCTGATTCCCTGTATGCTACTCTGGTGCTAAGCTGCGATGTTTGATAGGCTGTGCATATTGAATGCATTTTGGACTTAACAGTTTCAATTTACTGTGAGTTTACCTAGACATACCCTATCCTAACTCAGGGAGCGTCTGTATATGATACCCAATGCATGTACTGTAAAAACAAATTCTAATGCTGCAGCACATCACCCTGCAATAAGATAGTCATCCTTTGGAAGCAAAACACAAACTATGTTAAGGGTCATATTTTGTGTTAACTCAAGGCATTATTTTTCTACCATAGATTTTCAAAAGTGCACACACTTCTCTACACAAGAAAACAAAAACGGAAACTTTGATTTCCCAGAGCTTTCTCTATTTGTGATTATATTTTAGAATTTTAAGAGATTGAAACTCTGAGACCTAAGGACTTTGGGGCCATCTCCAGTCCAGTGTAGAGGATGCACATACAGTCCGTGTGGAGACTCTGAGAAAAAGATTCATTATGATTTAAGCACCCAAGCTCTTAGAATTTTAAGGAGATGGGAAAGAGGGTGATGATTCCAAGAAAACTGCTCTTCATTATTACATGCCTAGTATGAGCAAAACCTAGGAGATGATGCTTAAATTCTCTTCCCATCCAAACTTGGGTTGTGGGAGAGGATAGGACAGCTGGCTGTAAAAATAGGTTTTCCATCTTAGAGTATGCTATCAAACTAAGTAAGCACTCTAATAATGACATTAGTTTGTAAGATTTTGTTTTTAGTGTATAATCTTTAATGGTGTCCACCAAAAGCACCTCTTTCACCCAACCTGTCCTTGGAGCACTAGATTCAGGTACACAGGCGACCTCTGTTTATACTGTTAAGAGGTTGCAATGATCTTTCATTAGTGTATTCACAACCAAACTCTCTGTATTCCCTTTTTCCTTGCCACTGAAATCTCCTACTTCTTGTTTGGAATCACTCTCAATCACCATTTCTTTATTTTCTGACCAATTTCCTCATATTCATTGATTAGGCTCTGGTGAATCTGTCTCCAGTCTAACTTTAGAATGTGTCCTCTCCTCTCTGTCTTAACACCAAACTTCCTCGGACCAGATTCCTATCCTTTCTGTCCTGGACATTTGATTCATTTCCCTTTCTTATCACTTCCACCCAGAGTATCTCCAAACTCTTGTATGTGATCTTGCCACCATGCTGACCTGATAGTGTCTGACTCCTACCTAAAATAATGCAGTGGCATGGCAATCACTATAAAGTAAAATTCCAAAAAGTAACAAGTTTCCATCTGCCTTTTAGAGTTTTGTGCAATACCAACAACATGTACATTTTGTGTTCTGTTGGCCTGAATAGGGCATTCTTTTCCAAAAGTAATGCATTTATAGAAAGGGAAAGAGAGAAGTCATCTATCCACCGGTTCACTCCACAATGTCCGCAAAGTCCATGGCTGGGTCAGACTGAACCTAGGAGCCGAGCCGTGAGCCCAATCTGGGTCTCCCCCATAGGACACAACTACTTGAGTGATCACCTGCATTACCAAGAAGCTGGAATCAGAAGCAGAACCGGGACTCTCACCCAGTAACCCCCAGATGGGATGTGGGCATCCCAAATGACATCTTAACTGAAGCCAAATACCTGCCCCTCGGGGAATACTTGGCACAGCCATTTAAGCTGCTCATTGGATGCTCACATCCCTAATCAGAGCGCTGATTTGAGTCCCAGCTGCTCTGCTTCTGATCCAACACCTACTGATGGTTTTGAGAACCCGCAGGTGATGGATCCAGTACTTGATTTTCTGCCACCCACGTGGGAGACCTGGATGGAGTTCCTGGCCCCTAGTATGTACCTGGGTGTCATGGTCATTTGGAAAGTGAACCAGTGGATGGAAGATATGTCTCTTTCTTTCTCTCTCTCTCTTTCAAGCAAATAAATATTTTTATAAAATCCAATTATCTGCCCATTAGCAATCTATCCTGATTCCATATTTATACATTTCTGTTTCAATAAAAATGTTGACTGTAGATGACAGAGTCCATTCCATGTAGGATATCTGGTGCCAAAACCGTATGCTAAAATGCAATAATCAACTTTCACAACAGCATGTGACATAATTTAGTCTAAATTTTCATTTTGTTGCTGATTCTTACAATTTAGAGATTACTGGTTAGCACCATTTGGTCTTTCAAAACCCTGAATCAAAGATATTAGAATTAAGTTTGTCAAGTAACTGAGAATTGTTTCTCTGGAATCAGCTGAGCTAGGATAATGTCTCTAGTTAACTCCACCATGCACTTTACCTAGTGTGATTTAAGATCACTGTAGCTTAGAATCACTAGTATTTGATCTTTTAAAATTCAGGCTTGTGGTCAAGCACTGCAACTATCCAGAAATGACATTGTGCTTTTTAGGAAGTCCAGACTACACCGTTAAAGTTTATCTGAGTTCTTGAGACTGATATTAATCCTACTTTTACACCTTAGTGATGCCAAGTATTGCCTTTCCTGCTCTTAACGCCACCTGTACAAACTGATAATTCATTTGGTGTGTTGAGAATGCACTGCCAAACTCCATTTATTATCTTTCTTTTTAAAGATTTTTTTTTTAATTTATTTATTTGAAAGAGTTAGAGAGAGAGGTAGAGACAGAGAGAGAGGTCTTCCATCCAGTGGTTCACTCCCCAGTGGCTGCAACGGCCAGAGCCATGCCTATCCTAAGCCAGGAGCCAGGAGCTTCTTCCGGGTCTCCCACGTGGGTACAGGGGCCCAAGGAGTTGCCCCATCTTCCATTGCTTTCCCAGGCCATAGCAGAGAGCTGGATCGGAAGAGGAACAGCCGAGACTAGAATCAGCACTCATATGGATGCCAGGGCTTTAACCTGCTATGCCATAGTGCTGGCCCCCAACTCCTTTTGCTATCCAAGTTTGCATTCTTGACCTGCTGTTTGCATCTTCAGTCCTTAGTCTTCTGGATCTTCTCCTCATGACATAGGTCTTTTCTTACAGTATTTGGTTTTCATTCACATTCATTTTGTGTCCTGCCCAACCCCTACACAACTTTGCCGACTCAGACATTTTGTCCGTTAGCAGCTGGGTCAGGCTCTATCCTTGCGAACTCATCATGGTCTGGCAGTCAGTGAAGAACTCTAGACTAAAACAAAGCATTTTGATTCAAGAATGTGGGAAACTCCACATCATAAATTGAATGAAGCTCAAAGGTTAAATTATAAGTCAGTTGTTTGAAATACAGGCTGCATTTTTCTGAAGCAAAACCAATGCCATAGTATTTGTTAGGTCTCCAGGTTAGTGTACCTCAATCAGAAAGAGTATAAAGACTGGGATAAAGAAAAGAATATGAACAAGTGAACTCCAGTGCAGGTGAAACATTTCTAGAGGTAGTTTTATTGGATGCTTGAAAAAAATCTAAGTAAATGATGCAGAATAAGTAAGAGATGCTATGTTGAGAAATCTGGAAAGAAGAGATAGCAACAGAGTGAGGTGATAAGTATATTCCAGGCCTCTTTAAGACACAGGATTGATTCTAACCTATGGTCTTCAGCCAAGAGGAAATTGGTTATGTTATTGTTATGATTTCAAGAATAAAATTTTGAGCATCTGTATTTACAATGTGTGGTGTTTTGTAGTTTTTAAGTTGTCAATAGTGAGAGTTCTACTAAAAAATACAGATGGCTAAAATTACATGCACGCTCATTGTAGATCCTAACAATAGGTCTGATTGTTCCTGCTCCTGTTCTTCTATTATGTTTGTACCTTCTTACAAATAATTCTCCACTTATTTGTTATTTACGCAGAATTTTATGTAAAACATTTTCATGAAAGTCTTTTTCATGTATGAGATTTAGTATAATCTTTCTCTTTTTAACATATACACATTTTTGAGTCCCCAGTTTCTATTCTGAGATATAACATTAGTGGTATAATAGGATTTTTAGCAGGTAGAGTTATAGACAGTGAGAGAGAAAGACAGAGAGAAAGGTCTTCCTTCCATTGGTTCACCCCCAAAATGGCCGCCACAGATGGTGTCACACCGATCTGAAGCCAGGAGCCAGGTGCTTCTTCCTGGTCTCCCATGCGGGTGTAGGGGCCCAAGCACTTGGGCTATCCTCCACTGCACTCTCGGGCCACATCAGAGAGCTGGACTGGAAGAGAAGAAACCTGGACTAGAACCCAGCGCCCATATGGGATGCTGGTGCCGCAGGCGGAGGATTAACCAAGTGAGCCACAGAGCCGGCCCAGGGGTGTAATAGGATTTTGACAACTACCCAATATAGATTATGTGAACTAGGAGAAATAACCAAGATACTAATAGTCTCCATTCAAGATATCATAGCATTTGTTTAACAATGATATTTTACATGCAATGTTTGTGTTTTAAAATGAAAATATTTCTTTTCATTTTCAAAATAAAATATCCTATCTTAAATATAATCAAAGTGAGTATATTACATATATTTGTGTATAGTACAGAGTTTGTCAGCCATTATTTGTTAGAAAAATCCAAGTTTAGTTAATTTTTTGAATCAATCTCAATAATTAGATCTCAAAATGAAGATCAGGAAGTGCCTTAAACATGCTTAACGCCTTCTAAGCTGTTTTGTACTTTTCTATGTTGTCCGTCAGTGAGATTCTATGATTTTTAGCTGCAGTGGGTTGATGAGAATTTCTAAATTATTGGTGGTTTAAACTAACATAGGATAATGAAAATGTTCTAGCCTTTTGCATTTGTGTAGTGATCAAAGTATATTCAACATTTTTAGAAAATAACATTTAATATAGCTTACTTTAATTTTTGAAGCTACTTTGCAGCTACAAGAAGCTAATTTATCAGATCATTGTTTATTTTAGCAAATGGCCAAAAATCCAAACCTTTCTTTAGTATGGAGGAAATTGAAATGTGTGTGTTACAAATGGATACATTTAATGTCTTGACCATTTTATTGTGGTAAAACATGATATTGATTAGATAATATTTCATCAACTATCAGTGTTAATATTCCTTTTTAAAAGATTTATTTACTTCAAATGAAAAGTGACAGGGAAAAAGAGAGAGTTAGTTAGTTCTTGAATCTGGTGGTTTACTTCCCAAATGCTTGCAGCAGCCAGGGCTAGAACAGGCTGAATTCAGGAGCCTGGAACTCCATGGAGGCCTCCTATCTGGGTGGCAGCGGCCCAAGCACTGGAGTGATCATCCATGGCCTCTCCAAGTGAATTGGAAAAAGAGCAGCCGGGACTCCAACCAGAACTCTAATATGGCATGCAGCTGTCCCAAGACGTGGCTTAACCCACTGCGCCGTAACACCTGCTGCACTATTTGTTATTTTAAATCTCATGCTTATTTAAAAGCTTAAACAAGAGTTTTGCATGCAAGTACTTTGTATCTTTTAAACAAAAATGCGTTAATTTTACATATATTGCTATCCATATTTTATTAAGTTCATCAATAATCAGATTATATTCACCTTATTTAAGTAAGATTTAACTCATTTAAAGCTAAAAATGGTTTGTGCATAAGAAGATGTCGGTTTGAGTTTACGCAAGGTTTAATGTCTGAAGGAATTTGACTCAGATCTACCTTTTATGCTCCTGGGACAGCCCAGAGCCCTTCTAAATACCAGTGTTTCTGCATATTCCAAATGCATATTTTTCTGGTCATCCTGGCTCTATTTTTACTCATGCCCTAGAATGTTTTCAGTTTTCCATCTTTCATTTCTTCTCTCAATTTTGGCATGGACCCAACTGGACTCTCAATTCCTTTCCCTTATTTATACCAACTCCCCTTCCAACAGTCCCTTAACAATCAGTCTCAACGAAGCATCACTGACCATAACCAACATGGATTACCCATAGCAGTATTATTCATAATACCCAGAAAGCCTTAACACTCAAACTTCTCATCTACTAGTCTATAGATAGGTAAAATGTAGAATATCCATCAATAACATTATTTAACAAAACCAAGAGGATAGAGTGTGCAGAGTGAAAGACGATGAACACAACAGACCACTTACTTTATGATTTGATTTATAGGAAATGTCCAGAATAAGCAAATCAATAGAGACACAAATTAGACTAATGTTTGTTTAGTAATAAGAGGGAAGAGAGTGAGAGGTGATAACTAGAAGATACATTTGAGTTTTCTGCTGGTGAAAATATTTTAAATTGATTGTAATGTTAGTTTCTTTTTAAATTTATTTTAAAGGCTTATTTATTTATTTGAAAGGCAGAGGCAGAGAAAGAGAGAGAGAGAGGGAGAGTATGTGTGTCTTCCACCTGCTGGTTCACTCTCCAAATGGCCATAGTGGCTGGAGCTGAGCCAGTCTGAAGCCAGGATCCAGGAGCTTCTTCCAGGTCTCCCACACAGGTGCAGGGGCTCAAGCACTTGTGCCATCTTCTACTGCTTTCCCAGACCATAGCAGAGAGCTGGATCGGAAGTGGAACAGCCAGGACTCGAACCCAGCCCATATGGGATGCTGGCACTGCAGGCAGTGGCTTTACCACAGTGCTGGCCCCGATGTTAGTTTCACAATTGCAAATATAACTAAAACCATTGATTATAAATGTTATATGAATGAATTGTAGAATATCTTAACTTCATCTCTATAAAACTATGACAAAAATTATCAATGTGTTACATAGTATTTGTGTTGGCAGAGACCTAGAAGAGGTTTACTTGAAGAAATGGAGTTCAATTATTAGGCACAAATAATCTAAAAATGAAGATGCGTCATCCTAGTTGTTGCTGTGATGCTGTCAGACCCCAAAATTCTGTTCTCCACTTTTCTTGGACATCCAGACACTCATTAATCCCCAGTGATATCCGTTTGGGTTTTTATCATTTTTCTCTGTCCACCGACATCTAACTATAGGGAGGGGAAAAACAGATTGTAGTTCTTCACTGATATAAAATACTGTGGTTACACATCCCTACTTTATATCTCCACTTCAAGTGTTACGACATTGGTAGCAACTACAGAGAGTTGTGGTCTTAAAGTTTGTTTTGATTATACTTTATTTGATCATAGGACTCCATGCATTTTAGCTTCTGCATAGAATGAAGGAGATTAACTGCAAACACTGAGTCCGTGGCCTAGAAAAAGCATCTCTTACCAGAGGAAGAAGGTGAAGAACAGTTACACGTCAATGTTGTGGAAGTTACTTGCGACCACTGTGTTTGACTAGAGTAGATACCTCCCCTGAACAGAAATTGGTTTTAACATTTTCTGTGCAATTTCTGTCTTTCTTATTTTCAGCTTTAGATCCAGCTAAAGATCCATGCTTAAAGATGAAGTGCAGTCGCCATAAAGTATGCATTGCCCAGGATCCTCAGACGGCACTCTGTGTTAGTCACCGGAGGCTTACACACAGGTAAACATGGCTAAATTAAATGCCGCTGATAGAACAGTACTCCTTAGCACAAACAAATGTGAAACATAAATATTTGGTAGTGTCTGCTAATCTTGTGTACAGAGTTTATTGAAACAGTTTCAGAAGCTTGACTAAACCAATTATGATTTACCTGGATTAAACACTGCTATAAATCAGAATCACTGTGGATTACAGAATTTAAGGCATGCATTTATTGTTGACTAAAGGAAATTTTTCAAATATTGTATTAAAATATTTTTCTATATATTTGTGCTTTTTAAAGAATAATTATAGTTTTGGGACCCTCTCAATATTTTTTGTGGCTACTCCTTCCCACAGGAAAGGGTTAGAAACAAATTTAAAGGGTAGAAATTAATTGACTGATATTTGTAAAAGAAATAAGCTAGCAATCACATTATAGAGATTTGGGGCTGGCACTCTTTGGGATATCTTCCTTAGGAAGCACAAATATTGTTCTTTGGGGGCTGACAAAAAAGGGGAAAGAAAGGATTTCAAATGTGTGTTCTAACAATCAGTAGTGTTCCTGTAAGGTAGGCTGTGGGTTTTTTTTATTTTTTTTATTTTTTCTCCCCAAAGAAACCTTTTATTTAAGGAATACAGACTTTATGAATTTATAAGTACAACTTTAGGAATATAGTGTTTCTTCCTACCATATCTACCCTCCCACTCACTTTCCCACTCCTCCTTTTCCTCCCTCTCCTGTTCCCAGGCCCATTCTCCACTAAGTTCCATTTATGTTTAACTTTATACACAGAATATCAACTCTGTACTAAGTAAAGAGTTCAACAATTTGCATGGTAAAAAAAAAAAAAAAAAAAAAAAAAAAAAAAAACAAACCAAAAAACAAATCAAACAAAAAACTGTACTTCAACAATCAAGATAAGGGCTGCTCAAAGTCATTGCATCTTGAAGTTAATTTCACTTTTCCTTTTTTTTTTATTTTTTATTAATTTAATTAACTTTAACAAAGCACCCAAGAATTATACCTCTTTTGGGAACACTTAGACATGGTGATAATACAACTCTTTTTTTTTTTTTTTTTGACAGGCAGAGTGGACAGTGAGAGAGAGAGACAGAGAGAAAGGTCTTCCTTTGCCATTGGTTCACCCTCCAATGGCCGCCACGGCCAACGCGCTGAGCCGGCGCACCGCGCTGATCTGATGGCAGGAGCCAGGTACTTCTCCTGGTCTCCCATGGGGTGCAGGGCCCAAGCACTTGGGCCATCCTCCACTGCACTCCCTGGCCACAGCAGAGAGCTGGCCTGGAAGAGGGGCAACCGGGACAGAATCCGGCACCTAGACTGGCACTAGAACTCTGTGTGCTGGCGCCGCAAGGTGGAGGATTAGCCTAGTGAGCCGCGGCGCTGGCGATAATACAACTCTTTGAGGACAGAGGTCCTGCATGGGAAGTAAGTGCACAGTGACTCCTGTTGTAAATTTAATAATTAACATTCTTATGTATGAGGTCAGTGATCACCTGAGGATCTTGACATGAACGGCCTAGGCTCTAGAAGCCTTTTGATTCCACAGACTCCATCAGTATTTAGACAGGGCCATAAGCAAAGTGGAAGTTTTAGCCTCCCTTCAGAGAAAAGTACATCTTTCTCTGATGGCCACTTCTTTCCACTGGGGTCTCATGCACTGTGATCCTTCATGTAGGACATTTTTTTGCCACAGTATCTTGGCTTTCCATTCCTGAAATGCTCTCGTGGGCTTTTCAGCCAGACCAGAATGCTGTAAGGGCTGATTCTGAGATCAGAGTGCTATTTAAAGTAATTGTCATTCTATGAGTCTGCTGTGTGGACTGCTTCCCATGTTGGACATTCCCTCCTTTTTAATTCTATCTATTATTAATACCAGACCCTTAACGCTTAAGATGGTATTTTTACCACCCAGCTTAAGGGGACTTACTTTAAAGTGTTTAAAGCTTAAGGGGCAAGTTTTTAAACTGTATTCTTAGAAGTAGCTCTGTAGGAATTAATGCAGAACTATACAGCTTTACAGTTACAAACTTCATATACTACATATTTACAGGAACATGGTGATTCTTCCCACCATGCCTACCCTCCCACTCATACTGCCAACCTTGTTTCTCCCTCCCTCTCTTATTTCAACTCTTATATTTTACTGAGATCTATTTTAAGTTGACTTTGTACACACATGTTTAACTCTATGTTGATGGAAGTATTCAACAAATAGTATTAAAAAAGAAAAAAACCAAAACTGTTCCTCAACAGTGAAGACAAGTCATTGCTTCTCAGAGTGTCAATTTCACTTCTACAGAGTGGGTGGGCTGTGTTTTGAGAAGGATCAGAAATTTAAGAAATCACCTGTGTTATTTGGTGCTGAGTTGTAAAGGTTGGAACATACCGCAGCCAAGTAAAGTCATGGAGTAACTAAAGGAAACAGGTGTATTTACTGCTTTTAATACTTTTTAAGGAATTCTCTTAGATCTACTATTTCCTATGATGGTTGATTGAATTCATGTATTGCTTTTAAGTCAATGAATCAAGGAATTTTGCTATTTGGATATGGTCAGAAAATAATTGGATTTTTGGATTTAGCGTACTTGCATATAAATTCTATAAAAAATGGGAGACTTCAAAAAGCTTCTGGAAGAATGGAATTAAATGATGTGTTTCCATTAGAAATCCATGTCCTGTTTTTTTCATAATACGTATTTTTCATTAATTTCTGGGAGACTTCCCATAGGCATGAATTTAAACTTATATTTTACTTCAATTTTTACTAACTTTTTAAAAGTTTGTTAAGATTTATTCATGGAAAATAAATGAGGGCAATGTCAAAATGAATTTGTGGTTGATCCCTCCCCTAAGTTGGAGGCTTAATCGATTAGTTTCATTTAAAAGCAAAAAACTGCTATATCACAAGTTCAAGAAAATATAGTAAAAGCTTCCATCTGCACTGATTTAGCAACTTTTAAATGGCATTGACCCAAATCCACAAGCAACTGAGGCCCTCGCAGTTAATATCGTTCCTGCCTGGGAGAACACCTGTTGAACAAGAGAAGCCAGGAGACGTTAGAGTCCTTGATTGGAGGTCACAGAGCTCAGATTTTCCAAGCTTCAATCCATAGCTTTACTGTACTTAGTGAGAGCAGGGTCTGTGCCATCCTGCTGTTTCACTAACTTATGATTGCACAAAGACTGAAGTACATACAAAGAGAAACTTCTGTCTTGACGTAATAAAGACTCTCAGAAACTGATAGGCACAGTAGTCCTGTCTGGATACAAAACTGTGTGTAGCTTTGCTTTGGTGTAGGAGGGGAGTTGAGGAGTAGGTGAAACCAAGAGGCTAGGGAGTGGACTTCAGTGTGTTGTGTACCTAGTACTTACTGCTGTTCTGATACTGTCAGGGACTGTTTAAAAACTCAGTGCACATTGTGTTCTCTAAAAGCTAGTTTGCAAAGAATTGATATTGAGATGGATGTTTAATATGCTATATTTGCTTTGAGAATGTCAGTACATAGTGAATGTTTATATAATCCTTGGGGAAAAACTTTGCCAGGAAGTCTGATCAATAAAGACAGCTAATATAAATAACCTAGATCATAGATTTGCAGATGTGTGTGTGTATGGGGGTGTGTGTGTGTGTGTGTGTGTGTATTTTGGGGGTTGAGTAGAGAAATCAGAGAAAGATGGCTTCATTAATCAATTTTGACTATTTACACAGTTCAGATTAGAAATTGCTCCTTTTTTGTTGATGAAAAGAAACAATTTATGTTTTCTTCACTTTATCTCATGAAAGAGAAGGGAAATGTAGTCTGTTGCTTGTGTCTGCAGGCAGAGCCCCTACATTTAGAAAACAGGCCATGCTGAGTCCTCTCCCCTAATCTATATCTCATACACATCTACATTACCTTAGAATCTTGATCTTATAGTGTAATAGCTTAACTAATATTTTTAAAAATATTTATTTATAATCATGTATTTGTAAAGATTTATTTTATTTATTTGAAAGATAGAGTTACAGAAAGAGATAGAGACACAGAAAGAGAGAGAGGTCTTCCATCCACCAATTCATTCCTCAAGTGGTTGCAACGGCTGGAGCAGGGCTGATCTGAAGACAGGAGCCAGGAGCTTCTTCTGGATCTCCCACATGGGTACAGGGACCCAAGGACTTGGGCCATCTTCCACTGCTATCCCAGGTGCATTAGCAAGGAGCTGAAACAAAAGTGGAGCAGCTGGGACTCAAACTGACACCCATATGGGATGCTGGCATCATATGGGATGCTGGCATCTTAGGGGCAGCTTTACCTGCTACACCATAGTGCTGGCCCCAATCCATTTTCTTGATTAGGTGGCTCATCATGTGTTGTACACTAGCCTTGACCACCTCCACCACTGCCAGTGTAGAAAATGGTGGTGTCAGCTATTCAAACTTGTCTATGCAGAATTGGCTTCAAGCTTGCATTATAACTGTGTTCTTGTGCCAAATTTCTGCTATCATTATCATTATTAGTGAGAACCAAACCATTTTATAAATACTAAGAAAGAACTGAAACTGCACTGTGTTTTTCCAGTGTGGTAAAATAATGAATTATTTAGATGGCTTAATATAAAGTATAGAATGAGTTTCCAAGCTTTGAATATGGTGCACTTTTTTATATTCCCTCCATGGGAAAAAGTTCTGCAGATGCTGCGAGCTGAGGGGTTTTTTCTCCTCATTGTTTCTTCATGTTGTGAGCAAGAAGCCCAGTGTTTTATGCTCCCTTGCAGGCTGTGCAGCTGCAGATAATTAACACTATGTCTAGATCAGTGTTTCTGGCACCAATCGATGCTGCTGATATTAAAGAGAAAGATTTGGCATAATACAACAGAGAGGATAAGGCTCAAGAAGTTGTAGGACAAAACTAGCCATGTTAATTTCTGCTTCATTTACACTGAAGAAAAAAAATCAATAAGGAAATGCTTTTGGCCTCCTAAGAAGGCATTGCACAACAAGAAATGATAAAATGTATCTAAAATGCTTCTTATCAATGATAGGTACCAAAAGAAATGGGTTCCAAAACACCTCATGTACTTTTTGTGATTCATACTTTGTAATAACCATATTAAAAGAAAATTGAAATGTTTTGTGGTTATTAACTGTGTAGCTGTGTTATTTGCACTTCTATTGTTCTAATCTTGGAATATTTGAGATGAAAAGAGTCAAACATGGGGGGGTTTCCGAGATGGTGGAATAGCTACTGGACTGTCAATCACAAGGGGCAAAATTAATGTTTAAAAAGGGTTAAGGGGGCAGCACTGTGACATAGCAGGTAAAGATGCCACCTGCAGTGCCAGCATCCCATATGGGCTCTCGAATTCAAGTCCTGGCTGCTCCACTTCCAATCCAGCTCTCTGCTCTGGCCTGGGAAAACGGAAGATGGCCCAAGTCCTTGGGCCCCTGTACCCGTGTGGGAGACCCAACTCCTGGCTTCAGATCAACCCTGCTCTGATCACTGCAGCCATTTTAAGAATGAACTGGCAGAAAATAGAGGAAGATACAAAAAAATGGAAAAATCTTCCATGTTGATGGATTGGAAGAATCAGTATCATCAGATGTCCATACTACAGAAAGCAATTTGCAGATTCAATGTGATACCAATCAAAATACAAAGGACATTCTTCTCAGATATAGAAAAAACTTTGTTGAAATACATATGGAAACACAGGAGACCCCCAAATAACTAAAGCAATTTTATACAACAAAAACAAAGCGAGAGACATCACAATACCAGATTTCAAGACATACCACACAGGCCGGCGCCGCGGCTCAACAGGCTAATCCTCCACCTAGCAGCACCGGCACACCGGGTTCTAGTCCCGGTCGGGGCTCTGGATTCTGTCCTGGTTGCCCCTCTTCCAGGCCAGCTCTCTACTATGGCCCAGGAGTGCAGTGGAGGATGGCCCAAGTCCTTGGGCCCTGCACCCCATGGGAGACCAGGAGAAGCACCTGGCTCCTGCCTTTGGATCAGCACAGTGCACCTTTCTCTCTGTCTCTCTCTCACTGTCCACTCTGCCTCTCAAAAAAAAAAAAAAAAAAGACATACTACATAGCAGTTATAATCAAATTAGCCTGGTACTGGTACAAAAATAGAAGGGTAGAAGAATGGAACAGAATAGAAACACCTGAAATCAATCCAAGCATCTACAAATAACTTATCTTTGACAAAGGAACTAAAATCAACCCCTGGGCAAGGACAGACTCTTCAACAAATGGTGCTGGGAAAACTGTATTGCCATATGCAGAAGCATGAAGCAAGACCCCTACCTTACACCTTTCACCAAAATACATTCAAAATGGATTAACTACCTAAATCTATGACCTGACACCATCAAATTATTAGAGAACATTGGGGAAACCCTACAAGACATTGGCATAGACAAAGAGTTCTTGTAAAGACTCCAGAGGCACAGACATCAAAGCCAGAGTTGACAAGTGGGATTATATCAAACTGAAAAGCTTCTGCACTGCAAAAGAAACAATCAGCAAGTGAAGACACAGCCGACAGAATGGGAGAAAAAACTGTAAAATTGATAAAGGTTTAATAACCAGAATATACAAAGAGATCAAGATACTCAACAACAATTAAACAGACAGCCCAGTTAAGAAATGGGCAAAGGACTTAAACAGACATTTTTCAAAAGAGGAAATCCAAATGGCCAACGGATACATGAAAAAATGTTCAGGATCACTAGCCATCAGGGAAATGCAAATCAAAACCATAAGTTAAAGTGGCTTTCATACAGAAATCAACAAACAACGAATGCTTGTGAGGATGTGGAAGAAACAGTACCCTAACCCACTGCTGGTGGGAATGTAAACTGGTCAAGCCATTATGGAATACAGAGTGGAGATATCTCAGAGATCTGGATATAGACCTTCCACATGACCCAGTCATCCCACTTCTGGGAATCTACCCAAGGGAAATTAAATCAGCATATAAAAGAGCTATCTGTACCACAATGTTTATTGCAGTTCAGTTCACAATAACAAAAGACATGGAATCAACCCAAATGCCCATCAACTCAAGAAATTATGGTCTATTTACACTATGAAATACTACACAGCAGAAAAAAAAAAACCTGAAGTTCAGTTATTTGCAAGAAACTGAATGAAACTGGAAAACATCACACTTAGTGAAATACTTAGTGTTCCCAAAGGGACAAATTCTATATGTTCCTCCTGACATGTGATAACTAATAAAGCACCTAAATGACAACATGTAGAAATGAAATTGACACTTTGAGAAGCAATGATTATGAACAGCACTTCTCTTACTGTTGAGGAACAACTTCATATTCTATATCTCTATTTATCTTTTACTTTCTTTATGTTTATAATATTTCCCTTGTCTTTTTCCCTTTTATATAATTCATTGATGCTATATGTAACATAGAGTTAATCATATATGTATAAAGTTAAGGAAAATAGATCTTTAAGAATAAGAGTGAAAATAAGAAAGGAAGAGAAAGGTGGTTGGCATGAAGGTGGGAGGGCGGGCACAGTGGGAAGAACCACCAAGATCATAGATTTGTAATTGTGAAATGTATGACGTATGCAATTGCAAAGCAGTATAGCCTTACATACATTCATACAGACATACTTCTAAGCATGCAACCTAGCAACTAGCCATAAGACCCCAAAATCCCTTAAGCTGGCTGATAAAAATAGCACGTAAGTGTTAACAAAGATCAAATGGATAGAAACAAGTGGTAAAGTGACCATATAGATATGATCGAGAGTTAATGTGATCGTATTCATAGGCCTAAGTGTTTGGAAACAAGAATAGACAGAATTAAAAAGGAGTGAAGGCTCCAACATGGGAAGTAGTCCATACAGCCTTCTCAAAAAATCAGCCTTTAAGACAGTCCAGTCTGGCTGGAAAGCCTAGGAGGAGCATTTCAGGCATTGAAAGCCAAGACATTTTGGCAAAAAAATAATTCCTACATAAAGGACCCCTGTGGGTGAGACCCCTGTGGAAAGAAGTGGTCACCAAAGAAGGAACTACTTTTCTCTGAAGGAAGGAGAGAACTTCCACTTTGCTTATGGCCTTGTTGAGCCACTGGATCCAAAAGGCTTCCACAGCCGAGGCAGCTCATGTCAAGAGCCTTGGGTGATCACTGATCTCATATGTAAGAGTGTTATTCGTTAAATAAACAACAAGAGTCACTGTGCACTAACTTCCCATGCAGGACCTCTGTCCTTCAAGAGTTTCATCATGAGACATAATAGTAATACTCAAGAATCACTTCCTTTTAGCATATTGAGCGTATTGTTATGTCTCATAAGTTATAATCACGTCTAAGAGGACACAGAAAATGTACCATCCTTGGGATCTTCTTTAGGGACAATTAAGTTTCAAAAAGGAATGAAGGGGGAGAAAGGAAAGGAAAAGACGAGGAGGGAGGGGAAGCAAAAACACCTTTGAGAAGCAATAACAAAGAACAGCCCTTGCCTGGGCTGTTGAGAAACAATTCTGTTAGGTTTTTTTTTGCTCCATTCTTTATTTTTTTCCTCTTTTTTGTTGTCTCCTTTTCTTTCTGGGACCAAACAGGAGAGGGGGGAGGAAGGGGGAAGTGGGAAGAATTACTGTATTCCTAATAATGCTTTTATGAGATACATTCAAATAAATTTTTTAAAAAAGAGTCAATCACAGGACTTCATTTGTAGCAAAATACCAATAATGTATGTTGGACCTTACTAAAATTTTTGTAACTATTTTAAATTAACACTCCTTATATTTATGTAAGATTTGTCTCTATGTAATATGAATATGCTGATATATCTCCAAGGAGAATGAAATCCAATATTTGTTTTATACTTAATATGTGCAAAGCTCTTTAATAAGTGCCCTAAACTAAATGAACATTTACAACATCCCTAATGCTTTATGCTAAGCATTATTATGCCCATCTATTGAAACAGAAGCTACAGTTCAGATATTCTGGGTGTTTGGCTTGAGATAAGTTTGATAGAAAGATGAAAGAAAGAGAGAGATAGATGATAAATAGACAGATAGAGAGGGAAGGTAGACAGATACCAGTGGACAATTTAATATTTGAAATTATATTCTTTTAGTGCTTATATTTCTTATTTTATAATCATAAATTAATTATATATACATGAATAGATATTTATAGAATTTTGTAAAATACTTAACTATCAATAAATATCTTAAACTTACATTTAAAAATGATCATATTATCTTGGATAGTGAATTGATACAATGTTTGATTCTCCTTCCTAAAGCACAGATAACAGGTACACTTCATAGTGGCTGCATGCATCCACATTTATGCATGATATGAATGGATAATTCAGTTAATCTCACTAGTAATGCTGGAGAGTAAGCTGGCTCACAGTTATTATAGCCCTTTTACTAATGATAAAAGCTGAGACTCTGCATAATGTGTTCAAGGGATACACTAGGAACTTGATCTTGGTCATTGTCTGGAATTTGCACTTTTTCCATATTGCAGTGTCTTTTTTTTTTTTTTTTTTTTTTTTTTGACAGGCAGAGTGGACAGTGAGAGAAAGACAGAGAGAAAGGTCTTCCTTTGCCGTTGGTTCACCCTCCAATGGCCGCCGTGGCCGACGTGCTGCGGCCGGCGCACCATGCCTATCCGAAGGCAGGAGCCAGGTGCTTCTCCTGGTCTCCCATGGGGTGCAGGCCCCAAGTACTTGGGCCATCCTCCACTGCACTCCCTGGCCACAGCAGAGAGCTGGGCTGGAAGAGGGACAACCAGGACAGAATCCGGAGCCCCGACTGGGACTAGAACCCGGTGTGCTGGCGCCGCAAGGCGGAGGATTAGCCTAGTGAGCCATGGCACCAGCCTGCAGTGTCTTCTGACATGCATTGTTTAACATGTACAAAGAGTCTTAAGTAAACAAAACATTCCTGTAAGCTTTGTGGAGTGTTCATTCATCTTAGGTTATAAGACTACTTTCCTTTTTAGAAATCTCTAAGTACCTGCTACTTGATCTACATTTTCTCTGCATATTTTAATCCATATTCTCTTGCTGTTGTTCAAAATACAGTTCTTAGTTTCTCCTGTTGTTATGATAGCACCCTGCAGAGGGTATGAGCTCCAGCTAGTTGAGGATTGCTCATAAGAAGAAAATTGAATTAGTTAGATCACACATCTTGTTCAGTCAGTACGATTTGATCAAGCCTTACTTAGGGTCGTGTACATTACAGAAACAGAATTGTTTCTCAGTTGTTTTGTAACTACTTCTCAATTATAAAAATGAGTCAGCATATTTACCTTTTCTTTGAATTTTGAGGTACACGGCACATCGCCGTGTTACTGTGATATATTCCTGTCCAGTTGAAAATCAGGAATCTGTTGATTAAAGTACAGATCCTCTGCATGGTGCTTTTGTTACCTAGGCCTCATCTCAGGTTTCCCAGGCTGGCACTTTCAGCTTAACCACACAGGGAAGTGCATTCTCTAAGGTGCAGTGACCACAGCCAAAAGGCCTGGCTTTAGTCTTACTCCCCCCTTTTTAGCTGTGTGATCATGGACTGATGACTTAAACTCTCTGTGCGTCAGCTTGTCCCACTACAAAGTAGGTATGATGAAGAAGATACCTCCTGATGACATTGTTTTAAGGATTAATCAGTCAGTCTGGAAGCACAATTAGAACAGTACCTGATCCATGGCAGGCATTATGATAAGGTTAGCTATTACTATTTTTTCCTGAACATATATATTTTATAATTACAGTCATTGTGTCTGTGTTTTTTTCCAGTGCGATATTCTGCTCATTTAGTACTTGTTCCTTAACAGATATTTCGTGTCTGAGAAAGCTTTTAGCATAATGGTTAATGATATGCAATTTGAAGCTAGACCTCCTGGCTTTGTAGTCTGGCTTCATCTCTTGGAAGCAGATGCCTTTCAGCAAATTAAATTCTCCAAGACTCAGTTCTCTTGTTTGTGTGATACAGATAATTATGCAATCTATTTCCCTCTGCTTTTGTGACAATTAAAGACATAATTTGTGAAAAGCACCTTTTACAATGTAAGCACTCAATAAACATTAATTATTGAGAAATCTCTATTCAGTTTCTCTCACACAGCTCACAGCTCAAGGTAGAATTAAATGCTTCTATGTCTTTGTGTTGATAGTGCATTAAGGGACACTTTAATCTACAAATATTGTCATCATTTGTGTATTTATCACTAAAGGTTGGATTGATGAACTGAAGTTGACACAGTATTTGAGAAAATTGGTTGTTCCTGTCATCATTGTAGGAGAAGCGGCATAAGATTAATTCTGTGTTTTAGGTGAAGGAGGGATGTGATGCTGCCAGTTCAGGATGGAGAGAATGTGGACAGTATGTTATGGCTGTGTTGGGGGATTAGTGAGTCAGAGACATAAAGAGAAATGACAGGGAAGATGCGCAGTTTGAACAAGTTCCCTGCCCTGGGTGATTTATAGTTCATAGCCTGTACTGAAGGTTTCAGATCAAAAATTCTGAAAACAGGACCCACAAGTACTAAATGCCTCAAGGAATGTGGACTTCTGTGACAGGCTGTAGTCAAGTCCTCCAGTGTCCTGATGGACAGCATTTGTGTACTTGGGGCACCTGGAGACTGCTGAGCAGGGCGCCTCCTTGGGTTCTAGGAGGAAACTCTGGGTCTCAGCTGAGAGCTTTCCCGGCGCTGCTTGCCACTATGTCCTGGTGTTGAACTCCGTATGCAACATGTTCACTAGTGCATCTCTGCCATTCTTGGATTTCAGCTGAGACAACAGGACTTCTGTAAAAGAGCATACACTCAGCATAGGCCCGGATGCTTGTTCTGCAATGGGATAGGGAATAGATGAACCCCAGGCGATGGCATCCTGTGAACAGTGAGAGTAAGGAGTTCATTCATACGTGAGTCGTGTCCTGTGTCATCCAGTTGTGTTATGTTCTTGAGGGTCTCTTACAGAGGGGGAAAGTGTATTAATTAGAAGAAAATGGAAAAGAAGGGAGATGTAAAAATTGCTTGATAAAATATGGTCTCCAAAATATGCAAGAGGCTAGTAGAGGGGTTTGGACAAGAGGAAAAGTTGCATAGTTAATAAGGTAACTTTTAAAGAAGTGTTTTAGATGCGCATTAATACCATGTATCAAAATATATTAAGATATGGGAAAATAAAATATTCACATGCAAGATCCAACTGCATTGCTTAGCTTTCTAAGTTATAGGAAGAGAGAGGTCATTACAGTTTTGATAGATGCTTTTGATTCTGAAAGAAATATCACATCCTTCTGTCTGGAAGAAACATAAACCCAGCTGCCTAATAAGAAAAATGATTATTCTAGTTCTTTTAGCTAGAATTTATCTCTAATTTTAATCATTTTGAAGGAACTGAGAAGAGCTGTGATTATCTACTAGCCAAAAATAAAGGTGTAGGGAATATTATTCCAATAGTATAGTAAGATGGTGTAAGTGATATCAATTTTCAATGTTTTCTTTATTTTTAAAATTTAAATGTAAGAAAAACATCTAGTAGAATCTCGATGTGACAGAAAAGAGTTTATGCTGCTTACTTCCATCTCACACCTCTCAGTTCTACTCCCACAAACACACATTCACACCTGATTTCCTCCAAGTGTGAACATTTTAGACAAGTTGTGCTTTGTTTTCTTAATTTAAAATAATCCAAAGATTTACAATATCCCCTGTGTCTAATCTCACTTCATTAGATGCCTGTAAGGACATCCATTACATGACTATACCACAATTTATTTAACTGATATCATATTGATGGGCATTATGGTTAGTTCAAATTTTTCTTACCATAGTTCCTCAAAAAGCACTTTTACATGCGACTTTGCATATCTGTGTGCATATTTTGCTGTAAATTCCTAGATGCATAATCAGTAAGTCAAAGGGAAACTATTCAACTTTGATGGATATTGCCAAATATCTTCCAAAGAAGTGAAGTGATGTCTCTACTCTAAATAAAGTATGCTGGTGCCTGTTACATCAGACACTTGCCAATGAAGAATGCTGGTTAGACATTGATAATTTTGAGTTTTCAATAGCCATGCTATTTAAATTTCAAATTGATACCAAAAAAGATACCTTGTCTCATTTCAGTTTCAAGAATAAATGTGTGTGTATCTTTAACAACAGAGAGGCAGTGTGGACAGTACTAGTGGTTTATAAAGTAAATAATTATCTCCAAGATGTGATGTGGTGAGTCATGTAGAAGAATAGTAGTCAATGAAAAGAAACTGTTTCAATAACATTTTTTGGAGTTACAGTAATTTTTTTCAGACAATAGAATATAATTAGCACAAGATAAGAAGATTTGATAAGGAGACACCAACAGTAGAAAGATGACAGACCTTCAAGCTGTAACAAATGGGCATACTTAACTTATTCGCACAATTTTTAGACTATTATTTGTGAAGTAGATGGTGTTATGATGAACCTAATTAGTGTTTCACATATTTCTGTTTTTGGTAATGTCTTCATCAAATGAGTATTTCTTATAATACTCCATGTAATTATATTTCTCAGCATTTTAGACAAGTATCTGTTTTTTTTTTTAAATTTGTTTATTTTTATTTGAAATCTGTGGACAGAGAGAGAAAAAGAGAGGGAGAGAGTGTGCACACTGTCTTCCAGCTGGCAATTCACTCCCCAAATACCCACACCAGAGAGGACAAGGGTCGAAGCCAGGAGCCCAGGATTACATCTGGGTCTCCCACATGGGTGACAGAGACCTAAGTAGGTGAGCCATCACCTGCTCTCCCGGGGTGCACAAGCAAGAAGGTGTGTTGAAAACAGAGACAGGACCTGAACCCTGGCACTCTGAGAAAGGATGCGATCCTCCCAGTGCCTGCCCCAATACTATCACTAAATTTCTGGTGATCGATTAGAATGATTATTGCTCTGAACTATTTTAATGGATTAATTTTATTTTAATCATGACATTTAAAATATTAAACCCGAATTTTCTGTTACTGAGTTTTTAATTAAAGAATCCAGACTTTTGGATAAATTACAGCTGAGTATCCTGCTAGCTCTGTATTGGCAGAAAGACAATCATTTCTGGGTAATGGACATTAAGGATCAGAACATATTTACTTATTTATTTATTTATTTTTATTTATTTGAGAAGTAGAGTTACAAGTAAGAGAGAGGGGAGACAGAGATGTCTCCCATTCACTGGTTCACTCCCCAAATGGCTGCAAAAGCAAGAGCTGGGCCAATCTGAAGCCAGTAGCCAGGAGCTTGTTCTGGGTCTCCCATATGGGTGCAGGGGTCCAAGCACTTGGGCAACTTCTACTGTTTTCCCAGGCCATAGCAGAGAGCTAATCAGAAAAGGGGCTGCCGGAACGTGAACAGGCACCCATATGGGATGCCAGCACTGCAGTCAGAGGCTTAGCCTGCTTCGCCACAGCGCCAGTCCCAGGATTGGAGCATATTAATGGCTAATATTTATAGAATATTATAGCTGAGTAATGTGGATGAATAATTAAGAAATGCAATGTCATGTACTACCATCTTTCAGCTTGATTAATATTTTTCTTGCTTTATCTTACTAATTCCTTTGGAGTTGTTTAAAATGCTTTTTGTAAAATCATGGAGCCAGCATATTTCCAAAATTTGGAACGCAGCTTACTTCCTGTTTATTTATCTGTACACACCGTACTATTGAATATGTGTTGTTAACTCACTGGTATCCATCCATGGGAACATAAGGCTAACCATAGGATAAGGGGTCCTGTGCCCTTCCCCAGGGGAAGCTTGGTGGGAAGTGCCTGCCAGGCCAGATGCTGCGGTTTGCAGAAGCTCTTCCACTAGTCTTAGATCTCTGTGAGGTCATGTGACTGGTTCTTTTTTTTTTTTAAAGATTGATTTATTTATTTGAGAGTCAGAGTTACACACAGAGAGAAGAAGAAACAAAGAAAGAGAGGGGGGAGGGTTCCATCTGCTGGTTCACTCCCCAGTTGGCTGCAATGGCTGGAGCTGCACTGATCCGAAGCCAGAAACCAGGAGCTTCTTATGGGTCTCCCATGTGAGTGCAGGGGCCCAAGGACTTGGGCCATCTTCCACTGCTTTCCCAGGCCGTAATAGAGAGCTGGATCGGAAGTGGAGCAGCCAGGTCTCAAACTGACACTCATATGGGATGCAGGCACTGCAGGCGGCAGCTTAACCCAATACGCCACAGCACCAGCCCCATGACTGGTTCTTGTACATCAAACCAGAATAGAAGTTGCCTTCACCACTCAGAGTCCACCTGGTTAAGCAGTGGATGTGTAGGCTTTTCTCCTTTACTTTCTATTCATAATTCCAAGGTCCAAACACTTCATGGAAGTACATATTATGAAAAACATATATACTGATTTAAAAAAAAGTCTGTTCCAAAAGAAACTTATCTTTTAATTTCATTCTCCATGAAATTTTATAAATACCTTTATATGTGGTTCCCAGAGTCACCATGCTAGGGTCATGCAGGAAACAGAGACAACAGCTTACTAACTGAGAGAAAAAGTGAATTTCTCTTATGTTAAGATATTGAAATTTTCTTTTTTTTTTTTAAACTATTGATTTGTCAGATGACAGCTTTCTTTTTTTAATTTTTTTGACAGGTAGAGTTATAGACAGTGAGAGAGACAGAGAGAAAGGTCTTCCTTTTATGTTGTTTCACTCCCCAAATGGCCGCTACTGCCAGCACTGCGCCAATCCAAAGCCAGGAGCCAGCTGTTTCTTCCTGTTTCCCCATGTGGGTGCAGGGGCCCAAGCACTTGGGCCATCCTCCACTGCCCTCCCGGGCCACAGCAGAGAGCTGGACTGGAAGAAGAGCAACCGGGATTAGAACCTGGGGCCCATATGAGATGCTGGTGCTGCAGGCGGAGGATTAACCAAGTGAGCCATGGCCCTGGCCCCATATTGAAATTTTCATTATCTTAGTTAATAACATGTATTTGAAATTTACTATCAAGAACTTTTGAGAATTTCTTTATTGATGGAAAAATGGAGGTATGTGACAGACTCTTACCAGGTTGTGTGTTAGTTACAGACACAGGGACATGGTTAAGTGACGTAGAGCTTGTTCCCGGGGGATTGGATCTGGACAGGATGTGACCTTTTCTTCCGCAGAAATACCATTGACATTTTAGAACATGATATGTCCTAACAATTTCACGTACTTTAAAAAGTTCATGCAGAAAATAGAATCAAAAGGGAAATTTAGAAGCAAGTGTTTATCCGGTGGTTGGGCACCTGCATCCCATCTCAGAGTACATGGGTTCAAATCTCAGTTCCATTTTGAAATCCAGACCCCGTTAGTGTGCATCCAGGGGGACTGCAGGCAGTGGCTCAGATGCGTGGTCCCTGCCACACACCTGGGACACAGGAACTGAACTCGCACTCCCAGCTGTAGCCTCAGCTGCCACGGGCATCTGGGGAGAGAAGAAGTGGATATGAGCAGGCTCTGTCTCTTTCTCTGTCTTTCTCTCTCTCTCTATGTCTTTCAAATAATAAGAAGAAGTTAAGTTTATTTTAGTTCAGATATTTTGAAATCCATGCATAGTTTTCCATAATTGCATTTTCCATGAGCTCCTTGAAGATGCTGGCATGTATGGATTTCAGAAGTTTTTGTATCAAAGTAACCTTATACTTTAATTCAGTTTGCAAAACTCCCTCGCATTTATTTCCAAATAAAAGTACAGGTAAACGTGTAGCACAGTAAGAAGCAAAAACCACTGAGGGAATTTCCAAATGACTGCAAAAATTTACTTCAAATCATGGAGGCTCACTAAAGCTAGGGGGGATTCCGTGTGTTGGAAAGCTTGTATTAAAAGCAGTGCATAAGATTTATTGTCTTTAGGCTCATAGGTAGGTTCAAATAATTATTTTAAATAAGGTGCTTCAGTGACAACATATAAATAGCCAACACACTGCAGTACATTCTTTACCTCGTCTCTGGGTTCTTTTCCTTCTGTTTCAGCATTAGGTTTACTGTTTTTTCTCTAGGGTTTGTGCATAACCATAATAAAGTAGTACTGGATCTAGAAATTTCTTCAAGGACAATGTAATTCAATTAAATTGCTAAGATCATGAAAATGGGGAGGGGGGCTGGCACTATAGCGCAGTAGGTTAATCCTCTGCCTGTGGTGCCCCATCCCATATGGGCGCTGGGTTCTAGTCCCGGTTGCCCGTCTTCCAATCCAGCTCTCTGCTGTGGTTGGAAGAGCAGCAGAAGATGGCCCATGTTCTTTGGTTCCTGCACTCGCATGGGAAACTGGGAAGAAACACCTGGCTCCTGGCTTCAGATCGGTGCAGCTCTGGCTGTTGCGGCCATCTGGGGAGTGAACCAACAGAAGGAAGACCTTTCTCTCTGTCTCTTCCTCTCACTGTCTGTAACTCTGCCTCTCAAGTAAATAAAATCTTTAAAAAAAAAAAAAAAAAAGAAAATGGGGAGGAAGAAAATTATGTTGAGAATCATATGAATAACAATGCCAAAATACTCACCGCTACAAATTTTCCTAGGAAATTGGGAGGCATTTTGCATGTCTTACTTTGTTTGGTGGATAACCGAACCCTCATTTTACAGATGAGTACATTGTACTTCAGGTTATGAGAATTGCAGAAAGCCACCTAAGCATTAAATGACACAGCCAGGAATGAAACTTGGGTTTCAGAGCTCCCCATAGTTGCAGCCACAGTTATTTGCCTGCAAACCTGACTCATGTAGAGTCCAACAGATCTCTGTCTGTTAAAATGTTTGAATATTTTATGTCCTTCTATTTGCCCCGGATATTTTTTATTAAGACCTGTGTGGCTTTTAACGCTGATGTCACTACTGAAGACTGGTCTGTACTCTAGCCAGACCGTGCTCACTTCCTGGTAACTGCTCTGGGTGGCTGGAGTCGGCTGTTCCTCCTCTTTCTATAAGCTGCTGTTGTCAAACTCTGTGTTCTTGTCAAGAGTCATATAGTGCCAACCTCCTTTTTGTTCCTATTGGAACAAAATTGGAATTCATTGTGTGTTCACAAAGACAACAGATGCCATCGAGTCAGGCTCCCTCTGATGTTTTGTTTAGTGATTTTCAGAGAAATAAGTCTAATTAATACTCACGAAGCACTTCAAACAGTGTCTTTTATTATTTGTGTTCATGTTATCAGCAACAGTCTTCATTATTCTCCCCCACAATGTGCGTTCCAGATGCTAGGCCCATCTTTCCCTGTCTCTATAATGCTTACTGTAGTAAGGATTATTCTGTGTACTATCTACAGACTTTCTGTGTCTGCTAGCTTTTTGCTTAGCTTATATAAACAAATTCAATTTTCTAAAATGATTCTTTTAAAAAAGCAATCATTCAAAAACTCTAAATCCTCCTTTTTCCTTTGATCCATTTCTAATATAAACTGTGAAATTCTACTGCTATTTGTAGGCAAATCTCTTAAAAACAATTTCATTTTCATTCCTTTGCCTCTTATTTGGGTCTATGCTTACTGCATGTTATAAAAAGTTCCGACAAGTTATATAATCTTTCTGTAAATACAGACTTGCCTCACCTGACTTGCAATTAGGTAACTTATTAGTTTGAAATTTTTATGTGGATTGATAATTTCTGTGTAGCCAAATTCATTGTCTAATCATGAATGACTCTTGTTCTTATCATCCTTGAGGTTTCCACTATATTCATTTAATCCTAATTCATCCATCATCAAACAGACATTTTGAACATCTCCCATAAGCCAGTCACTCACAGGCAGGTGGATAACCGTGCTACAGGGATGAGGAAAGCCCCTCACCCTGTCACTTTCACATTTTGGGAGTGGAAGGCAGACAATAAAGAAATAAAACAATACATAGTAAAATTGAAGATGGTGACAAATGACAAGGTGAACATGGAGCTGACTGAGGCGAGAGACAGTGATAGAACAGTGAAGGGATCTTCCTCAGAATAGATAATATCTGAGCAATTACTCAGATGAAATGAAGTGAGTCATTTTCAGATCTCGGGGAATAGTGATCCAGCTCAGGAAACTGAATGGGAAGATCCTGCTTTAGAAACGAAGTTGGCATGTGCCTAGAATCTGCCCAAGTCTGGAAACTGCTCAACACGCAGAGTGCACAGGCTCTGTGAGTTGGGACAGGGTTGTGGATTTTAGCCTAAGGCTAAGGGCTGAACCATGGGGAGGGCAGGTCAAGAGAAGCATAAGAAATGAGTTTCTGGAGCCGGTGTTTCACCTACTGGTTAAACCACCTGCCTCCTACATTAGAGTACCGGGGTTCAACTTCCAGCTCTAGCTCCTGACTCCGGCTTCCTGCTAATGCAGATCATGGGAGGCAGTGGTGATGGTTTAGAAGCTGGATCTGTCCCATCCATGTGGGAGGCCCAGAACGAGTTATGGAAGGCATTTGAAGAGTGAGGCACTGGGAGCTCGTTCACTCTCTCTCTGTGTCTTCTCCCCTCTGTCTTCTCTCGCTCTCCCATTCTGTGTGTACATGCATCTTTGTCTATCTTTCTGCTTCTCAAATAAATGAACGAATTAAAAATGAAAACAGAAATTAGTTTCTTTGCCCGGTGATCTCTGCAGATGCTGTGAGAGGCAGGAGAGAAAGTTTAGGTTCTGTTAGAAGTTAGTTTCAGGTGGTGTGGTGGGAATAGGAGAGAAAATCACTTATAGAAATGTCTTTGGAAAGTGAAACCAAAGAAATTGGAAGAAGAATTGAGTGCCTTGTTTGAGTGTGTGTATGTGTGTGTGTATGTGTGTGTTGGGGGGTAAGAACGTTGTGCATCTGTGAGAAGCAATTACAATTATCCTGGATTTGTAGGCACTTACATGTCCAAACAGCAGAACAAAGCCTCCCAGCTTTTTACGTCTTCCAGATACGTTGTTAGGTCTCTTGTTGGGGATCAGGACCTCTTCCATGGCTGCCCTAGTTTCCCCTCTTCTGTTACTAGCAGTAACCATAAAACGTAAGCCTTCAACGATGACACACAGCATGTGATCCATGAATTCTTTTTCCATGTGCAGTAAGATTGTAAATGCACAGTGGCTTGGAGCTGTTAGAACCTAGTTCTCATAGAGCCGTTTCCTCTTTTTATTTATATAAGGTGAATAAATTTCAAGTATTTCATATTTACAGATTTAGGAGCATGGTGGTTCCTCCCTCCCATCCACACTCCCATCCTCCATCTTCCTTCCTTTCTTACTCTTTCTTTTAATTTTTACAATGACATGCTTTCAGTTTATTTTATAATCATAAGCTTAGCCCTCCACTAAGTAAGGGATTCAACTGATAGTAAGAAGAAAAAACCTCTGTTCCTCAACAGTAGAGACAAAGGCTGTAAACAATAATCAAATCTCAAAATGTTAATTTCACCCTATTTGTATTGCATCTTTTTGTATCCTATTAGTTACTGCAGATTAGGGAAAACATATTTGTCTTTTTTGAGACTGGCTTATTTCACTAAGCATAATGGTTTCCAGTTCCATCCATTTTGTAGTGAAAGACAGAATTTCATTCTTTTTTTGACAGCTCAGTAATATCCCATATTGTGTATATACACATTTTATTTATCCAGTCATCAGTTGATGGACATCTGAGTTGATTCCAGATCTTAGCTATTGTGAATTGAGCTGCAGTAAAGGTGAGGGTACAGATAACTCTTTCATATGCTGATTTCATTTCATTTGGGTCAGTTCCTAGGAGTGGGATGGCTGGGTCATATGGTTGATCTATTTTCAGCTTTCTGAGGTATCTCCATGCTGTCTTCCACAATGGCTGTACTAGTTTACATTTCCACCAACAGTGGATTAGGGTACCTTTTCCCCACAACATCGCCAGCATTTATTAATTTTTGATTTCTCATAGAGCAGATTTCTAAGCCAATCACTGTGCAGGGCTGGTGGGTCCCAGTTGCCGGCAGAATCTGTGCCACGTGTGCTCCTCTGTAGCCAGGAGGTTATGTTATGATTGGGAGTTTGGCACATTTACATGCAGTGTGAGGGGGAAATATAATTTTAGAACTAAGGGAAAGAAAGTATCAGTTTGACCTTAATCCATTTCTTTGGTATGGGTTTATTAAGCCAAGGTGGAAATTTTGATATTCTAGTATTAGTGAGATGACAGTTTTTGGTTGAGAGATAAGTGATTGCTATCTAGGTACCACATCTGCTTTTCTCATTAGCTTCACAGAATAGATGATGCTAACTGATCCTTATAACTTTTAAAATGAAAATAAAATTACCTACATTTCCATCTAACTATATAATTCTAGCATTCATCCAAGTGCCTGAAAATGTGGTGTATTATCATTATTTATACTCCCAGCGTATAGAAGCAACACAGCAGTATAGAGTGGTTTCCCTGGATTGAGGTCATTGTAGGTGTTTTTTGTTTTCCATTCAGAAAATTCTTGTTATACTGTGACTCTAGATTAAGAGGACTGCCTGCTTTTGATGGATCCTTAGAGGCTGTGATGGGTGTGGCCAGAGAGCTCTGGTTCTACAGGGTTAAGGGTGTGCCAAAGGTGATTCACCCTGATTGTTCTTTTGCTCACTCTCGAGCTCTCTCTCTCTTCTTTTTTTTTTTTTTTTTTTTTTGACTCAGTTGGGAAGTAATTCCACACAGCTGAGTGGAATTGAGAGTAGTTGATGTATGAAATCTGGCCCCTGTGGGTATTTGTTTGCTTACCAGAGTCAGGTTTTTCTCTTGGCTAATGAGGGGCACCCGCTTTACATATGCAAAATGGCACGCACTGCTTTACTTACGTAAAAATGGCACCTGCCCTTTGTCTTGCTCGGCTTTGTTAGGTGAGTGGAGAGAGAGGCTAAATGTCCCTGCCGGTTCCCCTTATTTATTCGATTTTTTCTCTCCTCCAGCCAGCCTGGTGAACTTTCCCCAGCGGGGTTTCAGGCCTCGTTCTCTGCAGGCTTTTTCTGCCTTTCCCCGCCAATGTCTCGGGTTATGGAGAGGTTTTTAGCTCACCTCCCCTTCCAGCGCTGGCGCGCAGACTCTGCGGCTCCGGCGGTTCCTGCGGCCCCCGCGGCTCCCGCGGCTCAGCTTCCACGTGGTGGGCGACCTTGCTCTCCCCATAGGTCCTCCTAGTCACAGCCACTAGATCCGGAAGAGTTTCCTCTGCAATTTTTCCCCTGATCCTTTTCCTGAGGCTACCGTAACTCCACTTTTATTAAACTATTTTTTCCCGGACTGTCGGTGCACACCCTCACTATTCCGCCATCTTGGCTCCGCCCCTCCATTCAGAAAATTCTAATAGTGATCAAAACTGAATCTTTCGTGTTTTCTACAAAGTGGAAAGTTATTACAATTGACGTGTTTTCTATAAGCCGCTTTTCTTTAGAGGGAGAAGTACTACATGACTGGAACGTGTCATGCCATTTCATTGAAACGATCTGACACAAAAGCAAGTCTCCACTGTAACTTCCATGTGTTCAAGATAATGGAGTCTGGCAGGCGATTTGACTTATCACCGCCATACCTGGCCAGATCATCCAAATTATAGCAAGCTGATTTTTCTTTCTTGCAAGCATTATTGAAAAGCCTTTCCTACTATGATGTTTGTCCCAGTGTTGAATTCTCATTAGAAGCAATTACTTAATTTCTTGGGTTCAAACAGTCCAAAACCTATGCTGTGAGAAAATTTTGGAATTTATGCCTTTTTTTTTCTCAGCTTCAGAAATGACTCAAAGACCTAAGAAATACAAAGGACAAGGAAATTGTCAATTATAAAAAAATACGCTGCAGGTTCCTTTTCTGAAGCTAATGTCTGTCTCTCTGGCTGGCTGTCTCTCTCTCTTGCTCTCGCCCTCTCTCCCTCTTGTTCTCTCTCTCTCACTTTCTTGTATAGCTAGTCCTCAGGCTGAATGCCAAGTGGCTCCTAGATAACAATTCTCTGTGTTTTTCCAAACCAAACTTACTTCAGTTATAAAGACCATGGTTAACTAAAAGCTTGATCATTAAAGACAATATATATATATATATATATATATATAATTCATGTTAAAAAAAACCCAAAGCTTTTAGAAAGATTAAATGCTAATTTGGTTAATGAAACTTCAAAAAGGTTACTATCATGTATGTTTCATGAACTGTAGTCAGTCACATGGGAAAGACAGCATTGCTGGTAAGAGGCAAAAAGGAAGAAGCAATGGTTGACTTAGAGCCGAGGAAAACCTTAGATATCATCCAGGCCACCTGTGCACTGGAGGCATGAACCCTTCCCATTGTTTCTGCCTACCCTGTCTGCTGCTGTGAAAATCAGCCACTCCCTCAGCTGAAGCTAAAGCTATCCAGTCTCATCCGTTCTGTTGATGCTGGTACCTAGAATGTTTTAAAAGGATGACATCAATAAACAACAAATACCCCACCCCTGGTATTGCTTAAGAAATGTAATATAAAGTGTTATGCTCTTAGAATTTCATTGACCAGTTCTGAAATTGATTAAATTCTTCAGCTGTAAGAACAAAGGGAGACAACTTACATTGGGATCATGCCATATAGTTAATCTAATTAAACACTGGACATGTTCTCACTTAGAAATATTTTATACAGTTGGAAAATGGTGTTATTGGAGGGTGAAAAAGTGGCTAATTTTATAAAATAAATGTTGTAGTAACCCATTTATAAGGTGCATTATGTGGCAATGAATGGAAATACTGCTTTGAACAGTCTTTATCTGCATATACAGAAAAGGGCTGCATGTACCTTGTGTGGTATTCAGGGATTCAGATCCAAGTGACCCATCTAGCTCATATCTGAATAGACCACAGAAAGCCATAACACCCTGATTTTTAATGTAAGAAGTTAGCAAGATATATATATGAATAAATTATTAAGCAAATATGAATGTTTGAATAATTGAAAATGAATTTAATTCCTATGTGCTATTAGATTAGCAAAGTATCGTCTTCCATGTAGAAATACAGTTGCTTCAGTTATTTGGGATTATTCTTTTTAAACATCATTGTCTGAAAAATTATAGGTGTATTGTTAAAAGAGATACTATTTCTTACTTTTGCTGCAATTTTCCTAGTAGAAACCATAATGACATTTTAAATATCTCTGTGATGCATCGTCTTGTTTTTTTTCTTGCTTTATGATATTCAAGAAATGCTGAAAAACAGTTTCAGCTCAATGTACATTTATAAGGACCTACTGAATGTAAAAGATGGTGCTGGTCACTGCGGGAAATCCAAATTAATAATAAAACATACTGTACTCTTGGCTTTTAGGTAGCAATAATTCAGTAAATATGTGTCTACCATTACACATACAGAAAATATACACATTTAAAAGTGAGTTATTTGTAAAAATATAGTATATTTTAACTTCTTAAATGTTCTGTACTATGTTATGTATCATAAGGAAAAAGCAGAAACTGGTAGGGATGGAATTAGTGATCACTAAAATTCTTTGTTTTCCAGCATGCTTCCGTTAAATGGTACTCTTCTTATAGATTCAATTTTATATTCATTAAAGGCATCCTGAAAGTTAATGATTGCAGTATTAGAATATAAGTTCATTTTATGCAGTTGTTCAACCCTACCCTTACTCACAAGAGCACTGCTTGTACTCATTGTACAATTACCTCAGCAACGAACTTGGGGAAGAGATTACAAACAAACAAACAAACAAAAAAACCAACATTGCCAGTTACCTGTGTCTGTCTATAATTGCCTGCTATCATGGATCCTGGGAATAGATTGTATGAACGCAAATATGGTCCTGCTAAATATAGGGCCACTAAATTCTTTATAAAATGTCCAAAAACCAAAGCTGACTTGAGTTTTTCCTCTTTCGTTTCTGTTGGTTTTAACCTTGTCCATTTAGTGACCTAAATCTGTTATTTCTTCTGGAAGGCATTTTGCAACATGAGCATGACAAGTCCAGACAGCGTTCTCTACAATTTGTAAAATTCAGAACTGACTGACAACTGTTTATGTGGACAATTCTAAAACAGTTATTTTTACCTATGGGTGTTACTGTTTATTAATTTTTGTGTGAGACTGTAAAAATGTGTTCTGATTTTTCCATGTAAATGACAGAACACAGATATCAGATTACCAAAAGACACTATTATATTGTTAAGTATGAGAGGGCTTTACAATTATCATAAAAGTTTGGTCTAGAAATAGAGCTCAGTATAATGGATGATATTCAAACGCATTGAAACATGTGAGGACACTTCAGGAGAGGCTGGAGATAACGAAGAGCATAGATCACTGGGAAATTCCGACTCTTTAGAGGTGGGCATTGAGGAAGAACTGACAAAAGAGACTGGAAGGGAACAAGTAACCACAAAGGAAGAAAATCAGGAGATTCCAGTGTAACTGGAGCCAAGAGAACATGGTAATGCAAAGGGGGTTTGGACTGTGACCACTCTGCAGAGAACATGAGGTGACTGCCATGTAAGACCTACTGGATCCAGTGATTTGTGATTTGTCTTCAGTTCAGAATAGATGAAGGAGTGAAGGGAAAACGGGAAAATGTAAGTTGTGTCCCAGGGAAAAGAAAACAATGGAAATGTCCCAGCCTGTCCAGGCGATCCACTTCCCATGCCTGGAAGCAAACAATGTTTTCTCCTCTGAATATTTCCAGAAAGATGTTAATCACATACAAAAAATACATCTTTTTTCCTTTTACCTATAAAGTTCTATGTTCATCTCTTCGTGTATGTGTGTGTTGTGTGTCTTGGCTCACTGATGTGTTTTGGAATCATTCTTACTGAATAATACTGTCCTCCTTCCTCCCCACCCTGCTCTTCCATCTTCATAGCTGTATGGTACGCCTTGTAACTGTTCTAAATGGTTAAGACATGTGGTCATTGAAGTTGTGTGTTACTTCAAGCTTAGCATACACTGGGCATACAATAAATATTAATCTTCCTATTCTCCCATATTTGGGGGATATAAGGGATACTTGCCCCCAAACAAGGAACACACAATAAATACACCTATGTCATTTATCCAGTTGTGGTCTTAACACTTTGTTCTTTTCAAACTGAGCTCTTGTGTTGTTCCCAACCCAAGTCTTATCCCAGTTCTCTTAACCTTTTTCTCCAACTCAGAAGGCCTGGCTTTGATTGCTGTTCGTCACCCGTTTTCCCACTTGACCTTAACCTCCCTCTGCCTGGCTTGTTCCAGTCTGTCTTAGGCAAGGCTCCTGGGCTTAAACAAGTCCCAGCAATCCTTCCAGCTTGTATAAAGAGAAAATAAGAAAGTGGAAAGGGACAGAATTTTAGTAGTGAAAGAGTTCAACTCTGCTAACGTGTGGAAAGATTACTCCCAATATGACTAATACGCTTCTTGGCCCAGCGTCAGGGAAGACATTCTTGTGAGATACTTGAAGGGAGACTCAATCAGATACCCTCGATCAATACCTGCTTCCTCTGTAGTAGGAGACTCCTCTCTTGTTTCAAAAGAGTCAATGAAACGTTTATGCAGCTTTGTAGCAATAATTTTGAATCTTGGCTAGACAAGAGTCAAAGCTTGTGTTACTGATAGGAGTCTAAAATCTGTGTGTGTATGCCTTTACAGTGTTGCCAAGAGAGAGAAAATTGATGTAATGCTATATTGATTCAAATCTATTTTACACCCTTCTTAAGAGAGGAGAGTTTTGGCTGACTTCCAAACTAATGGAACACTTCCAGTGGAAAAGTTAGTGACTCTCAGATTCTGACTTCACTGTCGATGGAACAATCACTTGAGTAGCATTAGGTTTACATGACTACCATCTTCAGACTTATCTGATATGAAAGACCCTCCAGATGTCCTTGAAAATATATATTCTGAAATTGAAAACATGAGGACTTATTATCAAGCTAAATTTCACATGACTATAAAAGCTACCAGGAAAAACATCTCTGTAATTTAAAATGACAGTCATTGTACAAATTGGAAAAGAAAAAAATACAATATTATTAGAGGGGACTGTGATTCTGAGCTTTTATTGGAGTCTTTCTTCCCTACTTAATAACTATGATAATGAATCCTTTAAAGCATTTATCAGATGTTTAATTCTTGATACATTTTATGTCATTTATTCCATCTAATTTTTCCTACCTGAGATTAAGTATAACTATGAGTTATTTTAATAGGCTTGATGGAAAATAACTCATTTAAAAATAAGTTAATCAGCCCCTCACTTGCTCACCCCTAGTAAATATAGCATTAATAAAAAGAGATTTAAAACCTACTGGTGGCCAGCGCCTCTGCTCACTAGGCTAATCCTCCACCTGCGGCACTGGCACCCTGGGTTCTAGTCCCGGCTGGGGCACCAGTTCTGTCCCGGTTGCTCCTCTTCCAGTCCAGCTCTCTGCTGTGGCCCAGGAAGGCAGTGGAGGATGGCCCAAGTGCCTGGGCTCCTGCATGGGAGATCAGGAGGAAGCACCTGGCTCCTGGCTTCAGATCAGCGCAGCACCAGCCATAGCGGCCATTTGGGGGATGAATCAACGGAAGGAAGACCTTTCTCTCTGTCTCTCTCTCTCTCACTGTCTAACTCTGCCTGTCAAAAAAAAAAAAAAAAACCTAATGGTATAAAACAGAAAAAATATTTAATAGAAGGCATAATGTTTTGAGTAAAATGTCTGAAAATAACAAAATCTAACCCACATGTAATTGCAGTAAAGATATAGAGAAAAATCACCAGATGCTTTGTTATTTATTATGAACATAAAATAAGTTTTGAAATAAGACTTTGGTTTATATTTTTGATGTATCCCTTATCAATTTTGGGAACCTAGGTTGCTTCCTCTCTGTGAATATTATTTTCTTCACCATACACATGGCCTAATTTTTAATAATTGGGAGGGTTGTTATGGGGGGGGAAGCCGCTATAATCCAAAAGTTGTACTTTGGAAATTTATGTTTATTAAGTAAAAGTTAAAAAAAAGAAACAAAACAAAAAATAACATAATGAAAAAAGAATAATGAGCCAATGTGTGCATAATGTCTGTGAGATTTCTACTCAATATTAGTTTCAAAAAATGTCACATGAAGAGATAGTAAAACTAGTAGTGCAAATTACTTAATGGCTAAATGGAACTCTACAAGCTAGAAGGGGCAGTACCAGTCAATTCATTTCTTTAGCAAATAGTTGTTGAACAATCCTTTGTGTTATGTGTGTTGCTGGACATGAAAGGCACAGGAAGTTAGTTTTATAGAAAAAATAAAGCTAAAAAGGAGGATAGAGTGTAATGTTGGGGTGAAGGCAGAGGCTGCTGCAGGTTAATTAAGGTAGAGGGAGGGCTGCATTGAGAAACTGAAGACCTTAAGGCAGTGGAAGGCAAGAGTCACGTGGGTATCCAGTCTGAATCAGAACATCAAGTTGTAAGGACTTAGGCAAGAATCAGTGTGCTAGGAACAGTAAAGTTCAAACTTAGATTTAAGCTTGGTATACACCCTTGAACTTTGCTGAGGCTGTGCTGATGGGGAGGGGGCCAGAAGCACGGAGAAAAATTGCAGTGTTCCAGGTGGGAGATGATGACGGGTTAGGCAGGGATGATTGTACTACAGCTAGCAGAAAGAGCTTAAATGCTAGAAGTATTTCTACTGTAAAGCCAGCAGGGTTTGCTGACAGGTTGGACAAGGAAGAGTCAATAATGCTTCCAAAAAAATTGGCTTGCGTAGCTGGAAGGATGAAACTGTCATTTAAAGGGACAGTAGGAAAGTGATAAGAACAGGTGTATTTTGTGGTTAGTTGTTTAGTTGGTTGGGGAGGCAAGGATGTTGTATGACGGGGGTTGGACAGAAACTCACTTTGAGACAAGTAAGATTATGGTATCTATGCAGCAGGACACATGAGTCTAGAATTTAGGGTGCAGGTAATTTACCTTCCAAATTATGTAAACATGTAATTGTTAATTACAATTCAGTGTGTAGATAAAAGTTCCAACAACTGTGTGGTAGGACTGTTCGATCAGCAGGGACAAAGTAGAACAAATGCAGGATTCTCAGAAGGAGTGGCCATTAGGGCAAAATAAAAAGCAGGGACCATGGGCGATGGAAGTAAAGTGACTATTTTAATAAGTGGATAGGATTGCATTGTATCAAAGGTCAAATCAAGGACTGAGAATTTATGAGTTGATTTATTTTAAATATGTATTTGAATGGCAGAGTTACAGAGAGGCAGAGGGGGCCAGAGAGAGAGAGAGAGAGAGAGAGGTCTTCCATCCTCTGGTTCACTCCCCAAAGGGCCGTGATGGCTGGAGCTGGGCCGATCTGAAGCCAGGATCCAGAAGTCTCTTCTGGGTCTCCAACATGGGTGCAGGAATCCAAGCACTTGGGCTGTCTTCCAGTGCTTATGGGATGCCAGCACTGCAGGCAGAGGCTTTGCCCACTATGCTACAGCGCAGGACCCATGAGTTGATTTTTAATAATGTAAAATTCATTTGAAACTTGACAATGGTTTTATTGTGATGGCAGTTCAAGAAAGCAATTGAGGGAAAGAAATGAAAGACAAACATTATATAGATACTTCAAAAAATTAATGGAAAATGGAATTAAATGATAGTTTTCTTTGGTGCAAATAAATTTTTAAATCCATGAGCACCTTTTTTTTTTTATAATTAGTTTATGTTATTTGAAAGGCAGAGTTACAGAGAGAGGTAGAGACAGAGAGACAGGTCTTCCATCCGGTGGTTCACTCCCCAGATGGCCGCAACTGCCGGAGCCGCACCGATTAGAAGCCAGAGCCAGGAGCTTCTTCCTGATCTCCCACAAGGGTGCAGGGGCCCAAGGACTTGGGCTGTCTTCTTCTGCTATCCCAGGCCATAGCAGAGAACTGGATTGGAAGAGCAGCTGGAACTGTAACTGGAGCCCATATGGGATGCCAACGCTTTAGGCCAGGGCTTTAACCCGCTGTGCCACAGCGCTGGCCCCTTGAGCAACTTTTTGATAAAACAAAGTTTCCACAACTTTTTGAAAATTTCTTACATTCATGAATTTCAAAATTTCTACAACAAAGTCGTCTTTCAATTCCATTTCCATTACCTTTTTGAAATGTCTTTTTATACACACACATACAGAAACACAAATAATTGTTGAGGAATTTTATTGTAAGGAAAGGGAGATGGTTAACACATATTATGGATTATTATATGCATTAGTTATGATTAATTTGTAGACATTTTAATTAATAATAAATAATATCAACATAGGTGTAAATTATCTGGTGGTTAACGAATGTTACCTGTTTCTGTAAATTGTATGAAGCACTATTTTGGAGCGTTAAAATACAGAAATGTAGCCCCAGTGTCTGCTTAAAACTTTGTTTGCCACAATCTTAGCAGGCTTCAACACACTTTACAACTAAAAAGTATACACTGGTGACTATTTGATCAGCATTGACAGTGTATTTTGCATGATCTGCGTGGTAGATACTATTATACTTATTCAAAACAATCTTGCCTGTTTTAATTTTTTATTAATGGACTCCTAGGGCTTTGATGGACTTCTTCAAATGATACTTCAAACTTCCTGAAGAATGTAACTGGGTGGTTCTTCCACCATTGATATTACTTTTCATTTTACCACTAATCCATGAGTACTTATTAGGTAATAATTTCAAGTATTAGAGAGCTGTCAGATTTTAATGTATAAATAAGTATTATGTGCTTAACAGATGCATTTCTCAACTATAACCAAATTATTCCCATCAGTAGAGCTTTCTTTAAAAATACGTATATGTTATGTATTCTAGGGGCTTGTATCATAATTTCTGTTGGCGTAAGTTGTTTTGTTTACCTCCAAATTTGAAAAGTAATTTGCATTTCTATTAGAATTATTTTCTTTCACTCTTGAAGCCAACTGGTGATCAAACCGCTTGCATTCTCTCATGGCAGTTTAGTCAGGGCAAATTTATTTTAATGAAATTTCATCCAGAATAGTGAAGAAGTATTTTTCCTCATATTGCATACTAATTATGTTTATTTTTATTAAATTACTTGATCATGTTTAAGAATTTAATCAATGCACCACATCTTGTTCTAGTGGTAAAAATCTATAATGAAGGCATCCCTTACCTTCTCCTTAGCTAGGAGGCATCTCTACTGCCCCAATTAAGAATTTTACTGTGCACTGTGCCAGTGTTGAGTATATTTTGGTGACACTTATTAATAACTATAGGTATTGATCATGGAAATAATGACATGTATATCTGAAAATGTCTAAACCATTCCTTGTCTTTTAAAATAAGGAAAGCAAACTCTTTGAAGGAGGATCGTTGAAGCTACTGGATTAACTATTGTTAGTGTGATTACAATCAAATGTGATTTGATACAGTTATTGATACATGTCACTGATTTAGTTTTTAGAGTGTGGTGTTAAAACTATTCAGCATATTGAAATATTTTATATAGTTTATTATACTAATGAAAATGTAACTTAATTGGTTCATTGTTGACCAAAAATATATTTAAAAACTCATATAAACCAACTGAAAATAAACACGGTCAAAACAACATCAAAAGGCAAACATTCAGCTGAGCACGTGAGACATTGGTTAAAGACTCCTCCATCCCACATGGGGTGCCTGGTTGAATTCCTGGCTGTGTCTCCTGACTCTAGTTTCCCGCTGATGCACACACTGGGTGGCAACAATGTCGACTCAAAGAATTCAGTACCTGCCACTCATGTCACAGACCTGTACTGAGTCTCAGTTTTTACCTGCTCTGACCTTGGCTGCTGTGGGCATTTGGGAAGCGAGCCAGCAGGTAGAATCTCTTTCTCATCTATCTACCTGCCTCTCAGATAAAAAGGAAAAGCACCTACACACACAAATGCAATATCGAATCTTATAAAACTGTGTGTTAAGTAGGTTATAAATCTGTGTTTGACACAGGAACACAGAATTCGTTGTTTTAACCATTTTTATTATTTCAAGAGCTACCCAAGTGAACATCATTCTTTTATTGCCCCTGCCCACCCCCGAGCGTGTTTAAAGTGGGTGATGTTCTTTTGGTTTGTCAGTTGTTCTCTCTGAAGTGCTTGTCAAAACAAGGAGCTAACTTGGGACACAGTATGCTGAAGCTGCCAGCGGTTGTTTGGCATGTCATCATTTCACATTGTAACATCGCTGTGATGAAGGCCAGCTGGTGCATTTAAGTTTCTTATTGGAGGTTCTCATCTGATTCATTATTGTGATTTGTGGTTTTATACAGAGACACTTAATCATTCTTATGTAGCAAGCACTTGGGAGCTGCTGAAGGCTCTCTTTTTTGCTGAGTAGTTTGTGCTGTCAATCTGCTAGTTGGTAAAAAATTTCCAGCTTGTTGGATTGTCTATGTTTGTTTGCACAGGAAGTGATAAGACCCAGAGGTTGAATTTGTAGTAATAGTTTGCAATGGGCTAATGAGCAGTGCTGCTACCCTCATGATGTTATTATTATATGACTTGGATTAGCACACAATTATTGTGTACCTGTCCAGCCATAATTCTCTCTTGTGTGATCTCAAGAGCTAGTTGGAATCACTTGTTTTCCTGCAAAGCTGAAGTAAACTGTATGTTGTATTTTGGTTGCATTCTTTTACCCTGAAGATATAGCCCCTTAGTATGTGCCATGTTTGCTCAGTAGGGTAACCTGTCAATAGTAGTTAACTGCACACAGATTAATTCTGCCTTTGCCATTAGTGAAGCTTTAACATTTGTATTCAGTTGTAAACTGAAGGTGCTGCTGTCTAATATGTTTCGGGGAAATACATAAATACAAATTATATGATTTTACTCCATTATTTTTGTATTCACTGAATTTACAAGAGTTATATTCTTAAAGCGTTTTATATTTTTGCTTATATCTTTCTCAGATTAAAATCTAATACTTGCTTTTGGTCAAATAAAAGATATTCACAAATAATCAAAATGAAAATCTATCTTCCTTGACTATTTTAAAATACCTTTCATGATTAACTGATGAATAAAACTTCTGTTCTTGTTAAAAGAGAAGCATGACCCCATGTTTTGTGCTGATTACAAACTAGGAAAATAGGAGATATTTAAATGTAAGAATGAGTGTCACTACAGAACGTCAGCGAATCCCCAAATACCTGTCAAAGGATTTTTTTCTCTCTTTCTTCACATCTGCTTTCTAAAGTAGTCAAGCACTTCAAAAACAAATCTCTGTTATAAATGAGCTAGACATTACCAAAATGCCTCTGAACCACAAGGGCACAAAGGGCAAAATAAAAGTCCCTGTTAGCAAGGTTCCTGACATGTTGATGAGAAGCCTGGGGACACTGTGTCCGCAAATATTTATGTATCAGAAAACTCATGGGCCAGTTACCCTTCCTATCTTGGTCAAGTTTGCAGACACCTCCAGAACTTTCTCCTGGATCATGTAAATTACACATTGACGTTAGATGACAGCGTGTGGATGCGCCCAGGATGCATTTCTGCTTGTCTTTCCTCATTTAATAAATCACAGAGCTGCAGTTGGGATGTACCAAATGACCTTGATACATGTTATAGATTTAGGACTGTGTAATTTTTGCGATGGACTGCAAGTTCCTGAACTCAGTTTTACTGCATTATTTGAAAGCCTGTTTGTGGAATCGACATTTATATGGCGAACAACAGAAAGCAATATAATGCTACATTGATGATATGGCACCACAGGAGTTCACAGGAAGTTTGAACACCTAGCAATGAAGTCCCAAGCCTGAATAAGATAGGTTGGGAACTGAAGAGAGTCAGTCTGGTTTGAAGACCTGGTGGTTCACCAGAAAGTAAAATGTCTCCAGAAATAAGATCAGAATCCAGGCAGCTGAGGAAGGAGGGGCTCAGGATGGGGGTTGGGGAGCAGAATCAACATTCTCAGAAGACAGCTACTTATTCTCTAGAAATTGACAATATTTCTAATTGCATTTGAGTAACAAGGAAGGCTCCTATGTTTCTAAATCCTGGTAGCTTGAATCAATTAATATCATTAACTAAAGAAAAATATTTGCATCTGTTAAATTTAAATCATTCTACATTCATGTAATCAACTGCCAAGAGAAATGTTTCTGTGTATATTGGCACAGAAAAAAATCAACATAATAGAGCAAACTTTGATTAAGATTAGGCAGGGCCAGCGCCGCAGCTCACTAGGCTAATCCTCTGCCTTCGGCACCAGCACACCAGTTCTAGTCCCGGTCGGGGCACCAGATTCTGTCCCTGTTGCCCCTCTTCCAGGCCAGCTCTCTGCTGTGGACAGGGAGTGCAGTGGAGGATGGCCCAAGTACTTGGTCCCTGCACCCCATGGGAGACCAGGAGAAGCACCTGGCTCCTGCCATCGGATCAGCGCGGTGCGCCGGACGCAGCGTGCTGGCCGCAGCAGCCTTTGGAGGGTGAACCAATGGCAAAGGAAGACCTTTCTCTCTGTCTCTCTCTCTCACTGTCCGCCGCTCTGTCAGTCAAAAAAAAAAAAAATTAGGCAGAATGCTGTAAGTCTACCCAGGAAACTGCTATAAAACATGCTAGGCACTGGCTATAGATAATGGACCGCTGTTGGGTTATGTGAAAGCGTAAGACTTTGATGAAGGGAGTGCTATTGGAGCAGCCTTCCTACTGATTCCACAGACAAAATGAGAGTGTTTGGGCTTCAATGTTAAGGCGTCAATGGAGACACCCATCTCTTATGCAGGAGTGCCTGGGTTTGATGACTATCGATGGTTCCCAATTCCAGCTTCCTGCAGGTGCAGACCCTGGGAGGCCGTGGTGAAGGCTCAGGCAGTTGGGTCCTTGTTATCCACATGGGAGACCTGGACTGAGTTCCTGGATCCGAGCCTCACCCTGGCCCAGCCATTGTTTTTGTGAGCATTTTAGGGAGTGAACCACTGGATGCGAACTCTCTTTCTCTTTCTGTCTGTCTGTGTCTTAAGTAAACTTTTCACAAATAGTCGAAATCTAGTAGACAACTGTTTTCAGCTATGGGGTCATGAGCTGGAGAGTACTCTGATTCCTGAGAGCTGGAGGATCACTCAGATAGGAATCAGACAGCCATGCAGACAGGTGGAACCCAGGGCTGGAACCCTGGTTCCACAGCTCAGAACTCACAGCGGCTGCGGTGGCTCACATCTGCAGATCAGACTCAAAGAGAGAGGGGGGTTGTACCGAGGAGGGGCTTCATGAATTTTTATGGGGTGGTCCTACTTCCTGGGTCCAATGCAAAAGAGTAAAGTAGCAGATAGCCTGTGCCGCGGCTCACTAGGCTAATCCTCCGCCTGCGGCGCCGGCATACCAGGTTCTAGTCCCGGCCGGGGCGCCGGATTCTGTCCCGGTTGCCCCTCTTCCAGGCCAGCTCTCTGCTGTGGCCTGGGAAGGCAGTGGAGGATGGCCCAAGTGCTTGGGCCCTGCACCTGCATGGAAGACCAGGAGAAGCACCTGGCTCCTGGCTTTGGATCGGCGCGGTGCGCCGGCTGCAGCGGCCATTTGGGGGGTGAACCAACCGAAAAGGAAGACCTTTCTCGCTGTCTCTCTCTCTCTCGTGTCCACTCTGTCTGTCAAAAAAAAAAAAAAAAAAGTGAAGTAGCAGATGGAAGATCTCTGCCTCTGTTTCTCGCTCTGTAATTTTGCCTTTCAAATAAATAAAATATATCTTTAAAAAAAACTGCAGCACAAAGTCACAGTTTCATTTTTTATATCCTTGATAGCCTAATAAAATGTATTAATTTTATTAGCCTCAACCCTGGTGTATGATTTGTAATAATCCGTATGATGACATTGGAAGGATGCATAGCAGAACCCACTGTGCAAAATGAAATGATTGTCACAGGGGAAGGTACTCGTGTGGTTGACGTGTGGACAGAGCTCACCACGTTTTTCACAGAATAGCAGTTTCATAGGAAATAATGAATAACAGAAAATTATACTGTTCAGACTTGGGCATCTGAAAGACATATACTCAGGAATGAATAGAATCATTCATATATCACTTCAAAGGAAGCACCTGACGGGATGGATACATAAAATGGGGAACTGCTGGGCAATGGAGAATTACCACTGCAAATGATGAAAATGAAAAGGAGCACTTACGAAGACACGGAGGAAACTTAAATGCACGATACTAAAGAGAAAGCAGTGGATGTAGAAAGACTATATTCTGTGTAATTATAGCAACATGAAGTTCTGAAGGCCAAAACATATAACCAGTAAAAAGATCAGTGATTGCCAGAGGTTATGTGTAGGAAGGGTTGAGGAGGTGGACACAGAAGCTTTCTAGGGCAGTAAATTGTAGTATATAAGGTTATAATGATGGTACATGCACAAGTCACTATACCTTTGTCCAAAACCAAGAGTGAACTTCAAAGGCAACTGTGTCCATGTAGTTCATTTATTTATTTTTTATTTGAAATGTAAAGTTAGAAGGAGAGAGAGAGAGAGAAAGAAAGAGAGAGAGAGAGAGGAATGGCAGGTTCCTGTCTTCTAACTGCTGGTTCACTCGCCAGATGGCTGCAAAAGCCAGAGCTGCGCTGATCCAAAGCCAGGGACCAGGAGCTTCCTCCAGGTTTTCCCATGTGGATGCAGGGGCCCAAGGACTTGGGCCATCTTCTACTGCTTTCCCAGGCCATAGCAGAGAGCTGTATCAGAAGTGGAGCAGCTGAGACTCGAACTGACGCCCATATGGGATGCCAGCACTGAAGGAGGAGGCTTTACACATTACACCACAGCGCTGGCCCCTTTTATTTATTTATTTTTTTCATGCAGCTTAGTCAGTTGTAACAAACATACCATGCTGGTCCAGGTTGTTGATCCCAGGGGACTGTGCATGTGTCGGAGCAGGGAACCTATGAGAAATTTCTGATCTTTCTGCTCAGTATTGTTGTGAACCTAAAACTGCTTCAAAAGATGAACTTCATTAAATAAAGAAAAAAGAACACAGGGAGCCTGGCCTTGTGGCATAGTGGGTAAAACCACCACCTGCTATGCCAGCATCTCATATGGGCTTCTGTTTGAGACCCGATTGCTCCACTTCTGATCCAGCTCCCTGCTAATGGCCTGGGAAGGCACCAGATGTTAGCCCAAGTGCTTGGACCCCTGCCACCCATGTGGGAGACCCAGATGAAGCTCCTGACTCCTGGCTTCAGCCTAGCCCAGTGCTAGAAGTTGTAGCCATCTGGAGAATGAAACAGCAGTTGGAAGATTCTCTCTCTCTCTCTCTCTCTCTCTCTCTCTCTCTCTTTCTCTCTCTTTCTCCCTCCCCCCCCATTCTCTGTAACTTTTAAATAAACAAATAAATCTGGAAAACATTAAAAAAGAGAAAAAACTGGAAGAAAAAAAGTTTGAATGAATAATAGCACAACATTTTCCACAATTGGTGAATTATACTACTTGCAGATCTAAGAAGTCTAGTGAGTGCCCAGAGAAAAATTACACTTTCTACAAAGGGAACCAGTGACATAAATAATGACTGAGTTGTCATCAGGAGCAATGGAAGCGTGAAGACAATGGAATAATATTGGTAATGTGCTTGGAAGGAAAAACTTTCAAACCAGAATAGTCTGCAAAATTAACTTTGAATATTCGGGAGAGAACAGAAACTTCTTTTCCAGCAGAGTTTTTGCTACTAAAAACCCCCAAGGAAGAGACAAAGAGAAAGATGCGGAAGAAATACTACAGGCTGAGTGTCAGTGGCAACACACTGTTGCACAGCTCTTGACGTTTTGCATTTATTGGCACAGTAGAAATTCCTAGATGTCCGTAAAGCCGCAGGTTTCTCAAATGTTTAGTAATAAAAATTGTTCTTTTAATAAATAACTTTCGAATTCTCCTAGGTGTTCTAGAGGAACAAAGAATCTGTTAGTTCACTAAGATGCACTTGGGCTTCTTCATAAAAATGTGTGGATTCAGAACGCCTGCATTCTCAGAAGCCCAAGGTTGACTTCATGAAGACTGAAGCATCCATCCAGGCCCAGACTGCCATTCGTACCTTTACAAGGGTTTGCATTAACAAGCATGAATTCACAAAGCATTAGTATGGACATGATTTTTGTAAATATATGTTGATTATTGATGAGACCTTAAATGCATCTTGGTAGAAAATAAAATCTATTGTCCTGTGGGGAGCAACTCGGACTAGACTGTTACTGGAATTAAGACTTATTCTATGCATCTGCTCTCCCACAATATGGCGCTGGGAGAGGAGGAAACAGCTTCTACACAGCTGCCTCCAGTTCAACCAATAAACAGCAGGACCTGCTCCTGATTGGAGGAGAGCAGCGTACTCGGCGTGTGGGTAGCCGAGTTGGGATTGGTGGAAGAGGACTATAAAGGAGGAGAGAGACAACATGCACCAGGAACATCTATCTGAAGGAACACCTGTGCAGCCCCCGAGAGAGCCGGCCGGCGGTGTGCCGCTCCCCCACGGAAGTGGGGAAAGTGGCAGGGGGAACCGCCCTTCCACGGAGGTGGAAGGGACAGTAGCCAACCAGCAGCAAACCCGGGAAGGGCCGAGCAGACGAAAGAACAACGCAGGGTTCAGTGTCGCTCCTCCACGAAGAGGGGGAGCGACATAATGGTGCCGTGACTCAGATATGAAGCCTAGGCAGGGTTTAGTGTCATTCCTCCATGAAGAGGGGGAGCGACATTGTCCTATTAAAGAGGCCCGATTTATTCGATTTTAATGACTTGAATTTTTTATTATTGGTAAATCTTCAGTAATTTTCACTTTATTTGAAAGACAGACAGTGATCTCTCATTCACTGGTTCACTTCTCAAATGCCTGCCACAACTGGGACTGGGTCAGGCCCAAGTCAGGGGACCAGAACTCAGCCTGGGTCTCCCATGTGGGTGTCAGGGACACAAGTGCTTGAGCCACCTCCTGTCCCTTCCCACGGTGTACATTAGCAAGAAGCTGAGTGGCAGGTAGAGCTGGGACTGGAACCAGACACACTGACTTGATGTGTAGGCATCCTAAGTGGTGTCTTGTCTTGCTGTGCCGAACACCACAACCCTCCCTCCTGCCCTTTGTTTCCAACCTCTTTCTTTTATTTTCCTGTTTTCTTCTGTAAGTGGAATATTTCTGCAAGTAAGTAGATTACAAGACCCCCGGCTCTCTCCTCCATATAGATTTTGTTACATACAGTATCAACTTTATGCATGTACGTATCTATTTAGACATTTGGGATATCAAAATCTAGCTATTTTATACTACGGGATGTAAAATAAAAATAGGTGCTGGAGGTTTTGGTTGAGATAAGGTGTACACTAATTGTTTTAACTTAATAGGGTTTTGTATGCCTTTTGAATTGTCATTTTTGTACAGACTCAGAGAAGACTTGATTACAGTGACAAATAGGAGATAGTAGGTCATTATTATGTAAAACTGAGTGCAAGTATTGCAAAAACAGAACAAATGAGTATCATCTTCACTCCTGAGACACATAACAAGACCATTAATTCATAGCTTAAATCATTACTAATCAATGACTCATGATATCTAATATCCCATATAATTATGCTCTACCCCTCACTAATGGGAAGGAGAAGATAAAACCTGACATTGGGATAAACGGCCAGTTGCAACTGCACCCCCAGTGAATACCTATTCGTGTGCACTCACTGAAGCACAGGAACGTTAGCCAAGGGCTTCGCATTAAAGGCAGTCAGCAGGATCCTGTGTGCAGAATATTTAATCACACTTTTTAATTTGTTTTGTTATTGAACAAAAAAGGAAGCAGAGTGTCAGTTTTACATGGATCTGGGCTGTTCAGTAAAAATCTCCTGGGGTTTAAGTTAATGAATTTTAATACTGAGCCTTTTGGGTTGCTTGAAGGCCTGGAATAGCATTTCAGTGTTATGGTGCTAACATTAATCTGTTTAATTTATCTCATTACCAACAGTGATGATTCACCAACAAAATTCTAACTGATGGAAAATAATGTTAACTTCTTATTATGAGGAGAAAAAGAAACATCTGTGTCAGTCTGGTAATGTTAACATCTCAATTTCCAAATAAATTACATTAAACAAACAAAATAAGTGTCATTGTTCACTCACATTTCTATTTCTTTCTCCAAATCCCAGAGGTTTTTATCCACTTTCACAAACATTTACAAGATGGTCCTTCATCATGCCGCAGTACAGGATACAGTATTTACAATCAGGCACAGGGGCACAAGGTCTGATTTCAGGTGGCCGCCAAGTGCTACAAGAGTTGAGATTTGATGATGTCAGGCCTCGGACAAGAGGCAAGACCATAAACTTGGAAAACCTTAGAATATAGCAAAGGGCAGGCAAATGGTCGTATGTGGCACAGCGTAGGGATGAGTGTCTGCTTGGCTAAAGGAGTGACACCTACCCAATTAGGGATTTCTGTAGACCAGGGAACATAGAGCACATTTTGAAGTTAGCCATTCTTGGATCCTTGCATGTCAGGATTCTCAGGAATTAATGGGCCTTTTATTTTAAAATGAAACTGTGGTTTTTGGAGTCGGAAGGTGCTTCCTCTGGTAATTCAACCTGCTGTTTCCATCAGTTGGATTTTGACAATGATGTGTGCTTTGATTGAAAATAGAATACGTCATTTTCAGAAGCTACTTGGGACTCTCTGTTTTTGAGATCTTCCAGGATCTGTGGAAGCTCTGAATATTATTCCTCAAATAGATTTTGGGTGTGGGAAGATTATAATGCATTCCTTCCTATTAGTGAGGTTCAGAGCCAGGGGTGAGCATCTGATGTAGGGGTTAAGCAGTTTGTCTGGTTCCAGATCTTAGTGGAAATGCTTCCATCTTTTCCCCATTCAAAATGATGCTGGCTGTGGATTTGTCGTATGTTGCCTTGATGTATTGAGGAATGTTCCCTCTATACCCAATTTGCAACATGAAAGGATGTTGTATTTTGTCAAATGCTTTCTCTGCATCTATTGAGATAATCATATGGATTTTGCTCTTCAGTTTTTTAATGTGACGCATCACATTTATCAATTTGCATGTGTTATACTATCCCTGCATACCAGAGATAGTTCCCAGTTGGTCCCAGTGAATGATCTTTCTGATGTGTTTTGGATTTGATTAGCTCGAACTTTGTTAAGAGTTTTTATATCTGTGTTCCTCATGAATATTGGTCCAGAGAGTTCTCTTTCTTTGTTGTATCTTTTTTTTTTTTTTTTTTTTTAGTTTTGGAACTAAGGTGATTCTGGCCTCATAGAAGGAATTTGGGAGGATTTCTTCCCTTTCAATTGTTTTGAATAGCTTGAGAAGAATTGGAATTTGTTCTTTAAATATCTGGTAGAATTCAGCACTCCATATTGTAGTTCTTATTTAGTCCAAATCTGCTCCCAGTTTCAGTTTGCTAATGATGTACGTGCGCACGCTGGGATGCAGTAGGTAATGCGTCAAATAGCTGGGTCCATGCCATCCATGTGAAACAGCCAGATTGTGTTCTGGGCCCCTCATTCCATCCTGGTCCAACCACTACTTTTGGGTATTTGGAGAGTGAACCAGTGGGTGATCGGGCTCTCTCTCTCTCCCTCTCTCTCTCTTCCTTTCTTCCATCTTTCCCCTCTCAAAATACATTTTAAAAAGATAAATAGAAAGAAAATTGTCTTTCACTGTAACAGCTTTCTTCAATCCTTCGCTTTCCTTCATCTAACCTCCCTAAAATATTTCTAATTGGAAGGGACATTTTTGCTTCCTTTAGAAGATTCTCTGTTACTTTTGAGAATCATGGTATCAGCACTTGGCCTCGAGAAAGTTCTAGTCTAACACTCAAGAGATGCTGGCAAGAACAACAAAATGTCTAAGAATTTACCCTAGTTGAAAGCTACCAAGTTAGCCTGTCATAGTTTCTAATTCTTGTTGAAGGCACACGCATTCTGGATCAGAGAAAAAGGATGGTTGATTATACACAGCGATAGCAGTAGTCAGAGTAACATCACTGGAACCAGTGCCCACAGAGTGACACAACAGGGAGCCTGTGATGCCCTTACACAGCAGGTACCGTGTGATGCCTTTACACAGGTCAGTTTCCATTGTAGTGCAGACAACCTCAGTATATAATGAGGAGGATGGGAGACAGGACAATGGCTTCATAAATACATCCATACACTAATATGTGAGTATGCCACATCACATGTTAAAGAGGAATTAGGTTGGGGGGTTGAATTAAAGTTGCTGATCAGCTGACCTGATGATGGAGTATCCAGATAGGCCCCTCAATGTGGAAGAGGGGGACAGAAGTGCCCAAACCACAGTGATGCAAGGTCAGAAATACTCTGCCACCTTCTTTAAAGGGGGAAGGGGGAGGGAGCACTAGCCAAGGAATGCACACAGCTCTAGGGGCTGGAAAAGTTAGGAACCAAATGCTATCCCAGAATTTCCAGAAAGAAAGCCCTGCTGATAATGCTTATTTCAACTCAGTGAGATCCATTTCCGATATCTGAGCTCCAATACTGCTACACAGTAAAATTGTGTGGTCACATATGCTTGTCACAAGAGCAGCCGAAATCTAATACATGGCAACTGTTAGCAATACTAACAATAGCAATAGCCAAAATTTTACCCTGAATAGAGGTATAAACTTCATTCCTGGAAAGGAAACACATCTGCCTTCTGCCTCAGAGGACCACGTTGTGTGTTCTCCTTGGAGGTTATTTTCATGCAGTCATCATTGAAAATGCAATCTGGAGCAAAAGCTGTAAATGTCTTTGCTCAGAAATTGTCCAAAGTCTGGAGAAACCAGTGCAGAATGATCTCTGAGATCTGTGCCCTTAGGAAAGAAAGTTGATTGTTTTAAAAGTTTTCCATTCTTCATGTTTAAAACAAGGCTATGGGAGTGGCCAAAGTCGTGATTTTGCATAAAATCTCCTTGTAGCTCCCTGTGGAAAAGGGGCATGACTCTTTGGTGCAAGTAGAGGCTGTGTTGCTCCCAGGGACTTTGCTGGCAGCAGGTTGCCCAGATTCTCAGTGAATCAAATTTTGGAGTCCCAGTGCGCACACTGAGAACATACGGTCACTGAGAAGTGGGTTTCAGTGCTTTGCTTTTTGTTTTTTTTTTTTGTTTGTTTTTGTTTTTTGTTTTTGTTTTTTTTTGACAGGCAGAGTGGACAGTGAGAGAGAGAGACAGAGAGAAAGGTCTTCCTTTGCCGTTGGTTCACCCTCCAATGGCCGCCACGGCTGGCGCGCTGCGGCCGGCGCACCGCGCTGATCCGATGGCAGGAGCCAGGAGCCAGGTGCTTTTCCTGGTCTCCCATGGGGTGCAGGGCCCAAGCACCTGGGCCATCCTCCACTGCACTCCCTGGCCACAGCAGAGGGCTGGCCTGGAAGAGGGGCAACCGGGACAGAATCCGGTGCCCCGACTGGGACTAGAACCCGGTGTGCCGGCGCCACTAGGCGGAGGATTAGCCTAGTGAGCCGCGGCGCCGGCCTGCTTTTTGTTTTTAATGTGTTTTCTGCTCCTTTTGGTTTTACTGTAGTACCTGAGTTTAGTTTTATTATTCAGTTAAACGGGGACAGTTTGTCTGAGCATCCTGTTGCTTGTAATTTTCTAGGTGGAAAAAAAAAGAAATTTAGAAATATTTTAATTTCTTCTGAATTCCATTTCAGTCTATGTTTGGGGTAATTTATTTTCTTACTTTCCCTAGGCTACCAGTTAAGGGTTTCCATTCTGCCAGAAGGCTTTGAGGTGCATGCAATGGGTGGCAAATAGTTAAGAGGAGGTTAATACTGGGGGCAGGTGTTTGGTTTAGAGGTTTAGAGGCCCATGTCTCATTTCAGAGTGCTCAGGTTCCACACCTAGCTCCAGCCCCTGGCTCCAGATTCCTGCTCATGCAGACCCAGGGAGGCAGCAGTGATGGCTCAGCGGGTGAGTCCTTGCCACTCTTGCGGAAGACCTGGATCGAGTTCCTGGCTCCTGGCTTCAGCATGGCCCAGCCTTGTCTGTTTTGGGCACTGGGGAGAGTAAAGCAGCTGAAGGGAGCTCTCTCTGTCTGCCTCTCTCTTTCTCTGTTTCTGTATGTTTCTCTGGCTCCCAAATAGCTAAGTAAATTTTAAAAAAAAAAGCTAATATTGTATATACCAGTGCTAATTTTGAACCTAATGTCCAACAGTGTGGCTCCACCGAGGCCTAATTAGAGTTCTCATTCTCCAAGGTCCACATCACTGTGCCCTGCTGTTTTTACATGAAATCTTCTAACAACAGTAGCTCTGACTCTTTGTCTTTCCCTAGCACCTTTTGATCCAGTGTCATCTCTCTGTAAGTTTAAAACAGGTGATAGAGGTGGGAAATACTGAATGCAACACTGGCACATTCATACTCCTGGCAGCAATCTAAAACATCTAACAGAATGTTGGCTCATGAAAAAAGAGTTCTCTGCCAGGTCATTATGAAGCCACAAGTGATGCCATGCAGCTGAAGATGAGTGATATTCCTAAACAAACTGAGAATTCAGAAGTATTTAATGCTAGTCTTCTTAACATGTCTTAGAAGTATGTACCAGATCGTGCTTTGCAGGAGTCTAATATGATGTAAATTTTGTTGAAATTTGTATTGATCTTGTATAGAAGGCATCCTTGTGTATGTGGGTACCTCAAAAACGTTGAGGAAATGCAATTACAAATCAGTTTATTGTGGTACCAAGAAATTTTGAAATCCATACATAATTTTTTCATGGTAACACTTTAAATAACCTGTCTGGAGATGTTTCATTTTTCCATGTAGTAGTATAGCCAAGAGAGAGCTCATGAGCTTCGGAATATGCAATAATGTTAACTTGTAAGTACATATTAAATACAGTTGGGGCAAAAATATCATTAAGTAATAATGTAGTTTTGGGTAGCAGTTATATCATTGAGATAAAAATGGATTAGTAGACATGTTACAATGAGAGATACATATTAGCAAACATTAATAGCAAACGTTCCATCGTAATGGTAATGCCACAGTGAAGTGTTCAGTGTTACATTCACATTTGTGGTCTTGTCATTCTCCAAGCAACTGTGTGGAATAGGAACCCCCTGATTGCCATTTCTCAGATCCAGACATATCTGCAGATAATATTGAACAGTTTCTCCAGGGTTTCTTTTTCTTTTCTTTTTTTTTTTTAAAGATTTTTTTAATGTATTTGAAAGTCAGAGTCATAGACAGGTGGGGAGAGAGAGAGAGAGGGGTCAATCTTTCATGTGCTGTCACTTTTCAAATGCCTAAGCAGCCAAGGCTGGGCCAAGCCAAATCCAGAAACCAAGAACTCCATCCTAGTCTTCAATATGGATGTTGGGGACCCAAGTACTACTGCCTCCCAAGGTGTTCATTAGCAGGATACGGGATCAGAAGCAGAGTAGCAGGGATTCAAATCCAGTATGGGATGTGGGCATCTCAAGTAGCAATTTAAGCCACTGTGCCAAACTCCTGTCTCACATATTTTGTTTTCTTAACACCCACTAACTTACCCTCCAAAAGGTTTCCTAAAATAATATTGCAATCATCCAATTGTAAGAGTGCCCTGTTCGGTGCATTCTGTGTTGAAATTTTCATACATGTCTATGGAATGCAAATGTGATCTATGACCCATGTATAAGAAGCTCTTCTGTAAATATGGATATTTTTAGTTTCATAGATGAAATTCACATATTTAGAAGTTGTTTTTAATTTAAAATGTTTATGACCAAAATTTTGTGAATTTTATTGATCTGACTATAAGTTGCCTCTTTGCTTCACTGAGGTTGAATTAATTTTTTTTTCATCTGTTTTTAGCTGTTTCTGTCTTTTTTCTTTTATTGTGTTGTGATTTCAGTTTCCTTTTTTTGTATTTTTCTTCAGTATGATACAATCATGATTTCAAGAAGTGCGAAAGTCCAGATCTGCAGCTGCCAGGTCACTCATCCTTTGCAATAAGAAGGGTAATTTCTACACCAATTCTGCAACTTTTGTTGCGTCTCGTTATCTCCTATCCCCAGGCCTTGCATCTCTCTAAAATGTCATTTCTAGATTCATTCTAATTATTCTGTCCCTACAAGACTGACCAATCTGGATTCCTTAAAACTGGTCCCTCCAGGGCCTCAAGCACAGCTTGTCAACAGCATTCTACCCTCAGACCCCCTGCCAAAGCAGCTGGGGCTGGTTATTTTATGTTCTGGGATAATGAATAGTCTGAGATAACGGACACATATATCCATCCTTCAGAATAAACTCCAAGTGCTCTCTAGTCGGTACATTTTTTTTATGATGTTTCTCACCTGCAGTTATTTCTCCCACTTCCAATATCTCATAGAAATTTATGTCCGTCATTGTGGCCTTTCACTGTTATATGAGTGGTACACACCATCTGCTAGGGGCTATAACTCTCCTTGTCTTTTTTATCTTCGCATTTCCCATATCAACCTCAATGAGCTTGCTTGGATGTGAAAGTGTGAAACCTTCTGAGTTAGTATAAACAATACTGTTAAGAGTAATTCTTGAATTACCAAGGAATTGCACTTTTCAAATCACACATTTCTGCATTGTTTGATAAATTAACATGCTACTTTCACTCTTAGAAAAGTAAAAATGTTAAAGTGGGATATTAGGTTTGTACTCCATGAGTAGTGTTATGAGAGTTCCAAAATTGCTCTATCCATTTAGACAAAAAATCCCAATTAGTAGTCTCATTTGCTTTTATTGTGTTTTATTTTGGTAATAATAAAAAAGAGCAAATGGAAAAATTTGATATTTTTCTTCTACCCTCTTAATTAAATTCTGTGTTTGTTTTCTCATCATGACTAGCTCCTTTATTCTCTTGTTACATATCAGGAATGGTATACATGAAATACACTATATACACTATGCACATAATTACAATGGCATTACTTGCAAGCAATATATATATATATATATATATAAAGCGTATGTGTATATATATATATATATCAGATGTATCTCTAAAGCTCTAAAAATTGTGCCTATACTTTTAAGTACAGATTGTATTTAATTTTTAAAATTACTTTTCCTTCTCATGTCTCCTTGAGAATTCAGTCTATTTTTCTCACTTTCCTAGTTAGTCTATTTTTCTTATTTGTTTTACATCTGTTAATTAGTGGAATAAAGTCATGCGTTGTATCTTCTAACTTATTCACGTTTTCCTTGATCACTGTATTCTCTTCTCAACTTTTTGCTTCATTTATTCAATAAAAAACAGATAAAGATGTCAAACAGCAGCCGCATTTGCAGTGGTCACCCTTCATGCATTCAAAAATTTAGAAATAATTGAAAAGCAATCACCACTTCGCTAAAAGCATTCATTTTGTACTTCTCAGAATGCATTAGTAACCATTTATGGTTTAGTTTGAGATGTTACCAAAGATTTACACAGTATCGCTCCTTTCCAACAACACATTTAATAATTTTGTATTGAAAGAAAGGGAAAACAGACCATTTTATCTTGTTCATTCCTTTCCTATGCTTATGAAAGTGTCTTTCATAACATTTTTTGAAGGATACAATTTTTATCTCTGGGAATTCCAAAGTAAACAAAAGAAAGGAAAATCCAAGCCAACGTGGGACGCTTGCTTCTATTAGAAGGAAAACAAAAATGAGCAAAATACAGAAATCATCACGTAAATATCACCTGTCGACGTGCACTTCCAAAGGCACCTTATTTAAACTGCAGCCTTTCCCCCATGCCATGCGCTACGTTTGCTCTTCGCTTCTCTGATTATTCTACATAGCAGTTTACCACCTCTCAGTATTAAAGTAATGGGGGAAATGAATCACTTTAGTAACCTTTTGGAGAAAATACTGCATGGTCAAGGAAAAGAACTGCATTCAGCAGATTGTTTAAGAAGCTATTACCATAGTTTAGAAGAACCGTGGTGAAGGCATTGTCCAGAGAAAGTTATGCCAAGTGGCCAGACTCAGAGAATATTATGGAGAAAGAACCAACCACTTTTGTTTCTGTGAAAAAAAGCAAGAGGTGTCAAAGATGACTTTGTGTGTTTTGCTAGAACTACTGAAACCATGGTGTCACAACCAAGTGGATCAGAGAAGACTGAAAGAGATACATTTAGGGGGTGAATAAATCAGGAGTTCCGGTTGAAAATTTGTTATGAGGGTTATGTCTTGGAGAGGGAGTGAAGAGTGACTGTTTCAGGAAAAATAATGCGTGATCTCAAGGATCCACTCAAATGTTGTGGTCGTTAGTTTGAAGTTAGAGACCAATATTAAAGTCTCCTGTTTTATTTGAAACTTGTGCAGCTCCACAAGTGTAGGGCAGGAGCTGGGGTTCTGCTAACTGTGTATGATGAAAGAAGAGATAGGCAGTGAAATAGAGGCTGTTTGAGAGGATTGGCTTTGGTAATAGTTCACCACAAGAGAGACAGAGAATCTGTTAGGAGAGAGGCAAAATAATTTGCTGGGGTGGAAGAATGGTTGGAACTGGGATATCCAGTGACTGAGCTTAGATTTGAGATCATGGGGCCTGTACAGTTCCGATAATTGCATAACTAGTATGTAACCACAGAATGGGTGGCAGAGGCTGGGTGGAAGAAAGGACATTTTTCACTGACTTGACTGAAGGTCTCTTCTATATAGATACTGAAATCACCAAGAATTACAACATACTAGGGACAACCACTACAAAATAACGAGTGTGTGAGGTCTCTATACAACTGTGAAATGAATGGTAGATGTTGATGACTTGAGAATCTAAAGTTACTGTTTTTAGGGAGAAGTGGCAGAGAGAGCAGGAGATGTCTATCCTTACACGAAGTTCATGGTGTGAGTCATAAGAGAGGATTCCGTGTTTGTCATGTAGTATTTTGAAGTATTCTTCAGAATGACTACATGAATACTAAATTCCTGCATAAGCAATTTCACTTGAAGAATTACCTGGACACAAACTATGTGTCAAGGGCTCATATTAGGAAGTATTTTCATGAGCACACTCATGGAAAACATAAAATTTTTGCATCAAGAAGTAGTAAAGACAACGATGAACTTCAAAAATTACAGTAAGTGAAAGAAGGCAGATATTTAAAAAGTGCAAAGAGGGAGTTTCTCAAAGGAAAGCTTTATTTACCTGTGAGAAGTAGAGGAGAGGGTTGGAAGGCAGAGTTCCCTAAAGAAACCATCTCTCTGAGAAGCAGGTTGCCAGGGCTTTGATAGCAAGGGTTGAGGGAGTGCTGGGATGTGGGAAAAGGCACAGCCGCAGGCAACTTCACACATTGTCTGTTTAAAACTCTGCCTCAGCCTCACAGCGGTGTCCTGCAGCTTTCATTGTTGGGGTGATCTGGTCCCCTTCTGAGTGCGAAGCTGCAAGATGAGTTTTCTGGAATGTACTCCGAAAATCAGGCTCAAGGGAGTCCACTGTTTCAGCTTCTCTGGCCCTGTTCCTATGCCCTCCTGTTGTCGAAATTCTAGAATCTTGGTGACAACATCACCCCCATGGGCTATGGACTCTTCATTCTTGAAGGGTAAGGGAGAAAGGTCACTATTGTTTAATCATTTCCTGCTGAACAGGGCTGCTGCTCCCTCCCTGGCTACAGGAGTAAAATTCTACTACTGCAGGCCAGCGCCGCGCTCACTAGGCTAATAGGCTACTCCTCTGCCTGCGACGCCGGTACACTGGGTTCTAGTCCCGGTTAGGGTGCTGGTTCTGTCCCAGTTGCTCCTCTTCCAGTCCTGCTCTCTACTGTGGCCCTGGAAGACAGTGGAGGATGGCCCAGGTCCTTGGGCCCTGCACCTGCATGGGAGACCAGGAGGAGGCACCTGGCTCCTGGCTTTGGATCGGCGCAGCGCGCTGGCCGTAGAGGCCACTTGGGGGGTGAGTCAACGGAAAAAGGAAGACCTTTCTTTCTGTCTCTTTCTATCACTAACTCTGCCTGTCAAAAAAATAAAATTCTACTACTGCAGAAAACCCTACTTTCTATCTATTTCTAGGGTGACCTAGGATCTCTTGGGGGAAAACCTGGATTTTATCAGGAGGAATCCATCAGGGAACACTCTGGCTCTGCCAGTCTACTTCTTCTGTCTAAGGGAGCGAAAAGGAATCTGGTTTGCCTGGATTTCCCTCTCGGGACAGTTTGGGTGCTGCATCCCCAGTCTCCCTCTTGCTTTATCAACTGACTTCCTGGGCTTCAGGGTCCCAAGGCATTTACTGCCTGAGACTCTCTGTTAGCCCCTCTGTGGAGGCCAAGGCTTTTCTCCTAGTTGCTGTTGTGCATCTCACCTTACTCCAGATAGCTGGGGGCGAGGGGGTAGCTTACTTCTGCATGCCTTTTAGCAACATATTCCTATGGTGCTCTCATCTCATTAGCCCCTTTGGCATATTTGGGTCCTGATTTGGGGCCTTCGTTGAGACCAGTGGCTCAGCTGGTCTGCACACCTGGCCAGCAAGCTGATTGTTGTGCTGCCTGTCAGCCCCCTCCCTGGCGTTTGCAAGTGCAGCTGCTGCCTGCAGGGTGGTAACTAAGGTTTGCATATGTGCCCAGGTGGGATTGAGAGTTGCAGAAACACTCACTTGCAGTGACAGGAGTTCCTCGGGGTTGGCTTTCAGGCCTCAGCATGTGCCTTCAAATTATACAAGGCAGAGAGTAGAACAGTGCAGGCATCCTTCTCTACCCACTGTCATCACCTGGGACCAGATAGCGGGGAGCCTGCCTTTCCCAGGCTCATAGCTGGCACCTGCTAACTAGTGCCAGTCCTGCCATTGGGAGGGGTGGATGTGGAGCTGGCCAAGCTGCCCCCATAGATGGAGTGCGAGTCATAGCGTCAGGGGAACAGGCTAGGGATTTTGTAGGTTGTCTTTCAAACTACTATTTAAATAAAGGACTTTCATCTAGTTTAGACTTCTTCATCATTCCACTTTGTCTCTTCATCCTGGGGCAAAGAATCAAACAACAGAGGTACAGAAAACCACACCTCCCACCGAGAGAAGGCAGCAGAGTAAGTCTGTGGAAGCTCAGCAGTGGCGCTGGTATTGTGGCTCGGGGGATTCAGCCACCACTGGTGATGCTGGCATCCCGTATGAGCACTGATTGCAGTCCTGTGTCCCAGCTACTTCGCCTAAGATCCAGTTCCCCGCTAGTGCCCCTGGGAAAGCAGCAGAAGATGGCCACTCACATGGGAAACTGGAATGGAGTTCCAGGCTTCTGTCTTCATCCTGGCCCAGACATGGCCATTGCACCCATTTGGAGAGTGAACCAGTGGATAGAAGATGGATCTCATTTATCGGAATGGCAGAGTTACAGAGAGAGAGAGACACACAGAGAGATCTTCCTTCCGCTGGTTCACTTACCAAATGGCTGCAACAGCCGGGGCTGGTGCAGGCCAAAGCCAGGAGCTAGCAGCTTCTTCCAGTTCCCCCAAGTGAGTTCAGGGGCTCAAGAACTTGGGCCACTCTCCGCTGATTTCCCATGTGCATCAGCAAGGAGCTGGATTGGAAGTGAAGCAGCTAGGACTGGAACCAGTGCCCATATGGGATGATGGTGCTCCACCTGTTGTGCCACAGTGTGGGCCCCATGGCTTTCCCTCTTAGCGCCTCTTAGATGTTGATGAGAACAGCCAACCCAAATTACGCACTCCTTGATTCTGTGAGGTAGCGGACAGAAAGGGCCCCAGGTGGCCACTTCACCTCTTGGATCCTACAGTCAGCAACTCGGGACTGCCAGGCACCAAGGGCAACCTCCCATGTGGATGAGATAGGCTTGGCCGCTGGTTCCAGCCACCCTGATCCTAAGCTGGAGCAGGTCCCATCTGGCTTTCGCGATTTCACGAAGCAGACACAAGGAGTCCATTTGCAAAGTGTCACTAAATAATCAGCCTTGAATGAGAGCTGCTGGCAGGAAAGCTTTCGTGACTTGATACGAGGGAAGGAGAAAGTGGGGATGTGGGACTCCCTAAGGAAACTGCCTCCCTGAAAAACAGTTTTTGCCAAGACATATGTAGCAAGAGGAGGGGAGTGTCCATCATAGGGGAAAGGAGAGAGCAAGAGGGTTCTTTCTGCTCAAGCCGCACACTTCTTCATCTGGTGTTTGTTCAAAAATCTGACCCAGACAGGTCTCTTGCAGCTTTCCCTGTTTCTGGTGGTCTGGTCCCCTCCAAGTAAAATGTTACAAGATGAGTTTTTCTAGAACAGCCTCTGAAAATTGAGCCCAAGTGAGTGAATCGGTTTAGGTCCTCTGTCCACGTTCCTGTGCCACCCTCTTACCTAAATCCTGCCCTCTTGGACAGAACTGCAAATGGAGCGTGAGTCATTGGGACCATAGAAATTCTCTCAAATTGCACTGCGGCAATATTTGCACAATTCTGCAAGCTTACCAAAAATCCTTGACTTGCAAAGTTAGAAATCAGTTTTGAGATGTATACATTATATCTCAATAAAGCAATGAAAGTAAAAATAGTACAGAGAGTGTTTAAAATTATATATTTAAGTCACAAAACTAGAACCAGACACCAAACATAGTGCAGGTGTGTTTTACATAAACAGAAACAAAAAACTATTATATTTTTTGGTTTTTGCCTTTTATTGTCAGTGGTCTTGTAATTGAATACTTATACATTAAATTCCTTGATCCTATTACTTCATATGAGAGAATGCATTTTAAGAAATAATTCAAAGAAGTCACACGTTACATGCACAACTTTGTTACTGTTTGAGAAATGTGCTTTAGTAAGCAAATTTGTGTACATTATTGAAACGGATGAACAGTCAGTAAATTATACAATATTTGTGCTGCAGAATTTTTATGCAACATGATTACTCTGATAGTTTAGAAAATATGTGGAGTAGTAGGGAATGTGATACACTCAGAATAAGAAATATGAAAGTACATTCATGGGCACAGAAATTCAAAAGTTAAGATACCTAGAAAATCATTTGAGAATTTGCTGACTTGTTTGTATAATGGAAATATATTTTATATATAGAAAATAAAGCAAAGTAATAGGGGATGAAAATGTTAGCATTATATAAATGATGGTGATTTGTCATTTCAAAAGAGCAAGACAGAGGTAAGAGAAAGGGTGCTGATAATTTCTTTAGGAAAAAAAGGCTGAGAATATGTTCCTTTGGGCAAGATATCAGGTATAATATACAGAGATATTTAAAAATGTATGTTAAGGAACCTTGATATTATATGAACAATCATCACAAAACCATTTAAATCTAAACAGATTTAGAAAATTATTTTTGAATTTTTTCATAGATGCTATTTGTTGTTTTGCGCTGAAGAGCTTCACTTGTGTATTAAATGTCTGTTTGCTTTTCATCTGAAATGTAGCAGGTACTACTGAACTTGCTCGGGGACATCTGTGAGCAAAACAGAAACCAGACCCCACGCCTTCCCATGTCGCACTTCCATTATGGTGCAAAAAGAAAAGCTGGAGGCAATAAAGATAATACATGACATAAACAGAACATACTTAAGTGGGCTAAGTAGGATCTGGCACTTGGCCTAATGATTATGGGATTCCATATCTGAGTGTCTAGTTCAAGCCCTGGCTCTGTGTCTGATTTCAGCTGTTGGCTAATGCTCATTCTGGTAGGCAGCAGTTATTCAAGTAACTAGGATCCTGCCACCCCCACAGGAGACCTGGATTGAGCTCCTGGCTCACAGCTTCAACCCGGCTGAGCCCTGGTTGCTGTGAGCACGTGGGGAGTGAACAAGTAGATGGAAATTCTGTCTCTTTCTGTCTCTCTGCTTCTCAAATAAATAAATACATAAATGAGGCCAGTGTTGTGACACAGCGGGTTAAGCTTTTGCCAGTGTTGCCGGCATTGTTTATGAATTCCAGTTCAAGTCCTGGCTGCTCTACTTCTGATCTAGCTTAGTGCTAGTGTGCCCAAGAAAGCAATGGAAGATGGCCCAAGTACTTGGGCCCTTCTACCCACGTGGGAGACCCAGATGGGGTTCCAAGCTCCTGGCTTTGGCCTGGTCCTTCCCTGGCTCTTTCAGTCATTTGAGTAGTAAACCAGCAGATGGAAGATCTCTCTCTCTCTCTCTCTCTCTCTCCCTCTCTCTCTCTGTTTCTCCTGTCTCTCTCTCTTGCTCACTTTCACTCTTGCTCTTGGTCTGCCTTTCAAATCAATAAATCTTTAAAATAGAAATATATAAGCATGTGCATTTTTAAAAATTTTTTTTGACAGGCAGAGTGGACAGTGAGAGAGAGAGACAGAGAGAAAGGTCTTCCTTTGCCGTTGGTTCACCCTCCAGTGGCCGCTGCGGCCAGCGCACCGTGCTAATCCAAAGCCAGGAGCCAGGTGCTTCTCTTGGTCTCCCATGCGAGTGCAGGGCCCAAGCACTTGGGCCATCCTCCACTGCCTTCCCGGGCCACAGCAGAGAGCTGGACGGGAAGAGGAGCAACCGGGACAGAATCCGGCACCTTGACCGGGACTAGAACTGGTGTGCTGGTGCCGCAGGTGGAGGATTAGCCTAGTGAGCCCTGGTGCTGGCCCATTTTTTTAATTTTTAAAAATGATTTAGAGTTGTAAGACAGGTAGAATAGAGTAAGTGGGATGTGATGTGGCAAGGAGGGGGAAGGGCCGCATCTCATCACTGCAGGGTGGCCAGGGCATGCTCAATTGTGAAAAAGGAGTGTGTGCACGAGGATCTGAAGCAGAGAGGAAATTGGCCGCTTGTCTGTCTTGGGAAGTGTTGGGGCAGAGAGAAGGAGTAAGGGACTATGAAAGCACATGGTAGCAGGAACGTTCGGGGGACATCAGCGAGGCCAGTGCGGCTGGAATAGAGCAAGCCTGAGGAACAGAAGGCTAAGTTCAGAGAAGTGAGAGTCTGCTCTTGCAGTGCTTTGTAAGGAGGTGAGCTCGTGCGCTGGATGAAAAGGGGAGTCCACGCTTGGTTAGAGCTTGAGCAGATGACTCTGGCGATAGTGTCAAGACTGTAATGGTGGCGGGGCGGGGGAGGGAGTAGGCAGGTGGCCTGGCGGTAGGAGGCCCCAATTCACATTTCCATGTCCCTCATCAGAGTGCGTAGGTTTGGCATCCACCTCCAGCTCCTGACTCCGGCTTCCTGCTAATGCATTCCCTGGGAAGCAGTGGTGCAGGCGCAAGTGGTTGAGTTCTTGCCACACATGTGAGAGACCTGGATTGAGTTATCGGTGACATTTGGGCCATAAGGCAGCAGGTGGGAGTTCTGTCTGTCTGTCTTTCTCTTCCTCTCCACCCTTTGGCTCTGAGATAAGTAAGTAAATAAGTGAGTAAGTATGTAAATAGCTGTTTTAAAAAGAATATACTAGGGGCTGGCACTGGGTAGCATGTTAAGCCGCCACCTGTGGCACCTACATCCCATATGGGTGCCAGTTCCTGTCTCAGCTGTTCCACTTTCCATCCAGCTACCTGCTAACACATCTGAGATAGCAGTGGGAGATGGCCCACATATTTGGGCCTGACACCCAGATAGGAGACCCACCTGAAGCTCTGGCTTTTGGTTTCACCCTGGCCCAGCCCTGGCTGTGGGGACCATCTGGAGAATGAACCAGAGGATGGAAGCGTGCTTTCTGTTCCTCCCGACTCTGTGTGTGTGTGTGTGTTTCTGTCTGTCTCTACCTCTCTCTCTGTTAAGTGTGCCTTTCAAATACAATAATAAAACTTTGAAAAGAATACACTGAAATTTGTGGGGGTGGTGGTTGAGGGGGAAGGTTGGGAGGCTGAGGGAGGTAGAAGCAGAAGCCTGTCACTTACTTAGAAATTTTGCAGTAATCCAGACAATTGAGATTCAAATCAGGGTAATGACTCCACCTTTTGGCTCTGAGATAAGTAAGTAAAAAGAACTGGAAAATTTTGGGGTGTGTTGGTGCAAGGGCAGGAGGATTTGATAATGAGTAGAATACAGGTGTGAGAAGATGAATCCAATATTTTTGGTTCAAGCATCTTTTTTTTTGTTTGTTTTTTTAAGGACATTTTTTTTTAAGGGAAAGAGAGAGGCAGACAGAGGGAGAGAGAGAGAAAAGAAAAAGAGAGAGACCGAGAGAGCTTCCATCTAATGGTCACTCCCCAAATGCCTGCAACAGCCAGATCTGAGCCAGACTGGAGCCAAGGGTCAGGAAATTCATGCTGGTCTTCCACATAGGTAACAGGAACCCAAGTACTTGTACAATATCTGCTGCCTCTTAGGTTCATTAACAGGAAGCTGGATCGGAAGAATTCAATCCCAGGAGCTCTGATAGGAGATGTGGGCATCCCAAATGGTACCTTAAGCCACTCTGTCACAACATCTGTCCGTGATTTCTTCCTTTTTTGACAAAGAGGGTAAAAAAGGATAAAGAAGGTAAAAAGAATATATGTGTTTATTTCTCCTAACCTAACTGAAATAAACAGCTTTTATGTGTCACAAGTTTTACATAATGATGATTCCAAAATGGCTTGAAACTGCAACAAGTCACTTTCATTAAGCTATGAATATTGAACAGCAATTATTGTTTAATAGACTTTTTATAAGGCACTATTTACAGTACAGCTGCTAAGTTGCTATAAATTCTGCTTCAATATATCATGCAAATATCAACACCTGCGGCACTAAGAATGAAACCAAACTGCATGAGGTATTCTTAGTCTAATCTTCTCTGCCCCATAGCTTTTGAACTTTTCACTTATTTACATTTTTTTACATTTTGCCTCAATATAATAAAGCCTATTGCATAAAACTCTACTGTTCTATAAATATTGGAGATTTTTTTTTGAGGGAAAGGGTTTCTTAAAATTTCCAATGATTATATCCTCTTTGCTTTTTTTATTTTAAGATTTATTTTACTTATTTGAAAGGCAGGGTGACAGGGACAGAGAGAGGAAGAGACCTTTTATCAACTAGTTCTCTCTTGAAATGATTGCAATGACCAGAGCTGGACCAGGCCAAAACCAGGAGTCTCGAATCCCATCTGGATCTCCCACGTGGGTGACGGGTCCAAGTCCCTGGGCCACCTGCTGCTGTCTTTGCAGGTACATGGGAGGGAGCTGGATTTAGAAGTGGAGCAACCGGGAATGGAACCAGCACACAGATATGGGAGGGCAGTGTTGGAACTCGGGGCTTAATGCACAGCACCAAGACACTGGTCCCTGTTCTCTTTGCTTTACCAGGCCAGTTCATTAACACTAGTTTTTCAAGAAATAGGAACCTCAAGTGACCTAGACGCAAACTATGGATCTGTTACCTACATTTCAATATCTGGTTAGTTTGTTAGAAAGTCTAAAGGAGATAAAGTGTCATTTAAATGTTTACCAAAATACATATTAAAACATGTGTGTCTGCCTAAGGACTTATAGGAAACCTTGAAGCAGTTTAGCTGGGTGTCACTTACTTAAGGTCTCTTACGAGGTTACGTTCAGAGTCATGGCTGGGGCTGGAGTCACTCAAGACAGCTAGGGCTTACAGGTCCCCTCCAAACTCACTTGAGATGCTCGACAGGCTTCAGTCCTCACTGACTGTCACATAAAACGCCGCAGGTCTTACCCTACCAAATAGGCCTCCTCCAAGGACTACTGACAACGGGACAGGTTGCAACAGCACATGAATGATCCAAGAGAGAGCAAGAGAAAGTGAGTGACCAGACAGAAGCCACCAGCACTCCTCCTGTAGCCTTAGCTGGGGGTGACGCTGGGTCACTCTTGGTTGTATTTGATGTGTTGGAAGTAAGGCAGTGAGCTTAGTTCATATTCAACAAGAGACCACACCAAAAGGCAAGGATCTCTGAGGATCGTTATGGAAGCTGACTAGTCACAGCTTTTAAAATGTTAAGAGAATTTCAATAATATGTTCTCATCTTGGGCGACTGTTATGACTATAATAGATACTGACTATCTATAGGTATTAACATGTTAACAGGACAACAGTGGATTTCAAAAATATTTTCCCATCTTGGTTGATACTGTGTTTTTCAGACTCTGCTTGGAAGGAGAATGCGATTCTTGAAAAAGAGGAAACAATTACGTTATATGTAGCATAACACCTGCCCCCTCAAGTGTTTCTTTGCTTTTATTCTGGTGTTAATGTGTTGTCTTTCATAGCTTCGTTTTCCAATCCCAGAACAAAATCACATCAGAAAAAGATGAGGATGTTTCGCTTCTGTTGTCCACAGATTCTGATTTTATGTTCTTGAGGTCCTGACTTACCTTAGAGATTGAAAAGTGATTAACTGTGTCACCCCCAAATGAACATTTGTAAGCATACTGCAAGAGACTAATGAAAAGAAATAGACTTTTCAATGCAAACGAAGACACACCGGACAATGCAGTGCTCAGAACAATGGAACTAGCTGGAGGTGCATAAGAGGAACTGATAATGACCCCTCACTTTTATGCACTTATAAATACTTTTATGCACTTACGTAATAGGAGGATTTTAGTCACGGGACAAACAGCACTGAAAAATAAATATACACATACATATGTGTATATATATGTATAAATATCTGTTTTTTGAGAATTTATATTCTTGGGGAGAGGTAGATAGAAGGATGATAAACAAAAATCGTATATAGAGGATTCAGTAGTAAATATTGGACAAATTGAGGCATACGAGTTGTTTCTTATGTCACCAGTGAATTCCTTCAAAGCAGTACCCTAAATGCAGGAGTAAAGTCAATTCAAAGGGTCTTTTACCACTCACATGGGTAACGTAGCAGAGTGCGTGTGAGGATGAAGAACGCTTAGTATGGGTCTATAGGGAAGATAAAGTAAGACATTCATGTAATCCCTAAAACAGCCTAGTTACTGTTTCTGGCAAATAGCAAGTTGACATATTTATATTTTTAGAGGTAAATCTAATTACACACTTTTATATTTAAATATTTTTAAAAAATAGATCTTAGCAATTTCATGAGAATTATATTTTAGGAAAAAAATGAAGCCTTCTCATAGAAACATATCTTATAAGAAAATGCATGCTAACTCTCTTGTCTGTGCTTAATCTTATGATCGCTTGACAGGAAATGCAAATATTTTCCATAAGTGCCTTTTATGTTAGTCTAAGTGTCTGACCTTTTCATAATGCAGGGATTTTTGTTTCAGTCATTTCTCTTTATCTTCTTGCATGAAAGGTTGCTATTTTTTTTTTCACTTTTATGGCACCAGTAGAATTATTAAGGGGCTGTCAATCGAAATATGGCTGTCATGGTCCTTTTACAAGGAGAGAATATTTAACAGGATCTACTTCAGTTTCATAGTAGTGCCTTTCTACATACAATATACTTGTTACTTTTAATGATATAGGGACATATTTTAATCACTGATGTCATGAACATCATACACACACATCTATGGTACCAAGAGTAAAGGAGGCATGTTGACACACCACCTAATATGTGAAAGCATTGATTGATCTATGTTTATGGGTACACCTGTAGTCTCTTCTCCCTCCCCTCACCCCCACTGCTCTGAGGGGAAAAAGTAACATATTTTCTTCATAATTTCATTACAGTCATTTCCCTTCATTTTGGAAAAGTAATAATAATTCTAGAAAAAATATTTTTTTCCATTCAGATCATTCAATTTATCTAGCAGCCAAAGAATTAATTTAAAAGTATTGTACAGAATTAAGGAATTAGAGAGTTAATGATTACAGAATAGTTACAACTACATCCTGGTCCATATTCCTTCTGGAAACTTTTGTAAAATATCCTACTTTAAAATATTATTTAAATGCATACTTCTTGATTGAGTCAAAACCATTATATTCGTCTATGATCATTATTATCACTGAACATTAACTGAATCATGCCGTACACATGAAACAGTTACAGTAGAATGCTCAAATTTGTTTTCTAAATTATTTTCTTACATATTCTTGGACTAATAATTCAAGCTGGATGTGAAGTTAGGAATAGCTTGGGGGAAAATTGTATTTCTAGGGAATTTTCCAGGTGAGCAGGGTAAGAGTAGCACTAAATCTTGCTACTGCATTTCAACAAAGCAGCACATACTAAGAGCACCCAAGAACCCAACAGATATTTGAGAGGAAGGGGTTCCTGATTTTATGGAAAAAATGCATAGAAATGGAAGCTTTTAGATGGAAAAATATCAGAATTCTCAATATCACATTAAGGCTATTTAAACCTCTGAAATATCCTTGTTTCTTGGAGCTGATCTCATTGGATCTTTCAGGAAGGCTATCTGATCCTGATTGCAATTCCCTGATGGTGCAGGACATGGGCTTCTTTCCATTTGCTTATTCGTTATCTGTATGTATTCTCTGGTGAGATGTCTGCTTTGGTCTATCTCTTATCCACATGGGATGCCAGTGTCTCACACCACAACACCAGCCCTTCCAGGACTGTTTGTTGAAAACGCTATTTCTTTTTTGTTTTTCTTGATTTACTTTGATATTTATTTATTATAAACAAAAACTATACTAAAAATGAGAAGTGTGAGGTAGCAAGTGAAAACTCTTCTGAAGGTTCTGTCGCTTTCCTGTTCTCTCCAGCACACCGTGGCATCAGTCTCTGCCTTCACATCACACGGCATGTGACCTCTGTTTGGGCTGGGAAGGTGGCACATTGAACTGCATGAATCCCATTGCTTTAGAAGCCAATCTCACCATTCCAGACACTCAGGGTTGTGACACTGGGTAGCAGGTGGTTCTAATGGAAAGTGAATTCCGGTCTTTATGTTGGCTCTGGCTGCCTTGAGGGGCTGTGCAGCCAACAGAAGAGGCTGAGCTTGCTACATCTGCTCACTTCCTTTTACACGTCAGGTGACTATCTAATTGGATCTGCTCTGCTGTCTTTATCCTGTGCTATTGATCCACTTGTCTGTACTTCCACTTTATAGCTTTAGAATGAGTCTTGAAGTCAGAGAGTGTTAGTTTTTGTTCTTCTCATGTGTCGTTGCTGTTGTTATTTTGAGTCCATTCGACTTTAGAATCAGTTTCTCAAGTCTGTTAGACAACTCATGGGCGTTTTGATTGGGATTGCATTGAATCTATGCATTAAATTGGGAACAATCAGCATCATGACCATGTTGAGTCTTCCTGTCCATATACCTATCACTATCTCCCCATTTATTAGCTCTTTTCTGATGTTCTCAGCAAAATTTTGTTTTCCTTATGTTTCATCGTGCTGAACTTGGGACAGGAGTGACTCTGCAAGTGGCAGCAGGGGAATTCCTACATTGGGGTGCCCTAAACTGTTCCTAGATGGAGCTGGCTGGGATTGTGGGGAAATAGGCATTAATACTGTGCTAGGTTGAACAGCCCAAAAAATGTTATTAGGGGAGCTTAAGGGTGTTGCATTCTCACAGTGAATGGTAAGACAAAAGGAGTGTTACATTCAAGTGTATTGGAATTAGGATACAAAGGATTTAAAGAATTTTGGCTTGGAATCAAACAAGGTTCTTCCAGTGCTTTGGACAACAACTTAAATAAATACCTTTTTATCAGAACCTCAGAATGTTCTAGGCTCTAGCTCAGGTTCTTGCTGCTGTACAGCAGGCAGCTGGCAGTCTCTTCAGTAGTGTGCTCTTTGACCTTCAGTAAATCACGGAATCAAAAGGGGAGGAGTGGGGGATCCTACATGTCATATAAGTCTTATAAATCTGCAGTTTGATTTATACCTAAGTACTTCATTTTAGGGGTGTTAATGTAAAGGGTATTGTTTGAAATTCAAATTCCACTGTTCACTGCAGGTAAACAGGAAAACTATTGGCTTTTGTGTATGAACCCTGTATCTTGAAATCTTTATGGCACTGCTTACTGGTTTCAGAAATTATTTTGTTGATTCTTTCAGATTTTGAACATAGTCATGTCCTTTGGAAACAGAAATAATTTCATTTCTTCCTTACTAATCTTTAGACCTTCTAATTCCTTCTCCTGTGTTATTTTAATAGCTACAACTTTGAGTGCAATGTTGGAAAATGGTGGAGAGGTGGATAACATCATCTGTTAATATAATAAAAGGTTGATCATCTTATTAAAAATAATGAACATTATTAGGAAAAGTGAATCCTTAATTTTAAACAGAAGTTTGTAAACCCAATGATGATATAGCATGTAAGCTGTAAATAGAATATAATTTAATTTTTCCTTAACATTTATCCTTTATATTTGATTTCTTGATTATTTGTATTGATTTTGGAAATATTTTTGAACCTCTATTTAACAAAAAGATGGTTAACATTTTAATATTAATGTAAGCTAATAGTGGAAGAAAAAAATTAAAATCATAAAGAAAATATTTAATTTTATTGTAATCACAGTGCTGTATTTGTATGATACAATACTATATACTATATTTGTTGCTGAATTCAGAAGTGTTTTTTTTAAATTATATAACTTACTATTCAAATGCAGGTGATACTTTTTTTGCACTGCAATGTATATTACTGAAATACATATTGAACATAAATGTGACAATGTTTTTAAAAAGAATTTCAGTTTAGTGCAACAGATTTATCTCATGATATAAAGGATTACTGCCACTAATTTATCTCATGTTACAAGGGTCTCCCCCTTCTCAAATGTGTAACTTCTTTTTAAAAACTTTTATTTAATGAATGCAATTTTCATAGGTACAACTTTAGGAATATAGTGGTTTTTCTCCCATACCCACCCTCCCACCCCGACTCCCTTCCCACCTCCTACTCCCTCTCCCATCCCATTCTTGCTTAAGATTAATTGTTAATTAACTTTCTATACAGAAGACCAACTCTACACTAAGTAAAGATTTCAACAGTCCCCCCCCCAACACACAACGTAGAAAGTACTGTTTGAGAACAAGATTTGCAGTTAATTCTCATAATACAACTCATTAAGGACAGAGGTCCTATATGGGGAGTAAGTGCACAGTGACTTCTGTTGTTAATTTAACAAGTAACACTCTTATTTATGACAGCAGTGATCACCTGAGGCTCTTGCCAAGGCTGTAGAAGCCTTTTGTGACCACAAACTCTGTCAGTATTTAGACAAGGCCATAGCAAAGTGGAAGTTCTCTCCTCCCTTCAGAGAAAAGTACATCCTTCTTTGATGTTCCACTGGGGTGTCACTCACAGAGATCCTTCATGTAGGATATTTTTTGCCTTGGTGTCTTGGTTTTCCATGCCTGAATTGCTCTCATGGGCTTTTCAGCCAGATCCAAATGTCTGAAGGACTAATTCTAAGGTCAGAGTATTACTTAAAGCATTGTCATTCTATGAGTTTGCTGTGTGGACTGCTTCCCAGGTTGGACATTCCCTCCTGTTAAAATCTGTCTATTATTATTACCAGGTACTTGATGCTGTTTATATGGTCTCTTTAACACTTAATCCTATCTATATGTTCACTTTAACACTTAATATGATTACTTTAACAATTAAGATGACATTTTACAGCTTTACAGTTACAAACTTCCTCCTCCCTCTGATTATTTTTTACTGAGATTGATTTTCAATTGCCTTTATATACATATGATTAGCTCTATGTTAAGTAAAGGGTTCAAATATATATGAAGAAGAGAAAAAAATACAAAATACAAAATAAAAATAAAAAACTGTTCCTCAACAGTCAAGATGAGGGCTGTTCAAGTCATTGTTTCTCAAAGTGTCAATGTCATTTCTACAGCTTTTGTTTTAGGTGCTCTATTAGTTCTCACAGATCAAGGAGAACATATAGTATTTGTCCCTTTGGGACTGGCTTATTTCACTAAGTATGAAGTTTTCCAGATTGATCCATTTTGTTGCAAATGATTGGATTTCTTTTTTTTTTTTACTGCTGTGTAGTATTCCATAGTGTACATATCCCATAATTTCTTTATCCAGTCTTTGGCTGATGGGCATTTAGGTTGATTCCACGTCTTAGCTATTGTGAATTGATCTGCAGTAACCATGGGGGTGCAGATAGCTCTTTTGTTTACTGATTTCATTTCCCTTGGGTAAATTCCCAGAAGTGGGATGGCTGGGTCATATGGTAGGTCTATATTCAGATATTTGAGGTGTCTCCATACTGTCTTCCATTGTGGTTTACCAGTTTACATTCCCAACAGTGGGTTAAGGTAACTTCTATTATATAAAACATATAGACATTGCATACGTAGTACACATTGCATACATAATATTTTAAACTTTTTTGAGTAACAAAATAAAAATTGTGGTTTTTTTTTTGAGATTTATTTTCTTTATTTAAATGGCACAGTTACAGAGACACAGAGAGAAACAGAGAAAGATATTCCATCCTCTGGTTTACTTCTCAAATGACTGCAACAGCCAGGGCTGGGCTAGGCTGAAGCCAGGAGCCAGGAGCTTCATTTGGGTCTCCGACCTGGTTCACAGGTCCAAGCACATGGACCATCTTCTGCTGCTTTGCCCAGGCCAACAGTAGGGAGCTGGATCCAGCAGTGGAGCAGCTGGATTTGGAGCAGTGCCCATGTGGAATGTAGGCACTGCAGGTGGCAGCTTTTCTCACTATGCTACAATGCCAGCCCTCCTCCCAATTTTTTCCTTTGCCATTACATAATTGCTTAGTGAGCAAAAGTGAGATTACTGTCCAACGGGAGTTCAGGGAATTTTGTTTTACTTTTTTTTTTTAACTTTATGGAATCTTTTTACCTGTTACGGTTGTAAAGAAATGTTAGGAAAGAAAGTCCTTGGAATCTTCTTGTTCTATATCTACATACTATCAAAACTTCATCATTTCACAGAACTTTTTGTTGAAAGTATTTTCAGCCATGAGATATATGCCAAATATTTCTTTATAGAATTTACAACCTGCTGTACTTAAGCCACATTATACTTCCTATTGGGTACTTAAGAACTATAAAGCATGAAAAGGAATTGTTCTAATTCTCCTTTCATAGCTAATCAAAATGTTGAATCCAGAGAGAGTTCTTACCTTGTTTTTGTTTATTGACTGGGGCTGTTGCCCCTCTAAATATAATTCACATGGTCAGTTTGCAGAATTTGATAAAATACTTCACAAGTAAGTAAATTAATAAAATACATTGGGGAATTTTGTTCATCTGAAGATAATTAAGAAATAAATACCCAGTACCAGTTTCTCCTCATTGTTACTTGGGGAGCAAGGGCAATTGTCCTAGAGTGAAGGCATATGTTAAAGTGTCTGTTTCCCTGTGCTGACTCTGTGGTTCTCTGAGGTTGGCTGAGGCCTGTAACAAAAGATTCCCATATGAGTACCGGTTGAGTCCTGGCTGCCCCACTTCCAATTCAGCTTTTTGCTAAATCTCCCTAGTAATGTTCTTGAAAAAAGCATCAGAATGGTCCAAATGCTTGGGTCCCTGCCACCCATGTGGGAGACCCTGATGGAGTTCCTGGTTCCTGAGCAAGCCCCAGCCATTACAGTCATTTGCAAAATGAACCCACAGAGATTCTCTCTGTGCCTGTCTCACCATCTCCCCCAATTTCTCTGTAACTCTGACTTTCAAGTAAATAAATAATTTTTCTTAAATATCTCTTAATGGAAGTTGGGTCACATGGATATAAAGACAGTATTTAAAAATTCTTAGCGCCTGGCCGGCGCCGTGGCTCAATAGGCTAATGCTCAGACTGCGGCACAGGCGCCCCGAGTTCTAGTCCCGGTTGGGGTGCCGGATTCTGTCCCGGCTGCTCCTCTTCCAGGCCAGCTCTCTGCTGTGGCCCGGGAGGGCAGTGGAGGATGGCCAAAGTGCTTGGGCCCTGCACCCACATGGGAGACCAGGAGAAGCGCCGGCCGTAGCGTCCATTTGGGGGGTGAACCAACGGAAGGAAGACCTTTCTCTGTCTCTCTCTCTCTCTCACTGTCCTCTCTGCCTGTCAAAAAAAAAAAAAATTCTTAGCGCCTTAGAAGCAAAGTTCAAATAGGTCATCAAAGAAAATGGGACCTCAGGCCCTCCCACCAATTATTTCATGCAAGATATAGAGAGCATAGCCTGGAACAAATGCTAATGGGGGAAATTTTCTGCTAAAAGAGGAGCAATTTTCCTCAAATCCTTTGGAAGCCTGAAGTTCTAGAGATGTGGCTTGTGGGCCGGGTGGCTCTGAGTAGGCTGACATGCTCCTAAGAATCTAGAGGGTTCTGGTAGTTATTGAATATGAAATTCAATGCATAATTCATAAACTACATTTTCACTTCTGCTCAAATTCTATATTTAGTAAAGCTACACCACTTATTGAACATCTGTGTTTCATTCCAGTCTTTGGGTTTGTCAAATGTAACTTCACCAAGGGGATTATTAAGTTATAACTTATTTTCTCTTGATGACAATGATAGATATGCTATGCAAGCAATAATCTTTTTTATAAAAAGCTCTAAGCTTAAAAATCTAATCATTTCTTCAAGTTATAGTATAAATTTATACATGTAAGTTCATGATGAAAAAGAACATTTGGTTTCCTGTAGGAGATTGATATGTTAGCATGGTTGTTTAAGTAAGGAGTAAAACAAAATAAAAAACAAACAAAAAAAATTCCCAAAACTTGGAGCATAAATTCAATGCCTTCATGTGTTTACCATTACTTATCTTAAAATAGAATGGATTTTGAAACTCTTTCACCTTGAAGATTATGAAATTTGCAAGCACAACCTTTATTCTAATCTATATTTAGTTGAGAATTATATTTTTACTTTATATCTTTACACATTCAAATCCAAGATTGAAGTTCTGTGCTTGGAGAACTTAGAAAAGATTATAACTTAAAAGAATAATAGTTTTATTTCCACTGGTGTAATTGAGGTCTGTGTCTAGCAAATATTTTCTACACTTTCATTTTGTGACAGTTAAAATGAAATATATTTGCAATATTATGTCTAGATTGCTGCAAATATTTCTATATCAATTTATAGTTGTGCTGTGTTAGAATAAATATACCCCCGAGTTCCGTCTTATGACTCAATTAAAATTAATTTCTTATTCATGTGTTAAACCAAGAAGGGCATTTTTTGAAAGCTTTTATTTAATGAATACAAATCTCATAGGTACATCTTTAGGAATTTAGTGGTTCTTACCCCCATACCTGCCTTCCCACCCCACTCCCATCCCATCTCCCACTCCCTCTCCCATCCCATTCTTCATTAAGATCCATTTTAATTATCTTTATACAGAAGACCAACTCTATGCTAAGTAAAGATTCCAATAGTTTAAACACACACAGACACAGAAAGTATAAAGTACTGTTTGAGGACAAGTTTCACAGTTAATTCTCATAGCACAACTCATTAAGGACAGAGGTCCTACATAGGGAGTAAGTGCACAGTGACTCATATTATTGATTTAACAATTGACACTCTTATTTGTGACGTCAGTGATCACCCGAGGCTCTTGACATGAGTTGCTGAGGCTATGGAAGCCTTCTGAGTCCACAATCTCCATCAGTATTTAGACAGGGCCATAAGCAAGGTGGAAGTTCTCTCCTCCCTTCAGAGAAAAGTACATCCTTCTTTGATGGCTCAAGGAAAGGATTTTAGGGATGGAGGGAACAGAATGGCCCTATTCCTTGCTGCTTTAGGGAACAAGGCTCTTCCTGTTGTTTGTAGCTTTATAATTTCCTAAAGTGAAATCAAAACACTTGGCTTTGGACAAAATCTTCATGACAATCTGTTTTACAGACCCTATGAGAAAAAAAAACAGTGTTTAAAATTTAAAATGGTAGGAAAGAAATTAAAAAGATGAGTAGTATTCAGTGTCATAGAAATTCAATTTCAGTGTCAGTAAAAGTTTTCTTGGAGTGCAGTGAAGGTCACTTACTTATGTATTGTTGATAAGCATGCTTCCCTTCTCTACACATGCCATAATAATGCATAAACATGGATCTTCCCCTGTACATACAGCCAGTGAGCTTCATAGGACAGGTTTACTATCAGATTATATTGGGTCTGCTGTTAGGAAATGATTAGAGACATTCACTGATACTCAAATGTTGCACCAAATAACACATATACAAGAGAAAAATGCATCAGTAAATACTGGAGAATGTGGAATGTCCCCAACACACACATCAAATGATTTCTGCGTGAGATGATAGCTCTGACAATTACCCTGATCTGATAATTTTTTAATTTGTGTGTGTGTACCCTGTAAATAATAGTAAGTACCATGTCAAATAAATTTATTTTTTGGAAAAGCAGAATGACAGGGAGAGAGAGAGAGAGAGAGAGAATCTTCCATCTGCTGGTTCACTCTCTCAAATGGCTACAGCAACTGGGACTGGATTAGGCTGAAGTCAGGAGCTGGGAGCTCCATTTGAGTCTTTTGTGTGGGTGGCAGGGGCCTGAGTACTTCGGCCATCATCTGTTTCCCAGGCATATTAGCAGGGAGCTGGATTGGAAGCAGAAGAGGCAGGACTGGAGCCTGCAGAATGTGCAGTAGGAGAGTAGAGCAGGAGTAGAGGAGGAGTAGTAGAGTTTGGTTTCAGTCAAGTGCTTGATACTTATGTGGGCTTTTGGCTTCCATGACTGTGAGAGGTGAAACTGTTAAGGGTGAAATGGCGGGGGAGAGAAGACTTCCTCCATTCTTTGTCTCACATGGAAGAAGAATTTCCAAGGCAAAGAGAAAAACAAGATGTATCAAAAGCAAGACTTATTTAAGTCAGAGACCTCTAGCAAGAGTGCTCTGGAGCAAGGCTCCAAGAGAGGCAAAATCCAAAGGGACTGGTGGTACTGGGGTTTTTAGGCACAATTTTGATGGGGAAAGGCAGGGACAAACCCATCACAAGACCTGATTTGTAATCTCAGTAAATAAGCTTGCTTATGTTAAAACAAAAGAGGCATTGGAGGGGTGGCATACCTAACTTGTTTTACCATGAACTGGGAGCTCAGAAGGGTGGAGTCACCACTCCCTCGCTGTTCTCAAGCCAAGACTGGTAGCTCCCAAGGAGTGAGCAGGCAGGTCCTTTTGACCTTGCAAAGATAACTTTGGGGTAAAGCAAGCACTTTGCACCCTCAGTTCCCACTGGGAGCAACCTGGCTGCCTATTAACTCATCTGACTCCTCACAAAACTTCAGTTGTTAAAGTCTGCAGCTTCCCAGTAACATCCAACAGCAGATGTGGAGACTAATGCGTTCCCCAATCACAGAGGCTCTATTTCTGTAAGCATGATCTAACAAAAGGAAAATCAGGAATGGGGCTGGATACATTGCACAGAAGTCAGAATATTTAGTATGGTGACTCTGGAGGACGCAGTGGTTAAATATAACTTATGCACAATCCTAAGCTGTAATTAAAAAGACATCATTTACTGCCCAGCTGGTTTCACTTGCGACTGAAAGGAGAACCCCAACAGAAGCTAGAAATATTTTTAGGCTGCACAATTTGGCCTTTGCCCTAAGTGACTCCATTCTCCTCCAAACTTCAGAAGGAGGAGAAATAGAAGTGAGGAAGGAAGGAATGACTGATAGGCACCTGTGTGTCTCCTACTGGTGCTGCAGATTTTACAAGAGCAAGAAACAGGTTCAGAATTAAGAGAGTGTGAAGAGGACTTGGATTAAATGGGAAAGGGCAGCATATGGATGACTTGTATAATGGAATGGACAAGCAATGCAGAAATGTGCAGGTTAAGTCAGGGGTAGGAGGGGCACCACACAGGTGGTGAAAATGTGCTTGTGGAATCAGAAAACATTTTCCAAAACAAATAGCATCAATGGTTGTATCAAACTTTGTCATGGCCAACACCATGGCTCACTAGGCTAATCCTCCGCCTGCGGCACCAGCACCCCAGGTTCTAGTCTCAGTTGGGGCGCCAGATTCTGTCCTGGTTGCTCCTCTTCCAGTCCAGCTCTCTGCTGTGGTCCGAGAAGGCAGTGGAGGATGGCCCAGGTCCTTGGGCCCTGCACCCCATGGGAGACCAGGAGGAAGCACCTGGCTCCTGGCTTCGGATCAGCACAGAACACCGGTCATAGCGGCCACTTGGGGGGTGAACCAATGGAAGGAAGGCCTTTCTCTGTCTCTCTCTCTCTCACTGTCTAACTCTGCCTGTCAAAAAAAAAAAAAGTTTGTCAAGACAGGCTTTGGATTGTCCTTATCACTTCCTGGATCATAGGAAAACCCCATTGCAAGCTACACTTAAGGGTTTTTTCTCTGCAGGTAACATCTGAACTCCATGCACGTCAATGACTCTTTCCTTCTGATACCTCCAGATTGAAAAATAGTTATACCATTGCATGGTATATTCATGAGGAAATCGATACAAACAGCACCTAGAGGGGTGCATAACTATATCCTCCGCAGCTGAAAAGATAAGACGTCACGGGGCGAACTAGTGATACGAATTCCAATGATTCCTTATTCAATTCCTAGAACATAAGAGGCAGCTGTAACTGTAGGTGACACTATACTAAACATGAAAGCAATACAACTCTTCCTGAAGAGCCTTTCTGATCTTTTAGCTGTGACACAAGCGACTGAGAAAACATTTCTTGAAGAACATTTCTGCCTCTGCTTTGTTTAAACTGCAGAAGCATCAAGACTTGCTTGAAAATATGCTCTTTCGAGATGGGAAACAAACAAATCTGGGAGAGACAAAAATGCTACGGAGTGAAAGCTGCGGCTTTCTTTTCAATTTAGCTAATGAGTTGTTAACTTGAAAAACGCAAAAGGACTTCGACAATTAGAAGATAAATTGGGGCAGACCAGCCCTTGATGCCAGTGAAGCTGGCCATATCACACATCAGAGTTTGACCCTAGGCTCCAGCTCCTGACTCCAGGTTCCTGTCAGTGCAGCTCCTGGGAGCACAGGTGATGCTCCAACTAACTCAGTCCCTGCCACCCACTTAGGAAACCCTGGATTGAGATACTGGCTCTCGGCCTTGGCCTTGGCCCAGACCTGGCTGCTGGTAGTCTTTGAGGAGTGCACTGTTTGTGTGTGTCTCTCTGAATCTTTGCCTCTGAAATGAATTCTTTATTACCTTTTTTTTTAAAGAAAGTTTTTTCTGGTGCAAAAAAATTTGAAATTCCTGCATGGTTTTTTTCATAGTTCATTTTTTCCTTGTAAAGATCTCTTGTGCTGTTAGAGCTTTGTACTCTGCTAAGGTCATGGATCATACTGGAGTGAACAGGCAGCTTCTTGCCCCTTTCTTTTTCTGATAACTTCCTTTTCCCACAAAGAAGTTAAGGGAGAAGGAGGCCAATCATGGTGATTTCCATGTAGGAAGGGCTGCCTTCCTTCCCAGACCTTGGCATGGCCTTCAATGACTGCTTTCTAAAACAAAGCACAGCATTTCATTGTTAAATGCTTCTGGTAGGACTGCCAGGCCTTTTTTTTTTTTTTTTTTTTTTTTTTGAGTAGCAGCTAAAGCATTTTTTTGAAGTGTAAATATAGAAATTTTATTACTATTGTTATCTTTTTGTTTTTTTTATTGTACTAATAATCAATGTTAAATTGCTATCATTTCAAAATAGGCTTTTATAAGAAATAAGCTTTCTGCAAGTTTCATGGTAGTCACATGGCACAAAACTATAACAGACTTACCAAAAATAATAAGCAAGGGATCAAAACACATTACTAGAGAAAATCACTTAACCACACAGGAGGATTGCAGGGAAGTGATTAAAAAAAAGAAAGAAACTACAATGAAATTGAAAAACAAGCAGAATGGCCTAAGTAAGCCTTTACCTGTCAATAATTACCTAAATGGACAAAAAACAAGATCCAACCATATGCTGTGAAACCATATGACAAGGAAGTCATGTCAGCTCTAAAGATGTGCATAGACTAAAAGTGAAAGGGTGAAACGAGAAATTACATGCAAATAGAACCCCAAAGAAAGTAGGATTAGCCATTCTTAAAACATATAAAATAAGAATTAAAGCAAAAGCAGTCAAGAGAGGCTTGGAGGGTCTTCATGTAATGATAAAAGGTTCAATTTAACAAGAGGAAATAACAATTTTAAATATATAACACACCCAGTATTATAGCACCAAATACATAAAACAAAAAAATCCCAAAATGAACCTTTTATAACAAACATGTATTTTGACATACAAAATATATTCTAAATATTCAAACAGAATATTTTCTCATCTTTTGAGGAAATGTTGCATTGTGAATCATTTTCTTTTAGGTAGAATATTTTTCCTTTTAAAGTTACACATCTGTCACTTTTGTTCTAAAAATATGAATGTATTTTTCCAAATGTAGAGTCTCGTTGATCTTTAAGAATCACATACTTTTGTTGAACACGAATCTTAGTTCATACTTTGTTTGTGCTGATACTGTAAAGTTACTTGAGGTTAAAGTAATAATACAGTTTACTCTTAGAAGTTTACTTTGCTTATGAACATTTATCACTGAAAAAAAATAAGTAATTTTCTAATTATGTTAAATGTAGGGAGCTAAGGGATGGGTGTTGTAGCATAATGAGCACCTGCAGAATGACAGAGAAAGAGAAAGGAAGGAGGGAGGGAGGGGGCGAGGGCGGGGGGAGAACCTTCCCTCTGCTAGTTCACTCTCCAAATGGGCACAGTGGCCAGGACTGAGCCAGGCTAAAGACAGGAGCCTGGAACTCCATCCGGGTCCCCCACATGGGTGGCAGGGCCTAAAGCACTTCTGGCCATCTTCGCAGATGCGTTAGCAGAGAGCTGGATCAGGAGCATAGCAGCGAGACTAGAACCCGAGCTCTGATAAGGGATGACTGCATTGCAAGCAGCAGCCAGACCCGCTGTGCCACAGCTCTGGCTTCTCTCCTTATGATTTCTTGGCAATATTCCTTAGCATTGTAGTGCAGTGTTATTTGTTTCTTCAGTATACTTTCACGGAAGTGATGCCTGTTAGAACATTCTCATGTTCTGTCTTCCCTCTTTCACTAGTTGTCACATGATGGAACTTTCTCCATGTCTGCTGCGTGCTACCTGGAGAGAGCAAACGATTGCAACCTCAGCGTTCCTACTAATCTTTTACCCCATTCAACCTCATCCTGCACCTGATACTTTTATGTTTGTGTGACTCGCTAGCACTAACTTAAACTCTAAAATTATAACATGTGGCCCATATTACTGTGTGTTTCCATTTTTTTTTACATTTCTCCACATAAGTAATTTTATAGAGATTTGTAGTATCAGATTGTTCACAATCAAATGATCCATCATGATGAAGTGATGAAGTTTTTCTTGTACAAGTGAAGAAGCCAGACCTAGGAAAGTTACTGACTTTCCAAGACTGATTAATGACATGGGTACAAGTGAAACTTAAATCAAGTTGAATGAGATTTTTTTTCCCCTGTTAATCATTTTGGTAACATCATTTATCCTCTTTCCAAAGTCAAATTAAATCCCCAAACATGCGAATTTTGTTCAAATTATATTGTAAAATGTGCAACATCATTAACTGAACAGAAAATTAAGTAGACCTTAATTGAATAAACAGATGTAGCACTAATTAACATCATAGTTACTAGAAAAAGAAGAGAAAGAGGTTGAATTTTCATATCCCCTTGAAGCTGGGGCATACGCTGAAGTCTCAGGTATGAAGAAGCCGGTGCAGAAGGCAGGTCAGACACACGAGTTGGTAGTTCAGGTGAACTCAGCTGCCCCAGAACTTCATGTGAATGAACACATCAGCAGTGCGCACATTTCCTTACATCAGCTTAATTTCTCCAACTTCAGAAACGTTTGGATTGCTGTGAAACCAACTTACTTAGTGCCTTGTATGATAGAATCTTTAAATGGAAGATTCTGAGGGAAAAGAATGACTTCATAAAATATTATTATAACACATTTCATTTTTCTGCTTCAAAAATACAGTATTTTACCATTTAAAGGAAAGGATATGGCCAAGTACAGGTTGCCATTTCAAAGCATATAAATTTTTAATTCAAATTTTAAAATTAAAGTTTTTTTTAAAAGTAGTTCTGCTAAAGGTGTACATTTATTTCAGCACATTTTCATTGCAAGAATAATTTCTAAATGCATTCAGAGTTTTTAAGTCATCTTGATTTTTGTATTTCATTAATGTGAGCAAATTATATCACCCGATTTGATAATAATTCAAAATAAGTTAACAACATATTAATGTCCTGTGGTATATTAGCATGAGATTTACCCACACAGATTAGAAATCACTTTCACTCCAGGGATAGCACAATAATAAGCCCATTACCACTCTGGCCAGATTCAGTTTCTTACCTGTCACTGCTCCACGGCAGTGGCCAGGCAGCCATTCTGACAGCCTGAGCCAATGTCGTCTTCCCTTGAGAAGATTCGCTGCCCATCTTGGCCTGTGCAGTGACTGCCACAACTTCATCTCCCCCATCAAAATGCATTTCTTTCCAATATGATTGAAAACCAAACAGTGCAGCATGCATTCCACTGATATGCCATTACATATGCTTCCATGTTCCATTCAATACATGGCCATCGAATTAAGTCTTAGAACTTCCGTTCTAGCCTCATCTAGTCTACTAAATTTCCCAAGGAAAAAATAAGCTTCTTAATAGACAAAACTATGAAGAACCCTAATTCTGCTGGAGCATTTCTAAATAGCAAATAAAACAAATTCTGAGCCATTTGATACCTTTTGATAACAGGACACTGGATATGCAAAAGTATCACCCACAGTAACCAGAGATACCACACACCATTAGGCAGGTAAAGCTATTTCCAATGTTAGATGCACCAAATATGTGGTGTACAAGTGTGCAGCCTGTATAGCTGCACATGGCTGCCTTGTTCTCCAAGCTTTACTGAACTACTGTTATTTGAATGGATCAGTTGCTCAGAACACGAAAGCTCTTGTTCATGATGTAGTTAATTTGCCAGATGTTTGGTGTGTTACTTTATTAGTTTGTTTACGCATTGAAACCTTATTTTCTCAATTATAGATGTTTTCCTTTTTGAAACAAAGAGACATGTATGTCTCATGTGTGTATCTCCATTGGTGCTTACCAGTACATTGTGAGATTATTTGTTTTTATAGTATTTTTAATTTAAAGTAAGATTTTTATAATTTATTTTTATTTTTGCATATTCTAACATTAATATATACCTAGAAAACTGCATTTTTAAAAGTTTTTGTCTTCATTTTATTTGGAAGGAAGAGAGCAGAAAAGTGGGAAGGAGGCGGGGAGAGATCTTCCATTCACTGGGTAGCTTCTCAAATGGGAGGCTGAGCCAGGTGGTAGCTAGGAGCCAGGAATTCAATCTGGGTCATCCACATGGAGGTAGAGAACCAACCAGTTGAGCTTTCTGTGCTGTTTCTAGTGTCTACAATGGCAGGACACTGTTGTTCAAAGTGGAGCTAGGACTTGAACACAGGCCCTTGGATATGGGATGTAGTGTCTTAGCCACTCTGATAAATGCCTACTCCCAAAACTGCATTTTTAAAAAAGATTTATTTATTTATTTGAAAGTCTGAATTATACACAGAGAGAGGAGAGGAAGGGAGAGAGAGGTCTTCCATCCAATGGTTCACTCCCCAACTGACTGCAACTGCTGGAGCTGCACTGATCCGAAGCCAAGACCCAGGAGCTTCTTCCAGGTCTCTCACATGGGTGCAGGGATCCAAGGACTTGGGCCATCTTCTACTGCTATCCCAGGCCATGGAAGAGAGCTGGATCAGAAGAGGAGCAGCTGGGACTAGAACCGTGCCCATATGCAATGCTAGCGCTTCAGGCCAGGGCGTTAACCCGCTGCACCACAGCACCGGCTCCTAAAACTGCATTTCTTATGGCTCTGTATATGTTAAAATATAGTTTGACTTTCTACAAAAGATGAAATAAATGATTAGTTTTTAATGAATAAATCACATCAATCAGAGATAATTTAAGATACATAAATCTTACAAACTTAGAATTTCAGATTTAAAATTTAGACCCAGGCCAGCGCCACGGCTCACTAGGCTAATCCTCCGCCTGCAGCGCTGGCACACCGGGTTCTACTCCCGGTCGGGGCGCCGGATTCTGTCCCAGTTGCTCCTCTTCCAGTCCAGCTCTCTGCTGTGGCCCGGGAAGGCAGTGGAGGATGGCCCAAGTGCTTGGGCCCTGCACCCCATGGGAGACCAGGATAAGCACCTGGCTCCTGGCTTCGGATCAGCACGCTGGCCGCAGCGGCCATTGGAGGGTGAACCAACGGAAAAAGGAAGACCTTTCTCTCTGTCTCCCTCTCTCACTGTCCACTCTGCCTGTCAAAAAAAAAAAAAAAAAATTAGATGCAAACTTTCCCAACCATTTTGAAAATTGTACAATCTGTTCTTTAAAGATTGTCTTACAAAGACAAAATATTAAGTGCTTCCTTTTGGATTTTATGGTAAAAAGTGTATGATTCACTATTCTCCATATGTTATGGTATGGATAATATTTATTTAAGCAAGAATTCCTGTTCACTTTTTGTCATCTAAAGTTCTATATTCAATGTTTAGGAAATGGTATAGTTTGGCATTAATTCCTAAAGTGATGAAATAAATATGTAAAATATTATAAAGTTGATAATTGTATTTCACTTCAACACATCCTGATCAGGATTAAAACCAAACAAAAATACATTTTTATGGATGTATTTTAGGAATCTGAGCAATTTATTTAGTGTTCAACAAGTTAACATTGAAGGTAACAAAAATCAATTTGTTTTACCTCGAATCCCATCTCATAAGTACCTTTTAATTTCAGTTTAAAAGAGCTAATTTCAACTTCAGGATATTCTAATAACACCCCAACATTATTTTTAATTGCTAACTTGAGAGGTGGAGAGAAAAAGACAGGAGGAGTGGGAGAGGGGGGCAGAGAGAGAAACCCATGTCTTGCCGTGCTTTTTAGTCCTTTTGTATGTTTGATTTGCTCGTGAAAACATATAAAAATTAACAGGAAACATATTATTCTCATTCTGGCATAGATACCAAATTATTTTCTCTATAAACAAGACTAAAGAACGAGTGTTGGGTTTCTAGAGGACTTCTAAATATTAAATGGATACCTTAGTTCTTCCTTCCTTGTTTTTAACCCCTTCCCTACCTAAATTGTTGACACAAATAGGCATAGGAATGAAGCAGTCTGATCAACGTGGGGAAACACATTTCTAAGTAGGTAACAGAAACAAGTGGGTTTTCCCAAATCATCTGGATCAAAGCCTGCTGGATCCATTTTGAGAGACTTCTACACAATAAAGAGGGATTTGCTGTCATGAAATCTTCTAATTTTGTCTCTCTAGATGCTGGTATGTTCTAGAAAATTATAGCCCTTTATTACTGTTCTCTCTCTAAGTTAGTACTTACACTTTTAGGCACAAAGGGAATTTAGGTGTGTTTTTTGTTAATATTGTCTTTAAAGGAACACAAGATAAACTTTTAAGGAGTTCCAGATGTGTGAATGAGTCCTTCATATTTCAACAGGTGTTGCTTCTGTTTCTGGAGCTATAAAAACACAGCTCACAGCTATATAATAAAATAATCCACATGGAAAACACAGCTGTAGCTTACATGTGATAGGAAGAATCTACTTAAGGTATTGTTCTAGCTTTATTCGAGGAAAACTTTGAGACATGAAACCAATGATCCTAATTGAGAGCACTGGATGGATTAACATGCTGAAATCGGAATATGGTTTACTGATGCTACTTTAATATTCAAGAATTAGAATGACAACAGAGACAAGAAATAATGCTAACGTAAGTGTGACTTCTAAAAATGAAATGCACTGAACACTCATATTTTATTTTTCAACAGTATGAAAGAAGCGGGAATAGGCCATAAGCAATGGAGAGGCCCTGTATCATCCTCTTGCAAGCAGTGTCCAGTGGTTTATACCAACCCTGTTTGCGGCTCAGATGGTCACACCTACTCTTCACAGGTAAAGACAACTACAGTCGTTTACTAAGAATCAAGTCATTCTTACATATTAGTAAGTGGTGAGGACCAGTATCCAATGTGGTCATCTGAAGAATTTAACTTTTAAACTATTACAGGTAATCTCCCTGGTTTGGAATATTATTCAATATAAATTTGTTTCTCCAGTATCTGAATTTGAAATTCTAAAGCTCCAAGCACTCTGAATTAACAAACAGCAAAGCCAACATTTGCTTTGTCGCTATGATGGGAGAGGTCAGAATTGTTATCATGCTGGAAAAATGACACCAATAATCATATTAATATCTATCATGATCTGTCAGCTTGATGACTTTTTAAATCTCGTGTTTTATCTCCTGCAGTAACTCATTTAAGTGTCCAAAAAGCCATTTTAGCAGACAAATAAACAAGACAGGAATACTATAGCAATTTGACAAGTTTCACTTATTTAATTGACCATGAGTCCAGATCTGATATCATCTCTGATTCAATGCACTGATCTCTTGTCTGTGTTTTTCTGCCTCCCTATTAGTCGCCCTGTGTTAAAATATTGGGAAGCTTTGAAAAACGTTTCCTGAATAAGACAAGGAAAAGTTTTCTTTGATTATGTGACAGTAAGGCGTATAGACTCACAGCCTATTAATTTGAAATCAATAAAGCAGAGTACACTCGCACATTTAGATTTTTAAGTATGTATTTTAGAAAGGTAATACATCATAGGACACAGTGTCCACAGTGGAGTCTTATCTTAAAATTAAACATGTTAACATTTCTGTAGGGAATATTTGAATATATAAAGTCAATGGTACACTTGAGTTCTGGATGTTAATCACACCCCAGTTTGTACCTGACTGTGCATACCATAGATTAATTCCAAAAAGGTATGAATTTCAGAACATTTTGGTTTTGTGGCTACCTACTTATAAATCGTAGGTTGTCCAGATAAATATTTCTCTTTAACTTCCACTTTTATTTTATACTTACAAACCTGAGAACAGCACTGTGATGGTAAAAATAGATTAATTTACTCAATAGAGCTATACATGTGCGTAACACTTGAGTGCCACGTACTGGGTAACCTCAGTACAGCAGTTCTGCATCTTCTGAAGTTTTCAGGTGTGTACAGAAGTGGAATTATGGCCAGGAGAGGAGGAGGAATGTTGGGGTCCCTCAACATGGCATCTATTTTAGTGAATTTACTGTGGTCAAAGACCTCAGCTTTGCAAGCATAGAAAATTCATGTTGTAAGTATGAATGAGAGTGTAGCTGTCTCACATAATCAAATCCAATGTCCTTATAAAGTCGAAATCATTTTAAGTGCTAGTGAAAGGTACAGATTGCAATATTCAAATGGGTAGGTAGAAATAGCCTCACTGGAAGCAAATTATAACCCTGATTTTACCTAATGAACGTTAATCGTTGAGCAAGTTGAGTCGGTGATGTGTTCAGAACTGTTTCTGGCAACCAGCTGAGATTCACTCACATCTTTACCAACATTAGCAAGGTGCCTGTCAAAAGTACTGGTACATTTGTACTCAAACTGTCACTGTCCCCAGAGAGTGACAACAATAATCTATCAGATACTTATTTGGAGTACTTTGTAGAATGGCCATGGAAAGTAGATGACTCCTTCTTTTCCAATTTAGTTCCATATCTAAAGAAAAAAAATCAAAAGTGATTTCTGTTTGCTCATGACTACATGTAAGGTGGTGTTTGATAGTTTTGAAGTTACTAAGTAATTAGGAAATATAATTAGCCTGCTACCAACCTTGACAAAGCACTCTGACCTTAAGAGGATTAATCCATATGTGGATCTATTTTCAGATTTCTGAAGAATCTCCACACTGCCTTCCATGAAGGTTGTACTAGCTCACATTCCCATCAACAGTGTATTAGGGTATCTTTTGCCTCACCCATTCCACTCTTGGAAATTTACCCCAACAAAATGAAATCAGCATATGAAAGAGGTATCTGTACTCCAATGTTTATTGCAGATCCATTCACAATAGCAAAGATGTGGAATCAATCCAGATGCCCATCAACTATGATAACTAGACAAAGAAAATGTGGAATGTATGAACTTTAGAATACTATTCAGCTGTTAAAAAAAGGATGAAATCCTGTTTTTAGCAATAAAATGATTGTGGCTGGAAATGGTTATGCTTAGTGAAATAAGCCAGTCCCCAAAAGACAAATACCATGTTTTCTCTAATATATGACAGTTAATATAATATACCAAAAAAAAAAAAAATCTATAGGAATGAAACAGACATCTTGTGATATGATTGTTGTTTTTAGCCCTTGTTTATACTCCTGTGGAACTAGGGTCTTCTTACTGTTTGCTAGTGGAAAATTTTCCTTAGTGGTGAATTGAGCTTGTGATTATAGAGTGGATTGAAAGGATGTCTGCAGAAATTAAAGAAACAAAAGGAAGGAAAGAAGGAGGAGGACTGAGGGGAGGAGAGGGGGAGAGAGAAAGTATGGTTATCTTCTTAGCACTGTACTTATGAAACACATGAAACCTGTTCTTTTTATATTAATAAAAATTAGACACACACACACACACACAGAAGGTTGATCCGTGGGTAGCTGCATTCCCATGGAGTCCTTTTGTCCATGGAGCTTACAGATCCTATGGCATTGTAGACCAATCTTTGAGGCAATCGATATTTAAATTATTTTAATATTTATATGCACAAGTATCACTTCCAATAGATGCGTTGTTTACACAGAAAGGCATAAAAAGTTCAAAATTCAAGTGGATACGGGTCTCTAGCACTCATAGACCACTATTTTCATTTCTTTTGATTCTAATTTAACTTCTTGACCCTCCCACTCTAAACCTCCCATTCAAATTTGAAACGTTTGTACTGACAGCCATGATGTTGAACTGTCTTGGGATGCTTCATACAGCTTATAGAAAAAAATGGAATTAAAGAGAAAGTTTATGGGATAAGGGTTAGGACACTCATGTCCACATCGGAGTAATTGATTTCAATTCTCATCTCCAGTTCCTGACTCCAGCTTCCAACTAGTAGGAGACATAGTGATTGCTTAAGTAGTTGGTTTCTTGACACCCATAATGGGAGCCCCAGGTTGAGTTCCTGGCTCCTGTCTCAGGCCATCCAGCCTTTGCAGCCATTTGAATAGTGAATCAGCAGGTGGGAGCTGTCTCTCTTTTGTTGGTTATCTCTCTGGCTTCTGTCAAACAAATATCTCTAACTCATTTGCAGGCAAGGTCATTACAACTGTATCTGGTGTAGGGGCTGGGCAATGGGGTATGAGAGAGACTTATGAGAAAGATTGCAAGGAAAGGCTTTTGTCAAAAGCCAGAACTAGGATATGATTTAGGAAGCTATACCTTGTTGCACAGTATAACCGACTTTGCTTTATTATTTTATTGGTGCTCAGGCTCTGGAGCTGGTCAGCTTCTCAAGAAATCCTCAGCAGAGGATTAAAAACTGCATATATGGGCCGGTGCCGCGGCTCAACAGGCTAATCCTCCGCCTGCGGCGCCAGCACACCGGATTCTAGTCCCAGTCGGGGCGCCAGATTCTGTCCCGGTTTCCCCTCTTCCAGGCCAGCTCTCTGCTGTGGCCCGGGAGTGCAGTGGAGGATGGCCCAAGTACTTGGGCCCTGCACCCCGTGGGAGACCAGGAGAAGCACCTGGCTCCTGCCACCAGATCAGCGCGGTGCGCCGGCTGCAGCGGCCATTGGAGGGTGAATCAATGGCAAAGGAAGACCTTTCTCTCTGTCTCTCTCTCTCTCACTGTCCACTCTGCCTGTCAAAAAAAAAAAAAAAAAAAAAAAAAAAAAAACTGCATATATGAAGAGAGATAAATAAGTAAAGAAAAACACATGTTGGTTTGAAAAAAGTTGGAACATTTTTGATTTTCGTAAGTCTTTTGTAGTATCGTCTTCTATTTTTCTGTCAAGAAAAATGATTGATTTTTTAGAACCCTACTTAATCTTTCTTTGTGTCAGAACCAATGTTTTCTGAATTCTTTCAAATTCAGCAGTGCCAGAGAAATCAAAATATAAGTCTGTTCAAGGTTATTTGAGAAGTAATCATTCCTGAAATTGACACAAAAGATGAAGGTCTTTGTTTCTTTACTTCAGGCAAAGATTATTTTGATTGCATTGTCAAGCTTCAGTAGAACTAGGAATTGTTCTCCAGTAGAGCATCTGGGTTAGACGGTGGATATGCTTGTCACTGTCTCATGTAAATTGCATATTACACTGACTGCGAGCCTGAGTCAATAAATAATATTAACGTTTACAACTGAGAAGGGGATCCATAATAGAAATTCCCTGAGGATAATAGTGGGTAATTTTGAACTCTTTTCTATCATATTTACGCGTGCAATGCTTGGCAGTTGGACTAAATAATGGTGAATTCCTAAAAAAACAGCTTTGTTTGCAAAGTCATGTGTGCATTGAGGGGAAGCAAAGAGAAAGCTGGTTCATTTGCTACCAGAGTTCCCAGCTCCAAGTGCACAGCAGCTGCTTCAGCCGGCTTGGAATGGAGCCCCTGCATCTGGATTGTAAACGCTTCCTGAGTGACTTGTATGTGTTAGCATGCTTTGAGAATTACAGTGGCATTCTGTCCAATTGTTGCCTTTGGATTCTGAAGCATGGTGTTTATTTCATATACATATTTGCATAAACGTATGCATACTGATCCTTTGTGTATACATATGTACATATGCATATATTTGTATACCAAAGGTCTTCAAAAATTTCATGGAAATGCATATAATGAAGAAGCTGTGCATAAATTCCAAAACGTTTGCACCAAAATGAATTTATTTTTAACTTCATTTTTGATAAGCTTCTTGAAGAACCATTATGTATATAAGATAGAACAATAACATTAACATTACATTGGAAGTATTTATTTTTGTTGCAGCTTGGGAAAGTTACATGTTAAGTTTCAGTACTCTACTGTTATGTCATTTATTTTTTTCCATATTTGAAGTCTGTTGTTATTTTCTCATAATAGTTACTAGAAGCACATTATGCAAATTTTGAAAGGTAGATGGTAGAGTTTGATATGTTGTATTCATAAGAATTTAGCATTTAGTTGTTCCGTAATCCTTCTTCTGAACATTTTGAACTAAGATAACTTTAGGTTAGAAGGGAAATTGTCAAAAATAGATACACATTGTATTTGAACTGGCTTTTCATTTAGACAGGTTTGACTTGTGGTGTAAATATGCCAACTTGTACAAGATTACAACCCTAGGACATTTTTGTGATCATTTACTAGGATAAAGCACTGAACATGAAAGGAAATAGTGTGAGTTAATTTTATCATAAAAATCTCAGATTTAAAAGGATCTCATCAGGACATCTGGGGTACTAAGTCCCTGTCACATCACGTTCTGCATGATTTCCTCTGTATTTCAGAGGAGTTCTGTTTGTCAGAAAACCTTTCCTCTCCTTCATTATATGGTTTCCAACACTCCCTATGCTTATTCTCGGAGGCATGTTGTGATGCTTAATAATCCAGAATCCATGTCCTCATTTACTAAGGAAAGATGTGACTTCCTCAGTTTTCCATTAAAATGGAACAAAAAGCTAAGAAACATTTGCAAAGCTGGCTTAATGGTTGAATGTTATTTAATTTTTAAAAATTCCCCAATGTTGTAGAATTGTCTCTCAAACATTTAAAATCTGAGACATTTGACTTTGTTCTCAGAGAAATCCAATCCTCTAGTTTGCAGTTATATGTAAATATATTAAATTGCATTTAATTCAGTTATGCGAATATGATAGAATTGACTTGAACATGTTTTAGGAACCAACAAAATGACATGGGAATAAGCATAAAATGTATCAGACAGAAATGAAACAGTTTGGAGTCACGCATGGATCAGCTGTTTCTTTGGAAATCTGTTGATGGAAAACTTCCTGTATATTTTGTTTTTGTCAATCAAAAATTGTTCATTCAGTAGAAACTAATTAATAGTCTCTTCTTATGTAAATATTACATGTTTAAGTTAAAAATCATTATCAAGTAATGGGTGAAATATGATTTATATCAGTTCAATATGCAGAATTAGAATAATCAATGAATTATAATTCTTAAATACTTTCTGGAAAATGAATTTTAACATTTTAGTTTATTTTATTTAATTTTTAATTTTTAGAAAGCTTTTATTTAATAATTATAAATCATTGATACGTCTTTTGGAATATAGCAGTTCTTACACCCATACCCGCTCTCCCACCCCCACTCCCATCCCACCTCCTACTCTCTCTCCCATCCCATTCTTCATTAAGATTCATTTTTAATTATCTTTATATACAAAAGTCCAACTCTATACTAAGTAAAGATTTCAAAAGTTTGCACACACACACAGACACACAAAGTATAAAGTACTGTTTGAAGACAAATTTTGCAGTTAATTCTCATAGTACAACTCATTAAGGACAGAGGTCCTACATGGGGAGCAACTGTGCACAGTAATTCCTGTTGTTGATTGAACAATTGACACTCTTATTTATGACATCAGTGATCAACCAAGGCTCTTTCATAAGTCATGAGCTGCCAAGGCTATGGAAGCCTTTTGGGTCCACAAACTCCATTTTTTTTTTTTTTTTTTTTTTTTTTTTACGGGCAGAGTGGACAGTGAGAGAGAGAGACAGAGAGAAAGGTCTTCCTTTGCCGTTGGTTCACCCTCCAATGGCCGCCACGGCTAGCGCACTACGGCCAGCGCACCGCGCTGATCCAATGGCAGGAGCCAGGTACTTATCCTGGTTTCCCATGGGGTGCAGGGCCCAAGCACTTGGACCATCCTCCACTGCACTCCCTGGCCACAGCAGAGAGCTGGCTTGGAAGAGGGGCAACCCGGACAGAATCTGGTGCCCCGACCGGGACTAGAATCCAGTGTGCCGCCCCCGCAAGGCGGAGGATTAGCCTAGTGAGTGCAGCGCCGGCCCACAAACTCCATCATTATTGAGAAAAGGCCATAAGCCAAGTGGAAGTTCTGTCCTCCTTTCAGAGAAAGGTACCTCCTTCTTTGATGGCCCATTCTTTCCACTGGGATCTCACTCACAGAGATCTTTCATGTAGGCTATTTTTTGGCACAGTGTCTTGTCTTTCCATTCCTGAAATGCTCTCACAGGCTTTTTAGCCAGATCTGAATACCTTAAGGGCTGATTCTGAGGCCAGGGTGCTGTTTAGGGCATTTGTCTGCCGTGTGGCCTGCTTCCCATCTAACATTTATTTTAGATTCTAACTCTTTTTCTCCTCAATTCTAAATTCATTTTCTCCTCATAATAACATTTTATAAGTATGGAAAATTATAATGAGCAGTTTAATGTTTTGTGACATAACATTTTGTTATCAGTATATTTGAATGTACACATAAAGGTTAGGGAAATAATTATTTATAGCCATGTATGATTTTTGTGTTTCAGAAAGGAGAGATTTAAGAAAATTAAGTCTGAACATGAAAACAATATGCAATTTCTGTGACAGAATTGTTACTGAAAATGCATTGCTACTTGTTAAGTAGGGAATTCTTTCAAAAATTCATGGGAAAATGGAATTAAAAGATAATGTGTGTGGATGGGCATTTGGTGAAACAGTTAAGATGCCACTTGGAATGCCAGTGTCTCATATCAGAGTACCTGGCTGCATTTCTAGCTCATTCTCAACTCCAGCTTCCTGCCAGTGCAGACCCTGGAAGGCTTCAGCGTATGCTCAACTGCTTGGGTTCCTGCCACCCACATGGGAAACCTGGATTGGGTTCCTGGCTCCTGGCTGGCCATTGTCGGCAGTTGGGAGATGAACCTGTAGATCGGGGCTTTGGCTGTTGATCTCTCTTCCTCTTTGACTCTCTGCTTCTTTCAGGATTTTCTGCTTACACCATCATCCTGGTTGGGGCAAACTATTTATTGCTTTGTGTGGCTTTACTTTAATTTCATTAACTGTTGTTCTGGCTTGACCTTCCAGTTCAATGTTCAATGTATTTCCTTGCCTTCATACCAATTTAGGACTAAGTATTCAGCATTTTAACAGTTAGGTAAGAAGTTACCTATAGATTTTTGTACAAAAAAATGCAAACCCTTAACATAACTTAAAGCAATGTTAATTGGGTTTTTTCTGTATTCAACATCATAAAATAGATTATACAATATCAGTGTCAATGTTTTGTGTTACTATGTAAGCAAAGGAAGGACATCTCATATACTTACTTGTGGAATTTTCATCAACTTTATTTCTTAAGCAATATATTTTTTCTTCTTTTTAATAAAGATATTTTATAGTCTATAAATTGTCCACAAAGTTTGTATTTAAAGGGGACTGGTTTCTCCAAAATCTTAAAATATATAGAACATGTTTATTGAAGAGAAATGTGAAAATGGTACTAGACACAAACTAGTTGCAACAGTAGAAATTTTAGTATCATTAATAGTAACTGCTAAAGTAATCATTTGATCAAAATCAGATAATATTCACTAATTTAGGAGGTACTAATTTAACCTTTAGTCCTAAAGTCATACCCAGTCTCTAGATAAACAAACCGTTCCACTGGTAAGAAGCAATGCTTTAACAAGGAACCATGGTGCTGTGCGGTGCAATAAAATCACCAGCAAGCTCTCGATTGATGTATCCATAGGTTACATAGGTTTCACCTTATTTGTATCTTTTGCAGTACCCAATACTCATAACTTGACCAAGAAAAGAGAACTATGGGAGCCACAGGGAAGATTTTTTGGAGTCATTTGTAACTCCTGAAAAACTTAAATTGCAGCAAGGTAAATAGGGCAACAAGTATGAATATAACTGCGTCAGGTACCAGTCTTATAGTGCGCGTGGGAATTATTTCAGCTGAGACATCCTGAACTGTCCAGGTATGCAACATCGATATACCTACGGCATATTTGGAAAAGTTGTGTTTTGTTTAGTCAAAGGCACACAATTCACACCGACAAAGACGATTTTTTTAAAGATTTATTTATTTATTTGAAAGTCAGAGTTACACAGAGAGAGGAGAGGCAGAGAGAGAAAGAGAGAGAGAAAGGTTTTTCATCCGCTGATTCACTCCCCAATTGGCCACAATGGCCGGAGCTGTGCCGATCCAAAGCCAGGAGCCAGGAGCTTCTTCCGGATCTCCCACGTGGGTGCAGGGACCCAAGGACTTGGGCCATCTTCTACTGCTTTCCCAGGCCATAGCAGAGAGCTGGATCAGAAGTGGAGCAGCAAGGACACGAACCGTCACCCATATAGCATGCCGGCACTGCAGGTGGAGTCTTTACCCACTACACCACAGCACCAGCCCCTAAAAAAGAAATTTTTAAAAACACTGGCATTTATTGAATATCTAATATGTGCTCATTACATGTCTAAGTTAATGTATTTATTTAATAATTAATCAAGTTGGTATATTCACTTATAGATAGAATAATTTATTTTTGTAAGAAGATGAGGACATATGTGCTAATGCTACTCCCATTTTGTGGCATTATAGAATATTGAGTTTCATTTTAATTGTGTGTATATTTATTACTAATTTTTAATACAAAACATTTTTCCCATTTTTTAACTGGATTGATTGTTTTTTGTTGTTGCTCGAGTTTTGGAGTTGCTGATATATTCTGGATATTAATCTTTTGCTCAATAAGTGGTTTGCAAATATTTTCTCCAATTCTGTCTGATCTTTCTTCACTTTGTTTCCTTCTTGGTGCAGAAGCTTGTGAGTCTGATATAATTCAGTGTTTTTGAATTTTGCTTTTTTTGTCAGTGTTTTGGGAGTCTTATCTAAAATATCATTGCCTAAACCAATGTCTTTATTTTTTTAAGATTTTATTTTTATATATTTGAAAGTTAGAGTTACAGACAGTGAGGAAGAGAGACAGAGAGAAAGGTCTTCCTTCTGTTGGTTCACTCCCCAAATGGCCGCCGCAGCTGGCGCTGCGCCTATCCGAAGCCAGGAGCCAGGTGCTTCTCCTGGTCTCCCATGTGGGTACAGGGCCCAAGCACTTGGGCCATCCTCCACTGCCTTCCTGGGCCACAGCAGAGAGCTGGACTGGAAGAGGAGCAACCGGGACTAGAACTCGGCACCCACATGGGATGCTGGTGCTGCAGGCAGAGGATTAACCAAGTGAGCCACAGCGCCGGCCCCTAAACCAATGTCTTGAAGTGTTTCCCCTAGTTTTTTTTTTTTTTCCCCAATTTCATAGATTTAGGTCTTATATTTATGTCTATGATCCATCTAGATTTGATTTTGCTTGTATATGGTGACAGGTAGACACCTAATTATATATATATGTATCCTGTTTTGCCAGCATACATTTATCAATGTATGGTCTTCCCATCTTTGTTAAAAAATGAGTTGGGTGTGCGTAGATGGGATAATTTCTGGACTCTCTATTCTATTCCATTGGTTTTTATGCCAGTATTTAATGACAGTGTCCTGCTGTTTTACTTATTGTAGCATTGTAATATGCTTTAAATCAGGTATTGTAATACCTCCACCTTCATTTTATTACATTTATTTATTTGCTAAGGATTGCTTTGACTGTCAGGTCTTTTTAGACTCTATGTGAACCTTAAAGAATTTTTTTAATTTTGTAAGAATATCATTGGTTTTTGATAGTGATTGCATTCAATCTGTAGATTATTTTAAGTACAATAGATATTTTAAAGATATTTCATTTTCCAACTCAAGGGCAAAGAATATCCTTCCATTTTTTAAATCCTTGATAACATCATCAATTTTTATATTAATTGTAAAGATCTTCCAATGTTTTTGCTACATTTATTTATAAATGTTTAATTTTTTGGTAGCTATAATGAATTGAGTTTCTTTCTCCATTCCTTGTTCAGTAAGATCTTTTTTGGTGTATAAAAATGTTATTCTTTGTATGTCGGTATTGTATTCTGTGGATTTGCTGAATTGATTGATTTATCCAGTTGTGACAGCTTTTTGGTGGAGTGTTTAGTTTTTCATTGTACAACTTTATGTCATCTGCAAACATGAATATTTTGACTTCCTCATTTCCTGTCTTGTTGCCCTTTGTTTTTTCCTTAGTTGCTCTCGTTAATGTTACCAAAACTATGTTAAATCAGAGTGGTATAAGTGGACATCACTGCCTTGTTACAGATCTGAAGTGAAATGTTTTTAGCTTTACCCCATTGAATATGAAATTGGCTGTTTATTTTGTCATATATAGCCTTTATAACTTGTTTGGAAGACTTATTTATTTATTTTAAAGGCAGTTACAGATAGAAAGAAGGAGAGAAAGGGGAGAAATCTCCCATTGTTGGTTAACTCCCCTAATGACTGCCAACGTTGGGGTTAGGCCAGTCCAAATCCAAGAGCCAGGAACTCCATCCAGCTCTCCCAAGTGGGTAACAAGGACCCAAGTAGTTGGGCCATCCTCTGGTGCTTTCTCGGGCACTTTAGCAGGGAACCAGATCACAAACAGTGTACCTGGTGCCCATATGGGATGCTGGGATTGCAGGTAGGGTTAACCCACTGTGGCACAACACTGGCCCAGCTTTCATAATCTTGAGGTATGCTCATTTTACATATAATTTCCTGAAGCGTTTTTGTCATTAAGGAGTTTTGAATCTTATCATATGCTTTCTTTACATCTAATGAGATGCCATGTGGTTTTTGTTTTTTATTTTGTTGATGGGATTTATAACATTATTGATTTTTTAATGATGAACCATCTTTGGAGCTCTAGGATAAATCACACTTAATCATGTTGTGTGACTTTGTTGATACAGTGTTGGAATTGGTTTGCCAATATTTTGTTGATAATTTTTCCATCCATGTTCATCAAGGATATTGGCCTATAGCTTCTTCATGTGCTGTGTCTTTAGTTTTGGAATCAGAGTGATGATGGCCTCATAAAAAGAGTTTGGCAGAGTTCCATCCGTTCCAAATTTTTGGAATACATTGGAAAATATTACAGCTAATTCCTCTGTAAATATTTTATAGAAATTAGTAATAAACCTATCAGGTCCTGGGTTTTTCTTTGATAGGAGACTTTTATTATTGCCTCAGTCTCATTGCTCATTATGGATCTGTTTAGATTTTTTTGTATCTTCTTGATTTAATATTGGTAGGTTATATGTATCCAGGAATGTATTCATTTCTTAGGGGGTGTCATTGGTCACTTCAATTGGTGACAAATTTTGCATTACCTCTTCTATTTGGATACCGTCTTTTGTATGAAGAACTTCCTGCAAGATGCTCATAAATAGTGAATCAGTATCCCTCCTGGAGCTGAGTAAACAAGGGTAGGTTCAGTTCATAGACAGACTGCTGTCATATCATAGGTTTTCCAATTCGCTTATAATAAATGGCTCCTCTTTGGAGTGACTGCTTGAAGGCAGGGTGTCTGGTTTGTCCTGTTTTTCCCAGCAGCCACACTAAATGCATTCACCTCACCAAATGACTGAAAATGGCAGACTTCTGCGGGTGTTGACAGTCCAGGAGCTTTTGCCATCCCTTTCTGTGTCTAGGCTTCTTTGTAAGGTTAGGATGAATAGGGAAGAGAATGTCTGGGAAGGCAGATCTAGCAGTCAGTAAATGGAAGGCACATGAAATGCGTCGCACGAGCCACACAAGGCCACTGTGCTCAGGGAGGAAAGACGTGGGGTGTACTGTCTCTTGCCGTCTCCTTCCCCCCATGGTCTTCAGTGTTCCCTTCCCAGCGGTACTTGGTAGTTGTTCTTCCTCTCTCACCAAAGTATTAACAGGTCTCCTTAGTTGATGTGAGGAACTCCTTTTCTGCCAAGGGCTATTTGGATAACATCATTCCCAGATCATTCAAAATTATCACCTAAAAAAGTAGCCTGCTATAGATTTACTGGTTTCAGTTCCCACCTGTGGCCGCATCGGCAGGGCCAGAAGCAATGATTCTGTGGATTTATGTGGCTTGCTGGTGGGATGTGCCCCACCCCTGTGAGTAACTAAAATTTTCCATCTGTTCCTGTCAGTTCCTAAACTCCACACTGAAACATTTCCTTGGGGGTAGGGGACCAGGGGAATTTTGCAAAAATAAAATCCAATTCATTTCCCGTCTGCCCTGCATGGACTACAACCAGATGACTAGGTAGGCAGTGTGACACATAATTTAGTATGAATTCCCAGGGACCATTTTGGTCAGGCTGACATCCAGAGGGTACAACAAAGAGACAGCCTATGGCTGCTTCTAAGGGAAATAATGAGAAACCTTGAATATTTGAAATTGGTGTATATAACCTCCCTTCTTTCTGTTCATTACCTGCGAGACCAGTTGAGGGATATGCTTACTCACTGGAGACAGCATTTCAATGACCAGATTCCCTTTTAAGGTGTGTGAACCATGTGGAGGAGAGGGAGGTGAAGTCAGAAAACTTTTTGAGTCTATTTTCAAAAGTTCATCCCAGGGTTGGCTCTGTGGGTGGCTGGTAAAGCCGCTGCCTACAGTTCTGGCATCCCATAGCGCTCTGGTTCAAGTCCCCAGCTGCTCCACCTCCGATTCAGTTTACTGCTGTGGCCTGGGAAAGCAACAACAGATGGCCCAAGTACTTGGGCCACTGCACTCATGTGGGAGACCTGGAAGAAGCTCCAGGCTCCTGGCTTCAGATCAGCCCAGCTCTGGCCATTGTGGCCATTTAGGGGGTGAACCAGCAGATGGAAGACATCTCTCTCTCTCTCTCTCTCTCTCTCTCTCTCTCTCTCTGCCTCTGCCTCTCTGTAACTCTGCCTTTCAAATAAATAAATAAATCTTTTTTTTTTTTTTTAAAAAAAGACCTCATCCAATGCTTAACAGTATCAGCTGCTTGTGGATCATAGGGAAAATGAAAGGTTCATTAAATACTTCGCTGGTCAACCTCTTATTGGGTTGATTTGGTGACAAATGTGCTCTGTTGTCAGGGGACATTTGGACATTTGAGTCAAGTCTACTTCTTGCTGCTCAGGCTTGAAACTTTCAGTAGCATAGAACACAACCTTGTTCATGGGGTACATGAAAGCTTTCACTGTGGCCTCACGGGTATCTTCTCAATCTTCTGATCTGGTCATTGGGACTTGCGTTCATTTCACTTCCAGAAAGCCATGTCTCTATCAGCATTTCATCATCTATGCCCAAAACAATCATGAACTGTGAAGGGCCTAAGACTTTAACTCTACATGTAAGATGCCACAGTTTCATTGGATGCTGGCAGAACATAAGAGACTCCCGAGCCAGAGAGAGGATATCCTGATATTTTATAGTGAGCTACAAATGAGGCTGCCCCACGTTTGCCCATTGAGAAACAGTGCCTTTGTTGTTGTTGTTGTTAACTGGGCAGCAAACAAGGCTGCCCTGTCCTTCCAAAGAAAACTCTCTGTCTTGCCAATGTATTTCTTACATACAAAAAATAGAATGGAATAAAAGCTACCTCCATGTATAGAAGCACTAGAGATCTTTAGGAAGTTATCTCTCAATACCATAATTTATAATAGAGTAACTATTAATATCAAGTGAGATTTTCAAAAGTGTTGTAGAGGGTTACTACATAATGACTAACGTTAATTCATCTGGAAAACCTAATATAATAATTCTAATGAGTATGTAGGGGGGTACTTCAAAAATTGTGGAAAATGAAATTAAAAGATTATTTTAGTGCAATGTTTTAAAAATCTATGCAGTTTTTTCTAATATGCATTTTATGAACTTATTAAAGTTCTTTAATAAGATCAGGGATTTTGAAAATTTTTAAAAGATTTATTTATTTATATTAAAGTCGGAGTTACACAGAGAAAGGAGAGGCAGAGAGAGAGAAAGAGGGAGAGGGAGAGGGAGAGGGAGAGGGAGAGGGAGAGGGAGAGGGAGAGGGAGAGGTCTTCCATCTGATGGTTCACTCCCCAATTGGCTGCAGTGGCCGGAGCTGTGCAGATCTGAAGCCAGGAGCTTCTTCCTGGTCTCCCACTTGGGTTCAGGAGCCCAAGGACTTGAACTTCTTCTACTGCTTTCCCAGGCCACAGCAGACAGCTGAATCGGAAATGGAGTAGCCAGAACTTGAACCGGCACCCATATGGGATTCCAGTGTTTCAGGGCAGGGTGTTAACCAGCTGCGCCATAGCGCTGGACCCATGAAATTTTTCCATCAAAATACTCTTGTCTTTTAATTCCATTTTCCCTAGAAACTTTTGGAAGCCATCTGGTATATAATAAAATAATTACGGGACAAATATGCAGTTTCTCCTGGGAAACACTATCACATATCACCAGGAAACTGAGAGTCCTGTGCCCCTTTCTAGAAGTTGATGTAGCTATAGAAATAAGACTCATCGTCCCCTGGCATCTCTGCCTCAGAGGGAGTCGAAGGAGCCCCCTCGTGATGAAGAGTAGGGAAAGGGTGAGCCCTGTGACCTAGCTCTGGCAGTGTGCCCACCTGTGTCTAACGACATGGCCTGTTTGGTGGGGAAAATTTCTGGAATTTCTATGCTGAACACACAGCCAAGAAGGCCATGAGATTGGTTCTGTTGAGCAAGTAAGAAGACACATTGAGCAAATCTTGGTTCCTCATTGTTGGGGAAGGTACTTTAAACCTCGAAAGTGGAGGCTGGAAAGAGTCTCGAGACATTGGAGTGATGTTGGGAAGGCAGTCTTGGGAGCACAGTTCAGCCCCCACTCAGCCACATAAGAGCCCTTGCACATGGACATACCATAACTAAGAAATGAAGAGCCCACAGGGCTTGCTCTGGATAAGGATAGTTTTCCTGTGGCAGACCCAGTGAGTACTCCCTTATTCTGCTCAGTGCCCTTCACGTGTGTCCCAGCCTTTCAGATTCCAAATTCCACAGAGGAGTTCAGGGTCAAGGTCCTTCTACTGTAGCATGGGAGGGGTGCAAACCAGCTGTTTGGTGTTCAGCTGGCAGAGAGGACCCATTAGCTGTGGGGATCCATGGACTCCGTTGGAGCTGGTCCTGTGCTGTCTCTTTTCTCTGTCAGTAAAAGAGTTGATTCACACAGTGTTAGGTTTCCTTTGGTGACTCCAATACTAAGATGCAATGGGCAGAGATATGTAGAGTCCTCCTCTGGGATTGGTAACACACAGGACACAGTGTTTTACCACACAACTGGAAGTGAAGGAATCAGTATGAGCTCATATTATTTTATGTGTGTTTGTAGAATATGAAAATATACGGAAATGATTCCAGCTATAAGTTTGTGTTTGTGAGTATCATGGAACCGCAGTTTATTTACAATATTTAACCTCTGAATGGCATGTTAATTAGTTTGCTTCCACTATCTGCTTCACTTTACTGTCATCCCTGTTCCATTTTTCACTCCTACTTCCTACAGAAACTCAATCTAGTAAGATGCTTTAGTCATTCCGATGAGCCTGCCTGGCCAGAATCCTTCATTCCCAAGGGTGTGTTATGGGCCAGGTTATCAGAAGCACTTGTTTTCCTAAAGTTAGTCGATAGTACATACTTCAAGGTTCAGGAGTTAATGGCTTCCCAAGTCTACTCAAGAGGAAATTTTACACAGTGGAAAAAACTAAGTCTTCCATGTTTATGCCACAATGTCAAAGCTAATCACACTAGATCTTTTTCATGTTTCTCTTTTAGCATATCCCAAAGAGTATCTGCTGTCACTACATAAAAATTGGATGGAGGCTACTGACACTAAGTAGATAACGTAACTGGAAGAGTATACATTTCAAAATAAATTAGTGGTACTTAGGCACAGGACATGAGGAAGGTACCTGTGATGTGTGCTTTCTAAAACTATTAATATGAAAATTTAAGTATGTAAGCGTCATGTATGGTGAAATGCATGCTCAAGCTTTCACAGCTTCATAGTTTCATGTTTGTGTAATTGTCATTATTTACCATTTTGTGTCTCCAGTGCCTTCTCTCTTGTTAGCTATGTTTAACCTTCTGTCCTGCATCTTCCATCTTCTTTTTTTTTTTTTTTTTTTAATTTTTTGACAGGAAGAGTGGACAGTACGAGAGAGAGACAGAGAGAAAGGTCTTCCTTTTTCCGTTGGTTCACCCTCCAATGGCCGCCGCGGCCGGCGCGCTGCGGCCGGCGCACTGCGCTGATCCGATGGCAGGAGCCAGGAGCCAGGTGCTTTTCCTGGTCTCCCATGGGGTGCAGGGCCCAAGCACCTGGGCCATCCTCCACTGCACTCCCGGGCCACAGCAGAGAGCTGGCCTGGAAGAGGGGCAACCGGGACAGAATCCGGCGCCCCAACCAGGACTAGAACCCGGTGTGCCGGCGCCGCTAGGCGGAGGATTAGCCTAGTGAGCCCCGGCGCCGGCCCAATCTTCTTGTGTGTGTGTGTGTGTGTGTGTGTGTGTGTGTGTATATATATATATATATTTTTTGTTTTGTTTTGTTTTGTTTTTGTTTTCTGGGACAGAAGACACCAGGAAGCCATCTCCCGGCTGCTCCTGGGAGGCAGACTTCCAGAAGCGGGGCCCTCGACCCGGGATCTGTTAGGACAGGACCAGGAGGGCCAGGGCCGGGCCGCCCACTGCTCTTCAGATGCCAGGCTGAGCTGCCAGTCCCGAGGCCGCGTTCCTAGGTGGGGCCCTGGCCCGGGGACTCACAGGCAAGCGGTGCAGCGCCTGCGGCCTGGTCTTCCGAGCCGGCCCCTTGGCCAAAGTCCGTGTACTTCCAGGCAGAGCCGCGGGCCAGGTGCACTGGGTAGCGTCGCCGGTTGGTGTCCATTTTGGAGAGCACCGCTGGGGGCAGGTCCACGCGGCAGCGGGCTGCCAACGCCACGAGGTAGATGAGGACGTCACTGAGCTCCTCCTGCAGGGCGGCCGGCTCCCGGGCGGGCCAGGCTCCTGGGTTCCTCCTCCGGCTTCCACTGGAAGAGCTCCGCCAACTCCCCCACCTCCCCCACCAAGGCCAGGAGGAGGTTCCCAGGCTGGCAGAACTGGTCCCAGGCTTCTTTCGCAGCAAATTCAGCATGGAGGCGCCGAATGTCCTCGAGCGTGGGCTCCGGGCTGAAGCTGAACGGGCTGGCAGCGGCAGTGCCCTCTCCTCCCGTGTCCCCACCAGCACCCCTCCTGCCGCAGACCCCACCGCAACCGGGACTTTGTATATTCTTTTAAAGTGCATCTCTTACTGCTCACTACAGTTCTTTTTAAAAACAAATTTCAGGCCAGGGCCGCGGCTCACTAGGCTAATCCTCCGCCTTGCGGCGCTGCCACACCGGGTTCTAGTCCCAGTCGGGGCGCCAGATTCTGTCCCGGCTGCCCCTCTTCCAGGCCAGCTCTCTGCTGTGGCCCGGGAGTGCAGTGGAGGATGGCCCAGGTGCTTGGGCCCTGCACCCCATGGGAGACCAGGAGAAGTACCTGGCTCCTGCCTTCGGATCAGCACAGTGCGCCGGCCGCGGTGGCCACTGGAGGGTGAACCAAAGGCAAAGGAAGACCTTTCTGTCTCTCTCTCTCACTGTCCACTCTGCCTGTCAAAAAAAAAAAAAAAATTTCCACTTACAGCTGTAAAAATAATTTATTCTAAAATGTTATCCTCATTTTCAGAGTACTTGGAATCATAACCTTCTATCACAATATCTTTCCGGAAAACTCTGTAAGTTATCTGTCAAAGCCCATACCATATACTAAAGGAAATAATGAAAATATAAATAATTGTAAGATTAAAATAATTTTATTAATGTTATATATGTATTATATCAATTATTATAAACTTTTTTTTTTACATTTTGTTTAATGTGTATGTATGTGAACATTCAGTGACAGAGACATACAAAAAACATCATCCAGGAGTTCATTTTTTAAAAGTTGCAACAGCCCAGGCGAGGCCTGGTCAAGGCTAGAACCCAATCAGAGTCTTCCCATAGGGGCAGGATGTCAATTACTTGAGCCATCACTTGTTGCCTCAGAGGTTGCACAGTAATATAAGAAACTGGAATTGGAGGCAAAGCTGGATCTGAAACCAGGCAGTCTGATATGCAACGTGGGCATCCCAAGCAGTGTCTTAAACCCTGTGCCAAATACCTACTCAATAAGTTTTGTTTTAAAGGAAGGTGCTACTCTTAATTGATAACAGTGTTGATCTGAAATAATTTAAATACTTTTAAAATTTTTATTAATATAAAGAGAACAAGTTTCATGTATTTAATAGATACAGTTCTAAGATGATAATCATACTTCCCTCCCTGTCCCTCTCCCTCCTTCCTTCCTTCTTTCCTTTTTATTTTTGTGGACATAATTTCAATCTCCTCTAAATAACAGGCTTAATTCACCACTAGCCATAATAAGACCACAGTTCCAGAGGAGCATAAGTAAGGGATAAAAATGACGATCAAATTATAAAATGGCCATTTCATTTCTATACTTTTTTTTAAGATTTATTTAATTTATTTACTTGAAAGAGTTATAGAGAGAGGTAGAGACAGAGAGAGAGAGGTCTTCCATCTGATGGTTCATTCCCCAGATGGCCACAATGGCCAGAGCTGCGCTGATCCGAAGCCAGGAGCCAGGAGCTTCTTCTGGGTCTCCCATGTGGGTACGAGGGGCCCAAGGACTTGGGCCATCTTCTGCTGCTCTTCCAGGCCACAGCAGAGAGTTGGATCAGAAGTGGAGTAGCTGGGACTAGAACCAGGGCCCATATCGGATGCTGGCGCTTCAGGCCAGGGCTTTAACCCGCTGCGCCACAGCGCTGGCCCCTCATATCTATACATTTTTTGCATTATATATTAACTGCCACATATCAGATAAAACATAGGATATTTGTCTTTTGGGGACTGGATTATTTCACTAAGCATAATGATTTCTAGTTGCATTCATTTTGTTGCAAAAGACAGGGTTTCATTCTCTTTTATGGCTTAGTGGTATTCCGAGTGTATATATGCCACATTTTCTTAATCCATTTATCAGTTCATGGACATTTGAGTTGATTCCATATCTTAGCTGTTCTGAATTGAGCTGCAGTATATCTGGGGGTACAAATGAATTCATTAAAATCAATAAAAACTAAGCAGTTATGAAATACGCATACTTGGCCTTTGATCTTAAATTTTAAAATGTATTACAGATTATTTTTTAAAGATTTATTCATTTATTTGAAAATCAGTTACACAGGGAGAGGAGAGGCAGAGAGAGAGAAAGAGAGAGAGAGGTCTTCCATTCGATGGTTCACTCCTCAATTCAACAGCCGGAGCTGCGCTGATCCGAAGCCAGGAGCCAGGAGCCTCCTCCGGGTCTCCCACATGGATGCAGGGGCCCAAGGACCTGGGCCATCTTCCACTGCCTTCCAAGGCCACAGCAGAGAGCTGAATTGGAGGAGGAGCAGCTGGGACTCAAACTAGTGCCCATATTGGATGCCGGCACTGCAGCTCAGGGCGTTAACCCGCTGTGCCACAGCGCCGGCCCTGTATTAACAGATTTTTAAGTATAGTGTTCCTGTATATAATAATGGCCTCACAAAGAAGAAAATTCAAGAGTAAAGGTTACAAGGGCACACAGATCCCAAAATAAAAGACACTCCCGAGGCAGGCGTTTGGCAGAGCTGTTAAGAGACAGCTTAGGACTGCAGCATCCCACATCAGAGTGCCTGGGTGCGATTCCTACCTCCAGCTACTGACTCCAGCTTTGTGCTCGTGCAGACATTAGGGGGCAGCAGGGAGGGCTTTAGTGATTTGCCTCCTGCCACTCATGTAGGAAACCTCAGTGAGTTCCTAGCTCTTCATGGGCATTTGGGAAGTGAATCAGCAGAAGGGAATTCTCTCCCTTTCCAGTGCTGGTGCATAGATTCCACAGCTGGGGTCCTGAGCCATGGGCGGCCGTGCCCTCCACATAGGTCCACCATGAACCAGCAGTTCCGGAAGAGTTTCCTCTGCTGTTTCTTCCCTAACTCTTCCTTGAAGCTGCAGTATCTCCACTTTTATTAAACTGTCTTTTCCCAGAATGTCAATGTGCTCCCTTTCTATTCTGCCATCTTGCCCTCTCTCCTACCATTATATTTTAACTTCTATTTTTTTTTTAGATTCCACATATGAATAGGATCTTGTGATATTTGTTTTTCTGCACTTGGCTATTTCACATAACATAATGACCTCCAGTTCCACTCTGTTGGAAATGCAAGATTCCATCATTTTTATGGCTGAGTAATATTCCATTATATGTACATACCACATTTTCGTTATCTATTCATCATTGGATAGACATTTAGATTGTTTTCATTATCTGGAGATTGTGCCTAGATGCAGCTGTCTTCAACAGAAGGGTCTCATTTCCCTTGGATATATATCCTGAAGTGAGATTGCTGAATCATATGGTAGTTCTATTATTTTTTTTGAGGGAGCTCCATCCTGTTTTCCGAAATACCTATAGTAATTTATATTTAGTAATATGCAAGGGTTGCCTTTTCTCCACGCTAATCAATGCATGCTATCTTTGTCTTATTGGTAATTTCCAGTCTTACAGAAATGATATCTCATTGCGGTTTTGGTTTGCATTTCCTGATGAATAGTGTTGTTGACATTTTTTTCATGTTTCTGTTGGCTGTTTGTGTCTTTCATTGAGAAATGTCTGTTTACTTCTTTTGTCCATTTTAATTGTGTGGTTTTTTTTTTCCATTGAGTTCTTTGAGTCTTTTAGACATTCTGGATATAAACCCTTTACCAAATGTGTAGCTTGGAAATATTTTCTCTCATTCTGTAGGTGCCATCCATTCTGTTGATTGTTTCCTTTACTGTACAAAATATTTCTATTTCATGAATTCCCAGTTGTCTGCTTTTACATTATTTCCTGTGCTTTAGTGACTGATCCAGAATTTATAACACAATTCATGATATTCCATATTTCCCTATTTGTTTATTCACTAGGATAAATTTTTTTGCTGTAATAAGAAAAAAAGAACATTATTTATATTTCTTACCTGCTGCTAATTGTAACCTTTTCCTGCATTAGAGTTATACAGCACTTGAGTCCCATTTCAGCTTGTATTTTGCAAAACTTTCTAAGCAAGTAAAAAAAGACTGCAAAATATTTCTATCATTTTTATGATCAAAAGAGTATTGAATTAAGACTGCAGAACATGGATTTTGGCAAACAGTAATACCTCAGTGAAAGCCAGCCATTGTCAATTGTGCATTTTGTTTTAGCTCACTTGCTTTTTGTGTTGTTTTTAGTATATGTGGTTTACTTTAGTGACTACTCAAGAATTTTCTAAGGGAAATATGAAGGCACTCTTGAGAGTTTAGTCAATTCTTTCGTTGTCTTTCAGTATTTCAGTAGATGGATGCCTACTTAGGGTTTCTAAGTCTTGGCACTGTTTTTTTTACTTTTTATTTTTTATTTATTTATTTATTTTTTTTTGACAGGCAGAGTGGACAGTGAGAGAGAGAGACAGAGAGAAAGGTCTTCCTTTGCCATTGGTTCACCCTCCAATGGCCACCGCGGCCGGCGCACCGCGCTGATCCGATGGCAGGAGCCAGGTACTTCTCCTGGTCTCCCATAGGGTGCAGGGCCCAAGTATTTGGCCCATCCTCCACTGCCCTCCCGGGCCACAGCAGAGAGCTGGCCTGGAAGAGGGGCAACCGGGACAGAATCCAGCACCCCAACCGGGACTAGGACCCGGTGTGCTGGCACTGCAAGGCGGAGGATTAGCCTACTGAGCCGTGGCGCCGGCCAGCACTTTTTTTATTTTGTTATTATTATTATTATTATTTTATTTATTTGAAAGGCAGAGTTTACATAGAGAGAGGGAGAGATGAAGAGAGAGAGATCTTTCACCCACAGGGTCAGTCCCAAAATGACTGCAATGGCTGGAGTTGGGCAGGTCTGAAGCCAGGAGCCCAGAGCTTCTTCCAGGTCTCTCACAAGACTCAGGCCATTTTCTAGTAGTTTCCCAGGCACATTAGCAGGAAACTGAATTGGAAGTGGAGCAGCCAGGACTGGAACTGGAGCTCAAACGGAATACTTACATTGCTGGCAGCAGCTTTATCCACTAGGCCAAGGCGCCGGCCCTTGCATCTTGGCATGGTTGACATTTGGTGCCAGATAATTCTTTCATTGTGCATTGTAAAGTATGCAGTGGCATGTTTGGTCTCTAACTAGTTGATATCAGCAACAACCACTCCACCCCCTAGTTATGACAAACAGAAATGTCTCCAAATGCCATGGGTAGAGGAGGAAAATTGTCCCCAGTTGAGAGAGCCTTTGATGGAAACCATCGACCACAGCCATGGTGACTGCATGGCATCATCTTCAAAGCTGTGGTCAACAGCCTGTGCCAATGTGTTTAATTGACCTGGATCTCTCATATCACCCTTTTTCTTTTTGATTCTGTTATTAAACAAGTGATTATAAAAGAGGTTTCCATGACTGGTATCAAAATCATTCTTTTTTTTTATTTTTATTTTTTTGACAGGCAGAGTGGACAGTGAGAGAGAGAGACAGAGAGAAAGGTCTTCCTTTGCCGTTGGTTCACCCTCCAATGGCCGCCGTGGCTGGCGCACCGTGCTGATCCGATGGCAGGAGCCAGGAGCCAGGTGCTTCTCCTGGTCTCCCATGGGGTGCAGGGCCCAAGCACCTGGGCCATCCTCCACTGCACTCCCGGGCCACAGCAGAGAGCTGGCCTGGAAGAGGGGCAACCGGGACAGAATCCGGCGCCCCAACCGGGACTAGAACCCAGTGTGCCGACGCCGCAAGGCGGAGGATTAGCCTAGTGAGCCACGGCGCCAGCCCAAAATCATTCTGAAGTTAAATTTTCTCACTATTCAGAGTCTTGGATAATTTTGGATGCATTAATCATGTCTTTCTCTACATTATTTGCATTTTTTGGTGATTATAGACTAATGAGGATGCCCTTTATGTGATATTTTAGTTCACTTATACCTTTATAAATATTTCAGCTTTGTGATAATTAAGTAAATTGAACATTATTAATTAGAAATGCAATCAGTATGTGTAGCTAAAAAAGTTGGAAAGCAGCATTTTAGTATTTTAATAAGTTTTAGATATAATTCTTTAAGTTTTTTTCTAAAATCAATTCATAACTAAATAAAAATAAGTAGTTTTCAGCACAGTAAACTAAGTTCATGTGATTATGCACACAGGGGGTATTTACTGTTCAATTGATTCTGCTACACCTCAAATAAATGCATAGAGAAATAAGGTCTTCAGTAGACTTATTCTGAAAGAAAAATGTTTCATCTGTAAAGTCACATTTGCAAAGCTATAATTTAATCACATCATGCAAATCTTAAAGACGGCTTTAAATTTTTAAATTATAATTATGCCAAAGAAAGTTAGCCATGGTGAGGTATTTTTTATGAAAATTCAATGAAATTTTCCTAAATACTATGTTCTTTTAATTTCTTAGTGTCTAGCAATAAGAAAAATGATTCACCAGCTTTTGAACTTGCAGATACATGGTTCCTCTTTTTAATAAACTAATGGCTCTGGAAGTTTGTTATTCTTTCAATTCTTAGCAAGACCTTTATGTTTTTAAAAATCACTGTACAGTAAACTACATTTAAAATGTAAATGAGTGTGTCATAATACATCTTTGAAGGGAGCTAATGCATTTCCAAATGGTAAAATACAACATTAACTCTAATTAATATTGACGGGTTTATTTGTATACCACTTAACAACTGCTCTTGAACTTTCTTAAATTATGTCATGAATCAGAATTTCATATGACTATATATAGCATCCTGAAATATTAAGTTAACAGAAATTACTGTAAGGAATATTGAATTTGCTGTCACAAAGTTTCATATAGCTCACTTGGCTTTCATTAAAGTACTCATAATTGCTGAACCATTTATTTCTTCTTCTGATTAGATATTGGCATGTTTAATTACACTCTAAATTCATTGTGATTTTGAATGGCAAAACCTCTTTTTCAATTATTGAAATATTCAGTTACATTTAAAAGAGTTTGTTCCTCCAAAGGAGCCACTGCAAGCATATTCAGGATGCTTTATTTTTAATTATTTCTTACAGTCATAGTTTTGTTGTCCACTGAAGAGTTATTGGACAAGGAAAGATGAAATGTTGTGGAGACATGAATAATCTGATTAGTCACTGGGTGCACTTGGTACTTCTTGGTATCAGCTGAAGCTGAATTAAATTAGTCACTGATGCATTTGTCGATTGGAGCCAGGACGTCTGCCCTATTTAATTTTAAAATAATTTGCTCTGAGTAAATTATAGAAGTAGCCACTAAAGAAATCATATTACTTCAGAATTAGCAAGATCTATTTCTTTTAGAGTAGGGAGATAATTATTGCTTTTTAAAAATGAAGTAGGTTCACATTTTTAAAAATCATGTCAAATGTGCAGTTAGAAAATATTATCTTAACAGTAAATTAAAAGATACCCAGGCTTAAACTTTTACAGTCACGTTTATAAGGGAAACTAAGCCAAACCAAAACAAAATTTAACTGGAAAAAAATTATGGGTATAATTTTTTATTGTTTTGCTTTAATTCCATTCACCTTTTACTGACTTTTGTGGAGAACTTGGTTTATGTGATAGCTATTCCACATGGGAAAAAAACTGCGTGATTTTACTAGAAATTATGTATTATACATATTATTATATATAAAAACTGAGACGGAGTTTTGGGAAGGTAACCATAAATTTGACATTTAGGAAATGATCATCATAAGATTAAAACTCAGGAGGGACTATTTGTTCCTTACCCATTGTCCTTTCCTGTCACATGTGTCATAGAATCATAGATGATTCTGAATTCTTTCTATTTCTATGTCCGTACAAGCACTGAAGAGAAATATGCTATGCTGTATATTTGTAATGAAACAAGGCAGGCAACCTCTAAACCTTATAGAAACAATCTTGTGTTAAACTATTGTGTTATGACTACACATTTGTCCCTTTGTGAGAATTATTGGGAGCTCATATTAAAAAGCATTTGTATGTGAGGATTAGAGAGGCACTAAAAAGATCATCTTAACAAAAATATATATGAAACGTATACAAGCACAGAGTATAACATAAATCTGAGTTCTTTACTCATAGAAAGGTTTTACGTATTTATTTCATACAGAAGTGTATGGGGGAAAGAGTATTGTGTCTTTGCTAGAAACCACAGGTAAACATAGATGATGTCAATTTGTAAGTACATACTTTAGAACCTCTTGCCTAGTGTGAGATGATGAACCACTGATGATGTACAAGTCACTGGCCAAACACTGATGCATAGTTTCTGTCTTCAAAACTTAGAGCCCCCTGAGAGAGATAAATCATGCTGCTCAAGCAGCTAAAACCCAAGAATGCACTTAAAGGAGGGCTCAAGAGTGGTACAAGGGTGCTTGCAAATTGTGCATAAAATTGAGTCAAAATATAGGTCTATTGTGGTGCAAAAAATGGAAATCTATCCATAGTTTTTTATAGTATGTATTTTCTTTTTTCTTTTTTTATTTGTTTTACTTGAAAGAGTTACACAGAGAGAGAAGGAGAAGCAGAGAGAGGGAAAGGTCTTCCATCTGATGGTTGACTCCCCAGTTGGCCACAACGGCCGAAGAAGCTGTGCTGATCCCAAGCCAGGAGCCAGGAGCTTCCTCCGGGTCTCCCACACGGGTGCAGGGGCCCAAGGACTCGGGCCCTCTTCCACTGCTTTCCCAGGCCATAGCAGAGACTGGATCGGAAGAGGAGCAGCTAGGACTAGAACCGGCGCCCATATGGGATGCCAGCACCTTAGGCCAGGGGGCTAACCCTCTGCATCACAGTGCTAGCCCCTATAGTGTGCATTTTTGATGGACATTTGAAGATCCTTTGTACTATCCAACTGTGTGTCAACCTTCTGTACGTTTGCTTCTGAAAATTTGTACTGATTATATAACAGAGCTGACACGTTAGAAATAAATTTTGAGACTATTACATTTCTCCATGAACACTCACCAAAATGACACTGAAGCCAACTGTCTCCTCAATAGAGCACTAGATAGTGAGTGTGTAAAATGACACCTTAGTATTGGAATATATTATCCAGCAAAAAAAATGTTCAAGCTGTATGCAAAATAACTTCCTGGCATTCTAATGCTATGACTAAGTGTATTTTAATTACTACTTTTTTATTCTCTTTTTCTTTAGTGCAAACTAGAATATCAGGCGTGTGTCTTAGGGAAACAGATCTCAGTCAGATGCGAAGGACATTGCCCATGTCCATCGGGGAAGTCCACGAGTACCAGCAGACATGTTAAGAGAGGTAAGTGATGACAATTTATTTATAAAATTATTTATAAAATTGTCCCACTTGTAAAATGCTTTGTGATAAAGTTTGACATTAAATATGCTGTAAGTTTGCTTTTATACATATACTGAACGATAATTATATTGTTAGGGTGATTTTCCCCCTTAGCCTGAATTGTTGCAGCAAATAATTTTTCAGGTAGGTTTTTATGTATTTTGGTTATAACTCATGGGTGCCTCATCCCTATGTTCTTAGCACATATAAGAAATCTAAAACAATGCCTTTTATAAATGTCTCTGAGTGCATGCTTTAGATCAATTCTTTTCATTTTGGAGAAGGTAAATTATTTGTAATTAAATTTTGAATGATAAAGTAGTTTGATTAGATGTGAAACTGCTCAATTATTACTGACAGTTTTAAATAAATAGGTATGTACTCCATATAAGTGTGTGTGTATGTCATACCCTATGAAATAATCTCTTAAATTAAAATTGCTTCTGTTTTTATTTTATTTGTGTAATATCTGATAAAATAATGAAATAAATTTAACATCTAACTTATGTATATAATTTGACTTTGATTAGTTACTAAAGTTTACATAATATTTTTAGAGTTGAGATGTTGTTTACCCTTATAAAATGTCCCTGTGGCTATACTTTCAGTCCTTCACAGCTCTAAAAACGAAAGTATAGGAAATAGACGTTTCTGTCAGTCAAAACCCATTCCCAAAACATTTGCAGCAATTTATCATGTTTTATTATGTCTGACACGCGTTATTCTGGAGCGCCCTTATTAATGTGAATAACTGATTTTTGTCTTTGTTTCCCAGACAAATGTGAATAATGAAAATACATAGTTAGCATGAATTGATTTAATGCACACTAGGTATTGTTCTGGACATGGTATACTTACTGGTCCATGTTACAGTCCCCACAATGACTATTTCAACTCCTGAACTTCTATTATGACATCTATATTGGTCTTTACTCAATTAAGTAATATTGCACGTGAAAATCTAACATAAAATTGTGTACCAGTGTTGCCTTTAATAAAGCAACTAGCCAGTTTCTTTTTCATACGAAAGTGGGTTTATTGATGTGAAGGTCAGGGTTAGTGCTCAGACATTAGGACACATGCAGAATGACACGAAGCGCTGGTAGAGGGGCAACATGCTGCTTTGCAGGAGCTCCGTTCCTGAAGCTCCCTTTTGCTGCCTCACGCCTCTGTCGGGTCAGCTTTAGAGCCCTCTGCCTTCTGTGTTTCCTATCATCGTCTCCAGCATCCGTTCTCTTCAATACTGCCCAAACAGTGACTTCTGGCACCACTTTGGATGTGTTCATCAGCCCTCTTTTTACATGGTGTAGCCAAGTATAGCTTCTTTTCTAAAGGGTTCCTTGATGTTTGTGTCTTCCCCATTCCTACTCCAGCTGAATATATTTTCACAACTGAGTTGGAGACATGTTGAATTCATTTTCCTCTGAAAATCACCTTAGATGTGAAATAAATGGTATCATGTTCAATATCCATGGCCCATAATCTTCCTTGGATGCTATTAAGAACAGCATTTGAGAATTAATCTTACTATGTATATGTACCTCTAATACAGCAGAGTCCTTCAGTAAGATGTCCCTTTAATAGGATTTCCTGCTTTGAGATTGACTTATCAATGAGATTTGTTTGATGTAGTATCAATTTATATTATCATCAGCGAAAAGAAAAAGGAACTCAATACACATTAAATACCAAAAGTCCGCATCTAAGAAGAGAATTATTTGTGAATGAATTGCAATTATGCTCCATGTTACTCAAATTCTCTGTATAAAGATATCAAGAAGGAAATTTTTCTTAAAGTCATGTCAAAGGGATAAAGATTATCTGTGTTCAGTTGTGTGTAGAAAGAGAGGCAAGAAGAATTTAAACTAGCCCTGCTCTGCCAGATTGTCAGGGCAAAACAAGTACAGGATTTTGCTAACTGCAGTGGAAAAAAATACAGGCAATTTTGAATGTTGTTTCCATACAGTGCCAAAGGACGAGGGACATTGGAAATGTAATACCGAGCTTCATATCAGTTCCAGTCTTTCAGCTGTCATTGACTGGTCTTCAGCACTCTATTAGTACAAACAGTTCCTTTTAATATCATCACTGTTCACAAAAAGTGAGGGAGATACTGCTAAGCATGAAACAGTTCCCAAGTCCTCTGGCTTCCTATGTTTGATGTCAACTTGACCCTATACTATGTTTTCACTCTGGGAAGAGCAGAAGTGAACCCTTTATACTACTTGAAATAAGGCTTATAGAATAGATTTCGATTAAAAAATAAGAAAAATAAAAAGTTTCCTCTATTCTCCTATTTTATTCACTTATGGATCTGCATGATTGGCCGAAAGATTTACATTCAGGAATCCCAAATAAAAAAGCCTCCGATTCTGACTTTACATAAACACACCCATCCTTTATTTGTTAACTTCTGAGTCACTTTAGTGGATTTCCTCTTTCTTTCCTTATTTTCTTCACTTAAAGAAATAGATTGTACAATCACAAACCAATAGGTATCACTTAGAAGGTAGGTCAACTTCATTCAAAGAATATTGACATTTCAGCTGATTTTTAAAGGTCCCTAATATTTCTGCAGTGGCAAGGAAAATATGAGATTCATAATTGTGAGCCTGGAGTATAAATAGTGTAAACTCATCTGAAATGTAATTCTAAATCTTAGAAGGGACTTGCAGAACCAAATATCAACAGAGTTGGAAAAGACTTAGAATGCACTATGTTGCAGTTGGTAAGTTCAAACTCAAGGAGTCTTCCTGAGATATGTCTAAAATTGTCTGTATCACAGTGATATATAAGCACAGCAGACATTATAGCTATCACAAATCAAAAGTATCCCCTTTGGATATTTGTTTTATGAGTGTGATACAGAATATTATTTCAGTTGAAATTTTCACTCTGTTTCATATTTTATTTTCCTTATTACAAAACAGGTCAGATGTCTTGCAAGTCATGTGCTTATTAAAGTCTTATATATCTAATCTCATCTCTTAAAATTTTATTAATGTTTTGGGAATCAGTCCACACAGCAGACTCGTAGAATAACAATTGCTTTAAGTAGCACTCTGACCTCAGTATTAGCCCTTATGGCATTCTTGTCTGGCTGAAAAACCTAACGGAGCATTTCAGGCATGGAAAACCAAGACACTCTGGCAAAAAAATGTCCTGCATAAAGGACCTCTGTGAGTGAGACCTCAGTGGAAAGAAGCAGCCGCTAAATAAAGAAGGTGTAATTTTCTCTGAAGGGAAGAGAGAAATCCTACTTTGCTTATGGCCCTTTCGACTTAGTGTATCTAAAAGGCTTCAGTAGCCTAGTCAGCTCATGTCAAGAGCCTTGGGTGATCACTGAGATAATACATAAGAGTGTTAATTGTTAAATAAACAAGAGTCACTGTGCACTAACTTCCTGCGCAGGACCTCTGTCCTGAAAGAGTTGTTTCATGAGATTGAACAGTAAAACTTGTTCTCAAGAATCACTTCCTTTCAGTGTATTAAGTGGAGAATATTCTTATGTCATAGTTATGTCTAAGAGCTTGCAAAAGATGTATAATTCTTGGGTTCTTCTTTAAAGATAATTAATTTTCTAAAATAAAAGAAGGAGGAGGAAGGAAGGGAAACAGGAAGGGGGACAAAAAAGCAGAAGAATCACCTTTGGATGCAGTAACTGCATCTCAAAGGTGATCTTTGAACAGCCCTTGTCTGGACTGTTGAGGAAGAGTTTTTTGTTGCTGCTGTTTTTTTCTTTTTTCTTCCTTTCTTTTTTCTTTTTCTTTCTCCTACTAAGCATTGAACTCTTTACCTAACATGGAGTTAATCCTCTGTATATACAGATAGATGAAAATAAAATTAGTGAAAAACAGGACAGGGACCAGGAGAGGGAGGATTCTTACATCATTCCAACATGCATCAAAATACCATGAACACCAACCCTCAACACACACACACACACTGATAGTTTGAAATGTTGAATTTGACTGGAGACAACCATGGAGAAGGAGGATAGCCTGAACTATTTCATCTGATAAATCTGAGTGAGAGAAGACAAGACAGAATAAAGAAAATGAAACCCCAGAGGCATGGGCTTGTTGGAGAACCGCACATATTCCATTTGTGCTGCGATGCAGGGTCCTTTTAAAGATGAATTGATGCAAGGTGTTCAGTCCCAGAAATGAAAGTGCTGGGTTGTATTGTTTACAGTTAGACACACCAAGACATTCTTGGGCACAAAGTTATCATTGCCGACATGATTTCTTAAGTTCTACTTGTGTTAACTGTGCCATAATGGTAACTGGTTGTTTGGGGGTAGAGGTGAAGGGGCACATGTAGAAGGTTATTTTCAGTATGTCAAAAAGAAGTCTATCACGTCCCATGAATAAATAAGAGGTGAAAGTGACTCACTTGCTGAGGCAGAATTCACAGAGCTTCAAATGCAATTAAATATGATGGACAAGGCCCAGGAATCCCCCAAAGATAATTCTCAGATTTAGTAAACTGGGTGATTTATAGAATGCTAACAAAAGGATTGACTTACCTGAGCCTCGTGGCTCACAGCTTCTACTGTATCCCAGGCTCAGATTTCCTTATATCAGGAGATGAGCATCTCTAACAAAATATTTCCCTTCAGGCTTTATTCTCTAAAAGTGTCAAAAAATTGATGTTAAATCATGTAACATGGTTAGCCTGCCAGTGAGACTTGCTTGCTCATTATTTTGAATACATGTATGTTGTAACTGTTTTCCAGAGGTTCTTTCCATTTTGCATGTTGTTGACCTAAGGGGTAGTATAATTTATTGGTTACGAATATAGATTTTAGCATCCTGGTTTTGCAATGCTGAGCTGTGAGATCTTTGTAAGTCTGAGCTTCTTCATCTGTGAAATACAAAATACATGTCATAAGGATTTATGGCTGTATTTCCTCAAATTAAAACATCTTTGCTCTTCTATTTCATTTTAATTGATTATACTTGTAAAATGCATTGAATTCTAATACATTGTAAATTTTTCATATATCTAGTGTCATTTGCAATTGTATTTTTATGCTTTTTAATATTTATATTGAATCACCAAAAAGTTGGAATATTTTCAACTTTTTTATAGTCAGTGGCATTTATTTGGAAGAATTATGTATATATTGAAAATTTGAACTAACTCAGCAGTTGCATTCTGTGGCCTAGAAGTTATTATTGCTTACTTACTTTGTTAAATCTTTCACATTCTTCCATAGCTATTGACTTCGCTATACACAACAGAACACACACACACACACACAATTAGTTATCTATATGCATTGCTTCTTTATAGAATTATGTTAATTTATGGTTTCTCAAATATATTAATCATTTTTTACAGTTTTAAGTGCACTAGTCTGTGCTGTATGATATTACTTTGTAATTGTAAATAACCTTTCTGGGATATTCCAGATCTTCAGGAAAGATACGCTAGTTTTAACTACAAAACCAAACATATTTGTTAATGGCTATATCTGTATTCTTTCATTGTTTTGCCAGTTATACTTTAGCAGAGTTAGCCTACTTGAATTTTTTAAGTACTTGGTTTTGCTAATTCATTTACAACAGAATCGTATTCAAATGCAAAGTTGGCACTGGAGGTCTAGAAGGAGGGTTAGAAAAATGTGGTTTTGCATGATTTTCAAGTGTTACTGACAGACAGTTTCAAACACCACAATTTTGTATCAGCCACATTATTCTAATCACAAAGGGTTCAAGAAACACAAAGGCGCTGTACTTTTTTCCCCCAGCCAGCTGCAGGTAGAGAAGGAATCGTGCTGAGTCTGGATGGTTGTCATTAGTGTCCGTGGAATTTTGGTATGAGATCAGAGATCATTCAAGACCAACATAAACAAAAGTCTAGATTTTTTTTTTTCCAACAAAATACACTTCCATCTTAGACAGACTGATATATTTGAAAGAGATGTGGGAGCCACGGCTATGGAATTTTAGTTCTCAGTTGTCTTTCCACATGCTAAATAGAAAGCCTGATAGTTTCAATCTACAATAACCAAGACATGGACATAGTTCTTTGGTCACCTGCTAGTCATTTTTTCTTCTGTTTTTATTGTTCTGAATCCTGTGGAGCCCTATCATGGGACAGAGTTATTTCATTATTTGCTATGAGTATGCATCTATTTATATAGGGAAATTATATTAAGAATTTAAGCATGCCTTTTTCCAAGTGTCAGAATTATTTTAACATTTAATTTTGCATAATAGACTTTTTATCTGTTCTCCACATGATGGAATGAACTTTCAATAAAAAACTAACATGAGTGCATTGTCGCTCCCCCTCTTCGTGGAGGAACGACACAGGACCCTGCGCTGTTCTTTCGTCTGCTCGGCCCTCCCCGGGTTTGCTGCTGGTTCTTCCCGGGTTGGCTACTATCCCTTCCACCTCCGTGGAAGGGCAGTTCCCCCTGGCCACATTCCCCACTTCCGCAGGGGAGCGGCACACCGCCGGCCGGCTCTCTCGGGGGCTGCACGGGTGTTCCTTCAGCTAGATGTTCCCCATAGATGTTCCTGGTGCATGCCGTCTCTCTCCTCCTTTATAGTCCTCCTCCGCCAATCCCAACTCGGCTGCCCACACGCCGAGTACGCTGCTCTCCTCCAATCAGGAGCAAGTCCTACAGTTAATTGGTTGAACTGGAGGCAGCTGTGCGGAAGCTGTTTACTTCTCTCCCAGCGCCATATTGTGGGAGAGCAGATGCATAGAATAAGTCTTAATTCCAGTAACTTAGTCTAGTCCGAGCTGCTCCCCACAGATCCCCCTTTCTTTTTATTTTTTAGCGTTGATACGCGCCTGTCTTCGGTGTCCCGCGGCACACACTCTGCTCTACTTGCTAGAGTTGCCACAGGCTCTTACAAGTCCTATCAGGCAAACCGAATCCGGGTCCTCTCTTCGCCATGTTGTGAGGAGGTTTTTAGGCGCTGATGCGTGCCTGTGTTCGGTGCCCTGCAGCGCATGCTCTGCTCTGCCTGCAGGGGCTTACAAAACCTATCAGGCAAACCGAATCCAAGCCTTCTCATTGCCTTTTTGTGGGGGAGACTTTTTAGTGTTGGTTCGTGCCCAGGCAGACCGAATCCAAGCCTCCTAATTGTTGCATTGTGGGGAAGCTTTACTGATGTTAATTAGTGCCTGTCTTCGGTGACCTGCGGCTAGCCACCCAGGTGCTCATCGCCTCACTAATCGGGCAGACCGAATCCAAGCCTTCTAATTGGCATGTTGAGGGGAGGCCTTATTTTTCTCTATTTCTCTATCTCCGGGCATTCCTACCTCTCCCATTTCACTTCTATCTTCCAGCATTCCCATTTCTCTTTTACTTCACTTCCAAACTTCTGTTTCTCTTATCCCCGCAGCTTCCCGGCACCTCGCCGCTTCAGCCCGCGCGCCTCTCTCATCTGCGCAGCTTCCCGGCTTTGCGCGGCTCTGGCTTCGCGCGCTCCGCGGTCTCCACGCTTAACCCTTTCGCGTCTGAACCACGGCCTACGCCAGCCCCGTTCCCTATCTATTCACGCCCCGTGCTCTCTCTGCACGCGGTGGCTTCTGCGAGTAACACAGCGTAGCTTGCGTCTCCACCACTAGCATTCAATCCAAGTTCCCCGGGCTAGCCTGGCGAATTCAACCCAGCGTACGTCTCCGCCCCACGATTTGGCTTCCCGTCCTTTGCTCCCCGGGCTAATCAGACGGATCCCAATCTGGCTTACGTCTCAGCTTCTGGTTTCAACTTTTCGCCCCCTATTCCCGGGCTAACTTGAGAATCCCAAAGTGGCTTTCGTTTCCGCCTCGGCCTGCACTCGCGGCTTCATTTTCCCTAACATTTTTCTCTACCCGGTATGTTTCCCCAAACTTTCCTCCAACAATACTCCTCCCTCATTTCTCCTGGCCTCTCCCCACAGTCCGCGTCGGAGTCTGTTTGTTCTAGCTTTCACTTTCGCTTTCGACCTTAGAGATTCCTCCCAGCTTCCCCCCGTAGTCCGTATCTGAGTCTATGCCTAGGCTTTCAATAGCTTCTTCCGGCACCCTTTTCGTCCGGCTTTTCCCTAGGCTGTTTGCTAGTCTCTCTCTCTGGTATTTTCCTGCTTCTTCCCGTTTCTTCCCTCCTAAGTTTGCTATCCGTTCTAGGTTTCCTATCCGAATCAGGTTTCCTATCTGAGTCATTTCTTCCCTCCTAAGTTTCCTATCCGTACTAGGTTTTCTATCCGAGTCACGGCACCATTATGTCGCTCCCCCTCTTCGTGGAGGAACGACACAGGACCCTGCGCTGTTCTTTCGTCTGCTCGGCCCTCCCCGGGTTTGCTGCTGGTTCTTCCCGGGTTGGCTACTATCCCTTCCACCTCCGTGGAAGGGCAGTTCCCCCTGGCCACATTCCCCACTTCCGCAGGGGAGCGGCACACCGCCGGCCGGCTCTCTCGGGGGCTGCACGGGTGTTCCTTCAGCTAGATGTTCCCCATAGATGTTCCTGGTGCATGCCGTCTCTCTCCTCCTTTATAGTCCTCCTCCGCCAATCCCAACTCGGCTGCCCACACGCCGAGTACGCTGCTCTCCTCCAATCAGGAGCAAGTCCTACAGTTAATTGGTTGAACTGGAGGCAGCTGTGCGGAAGCTGTTTACTTCTCTCCCAGCGCCATATTGTGGGAGAGCAGATGCATAGAATAAGTCTTAATTCCAGTAACTTAGTCCAGTCCGGGCTGCTCCCCACAGAGGAGAGCAGATGCATAGAATAAGTCTTAATTCCAGTAACTTAGTCTAGTCCGAGCTGCTCCCCACAGTGCATTAACATATTTTCACAGCATACACACTTCTCTCAGATAACATATTTATAAATGATTTGTTCTTAGTTTTGTTTTACTGGATTTATACAAAAATAAATACACTTGTTGGAAAATAGAACATGATTTATAATAAAAATTAACCTATTGAGATATTTTCTCTTGAATTAGATTAATATATATTCAAAACCTGACAATAACATGAAAAAGGAAAATTTTAAATGCAGACATTGTTATAGCTCTTCTGTGGAGAACTAATGTGATTTTAATGAGCAAATTAAAACTTTACACAAATATTTTATATTGTGCATGGTATGACCAAATGTTTATCTGTGCTATGAATTCAAGTTAGAATTCTTTTTTATCTTGAGTCTGTGTTGTTGTAGGATTTCAAGTATGAAAGTGAGCACAACCCTGTATTAGTTCTTATAGCACTAAAGAATTATTTATATTTTCTCTCTTGTTCCAACAAAAGCTGGCATGTTCTCAGAAAATAATTACTTACAACATGCAATATCAGCACTCTTTTAAAAGTAGGGATCATAGCCATGGCATTTAAAGCTATTATGGACTGAGGCTGTAACAAACCAGAATGAATGCAAGCCCAGCCAGAAGCAGAGGATGGTGTGATATTGCTCATCCCTTCTTACTAGTTTGCACATTAAGCTTCAATAGAACCAAAAGGTTCCATTCATCCTTAGTACAAAGATAGTTATATAGCTGCGAATAAAAGTACAATATCACATATCATTTCTAGGATAGCACATGACCATTAGCCACCTTTCCATCCACTACTTACCTTAACAATAATCTATCCCATAATAAATGTTACTAGCTTCCAGCAATATTAAATATAATATAACATAATAAGGAGATGTTTGCCATTCCACTTGTAATATAAAATGTATTAGCTTTAAAGTTCATGGGATCTATTGACTTATATTTAGGATATCTGTGAAATTCTTGTGTAAGTAAAAGAATCATGGAGCAGGTTTGAAGTTTGCACATTTGGAATCATTCTTCTGAATACCAGGAGACCAGGAGGAAGCACCTGGCTCCTGGCTTCGGATCGCTGCAGTGCGCCTGCCATAGCGGCCATTTTGGGGGTGAACCAACAGAGGGAAGACCTTTCTGTCTGTCTCTCTCTCACTGTCTAACTCTGCCTGTCAATAAAAAAAAAGAATATAAAACCATGCCAATGCACTTTTTCAATTAGCAAAAGATTACAAAAGTACAATTGTATTTGCATTATATTTTATATAACTCAAAAATTAATTTTAAAAGCATATGTTGAAAGTTCTCATAGTTTTCTAAGTTTTTACTACAATTTTACTTTTCATTATTAGTATGATAATTTGTTTGGAAAAATCTAAAAGTATATATAGAATAAACAATATAATAAAGGAAGAAATGAGTCTACAAAGATTTTAGGTAAATTCAGCCTTTATGAGAAAAGTTACGTATGGACTTTTAAGTATTTTATTGGGGATATGTGACTTATTAAATATGATGGCTAATGTGTCAGCAGGAAGTAGCTCTAAAGACAGTCCCGCTACCCCTCCTGGACTTCTGGGACTAATGTAATCCATACAACTCCTGCTTTATAAAAAACAAAAAGGGGAAATGTTAGTAAAATGGCACAGTCTTATCTATGGCACCATCTACGCCCTGGACACCATCCTAGCCTCTAGCCCCCACTGCCATTGCTGGAAGCCAGGTGGCCACATGGCCCAACCACTGGTTTCAAGCTCCACCCCCATCCTAATGGGATTCACTGCTCCTACTTCCCTGCCCGCCCCCCAGCAAAGTTTTAAAAGGACTTGTTCCGGAACACATGTCTCTCTTGCCCTCTCTCTTCCTTTTGTCTTCTGACCTTTGTCTCTGTCTCTGTCTCTCTCTTATGCTCTCCTTCTTCCTCTTTTCCTTCTTTGCCCCTTCCCTCCAGTCTGTCGGGTTTCCCCCAGTAAACTCTTTCCCTTAAAGAAGAATCAAATAAAGAAGGAGAGAGAGGGAGGGAAGAAGAAGGAAGGGAGGGAGGAAGAAAGAGAGGAAGGAAGGAAGGAATAGAAGAAGGAAGGAAGGAAGATGGCTAATGAATGGAGACTCATGATTGTAAGGAGGTTTGTAGTAGTTGAGTTTTGAGATGATGGTAATTAAATTAATGGTGATAAGAAAAACATGATGCTGATGCATTCAAGAAATGTTTGGGAAGGAAAATAGTCAGGACTTACTGATTGACTGAACTTAGGAAAGGGCTGGTAATTGATGCAAACTCCCGAGAAGACTGTGGAGATAAAACTGAAGTGGAAAAATTCTAAGAATCTTTAACTGAGATGAGAAAGTTCAATGTCCATGGTGTTGATTGCCCATCCTGATGAAGGTACATTTGTGCTTATAGATCTTTGAGAGATCAGAGTTGGAATAAATTCTGGCAAATTAAGAGGTAGTAAACTATGAGAATGAATAAAATACACTGAAGTGCAAAGAAGCCGAGACAAGCAGGGGCGAAGTCCCTGGAAGGCTAACCTGCAGGAGCTCAGCATAGGAAGAGGATGTGAGGGAGAGCCTATGCAGTTAAGAGGACTGCCCAGCACTGGGAGTGCACTTGGACTTGAAGGGTAGTGAGCTGGACTGTTGAACACAGGGGGAACGTCTGGTGTTAGGAAGCCTGTGAAATGACCACAGACTTCAGCTGCTGAAATGCCAGTAACCGCTGTAGAAAGAGCAACTTCAGTCCAGTGGAGTTAAACAGCATAATACAAACAAAACTCTTGGCATAGATAGCGGGAAGCCAATCCGTGTTTGCTCTCTGACCACTTCAAACCTTGCATTCCCACCGTCTAACTCATTTCAGCCTATATGCGGGGATTCAGAAAATACAGTACAGACACAGAAATGGGAAAATACTATATATCTGGCATCTACTATTTATCTGATACCTGGCTTTGTTATTTCATCAAAAGCTTGCAGTTGTTATTGGTGGGCCAGTTGGGCCCATGAGGAAACAGAAGCTCACAGCATTAAAATAGTTCTTTATTTCAGGGCAGTCATGAGACAGTCTACCTTCTGAGCCCACGGTTGCCATATTTCTTTTGAAGAATGAACAAAATGATTTCAGTTAGATTTTCCACTTTTGCAAATATTGATTCCATATTTTAAAGTTGTTGGACATAAATTTCTAGCAATTTTACTGCAAAGTAATTTTGCTCTCACTAGCATTTGATCAACATACAACTGAGTAGTTTACATCTATTATTTAAGTGCATGCTCAGTTGAGACATGATTAACCAGAACCACGGAGCATGTAGGTAGCCAGTCAGAAATCGCACTGCTAATAAGTAACAGAAAGGATTTGAAACCATGCCTACTACTCCCAGCCATATCATCATCCCAGCTTTTTTGGGTTCCTCTTCTACTATGGCCACATGTCATGTGCTTTTTCAATTACAATGTATGAATTTAGTGATATGTATGAAGTGACATATAGTATGCATATTATCAAATAGAGATGTATATGAAGAATGACATTACATTTTAAAAAGAAATTTAGTACGAGAAGAGTTATGCATACATGTAAAAGACACAATGTTAATCATTTTTGGGTTGTTTGTTGAAAGTCTAAAAATTTATTGGCTTATGTTAGGTAGAATCTTGGCCAACTTCTGATAGTGTATATTTTCTGGAGCCAAATTTTCATAAAATATTACATAATAAACATCTGAAATGCCAACAAAGAAACATGTATCATTTAGTTTCCTTTTCTTAAATGTTTTCTTTGTACCTTTTCCTGTAGTGTTTTTCATGATTCCAGGGTGATGCAGGAAAGATAATCATGGTAGCAATAAACTATTTAACACATTTTTAATTAATCTCTCTTGTGTACTTTCTTCTAAAGTATCTGTGCCAATTTTCTATTTATTGGAAAAAGGACTGTTGTTACTATTATTTTTATGGAATTACTACCATCGGGTTAATGCAAAATAATTTATAACGAAAGTATGATTAGAAACAAGTCTGTTTAATGATTGTGATATGCCAGGATATTTCAAAAACTTCATGGGAAATTCAGTTAAAATGTTTATGATGGGGACCTGCATTGTGGCACAACAGGATAAGCACCCTTTGTGACACTGGCATCCCACATTGGAATCCCAGTTGGAGTCTTCACTGCTCAGCTCTGATCCATTTCCTGGTAATTTGTGCCTGGGAAAGCAGCAGATGATGGCCCAGGTACCTGGGCTTCTGTCACCCCAGAAGGGGACCTAGATGGAGTTCCAGGCTCTAGGCTTTGCCCTGGCCCAGACCTGACATCGTGGCCATTTGGGAAGTGGAATCAGCTGATGAGATCTCTCTCTCTCTCTTTCTCTCTCTCTCTCCCTCCCTCTCTCTCTCTCTCACACACACACACACTCTCTTTCAAACACATAATTAAACCTTTTTTTAAAGTTTATTCTAGTGCAACATTTTTCGAAATCCATGCAGTTTTCTCACAACATGCATTTTCCTTGAACTTTTTGAAGTCCTCTCCTATTATGTTTTGTGATTCATCTCTAAAAGTGAAACTACCATACATCTCTGAACAAAAATGACTCAAATAGGAGGAGGATTGTTACATTATAATGTGCTTTCAAATGCAGTGTGCAAAATTACATCTCCTACTATTTCTGTTTTTCATGTTTTTTTTTCTTCTTCTGTCCATTCTCACCAGAGACCTAGTATTTGATAGCATTTTTCTGATTTAAAATTGTATTGTATTTTGTTGAGAACATATTTATTTATTAGCTTAGGTTTCTGAAAGAGAACTTTTTTTAAATCAAATTCTTTACTGAAGATGTGACAAGAAACGATTGCAACTCTAATAATAGAATTCACCCAAAACACAATAAATTATCAAATAATATTTATTAGAACTGCAGAAAATAGCCAAAGCAAAATCTACTTTTGAGTCACAACAAGTAAGTTTGAAATGTGTCCACATGATTTATAATTTCAACTTCTGTATGAGGATTACTTGTGACTTCAAAATAATGTATTTCCGCAGTAAAACACTACTACAATGGAATTAACCATTTGGAAGGTTACCATTTTTAAACTATTGCACTGGGTCAGGCATTTTTGCTTAGCAGTTAAGATACTGCTGGGGCATCTGCATTTCATTTCCCAGTGCCTTGTTTTTAATTCCAGCTGCACTTCTGATTCCAGCTTCCTGCTGATGGGAAAACATTAGGTAGGGAGTAGCAGGTGATTGCTCAAGTCCTTCAATTCCTGCCAGCATGTGGGAGATTCAAACTGACCTCTACGCTCCCAGCTTCAGCCATTGTAAGCCATTACATCAGCCATTGTAAGCTGTGAACGAGCTGTTGGGAGATATATCATGTCTCTTCCTTTCAAATTATAACTAAATGATAAAGGATTGCACCAATTAGTGTTAAAATTGTAGGCCAAAAAATTGTACTTACCAAAAAATCCAAAGTTATATCTTAAACTAAGTAGCGACTTATTTTTTTTTCCAACGTAGATATTTTAATCATAGCTTCAGCTTCTTTTTTTTCTCATATATAAAGGTATCACAGATAAGAAACATTGCTTACCAAAGCAATGGCCAACAGATAAATCCTTGTATGTCATTCGAATTTACGTATTGTAAATATGTCAAATATCTCTGTATTTGCCCTTTTAAAAATCTTTGTATATCATCCACTCCTCTTTAAGAGTTTCTAAATAGATTTTAGCCACTTTTCAGAGAGTTGCTAAAGATAAAAACGCTTTGCCATTTAGGCGATTTCCACAACCTTCTGATGTTCCAGTCTATTTATATAAAAAGAAGGTATTGATATAATTATCTAATTAGGTCAAGCGCAAGAATTTTCATTAAAATTCTACAACTTTAAGGACTACTTCTTCTAATAAGATACTGAATTTGCATTTGGCCCAATTTTCTGTCATTTTGCATATATCTCATGTAGTGGATCAAGTTCAGGAATTTATGTTTCTAACATGATCACTGTGACTTCTTCAGTTTAAAACCCGAGTGTCCAGGGACTCAGCTGATCCTCGTTGGTTAGACCGGTGGGTGTGGGTAGTCAGTCATATCTGTGCTTGCAGTGATAAGACTAGCCCTGCCTGGAAGTTTGACTTTGAGGTTAGGGAAACACTTATTATCAGTGTCCTCTTCTGTATTACAGTCAAAATAAAACCTGCTGGGTGTCCATGATGGTGAAATTGAGTTAAGTGCATACAGGGTCTTAACACGGTTAGTAAAGGATAACCTCTGTTTGTCAGGGGCCTGTATTTCAGGGGTCCGAGATTTTTTTCCCTACTCAGCAACTTACAAGCTAGGCAGCTGCCATATTTTCATAGACACTGGCAGCAGGAAGGGGACTCCTTTATCAGAGACGTAGACCTACACTGACGACTCCATGCTTGTGCCCGTCCCCAGGACCACAAGCCCCACAGCTGTGAACCAGCGCAGCCCAGAAACACTCTGTGTACACAGTGGGGTTGAGATCCAGCTGAGGATCTGCATTTTAAAGAGACTCCTGGCACAAGTGTCCAGTCTCTGTCCCAGAGAAAGACATTTTTGTTATTCTAGGAAGCAACAAAATTTGTCTTCTTCCCTGTAGGGAGAAACTGTGTCAGTCTCCCCAGAGTGTTTCCAAGTAAACATTTTGGAAATGATAGTCCGGAACAAAAACTGGGAAATTGTTTCTTAACAACCTCATGAACACATCCTCCCCTGCTTCTTAATGAATATCCGCATGCTTTTGAGCTCTGATGCTTCTTTCCATTCCTCTGTTTCCTTCTGAGTCTGCCCCTCCTGCCTCTTTTGAGTGCTACACCCTTCCTCAATTACTATGCCTTGTCTCTCATATGATCTGCAGTGGCCTGTTTATACAAGATGTTCAGAAAATAACTACTGAGGGGCAGGTGTTTTGTGCAGTGGTTGACATGCCAGTTGGGACAGTCACATCCCACATCAGAGTGCCTGTGTTTACATACCAACTCTGGTCCCAATTTCAGCTTCCTGTTAACATGTACTCAAGTAGTTGAATTCTTCCCATGGAAAGACTCAGATTGAGTTCCAAGCTCCTGGTTTTGTTCCCAGCTGTTGTGGATGCTGGAAAATGAACCACTGATGAGAGATCTTCCTTTGTCTCTCTAGCCTTGTCTCCCTTGCAAATAAGTAATTTTTACAAAAGAAAATGATTATTGTAATCCAATGAATTCAGTTTATGAATTTATTATTCAAGGATCTAAATAAAGTGTTAGTTGTGAATCCTAAGGAAGGGAAATTAGAATTTATCGCCTTCATGATTCTCAAAACCAATACTTTTCTCCAATGGTACTTAAAATGGATGCTATAATTTTTTTTTTCAAAGTAGACTTTATTTGTGGAGCAATTTAGTTTGATTGAAATACTGGGCATAGGGTACAGAGCTTTCCTATAAAGCTCCTGTACTCACACATGTATATCCTTTCACTGATCAATGTCCCATATGAAAATGGTATGTTCATTACAGTTGATGTAACCGCATTGAGATATCATTATCACCCAATGTCCACAATACGTCCATAACTTAAATTCAGATTCACTCTCAGTAGTGTATCTTCTAGGGATCTGGACAAGTTGCTAATGATATATACCAAGCAGAGTAGTTCAATTCTGTAAAAAGCCTCTGTGCCCTGCGTCTGCATTTCTCTCTCCCGATTCACCCCTGGCAGCCCCTGCTTGTCTTTTCACTTTTTTTCTTAGTTTTGCCTTTTCCACAATGCCATATGGTTGAAAGCATACCATGGTATCTTTTCAGGTTGTCTTCTTTCACTTAGTAATAGCCATTTAAGTTGTCTCCACATATTTTCATGCTCTGATCACACATTTAATTTTGGTGCTTAATAATATTGCCTTGTCTGGATATACCCATTTATCCATTGACCTACGAAGGACATATACGCTGTTTCCAATTTTGGCAGTTCTAAATAAAGCTGCTGTAACATCCATGTCTATGTTTTAATGTGTAGATAAATTTTGAATTCATTTTGTTAAATAACCATTGCTCAGTAGTACAGTCAGATGGTGTTTAGTTTTGTATAAAACCATCAAAATGTTTTTGCAAAGTGGCTATACCATTTTGCATCCCCATTAGCATTAAATGAAAGTTCCTGTATGTTCACATTTCCTTATTCTCAGTGTCCTGGAAATTGAAATTCTAACCTAGATAGTATGCCATTCTTGTATTCATGTACACTTTTCTGAATACGTATGATATGTAACATATTTTAATGTTATTTATTTATTTTCATTTTTACTTGAAAGGCAGAGAAAGACAGGGAGAGAGAAATTTTTCACCTGCTGGTTCACTCATGCACATTCACTCCTCCTTGCATATTAACAGGGCTTTGAATGACAAGTGGAGGAGCCTGGGTTAGAACCTGGGACTCTGAGATGAGAGGCAGATGACCCAAGTGACTTCTCAATGGCTTCCCCAAACGCCTGCCCTATAGTTTGCCTTCTTTATATTATTTTTGGTAGAGCAGCTGTCCCAGTCTTTGGCCCATCATTATACTGGGTTGTCCATTCATGTTGAGTTTTAATAGTTCCTTCTATGTTTTAAACAGTAGTCCTGTATGAGATCTTTTCATACATTTTCTTTCAGTCTGTGGTTTATCTTTCATTCTCTTGCAGTATCTTTCAGAAAGCATACATTTTTATTTTAATGAAGTTTGGCTTATTATTGTTTTCCCTCCTAAATCATGCAATCAGTCTACATATAAAACGTTATTTGAAAACCCAGAATTATACAAAATTTCTTCTGTGTTACTTCCAGGGATTTTAAGTTTGGATGGTATAGTTAGGCCTGTGATCCGTTTTGAGTTAATTTCTCTGAAGGGCATAATATCTGTGTCTACCTTTATTTTTATGCATGGAAATGTCCAGTAGTTCTATCACCATTTATTGGAAAAACTGCCTTTGCTCCATCATTTTTCTTTATTCTTTTATGAAAGGTATTTCACTATAATTATGTGGGATGTCCATTCCGTTCTGATCACTTATTAATTTTTATTATAGATTTATTATTTTATTTTAAAATATGACAGTTTTTAACATTTTGCCACATTAACCCCAAATGTAAGCATTATATATATTTATGCGTGTATAGGTATATACACATTTATACACACACATGCATCCTATTTTTTTCTTGAAAACAGAGATATTAATATCACAAATTGAAGAAATTGACGATAATAACATGAGGAAAGAAGGATATATTTTCATTTTTATGGCATAATTCTGTGAAGTAATATTTATAACTATATGTCAAATGGTATGGCCCATACACAATTTTTATGTTGTCTCTGTGTATTAACTTCTATAAATAAGAGAAAACACATGATATTTGTCTTTCTGGGTCAGGCTTATTTCACATAGCATAATGATCTCCAGTTCACCAATGTTGTTGCAAATGTTAGAATTGCATTTTTTTATGGTGGTACAATGTCTGTTGTGTCTCTATATAAAATTGTCTATATACCCATCAGTCGATGAACATCTAGGTTGATTCCAGATCTTTACTACTGTGAATTGAGCTGCTAAACATGGGAGTGCAGGTATCTCTTTCATATGCTAATTCCATTTCTTTTGGATATGTTCTCAGGCAGGTGATAACTGGGTCTTATGTTAGATCTGTTTTTTTAGTTTTCTGAAAAATCTCCATATGGTTCAACATGATGGTTGTAAAAATTTGCATTCCCACCAGCAGTGTGTTAGCATATGTTTTTCTCTACAATCACCAGCATTTGTTATTTTTTTTAAAATTTTTGGATATTAGCTATTTTAACTAGAAAGAGGTTTTTATTTGCAAGTACCGCTTGGCTAATAATACTGAGCGTATTTTCATGTGTTTGTTGGCCGTTTGCATTTCATCCTTTGAAAAATATCTGTTCTTGTCCTTTGCCCAATTCTTTACTGGATTGTTTTTATGTTGCTGAGTTTCTTGAGTTTCCTATGTATTCTGGATATTAACCACTTATGGGATGTACACTTTGAAAATATTTTCTCCAGTTGTGTCAGTGGCCCCCTTGCTGTGCAGAAGCTTTTTGGCTTGATGTAATCCCATTTGTCTGTTTTTGCTTTTCTTGCCTGTGATTCCCAGTCTTACCCAAGAAGTCCTTGCCTTGGCCAATGTCTTCAAGTGTTTCTCCTCTGTTTACACTAATAGTTTGATGGTTTCGGGTCTTAAGTTCAGATCCTTGGTCCAGCTTGATTTGATTTTTGTATGGGGTATAAGGTAGGGATTTTGTTTCATGCTTCTGCATGCAGAGATCCAGTTTTTTCAACACCAATTGTTGTTGAACAGATTGACTTTCCAAAGGGATTGGTTTTAGCTTGTTTTGCAAAGATTGGTTGGTTGTAAATATTGGGTTAATTTCTGGGTTTTATTTTCCATTCCATGCCTCTACATGTCTTTCCTTATGCCAGGATCAGGCTATTTTGATTGCAATCACCCTATGTAGTTAAGTTTAAAAATCAGGTATTGTAATGCCTTGAGGTTTTTTTTTTTTCATTGTTTAAAATTGCTTGATTGTATGGGGGTCTTCTGAGTTGTCCTATGAGTTGTAGGATTTTTTTTTCCAGATTTATGAAGAATGTCATTAGAATTTAGATTTCGATTGCTTTGAATCTGTAAATTGATTTGTAGCATGGACATTTCGGTGATTGTACTTCTGTTGATGTGAGGTGTCAAGTTTATTGATTTGGAATGTTGAACCATCCCTGCTTCCCTGGCATAAATTCCAATTTGTTAGTGTGGATTATCTTTTTGATGTGTTGTTGGATTCAATTTGATACTTTTTTTTGGGATTTTTGCATCTATTTTCCTCAGGCATAATGGTTCATAGTTCTGTTTTTTGTTGTATTTTGTTTGTATTTTTGTTGTATTTTTTATTTTGGAAATAAGGTAATGCTGGCCTCATAGGGTGAGTTTGACGTGTTCTTCCCATTTTGTTGTTTTGGATAGTTTTAAGAAAAATTGACAATAGTTCTTCTTTAAAAGTTTAGTTGAATTCAACACTGGAGGCCATCTGGTCCTGGGTTTTCCTTTGTTGGCTTTATTATTGATTCAGTGTTAATCCTGGTTATTGGTCAATGCAGTATTTTTATGTCTTCATGCTCCAATTTTGGTAAATTGTGTGTGTCCAGAAATCTATCCGTTTCTTCTAGGTTTTATTATTTGTTGGTATATAGCCATTTGTTATGATTTTTTGTATTCCTGTATTATCAGTTATAAAATACTTTTTTCAGCACTGATTTTGTTAATTTGGGTCTTTCAATTTTGTTTATTTTTTTCAAAAAACAAACTGTTCATCTCACTTATTTTTATATAGTTTTTTTAAAATTTTGATTTTTTAATTTGTAATTTTTATCATTTATTTCCTTCTACTAATTTTTAGTTTGGCTTGTCCTTATTTTTCTAAGTCCCTGAGATGCATTGTTAGATTACCTATTTTATGTATTTCTGAAGTAGGCAGGCATACAGGTTAAAATTGATCAGATTTGTGAATTGGAAGACCACACCTTCACCACACCCCTGTGTGACCTCATGGCCCTACCTGATGATTTTGCCAGACCCTGTGTGGCCTCATTCCCCTACCTGGCCACACCTGGGTGCCCACCAGACAATCAGGTTAATTAACCACTCCCCTTTGGAAGCAGGTTAAAAGCCAGGCCATGGTGCGGCCTGGCCGGCTCTTTTTCTCTGGCCTCTTGCTAGGAAGGGGGCTTGCTGTAGCCCCACGCCTCCAGGGCACATGGCCTTCGGGCCATGTGCTCTAGGCTTCCTGACCTGGATGCTCTTCCACGTGGCTGGTTCCTGGTGCTCGGTATGAACCCCCATTCACCTCTCTCCCTTAAATAAGCTCTCACTCTCCTATGCATCTTTCTCACTAAATAACAGCCTAAAATGTACCATGCTGCCTTCTTTATTTGTGCCGGTATTTAGAATTCTTCTCTAAATATTAGGCAAGAACCCTCTTGGGTTTATGCTTATTAATATGGGGGATTTAGTAATAAGCCTGTGGTGAAATCGTAAGGCACCCCAAATTCCGGTAACACATGTGGCACCCCGCATAGCATTTCTAGGGAACTTTAAGGGGCCACATTTCAGTGTAAATTTTAGGGGGAGTCTTGTCCGATTTCACTTTTAATATTTTTATGTAGGCACTTACTGTCATAAAGTTTCCCCTTTACACAGTTTTTACTGTATTCCATTTTGATAAATTTTGATAGATTTTGATATGTTGTATTTTAATTTTCATTCATTTCAAGGAAATTTTATTTCCTTTTCGTTTATTCTATTACTCATTGTTCATTCAAATCATGTTGTTCAGTTTTCATGTGTTCATATATTTTCTGGCATTTCTTTTGTTAATTTCTAGTTTCATTCCATTTTAGTCAGAAAGTATACATGATATGATTTGAATTCTTCTAACTGTGCTGAGACTTGTTTATGGCCTAGTATGTGGTCTATTCTAGAGAAATATTCCACACACTGATGAAAAGAATGTATGTTCAACTGTTCAACTTCGGAATGGAATGTTCTGTAGATTTCTTTTTTTTTTTTTTTTTAGATTTTTTATTTATTTATTTGACAGGTAGAGTTACAGACAGCAAGAGAGAGAGTTAGAAAGGTCTTCCTTCCGTTGGTTCACCCCCCTCAAATGGCCGCTACAGCGCGTTATGCAGATCCGAAGCCAGGAGCCAGGTGCTTCCTTCTGGTCTCCCATGGGGTGCAGGGCCCAAGCACTTGGGCCATCCTCCACTGCCTTCCCGGGCCACAGCAGAGAGCTGGACTGGAAGAGGAGCAACCAGGACAGAACTGGCGCCCCAACCAGGACTAGCACCTGGAGTGTAGGCGCCGCAGGCAGAGGATTAACCAAGTGAGCCATAGTGCCGGCCCCTGTAGATTTCAATTAGGATCATTTGGCTTGAGATTTATATTAGCTCTGTTGTTTCTTTGTTGACTTTATCTGGTTGGCCTGTTCACTGATAAAATGTGATGCGGAGGTCTCCTGGTATTATTGTATTTGAGCTTACGTCTCCCTTTAGATCCATTAATTTTGTTTTAAAAAACTGGATTCTCTAATATAAAACTGTGTTCTCTGACGTTAGTCAAATCTTCTCAAATTGATGTCTTAATCATTAAATAATGACCCCCTTTGCCTCTTTCAACAGTTTTTGTCTTAAAGTCTATTTTTTAAACTTTTATTTAATAAATATAAATTTCAAAAGTACAACTTTTGGATTATAGCGGCTTTTCCTCCCATAACCTCCCTCCCACCCGCAACCAGCCTATTTCCTATTCCCTCTCCCATCCCATTCTTCATCAAGATTCATTTTCAATTATCTTTATATACAGAAGATCAACTTAGTATACTAAGTAAAGATTTCAACAGTACCCACATAGATAAAAAAGTATAAAATACTGTTTGAGTACTAGTTTTTTCATTAATTCGCATAGTACAACACATTAAGGACAGAGATCCTACATGGGGAAGCAGGTGCACAGGGACTCCCGTTGTTGATTTAACAATTGACACTCTTATTTATGATGTCAGTGATCACCCGAGGCTCTTGTCATGAGTTGCCAAGGCTATGGAAGTCTCTTGAGTTTACCACCTCTGATCTTATTTAGATGAGGCCATAGTCAAAGTGGAAGTTCTCTCCTCCCTTCAGAGAAAGGTACCTCCTTCTTTGATGGCCTGTTCTTTCCACTGGGATCTCACTCACAGAGATCTTTCATTTTAAAGTCTATTTTTTTCTGACATAAGTACAATTATTCCTGCTCAGTTTGGGCTTCCACTTGTATAAAATATTTTTTTCATTCTTTCACTTTAAATCTATGGGTATTTTTACTGGTGAAACATGTTTCTTATAGACCACATGTATTTGTGTATTGTTTTTTAATCTACTGGGCCTGCCTTTATACTATAATTGGGGAATGCAGTCCATTTTTATTCAGGATTATTATTGATTAGTAATGAGTTGGTCTGCCATTTTTCCATAAACGTCTCTATAACTTGTTTTGAATCGCCTTTATTCTTTTACTGGAAGCTTTTCTCTTCACATTATTTCACGATGTGGATTATCATCCCTGTTTCTGCATTTAGTGCGTCCTTAAATACCATTTGTAAGTCTGTCTGGGTAGTGACAAATCCTTTCAATTTTGGCTTGTCTTGGAAAGTCTATTTCATCATAATTTATAAATGAGAGCTCTGCTGGGTAAAATATTCTGGGATGGCAAGTTTTTTCCTTTTTAGAACTTAGACTATGTCTCTCCATCATATTGTTTCTTTTGAGTATTCTGCTGTCAATCTGATGAGGTTTACTTTAAAAATGACCTGGCATTTCAATGCTGAAATACTTGAGATACACTCTAATTTTATTCTTGAGGGTTTGTGTATATTGTGTCATGGTGAGGATCTTTTCTGATACCCCTATTGGTGGTTCTAAGTGCTTCCTATATTTGATGTTGATATCTTTCTCCAAATTGGGGAACTCTGCTGATATTATTTCACTGAATAGGTATTCCAAGCCTTTCCGTTTTTTTCACTTCTTTGGGAATTCCTAAGACTCCTAAATTTCACCATTTCGTGGTATACCATAAATCCTGAACACTGTATTTGTTTTTTCCAATTTTTTCTTATCTTTTTTTTTTTTTGTTTTTTTTTTTTGTTTTGTTTTGTTTGGTCTGAAGATTTATTTGAAAAAAGTTTTCTAGATTGAATAATCTTTGTTTTTCCTCATCAAGTGTGTTTTTTTGGGCTTTCCACTGTTTTTTTTTTGTTTTTAATTTGTATTACTGAGTACTTCATTTCTTTTTTAAAAAAATATTTATTTATTTGAAAGAGTTATAGAGCGGTACATGCAGAGAGAGAGAGAGAGAATCTTCCATCTGCTCATTCACTCCTCAGATGGCTGCAATGGTGCCAGTCTGAAGCCAGGAGCTTTAAGCTTCCCCCCAGGTCTCCCACGCAGGTGCAGGGGTCCAAGGACTTGGGCCATCTTCTACTGCTTTCCCAGGCCATAGCAGAGAGCTGTATTGGAAGAGGAGCAGCCGGGACTTGAACTGGCACCCAAATAGGATGCCAGCCCTGCAGGCAGTGGCTTTACCTGCCATGCCACAGTGCTGGCCCTGAGTACTTCATTTTTATAATTTTATTCAATCCTTTGCCAATATCTCTATCTCTGCTGAATTTCCCGTGCATGTTATGTACTTGTTACCTAACTTCATTTTTCTGGTTCTTTGTATTTCTGGGTACCTTTCAGCAATTCTCTTGGATTCCTTTTCAGCATTTTGCCATGCCTCTCTTCACAGTCCAACAGTAATGCATTCCTTTTAGGGAGTCACGTTGCCTTCCTTGTTCATGTTTCTTGCATTTCTACACTGATATTTTGTGCATCTGGGTCATCTCTTGCTTTTAGTACTTCTGGGGGATGGTTGGTATTAATTGAAGACTTTATTCCGGGGTGGGAGAAGGGGTGCCGGATTCTGTCCCGGTTGCTCCTCTTCCAGGCCAGCTCTCTGCTGTGGCCCGGGAGGACAGTGGAGGATGGCCCAAGTCCTTGGGCCCTGCACCCACATGGGAGACTGGGAGGAAGCACCTGACTCCTGGCTTCAGATCGGCACAGCACGACGGCCGTAGCAACCATTTGGGGGGTGAACCAAAGGAGGGAAGACCTTTCTCTCTGTCTCTCTCTCACTGTCTAACTCTGCCTGTCAAAAAAAAAAATTTGAAGGCTTTATTCCTATAGCTGTATCCCTGGGTTTTGGTTTGGTAAAGTGCTTTATCTTTACCTCTGGTTAGATTTCGTAGTATTATCTCCCTATGCCTTTATCACTTCAGTGGATGGTAGCCATCGTAAGACTCTTGGTTTTCCTGGGGCTCAGTGTGATGACTGAGATTCTTGTTACACAGGTCTCCAACTGTTTCTTTAAGCATGGGCTGCCACATGAGATTCTCAGGTGTGAGACTTAGGCCTTGCTGGTGGTGTTGGTCTACTTGGCACAAAGATTCCCAGGCAGTATCCAAGTCAGGCCCTGGAGTTGAAAGGTCAGTTCTGGTTCTAGGAGCTCAGTGGATTTTAGAGATCCTAGTCACTGCCCAGATCCAGACCTCCAAGAGTTACAATAAAGTTGGGTGGGGAAGGCAAGACCTACAGGTGCACAAATGCTATCTGAGATAGTGGCTGAATATGTTAAAATGACTTTCTGTGTAGCAGCAGGGGAAGCTGTGTTGGGTCATTCTGTGTTTCTTGCAGGTTTGAGCCAAATGCAGGTCCCTCAGGCCTGAGCATCAGATGAGCAGAAGTACCCTTCTGCTTCTGTGGCAGGGGCTGGAGACTTAAGCCCTGAGCCACCTGCAAGGCATGGGTCAAGCATGGATTCTACATGCCAAAGATCCCTGCAAGCCATAATGTTGTTCTGTGTTAGCTCAGCACACAGAGCACTGATTGTGAGTCCCAGTGAGCAGGCTGTTTCTGGGCTGGAGGGAGTGCTTATGGTTTTCACCTGAGCTTCAGCCATGTGCAACACTGTGTGGGGCCAAGGAGCTCTGGCCGCCATTCATGGGTGGAGCTGGAGTCCAGAGTTTCAACCAGAAAGGGCATGCTGGCGTACCTCTGGCTGTAGTCAATAGAAGGAGGGGTTTTTGGAGCCATCTGGTGTGTCTTTCAGAATCTTCCTATGTTGGCAGTGAGGGCTAAGCCATAGAGTTTGGGTCCATCCTGCATGAGAGAGAGGTAGAGCTTGACCAGAGAGTCATTTCCAGGAGCTGTAGCTGTAGGCTGTGGGAAGGGAAGAACCTAACACTGGTCGGAGTGCCCTTCAGGGGTCAGCTCATTTTCCTTCAGTTCTGCAAACATAATGCCCTTTCCCAGGTCAAAGAAGATTTCACTTGTAGCAAAGCAGGCCCAGTTAAAGTCTTTGTTTTTTTCTTTTTAAAATATAAGCTTCTCAGCCTCTAGAACCTGTTTTTCCGACTTACTAGTTTTTGAGATACTAAATTTTAATTTGCATTACAGACCAAGGCTTAATGGTTCTTCTAAATAAAGAGTCCAACAAATACAAAATAAAAAAAGGCTATAGTCCAGCAGGAAAGCAGGCAGGGACTATAAACAATAATCAAAATGAATAGATGACCAACCTCCCTGATTTACAATTTTAAATAGTCACAAGATCGTTATAACTCTACTAGCATGTAATCCTATCAATTTGCTTGATAAATATTTTCTTTTAAAGATTTATTTATTTATTTGAAAGTCAGAGTTACACAGAGAGAGGAGAGGCAGAGAGAGAGAGAGAGAGAGGCTTTCCATCCACTGGTTAACTCCCCAGATAGCCACAATGGCCAGAGCTGCGCTGATCCGAAGCCAGGAGCCAGGCTCTTCTTCCAGGTCTCCCACGTGGGTGCAGGGGCCCAAGGACTCGGGCCATCTTCTACTGCTTTCCCAGGCCATGGTAGAGAGCTGGATCAGAAGAGGAGCAGCCGGGGCTAGAACTGGCTCCCACGTGGGATGCCAGCGCTTCAGTGGGCGTTAACCTTTGCACCATAGTGCCGGCCCCTTGATAAAGATTTTTAATCATACTTAGACGAAGCATTGTATTTGTGGAAATAAAAAAAAAAGTCTAGTAAAAGCAAGAAGGGTTATGATTGATTGACTAAAAATGCTACAAGATAAGGAAAATTTCCAGAGATCCAAAAGAAGAAGGAAGGGGAGGCGGTGCTGGCATCCCATCTGGATGCTGGTTCAAGCCCTGACTGCTCCACTTGTGATCCAGCTCTCTACTACTGAGCCTGGGAAGGCAGTGGAAGATGGTCCAAGTGTTTGGGGCCCCTGAACCCTTGTGGGAGACCTGGAAGAAGCTCTTGACCCCTCTGACTTCGATCTGGCCCAGCTCTGGCCATTGCAGCCATTTTGGGAGTGAACTAGTGGATGGAAGATCCCTCCCTCCCTCTCTCTGTCTCTCTCTCCTCTCTTTCTCTTCAACTAATAAGTATTTTTTAAAAAGAAAAAAGAATTGCTAGATGACTGATAACTCAGGGGCCAGATGGCTACCATTCATCCTCCTTCACCTGACCTGCCAAGGAGTTTGGAAAGGGCCCCCTCCATGTTCCTGTCCCAAGAGATTCTGGGGGCACTCCTCAGAGGTGACTGTGGGTTGCTGCTGCCAATGCAAGAATCATTTTCAAGACTTCTCTCTGTTGTGCTTGCATTATTTCTCACTAGAAGTTGGGTTGAATTCTTGTCACTGTGTAATTTAATTATTCTGTGTAAGTGATTATTTCACATTCCTTGGTTATCTACAGACAGTGGTGTGCAGTGTTTTTGTTTTTGTCTATTTCCATTTAGGATATTTATATTGCTTGATATTCTCTGAGCTTCTTGAATCTATGGTGTGGTATCTGTCATTCATTTTGGGAAAAAGTGATGAGCATTTCTGAAAATATGTTTTTACCTTGTTCTCCTGAGGTTTTCTGATTAAGCAGTGATTACAGACTTTGATATTATCCAATATTCAATGGTTCTTGCATGTTATTTTGGTTTTCTTTGTTGTTGTTGCTATCGTTTCTCTTTCATTCTTTTTTGTTTTCTTTGTGTTGCTGTTTGAGAAGTTTCTGCTAACCTCTCTTAAAGCTCATTAATTCTTTCATTAATTGGGTCAACTTTGAAAGGATTCTTTATTTTATTGTGATTTTCAAATGTTTCCATCATTTCTTTTTGATTCTTCCTTGTATTTTCTATCTCTATGCTTCTATTATTCATATGGTCTTTCATGTATGCTCACTTTTATTACAACCTTTAATATGTCAATCAGAGCTCTGTTAAAGTGCCAATGTATTAATTTCCAATACCTATGTCAAATTTGTCTTGAGAGCTTTTGTGTAAACTTTGCCATGATCTCTTAACTTTCTTGAGGAAAGATGGCCAAGTTGTGTATAGTAGTAAGGACTAAGGTAAATGAACCATCAGGGTAGAATTTTATATTACAGTGATGAAGACATGGACAGGGAATCCTTGTTTATTGTGGCTGCAGACCTCAGAGGCTTCTGGTTCCTCCTGTGTCCTTACTTTGTGCTCTACTTTTGGATTCAGGTCTTCTCTGTGTATCACGTCTCCCTCAGAGAGGGTCTGTGTCTGCCATTTTGTCCAGTCGCTGTTTCCTACTGTTGCTGGAAGGGTAGGCATGAGAGAAGGGAGCATATTCTCATTTTTCAATGAAATATTTAGTTTATAGTGGCCCTGTATTGAGAATGTTGCTTTCCAAAGACCCTCCCTCTATTCCAGACACAGGGTGGTGGTGATTTTATCCTTTCCTGGCCTATACTTCCATCTCTAACTTGAGGGTTCCCAGGCTATTTCATAAGACTTTATCCCCCATCAAAAACAATTTATTTTCTAGTTGGTAGTATAGTGTGTTTTCTTAGCTGAAATAGGAATTTTGGAGAGGGCAGAGCATGGAAGAATTCCTTCCCTTTTGCTGGGCTAAGGCTCTGGAAATGCATTTCCCCATGGAGAGCTGCTCTCTGTCTTAGAAAAGACTCTGGGTTTATTTCATAACAATTACTTTATTCCTCCCCCTTCTGAAGCCATAAAGTCATATTCCCTTGTGAAGCTCCTAAAGAAATTCCATGAAAGTGTAGAGATTCCCCAGTCTTCCAGCCCCAGGAGTTTCTCATTCTCAAGCTGATCCACATTAGCCTTCAGCATTTTGTCGAAATTGCAAATGCCTCTATCAGTTTATTACACCAGTAACTTCTATTCCAAGTGGGGAGATTCCAGCTTTCCGTCTCTCTGGATGGAGAAGAGCAGAGCTCCCTAGCTGAGCTGTGATTCTGCCCTGAGGTGAAGGCCTGTAGGAGGCATTTGCTAGAGAGAGGAGACCGACAAGTTTTCCCAGGGGTGCTGCTTCCCTTCCTGCTTCCGGAGCTATGTATGGAAACCCTTCTCAGTATCTCAGTGAATAGCTGTGGGATTCCAGGAAGAGAAGCTACAGCAGCATGAGCCTCTCCACTGTTGGCCATAGCTTCCAGGAGCTTCTCATTTTGTATCTAATCCACACTCAGGCTCCGGAACAATCAGATGTTCCTTTCTACTTACTTATGATACTCACCCATTTATGCTTTAATAAGTAAACACCACGTCAGGTGTCGTATCTCTGTGGATTCGCCTGACTACACTTCAGTGTGATGTTTGCATTGTCAGTATTTTCAGTTTCTTTAGGTTTTTGTTTGTACAAGGACAGTGATGACTTTTGAGCCGTGTATGCACTGCAGCTGAGATTCAAAGTCTCTGAAAATACTTTCAAAATATAAAACACCACACGAGTGTTAATGCATCGTTAGTTATTACTGTACGATTTATATCAGTCTGATGCTGATCAGTTGCCTTTTGAATAAAAAGCTAGAGATACCATGACGCTATGCTGCAAGACAAAACAAGAAAATACTGACATTTCCTCTCTATGAAAATATCCTAGATGTTTTAGTATAGTCAATTTCAGGCCCAGATTTTCTCAAAACCAGTAAAAATGCACAGAAGAGCTGTAACTGAGGGTTTAGCTTATCCTTCTAAACAGTAGGAGAGGCAAAAAGTGAATCTTGCCACCACACTCAGACTTTCCACTTCCTACTTTAAGACTTCGGATGATGCAATTTGGCCTATGTTTAACTCTGCCTGCTTTGACTCAGAAGACAAAAATATTAGCAATTTGCATTTTGTAAAAATTAGCAGCACTATCCTTGTAACAGTTCCTGCTGTTTCTGCAAGATCAAGCCCCAGAGAGCAGCCTCCCAGGTGTTTGTCAGCAGTCCCTCAGTGGAATCAAATTGAGATCTCTGCTCCATTAGCGTGGGAGCGGTTTTGTAATTTTCTAAGTAATGAATGAAAACACCCGCTCACAGTTCTGTCTCACTAAAAATTGTGTGTTAATTTATCTTAGCGTGACAGTCTAAAAGACTTTATTTTGAAAATATTAGTCTTGAATATCAAAAGTATAATTTTTATTAACATCATAGCATAACAAAGAAGACAGTGGATATTATTTTATATAATTTGGGGCAGAGACAATTTAATTTGCTATAGGAAGTTCCTGACTTCAAATAGTATGGAAAATATATGTTTAGAATATAGACATTGTTTTGCTTTTGCTTTTTGGAATTAAAGGAATAAAACTATATTGATAGAGATTGTTCAGCAAGATTGTCCTTTTTACTTATTTATAAATAGATAAAAGAATGAATAAGCTAATAAACTGGATTATTCTTTCCCAGGGGAATTTGAGCTTGCTTAGATTTCATATGGGGATTATACTTGAATATTATGTGTGTTCCCCTGAGAGAATCTGGATTTAGCTTTTAATAAAAATTAAATTTATAACCCCAGCTTATTCCAGATGGTAGTGTAAGATTTAACTCAGACATTTTACTTCCAGAATGCATAAGTTCAATGGCATGAAGCAACAGCAACACAAACAGCAGAAAAGTTCAGAATTATGTGGTTGTTTGCAGTTATTATATCCTGCTTTATTAATAAATTCAATATTTATTGAAATTTATTGCCATTTTATTCAGAGAAGAATTCTGAATACTGGCTCAAATAGAGAAGGCAACATGGTCAGATTTAAGGATTTTATTCAGTGAGAGAAATGTGCAGGAAAGTGAGGGCTTTAATTAGGGGAGAAAGAAGTCTAGAAGCTAAGTTGGGTCCATAGCAGGCAGATAGCAGGCCAGAGCCACATGGAGAAAGCATGCAGGCAGAAAAGCAGAGGCAAGGTGGAGGCCATGAGGCCTAATGCCCGGAGGCCTGGTGCAACAAGGGCACAAAAAAGGGAGGGACCCACTGTGCTACAGGCCCTTTATCTACTCCCAAAGGGGCGTGGTCACATAGTCTGATTGGCAGGTGGGTGTCCAGGTAAGATCAGGTAGGGGCATGAGGTCACACAGGGAGCAGGGTCTCCAGCTTACAAATCTAATCAATTTTATTGTATCTGCCTGCCTATATCATTTAGCTAATTTTTTTCTTAAAATTACAATTAAGGGGCCAGTGCAGAGGCTCAGTGAGTTAAACCAGTATCCGCAGTACCAGCATCCCATTTGGGTGCCAGTTTGAGTCCTGGCTGCTCCACTTTCAATCCAGTTCCCTGCGAATGTGCCTGGGAAAGCAGTGCAGGATGGCCTGAGTGCTCAGCTCCTGCACCCTAATGGGAGACCCAAATGGAGTTCCAAGCTGTTGGTTCCTGATTTGCACCTAGCTTAACCCTGGCTGTTGCAGCCATCTGGGCAGTGGACCTCTTTCTCTTCTCTCTTTCTCAATTTCTCTCTAATTTTGGCTTTCAAATAAATAAATAAATCTTTTAAAATTTATAACAAAGATGAAAGTGAACCTGTTTAATTCTTCAAAAATTATTTTAAAACAAAATTAGAGTTTTTTTTCCTCTCTCAGAAGCCCTGCTCCATGCCACCCCGGCTGGAGGTCTTTGACTCTAATAAATCTTTTTAAATCTCTGCTTGTCCACTTGGAAATTCTTCCATGTGAGACAAAGAACCAAGGTAATAATAATTGATCTGCCTTCATTTTCCCATAACATTTTGGAGTTGTGACTCGGATTGCAACTCCAACATGACATGGATCAAGTTCAACTCCAGCCAGCGTTGGGTCATCCTGCCGGACCAATGAGCATGGGGACCTTTGTTACTTTTTTTTAGAGAGTCTTGCTCTCCTTCATAGTAACTTGCATTTTCTCAAAAGCACCAGGTCCCTGTCAGCCAGTGAAAAGCTATGAGTGCAGCTGCAGGTCTTAAGATTCAGCGGGGAGGCTTGCTGATTAAGGCCAGATCACTCCCCTGGAGCTGAGACTCTGTCCTAACACCTCCCCTCCCTCTGGCATGGATGGGCCTTTCCGGTGGGACTGGGAGGAGGCCTTGAGACAATTGCTGGATTCTGGGTGGGGCTACCCCCGCGGTGTTTCCAGGTCTCTTGGCCAGGCTCCAGACTGCCCCTGCCAGAATGGTGCTGGGCTGAGAAACACACTTTCCAGCAGGGAGCAAGTCCCCTGCCCTTTTGGGGGCTACCCACCCCACTCCCCACCTCAGAACTCTGTCTGCTAACTGCCATGTTGCCTGCATGTGCTCCAATATGCATCAACTTTTTTTCCAGAGTAGCAAAGAGTCCTTGCGTCTATTCAAGTGAGCCACCAGGGCTCTTCTGTTGTCACTGTGACTGTTGCTGAGGCTTTAATCCTAGTGGAGGAGTCTTTATTTTTATCAGGTGACTATTGTCCCCATTGTGTCAATTTTGTCTGTGGGTTTCTAGGCCCAGTAACTTCAGATGCGATTGAATACCTATGGATTAACCCACATGACGACTTCTTGAGACACCTCCCGACCTGACTCCTCATCCCTGAGACTGGTGTGACTGACAGCCCACAATTAGACACTCCCAGTCCTGGCTTTTGGATTTGGAGTATAAGGTTATTGTCTCTTTGCAGGGCCTCCAGTTTCCTTTTTTTCCCTTAGCCTTCCCTTTCAAGCGGCAGGAACCTCCTTGTAGTTATTGCCCTCTATTCTGCCACCTATCAAATTCTCCTTAGGAATCCCCAGAGGGGTGCGCACCTGCTTGGTGGATGCCCTCTCCCATGAAGCCCTACATAATGGTAAACATTCTCCAGTGCACTTCTCATCCCTGGCATATCAGTCCCTGTCCCACAGTCACCCTTGAGACCATCTTGTAGCTCCTGAAGCTTTTGTTTTGGAGGCAGTCCCAAGTAGCTGACTGCTAAGTAGGCATCGACTGGCCAAGGCCCATTGGTGGCAGCCATTTGAGGAGTGAACCAATAGATGGAAGATCTCTCTCTCTCTGTCTCTCTCTCTCTCCCTCTATCTCTAACTTTGCCTTTCAAATAAATAAAATCAATCTTTAAAAAACTGTTATGGAAATATTTTCCAAGAACAATAAGCAGCCTCCTTTTGTTGAAAATGATGATCATAAAATTATAAAGTCATTATTGAACACAGCTAAGAATTAAAAAAAAATATGACACAGGAAACCAGAGAAAACCTAATTTCTAGTAACAGTGCAATGGCTAAATAAAGCAATTGCATTGAATGAAACCATTATACTTTGGAAATATTAGATGCTATGTAAAAAAAAAAAACAAAATATGTAGGACCTCAGTTATATTACTTCATCTATATCAATATTTCTTCAGGAAAAATATAATTTCCCAAATATTACACATATCAATCAACAGACTTCTCTGCCAAACAGAAGACTTTCTTATTTATTTCTGTATTTACAGTTTTTCCAAATTTCTGAGTTGCCACATATGTTTTTGAACGAAACAATAAAAATATTTATTTTTAATGATATGATACTTTCAGATTAGGCATGCATTTTCTCATCAAATAAAGTGGCATTTATTACAAATATTCCTGATGTTTAAAATAAAAGTGGAATCAAAACATGAAGAACTTTAATGTAAGTCATATAATTGTGATTAATGTGCTATTAAGTAGTGTCAAAATATAAATATTAGATTAATTACTAAGTTAATACTGTAACTGAATTCTGCACACACAGCTATATTTGAAATCACTTCTTCAATATATGGATTCCTCTGGAAATTTATCCTACATTTATAATTAGTCTACTTTTCTCTTACCAACATAGCTACAATTATTGACTTGATGGATTCATAAAGAAAAATTGTGACAAGTCATGGTAAAAGTTGAATATATTTTATAGTGATACAGAAATAGCATTTTACTACACTTTGTGATTTAATACTTCTTACAATCTTGTGAGATAGTTGGGAAATAAAAATATTGCATTAAAGTCTGTATTAATTGGAGTATCAAAACCAAAATAATTTAAATAAATTCTAGCTGATTGATAGTTGTAAAATAAATTTTAGCTGAGAGTCTAATGCCTTACTATAGAACCATTTTAAAGAAAAACTAAAGATTTAGATCAGTCTCATTTTAACTTGCTTTAGTGACCAGAGAAGGGGAAAATCAGCACTAACATATTCTCAAAACAACTCAAGTAAGATTAATAAAAACATTTCATAGGGCCGGCACCGTGGCTCACTTGGTTAATCCTCCCCTGTGGCACCTGCATCCCATATGGGCACGGGGTTCTAGTCCCGGTTGCCCCTCTTCCAGGCCAGCTCTCTGCTGTGGCCCAGGAGGGTAGTGGAGGATGGCCCGAGTGCTTGGGCCCTGCACCCGCATGAGAGACCAGGAAGAAGCACCTGGCTCCTAGCTTCGGATCTGCACTGCGCCGACTGTACCAGCCAATTGGGAAGTGAATCAATGGAAGGAAGACCTTTCTCTGTCTCTCTCTCTCACTGTCTATAACTCTACATGTCAAATAAATAAAAAATAAAGCATTCCATAGTGTTTAAAAAGATTTTAAGAAATGCTTTATTTTACTTTTTTGAGAGGCAGAATTAGAAAGAGAGAGAGACGGAGACAGAGAGGTCTTTCATCAGCTCATTTGCTCCCCAGACGGCCACAACAGCCGGATCTGGGCCGATCCAAAGCCAGGAGCCACAAGCTTCCTCCAGGGCTCCATGCAGGTGCGGGGGCCCAAGCATGTGTCCCATATTCTACTGCTTCCCCAGGCCATTAGCAGGGAGCTGGGTTGGAAGTAGAGCAGCGTGGACATGAACCGGCACCCACATGGAATGCCAGTACCACAGGCAGAGGGTTAACCTACTAGGCCTCAGCACTGGCCCCAACCTTTCACAGCCTTTGTAACAGCTATTGAAGAAGGTTCAGTGATTAGCCTAATTTTTATGTACCTAACAAATGTAACTAGTGAAAATTTTAAGGGAATTTTTAAATGTTTTAACTTCAGGTTATTTTGTAATAAAATAAAAGTAAGTTAATACCCAAACTAAATTATAACTAAATTGACTGTCTTTCTTTTTATCTTCTCAAATTCATGCCACTTCCATATTAGTACATGAACTTGACAAATGCATTCTCGCTGTTATTTTCTTCAAATTGACTATGTTCATGTTTTTCACAGCTTTACTTTCTTCCAGCTTTATTACTAAAAGTTGGGGCGGGGGGCGGGTGTTATTTGTTTTCTTTTTGATTTTGTCTTTCAAAGATCTTTAACTTGGTTACCTTCTAATATCTCAAGCCTCAAAAGACATATCAATTGCATGGAGTAGGAAGCCTAGCTCCCACCCGCTTTTCCTAAATTTAATCACGGTGCTCATTTTATAGGCTTCTATTTCTGTACTTGAGGAAACCTGATCCACTTCCACCGTCCGTGCTACATAAACTCCTAAATGTATACACATTTACGGGGTTGAAGTTGCTGTGCTGAAAACACATGGCTGACAGAACCAAGATTAAAAACTCAGTCTGTCTAAGCAAAATATTGAACAAATGCCATCATTCAAGCTAGCGAGGACAGACAGTACACATGTCTCTGGGGGCAGAGGGAACAAAATATTATCAGAGAACTACTGAAGTAGAGCTAATGAGCCCACAGATGTAAAAGCCCACTTTGATCACATGGGAAACCAAAAGAAAGAATGAGAATCTCAAACCAGAGAAGGGTTGAGGAGGTTTGCAGCTGATACCAAAACACGCTACTTGTGCTTCTTTTCTGAAGTTTTTACTGCAATATAGATGTAGTAAAAATGTACAATCAGAATGGGCATTTTGCCTCGTGGTCAAGATGCTCCATGGGACACCTGCATCTCTTACGGGGTTGTCTGGGTACAATTTCCCGTTCTGCTTCCTATTCTGACTCCCTGTTAATGTGCATCATGGGTGGAAATAGATGATGGGTCAAGTGTGTTGGTCCCTGCCACTCATGTGGAAAACTCGCATTGAGTTCCAGGGCCCCGCTTGGTGGGTATCTGGGGAGTGGATCAGCAGGATGGAAGTTCTCTCATTCTTTCTCTGTCTCCTGACTTTTAAAATAAAGTGAAAATAAATTTTTAAATTTTTCAAAAGAAAAGGAGGTGTAGAGCGAGGAAAGGAAGTGTACCATCTCTGAGGCTGTGGACGTGCGGGTCTCACTGGAGGAAGCCACAACATAAACACAACAGGCAGTGGAAACCCCACAAAGGAGAATGACGCCAGGAATTTATTTCACTTGGTGTCATCTGAAATTTATTGTTCAAGGTAATCTCGGCACTGTTCCATACACTGATGAAAACAACGTGTATTCTGCAACTGTGAGATGAAAGATCTTGGAGATATCAGTTAGATCCATTTGGCCCATAGTGTCAGTTAGCTCTGTTGTTTCTTTGTTGATTTTCTGTCTAGCTAATCTGTCCATTGATAAAAGTTGTTGTGTTGAAGAACCCTATTACAATAGTTTTGGAGTCAATGTCTCCCTTTAGATCCATTAAGTTTTTCTAAATAGCCAGGTGCCCTGGCAGTGGGTGCATATACATTTATTATTGTCACATTTTCCTGTTGAATTGAGCCCTTTATCATTACATAATTCCCATCTTCATCTTTTTTAACATTTTTTGAGTTCAAGTCTATTTTATCTGATGTTAGGATAGCTATACCTGCTTGTTTCAGCTTTGCATTTGTAAGGAATATTGTTTTCCATCCTTTCACTTTCAATCTGTATGTATTTTTCTTGGTGAGGTGTATTTCTGTAGGCAGCAATAGATAGGTCTTTTTTTTTTTTTTTTTTTTTTTTTTGACAGGCAGAGTGGACAGTGAGAGACAGAGAGAAAGGTCTTCCTTTTCCTTTGGTTCACAACCCTCATTGGCCACTGCGGCCGGCGCACTGCGCTGAATCCATACATCCAGAGTTTATCTTTTAATTGGAGAGTCTAGGTCATTTTCACTCAAGGTTACTATTGATAAGTAATGACTTGGCCATGCCATTTTCCATAAATATCCCTCTTATTTGCTTTGGGTTTCCTTTGTACATATACTCAGAGATTGTCTGCCTTCACATTCATTCATAGTATTGACTGTCTTTCTGTGTTTCTGTGTCTAACCCATCATTAAACATCTTTTGTAAGGCTAGACAAGTAATGACATATTCTTTCAGTTTCTATTTGTTATGGAAGGTCTTTATTTCACCTTTGTTCATAAATGAGAGCTTTGCAAGGTACAGTATTCTGGGTTCACAGTTTTTTCTCTTAACACTTGGACAATCTCTCTTTAATTTATTCTATCCTGTAGTGTTTCTTTGGAGAAATCAGTTGTGAATCTAATTGAAAGTCCTCTAAAAGTAATGTGGCATTTCTCTTTGCTTATTTTAAAATCTCTTTTCTGTTTTACAGTTTAAAGTTTGATTACAACGTGTCATGGTGAAGATCCTTTCTGGTCATGTCTATAAGGAGTTCTATGTGCCTCATGTACTTGGACCTCTTTCTTTCTCCAAATTTCTTTTTCTTTTTTTGGTCTAAGAAATTTCCAAAGATTTATATTCTAGCTCAGATATTCTTTCTTCTGCCTCACCAAGTCTGTTGCTAAGGCTTTCCACTGCATTTTTTTATTTGACATATTGGTTTCTTAATTTCTAATATTTCATTTTGATTTCTCTTCAAAATCTCAATTTCATGAGACAATTTTTCATTCATGTCATGTATGCATTTCTTTATTTCATGTATTTGCACCTCATTTTTTCTGAATCATCTTGTGATTAATCTTTTGAATTCAATTTCAGATATTTTATCAATCTCTTCATCCTCACATTCTAATATTGAAGTGTTATTGTATTACTTTTGGGGAGGTCATGTTGTCTTATTCTTGTTTCTTGAATTTCTGCATTTATTTTTATACATTTGTGGAAATACTTTTTTTCCTCTGATGTCTTTTGTCTTTGAATTGTGACTCTGTCTTAGTGGGGTGTCTGCTTTTTCAGTGAGTACTCAGACGTGTGTGCTGGGTGTGGCTAGGGAGCTCTGGTCAGTGCCCCACTGTGGGATGAGTTCCAGGATAACACCCAAGTTGTGTGTGCTGCATCTCCTCTTGTTGACAGAAAGGAGGGTATGGTCACCTCTGTTTGTGCAGTCACACCCTCACCTTTCTTCCAAGGTGATCAATGCCCCAGTGTCAGCTCACAGTGGGTGCAGTAGTCAACTGTGCTGCTGCCTGAATCGCACAAAGGAACTGTGCAATCCTCGGTGTGAGCGTGGATCCCATTATAATGACCCACCCCAGACAATCAGGGAGCTCTGAGCCTGGGTAGCTGCCTTCTTTGATTGCCCAGTAACCTAGCTGCACCCTACACCCTCTCATGCAGTCAGAGTTCCCACAGTCTCAGCACACAAGGCTCCCACAGTCATGGGGTACAGAGGTTTTGCTCATCTCTGCTAGCCTGTCCTGTCCACAGTGAGGCAGAAATGTTCCAATAGCCAGCTTTCTGTGAGTGCTCCACTTAACTGGTTTGAGCACTGGAGCCCCAGAGCCTATGATGTGTGGAAATGCTGGGGGTACCTCACAGTCCTGCCTGGGTGCGCAGCCACCTGTCAATCCTCCCAGTCAGACTCAAAGTCATTGGGGATCACATATTTCTCCCTCTGGATCATACACATGCGCAAGAGCTGCTTACTGCAGAGCCTACTCTTTTCACAATGGTGCCTTCTCCCTACAGATTGCCAGGTACACACACCCAAGCTGCTACACTGCAAATGCTGACAAGGTGGCATCTTGTCCCAGCCAGTTGCTGGACATGGTTGCAAGAGCTTCTGCAGCTGCTGCTTATGCCCAAAATGGTGCCCACCCTCTCTCAGCTGGTTGACAGGCACCGTTGTGGGGGGAAGATGTGGAGAGACAAACGTGCCTCTCCCTTTTTACACTGGGTTAGCAGATACCCTATCCCTCTTAGGGCCCTAAGCCAAACTCTCCCTCTAGCTGTATTACCAATGGCATGGGCTACTCCAAACAGGTGCTTTCACAGCTCTGGGCTGCTGGGGTAATGGACTGTGTCTGTCTTCATGCTGCTCATCTGCACCTTCCACACCAATCCAGTGTTCCTCTTCCTTCTGTAGAGTTCTCACTGTGGTTTTCTAACTGTCCCCTGAGAATGTACTACTTCCATCCCCACTTTTATTTACTTGTAAGCTAGAGAAGTATGAACTTCCCTATTCTGTCATCTGGGACTCTCACCTTTTAACTTCTTTTCCATTGTGTTTCATGTTGCCTCCTAGTGGAATTGCAAAAAAAAAAAAAATCTATTGGTATCTTTCAGTGATAGAAAATGTTGCTAGCTACTCACACTTGAAAATGACTCCAGTACAGAGAAGAGGTTGACATTATGACACTTATCAAAGAAAGCATTTAATGCAAACGACGCCTTCCTGGCCAAGTGGGCATCAATGCTTCTGTGTGTTGTTCAAAACATAGCCTTACCTGGAGAGTCCTAGAGACTCAGTGCCAACAGGTTATCATTATTTGACCATTTTTAAATGATATATCACCTACCATACCTGATTTATGAAAACACAGAAAATCTGTCATTCACTGCTGCATAGTTGAATGGATTGTAGTTTTAGAAGATAAAACAGCCTTTTTTCTTACTGCAAATAGATCATGACAGATACTAGTACATATTTTTTATCGCTAATATACTTGTAATTAGCTCCTCTCAGCTTAGTTATAAAAATCTAATATTTCTGCTGTTGTTCAGTGTGTAGGATTTTGGTAAGTAACTGCTTTTGGAAAGTGATATTTTCAAAGTTGTTGCCATATTTCCTTTTTTATTTTTTTAACTGAAAGGCAGAATCACACACCACACACACACATACACACACACACACACAGAGTCCTACATGTCTGTGGAGAGAGAGAGAGAGAGAGAGAGAGAGAGAGAGAGATCTTCTATTTGCCGTGTCATTGCACAAATGCCCTCAATAGCCACTGCTGAACCAGCTGATGCCAGTAATCCAGAGCTCCATTTTTCCATCTGAGTCTCCTGTGTGGGTGACAGGGACTCAAGTACTTGAGCCATCACTTGCTGTCTCCCCAGAAGCACATTAGCAGGAAGTTGGATAGAAGTGGAGCAAGCACTTGAACTCAGATATTTTCAAATGGGATACAGGCATTAAGCAGCATCTTCATGGTTGTGTTAAATTCCCACCTCAGACGTCATACTTCTGAGTAAGTATACTATTTAGAACCAGGACCTCCCTGAATATCAGCTATACTTAAAGCATCCCTCCTCTAATCTTTCTTTACAAAGAAAAATCGTGGTTTGACTATGTTCCCAAATTGCAGTGGGTAACTTTTATTCAATTCACAGCCACAATTTCATCTAGTTGGGTGTAAGATGCCTGAATTGTCAAAGAGTCAGCTCATGTTACTGGCATATGGGTGTGATTAATGATATTAAAATGTTATGACCCTAAAAATACACTGCTTATGGCATTTTATCTATTGTTTGTCAAATACTAGCTGAAATAACCCAGACCAGGCTGTTGTAATTGATGCCTAAAGAAGGGTAAATACATCATGCATTTTTTTTTAATTTTTGAAAGCCTTTTTTATTCTTTCTCTTTGCAAATTTTTGTATAACAATTTTAATTTACTTTGTAGTTAAAGACTGAATGCTCCACAAAGAGTTCAAGGAAAAAAATGTAGAAAAAAACAGTGTAGCAGGAATATGGGCAAGGACTATAAACAATAACCAAGTAAATATATATATGACAACATGTGTTCTCCCTTATAAATGGGAGCTAAAATTAAAAAAAAAACAAATGCCTATATGTTGTCACAAATATACTGTGTTATGAAACTTCATTTTAAATTTTTGTCAAATTGTTAAGAATTTTATTATAGTTTTAATGATCTGTGACTATTTGACTATTTAAAAATTTACTTTATATAAGTTAGATTGAACATTTGTACAATTTTAAACTCAAGTTGGCTTAGTAGAAAGTAATTATCCCCACAGAATAGATGTGATCAAGATATAAGTCTCTGTTACAAATGATGTTGCTGTTTATCTTACATATCTGTAAATCAATCCAGACTTTCTATAGGTATATGACTAGGTGTATTTATAACACACAAAAAGACTTCAAAAAGGTCATGGAAAAGTGGCATTGAAAATTAACTTTGTTCTGTTGCAGGAATGTTTTGAAATCCATGTACCATATTTTCATAATACACATTTTCCATTAATTGTTGAAGACCTCTCATACATATTTACAAATATTCTATTATATGTATGTTTGTATTTCATGTGCTTGTGGTAAGAGAGATAGAAAGAGAGCCAGTAATTGAGAGAGAGAGAGGGAGAGAAACTTATTTATACTCGGAATGTAAAGAGGCCAACAGTGAGTAGGAAGGAATTAATATGTGAATCTATGGTTTGTATATTACGTTGAGTTTCAGCAAAATGCAGATGGGTTAAAGGCTTGGTCCTCAAAATCTTATGATAATACTTATTGGATCATGTTAATACCTAATGGATTCAGGGTATAAGCTTGATCCTATTTTGGGTTTAGGAAGTGGGCCTAGTGGGAGGTCCTTCAGTCATGGAGGCATGCCCTGGGAAAGTAATTCTCATGAGAGCATTGGCTGTGTAAGCCAAGTTGGGCTTAGCTTTTCTAGGCTTCCTGGGTACCATGTGATATGTCCTTTTGAAGATACTTTTCTTTTTCTTTCTTTACTAATTTTAATTAATTTTTAACAGATTCAATATGATTTGTAGACACAAGTCTAAGAAAAAAATGATATTCCCTACCCCACTCTCCCTTACTTCATCCCACCTTCTTTCTATGGTCCTTTTGATCTTTTGGTCTTTTTGTTTGTTTGATTGTTTGTGAGATAATATATTTAAATTTACTTTGAAAAAGGCTTAATATATCACCAAAAAAGAAGTGTAAAAAGCAAAAAGACTCTAGTTTAGTGGGAATATAAACCATGGCCATTATACCCATATACAGTTTTTCATTTTATCAATTAGTCATTCATAATTTCTTTGAATGAAATAGAACCAATGACAATGTGAAATCTAAATATTTCCTTTGTGGTTACAAGATAATAATTAATGATCATAATGATAGGACTAAGACTCAAAGGGATCACATAAACAAGACTAGTGTCTGAAAATACTAACCCATAGAATAAAAAAAAAGGGAGAGAATGATCCAACATGGGAAGCGGGATACACAGCAGACTCATAGAATGGCGGATGTCCTAAACAGCATTCTGGCCTCAGAATCAGTCCTTAAGGCATCCGGATCTGGCTGAAAAGCTCATGAGAGTATTTCAGGCATGGAAAGCCAAGACACTCTGGCAAAAACAAAAACAAAAAATGACCTAAATGAAAGATCTCTTTGAGTTAGATCCCAGTGGAAAGAATGGGGCCATCAAAGAAGGAGGTACCTTTCTCTGAAGGGAGGAGAGAACTTCCACTTTGACTATGACCTTGCCTAAACATGATCAGAGTCGGTGAACTCAAAAGGCTTCCATAGCTTTGGCAACTCATGACAAGAGCCTGGGGTGATTACTGACACCATAAACAAGAGTGTCAATTTGTTAAGTCAACAATAGGAGTCACTGTGCACTTGCTCCTCATGTGGGATCTCTGTCCTTAATGTGCTGTACATTGTGATTTAATGCTATAACTAGTACTGAAACAGTATTCTACACTTTGTGTTTCTGTGTGGGTGCAAGCTGTTAAATCTTTACTTAATATATACTAAATTGATCTTCTGTATATAAAGAGAATTGAAAATCAATCTTGATGTGAGTGGAAGGGGAGAGGGAGCGGGAGAGGGGAGGGTTGTGGGTGGGAGAGAAGTTATGGGGGGGGGGCATTGTAGTCCATAAGCTGTACTTTGGAAATTTATATTCATTAAATAAAAGTTAAAAAAAAAACAAGATAATAATTAAGTTCATTTAGATTTTCAGCCATTTTCTCCTACAGTTTATGAACAAGAATAATTTTATGTAGATTGCAATGCAACTAATTATACATTACAATTTTTGTACTCTGTTAGTTTCCACAGATCAGGGGAAACAAGCAAAAAAGCAGTGTTCCTCAACAGTCAAGACAAGGACTGTTCAAATTCATTGCATCTTAAGTGTCAATTTCATTCCTATAGATTACCTTTTAGGTACTCTGTTAGTTACCACAGATCAAAGAGGACATACGGTGTTTGTCTTTTGGGGACTGGCTCATTTTACCAAGTATAATGGTTTCCAGTTGCATCCATTTTGTGGCAGATGACAGGATTTCATTTTTTTAAAGATTTTTATTTATTCATTTGACAGGTAGAGTTACAGACAGTGAGAGAGAAAGAGACAGAGAGAAAGGTCTTCCTTCCATTGGTTCACTCTCCAAATGGCCCCAACTGCCAGAGCTGCACTCATCCGAAGCCAGGAGCTAGATGCTTCTTCCTGGTCTCCCATGCAGGTGCAAGGGCCCAAGCACTTGCGCCATCCTCTGCTGCTATCCCAGGCCACAGCAGAGAGCTGGACTGGACGAGGAGCAACCGGGACTAGAACCAGTGCCCATATGGGATGCTGACGCCGCAAGCAGAGGATTAACCTAGTGCGCCACTGTACCAGCCCTGGGATTTCATTTTGTTTTAAAACTGCTGTGTAGTATTCCATAGTGTATATACACCATATTTTTTTTACCCAGTCTGCAGTTATGGACATCGGGATTGATTTCATATCTTAGCTGTTGTAAAAAGTCTTGCAATTCATTCATTCATATGCTGATTTCATTTCCTTTGGGTAAGTTCCCAGGGGTGGGATTGCAGGGTCATAAGGTAGGTCTGTATTCCGATTTCTGAGATATCAGCAGACTGTTTTCCGCAGTGGCTGCAACTAGTTTACATTCACCCCAACAGTGGATTAGGTTACCCTTTTCCCCACATTCTCACCGACATTTGTTGTTTGTTGATTTCTGTATGAAAGCCATTCTAACAGGAGTGAGGGAAAATCTCAGTGTGGTTCAGATTTGCGTTTCCCTGATGGCTCATGTTCCTGAGTATTTTTTTCTTGTGTCTGCTGTCCATTTGAATTTCCTTTCTTGAAATATGACTGCCCAGATCCTTTGCCCATTTCTTAACTGGATTGATTGTCTTGTTGTTGTTGAGTTTATTGGGCTTTTTGTAGATTCTGGAAATTAATTCCTTATCAGTTACATAGTTTGCAAATATTTTTCCAACTTTGTCTGTTGCCTGTTTACTATGTTAAATGTTTCTTTTGCAGTGCAGAAGCTTCTAAATCTGATTTAATCCCATTTGTCAATCTTGGCTTCTATTACCTTTGCTTCTGCTCTTTTGCAAGAAGTCTTTCCCTGTGCCAATGTACTTCAGGAGTTCCCCAACATTCTCTAGTAACTTGATGATATGGGGTTGTATATTTATGTCTTTGATCCCTTTTGAGGGGATTTTTGTGTAAGGTATAACGTAGGGGTCTTTTTCATATTCTACATGCAGAGATCCAGTTTTCCAAGAAACATTTGTTGAAGAGACTGTCTGTGCTCCAGGGATCAATTTCAGATTCTTTGTGAAAGATAAGTAGGTTATAGATGTGTGGATTGATTTCTGGAGTTTCTATTCTGTTCCATTGGTCTACATGTCTGTTCTTTTGCTACTTCTAGGCAGATTATAACTGCCCTGTAGTTTGTATTTATATCTGGTATTGTAATGCCTCCCACTTTGCTTCTGTTACTTAAGATTGCTTTAAAGTTTTGTAATTTTTATCATAGAGATCTTTGATGTCCTTGGTTAAATTTATTAAAGGTATTTAATTTTCTGTAGCTATTTTGAGTGGGATTGATCTTAGAAGTTCTTTCTCAGCTGTGGCATTGTCTATGCATACAAAGGCTATTTATTTTTGTGTGTTTATTTTATATTTTTCTACTTTACTGAAATCTTTTATGAGTTCCAATAGTCTCTTAGTGGAGTCTTTTGGATCCCCTATTTATAGAGTCATGTCATCTGGAAATAGAGATAGTTTGACTTCCTCCTTCCGAATTTGTATCCCTTTGACTTCTTTTTCCTACCTAATAGCTCTGGATAATATGTCCAGGACTATCCTTAATAGCAATGGTGAGAGTGGATATCCTTATCTGGTTTCAGATTTTAGTGGGAATGCTTCCAATTTATCACATTCCATGAGATGCTGGCTGTGAGTATGTCATAGAATGCCTTGATTATGGTGAGGAATATTCCTTCTATACCCAATTTTCTTAAAATTTTTATCATGAAAAGGTGTTGTCTTTTATCAAATGCTTTCTCTGCATCTATTTAGATAATTATGTGTCCTTTGTTCTTCAGCTATTAATGTGATGTATCACATTTATTGATTTGCAGGGATAAATCCCAGGGATCTATCATGGATAGACTGCACTTTGTCCAGGTGAATGATCTTTCTGTGTTGTTGGATTCAACTGGCTAGTATTTTGTTGAAGATTTTTGCTTCTATGTTCATCAGGGAGATTGTTCTGTAATTCTTTCTGGTTTTTTTTTTTTTTTTTTTCCTGGCTTCATTGAATGACTTTGGGATGATACTCTCCCTTTCAGTTGTTTTGAATAGCTCGTGAAGAATTGGAATTAGTTTTTCTTTAAATGTCTGGTAGAATTCAGTAGTGTAGCCATCTGGTCCTGGGCTTTTCTTTTTTTGGGAGGGTCTTCTGATTTAGTCTCCATCTTGGTTACGGGTCTGTTTAGGTTTTCTATGTCTTCATGACTCAATTTTGGTAGATTGTATGCGTTCAGGAATCTATCCATTTCTTCTAGGTTTTCTGATTTGCTGGCATATAGCTCTTTGTAGTAATTCTATTTATTTCTGTGGTATCTGTTGTTATATTTCCTTTTTCATCTCTGATTTTCATGATTTGGGTTCCTTCTCTCTCTCTTTCTCTCTCTCTCTCTCTCTGTCTCTCTCTCTCTCTCTCAGTTAGTTGGGCCAATGGTGTGTTAATTTTGTTTATATTTTAAAAACCAGCTCTTCATTACACTGATCTTTTGTATTTTTTATATCATTCTTGTTTATTTCTTTGCGAATTTTAATTATTTCTTTCCTCCTACTAATTTGTGACTTGGTTTGTTGTTGATTTTCCAGGTCCTTAGACGTATTGATAGCTCATTTATTTGGGTCCTTTCCAATTTCTTGATGTAGGCACCAATTGCTCTAAACTTCCCTCTTAAAACTGCTTTTGCTATGTCACATAAATTTTGATGTGATGTATTGTGGTCTTCATTAATTTCCAGATTTTTTTCATTTCTCCGTTGATTTATGACCCACTTTTCACTCAGGATCCTATTGTTCAGTCTTCATATGTTTGTATATGTTCTCGAGATTCTTGACTTATTGATTTTCAGCTTCAATCAATTGTAATCAGAGAAGTTTATGGTATGATTTTGATTTCTTTTAATTTACTGAGACTTGCCTTATGGCCTACTATATGGTCTATCCTAGTGAAAGTTCTGTGCACTGTTGAGAGGAATGTCTGTTCTACAACTGAGGGGTTAAAGGTTATGTAGCTATTGGTTAGACCATATGGTCTATAGTTTCGATAAGCTCTGTTGTTTCTTTGTTGATTTTTCTCTCAAGGTTGATCTATCCATTGATGAATGTCAATAGTTGAAGTCTCCCATTACTATCTTATTGGAGTTTGTGTCTCTCTTTAGGTCAGGTAATATTTCTTTCAAACAGTCAGGTGTCTTATAATAGGGTGCATATAAATTTATTAAAGTCACATCTTCCTGTTAAATTGATCCCTTAATTGTTACATAGTGCCCCTCTCAATTTTTAGCAGGTTTTGTGTTACAGTTTATTTTGTCTGATATTAGGATGTTTTCACCTGCCCTTTTTAGCACATCCTTAAGCATCTTTTGTAAGGCTGGACAAGTGGTGACAAATTTATTCAATTTTTGTTTGTTATGTAAGGTCTATGTTTCACCTTCATTCATAAAAGAGAGCTTTGCAGGGTGTAGTATTCTGGGTTGACAGTTTTTTTCTCTTAAGACTTGGACTATATTTGCCATTGTCTTCTAGGTTGAAGGGTTACTGTTGAAAAGTCAGTCGTGAGTCTAAATAGAGATCCTCTGAAATTATCTGGTCTTTCTCTCATGCACATTTTAGAATATTTTCCTTATGTTTTACTGTGGAAAGTTTGACTACAGTGTGTCATGGTGAAGACGTTTTCTGGTCATGTCTGTTAGGAGTTCTGTGTGCTTCATGTACATAGATATTGCTTTCTTTCTCCAAATTAGAGAAGTTTTCTGCAATTATTTCACTGAAGAGGACTTCTAGTCCATTCTCTTTCCACACCTTCAGGAATTCCTAATACCTGTAGGTGGGTCATTGATAGTATCCAATAAATCTCTGACAGTTTTTTTAGTTTTCCAATTTTTTCTTTTTATTTATTTATTTATTTGGTCTGACTGAAAAATTTCCAAAGATTTGTCTTCTAAGTCAGATATTTTTTTATTATGCTTCACCAACTCTGTTGCTGTGGTTTTCCACTGCATTCTTATTTGCTGTATTGAATTCTTCATTTCTAATATATCATTTGATTTATCTTATAATCTAAATTTCATGGGAAAAATTTCATTCTTTTCATGTGTGCTTTTCTTTAGTTCAGGGATTTGCTTCTGATTGCTTTTGAGTAACCCTATGATTGATTTTTGAATTTTATTTCTGGCATTTCGTCAATCTCTTCCTCTTCACTTTCTAATATTGAAGTGTTGTTGTGTTCCTTTGGAGGGGTCATGGTGTCTTCTTTATTCTTGTTTCTTGAATTTCTGTATTTATTTTTATTTATTTTATTTATTTATTTCTGCATTTTATTTTTTTGGAGTTAATTCTTGTTTTCTTTTTCCCTTCTGATGGCTTTTATCTTTGAGTTATGCCTGTGTGGCTTAGTGGAATGTCTGCACCTTCAGGAAATACCAAGGAAGTGTTTGGTAGGTGTGGCCTGCGAGCTCTGGTCAGTGCTGCAGTGTGGAGTGAGTATCCAGGGTAACACTCAAATTGGGTCTGATATATCTCCGCTTATTAACAGAAGTGGGGTTGTACTTTCTCCACTTTTTTTCCTACTAATTTTGATGAACCTCAAGTAGACAGCACTGTTGATATTCCATCATCTTGTGTAGTGTTTTTGTTTGTTTTTTGACACTTGAACTGTGTTTCTGCATTCACTGTTAGCCTGTAGGATGTCTGATGAGAAATCAGCTGTGAGTTTCATTGGAGATCTTCTGAAGATAATCTGTACTTCTCTTGGGCACAGTTTAGAATCTTTTCATGTTTTGATGTTGAAAGTTTGAATACAATGTGTCTTGGTAAAGATCTTTTCTGGTCGTGTCTATGAAGAGTTCTATGTGTTTCCTGTACTTGGATGTCCTTCCTTTCTCTGAATTAAGGAAGCTTTCTTTATTATTTCACTGAAAAACCCTTCTAACCCATTCTCTCTTTCCACACCTCTAGAACACCTAAGAGCAGTGGGTTTGGTCATTTGATAGTATCTCATAAATCTCAAACACTTTTTTTGTGTTTTCTAATTTCTTCTTTTTGTTTGGTCTATTTCCAAAGATCTGTTTTATAGCTTGGATATTCTTTCTTCTACCTCACCAAGTCTGTTGTTGAGGCCTTCCACTACATTTTTTATTTGACATGTTGAATTCTTCATTTCTAACATGTCAGTTTGATTTCTCTTCAACATGTCTATCCTCGGGAAATTTTTCATTCTTGTAATTTATGGATTTCTTTAACTCTTAGATTTTCTTCTCATTGCTTCTGAGTAATGCTAGGATCATTCTTTTGAATTCTTTTTCAGACATGTCATCAATCTGTTCATCTTCACATTCTAATATTGAAGTGTTGTTATATTCCTTTGTAGGAGTCACGTTGTCTTCCTTGTTCTTCTTTCTTGTGTTTCTGCACATATTTTTAGGCATTTGTTGAAGCACTTATTGGCTTTCCCCACTGACAGTTTCATTTTTGAATTATGTCTCTGTGGTTTGGTGGAATATCTACTCTTTCCATGAATACCCACAGGCATGTGCTTGGTAGGGCCAGGGAGCTCTGGTCAGGGCTCAAGGGTGGGACAAGCATCCAGATGACACCCAAGTTGGGCATGGTGGATCTCCTCTATTGTCAGCAGGGATGAGCGTATGATCATGCATGTTGGCATGATCACAACCTCACCTCCTCTGTTCCAAGGTGGTCAGAGCCTGGGGTTGTCCCACAGTGAGCACAATCCTCACCCACATGGTACTGGCACATGGACCACACATAGGATCTGTGCAGTCCTCAGTGTTAGTGTGGAACCATCAGCAATGACCCAACCCAGGCAGTCAGGGAGCTCTGAGCCTCTGGCACCAGACAGTGATTTTTCCAGAGATCCAGCTACACCCTGTTCCCTATGGTGGTGTCACAGGATTCCCAAAGGCATGGCACACAAGGCTCCCAAAATCTTGGGGGTGCAGAGGATCCCCTTTCTGCCCCATGAGCCTGCCCTGTCCTAGGAGAAAGCCAAGTCGTTTCTAGAGCCTACTGCCTGTGGGCTCTCCACCCTGGCAGTTTAAGCCCCAGAGCCTCTGATAAGTGAGAGGATGGGGGCACTTCACAGTCGTGTGGAAATGTCCATTCCCCTATCAACACCCCTAGCCAGACTCAAAGTCCATGGGAAATGCAGATTTTTCCCTCTGGTAAAATCTGAGAGCCTCCACAGCCTCTACTTTGGTCAAGATGGTACCTCCCCACCAGCTGATGGGGACCATTTTCTGGGAGTGAGGAGAAAGACATGTGCTTTTCCTTCCCTGGTTTAGGGGGTACCCTGCCTCCTGCTGAGGTTCCAGGCTGGACTCAGAGTGTGGTCCACAGTGTTCTCCCTCAGGCAGTATCCCCAGTGGCACAGGCTGCCCCAGGCTACCCTCCCCTCTCTCTCCAGCCCCTGGCTGTGGGAGTCACGTGTGGTGACCCCACTGGCTGCTGCATGCCTGCACCTTGCACACTGTTTCATCGTCCCTGTTCCTTCTGCACATTTTCCACTGCAAACTTCTCTCCAACTCACCCCAGGAGCATCCTTCCTCCCCTTCTCTTCCGCTCTCTTCCCCTCATCAGAATCAGCACACCTTTCCCTATTCAGCCACCTTGAATCTCCTGCCAGCTGGTACTTTCTCTGCTTATGCTCTGCCTTTGCCAGCCTCCTGCCTGACAGACAGCCGACATACTTACAGTACCCAGGCACGGACTGTGCTCCTCTGAATCATGTGCTGGAGTAATCTCCTTCCTTTAAAAGTTGCTTAGTTGTAGTAACAAAAATTGAACTAATACGGCCGGCGCCGCGGCTCACTAGGCTAATCCTCCGCCTAGCGGCGCCGGCACACCGGGTTCTAGTCCCGGTCGGGGCACCGGATTCTGTCCCGGTTGCCTCTCTTCCAGGCCAGCCCTCTGCTATGGCCAGAGAGTGCAGTGGAGGATGGCCCAGGTGCTTGGGTCCTGCACCCCATGGGAGACCAGGAAAAGCACCTGGCTCCTGGCTCCTGCCATCGGATCAGCGCGGTGCGCCGGCCGCAGCGCGCCGGCCGCGGCGGCCATTGGAGGGTGAACCAACGGCAAATGGAAGACCTTTCTCTCTGTCTCTCTCTCTCATTGTCCACTCTGCCTGTCAAAAAAAAAAAAAAAATGAACTAATACAGGAAATAGGCGCCTTCAGTATTCCCTTCCTCATTTAAAAAATGTCTTCAACAATATAATTGTGACAACACATTTTTTAGGAATTAAATTATTAAATGAATCCAAAACAGTATGCATTATTCTGAATGCAATGAACAATCCATCAATATTGACAGAAATCTTAAAATGAATTTAGCTCACAGGGAAGCTGTGCCTTTTGATAAGTTTTCCCCAAAGAATAAAAGAATTCAATTTGTTGAAGCTATGTAGGTATTTCTTAATTATACTGCTCAGTGAACTGAGCTCAGCAAATAGTACCAAATATAATCTGTTATTTAAATCAGGATTTGGACAATGGAAAATGGATTATTTTTACATTCCAGATCCAATCGCATGTTTAATCAGAGCCTGCTGTGTACAGATCACTGTGTTAAATGTGGTAGAGAAATATAATGAGTCTCAGAATCCTCTCTGACCTCGAGAGTCTGCACAAAACATGAACTTATACATCACAGCTTCCACCACAAAAACCTTTCATCTCATTCTCATCTGTTTATCATGGTTAAAACACAGCAAATGAGCTGACACACACTAGACTGGCTACTTCATAAGAAGGGTAGAGAAAGAAAGGGAAAGAATTAGAGAGAGAGAGAGAAAAGGAGGGAGGAAGGGAGGGAGGGAGGGAGGGAGGGAGGGAGGAAGGAAGGAAGGAAGGAAGGAAGGAAGGAAGGAAGGAAGGAAGGAAGGAAGGAAGGAAGGAAAAAAAGAGAGGGAGGGAGGGAGAGAAGGAGGGATTGGGAGGGGAGAGGGAGGAGGGGAAGAAAGAAGGGAGGGAGGGAAAAAGATGGCAAAGGAGGGAGGGAGAAAGGAAAAGAAAAGAATAGCTGATGAGCATGTGGAAAAACTCAAAGTCATTCATTGTTGGTAAGATTATGAAACGATGAAGCTAATGTGTATCAGCATGGCAGTTCATCAGGAAATGGTGAATTGAATTATCATATGACCCAGCAATTGCACTTCTGGATGAGTACTTACAAGAACTGAAAGCAGAATTTCAAAGAGACGTTTGTGCAACCATGCTCATAGGAGTGTTATTCCTAGTAGCTGAAAGGTAGAAGCAGCTCAAGTGTCCATCAAGGAATGAAAGGCAAGAGATTATGGTGTATATACACTATGGAGTACCACTCGGCTGTGGAGAAAAACATGAAATCCTGTCTTGTTCAACAAGATGGGTGCAGCTGGAAACCATTATACTTAGTGAAATAAGCCAGTCCTCAAAAGACAGATATCATATGTTTTCCCTGATCCGAGGTAACTAATAGACTACCTAAAATGTAATGTATTAGAGTGAAATGGACATTTTGACATTTGATGATTGTTTACAGCCCTCATCTCTTCTGTTGAGGAATAGTGCTTTTTTTTCTTCATACTGTTTTGAAGTATATTACTTAATGTAGGTTAACCTTATGATAACTAAGTAAACTGAAAATAGATCTTTGTAAAAATTAAGAGTGGGAATGGGAGAGGAAGGAAAAAGTGTTGAGGTATGGGTGGAAAGGAGGGTAGGATTGGAAGTATCACTATGTTCCTAAATTTGTATCTATGAAATACATGAAACTTTACAGCTTAAATAAGATTTGGAAAAGAAAAGAAAATGTGAATGGCATATATGTCATATATACATAATGTGAAGTATCTATGCATATGTATGATATACTTAATATACATACATATGTATGCATACACATATATATATATACACATATACGTATATACATATATACATATCTGAGGGTGCTTAAAAAGGAAGAGAATTCTGAGAGATCCTAAAGTGTGAATGAAGTTTGAGGTCACTGTGTTTATTGAAACAAGTCTGTCAGAAAGCGCAGATAGTAATTGATTTCACAGGAGATAACTAAAGTGATAAAATTCACGAACAGTAAGTGGAATTCTGTTTGAGAGGAGCTGGGGAGGTGGAGGAGGTGGAAAAATTGTTGTCTAGTGGGTACAGAGCTTCAGTTTTGCAAAATGTGGAGTTCTGATGATTCCACAGCAGTGCAAATAGACTGAAGTCTGTGCTTAAAGATGGTTAAGGTAGTAAAGTCCATGTAATGCACATCTTGCTATAACGAGAAAAACTTTTAAATAGCAAATGAGTCAAGATAACTTTTTAATTTTCTCTCTTTTAATAAATGCTTTTTAAAATTCCTGTTTTTTTCCTTAACCTGTCAAAACTAGTATTGGATGATTTTTCTCCACACGTATGTATGTTTAGTGTCTCCAAGTGTCTCCACTTGGTTCATACAACACAAAATGCATAAAATAATCTGATATATTACAGGATGAACATATTTGAATTTTTATTTATTTTTGATAAGCAAATAAATTAATATCTCAAAACATACAGCATTATGGGGTAGCAGGGAAAGCCTCTGCCTGCAAAGCCAGCATCCCATACGGGCACTGGTTCCTTTCGCAGCTGCTCCACTTCCGAGCCAGCTCACTATTGACGGCCTGGGAAAGGCGGAGAAGATGGCCCAGTTGCTTGGGATCTTGCCACCCATATGGGAGTTCTGGATGACGATCCTGGCTTCTGGCTTCCACCTGGCGCAGCCCCTGCAGTTGAGGCCATTAGAGGAATGAACCAGGAGATGGAAGATCTCCATCTCTATCTCTATCTCTGTCTCTATCTCTATCTCTATCTCTGTCTCTATCTCTATCTCTATCTCTCTTTCTGTAACTCTGACTCTCAAGTAAATAATTAAATATTTAAAATTTATATATAGATTGATATAAGTATGCACTCATCAATAATTTATAAATACATGTGAGGTAACTGGAAATGATGAAACATTTTACTGATGGGACACTAGATAGAAAATAGCCCTATGATTTTGATTATTTATGCTATCTTTCTGCCTAATTTTAAAAAAATATGTGTCTCACTTCTTTGTTTTATTTTTTTTAGAAAGACTTATTTTTTATTTACTTGAAAGGCAGTTACAGAAAGCGGAGGAAAGCCAGAGAGAAACCTTCCGTTCACTACTAGTTCACTCCCCAGTTGTTGTTTTTTGTTTTTGTTTTTGTTTTTGTTTTTGTTTTTGTTTTGACAGGCAGAGTGGGCAGTGAGAGAGAGAGATAGAAAGGTCTTCCTTTACCGTTGGTTCACCTCCCAGTGGCCGCTGCATCCTGCGCACTGTGGCCAGCGGGCGCACCGCGCTGATCCGAAGCCAGGAGCCAGGTACTTCTCCTGGTCTCCCATGCAGGCGCAGGGCCCAAGGACTTGGGCCATCCTCCACTGCACTCCCTGGCCACAGCAGAGAGCTGGCCTGGAAGAGAAACAACTGGGACAGAATCCGGCGCCCCAACCGGGACTAGAACCCAGGGTGCCGGAGCCACAGGCGGAGGATTAGCCTAGTGAGCCACTGCGCCGGCCCCCAGTTGTTTTCAATAGCTAGGACTGGGCCAGGTGGAAGCCAGGAGCCAGGAGCTTACTCAATGTCTCCCATGTGGGTGCAGGGGCCCAAGCACTTGGAGCATCCTCTGCTACTTTTCCAGGAGCATTAGCAAGGAGCTGGATCAGAAGTGGAGCAGCCAGGTCTGCAACCAGTGCCCCTATGAGATGCCAGCATCCCAGGCAGAGGCTTAACCCGTGTGCCACAACACCAGCCCCTGTGCCTTCTTCTACAAGCCATAGAGCCTCCTCAGTGACAAGACCCCGGATTGAGATACCTGAATGTTTCTAAAGTACGTAACTGTGTCCATGTGGACTTACAATGTTGGCCTCTGAACTTAACGCCATGTACTGAGTTCCTCTAAAGAAATGAAATCTAATTATAATGAGCAAGTGGTAACATTTTACTTCAGCTATTAGGAAACATGGCTAACAAAAAATTGTAAGGAAAATGATCCATGCAGGGGTTTAGAAAGAGTGAGAAGCAAAGAGAGGGGAGGAAGCCAGGAAAGCAGCAGCAAAAAAAGAATGCACCATGAACGGTGCACATGACCCTTCTCAGACACCAGTGCACGCTGGCTCCCAAAATCCCATCGGTGCTTTCTGGCACCCGCATTTCACATTTAATGCTTTGCACCAAAGAACAGCGAGTCTCACGATTTTCAATTAGTAAGCACAGGGAGTACGAATGTTGGGTTACTTTTGTTTTCTGGCTGTCTTTGAAGTCAAGCACTGGTTACACAAAGCAACTAGCCTGGAGGATTCAGGGCAGGTAGCTCACCAAAGAGTTCGGATCCAGAACGCTTTTCTACTACTTGCAGCAAAGTTTTATCGACTGTTTCTGTACCGTATATTTTATGTCTCAGAGAACTTCAAAACATCACTCTGTAACAGAAAAAAAAAGATTCTGTTTGCCTCTGGGCCAACTGATTCAGGAAGCTACAAATCCTGCCAGAAAGTAAATGGCATGCCACGGTTTGAGCATTTCTCTGCCCTTTTCCTCAGTGTGAGTTTTCTGACTCCTTCCCTGGCTTATGCAGGTACTTACATACTGCAGTCATTTGAAGACATAAGGGGTCTAATTTCTGCTGTATTCCAGCTGTTCGCAAGTAATTTGCACTGGAAGCAGTCTTGAACTTTAAATGAAATAAAACCTCATATTTATTTAAAATTAAATGCCAGTAATCAAACAGGACTACTGTAATTAGTGTGGTAGTTTTAATGGAATGCTAATGTATTTAAGTTTGGGTTGTTGTCCATAATTTTTAAACGTTTCCATGCAAATACTCCTGAATTTATCTTAAGAATTATTCTGTAGGATCTGTAGGAAACTTGATTGTAAGTGATTCTGGGTTACAAGCTTCTTGCTTTAATTTTCACAGTTCAGATAATATAAATATTTTCCAAGTTTGGCTATGTATTTAGAGATCATTGAATCATTATGTGATTGATAAGATGCATCATCTAAACTTTATTGATACTGCTTGTATTTGCCCCTTGTCACAAATATAGAAGAATCTCTGCCTCATCATCTTGCTTAAAGCTGAGCTATTCAGGGGTGGCTGGTATTCGATTATCAGAAATAATCCTGAAAATTACCATTGTAAACTTCCAAAAAATCACATGATTCCTGTTCAGAAAAATCTAGAACTGTCTGCATAAATTATGACTTAACTTCCTCTACAATTGCACTCTCTCTTCTCCAAAATCCAATAGGCTGAACTTTCTTGAACTCCCCTTGAGTTGTGAGCAGTCTGGTTTTCCCTGGGTGGTGAGCACCGTCTCATTCCTGTTAGTTTCTTTGCCAGCACCTTGTTCAACCATAAATGTCTGCGCATTCGTGAACAGAACAGAAATGCCAATTCCCCTCAGATGTGTGCGTTATAACATTAGAAGCCGTAAGGCCTTGATACATTAAATCTTTGAGAAATGTTGCATGTCAGTTATCTCAAGAAAATTTAGTAGATTTCCAGCATGTTTTCATATCCTAGATAGCTAACTGAATAAAAATAAATGACGAAAAGGAATCCAAATACTTGCTTCAGCTTTCCCCAGTGGCCCATGGTAAATGAAAAGCACTGGGCCTGAAAAAGAATCTTGTATCTGTCTTTCTTCCTCCATCAGCTGACAGTGAAGTTTGCAGTACAAGAAGACACATCCGTCTTTCATTTTGATGTAATTGAACACTTGACTCGTGTTCTTCTCTCTCCTTTTAAAACTGTGATCTGTTCATGACCAGCAAGATTACTTTTGCTAAACCACAGGGCAGCCTTTATGTAACAGTAATGAAGGGAACTTTTTGACAAAATCAGGCAAAGACTTTCTTCCTGTGAGATTAACTAAATTGAATATATTGTATGATCTAATCAAATGTTACAGCCATTTTCCTAGATTGAAAGTAGCTAATGTACATTTATTGGGAAATTCAGTTTGGAGTCAGTTTTCTCTTTAAATCTTCTGTTGTCACATTTCATAAACATGTCATGTTAAAGTCTACAGAATTCTCTGAGGCAAATGAGGAGTTCTAAAATTGTCTTACAAATTATCATAGACCTAAGAAATCTCAAAAAATGATTAAAATATAAATAAAAAATAAAACTAGCACTCTGTCACATTAAGTTCTTCTAATTAACTTAGGTGTTACTATATTACAGTGTACCTCTTTTAATTGTTTGAAGAAAAGTGAGATATCAAAAAAAGGCTTTAAATTATTATACCAATTACCTTAAAAAATGTAATACCAATAATGTTCTCATTTGTGCTGACAATATTAGTTGTAAAAACCTCATTTTTAATGTAGATAGGATAGATTATGTATATTTCCCCAGCCTTGTTTTCTTTTTAATCTGTTCACTGTTAGTATGCTCAATCATATCTGTACTTAAAAGAATGATCTGTTATAATAATCCTTAATAATTCAAAATGTATATACTGATATTAGACCTTTAATACAATGATAGAATTTTCTTTATTTTCCTTCCTTACCATAATCCCTCCCAGACATCCCAGGTCAAAAATAGGAGGATCCTTCAAAATGTTCATGGGAAAAAAAATGGAATTAAAAGATAATCTTGGAGAAAAATTTTTTTTTGAAAAATGTGCTTCATTTTTTCATAAGGCTCATTTTCAATTAACTTTGTGAAGACCACTAAATGTATACACTTAAATTTTTACACAAAAATAAATTTATATTTCCATTTCCACAAACATTTGAAGTATCTCCATGTACAATTATCCAATAATAATTATTGTGTCTTAAAGCAGTTTTTTTGACCCCTTGTTTTTAAAATCACCTAGTTAATAAGTTGGTGGGAAAAATCCAGAGCAGAGCATTTTGGAGTGTGAGTGTTCAACCATTGCTTGGTAACTATAAATGAAAATTTCAGCCACTTGAAAACTGGCTGTCAGATCCATTTTCCATCCTCTGGTAAAGTCAGATAATTTGTTTGTTCTCCTAAAATCATTGCTTATAAAATAGAAAACATCTAAAAATTCCTTCCAGGGCTTAAGCAGTACTCAGAAAGTATTTTTTCCAGAAATGAGAAAATACATGAGATTATAAATTTTGTCATGGTGAAAACTGTTTAAAATAAAGTCACAGCTGTATTTTTTTTTTTTTACTGTATAATTCAGAAGCTACTAAGGGACATTTGCTTTTCCTGCTGAAATTTCACATGTCCAGTATCACATTCTCACATTAATAAGCCTTTTTCAAAATGAATGATTATTTTGGAGCAGGGGTGGGTCATTGCAATTGTCTTGTGACGTCAAAGTGTGAAGGTACAGACAGAAGAGAGAGTGACTAGTGAGGCAAAGCTTAATGCGGAGAAGTACTCCTGATGGGCGGGGCAGTATCTCAGGAGAGACCCAAGAGCCCAGTCTGCATTCGGATGGGAGATTTTATGGATGCGGTTGCTGGAGAGCCCTGTCTCTTCTCCCTCCTCCCTGTCTGGGATGTCTTGTTAGGAGGAAGGGTTCCTGGGTATGGAGTTTGTAAAATTCCACACAAAAATTCCTAATGGACCTCGTAGCTCCCTTGATGCAGGGAGGGAAGATTCCCCAGAAAGTGTCGGGACCCAGTTAACCAGGTTCCTGAAGAAGGACAAGAATTTTGATGTGTAAATGCTGGTCTGCTCCCAAGGCCTGCTTCTACATTTCTTCCCTAATATAGCACACAGTAATGTTTACAAAAAGAAAATTCCCATTTTCTTTGGCCCCTCTTAGACACATAGGCTAAGATCTACCAGATATCTTAACAATATTAGTACACTGCCTTTTTTTGTTCAAATCACTCAGATTTAAATTAGTAATTACTGTGCCACTTCAGCATTATTCAGCACTTTTCAATTTAAAATATAATTTCCATGCAGTTAATTTATACTTGTCTGTGATAATTGTTTAATGGAGCTATAATATTACTGAATAAGGTAGATTAGCAAAGGATTTTTTTATTAAACATGACTCTTTTAGATTATAGCAGATTCAATAACAGTGATTTTATAAATTTTTATACTAGGTTACTTAGTGATTATTGGTACAATTCCTTTCCTTAAAATTGTGAGTTTCATGGTAGCTTCTTCAAGCCTACTCAAAAAAGATTTGCTGGCAAATCTTCTCCCCTATTTCCACACCAATTTCTAAAGAGCCCATCTAATTAGGTCAGGTTCAACTACAGTAATGGCACTTTTGATTGAGTCAGACTCAACTGGATGAAGAGCTTAAGGACATCTGAAAGACCTCTGGACCTTTGCCTTATAACCCAACTTAATCATGGGAGAGATACCTATTATAATCACTGGCCTTGCCCTTACTCAGTGGTGGATAGCATGAGTGATGTAGCTCAGGGGGTTGGAGGGTGAGGATTGTCTTTGAATTTTGCCTACCACAGCAACATGGCAGAATTTGCTTCATTATTGCAATGAGGGGACATTTATAGAAAAGTTCACTATCTCCCATACTAAGAAATTACACAAATGAAGGAAGGGCATGGTACAAGGCCTATGCATAAGTGGCAGACGAAAGTAAGAGCTAGATATCACTGGAAAACTGAACGAATTTCCTTCTAGAAGTGGAGTGATTATTCTTTATACTGTCAAATTGTTTTTTTCTTTTTCTTGGATCTGCATCTATCACCATTCTTTATTCTGTGGCATCCCACTAATGTGGCTAATACGTGACACACCATATCCTACTATTCCAGACATGATTTAAGAAAATAGCAGTTGGCCAGCACCATGGCTCAATAGGCTAATCCTCCGCCTGGAGCACCAGCACACCGGGTTCTAGTCCTGGTCAGGGTGCCGGATTCTGTCCCAGTTGCCCCTCTTCCAGGCCAGCTCTCTGCTGTTGCCCAGCAGTGCAGTGGAGCATGGCCCAAGTCCTTGGGCCCTGCACCCGCATGGGAGACCAGGAGAAGCACCTGGCTCCTGCCTTTGGATCAGCGTGGTGTGCCCGCCGGCCGCAGTGCGCAGGATGCAGCGGCCATTGGAGGGTGAACCAACGGTAAAGGAAGACCTTTCTCTCTCTCTCTCTCTGTCTCTCTCTCTCTCACTGTCCACTCTGCCTGTCAAAGAAAGAAAGAAAGAAAGAAAGAAAGAAAGAAAGAAAGAAAGAAAGAAAGAAAGAAAATAGCAGTTGATAACTTAGACATCCAGAGCTATGTGTTCAAAATCCTTATTGCATTTGGATTTCTCACATGGTCACCTTGGTGTGTAATAATCAAAGAGGCAAACTCCAAACACATAGTTTTGGCAACACCAACTTTCTTCTTTCCTCTCAGAGAATCACTTTTAAGTTAGTAGAAGGCACCTGCTTCTGAGGAGATGGGTTTGAAATTCTTTTCCCCATTTCTCCTCCTAAGTGTAATTAGAAACCTGGAAACTGTATCCAAGGCAAACGGAAGAGGATTCAGAGATGCAGGTCCCTAAAAGCCTTGTTAGGGACCTAAGGAACCGAGTGGTAGGGGAGCCGCCTGGATTTTCATTTTGCATCATATAATACGCTTGGAGCTGAAGAAACTTAAAAAACCATGAAATGTCAATCAGTACATACAAAAGGAAAAAATAATAATGAAAAAGCCTTTCTGTCTCTATTTAAAGAATGAGAATAGGGGACACAGAGAGACAGAGAAAACCTTTGCACAATACTTATTCTCCTACAGACTTGAAAAAGAATAAGAAAAGAAAATGCAGCCAATTCCACCCAAACTAGAAAGGCTGATGGGAGTCGAGTCTTTTGACGTCTCCAAGTGATAATGATACTGCTCAGTCAACCTACAGGGTAGTGTCAGGAAATGAAGCCTAGATAGGAATTCCCCTGGGAGAAAATGAGGGTCCCTTCACTGAGTTATTGGTGCAGACCATGCAGAGAGCTTGAATTTCACCCCCAGCTGGAAATGAGGCACTGCTCTCTCCACCTGCCACAGATACAGAAGAAGTCTAATAGAAAGTCAAGTCTTTGCCGCCCAGTGGTGATGAGTGCCCTCTGTCTGTTGTCAATGGACACTTGAGCAACAGTAACAAGGCAACCACAGCTGATGATCTAATGGGGACCAGGAACCCCCACCTCCACACATCAGTAACCAGCAAGTGCCGCCTGCGGCTCAACAGTGAAGCTGGCTCTGACACCACCTGTAGTAATGCAACAGGAACCCCCCTCCGTTTCCCGGCCAGAACAGCGTCATGACGTCTTAGGAAGATGTCAGGATTCCATAAAAGAGTGTCCCACCTGTCTAGGTTTCAGTCAGAAATTGATCATCATGACAACAACCAGGAAGATACAAAATTGAATGAAGAAACAATAGAGATGCCAACATTGAGAAGACACATGTATTATAATCATGTGAAGCATTCACGCTAAGACTATTTCAATGATCAGTTATGAACACTCTAGAAAAAAAATAATTTTTATGATCTCAGCCAATACCAAGTCTCAGCAAAGGAATATAAAAACAGGGGCTGGCGCTGTGGCTCACTTGGTTAATCCTCCGCCTGTGGTGCTGGCATCCCATATGGACACTGGGTTCTAGTCCCAGTTGCTCCTCTTCCAGTCCAGCTCTCTGCTGTGGCCCAGGAGGGCAGTGGGGGATGGCCTAGGTGCTTGGGCCTCTGTACCCGCATGGGAGACCAGGAAGAAGCACCTGGCTCCTGGCTTCGGATCGGCACAGCACTGGCCATGGTGGCCATTTAGGGAGTGAACCAATGGAAGAAAGACCTTTCTGTGTCTTTCAATGTCTATAACTCTGCCTGTCAAATAAATAAATAAATACCAAATGGAAATTCTAGAGCTTAAAGAAAGGTATTAAGGAAAATAAAAGAAACTCTGTGCATTGACACAATAACAGTGTAGGTGCAAAGGAAGCAGTGAGTGAATGTGATGAAAGAGTAATAAGGATCGCATCATTACAGCAAGCTTGGGAAATCCATGAGACCCCGGATGAGGGAAAACCAAAACCCACTTCCCATAGAGCCTTTAACCACTCAGGAACAGGCCACACAAAAAAAGCTTCAATGAAGTAAATCTACAGTGAAACAATTATTTCAGATCACAAAAGGGAAAGGTTGTGTCAGCACATTTAAATGCAAAACAATTGTCTTCCCAAGATCTACAAAAACAATACAAGAGCATGGAGCTGACCTAGCAGTTAAGGTGCCTGCATCCCACCTTAAAGTGCCTGCATTTGACTCCTTGCTCTGTCTCGTTACTCCATCTTCCTGCTGATGTGCACATCTTGGGAAGCAGTGGTGATATTCCCTGTCCTTGAGTTTTTGCCACCCATGTAGAAGTGGACTGAGTTCCTAGCTCTAAGTTTAGGCCTGGACTATTGCTATTTTAGTCATTTGAACCAGTGGATGAAAGTGTGTCCCCACCCCCCAATAAATAAAAAAAAATTTTAAGAAAAGTATACCATACTTAACTTTCAAAAATGCCATTTAGATTTTTCTTTATAAATGATTTTTACTGGGGCTGGAGCTGTGGCATAGTAGGCTAAGACTCCTCCTAGGGCACTGGTTAGTCAACTCCCGGCTACTCCTCTTCCGATCCAGATCTCTGCTTATGGCCTGGGAAGGCAGTGGAATGTGGCCTAAATGCTTGGGCCTCTGCACCCTCGTGGGAGACCCAAAGGAAACTTCTGGCTTCTGGTTTCAAATTGGCCCAGCTCTGGCCGTTGTAGCCATTTGGGGAGTGAACTACTGGATAGAAGACCTTTCTCTCTGTCTTCTTCCTTTCTCTGCCTGTAGCTCTACCTCTCAAATAAATAAATCATAAAAATAATATTTTTTATTTATTCAAAAGGCTGAAAAACAGAAAGATAGAGAGAGCTGACCTCTGCTGATTCTATTCCCCAAATGCCCGAGCAGCTAAGGCTGGACTGAGGCTGAAGCTACCAACTGAAAGCTCAGTCTAGGTCTCCCACACGCATGGCAGAAAGCCATGTGCTTAAACCATGGCTGCTGCACCTCAGGAATTGCATTAAAGAGCAGCTAGAGTGTTGGGGCCAGCGTGGTGCTGTAGCAGGTTAAGCTGCCACCTCCAACAACAACATCCCATATCAGACCACCAATTGGAGTACAGGCTGCTCCACTTCCAATCCAACTACTGGCTAATAATATGCCTGAGAAAGCAATGGGAGCTGGCCTAAATGTGGGCCCCTGCTGCCTACAAGGGAGACTCAGGTAAAGCCCCTGGTGTCTGGCTTCAGGCTGGCCCAGCCCTGGCCATTGCAACCTTTCGGGGACTGAACATGCAAATGGCAGGTCTTTCTCTTTACTTCCTGCTCTGTCCATAACTCTGTCCTTGAAACAAATAGATCAGCAGTCTTTAGGGAAAAAAAAAAAAAAAAAAAAAGCTGGAGTCAGGAGCCAGACCCAGGTATCAAACCCAGGCACTCCAACATAGAATATACATGTCTTAACCACTAGACAAAATGCCTGCCCCAGAGGCTTTAATATGACTCTACTGAAGTAATTTCTTCTGTGAAATTAGAGAAAAAATGAAATATTAAGCAAAATATCCATGTTATTTTTTAGATTTTTCTATGAAAGTTGAAGAAATTATGACAAAATGCTATGAAAGTTGAGTTTTTAGTTTTTGAATGCTTGTCACATTATTCTTGAGTTTCTTCATGCCTTAAACTTTGAGAAAATATTTTAGAAAATGATTGGCAGGGGGTCCTGGATTTAGTTAAACCTGTCACTGTGGACTACCGTGGATCTTCACCTTAGCCATTACTCCTTATTGGATGCCAACAACGTGGGTGCAGAGGACCAACTTAAGATGCTGTAATAAGGCTGATAGAGCAGACACATAGACTTTTTGGAAGGCACCTCAAATATTTCAATAATGAAACAGCATTCTTTGCAGATACATTTATACTGTATCAAGAAATTCCTCTGGTGATAAATAAAAAGAGTCCACAAAGGATAAACAATGCTTAAAATCCACAGAAGTAAAACCCCCTAAAGCTGAAATATAAAACAATTCTGAAGACAACTAACAAATTATTTAAAAATAATTTGACAGAAAGGGAACAGTGAAAGTTCTGTACTGATAAATGAACAGTGAACGCCTAGATCACATTGGATATTCCCATTTGGTTCTCCCTCCATAGTTTTAGATGCAACATAAAAATGACTGCAAATGTTTAAAAAAATAAATGTTGTGTTTGCTCAGATAGCTTCTATTTAAATACCATTCTTGAAATTTTCCAGTCGTTGGCGGCAAGGCAATCAAATTAACTGAATCCCAAAGAGAGACAAGTCCGTCCAGTGACGACAGGCCACAGGACCTGTTTCAGATTTGGTGGAGTGTTGGAGAAGCAGGTGGCTGCAATCAGAGTCAGGAGACTTCATGAGTTAGCACAGTGGAAGCAAATGAAAATGGGTCACTTTGAGACACTTGGGAGCCCCCAGGCATAAAAGGAGTTTGCGTTCACTGCTAAGTTCTTTTCCATGGGCTTTCATTGGTGCTCAGGACAAAGATGGGACCAAGGAACCACTGAGTGGTGCCGTGTGCATAATGTGTGGTCAACCAGGGGTGGGTCAATGGACTCTCTGGCTGTCAATGGACAGGGAAGCTCTCTTGCTTCTGGGAAAGGAGTAGACACAGAACTTCATTGTGTGCCAACCAGCTTGCCCCTAGCCTGTTGACTTGTAGAGCTGAGACAAAAGCAAAGTCTCTCTGCATAATGAGAGGGCTATTTCTGAACATAGGAACAAGCAAAATAAGCTACCTGTCACAGAGGGCAGGTACCCATCGTGTGCCCATGTCAGATGGAGCTTGGCTAGCACTGGGAGAAGAAACAAGAACATTGAAAAGGTTGCACCATGAGTTCCATGTGCTCTAGACACACCAAAGAGTAAAAAGCCAATCCTGGAGCTAAAATGACACCATAAGTAAGTCAGTTGTTTCCAAAAGCAAGAAAAAAGGAATGGGGAATAGGTGGAGCAAATAAAATACACATAGCAATCTGATGGGTTTATCCTACCTACCAGTAATTACAAATAATGTAGATATAATTCTGAATGTGTGTATATCTAACAACAGAAGTTTGATAAAAAAAAAATAGTCTAAAAATTGATGGAACTGAATAGAGAATGACAGATCTGCTATTATAGTCAGAGGTTTTAACATTTGTCTCTCAGTAATCAATAGAGCAAGTAGTCAGAAAGTCAGTGTTTATGGAAGATCTGAATAACACTGTCAACCAGCTCCCTGTAAATGGCATTTACTGAATGTACCACCTCAGAACAGCACAGAACACATTCTTTTCAAGTGTATATAGAACATTCACCCAATAATCCATACACTGGGCCATTAAACAAACATCAACAGAACTGAAATGATATCATGCCTATTATCAGATCAGAGTAAAATTAAATTAATCCATAGCAGAATGATATAAAAGTTCAGATTTATATTTTACCCTTCTAGCTGAAGAGTTTAGAGAAAGAAGAGAGAATTAAATATAAAGCAGTAAAAAGGAGCGCATGTTAAAAATAAGAGCAGAAATATGTTATATTGAAGAGAAAATAGTGAACATTAATAAAAGCAAATGATGTTCTCATGAAAAGGCCAATGGCGTGGACAGAGATCCACCCAGATGGGCCAAGAAAATAGTACAGAGCACACACCACTGAAATCACCGTAGATAGCATCTGTAAGGACAAAGTGCGTCTATCATGGACAAGTCATGGTGATTAATTTGATAACTTTAATGAAATGGACAAATAATTTCAGAAACAGACTACCAAAGCTTACTCGAGAAGAAATGTACACTCCCTTTTGTCCCTGCACATGTTTAAGAGAATCTAATTTATAATTAAACGTTTTCCCACAAAGAAAACTCCAGACCTAGATGACCTCACCGGCAAATCCTTATAAGCATTTAAGGAAGCACTGATAAGGATCCTGCTGTGCCACAAAGTCATTCCCTGAGGAGGTGAGGAGGTTTTAAAATTTGAATGAAAGAGAAGACATTTTGAAAGTTCTCACAAATGCATATTTCCAAGGGACAAAGGGGGTATCTGCTGAAAAGCCCTGTTTGTTAAACCATCACTTTGAAGCTGTCACACAGGCTTCCGGTCACACCAGGAGCTTTACAGGAGAATTTTCACCATCAGTCAGAACTTGCCAAGAAGATATTTCTGCATCAAGAGTGTTCCTCACTTAGGGGATCTTTCCAGAGGGTGCATGTGGTTTCAAAATTGTTTTATTATTTTTAGCTAATACTCATACTATTGACTCAATGCAAAAGACTGGTAAATTAAAAAAAAGCCAAAGTTAGACAGAAGGGAGGGGGGTTATAATATACACTTAAAATAGTCTATTTTCCCTAAATATTTTTGTATAAAAATTTTAGTCTTATTTACAGAAAGAAATGTGTTGTTGTTGGTAAATAAATACATTTTTTGCCATCTGGCTAGTTAAGGATGCTATTATGCTTTACAAAGGTGGTTTTTAGAATTATCTGTTAACCTCAATAGTATAAACCCCAAATAAACGATTTTGAGTATGCTAAGCTTTGTGCATTGATGTATAATATATACCATCTGATCTGCATCAGCAGCCTATCCTCCACGACATGTTTGTTTGTAGATGTGTGTGTGTGTGTGTGTGTGTGTGTGTGTGTGTGACATCATCCCATTAAGGTTCTCAGGAAGCTGATTGCATTACGTAACTAGATAGAGCCGATTATCAGATATTTAAATCATTTAAATTGGCTTACTAAAATAAACACTTTCACAAGATTTTCAATATTGCAAATCCAATTATTATTTAATGGAGAAGCAAACTAGGAATATCATCAATCTTCTTAAGAGAAATATTTCATCTCAAAATGGTTCTCCCCATTAAAAGCAAAAGATACTGCTCTTGGGGGATTCCACCCATTTAGAAAGAGCTGAGTAAACTGAGGATCAATAGTCAGTAGAAATATTTGCTTCATTCAAAGGCGTCATTTGTACTTTCAGCATTAAGAAGAGTCATTCTGTAGGCATATTATTCTTTCAATGCATTAAAATGAAAAAAAAATCTACCAATACAAGAGCTTGTTCTGCATTTCTGTGATGCAAAATTATCACTTTCCCACCACCACAATGTCAAGGAGAAGGCTTTTTATCCTGGAAATATGATTAAGCCCTGTGATAAAAATAATCTGTGTGCCTTGGGAGATAAGTAATATGATACTACTACAGAAACCCTGGTGTAAAGCAATAACTGGGAAAATTGTTGTCCACATAATGTGATCAGCTACACAGTATTATCTAATTTCTATGTGTTGTAGATAGTAAATATTTTTCTTCTAGAAATACTCGAACAAAATTGTACAAAACCAAGCTAAATTATGTTTTAAAAAACATGTTATTTTCTCAATGAATACAAAGGAAGATTTGAAAATCTTGGTATATAAAAATTCATTATTTACATATGAAATTATCATTCTAGAAAAATGATATGACATGAAATTTATAAACTGTATTGTAACTCATAAGTTATTGTTATATTTACTTATGTTCTACAATATTTAGAAGGTATGAAAGGAAAAAAGTATTGGAAATATAACCAATAATTTTTGAAAAACTGAAGATATACCAAAACTAATAAAGCACATAATTATAAAAAGAAAATAAAAATAATGTTATTAAGTATTATGCTGCTTATGCATTATTCTAAGATGTAATTTTCTTTTGAATTACAGAAATTCAGATTTTTTTTTAAAGATTAATTAATTTATTTGAAAGAGTTACACAGAGAGGAGAGGCAGAGAGAAAGAGGTCTCCCATCCAATTGTTCACTCTCCAATTGGCTGCCACGGCCAGGGCTGTGCTGCTCCAAAGCCAGGAGCCAGGAGCTTCTTCTTGGTCGTGCATGTGAGTGCAGGGACCCCAAGCACTTGGGCCATCCTCCACTGCTTTCCCAGGCCATAGTAAAGAGCTGGATTGGAAATGGAGCAGCCGGGTCTCAAACCCGCGCCCTTATGGGATGCTGGCGCTTCAGGCTAGGGCTTTAACCTGCTGCACCACAGCGCCAGCCCCAACAACAATTCAAATTAATTTTTTTGGAAGATTCAAATTTTAAACTTATGGACTACTAAAATATTTTTCACCAAATGCTAAGATGTGTAATATCTGGGAAGTTTGTGAGTATATACTGTGGTTTTAGAACTATTTACATTCTGTTGCAGAGTTTCTTTTCTACGGGTAGTAAAGTAGCTATAAGCACCATTATTCTCACCCTCGGATTCAAAGCAAGAGCCGGGCACACAATTCTTTGTGTGGGAAGGTCGTTGATTTCAACACACTCTACAGATGCAGAGTCAAGCTGGCAGGATGTATAGTCCTAACAGGTTTTTGTTTTTTTCTGCTTTAAAAGGGCTCCCTCTTTGCTGTTTTCCCAGTTATTTTCCTTGAATACTAACCTGAGCCTCTATCTCCCTCTGGGAAAACCAAATGGTAACTGATGGAAGTCCTATTTTATATAAAGTAGTTGGAATATATCACTTCTGGTCATAAACTCACTATAACTTGCTACTGGAGAACCCAAGGATGCAGAATGATGAAGGTACTTATTAAATGTTGTTAAATCTTATTTAATTCAGTGAAAAGTGATCCCGACTGCCACTCTCTGGGAGCTTGTCCCATGCCTGGTCTTGTTGTCAGCCACTGTACACAACTTTTCAATAAGAAGAGAACAAATCTCTAATTGCCTCTTAGTATCTCCTTTTCAAAACACAGGAAGTCATCTTAGAAAGCAACTATTTATATAGTAATTAAATAACTTGTCAAAGATTAAGGGGAACTTTCACTTTTAATTAGTCCTAATAATTTGACACTATTAGTTCCTTATCAACAGATAAGTTAACTTTAATTTTCAGGCTGTATGCTCCAGAAAATCTCTGATGTTGGCAAAATTAAAACTAAGTAAAAGCACCATCAAAAAGATAAAATGTGGATTGATTTAGTGACCACTGACAGTTTTAAGTTTGCATTTTCTATTAAGCTTCATGCAACTAGATGAACACAAACAAAACAAAATAAAATATAGTTTTATTTTCATAAAAGATGCGGCAAAGTTGTTAAGAAGGTCTCCTTTGCAGTTGGAAGATGCTTTGGCTCCCAAACTCATTTAGGACTTTAAAATTTAAGTTTAATGGTACTAAGTGGATGGAAACATAAACCAGTTACTGTATTTAGAGGATGCAGCCTAATGAGTGTTCCTTTATTCATTGGAGGCATGCCTCTGATGGTGGTTCCTGTGAGAGGATTGGTTATAGAAACCTGAGTTGGCTCAGCCTCTAGCTCTGTTTCCTGGATCAGCTTGAATACTTCCTCTGTAGTTGTGCCAGGCTTCACCAATGCTGACCTTATCAGAGGCCAGATTGATAAGACAGCCCAGTCTTGAACTTGAACATCCAAAACTGTGAGCTAACTAAAACATCTCTCTCCATTCCTGTTTTTTTCTTGAAGATGTATTTTTCCCAGAAACCTTTTATTTAAGGCGTACAAACTTCATGCATTTCATAAATACTTTAGGAATATAGTGATTCTTTCCACAGTGAGCACCCTCCCAACCCACACTTCCACCTTACTTCCTCCTTCCTCTCCTATTCCCATTCTTATTTTTTACTAAGAACTATTTTCAATTAACTGTATACACATATAACTAACTCTATAGTAAGTAAGGAGTTCAACAAATTGCATGAAAAAAAAAAAAACTGTTCCTCAACAGTTGAGACAAGGGCTCTTCAGTCATTGCATCTCCAAGTGTCAATTTCACTTCTACAGATTTCCTTTTAGATGCTCCATTGATTATCACAGATCAGTGAGAACATGTGGTATTTGTCCTTTTGGGACTGGCTTGTTTTAGTAAGTATGATGTTTCCGAGTTTCATACATTTTGTTGCAAACGACAAGATTTCATTTTTTTTTTTACCACTGAGTAGTATTCTGTGATGTCTATATCCCATAATTTCCTTATCCAGTCATCAGTTGATGGGCATTTGGGTTGATTCCATATCTTAGCTATTGCAAATTGAGTTACAATAAATATGGGGGTACAGATAACTCTTTCATATGCTGATTTCATTTCCCTTGGGTAAATTCCCAGGAGTGGGATGGCTGGGTCATATGGAAGGTCTATATTCAGATTTCTGAGGTTTCTCCAAACTGTCTTCCACAATGGCTGTACCAATTTATTTTCCCACCAGCAGTGGATTTTCCCCACATTCTCACCAGCATTTGTTGTTTGCTGACTTCTGTATGAAAGTCATTCTAACTGGACTGAAGTGAAACCTCATTATGGTTTTGATTTGCATTTCCTTGATGGCTAGTCATCCTGAGCATTTTCCCGTGAGTCTGTTTGGCCATTGGATTTCCTCTTTTGAAAAATGCCCATTTAAGTCTTTTGCCCATTTTTTTTTTTTTTTTTTTTTTTGGACAGGCAGAGTAGACAGTGAGAGAGAGAGACAGAGAGAAAGGTCTTCCATTTGCCGTTGGTTCACCCTCCACTGGCCGCCGAGGCCGGCCCACTGCGGCCAGCACACCGCGCTGATCTGAAGGCAGGAGCCAGGTGCTTCTCCTGGTCTCCCATGAGGTGCAGGGCCCAAGGACTTGGGCCATCCTCCACTGCCTTCCCAGACCACAGCAGAGAGCTGGCCTGGAAGAGGGGCAACTGGGACAGAATCTGGCGCCCCAACCGGGACTAGAACCCGGTGTGCCGGCACCGCAGGCAGAGGATTAGCCTATTGAGCCGTGGCGCCATTTTGCCCATTTTTTAACTGTGTTGTTTTGTTATTGATTTCTGATTTTTTAAATATATCTGGTTATTAATCCTTTATCAGATTTACAGTTTGCAAATAATTTCTCCCATTCTATCAGTTGCCTCTTCACTTTGCTGAGTGTTTCTTTTGCAGTATAGAAGCTTCTCAATTTAATGTAATCCTGTTTGTTACTTTTGGCTTTGATCGCTGGTGGCCCTAGGGTCTTTTACAAGAACTCATTGCCTATGCCAACATCTTGCAGGGTTTCCCCAATGTTCTCTAATAATTTGATGGCATCAGGTCATAGATTTATGTCTTAGATCCATTTTGAGTAGCTTTTTGTATAACATGTAAGATAGGGGTCTTGTTCAATACTTTTGCGTGTGGAAATCCAGTTTCTCCAGCGTTATTTGTTTAAGAGACTAACCTTGCTCCAGGGATTGATTTTAGCACCTTTGTCAAAGATAAGTTAGTTGTAGACGTGTGTGTTGATTCTGGTGTTTCTATTCTGTTCCATTGGTCTTCACATCTGTTTTTGTACCAGCAGCAGGCTGTGTTGATTATAACTACCTTGTAGTATGTCTTGAAATCTGGTGTTGTGACGTCTCCAGCTTGATTTTTGTTGTATAAGATTGCCCTAGCTATTTGGGATCTCCTGTGTTTCTGTATGAATTTCAGCATAATTTATTCTATTGCAATGAATCTGTAAATTGCTTTCAGTAGTACACTTTTGATGTCATTGATTCTTTCAATCCATGGACTTGGAAGATTCCATTTATGTGTCTTCTTCTATTTCTGTCTTTAATATATTGTAATTCTCATTGTAAAGATGTTTGACATCCTTGGATAATTTTATCCCTAGGTATTTGATTTTTTTGTAGCTATTATAAATGAGATTGATCTTAAAGGTTCTTTCTCAGCCATGGCATTGTCTGTGTATACAAAGCCTATTTAGTTTTATGTGTGGATTTCATATCCTGCCACTTTATCAAACTCTTTGAGGAGTTTCAATAGTCTCTTAGTAGAGTCTTTTGGATCCCCTATATATAGAAGCTTGTCATCTGCAAATAGGGAGAGTTTGACTTCCTCCTTCCCAATTTGTATCCCTTTGATCTCCTTTTCTTGCTTAATGGCTCTAAAACTTTCAGGATTATTTTGAATAGCAGTGGTGAGAGTGGGAATCCTTGTCTGGTTCCAGATTTCTAGCAGAGTTCTTCCAACTTTTCACCATTCAGTAGACTGCCGCCCATGGGTTTGTCATAAATTGCCCGTATTGTTTTTAGGAATGTTCCTTCTATACCCAATTTGCTTAAAGTTTTTTTCTTTATCATGAAATGGTGTTGTATTTTATTAAATACTTTCTCTGCATCTGTTGAGATAATCATATGGTTTTAGTTTTTCAGTTTGTTAATGTGTGTTATCACATTGATTGATTTGCGAATGCTGAACCATCCCTGCGTACCTGGGAAAAATTCCACTTGGTTCAGGTGAATACTTCTGATGTGTTGTTGGATTTGATTGCCTAGTATTTTGCTGTGGATTTTGCATGTTATGGTCATCAGGGAAATTGGTCTGTAGTTTTCTGTCTCTGTTGTATCTTTTTCAGGTTTAGGAATTAAGGTGATGATGGCTTCAAAGAATTAGTTTTGGGGGATTCCCTCTCTTTCAGTTGTTTTGAATAGCTTGAGAGAAATTGGAATTAGTTCTTTAAATGTCTGGTAGAATTCAGCAGTGAAGCCATCCAGTCATAGGCTTTTTCCTACTTGGAGAGTTTTTATTACTGATTCAATTTCTGTCTTGGTGATTTGCCTGTTTGTGTTTTCTGTGTCTTCATGGTTCATTTTAGGTAGGTTGTATGTGTACAGGAATCTATCCATTTCTTCTAGGTTTCCCAGTTTGTTGACATGCAGCTCTATGTGGTAATTTCTGTTGATTCTTTTTATTTCTTTGGTGTCTGTTGTTACATTTTCTTTTTCATCTTATTGATATGGGTCTTCTCCCTCTTTTTAATGGTTAATTGTGCCAGTGTCAATTTTGATTCTTTTTTCAAAATATCAGTCTTTCAGTTTACTGATCTTTTGTATTCTTTTTTTTTTTCATTCTGAGCAGCTTACCCATGCCCTTTTATTATTTTCTATTTTATTTATTTTAGAAAACTTTTATTTAATAAATTTTGAACACACAACTTTTGGATTATAGCGTTTTTTCCCCCCATAACCACCCTCCCACCCACAAACCATCCCATTTCCTACTCTCTCTGTATTCTTTTTTGTTTCAATTTTGTTTGTTTCCTCTCTAATTTTAATTGTTTCTTTTCTCCTACTAGCTTTGGGTCTGGCCTGCTGTTGTTTTTCTAGGCCCTTCAGGTGCATTTATAGCTCATTTATTTGGTGGCTCTCCAATTTCTTGATGTAGGCATTTTTGCAATAAACTTTCCTCTTAAGACTGTTTTTGCTGTATCCCATAAGTAAGCTAACAAATTCTTTCAATTTCTGTTTGTTATAGGTCTTTTCTTTACCTTCATTAATAAATGAGCACTTTGCAGAGTACAGTATTCTGGGTTGACATTTTTTTTCTTTTAAGACTTTGACTGTATCTCACCATTCTCTCCTAGCCTGTAGGTTTCTTATGAGAAGTCAGCTGTGAGTCTATTTGGAGATCCTCTGAAAATATTCTGGCGTTTCCCTCATGCACATTTTATAATCTTTTCTTTATGCTTTACTGTGGAGAGTTTGACTACAGTGTGTTGTGATGAAGATCTTTTCTGGTCATGTCTATTAGGAGTTCTGTGTGCTTACTGTATTCGGACGTTCCTTTCTTTCTCCAAATTGGAAAGTTTTCTGTAATTATTTCACTAGAAAGGCTTTCTAACACATTCTCTCTTTCCACACCTTCAGAAACTCCTAAGACCCGTATGTTGGGTGGTTTGATAGTATCCCGTAAATCTTCAACACTGTTTTTTTTTAATTTTCTAATGTCTTTTTTTTTTGGTCTGACTGTAAAATTTCCAGTGATTGGCTTCTAAATTGGACATTCTTCTAACTCACTGAGTCTGTTCTTAAGGCTTTTCACCATATTTTTTATTTGTTCTATTGAATTCTTCATTTCAGATATTTTATTTTGATTTCTCTTAAAATCTCAATTTTTTGGGAAAAATTTTCATTCATGTAATGTATGGATTTCTTCAGTTCATGAATTTTCTTCTGATTACTTCTAAGTCATCCTACTATCAGTTTTTTTGAACCGCATTTCTGGCATTTTGTCAATCTCTTAATCTTTACATTTCTAGTATTGAAGTGTCGTGTTCTTTTGGAAGCCTTGTTTCTTGAATTGCTGCGTTTATTATTAGGTAATTGTTGAGATACTTGTTATTTTTTCCCCCTTGCAATAGCTTTTATCTTTGAACCATGTCTCTGGGTCTTAGTGGAGTGACCTCTTCAGTGATTACCCAGAGGCGGTACAGGGTGTGGTCAGGGAACTCTATTCAGTGCTCCAGTGTGAGGGGAGTGTCCAAAGTGACACCCAAATTAGGCATGGTAAATCTCTCTTTTGTCTTTAATCAGAGGAGAGGTTTCTTCAGATCTGTTGGTATAGTCTCACACTCAACTCTCAAAGGAGACCAGTCCCTGGGCACTACCCCAGTGGGGACAGCTTTCCTCTGCACTGCCACAAGAACCACACTGAGGATCTGTGCAGTCCTTGGTGTGAACAGAGATCCTGCAGCAGTTACACTCACCAGGGAGTCAGGGAGCCCCAAGCATGTGGAGCTGTCCACAGTGACTGCCCAAAGTCCCAGCCACACCCTGTGTCCTCCCACACAGCCAGTGTTTTCACAGTCCCAGCACACAAGGCTCCCATAGGCACGAGAAACCAGCCCCCTTTAAATTCTCCCAGCCAGTCTCAAGGGTCTCCCCCTGGCTAGTTGCTGGGCATGCAGACATGAACTGGCACAGCTGATACATATATCCAGAATAGCGCCTGCCCTCTCTTGGTTAGTTACAGGACGCTGGTGCCAGGTACTCAGGGAAGAGAAATGTGCCCCCTTTTTTCTCTCCAGGTGGCAGGTATACTGGTCCACATAGGGCTCCAAGCAGGGTGCACGCCAGGCTCTTCCCACAGCTTCATGACCAGTGGCTCAGGTTACTGCAGTCTGATCTCACCTCACTCCAGAGCTAGTGCTGAGGTTCCTGAGCTGTGCATATCCACATCCTTCACATAGGTCCAAAGTGCCCCCCGCTGTGTGCCAATTGGCATTGTTTTCTCTGTCATTTTCTCCCAAACCCTTCCCTGAGATTGCACTCTCTCCACTATCCTCCCTTAGACTAGAGCAGTAAGTTCTCTCCCTAGCTGCCTTCTTAAAAAAAATTCCAAGATGTATTTTTTTATTTGTTGGAAAGTCCAAAGCCAAGAGCCAGGAGTTTCCTCCAGATCTCCATGGTGGGTCCAAGAGCCCAGGCAATTGGGCTATCTTCCATTGCTTTACCAGGCACATGAACAGGGAGCTGGATCGTAAGTGAAATAGCTGGGACTCAAACTGGCACCTGTCTGGAATGCTGGCACTGCAAGCAGCAGCTTAATTCTTGGAGCCACAGTGCCAGCCCTAATCCCTTCTCTTTCGTAAGTTAGCTTTCTCAACTAGTTCATTGTAGTGATGAAAAGCTAACTAATGCTCTCTAATTATTTCGGGTATTTTTGCCCTTAGGTTGATTCCTTATCCAATCTCTGGAGACTAAATAAAATTAGATATTTTGACTTACCTCTCCAAGCCATTTGCCCTATGTATCAGTAATATAATATCACAGACTGGGTAAATTTTAAAATAAATGTATTTTAGTTTATACTTCTAGAGGTCCAAGATTGTATGGTGACAGCCCGGGCCAGAGCAAGGCATCCCACAGCAAGAGACAGGGAGCCTTGTGTGCCCTGTGATCTCTCTCTCTTCTCATAAAGCCACCAGGCTTCAATCTTGGGATTTCCACCCCAACACTCTTCTCTAATCTTAATGACCTCCCTCTAAACACCACAGTGGGATAAGTTTCCACAGTCTGAATATCTCCAACTGGGAATTGAATTTCAAAACACAAAGGGCCAGTTTTGTGACGCAGTGAGTTAAGCTTCGACCTGCGATGCCAGCATACAATATCTGAGTGCCAGTCTGGGTCCCTGCTGCTCCAGTGCTGATCTAGCTCCCAATTACACGTGGGAAAGCAGTGGAAAATATCTCAGTACTTGGGCCCATGCCATCCGTACAGGAGACCCACATGGAGTTCCAGGCTTTTGGTTTCTGGCTGGTCCAGCACCAGCCGTTGTGGCCATTTAGTGAGTAAAGCAGCAGATGCAAGACCTATTGCTGCCACTCCTCATCTCTGTCTGTAAGTTTGCATTTTAAATAAATAAATAAATCTTAAAAATCAATACATGCCAATACATTAGTCCTTGAGGAACACATCCAAACCACACCCAAGCCACAGCATAGACCCAACCTGGGCAGATGGGAACCCAAACCTAGCTCCACCTGAAACAAATAGATCATTAAGAAGTAGAAGACAAGATAGACTTAGAGAAAAGAAGATTTCAAAAAAGAGCAGCATGAAGAAAAAAATATATTTTTATGTTTACAGTGTTCCTAGAAATAAGGCCATTCTCACACATTAAAAAACATTTATTTTATTTGAAATTGGACATAAGTTTTTACCCAGTAAGTCTGTGGTTTGAAAATCAGCCTCAGTCCGTATTCAGAGGGGTCTGTGCAAAAAAATGGTAGTCAGAGACTGAATGGTGAGAGGACGGAACAACCAGGCTTGACCGTTCACATTCTGAATTAATGCATTTTTATTCAATAGTCAGCTAACTTTCTTATTTCATTTATTCGTAGATGTTGAAGTGATGCACCTTGATTTTATATGCCACTAACTAGTTGGTCATTTGGTTTTAAAAATACTATTGGTGGCCAAATTTTACAACACTTAATTGAGAAAAAAAATCACATATTAAAATTGATGATTTATGGCCGGCGCCGCGGCTCACTAGGCTAATCCTCCGCCTAGCGGCGCCGGCACACCGGGTTCTAGTCCCGGTCAGGGCGCCGGATTCTGTCCCGGTTGCCCCTCTTCCAGGCCAGCCCTCTGCTGTGGCCCGGGAGTGCAGTGGAGGATGGCCCAGGTGCTTGGGCCCTGCACCCCATGGGAGACCAGGAAAAGCACCTGGCTCCTGGCTCCTGCCATCGGATCAGCGCGGTGCGCCGGCCGCATCGCGCTGGCCGCGGCGGCCATTGGAGGGTGAACCAACGGCAAAGGAAGACCTTTCTCTCTGTCTCTCTCTCTCTCTCACTGTCCACTCTGCCTGTCAAAAAAAAAAAAAAAAAAAAAAAAAAAAAAAAAAAAAAAATTGATGATTTAAATCAACATAGTACAAAATATAGCTCAGAATATTCTTATGGGAAAACATAACTTTGTGCAAGTTGTGAAAAATTATTTTTGACAAGTCTATTATGTTTCTGATGGTCAAACTTTCTAGTAAAACAATTGAACCAAAATAGAGTTCAAATACTTTTAATTTGTATGTCAGAAATCTTAACAGAAAGACATTGGAATCCACTATGAAAGATACAGTGAAGTCAAATCTAAAGTAAATTGGGATCTTCATCGAATGGATTCTTTGTTTGGATACTTTCTTAATATATTATAAAGATTGTTTTTATATCCATGGGCCATATGTATTCAAAGCCCTTAGCTTTTTTTAAGTATAAAATAAATAGAGTACACAGTACAACGTATGAATAAATGAGAAATTCAAGGCCAAATGATTATTCCATAGTTTCACCTAATTAAATATGATTTCATTCTTACTGGGAGATTGAAAAATTCATATTTTCAGCTTCATAGATTAGGTTTAATTTGTTTTTTATCCCGTTGGCAATGCGACTTTAGTGAAGTGTATCGATCAAGGTAATTTTCCCTTCAAGAATATGAGAAGTCTAACCAAAATACATAAAAATAATAGGATTTATGATTTCTTACAATATTTAGACAGGTGTTCCAGAACTGATGAATTCGGTGTACATTGAAGCCAAGGTGTAGATTCTGGCCTTTCCACTCTTGCATATTTAGTCTTCTCTAGCAAGTGTACAACAAAGCAATGGATGGTCCAGCTCCATGAATCATAGGAAGAAATAGCAGAGACTAGCAGTGATGAGGAAAATGCTTGTTTCTTCCATGTGTGTTTATTTCCTCTTAATGTATTTTTATGACAACCACAGAAACCCAACTTGGAAGGTTCCCAGTAGACGTGAAGTGTCTCTGGTCAGAACTGTCACGCCTTCATTCAGAAATATGTCATTAGCAAATTTCATTAGGTCAGTTACATGTAATTCTGTTTGGAAGAGAAGATAAACTCGGGATAAGATTCAAACTCTGCAATTGTGGAACAAAGGGAAAGTGCTTTGGGGTGGTGATCACCACCATGAGTTTAAGCAACTCAGTGTTTGAAGGCTCCACTGTACTGGTATAAATCTGGTGGACTTGTTTTGGAAGTTTCGGGTGATTTGGATGTGATCTACAAAAAAGACACAGCTATGAGAGGCAATGATCAGCAAGCTTTATTGGATAACAACTGAATGAGTTTGCATGAGACGAGAAGTCTCTGCATCTCGAGACTGTCTGGAGACGTGGGCCTAGGGGTCACTCTCTAGAAGAAGAGCACACAGGAACAGAGAACACAGGCATTAGGCAGGCAGCTGACAAGTCTAGGTGCTATTGCCCAGCCACCTCTGGGATAGAGAACCCCAATGGGCGGTAGTGGCTTGCAACCTTGTGACCTTTTAACTGCAAGGCTCTATTGTAGTCAATTGATTACACCTGTTGGGTGAGGCATGCTTGTAAACCAGGTGGGGGCTACCTGTTAAAATTCTGCTTGTTTGAACTACTTTAAAAATAATTGCATGTGTATAAATTTGGTATCAGTGGGGTTTTTGAGATAATGAGTGACATCCTACAGTGAAAAAAAAATCAAGAATGAAGGGGCCGATAAATAAGAGCTATCATTTGTTCACTGGTACATTGTCCATCTCATAAAGTCATTCTGTGGTGGTCAAATGATAGATGACATAGGTAGTCACAGTGGAAACACTGGATACCCACATTTTAAAATCAGTAACACTGAGTTTGTCTCCGTGCTGACTTGCTGAGTCAACTGGTCAATCCCATGTTCCCTGGCACATAAAGCCCATGTGTAATGAATAAGTCAGAGTTTTGACAGGTAATATAAATAATCTTCCTTAGTCTGGGTAAGAGAGTTATTGCAATAAGATAACTCCTAGATCTCAGCAGCTGAACAGCATCAGCATTTACTCGGTGCTTCAACAAATGGGCACAGTCAGCCTTCCACACTGTGATACAGGCGTTGAAAGCATTTTCACTGAGTATCTGATTTTTAGCTCTCCATCAGCTCATCTGGATTTGGCCAAAAGATGAGGGAAGCTGGTATGGAAAAGGTAAAATTCCTCTTATTTGTCTAAACTTGGAAATGATCAAAACTTTAACTCACATTAAATGGTGAAAATGCAGTATTTCTTTTTTTTTTAACTTTTATTTAATGAATATAAATTTCCAAAGTACAGAATATGGATTACAATGGCTTCCCCCCCATAACGTCCCTCCAACCTGCAACCCTCCCCTTATCCACTCCCTCTCCCCTTCCATTCACATCAAGATTCATTTTCGATTCTCTTTATATACAGAAGATCAGTTTAGCATACATTAAGTAAAGATTTCAACAGTTTGCTCCCACACAGAAACATAAAGTGAAAAATACTGTTTGAGTATTAGTTATAGCATTAAATCTCAATGTACAGCACACTAAGGACAAAGATCCTACATGAGGAGTAAGTGCACAGTGACTCCTGTTGTTGACTTAACAAATTGACACTCTTGTTTATGGCATCAGTAATCAACTTAGGCTCTTGTCATGAGCTGCCAAGGCTATGGAAGCCCCCTGAGTTCACTGACTCTGATCATATTTAGACAAGGCCGTGGTCAAAGTGGAAGTTCTCTCCTCCCTTCAGAGAAAGGTACCTCCTTCTTTGATGACCCGTTCTTTCCACTCTTTCCACTGGGATCTCACTCGTGGAGATCTTTCTTTTTTTTTTTTTTTTTTTTTTTTTTCCCCCAGAGTGTCTTGGCTTTCCATGCCTGAAATACTCTCATGGGCATTTCAACCGGATCCGCATGCCTTAAGGGCTGATTATGAAAATGCAGTATTTCTTTAAGACTTAGTTTATTTATTTATTTGAAAGACAGAGTTACAGAGAGAGGTAGAGATAGAGAGGTTTTCCACCTGCTGGTTCACTCCCCAAATGGCCACAGCAGCTGTAGCTGAGCTGATCCGAAGCCAGGAACCAGGAGTTCCTTCCGGATCTCCCAAGTGGGTGCAGGGGCCCAAGGATTTGGGCCATCCTCTGCTGCTTTCCCAGGTATGTTAGCAGGCAGCTGGATTAAAGTGAAGCAGCCAGGACTCAAATTGGCGCCCATATGGGATGCCAGCGCTGTAAGCCAATGCTTTAACCCACTGTGTCATAGCACTGACCCCAAATGCAGTATTTTTAAACCAATCAAGTATTTATATAAATTTTCAAGTTCTTAAACATGTTATAATTAAATCAGCTTTTTTAGAAAGTACAAATAAGGAGGAGAGGTCTAGTTACTCTGTAAAATTTTGAGGAAGTCATTATTTGAATCCGGAGTATCAATTCCATTAACATTTGCATGTGGCATCATAAATATTCACTTTCATTAGTTGCTAGTCAATAAAAACTTATTTTTATAGTTATTTTTACTGTTGTCCTCTCTTTTTTTATCAGTAATGTAACAGAAAGAGAAAAAATATGAGTTTCTCAATCAAGATAGTCAACCAAAGAAAAGCTCCTTAATAAAGAGCACAGATGAAAAGTTAGCCAAACAATTTAGAGTAACTTTCTAAGGTTAAAGGCTTGAAACTGTTCACTTTTGTTTTTTTAAGATGCACTGTCCATGAAGTCATATGTGCTCTTAAAGGGAAAAATGAGTGTAATTTCAAGAATAACATATTTTAAGAACAAACCTGTTATCAAGATATTGTTATCCTGATATTGGGTGCTCATGATAGCGAAATAATACGCAAGGAGTTCTACCTGGAATGGTTTCTATGATTCCCATAATTGCTCCATGTGACAAATACTGACCCACACTTTCAGAGGGCATGAGAGACAGAGAGCTAAGGAATTTGTCCAAGGCTATTCCATTGATGAGCTATTCCATTGAAAAGCAAGAGATCAGATTGTCCAGCTTTCAAATGAATCCTACACATGGTTGTGTCACAGAGATAAGGGAAATAAAATAGCTTCATAATGAAATAATAACTGATATTATTAGTTTGATTATTTAATTAAAATCAAAGAGCAGTATTATTTTAGTTGACAGAACAGGTTGGTGAACACAAGGGAAAACACTGTCCAGACCATTTAGTTTTGAAAAACTTTCTAAGAATGCTATTCTGCTTTAATGCCTGCTAGGTCATTTGCATATATCCACAAACATTTTATAGTATCAATTATATTAAACAACATGTGCAGTTTTAACAATTTTATGTAGATGTGATTGAGATACCATAAAATTCATTCATTTTCAGTGTATAATTAAATAATTTTCATAAATTTATAAATGGTGCAACCTAACTGCAGTGTAATTTTAGAATACTACATAATTCTAGATATTTCCTGTGCTCACTTTAGCAGCACATATACTACATAATTGTGGATATTTCCTGAATACATCGCTTCAGTAAAATCATCTAGCATGCATTCTTTTGCATTTAGATTCTTACTTTTTTGAGATTCTTCTATGTTGTATTGTCTTTCATCACTCTGTGCTTTTAATTGCTGAATAATAATGTGTTGTGTGGATGTACTATATTTTGTTTATCCATTTACAAGTCAATGATCATTTAGATTATTTCCACAATTCTTGTATTGACATTTTTGGAATTGTCAGGTCATATGGTTAATATACACCGAGAATTTTAAGGAACTACCAAATTGCTTTCTAAACTGTCTTCATCATTATACATCTCTCATAGTAGTTGATGAGTGTTCTGTTTTGTCAACACTTGCTGTAGTCTGTAAAAATTATAGCTATCTTAGAGGGTGTAAAGCAGTATCTCATTGCAGTTTTAATTTGTGTATCCTAATTGCTGATAATGCTGGGAATCTTTTCACGTGTTTATTAGCCATTTCTTTATATTCCTTAATAAATATTCATTTTCAAACCTTTATTTTTGATTGGATTGTGTTTTTATGAAGTTGTATGATTTTATTATATGTTCTACTAGCCCATTATCAGATACACAGTTTGTAGCAATTTCCTTTCAGTGTGTGGCTTAGCTTTTTGCATTCTTGATGATGCAGAAACTCTAAACTTTTATGGGATTTAATTTACCAATGATTTCTTTTGGGTTTTGTAGCTAAGAAGTAATTACCTAATAAAAGTAAGCATTTTTTTTTTCTGAAGAGCCTTACACTTTCAACTCAAATTTGGGTATATGATCCATTTAAACCATTGTTTGTGTTTGGTAATAATATTTTTTCAAAAATCAATTGACCATAATTCTTAGGTGTTTATGATTATAAATATTGGGATTGATATCTGGATCCTTAAATTTGTTCCATAGATCAAAATATCTACCTTTATGGCAGTGCTGCACTGGTTTATTGTATTTTACTTGAGAAATAATAAGCATATATATTTATAGGGCATACTGTGATGTTTGACATATGCGTGCATTGTGAAAGCATTAAATCCAACTAATTACTATCCCCATTATCATTCCACCTTTTTATCATGCTTTTTGTGATTAGAACATTTTAAATCTACTCATTCAGCAACTTTGAGTTATAGAATACATTATTATTAAATAGAATGTTGTTTTATTATTAACTCAAGTAATTAAGAAGCTGTGCACTGTTTTAACGACTGCAGTAGTGTAGCAAATCTTGAGACTGGAAGACCTCTCACACAACATTGGATGTAAGTAGTAAGAGCAGACACATTGCATTGTTCTTATCTTGGGAAGAAAGCAGTATTTTATCTTCTGTTAGGATGCTATTGTAAGTTTTTTGCCACTGCTTTTGTTAAGTTATTTATTTACTTAAGAGAGAGAGTTACAGACAAAGAGGGAGAGACAGAAAGAGAGGTTTTCTAAGGTCTTCCACTGGTTCATTCCCCAAGTGACCGCAATGGCCAGAGCTGAGCCAATTCAAAGCCAGGAGCCAGGAGCTTCTTCCAGGTCTCCTAAAGGGGTACAGAGCCCTAAGCACTTGGACCATCTATTGCTTTCGCAGGCCATAAGCAGAGAGCTGGACTGGAAGAAGAGCAGCTGTATCTTGAACTGGCGCCCATATGGGATGCTGGTGCTGGAGGCAGAGGCTTAGCCTAACAGCGCTGGCCCCTTGTAGCTGCTTTTATCAATAAGAAATTCACAATTAAGTACACAATGCTGGGAATAGATTTTTAAGCCTCAGATTGTAATAAAGCAGACAGGTTTTTTTGTTGTTTGTGTGTGTGTGTGTGTTTTTATTTGACAGGTAGAGTTATAGACAGTGAGAGAGAGAGACAGAGCGAAAGGTCTTCCTTCTGTTGGTTCACTCCCCAAATGGCCACTATGGCTGGCGTGCTGCGCCGATCCGAAGCCAGGAGCCAGGTACTTCCTCCTGGTTTCCCATGGGGGTGCAGGGCCCAAGGACTTGGGCCATCCTCCACTGCCTTTTCAGGCCAGAGCAGAGAGCTGGACTGGAAGAGGAGCAACCGGGACTAGAACCCGGCGCCCATATGGGATGCCAGCGACGCAGGCAGAGGATCAACCAAGTGAGCCAGGGCGCCGTCTCAGCAAACAGGTTTTGTAAAAGCAGCTCACATCCCTGTTGAATTTTTATTTATCAATCTCTCGGTTTTAAAAATAGAAAATTCATATGTTCGTGTGGTAAATTTTTTATTGAAAATCATGTTTGTCTGTAGTTGCAATGAGATTAAAACTAAGATAATGTGTCTTAAGATAGATTTTAGTATAGCATAATGCTATATTTTCACATTCGTAAAAGATTTATTTATCTGTTTGAATGTCAAAATTAGAGAGAAAGGGAAAAAGAGAGAACCTTTCATCTTCTGGTTCACTCCATAGGTTAGCCGCCCTAAAGGCCAGTGCTGGGCTAGGTGGAAACCAAGAGCCAGGAGCTTCATTCAGGTCTCCCACATGGGTAGCAGGAGCCCAAGCACTTGTGATGTGTTCCACTGCTTTTCCCAGGCCATGATCAGGGAGCTATTGGAAGTAGAACCCATATGAGATGAGATGCTGGTGTCCCAGGTGACAGCTTCGCCTTCCCCCAACAGAAGAATTTTTAAAAGGATGTCTGAGTGTTTGGGTCAGTTTCCCAACAGCAATTTTTAGCATCAGGTGTGAAAAGTGAAGTGTGTGCCTAGTTTATTGGTAACAAGAGAAAGGGGAAGAGGAATAGACAAGACGTCCTAAGTATGCATTATGTAAAAAGCAGCATAGCCAGTAACATGACTCAAATGACACTCTCCATAAATAGTTAGTTTAACCTAATCCTGCTAAGAGAAGAAAAAAACAGACCTATTTCTTTTTAAAATAAAATATTGTTTCATAACTCCAATCAAATATTTTCATTACAATGTAAGTTATTATACAAAGACATTGATATTACACTAAATATATTACATCCTATAACATAAGGTAAGATATATGAAATATCTTTTCAGGTACTCTATTGAGACATTTAAAAGGATTGGGTACTTTTGCTTTCAAAATAGTTGTTTATTTATTAATTGTATAATCTTGGATAAATCATTTAACTTGATTTGTTTGTGGCTTTTTATTTTTATAGATGAACATAATAATAGTAACCTACTTAATAGAGCTGCTAAAATTATTAAAACAGCAATTTTACAGAATTTCAAACAATACCAGACATATTATATACATTAACCAACTAAATTGTCCTTATTTTGTATTTTAGGGCTGACTACTCTGTGGGTATCTGTCAGTTCCTATTATGTTTTCTTGATCCACTGTTCTTAAATACATTTATTATTCCTCTCTGCCCTTTATACTGTTTTTATTCTGGCGTTCTATTTTGTTATATATTAATATCATTACTCAGTTTCCTTTTTTTTGCCTATTTTTGTTTTCACATTCCATCATTTTTCCATCAATCTTGGAGCTTCCCTCTTTCTTGATTCAGCGACTTCATCCTCAATGTGGATGAGGAGGTGATGGCTAGGGACCATTCAGGCATGGATGTGTTTGTAGTAATTGTAATTTACTTGTTGCCCATATTTAATTCTGATGCTGCTTGTTGCTACCCTGTGACTCAGGGCAGACTCAGGGTACGATCAGGTGGGCTGCAAAACTCCACGGATCCTTTCTGCTTATAAGCCTGTTGTGAGCAGAAGCACCGACCACCCCTGTTCTGGCCTCCCTCTCCATGCAGCTCTGGAAGAACAGCTTTCGGACAGGAAGGGAATGCATTCTGTCAGAGTAAACGGCAGGTGTGCTTACGGCCTTGAGAGTGAAGGGTTAAAGTTGGTCTCCCTGTGACCGATGCAGGTGTGGCTATAGCCCACTGTGAAGGGTTAATGTTGGTCTCCCTGTGACCAATGCAGGTGTAGCTACAGCCCACTGTGAAAGATACAGGTGTCCTAAAGCTCAAGTGTCCTTTCTCGGGATGCAACCCAGGACACGACATGAGCAGGCATCTTTAGTGCTGCATAGGTGACCTGATCCTTAGCACTTTGCTATGCGTGCAGCAGGCCTTGGGAAAATAGAAAAAATTAGATTATATTCTGGTTCTTCTTAATGCTTTGGGTAATCAATTTACCCCTCCTTTTTTTTTTTTTCTTTCCACTGAGTCTGAGTGGCCTGCTGGTCGCCATACCACTGCGGCAGGCCACTGTGTGAACTGTGAACATGCAGCCCTTCCCGTCACTGACCCTGTTCTTCCAGGCCGTCAGGAGTGAAAGGACAGGAAGTGGTGCACCCAGAACAACGTGGACGTCCCCATTTCTCTGAGTTCCAGACAGGAGCTGACTCTTCCGCTGATAGACAGACAGAGCCTCTGTCTTCCAAGGGTTCTCTCACAGTGTCCTTAGGTGCTTCCATCCATGCCCAGTTCTTACTGCCGCGGTCTCTGGAGGGTTTCTCTGGGGGAAGGAATAGGATTAAGTGGTTTTTTTTTTTTTCAAACATCCTGTAAGATCACGTAGAATGTTTGAGCATAAAGTGTGCAATTTTTATGTAACACCCTTTCCAATCCCCTCCTCGACACACAGTAGACCAGAAAACTGCAGACTTAACAAAGCACGTGGGGCATTTTATAAAAATGCTATTTGATGGTGATGAAGTTCATTAAAAACCTGTAAGGCCAAGATGCATACAGCCATAAGAACTATTTTTGGCATGCATTAACAGAATGAGTAATGAAGTTTAGGGCACCAGTTACTCAGGATATAGAAAGAAGTAGGAGACAGACTAGAAGAATTATGCATATTTTAAAATTCACATTCACACAGAGAGTAGAGCATCTATGCAAGCAACTACCACATTTTTAAGGCTAAAATAGAGATGGACAGATAATCATTAAAAATGGGCTATTTATATGAAAATAACCTTAAATGGCTTTGAAATGAGTTAGTTTCATTTCTTAAGAATAGAGAAAAGGGACAAATTAGCTTCAATTAAAGCAGAAATTATTTAAGATCCTCATTAAATACCTACTTTATGTTATTAGTGGAATTCTTCAATAGTTCCTACCAGATTATGCCATTATTTTTTAAAAATCTTCTGTAGTTGTAAGGGTGAAATAATGTAGTACTAAGAGTAATATGAACTGGGGCCGGCACTGTGGCACAGCAAGTTAGCGCCCTGGCCTGAAGCGCTGGCATCTCATATGGGCAACAGTTCGAGACCCAGCTGCTACTCTTCTGATCCAGCTCTCTGCTATGACCTGGGAAAGCAGTAGAAGATGGCCCAAGTGCTTGGGCCCCTGCACCCATGTGGGAGACCAGGAAGAAGCTCCTGGCTCCTGGCTTTGGACTGGCGCAGTTCCAGCTGTTGTAGCCAACTGGGGAGTGAACCAACGGAAGGAAGACCTTTCTCTCTGTCTTTTTCTCTCACTGTCTGTAGCTCTACCTCTTAAATAAATACATAAAAATCTTAAACTAAAAAGAGTAATATGAACTGTAAAATCCTTAATAGCTAGATCTGTTACATAGTTATGCAATTCAGCCATGTGTTTGGATTTGGGTTAGCTGTGTAAATATGCTTAGCCTCAGTTTGCTCATCTCTAAAGTGGGGAGAATGCCTCTCAGGGCTGATTAAAATGAGTTGCTCATGTTGAAGTCCTGTTCTAAGACCTATGATAAAACTTCAAAATATGCACACCTTTTTGGCAGGTCATGTTCAACAGATGCAGGCATTTTATAGAAGACCAGATATTTTTTCCAAAGTTTGTAACCATATCAAATATGAATTTCCCTATTACTGATAAATAGGCTCCAAGTACAGAAAATATTGTCCCCTGAAATCAACTATATTTTAGCAGTTCTGAGGTGGAAAAAATCATGCATTTTTGAAAATTAAATAGTTCTACACTCTTATCAACAGCCACTGTTTATCAATGTATCTATCTTCAATTTTATATATATATATATTCTTATTTTCCCAAGTATAATTATATAGTCAATATATTATAAAAGTAGTAAATATTATATAATGTATTATATTATATAAATATATTAAATTACATATATTGCTCTATCCCAATCATACTCCTATTTCGGGGTATGCCTTCTGATATTTCCTTACTGAAATAAATTATTATTCTGATGAATGAATGAATATTTGAGTGTAAACTTCTAATTGCTTTGCAACATGATTTTTAGTTATCACCTTTTCAATCTGAAGTAAGGGGAGTGTTGAAATAATTTCAGACACACTCCTCAGAGCCCACCGATATCCTTGAGGCCTCCACTACTGGCTGTCCGATTTCCATCTTCAGAGTAGAATCTCGGGATGTGGCTGTGATATTTGGGAAGAGATGTAGATCCTTCCTTAGCCTTCCCTGTATATTTATTGCTTGTTCCTCTACATGGTCATCTAGTTTTTGTCCTGCAAGCTTAGTGTTAGTAGTCTTCCCAGTTGGGTTGAGACAATGAGATCAGATTTATTTATGCAAATGTAATTTAATTTAAATCATTTTAAGGTTTATGATACATTAATCAGGGACAGAAAGTGTATAAGGAACATTAATTTGAAACACGGATAATAAGCAGTTGAGCTTTCCTGATATGAAAAAGATAGTATGATAGTATTTATATTAATTATCTAATGGAATGGAATTATTAGAACAGAAAATTTACTGTGCTTCATTAAAGAGAGATGAAATCAAAACACTTATATTTATCACTTGCAAAAAGTCTCCCCGGACCCAGAGGACTTTTAATGGTAAGTTAACTTACCATTAACTAACAGGAAACATAGCATGCTGTTACTCTGTATGTGTTTGTGTACATAGGTGTGTATGGATAAATGTTGAAAAGGTATAGATGCTAAGATTTTAAAATTAAATTATTCTGATTAAATTTTTTTCTGAAAGAAATATATTTCAAAATTTAAAAGCCCATTCCAATATATATTATTGATATATTTTGAATATTTTATTACTTTAATACAAAATAAATAGAATGTAAATATGGACATTATTTCTAAGAAGAGAGGACATTTCACTGGAACCCTTCCAGATCATTCAACGGATGTGTCCTCCTGCATATATGGGAAAATGTTTATTTTAAATTTTCTGGGAGTGATCACTTTTATGAGGGGAAATCTAGTCATTTGCATATTTCTCTCAAAAGAAGATTACATATACTACTTTTTGCTTCTGTGAATGAAATTTAATTCTGTTACTTTTTAATAAGGCTGATTACTTTTCATTTAAATTTGATTCATACAGCATTTATTAGCATATTGAAGACCTCACTGAAAGTGAGACGAATATTAAGTATTATGTGCCATGCTGGTATATTGGGTCAAAGGAATGCATTTTGATGGGAGGAATCCTTGATCGACTTTGTTCAGTGTATGAATTTAGTGCAGTGCTGTCCACTCTAGGTGCGAGAGAAACCACAGCGCCACGTCTGTTGCAGCCATAGCTTGACCCCTGCTGGGATCGAATCTAATCTGGAATTTCACTGCTGTCACTTTTGGAAATGTCTGAAAGTCTTGCTTCTCCAGCTTCTTCATAGTACAAGAAAAACACGAAGGCACAACTGCTCCCTGAGTCACAAATAGTTATGATGACGCTGGAGTTCTATCAAAATTATTATATAGGAGAAACATTTTAAACTGCAAATGTCTACAGAAATAAAACTTTGAGGTAGAAGAAGGATATATCTTACATGCCACCTGGGATCAAGAACTCAAAAGCATATAAAATCTGGGAAGGAATGTAACTAGGAATAAGGGCTTTTTCCTTACTGGATAACAGAGGGATTGGGACAGAAGATGATTAAATTTTCAGCTTTTTTCATTCAAACTTTAGTACTGGGAAGAGGAACTAACATTTGAGTTCCATTGGAAAGCATTGGTGAATACATCACTCAGTTCAAGTAGAAGCAGTGGTCTTGAGTTCCTATTTGATGGCCAAAATAATCAGACACAACAGGTTTTAACCAACACACACTCACTCTGATTTAATAAATGATGTGGGGCGTGCAACAACATGCAAAGTGACACCACGGCTGAGCTCTCAGGAATCCAGGCATGAATTTTGTTAATCAGTCACTCTAGTTGGGACATGCAAGGAACTCAACTGGTGAAGATGAGAGGCTGATTCCTGATCTAATCTCAGGACCTGGAGAACATCATGTTGAGCCAAAGAAGCCAGACACAAAGACAAGTGTGTCATGTTTTCCTTTAAATGCAAGAGCTCAAATTAAAACAAAAAAAAGACACTCAATCTGAACACACGTTATTGATTACTAGAGGTTATTGATTACTAGGGGTGGAAGGCGTAAAAGGGTTTGGGTGAAAAAATAAGAGAAACTGAGTGAGGTTCTTTAGTGGGACAAATATACCGTGATGAGATGTTAATAATGGGGAAATGAGGTGAGTGATATATGAGATCATTTTCCATTACTAGGTCACAATTTTTGTTCCACAATTTAAAAACTATTCTGAAATAAAATATGGAAGAAGAGAAAGTCTCTTAGGTAGTCATACAACCCTTTGGGAATATTGTGCCTAGCTAGAAAGAAAAAGGAGAAAGAGAAAAGAGAAAGACCAAGCCAGTTGTATGACGTCACATCGCTATAGATCCATTTCTTACTGGAAAAACTCAACAATTAAGTACAAAGGCGGCCAGTGCCGGGGCTCACTAGGCTAATCCTCCACCTGCGGCACCGGCACACCAGGTTCTAGTTCCGGTTGGGGCGCCGGATTCTGTCCCGGTTGCTCCTCTTCCAGGCCAGCTCTCTGCTATGGCCTCAGAAAGCAGTAGAAGATGGCCCAAGTCCTTGGGTCCCTGGACCCCATGGGAGATCAGGAGAAGCACCTGGCTCCTGGCTTCAGATCAGCATGGTGCGCTGGCTGTGGCGGCCATTGGAGGGTGAACCAACGGTAAAAGGAAGACCTTTCTCTCTGTCTCTCTTTCTCTCTCACTGTCCACTCTGCCTGTCAAAAAAATTACAAAGGCTTGGTCTGGCACACGTTGCCTATCTGAATTCTCATTGGACGTTTACCTGATAGGGATACACTACCCCAACTTCCTTGGGTTAGTGGTGCAAGTACGTTAATTTTAGTCATAGGTATATATACTTTAAGATAAATCAATTAATAGTTAGAAATAATAATCTAAGCAATTGTACTCCTTGAGATCATTAAAATTTTATTGCATATCTTGTATAATATACTCACACATTTGATAAATTTTAGTACATGCAATGTTTAAATTCATTGAAATGACATTTCACTTTGTACAAAATATTTTTTATGAAAACAGACTTTTCAATTTCACCATTGTTTAACTAAACTCATATATATGCAAAATAGAGGCATATCCCCCATCTGGTGGCAACTCCTCTTAATTAGAGGTAAATTACCCAATAGATAAACAATCTCCAAGGAGATGACGTGGTAAAACCAGAAACTATTCCTTTATGATATACTGTGAAAAGGGAGGTACATGGCATGCAAAATTATGCATTGCTCATGATCAAAAGACAATTTATTATTGAGATCTGGACAAAAATTTGAACCACATGAAGTCTTTTGAGTATTTTGGTTGTGGATTCAAATTAATAGTGAAACATATTTGACTATTATTTATGTATGTGATATTTAACTACTATTAAAATGGTAATTCACAGAAATATGCTTATTTGTTAGCAATATTGCAGAATTTTAAGAATTATTCAGTGTTACTTTCAACTAACCGTACTTTCCTACAAATCTCAATAGTCTTTGACTCTAGTATAGGAAAGATAAAGTTGTTAACATTTTACTGTTCTGCCCCATAAGCAGTAATTACATTCTATTGCTTTGTTTGACATTGTATTTTATAGTAAGTGGAAGAAAATTAGTTCAACTATTAAAATAATATTTATTATAAAGGGTTTTTTGAAACATACATATGTTCTTTTATGAATTTGAAAATTCATACACGTTTCAGTTATACATGTTTCTCTTGCAAAGTTGATCAGCTTTTATTATTTCATGTGATTGCTAAATGGAGCAACCTTTGAGCTGATGTCTTCATTCTTACCCCACCATAATTTTCTTAATGGCTACTGGAATTGATTTTAATAGCAGGCATGCGTTCCATTAATATTATGCAAGAGTAAAAGCAGTTCTTGGCAGGTTCCTGAATGGAATTCATCTGATTAAATATGCATTTTTTGATTAATGTCTAACCTTCTACAACCTTTACTGTCTGTCTTTTGCCTTTAAAGATTAATCTGCCCATCCATCAGATGAAATAATAATCTGAATGTATCTGCATTACTTTGTCTTAACTATAAAATCAGTTCAACCTGTTGTTTTTACTCTGTAAATACATATGATCATAAAATTATTACACACTAGGAAAGAAAGTCCACTAGATTTCAAATGCTATGTTTCTGTTTCTTTCTTTCTTTCTTTCTTTCTTTCTTTCTTTCTTTCTTTCTTTCTTTCTTTTTTTTTTTTTTTTTGACAGGCAGAGTTAGACAGTGAGAGAGAGACAGAGAGAAAGGTCTTCCTTCCATTGGTTCACTCCCCAAATGGCTTCTGCAGCCGGCATGCTGCTCTGATCTGAAGCCAGGAGCCGGGTGCTTCCTCTTGGTCTCCCATGCGGGTGCAGAGTCCAAGCACTTTGGCCATCCTCCACTGCCCTCCAGGGCCACAGCATAGAGCTGTACTGGAAGAGGAGCAACTGGGACAGAACCGGCGCCCCAACCGGGACTAGAACCAAGGGTACTGGTGCCACATGGCGGAGGATTAGCCAAGTGAGCCATGGTGCCGGCTGATGCTATGTTTCTAAAATATATGAATTATGAAGCATATTTCTGGGTATCCAAAATTGCCACAGCTACAAAAATAGAATTTCAAGAGAAGTAAAAAAAATTTAACACTGCAGTTTTAATTGATTTACCCATCCATCCATTCATCTATCCATCCAATAATCTTGAGATTCTATTTGTTTGCAGTGTATTTTGACTATTCATCTCAGGCATTAGTGAAAAAGGTATGGAAAGCATAGTTTAATTTCTCTTTTTTGAAATATATTTTATATATTTCCATGTAAATGTTATTTAATATATATAAACCAAACATATATATCCTTATCCATAGAATATTATTATTTAGAAGAAAATATTGTTCATGACAAAAAATTAAAGTCATGATATTAATAAAAATATCACTTTTGAAAGTTCAAGACAGTTAAAACTATATAAATGTCTTGATGAATTTTATGACATAAATTTGTTCCTAAATCATGGATATTTAATATTTTATTTATTTTTAATTAGTTTTTAGCAGATTCAATGTGATTTGTAGATACAGTTCTAAGTACAGGATGATATTCCCTCCCTTCTTCCCCACTTCCAACTCACTCTCCTTCCTTCTCCCTTTCTCTGTACTTTTTTTCTTTTTGAGATAATATATTTTAAATTTACATTACAGTAAAAAGGCTTAATATCACTGAATAAGAAGTTTAACAAGTAAAAAGCAAAAAGACTATAATTTAATGGGTATATAGACAGCAGCTATAAACAATGATTGAATAACAAAATGACCACTTAACCCATATGCACTAATTTTTAAGTTAATCACAGATCATTAAAACTATAGTAGTATAGCATTCTTAACCACTGGCTTGACACAGGTATAAAACAAAGTTTTACAAAAATACAAAAAAGTATTGCAGTAATACTGATACACACATACACTTCTTTTTAATTTTTTTTTTAAATTTTAGCTCCCACATACAAGGAAAATCATGCAATATTTTTCTTCCTATCACGTTTATTTCACTCAACACTATGTCCTCCAGTTGCATTATTATTTTTGAAAGCTGAATTGTATTTCATTGTGTATATTTTCCACATTTTCTTTATCCATTCATCTGATGATGGACACCTTGGTTGATCACAAATGTGACCAGTGCTGCTATAAACATGGTGGTGCAGGCACCTCTTTGTTACACTGTGCTAAAATCTTTTGTGTATATGCACAACATATATATCCAGTAGTGAGATTGCTGGGTCATATAGCAAATCTATTTCTAGCTTTGTTTTTTTTTAAGAAATCTTCACACTGCTTTCCACAATGGTTGCACTCATTTACATTCCCACCAACAATGTATAAGTGTTCGCCCTTCTCCACATCCTCAATGGTATTTGTTACTCCCTGTGTTTTGGATTTTGGTCATTTTGACAGGGTGAGGCGATATTTCATTGTGGTTTGGACTTACCTTTCCCTGATGGCTAGTGATGTTGAGCATTTTTTCATACACTTGTTGGCGATTTGTATTTCTTCTTTTTAGAACTCCCTATTGAGGTCCTTTGCCTCAATGAAGCCCTGGGTTGCTTTATTTTTTGTTGTTATTGTTGAGGTTTTTTTTTAAGTTGCTGGTATATTCAGGGTATCAATCCTTTGCAAATGTTCATCTCTATATTTGGAACTCTTCACTGACATTGGAATTTATTTGTGTGAAACAAAATGTAGCATTCCAGACACCATAATCCCTGAGGCATTTCTTGGGAAAGACTGGTGAACTTGACTGCTTCTTCAGCGTACTTTTCCTGTCCTAGAACTGACCAGAGACCACTGCATTGTTTCTAGACGCAACATCATCAGTTGGAGTTGGGAATAAATAAGAAATGTGTATGCTCTTTTTTCCCGTTACTTTCTTCAATATACAGTTATGAGTGGTTATTGTCAAGAAAATACAATGCTTGAAAAAGAGGCAAATAACAAATGTTTAAAACATATCTGGTACAGTCATCCTTCTGTATCCTGTTTGGCTCCAGGATACCCATATTCAAGGATGCTCAAGCCCCTCATATAAAACGGTGTGGCATGTGTACAGAATTTACATGCATCCTTCTCATATTCTTAATCATCTGTAGATTATTCATAATCCCTGCACAATGTGAATGTTATGTAAATAGCTGTTATACTGTGTCGTTTAAGGAATAATGACACCAATGTCTGCAGATGTTCAGTGCTGAGGCAGTTTGTTTTACTACAAGCCTGCATTGCTCAATGGTCAGGATAAATTCTGAGAAATGCAATCAGGATTGTGCAGATATCACATGGTGTGTCTACACAAGCTTTAGATGGACAATATAATCATCTTGTGGAAACACCATGATATATGTGGTCAGACATTCACTGAAATCTTGCTATACCCACATGACTGCATTTTCAATCCTGGTAGTCTGAATCCCTTGGAAATGCAACACATGGATCTGGAGGGCCATCTGTATTTAAGAAGAGTTTGTAGTGTGCACAATATTTGTCCAGGTTGGCTTAACTTAGATTCTGTGGCACTGAAATGTGCCTCCAGCTCAGTGTATGCCTGCTGTTATGGGCTGAATTGTGTCCTCGTCGCTCAAAGGCCCTATGTTGAAGTCTTTACCCCAAGACCTCACAATGACTCTGTATTTGGAGATCAACCCTTTAGAGCAGTAATTAAGATAGTATAAGGTTCTGTACTTTCCCAGATAACATGGAGTTGGAATTAAAATTTGTGGAGGGCTGGCGCCGCAGCTCAATAGGCTAATCCTCCGCCTTGCAGCGCCGGCACACCGGGTTCTAGTCCCGGTCCGGGCGCTGGATTCTGTCCCGGTTGCCCCTCTTCCAGGCCAGCTCTCTGCTGTGGCCCAGGAGTGCAGTGGAGGATGGCCCAGGTGCTTGGGCCCTGCACCCCATGGGAGACCAGGAGAAGCACCTGGCTCCTGCCATCGGATCAGCACGATGCGCTGGCTGCAGCGGCCATTGGAGGGTGAACCAACAGCAAAGGAGGACCTTTCTCTCTGTCTCTCTCTCTCACTGTCCACTCTGCCTGTCAAAAAAAAAATTTGTGGAGGACTTTTCCTCTGATCAACTCCACAATTGTATTAAGAAGAGAAAAAAATCATATATGCACTCAGGTGAATTACATAATTATATCTCATTGTTCTTTCAGAATGCAAATTATTAACAAGGCTAGGCATGGAATTTTGTCATGAGGATACTTCAGAAAGTTTGAGGAAAATATGCATTGTGGAAAAAATGCATTGACTTCAAAAATTTTTGCACAAAAAATAAACATCTTTTCATTTCATTTTTTCCACCAACTGTTTGAAATACCCTGGTAGCATTTTTGATTATGTTGTAATTAAATATCATGGTTAAGCTAAGCTTCCATGTCATGTTCTGTTAGTAGAAAAGATCAGCATATGTCTGGAGTCATGAATTCAATGATTCACATGCATTAGTTTACAGAGTACGGACAGCCTCATGTTCATTCTTTTCCTATCCTCAGGATAGAAATGGATTCATCTGTGTTTTGCAGGACATTAAGTATTCCAACAGGGTTTGTCATCCTTAAGGCAATTTGCCTGGAATGACACTTCGTCACTTGATCCTGTCCCTGCTTGCTCCTGCTTCTCAGGGAGATCTTTTTAGAACCCCAAATGCCACCAGCTGTCAGAATGTAATGAATCATGTATTGCGGCTGCCCAAGTGCCTGCTTAGAAACTTGTCTGTTCAACTTGTACTCTCTAATGTCTGAGCAAAATGCCATCAGTGTAGAATACCATCCATCGGCCCGTCCTCAAAGAGCACATTATTTATGAATCACAAACTTTCACGTACACTTGTGAGCATCAGTGTTCCTTTAATGGCTGTAGACATTATTGTTCATGTGTTTTTAAAAGTGTATGATTTGTAGATATATGAAGACTCATGCTTCCACTTACATAATGTATCACTTAACGTGTTAGTGTGATTTTATATATAGAAAAATTAGATTGAAATAATACCTAGCAAGGAATTATTCTTTAAGATGTACGTGTGGGTGTGCTTTGACACTGTGTTTTATTTGTCTGAGGATTTGGAGAGAAACTTAAACTGATCTGACACTTTTGTGCCACAGAATTATAAGCATCATATTACAGTAAGATCTACGCCAAGTCCATCTGTCTGTCTACAACAACATCTGTGAGCTTTTTTTATAAAAAATAATTTTAAATTGCTTAACTCTACTATGGAATGAGGAATATGCATTTTATCCTGAAACCAGGCATTCCAGTGTGTACACATAGACTTATGTGTGTGGACATATGCCTACCCTAACAAATAACTCTTGTGTTTTAAATTTCCAGTAACACTTCCTTCACCAGATGAAACTCCTAGTAGAGAGCTTTGGTCTGAATATTTGCATCTTCCCAAAATCCATGTGTTGAAATTATAATCCATGATTATAGTAATTGGGAGGTGGGACCATTGAAATGCTGGCAGAGCCCTCACATGTAGGATTAGGGACTTTCATAAATTTAAAAAAAAAAAAAAGTAAGTAAATCGACTTAAAAAAAGAAAAGGAGCCCAGGGGAGCTCATATTAGCCCTTCTACCAAGTGAGGACCAAGCAAAGGTTTGTCCCAGAAGCAAACCCTCACCAGGTACCAGTTGTGCCAAACCAGCCTGAGCCTGGTGTCCACTTCTCAGCCACTAGAACCATGAGAAATAAAGTTCTTGTTTATCAGCCTCTCACTCTAGGGGATTTTGTTACGGTGGCCCAAATGGTGTAAACAAATTTCTGTTGATCAAGTGAACAATGTAATCGTCTTAATTTCTGAGTCCATCCTCACTTACTCTGTTCCTAATATCGTGAGCTTCTGCTTAGGACTTTCTCATAGACTGTATCTATTGATTTTATTGATGACTGCTCCCTCTTACATACCTGCAGTATGTTCATAATTATTTACTTGTTAACTAGGAAATGTTCTCTCATTCTCTGATTATATTTTTCTCTAATTTGTGTGTTGCATGGATTTTATGAAACTGTTTTGTATCTCAGGTTGGCATTGGATCTGTTTATCTGCTTCAGGAGCCACTTTCTGACTGGGCTCCATTTTGGAAAACCAGCTCACACTTGAACAAAATGCAGAAACTGCCACTTAGGTTAAAGCTTCATGGTCGTATTGCTGGAGGGAATTCAGGCATTTGTCTTTCCTTGTCTGGTGCTGGTTAGCCTATGGACCACACATGCTACATTCATTTTTATTTAGATTGTTCATCATAAACATATAATTCACATCATTCATGCTGTTTTCATAAAAGAACATTTTTAAAAACTTCATTGAGTTAGTTTAAACTGCAGTAAGTATGTATTATTTCAATTCTCAACAACTTTAATTATAAATAAATGATAACTAAAACACTGCACATCCTAAATATGTTTAAATATTTTCTAGAGTTAACTCTTTGTATAATATTAAAGCAAGCTGTGTATGTGTACTAAGAGCCTTAACCATTCATATTTCATGACCCAGTAATTCCATTTCTAAGATTTTCTAAAGAAAATAAAAAAGAATAGTACATTGTTGAATAAAAATTTACCCTAGTTCTTTTCACAGACACACAAACCAGAAGCAATATGCATATAATTAATACACAATATAAATTGTAGAGTTGTAGAACATGTTATGATATATTAATATAATGGAATTTTCACATCTAACAGGTATTTCATTATCAGATTTTAAAAATTAATTATGGGGCCGGCACTATGGCATAGCAGGTAAAAGCCGCCGCCTGTAGCGCCTGAATCCCATATGGGCACCAGTTCGAGTCCTGGCTGCTCAACTTCCAATCCAGCTCTCTGCTGTGGTCTGGGAAAGCAGTTGAAGATGGCCCAAGTCCTTGGGCCCCTGCACCTACATGGGAGATCCAGAAGAAGTTCCTGGCTCCTGGCTTCATATCGGTGCAGCTCCAGCCGTTGCAGCCAATTGGGGAGTGAACCAGCAGATGGAAGATCTCACTCTCTCTGCGTCTCCTTCTCTCTCCTTCTTTCTGTCTCTGTCTCTGTCTCTCTATGTGTGTGTGTGTGTGTGTGTAACTCTGACTTTCAAATAAATAAATAAATCTTTAAAAATACTTAGGTATTTATTTATTTGAAAGAGCAACATGGGTGAAATTGAGAAAGAGAAAGAGAGATGGAGAGATGTTCAATTTGGTTGTTCACTCCCCTAAATGCCCACAACTGCTAAGACTGCGTCAGACCACATACAGGAGACTAGAGCCCTGTCTAGGTCTCCACGTGGTTCAAGGCCCAAGTACTTGTGCCGTCTTCTGCTACCTTCCCAGATATATTAGCAGGATGTAGGATCAGAAGTGGAGCCGCCAGAACTCAAATTGGGACACTGTGGATGCAGGAATGACAAGCAGTGTTTTCTGTTTTTCTTTTATTCCTAAAGATTTATGTGTTTATTTGAAAGGCAAAGTAACACAGAGAGAGAGAGAGAAGGGGAAAGAGAAAGAAAGACACACAGAGACAGAAAGAGAGAGATCTTCAATCAATTTGTTCACTCCCCAAATGGTTGCAACAGTGGCCAGGGTTGGGACAGATGGAAACCAGGTGCCTGAAGTTACATTCAGGCTCCCACCCGGGTGGCAGGGCTCCAAGGACTTGGGACAACTGCTGCTGCCTTTCCAGGCACATTAGCAGGGAACTGGATGGAAAGTGGAGCAGCAGGGACTTGCACACTGGAACTCCAACAGAGATACCTGGTACACAGGAGAATGAAAGTTGTGTCTGGTTTTATATAAGCTATGGAACAAATGCATAATGGATACTCACAGTAAATATTTTCACAATGCATACCTATATTGGTGGCAATGTTAAGATTTGTTCTTATTCTTGTAAATATGTATTATAAATATATATTTACAAAACTGCCATCTTTTACTTTGTTAATCAGAAAAGAAGACTGTTAATGCTGCTATAAAATTATGTGAAATTCACATTGTTCATATAATGTGAACTAGAGTTGGAAATTTCTAACAGATGATTCATAAATGGCCCTTCAAATTAAAGAATAATATTATCATTATGGAAAGTTGGAGCCTAGGAAAAGAAAATTGAAATTTTGAATAGAACATAAGGTAAAAGTCACCTAAAATAATCTGAGTTTTTCAGAGTTATATAATTTTATCTTTTTATTTTATTATTTGAAGCCAGCTTTTCTGAATATGGATTGAACAAAAAAAGATAAATTAAATAAGTACTTAAAACTTTGTGAAAATCCATTCAGCAAAATAGAAATCTATGTCATTTTTCATAAATGCACATTAATCACAGTTTTGCGTGTCTGGCATGGCTAAGGATACCTCAGGAGTGTATAATTACCCATACTCAAATAGCTCAGAGTAGAGTTCACTAAGTGATAAACTCACTGTCCTCCTCTTCACTCTGAAATAAGCCATGGACTACTCTGAGAAGTGTGTCTTGCATTGTCTTTTTCTTGTCTCTGGGTCATCATGGCCTTACATAATAGGGGTATAGGAGTTTGACACAGAGAGACAAATTCCTTGGGCTTTGCTTTTATAATGGGATTGATCTTGCCAGAAGATATTTACATCACAGCAAACTTAAGTTGTCTTGCCTTTAGAGTCATTGTATTCTGCAAAATTTCATCATCCCACACTCACATTTCTACCTGATTCCATCATGAGACAACACAGTCTCTATACTTGAAATGTTTGCAAGAGAAGAATGACAGCAAATGCTTTTATTTGCCAACAATGAGGAGTGGTGATGTTTAATTTCTTCATCTCATAAAACCAGAGGCTTAGGGAAATTTTTTCAGAGATTATTTATTTGAAAGGCAGAATCACAGAGAGAGACAGAGAAACAGAGAGAAAGACCTTCCATCTGCTGGTTCACTTCCCAGCTGACCATAACAACCAGGGCTGGGCCAGGCAGAAGCCAGGAGCTGGGAGCTTCTTCTTTGTCTCCCACTTGGGTGATGGGGGCTCAAATAGTTGGGCCATCTTCCACTGCTTTTCCCAGGCCACTAGCAGAGAGCTGAATGCTGGCATCTTAACCCAGCACTAACTCCAGGGAAATTCCTTTAACAAAAATCATAAGAGAAAAAAATATCAAATTAAAAGTCTGCTACTTGATGATTAAGATTCATTGAAGTCATTTAGCTCACTACATGCCAATGCTATTTTATTTTAGCATTTGTTACATAAGGTAATTATTTTCTAACATTCATCAAAAGTGAATGATATTCTGAAAAATGCTTTCAAAACTTTGTGAATTGGGACCATTGCCTTGGCACGGCAGGATAAACCACACTTGTCATGCCAGCATCCCATAGCACAGGGCGTTGGAGTCCTGAGTGCACCACTCGTGTGCCAGCCCCCTCCTAATGCACTGGGAAAACTGCACAAGGACTTGGGCCCCTGCCGCCCATGTGGGAGACCTGGCTGAGGTTCCTAGCTCCTGCATTTGGCCTGGCACAGCCCTGGGTTTTCCAGCCATCTGAGGAGTAAACCAGTGAATGGATGATCTCTCTCTTGCTCATTCTCCCTCTCCCACTCTTTGTCAGTCAAATAAATAAATAAATCTTTAAAAAAATTGGTAAAGCAAGCCTAATAGAGATAGGAGTTGGTTTTTTCAATCTTCTGTTGGAACAAAGCTCATAGAACTCTCTCAAAGGTAATGCACCAGGGCGTGCAAACTCTGTCTCTGATACCGACATTCTCAGAGCGACGTCTCTGCCTAGACTCTGCACTTACGCCGAAACTTCCTTTTCATATAATGTAATCTTACCAAGAAACTCAGTCTTCTCAGTGTTCATTCTTCAACAAATGCATTTTCTTAATGTTACATTTAAGTGTGCTGCATTGCACCTTAGAACTTGAAATGGCTATAACACAATACATAGAGCAGGTGTCTCATAAACAATGAGAACTAATGGCATAAAGTTCTGGATACTGGGGCATCTAAGACCTAGTCACCATCAGGTCCATTGTCTGCTCAATGCCAGATTCCTGGTCAGTAGATGGACTTCCTCTTGCTGGGTCCTGGCATGGTGGAAGGAGTGAGGGATCTGCTTGCTTATGAGGGCACGAAGCCCAGTAGTGAGGGTTCTCCCCTCGACATAACCACCTGCCAAAGCCCCATGTCTTAGTAACACAACGTCATCGGGAAGTAAGTTTCAACAAAGGGATTCTGGGGGGAGAGAAGCATTCAGTAAACACAGAAGAGAATTTTTAGTTGTTTTCTGATAGACAGAGCTTATCTATTAAAATGTAACAATCTGGCCGGCGCCGCGGCTCACTAGGCTAATCCTCCACCTAGTGGCACCGGCACACCGGGTTCTAGTCCCAGTCGGAGCGCCAGATTCTGTCCCGGTTGCCGGTTGCCCCTCTTCCAGGCCAGCTCTCTGCTGTGGCCAGGGAGTGCAGTGGAGGATGGCCCAAGTGCTTGGGCCCTGCACCCCATGGGAGACCAGGAGAAGCACCTGGCTCCTGGCTTCGGATCAGCGTGGTACGCCGGCTGCAGCGCGCCAGCTGTGGCGGCCATTGGAGGGTGAACCAATGGCAAAAGGAAGACCTTTCTCTCTGTCTCTCTCTCTCACTATCCACTCTGCCTGTAAAAAAAAAAAAAAAAAAAAGTAAAAATCTATGTAAATGTAAATGCTTGAGACTTGAGAAAAAATGCTTGAGACTTGAAAAAATATGCAAAGTGAAAAGGAAAATCAGTACTAATGAATGCTAATTTAATAGTTATAAAATATATCAACTTTGTTAAATTTTACATTTATGCAATTTAATTTTCAGAAAGTGTATGGTTTGAAGTTTCTGACTTGGTAACAATCTCCGCTTTGCCCAGTGATTTCAGATAAATCATTACCAAAGCTAAAATTAAATCAGTTAATTGTTGGCACCAAAAAATGATTTGGTAGACAGTGAAACATGAACATCATGCCACAAAAATATTGTATTTCAATATTCTATAAACTAAATATTTACTTTCTTTTGTTTGTAACAAGGACAGATTGACTCATAATTTTTAAAAAAATAGCACTATCATGATCTTTCTTAAAAGAAATTAAAAACTTGAAATCTGTGTTATTGTTAACCTGTTGGATGAGACCTTTGTCAGCCGCTGTGGAATAAGTGGTAACAAATACTATAGCTGGGGCTCAATACCATCTCTCCGATCTGTTCCCGTGGGCCATAATGATCGCCCCTGAAATGTGATTCCTGTCACATCCAGACAATATAATAATACTCTGCAGGTTTGGGGTTGTCTTCTAAAAGTGTGGTTTCCTATCAAACATTTCTTCAGTGATGATCAATCCCACACCCCTATAATCATGACGTGTTGGTTTTGAACTGCTGTTCACTACAACGTTAATTTTCTTAGCACAGAATTGGTTTGCTGTAGTGATTAGGACCTTGGATTTCAAAGTCTGACTTTCTGGATTCAAAATGCGGCTCTGCCAATTGTCTGTCTGCAGCCAACTTCTTTGGTCATCTGTGCCTCAGTTTCCTAATATTTTTTTTTTTTTTTGCATTTTTTTTTAACTTTTATTTAATGCATATAATTTTCCAAAGTACGACTTATGGATTACAATGGCTTCCCCCCATACCGTCCCTCCCACCCACAACCCTCCCCTTTCCCACTCCCTCTCCCCTTCCATTCACATCATGATTCATTTTCGATTATCTTAATATACAGAAGATCAGCTTAGTATACATTAAGTATGGATTCCAACAGTTTGCTCCCACACAGAAACATAAAGTGAAAAATAATAGATGATTTTTTTAAATGATGATGAAATAAGAACAGACCTATTGTCATGTTTAATCCCAATGAGAGTCAAGTTGGGAATTGATAATTTCTTTTTTTTTTCTTTTTTTTTTTTTTACAGAGGATCAGTTTAGTATGCATTAAGTAAGGATTTCAACAGTTTGCACCCCCATAGAAACACAAAGTGAAATATATTGTTTGAGTACTCGTTATAGCATTAAATCTCAATGTACAGCACATTAAGGATAGAGATCCTACATGAGGAGTAAGTGCACAGTGACTCCTGTTGTTGACTTTACCAATTGACACTCCTGTCTATGGCATCAGTAATCTCCCTATGCTCCAGTCATGAGTTTCCAAGGCTATGGAAGCCCTCTGAGTTCTCCGACTCTTATCTTGTTTAGACAAGGTCATAGTCAAAGTGGAGGTTCTCTCCTCCCTTCAGAGAAAGGTACCTCCTTCTTTGAAGACCTGTTCTTTCCACTGGGATCTCACTCACAGAGATCTTTTGCCAGAGTGTCTTGGCCTAATATTTTTTTAAATGGAAGCTGTGATAGTGTAACTTCTTAGAGTTTTTATGAGGATTGAATGGGTTCACAGATAAAAGTTCTTCTAACAATCAGTATGCATCCTTACCTGCTGTTACCATTATTACTACAAGATTCAGAGTTCCTAACACATGTTCAACCAACTTTTTATTTCATTCTTTAGCAGGTAGTTTATTAGATAAAATTTTTTTCTTTGCTGGGTTGGTGTGTGAAAAACAAGATTGTATTAGAGAAATAAAATTCATTTTTAAATGTTTGTTTAAACTAGATAATGAAGTATGCTTTAACTTTTAAAAGTGGAAGAGTTCAATACATTAAGTTTTCTATGTTCTTACTTCCCATCTCCCAATTCCCATTGCAGAGATGAATGTTTCACTCTCTTATTCATTTGCAGAGATATTTTAGGCGTATATAAGCAAGTGCATCTTTCTTCCCCTTTTACACAAATGGAAGTATAATAGACGCACTTTTCTGCTTCTTACATTTTTTCACCCTTATTTTAGTTATTGTTCCATTTCAGGGCACAGTAAACTTTTTACTTTGATTAATAACTCAGAGCTTCATTGGATGTACCTAATTAATATTGCCAGACCACTGATCATGGGGAATTTTGTATAAACAAACTTTCTATCCTAAAAGTACTAAATAAATAATGTTCCACTATTTGAATAAATGTTTTGGATAGGTATTGGGTATCTGCATGATAAAGTTTCATAGAAGAGAATTTCTGAAGTTAAAAGTTAGAATTTCTGAAGTTAAAAGATGCATTCATAATTATTAAGGAAATTGAAAATCTTTATTTTTGAAAATTAATGCATACATACAGCACATGCTTCAAAATAAAAAAAACAGAAAAATGATAAAAACTGAAACTCCCCTACATTTTCTTCCCTCTGTTAATCTGGGTTCCCTCACTGAAGTAGTTTAATTGGCTTCACATGTCCTTCCATGTGTGCAAGGGTACTTCCAGAAGTTCATAGAAAAATAGAATTCAAGAAGGTTTAGCTTGTTGTAAAACAATTTTGAAATCCATGCATAGTTTTTTTCATAATATTCATTTTTGTTGAACTTCTCAAAATTCCTCCATGTGAATGAATTTAAAAATTCTTTGCATAATATAACATTACCTTTTAACTCCATTTCCCAAAAACTTTTGAAGCCCCTTGTTTGTAGAAAACTTTCTTTTTTTTCTTTTCAATTTTTTTTATTTTTTTGACAGGCAGAGTGGGCAGTGAGAGAGAGAGAGACAGAGAGAAAGGTCTTCCTTTGCCGTTGGTTCACCCTCCAATGGCCGCCGCGGCCAGCACACTGCGGCCGGCGCACCTCGCTGATCTGATGGCAGGAGCCAGGTGCTTTTCCTGGTCTCCCATGGGGTGCAGGGCCCAAGCACTTGGGCCATCCTCCACTGCACTCCCGGGCCACAGCAGAGAGCTGGCCTAGAAGAGGGGCAACCGGGACAGAATCCAGCCCCCCAACTGGGACTAGAACCCGGTGTGCCGGCGCCACAGGTGGAGGATTAGCCTAGTGAGCCGCGATGCTGGCCTGTAGAAAACTTTCTAATACTGAAACAAAATTTCATTTTTTTTCTTGTGCATAGTTTTGGATTTTTTTTTTTTGATTGTTTGTTTTAATAGGGAGCATATAGCCCCTACCAAGATGCTACTGTAAGAGGTACTGGCTGGAGATACCATGTACTGTCAGCACCATCCTGGGGACATAGCATTCACTACCTTACCTCTCAGCCTCACTAATGTGAATTTTATAAAAGTGATGCTTTCCTTTATTTTCACTATAACGAAGTTTCCCCAGGTGAAGGAGTGATAAATTCAGCCTATAATTCCGGACTTGGCCAAGAATTTTTAGGCCTACCACTGTCTACCTTGACACTTGGCACATGACATGAGCTTAGGAACTCTTCTACCATCTTCTCAGAAATTTCCTTCTTTGCTCTCCTCCGTCTTCTAACTCCTGTGCCTGCACCATCCACTTCCTTGCTTTTCTCTCTGGACTGTCATGTTTTCCAGTTGCCTCCTAGGTAAAGATTATATAGGTGCTAGTTACTTGGATTTTACGTATGTAAAAATCATTAACTTACTCTCCTACCTGATGTTTCTGGACATGGCGCTCTTGATTAGAAGCATAAAGTGACTTGTCCTTGTCCAGGTGGCCCTCTGATGTTGCTATTGGAAACATTGGAGGCATTCTCCCCATATGCTTTGTATATGACAGTTCTTGTCATCGTACAAGTTTCCAGGATCTTTTCTCTCCTGGGTGTTCTCAATGACTTGCTAATCTGGGTCATTCACTATTCTGTCTCACTGGGGAAGGTCTTTTTAATCATTTTAATCTTTTGCTTTAGTGGTAGGGAAGTGTATAACATTACATTATATTATGTTATGCTACATTACATATGCTGCATATGTTAATATAATGTGTATAACATATATTAAATATAATGTAATATGATACAGTATCCTTGTATAAATTATTATTTTTAACTAAATGAACAAGAAGAATGTGAGTATAGAGTGCTTGTCAGTTGAAATGCTACATTGGAAGCATGCACGAGAGACCTGCAGGAAAAATGACATCTAAATAATGCAAACAAGGGGACATTTAAAATATTTTTATAATATTTTTAATAGCCAATAACTGAATTTGAAACCTGTATTTAAGCAATTGTTATTCATACGCATATTCTGTTATTGCTTATTTTGTAGGCTATTTTAAAGAATATAATTATTGGTAAATAATACATTTGAAAAGCAGACAAAGTCAATTTCACTCCAAGTGTCATTTTTCAATATTTTAAATTCCAAGCGTCATTTTTGCAGTCTTTCCGGTATCAGATAATGTCATTCTTATTATTCTACACTTAACAAACTTAAGAGGCTAGATTAAACACATGTAAAAAGGTAGTATTTCTATATGGATTGAATATGTGAATGAAAAATTCTGAATCATAGTTTATTTAGTAAATCTAACCAATAAATATGCATTTTGGATTTTGCAATTTTGCTTTCAGAGATGGCCCACAACCTCTTATCACAAAAAAAAATCACATAAATTTTGTGATTTAATTTGTATTATATTCCCAGTTATAATCCTCAACCACGTATTTTATGCCTGAGAGAAGAAGTGGAAGTAAAATTCTTTTAATCATATTCCTCTTTGAAATAAGATGTGATCATTGCATTATGTCTTACTATGTTTGAAGTACTTATTGATCGTTCATTTTAAAAACATTTCAGTACACTTAGGCATTTTATTACTTCTTTAAGTCATTGTTGCCTTTGGTGTATTGGAATAATTTGAGAGGCAGCATTGGCGCGGTGCTGAGTTATTACTCAACATGTGTGTCGCTTCTCTTTGCTTCTAGCATGCAGTGACCTGGAATTCAGGGAGGTGGCGAACAGATTACGGGACTGGTTCAAGGCCCTTCACGAGAGTGGAAGCCAAATCAAGAAGACCAAAGCCTTACTGCGGCCTGAGAGAAGCAGTAAGATTTCTAACTGGGATGAATGCTTTTATCTCCAACAGGAGGTTTTATTTCCAGTGAATTCCTCAGAACAAAACAACATCCTTCCGTGTTTATTCTTTCCTTAGATGCTGAGCAAAACTCAAAACATTATCATTACTTCCAGCATACCCATAATATTTTGCAAGGATATAAAACATTGGCAACAACTCTGATTTGTAGAAAAGGGGGCATCTCCCTAGAAGCCATTTAGCTTCCTGTTGACTAAAAAGAATATTTTTCAGTGTTTTACCAAAGAAGTACAGCAACACAGGTAGTAAAAGTAAGAATTTTAGGGTAACTAGATTTTTAGAGAACAAAGCTAGACTCTCCCAGATTTTAGCCTTTGGAAGATTGCTTTGCTGATTCAAATCTGACTCTGTGAAATGGGTCGGTAGACAAGATGGGTTATCAACAAATCAAAAAACTTAAATACAGAATGCCACAATAGTGGCACCTGAAGGTGATATTTTGATTGTGACTCCAATATCAAATGCTTTAAGAATAAGACTTGCAGCTATGGAAGGTGGGAATTGCAAAAAATTCCTTAATTCAACGAAAGCAATGGAGGCATTTTAGGAAGCAGATTATGTACTGTGTTATTACTCCTGGATTTTGTTCAAGATTGCACTTCCACATTGAAGGTGACAGCAGAAGAATCATGTCCCCATAAGCAAGGAAGGTCATAATTTGGTTCCGTCGTCTTAAATCTGAATGTGTGATGACTACTCATAAGTGCCTTCTAATGAATTTCACTGAAAAATTACACTATTTTCCCTATCCTAGAGAAGAGTGTCTTAATTTTGTCTGTGGGTTTATTGAGTAAATTTTGGTTAATTGTAGCATTTTTGGATGCCTTTTAGACTGAGCTTATGTTCTAGAAATCACAGCAGTTAAGATTCACCTCTGAATGACTGGGGTGTGTAAAAGATCTTACATCCTGGTCTAAAGAAAGAAGCCCACGTCTTCACTTCTGCCGATACCATAGTTGAATATTTTTATTGCTATCAAATTTCTCCTTTGGCCTGGAGTTCAGACTAATGATCCCTTCCAGATTTGTAGAGGGAACTATCTAGCTCTTTGAGGAAACATCTTGAGACTCTTTGGAAAGGGAATCAATCAGAAGCAGTTCCTCTGGCGTTGGGTATCTTGGGACAGGAGAGAAAAAAGTGAACCACAGGATTATTGTCATGATTGAAGGAGTCAGAGACCAGCTAGAAGTAAATGCCCAGAAATTAGCCTCCAGTGAGCAGAGGGGTGAAATTTTAATTCCCCACACTGCTCAGATGTGCACGGCACTGGGCGACTCTTTCTTTGACTCTATCATAGTTAATTTGTGAACCAGTCCTCCAATACCACCCTGCCCTTATCTTTTCTGTCTTTCCTTCATAGCATTAATTACTATCCAGCACAGTGGTAATCTACATGTGCATTTTAATCATCCTTCTCACCCTATAATCTGCTGGAGACTGTAAAGATAGTGTTCTTATCCACTACTCAATTGCCAGAGCCTAGCATAGAATTTGACGCAATGTTCACAATATAAAAATGAATGGAATAAGTGGACACACAATGCAAAAACCATCTAATATACATTGTGTGGCTATCCTATAATTAAATCAAGAGTTTTCTCCCAGAAATGATTATTTGTTGTGTCATTGTTTTCCCCGTGATAATACTGCAGTCAGGTTATATTTCTTTTTTTTTTTTTTTAATTTTTTTTTGACAGAGTGGACAGTGAGAGAGAGAGAGAAAGGTCTTCCTTTGCCATTGGTTCACCCTCCAATGGCCACCACGGCCGGCGCTCTGCGGCCGGCGCACCGCGCTGATCCGGTGGCAGGAGCCAGGCACCTATCCTGGTCTCCCATGGGGTGCAGGGCCCAAGTACTTGGGCCATCCTCCACTGCACTCCCTGGCCACAGCAGAGAGCTGGCCTGGAAGAGGGGCAACCGGGACAGAATCCGGCGCCCCGACCAGGACTAGAACCCGGTGTGCCGGCGCCGCAAGGCGGAGGATTAGCCTAGTGAGCCGCGGCGCCGGCCAGGTTATATTTCTTTATTTCTGTGAGAAAGAGTCTAAGCAGTTAGGGTAATAGGTCAAATGTGCATGCATCTCAGATTACAAATGATAATTCATTCCCAAACTGCATTGTAAATAGCTTAGGACGCTGCTACTAGGGAAATCCACATCCCACATTGGAGTTTCTGGGATCAAGTCCCACTTCTGCTTCTGATCAGCTTCCTGCCAATGCACTTGGAGGGCCGCAGGTGATGGCCCAATTACCGGAGTCTCTGGCACCCATGTGGGAGACCTGGATGGAGTTCCTGGTTCCTGGCTTCAGCCTGGCCCAGCCCTGGCTGTTGTGGCATGTGCATTTGGGGAGTAAACCAGTGGATGGAAGAGTCTCTCTCTCTCTCTTTCTCTCTCCCCTACCCTCCCTCTCCCTCTTTCTCTCTCTGCCTTTCAAATAAGTGAAGAAGAAATAAAACTTAAAATATCATGGAATTAAAGTTTCTGACAGCAGGCATGATAGTTAATTTCTACCTGCATCTCCACTAACAAAAACTATTGCTATTCTTTTTAACCTTTCCACTCTGGTGACTGTGCTATCATATTTCATCCTTAATTTAATTTGCATTTATTTAATTGGTATTGAATTTGAATATGAATTATATGTCAGAAACCTTTGATATAGCAAACAGAACAAAGCACAACATAAGTGATGTCTACTTATGTGCTCAATCCTGAGAAAGGTATATTGATGGTTTCCATTATAATTATATTTAAACAGATCCTGCAAGCACTTTTGGCAGTTTATGTGTTCTTTCTTCAGTTTTAAAGAACATATGGATGTATTTCTGTTACATCAATAAATTGTGCTTCTTATCACTTATTTTGTATATTTTGGTAAACTCTTATCGTATATACTGCTTTCCAGATCAGATTTCACCTCATCTGATCATAATACTACAATGAATGTATTTCATTTTTTCACATTTGTCTAATATCTTTGCTAACATTTACTGCAGTCTTTATTAGTTTTTTTTTGTTTGTTTTTTTGTTTGGTTTTTTTTGTTTGTTTGTTTTTTGTTTTGTTTTGTTTTGTTTTGTTTTTAGGCAGAGTGGATAGTGAGAGAGAGAGACAGAGAGAAAGATCTTCCTTTACCGTTGGTTCACCCTCCAATGGCCGCCACGGCTGGCGTGCTGCGGCCGGGGCACCGCGCTGATCCGATGGCAGGAGCCAGGTGCTTCTCCTGGTCTCCCATGGGGTGCAGGGCCCAAGCACTTGGGCCATCCTCCACTGCACTCCCGGGCCACAGCAGAGAGCTGGGCTGGAAGAGGGGCAACCGGGACAGAATCCGGCGCCCTGACCAGGACTAGAACCCGGTGTGCCGGCGCTGCTAGGTGGAGGATTAGCCTAGTGAGCCGCAGCGCCGGCTTATTAGTTATGTTTAGTTGTCTTTTTTAAAATATAACCCATAGTTGTTTTTTTGTTTAATGTGACAGTGATCTGATTTTGTTTTGTTTGTTTGTTTTCAAATAATTAATGATGTGAAGAAGATAAGGACATGACAAAGTGAACTTGAAGCACATGAAAATATTGTGATAAGACACAAAATGTTTGCCTTTCAAGTGTATTACCCAATTTGAAGAAAAACTAACATTAAAATATCCTACTAATAGCAGACCAGAAATCCAAGAAAATTTGGTCAAATTCTAATTGTGTACCAGTATAATAGTTGATTCTATTTTTTAAATTCTTATAAATAAATCCTTTAAATAGTGGCCTATATCTACCATAACAAACAATGTTTTTGGTTTAATCTTTTATAATTTTTTATTGGCTTAGGTTTTTGTTCTTCTTGTTTTTGGAACAATCATTCAATTTGTTATAAAACAGAAAAAAATACCCTGTGTATCTTGCATAAAGAGTTGTCTTGTTTCATTATTTTTCCTAGGAGAGTATATATATAAATATTCATTGCGTTATTTTTTACTTTATAGAGAAAATTCTGAGGTAGATAAACAGTCATGTATCAGAATTGTGTAGTAGATTAACACAACCTATAAATACACATTTTATGTTTTTATAGCCTTATGCTTCTTTGTCATATATCTTTTTAATGTGGCAAAAAAGAACATGTGGCAAAAGGAACGTGTTTATTAACATAATTAAGTATATAGAAAACACTTGACATAAAAATAAAAGACACAAATGACATAAAAATAAGAGACAAGATGCTATATAAATTAAAACCATGCTTTATTGTTTTCACTGTTTTTAGAGATAATTTAGATACTAGATATTCATCAGAGAATATTCATCAATTATCTAGCATAAGTCTAAGATTTTAAATTAGCAGAAAGTCTTGGAAATTATTTTTGAGTTGGTCAGTTAAAAACATAATTACTATTGAAATAAAGTTTGAGATCTAAATGACTTAATTTTACTAAAAACAAATTTATGTATTTTTATGATCTTACACATTTAGTAGATATAACATCAGCTAATGTAATCAATACATTTATGTAAGTTTAGGGAAATATACCAAATAGAATAGCATATGCATGTGCTATTATAATTAATGACGATAATGCTAAAGCTGTGGCTCAATTTAAAAATATATTTATTTTGCTTATTTGAAAGGCAGCGTCATGGAGAGACAGAGAGAGATGTTCCATATGTTCGTTCACTCTGCAAATGGCCACAATGGCAGGTCTGGTCAGGTGGAATCCAGGAGCCTGGAACTCCATCTGGGTCTCCCATACGGGTGGCAGGGGCCCAAGTGCTTGGGCCATCTTCTGCTGCCTTCCCAGGCACATTAGCAGAGAGCTGGATGGGAAGTAGAGCATCTGGGACTTGAACTGGTGCCCATATGGGATGACACCATTGTAGGCAGCAGCTTTGCCCATTAATCCACAACACTGGCTCCACCATTTAAAAAAAAATTTAGCTAGTCTCTCTTATTTAAATTATGCAAATTCAATTACTACAGCACTTTTCTAATAAGACTGTTTTTAAAGGGTAGACACTTGGCACCATGGTTGAGATGCTGCTTGGGACGCTCACATCTCGTGTCAGAGTCCCTGAGCTCAGGTCCTGGCTCCTGCCCACGTTCCTGCTCCCCTGCACTCTTGGAGGCAGCAGTGATGGCTCAAATCGCCGAGTCCCTGCCACCCAAGTGGAAGACCCAGACTGAGTTCTATTCTCCCGGATTCAGCCTGGCTCAGCCCTAGCTGTTATGGGCTTTTGGGGAGTGAACCAATGGATGGGGGGTATTCTATCTCTTTCTTTCAAATAAATAAAATTAAAAATAAAAACTAAAATTTAAGAAGAATATTTTTGAAAGAATTAGTATCTTTTTAATTTCCAGAAATGTTAAGATGTAATTTATACAAGCACTTACTTACCTCTGAGTCAAACAGAATCAAATTTTCAAAAGAGATTTTATAATCTAATTTGGTTATACCATCTGGAGGCCTGTAAAATAACATAGGTAACACACACACACTAACCTTTTTGTGTAATAAATCTATATACCAATTTGTACCCATTTCTCTGTGGATTACAATACCCATTTGACTGAAAAGATAGAGAGATTTAGATTGAAGTTGATGTGCATTTTGGGTGGTCAGAATATCTGCTTAATTGCCCAACTTCAAATTTAATGCACAAAAAAATGACTGTAAATCTGACAAAAATATGCTTGATTGTGTTTGTCATTAAACTCTGTTGATTTACTATGATTTTGTTTTTCATTCATTGACTATTAAATTATAACCCAAGTACTTAAAATGAAACAATTCATCTGAATCTTCTAAGTCAATCACATTTTTAAGTCAATAGAATTTGCAAAGTATGTTGCGCTTGTTGTTTTACTTAAGTTTCAGAATAGTGATGGTAGGGGCAAATATACAAGAGAGGGCCAAAATACACATTTTTTAAAAAAATATTTTAAAGACAGGGAGATGCATAGAGAAAGGGGAAAAGAGGGAGAAGGGGAGAAAGACAGACAGGAGAGCAAGACTGAGAGAGCGCTCCCATCTGCTGGCTCATTGCTTAAATGCCCACAATGTTCAGGGCTGGGACAAGGCTGAAGCCAGGAGCTGGAAATGCAACCATGGTGTCTGTCCTTCATGGGTTGCAGGAACTCAATTACTTGAGCCGTCATTATTACCTCCCAGAGTTTGCACTGGCAGGATGCTGGAATCAGGAGCCGGAACCAAGAACTGAACCCAGACACCATGATGTAAAGGATGTAGGCATTTTAATTGCTAGGCTAACTGCCTGTTCTATAACCTGCTTATTTTTGTGATTGTGCAAAGATTACCTAAATGCCAATGTCTATTGTTTAATGTGCACACAGTTACCTTTGAAGTAGATTTGTCTTTTGATAAATCTGCCTCTCCAATGACATTTGAATTATGAATGCCTTTTTCATTAAAATTGCCAATTTGCATTATGTGAGTATCATAGATCTACTTTGTATGAAATTAAAATAAATGTAAATAGAATATGTAGTTCCTTGCAAAGTAATTTCTTGCAAAATAACTTTTAAAACTTATATGTATTTGACCAGACTATATATAAAATCATATATTATATATTATATAAAGTTAAATATATATATTATATATATAAACATACAGTGAAAAGCTAATGAATGGTATTGAGAGGTCCATATAAGTTGGCCCTGCACAGCTGGGCATGGAGGAGGAGGGTAGAGAAGGGTGGTAGTGTATGCCTTCTTTGTTAATACTTTATATTCTTTAATAATCTGAATAAGTTAGCACTCCACCCCACTGCAGACCCTACCTTTGTTATGTAATATTTCCAACTCTAACACGTACAACTATTAAGGCCCAAATGTATATAGTCCAGAAAAGCTACATGTAAATATTTGCCAAGAGAGAAGAACCAATATTTTTTTTGTTGAATATGAATCCACTGTTTAAGTTCTCCTTTGTAAAATTACCCATTTTAAAACTACCAAACAATAGTTTTTTTAAGAGTGAATCCAATAAAAGTCATCTAAAAATTCACTGCTTTTTATATGTGTTAGTCTGTAATACTCTCATGGCCTAAATTGCTTTCTCAGGTAATACATACATTTTATCTGCTTGTGTAATTTCCCTGTTTTGTTCTAATGAGTAAAAACACGAGTTAAGCTATACCATCCTTCATTTTCTTTTATGCTAATCTTATAACGCAGCATCAAAATAGAAACTTTACACACACACACACACACACATTCACGTAAGATTTATTTATTTACTTGAGAGGTAGAGTTGTGGGCAGACAAAGACAGAGAGAGAGGTCTTCCACCCTCTGGTGCAATCCTGGAGCTGGGCCTATCCAAAGCCAGGAGCCAGGAGCTTCTTCCGGGTCTCCCACATGGGTGCAGGGGCCCCAGCACTTGGGCCATCCTCCACTGTTTTCCCAGGCCATCAACAGGGAGTTGGATAGGAAGTGGGCAGCTGGGACTCCAACCAGTGCCCATATGGGATGCTGGCGTTGTAGGTTGAGGCTTAACCCACTGTGCCAGAGAGCCGGCCCCAAGCAATTAAGTGTAAACTACATGGCTACAAATGATACTTAAGCTGAATACAGAATGGGTACTGTGATCTCTAATTCCACTATTTTTTCCTACTCATAAAGCTGATAGGCAAATGCTATTAGTATATATCAGTAATGGGGACTGACCACTGCCTGCTGACCTGACCTTTCTCTGGGCTCTCAGAGGTATTATAACATCTCTTTTGATGAACATACTTTCTTATGGTAGACACTGGCTGCACAGTTACTGCTCACTTTTCCCAGAACACTCTCCACACAGGCTCATGCATGCATGGTCGGGCGTCTTTCCTCCACCCCTAGGAAACAGCCACACCACTACACAGCAGTTGCCTCCTCATGCTGCTTTGCTCCTTAGCACACATTGCTCCCCAACATAAGAATATCTGGGGGCTGGCGCTATGGCACAGCGGGTTAAAGCCCCAGCCTGCAGTGCCGGCATTCCATCTGGATGCTGGTTTGAGTCCTGGTTGCTTCACTTCACATCCAGCTCTCCGCTATGGCCTAGGAAAGCCATAGAAGCTGGCCCAAGTCCTTGGGCCCCTGCACCGGCGTGGGAGACCCGGAGGAAGCTCCTGGCTCCTGGCTTCGGATCAGCCCAGCTCTGACTGTTGTGGCCAACTGGGGAGTGAGCCAGAGGATGGAAGACCTCTCTCCCTCTCTCTTTCTCTGGCTCTACCTCTCTCTGTAACTCTTTCAAATAAATAAAATAAACCTTAAAAAAAAAAAAAAAAAAGAATGTCTTAGGGAGTTACTTCCTCTGGCTTCCCAATAACATGTAAGCTCTCAGAAGCCCCAGCTTTTCTGCTGTGGAGTCTTTAGCTACTGGAAAAGAACATGTCACATCACAGACTCGGTAACAATTTGTTTAATGATTAAGTAACAAGTCTAACACATTTTTTTTTTTTAATCTACACATTCCCCTATTTCCAAAGAGTGATAAAGAAATCTGGAGCTGCTGTTTCAAGCCCACTGAATGATAGGAGGGCAAGCGTCTAAAAAATAGCATCCAGACTTGATAGAGTATGATTGGAAAGATACTTCATTGATTTTTCAAAGTTAATGCACCCTAAATGTAGAAGATGGTTTTATAAAGAAAGAAGAGCTGGCTAGACCTTGTACACTGGCTATCAGATTAACATTATTGTGTATGATACATTAAGTAAGCCTGTCTTTACTCTGCTAAAATCTTAGAACATGGTCACAACAGTGCCTTTTCTAGTAATTGTTTTAGTAATCATATATAACTGTCAAACACTGACACAAAATGTCAATAATGGCATAGCTTTTTTAGACACTCAGCAAGCTGAAGTCTGTGATTATTTTTGATAACTTAAATTTTTCTCATGTTTTAAAAAAGGACTTCTTGAATATATCTTAGAGCTATCAAGGAAAAATAGAAATATCCAAGACAGAAACTAATAAGATGTAAAAATTATGTTTTATGCTAATATTTTGAAGAAAATTCAAATCATTGGGCCTCTGCTAGCATTATTCCCGTGAAAATAATTTTTGAGACTTTTTCAATAAGTATACATTGCATCTATTGTAATTTATATCTTTTGTTTTGTTTTTTAAAACCCAAAATCAAAGAATGGAAAGACTATACCCACGTTTTTTGTAAATATAGTTGCAATCTAGAATATGTACTGCTTTGAAAGGGATGTTGTGTTAATTTTCTTTTATCAATTCAGAAAGCATCAGGAAACTAGTGTCATATGCAAAATCCTCCGATTAACAGCCTGACCTAGATTAAGATCATGTCTTATTTTTGCTTTCTTACACACCAAATGTTCTCCTCAGTCAGAGAAAATGAGAGAATTACTTAAACCCCCAGGGTAAATAAATACAGTCTAATTTCTCACCGAGATATTGCTCTCTTTGTGTCATGCTGTCTTCATGTTGTGAGGAAGATTGAATTTGGAATCAGAAGGCTTAAAAACAATGCATCGTTTTAATGCAATTAGGAACCTCCCAGGAATAGCAGGGAACTTCATCTTCTGAAAACAAAGATTTGCAAAGTCGGGAGATAAATTTTATCTTCTTATTTCAAGTAATACAATGAAAGACCCAGATCATTGCCTATTTTGGTAGTTCTAATTATTGAGACATCTGGCATTTTCTTCTTTTATTAGGTAGACACAGTAACTGTCATAAAATTTGATTATATACTTTAGTATTTCAATTTTGTAGAATTTACATATTTCAAATTTAGCTGAAATAGTGTAATCTTTTATGGATTAAAACTTTTACAGTCTACTTAGGGAGCTCCATGAATGACATAATACAGGAGCTCTGTGTTTTGTTACATCATCATGGCCTTGGAAATTCCTCTGTGTAATTTGTTAGCCTGTAGACTTTAGGACTTTGTTTAACCTGTAGTCTTTAGGAAATATTTTATTTATTTATTTAGCTTATAGTCTTTAGGTAATATTTTACTAAAAGACAGTGGGGGTTACTTTTAGCATTGGCAATTTTGGAATCACTGATAAGTAGTAATAATATTTTTCCCTCAGTGAGTGAAATATTATAAAATTTATTATGTTTTCAATAAAATGAACACCTTAATTTCTAAATATAACTCTGTTGGATGTTCAGAACAAGGGTTAAGCTGTGATCTCAATGGTCTAAAATTAAGCAATACTCTCCCTACAAAGACAACAAAGAGGGTAAGAAATTATGTTTTTGATGAAAAATAAATACTGCAAATATGCCTGGTCATTTATTACATAAGCATTTTCCTGTCTAATTTGATTCCAATGCAGTTGTGTAATACATAAAAATCCTTGAACACTGAATATAAGATGTTTTAGAAAAGTGATCATTAAATCTAAAGGCAAAGGTAGAAATAAAAAGCAAATGAAGTAACTCAGAAGCAGTATCATCTAAGGTTGTTTAATGGGGAAATAAAAGAGCCCATGCACCATAACTCTCCTTAAAGCATATGTTGAGCAATCAAACAAAAACAATTAAGTTTATCATGATTCCTTTGAGATGTTAATGAATGTTCAATTATTTTCAACATATCACAATTAGGAAGGAACATACATGTAACATATTTATTCATTTTCTTTATTTTTGTAGTCTATATGCTAATTATATAAATAGTATAGGCTTATTTAATAATACAGTAGGTAAAGACACATGAATATGGTTTCCTTTTGAAGTCGACCGGCATACAGGTTACAATTGATTAGGTTTGTGAGCTTGAAGACTATGGCTTCACCACGCCCCTGTGTGACCTCACACCGCTACATGACCACACCTGAGCGCCCACTGGCCAATCAGGTTACTTTAACCACTCCCCTTTGAAGGTGGATTAAAACCTAGGACAGGATTGTCCAGGCCTTTCCTTCCTTTCCCTGGCCTCTTGCCAGAAGGGGGCTGGCTGCAGCCCTGTGCCTCCAGGGTGCTTGGCCTTCGGGCCAATCCACCTCATGCTTCCTGGCCTGGATGCTCTTCCACATGGCTGGTTCCTGGTGCTCGGTATGAACCCAGATCTACCTCTCTCCTTTAGACTTGGCCCTCACTCTCCTCTGCATCTTTCACACTGAATAAAAGCTTAAAATGTACCGACCGTGCTGCCTCGTTCATTTATGCCAGTATTCAGAATTCTTTGAATATTAGGCAAGAATCCACACAGACTTATTAATATTGGGAACTTATTAATAAGCATAGGGTGATATCATATGGCACCCCAAATTCCGATATCACTCTTACCAGCTCCATTCATTCCCCTGGTCACAGAAGAGACCATGGAAGCTGTGGGGTCTTGTCTTCAAGCAAGAAAGAATTCAGGTCTGAGACAGACCGCAGAGTGATAAGGCTTTTTGGGGATAGGGCATCCCTCAGAATGGGAGGGGTAGACAGAGTGCCCAGCCACTAGGACTGGGGGAGAACAAGGTTACATGGTTGAATGGAGAGAATACACCTGGGCAGGCCAGGCGGGCGGCTCAGCAGAGGCAGAGGGCTAAGCCCTGAGCCCACAGTCTGTTTGGACTTCCTAGGTAAACCCGCCTCCCCCTCTCCTCATTTTATATCTGATTTAATTACTGATACCATTTAATTGCAATCTAGCTTCTTGCTGTTGTTTTCTATATTTTTCCAACTCTTCTTTGCCCATTTTTCTTCTCTTACAATGCCTTATTTTGAACCAATTAAGTATTTTTATGATTTTATTTTATTTGTATTTTGGTTTATTATACTTTTTGCTTTTAAAAATCGCTTTTAAAATCTTTCATCATTGTCCTAGGGTTTACAAGATGCAAATTTAATTTTTCATGATCTTCCTTTATATAACATTTTGCAATTTCAATATATTTAAAACAGGACTTAAAACTCCCAATTTTTCCATGTTCTGTGCTATTTTTCATCAACATTTTGCTCTTACATGCTATAATTCAAAATATATAATCTAATAATTTCAGAAGAGATATGTATTTTTAAATGATTCCAAGTGAAAGTTATAAATTTATATCTTCTCTTATGCTATACCCAGAATCCGTCAGTTGTCTCTGTTTGTTGAGATTCAAGTTTCTGCTTCACGTTGCATTTAATGAATCCGTAAAGCCCGCTTTTTTCTTATGGTTCACTTCTACTTGAAATAAATGCATGTTATTTGCCCTAAAGCTAGTCCTCCTTCCTTTTGGAGAGACATTTCTCTGGGAGGAGAGCCGCTTTCTTCTTTCAGCGCGTTACTCCTGTCGGTTCATTTTATTCTGGCTTGCAGAGTTCCAGCAGCAGGTCTGCTGTTGTCTTAGGGTCGCTCCTCTGGGGGAACATAGATTTTGCCTCTAGCTGCTTTAAATTTCTTTCTCCTTATCACTGGGATTGAGCAGTTTGACTTGGTGTGTCTCGGTTTTGTTTGCTTTTATATGTTTGGTTGGTATTCATCCTGGTTCATGTTCTGGAAGATTCCTATTTCTAGTTAGATGCAGGTCTCCAATTTTGGAGAATTTTCTTTTAACCCCTGAAATGCTTCTTCTACCCCATTTTCTCTCTCCTGCCATTTCAGTTGCTTCTCTGTGAAATTGTTGGATAATTACCCATAGCTCCTTTATTTTCTGTACTCTTTCTCCTCCCCTCCTCTCTTTCCTGCCTTCACCCTCTTCCTCCTCTCACCACCCTCTCCCTCCTCTTTCTACTTCTTTGTCTTCCTCTACACCCTCCCTTCTCCTTCTCCACCTCCTACTCCTTTGCCTAACATTTCCATTTGCTTATTGCTCGTGTTGCCATTTATTATTTTAATGCAAATTTTCATCATTTACACTACATTTTGAAATTTTCTCTTTTTCTCTGATTCTTGTACATCTGTCCTGAACATAGTTCTATCAGTTGCTTTGTCCTTTGACAGGGAGGTGATTTTTTAATACTTCATTCCTTTTTCTGTGCATCTCTATCTTTTTTATTTTATTATTATTGTACATATTGTGCAAGACAGTGGAGACACTGTTAAGTATTGCCTGTTACTAAAAATGAGGATTTTTTCTTTGCCTGAGTTATTAGTAATTTGGTTGGGCCAATCGAGTCAGATATTTGATCTAGGTTACTTCCAACAACCAGATCATCTCAGATTCCTTCTTGGTTAATTATATAATTTTCTTTGAGAATAAGTTTTAAGTCCCATTTTCCTGGTGCTTAACATGTCTGCATTTACTATTTGCAGACCTTGTGAATAATAATAATAATAATAATAATAGAGTGCATTATTTTTCTCTGAACACTGATTTATTTAGCATATTGTTAACTCTTTTGGACTCAGAATGCAATCTTACTGTGTTGTGAGTTTGTGAAATGTCTGACTTCAAGTTACTCTTGCAGTCTCTGGTGGAGCTGACTCAAGTCCAGGAAGTGCACGCCTGTTTGACAGATTATCAGAGTCTTGGCAGACAGTATTTTCTGGTGTCCCTCTCATTTACTTCTTGGATTTCTCTGTCTCTCTTCAGTGGTTCTGCACAATTGTATGAGTCTCTAGGTTGGAAGTATACATTTTTTTTTCTGCCAGTGCCTTTGCCACCCTCTACCATGAGAACTCTGCCTTCCCCAACCTGAAAAACATTAAAAATTGAGAATTTACTTCATACAACTTTCTTCTTCAAAATGTGAATTCTCGTAAGACTCATCCTACTTCTATTAACTCTTTATTTCTGCACTGCTTAAAAAATCAGATCTTGAATGTAATGACTTATCTGCACAACCATTACTGGAAACGGAATCTAAAGTAGCTATTTAAATGAAAACATAAAGAGAAGAATTTTGCCTTGTCAGCCTGTGAAACTTCAAACCTGGGAACACACATTGAATCTGCCACGGGCTACAGTAGTGCTTATCCCCCCACACACCACCTATTTCTACTTATCCTTTCCCCTTCCCAGATCCAACTATTATAAAGCTTTTAAAAATAGCAAACTCACATCAACAAGGACAATCTAGCAATGCTGAATTTGTATTAAAGCATGCATTTACCCTGATTTTGCTTTCATTTAAATAAACTGATTTATATAAATCTCAGTTATGCTCATGGCGCATTTGCTGGCTCAGCAAATGTAATTGATCATAGAACCTTGCTATTTCATAAAGACCAGGAGGTGAACTACCTTCATGCCTACAATCTGGAAGCAAATATCCTCATCTTACCCAAAAGCATTAACGTTCAGGGACTGTTAGTGTTTTTTGTTTCTGTTTGGTAAAGATTTTGTATTGATGTCTTCTTCCTTTCAGAGGTCTTTGGAGTATTTGTAACAGAAAAGTCATGGTTCGACATTTCTTGCAGGAGAGTTAGATTTAGTCCCATGAGGATTCTGCTGCCCCTGAAAGATGACAAAGATTAGCATGCGGAAGAGGACAAAGGCAGGAGGAGCACAGGGGTCCTTGTCAACAGTGAGAACAATGTGGTGGCCTGCGCCGCGGCTCACTAGGCTAATCCTCCGCCTTGCGGCACGAGCACACTGGGTTCTAGTCCCGGTCAGGACGCCAGATTCTGTCCCGGTTGCCCCTCTTCCAGGCCAGCTCTCTGCTGTGGCCAGGGAGTGCAGTGGAGGATGGCCCAAGTGCTTGGGCCCTGCACCCCATGGGAGACCAGGAGAAGCACCTGGCTCCTGCCTTCGGATCAGTGCGGTGCACCGGCTGCAGCGGCCATTGGAGGGTGAACCAATGGAAGGAAGACCTTTCTCTCTGTCTCTCTCTCTCTCACTGTCCACTCTGCCTGTCAAAAAAAAAAAAAAAAAAAAGAACAATGTGGTTTGAACCTGGAGGTGCTAATTCATCCCCAATCTCTTGGGATTCAGAAACTAAAAGCATTCCCCATGTATCATTTACCTTAAATCGTGTAATTTTTGTAACAGTCTGTGAAGTAGGTCTTGTTGACCCCATTTTATAGTTATGCAGGTTAGGAGGTAAAACCTAAGGTCACACAATTAGTTAGTGGGAGAGCTGAGATTTGAGTCCAGGTTCTACGGACTTGGAAACCTACACTCTTTGACTAATTATGTGATCTCCCAATAGAGCCCTTGGAATTCAAGTAATTTTGAATCAGTTTCCAGTATGGGATTCATCCAGGTATCTGTAATCACCTCTGCTGCACACAGCCACACAGCTAGATGGGCTCATCTGCACACAGGCTCTCCACCTCTCTCACTTCATCTGAATATCTAAGGAACGTTTTCAGAAAACTTTGAGCCATTTTTATTATTCTGCTTCTGAATGAGTATTTTAATTTATTTTGTGTGACTGTAGATAACATAGACTGAGATAAGTCAATACATGCACTTAAAACTCTAATTGGATTATATTGATAACCACTATCAACTTTCACTTGAGTGATTTTTGTTCATGTAAATCTTTTTTTTATTATATTTACTATTGATCTTTTTGGTAACTATTCAGAAATTGAGAATTTTACCCAAGGTTTAGAATCTTAGCATTTAATTATTGTAACCATGTTCATAATATTAACATGCCTTACACCTAAGCAAATAGATATTGTCAGTGCCTCGCCACCTTCATCGTTTTGCGAAGGAATTATTTTAAATAATTGCTTTGAAAACAGTAAGACATTTACTCCCTCCATAGTTTTCTACAGAATTAACTGAAGATCTTTCCTGTTAATATACATTCCATCAGAAACAGCATCTCTAAGTAGCTGAAAAATTCCGGATGGTGATCCTTTTCTTTCCACAAATGAAGGATCATCTCCGTCATTTGAGCAGTACTCCTGTTGACACGCGGGATATTGGTTTTCTCTTTAAATGAGTCCCTGAGTGAGTGTTTTCTCACTGTTTTTCTCCCACATCACTTCCTTAGCTGCAGTCTGACACTAATCATGAAGAATTTATACTGCTTCGGGTGGCATTCACCACCTGAATACTCACTTCACTTCACCACCCAGGATTTTCAGTGTGAACTAAGAAGATGATATATCTACTGAATATTTTCTTAGAGATCATTTTATAAAACAATTTTTTTTAAATTCCATATGAGACCCAGCAGAAAATGTCTCGTGCACCCCATGCTTGCATGCCCTTCTGGTGCCAGGTGTCCTACCTACCATCACAAAGCACCAGTACTGGTCCAGCTCCTTTCAGGTTTTCAAATTTCACCTCAGTTGTTAGACCATCAAAGTTCTGTCAACATAAGGACAAAGTTTGTGGGCAAGGAGTTTTGCCAGGCAACAGGATGCTTGTGTCACACATCAGAGTCCATGGATTCAATTCACAACTCCCCCCTCTTGATTCCAGCTACCAGCTAATGAGGATGCTGGGAAGCAGGGGTGAAGGCTTAAGTAACAGGTTCCTGCCACTCCAGTGGGAGACCCGGATTGAGCTTTCAGCTCCTGGCCTTGGCACAGCCCTATCCTGGCCTTTGTGGGAGTGAACCAATGGACAGGAACTCTGCTGTATGTCTTTGTCTTTCTGCTCCATGAATAAAGGAATAAATTAAAAAAAAAAAACAACTCAAAGCACATGAAAAGTGAAATTTACAGATGTTTATTTTGGTGCATAAAATTTTGAAATTCATGCATACATTTTTCATAATACCCACATTGCAAGAACTCTTTGAAGAACACTCTTATATATGGATTTCAATTTTTTCTTTCAACCAAACAAATGTATCTTGATTTCATTTTCTAAAAACTCTTCAATCTACCCACAGGTCATGTGGAAGTTATTGCTTCTTGTGTATTAGTTATTTTTGTAAAGAATAGTATTTTAATTTCTTAAATGATATGCAATTTAATATGCTTTCACAGAATATTATCAATAATATTAACATATATAACTAATAAGGATTTTACCACAATTTACTGTTTATATAAAAGAAACTTGATAATAATGTAAATAATATATCATCACACTACTAATTGGAACTAAATGAATGGGTGGCTAATAGTAGTAACAGATGCTTTCTGGAAAACTTTTAAAATGAATTGTCTTATCTACAAAACAGATTAAAAGACAGCTAGCACCCCTGCAGTGATTCACTCACCAAGGACCTGTATGGCTTGTGGGACCAAAGCCAGGAGCTTTGAACGTGATCTAGGTCTATCCCACGGGTGGCAGGAACCCATTCACATCCACCATCCCCACTGTCTCTTCAAGTTCACATTAGCAGGAAGCTGGAATGCCCAGTCAGAGCTGGATATCAAACCCAGGCTTCCCGATGTGAGACTCAGGCATCCTAACTGTGGACTTCACTGTTGGACCAAGTATACATCCTCTGCTTTTTGGCTAAGTAAGCCTCACAACTACCCTGAAAGATAAATATCAATATATACACTCTGCTTGGAAGCAAATGGCCCAAGATTAATGTAAAATCCTACTCTCTGACTCTTCAGTAGGTGCCCTGCACTGTTTACATATAATAGTGGCTTGCCTTGTCTTCCCCTGCTGGTATCTTTTATACTTAGCTAATCATTTTCTGTCTTTGTCTTTAGGATTTGATACCAGTATTTTGCCAATTTGCAAGGATTCACTTGGCTGGATGTTTAACAGACTTGACACAAACTATGACCTGCTGTTGGACCAGTCAGAGCTTGGAAGCATTTACCTTGACAAGAACGAGCAATGTACCAAGGCATTCTTCAATTCTTGTGACACATACAAGGACAGTTTGATATCTAACAATGAATGGTGCTACTGCTTCCAGAGACAGCAAGGTAAATGATGAGAAATGCACAGATGTGAATAGCTTACCTACATGTCAAATATTACCTATTCCTTCACAATTAAAAAGAAAACAGCACATCATGCCCCATTCATTTTATAGTCTTTATCCGAGTGGTGAACGGAAGAGTAAATAGGCAGCTTGTTGAAAAAAATAACTCTGCTAGGGATGCAAACATGCTAAACAAGATAAAGATAGTGATGAATATTGTGTGTTAATGCACTTCATTATAGTTTCTATTATGAACCACCAAGAAGCAGAGTTCTCATAGAGATATGAGAACACAGATATTAAGAGTAGTCATTAAAAGTAATTTGCTATCTGCTTTGCCCATGGTGTAAAATAAATGACTTTGTTTTGGCACCATACTATGGAGTTTTAATGTTCTATGTTGTGATCTTATTAAATGAACTAGATGAACCACAACATTCACCAGACAGCTTTTAAAATGACTTTAACTTTTCAAAATCATTTAGCTTTTAAAAAATCCACTAGCAATAACGGTGTTTTCACACTCTGGAAGAGGTGAGTTGTTGGAATGGTGAGAATCCCTTTATGCCTCTTTAGGAAAAGTAAATGACAGTAACACTGGAATAATGGGCATAGAACCAAGTGGATGATGGTTTATATTAACTATACAGGGAGAGTGGCAGCTCCAAGATGGTGGAATAGGGAGGGAGCTCACTGATAGTCTAGGAAAAGATAGTTTAATAAACGTGGAGATACTGTAGTTTCAGGAAATAGTTGGGGGAAAAACTGCAGAGGAAACTCTTCCAGAGCTAGTGGGACACGGTGGACCTATGTGGAGGGCACAGCACCCGTGGCTCGGGACCCCAGCCGCTAAGTCTACGCACCAGCGCTGGAAAGGGAGATGAGGCGAAACCGCAGTAGCCCGAGACACTGGCAGAAAAGCAGCAGGAAGAGCCTAGAGGGAACGAGGCTTGAAGCCCCATGGGGGAAAGTTCACCAGGCTAACTAGAGGAGAAATAAAATAAAAAATAAAAGGGACCAGTATGCACATGATTCTCTCTCTGTAACCACCTTACAAAGGCGAGCAAGACAAAGAGCAGGCTCCATTTTGGACATATGTAACAGCTGCACCGGCTCAGGGCTAAGCCCACCCTCAGCCTAGCAGAAAAACCTGACTCTGGTGGGAAGAAGTAACAGGAGGTTAAGACCTAGTGAATGTGTGGAGCTTATGAACTGGGACTGTGGAAAAAAAACAGAGTGTGTGTGGGAGAATTTACGAGTGACTGAGACATACTCTCTCGGTGGGAGACACCACAAACTCGGTAACCTTGGCAACCCGGTGGGAGATTGCAGGGGAATCTGAGCTTACACTGAAGGCTGCACAGATCCTTTCTGTGGTCCCTGGGACAGAGCAGGCCAATAATATACCCACAGGGGCTAGTGTTCAGGCACTGATTGCCGTCAAGGAGAATAGCTCAGCTGTGCGGAATCACTTCCCTTCTGAATAAAAAAAAAAAAAAAAAAGAGAGAGAGAGAGAGAGAGAGAAGATTTACCACGCCAAACCTGGGCATGTCACCTTTGGCACACCCTTAACCCTGAAGAACTGAACAGAACTCTCTGGCCACACCCACCACAAACCTCTAGAGATTCACCAAAAGCAGACAGTCCACTTAATCTAGAGTCGAAGTACAATGGGAAAAGACACCACAGCGAGGAAAAAAAAAAGAAGAATAAACCAAAGAATATATCTCCACAATGACAACCAACAAACGCAGAAACCAAGGAAACAAGAACAAGGAAGACATTATGATGCCCCCAAATGAACATGACACTCCAATACAACATTATGAAGATGCTGAGATAGAAGAAATGCAAGATACGGATTTCAAAAAATGTGTGATAAGAACATTTAGAAATTCTCAAAAACAAATGCATGAACTACAGAAATCCTTACTGGACAGGATAGAAAATCTCTCTCATGAAAATGAAATCTTAAGGAGGAATCAAAATGAAATGAGGAATCTAGTAGAACATGAAATTGTGATATGGAAGAGAATCGAAATGAAGAATTCAATAGGTCAAATGACAAATGCATTTGAGAGCCTTAAAAACAGAATCAGTGAGATAGAAGAGAGAATATCAGACTTAGAAGACAAATCACAGGAAATTATACAATCAAACCAAAGAAAAGAAGAGGAAATTAGAAATCTAAAAAATATTGTTGGGAATCTATGGGTTACTATTAAAAAAAAACCAACATTCGGGTTCTAGGAGTTACTGAAGGCATGGAGAGAGAGAAAGGATTAGAAGGCCTTTTTAGTGAGATAGTAGCAGAAAACTTCCAGGGTTTGGAGAAGGACAGAGACATCCAACTACAGGAAGCTCATAGAACCCCCAATAAAAATAACCAAAAGAGATCTTCACCACAACACGTTGTAATCAAACTCAACACAGTGAAACATAAAGAAAAGATAGATTCTAAAATGTGCAAGAGAGAAATGTCAGATTACTCTCAGAGGATCTCCAATTAGACTCACAGCAGACTTCTCATCAGAAACCCTACAGGCTAGGAGGGAATGGCGAGATATAGCACAGGTACTAAGAGAGAAAAACTGCCAGCCCAGAATATTATATCCTGCAAAGCTCTCATTTATGGATGAAGGAGAAATAAAGACCTTTCATAGCAAACAGAAATTGAAAGAATTTGTGACCACTCGTCCAGCCCTGCAAAAGATGCTTAAAGACGTGTTACACACAGAAACACAGAAACACGGCCGTCAATATGAAAGGAGGTAAAGGAAGAAAACCTCCCAGTAAAAAATCACAGGAAGCTCAAAGCATATATTAGAAAATATCTTTGGGAAAATGGCAGGGCAAAGTTACCACTTACCAATAGTCACATTGAATGTTAATGGCCTCCACTCTCCAGCTAAAAGACAAAGACTGGCTGAATGAGTTAAGGAACAAAACCCATCTATTTGCTGCTTACACATCTTTCCAATAAAGATGCATGCAGACCGAAAGTGAAAGGTTGGAAAAAGATATTCCATACCAACAGAAACCAAAAAAAAAGCAGGTGTAGCCATCTTAATATCAGACAAACTAAACTTTAACACAAAAACTGTTAAGAGAGACAAAGAGGGGCACTATATAATGATTAAGGGATCAATTCAACAGGAAGGTGTAACTATTATCAATGTGTATGCACCTAATTACAGGGCACTGGTTTATTTAAAAGATATGCTAAGGGACTTAAAGGGTGACTTAGACTCCAATACAGTAGTACTGGGGGACTTTAATACTCCGCTTTCAGAAATAGATCAACTGGACAGAAAATCAACAAGGAAACGCCTATTTAACTGTCACTATAGACCAAATGGATCTAACAGATATCTACAGAACTTTTCATCCTACATTTAAAGAATTTACATTCTTCTCAGCAGTACATGGAACCTACTCTGGGACTGACCACATACTAGGCCATAAAGCAAGTCTCAGCAAATTCAAAAGAATTAGAATCATACCATGCAGCTTCTCAGACCATAAAGGAATGAAGTTGGAAATAACAACTCAGGAATCCCTAGAGCATATACAAGCACATGGAGACTGAACAACATGCTACTGAATGAACACTGGGTCATAGAAGAAATCAAAAACTTTCTGGAAGTAAAGGAGGATAACAACACAACATATCAAAACTAAAGGGATAAAGCAGTGTTAAGAGTAAAGTTTATAGCAATAGGTGCCTACATCAAGAAATTGGAAAGGCACCAAATAAATGAGCTTTCAGTGCATCTCAAGGATCTAGAAAAACTGCAGCAAACCAGACCCAAAACTAGTAGGAGAAGAGAAATAATTAAAATCAGAGAAGAAATCAGAATTGATCCAAAAAATATTACAAAAGATCAGCCAAACGAAGAGCTAGTTTTTTGAAAAAATAAATTTACACGCCATTGGCCCAACTCACTAAAAAAAGAAAAGACCCAAATCAATAAAATCAGAGATGAAAATGGAAATGTAACAACAGACACCACAGAAATAAAAAGAGTCATCAGAAATTACTACAAAAAGTTGTATGCTAGCAAACAGGGAAATCTATCAGAAATGGATAGATTCCTGGACACATGCAATCTACCTAAATTGAACCAGGAAGACATAGAAAACTTAAATAGACCCATAATTCAGACAGAAATGGAATCAGTAATAAAGGCCCTCCCAACAAAGAAAATTCCAGGACCAGATAGATTCACTGCTGAATTCTACCAGACATTTAAAGAAGAACTAACTCCAATTCTTCTCAAACTATTCAGAATAATCGAAAAAGAAGGAATCCTCCCAAATTCTTTCTATGAAGCCAGCATCACCTTAATCCCTAACCCTGAAAAAGATGCAGCATTGAAACAAAACAATCAAAGCAATTCTTCAAAACAATCAAAGCAATTTATGAAAAACCCACAGCCAGCATCCTATTGAATGGGTAAAAGTTGGAAGCATTTCCACTGAGATCTGGTACCAGACAGGGATGCCCACTCTCCCCACTGCTATTCAATATAGTTCTGGAAGTTTTAGCCAGAGCCATTAGGCAAGAAAGAGAAATTAAAGGGATAAAAATTGGGAAGGACAAACTCAAACTATCCCTCTTTGCAGATATGATTCTTTATTTAGGGGATCCAAAGAACTCTACTAAGAGACTATTGGAACTCATAGAAGAGTTTGGCTAAGTAGCAGGATATAAAATCAATGCACAAAAATCAACAGTCTTTGTATACATAGGCAATGTTATGGCTAAGAAAGAACTTCTAAGATAAATCCCATTCACAATAGCTACAAAAATAATAAAATACCTTGGAATAAACTTAACCAAGGACGTTAAAGATCTCTGCAATGAGAATTACAAAACCTTAAAGAAAGAAATAGAAGAGGATACCAAAAAATGGAAAAATCTTCCATGCACATGGATTGGAAGAATCAATATCATCAAAATGTCCATTCTCCCAAAAGCAATTTATAGATTCAATGCGTTACCAATCAAAATACCAAAGACATTCTTCTCAGATCTGGAAAAATGATGCTGAAATTCATATGGAGACACAGGAGACCTCGAATAGCTAAAGCAATCTTGTACAACAAAAACAAAGCCAGAGGCATCACAATACCAGATTTCAGGGCATACTACAGGGCAGTTGTAATCAAAACAGCATGGTACTGCTACAGAAACAGATGGATAAACCAGTGGAATAGAAAGAAACACCAGAAATCAATCCAAACATCTATAGCCAATTCCCGGAACAAGGACAGTCTATTCAATAAATGGTGCTGGGAAAACTGGATTTCCACGTGCAGAAGCATGAAGTAAGACCCCTACCTTACACCTTACACAAAAATTCACTGAACGGCCGGCGCCGCGGCTCACTAGGCTAATCCTCCGCCTAGCGGCGCCGGCACACCGGGTTCTAGTCCCGGTTGGGGCGCTGGATTCTGTCCCGGTTGCCCCTCTTCCAGTCCAGCTCTCTGCTGTGGCCAGGGAGTGCAGTGGAGGATGGCCCAGGTGCTTGGGCCCTGCACCCCATGGGAGACCAGGAAAAGCACCTGGCTCCTGGCTCCTGCCATCGGATCAGCGCGGTGCGCCGGCCGCAGCGCGCCAGCCGCGGCAGCCATTGGAGGGTGAACCAACGGCAAAGGAAGACCTTTCTCTCTGTCTCTCTCTCTCTCACTGTCCACTCTGCCTGTCAAAAAAAAAAAAAATTCACTGAACATGGATTAAAGACCTAAATCTATGGGCCAGCGCCGCAGCTCATTAGGTTAATCCTCCCTCCGCCTTGCGGTGCCAGCACACCAGGTTGTAGTCCCGGTCAGGGCGCTGGATTTTGTCCCGGTTGCCCCTCTTCCAGGCCAGCTCTCTGCTGTGGCCAGGGAGTGCAGTGGAGGATGGCCCAAGTACTTGGGCCCTGCACCCCATGGGAGACCAGGATAAGTACCTGGCTCCTGCCATCAGATCAACACGGTGTGCCAGCCACAGCGCGCCAGCCGCGGCAGCCATTGGAGGGTGAACCAATGGCAAAGGAAGACCTTTCTCTCTGTCTCTCTCTCTCACTGTCCACTCTGCCTGTTAAAAAAAAAAAAAAAAGACCTAAATCTATGAACCAACACCATCAAATTATTAGACAACATTGGAGAAACCCTGCAAGATATAGGCACAGGCAAAGACTTCTTGGAAAAGACCACAGAGGTACAGGCATTCAAAGCCAAAATTAACAATTTGGATTGCATCAAATTGAGAAATTTCTGTACAGCAAAAGAAACATTCAGGAAGGTGAAGAGGCAACCGACAGAATGGGAAAAAATATTTGCAAACTATGCAACAAATAAAGGTTTAATAACCAGAATGTACAAAGAGATCAAGAAATTCCACAACAAAACAAGCAACCCTCTTAAGAGATGGGCCTAGGACCTCAATAGACAGTTTTCAAAAAAGTAAATCCAAATGGCCAGCAGACACATGAAAAAAATGTTCAGGATCACTAGCAATCAGGGAAATGCAAATCAAAACCACAATGAGGTTTCACCTCACCCCGGTTAGAATGGCTCACATTCAGAAATCTACCAACAACAGATGCTGGTGAGGATGTGGGGAAAAGGGACACTAACCCACTGTTGGTGGGAATGCAAAATGGTTAAGCCACTATGGAAGTCAGTCTGGAGATTCCTCAGAAACCTGAAATTAACCCTACCATTCAACCCAGCCATCCCACTCCTTGGAATTTACCCAAAGGAAATTAAATTGGCAAATAAAAGCACTGTTTGCATCTTAATGTTTATTGCAGCTCGATTCACAATAGCTAAGACCTGGAATCAACCTAAATGCCCATCAACAGTAGACTGGATAAAGAAATTATGGGACATATACTCTAAAGAATACTATACAGCAGTAAAAAAAAATGAAATCTGGAGGAATCTGGAATACATCATGCTGAGTGAAATAAGCTAGTCCCAAAGGGACAAATATCATGTGTTCTCCCTGATAGTTGATATCTGAGCACCAAAGGGGAAACCTGTTGAAGTGAAATGGACACTATGAGAAATGGTGACTTGATCAGCCCTTGTCCTGAGTGTTGATGAACAACTTAATACTTTATCCCTTTCAGTATTTTTTTTTTTTTGTTCTACGTAATACTATTGGTTGAACTCTGTAATTAACACACAATCATTCTTAGGTGTTTAAATTTAACTGAAAAGGGATACCTGTTAAATATAAGAGTGGGAATAAGAGAGGGAGGAGATGTACAGTTTGGGACATGCTCATTCGGACTTGCCCCAAATGGTGGAGGTAGAAAAGTGCCAGGGATTCCAATTCAATCCCATCAAGGTGGCATGTACCAATGCCATCTCACCAGTCGAAGTGATCAGTTTATGTTCACAAGTGATCATAATTATAGGATTAAGGGTCAAAGGGATCACATAAACAAGACTAGTGTCTGCTAATACTAACTGATAGAATTAAAAAGTAGAGAACGATCCAACATGGGAAGTGGGATACACAGCAGACTCTTACAATGGCACATGTCCTAAACAGCACTCTGGCCTCAGAATCAGCCCTTAAGGCATTTGGATTGGCTGAAGAGCCCATGAGAGTATTTCAGGCATGGAAAGCCAAGACACTCTGGCAAAAAAAAAAAAAAAAAAAAAAAAAAAAAAAAAAAAAAAAAAAACACAACTAAATGAAAGATCTCTGTAAGATCCCAGTGGAAAGAACAGCCATCAAAGAAGGAGATACCTTTCTCTGAAGGGAGGAGAGAACTTCCACTTTGACTATGGCCTTGGCTAAATAAGATCGGAGTCCGTGAACTCAAAAGGCTTCCGTAGCGTGGTAGCTCATGACAAGAGCCTTGGGAGATTACTGATGCCATAAACAAGAGTGTCAATTGTTAAGTCAACAACAGGAGTCACTGTGCACTTACTCCCCATGTAGGATCTCTGTCCTTAATGTGTTGTACAGTGTGAATTAATGCTATAACTAGGACTCAAACAGTACTTTATACTTTGTGTTCCTTTGTGGGTACAAACTGTTGAAATCTTTAAATTGATCTTCTGTGTATAAAGATAATTGAAAATGAATCTTGATGTGAATAGAATGGGAGAGGGAGTGGGAGATGGGAGGGTTGAAGGTGGGAGGAAAATCATGGGGGAGGGAAGCCACTGTAATCCAAAAGCTATACTTTGGAAATTCATATTTACTAAATAACAGTTAAAAAAAAACTATACAGGGAAATACATCCAAGAACCCCATTATGTGATAAATTTTGTAAAACTAATTAAACAATGATACGCAAAATTCTGATGCTAATCTAGGAGGAAAAATCTAAAACAAAAATCCTGGGAGTTGTGGTAAACCTGCTGCTGTCAATGCTGTTTCGAATTATTAACTAAGAGTGTGAACAAAACATTTTGTATCTCAGTCTTTTTTATTATTCTTTATTTATTTATTTGAAAAACAGAGTGAAACAAAGAGAAGGTGGGGATGGAGGGAGGGAGGGAGAGAGAGTGAAAGAGAAAGAGAGAGAGAGAGAGAGAGAGAGAGAGAGAGAGAGAATCTAACATCCCCTGGTTGACTGCCCAAATGGCTGTAGTGGGCAGGGCTGGGCCCAGCAGATACCATGGGCTTGGAGCTCCATCCTGGTTTCCCATGCTGGTGACAGTTGGGCCATCCTCTGCTGCTTGCCCAGGTGCATTAGCAGGGAGTTGGAATGGAAACATGGTTCTCTGAGAGGGAACCCTGACATTGCAAGCGGCGACTTACCCCACCGTGTGAAAACACAGGCCCCACTACTGTATTTCCTATGGCAATATAATACATTTTACAGGGCAGTTACTTTCTCACATTTAGTACTAGTTTATCAGTTAGGGATGAAATGATTATCCATGAATTGATAGTGGGGAGTCAACATCAGAGTTAGCTAAGTATAGTAGCTTAACTATTCAAAAACCAGTTTAAACAAAGTTAAATAGATTTTCTGTATTAAAATATTTTAAGTCACACACATATAAAAACACAAGCACACATTATTGACTTTACTAATACATGCTGTCTAGATAATTGAGCATTTCTAAAATATACTCTGATATTAATGAAAAATATGCATGTAAATAACTTAAATAATAGAGAGTATTCAATTAAAGTAAATTCCCATAGAAAGACTGGTACTCAGGCAATCTCTTATTATGTCACATGATAATTTTTGTGAATGCTATCATTGCATGTTTTCAGTGTTTGTACATGAACAGTTAAAACTATTCTGAAAACTGAACCTTTCATCTACAGAAACAAATACTTTCATCTCAGAACATTCTTGAATTTTGCAGCTATATTTTTAGAATTAATAAACATTCCCCAAAGCAAAATTTTTCTACACGTACTTCATGTCCGAAGCCACATTCTTCCAAATTGTTACAATGTTCATGGTCATATGAAGATTTATCCTTTGAGATCATTTAATGCATGATAGAACATAAATTATTAATTTTTTTAAATTTCTGCCAGGCATTCCCTGGGATTCAGCTGAGGAGTGGGGGTAGGGAGCATGGGTATGAAAAATACTTACAAAATAGAAAACTAAAATATTTTTATAGTCATTTATTTGAAAGGCAGAGAGAGAGAGGTAGAGAAAGAGAGAGAGACAGAGAGACAGAGACACACAGAGAGATCTTCCATCTACTGATTCGACTTCCAAGAGCCCACAACACTGCAGGAGCTGGCACTTGGGCCACCACCTGCTGCCACTAGGGTGTGCACTAGCAGGAAGCTGGAGTCAGAAGGCCTGACTTCTTGAATCCAGAAGCGTTGATATGGGGGGCAGACATCTGAAATGGTACCTTAACCACCATGCCAAATGCCTGCCTCAGTGAAAGGTAGAAAAAATGCATAAATATTACTGAGCAGGTAAAAAAGTTTACCCAACTTTGTTAGAGCTTAGGAGAGCTTGGCTATACTCTTAATCAAACTTTTTTTTTTACTTTTATATCCTAGAGAGCGTTGCCAGTATAACTGAGCAGAGTAGGAATATGACACTACTATGCTTTTATGCATTATTTTAATTGTTAGTGATTTCATGAGAAAATAATTATAAATTTAAAAATATTTTAAATGATTTATCTTATAAAATAAGCTATTTTCCTGCCCTTCTTAACTTCATTATGATTAGAACCATATACACACTCATGCACATTGACTTAGGACTGCAATCAAGACTATAGGTATATATGGCTGGAATCTTTTTTTTAATTTCCAAAAATATAAAACCAAGGTTAATTGGGAAAATTGATAAATGATGCTGAAACGGTACAATTTTGAGCAAGTGAAATACTTGTAGTATTCCAACATAAAAAATACATTAAAACATGTTTCTGTAGCTAGTTTTCTGAAATCATGGCAGTTAAACAGAGACAATGAACACAGCAGCAATTGGTAGAACTCTTTAGTCTTCGTAATCCTGAAAGAATAAGTAGGGTCAACACTGATGTGGGAAGTTTGGTTATCTTCATTGTTAATAACTAAATTCCATATAAAGTATGTCTAAGTCTCTAGTAAAAGAGTAAACCAATTATGAGGTCCTATTTCATTTAAATCCTGTTGTGTAAGGTATCAAAGAACAAGAAAATTATCATTTAGAAAAAACAAGAAAACTATGATTTATTCAGCTCCAGTATTTATGTGTCAGATGGCCCTGCGAAAGCATTGCTGTTCCCTTTATATGGCTACAGACGGAAGCTTATTATCTCAGATAGCTTCACATGGCAGTGCACGTGCAGGATCAGCTGGGATCTCACCCAAGGGGCCCTGGTGTCTGGTTCAAGGTAATTTTAATTCCACTGCCAGGATTGGCGAGGTAACGATGCGGAAGCCTCACTGTGCAACGTGAGGGGAAGTGCTGTTTACGGGCAGTGTCGACAGTTTGTTCAGAATGTTTTCCAGGAATGCAGTGAAAATGGATGACATCTTCAGAGTTTACACATTTAGTCTGCAGGAGGGCGTATCAGAGCCTGTGTTCTGAAGACTTAATGTATTACTTATCAAAGTGCTTCCTGTCAAATGGAAGACACGTGAGCAGTTGGTGTTGTGAATATTTGAAATCCCTATGAACAAAATAAATTCAGTAAAGTTTTGCAAGTAGACCCACTCTGTGACAGGAGCTGCAACTAACAAAACACTGAAAAGAATGGGCAGAGCAGTGACTGATTTAGAAGGAAGTCAGAGGCTGCCCTATTGTAAAACCCAGGACCTTATTCACATTGCAGTCGGATTCTGCTGTCCTTGGGAGTTGCACAGCCTGTGTAGCTGTGTTCTGCCGGTTTCAAGATTCATTCACAAAGCTCCATAAAACCCACTTTCTTTTCAGTTTTCACTCTGAATTGTTCATTTACTTTGACACCTGATACAAATAGATCCCTTATAAATTACTACTTGCAAACGTTGGAAAATATTTTCATATTTGTATAACTATTGCAAATATACAGATGCTCCTTGATTTTCCCCTGACACTCTATTCTGCTGAAAAATCACACATGCAAGTAAAATTGCATTGTTCTTGTTGCATTGAAAATGACTGATTTCTAATATAGATAGTGTGTGGAAGTTCCCAGTGTAGAAATGTGTGCCAATCGATCCAGAATACTGAACAATGAAAAATATTTTCAAAAACAACATCTTGAAGATTAACCCACATTTTTTTCATTTTCCCCTTGATATTATTTTATGAATTCCAGTGACTAAATTAAATATCACACCTTACTAATTTATGATATTCATACAATCGTAAGTACATAAATCAGGATTTTCCGTAAACTTAGAACATTGTGTGATAGTAGGGACTATAAACCTTGTGATATCAATCTGTTCCTGTTCCATAACCTGGACATCCACAGACCTATTGTGTTAAAATCTTCAAGCATTTTGTTGGGTTACTAACCTTTCATCTGGATTAATGAGCAGAATTACAGTGATGGCCTATAAATAATGAGGATCTAGTTCAAAGTCAAATATTGTCTGTGATTGAACAACCTAATTATCCATGGTTTCTCCTCAAATCTTTTTTTTTTTTGACAGGCAGAGTGGACAGTGAGAGAGAAAGGTCTTCCTTTGCCTTTGGTTCACCCTCCAATGGCCACTGCAGCCGGCGCGCTGCGGCCAGCACACTGCGCTGATCTGATTGCAGGAGCCAGGTACTTACCCTGGTCTCCCATGAGGTGCAGGACCCAAGCACTTGGGCCATCCTCCACTGCACTCCCAGGCCACAGCAGAGATCTGGCCTGGAAGAGGGGCTACCGTGACAGAATCCGGTGCCCCAACCGGGACTAGAACCCGGTGTGCCAGCGCCACAAGGCGGATGATTAGCCTATTGAGCCGCGGTGCCGACTCTCCTCAAATCTTAAAAATGTTCCCTTAAGCCCGGCTGGAGGTACTAGACACTATGGTTATTCATTGAGGTTTTAATCAAAAGTTAGAGATAAATGTATCTGGATGTTCAAGTGGTGAAATATAAGAGATAATGCCGCCACTGTGCAGTAACTAGCCCATATCAACTAATATAAAGCTGCTTTCGTAGTAATAATTTGACATTTCAGCTCAGATCTTCCCTGTTGGTCACCAAGGTCTTCTAACATTATATGACACTATATTTGTAATAGGATCTCTGACATCATTTGAAAGAAGCATTGGCCGGCACTGCGGCTCAATAGGCTAATCCTCCGGCACACCGGGTTCTAGTCCCAGTTGGGGTGCCGGATTCTGTCCAGGTTACCCCTCTTCCAGGCCAGCTCTCTGCTGTGGCCCGGGAGGGCAGTGAAGGATGGCCCAAGTGCTTGGGCCCTGCACCCGCATGGGAGACCAGGAGGAAGCACCTGGCTCCTGGCTTCAGATCAACGCAGCGCGCCTGCCGTGGCGATCATTTGGGGGGTGAACCAACAGAAGGAAGACCTTTCTCTCTCTCTGTCTCTCTCTCTCACTGTCCACTCTGCCTGTCAAAAATAAATAAATAAAAGGCCGGCGCCGCGGCTCACTAGGCTAATCCTCTGCCTTGCGGCGCCTGCACACCGGGTTCTAGTCCCGGTCGGGGCGCCGGATTCTGTCCCGGTTGCCCCTCTTCCAGGCCAGCCCTCTGCTGTGGCCAGGGAGTGCAGTGGAGGATGGCCCAAGTGCTTGGGCGCTGCAACCCCATGGGAGACCAGGAAAAGCACCTGGCTCCTGGCTCCTGCCACCGGATCAGCGCGGTGCGCCGGACGCAGCGCGCCGGATGCGGCGGCCATTGGAGGGTGAACCAACGGCAAAGGAAGACCTTTCTCTCTGTCTCTCTCTCTCACTGTCCACTCTGCCTGTCAAAAAATAAAATAAATAAATAAATAAAATAAAATAAAAAGAAAGAAGCATTAAGTTTTTTTTTTTTCTTAGAAGCATTACATTTTTTTGCAGATTACTTTTGAGTGCGGAGCTATTTCTCTGTATCATCAAGCTACTTTGAGTGAGGGGGGAAACAGTTTCCTGGACAGCAGCTCATTGGGTGGATTCCCATTGCTAAGTTGGATGATATTTTGAAAGTGAATAAGCATTTTTCAATCTTTATAATGTATCATTTCTATATTTTACCTAATTCATTCATTCTGAGGAAAACCAAGGTAACCTACTAGTGATAATACTTAGGAAATTTTCTCTCTAGATAGACAGATGATGAAGGTTTCTCTCTCTATGGATAGATGATGATGACAACAGATGACAGATAGATATGATAGACAATAGACACACAGATTTATCTATCATCTGTCTGTTTCTGTCTAAATGTGGCTTCATGGATAACCCAACCATTAGGAAATCTGTGTCTTCCACAGGCATGCAAAGACACACTGACCTTTGGTAACCTAGAAATGCCTCTCTCCTTGCTTACCCATAATCCTTGAGGTAACGTTTCCATGTCATTGCAGACCCACCCTGCCAGACGGAGCTGAGCAGTATTCAGAAGCGGCAAGGGGTAAAGAAGCTCCTAGGTGAGTAATAGATCACTCTTCTGAAAGGTTTATTGCTTACATAAATAACCCCAGGGAAACAACAACATAAAATCAATATTAATCCAACAAAGATAGACTGTACTAAATTTCAGCAACAAAATTTATGAACTTTCTGCAAGCCATTAAACTTACTTTTATTATCTTACCTATTGAAAGATATTATGTCTGTTTTATTACCCTAATATAATGTTCATTTTGAAAGTTATTAAGTAAAAAAATGATTGGAGCAACGCTAAAGTGAAAACATCAGCAGAAACTTTAATTTTATTTCCATGGCTAACAATTTAAGAATTGATAGCAAAAATGTGCAAATATATATATGATGGTCAAAGCAAGTACTTGTATACGTGGGATGAAACAATTCTGTACATACTTCCAAATTTAAACAAATTCTAAATGTTTTTATTAGTATTTTCATCTACTTTTAGATATGTAATCAGATGGATAGATAGAGATGATAAGTGAAAGACTGATAATTTCAAATTTAACCCAAAGTCTGGCATGTTTACATGTCTGGCTATACGTAGATTATATACTATTACCCCTGATAATTGTTTATGCTTGTGCACATGCAACTTTTAAATGAACTCTTTAGGAAAAATTAAATTCTTAAAAGGCTGCAATGATAGTATGTCATTTTCATACATTCTTCACCAAGCTTCCCCTAAAGATAACACTTTGCATGTACAAAAATCATCATGCATTTGTAAAATCCCCTGAGAATTCACCTTACTATAATCCTACTCACTAGGCCTCAGACTTTATTTGGATTTCACCAGTTTTGCCAGTGGTGTTCTCTCTCTATGGTAGGATCAAAGCAGGACTTCACATGTATGATGTTTCCTTCCATGAATCTTAATGCACTTTTTTAGGGGCACATAACTTTATCATATTTCTTGATATGATTAATCTGTGTTATATTATATAGTATGTTTTGATTAAAAGATATTTCATATCCATTTAAACTCTTAGTTTAATGCACATTGTACAAAATGAAAAAGCTTAATGCATTATAATAAGGAATTTTTGTGATAAAAGCTCCAATTTACCCTTGACTCTGTTATAAGATACATGCGCTACCACAGATCCCAGTGTAAATGTTACATTCTTACATAGTTTCTTTCTGCAAATCAAAGTTTAGTCATATACAATGGGGACACTTTTTCAGTTCAACTGAAAGTGTGTTATTCTTTTTTACTAAAATAAAATCTACTTTGGTTGTTTAAACCTACAAATAAAAGAGAAAAACTTAGGGCCCAATTGGGATTGAAGTGAAGGTTGTCCCGTGTTCCAGTTTACGGCTCAGTATTGGTTGATGTCTACAGTTCTGGCAACATTCTTTGCAGTGTTCTCTCTCCTTTCCATATTGCACTGCCACTAGGCGGAATTACGTGGACATACTATGTATCATAGCATTTTGGTGTTAAATACGCTGTGATAATGTTTTAGGAAGCTGATATCAGAAAGTTTATGTTCTCTGGCCGGCGCTGCGGCTCACTAGGCTAATCTTCCGCCTTGCAGTGCCGGCACACCGGGTTCTAGTCCCAGCCGGGGCGCCGGATTCTGTCCCGGTTGCCCCTCTTCCAGTCCAGCTCTCTGCTGTGGCCAGGGAGTGCAGTGGAGGATGGCCCAAGTGCTTGGGCCCTGCACCCCATGGGAGACCAGGAGAAGTACCTGGTTCCTGCCATAGGATCAGCGCGGTGCGCTGGCCGCGGCAACCATTGGAGGGTGAACCAACGGTAAAGGAAGACCTTTCTCTCTGTCTCTCTCTCTCACTGTCCACTCTGCCTGTCAAAAAAAAAAAAAAAAAAAAAAAAAAAGAAAGTTTACGTCGTTCTCAGGTTATTATTGGTGATACTCTGTTTACCAAACATCATTCAAATGAATTCTAAGTTTTAGATTAAATCGCATCATCTGTGCCAGAATTTTGAAGTTTTTTGCAAGAGTAATACTATGATCTCCTCATATGTTTATGAGAACAAGTGAGCTTCATATTTCATCTATTTATTCAGTTATTTTTTCTTTCACCTTTTTTTAAATGATTGATTGATTTGAAAGTCAGAGGTACAGAAAGGGGGAAGAGACAGAGACAGAGGAGAGAGACCATGCATCTGCTGATTCACTCCAGTGGCCAGGGCTGGGTGAGGCCGAAGCCAGGAGCCAGGAGCTTCTCTGGGTCTCGCACCTGAGTGTGGGAGCCCTCACATGTGGGCCATCCCCTGCTGCCCTCCCACGTGCACTAGCAAGACACTTGATCAGAAACGGAGCAGTGGGGACTTGAACCAGTATCCATTAGGGATGCTGGCACTGCAGACAATGGCTTAACCTGCTGTGCCACAGTGCCAGCCCCATCATTCATAAAATAACTATAATATTTCTGGCCACAGATAAAAATGATAAGATAAACACAAGAAAACTTTCCAACCTCTGAGAGCCAATATTCTAGTGTTAGTGTTGGCTGAAGAATGTGACTTCACTTCTAAATCACTCATTAAACATTTTTCATCAACAGTATGCCATATAATATGTTAGATACTGTAGTTATGAAAATAAATGTCTAGCTTTCCCATCATCCCTGCTAGACTGTGTGCTTAAGAGCTGTTGTTATAACAAGTAAAAGCATGAAGAACCTAAATATATCCAGACAAAACCTACCAGACCTGTGATAAGACACGCAATGACAATAGAGGGAGAGCAAGAGTGAGAACGAGAGAGAGAAGGAGGGAGCGGGGAAAAGAGAGAAGAGAGAGAGAGAGAGAGAGAGAGAGAGAGAGAGAGAGAAAGCATGATACATCATCATAAATTTTCCAGCTTAAGAGAGGGCTTCCTGGTGGGGACATCATATTACAGTCATCTTCCCATGGAGAAGGGAGCTGAGGAGAGGGGTTCCCAGTGAGATCAACAGTGTAGGTAGAAATGAAGCTGCATGGAAACACAGAAATGAGGACCTTGATGTGGAAAGAGCTTGGGACACGAGTGTGAGATGTGGGGTAATGAAATAAAAGGTGGCAGTGATGAGATGGGGAAGGGCCTGCGTGCTGGCTAAGCAGAGGGCGTGGTGTAACATGACCATCACAAGATTTAGTTGTATGTCAGGAAGCACTACCCTTTCACAGTGAGAAACAGGAAGGTAGTGATTTTCTTGACAAGGAGATGGGTTAATGAAATGTCAGCAGGTTGTCTCAGCAATGCTAGCTCCAGGACAGCAAAGGCCTCCTCCTGCAGGTATTTCTTGTGCAAAGCCTGGAGTATGGTGGGCACTCCATCTCCATATGTCTTGACTATAATATAATGAGACCTTATCAAAAAGCAGCACAAGAGTGGGCATTTGGTCTTGTAGCTAAGATGCCACTTGGCCTCCTATTGCAGTACCTAGCTTTGATTCCCAGCTCCGCTCCTGATTCCAGCTTCCTGCTAGTGGGAGGCAGCCATTGATGGCTTTGGTAGTTGAGTTCCTGCCCACGTGGGAGACCTGGCTTACATTCCTGGCTCACAGCCTTTGCCTGGATCCGTCCCAGCTATTGCAGGTATATGAGTAGTAAACAAAAGAATAGAAGCTCACTCTGTCTCTCTCCCACTCAAAAAAAAAAAAAAAAAAAAATCAGCCAGTGAACCAATCAATCACTCATTTTTTAAAAGGCAGTATGACTTACTCATAAAAATATATGCGTGTGTTTGTGTGTGTGTTGTGTGTTTCACAGGACAGTACATCCCACTGTGTGATGAAGATGGTTACTACAAGCCAACACAGTGCCACGGGAGTGTTGGGCAGTGCTGGTGTGTGGACAGATATGGAAATGAAGTCATGGGATCCAGAACAAATGGTGTTGCAAATTGCGGTAAGAAGTGTTTGCTATTTAATGATTTTCCAAGCACAGGATGAAGTGTAAGAATCTACCATATGCAAAGATCACAGAATATGTAGGGATAGGAGGAGTGATAAAAATACTCCTTGCAGGTGAGAAACGTGTAGGGGTAATATATAGGATATATAATTTAGATACAGGAGGATAATTAAAGGTGGGTTCCTTTTCCGACTTTAAATGCAGACAGCTGTTACATAGTTCCTCTTTCCTGCTCAGGTTAGGCAGGTTATTTTCATTCATTCTCCAGGTCAGTGAACTCTAATGTGTGCTCTGACCCCAGATGACTCCCTATTGTCTGTAACTCTCTTTCTGAAAGGGGCAAAGAGGGAGTAGATGATTTTTCTAAGTGAAGAGAAGTAGACTTTTTTGAAGTAAAATTTCTTTCATTGCAGCTGTATGAGCCATTTTCCTTCTGTTTGAGTGAGGAAAATGTAGCTTGTTTAAAGAGTGATTATAATCAATATTCAAATTATTTTTATGAACATGCATTATATGTATACCTAAAATACTGTAATAATTAAGTCAAGCATCATATCCATGCATTTTAATGCTTTAAAATGTGTTAACTTTCATGCTTCAGAAACCATTCTTCCAGATTGCAGGTTTCATATCAGTATTTTTGTTTTTATTGTGAAAAAAATTTCAGTACCCAAACCAGCTAGTGGTTCAGACATGCTCACACACACACAAACAGCAGGAGATAATGGATTTTGTTTCAACTAACACGAACGATCATAAATGAAAACAAAGTGCTTAGTCATGCATCTTAGGTGCTTCCTTTATATAATTTTTTAACTGACAGACCAACATTATTTAGGAAAAGACAAATGGTAAATAATAACAAGTGCTCTCATTTACTGCTTCAATTCCTCTTGTACATTTATTGATTATATAATTTTTTGGTAGCTTTGTTTTGGTTTTCTGGTCTGATCAATGTGATCGGGTTTAAGGAGGAAGAAAATAATATTCAATGGTTGCTCACGCCACTTTAACATGTAGAGAACATGTCTTTGCAAGATGTTGTTTAAGGCAGTTGCATTGTTGATGGCTTCAATTACCAGTGATACCAGTGATGGGAAAAAAGTTTTTATTTTTTTATCTTGGTGAAGAAAATTCTGTGGAGTGGAGTCAAATAAGTGAACAAGGAAATGACTTGGGAAACATGGACTTGGCTTTCTGGATTTTCTTTTCATGTTGCCATTAAGAAAATAAAAGTTGGGTAACAAAAAAAAAAATTGTTCACGTAAGATGGAAATTTCAGTGAGTTGTTTTACGTGACAAACACTTTAAAAATATTCAATTATTTGTTAGAATCTGTTATAATTAGCTGCCAAATAATAACATTAAAATATTAGAACTACTAGAAAACAAACACATGAGCATATGAGGACTTGAAAAGTAAACACTTGTCAAGATTCATGTGCATTATTATGTGCATAAATATTCACATTTTAATATATTTTTAAAACTATTAACTAGTCATTCATTTTCTATTGCTGCAGTAACAAATTCTTGCTAACGTGATTGCTTCAGCAACAAAATATCATCCCAGCAGTTCTGTATGCCAGAAGTCTCATTCAGATATCCATAAGCTTACCATCAGGATCTCAGAGTGGTACGCTCCTTTTTGTGGGCTCAAGAACAAAATCTGTCTCCCCACCTTCTCAGCCGTCTAGAGTAAGGGGTGTGCACACTCAGGGGCCTCCCCTCCAACTTCAAACCAACAACTTGCACCTCACTGACCATTTGTCTGCCATCCTATTTCCCTCCGAATCTGTCTACAAGGGGTTGTTTGGTTTTAACAATCCAGTTGAAACTATAGCCCCACCCAGATAACTAAGGATCATTTCCCTGTTTCAAAGTACTTTATTCCCACTTGCAAAGGCCCTTTGAACATCAGGTAGCATTCTCATGGATTCCAGGGATTAGAAAGTGAGCTTTTTTTTTTTTTTTTTTTTTTTTTTTTTTTTTGGTGGGGGCAGGGGAAGGAGGGATTGGGTAGTGCATCATCCTACTCACCACACTTGTAGGAGAAATGTTAAATGCTTTTTGAGACTAAAAATGAGGCTGACGCCAGTGTTACTTTGCAGGAAATGTCAAACAGCACAGATTCAGGGGTTACTCTGAGTTTTAGCACCTCGGTTTTAACAAACCATAGAGTTTTACTGTAAGAGTGTTTTATGGAGTGTGTCTTTCCTTATCTCCATTAATTAAACTGCAGCACAAATTAGAATTGCACTAATTTCTTCCATTTTCATCAGAATTTTGCATTTCTCAGAAGTTATCCCGTAGCTCAGGCGAATAAAAGTAATGTTTACTGTTTTAAAGCTATGGATTTTGAGATCTCCGGAGATTTTGCGAGTGGCGATTTCCATGAGTGGACTGACGATGAGGATGATGAAGATGACATCATGAATGACAAGGATGAAATTGAAGATGATGACGAAGATGAAGGGGATGATGATGAGGATGGTGATGACCGTGATGGATACATCTGATTGATAACAGTCGAGATTAAAAATTCTACATTTCTAACATTTACAAAACGATAGCCTATTGAGACTTACCCTCTTGTCCCAAAATAAAATGATTCCAAACCTCACATATATTTTGTATAATTGTCTCAAATATTGCAGCTAAAGTCATAGAACTTTATGTTTAAATAAGAATCATTTCCTTTGAGTTTTTATATGCCTTAGGAAAAAAGAAGAGCTTAAGGAGTCCACCCAGACAAAATAAGTCATGAAGAGCTATTACAATACATTTTTCATCGGAGCAAACCTTGTAAATCTCTCTTAACAATAACAGACAATGCGTGCTTGGGATCATAGATGTTATTTCTCTGAGATATATTCTAAGCTGATGACTCGTTAGTGACCTGGGCCCCCAGAGATTTAATGAAAATCCTTAATTGCAATTCTAAAGTAGCATCTTGCAAACCATGGAATGAGACAGGGAAAGTGAAGGAGGTAGCACAGGGTGAGAAAAACAAGATGAGGATTGCAGGACCTTCCATTGCCTTTGCTTTGTGAGACTTAATTATGAGGCTGTTTTGGTTATGATGGGGTGTTTAGACAAAATGGCAAATATGGAAAACCATGGAATCTGAAAGTTAAAAAGTTATCTTTTGTACTTTTTATTTTAATTTGGATGGCAATGTCATGTAGTTTTGTTTTTGTTCTGTGAATATGCTTAAACAGCATGATTTCTTTACCTTTCTAGATTTCTGACCAGCAAGGTAGGGTGCAGAATTAGGAAAACAAATGGAAAGATTCATTTAAAGCATATTTTCACAAATAAAGTTTGTCATTTGCCCTAAGGTCAAATTTAAAAATCTTAATTCTCTTTTATTTTCTGCCTTACAAACAAATTTGCATTTAATCTCAGAATTATGCTATAATTTTGTTAGTAGTGCTGAAATGTAGAGAACATATTGTATGGTGCCTTGCAAAAATAGAAATAGAAAGATTTTAGCATGCATACCAATATAGGCTATTAGGCAATATTTAAGCACACCTAATTAACAAGTGAATACCGATACAGGTACTGCTGCTGGAATGAAGAAAATGGAATATGTCTCTTTCCTTTGTTTCTATTGTTACATAATTGCCATGTGGACTTGTTTATGATTCTTGTGTAGAGTAACACTTAAGATTTAACTGTAGCAAAAGTTACTTTAGTTGCTGTATTTAAGTTAGCATGTTAATTAATTGTGTAGACATTTTGGCACACCATCACTTTTAAGTATATCAGACCAATGGTTTCGTGCCCATAATAAAAATGGAACAACCTGTTGAATGTTACACATTGATAGCATTAATTTCAACAATGGGTCAGCTGGTTTCCCAGTTCATGATTCATTGAAAGTAAAATTGGTGGATTCTTTCCATTTAATTTCTACACAGAATAAAAACTTTAATGTTGACCTTATGTAATATTTAAAGTATAATGCATTTTCTTTTTTACTGTTTATGTATAGTTTACAAAATAAAGACTCTTGTAACCAAACCAAACTGTTCCTTTATGGCCTTTCTGGGGTATAGATAGCAGTACAAAGGATTCCTAATCTGCTGCTGGGTTTACTAGCTAAATGGCCACAACAGCTTGGGCTGGGATAAGCCAAAGTCAGGAGACCAGAGAACTCAATCCAGGTCTTCCACATGAGTGGCCAAGAAACCGCGTACTTGAGCCATCACCTTCTGCCTCCCTGGGTACACATTAGCAAGAAGCTATAGAAGAAGCAGAGCTGGACAGGAATTTGGCATTCTGAAAGACACTTATATATTGCACCTGGGAGGTGTCTTAGCTACTGCACCAAGTATTTATGTATATTCCTTGATTATTAAAATGAATGTATCAAGAAGCAGCGGAAAAATATTTCTGAATTTCAAAACCAGAGTTCTTGACATCTTGAATGTTGTTTTACAAGATATGCTTTGTTTTATTAGCTTTGTTTTAACTTATATTATTTGATAGTATTACAAATTAAGTGATTTTCTTAGGTTAGGGGGTGCTATTTGTAAATCATTTTTGTTGGATTGTACTTGACATATTTAGCCACATTTCTTTTCTTTTTTTTTTTTTTTTATTTGACAGATAGAGTTAGACAGTGAGAGAGAGAGACAGAGAGAAAGGTCTTCCTTCCATTGGTTCACCCCCCAAATGGCTGCTATGACTGGCGTGCTGTGCCCATCCAAAGCCAGGAGCCAGGTGCTTCCTCCTGGCCTCCCATGTGGGTGCAGGGCCCAAGCACTTGGGCCATCCTCCACTGCACTCCTGGGCCACAGCAGAGAGCTGGACTGGAAGAGGAGCAACCAGGACAGAATCTGGTGCCCATATGGGATGCCTGCGCTGCAGGCAAAGGAGTAACCAAGTGAGCCATGGCACTGGCCCCCCAACCACATTTCTTTAACAACGGTATTTTGGACAGTGGTTGGATAGCCTTATTTATTTAACAATTTTATAGAAATCACAAAGTGTGAATTGTTTAGGAAAACATAAAACAATGGTATATGGTTTAGCAAATGAAACTAAAGTAACAAATATAGCAGTCTTGAAATTCAATCCTTTTTTTAAGTTTCACCTTTCAAAGCCTCAGGAGAGCAAATATTTGAACATCAAATATAAAATTGAAATTATTTGCATTATTAAACTTCATTTAAATGGTTTGTGTATAGGATATATGTGGTAGGTCTTTAATCATCATTTAATTAATGCAACTTCAACATTGTTTTCAAAAATATGAATATTGTGTATCTACAGTAAGCCTGTCATTATTCTTGGCACTAGAGATTTCATCAGTGAACAAAATGCTCATGAAGCTAATATTCCTGTGGGGAAGACAAGCAATAGATTTATTTCTAGCCCGTAGCACAATGTAGCTCTACTTTGCAGTGGAATATATCAAACAAGTATTTCCTAGATTTGATTTACATGAAGAACAGCTGTGTTGATCTCCAATGAGAGTCCTTAATACAAACCCAAAATCTTGAAAGAGCATTTTTATTAAAAAGAATTCAGCCACCCTAACATTTTGTTCTACCTTAAGTGGAATTCTGGTTGGCAAACATGAAATCAAACTAACAATTATAAATTTTAGCTTCATTTCTCTATTGTTATTTGGGAAGCACATATGTGAGCCAAAAATGACATGATACAGCCAATTAAACATTGGAGGAAAAAAGTAGAAACATACAAACACAACATTAAATGTCCCTATCACAAATCTGGTTTATAGGTTTGTGAATGTGGCCCTGTTTTGAATATCCAGCATGGCAGTTTTTAAATGTTGCATAATGTATTTTGGGGGAACCAGCTGTTTAAAATACATACAGCATGTCAATAGTAATCAAAATGATATGGGGTCAGAGGCAAATTAAGTATTCCTACCAATACAGTAAGGCTGTCTTAATCAACAGAACTGCTCAGAGCACTTTATCCTCTATGTATACTTTTACAGCATTTTCATTTTCTAGGAAGCTAAAGACATGTAACTCATCATCATGGATCTCTGGCTCACTGATGGTTTGTTAAGAGTGGTTCTAGGCCGGCGCCTTGGCTCACTAGGCTAATCCTCTGCCTTGCGGCGCCGGCACACCGGGTTCTAGTCCCGGTCGGGGCGCCGGATTCTGTCCCGGTTGCCCCTCTTCCAGGCCAGCTCTCTGCTGTGGCCAGGGAGTGCAGTGGAGGATGGCCCAGGTGCTTGGGCCCTGCACCCCATAGGAGACCAGGAGAAGCACCTGGCTCCTGCCATCGGATCAGCACAGTGCGCCGGCCGCGGCGGCCATTGAAGGGTGAACCAACAGCAAAGGAAGACCTTTCTCTCTGTCTCTCTCTCACTGTCCACTCTGCCTGTCAAAAAAAAAAAAAAAAAAAAAAAAAAAAAAAAAAAAAAGAGTGGTTCTAGAGCATTGTGAATGGGTCTACAGTATTGTGTCAACCATTGACTCATCACTCCCAAATCCAGCTCTTTCTTAATATATCTGGGAATTTAATGTTAATGTTGTTAATGATGATCCTGAAATGCACACATACCTGTGTTTTAAGTGTGTATACCTTAACCTTTCTCATCTAACTGTGGCTTAATGTACTTATCCTAGAGTTGTGTGATGGCTCCCTGCATCGCAGATTTAAAGCATGAGTACTGTGTGCATCATATAGTAAGTGTCCACTAAATGTTAGCTTTTGGCTTTCAAGCCTGAAAAATAGGTTAGCAGCTGCTATCTTACTAAAGTTTTCATAACTTTGTCATAACTTTCGTCTCTTTTCATAGCTTCATTTGCATTCACCCAAACAGATGATCTGTTTTACCCTATACTAAGTGAATATCAAAAAGTGTGGTTCTGTCACAGGGTCAGCATAAGCATAGAATGGATTAACATGAGGTGTCTGGAACGTAATAAATACAAGATAGATAATTATTTTTGTTAGTTGTGGGAGCATGACATAGCAAAATCACTTTACTAAATGAAAAATAATTCTAAATCCAAGTATCTTAGCTGGTTGGTTTTTGAATTGGCAGGTTTCAACATAAATGAGGCTAGTGTTTGTGCACATGGCCCAGGTATAATAACATGCTTTAAATGCTATGTAAATTAAATTCATCCACTGAACTAAGAGTTGGGTGTTGTTTTTCTTATATGAGCAATGAAAGAGTCATAGAAGTCACTGTTCACCACAGCCAGTCTCTTTCTCTTCCCTGGGCATATGGGATGTCACTCATTTTTCTTCTCAGGTTAGTGCCCTGTAAATAGTTCTGGGCACCTGACAGCTGAAACGATGTGTGGTGCTTGACAGGGCAGGACAGGGCTCTTGACTATGAGTTGATAGGTTGTTGGATTTAAACAGTGACAATGTGATGGTTCCAACCTGAATCCTCCCTCTAGTTCCTCGGGTCCATTCTCCATGTCATCTTAATTCCATGTACAAATTGGCCATGGTTATATACATGAATGTTTTAATATTATATGTAACATATACCTTTTTTTCTTTCATAAAGTCTATTTATTTGTTGGAAGGAGTGGAGATTCCCGGCTCACTCCATAAATATCTATAGCATCCAGGGCTGGGCCAGGCTGAAGCAGTGAGCCCAGAACTCAGTGCTGGTTCTTGATGTGGGTGGCAGAAACCCAGCTACCTGTGCTGCCGCCTGCAGCCCAGAGTGCTGGGATTGGGGGTGGAGCCAGGACTTGAACCAAGGCCCTTCAGTATGGGATGTGGGCATCCCAATACTGCCCTTCACAAACATGCCTTGAAGGCTGTTTCAAATCCCACTGAAGTGCATGCAGCACAGTGTTAATAAATGAATTTAGTTGCTTAATGAAACATACTTGTGTATAGCCATACAGGAAATGCAAAAGATTTCTGAACGTTATCTGGTACAGCTTTATAACACTGGGTAAACCGTTGACTTCACCTCTACCACTCAGAAGCTGTGTGACCTTTGGTAAGTTAGCGAACAGCTCTAACTCAGTTTTCTCATCAAGGAAATAGATATCATATTAATTCTCACCTTATATAGTTGTGTATTTGACTAACAAATTTTACTATGTGTAATTGCACTTAAAAGAGTGGCTACTTAATAAGCCCTAAATAATTAATATCAAGAAGGGAAAGAAGAAAAGTGAAATCAACATACTAGCGTCTATTTTTGTATCCATCCTATTTTTGTGTTAACACAGGAACATAGAATCTATTCTTGTACTAGCAAACCTCTAGTCCAGAGATGTTAGGTGAGTTTTGAAGGTCACCAGAGACATCAATTTAGAAACTAACGCACAGATGGCCCCCACTCAGTATGGCCCAATACTTTCTTTTGGTCTCTTAAAGAGGTTCTCTCTTAAAATGTACTTTCTATTTAAGAGGTAACCTTTTCAAAACATTGATTAGCCACAGTTTTAAGATGGCTCATCCGAAAGATTGGCTAGTCATGGAAATTTCTTAATATAGATTTCCCATAATTGTTACTTTCAATGTGTCTTTTTAATCAGGATATTAAATATTGCCAAATTTCATTATTGTTTTTGGACCCTCTGGGGATATGATTTCTTAAATGCTAGAGTTGAAATATAAATAATAATTAAATACTATATAAATCTGTTTTAGTGTTTAACAGAGGTTACATCAAGATGTCATTTTAAATTTATTAGCTTAAATAAGTTTGTGAAGAGCATTACTTAGAATTTTAAAATAATTTAGCATTTGTGGGGGAGGCAGAGGAAAAAGGAGAGGGGCTGAGCATTAGAGAGAGGGCAGTTTGACTTTATCCATTAGAGCATAACCAGGTAATATGAGTGATTTTGCATTTCTCAAGCAAACCTTTATCATAGGAGTAGCATTAGTATAAAAATGGGACATGACATGATCAGTGAACTCCTTGTCACTTTAATTGAGCCAGATGTGGTCTTCCTGCTCTGACATGTAAATATTTGACATTTTCCCTTTTAGGATAATTTGTTCCATGTTCTTGTCATTTTTATCCAGAACAACAGATACTTTTTCAGGGCTAACTTGATGACCTGGAAAAGGACTGACAAAAGATGGTGGAGAATGTCCAATTAGATAGCTTTGTCAGAAAACTACAAGTAGAAATCTCCAATATTGGCATCACTTTCTCCTTATAAAACAAAGATACAGCAGAATAAGTCATATGCATATTATATTTGGATGAAAACATCTTTTTTTTAGGAGTGGTCCAGAAAGCTGTGTGCATCTAGAAGACCACGGACTTGTCCACTAAAGTGTACATTTGATTTCAACTTCACAATTACAGGAACAGTGCCAGTCTATGTCAATGTAGTTTAGTTTCTAAATTTGTGATTAGTTGAATATGTTTCCTTGTGTGTGTGTGTGTGTGTGTGTATTTTCTTATATTTTTAATTTTTTATTTTTTAATTTTTTAAGATTTATTTATTTATTTGAAAGGCAGAGTTACACAGAGAGAGAAGGAGAGGCCAAGAGAAAGCTCTCCCATCCGCTGGTTCACTCCTCAGTTGGCCAGAACAGCTGGAGCTGCGCTGATCTGACGCCAGGAGCCAGGAGCACCTTCCAGGTCTCCCACACGGATGCAAGGGCCCAAGCCATCTTCTACTGCTTTCCCAGGCCATAGCAGAGAGCTAGATCAGAAGTGGAGCAGCTGGGACCAGAACCGGCACCCCATGGGATGCCAGCACTGCAGGTGGCGGCTTTACCCTAAGCCACAGCACTGGCCCCTAATTTTTTTTAATTTACTTAAGGGGCAGATGGAGAGGCAGGGAGAGGGAAAAGGAGAGCCTTCATCCACCGGTTCACTCCCCAAATGCCTACAAGGGCCATGAGGGGTTGGGGAGTGGCCAAGCTGGGAGCTAGGAGCTCCATCCAGGTTTCCCAGGTGGGAGGCATCACTGCTGCCTCCCAGGGCCTGCGATAGCAGGAAGTTGGAAGCAGGATGCAGAGTCAGGAAGAACCCAGGTACTCTGATGCGGATTGCGCCAGCCTAACCAATGTGCTAACCGCCAGGCCAATGTCCGCCCCCTCTAGTCCCAGAATGACCCCTGTTTGAAATAAGACTGCATCCTGCCAATTTAGTGTGTGAAGAAACAAGAGAATTAATGAAGCTAAGTATGTTGTACATTAATTACTATAGATGCTTGACACTTAACACATTTAAAGTATTCCAGGGTCATACCAGCATGTTTAACTTGAATCATTCTTACTTCCACATAGATGAGAATAAGCAGCTGACATTGTAAGGAAAGGAACCTAACAATACACTCACCATCCAAAATACCTTCTTTTAAAAAAGATTATTTAAAAGGCAGAGTTACAGAGAGAGTAGGAGTGGGAGAAAGAGAGTTAGATCTTCTACCTGCTGGTTCTCTCCCCAAATGGCTGCAATGGCCAGGGCTGGGCCAGGTGGAAGCCAGGAGCTTCCTGCAGGTCTCCCACGTGGGTTCAGAGGCCCAGGCACTTGGGCCGTCCTCCACTGCTTTTCCTGACTCATTATCTGGATCGGAAGTGGAGCAGCTGGGACTCGAACCGATGCCCATATGGGATACTGGCACTGCAGATGGCAGCTTACCCTGCTGCACCACAACGCCACCCCCAAAATAGCTTTCTCAGAGCTCTCTTCTCTTTCTCTGGTTTGAGAGGAATTCTCACTTGTATTTTTACCCCATTTGGTAAAGACAATTGCAAACTACAGGGTGTCAAGAAAACCTTGGCAAATGTTCAATGGGTCCCAAACTACTGCCAATGGTGTCTAGTTGTGTTTATAATTATCTCTAATGGGAAGTGACTTCATGACTGGTTTTAGCTTGGTAATAACACATTCTCCACTGTGATTATGGGAACAGCAATGCCAAAATGTGGTCCAAGATCTTGCAAGATGAAGACACACTTGATACAGCAGCTCCATTGAATTCTTCCCAGGGTGGCTGCCACCTGAGTCACTTGAATGCCCATAAAGACATTGCCATGTTTTGTCAGCCAGAACAACCTCTCTCTGCCCATGAATTGCCTCGGGTAGATTAATATTAGCCGTGGGCTTTGATTGTCCTATTCAAAGAGCTGCGCATTTGAAACGCAGTCCTAAGATACGTTGTAAGGAAGATCTGTCAAACATTTGTACATACTACAGTCTCTATTTTAATTCTTCATGACGAAGGGGGAAAATGACAAATAATGAAGCCAAAAACAAAAATTAAATTTGTATAATAGATATAGCCTGCTCTCACTGTAGTACCCAGTTACAAATATAGTGTCTCTTAATAATTGTTTAAAAGGCATTGCTAGGCCATTACCCACACATTATAATTGATGTGGCTACCCTGATTTGTAATGTACCATGCATTACATTTTGTGTCTTGCATTTGTTATCCTCTTGTTTCTGAAACAAAAGTGGCACATTACAAGAAAACAAACACAAGCCAGTCCATTTTATAATTGTCAGTGTTCAGATGAGGAAATCGGATTGTTAATAGGTACAATTAATCTGGGGAAATTATGGGGCCGGCGCTGTGGCGCAGCAGGTTAAAGCCCTGGCCTGAAGCGCCAGCATCCCATATAGTCCTGTCTTAGCCTCTTCTGATCCAGCTCTCTGTTATGGCCTGGGAAAGCAGTAGAAGATGGCCCAAGTCCTTGGGTCCCTGCACCCGCGTGGAAGACCTGGAAGAAGCTCCTGGCTCCTGGCTTCGGATTGGCACAGCTCCAGCTGTTGCGGCCTTCTGGGGAGTGAGCCAGTGAATGGAAGACCTCTCTGTCTCTACCTCTCTCTGTAACTCTTCCAAATAAATAAAATAAATCTTTTAAAAAAATCGGGGGAAATTATACTGGATTTGCATGATCTTTGTAATCCCTATATTTTATCAGTATGTGTCTTTGAACAAATGACCCTTATAAATACAGTACTCAACAGAGAATACTTCTCATTAAACAACTAGTCTTGATGGGAAAAGAACTACAGTGAGTTTGGTAAATGGTGATGTCCATTAAAGGGAAAGGGAGAGTAGCCTAGTCCCTGGCACCAGATGAAGACCAGGCTGTGGGTCTTCTCTCAACCGTCATGGCCTCCTGTGGACTGAGCAGAAATGCCTGTGCAGTACTAAACAGCTACGAAAATAAAGATACTAATTCAAAACCATGTGACTCAATTTCTATTTCCATGGATCTTCTCTTTCTTTTTTTTTTTTAGTTCAAATTTAGCATAAAAACACTTTCCAGCTACCTCTTAAAGGGAAAAAAACATCACCTCCTTGCAACATGTTCCTTAGTTATCACACATTACTCTCATGCTACTTATTCTGTGCTATCACACACAATGTAGTGCAGACAAAAGTGGGGAAACCTTGCTCTGTGTATGATCTACACCCGTCTCTTGCCAATATTGCGTAACTGTGTGATGGTTACTGCACAGTCCAGACGTGCTGGCTAGAGGGGACCATGATTTCAGAAACTCCAGCAGTGCCAGCCATCCCTTTGCCTTTCTTTTCCTAAAAACATGGACACAGCTAATGGTCATTCATGATCAGCACACACTGTCAAGGCCTCCACGTGGGTATTTATACCTGACTGCAACGTAGTGGATCTCTATCGCCCTCCCTCTGCTTCTGTCCCACGTGTGGAGTCTTCCTCTTCCTGCAGGTTCCTGATCTCTTGGAGATGAAGGGCTGAAGGTGTTCCCTCTCATGTGCATACATCCCCTTTCCTTTGTACTCCTCTCTCCTGAAAAGGCATTGGAACACACAAATCACTTCCAGAGTCTGCATGTGCAGGTGTGCGTGCCCACACACACAGTTTCCTACATCCAAGCACACAAAAGGCAAAGAAAATACCCAGATGTGTGTTTGCGTGATCAGAGAAGTTACTTTGAAACATTTTTTGACTTTTCATTCTTTTATCTACAGCATACATATGAGCAAATGTATAGACCATAATTATTACACTTGGACGTTGTGTATCAGTTTGAATATGTTAAAATAATTATGCTGAAGGCTCTATCACAGTTGTTCTATCACAGTGTTGACGGAGCTTGTAACGATGACTTCCTTGCGTGTAAAGGCTGTAAATGAATTACTGCTGCCACACAAGCACATTAATTTCTGACTGTAGGAGGAAGTTTCCTTTTTGACAGACTGAGTTTGCAGTCCAAGCATTAGCACCTGTTTCAGCATAAAAATGTATGCTGCAATATAATTGAGTTCCAAGTGAACTTCTTTATGAAGTTAATGAGGAAGTAAGTAATTGGGTATTACAGTAAAATACTGAGTGATTATTTTATAATCACACATAAATTCTTAAAAATAAAACTCTTGGCAAACAATCTACTAAACCTACATAACAATTGTCCTACTGTAATTATGTGAATTGTCTGGTTTCTGGTTTTTTTTATGAAGAAAAATATCTAATTGGAACCTATAAGTTCTTAACTAGCAGGCAATAATGTTTTTGAGGCACATTTCCATGGAGAACATTTGGCTCTTTCTCGAGTTGTGAAAAATGTTACTTAATTCATTTTCTTAGGAAAGATGGCATTCCTATATAGCAGAAAAAGAGAAAAGTTTCAAGCAATAAAAGATCCAGCCTCAGCTTATGCCTCGTGTGAGCTACAATGTCTTTCCCAAGAACCACCTCCCTTGTCAGACACAGTGAGCTTGCTCCTGGCCCGTATTTCCATTGTAACTTCTAACTTCTCTCATGGAACTCACTGTATTGAAGTTTACTGTCCTTTGCTGTCAGTCATTTATTATCAGTCTCTTGGAAATGAACTAGCTTACTTTTCTTTAATTCTAGCAATGGACAACCGCCTGCCAGAGCTAATACTGAAAAAGTGTTAGACAATGAGATTGTCAAACTGCAGAAAGGGCCGCAGAGGAGAGGGTAGGAAGAGAGGGAGTGGCAACAGGGCACATGTGATGCAGAGACAGCCTTGGAATTAAAAACCGGTTATAAAATGTCATGTCTGGTCATTGCTAGGAGCTGCTTTCATGCTTCAGGTTTGGAGAAGTTACATAAAAATATTTTTTTCCAAAAATGCAAATGGCTTTTAAAAAATAAGCAGTACTAACGGTCACAAATATGGCACTAACTACTTATGGATCACAGGAATGAGGTCTACTCTGAAGTGTTTTGATAAACTCCAACACATCCCATTGCTATTTCATGGAAACTGTCCATCATCAACCCCACATGCATGATTCAGGCGCTCTTGACATCTGTGACATGCTTCATTCATTATGTAGTTTGTGGAATAGAATCGGCTTAACTGTTACAGGAACATTCCCTTAGCCTTTGAAACCTGATGAATGAAAATTGAACTAAATCAAACCATTAGTTCAAGTAAATATCAGGTTTTAGCATACATGATTCTCACATGACTAGAGAGTCATACAGTGGCCAAGATAATGTCAGAAAGAATATTAATTTGATTCTTTAGGCCTCAAGTGAAAGAAATGAAACAAACTACAAGAGAAAGGAAAAAACTGAGCAAAAAGAAAATTATTGCCTTTTCTTTTAAAGATTTATTTATTTGAAAGAGTTACAGAGAGAGGTAGAGGCAGAGAGAGAGGTCTTCCATCTGCTAGTTCACTCCCCAATTGGTCGCAATGGCTGGAGCTGTGCCAATCCGAAGCCAGGAGCCAGGAGCTTCTTCTGGGTCTCCCACATGGGTGCAGGGCCCAAGGACTTGGGCCATCCTCTACTGCTTTCCCAGGCCACAGCAGAGAGCTGGATCGGAAGTGGAGCAGCCAGGACTCTAACAGGCACCATATGGGATGCTGGCGCTTCAGGCCAGGGCTTTAACCTGCTGCGCCACTATGCTGGCCCCAATTTATTGCCTTCTTACAAGTAGAAGTCCAGGGTATGCAGTATAATGGGCCCAGTTTAACGTAAATATTTAGTGTCTTCTAAACCACTATTTCTCTCTCCTTCACTTTGTTTTTCCTTCTATGTGCTTTCTGCTAACTCAAGGCCATTTTGTGTTGTTGCAGAAATGGCGTCAGAAGGTCTGGGTAACCCTCATGTTACCTTAATAGCCAATCCAGTAAGAGAGGTCTCCTCCCTGACCCCCCACCAAAATTCTAAGAAACTGGAATTAACACTGATTGGTTTTACCATGAGATTGCTGAAACTTACGCCAGGGAAATGTGGCTTTCATTGGTTCTGCCTCAACTATTGTGCAACCATAATACGAGAGTGTGATCAGCTCTTCTATGCGATTGAGATGTAAGAGAGTCTCATAAATAAATACATAAATAAATAAATAAATAAATAAATAAATAACAGTGGAGATGGGGCAGGTGGCAGAGGATCACAGATATCAAACAGACAAAGTTGTATAGACAAAATGCTGGGTTCTCTCTCTCTTTCACTCTCTGCCTTTCAAATAAATAGAGAATTTTTTTATGTCAACAAATTTCAGAAGACTTTATTTCTGAAAGCATCAGTGGAGAATTAGAGAAATCGTCATGAACCATAGAAAGGTTATTTACTTCCTTATCGGGGGGGGGGGGGTGTGAAGACTGTTATCATTGGCCCAGAGTATCACTTCCATCACTACATTTGGAGTATATGCCTATGCAACTGTTTTCTTTTGTTAATTCTTTTTCATTTTAACTTTTAATTAGTTTTTAACAGATTCAGTGTGCTTTGTACATACTATTCTAAGAAAGTAATGATATCCCCTTTTCTCCCTTCCCTCCCCTCTTCCACCTTTCTTCCTTCTCTTTTCTTTCTTTACTTTTTAACTTTTGAGATAACATATTTTAAATTTACATTACAGTAAAAAAGGCTTAATACTTCTCTGAATAAGAAGATTAACAAGTGAAAAGCAAAAAAAGACTCTGGTTTAGTGGGAATACAGATAGTAGCTATAAACAATAATTGAATGGAAATAATAAATATTTTAAAATGAATACCCAAAATATAATTTTACACTCTTACAAAATATATATGCACTATAGAAATAGTTTTATATATGTACAGAAATACATATATACACAAATTTTTGTCCAGTTATATATATATATATTTACATACAGAGATATGCACACTACATACATATACACATGTGTGAAAATGAATATAAGTATGCACAGTAATAAATACCATGGGGCAGGCATTTGGCCTGGTGGTTGAGATGCTGTTTAAGATGTGTGTGGCCTGGGGCCGGCACTGTGGCGTAGCGGGTAAGGCCGCTGCCTGCAGTGCAGGCATCCTATATGGGCGCCAGTTCAATTCCTGGCTGATCCACTTCTGATCCAGCTCTCTGCTATGGCCTGGGAAAGCAGTAGAAGATGGCCCAACTCCTTGGGCCCCTGCACCCACATGAGAGACCCAGAAGAAGCTCCTGGATCCTGGCTTTGGATTGGCCCAGCTCCGGCCATTGTGGCCATCTGGGGAATGAACCAGTAGATGGAAGACCTCTCTCTCTCTCTTTCTGCCTCTCTCTAACTCTACCTTTCAAATAAATAAATAAATCTTCATATATATATATATATACATATAAAATACCAAACACCTACCCCTGCAACAAGGAAATTTTAAGAATTTTTTCCTTTTTCATTTTGCACTAATCTCTACTACCTATAGGATTCTAAAGTTGTATTTGATATTTTATAAATTCCAGGTAGTCTTTAAAATTTCAGATGTCGAAAGGACTGATATGAAGAACTTTAGATTTGTTACTGTCCTGCAGTTGGTTGCTCCCTTCCCCAGCTGTATAAGCGAAACGATTTATTTTTGAAGACTTCTACGGACACACAGCTGGTTCTTTTTTTTTTTTTTTAACCATATTTCCTTTTGAACATTTTAACCTGTGAAGTTCGCACTAACATCAAAGAGGGTCGGGCTCCTGGTGGGACGGAAGATAAGGTTTTCTTCCACACTCTTCCTGGGGCTCCCCGCTGATTCTGAATTTCTCCTCATGCTGACACACGCATCCCCAGCCCCACTTCCTGGGCAGGCTCCAGTTCCGACAGACTTCACTCAGCTCCTTTTGCTTCCTCTGGCTCTAAGTTTTGCATTTTCCTTTTATGCTTCTCTCCTTTCCACTCCACTTTAGGGAGTAGCTCTGGTCACCCAGTCCAGGCTGAGCAGATCATTTATAAATCAGAAATATTTTTAAACATCCCCTTCAACAACATAAAAATAATAAGACATTGTTCTCTATTTCTGTTTGGCTGTATCAGCTGTGGTATAAAATATATATATCAGAAAACCTGCAAATGGGTTAAAATAACATCTCTGGGTGACTCCTCTTTGATACCTTTGACTGGTTCCTGTTGCTAATGTCGGAGATCTGATGCTATCTATGAGGATACGGGGAACCTCTTAAATAGATTTTCCATGGGCATTTTTAGAAAAAGGATTTGGAAGAGAATATATTGGGGAATTATTACCTAACTTTCCCAGTATGTACAGGCTCCCAATGCAGGAGCTGCATTCCAGCTCTCTGTGATCTCTGGATTAAAGTATGGCCATGAACGTACTATTTCCATGCTTAACTCTGATCCATTAGCCCTGCAAGCTCTGGAGTATAGTGCTAGGCCCTCTTGTGTTACTTCCTTTGTATAAAAATCAGAGCATCTATGTGTGACAAAGACCTAGAATACCAGGAAAAGAATAAAAATAACAACTCTCTCTCTCTCCCTCTCCCTCTCCCTCTCCCCTCTCCTCTCTCCCTCTCCCCCCCCCTCTCTCTCTCTCTCTCCCCTTCTCCCTCTGTCCCTCTTCCCCCTTTGATTTACACACTGTGATTATGTGCTATGTAAATTTTGTTGGAGTTTCTTAGAGTAGATGCGTTAGGTAGGAAGTCAGATGTGAGCTTATGTGTGTGTGACAAAGGCCTAAGGAGATGACATCTAGGTCCAGCATATGCATCTCAAAGTCATTCCAATAACCTTCCAGGTGCAGCCCAGTATCTGCACTTGAAACAACCTGCCCTGCCCCTTCTACCCGATAACCTGCCAGGTGGGGGTCCTGCCCCTTCTGCCTGATAACCTTCCAGGTGCAGCCCAGTATCTGTACTTCAAAACATCCTGCCCTGGATCCTGATCTTCCAGGGAATCCTGACCATCCTTCCTCTAACTGGGGCAACGCCAGCCAGGTTTCCTCCTGTCTGATAACTTCAGGAGAAAACTCAGAAAGGAATTTTTAGTATTTACATCCAAAAAGTCCCTTGTTCCAGGAGGAGAAGATGTGGGAAGGCAAGACCCATCCCCTTAAAAATCCCCGGCCTCAACCAGGCTGTGTGCTCAGCCCTCTGCCTCTCTGCTGAGCCGCCCACCTGGCCTGGCCAGGTGTACTCTCTCCACTCAACCATGTAACCTCCTCTTCCCCAGTCTAAGTGACTGGGCACTCTCTCTCAGGTTCTGCCTGGAGAGGTGCCCATCCGTTCTTACGGATGTCCCTACCCTAATAAACCTTGCTATTTTGCTTTCCACTTACTCTCTGTCTCATGCCTGAATTCTTTCTTGCACGAAGACAAGAACCCTTGAATTTTCTGGTAACAGATTCTTTTATGTTGTAGACAGTACCCTCAAACATCCAATGGGGGAGACACTTCCCCAACCTTCCCATTCAAGATCCAGGGGAAAAATATTAAGTTTCCTTCAGCCTCTCTCTCCTCATCATTTTTCAAGATTGAGAGTCTACCATTTTTTGTTACACATTAAATTGATATGATGGTTGTATAGCAAAATTAATAATGATAATATGTCACAGAAATGGCCATGGGAGACATTTTCTCTAAAAACAAAAGCTACAATGGCCTTTTTGCTCGTTTTAATTTGTCTCAGCTGAGTAATTCCCCTTATGCTAGGATGGGAAACCTGTAGTTGTATTGAAAGCAAGTTACTTGGACTTGCTCAGAAGGTAGTGATTCAAACTGAAGCAGCAGAAGCAAACAAGAGCTCTCTGTGGTCTGTATCTCTGTCTCTTCACATGTTTTGCCAGGATCACTGTAGCTGACTTCTCATGGAAAACTGTTCCTCCAGACGCTCTGAATCCAAAATCTACCAAGTAATTCTTCAAATGGTTGCCACTCTTCTTATCATTGCCTCTCAGCTTGGATCATTTAATAATTTCAGCTACTTCCAAACCCTTGGGATGGTCACTGCAATCTACCCTACTCTATGTCTATCCATAAGCTGTGCATGCTCTGGCAGCCAGAATTAAATGTCATGCTTTTAGTTCATGAACTTCATGCCTTGTCGCTGTGTTTGGAATAGTTCCCTGGTTTCTCCGACTATACAATTCCAACTCCTCTTCTGAGTTTCTTTCTTTCCTTTTTTTAAAGATGTATTTATTTATTTATTTATTTGAAAGTCAGAGTTACACAGAGAAAGAAGGAGAGGCAGAGAGAGAGGTCTTCTATCTGCTGGTTCACTCCCCAATTGGCAGCAATGGCCGGAGCTATGCCGATCTGAAGCCAAGAGCTGGGAGCTTCCTCCGAGTCTCCCACACTGGTGCAGGGGCCCAAGGACTACAGGACATCCTCCACTGCCCTCCCAGGCCATGGCAGAGAGCTGGATCAGAAGTAGAGCAGCCTGGACTTGAACCAGCGCCCATGTGGGATGCCGGCACTGCAGGTGGTGGCTTTACCCGCTTGCACCACAGTGCCAGCCCCTCCTTTGAGTTTCAAGAGAAGATTCAGTTCACCCATGTTCAATACCCCTTTTCGGGGTGACTCCCTGTAGGAGGAGGATACAAGCCCTATCTGATTGGTTCAAATGAAGTGTAGTGACTTGCTTTAACTAAGGACTCTTAATCAGAAGTACCACGCAGAAAGCTTGAGTCGGCACACACACTCCATGATCCTTAAATTCAGATAGAAACTGCTCCACTAGTTTGTGTACCTGAGTGAAAATGATGTGGAGCAGGACATTGGACCTATGATGGACAGATGGTGCTACAGCCCCTGTCTTACCACAAGCATAAACTAACCTGAATGACCAATGCATTATTTGTTTCCAAATTATAATGGGTGGTTTTGCTATTGTTTCAATGTCTTTCCCACTAGGCTTTGAAATCTTTGAAGAAAGAAAGTGCAATTTTCAACTTTTTTTTTTTTCTTTAGCAAATGGCACAATGCATTGAGTATAATAGGAAGAAAGTTAATGTCTGTTGATAGAAGACATGGGAATGAAGCTTTGTTGTGAAGATCAAAGTCGGCTACCCCCCACTAGCTCCAGGATGCAGATAAAACACGTGCAATTACTCATTTCAGCAACAGATCGCCATTGTGGTTGTTTGAACTGGTTTGTTTAGATTGGACAGAGATGAGGTGGACAGACTAAGGCACAGGTATGTGCTCGTATTTCTTATTGTGTGTATATCTCATGCCAAGCACATGCGAGGCATTGTATCTCAGAGATAAACTTCTGCCTTTAATGAATTCATGGGCCACTATAGGAGGATGCCTGCAGTGCTGGCATCCCATATGGGCACCAGTTCTAGTCCCGGCTGCTCAACTTCCAATGCAGCTCTCTGCTATGGCCTGGGAAAGCAGTGGAGGATGGCCTGTAGTCCTTGGGCCTCTGCACTCACATGGGAGACCTGGAGGAAGTCTTTGGCTTCAGATTGGCACAGCTCTGGCCATCGCAGCCAATTGAGGAGTGAACCATCGGATGACAGAAGACCTCTCTCTCTGCCTCTCCTCTCTCTGTGTAACTCTGACTTTCAAATAAATAAATAAAATAATCTTTAAAAAAAAAAACATAATATGATCACCACAGTGATATAGAGTCACCAAAAAGGACAGAACAGGTAAAATTAGCCAGGCAGGGGGCAGTATGGAGCCACAGCAGGTTGGGTCTCCCTTGGGAAGCTGCCATCTCACACCTGAGCTCCAGGCTGAGGACTGGTGGCTCCACTTCTGGTCAGCTTCCTGCCAATGCTCCATGGAAAGCAGCAGAAGACAGACCTAGGGCTGTGCATTGTGCCACCTATGCAGGCTACCAAGATAGAGTTCCAGCCTCCTGGCTTCAGCCTGGCCCAAACCTGGCTATTGTGGCCATTGGGGAGTGAACCAGTAGATGGGAGTTTCTCTTTCCTTTCTCTCTCTCACTTTGCCTTTCAAATAAACCTTAGAATCAAAGAACAAGAATACACATTACAGCTAGAGAAAGCAGTAGGCCTGAAGGCCCAGAATCAAGACAATTGGCAAATGGTGTAGAACCGGGTGGTTGATGAATACGATGCAAGGTGGCAGGTGGTGAGCAGAGACTAAGTAATACATGGGGCTGGCACAGTAGGTTAATCCTCCACCTGCAGTGCCGGCATCTCATATGGGCACCGGTTCTAGTCCCAGCTGCTCCTCTTCTGGTCCGGCTCTCTGCTATGGCCTGGGAAAGCAGTAGAAGATGGCCTAGACATTTGGGCCCCTGCACTCACATGAGAGACCCGGAAGAAGCTCCGGGCTCCTGACTTCAGGTTGGCCTAGCTCCAGCCTTTTGCAGCCATTTGGGGAATAAACCAGCAGATTGAAGACTCTCTCTCTCTCTCTCTCTGTAACTCTATCTCTCAAATAAATAAAATCCCTAAAAAAAAAAAAGTAATACAGCAAAGCATGAGGCACTAATATGCAGTTTGAAGGTTATCACAAAGCTCTGGGGAAAACATTGACTTTTTTTTATTAAAAAGAAAGCAATACCAAATTTGTGATATAGAAATTGCATTCTATGATATGTGGAGATTAAATGAAGATGATCAGGACAGTGAAACAAAAGACAGAGACCCAAATTTAAAAACAGTGGCCATGTGTGAAAAACATGCATGAGGGTGTGCTTTTTTTCTTTCTCATGCATCCAGGAAAATTTACCATCCACAGTTCACAGCAATGATATGAACCGGTGATGCCAACCAAACTCACCGGGAGAGAGGCTCATTGAAATAAAGACACGTCTCAGTGAGATAAATACACATCTGTCAGACTGAGGGGAATCTAGCAATGACTCACAAAAGGGAGTGAATCAAGTCAGCAGTGGGGCCTTGTATGGAAATGTGCACCCCCACCATGCAGGCCCTTGATAGCCCGTGATTCCAGCTTTTCTCTCTTTGACATCAAAGGCCATGCCCCTATCCTGTATTGCTTTCCATGTGCCTTAAAATTGACCCACTATTCTGGGATTTGGGATAATTTTTGCTCTTTGTAAATGAAAGATCGTAAAACAGGTGGCAGAGTGGTAACCAATGTTATCACTAACTGCCATGGACTTCGGATAAGCACTCATTTCATGTGGAAGCAATCACGCAGGAGGAAGAATAGACCATAGGAATGCAGCTTGACACGGATGGTGAAGAGACCTGAAAGGAACAGGGATTGTTAAAAAAGGCGAATGTTCTAGAACAAAGATGTTCACCAACCGCTAGGAAGTTCATGTCCCTGTTTCTCAGTGTAGGAGAGTAGCTCAAATTGCCTGTATTGTGGGGAAGCCACTTAAGACACCAATTAAGGCCGGCGCTGCGGCTCACTAGGCTAACCCTCCATCTTGCAGCGCTGGCACACCAGGTTCTAGTCCTGGTCAGGGCACCGGATTCTGTCCCGGTTGCCCCCTTCCAGGCCAGCTCTCTGCTGTGGCCAGAGAGTGCAGTGGAGGATGGCCCAAGTGCTTGGGCCCTGCACCCCATGGGAGACCAGGATAAGTACCTGGCTCTTGCCATCGGATCAGCATGGTGCGCCGGCCGCGGCGGCCATTGGAGGGTGAACCAACGGCAAAAAGGAAGACCTTTCTCTCTGTCTCTCTCACTGTCCACTCTGCCTGTCAAAAAATAAAAAAATAATTTAAAAAAAGACACCAATTAAGACATCCACATCCCGGGGCCAGTGCTATGGCACAGGGTTAACACCCTGGCCTAAAGTGCAGGCATCCAATATGGGTACTGTTTGGAGACCAGGCTGCTCCACTTCCTTTCCAGCTCTCTGCTATGGCCTGGGAAAGCAGTAGAAGATGGCCCAAGTCCTTGGACCCCTGCACCCACATGGGAGACCTGGAAGAAGCTCCTGGCTCCTGGCTTCAGATCGGCGCAGCTCGGGCCATCGCAGCTAATTGAGGAGTGAACCAACGGATGGAAGACCTCTCTCTCTCTCTCTGCCTCTCCTCTATCTGTGTAACTCTGTCTTTCAAATAAATGAATAAATCTTAGGGGAAAAAAAGACACTCACATCCCACATCAGAGCACCAGTTTGAGTCTCAGCTTCTCTGCTTCCAATCCAGCTCCCTGCCAACGCCCCTGGGGAGGCAGTGGATGATGTTCCTGCCACCTGTGTGGGGGATCTGGGTGGGGTTCCTGGAGACTGGCTTCAGCTTGGACAAGTTCTGGCTGTTTTGATCATCTGGGGAGTGAACAGTTAGATGAAAGATACTTCTCTCTCTCTCTGTCTCTCTCTGTCTCTCTCTCTCTCTCCCCCCTATGTTCTGCATTTCAAAGAAATAATAAATGTTTTTAAAATTGCAAATCTTATTTCACTAAGCATAAGTCTCTCCAGTTGCATCCATTTTGTTGTGAAAGACAGGATTTTATTCATTTTATTTTTGGTCCCCAAAAGACAAATACAGTAAGTTTTTCTTATTTTGTGGTAACTAATATACAGAATACAAAAATACAATATGTATGAATGAAATTGACGTTTTGAGATTTGATTATTGTTTATAACCCTGTCTATACTCTTGAGGAACACTGGTTTTTCTACTTACTATTTGTTGAATTCTTTATTTAGTGGTGGATTAAGTTTGTGATTTTAAAGAAAATGAAAGTATGTCATTGTAAAAATTAAAAGAAAAATAAGAAAAGAAGGAAGGAGAGTGGGAGGGAAGGAGGGGTGGTAGGGTGAGAAGTACCACTTTGATTTTAAAACTATACATAAGAAGTATATGAAATTTGTTCCCTTTTTATACGTTAAAAATTTTGAAAAATCACCTTGGAATATTTCCAGCTGAAATACATCAGCTCAATAGAAAAGGCTGTTTTTTACTTAGCAGTAATATATATGCTCTTTCAGTAAGTTTACCTGCTTCCTGGCAATAGCATTTTTGCACATGTGGCGACATGTTTCAATGTGTATCAGGAATCTGGTTCACCATTGTATCTTGAGATCCCTTTACACACAGTTATTTTGGGCCTGAAGGAAAAGGGATCGTGGGTGACAGAATGGCAAATGGAAATGTTTACCAATCTTCCTGCCGCTGTTGATCCCACTGGGATCCAAAGTGAGTAAAATTGTGATGATCCAATTTACAGCACAGTAAGTACATCTGCAACACTGCCTTAGGTAGCCTGGGACGTGCCAGGGCAAATCAGTGAGAGATTAAAGATTTTCAGTCTCTTAATATTTTAATTGTACATATTTGTAGAATGCGATGTATTAATTTGAGACATGTGTACAATGTGTAATGATCAAATCAGAGTACTTGGCTTTTCCATCTCTCTAGATTTTTTTTTTTTTTTTTTGAATGACATGTACTAACTGTCCTTTTTGGAGGGGTCCAGGATGACAAATGTTTTGAAAATTTGCTCTGATGATAGGGGCTGGAGGATTTGTTGAAGGTGTAGCAGTGAAACAAGTGGAATCTATTTTTCTGTAAAGCTTTGAGATCTAGATCAGGTCTTGGGCAACCACCGGGGTTGTTTTGCTTGAAGGACAATGCGGTTAAGAGGTCAAGCGTTAAAATAGAAACAAGAACATCTGCTCACCCAGTTGGTTGCATTCCCCTTCATTTCTTTATCTTTTACACCTGTCATCATCTTTCTCTTGTATTGCAGGAAGTGTCACCACTACGAGTACAGCGAATGCTTTAAGTCACTACACAGGAAGAAAACTGTAAAAACCTTGCGGAGCCCTGAGTGAGGAAGCCTTCCTCTTGCTTGATTAGCTAGGACACGCCAGACCAGGTCATGAAATAACGCATTTTAAGTAACGGCTGTCGCATCAGCTGATCACTTGTCAACAGCATGATTCGAAATACAAATAACATAAACATTGGAGCTGTGTAGAATATATTGATGATTCGTATATTGTAAAGAGGAATATAAATACTTTCAGATGACCATAAGAGTGATGCATGGGGCTTTTTAATTAGTATGATATTTTTATTTATTTATTTGTTAAATTTATTTGCATTTATTGGCAGACAGAGAGAGAGAGTGACAAATCTTTTATCTGCTAGTTCACTCCCCAATTGCCTGCAAGACCCAGGAATGGGTCAGACAGAAGCCAAGGCATGTGTGGCAGGAACCCAAATATTTGAGCCATCACCTGGCGCTTCCCAGAGTGTACATTAGCAGGAAGCTGGAATCAGATGTGAATCCAGAACTCAAACACAGACATTCTCCTCTGGGGGTCAGACATCCCAAGTCAGGGCTCACTATTGTGTCACGATACCTGTCCGAATGGCCTTTATTTGACTGGCACAGCCTTTGGAATAATAATTCCTTCAATATGTTTGTACAAAAAAAATTGTCCATGGAGGTGATACAATGATTCTCTCCAAAATGAGGATACAGAAAATCTAAGTGCTATTGTCTTATACCCTCAAGTAAGATAGCATTAAAAAATCTAAGAACAATCTTTGTATATTTAAAACTTTGGAGGCGGGGGTGTGGTGTAGCGTGTTAAGCCTATGCCTGTGGCACCAGATTCCCATATGGGTGCCAGATCGGAAGAGGCTACTCCTCTTCCGATCCACCTCTCTGCTATAGCCAGGGAAAGGGAGTTGAAGATAACCCTAGTGCTTGGACCCTTGCACCGAGAGGAGGCTCCTGACTCCTGGCTTCGTTGGCTCAGCTCTGGCTAATCTGGCCATCTGGGGAGTGTCTCTCCCTCTCTCTGTAACTCTACCTTTCAAATAAATAATTAAAATCTTTTTAATAAAAATTGCATTAAAATCAGAATACCAAGTGTGTTACAGCAAATTCCAGCATCTGCTCTGTCATTCATGTGCGCTTGTCATGGAAGTCGTGCAGTGTCCCTAGCCATGTGGCGACTGAATTCTTAAAATGAGGCACTATATCAGAGGAACAACCAACTTCTAACATATGTAAAAGACTCAAAGAATTATGTTGTGGGCTTGATCATTTACTCCACACTATGTTTCTTTGTAAATTCAGAAGCCCTTGGAGATAAAAAGTCCCAATACATTAATTTTTGTTTGACTTACATAAAGTTATACACCTTCATATTTTTATATTTTTGAATCAATTAATCTTTGATATTGCTAGAGAAGATTTGAAAATATTTTATGGTTCTACTGAAGATGTTTCAATTTTTAAGACATCTTTTTAGTTTTTAAAGGGAGCTCAACTACAGCTAGATTAGCAAATCAAGAATACTCAAAAGAGAAAGGACTCCCTGCTGGGAAGATCTTTCTGTTGGGGTTGAAGAGAGAGAAGTGGAATCCAAGAAGATGGGCACTGACTTGGAAGGGTAGGATAATGAATGCTGTCAACAAACTTTACACCCTACATCTGGCCACTTGTCTCTCAAAGCTATCCACTACCAATGGGCTCAGTAGGATGCTCTCCACACACCAACTTCATATGCTGAAAGTTTTCCTCACGGTTGACATGCACACCTTTTCTCCTGCATCCAGTTGTCAATTCCAACTTCTTCGCGGTTTCTTCCTTGGCTCAGAGTCCAGTGCTGACTGATGGCTTTTCATGGCTTCCGCAACATCAACCCAACCTACGTCGTGGAACTGGCTCCCTGGTGGGAAGAATCCATTTATTTCTCTGCTTTCCTAACAAGACAGCAAGAGCTTGGACAGCCAAACGTGTGCCCTTTCCAATTTCGTATTCCCATTGACGAACGTTGTGTAGCTCAAAGTGAACACTCCATAAATGTTTGTTGAAGTATTAAGCTGCCTAGTGAAGCTTGGATTTTGGATGGTTTGTTTGAATAAGCTCTTCTGCATATTATCTTTAGGATTTTTATAAATTCTAATGACTGCCTCCATTCCCCAGCTTTGTCTGGAAAAAATCCCTATGGGATTATTCAGCCAGTATTCATTCAAGTAAATGGCAGAATGCCAAAAGTGACATATTCAGCCACTGGTTGGAAATTTGGTACTGGATTTAATATTGGCCTATTTCCTTTTAAGAAAAATATATCTCTAAACATTTGGCTATGAAAATTCAAAAATCCAGTTACAGGATTGGCATATTATAAATTAAAGACTGAAATGTAAACATTCGATCAGTAGTACCTAATGTCACCACCAGTAGCAGGAAACAAAAATCATTTCAAAAATCAACTTCATAAAATAAAAATCATTGAGAATCAGCCCATCCAAGGCATGTATTTGTTCAAATTAAATGCATGCATGCTGCAGAGTTGAAAGTTTTCTTGTAACCAGTGTTATCACTGCATCTTAATGTATCTTAACATGCCATTATTTCTTTTCAGATGATAAGTGAAATTCCATTACATCAATTAGAGAAATCATTTTTTAGTTCCTCGATGACTTTCAAAGATCCTGCTGACTCCTAGGGTTTTTCACCTGCTTTGCAGTGAAAAATGACAAACTAATGGAACTCTTCTCACAAGATATTTCCACAGTGTACTCTATAGACTAAACAAGTTGATTGCTTTGTGCTGCCTTAAGACAGAAGCCAGGGCTATTTCCATACAACACAGAAAAGGCAAGAAGAACCACTTCCAACAACCAGCAAGCCGCAGGCTGCTCCTGCCAGGAGGACCTTGTCCTTGGGGAAGCATATTCAGGGTTAAGTAGGAAATGGAGAAGCTGTATATTCAGTGCAGAATGTTGCTTGTCATGCTATATTAAGAATTAAGACTCCAAATCTAATTGATGCTCCTCACAAATTTTTCATTTTCAGCAGACAGAGCTGTACCGGCAATATTATCCAAAGTCGAGGTGTGTTTTGGCAGAGCAGTGTTGTAAAAGCATCACGTACCTGTTCACATAGTGGAGGCCGTGGCTCCAGAAGGCAGGTGTGCTGGCCTCAGGGCCCTCCGTGCACACCTACTTCCCTGTGAGTTCGTTCCAGTCATGGGTAAGTTATTTTTCTCCCTCTTCTTCCTTTCTTACAGAAATGCTTTTTGAGTTCTATTATGGACCAAGTGCCTCCCTTAATAGTGAGAATGAAAAAGTGACTGCAAAAAGTTTTCTCTTTGCCTTCAAGATCCTAGAGTCTTTTTGTTTTAAGATTTATTTATTTATTTGAAAGACAGAGTTACAGACAGGTAGAGAGAAAGAGAGAGGTCTTCTGTTTTCTGGATTACTCCCCAGATGGCCGTAATGGCTGGAGCTGGGCCAATCCAAAGCCAGGAGCCAGGAGCTTCTTCCGGGTCTCCCATGCGGGTGCAAGGGTCCAGGGACTTGGGCCATCTTCTACTGCTTTCCCAGGCCATAGCAGAGAGCTGGATCGGAAGTGGAGCAGCCTGGACTTGATCTGGTGACCATATGGATGCCGGCACTGCAGGCAGCAGCTTTACCCGCTACACCATAATTCCGACCCCGAGCCTAGCGTCTTGTGACTCAAATAGACACTAAGGAGACAATTTCTCAAGCAAAGCATAATTATAGAATAGGATAGGAATCATAAAAAGAAAGGTAAGGGTCTTGGGAATGTTTAAAACGTTAACTCTGAGGAACTGTCCTGTTCTAGAGGGTCTAGAAAATGTCTTTCCTAAGAGTCATTGATCTGAGTAATACAAAAAACGTAAGTACATCTAATTAAGTAAAGAACAAGAGGAAAACAAAAGAGCTTCTTGGTGAAAAACCAGCGTGTCGAACAACTCTGAAGAAGGAGAAACATAATGGATTCTAGTAAATGACAGAACTTTAGTGGAGTCTGATTTACAGAATGACAAGTTAAGGCTGCCAGATAAACAGCTCATTCATGTCCTTGCACACTGTAGAGATGCACATGGCCTCCTCTCTCTCTCTCTCTCACACACACACACACACACACACACACAAACACCAAGTAGCCTGTTACTTCATTAGCCATGGGAAGATAATAAAGGTTGCAAGAAGAAGGCTTTATCATGAAGACACATTTACCTTTGTAAAAAGTCCACCGTTGGGGCCAGCACTGTGGCGTAGCGGGTTAAGTTGCCACCTGCGTTGCCAGCATCCCATATGGACACCAGTTTGAGACGTGGCTGCTCCACTTCTGATCCAGCTCTCTGCTGTGGCCTGAGAGAGCAATGGAGGATGGCCCAAGTCCTTGGGCCCCTGCACCCGCGTGGGAGACCCAGAAGAAGCTCCTGGCTCCTGGCTTCAGATCCTCAGCTCCCGCCATAGTGGCCATCTGGGGAGTGCACCAGCAGATGGAAGACTCTGCCTCTCCTTCTCTCTGTGTAACTGACTTTCAAATAAATAAATAAATCTAAAAAAAAAGTCCACCATCATCACTATGGTCTGGATAGCAGACTGTAGAAGGGTGGGGTATGCACATGGAAACCAAAGCATGAATATTTTAATCCCTCGGGTAAGCAGTGATGGCAGCATGAGTTACTGTGATGACAGCTGAAGATGATAATAAATGGAAATACTTGAATTTCATTTAAGAAATAAATCGAGGGGGCAGGTGCTGTGGTGCAGCAGGTTAAAGCCCTGGCCTGAAGTGCCAGCATCCCATATGGGCACCAGCTCTAGTCCCCGCTGCTCCACTTCTGGTCTGGCTCTCTGCTGTGGCCTGGGAAAGCGGTGGAGGATGGCCCAGGTCCTTGGGTCTCTGCGCCCACGTAGGGGACCTGGAGGAAGCTCCTGGCTCCTGGCTTTGGATCAGCACAGCTCCAGCTGTTGCAGCTATCTGGGGAGTGAACCAGCGAAGGGAAGACCTCTCTCTTTCTGCCTCTCTCTGTAACACTGTCTTTCAAATATATAAAATCAATCTTTAAAAAAAAAAAACAAACAAAAAAAGAAATAAAATCAAGAAGTACATAGTGTGACAGCCCAAAATATGTCAGACTGGCAAGATGTATTCATAGTAATATAGAAATAATAGATTTTGTTATAATGCTATAGAGAGGTTTAATAAAGAGGCTGAGGCAGGAATAGTACATTAGTTTAATCAGAATCAACATCAGTAATATCAGTAAAGTGGCAAGAAACAAGTATTGCATGCTATTTATAACATATATTAAATTTATAATATATTTACAAAATATATACTTATGTATATGAAATATAGAGATAAGGTTTGGGAACATTGATGATCAAATTATATTTAAGCTTGTCTTTTTTTTTTTTTTTTTTTTTGACAGGCAGAGTGGACAGTGAGAGAGAGAGAGAGAGAGAGAAAGGTCTTCCTTTTCTGTTGGTTCACCCTCCAATGGCTGCTGCGGCTGGCGCACTGCGCTGATCCGAAGCCAGGAGCCAGGTGCTTCTCCTGGTCTCCCATGCAGGTGCAGGGCCCAGGCACTTGGGCCATCCTCCACTGCACTCCCGGGCCACAGCAGAGAGCTGGACAGGAAGAGGGACAAATGGGACAGAATCTGGCGCCCCGACTGGGACTAGAACCCGGTGTGCCAGCGCCGCATGCGGAGGATTAGCCTATTGAGCCGCGGCGCCGGCCCTAAGCTTGTCATTTATAAAATAAGTATATGAGTGCTAGATATTTAAATGGTAAAATTCTCTCTTTTCTTTTTATTGCATTCCAATGAAAACTCCATTCCTAAATATTATAATGAGCCCTTACTTTGGTTTATATGTGTTTGAAAAATGTGGTATGTAATGTGACTTTGATGATACTCAAGCAAGCCAGTGCTGCGTCTCGCAGGAAGGAATGCTTTAATTTGTGAAATGGTAACCTTGGCATTTATCTCAGCCACACAGGATGGGCCATAGATTATTATTTTGAGAGACCTTTGTTTAAGGCCAGAGGTGAATAGTTTGTAGCAAATAGTCCATTAGATGTCTGTTTCAAGACCTACATATAGGCATAGAATTCTTTCCTTTTTTTTCTTTTTAATGTAGCAGATAGGTTTATCACAAATGCAGTCATGAAAGAACTGGAACAAAGGCAGAGTCGAAACGTTGTCCTTCTTACCTGAAACCCAAGAAATAAAAAGCGAGAGGAATAAAGAAGGGTGGGAGTCTCTTTGGGTGCTCCGGCTGCTCATTCTTAATCAGAGAAGCAGCAGCCGCCGCCTCAGCAGTGCCCACGTCCAATTCAAGGACGCGTCAGAGTACAGCAAGGACAGCTTGGGTTTTAATTGAGAGGCAAACATTTCCTAAGGGGTCTCATTAAAATCATTTTAAAATCCATTGTAGGTAGGTATTTTCCTGACTTAGAGGCTTTGATAGCCAGAGATAAAGCACAGGTATCCGTACCTTCACTGAGGCACTAGTCCAAGTGTTGACACCAAGGCTGTCCCATGGGTCCCTCCAACCCCACTTGGACTCTGGGTCTCCTGACAGACCAGGTAGCGATTATGTAACAGGACAGATAATTCTGCTCAGGGTCTCCCTCCAGTCCTCATATGCTGCTTCAACTGGGGAATACTGTTGGATAACAGTGCTCTTTCTTGTTGGTTTATGAAGGTCACCTGAATTGCTAACTTCTCATACAAACGTGCAGTGCTGCACAACAGGACGTGTGCACGCTACTACACATTCTGGCTAGTCAGAAGAGGTCCCCTGTGAGTCTATCCCCTGTCACTCAGCACATTACCCCACTCTCCCCCAACATGGTGCCAAAAAAATTAAGTTATGAATATGATAAATTTCTTTTAACTTTTAGATTGATACCACGTGGAGCGCTTGTATTAGCACCTGAAACTGTAGCCTTTTTTGTATGGTGGCACTTACCCAACTTCACATGCTTTAAACTATATCAATCTTTTGTGGTTACAACAGCATCACAGGGTGTTACTAGGGTCTAGGGAAGACAGTGACTCTGCCTTTTGAGTAAAAGAATACGAAAATGCATTTTTTAGAGCAATTAATGGATTGCTTGAGTCAGTAACCATTTTCAGAAATTTTGTTTTATTTTGCTAAATATAGCTTTCACTCACGAAATAATGAATTAATCACAATTAGGAGAATGCCATATAAGATGATGTCTTGTTTCTAACAACAAAACCTGAACACATAGAAGATTAAAAGATTAAAAACATTTATTTGCTTATTTGAAAGGCAGAGTTACAGAGAGAGGGAGACATGAAAGAGACAGAGCATGCCCTTATATCCTCTGGTTCACTCCCTCAATGGTTGCAACAGCCAGGGCTAGCCTGGGCAGAAGCCAGGAGCCCAGAACGCCATATGAATCTCATAAGTGGGAGGCAGGACCCCAAGTATGTGGCCATCTTCTGCTGCTTTCCCAGTCACCTTAGCAGGGAGCTGGATTGGAAGTAGAACATCCAGGATTCAAACCAGTGTTCACACAGCGTGCCAGCCTTGCAGGTAGCAGCTTAACCCACTGTGCCACCACCCTGGGCCCAAGGGTGCTCAACTCTTAAGAATATTTTCAGTTTACAAGTAATAATTAGCATTCTTTAAAAAAATAAAGATATATTTTTATTCTGAAAAGCCACATACGTTTCTATACTCTCAATGAATGGTAAATGGTAAAATATGCTTGTGTAAATTTAGGGCTATACAATTTGTTCCTTTTTGAGCAGAACTAAAATGTGAAAATATTAGTTTCGTTTATCAATGTGGCAACATTTAAGTGCACTTACATTTTTGTAATGTATTTCTGTCATTTTGTACAAGAATATAATCATTCAGTCTAGGGCAACACAAAGCAAACAAACGTAGAGCCTTGAGGTAATAACTTTGAAGAATAGTGCAAATTTAATTTAAAATAATGGAGCTATATTTCTTATTGACATTATTTTGTAAGCATCCAAAGTGAGTGATCCTTCTCTCAAGTCCTCTGCTGGTCATTGACCTTCTGATTTGTTTATATGTTTATATCGTCTTGCTAAAGAAAATGGCTAAATTTGCCATGAATTCAATATGAAAAATGGAAAATCGACATTGTAAGTCACCAGTATATTTTGTAAAAAAATTAAAAACCACATCAACTCATCAGTGACCTATGCTTTCCAAACCAATATCTCTTTGAAGTATGTAAAATAAGAACATATTGAGGTGTTGGAAGATTATGTCCATAAAAGATGCAACTATTTATTGTAGCACTTTAACATCGTTCTGTGGAATTGAAGAATCAGTGATATTTCTGTAAATATGCCTCATCTTAAAAAGCAATAACAAGTCAGACTACATATAGCCAGAAGAGCAGACCAAAGTTCAAACAAACAGAGAGGCAGTGGCAGGACTGAGGCCACCATGACAGACACTGATGTTTGAAGTCAAGTCCATGGAACCCAAAAATTGCAAATATGCCAACAGTTGAAGATGGCATAAGGGTGAGTCAGATGGAGGAAGAAGTGCCTGGGACAGGCTCTGACAGCAGGGGATTTGGTTTTGTCTTTTTGGATGATGGCCCTTTGGATATGGGGCTAGCATGTGGTAGCCTAGAAAAGCAACAGAACAAGACAGGAAAGTTTTAGATCAATCATATTTTTCCCAAATATCATTTGATGGTTTAAGAGCAATACATTTGGATTGCATTGAAAGTGTGCAAGACACACAAATCTGTAGACATAAAAAGGTTTAAGATAACTGGAATAGAAGAAGTGATACTACTACATTGTTATTCTTTCTCTCTCTCTAATTTAAAATTTTTTGAGAGGCAGAAAGACACAGAGAGGAAGAGAGAGGGAGAGGATGAAAGAGAGAGAGACAGACAGCGTTTCCCTCCAGTGCCACAAATGTCCTTGATGGCCAGGGCTGGGCCAAGGCTGAAGCCAGAAGCTAGGAACTTCTTTCAAGGTCTCCGACGTGTCTGGCAGGAACCCAATCACTTGAGCCATCACGGCTGCCTCCCAGGGTCAGCAGCAGCAGGAAGCTTGAGTCAGAAGCCAGCGGTAGGTATCAAAGCAGATATCCCCAAAGACAATGCTCTGTTCTCTTCTCTGCACCCGTGACTGTCCTCGTACTGACTTTAGACTTTGATTTTGATTTGTTTTATTTTCTATTTTTTATTTTCAGATTGAGAAAAGCACCTGAAAAAATTGCAGTTTGCTAGGTATCCCAGACACAAAGGACTAGATGAGTTTCTAGAATTCATTTCATCCCTTCTGCTATACTTATATATACGTATACCTTCTCCCAAAACCAAGATCTGTGATGACTTGGCCATCCTGATGTGATTGTGAATTAGGAAATTTCTTAAATATTAATATCAAGTCTCTAATTAGAGAGAAGCAGTCTTCTCCCAAATCAGAATACTAAACACTTTTGTAGAAAGTTTATTTTTAATTGTAATTTCCAGTATCTAGATATTGCAAGCATACCACCTTAATATGCTGTCTCTCCTCCCTACGAAGGCTGTGGAATGCTAACAAAAATAGAATACCTTTCTCATATGTGGTTAAGCTCTTGTATGCTTTCATGCAGTCTTGCATGAACTGTTACCTATGACAGACATCCAAAACAACATCTAACATGAAACTAAGTATTTTGATTTCCTCATGTTTTGTTACACTGGATTTCTTCTTTCAATGTGCTGTTCTTACCTTAGAGTGTTTGAACAAGACTTGAGAGTAGTCTGGGACCTTGCTGACATGTTAGTTTGAGGTTGATGTAATGACAATAAATGAGTCCACTATACTTGATTTCAAGTAACAACACTTATGTAAAAACTACTCCATCAGGCCGGCGCCGCTGCTCACTAGGCTAATCCTCTGCCTGCGGCACCGGTACCCCAGGGTTTTAGTCCTGGTTGGGGTGCTGGATTCTGTCCCGGTTGCCCCTCTTCCAGGCCAGCTCTCTGCTGTGGCCCGGGAGTGCAGTGGAGGATGGCCCAAGTGCTTGGGCCCTGCACCCCATGGGAGACCAGGAGAAGCACCTGGCTCCTGGCTTTGGATCGGCGCAGCAGCCATTTGGGGGGTGAACCAACGGAAGGAAGACCTTTCTCTCTGTCTTTCTCTCTCACTGTCTTAACTCTGCCTGTCAAAAAGAAAAAAGAAAACTACTCCATCAAATATGAATTCAGTCCTAACTGCCCAGCTGGCGCAATATTTACTTTCAGTCCTTGGAGGTTTTCTTCATAGTGCTTCACGTGAAACTGCAGAGGACATAATTCTTAGAAAGGGATTGGTTTTAGGATATTAATGGCGAATAAAATGCTTGAAAGGACAACTCTACACAATACAGGAGAAATTCTCAGGTGGGTGCTCCTGTGTGCTCCCACAGTAGCTACTGCCTCTGAGTTGAGAAACTGTCATGCACCTGCTGGTTCTAGAGCCAAACCCTGTTTCCTGACAGGAATCCTACACATTCCGGAAGCTTCCAACACTACTCTGTTCTAGAAAGGTGTTATCCCACACACCTGAAAGAAGCAGATGGGGCCTACGCTGTGGCCCTGCAGGTTAAGCTGCTGCCTGTGATTCCAGCAGTCCATATTAGAATAGCAGTGAGGTTACTCTGCTTCTGATGGAAGTTCCTTGCTAATGTGCCTGGGAAGGTAGTAGGAGTTGTCCCAAGTATTTGGGCTCCTGAAACCCATGTGGAAGAACAGGATGGTGTTCCTGGCTCCTGTCTTCAGCCTGGGCAAGCCCTGGGCAATGTGGACATTTGGGAAGTGAGCTGGTAAATGCAAGACTTTCTCTCTCTCTGTCTCTCTCTCTCTCTTTCTCTCCCTCTCTCCTTCTGCCTTTCAAATAAGTAATCAATAAATCTTCTTCCTCCTCCTCTTCCTCCTCCTCTTCTTCTTCCTCCTCTTCCTCTTCTTCTTCTTCCTCCTCCTCCTCTTCTTCCTCCTCTTCCTCTTCTTCTCCTTCCTCTTCTCCTTCTTCTCCTCCACTTCCTCCTCCTCCATCTTCTTTACAAAGTAACTGCCCCGCAAAAGAACTCTACTAACACTTATATAGGAGGATTAAATGCCTGCTGGTCTGAGTTTGCGTAATAGCTGCTCCAAATCCTACTTTAACCTAAAGTTTCACCAACTCTTATGTGACAGAATGTGATTGAGCAAGAATGTGAACCTCACTTGTAGCTTATCAAAAATTGGGATGGGGCAGATTTTGTGGTGCAGCAGGTTAAGCCATCTCTTGAGAATTCTTGCATCCTACATTGGAGCACCTGGGATGGAGTTTTGCCTCAACTTCTAATCCAGCTTCCTGCCAATGCACCCTGGAAAGCAGTGGAAGATGGCTGAAGTGATTGGGCTTTTGCCACCATATTGGAGACCTGGATGGAGCTCCTGGCTCCTGCTTATGGCCTAGTTCATCTCAGGCTGTTGCAGCCATTTGGGGAATAATGGAAGATCCCTGTTTCCCTCATCCTTTCTCTGTCACTCTGCTGTAAAATAAATAAATAGTTTAAAATGTCTAGACAATGTCATTTTTAGTCTCCCCGGTGTTCTGTACAAGAAGGAACACTCAAAGGAACCTAGAACAGATGCTGAACTTCATACCATCATATCCACTGTGTATTCTCCCTTCTTCCTGTTGACAGAACTTGTAGGTGATGGAGTTCATGAAAACCATCAAAGATCTCTGGTCGGGTTTTATAGTCATTGATGAAGTACTTTAAGGGCTTTGTGGGCAGCCCATGTTTTGCAACCTCAAACTCCCAGCTGGCTTTGATTTCTGGCCCCAAGCTCTCTTGAGCAGATTTATCATCTCAAAATGTATTTGCCAGTATGCAGAAAGCAATCAGCTGCTTCCCAATTCTCTGCAACCCTAATTCTTTAAATGTAATTTTGATCAAACTTTCTTTCTCTACGACACCTTAGCTTAGTTTGAAGAAGACTGGACCAATTGGAAAATCATTTTTTCATAAAACAAATTTCTTTCAAGTGAAAGTGAAAATTTACTATTTAGTTTATACTGTTTCTTTTCTGACAAATGGCGTCAAGCAAAAAGTCAAGGCAATGCTTAATTTTGCAAAAATTCATTGTTTTGTCTGTGTGCATTGTTAGTGTGGAGCAGGTGTGGAGGCCCACCGTTTTCTTTGGGTTACTGAGGGGATCTGTGAGTGCAGATTTCAAAGCTTCTGCCTTTAGGTGGCCCAGTCCTAAGCTGGGAGCACCCTTTTTGGTTCTTTCCCAGGCTGTAAGTCATTTTCTTTTCTTTTTTTTAAGATTTTATTTATTTATTTGAGAAGTAGAGTTAAGACAGTGAGAGGGAGAGACAGAGAGAAAGGTCTTCCCTCCATTGGTTCACTCCCAAAATGGCCGCAACGGCCGGAGCTGTGCTGATACAAAGCCAGGAGCCAAGAGCTTCTTCCTGGTCTCCCATGCAGGTGCAGGGGTCCAAGGACTTGGGCCATCCTCCACTGCTTTTCCAGGCCACAGCAGAGAGCTGGATCAGAAGAGGGGCAGCCAGGACTCAAACCAGTGCCCATGTGGGATGCCAGCACCACATGCAAAGGATTAACTTACTGTGCCATGGCACTGGCCCCATGGATGTTTTTCTGAAAAGGAATCCAGAGGTTTGTCACCTTCAGGCCCTAAATAACGGCTTACAATACTGTTGGCAATGCAAGTAACCAACTGTCTCAATGGATGTGGATCTTCTAACACCAGACAGGATGTCTGGTCCTCCCATCAGGACTGGGATATTTTCCCAAAGGAGAAGAGTAGGCTTGGGAGCAATGCTATGGTTGCTGGTTGTTTTGTTCTGTTTTGTTCTCTAGAATGCCATGATGTGAACATAGATAAAGCCTTGAACTTACCAGATCTGGCAAGGTATCTCTCTGGGTTATTCTTCCAAGCACCCTCCCCTTCTCTGCCTTCTCTGCTTGTTTTCAACTGTCTTCAATAAAACATGTCACTGCAAGCCTCACACTCCTTGTAGACTACCATGTGATGCTAGGAAATGAAGCTTTTGCATCGAGAGTAGACTGAGAGGAAACTGATCCAAGACTGATCTTCCACAGGAAGATCTCCCAGGAAATGCTTCTCAACAGTATTACTAATTTATTATTCATGCTACAGCAGAAATATAAGTCTTTGGGGTTGATAAGCAGGAATCAAAACTGATGTGTGTTTTCTACTTGACAGAAAAACATTTTTTTTCTTCAAATTCTACTAAATGAATGGGATATGTTTTTATTACTATAGTTGAATCAAAACTATATTTATTTTGGTTCCTTCCCTTTTCTTTGAAATGATATTATTAACTAATTTAAAAACAAAATAATAACTAAAAGCAGAAAATCTCCACAAATACACTTTGACCTACCTACCTGGTGTTATTATAAATTATGATTATTCTAACTGTTTTACCACCCTAGAGTTCTTTGTATCTTTGTATTCACACAATACAGAATTCAAACAGCCATTTTAGTACAAATTTTGTGAATTTCTCATTCACTTTATGAACTGGACATTGTTTATAGAAAACAGCTGTGTCTCTCATTGTCAAGTGAAAGCAAATATTTAGGTTAGCCTGAAATGTGGAATAAAATCCAATCTCAACAAAACACTTGACATTGTCACTTGGAGTAAGGATTTGATGCTGAGGAGAATGTTTTACTGAAATTTTCTTATTTTTGAATGACATTAGGCAGATGCTGTTGGGTGATATGATTTCAAATTGCTAAACACATGGGAGAATTTTATTAAAAGGGATTTTAGTGAGCCAGTTGGAATTATGTATGCATTACTTATTTGTTTCTTCATATCAGGGCAAGGTCGAATTGAATCAAGACCTGATGATGTTTACTGTGCTCTCATGGAGAACCTTTGAACATTTGCCACTTGAAAATAGAAAGCTGTCATTCCATCTTGATTTGTAGGTCTCCTTGGGAAATGCACATTTCTTTGTGGTTGAAAGACTCAAAAAACAAACAAGCCAGATACTTTCTATCTGAAGCACACATCTTTTCAGTCAGGTTATTATATCTAGTAATATTTATTGCAATGACATGTTCTCTCCATGCTGATATTTTATCATTACTGGATAAAACTGATAGAAATCTTAGTCACATCCATTTTCTATGAACCCTGAAGTATCTCTGTGTGTTACTTCTGGGTCTCTCACATGGATGCGGGGGTCAAGGACTTGGGCTATCATCTACAGCTTTCTCAGGCCATAGCAGAGAGCTGGATCAGAAGTGGAACAACTGAGACTCAAAGCAGCACCCATATGGGATGCTGACACCACAGCTATAGGCTTTACCCTCTACGCCACAGTGCTGGCCCCATGATTTCAGACTACATTACCCCTGAGTATTCCAAATACCCCAAGACCACCATGCTCCAATAAAACCTAAATTAGGCCACATAGAAAGATCACATTGTGAGCTATGAATCAAGATGAAGACAAGGGAGAAGGTTCAAGAGAGATGCATAGGACACAAAAGTTAAGGACACACTCATGCTTTGGGTCTTGAAAGTGAAGATTATGCCTTATAAGGCAATGCATCCTTAAATTTGCATTCTAGGTATCTGACACTTAAAGAGGAACCCACTGTTACAGGTTGAGGGGTGCCAGACTGTCACTTTCCTGATCTTAAGAGCGAGTGCCTCTTCTGTTTCTGCCTTAAGCACTTCTCATTTCTCATTCTAGGCAAACTCCTGCTCTGAGTCTATATGTAGAGAAAGTTTTCAGCTGCATCAACAGCCCAAATGCATGGAAATCTTATGCCATAACTGTATAGTCAATTCCTGCATGACTGATGATACACAAAAACTTTATGGATAATAATACATTGTCATTTGAACAACCACGTTTTGAGATTACTTTCATGCATGTGTTGAAAAACAAGAACAGTTCTTTTACTGTGTGCCTGGCAATTTCTGGTTGAGTATTAGGCATTATGCATGCTATTTTCAGAATTCACATTTTCATCTTCCAAGGAAAATTTAAGTTTTCTGGAAGATAAAATACCTACTTGATCAGAAGCATAATGGGGATAACTTGAGGCTTATTCTACTTTGCAGGTAATCTAAGGTGTATTTTTTTTTCCCTGTTGGGGTTTTAAATGTAAATTGGAAGGCTTTCTGCAGAATTGGAAGGCTTTTTCTTGCAATGTCCCACAATTTCTGTGTATGTATGTGTGTTTACATGAGTGTCTACATATGCATGTGAGTATGTACGTGTGTATATGGACATGAGTGTGGATGTATATGAGTGTGTGTGTATATGTGTTTATTGGATTTGTGAGATGAAAAACAGGTCGACTTTCTTCATTAACCTCTTTTGATGTGCTTCTACTATTCCTTTTTGTGACCAGAACAATTTAAGACAATTTATTTGCCTTGAGGACATACAAACCTGAGTGGAATATCTAGTTTACCCCGCCAGTGACCTTTTCTATCTATTATTCGATCTGAGTCCTGTCTCCTTGGTAGTTCTAAATTGTAGTCTTTTTTTACTCCATGCCAGCAAGGCTGACACAAAGCCTGTGCTGCACTTTGAGCTGAGTGTCTTTGGTCTCCAACAATAATGACGAGTGGCCTGGAGGAGAAAAGCAGCAACAAATCTGCAACTCATGTAAAGGAGCTTCCGTTTCCTCTTGGATCTTGCTTCCTAATTTAACTGCATGTTTTAGCTGCCTTGGTTGCTTTGCAATGTAAAGAAAAGGATGTTTTAAAATTTCATTCAGTTTTTGTATTGTTTGGTAAGCTGAAAGTAGAAGTCACTTCCAAACTCTTTGCAATTAGACACATGGTATATAGGTTTCTATTTATGAATTTACTGTGAGCTTTTAAAAGATATTTTAATTTGAATAAAATAATATGCATTTGAATACTTACAATATTATCATTTTTATAATATTGGATAAGACATGTTCCCTTTCATCAAGGACTTCTAAGATCATATTCGTGATAATACTAAGTGGAATAGTAGCAGGAAATTATTAGTAATAGTTTTCACATTCTCAAAGTTATATGACTTTTGGTTTAACCTCATGGTCTAAAGATCGGCTCCTACACATTCTACATATTTAAGTTATATAGACAATTTTTTTTGGTAACTTGTATCTGAGTGAGACAGCCATGCTACCATCTGTTATATTTCTGATGACCGTGACCCTCATTCCATATTTCTGCATGTCTCCAAGGGCTAGACTCTCTGCCTTTGAGCCATTTTCTAACAAAATAAAAATGGCTTGCATTTCCTCTTGTCTCTGCACAAGCTGTACTGTGAAGATAGCCTCAATTATAGCATCACTTATGTTATCTTAAGGAGAATTGATTTTGTTTTCATGTTGTTGGGATGAAAGTTGGCTCAGTAAAAGCTTTTCTAAGTACAATTGCTGTTCTTTCATATACCAGAATCGTCACATCATTCTGATTTTACATGATGATAATGACATTATTTAGTATGTATTTTGGATTTTTACACAGAAAAACCTTGTGAGATACAGTCTGCCATCTGTTTACTACAGCAAGGAGGCATTCTTTAGAGATCATTATCACAAAATTAAAACAACAGGGTAGTTCTTTCAATTTAGCATTAAGACACAAATGTCAATTATCTCTATTATCCTGGCAAGACTAGCGATTTTTATACAAGAACAGAATAGATCTTGTCACTAAGATTTTATGCTTTGATGGATAATGTGAGGGGCATATTGTCTGCATATAAACATTTTTCAGTTATCTTTCTATTTTTTTACAATGGTGCAGCTAAATTACTATTATTATTATTATTACTTTTTTATTTGAGAGAGAGGGAAAGAGGGAAGGAGGAGAAGAGTGAAAATGAGAGAGGGAGAAGGAGAGAAAAGAGCCAAGCTCTCACCTGCTGGTTTGCATCCCATCCCCACCCCTAGCTGACGCCTTCAATGTTAGGGGTTAGGCAAGTGCTGACTTTGGGAGCCAGGATCACAAGCTAGGTCCCCCACGTGAGTGGCAGGAATCCAATTGCTTGAGTTATTATTGCGGACTCCTAGAATGTACACTGGTGTGAAGCTGGCATCAGGATCTGAGGCTGGTGATTAAGCTTATACACCCCGACCTGAAAATGAGTGACTTAACTTCTAGGCGTAATGAAAACTCTGGAAATATTTTAATTTGCTGAAAACCAAACGCCAAATCCTAAACATCTTTAAAATCCCATTGCACTGCTATGCACATTTATTATAAGCCTCAGCTCTGCATTTTCCTATTCATGTATTTCTGGATTAGCCATGTATTGTGTGCAGGCACTTTAAAAATCAATTTTAATAATAATACCATTTTTCTATTAAAATGGGAAAAACCAAAATGTATAATAGTACAGTGACTAAAGGATAAAACTGAGATCCAAGAGATATTCTACTCGTTGCTACAATTTAATGTGTAATCATGATTTGACATATCTTAATTTATAATGCAGGTGGAATCTAATTATTAGTAAGCTCTAAGATTTCTTTTCACAAGTCATGCAAGACTTTTATAACAGCTATCACAGTTCTAGCCACATTTAAACCATCCCATAAAAGTGTTTTGTTACAAATATTATTGATTATTTTCAGCTTTGGAGGTTGTATGTTTTTCTTTTTAAGTGTCTATACATTTAATACAATCATTTTATAGTCAAACTCTAAATTTTTCTTTTCTTTTACTGCTTTTGCATTAAGATTTATATTCCAAACATTTCGTAATTTTAGTTACTTTTTTCTCTAAGGTATCCAAAATTAATGTTCTCAGTTCCTAGGTTTAAGTTACTAATGCTCTACTTTCTTTTATTGTTAGAGAACTCAATCTTGTGCCATGGAGAAATCAGTTAGTTATTGAGACAGGTTGACTTCTGGGTAAAGCTGAATCAAATTTGATGTTTAGAAAACAACATCCAAGTTTCTAATCAGTCTACCCTATGTGTAATAGAAATGTCAGAGAAAAGATAAGTATCTGATGTACTGTCAGAAGAAATACTATGCGGGATGAACATTGTATAATGGCAACAATATTTTGTTATTTGGAAAAGCTTAAGCCTCAGGTTAAATTTTAATTTTAGCAAATATTGTATAGGTGGTGCTGTACATATGTAAATGATGAAATATTGGTCAAAATCACAAATCTACCAAAATATATTGGGCATCTAATGAACAAAATTATCTAAGAATTATATTAATTCTGGGAATTTTAAATTAATTTTTAGAAATATTTAAATATTTAGATTTTTGCATGTTACAGTTTAGTAAATTTTAAATATATTGTTAGAGTCATAACCAGCCACCCAACAACGTCTTTCCTAATTTTCTAAATAATATCATATTCATATATGAATAATCCACCAACTGGTCATATTTTCTAGCTTAAAATATGATTTTCCATGCATAACTCTGCAAATCATTTTATTTATAATTATTTTCAGTGTCCTGTAATATTTCCACCATTCTTATAGGGTTTGATTGGGGGTACAAGGAGATAACATATACAAACTCTAATTTATAATGTCCTTTATGTTTCCTCTTTTTTTAATATTTATTTTATTTATTTGAAAGACAGAGTTACACAGAGAGGTAGAGACAGAAAGACAGAGAGGTCTTGCATCCTATGGTTCACTCCCCAATTGGCCATGACTGGAGCTGTACGGATCCGAAACCAGGAGCCAGGAGCTTCTTCCAGGTCTCACGTGAGTGCAGGGACCCAAGGACTTAGACCATCTTCTACTGCTATCCCAGGCCATAGCAGAGAGCTGGATTGGAAGAGGAGCAGCCAGGCCGATATGGAATGTTGGCGCTTCAGGCCAGGGCTTTAACCCGCTGTGCCACAGCACCGGCTCCATCTGTTTTCTCTTAAATCAGCAAATTCTGTACATAATCATTGGAAGCATTCTCTTTTAATATCTAAGGTGTGGTTATATCCTAAGGCAACCAACCAGTTTTAATTTTGAGATACCGTTTTCTGATAACTTGCTCTTCCAAATAATACTCCATTGACCATCCTTATATCTCTGTATTTCATATTTTAGTATTTAAACTTTAATAATTCCTTTCAAATGATCCCCCAAAACTATTATAATAAAAATATTTACCCACTGTACAGACAATTATGTTTTCCAGCATTTAGCATCTCAAATTTATAACATTACCTTCTCATATATAATGTAATATAACTTAAAATGATACAGCATTAGTATTTTGCCTTTCTTTAGCCATTCTAGGAAAATTTTCTTGTAATGTCCATATACATTTATTAGTTTAATTGTTGATCCTTCTGACTCTTATTTTAAAGGAGGTCTTTGAGCTTTAGGGATGTTAGTTCTTGGTCTATGTTGTATGTTATAAATATTTCCTATTTTTAAATTTTGAAAATATTTATGGCTTATTTTTGACTACTTAAATTTTTATTTTTTGACAGGCAGAGTGGGCAGTGAGAGAGAGAGACAGAGAGAAAGGTCTTCCTTTGCCGTCGGTTCACCCTCCAATGGCCGCTGTGGCCAGCGCACCGCGCTGATCCGAAGCCAGGAGCCAGGTGCTTCTCCTGGTCTCCCATGGGGTGCAGGGCCCAAGCACTTGGGCCATCCTCCACCGCACTCCCTGGCCACAGCAGAGAGCTGGGCTGGAAGAGGGGCAACCGGGACAGAATCTGGCGCCACGACCGGGACAAGAACCCGGTGTGCAGGTGCCACAGGCGGAGGATTAATTTAATGTTGATGCATCCCATTCTTGCCTTTGTTGTTGTTGTTTTTGTTCTTTGGTTTTTGAGTTTCCGATTGTGCTTACAAGGCGAAGCTGTGTGAATCTTTAGCAGTCCGTTCATGCATTCCATTTTCTGTAACAGCAGAACTGATATTCTCTACATTCGAGGAAACTAGTATTGCACTTTCCCCCGCAGACTTCCATTATGACTGTGGAGAGAAATGCATGTTCCTGCAATAGCAATCAACCTCAACAGGGACAAAGTACGGAAGCAGCAGTAATGGCTTTGTAAGAACTGGGAATTTTGAGAAAAACATAATTTAGAAAAACAGAAACAGACATCGAGGGGAAAAGAGAAGTCCATTCCGATGCATTTTACAAGGATATTTCTGAAGATATAATCTGCTGCAATCACATAAGGCTGGGAATGTGTCCGTTAATACAATTTAAAGTAATTGGGGCTGGCCCTGTGGCATGGCGGGTATCCCATAAGGGCCCCAGTTCGAGTCCCAGCTGCTTCACTTCCAATCCAGCTCCCTTCTGATGCACCTGGGAAAGCAGTGGAGGATGGCCCAAGTGCTTTGGTCCCTGCACCCATGTGGGAGACCCAGAAGAAGTTCTTGGCTCCTGGCTTTGGATCACTCCGCTCTGGCCATTGAAGACACTTGAGGAGTGAACCAATGGATGGGAGACCTCTCTCTCTCTGTCTCTAGCTCTTTCTGTAACTCTTTCAAATAAATAAAATAAATCTTAAAAAAAAACCAATTTAAAATAATTCACAGACTTCATCTTAACCAATCAGCTCCTCCCCTACTTAACCAGCATGTTCCTTCACATTTTCCCATTGATTTCACTTTTGTCTCCCTTCCATAAAGTTATTGGGAAAAAGAGTTCTTGTCCTCACTATATTTTCATATAAATTCTTTATCTAAAAATCCCATTAAATACTTCAAGCATATAAACCACCCATGTGAATCTATGGGTAGCAAATTTAAGTTAAAACAATGGGAAACCATTTTAATACATCAGAGTGGCAGAATTAATTATTAAATCCAGGATTATGTTTGATATTGGGGAACAGGTATTTTTGATTTAACTTCAAGTTCAAATAACATAATATTTATAGATTTTTATGTAACACAGTGCAATATTTTAACACGTGTATGTAACATTACGTGATAAAATCAGGCAACTAGGTTTTCTAAGTTCTTATTTATCTTTGTCAGAGCCTACCAGCTTCTGTCCTCAAAAGTTCCCCCTAGCGTTTTTCCTAAGTAGTTTTATGATTCTAGGCCTTACATTTGGATCTTTGGTTCTGTTTGAGTTGGGTTTTGTATAGAAGTATGCAAGGAGAGCTGGATGCAGAGCTGGGACTTTCACCCAATCACCCTGATAGGATAAATGGGTGTCCCGGCCACATCTCAGCTGTTATGGCAAATGTCTGCCCTCCAAAGTTTTTAGTAATAAAGGACTGAAACATATTACTGAAATTGTGCTAATATGCTATTAGAAAGGAATAATTTGTCTCATCTATCCAATAAAAGCAACTTTTAAAAATTACATATGGTCACTGGGAATCCCTACATGTGAGCAGCGAAAAGACTACACATTTCCCTGCAAAGAAAATCAATAGAATTGGAAACAACAGACACCTTAACTAAAATTGGCACCTACTTCCATAGGTACGTACTTATTTTAAGAATGTGTTTAGTACTTAGATGAGCTGTAAGCATCGTTTCTTCACGTGCTTTTGATTTCACGATTTTATTCTCATTGTCACCCGATTTAATGAGTTTTACTGCCATCTTTATGCTGGAAATGCATTTAATAACATAGATGGATATTTTAAGATCAGATGTCAGATTCAAATGAAAGAATGACTCAATTAATTGATGTCATAATACTATCTACTAGAATTTTACAACTTCTACTGCACTTTCATTATTTCAGTAATGATTTTGAGCATCATTATGTGTCCAGCCCTGTTCCAAACACTGCTGGGATGATTAATGAATCAAACAGAAAAATCTGTGCTTGTGCAATGTCTGCTTCCATTCTAATGAGAGGAGAGACTGACAGTAGGGGATTTAACAAGCACAATCCTTTTTATTGTGTATACGGATAGTAGAATGAAGACAACTAAGCCAGGGAGGAAGGTAGAGTGTGGGAATGGGTCCACCAGTACTGTAACTCAGGAAAGTCTCCTTTCGAGAAAGTAATGGAGAGTTAGGTCTTGCACGAAGAGAGGAAACCCTGATCTCTAGTTACATGGTATTTAGGCAACGAGCACAGAAACTTCAAAGAACTTGAAGTGAAAAGAAACCTGGGTACAGTGTACAAAAAATCATACAGACCACTACTAGAGCTTTCTGTCTGTACACCTGAATGGGAACCCATGGAGAAGAGAGAGGCTTGAGAAGCTACCTAGTCTAAAGATGAGTGAAAACTTTATGTGGTATTATAAGAAAAAAAGGATGATGATTCAGATAAAGGTGATATAGGTAGAGGTACTGATGTATTTTGAAGGGAAAAAACATACCCCACACCAGAGGATTGTCTCTTGCATTGGTTAGGGGTGCGACAGAAAGAGATGAATCAAGAATTACTCTTAGATTTTGGCCAAAACCATTGAAAGATTGAATTTCTTCTTGAATTGTCAAATGGAAAACTGTAGGATGAACAGGCTAAAAATTAGTTTTCGAATATTTAAGATACTCATTGCACATTCAAGTGGATATTTAAAAACAATATAGACATGCTTGCCTGGAGTTCTGTGAAGATAACTAGGCTAGAAATGTAATTTAACAGGTCATTAATATATAAGTATCATTTAAAGCATGGGAGTTGGATGAGATTAGCACAGAAGAGTAAGTAGGAAGAGGAGATTAGATGCAAGAGAATTGAGCCTTGGGGAACTCCAATGTTTAGCAGATCAGAGGATGAGAAAGAACAAGTGCAAAGATCTGAGAAGGATATATCAATTTTTTTAAAGATTTATTTATTGATTTGAAAGTCAGAGTTACACAGAGAGAGGAGAGGCAGGGACAGAGACAGAAAGGTATTTCATCTGGTAGTCACTCCCCAGTTGGCAGTAATGGCTGGAGCCGTGCTGATCCAAAGCCAGGAGCCAGGAGCTTCCGCTGGTTCTCCCATGCGGGTACAGGGGCCCAAGCACTTGGGCCATCCTCCACTGCTTTCCCAGGCCACAGCAGAGAGCTGGACTGGTTCCTACCAGCACTGCAGGCGGAGCCTTTATGCCACAGTGCTGGCCCCAGGAGGAGGGATCCTCTAACGGCGTCATTAAGGAGAGCAGACTTCTTGAAATCAATCTAAAAATTATTTCAAGAAGAGAAAATTCTCAAGCCTAAGAATGTAAATGAAGTGTGGAATATGCCGAGAATAAATTATTTCGTTTACCAGCTCAGTGGTGATACCTGATAAGAGCAGATTGAAAAATAAATGAGAAGGAGAGGAATTAAAGTTAGCAAGTCATAACAACTTTGGGAGGACAGAGGAGTAAAGGGACAATTGCTAGGGGGGTTGTGGTATTTCAACAGACAGTAACAGAGTATGAGGCATGTGTCACCTGCTCCAGGTATAGGTTGTGTTTGAATGCAGTGAAAGGAGACCGTGGACAACTCTTCAAATGTCTGTATTTGGAGAATTGTGAATTGGATGCCAGGTCATCGCATAAGAAGAAAGTTGAGGTTGGAAGTCTTGAGAAATGGGAGAAATCATTAGCCCTGATGGGCAGAGTGAGTGGGCCCACACAGGCTTATGATAATCATATTACAGAGCAATAATGGTCAATTTGAAGGTAGACACTCTGCATTTTGAAGTGAGATAGCATAGCTGTTTGTTTTTCTCTAATTATGTGTGGTTACACAGGTGTAGGCGTGGGCTAGGAGAGATATATTTAATCACGGCTTTGACTGACATGCATGTATTATCTGCGGAAGCTAAGACAAGAGAGTTGAAAGTATGGGAAGACTTTTGATATTCATCCTGTTTGGAGAGTGAGACCACAGGAGAGCAGAGCCGGTACGTTGGGATCAATGACTTGTAACCACTGCAAAGTTCAGACCTCATAAACAATAATCCATGTGAAGCAGTATGTATCATTTCCACTTTTGATGACAAAAATCAAGACAGAAATGTTAGGTGAGACACAAGTCTCTGCTTAATGTCAAGCTGAAAGCAAGGATGTTGCTGACTTCACAGTCACTGTTTCATTTATAAGAAAGATAGTATTGACAAGTGCCTTAGTAGGATATACAACTCATAAAAAATAACCACTTTTGTGTTTTCCACAAATTATTAAAACAATCTCCAGAATATAAATATAAAATATAACACTATTTTAATAATTTAATATTAATATTTACTATTTAATATTTAATAATAAATATGAATAATTTCCAGAAATAATTTTAGCAGACATTTTTGAGCAGGCATCTCTTGAGTGAGCTCAACTGAGTGTCTCTGTGATCTTAAATCTCTCTGGGACTTTTCCCTTTATCTCCGTAGCATGACTAAAGAAAAAAAAATTAGAGTTTTTACGACATGCCCGTTGTTTGCCTTCACACTGGGTGTCTGTGTTGTCAATGCCTTATGCCAGCTGAACTTCTTTTATTAACCTGATGTTTCTCTGTAACCATCTGTTGATGTAAAAACTCGGATTTATCACCAGGAAAGTGTAACGTTGATTTATTGCTATTCATGAACATTTGTCAGACTTACATTTTACCCAGGCCCGCAAACTCAAACCTGATTGAGAGTAAGCACTGGGAAATAAGGGTTTGTTAACTAAAATAGAATTAGGTTTTTTTCTTCTATTTCTCGCTCAGTGGCCAGGGACAGATTGGTGTAGAGAGGCAAGGGGCACGCATCCAGTGAAACTAATTGGAAAATGGGACAGCGGGAAAGGGAAAATGTAATCATTTCAAGTGGTTCTACGTGGTGGTTTTTGTAAAAACCTCTGCTCCCCGAGGTTCTCTGTGAATGAAGCCGGCAGCCTGGCACAATAGTGTGTGTGATCAGCCATGGGGAAACCTCACTCCCAGCACGCCTTCAACATAATGATTTCACACAATATTCCTCAACTTATCACCACTGTAAAAGGAATTACGCCTTCTACAGGCATCTTTTCCCATAGGCTTCAGTGAACAGTGTAGAGGCTCTTAGTGTATGTAGCTAAATTTCAAGTGTAGTTTTCTGTTGGACAGTTTTGATCATTCAGTTAAGTCGGTTTACTTCTGAGGCTCAATTACATTCATCTGTGCAATAAAACTTTAATGAAAGTAATAGCAGGTCTACTTATATCACAAAACTCTTTCAAGTATCACAGTAAGTAAATTCCACACAGGAGAATTTTATGAAACTCATGTTCAGTAAGCATTGTTTCTTATGTTAGTTACGTGACATATACACATCTTAAATACCTCCTTTTCTCTGGGAGTTAAAAATGGACCTCACTTGTAATAATCAGGAGATCAAAGTTTACTTAACACTGACAAGGGATATAGTGTCAATGATCAAAGCCAGTGTCATCTAATAGGACTAACGGCACGCTCTGCTCTAGTTTAAAAGCTATGAAAGTAAATTAGCGACTTGGGATGCTTCTCTGGACCACGTTGGCATTCTTTCAGGTGCATCTTTCCTGGGGTGCCTCCCCTGTTTCTTATAGAATTTACATTTTTTAGAAGGTATGTGTAGATCAAGAGAAAACCGCTCCAGAGAGCATTGGAAGAACTACTAGTAATGACCAAAGGGGCAAGTTTTAAACTTTACATGTAGAACTTGGATTCCTGTGGGACAATGAGAAAGCACTTAAGCAATGGATGACCAGCAGAAAGATTAAGGAAAGAAATTGTGTTAAATATAGGAGCATTCACGGTAAGAAAAAGTCCACTCTGAACTCTGGATTAAGGGCTTCTGTACAAAAGGTCATCTATTGTGGGGAGCAACTCGGACTAGACTAAGTTACTGGAATTAAGACTTATTCTATGCATCTGCTCTCCCACAATATGGCGCTGGGAGAGGAGTAAACAGCTTCTACTCAGCTGCCTCCAGTTCGACCAATGACCTGCAGGAGCTGATCCTGCTCCTGATTGGAGGAGAGCAGCATACTTGGCGTGTGGGTAGCAGAGTTGGGATTGGTGGAAGAGGACTATAAAGGAGGAGAGAGACAACATGCACCAGGAACATCTATCTGAAGGAACACCTGAGCAGCCCCCGAGAGAGCCGGCCGGCGGTGTGCCGCTCCCCCGCGGAAGTGGGGAAAGTGGCAGGGGGGCCCGCCCCTCCACGGAGGTGGAAGGACGGCAGCCAACCCGGGAAGAACCAGCAGCAAACCCGGGAAGGGCCGAGCAGACGAAAGAACAAAGCAGGGTCCTGTGTCGTTCCTCCGCGAAGACGGGGAGCGACAATCTATAGCTATGAAAATGTGTACATCTCTGTCTTGTACATTAAGTAGAAATAAAGAAAGGGTCTTTTGTTGAGTAGTTTCTTGTTTATCTTAATACTTATGAAGACTATATTAAAATCTCAAATAAAAGCAAATATCTTAAAACTTTTTCTAGTTAATAAAATTATATGAAAAGCTTAAAATTATATATTATTCCATATCCAAAATATTTATATCCATTATGCTTCATAATCCTACCTATTAGCTTTTCTATTGTTACTTTGTAAATTATTTTCTCTAATTTTGTAACTACAAAAATCATAAGTTTACTTATATCTATGAATCTAAATAATTATGGTTTATGGTATTTTCAGTAAGAAATACTGAGCACTGACTCTTAGATGTACCTTTAAATTTATACATGCATAAAATTTAAGTAGTTTTAAAAATGGTAATAGTATAAACTCCTCCCCGTAAGAATTTGACATAATTGAATACCATAGCAAGACAATGAGTATCTATGCATATGTACACACAAACACAGTTATCTACACACTAATATCAATATGCAGAATGATCAAAGATAGTAACAGGGACATATCTCTGGAAAGAGAATCAAAGGAAATTTAATTTTTTTCTGTTTGCTTTGTAGTATGAAGTTTCTTCCAAGTACACATAACTGTTATCATTTTAAAAAAAAGATTACTCAGTTTTTTTTTTTTTTTTTTTTTTTTTTTTATCTTTTATTTAATGAATATAAATTTCCAAAGTACGTCTCATGGGTTACAATGGCTTTCCCCCCCATACCGTCCCTCCCACCCACCACCCTCCCCTTTCCCACTCCCTCTCCCCTTCCATTCACATCAAGATTCATTTTCGATTATCTTAGTATACAGAAGATCAGCTTAGTATACCTTAAGTAAGGATTTCAACAGTTTGTTCCCACACAGAAACATAAAGTGAAAAATAATAGATGATTTTTTTTTAAATGATGATGAAATCAGATCAGACCTATTGTCATGTTTAATCCCAGTGAGAGTCAAGTTGGGAATTGATAGTTTCTTTTCTTTTTTTTTTAACAGAAGATCAGTTTAGTGTACATTAAGTAAAGATTTCAACAGTTTGCACCCCCATAGAAACACAAAGTGAAATATACTGTTTGAGTACTCGTTATAGCATTAAGCCTCAGTGTACAGCACATTAAGGACAGAGATCCTACATGAGGAGTAAGTGCACAGTGACTCCTGTTGTTGACTTTACAAATTGACACTCCTGTTTATGGCATCAGTAATCTCCCTATGCACCAGTCATGAGTTTCCAAGGCTATGGAAGCCCCTTGAGTTCTCCGACTCTTATCTTGTTTAGACAAGGTCATAGTCAAAGTGGAGGTTCTCTCCTCCCTTCAGAGAAAGGCACCTCCCTCTTTGAAGACCTGTTCTTTCCACTGGGATCTCACTCACAGAGATCTTTTTGCCAGAGTGTCTTGGCTTTCCATGCCTGAAATACTCTCATGGGCTTTTCAGCCAGATCCGAGTGCCTTTAGGGCTGATTCTGAGGCCAGAGTGCTATTTAGGACATCTGCCATTCTATGAGTCTGCTGGATTACTCAGTTTTAAAAATCCCTGTAAAGCAGCACTTACATAATTCTTGCCAGTAGGTTTTTTTTTTTTTTTTTTTTCATTCTCTAAAGTCTCATTATTCAAAGCTTGGAATAGAACATTAAGTACAAGGCCATTTCCTAAAAACTATCAAGAGAAAAGTATGGTTAGCAAAATTACCTCCACTCCAAGTAATCACACAAGCTAAAGAAAGGGAAATTTCTTTGGCTTGCCATCATCACAAGTTTAAATTAAATTCTCTCTTCTTTTGGTTGCTTTGTTTCTCTTTTTTTTTTTTTTTTGTTTCTGTGTGGCTTAGAAAGGGATCATTTTGTGTGAATGTCTCATCTCTATGGGAACTCTGAGAAAACAGAAAAACAACTGGCAGAGTTGGAACAAACACAAATAAGAAAATTCATTTTTTGGTCTTTTGTTGTCTGTGATTGTGCAGCCCATCTATATTTTCTATTTGTTCTTATGCTGAAATTCTTCGCTTGCCTACTTTTCATTGCCGCCGCCACCCGAGGGACAGATTGTCCTTCAGCACCGTCATTGTGAACAGGAAGGGACTTGCTATCATAGATAACAGCACCAGCAGGAGCGTGTTTTTCTCTTTACCAGCGTGTTTGGGAATCTGGAGGAAAGGAAATGAGGGCTCTCTTGTTCTAGGGCTTCGCTTTATTTTTCTTTCTCCTTGATTGAAACTGAGGTTCTATAAATGGCTACTTAGTAAAGCAGTTTAGCAATTCTTTCCTATTGAAGCTAGAGGGAAAGCTGGTAAAAGTGTGACTTCTCCCTGCAGGTATTATATCCTACCACACACACACACACACACACAGGGCTTCCAAAAGTTCACAATCCGTGCCGTCTTCTAATTACGTTTTTCCATCAACTTTTTGAAGCCTGTATGTGTGTATGTGTGTGTGTTAGGGAATCAGTGTGTGTGTGTGTGTGTGTGTGTACATGTGTGTGTATATATATATATATATAATTCTCTTCTCCCAGAAGATGGACTTAGCAAAAATGTCAACATGAGATCATTAGAAGCAAAATTTCCAAAATGCAAAGTGATAAAAATTAAAATCACAGAAAGATAGTACTAGATTTGAGAAAAAAAAAATTCATATTTTAATCAAAAAATCTGAAAGTTTCATACTTTTGTGTATTGTAAGCTTCACAAAGTAAAGAATGTAACCTGTTTTCATCTTACTTGACGAATTATTTTATGATGCAACATTTTTTAACTACTTTTGGGTAAATACCTGTATAACAATTCTTCTCCAGGACATAAGATCATATGATAATATTAAATATATTCACTGGAAAAATAATAGATATCTTATAAAAGTTCAGCTCGGTGACAAGTTCAATATACAAATGATTCCTGATATGCTATGATTCCACTTAGGAACTTTTATTTTATTTTGTTTGAAAGGCAGAGTGAGAGAGGGAAAGAGAGAAAATGTTCACTTTCCAATGGCCACAACAGCCAGAACTGCACTGAGCCAAAGCCAGAAGCCCAGAACTCCATCAGGTCTCCCACGTGGAACATGGGGACCCCAAGTACCTGGGCCGTCTTCTGCTGCTTCTCACACACATTAACAGGGAGCTGAACCAGAAGTGCAGCAGCCAGGACTTGAACTTGCTCTTAGATATGGGATGCTGGCATCCAAGGTGGTGGCTTAACCAGCTGTGCCACAATGCCTGCCCTAACTTATAATTTTTTTACTAATTAAGGTGCAAACATATACACAATCAGAAGTTGTGCTTGCTGTATGCAATGTGGTACACTCATGAGGTACTAGATAGCAGTGAGCTGCAGCTCCCAATCATCCCCACCATCACAAGAAAGAACATGTACATGCTATGGTGCTGTATGCTGCTAAGCAGTGACGATCAGAAGATTAAGTGTATTAAACGCATTTTTGATGTGTGATATTTTCAACTTACAATGGGGTTTGTTAGGATGGATTGCCACCATAAACTCAGGAGTATCCATACATAAAGAAAAGCAGAATGAAATAGTACGACCCTACTTGTATGTCAAAAAATCAAACAGAATAGCTGATCTCAAACTAAAAAGCACTCCCATTTGGAGAAGGCAATATGTGCAATTATGAATAGGATTTGTCAATGACTGTTACCTACATCACTCTTTATACGAATACTAAGCAAGTGTTTTAAAAGATTTTTTTATTTATTTGAAAGGCAGTGTTACAGAGAAAGAAGGAGAGAGAGAAATCTTCCATTCGCTGGCTCACTCTCCAAATGGCCACAAAGGCCAGAGCTATGACAAGCTGAAGCCAAGAGCCAGGAGCTTCACCTGGGTCTCTCATGTGGGTGCAGGGGCCCAGGGACTTGGGCCATCTTCTAGTGATTTCCCAGGCACATTAGCAAGGAGCTGCATCAGAAGGGGAGCAACTGGGACTTGAACCGGCACCCATACGGGATGCCAGCATAGCATGCCATGACTTAACCCTCTGCAACACAGCACCAGTCCCAAGCAAGACATTGGTAATAAAGTTTAGCAATAGTTTCAATTGTACCAAACAAAAAATGATGAGGAGGAGAGAGTTCCCCATGGGTTTCTTATATTTTTGTATGTTTCTGAGCAAAAACATTAGGGTCCTTTTTTTACACTATTTTTTCAAGAACATTTGTGTAGTTAACAATCTTAGAAGACAGAGATATTACCCACCCAGAACATAGGCCAGGGATTACTATCATCCATTAGAAGCATTCAGATTCCCTTTGTCCAATGTCTTCTCCCATGACAGAACTAACTGTAAGGGCAGAAGTCACCTAATTCTTTGAATTACCCTACAATTATTGAGGCTTAAGAAATAGGCACGAGAAAATATGACAGATATTCCAGTTCCTGCTGTTATTAATTGCATCCTTTGACCCCAAAGTCTATATCTTCAGCAACTATAAAACTGTAGCAGGCTGACTTGTAAGCTTGTAAATAATGTAAAATCTTAGGCCCTTTATAATTCCTGGCATAGCTTTCATAGAAGAAAACAAAATGAAAATTAGTGTCATGCATATTGATATTATAAAGTCTGCAAAGATAATGTCAAGTGCAATAAATGAATCACATGAATATAATTATTATATAATAGTTTACAAAATTTTTTAAATGTGTGGAATTTACTGTGTATGCTTTGCACATATGTACATAATTGCATGAAATTACTCATGCATATGAGAGAGACCTGAAATGGACTACATGTTTGTGCCCCCTTGCCCTGCAAATTCATGTGTTGAAATCCTAATCTCCGATGTGATAAAATTAGGAGGTAGGGTCTTTGGGAGGTAATGATATCACAAAGTTAGGGTCTTCATGAATGGATTAATGTCCTTATATAAGGGATCCCAGAGAGCTGTCTCACTCCTTGAAGATACAAGGAGAAGAAAGCTGTCTGAAGCCCAGAGAGGGCACTCGCCAGCACCTGGACAGGCTAGCACCCTGGTCTTGGACTTCTGGCCTCCAGAACTGTGAGAAATAAATTTCTATAGTTTAATCACTTTAGTCAATAGTTTTAAAACAGCATTTCGCTTAGTAAGACAGATGTTGGTACCAGAAGTGACCATGATACTATAGCTGCTGTAAATACCTACAACTACGGCTGCAGCTGTGGAACTGGGTAATGAGTGGAAAGTAGAGGCTTTGTAATTGCATGCTGGAGAAAGCCTAGTTTGCCAAGAATGCATTTTGATGTTAATTCTGGTGAGATCTCAGAAGAAAAACCAGGAAAGTTGTAGAGATAACTTGCACCTTCTTAGAGAATACCTCAGGAATTTTAAAAAAGATATTGATAGAAATATGGATGCTCAGAGTCATTTTGATTAGATCTCAGATGGAAAGGACTAGCACAGCAACAATTTGGCTACAATATTTTTGTGTTCTACTGTTTTGTGGAATTTGTGAGCAGTGAAATTGGGTATTTGGCCAAGAGGATCTCCAAGCAATGTGTGCAAGGCATGGGTTAGTCCTCTTAACTATTTCTAGTAAAATGGAGGGTAAACAAATGAATTATTCATCAAAGGGTAGCCAGTGGGTGGACATTTGAAACAGAGATTAGGATGTGGGCTGGTTTCCTGCATCCCATGTCAGAGTGTTTGTGTTGAGTCTCAGCCCTGCTCCCATTTCCAACTTCCTGCTAACATGCACCCCAGGAGGTAGCAGCGATGACTGTGTTTGGGTCCCTGTTACCCATATGGGAAAGCCTGATTGAGTTCCCAGATTGTAACTTCAGCTGCCCCAACCCTGGCCAAAGCAGGAATTCGAGAGTGAAGCAGAGGATGTGAGTACAGTTTCCCGGTTAGGTTTTGGACATGCTTGGGACCCATGGCCCCTTTCTTCATCCCTGTTTTCTCTTTTGGTTGACATTGCAGAGGATACCATGTCTCAAGCCGTATTTTATATGAGGTATTGGGAAAACCAAAGATAGAAGAGGGGAAAAAAATAAGGGCACTAAAGGACGTGATATTCTCTGATACATGCAGGGTAGCAAACAGTGAGGACTGGCAGACACATAAAAGCAAAGGCTTGTCCTAAAGCTTTTTTCTCTCAGGTTTTTGAACCTAATACATCATGTCCCTCTATCAAAACAAACAAGTAAACAGAAAAGCAACACGAAAATGGAGAAATGAAAGACAAAACTACGGAAAGAAGGAACAAGTAAATTTCACAAGCAGACATATGGTGGACATTTGCAATGACCTGATCAGGAATTTATAATCATTTGGTAAATACGCCATGGGCTGTAATGGAAAAAGTGCACACCATACAAAAACAGATGGGTAATGTAAGCAGAGATGGGTTCTTTCAGGAACACTCAAAAGGAAATCCTATAACTGAGAAAAAAAATAGTACAATATTAAAGAAACACATGCTCTATGAATTGATTAGATAGACACAAGTAAAGAATCCATGTGCTTAATGAGAAAACCTCCTAAAATGAATAGGACAGGAAGAAAAATGAAAAAAATGGAATAGAATATTTTTTAACTGTAGCACAGTCACAAAATGTACAACATTCATGCAATGAATGAGAACATTAGAAGCAGAAGCAGGAAAGGCACAAAATAAATATTGAAGTCATAACATCTGAAAATTTTCACCAGGCCACAGACTGTAGACTCTCAGAGAAAACAAAACAGCACATACACTAAAAAATCACATTAAACTGCAGAGATTCAAAATTAAAGAGAGAATCAGAGGAGCAGCTGAAGTATGGGGTGGTGAGTAGGTTTGTACAACCTTACTTGTAGAGGAAAAAAAGATAACAATTAATTGGGACTTCTGTTAAGAAAAAAATGATGAGTGAAATATACTGAATGTGTTGAAAAAAATATATATACCAATGTAGAATCCTCAACCCGGTTAAATTAGCCTTCAAAACTGAAGGAAAAGTAAAGACTTTTTTGTTTAAAAAGTAAACACGTTTTTGTTTAAAAACGTATTGCCAAGAGACTGTTACAAGAATAATTAACAATATTTCTTTGGAGTTAAGGAAAATGACGTTGCTCAGAAACTCAAATCAACCTAAGGGCCTAAGGGCATGCACATGACTCAGTAGATGCCACCAGGAACACTCATCGCCAATGTCAGAGTGCCTGGGGAAGGGTGGCGGCCATGTTCCTGATTCCAGGAACAAGTGTGTACCGTGGGAGGCAGCCAGCAATGGATCAAATAGTCGCACCTCTTGACACCCATGTTGGGGACAAGACTGAATTTCAGGCTTTGGAATTGTGCCTGGCCCAGTCCCACTGTTGCAGGCATGTGAGGAGTGGGAGGCAGTCTTATGATACTAAACACTAAAGCTATGGGATCTAATGCTATCTCTAGGTGGATACTGCTAGAATCCAGTCTAATCATAAGACAGCGAGTTGTAAAGTAAAAGTAAAGACTTACTCAGGCCGGCGCTGTGGTTCACTAGGCTAATCCTCCGCCTGCGGCACCAGCACCCTGGGTTCTAGTCCCGGTTGGGGTGCCGGATTCTGTCTCAGTTGCTCCTCTTCCAGTCCAGCTCTCTGCTGTGGCCTGGAAAGGCAGTGGAGGATGGCCCAGGTCCTTGGGCCCTGCACCCCATGGGAGACCCAGAGGAAGCACCTGGCTCCTGGCTTCGGATCGGTGCAGCGCCGGCCATGGCGGCCATTGGAGGGTGAACCAACGGCAAAGGAAGACCTTTCTCTCTGTCTCTCTCTCTCACTGTCTAACTCTGCCTGTCAAAAAAAGACTTACTCAGTGTCTGGGCAAATGCATCTGATGTCAGAAGTGCTGTGTGGTGTTAGACGGTAGTAGCAGAAAATTTTTTTTTTTTTTTTTTTTACATACACTCAAAACACTAACATGCTGTGTTATGTGGAACAAAGAAATTGTTAGGACAAAGAGATCATTCCGTATGCTGTGCTAACCCAAATTGTAAAACATTTGTTAAAGCCCATAGAACTGTAATAGTGTGTAATACATGTAAATTACATAGTGAAATACCTGTTGTGCTCAATAAACACCCAATGAACAGGCAAAACTACTGTGTCACTGTTAAACACTTTTTAATGTTAATACAAACTAAAGACTCTTTATTAATATAAACTATCTCCTAAAATAAATGAAGGAAACACATTGTAATGGCTGTGTGGTGTGCCTAACAGGTATTTCCTATGTGACTTGTGGTGAAATCAATATTCAACATGGATATTACAATGATTTTGGTCCCATTAGAGCTTAATCAGGGATAAATAGCTTAACATGAACTAAAATATTTTTCGTATACTAGTAACACTTCTGTACTTAATCGTAAGTATTAATAAATACTATTACATATTTTGGAATAAAACAATTAACATGATAATTTCTCTAGTGGTTTTGTTAATCATTTTACCATTTTATATTTATGTATTTTTTTTAATTTTGCATAAACATTTATTGCCATTTCTACTGAAAGTTAATATTAAGGGTACCATATGAATACATATAATTATGAAAAAGAGAGAAAAGCAGTTTAAATCAATAATCAACAGATGAAACATACATATGGACACAATATACCAATATCATCTGGAAATATTTGTTGACATCATTGTAATTAATCTATTATAACTTTGTGTGGTGATAACACTCATATCTATTTATCATGCCTGCATGAAATTTTATATTATATTTATGTATTTTAAAGGCAATCATTTTATTTAAAAAGTCACATATTGTTTCTAATCAAATTTTACTTTATATCTTGGCTTTGTTGCCAAGAAGGACATGTTGACCTTATTTTTTTATTCTTAAAAAGAAAAAAGAAAAATGGATGAGATAATATAGGCAGCTTAGTTTGCAAGTCATGAATTTCAGGAATCAAAACTCACTGTGGCAACAAATCCTTTCCTCTCTGTGGTACTTGATACCTGGCTGGTCAATCCTCCGCTTGTACTGTGATATAATGTCCTGCTGATTTTGATGCAGCTATTACAGATAAAAAGAGAGCAACCGTGTGTTCACTCTCAGTGTGTTCAGTTGTGCTCTTGCTATGCCCTCCATCAGAAATACCTAGAGAACCACTCTGCAGCCCTGGCTTTGGATATCTGCAAAGCCTTATTTAATGATCTTATGTAGTCCCAGCCAATTTATTCAGCCTTTCTTGATAATGTCCCATGTTTCAAGTGATTCTGTTTAATTTGCCTGCATTCAGTTTATTAGGAACTAATGATAGAAGCAACCAGGGAAAACATATTTCTACTGTCATTTTAGCAAGACTCATGGATGTAGTTATACTGAAGCTGACTCCTTAAGGATAATGAGAATCTAAATTTTAATTATATTTAAATTTTGTGGTTGAAGTGTTTGACACTTAAAAATGGGATTTTATTATTCTAGAAAACAGAGAATGATAGTGGATTTTTTTTTTTAAGATTTGTTTCTTTGAAAGGCAGAGTTACAGAGAGAGAAAGAGAGGCAGAGAGAGATCTTCCACCTACTGGCTCACTCCCCAAATGGCTGCAAAGGCTGGGACTGGGCCAGGCAGAAGCCAGGAACCAGGAACTTCACCCAGGTCTCCCACGTAGGTGCAGAGGCCCAACCAAGTGGACCATCTTCCACTGCTTTCCCAGGTGTTGTAGCAGGAAGTTGGATCAGAAGTGGAGCAGCTGGGACTGGAACTAGTGCCCATTTAGGATGCAGACTCTGCAGGTGGTGACTGAACCCATTATGCCACAATACCGGCCCCAACAAAGTTTTCTAATGTGATGGGAGACACCATCTATACCATACGCATGGGAGATCCTGACTGAGTTCCCAGCTGCTGCCTTTAGTCTGGCTGTGGCTATTCTGTTCATAAAGATTTCACGCAGCTCTGAGTATGGACCCACGTGGGAGCCCTGAGTCGAGTTGCTGGCTCCCAACTTTGTACCCAGTCCAGTGCCACAACTGTGGGTATTTAGGATGTGAACAAGCAGATGAGAACCCTCTCTTCCTTCTTCATGGTTTCTCTTAGCCTCTCAAATAAAGAAATATCAAAATTAAAAATCTGTATTGAATGGGAGCTCAGCATATATAAATATTTTAGTAATGATTGAAATAATTCCTCTTTTATAACCCAGTTTTCCTGAAACTGCTGTAGATATTAATTGTTTGGTAGGGGGATGACAATTTACCTATTAGCTAAATCAAATAAAACTTAATTCTTCTTATGTTAATTCATCCAATTATTTCCATGGAAAAAGATGCAAGTCAGACATCACCACTTTTCTCTCTCTTCATATATTTCACTCATAAAAATGAACACAGTGACAGAAATTGGCAATACATACGATAACCAAATGAGAATTTCAAAGTGTTCATTTAAGATACAACTGAAAGACGGCATTACAAAGAAAAGGGTGGAAAGACTGACGAAGAGACTGCTGAGTGATTTCATCAGTCTGAGCGTGCACTCTATGTTTAATGGGCCCATAATGATGATAAGCTTCTAATCAGATTGCGCCAGCAGAGTTGATGCCCAGGCAGAAAATGTAATGCTTTAAAAATGTCGAATGTTATTTAGGGAGACTTTATGTAAAAAGGTTAGACACAAATACAGATATCAAATAACACTTGGTCTGTCTGACAATTGTTTACTAGTGTGACCTATGACAAGACCCACTGAATATATGAAAATGCTTTGTGTGAAAACTGAAAGAGGGACATGAACCAGTAGACATGGGAATTTTAATTGGAAAATTGCTAATGAAATATAAGTATGCTCATATAGATTACAATGCGATTTATTTGTATTTTTCTAGATCAGATAAAAACAGAGGGCAGGGTGTTGACTACTACGTATAGAACCAGCTAAGAACAGACAATTTTAGTAAAGGGAGGATATAAAAGAGTAGAGACTTTTTCTGATTCTTCTATCCTTTGTGACTGCATCAAAGGGATACTAGGATATTATGAATCTAAGTTGGATAAGACTCTATTGCAATAAAAACAAGCAGTAACATACAATCTTATTCCTCTGTTGACATGAAATTTTACAAGTTCGTATAAACTCAAGTTTAAAACACTGTTGTTTGCAATGAGTCTCATATATCTGACTTGTGATAACACACAGGAAGTTGGTTAAAGGTGCTCCATTGAGAAAACCATAGTAAATGCTTACAGAGTTTTGTGTAGAAAAAAATAATATTCTTGCACTGAAAACACAAACTCTTGACCACTTAATAATACATTTTATCGCTTCTTGGTGATGAACCTCATGTTGATTGAGACAATTATTTTTGCCATAACTCTAAGGTAATTTCAAATAAACCAATTGGATTCAGGAAAATCTTGGGTAGGAAAGGATCTGAGAGAGCTCTAGATTATACTAATTGATTGAGAAATATTTTCTCTCCTAGCTGTGTGACCACAGCTAATTGCATTTTCTTTTCTCTTCATGTATGTGTGTATATCTAACCATTCACTTCATTTATTTGAAAATTTAAATTTTTCTGCTAAGAATAAAACCTATTGCACACTGGACCCTAGAATTGAACTGGATTTCAGTCTATTAAAATGTTCATATCACAGAACTTCACTGGAGTCCTTCATATCCCAGCCTTACCAGCTCGTCAACAGCACATATTTTTAATAATGCAAGACCCCAAATAAAACAGAAGCTGGAAACCTGCTGCTGACTTTGATTTGAAGAATTTATTATCAAAACAACATTTTAAATATTTATCAAGGAATGGTGAAATCAGAGAAACCTTCTAACTCTGCTGGGGTATAACTGTCAATTTCTGCTAGTTGGTTTTATCTTTAGCACCAGTTTGCAAACACTACTTCAGAACAGATAGATTTGTCTGTCAGAGAACTAATTCTCTGAATGGCATCTGAGCTGGGTCCAGAGCACTCTTCTGTAACTGACACCATTGCAAACAAAATACAAAGCTCTCCTTGCATGAGGACTTCTTCTTGGTCTGTGGGTTGATCAGATTCATTTTTAGGTGGAAGTTGCTAGGGATGGAGGATATATGATTGTTCTGTAAAGATGCCTAAGGAAAACAGAAACCAAGAGAGGGCTAAGGAATTGCTGGTGATCTCCTGGTGAGGTGGGCTTTACCATATGGAAAGAAACTTGCTAGGGTAGTGGGGACCTGGAGCTGGGGGTCATGGCAGGATCCCATGCCACTTTGCCACATTCCTCCATTGCCAACTCAGATAACCAGGAGTCTGAGACCATCTGTGCCTACCTCCACTTCCAGCATACAACAGGTGCTCAATTTTTGTTGTGAATGAATGAGCAACTATCACTCTCCTGAAAAAGAAATCTAAGTGCAGAGCAACCAGCCAGGGAAAAGGATATTTACTGGTCTGCTAAGCTGCATGCTTATACAGTGTGAAAGATCCATCGGTCTTCATTTTACAGAAGGAAAAAACAAACAAGAAAAAAAATTTCTAGAAGTACAGTGAGGAAGGTGAATATGAAAACCTTTGGGCCATGCTTGTGAGTTGCTGTTCTTGCTGCATTTTTCTGTTTAATAAGATGAATTTAAAAGTTATGCATTTGGGCACCGGTTCGAGTCCCAGCTGCTCCACTTCTGATCCACCTCTCTGCTATGGCCTGGGAAAGCAGTGGAAGATGGCCCAAGTGCTCAGGCCCCTGCACCCGCAAGGAGGACCTGGAAGGCACTCCTGGCTCCTGGCTTCGGATTGGCGCAGCTCCTGCTGTTGTGGCCATCTGGGGGGTGAACCAGCAGGTGGAAGATTCTCTCTCTCTCTGTGTCTCTCTCTCTGCCTCTGCTCCTCTGTAACTCTGCCTTTCAAATAAATAAATAAATATTAAAAAAATCATGCATTTGGTAAGCTAGAGTTGTTTTCATTTTTGTGGTTACTGAATTATTTTTTGAGCAGTTTCATGTCCATAGGAAAAGGAGGTGGCAGTATTAGAGCATTCTGACTAACTCCCACACCACCAAAACACTCTCTCTCTCTCTCTATATATATATATATATGTATACACATGTATATATAGATATAGATATAAATATACACACATACCAACATACACACACAGTGCTTCCTCCCCACCCCCCTCAGGAGAGTGGCACATGTGCTACAACAGATGAACCAAATATTGATGCATCATTATCAACTAAACTACATAGTTTACCTCAAAAATCTCTCATTCAGATTGGGCAGTCAATGCATTTTGACAAAATGAATAACGGTGTAGTCACCATTATCACCTCACAAAGAAGAGCTTCACTGCTCTCTGAATTCTGTGTGTTCTGCCTGCCCCCCTGCTTTCTCCCAGATCCTGGCAGTCCCTTTGCTGCTCTGCTGTCTTGCCATTTCTAGAATGTCACAGAGTTGGAATCCTTCTGCCTAAAGCCTTTTCCAATCGGCTCCTTTCACGTAGCAAAATGCAGTTGAGGTTCTGCAAATCTTTTGGGAGCAAATGAGCTTAATTGCTAATTTCTTTGCTTTAGTGAATGATAGTCACGTGTCTGGATATACCACAGCCTATTTATCCATTTGCTTACAAACGGACATCATGATTCCTTCCAAGTTCTGGCATTTATAAATAAGACTTCCATGAACACTTGTGTCAGGTTTCTTGCAGACCTACTGAGATACTCACTTGGGCAGATGCTAGCGAATGTGATAGCTGAATTTTATGGGAAGATGATACTTCAGAAACTGCCAAAATGTCTTCCAAAGTACATGTCGCATCCTCATAAAAAATGAGAGTTCTTCTTGCCAGAAATTGGTTCTGTCAGTGCTCTGGATTTTATCATTCTAATAGATGTGCAGTGGTACCTAGCCACTTTAATTTCTAGCCCCCAGATCACCTATGGCACTCCACAGTTTTTCACATGCTTATTCATCATCTCTATATCTCCTTTAGTGAGATGTATGTTCAGTTTTTTATACATTTTCTTATTCTTGAATTTTCAGAGCTCTTTACATATTTTGAATAACAATTATATCAGATATATCTTTTATCTTTCACTGTGTGTTTCCAGTCTGACTTATTTTCTCATTCTCTTGATAATGTCTTTTACAGAGCAGAACTTTTCAATTTTAATGAAACCAATCTTATCAATTCTTTCTTTCATGGATTGGATTTTTTTTTTTTTTTGACAGGCAGAGTGGACAGTGAGAGAGAGACAGAGAGAAAGGTCTTCCTTTGCCATTGGTTCACCCTCCAATGGCTGCCACACCACACTGATCTGAAGGCAGGAGCCAGGTACTTCCTCCTGGTCTCCCATGCGGGTGCAGGGCCCAAGGACTTGCACCATCCCCTACTGCACTCCCAGGCCACATCAGAGAGCTGTACTGGAAGAGGGGCAACTGGGACAGAATCTGGCACCCCAACCGGGACTAGAACCCAGTGTGCTGGCGTCACAGTCAGAGGATTAGCCTATTGAGCCATGGCACCGGCCTCATGAATTGGATCTTTGGTGTTGAATTTACAAAGTCATCATTAAGAGCAGGCATACTGATGTAGCAGGTAAAACTACCATCTGCAATGCCATCATCCCTAATGGACACACGTTAGAGACCCAGCTGCTCCCCGTCTGATCCAGCTCCCTGCTAATGGCCTGGTAAAAGCAGCAGAGGATGGCCCAAGTGTTTGGGCCCCTGCCACCCACATGGGACACCTGGATGAAGCTCCTGGGTCCTGGTTTGGGCTTGGCCCAGCGCTGGTTACTACTGCCATCTAGAGAGTGACTAGCAGATGGAAAATTCTCTCTTCTGTCTCTTTCTCTCTCTGTAACTCTCTTAAATAAATAAATCTTTAAAAAACACCGATTCATCATCAAACAACATGTCATGTATATTCTCTTCTATATTATGTTCTAGATGTTGTATCTGTTTTACATTTAGCGAATGATCCATTTCAATGTCATTTTCTTTATATGTAGATGTCCAGTTGTCCTAGCAGTTCTGTAGAATTTTTGTAATGTTCTTTTTCAGGTTTTTAAACATCTTGTTTTGTTTCTAACTTGGTAAGTTTTTTTTTTTTTTTGTATCATGAAATGGTGCTGTATTTTGTCATAATATTTACGCATTAATTGCACAGGAAATTATGATTTTTCCTCTTTGGTCTGATGATATGATGGATTACATTAATTGATTTTTAATTTTGGAATTGACCCAGCCTAGATGTTATAAGTCCCATAGTCTAGAATGATTTTATACATTGTTGGATTCTGTTTGCTAATACTTTATGAGGATTTTTACATCTCTGATTATGAGATGTATTTGCCTATGGTTTTCTTTTCTTATACCTTTGTCTGCTTGTGGTATTGAGGTACTACTATTCCATAAAATGGGATAACAGTATTTTCTCTTTCTTTCTTCTAAAAGAGATTGTAGATAACCGTAATTTTTAAAAACAAAATATGTGTTTGAATTTACCAGAAAAATATCCCTTTTGAGGATGGTGTTTTCTGTTTGCAAGATTATTACTGATTCTATTTTATTAATAGATATAAACCTACTCTAATTGCCTATTTCTCTTTGTCTGAATTTTGGAAGATTTTATCTTTCAAGGAATTGGACCATTTCATTTAGATTAAAAAATTTTTAGATGTAGAGCTTTCATTGTATCCTTTATGATCATTTTAATGTCTATGGGATGTATAATGCTATTCCTACTTCTTTTTTGGTGTGAATAATTTTGCGCTTTTCTTTTTTCTCCTAGTTTGCTGTTAGAGGCTTATTGATTTCATTTTTCCTGAAGAACCAGCTTTTGGTTTCATTGATTTTCTATAGTGATTGTCTAGTTTCAGTTTCATTGATTTTTACTCTAAATTTTATTATTTCTCTTAATATACTTAATAGCTCCTCTCAACATATTTTTAATACTGAGTTCCAGAAAATTATCCCTGCTTTTTGAAATAGCAAATAATTGTGACAATATAGGCAGTGTATCTAGTGCACAATGGAGCATGATTGTATCATTGCAAAGTAATGAAATTCCAAAACAAACAAAAAATTTCAACTACACAACCAAATGGATGAGGGTGTCCACAGATGAATACAGGCAAAGGTAAAACTTCTTGGTAAATAGAAGATGACACAAAAAAATGGAAAAACCTGCCATGCTTATGGATTGGAAGAATCAATATCATCAAAATGTCCATTCTCCCTAAAGCAATTTACAAGTTCAATGCAATACCAATCAAAATACCAAAGTCATTCTTCAAAGACCTAGAAAAAATGATGCTGAAATTCATATGGAGAAACAGGAGACCCAGAATAGCTAAAGAATCTTTTACAATAAAATCAAGGCCAGAGGCATCACAATTCCAGACTTCAAGGCATACTACTGGGCAGTTATAATCAAAACAGCCTGGTACTGGTACAAAAACAGATGGATAGACCAATGGAACAGAATAGAAACACTGGAGATCAATCCAAACATCTATAACCAACTCATAATCGACAAAGGACCTAAAACCAACCCCTGGAACAAGGACAGCCTCTTCAACAAATGGTGCTGGGAAAACTGGATGTCCATGTGTCACAGTATGAAGCAAGACCCCTACCTTACACCTTATACAAAAATCCACTCAACATGGATCAAAGAACTAGAGATGCACCACGACACCATGAAACTAATTGAGAGCATAGGGGAAACCCTTCAAGATATCGGAATAGGCGAAGAATTCCTGGAGAAGACCCCACAGGCACAGGTAATCAAAGATAAAATAAACAAATGGGATTACCTCAAATTGAAGAGTTTCTTAACAGCAAAGGAAACAGGAAAGCGAAGAGGCAACCAACAGAATGGGAGATGTTATTCGCAAACCACACAACAGATAAAGGATTAACAACTAGAATCTACACAATGATCAAAAAACACCACAGAATCAAAACAAACAACCTAATAAAAAAATGGGCCAAGGACCTTAACAGACATTTTTCAAAAGAGGAAATCCAAATGGCCAACAGACACATGAAAAAATGCTCAGGATCCCTAGCCATCAGGGAAATGCAGATCAAAACCACAATGAGATACCACCTCACTCCGGTTAGATTGGCTTACATACAGAAATCAACCAACAACAGATGTTGGCGAGGATGTGGAGAAAAAGGGACAGTAATCCACTGTTGGTGGGAATGCAAACTGGTAAAGCCACTATGGAAGACAGTTTGGAGAGTCCTCAGAAACCTGAATATAGCACTACCACAGGACCCAGCCATCCCACTCCTTGGAATATACCCAAATGGAATTAAAGGGGAGAAAAAAAAAGCCATTTGCACATCAATATTTGTTGCAGCTCAATTCGCAATAGCTAAGACATGGAATCAACCTAAATGTCCATCAACGGATGACTGGATAAAGAATCTATGGGATATGTACTCTACGGAACACTATACAGCAGTAAAAAACAATGAAATCTGGGCATTTACAACAAAATGGAGGAAGCTGGAAAACATCATGCTGAGTGAAATAAGCCAGTCCAAAAGGGACAAATATCACATGTTCTCCCTGATCGATGGCAACTAAACGAGAACCTAAAATGATACCCATTGAAGTGAAATGGACACTATGAGAGACAATGACATGATCAGCGCTTGTCTAGACTGTTGAGGAACAACTTACTATTTTGTTCCTTTAGTATTTTTGTTGTTGTTGTTGTTGCTTGGTTTGCTCTACACAAGGCCACTGGTTGAACTCTGCAATCAATGCACAACCATTCTTAAGCGTTTAAAAATTAACAGAAAATTGATCTCTGTGAAACATAGGAGTGGGAATTAGAGAGGGAGGAGATATATAGGACGGCACATACTCACTCAGATCTACCTCCAATGGTGGAACTAGAAATGTGCCAGGGGATTTCAACTCAACCTTACCAAGGAGACAGGTACCAATGCCAGAACACTTGGTAAAATGATAAGTATAAATACACAACCGATCAAAAAGATAGGGTAAGTGTCGAAGAGATTTCACAAGACCAGTGTAAGCAAATAATGAAGGATAGAATCAAAAGGGAGAGAATGATCCTGCGGGGGAAGCAGGACACACAGCAGACTCATAGAATGGCAAATGCCCAAAACACCACTCCTGCCTCAGAATCAACCCTTGGGACATTCAGATCTGACTAAAAGGTCCATGAGAGTCTCACAGGCATGGAAAGCCATGACATAGTGGCAAAAAACAATCTAAATGAAAGATCCTGGTGAACAAGACCCCAGCAGAAGGAACGGGCCATCAAGGAGAGAGGCGCCTTTCTCTGAAGGGAGAAAGGAACCTCCACTGTGATACGGCCTTGACTAAACAAGTTCAGAGTCGGTGAACTCAAGGGGCTTCCATAGCCTAGACAGCTCATAGCAAGCGTCTCGGGTGATTGCTGACATCATAAATAAGAGTGCCAATTGTTAAATCAACAACGGGAGTCACTGGGTTCATGCTCCCCACACAGGATCTCTGTCCTTAATGTGTTTAACTAGGAAACTCAAAAACAACACTACTAGTCAAACAATACCCTATAACTGGATCGGTTGTGTGAGTGCAGCCTGTTGAAATCCCTGCTTAGTATATACTAAGTTGATCTTCAGTATATGAAGGTAATTGAAAATGAAATGTGATGAAGGGCGGGGTGGGAGAGGGAGTGGGAGAGGGGAGGGCCACGGGAGGGAGGGAGGTTGTGGGGGAAGCCACAACAATACAAAAGTTGCATTTTATATTCCACTTATAACTATTGGTTGAACTCTGTAATTAATACACAATTACTCTTAGGTGTTTAATTAATGCTATAACTAGTACTCAAATAGTATTTTATACTTTGTGTTTCTGTGTGGGAGCAAAATGTGGAAATCTTTACTTAATATATGCTAAATTGATCTTCTGTATATAAAGATAATTGAAAATTAAAAAAAAAACACTTCTTGGTGCTAACAAAAATTATAGCAGAATATGATTTGATTAATTTATTGTTTTGCTTATTATATTACCTAATGGGGCAATGTTCTGCCATTTGTGTTAACTTTTTCAATGACAAGTTTCTAATATTTTTTAAATGTGATTTTGTTCTAGTTAGATTTCATTTTATCCTGTTTATGCCAGGAAGTATATATAGCAAGTAAAAGCTGAGTGTAGATCTGTACAAATAATTCAGAGAATCTTGAAAAGCAACACTGGCAAAATGTTATGAACCCATGGCAGAGGAGTGTATGTGAGTGATTGGTTGCCTTGGAGATGAAGCATTCAAGCCTATATAGGAAAACATTTTGGACTTGCTCCCTACCAAGGATTTCCAAACAACAATATTCTGAAGAGATACAGATTTATATATATGTTATATATATTATATATATATAGTTGTTATATAACAACATGTAAATGCTAAGAACAATGAGTATCTCTTATTGAATATTGTTTACCTAACTTATTTTGGCCCAATATCTTGAACTGCTTTTGAATTTTGATATGTTGTTCTTGTTCAAAGCAGAAATTGAGAATGTTACAGTGAATATGCATAGAAAAATGCATGTTAGTGTTTAAAAATGTGTTCAAAGATTGAAAGAACTCTGTCATCACCTTACTTGTTCTTGTTAGAGTAATTGACATTTTCATGGTAGGGTTTGTATGGTGAACTGAGACAAGAAATCTTTTAGATATTCTCTTGGCTATTAAAACACTCAAACGTTCACATTGATAATTTATTTTCAAAATAATTCTAAATTTCTTTTCTTGGAGTAGAGGAAATTAATAAAAATTGAACTATTCTTTTATTTCATACTAGTGTATCTTAAGAGGTATACAGAATTCTCTTACCTAAGGCAATAAGAATAGATAACATTTTAAAATTTCTTCTTCAGTTTGTAATATGTACATAAAATTAAATATGCATAAATCATCCACTTATATTTCACTGAATTTTCAAAAGATGAACACTCTAACATCCAGTCCAAAAAATACGTCACCAAAGCTCACATCTTGTTTCTTGTTAAACGCTCCCTCAGTAAGTTAACCACAATCCTGACTTTGAACACACTAAGGTAGATATACCTGTGTCTTCATTTTATATAAATATAATCAGACAGTACACATGGTTTTGTGTGGCTTATGCTCAGTATTATGGTTGTGGCATACATCTATAACACTTGCAGTTCTTACTGCTTTTTACTGTTTTATTGTATGAACTTTATTTCTTTCTATCTGTTTGCTTATTTTATGAATACTGATTTATTTTCCTATTATTATCCATTCTCTTACTAGATATGTGGTTCTGGAGGATTTTGACTATTCGAAATAACACAGCTGTGAAATGTCAAAGACAAAACAAAGTCCAGACAAAATTAACCAAGAATTTTCATACTTTAATGAGTTACTTTCACTGAAGCAGGGTTAAAAGGTATTACAAAAGACAGTACCTTTTAGAATCAAAATTGTAAACACTGAAAGAATGATTGCCAAGTGTTCCATTAAGGTGAGGGCTTTGGGAGTGAGGGACTTCATTTGTGTTCAGTCCCATCTACCAGCCCTTGATTGCCTACAGGCAGCATTTGAAAGGAGTGTTGTACAGTGGTTGGCATGGAGGATTTTCTGTGTCTGGGCCCATTCCAGGAGTACGTGCTGACCCACTGAGGTGGTCTTCTAAAGTCATAATGGTGTTTATGGAACTCAAGTGGGGAGGTAATAGGCCAAAACAGTTCCTCAGAAGATTCTGTTACATTCTTTATTGGCGGAACCAAAACATTCCCCGAGAGTTCTGGCCTGATTTATGGCCATGGGAGGAGACAACGATTCTCTCCCTGACCTAACTCCTAGTCTGCATCATCCACGCCTTCTAGACCTGGACCTTCAGTGTTAGTACTTACCTGGCCTGCATGATCCAGTTTTAGAAAGAATTCTGATGAGTCAGTTAAGAAAGCACTTCTACCCTTGATATCTCATTATGCTTACTCAATCAAGTCCTGCTGGTAGCTGATCACCCTGGCCCACCTTCAGCAAGAGTTCTGGTAGGTCCATTTAGCACGAATCTACCCTTATCTGATGTTTCTTCTTGGTTTTTCATCCATATATGCCTCCAACTGCTTCTTTGGCTACAACCTTGGCTTGTTGTATAGAAAATCCACTCCAGCTCTACACTAAGGTCTCTTTTCCCATATTGTTATAGCTCCTAGTTAAAAAAAAAAAAATCTGCTTTTACCACTTTATTACCCAGCTCTGGTTTTCTTTTACAGAGGAAAAGCAAAAAAAAAAAAAAAAAAAAAAAAAAAAAAAAAAAAAAAAAAAAAAAAAGAAGAAGAAGAAGAAGAAGAAAGAAACACAGGCAGGCAGCCAATGACCTGAACTCTGAGCTAGTTAGTCTCAAATTCTCTGGTGGACTCTATGTCTGGCTGATTGACACGAAGATAAGCTTTAGGTTTGGTTCCCAGTGCTTCTACCACAGTAGTGAGAAAGTTGGCTAGGATGCACCTCCTGAACCTCTTACGAGAGCTTTGACCAAGCAAGCTGCTTGGTAGACAATATAACCTGCCGAGAGCAGGTTCGGTTTAGACTACATGGACGAAACTCAATCTCCGCTCATAACAGAAAACTCAGCAGTGCTACCTGAAGCAGGTAGGCTTTCCTTCAGTGAATTGTACTTGAACACAGAAAAATGAGCAGGTAGGTATTTCACACCAGCACAACTAAAAGGCATATTCAAATGTAACATGGCTCTTTACCTAGGAACTGCATGGTTTCCACAGTGAATTTACTCCTACACTTCTGGAAGAATTGAAACATTCAAATTCCTAATCAATTTAAAAATATCAGTTTCCTAAATTAAAAAAAGTCCAGCAAAAACTTCTAATACTTATTCACAATGCTACTGTATACCCTTAGAATATTTAAAATTAAGTTCCTTGTACTCATAGTCAAATGAAAATAAAAAAGTACAATCCTGATTGGAAAAGAAATGTATAACTATAGTACAGATTTGTTTATTTCACTTAACAGTGATCAACAGTTAAATCTATCTTTTTTTTTTTTTTTTTTTTTTTTTTTTTTTGACAGGCAGAGTTAGACAGTGAGAGAGAGAGACAGAGAGAACGGTCTTCCTGCCATTGGTTCACTCCCCAAATGGCCGCTACGGCCGGCACACTATGTCTATCTAAAGCCAAGAGCCAGGTTCTTCCTCCTGGTCTCCCATGCAGGTGCAGGGCCCAAGCACTTGGGCCATCCTCCACTGCCCTCCTGGACCACTGCAGAGAGCTGGACTGGAAGAGGAGCAACCGGGACTAGAACCAGTGCCCCAACCGGGACTAGAACCGGGGTGCTGGTGCTGCAGGCTGAGGATTAGCCTAGTGAGCCACGGCACTGGCCAAGTTAAATCTTTCTTATTACAAAATTCTAGATTCATTTACTTGGTAGCTAAATAATATTCTGCTGTATATTTTTGCCACCTTCTCTTTGTTCATTGTTCATGGAAATCTAGGTTGTTTGAACACTATTGCAATGAGCAGGGGCCTGAAGCTGTCTGATTGCGTGCTAATTTCATTTTCTTCGGATACATACCACAAAATGGTATAACTGCATCATTGGGAAGATCTGTTTCTCTTTCTGAGGAACTTCCATTCTGTTCTCCATAATGACTGTGCTAATTTTCATTCCCATCAACAGAGTATATAAATTCTCTTTTCTGCACATTCCTGTCAATATTTGTGTGTGTGTGTGTGTGTGTGTGTGCCTTTGTTTAATAGCCATTCTCAATGGAATGGGATCATGTCTTACAGTAGTTTGAATTTGCATTTTCCCAATGGCTAGTGATGTTGAGTACTGGTAAGCATTTGCATTTTTTCTTTTGAGAAATATTTGTTGAGGTCGTTTGCCCACTTTAAATTGAAATAATTTGTTGATTGTTTTTAGTTCCGTGTACATCTTGGATATTAATATTTTTAGATGAATTATTTGCAAATATTTCTTCCACTTACTTTGATTGTCTCTTCTCTCTGTTGAATGCTTTCTATGATGAGAAATTTCATAGTTGAATATATCCCACTTATCCAATTTGCTTCTTTTTAAGATTTATTTATTTATTTGAAAATCAGAGTTACACAGAGAGAGGAGGAGAGGCAGAGAGAAAGGGGGGTGCTCTATCCACTGGTTTACTCCCCAATTGGCCACAATAGCTGGAGCTGTGCTGATCTGAAGCCAGGAGCCAGAATCTTCTTCCAGATCTCCCACATGGGTGCAGGTGCCCAAGGACTTGGGCCATCTTCTACTGCTTTCCCAGGCCATAGCAGAGAGCTGGATCAGAAGTAGAGAGGTCAGGACTAGAACAGGCACCCAAATGGGATGCCAGCACTGCAGCCTTATGCACTAAGCCACAGAACCAAACCACCCCCCTCCTTTAAAAAAAAAAGATTTATTTATTTGAATGTCAGAGTTACACAGAGAGGAGAGGCAGAGAGCGAGCGAGCGAGCGAGCCAATTTTTTTTTTTTTTTTGGACAGGCAGAGTGGACAGTGAGAGAGAGAGAGACAGAGAGAAAGGTCTTCCTTTGCCGTTGGTTCACCCTCCAATGGCTGCCGCGGCCGGCCCGCTGCAGCCGGCGCACTGCGCTGATCCGATGGCAGGAGCCAGGTACTTCTCCTGGTCTCCCATGGGGTGCAGGGCCCAAGGACTTGGGCCATCCTCCACTGCACTCCCTGGCCACAGCAGAGAGCTGGCCTGGAAGAGGGGCAACCGGGACAGAATCCGGCGCCCCGACCGGGACTAGAACCCAGTGTGCCAGAGCCGCAAGGCGGAGGATTAGCCTAGTGAGCTGCGGCGCCGGCCGCCAATTTCTTTTCTTTCTTTTTTTTTTTTTTTTTTTTGACAGGCAGAGTGGACAGTGAGAGAGAGAGAGACAGAGAGAAAGGTCTTCCTTTGCCGTTGGTTCACCCTCCAATGGCCGCCGCGGCCAGCGCGATGCGACCGGCGCACCGCGCTGATCCGATGGCAGGAGCCAGGAGCCAGGTGCTTTTCCTGGTCTCCCATGGGGTGCAGGGCCCAAGCACCTGGGCCATCCTCCACTGCACTCCCGGGCCACAGCAGAGAGCTGGCCTGGAAGAGGGGCAACTGGGACAGAATCCGGCACCCCGACCGGGACTAGAACCCGGTGTGCCGGCGCCGCTAGGCGGAGGATTAGCCTAGTGAGCCGCGGCGCCGGCCCGCCAATTTCCTTTTGATGTCAGCGCATTTGGGGTCTTATACAGAAAAAATCATTGCCCTTGCCACTGTCTTGAAGTGTTTCCAATTTTTCCCCCTAGAATTACATGGTGTATAACTTTTTATTATATTGGTTTAGAGAATTATCTGTTTTTTTCTTCACATTTATATTTTGTCAAATATTTTATAAATATGTGTGAATAAAATATGCATTTTTATAAATACATATATTCAACAGAATTTCATAGATGAAAATTCCTTGAAGAGTGCTGCTCTTGTGTACTATTTTTAATGGATGCATGCTATTCTTGTTGTGAATTTGACTTAAGTTATTTAGGCATTTCTCATTTACTCATATCCTAAGAGTCTAGGTTTTGCAACAGTGAGAATTCCTGCAATAAATATCTCTTTGTGGCCATTATGGTTTTATTAATATGAGAAAGATTCCTGGAGTGAGATTACTGATTCAGAGTATACATATTATTCATTTTAATAGATATTACACAATCACTTTCCAAACAGACTGTAGCAATATATCCACCATTAATATGTGAGATTATTCTTTTTCCCATATTGAACACAGTAGATATGGGATAAATCACAATACCTTTCCATTGGATGCTGACTTCTGGTGGGGTACACATAGCTAACAGTTTTGGTGTTTAATATTCAACATTAACTTTCCACTAGATATATCAAGTTTAAAAAGATCAAAATTGTTATTATCCTTCAAAATTAAATAATAACCATGATAATTGGAATAAGTTAATATACTTTCTCTAAATAATATTTCCATCCAAATATATAGTATGATTTCCCATTTGCTGAAATTTCTTTTATGTCTTTCAACAGGATTTTTTAACTATTTTCACGGGTACCCTTTCTGATATGCACTATTTCTAATTACTTTATTGTTATGTATCCATCATAGAAGCAGTTTTTTCCCCAATTCTGTTTCCTGGCATGTCTTGTCAATCTAATCTATTGATATGTGGATCTGTATATTTGTCAATTTCACCTTAGCAAAATACTATCAGAAAACACCATTGAACAATCAAAACTTATTTCCTTGGATTTACTAAAATAAAGAAAGTTACTGTGGTTGATTCTTAGCACCTCAGAAAAGGAAAGTAGAAAAGGATGAGGCTCTGAGATGTGTTGACTCTATGCCAAATCTATCAAGGTTGGGAACTCCTTGAGATTGGGCAAGTGTGACATGGTAATTTTAAATTCATGAACATAATGAGGTGAAGTCTTAAACCAGGCTTGGTCAAACAGATTGATTGTTCACCTTGAAAAATCAAGTGTCGTTCATTGATTTATATTGTATCTTCAGAGCAGAACTATTTTATAGAGCTGGACCCTCAGAAATCTTACGTTTTTCTGTCTTGATACACTGACAAGAAATTATCCTGGTATCTACATGTTCTTAACAGAAAAAATTTTCCTTGGTTTAAGTTCTTACTCACTAGTTGGCCCAAGATGTAGATTACTTCATGGTCTCAGAATATAATTAATTTAAATTTTCACTGCTTTTTGCTGTGTTGTGGGTACATGAGATGGCCCTGTGGGTAGTCTTTCCAATATCTATCAATGCCATATTTTTTTTTGTTTGAAGATCATTGGTTAGGTCACTTAATGGAACATTGTCCCTGAAGCATTTTTCACACATGGGCATGACATATCCACACACATTAGCAGAGGAAAACATTAAGAGATTTAGCTACAAATACTAGCACTTTAGTATAGGAGAGTTTATTTTATGATGACACTTCTCTGTCTAGGCATGATTTGATAGAGACATATGCTTCTGATCATCTGGCCTATTGCTTTATCATCTAAAGTCATTCAGTGGTCAAATCTAATTATGCAGAAAACCATCTTTCTTAATACACCAGACTTACATCAGCGGAAGATGGCTCTCATCCGAAGGGATGTACGTGTAAACACTGTAATTGTATAGGAAGGGCATTTTAATCAGAACACAGGCACTGGAAACATGCAAAGGAAGTGACCAAAGGTTCCAATAGCAAAATCAAGGTTAGAAAAAAGTACAGACATCGTTGATAAGAGGCAAAATAATCATTAGTGACAGATGGAATAATGTATAGGTGAAAATGAAATAAAATAACCATGAAAGATCAGAACAGATTAACATAAGGTACAGCAGACATTAGATGCAGTGGTGAATACGCTATTTGAACACCTGCCTCCCATGCTGGAGTACCTTGGTTTGAGCTCCGTCTCTGCTTCTAACTCCAGCTTCCTGCTGATTTGCATCCTGGGAGGCAGCACATGATAGTTTCAGTATTTAGGTCCCTGCTATGCATCCACATTAAGTTCCTAGCTCCTGACTACAGCCTAACACAGATCTCTTTCTTTCTGTCTTTCTCTGTAACTTTCTGCCCCTTTCTCTCTGCCTTTAAAATAAATAAGAAAATAATATAAAGTCAAACTAAAATAAAATATGGCCATCTGTGTCTCTAATCATTTAGAGCTTTTTTCCTGGATGTGGTATAGATGGCGTTTCCCTCTGGAGTTGCTATGTTGATTAATGTTCTTGGTGAAATGCTACATCTGTTCCAAAATTGCCTGAAGCTCCTGCAGGGCCCTGGCCTAAGGTCTCCAGCTAAGACCATTTCTCATGATTTGAAGATGGCTTAAATCTCTTCCGCTGCGAGACAGCAGTCTATGCCTCAGCAACTTAAACGTTCATTGTTGCTGTAGTTGTGGAAAACTCAAAATCCATGCAATTCTCTGATGCTTCATCCAGAAGATGAAATTTCCTATACCACAGGCAAAACTGGGGGGTGGGGGGGAATAATCTCTCGAAGTGTAACACAGAATTTACAATGATCAAGTCACTGATACTCTTGGGGTATCAGCTATGTGAAACGTGGAAATGGAAAATAACCAGTTTCTTAACCATATGATAAAGTATGTCATGATTATCTCAGACAAACAATGTAAATTGGAATTTAGCAATCTAAGCATAATCTTTCAGTAAAAATATTCTTTAGTCTGCGAGTATGAAAACAGGTATTCCTTGGGACGTGCACAATCACTGACATATGCTGTGATTTTTAATTTACCTATAATTAACCTAAGACTACTGAATTTTTTTTCTTTTTTGGGGGGAGAAGGGTTAGGATTTTTATCTTACAGTTGATTAACTACAGAGCTCTCACAGCAGTATTAATTAAAATTTAAATAATACTTAATCTCCCCACCCTTGCTTACAAAATTAAAGTTCACATTTTTTATTTACTTTGAAATTTGGTACTTGAATTGGGAAAAACCAAATTACTAAGAATAGTGGTTAATGAGATAAATGTTAACAGTCACAGTATCTAAGTAAAGGTGTCTTTATAGAAAATATTTTGAACATACCTAATAAATAACAGTTAATAAAAAGAAAATTCTTTCAAATATAAGGAAATTTCACCACATGATTCAGAATTATGACAAAAATTTTGCAGGGGGGCTCCAACCCCCTCCTCTTAAGTAGGACTTTAAGGGTATCAAGGGAGGGATCGAGTTTGGAATTGTGCTGTCCTATATTTTATGGGAGTACACTCACCTGCAGTCCGATTAGCCCGTCAGCGACTTCGTGAGTCCTCACACGGGGCACCAGTTGCTGCTCGTCACGGGGTAGCAGGTCCGATAGAGCTGCTCAGGGCCAGCCTGGGGAGCTCGGGGCCGAGAGGGATGAAGAGTGTCGGCGGCAAAGGAACCACACCAGAGCCGGGAGATCAGCCAACGCCCAGGGCGTAGCCGGGTTCTCGACTTTATTGGGAGGGGAAGCGCTTTTATAGACACAGAAAGGGGGCTGTCCAGGGCACAAGGGAACTGAGCCAATCAGCTGAAAGGTAAGGCAGGACATGAGCCGGGCATGCTCTCAAGGGCCAATCACAGCTGAGGACACGTACTGTCCACGAATACAGAAGTCTCCTGTCAGGCTAGGTACCGCCCCTGGGGGCCATCTTGGATGTTGGAAACGCTGAGTCACTGGGATGCGGAAGTGTGGAAAACTCCAGCAAAGGCTTAGAGGCCTTGTGGAGCGAAGGCTTAGCAACTTTGTTTCCTTTTCGGTTGGAGACCCCTGCAAAATTTCAGCTACTATGGTAAGTACTTTGATAATGCAAAGAAGCTTGTCTGGAAATGTAATAATCTTGTCATTTTACAAGAAAAGAAATATCAACTCTAATTTTGTCTTTTTAATATATTCTATATATCTTACTATTGGATAATAGCGTTATAAATAAAAAAGTAAGACCATTAACACCTAGTCTACTTTATAAAACTTCAATCAAATCCATCCGTTTTTATATTTGAAATATTTTATTTTTTTATTTGATAATTCATATATATTTTTAAAGTTAATCTGAGAGGCAATGAAACAGAGAGAGACAAGCAGAGTTCCCATACAGGGTTAATTCTCAAATAACTACAATAGTCAGGGCTGGACCAGGCTGCAATTAGCAGCCAGGCACTGTGAAACCAAGGAATGCAGCTTTGCCTGGCTCAGACCTTTTAAGATTTAGTGTCATCTCAAATTTGTCTTCTATGGCTTTTTAAAACTCTTTATCAGTGTTTCAAATCTTTCAACGTACAAAGCACAAATGTATGATAGAATTAAATCTTTCTATTTTAGCATTAAATCATGCAAATTATAAAATTATACCTATATTTTTATTTTGAAATTGAGTCATATTTAAAATAAACATTAAATAAAATTTAGCTATATGCATGTAAAATCTCCTTAATGAAAAGTATAAATCTCACTTTGCTATGTTGGATATGTATATCCTATTGTCAAAAAGTATTTAAATTAGTTGCTTATGTCATAGAATATTGTTATACTTTTTTGTTTACAATATAAAACTGAATAACTAGTTAGTTTGTCATTGTTATACCTGTGGTATGTACTTTATAACTTTACAAATTTGGGGTTCATAATTCCTATGTGTAGGCACAAAATTCAGTTAGTATATAGTCATTTTTCTATAAGTGAAATAATTTAAATTATATTTAGTCAATAATGTGCACGTATTTGTAATTTAGAAATGAGCATCAATTATTAATCATTTTAATGTAACATTAGTCTAACTTCTTAATTGATCAAAATCTGGAAATTACAATTTAAACCAAAACATCAATTACTTAATGATTTGAAGCATTACTAGATGTCATTAGAGCCAATGCTTTAAACTATTTGAATAATGTAAAATATTAAATTTCATTAAATTAAGCATACATTTATGTTTTGTAATTTAAGCAATCTGTGGAAATAATAATTTACCCTGGAGCTGTGATTACATATAAATGTCCTGGAAATGCAATGTAAGTTATGAAATTTAAATGCAGATCTTGTGTGAAGTAAACATATTCCAACATTACTTTCCCACTGTGATTATATCAGAGAGAAAAGAAAGTTATTTTAAAATAAAATTTTTCCAATTATGCTTCTGTTTATCATGACTACAAATGAATTATTTTAATATATTTTTATGCACATATAAAATTATATTTTTGTGAAGGTGTAAGTATATAGTTTTAATTGTTAAGATGTTTATTCAAACTTGATTGTTTCACAACTACATAAAATGCTTAGTAGTTTTAATGAATTTTAATTATTCCTGAAAGTGGACTTGATTAGATCTTCTAGAGTATAAACAAAAATCTCGCAGCTGGGGTAGGTTAAGCCATTGTCTGAGATGCCAGCATTCCGGATTGGTGCCAATGGCCCACATACTTGGGTCCCTGCCACCAGTATAGGAGACCTGGATGGAGTTCCAGGCTCCTGGCTCTGGCCAAGCCCAGCCTTGACTATAGACTAGGCCATTTGGGGAGTGGACCAGTGGATGGAAAATTCTCTCTCTTTCTTTCTTTCTTTCTCTGTGTGTGTGTGTGTGTGTTTGTGTATTCCTTTCCCTCTCTCTTTCTCTCTGTAATTCTGCCTTTCAAAATAAATATAAATAATTCTTTTTTTTTAATGACTTCCAGGAGCTTGGAACTCTATACAGGTATCCCACATGGGTAGCAGGGGCCCAAGCCCTTGGGGCACCACCTTTGATTTCTTAAGTACATTCGGATGGAGATGGATTAGAAGCAGAGCAGCTGGCATTTGAACCAGCACTCTGATATGGTGTGCCAGAGTCGTGGGTGATGGCTGAACCTACTGAACCTCAACATTGGCCCCATAATGGATTAGTTTTGCTTGCTTGTTGAAATTTATGTACGTGTGTGTGTGTGTGTGTGTGTATGAGAGTACTTTGGCAAGTTCACGGAAAATGAAATTAAACTTTTTTTGGAAAAAAATCTTTGAAATTGTGTATTAGGTGCCTTCAATGTGTTCATGGAAAAAGAGTATCGTGAAAAAAAAATTAAGATAAAAAATGCAACTCCTGTCATTGCCAGCACTTGAATAAACCAGTGGATAGGGGCGCTCTCTCTCTCTGCCTCTCAAATTAAATAAAAAAATTAAAGACCAAAAAGAAAACCTATAGATGATAAAGAGGATTTTATACCACTGTGCTCCTATGAGCAAACAAAAAGATGTAAAAGCAGTTCTTGCAGGAACATCTATATAAGTAATTTATCTTCTTTCTTTAAAACTTACGGTTTGAGAGAAAAAGTGAAGTACCAATAAATATGTCAATGTCAGTTTATTTTGCAATCAGAAAAAAGTCAAAAAGGCATAAATGGAGGTGAAGAATTTTTACACTAAGTTCTTAAATCTCCTGAGAACTGTGTGTACGTAAACATATTTCTAGTATAGAAAGAGGTTAATGAAAAGCCAGTCACCAGTTAATGAATCTGCTAATCATGTTTTTCCATTATTACATTAGGCTGCTTTTGCTCTTCCGCTGTGGCAATCAGCTCTACATATCCCAGGTGATTGTGTGTGTCAAACGCAATCTTTATGATATCTGGTATCTCTGGGAGAGGAAAACAAAATAAAATGCTTCTTGCCTCTGTCATTGTGAAAGTAGGCATATTCCTATATCTGATCAATCATGCTGATTAGCAACAATGCATTTACTAAAGAGTTTTAGAAAAGATATAGATATTACTTATTCAATCCTAATAAGTGACACTTGTTTCTTAGCATGCTATTAAAAAGCTGGAAGGGAGCCTGCACAGTGGCTCACTTGGTTAATCCTCCACCTGCGGTGCCGGCATCCCATATGGGCACCGGGTTCTAGTCCTGGTTGCTCCTCTTCCAGTCCAGCTCTCTGCTGTGGCCCAGGAGGGCAGTGGAGGATGGCCCAGGTGCTTGGGCCCTGCACCTGCATGGGAGACCAGGAGGAAGCACCTGGCTCCTGGCTTCAGATCAGCGCAGCGCTGGCCGTAGTAACTATTTGGGGGGTGAACCAACGGAAGGAAGACCTTTCTCTCTCTCTCTCTGTCTATAACTCTGTCCAAAAAAAAAAAAAAAAAAAGCTAGCAGAAGATGTCTCAGCAAAAAAATCTTTTTAAGATCAAAAATTATGATAAAGAATATATTCTCAGCTTGTTTAAAATAAAAGGGGGAGTCAAACGATTGTACTATGTCAAAATGTAGAAAGCATGTGGTAATGGCACATTTTAAAATGTTGGTTTTAGTAAGCAGCCTTCTCCATTTTTATAGAAAATAGTGTCCTCTCTAGACAAGTGTTACATAGCTTCAGCTCCGAGTTTCCAACCACATCTCACAGATGCTAACTTTGATTCCCACTGCTCTAAGAAAATAACAATCACCAGAAGAGAATTCTTACAAGGTTCGCACACACACATATATTTAGCTCACAATCATGTAATAACAGGGGCATGAATCATTTCGATGGCAGCTAGATTTTTTTTTATTTTAAGAGCTTAATAATAACTTTCAACTTTTCTCCGTCAGTCCTCCACGACCTGAATAACAGTAGCTTCTGATGGTGTTTGACCACTAGATCATTAATTTCTTTGTTTTTTTTTTTTTTTTACTAGATCATTAATTTGTCTCAAGTCCCTTTACTGAGTCACTTTTTCTGGTTGTTTTAACTGGGCGTACTAAATCTCGCACAAATTGAGCATTAATTGAGTGCAAATGCTTGACTAAGGAAGTGAGGGAGAGGGAGAGACACAGCCTGATTTCAGCTTCTAAGCCTGTGTTCCTTGGGTCAGGCTGTCACTAACCCAGATAAAGGGACGTCCAAGGAAAGTTGCTGAATGGACTTGAGGATATTCTCAATGACTGCCCATTAAATTCCAGAATATGTCTTTGTAATTTCATTAGTGATGCCTGTCAACTACTTTGACAAATACGTAGTTTATGGAAAATGAAAACATATGGCAAGGGCAGACATGGCACCTGTGACTATAAAGGAGTTGACACGCACAGTTGTGGAGCAATGACGTCAACATCATAGCAACCTAAGGTACACTGATGGCCTGGCACATTATGCCATAGAATTTTTATCCTGTATTATTTTAGGGCAAAAAGCAAATTGTTTATGAAAGTACTTTTTTTGTTTGTTTGACAGGTGAAGTTGTAGACAGAGAGAGAGAGAGAGACAGAGAGAAAGGTTTTCCTGCCGTTGCTTCACCCCCCAAATGGCCACTACAGCCGGCGCGCTGCAATGATCTGAAGCCAGGAGCCAGGTGCTTCCTCCTGGTCTCCCATGCAGGTGCAGGGCCCAAGCACTTGGGCCATCCTTCACTGCCTTCCCAGGCCACTAGAGAGCTGGACTGGAAGACGTGCAACTTGGACTAGAACCCGGCACCCTTATGGGATGCCAGCGCCATAGGTGGAGGATTAACCAAGTGAGCCACGATGCTGGTCCACATGAAGGTACTTTTAAAAGCTCATGGGAGGGGCCAGTGATGTGGCACAGTGGGTTAAAGCCCTGGCCTGCAGTGCCAGCATCCCATATGGGCGCTGGTGTTAGTCCTAGCTGCTCCTCTTCCAATCCAGCTCTCTGCTATGGCCTGGGAAAGCAGTAGAAGATGGCCCAAGTCCTTGGGCCCCTGCACCCATGTGGGAGACCCAGAAGAAGCTCCTGGATCCTGGCTTCAGATCAGCACAGCTTAGGCCGCTGTGGCCATCTGGGGAGTGAACCAGGGGATGGAAGACCTCTCTGTCTCTACCTTTCTCTGTAACTCTTTCAAATAAATAAAATAAATCTTTTTTAAAAAGTTCATGTGAAATGTAGCTAAAAGGTTATTTTGATGCAAAAAATTTTTTGAAATTCATGCATAGTTTCTTTATAATATGCATTTTTCCAAACATTTTGAAGACCCTAATATTTAAGAATTTAACGTTTTTAGCACAAGAAAGGCTTAACTTTAAATTCCATTTTTCGTGAACTTTTGAAGTAGTGTCACATTTATAAAAATGCTCAAGACATATAAAATCATAAATATCATGTACCAATTACTGTGAAACACTACAGGAAATTGAGCAGGGCTTTTAAGCTATTAAGAAAAAAAAAACTGAAATGATTTGTTTGCTCTTGTTCTTTTAGGATGACAATTCAAAGAAACACAAAGGTCATTTCTTTCCATATTAGATAAGAAAATTGTTTTGTGAGCATGCATTGTTATTATTCTATGTGAGTATTTTCTATGGAAGGGAGATCATCATATTATGTAACTATGATATGATATTATGTAATGCATGAGTGTTAAACATCAGGCTGTTGTAGAATCAAACATTAAAACCCACACTCAAAAATTCCTCCTGGTTTCTGCACTACAAATTATATCCTACAGCAGTAATTCTCTTAATGGTTGGCATGTACATTTCTAAACATTTCTCTATCTGTTCACAGACCCTATAGACACGTGTGTACTGTTTTCCCCAGAAAAATTGAGTCTTGGTATAAATAGCCTTTATTAATTTCTTTGCTCTTCTTTTAATAATATACTGGGGGCATTTCTCAGTACTGAGTAATTAGAGTCTATTTCATTTATTTCAAATATTTTCCATATAGTACATTGAATGTAAAATATGTAATGTTTCATTAATCAGTATTTCAATTGTTTTCAATGATTAATAAGTAACTATTCAATAAATTATCATTCATATATTCTCCTGAATAAAGATACTTTTGGGTATTTAAGTGGAACACCGTGGAGTATGTGGTAGAAACTTTCCCCGCCCCTTCAAGAAGCCCATGTCTTGGAGCCAGCACTGTGGCATAGTGGGTACAACCACCACCTTCAATGCTGCATCCCCTATGGGCACTAGTTCAAGTCCTGGCTGCTCCACTTCCAATACAGCTTCCTGCTAAAGGCCTGCAAAATCAGCTGGTTTCGGCCCAAGTATCTGGTCCCTTGCCTCCAACATGGGAGACCTGGAAGAAGCATGGCGGTCATCTGGAGCGTGAATCAATGGATGGAAGATTCTCTCTCTCTCTCTCTTTCTCTCTCTCTCTCTTAGTAACTCTGACTTCCAAAATAAATAAATCTTAAATAAAAAAGTCATGTCTCAACCCCTAGAACCTGTGAATCTTACATGGCAAAATGGAATGTACAGAGGTGATAAAGTTAAGCATCTTAACCTGGGGAGACTTTGCTGCATCCTCCATGTAGGCTCTGCGTGTAATTATAATGATATTCATAAGAGAGAGAGAAGAAGGTGAAAGTGGAAGAAGGTGAGAAGGAGGGAAGTAGAAATTAAACACAGGTAGATAGATTACCTCTAGATAGAGGATATAGGTGATAGATGATACACAGATTGAGACAGCAAGTGATCAAAGTTAGCATCAGTGATCCACTTATTGTCAGGTATACTTATTCATCTGCATGTTATTCTTCCCCAATCCCATAACAGAGCCAAATCATGAGAAAACATCAGACAATCTGAAATTGAACAACGTTCTACAGAATACCTAACTAATGCTCTTCAAAATTGTTCAGGTCCTGAGATACTAGGAAAGGCAGCTTAACATAGATTTGGAAATGGGTAAACAGACATGTGACTACTATAATTGACTCAGAATGGTAAAAATGAAGAAGAGGAGGAGGCATCAGTGGAGAAACATGATGAAATCTAAAATCTATAGTTCAGTTAATTGTCTCACACCAAGGTCCAAGGTCAATTTCTTGTGACCAATATTTTTTTAACTTTTATTTAATGCATATAAATTTCCAAAGTACAGCTTATGGATTACAATGGCTTCCCCCCCCCAAAACTCCCCTCCCACCTGCAACCCTCCCCTTTCCTGCTCCCTCTCCCCTTCCATTCACATCAAGATTCATTTTCAATTCTCTTTATATACAATATATTATATAAAATAATTATATAAAACTGTCTGAAGAGTACACATTAACTCTGAATTATCTTTACAACTTATCAGTAATCTAAAATTATTTCAAATAAAAGGTTAAAGGAGAAATAATTCAGTAGTTGAGTATTTAACTACAAAATTTCTTCAGATCTCAAAGATATTGTGGGAAAATATTATCACCTTTAATGCTGCCAATTATTCTCCTTAATGTGGCAACCAAATAGTAATGGTACTTTGGTCATTTTTCTGGCACATCTGACTTACTTATTCCTGGTTTCTCCATCATAGGGATATTTCCAAGAGCATGAGATCAAAGTCTACAATATTATTGAAATAGGTATAAAAATTTTCTATTTCTTAAATAAAATTTTCTATTATTGACTAATCCTACTACTTCACATAAAAATATAACATTCATTTACTCTGCAACTGTGTTAAATACTTTCTCTTTATAAACTTTTCCTTTGATGACTTTTTAGACTCTGCGAATCCTGCTGAGATTAGTTCAGTGAATATTTAATTTTTCTCTAAGATTGAAAGAACACGCAGTACTTAAGTGTAAGGTACTATTAACTGTTCTATGCTGAGACATACTGACTTCTCCCCCAAAAATATTCAAGCTTAATAACAAAGCAAAAATTGTTCATGTTGTCACAAAATTCGAAAGTGAACCCATGAAAGCAATCAGTTTTCAATCTCTCTGATTTTTCATTCTACCTGAAAGCTAAACACAATACTTTGAAAAGACTGTTAACAGAAATAAGAACTTCCCATGGATTCAAATGTATGACTGGTGTCATTATAACCTGTGTGAGAGAAGAAAAAAATCTCAAAATATTGCTCACACCAGAGGAGACATTTATAACCTTGAACTTAGAGATTATGCAGCTCTCCTTAAAATGTATCATTAAGCTACATGGCAGCTTAGTCTTAGAATTTTGCCTTTTCATCTGGCCAAAGAGCTCAATCCAGATTTCAACTTCTCACCCTCACTCCCATCTCTTGCCCTCAGGTTGTCATGAATATCGTCCTCTGCTTTTTGTATTATTGTTTTTCTCTGGTATTACTAGTATGGCCCTGACCTAAAAGCAAAAAAAAAGCCATAATAAATCTTCCTTCTCCAAATCATTTGGGAATTTTTATGAATCAAAATTTTGGCAATTATCTTGAATATCTTACTGATTCTGACAGTTGTATAATTTTTTTAAAAAGATTTATTTATTCAAAAGTCAGAGTTACAGAGACAGAATGAGAGACACACACAGAGAGAAAGAGCTTCCGTCTGCTGTTCACTCCCTAAACGGCAGCAAATGTTGGGGCTGCGGCAGACCTAAACCAGGAGCCAGGAGCTTTTTCTGGGTCTCCCACATGAGTGGCAGGGGCCCAAGCAAGTGGGCCATCTTCTGATGCTTTTCCCAGGCCATCAGCAGGGAGCTGGATCAGAACTGGAGCAGTTGGGACATGAACTGGCACCCATTTGGGATGCTTATGTGGCAGGTGGGAACTTTACCCACCTGTGCCACAATATTGACCCCAGACAGTTGTATAGTTGATGGAGCAGTAATCAAAGGTTTAAGATGAAAGGTGAATACAACATGCCTGATTTTTTGTTTTTGCCATTCAAAGACATATGCAGTACATTTCCCCCTCTTTTTTTTTTTTTTTTTTTTTTTTTGAGATTTACTTATTTATTTGAAAGGGAGAGTAACAGAGAGGGGAAGAGAGAGAGAGACAGAGAGAGAGAATCTTTGATCTGCTGCTTCACTCACAAAATGGCTTCAATGGTAAGGAGTGGGCCAGGTCAAAGCTAGGAGCCAGGAATTCCATCTGGGTCTCCCATGTGGTTAGCAGGGCCCAGATACTTGGGCCATCCTCTGTTGTCTTCCCAGGTGGATGAGCAGGTAGCTGGATAGGCAATGGGGTGACCAAGATTAAAACCAGTGCTCTTGTGGGTTGTGCCTTAAACTATTGCACCACAATGCTGGCCCAGGGGAGTACATTTCTAATTACATGCTTCATCAGTCCCTAGTTGCTGCAAATAACACTAAATTCACAACGTCAATCTGTGAATATTGTGTAGTTTCATTATCTTTCATATTTTTTTAAAAAAAAATTTATTATTTATTTGACAGATAGAGTTACAGACAGTGAGAGGGAGAGACAGAGAGAAAGGTCTTTCTTCAGTTGGTTCACTCCCCAGGTGGCCACAATGGCCGGAGCTGTGCTGATCCTAAGTCAGGAGCCAGGAGCTTCTTCCCGGTCTCCCATGCGGGTACAGGAGCCCAAGCACTTGGGCCATGTTTTACTGCTTTCCCAGGCTGTAGCAGAGAGCTGGATTGGAAGAGGGGCAGCTGGGACTAGAACCAGTGCCCATATGGGATGCCAGCGCCGCAGGCATTGGATTAACCTACTGCTCCACGGGGCCGGCCCCATCTTTCATACTTTTTTGTCACTAAAGATTTATTGAGAATGTTCTAGGAACTTAGCAATGTAAAGAAATGGAAAGATGATTACTAGCCACGGGCACTTATGGTATCAAGATTTGAGGTGGGGTTGGTACTGGAGGTGATGCCGCTGTTTGTGACACCAGCATTCTATATCAGAGGCCAGTTCAAGTCTCAGCTGTTCCTCTTCCCATCTAGCTGTTGGCCAATGTGTCTGGTAGGCAGGAGTTGATAGCCCATGTGCCTCCATTCCTGCCCCCATGTGGGAGACCTGGATGGAGTTCTGGGCCCCCAGCCATTGCAGCCATCTGCAAGTGATTTAGTGGATGGAAGATCTCTTTTTCTCTCTCTTCTCTCTCTCCTTCTCTGCCTTTTAAATAAATAAAATCATATTTTTATGATCTATTATCTTACATACTGTGAATACTAATCACAAAAAAATGTAAGTATATTAAAAATTAGAAAAATAAAAGCATTACAATGTTGATAAGTAATTTGTTTAATATAAAGAAATGATAAAATATAAATATTCATGTTTTTGCAAAAGATAATCTCAGTCTATCAGTTCATTTCTTCCTTAAGTAACCAAAACACAACTGCTTCCTATGTGCTTGCTGCTTATCTCAAGTAGGCTGCTTAACACTCACCATGATTTAGGAGGCAGATTTTTATGCAAATTAGTGTTGAATTGGGCACAACAACCAGAGCCAATGACACAAGACTAGCAAGTGGTACATTTGAATTTAAACCCAGATCTACCTGGCTTTGAAGTTTTCTTCAGTAACCCACAGCATGATGCTTCTTTCAGTCTCAATTTTTAACCATGAAATTATCAACATAAAAAGAAGTTAAATATCATTGCAAGTTTCTGGTTATTTTAAAGATATGAACAGGTGGAGGCTTAGCCTACTACGCCACAGTGCTGACCCCTAGGATTGTATTATGTTGGGTCACTCTAAAATCACATACTTTCTCTAAGTCCTAGGATCTCTCAATACTTCAAATCCAGTCAAGATTTCCTGAATTCTTACTGAATCTTTCATTCCTTGAACCTAACGGTGCATATCACATAAAAAAGAGATGGTGAAAAATTGTGGAATGAATTTTTGCAAGAACAAAAAATACAGCTCTCTTTTTTCTTCATTTTATATGATACTTTCATGTTACAACAAATTTTAAATGTTCATAAATTACATTCTACATATGTGAAAACCTACCCATTTAACTGCAAGCAGTAGGATGATTTGTGAGACCCTTTTCTGAGGATGACCCAGAGAGATGAGCTCCTGAGGAGGGTACTGTAAGTGGTGTTGGAGAATTTAATCTATTTACTGAAGCCTTTTGAGAGACTTCTAAAAGTAGTTTAAAGTTAGAGGATTCTAAATGTGTTCCTTCATCATTCAAATTTAATATTTTCAATATCATGTCTACTTATGATAAGTTTATTGCCGATACTGCTACATTTCCACTTTGCTACATTTCATAATATCAACATAACACAATTTCAGTAACTTCAGCTTAAATTGCCTTGAAAACTTAGCATGAATATATTTTACTTGGTAACAATATTCTTCTTTTATGCAAAACCTTATATTCCTTACTTTATCCTTTCATAGATGCAGAATCTGGGGTCATTTTCTTTTTTTATTTTCAACTTAATGAACTTAAATTGTTAAAGAAAACACTTCATTCAGTTTGGCATTTGAAGCAGAGCTCATTATTTTTAGATAAGCAAATGAAATGTTGACATATTCTACGTAAACTGTTTGAACTTCAAGGAAATTTTTGCCTTGAGTCTCTTTAGCAATAACAACCACCAAATGCATCTATCAGAGCAAACTTCACTTACATGCTTTGCTGAAAAAATAAACACACCCTTTCCCTTTGCTACATGAATATCTGCCAATCATGACTCTCTCTAGTTTGGTCTCCAGGAAACTGGCAGTTAAAACCCTCAAATGCTTATAAGGGAACAAGTGACTCTGATATACATATTGCATTTTTTTTTTAAGGAAAAGATTTATTTACTTATTGGAAGGCAGAGAGAGAGAGAGAGAGACAGAGAAAGAGAGAGAGGGGCCGGAGCCTTGGCCCACTAAGCTAATCCACCACCTGCAGCACTGGCATCCCATGTGGGCGCCAGTTCTAGTCCTGGTTGCTCCTCTTCCAGTCTGGCTCTCTGTTGTGGCCCAAGAGGGCAGTGGAGGATGGCCCACTGCTATGACCAGGAGGAGGCACCTGGCTCCTGGCTTTGGATCTGCGCAGCTCCGGCTGTTGTGGCCATTTGGGGAGTGAACCGGCGGAGGGAGGACCTTTCTCTCTCTCTCTCACAATCTGTAACTCTATCTATCAAATAAATAAAATAATTTTTTTTTTTTAAAAAAGAGAGAGAGAGCAGGGACTCAAGTAGCAGGGACCCAAATCCTTGGGCCAGCCTCTGCTGCCTTCCCAGGCACATTAGCATGAAGCTACATCAGAAGCAGAACAGCCAGGTCTCACACTGGCATTCCATTGCGGGTGCTGCTGTCGCAAGCGGTGGGTTAATCTGCCGCTTCACGCTTGCCCAGCACAACACGTCTCTAAGGAGTAATAGCTGCACTATTCCTACTTGATTGGTTGATCTAACTGTGTTTATTTTCTCAAGACAACGACCCCTGGAACTGCCTTATTTTTCTGGTGAGCCACTGGAAGCTAGCGTAGGGACTATTTCAAGTGGTCACTGTCCCCAGGGTACTGTGGGTCTTCTGAGCCATTGTGGATTCCACAGTCACCTGTGCAGATCTTAGCTTCTGGAACCCAGCCTGCCATCAGGGTAGAACTCAATGCCCTCCTAGTTGCCTAAAGTGCTGCACAGAGTCCCACTGAAAGGCGTCTCCGGGCTGCTTCTGGTAAGTAGAGATTTGTGATTTCTTCATATTTGTCAGAGTCAACCCAGCCTGAACCGTGAAGCCTTGAAAACCATGCCGTTCCACAGAACCAAAGAACGCTTCCTTTGGGTGGGCAGACCAACACAATTTGTTCGCCTCAGGACAGCAACGCATTAAAAAGTCACACATTACACTTTGTCTGACTGAGTTACGTAGTAAGCCTTTCTCTTCCCAAAAGTTGGGGTAGAAATTTCACAAGCTAAAGCACAGTATGCTAGAGAAAAATAAATGTTTGAGGAGTAGAAAAAACTTAAAAATACTTATCAGTTTGTGCAGATCCAATAGCTAAATAGTTCATGAAGTTTTCACTTTTCTTTTTAAAATATTTTTAAGTCTATATCAGCAGTTTTAAATTCATAAAACAAAAATTGTGAAGTAATACAAAGAGTTTCCATAAACCCTACCTCTAGTTTCTACTATTTTATATTTAGCTTAATTTAATCTTTCACTATGGTTATTTAGATCAAAACATCACATTTAGACTTCTAGCCTATAATATAATTTTAGATTTATAGCCTATATGTTATTATATGGCAATTGAAATGAAGAAAAATAAAATACAAAACCTATAAATTAAAAATAAAAATAAAAAAGAAAATTAGTTGATTTTGTTAATTAACCAGGTATAAATAACAGAAAAGTAAATGAAAAAGATGAGACTTTGTTTTTTCCTAATGATTAATGATATTTTTCTGAATAGACTGTTTTTAAAAAGTTTTCACTTTTTGAATCATTAATTTGCAAAACAGAAATTGTTAATTAGTACTTCAACATGTTCTCATATACCCTTGTCCCCATTTCCCATAGGAACATCTCATATACTAGTATCTTTATTACAATATATGAACCACAACCAGCTTCCCCTACTTTGTTTGCTTGTTTCTTTCTTTCTTTCTTTCTTTCTTTCTTTCTTTCTTTCTTTCTTTCTTTCTTTCTTTCTTTCTTTCTTTCTTTCTTTCTTTCTTTTACTTCAGACTGACTCAAGAAAATGCTGTTGGTAGCTTTCATAGGTCCAGGATGTTTTTAATTACTGAGTCATAATTCAGAAATGCAAATCAATAGACTTGTGTATGTTGTGTACTCATTAAAATTTCCTTTTAAATTCCTATTCAAATGTTTTAAGGTCAGTATACCAAGTGACCATATTAACTCTTTTCCTCTAAGGAAAATTTTCGTTTCTGTTTTCAGTACAAAATGATCAGCTCATTAACTGTAGAAAAAGGGTTTCACAGTTCCACATCCTTGAATAAAAGCTATTATCAAATTAGGTGGAGTAGAAACATACCTCAACACAACAAAGGCCAGTTATGAGAGGTACGTAGACTCTTTGTGTACTTAATGGTGAAAAAATAAGTCTTTTCTCTAAGATCTGGAGCCACACTAGAGTGTCAACTCATCATTTTTTTAAAAAAGATTCATTTATTTGTTTACTTGAAAGGCATAATGAGAGTAAGAGACACAGACGGAGAGACAGAGAGAAAGCTTTTCCATTCTCTGGTTCAGTCCCCAAATGGCATCAACGCCCAGTGCTGGACCATGCTAGTCAGGAGCCTGGAACTCGATCCAGGATTCCTCTGGGCAAGGCAAGGGCCAGGAGTCAGACCACCATCCACTGCCTCCCAGACACATTGGCAGGAAGCTGGGCCACAAATGGAGCAGCCAGGACTTGAACTGGTACTCTGTTATGGGATGCAGGAGCTGCAAGCAGTGGCTTACCTCTCTACTTGCTACAATGCAGACAACCTCACTCTCACTACTTCTATTCAACATCATTTTGGAATTCTTTGATAGAGAAATTAGGCAAGAGGAAGAAATTAAGGCATCCAAATAAGAATGCAAGCTGTGATGTGTCCCCTGTTTGCTGATGACATGACGTTATATAAGAAAATCTTACCAAAAATGGAAACAAAAACTAAACTGTTAGACCTAATGGACAAATTGAGCAAAGTTGCAGGATATAAAAATCAAGACACAAAAATGAGTAATTTTTTTAACAATAAACCTCCCAAAAAAAGGGATCAGATAACAAAAAACATTTACAATAGCTACAAAAACAAACAAACAAAAACTTACAAATACATTTAACAAAGGCAATGAAGGACCTGCATGCTGAAACCATAAAACATGATGAAAGAAATTGAAGAACACATGAATAAACAGAAAAATATAGTATGTACATGGATTGGAAGAATTAATTCTGCCAAAATGTCTACACGACTACTTGATTTTAAGTGTAACTAAAAAGATATACTAAGAGAGTGTGGTATTGACAAACAAGGGACACGTCAAACAAAGGAACAGAATAGAAAGTTGATAAATGAATCCAGCCATGTATAGTTAAGTAATTTTCAACAAAGTGACTAGAAATCATAATAGAAAAAGGACAGTTTCTTCAGTGAACAATTTTAGAAAAATTGGATTTGACATGCAGAAAAGTAAAATTGAACCCTTAGATCACCTTATACAAAAAAAAAAAAAAAATCAACTCCAAATTGATTGAAGAGTTAAATGTGAGACCAGAAGCTGAAACTTCTAGAAAAATCATTAGGGTAAAATTATCCACTATTGGTGAGAGGCTTTATTTATTTATTTATTTATTTATTGTATATCAGCCCCCAAAAAGAAGGCAACAGGAAAAATAGATATATGATATTATATCAACTTAAAATGCTTCTGTAAACCACAGGAGATGATTAGCAGCATACAGTGACAATCTATGGATTAGGAAAAAGTATTTCCAAGGTGTATATATATGATTAAGCATTAATCAAAAATGCAAAGGTACCTCAAAGTGTTCATAGAAAATGGAATTAAAGATAAGTCAGTTGCAGAAAGACAAATACCATATATTTTCACTTACTCATCGAATCTAAAACAGTCAAACCATAAGCATGGATTGGATAAAAGCTGGGGGTTTGGGGGAATGACTGATGATGATACTCCTTTGGGTACAAAGCTTCAATTATTCAAATAGAAATGAGGTTTTCATTCAAATATCTTGCAAAGTGTGATGAATAGCATAAATAATAATGTATTGTGCATTTCAAAATCCCTAAGAGTATATTTCAAATGTTCTCACCACAAAAAAGGATAAGTAATCGAGATGTGGATATATCATCAGATTGACTTAATTATCATAATTTGTATTTATAAATCATAATATCACCTTGTACCTCATAAATTAATATAACTATAATTTATCAATGTACAGTAAAATTATTAAATGACTATAATTAGTGTGCTTAGTTGAGCTGAATAAAGATATCATGGGTTTAGAAAGCAATTGTATGTGTGTTTTTTTAAACAAGTATTTGCTGTTTATTACAGCAGAAGGCTGTGCAGAGGGTGAGAAAAGGAATGACTCATCAGGCCGGTGTTGGAGAGTGCAGGGAGAGAGAGGCTCAGGAGGACAAGAAACACACTTGTTCCCACAGGAAGAATTGTAATTCACGCAGTCTTAAAAATATTTATTTGTTTGAAAGAAAAAGTGACAGAAAGGGAGAGACAGACAGCCAGACACACACACACACACACACACACACATAGATAGATGAAAGAGAGAGAGAGAGAGAGAGAGAGAGAGAGAGAATCTTCCATCTATTGGTTCACTCCCCAGATGGCCACAGTGGGCAGCACTGGGCTCAACAAAAGCCAGAACCCAGGAACTCCATCCAGGGTTCTGTTGCTCTCTAGCCATATTCAAGGGAATTAAATTAAAAGTAAAGTATCCAGGACTTGAATCAACCTGCAAACCAGCACTCCAGTGCGGGGATGCAGGCATCCCAACCTGCAGCTTAACCTGCTTAGCCCCAGTGACAGTCCCGTAATTTACATGGTCTAACTTCAGTATTCAATGAATAAGACAGTGAAATGATGGGATAAAAATAAAGTTATTTTCAAAACTGTCACAGGAGAAATATCCCATTATTAACTTGATAGCATTAGAAGTAACTGCCTTAAGGTCTGCACTCTGGCATGGTAGACTAAGCCTCCACCTGCAGCACCAGCATCCCATATGGGTGCCGGTTCGAGACCCGGCTGCTCCACTTCCCATCCAGCTCTCTGCTATGGCCTGGGAAAGCAGTAGAAGATGGCCCAAGTGCTTGGGCCCCTGCACCCAGGTGGGAGACCTGGAAGAATGGCTTTGGATTGGCCCAGCTCCAGCTGTTGTGACCAGCTGGGGAGTGAATCAATAGATGGAAGACCTTACTTTCTGTTTCTCCCTCTCTGCTCTCTTTATCGGTAACTCTACCTTTCAATAGCAAAAAGAAAAAAGAAGTAACTGCATTAATAATAATTAGACATTGACTGAAGTTATATTACAACTAAAAATATAAACACAAGCCCCTTTATTCAGGAAGAGAGTCAAAGTAATAACAATACAAGTATTGTTTCCCTTTTTTAAAGTTGACGTGACTTTAAAAAATTCATTTCTGGGGTCAGCATTGTGGCACAGCAGGTAAAGCTGCTGCCGTAACACCAGTATCCTATATAGGTACCTGTTGGAGTGCCGGCTGCTCTGCTTCTGATCCAGCTCCTTGTTAACGTGCCTGTGAAAGCAGTAGCAGAGTACCCAAGTGCTTGGGCCCTTGCACCCACATGGAACACCAAGAAGCAGCTCCTGGGTGCTGACTTTGGCTTGGCCTAGCCCCAGCCATTGCAGCCATTTGGGGAGTGAGCTAGCAAAGGGAAAACTCTCTCTCTCTCCCCCGCCAGCCTTCCTCCCTCTCTCACTGTAATTCTGCCTCCCAAGTAAAGAAATAAAATTTTCCAAAAATCCCATTTATTTATCTATCTTGTGGTTAATTGTCAGCTATTATTAAGATAATGGAAAATAAAGTTTTTTGTCAATATAGTCATCTTACCCAGTCACATCATTGACTATTTTCAATTACATTGAACAAAACCTTATCATCTTGTCCTCATGGACACCCATCGGAAAGCACATCCTTTCTAATATTTTCTGAGACAAAGAAGAGCTCAACACAGAAGAACAGCCACGTTTCTTTCAATGTTGTGTACTTGTGAGTTGGCAGTGACTTCTGATTTCTTCCATTACCTGAGTTTGGCTTTCCCTTATTGACTTTTTCCTCACACCTTTAAAATGTGCTAAGTTTTCTGATAGAAAATATTGGTTTTTTTTTTAGAAAAGTTTGTCAGGGTGTGAAAAGAACATAAACCATGCGGAACAAATCTGAAACTGTGATATCGGAACTTTGTTACTCCAAAAAGAAAGAAACAAGTGTTTAAGAACAAAGACTAGTAATATAATGAAAATAAGACTGGGGACCACAGAAGGACCAAAAAGGAAAATTAGAAAAAAAAACCCTGAACCTGGGATTGTGGCTAATGGTTTAAACCGCCATCTACAATGACAGCATTCCATCTCCGAGCACCGGGTTGAGTCCTGTCTGCTCCACTTCTGATCCAGCTTCCTGCCAAGTACCTTCAAAGGCAGCAAATGATGGCTGAAGCGGTTGTGCCCTGCAGCCATGTGAGAGACTGGGATGGAGTTCTTGATTCCAGGCTTCAGCCCTTCCCAGACTCTGGTACTGCAGCCATTTGGGGAATGAAACAGTGGATGAAAGATCTTCCTTTCTCGGTCTCTTCCTTTCTGTAACTTTGCCTTACAAATAAATAAAGTAAATCCTTAAAAAAATCTTCGGCATGGGAAATACAAGGTTAACAAAATATCCAAAGGTAAAATTAATTTTCCAAAAAAGTCAGTGGTGTCCAAGGATTAACAGGAAAATTCTGGTGGATAAATTAGCAAAGATGAGTTATTTTTAAATTTTTTTCAAAGGCAGAGAGCCTTTGAAAGAGAGAAAGGAAGAAAGAGATTTTCCATCCACTGATTCACTCCCTAAATGCACACAACAGCCAGGACTGGGCCAGGCTAAAGACAGGGGCAAGAACTCCATCAAAGTCTCCAATGTGTGTGGCAGGGAACCAAGCATTCAAGCCATTTTGTGTTGTTTCCCAGGATGCCTGTTAGAAGTGAATTAGACCAGAACCGGAGGTGGGACTCAATCCAAAGTACTCTGATATGGCATGTGATCACCTACTGGTCCAGATTCCTCAGAGATTGAACCCAATAAAACAGGTGCACAGCCCTAAATCATATAACAATGTTTCAGTCAATGATGGACTGTTTATATGACAAGGGCTTCACAAAACCATAACATGTCTGAACATACCTGTTACCCAGTTATACTGTGGGCATAATGTAGTCACGGCTCACATGTTAGTGGTGATGTTGGTGGAAAAATCCTACTGTGCTCCCATTCATATAAAACGTATATCACCTGATCATATAGTTATATGCTGTACATAGTAATAATGGGTAATGACAGTCAATGGCTATATTACCGGATTATGCATTTTCTCTACTACTTTATCACTATAGTATGTGCTTTCTCTATTTATAAAATGAAAAGCTTACTGTAACACAGAATGCCTTTTTATGTGTGCAACAAACTCACACCTTGCATGTTTACTGAATATTTTCATTACGTAATTTTTCCTAGTGCTTGATTTAATCTTGCATGGTTTTGCTCATAGTGGACCTATGCATACAAAATCCACTGCTCATGCTTCCAGTAAAGGCCATGTGGACAGATGACCTGGAAATGAGATTTCAAGTGGTTGAGGAGTGCAAGGGTGAAAACTCAGTGCTGGTTATTGCCTGGCAGTCATGCACATCTCATTTGACCACAGCTTTCAGCTTGAAGAACAAGAGCAAAGTCATTGAAGCCTCTAAAGGATCTGCCTCCATCAAAGAAGGAGGTACCTTTCTCTGAAGGAAGGAGAGAACTTCCACTTTGACTATGGCCTTGTCTAAATAAGTCGGAATGTGATGTCCAAGGCAGCAGAAATTCTATCCCAGCTCTTACAGAAGATTTCGTTTGCCTTCAGTATTTGCTGTTTCCTGCCCTCTCTGATAAGATGGTGCTGCTCAGAGGCTGGGATTTCCCATCTACTCCGTGCAGATTCGCACACTCAGCTCCTCTGGAACCACGCTCAGACACATGAAAGCAATGTCCACCCAGGCTTGTAGGTTTTTCCAGGCAAGCAGACACCCAAAATTAATCATCACAGTCGCTTAGCAGACATATTTCCCATTTTATTCTTTTTCTGAGTCTGAAACCCATGTTCATGATCATTTTATGATACTAGTTTTTTTTTGTCATAAACAGAAATATAAGGAAAATTACTTTAATGACTGTTTACAAACACACAATCCTGCACTCAAACACATACTCACGCATATATCCCTAAAACCAAAAGAGCTTCAAGAGAGCACTTCGTCTATACTTAGCATTTACAATCAACTTTAAGAATTAAAGAGGTGCGTCCTTTTCTAAAGTCCTTATAGCTTTTAATGGTATCTTTCATCCAATGAGGTGTTAGTCTATCTCCTGAAACCTTTTGCTGCCCTGGGTTTTATTTCATGCCATCTTCTCTCTCCAGGAAATTAAAATAGATCTTTATCCCTGTTGCCCATATCTGCTTTGTAAAGACCATAAGACACATTACTGTGATGTAACAAGTGCAGAAAATAGGTCTTCCTCTGCCTTTTCTGTGTTATTCAGGTTATTTTCTTCTAAATTCAAGTCCATGTTATTCCCCTCTTGTGTCCTCTGGCATATGAATATTCTATTCTACTCTGGGTTCTTCTCCACACCAAGGTACATTCTGATTTCTTTCTCATTCTACTTTTGCTCTGCTTTTGCTGACATCTTTGATGGGCACACTTCCACATTGGCAATACTTAAAAAATATCTTGTGTTGATTTACATTAAATCTCACATTATCTTCCATTGTCATTTGATATTTTGTTGAGTTTGTTACGCAGAATTATATACACATATACGTATACATGTATGTATTTTCCTGCCTACACATGTGCGTGTGTATATATATATAAATGTTGCATACAATACTTATTCCTGACCATATATGTGTGCACATGTACATGTTTATATATTCTATATGTTGTATATGTTCATTATATATAAACATGTGCATACATACATATAAACATGCATGTATCACAGGATATTTCTCAGCAAGACAAAGCAAAAAGTAAGCTTAACTCAACATGTTAATATTTAATCAGTGAAGAATGTTTACTAAGCACTGATTACACATCAGGTTAACATGGTGCCAGTTGACATGCTGTGCCCTGTATATCAGAGAACCCAGCGCCAACTCCTAACTGCAGCTTCCTGCTGGTGCAGAGCCCGGGAGACCCTGGTACTTACTCCAGTATTTGGTTTCCTGCCACCCACATGAGACACTTGAACGGAAGTACTGGGTTCTGTCTTCAGCCTGGCCCAGCCCTGGCCATGTGGGTATCTGGAGACTGAACCAGCACATGGAATCTCCCTCTGTCTGTCTCTGCCTCTGTTGCTCTTTTTCTACTTTTCAAATTAAATTGAACAACATAAAATGACTCTTAGGTAGGAGCAGGCTGCCATGAATTTTTGAAGCATAGCCTTTAGAATGATATTTAGCATGCAGTTTGATTACACAGGATTTTGTTTTTTCAGTTTCTAATAAAATTGTAAAGCCAAGTGTTTAGTATTGTAGAAAAGTGTCATGGTAAATAATAAATACTGTCAATATGTTGATTAAGCTTACTGTAGCTTCTGCTGTTCTTAAGGTGTTTACCCAACATCCACGAAGAAGATTAAATATTGTCATCTGTTATTGTATTTCTATATGTGGTGTACTTCTTACATGTGTAAAGCTTTATATATTTTGTTCATAACCACATTGTTAAGAGCCACTGCACATTACTATAATTCTTGTATAACCTATTCCAAGGGAATTTTACTCCAATTAATGACATCTAGTTATTCATTAACATGGAGAAGCTCAAATGAACGAAAAACTAGAAATGCCCAGAGTGGTTTTGTGGCAACCACAAGATGAGGTGTTGTATGTGTCTCATGAACATAAAAAATCTTCAAAAACGATAATCCCAGTTGCCATTATTATTCTTTTAAGCCCAAAATCCCTTTTGTAACCACAGTGTTCTCAAAGAATCAGTTTTCTCATTTTACGTTTTCATATATTTTTTCTGTTGTGGATTACCAACTTTAGTATTAACTGATTTTGGTGGTTATTACTGGAAAGTATTTTCTTCAATGGAAAGTTATTCCAGAGGAAATTATCAACATTTTTTTAAATCTTAAGTTATACAAGTTTCTTGTGTTTCATATATAAAGATTAGGAACATAGTGATACTTCACAGCTTAACCTTCCTCTCACCCACCCTCCCATCCTTCCTCCTCCCTCTCTTAATTGCTACAAAAATCTACTTTCAGTTAAACTTATGATTGTCAGGTTAACCCTATACTAAGTAAAAAAGTTCAACAAATATTCCAAAGAAAAAAAGATTAACTAAAGGTAATTAAACTCATTCATTTATAAACCTGTCTTTGGGGTGGTTAATTAAACTAATATGTTTACTTGTTTATCCTTTTCACAAGTCACAATTTGTCTATATAATTCTGTATTATTACATGTAGCACTTGCTAGTCTTAATATTTTGACAACATACCCCTAGATTTTGACACGTTGATTTTCCATCATAAATGCATCAGCTCCTAGCCTCTGTAAATCTGAAATTTAGGGCCCATAAATTTCGTGTTTTTCCATGGGAAGGAGGGTAGCCTCACTTGACAATGACCCTCCCCTAAAGGATTGTCGTGGTGGTGTGAGGGATGAAGATTGTCCACTTAATCACTGAATTAAGCAGAAGATATCAATACAGGAATGGGAAGTGGAGAGTTCACAGGGAAAGTTTCTTCAATATTGCCTAAAAAATGTACATGATCCTGGCAATATGGAAACGCTTAGTATGATTTTTATAAAAAAGAAGTCAACTTATTTTTCTGAGTGCAGAGCATAAAGGATTATGAGGCACCGAGTTCTTTCTTTCTTCATCTCATACCCTTGGTCCCAGTGCCAGATAACCTTACAGCTTCAACTCTGCGGAAGTAGGTGATTGGTGATGGATGCATGTAATATCAGTGCCTCCATTTGTTTGTGACCATCTGGCTGCGTGTTCAATTAGAGGAATGCCATGAAGTGAAGTATGTCCATCTAGGCATCTAAACAAATAGAATGCTTACCCCTTCAGCCCAACACCATTAATGCTTACTCCTTCATCAGAAAGGGGACCCAATGGCCATCTACTCCCCAGGATTGTATTATTATTGTATTAGAAATAAGGACTCAATAATTATGAACGTATTTACTTCTGAAAGTCAATCTCTGTAAGTGACCCTCTAATTGTTATTGATTTTCAAACACATTGTGTTGCTTCTGAATACTGCTGTATTGTGTAACACATCAGGCAAACATTGAAATATATTTGGTTAATGGTTAATGAGAGTAAGTTTAATTTGCAATGGTGTTGCATTATTAGTCATGAGCACGTAAATCTAATCTTTGTTCCTTATATTCCTAGGCAAATCAGAAGAAAGTATAAATAATTATCTAAAATGTGTTTGACACTGAAACTGTGTTGAAAGCAATAAAAATTAAAATACAGCCATTGTTTTTGTTCTAATAAGCCTACAACAATAAGCCCATAATTCTTGACACTGGCATTGTCTTGAGGAGTCACTCCTGACAATAGCTCAACTTTTGATCCTATTATATTGTATTTTAATAGTGGTTTTCCCAACTAGTCTTTGCTTGGAAACCATCACGTATTTCAAAGGACAAATATTCTGCATTTTGTGAATTTATTGTGACAAACAACCAGGATTAGAAGTGAAGGTTATTTTCACTTGACTTAGAAAACCGAGGAGACCCTGATAGGTTTTCTAAAACAGGGTCAACTTGCTGGAGATCTCTAGAGAACATTTCAATGGAGAACTTTAGTTTAAGTTGAATAAGATGACATAAAAAAAGTAAATTACATAATGAAAACAGGGTTGTTTTTGTCTGCCATGGCACATATAGGATGTTTGCAATCAAAGAATGGTTATTTAGCTTATTTACATTGAAGTGTTTAAATGTTATATTTTAATAAAAGTAGTGCTCTCAGCATACTTTGGCAGTATTAACACTATTGCATTTCTTTGCAAGTAAATAACGACATATGAACAGTACTCAAATTCTTAGTAAAATTATGTGCAATATTTTTCATTGATCCAATGGTTCCTACCCATTTTTTCTCTATACTTCTTATTTTGTCTTGAGTATTTGTTACATGTAAATACATTTCAGACTATGGTTCTAGATGTATATACTTTTGCTGGATTGATATATTGAGTTCTGACTACATGCCTGGGTTTTGGAGATGGTAGGTCTTGGGGACAGAATGATAAAATATAGAGAGAGTGGGGATGGCATTGTGACATAGCAGGTTAAGCTACTAGCTGTGACACCAGCATCCCATATGAGTCCCAGCTCCTCCACTGCCTTTCCATCTTCCTGCTCGTGCTCCTGGGAAGGTAGTGGAAGATGGTCCAAGTACATGGTCTCTGCCACGTATGTGGGAGATCTGTATAGAATTCCAGGCTTCTGGCTTTGGCTTGGCCCAACCCAGGCATTGCATCCATTTGGGAAGTAAACCAGCAGCTAGAAGATTCTCTCTCTCTCTCTCACTCTCTCTCTCTCATTTTCTCTCTCTCTCTCCTCCTCCACCTCCTCCTCTTCCTCCTCCTCCTCTTTCTCCTCTTCTCTGTAAGCTATATGTTTCAAATAAATAAACATTTTAAAGAAATGTATATAGAACTGAATAATGCCGTAAACTCAGTTTTCCAAAATAGAGTGTACAATTTATTCTTCCTTCTTTCATGTTTCATTCAGTCATTGCATCCTTGGGGGAGACACCAAGCAGAGTTGGTTCAATAGAGAATAGAGCCTAACTACTATTCCTTAGACCATATTTTGTTGTTATTAGGGCTATTAAGGTAAATCCCAAGAATAGTCTTTGGCCTTCCATGTGGCCTTCCTCTGAATACCAACCTCCTGCCTCAGAGTTTCAGTGGTATCTCTTCTTCATAATTTCCACCTTGTGAATCTCATTCATTTCATTCTTGAAACTCAAATATTTCTTGGTCTCAGATGTCTAAAACAATGTGTAATTTTTCCTTCATATCTTCTCATTTTTGCACTTATGATGTTTCCTTTTGTTTGCCTGGAAACAGCCATATCCATCAAGAGCTAACTGCTAACTTTTCTGAAAGGCTTTCTTTCTTTAAGTTCAACATTACAGTAGTATTTTTTTCAACAAACACATTTTTAAAAATTTTTTAATTTTTTAATTTATTTAGTGAATATGAATTTCCAAAGTACAGTTTATGGATTACAATGGCTTCCCCCACCCCCAATAATTTCCCTCCCACTCGCACCCCTCACATCTCCCACTCCCTCTCCCCTTCCATTCACATCAAGATTCATTTTCAATTCTCTTTATATACAGAAGATCGATTTAGTATATATCAAGTAAAGATTTCATCAGTTTGCACCCACACAGAAACACAAAGTGTGAAATACTGTTTCAGTACTAGTTATAGCATTACTTCACATTGGACAACACATTAAGGACAGATCCCACATGAGGAGTAAGTACACAGTGACTCCTGTTGTTGACTTAACAATTTGACACTCTTGTTTATGGTGTCAGTAATCTACCTAGGCTCTAGTCATGAGTTGCCAAGGCTATGGAAGCCTTTTGAGTTTGCCGACTTTGATCTTATTCCGACAGGGTCATAGTCAAAGTGGAAGTTCTCTCCTCCCTTCAAAGAAAGGTACCTCCTTCTTTGATGGCCCCGTTCTTTCCACTGGGATCTCACTCGCAGAGATCTTTCATTTAGTTGTTGTTGTTGTTGTTGTTTTTTTTTTTTTTCCAGAGTGTCTTGCCTTTCCATGCCTGAAATACTCTCATGGGCTTGTCAGCCAGATCCAAATGCCTTAAGGGCTGATTCTGAGGCCAGAGTGCTATTTAGGACATCTGCCATTCTATGAGTCTGCTGTGTATCCTGCTTCCCATGTTGGATCATTCTCTCCCTTTTTGATTCTATCAGTTAGTATTAGCAGACATTAGTCTTGTTTGTGTGATCCCTTTGACTCTTAGACCTATCAGTGTGATCAATTGTGAACTGAAATTGATCACTTGGACTAGTGAGATGGTATTGGTACATGCCACCTTGATGGGATTGTACAGGAATCCCCTGGCACGATTCTAACTCCACCACTTGGGGCAAGTCTGATTGAGCATGTCCCAAATTGTACATCTCGTCCCTCTCTTATTCCCACTCTTATATTTAACAGGGATCATTTTTCAGTTAAACACCTAAGAATAATTGTGTGTTAATAACAGAGTTCAACCAATAGTACTACAACAACAAAAAATACTGAAATGGATAAAGTATTACATTGTACATCAACAGGACAAGGTCTGATCAAGTCACTGTTTCTCATAGTGTTCATTTCACTTCAACAAGTTTCCCCTTTGGTGCTCAGTTAGTTGTCACCAATCAGGGAGAACATATGATATTTGTCCCTTTGGGACTGGCTTAATTCACTCAGCATAATGTTTTTCAGATTCCTCCATTTTGTTGCAAATGACTGGATTTCATTTTTTTGACTGCTGTATAGTATTCTATAAAGTACATGTCCCATAATATCTTTATCCAGTCTACTGTTGATGGGCATTTGTGTTGGTTCCAGGTCTTAGCTATTGCGAATTGAGCTACAATAAACATTAATGTGCAGACAGCTTTTTTGTTTGCCAATTTAATTTCCTTTAGGTAAATTCCAGTGAGTGGTATGGCTGGGTTGTATGGTAGTAACAAACACATTTTGATGACCTGCTTTCAAAGTGTTTATACTCTACCCTTGAGGAAAATAACAATAAATGAGATACTTCCTCTGTCTTTGAAACTGCACATATTAGTAACTGAGTTCCCTTCTCTACTGTCCTATGTTATCTTGTATATATCATAAATACAATATCAATAGTATGAAATTATTCAACAATGGTTAACTTATTTATATGTCTCTCCATTTGAAATTTAAATGCCATTGGTTTACTGATTATATCTTATCCACCAGAGTGTCTGTAAACTCTGGGATTGCTTTACTAAATATTAATAAATGGATATAAAATGGAACTGTTTTTACATAACTCATTTATAGTACTTGATAAGTGGAGATTGACTAATTTCCATAAAGCAAAATACCATATTTTCCCAGTTTGTCAACATTATGGTTGTAAGCTGCTTAAATTTTATAGTCATAACTACTATTTCTTTTTAATCTCTTTAAATTGCCTTTGAGCTCTCTACTTAGTGGATTCTCAACATGTGTTCTTAATGGATTAAAGATGATCATAATTTGAGAACACTGCTGAAAAATCAAAAGCATCCATGTGAACAAATAATTTCTCTGGGCTGCAAATATTTTAACAATTTATTATTGTGTGAGAAATGACATTGTCACTCTGAGGGACACTTGATGTTCATTAAAACAAATGCAGCTCAGTTGAAAGCTATTTGACTTTATGTAAATCTGAAATAAAAAGAATAATCCAATATCATGTAACAAAAAACAAAATTTCAAATATTAAAAATTAAACCACTAAAGAGGGAAGGAAGTTGTTTTTATTATTGAAGATTTAATTTTATCCTTGCCCAATGATTATTACTTTTAATATTTTACTCTTTGGTAATATATGACTTGAAAATTCGTACAAGACTCAGCCACATCAATGTTTGATTAAATTTCTTGACTTGATGCTACAGTTATTCAATTAGGGTAACTTTTTTTAACAGCACTACCTGAAATTTAGTTCATTTTGCTTAAGCATTTAAAGGACCATTTTCAGATTTACTTTTATTTTAAAGGAAGAGAGGGAGAGAGATTAAGCAAGTTTCTATCCATTGGTTCACTCCTAAGATGCCCACAATATCCTAGATCTGGCTGAGACCAAGCCAGGAGCCAGGAACTCAATCCAGATCTTCCATGCAGGTGGTGAGGATTCAACTACTTGAGCCAAAACCTGCTGCCTCCTGGGGCGTGCATTAGCAGAAAGCTCGGATTAGGGATTAGGAGCAGATCCAGGACCCCAAACCCAGGCACTTTGATATGGGATGCAGACCTCCCAAGTGGTTGTATTAACTGCTATGCCAAACATGCAACCCCCCCAAGATTTCCTTTACAAGCCAATAAAATGGATATTTACTGTAAAATTTCCTGAGACTTTCAGACGTTAAGTGCGTAAAAGTAGCTGAAGCCTGAATGGAGGTTTGGATCCCTACTTGCTCTGTCTTTTTTTTTTTTTTTCTTTCTTTTTTTTTTTTTTTGTCTCCTTAGAAAGAAAGTGAGAAAAAAGGAGAAAGAAAGAGAGAAATAAATAAATAAATAAATCTCAGAAATCTTAAGTATTATCTGGAAAATATGGTCACGTGGTAGATGCCAAGACAAGGGCATGGGTCCCAAAACTTCTATTATCCATGTAGGTTGATGGAAACTGGCATGTTTTAACACTTTTCAATTATATAAAAGATTTTATGAATTTTAAGCATGCCAAAGAAAGTCTCTGAAAAAAAAATGAAAAGAAAACAAAACAAAACAGGACTTTTGATAGTCTTCTGTTTTTCTTTAGCCATGTTATTTTTCATTTCTCCTAAAATTTGGAAGGGTTAATCAAGCTTACAAATCAACTTCTTTCCATGTGCTCACTTGTTAATTCTATATGATTTGTAGTTCTCTTTTTCAAATTTGTTAACACATAATTCATCAAATAAAAACTACTCTTATTGAAAGTAAACAGTTTGTGGGGCCGGCACTGTGGCACAGTAGGTTAATCCTCCGCCTGTGGTGCGGGCATCCCATATGGGTGCCAGTTCTAGTCCCAGCTGTTCCTCTTCTGATCCAGCTCTCTGCTGTGGCCTGGGAGAGCAGTAGAAGATGGCCCGAGTCCTTGGGCCCCTGCACCCACGTGAGAGACGTGGAGGAAGCTCCTGGCTCTTGGCTTTGGATCAGCACAGCTCCGGCCATTGCAGCCATCTGGGGAGTGAACCAGTGAATGGAAGACCTTTCTCTCTGTCTCTCCCTCTCACTGTCTGTAACTCTACCTCTCAAATAAATAAATAAAATCTTAAAAAGCAAAAGTAAACAGTCTGTGCACTTTTAACACTTATATGCAGCTGTGAACTCATTAATGAATAAAGAAAAAGGAGTATGTCCATTCCTCCATCCCCACCCAACACTGAGTGGTTTGCATTTTTTAGATTATATATTAATATAATCACATAGTAAATATCATTTTGTACATAATTTCTCACTTGAGATAATTACATTGAGTTTCATTTGTGTTGTTGTATGTGTTGTTATTTCATTACTTTCAACCGCTGAGTAATATTCCATGGTATAAATATGCCTTACTTTCTTTATCTACACACCTCTTGTTAGACATGTGGGTTGTTTCTAAATTTTGACTGTTTTCAACATAAGTACCATGAACATTTTAATCCAGGTCTCTGGGAAACACAAATGCTTTCATTTCTCTTGGATAAAACCTAGATGTCGAGTGTCAGGACATAGCATGGGTAGGTTTGTTTTAGATTTTTAACAAACTGTCAAGAGACCAGCATTATAGCAGAGTAAATTAAGCTTCTGCCTGTAATGCCAGCATCCCATGTAAGTGCTGGTTCAAGGCCGGCACCGCGGCTCACTAGGCTAATCCTCCGCCTGCAGTGCTGGCACCCCGGGTTCTAGCCCTGGTTGGGGCGCCGGATTTTGTCCCAGTTGCTCCTCTTCCAGTCCAGCTAAATTACTATTAGTTTTTTACAAATGAGATCAGTTTACTTGGTAACAATTTAATTCCTTGGAGACTTGTTTTTTTTTTTAATTTATATTTTTGACAGGCAGAGTGGACAGTGAGAGAGAGAGACAGAGAGAAAGGTCTTCCTTTTGCCTTTGGTTCACCCTCCAATGGCCGCCGCAGTCGGTGCGCTGCGGCCGGCGCACTGCGCTGATCCGATGGCAGGAGCCGGGTACTTATCCTGGTCTCCCATGGGGTGCAGGGCCCAAGCACTTGGGCCATCCTCCATTGCACTCCCAGGTCACAGCAGAGAGCTGGCCTGGAAGAGGGGTAACCGGGACAGAATCCGGCGCCCCAACCGGGACTAGAAACCTGTGTGCGGGCGCTGCAAGGCCGAGGATTAGCCTAGTGAGCCACTGCGCCAGCCGAGACTTGCTTTTAAGATTTCTAAAGGCAACCCAGAGGAATCCTTAATCCAGTTCTTCATTAGAAGAGATGTGCAATTCGGGACATGCTCAAGCTGACTTACCTCAAACGGTAGAGTTAGAAACGTACCAGGGGATTCCAATTCAATCCCATCAAGGTGGCATGTACCAATGCCATCTCACTAGTCCCAGTGATCAATTTCTGTTCACAATTGATCATAATGATAGGACTAAGAACCAAAGGGATCACAGAAACAAGAATAGTGTCTGCAAATACTGGCTGGTAGAATCAAAAAGGGAGAGAATGATCCAACATGGGAAGTGAGATACACAGCAGACCCATAGAATGGCGGATGTCCTAAACAGCACTCTGGCCTCAGAATCAGCCCTTAAGGCATGCGGATCCGGCTGAAATGCCCATGAGAGTATTTCAGGCATGGAAAGCCAAGACACTCTGGGGAAAAAAAAAAAAAAAAACCTAAATGAAAGATCTCCGTGAGTGAGATCCCAGTGGAAAGAACGGGTCATCAAAGAAGGAGGTACCTTTCTCTGAAGGGAGGAGAGAACTTCCACTTTGACCATGGCCTTGTCTAAAAATTATCAGAGTCGGTGAACTCAGGGGGCTTCCATAGCCTTGGCAGCTCATGCCAAGAGCCTAGGGTGATTACTGATGCCATAAACAAGAGTGTCAATTTGTTAAGTCAACAACAGGAGTCACTGTGTACTTACTCCTCATGTAGGATGTTTGTCCTTAGTGTGCTGTACATTGAGATTTAATGCTATAACTAGTACTCAAACAGTATTTTCCACTTTATGTTTCTGTGTGGGAGCAAACTGTTGAAATATTTACTTAATGTATGCTAAACTGATCTTCTGTATATAAAGAGAATTGAAAATTAATCTTGATGTGAATGGAAGGGGAAAGGGAGTGGGAAAGGGGAGGGTTGTGGGTGGGAGGGACGTTATGGGGGGGAAGCCATTGTAATCCATAAGCTGTACTTTGGAAATTTATATTCATTAAATAAAAGTTTTTTTTTTAAAAAAAAGAAGGGTGAAATCCTTCTTAGAATACTACCCCATGTTGAGATCATTACATTTGCTCAGAAGAAATGTCAGATATTCCCAGCCTTACAATACTCTTTTTGAATTGTTTCCCCCCTGTTATTTGGTAGTTTTATTTCACAAAAATTTTACTAATATTCTAGATAACCCAAAACACAGTTGAGTTTGGGATTTTAATCAACTGGAGACTCATGTATACTAAAGAATCAAAGATAAGTATTCCAACACCTTGTTAACGAAGTAACGGAATAGCAAAATAAAATAAAAATTATTGCAGCTTATTAAGTTTCTTCTCTAGAGTAAGCATTTAGTTGTGTGAAATCAAGTGAATCAACACCTTCCTTTTTAATTGACAAAGAGAAATTATTTTCTCACAGCTATCATAAAACAACATTGATAGCTATTTTCTATGTAGAATATTTAGGATCAAGGGATTTTTTTAATTCTTTATATTTTGCTATAATAATTGGTGTGTTGACTGAAGAAACGGAATTTTCTAATGAAACCTTTTTTATCATTGAGATTTCTTTATCATAGTAAAGATTTATTTAATTATATTAGTTCTAAAAATAAGGGTTCAGAGCTTAGGTTTAGCGAGCACCTATTTCTTGATAGATCCCATGCAGATCTAAGTGAGATATGTCCCTGATAATGACTCAATTAAAGGGCAGAACATGTAGCTTGACACTGAATCAAAATCAATAGCCAACAACTCCAAAGCAGATGGTCTGTGCTAGTTTTTGGAAGTGCATCAGTTGATTGATTGCATAATGATGGCTTGGCATTATGTCTTTGCCTGACTGCTGTTACTAAAGGTTAGTTAAATTTTCCTGGGGAAATTAACTTTAGGAGAAGTCCTTTTATTTTAATGGATGTTTCAGACTAGCCGTGATGATGGGTAACTGTATGCAGAGTGCTCATTCCCAACACCAGGATTACTTTGTTCAGGAGCTAATCAAGCAAGCAAAGGTGTCCAGGAGTGGAAGTTAACTGATAGTCAAGAAGCAGTAATCCAGAGTAGGTGATTGACGAAGATATTCTTCCCAGATGCCATTTTGTGATCATTTGCTTAAGACACTGCTAAGCTTATACTCTCAGACTGTGTGCATGGCCTCTAAGCATAGCTCTTTTCAATGTATCTGAGTTATGATCCTCCAGTCTTTATTTCTCTAAGAACAACTGCCCATGGGACAGAACAAAAGGACAGAATTTAAAAGCACAGAAAGGCCATCAAACTTAGTATTTAACCACGTTGATATATCTTTTAAACATGTATTTATCTATTTGAGAGGTAGAGCTACAGAAAGGCACAGAGAGAGGGAGAGGAGAGATATTCATTTGCTGGTTCACTCCTTAAATGGCTGCAATGGCCAGAGCTGGGCCGATCCGAAGCCAGCAGCCAGGACTTTCTTCCTGGTCTCCCACATGGGTGCAGGGGCCCAGGCACTTGGCTCATTCTCTCCTGCTTTCCAAGGTGCATTAGCAGGGAGTTGGCTTGGAAGTAGAGCAGCTGGAACTGAAAGCAGCACCTTACAGGATGTGGGTACCGCAGGACGAGGCTTAACCAGATGCTACAGAGCTGGCCACTCAATTCATTTTTTTTTCATTACTCCATATTGGTAACTTGAAATGCAACTTGAAATACTAAGAATGTAGTTTAAGACAAGATGTTTAATAATGATATTTTATTATGATATACACAATCATCCTCTCGCTGCTGAATCTTGTATCAAAATATTATTTGCTTCTTCTTGTTCCAAATGTCAGGAAGGCCATAATTTTCCAAGAATAAAGCTTTTTTCCTCTTTTTTTTGTAGCTGCTGTTTTTTATGAGTCTATCATATACAAAATTGCACTCAACTGAAAAATAGCATTGAAAATAGTTTTTCTCTCTTTTACTTTAATGGGAAAAAAAACATTTCTTTAGTATTTGTCTAAGTGAACTTCTTTTTACTCTTCAGGTAATATACAAGAATAGTTTAAAATAGAAAAATACAATGCAATACTATACATTCAAATCTTTTATATTTCTCTCAATTTCAAAATTTTAAGCTCTCATTTTAGTACATGTGCAGTGTATAAAACATTTTTTTTTAAATGACCATTTTGCTTTCCATTTCAAAGAATAAGGCATTTTGATGTCATGGTGCTGCCCTTGACTTGTTTGAAATACATAGTTCTGAATAACATTCTTTCGCTTCAAAAAGAAAGAAAATCAAATTGCTACCAGAATGAATTAGCAAAGGAAGCTGGGGCAGAGGAGCTGTGAACTAAATTCCTGTGAAATGTAAGCTCACTGCTGCTTTTAGAAATATTAAAATCCATGGTCATGTGTGGAGTTTCACCAACTTGAGAACTGTTGTGTGATAGGCACAACTGCCAGAAAATAAATACTTAAAACATAACCCTCATGGTCCTATTCTCTCCATAAAGAATCTGGCTTAGCCCTAAATTTTATTATGCAACCTGCCTTTTCCTTTCCATTAGACAGTTTTCCATTTCCTTCAGACTTTTCTTCCTTTGATTACACAGACTGGAAAGAATTGTCACACTTTCTTTTTTTTAAGCTCTTTCCAAAAGGGTCAGTTTTAGTCTTCAATCCCTTTCTTGCCCAACTGTACTTGTAACTCTTTTTGAAAACTACAAAGTGGTAGAAATGATCGTATGCAAGTTGCTAGCATTACTCTCACATAGTCTCACCTAGTATTGCAGTTGGAAGTCTCTGTATTGGGCAGATTCTACCATGGGAGCCAACGCAAGCTACCTTGCAGAAGAACGGGATACCCTCTGGGTAGAAGCCCAGTCATACCAGCCTTTCCAGTAGAGGATCCAAATGCGTAAATGAGCCTAGGCAGTTTGGCGTGGAGTACACAGGCCTCGGTGAAGAGCCCAGACCCACTTGTACACTCACGGGACATAGGCAAATGTTTTATTTTCTTTTTATGATAAGTGTTAGAGCAGTTATCTTATCCATCAATAGATACTGAATAATGTCTCTCAGAACATCTAACTGGGTTTTCCTCATAGCCCTCTAGATCCTGCTTCTTAGTCTATTTTATTAATCTTTTTTTTTTTTTTGACAGGCAGAGTGGATAGTGAGAAAGAGAGAGACAGAGAGAAAGGTCTTCCTTTGCCGTTGGTTCACCCTCCAATGGCCGCCGCGGCCGGCGCGCTGCGGCGGGCACACTACGCTGATCCGATGGCAGGAGCCGGGTACTTATCCTGGTCTCCCATGGGGTGTAGGGCCCAAGCACCTGGGCCATCCTCCACTGCACTCCCGGGCCACAGCAGAGAGCTGGCCTGGAAGAGGGGCAACCGGGACAGAATCCGGCGCCCTGACCGGGACTAGAACCCGGTGTGCCGGCGCCGCAAGGCGGAGGATTAGCCTAGTGAGCCAAGGCACCAGCCTGTCTATTTTATTAATCATTCTTTATTTCTCTTTCTTTTTGACGCATGGAATTCTCTTTTGTCAATCACTATGCTGACAACCACAACATTTATATATTTAGGAGACATTTCTCCTAAGCCCTAAGTTCATGTATATGTATCCAAATACATATATTTTTCCACTTAGACACGTAATAGCTATCTGTCTTGCACATGTCCAACACCATCCCCCTGGGTTTCCTCTCCAAGGTTGCTCTTCTGAGGGCCTTCATCATCTTATGGACTGACAGCTCTATTAGACTAGTTCCTCAGCCCCAAATCCTCCCTGGCTTTTTCCCATTGGTCCCTTAATCTTACACATCACAACCAATTCAACAGAAAATCCTGTCTCTATCATAAAATTATCACTTCTCATCATCTTCAATGTACTTTGGTTCAAGTTACCATTTCTGGCATCTGGATTGTTGACAGAAGCTTCAAGGTGGTCCCCTCATGTACTCTCTTAATACGTAATCCTCTCTCCCGTGTATCCTTCGGTCTGTTCAACAGATGGTGTGATGTCTTTCCATTAAAACACAAACCAGACTGACTTACTGATCTTAAAATGTTCCCTTCTTTTAAAGGGGTCTACATCATCAACACCCCTACAAAATGCTGTAACATAATCTCTTCTTTCTTTTCCTTCCTGGCTGCACTCCATCTTCAGAATTCTTCTTCCCTCTCTGAGAAATTTCCAAGAACAAACCAAGTTTGTTTCTCCCTCTGGAAATTTCTTTCCTGTTTTATGTTCATGCATCCTGAGCTTACTCCCAGTCTTTGCTGATATAGTCTCCCAGTGAAGTTTTCTCTGATCATTTTATCTGCAATCATATTGCAATAGATATTCAACTCTCTGCTATCTATCTTTTCTGCTTCATTTATTTTTATACCACTTATTGCTATCTAATCTACTGTTACAGATTTTATATATATGGAACACAGATAATATAGCATTTAAAAATTTTTCTCAACTAGAATGCAAATTCCATGAAAATAGTGATTTTTATCTCATTCAGTATTCTAGCTCAAGTGCTTAGAATAGTAACTTGGATATAATGGTCACCCAATATTCTTTAAGCAAATAGATTAACAAAAGAATCATATCAAAAATAGATATCAATATCTGAATGGCTACAGTTCAAAGTGATTTTTTTAAATGTATGTGGTTATATTAGTAACTGAATTAGAATTTTGATGACTTCATTATGCAATGACTTGTCATTAAGATAATTACAATTTCACTTTCTTTACATTTTTTTTGTTTTCACTCTGATTTTATCTTATTTCCATTTAATGCATTTTATTAACATAGTATGTGTATCAGATTTTTTATATCCTTATTAAACATTTTTTCTTGCATTGTTAAAAATAAATTCAAAGGGTGCTTCATTGTGATAAAGCAATAAAACTGCCACCTACAATGCTCCACTTTGGATCTGGGTCTCTGCTAGTGGCCTGTGAAAAACAGCAAAGATGGCTGAAGTGTTCAGGTGCCTATAACCCACGTGGAAGACATGGACTAAGCTCCTGGACTGTGGCTTCTGCTTGGCACAGACCTGAACATTGCAACCATCTGGGGAGTGAACTAGTGGATAGAAGATTCCCTCCCTCTCTCTCCCTCCCTCTCTCTCTCTCTCTAGTTCTGACTTTCAAATAAATAAATAAATATTTTAAAAATTAAAATAAACCAAAATCATATTGTGGCCAGACCAACCATTTTTAATTCTTGGTGTAAAAATAAAACAATACACTAGTTTGAGTAATTTGTTGAATGGCTCTAAGACTCATTTCTGCATATATAAATCAGGAATAACATACTTACCTCAAAGAAATATGTGAGATTTCAATATGAATACAAATATTGTGGGTACTAACATTTATCATACAAAAATAGTTTTCTTTCTTTAAAAAATATCATGCTATATAATTCACATATAATCCAATTTATCCAATTGAAGTTTACAGCCCAACCTTACATTCTTTTAATGGTTGGATAGTATATTTTTAATGATTGATAGTATATTTATGTGATACATACATATGTAATACTGTATTTCATTATGTATTTATCTATTAATTAACACTGAGGTTGATTCTACATCTTAGCTATTGGGAATAGGACTAATATAAACTTGGAAAGATTGTTTTTTCAACAAGCTAATTTTCTTTGGATATATGCACGATATGAAGATTGCTAGGTCACACGTTAGCACTGTTTTTAATATTTGAAGCATATTTTAAACACAGAGCTTTGAAAATGTGATTAAAGTTATCTGAGGAAAATAACTTGTTGCAACTCTTAATATTGTACAGTAAACAAAAAGCAAAAACCTATAGTGGACAGACTTAAAATAAAAAGGAAGGAATCAAAGCATACTACTACAGAAAATCAGCTTGCCCCACTAAAGAAGACAGTAAAAGAAAAAGGAAAAATTTATTTACAACATAACTAGAAAACAATAAACAAAATGGAAAGAAAATTCTCCCATATAAAGATTACCTTGAAATGCACACGGATTACATTTTCCAATTTAGAAACCCAGATTGACTGAACAGACTAAAAAAAAAAAAAAAAAAAAAAAAACAAAACAAAAAACACATAAAACCAGAAGCAGAAAACATAACCCAACTCTGCTGCCCATGTGAATTTCCATTCACCAGGAAGGACCCACAAAGAGTGAAAATGAAAGGGTAGAAAAATATTGTCATTGTAAATGGAAACTGGAAGAGAGTAGGAGTGGCTATACTTATTTCAGGCAAAATAGACTTCTAAGTCAAAAATTGTACAAAGTGACAAAAGAGGTTTAATTGAATGATAAAATGGCCAATTCAGCAAGAGGCTGTCACTGTTGTAAATATAAACTCACTCAACATCAGAGGACCCAAATATAAAAGTCAATATTTGTAGCCCTAAAAGATGAGGTAGATTGTAACACAATATTAGTTGCATTACACTTAAAGCAATGGCTTGATTATCCTGACTGAAAGATCAATAAAGAAACATTGAATTTAAATTGCACTCTAGACCAAATAGACCTAACATACATTTATAGATGATTTTATCCAATATCTACAGAATGTCCATTCTTCTCAATTGAACATGGAACATTCTCCAGGATAGATCATATGATAGGTCACAAAAAGAGTGGTGACAAATTTATGAAGATAGACATTATATTGAGCAGGTTTCTATCTGGTCACAACGGTATAAAGCTGTAAATCAGTAACAACATGAAGTCTGGAAGTTGTACAAATACGTGGAAATTGAACAACATGCTCTTAAAAGACCAATGATCAATGATGATTTTAAAAAGGAAATTAAAAATTACATCCAAATAAAATGGAAACACAACATACTAGAGATACAGAAAAAAGCATTTCTTTTTTAAAGATTTTATTTATTTATTTGAGAGATAGAGTTACAGACAGTGAGAGGGAGAAACAGAGAGAAAGGTCTTCCTTCCATTGGTTCACTGCCCAAATGGCCACAACTGCCAGAGCTGTGCTGATCCAAAGCCAGGAGCCAGGTGTGTCTTCCTGGTCTCCCATGCAGGTGCAGGGGCCTAAGGACTTGGGCCATCTTCTACGGCTTCCCCAGGCCATAGCAGAGAGCAGAATTAGAAGAGGGGCAGCCAGGACTAGAACCGGCGCCCATATGGGATGCAGGTGGAAGATTAACCTACTGTGCCACGGCGCGGACCCCAGAAGAAACATTTCTAAGCGGAAGTTCATAGCAATAGACACCTAAATTAAAAAAGAGGAAAGATTTCAACCTAATGTTGCACTTCAAGGGATTAGAAAAAAAAAAACAAAAATAAAATGTAACCCAAAATGAGTAGAAATACAGAAACAATGGAAGTCAGAGCAGATGTTACCTGAATAAGAGTGGGTGTTTAGCACAGCTAGGTAAGATGTTGCTTGAAATACCTGCAACCCATATTAGAGGGACCACATTTGAGTCCTGTCTCTGCTTTCAAATCTAGCCTCTGCTAATCTGTACTTTGGGAGGCAGCAGATGATGGTCCCACCACTTAAGTGCCTGTCACCCATGTTGGAGGTAGGGATGAAGTTCCTGGCTCCAGCTAAGGCCTGACACAGCCTTAGGAACTGTGGGCATTCGGGTAGTCAGCCAGCAGATGGAAGACTTCTCTTTTCTTCCTTTTCTCTCTGTCTGCCTTTCAGATCAAATTGAATTAAAAATAAACAAAATTGATAGACTGGTAGCTAGACTACAAAAAATTATAGAAGGCTGAGTTAAATAAAATCAGAGATAAAAAAGGAGACACAACCATTGTTGTTTTTATAATCTATAATACAAAATGGGAAATAAAAATATTTTTGTAATAGCAACTACAAATATTGGTTGGACTATCAATGTCAAGAACTCATAAAGCAAGAAGGCACATGCAAGTGGGTGAAGATCAATTTCACAGCCAAAGAGAGAATCCAGGGACTATCAGGGAACTCAGGGCTGAAGATACTCAGATTTCAAGACCAAGAGAGGGAGCACGTGGTAAGAGTCTGTTGTGCCTGGCTAAAACCATTCCAGAATCCTTGCTCTTCCTGGGCAACACCCCACCACCTTCAACCTCTTCACACATTAAAATCCTGAGAAAGTTCAGTATACATGGAACGAATATGGTGTGCAAATATTTACACTGAGAATGAGCCATGTGTGTGCTTATGCCGTTCGAATCTAGACTGTTTGGCATCAGATTCAGAGGGTGTATCTAAGAACGTAAGTGTACTCCTGACTTATACTCAGATTGGTTATATCATACAACACTCTAGGAGGAAAAAAATCTTAGCAACCAACTTAAAAATGACCTATTAGCTTTATTTTTTTTTCCCAGTTAGAACTGTTATAAATACCACTTCTACTGAAATTAGCATGTAAGTCTTTGTGAGGTCATATGTTTTCATTTCTCTTGGTGGAAATGCAGAGAAGTATAACTGCTGGGCCATACAACAACCTGCTTTAGGATCTTCATCTGCTAAGTCCCCTTGCTATGTCCCCTTTGAGTCACGTTAGATGAACTGCCCATTTTCCAGAGGGCCACCAAGGCTTTCGTGTGTCTTTCATATCTGCCTGTTATAAAAAATGGATATTTAGACAGTAATTTAGCAACTGTGGATTATGTTTTATTTTCCTTCTCACTGGACAGCCTAAATTGATGTCTCTGCTCAATTTGTTTTTCCCATTTGATTTTTCATCTGGACTCCCAGTGGTCAGCCACTTGTGTGGTTTAGTCAATGTTTACTGCTTTGGACAAAGGTTGGGTTCATATACCTGGGGCCGGAGAGACTTCCTTCCGCTGCTGACTGCACAGTGTGTGGGCTGGGAACACAGGCAATGTTGCAGTCTGTTCTGAAGGCCCCCTAGGATTTTATGGTTTTGGACTCCATTGGGTCTCCAGTGTGAAAGTGAAGTGGAGGCCGGCGCCGCAGCTCAATAGGCTAATCCTCCGCCTTGCGGTGCCGGCACACCAGGTTCTAGTCCCAGTCGGGGCGCCAGATTCTGTCCCGGTTGCCCCTCTTCCAGGCCAGCTCTCTGCTATGGCTCAGGAAAGCAGTGGAGGATGGCCCAAGTGCTGGGGCCCTGCACCCACATGGAAGACCAGGATAAGCACCTGGCTCCTGGCTTTGGATCAGGGTGGTCCGCCTGCCGCAACGTGCCAGCCGCAGTGACTATTGTGGGGGTGAACCAACGGAAAAAGGAAGACCTTTCTCCCTGTCTCTCTCTCCCACTGTCCACTCTGCCTGTCAAAAAAAAAAAAAAAAAAAAAAAAACAACACCACAAATGTGATTGTTTTTTACTTTTCTAAGGAACTCTTCACCTTGAACTCTGTAAAGCCATGTATTTTCACACCTTTGATTCTGGGTTGAGTTTTCCATTTCTGACACCAAAACTGCTGTTATTTTACATCTAACTCCAATCTAGCCAAAGCTACAGTTCATATCTGTGAACCGATGGGGATATGGGGTGTTGACTAGCCCCCACAAGAAGACAATAGACTCTGGCTTTCTCAATTTCTCCAGAACACATTCCTCTCAATTTGTTATCTGATTTTGGTTAATTTTCATGGTCCTGAAGTGTTTGTGTGTATTTGTGTGTGTGTGTGTGACAAATTTTCCACAATTTTTGTACTTGTTTTCTGTAGAGAGGTATTACTTGAATTGCCATCTCTTCAGCAAGCTCTCTCCAAGACTGCTTCTTAAAGTTTCCTTATGAATAACTCATGTGTGCCACATTTTCAAAAATAATCCCCGAATTTTTTCAGAGGTTTTAATACATATATGATAAATACAGATGTAGATAATATCCTGCATTATCAGGAGAGCAGATAACTAGGACAATAAGACCAAGCAAAAATTTTAAAATGGTTGGCAAACTGCATGGTGTCATCAAACCTGACTAAGGAATTATAGGAGGATAAATCCATTCCCCTACTGACTTGAATTAGACATGCAGCTCCATGAAGCATATGTCTCCAATCATAACAAAAATATTTATGGAAAGCAGTGTCTCAAAACTTGAAGTATCAGAGTGTATCCATATGTTACTATCTGAAATGCATGTATATCACACAGATGTCAACTTGTCTATGAAACTGCTTTCTCCTTAGCTGGCTGTGCCTCTGGCACTTTGTTCCAATGACAGAATATGAGATAGAAAAAGTGAAGACTAAAAATCAATGACCTCCTGCTGAGGAAGGAAATCATGTCAAGAATTTAAGTGAAGAAAGTTGGAGCACACACACACACAGAGAGAGAGAGAGAGAGAGAGAGAGAGATTTTCATGCATTGTTTCACTCTCAAAATGCTTGCAATAGTTGGGGCTGGACCAGGCAGAATCCAAGAACCCAGAACTCACTCCAGGTCTCTCATGTGAGTGGCAGGGTGCTTCCCAATGCGCACATTAATAGGAAGCTGGAATTGAGAGTTTTTAAGCCACAAGTGAGAAAAAAAATCTTAAATCAGCTTTACAAAATTTCCCTAAGAAGTAACACTAATACCCTCTCCTTATTCTTCAACCAGCCATCTTGTAGGTATTCAACTTGACATGACTGCAGCCATTCTCTATGTAACCTCAATTTCTGGGTGTCCCCCTAATCCTATAACAGAGTAAACAAAGCCATGAAGCTAACCTGCTGGATCTATCTTCCCAGAACAAACCCTGAAATACCTCTTATCTAATGCCGAAAAGGTTCATGCTTCTTTTTCCAATTTAAGCAAATTCCTTACCATGGACTGGGGATGTAGGGATCCACTGTCTTGTGGCCATCCAAGACCATGTTTCTGTCTCTAAGTTAAACCAATATGTTACATTTTGTGTAATCTTGGATTCGTCCCATTTCTTCCATCTCACTGAATCTTCTGCTTTCAATGGCTGGTTCTTATGCATGAGCTTTTCCAAAACAGCTTAAACTTGTTTTAAAAATTCTAAACAGCTAGACGTCTTGGTAGGTACTGTTTAACTCAATAAATTTGTGGTAAGTTCATAGAGCTAATTTATAGTTTTCACAAGATTCACCTGATGTCATTTATCAACATGTTAGTTCCTCATAATGAGAGAAAGATTTTTTTTCACATTTCTAACATTTGAACAAACCTCAAATAAAGTAGACAACAACCATATTGATCCTTAAAAAATTAAACTTGTTTTCCTTTTATTTAACTAGACACAAATTATTCCATAAGAATAGACCTAAGCATGAAGTTGATGTGAGTTTTCATTGGAAACTTAGTTTGCCAGTCATGAACAGCTCTTTAACTTACTTATTACTTTATCATCTTGAGAAAATTTGTCTTTCTCTTCCCTCTAAATAGTAAAATGTGGTGATGATTCACATCACAAGATAAATTTCAGTTCTAAGGAAATAATGTACAATAATTACAATGCATCTATAGATTTTGGGGCATAAGCCATGAAATGCTGGAACAAGAAATCATCTCATTTATCACTTTCTGATGTGAAAGATTTTTTTCTGCCTTTGACTGTTGCTTGTTTACAGATAGTATCAGCAGGTGGTGATGAAGAAGCAACTCTGCCTGCTTTGCCTCAAATTGATTTACACAATTCTCAGCAATACAGACAATCTATGTGATGGATGTGCTGTTTAATTAGCCTGTTGTAAAAGCTGTAATTACATCTACAAAGTGCACTTCTATGTGTGCACACACAGGCCATTTTAAGGAATGCCATTTATATTCCATCAGGCATTGTCTGGACTTCTGGAATTGGTTTTTGGGTATATGTGTGTGTCTTCTGGATTTTTATTTTATAATCAATAATGACTTTTAAATGAAGGGATCTATTCAGACATATTCTTGGAAAACACAGAAGACAAGGGAAATACAAAGAATCTCTAATATAAACTATAGTTTTTGGGACCCAAACATGAGTTCTATAATTTAAATTAAGCCACTTAAAAGCATCCATTTTGAACGTGTTTTTTTTTTAAAGTCTGTTATCTCAATCTGTTGCTTAGCTTATATAGGCATAAAAGTGAAGTCTAAAGGACTAATGGCATTCATGATACTCAATTTAGATTAGCATTTGTGTCATGTTCTTACCCTCTTTGTGATCCATTAGTAAAATAGCTTTGCCTTATTATATGGAGTAAAAGTGATTTATTTTTAAGATTTCTAAGAGTGTTTGGACTCATGCTGCATCTTCAGCTGTTGGAGAGCTACTGCAGCCAATAGAAACACATTCAGCATCTAAGCAAATGGAAAACATTTGCCAAAAGGCAAAAGAAAATTGATTCAAACAATTCAAAGATTCTTTGTAAATGAGCTGCTACTCTTCTGATGTTTTTGTTTCCAAATGTTACATTTTATGGCAATCTATCAACAGTTCAGGTAGGATAATTACATGTCTAGTATTATGGAACTTTCCTTTTAAAACTATTTTTAGAAAATTAAAATTTTACTATTTCAACAAAGGCTACATACAAATAGAGTATTATCACTTAATAACATTAGATGGTTTTATTTGAATGGTATAAGCAAAGAAAATAATTTACAGAAAGGACAAACTTCCATCTGGAGACTTAAATTATATTACCCACATTATTGTTTTTATGAAGTTTTTAAATGTTGGCCTCTGGCCCCACAAAACAACAACCCCTCCCCAAATCTTGCTCCCTCTGTTCAAAACTAGGCTGGGCTTATTTTAGGCTTCTAGACAAACTCTATAAAGAAGTTTTTGCTTCGTTATTCCTTTAAGATTTATTTATTTATTTGAAAGGCACAGTGTCAGAGATAGAAAGATCAGGAGAGAGAGAGAGAGAGAGGGAGGGAGAGGGAGAGAGAGAGAGAGAGAATCTTCCATCTGCTGATGCATTCTCTGACAGATGAGGCTGATCCATGTGGATGCTAGGAAATAGAAACTCCATTTGGGCCTTCCACATGGGTGGCAAGGGCACAAGTACTTGGGCCATCATTCATTGTCTTCTTAATTGACTTGTCAGGAAGCTGGATCTGAAATACAGGAGTTGGGACTCAAACCAGCATTCTGATATGTGATGTGGGCATCCAAAGTGGTGGCTTAAAAACCAAAAAACAAAAACCAAAAAAAAAAAAAAAAAAACAAGCCACATGGTGGTTTACCTTGCCACACCATAATGCCTACTTAAAGCCTTTTTTGGGCACGCTTTATGTGATTGAGGCACACAAGGACAAAGTATTGATTGACAGTAGATCTACCTGATTTATGTGGTTATGCTTTCTATGAATAAATGTTGAATCTGTAAAAATTGACAATAGGCCCTCCTCCCTAATTAGTTATGTTTTCCTGAGTTCATTTTTGTTTATTCACTATCGTAATTAGAAAAGCCTAAAAGTAGACATAGGCTGTAGCTGAATGTGACACACTTCATTCTTTCACAGTCCAGTTCTCTGCTGCTGTCATGCCTCTATGGCATAGAAGTCCTGTCTGAGAAATGATTAGCTGTATTCATTAAAATTGTGTAAGAAGTGATCTCTGTTCAATGTAAGAGTGGAATAAGAGAGGGAGGAGATGTACAGTTCAGCACATGCTCACTCGGACTTACCCGTAATGATAGAGTTAGAGACGTGCCGGGGGATTCCAATTCAATCCCATCAATGTGGTGTGTACCAATGCCATCTTACTAGTTAAAGTGATCAGTTTAAGTTCATAATTGATCAAAAAGATAGGATTAAGTGTCAAAGGGATTACATAAATAAGACCAGTGTCTGCAAATAATTGATAGAATTAAAGGGGAGAAAATGATCCTACATGAGAAGCAGGATACACAGCAGACTCATAGAATGACAAAAGCCCTAAACAGCACTCTGGCCTCAGAATCAGCTCTTGAGGCATTTGGATCTGGCTAACAAGCCCATTAGAGTGTCGCAGGCATGGAAAGCCAAGAAAAAAAAATGACCTAAATGAAAGATCTCTGTGAGTGAGATCCCAGCAGGAAAAATGGGCCATCAAAGGCAGCAGTACCTTTCTCTGAAGGTAGTAGAGAACTTCCACTTTGACTATGGCCTTGTCTAAATAAGATCGGAGTTGGTGAACTCAAGAGGCTTCCATAGCCTTGGCAACTCATGACAAGAGCCTAGGGAGATTAATGACATCATAAATAAGGGTGTCAATTGTTAAAAATCAACAACAGGAGTCACTGTGCACCTACTCCCCATGTAGGACCTCTGTCCTTAATGTGTTGTACTATGCAAATTAAAGGTAAAACAACTACTAAAACAGTACTCTCTATGCCTTGTGTATCTGTGTGGGTGCAGTCTGTTGAAATCTTTACTTAATCTATACTAAGTTGATCTTCTGTATATAAAGATAATTGAAAATGAATCATGATGAAGAATGGGATGGGAGAGGCAGTGGGAGAAGGGATGGTTGTGGGTGGGGGGAGGTTATGGGGGGAAGCCGCTATAACTCAAAAGTTGTACTTTGGAAATTTGTATTTATTAAATAAAAGTTGAAAAAAATGTAAAAATAACAAGTATCTCTTTTCCGTGTTTCAGTTTTAGTAAGTGGCATTGTCTCATGCCCAGAAGCTTGAGTTTGGAATAGCCTCTGACAATTAAAAGCAACACAAATATGTTCTTGAAATGCAATGACTTTTGCAAACTAGAAAGTATCTTGTCACTTTAGACACCTTTTCTTTCTGTTATTTCTCACATATTTCTATCAATATCAAATAATCATAAACTCTGTAAGGTACAACGTTGGGCTAGAGGTGAAGGAACCCACTTTTTGTTCAACTTGTAAAAGACCAGCAAGTGAGAAAGGAATGTGGACCCTGATCACACCCTCTGCCCACACCACTTCCTGTAGGAGCAACATGGAGGCAGGCGCCCAGTGCCCTTCAGGAGTGGCTGACTAGGGGGCTGGACACGGGAGAAGGAGGAGAAGGGCATGAGGCAGTGGTGACAGGGTGGGGACCGAAAGTGGGTTCAGCGGAACTGGAGAGGGCAAAGTTGGAATGAAGATTGGGTTTGCAATAAGGCAAAGGGCATGGAGGGAGGTATAGACATGGGCAGGGACTGATTTTGAAGAAAGGACAAGCAGGGAATTTGAGATGAGGTGGGAGAGGGGTACAGTGAATGCTGGAGTAGAAGCCAACACCACCTCCTGGAAATCCTGGGCAGGAGGGGAGGTGCTGACTAGATAGTGAGGGCTGGAGCAGGTAGTGGGATTTGATGCTGTCAAGTGGGAGATGATGGCGTGGGGGCCTGAGCCACCGGGGCCCCAGGAAGTGGCAGAGCCCATGCCTGTGCATGGGAGCTGGGAGCAGTAGGGTGGAGGCTAATCAGTAGGATTGCAGGTAGAAGAAAGGGGTTTCGGCTCAGGCTCTGAACAGAAGGTACAGAGAGAAGGTTTATATCAGAGGTAGAAAAAATCTTGACCATATGGGATTTTCTTCCACTTTCCCAAACATTCACAGAACTGATAGGGATCTTGCATGATGTCAGGGTCAAACGCGTGTTAAGCTGCCATTTGTACTCATCGTCGAGGTCATACATGGGCCACGCATGATTACAAAGAAAGACAAGGGGACAGCATTTGAAGTCTGGGCCAATTTGAGAGGAACTAAGTTATTTAGAAGAAAACTGAAAAGAGAATGAGATGCACGACAGGGAAGCTCCCATGGTGACCCAAGCAGTTGGACTGGCGGATATCGGGCATCCCTGAGGTCATGGCCATCCGACAGGGGAAGGTACAGCAGAAGAGAGTGGGGCCAATGTCCACACCCACTGGAGCCTGGGGATAGCCCATAGAAGGAAAACAGGGGGTTGAGCTGTCACCCACACCTGCTGCTGCCCGGGACACAGAGTCCATAGAGGCATGAGGTCGAAGGAGTTGAGGTGTCTGGTACCAGGACTTCGGGGGCAAAGTCACGGAGAAAGTCTTGATGAGAGGTTCCTCCACCTACCCCCTCTTACCTAAGGATGTTGAAGGGCCGGTGTGGAAGGGAACACCAGACCATTTGGTGGTGAAGAAGGAGGACTAGGGGTGTGCTTTGTGGCTGGCAGGTGTCCGGAACCCTGAAGCAGCTCAAATCCCCAGGGGAGAGCAAGGTCTACTGGAGATCCTGGGTCCGAGTCACAGCACCAGTGAAAGGCCACCACAAAACACACCAAATGCTGGAGTAAGGGGAGGGGTTTACTGACAGAGGGAAACCCGACAGGCTGAAGAGGGAGAGCAAAAAGGACTGGGTCAGAAAACAGGCCTTGTGTAGACTCGTAGGGGTGAGGGAATGGGGACAGCATATCCCGTTAGAGTGGGAGTGGGGTTGGGCTTACGGTTGGCCTATTTGGTCACCTGACTCCTGGTAAACCAGGCTGAGTCCTGGAGAGGCCAAGATGCCATCCAGGGCTTGCGTTGGTGCTTTTAGATAAGGTGGCACCCTTTGGCTACCAAGCTCCAGGTACTCGTCCTTCTATTCTATGCTTCCATGAGTTTAACTTGTCTGCACTCCACCTCAAGTGAGACCATTCAGAGCTGTCCTTCTTGACCTAATTTCACTTAACACAGTGTCCCCTGGGTTCATCTCTCTTGTCACAAGTGGCAGCGTTTCCCTCTTTGGGGACTATCCATCATGTACACTTTTTCTTTGTCCATTCATCTGTTGACTGACACTTAGGCTGTTTTCAAATGTTTGGCTATGAATAGTGCTACAGAAAACATAGGAGTGCAATTAAGTTTGATGTACTGATTTTATATTTGTTGGATATACACCCAGTACTAGGATTACTGCATCATAGAATAGATTAACTTCTAAATATTCCGAGTAAACTCCATACCGTGTTTCATAATAGATGTTCTAATTTGCAGTGCCATCAATAGCATAACAGGGCTCCTGTCACTTTAAGTGCTCACAAATACTTATCTTTTGTCTCTGATAAAATATTTGATGTGTGATTTCATATCCTCTTTTGGACTTTATTGCATTTCCTTGAGGATTTCTGGTGTTGAGCATTGTTTTTTTCCTTGTACATGTTGACATTTGTATGTCTTCTTTTTAAAAATGTCTTTCACGATCCTTTGTTCATAATTTATAGTTTTAATTCTTTGGGTTCAGTCAGTAAGACAAAAGGGAATTAAAAAAACTTTTTTGGCCAGTGCTGTGGAATGGAAAAGCCAGGAGCTGTGACACCAGCATCCCATATGGGTGTAGGTTCAAGTCCTGCCTGCTCTGCTTCTAATCCAGCTCCCCACTAATGTGCCTGGGAAGGCAGCAGAGGATGGCCCACATATTTGGGCCCCTGCAACCAGCATAGGAGACTGGAAGGAGTTCCTGGCTACTGAGTTTGGCCTAGTCCAGCCCCGGGCTATTGAAGCCATTTGGGGAGTGAACCAGCAGACGGAAGATCTCTCTCTCTCTCTCTCTCTCTCTCTCTCTCTCTCTCTCTGTGTGTGTGTGTGTGTGTGTGTGTGTTTCTCCCTTTCTCTGCCTTTCAAATAAGTAAATGAATAAGTCTTTAAAATATTCGTCTTCTTGAAACAATACAGCAAGTGATTTGTCCCATTAGAAGCAGCGAGGCTTGGATTTATTACCACTGGCATGTATAATAAAGTGTAAAACCACGAACAGTTTCTAAGTGGTGGTTCATGTCATGGAGCCTGATCTTTTCCTTTCGGAGGGACAAGTGCTTTAGTAATGGTTACGGAAAACCTCCTCACCTCTTGCTGAATATGAATCCCTGTAACATTCTGGACACTTTATTTAATGAGTTTCTTGTGTCCTTCTCATGCTACTTCTTTGTTGATTGACAGTGATCTATCGCCCCCAAAGCTAAAGCTCTGACAGAATGATGAAACGCTGCTCTCTTGCTTCTTCCAGCTCAGTGTCATGTCGTCGCTTTCTCTATCTGCTGCTCATTGTTCATCATGGGCTTCATCAGTCACCAAGCAGAACATTTACAAAGATCAGTGTGGCAGGGGAGAAAACATTGCTGACCCAATATCATGGAGTCTATCAAATCCCTGTCAGGCTGCAGCCAGGATGTCCATTCCAAGTCCCAGGCAAGGGTATAGCAGGCCTTCCATAACTGTTCTTCTTCAAAAAGCAAATGGACTCCCCCCTCCAGTCTCTTTGGGGAGCTGCTCTAAGTGAGATGGCTTATTCAAGGCCCTGGTCTTCCCTAGGTGGATCAAAGCTGATAAAATTCTCTAAATAATGGAAAGAGAGCCAATAACACCTGAGTTTTTCTTTGTTAGAGAAAGCATGCATGTGCCCTATAAGAAAAACTCACATAAGTCTTCGCTTTCAGAAAATTATAATTTAATGCCTGCTGCTATGTTTGAAATGAAAACAGAGTAAACTTGTTGTAGAATATTGTGTTTCTCAAAACTCGCAGATTTTTTACACAGAGCTGGAATAAAGCGCTGGAAGGATAATAAACTCCCACTGTTATATGAATGTCTTTCATTTTCATGACTGATTTCTCTCCTAAAAGCAGGCCAATTTTGATTGAAAATATGTTGAATTGGGTATTTATTCAGTATTATATGATTTTGCATATTTTATATGGAGATTTTTACTGAAAAAAGGCAATACAACTTTAAAAATAGGAAAAATACCTAACATTCTCAGACCTGTTGTGGTAAATAAATGAGGTAATCCTACCTAGGATCCAGCATTTAAAATTCTCAATTAATAGTCACTATTATATTATAATTTTGTTAGTATGGTCTTCACTATCATTAAAAATTCTGAAACATTAAGAAATTTGCTGAGTAACTAAAATTGGAAAATATAGCACATTGCACTTAGAAAAAAAAAAAAAGCCCACTTCCTAAGACCTTGGACCTGGACTGTTCCGGCATAGCCCCGTGCACTGTGTAAAAGCCAAGGGGTCTGCCATCCCAGACTGTGTGTTGATCTTAATCTAACCATCTCTGCACATTGTGTGGTGCTCTTCATATAACTTTTTTTAAAGACACACACAGGATGTTCTTTCACTTAAATACATGCAAAGTGATTATCTAGTGTTGGGAGATCTGTAAAACATACCATGTAAACCATGCTGTAGAGAAACATATAATTGTAGGGTAGAAGAATCTTAGTGAGGAAATCTTGATTTTCTTTAAATGTTTAGCCTATCATGCAGGAGTGATTAGGCATAGTATGTGAAGCAGCAAAGAACAAAATTAGAAACCATCGTGGTGATAAGGACTTGGGTTCAATATTAAAGGGGAGATTTTATTTATTTTTTATTTATTTGACAGGTAGAGTTATAGACAGTGAGAAAGAGAGACAGAGAGAAAGGTCTTCCTTCCATTGATTCACTCCCAAAATGACCACCACGGCTGGCGTGCTGTGCCAATCCGAAGCCAGGAGCCACGTGCTTCTTCCTTGTCTCCCATGTGGGTGCAGGAGCCCAAGCACTTGGGCCATTCTCCCCTGCTCTCCCAGGCCACAGCAGAGAGCTTGACTGGAAGAGAAGCAACCAGGACTAGAACCAGCGCCCATATGGGATGCCAGTGCCACAGGCAGAGGATTAACCAAATGAGCCATGGCACCAGCCCCAAAGGAAGCATTTTAAAGATGGGGAGAGCTTGCTGCTCACCAAATGTAAGATTCTGTGTGATCCACCCTCTGGAACAAGACAACTATAAATTCTGCATAACATGTAAAACCAAGAGCAGGTGTTTGGCACAGTGGTGTGATGACATCATTTGTGACACCGACATCTCATATCAGAGTAACTGATTTTTTTTTAACTTTTGTTTAGTAAATATTAATTTCCAAAGTACAGTTTATGGATTACAACGGCTTCTCCCCCCCATAACTTCCCTCCCACTCACACCCCTCCCATCTCCTGCTCCCTCTCCCATTCCATTCACATCAAGATTCATTTTAAATTATCTTTAAATACAGAAGATCAGTTTAGCATACATTAAGTAAAGATTTCATCAGTTTACACCCACACAGAAACACAAAGTGAAATACTGTTTCAGTACTAGTTATAGCATTACTTCACATTGGACAACACACTAAGGACAGATCCCACATGAGAAGTAAGTACACAGTGACTCCTGTTGTTGACTTAACAATTTGACACTCTTGTTTATGGTGTCAGTAATCTCCTTAGGCTCTAGTCATGAGTTGCCAAGGCTATGGAAGCCTTTTGAGTTCGCCGACTTCGATCTTATTCAGACAGGGTCATAGTCAAAGTGGAAGTTCTCTCCTCCCTTCAAAGAAAGGTACCTCCTTCTTTCCACTGGGATCTCACTCACAGAGATCTTCATTTAGTTTTTTTTTTTTTTTTTTTTTTTTTTTTTGCCAGAGTGTCTTGCCTTTCCATGCCTGAAATACTCTCATGGGCTCTTCAGCCAGATCCAAATGCCTTAAGGGCTGATTCTGAGGCCAGAGTGCTATTTAGGACATCTGCCATTCTATGAGTCTGTTGTGTATCCCACTTCCCATGTTGGATGGTTCTCTCCCTTTTTGATTCTATCAGCTAGTATTAGCAGACACTAGTCTTGTTTGTGTGATCCCTTTGACTCTTAGACCTATCAGTGTGATCAATTATGAACTGAAATTGATCACTTGGACTAGTGAGATGGCATTGGTACATGCCACCTTGATGGGATTGTACTGGAATCCCCTAGCACGTTTCTAACTCCGCCACTTGGAGCAAGTCTGATTGAGCATGTCCCAAATTGTACATCTCCTCCCTCTCTTATTACCACTCTTATATTTAACAGGGATCATTTTTCAGTTAAATTTAATCACCTAAGAATAATTGTTTGTTAGTTTCAGAGTTCAACCAATAGTACTAGATATTGGAACTCATGGAAGAGTTTTGCAAAGTAGCAGGATATAAAATCAATGCACAAAAATCAACAGCCTTTATATACACAGGATTGCCATGGCTGAGAAAGAACTGCTAAGATCAATCCCATTCACAATAGCTACAAAAACAATCAAATACCTTGGAATAAATTTAACCAAGGATGTTAAAGATCTCTACGATGAAAATTACAAAACCTTAAAGAAAGAAATAGAAGAGGATACCAAAAAATGGAAAAGTCTTCCATGCTCATGGATTGGAAGAATCAATATCATCAAAATGTCCATTCTCCCAAAACCAATTTGTAGATTCAATGCAATTCCAATCAAAATACCAAAGACATTCTTCTCAGATCTGGAAAAAAATGATGCTGAAATTCATATGGAGACACAGGAGACCTCGAATAGCTAAAGCAATCTTGTACAACAAAAACAAAGCCAGAGGCATCACAATACCAGATTTCAGGACATACTACAGGGCAGTCGTTATCAAAACACCATGGTACTGGTACAGAAACAGATGGATAGACCAATGGAACAGAATAGAAACACCAGAAATCAATCCAAACATCTACAGCCAACTTATATTTGATCAAGGATCTTAAACCAATTCCTGGAGTAAGGACAGTCTATTCAATAAATGGTGCTGGGAAAACTGGGTTTCCACGTGCAGAAGCATGAAGTAAGACCCCTACCTTACACCTTACACAAAAATCCACTCAACATGGATTAAAGACTTAAATCTACAACCCGACACCATCCAATCATTAGAGAACATTGGAGAAACCCAGCAAGATATAGGTACAGGCAAAGACTTCTTGGAAAAGACCTAGAAGGCACAGGCAGTCAAAGCAAAAATTAACATTTGGGATTGCATCAGATTGAGAAGTTTCTGTACTTCAAAAGAAACAATCAGGAAAGTGAAGAGGCAACTGACAGAATCGGAAAAAATATTTGCAAACTATGCAACAGATAAAGGGTTGATAACCAGAATCTACAAAGAAATCAAGCAACTGCACAACATCAAAACAAACAACCCACTTAAGAGATGGGCCAAGGATCTCAACAGACATTTTTCAAAAGAGGAAATCCAAATGGCCAACAGACACATGAAAAAATGTTCAAGATCACTAGCAATCAGGGAAATGCAAATCAAAACCACAATGAGGGTTCACCTCACCCCGGTTAGAATGGCTCACATACAGAAATCTACCAACAACAGATGCTGGCGAGGATGTGGGGAAAAAGGGACACTAACCCACTGTTGGTGGGAATGCAAACTGGTCAAGCCACTGTGGAAGTCAGTCTGGAGATTCCTCAGAAACCTGAATATATCCCTTCCATACAACCCAGCCATCCCACTCCTTGAAATTTACCCAAAGGAATTTAAATTGGCAAACAAAAAAGCTGTCTGCACATTAATGTTTATTGCAGCTCAATTAACAATAGCTAAGACCCAGAACCAACCCAAATGCCCATCAACAGTAGACTGGATAAAGAAATTATGGGATACGTACTCTATAGAATACTATACAGCAGTCAAAAACAACAAAATCTGGTCATTTGCAACAAGATGGAGGAATCTGAAAAACATTATGCTGAGTGAATTAAGCCAGTCCCAAAGGGACAAATATCATATGTTCTCCCTGATCGGCGACAACTAACTGAGCACCAAAGGGGAAACTTGTTGAAGTGAAATGGACACTATGAGAAACAGTGACTTGATCAGACCTTGTCCTGAATGTTGATGTACAATGTAATACTTTATCCCTTTTAGTATTTTTTTTTGCTCAGAGTAACTGGTTTTAAGTTCCAGCTCCACCCATGGTTCCACCCTCCTGCAAATGTACACTTTGGGATCTAGTAGATGATAATTCAACTGTTTTGTTCCCTGCCATCTGAGAGAAGGGGATTGAATCCTCATACCTTGGCTTCTGCGTGTCCAGGCCCCTAGCTGTTGGGGCAAATGAGAAATGAACCAGCAGAGGGAGTCCCTCTCTGTATATTAAAAAAAAATAAAAAAAATAAAAAAATAAACAACTAAAACTAAAACCAACCATCTGAATGTAAAACCAACCAACAGAATGAACAAAAAAAAGAGTCTGTAAGAACTGACACTTGAAAGAAGACAGTAGCTGATTTGCCTCGACAGAACTTGGGCTTCCCAAGCCAGGCTCATCTCAGATAGAAAATCCAAAATCTACTGACTACAAAAATCAGGGACCAGGTTTATTAGTTTTCTGTTTGTACTGTGGTATATTATCAAAAAGAATGCAAATTAATTGCCATACGATTCTGTAGGTTAAAAACCAGACATGGATTTCACAGGGCTGAAGTCAAGGTGTTGGCAGGGCTGTTTTCTTGTCTTGAGGTCCTGGGGAGGATCATGGCTTGCCTTTTCTCTTTCTAGAGACCATTCTTCTCCTAAGCTCAGGACTCTTTCTCATTCTTCAGAACCAGAAACATAGCATCTCTGACCAAAGCAAAATGATTCTCAACTTCTAAGCACTCATGCAAATAGATTGGGGTCACTCAAAAAACTCATATAATCTCCCCCATCTCAAGATCCCTAACCTTTATCACATCTTTAAAGCCCCCTTTGCCATGGAAGGTAATTTACAGGTTCTAAGGGAGTAGGTTACAGGCATATAGAGTGGAATTGCACATAATTCTGCCTGTCACGGTGGTGGCTGTGGCAACCTCAGCTACCACTAGAAATCTAGTCTGGAAAGAGACAGAGAAAGATGTTGTCGAATATTGTGTGTCTGCTTTCTCAGTTCTCTGAAGCATCAGTGTATGGCACAGTTTCCAAGCAGTCTAGCTAGACTAAATTAAAGAACTCTGCCATAATTTAAGCTCCCATGCACTAAACAGGAAGTGTAGCTTTTGGCTAAATTGAACTAAGACAACAGAATGCTTAAATTAAATTATGATAATGATAATAATTAAAGTTGCCAAATACATAAAAAAAGCAAAACACAATAAAAGATTAATATCTTATTACATGAAATATCCGGAGACTTTGATTGACACACTGTAGAAAGCATATCATCACATAGAAGGTATCCAAAATCCAAAATCTTTCCTTCATGTTTGTTTCGTAACTAAGTTTTCATTATTTATAGCTTATGTCCTTAAATTCCTTATGCATTAAGGCTTCAGGCTTTTTGGAGATTCCAGGTTTCCTACAAGAATTTGGAAGAAAACACTAGACTATCGAGTTGACGTTATTAAGAAAGCTGTCAAAAGTCCGAAGTTATATCATTATGCATGACTGAAGAGGAAAATTATCACCTATTTAAGTCCTACAACCAGGAAATGAACTAGAAGATTTTCATACAAGATTATTTATTGTTTAAAAACTTCCTTTGAAGATTGCATTATTTAAAAAATTTTTTAATTGTTCTTTATTTGAAAGGCAGAAAGAGAGAGGCAGAAGATAAAAATGAAGATAAAGGAAGTCAAGCATATCCTTGGAAGTCACAGGCTTGGGAAGCAGAAGATACCTAAGACCATTCAAATACAGTCTGCTTGGTTTCACCACCTTCTACCAGAGGGGCACTAAATTGGCCAACTGGAGTTGTTACAACATTGAGAATAAGATGATGACAAAACAGCTTAAAACTCTGTGTGTGCATATATGTATATCAGAATAATTTTTGTGTTTTTACCAACATATTTATTTATTTGGAAGATAGAGGGGAGGTGGCTTTCCATCAATTGGTTCACTCCTCAAATGACTACAACAGCCAGGGCTGGGCCACAGTGAAGCAGGGAGCCAGGACCTCCTGTGTGTTTCTGACAGGAAAGCAGTAGCAGACTCTTGTATCTAATTTTCCAGCTTATCCTTAATGTTTATTTCTCATTATATTTCGTGCATATTCTGTTCTTAAAGTTGCTGTCATTTTGAAATATTTTACTTATAATGTTAATATGTCTGTCACATTTTGAAAAAGCTTATTTGATTATATCTTCTTCTTTGTATCTCTTGCGGACTTTAAGTAAGATGCTCAAGAACTTCTCTTCACAGACTGTGAAAGGGGAAAAATGTAACAACTATTCAAATGTAACAACTATTCAAATGTAAAAACTATTCAAGTGTGTGTGTGTGTGTGTGAATAGTTGTTACAAGAAAGATAAAGCTGAGGCCAGTGTTATTGCATAGTCAATAAAGCCTGTGATGCCAGCTTCCCGCATGGGTGCTGGTTCATTTCCCAGTCGCTCCATTTCTAGTTCAGCTCCCTGCTAAAGGCCTGGGAGAAAATGGTGGAAGATGGCTCTGCCACCCACTTGGGAGACATGGATGAAGCTCCTGGCTCCTGGCTTCAGCCTGGCTGAGCCCAGGCCATTACAGCCATCTGGGGAGTGAACCAGTGGGTGGAAGATGTCTCTATCTCTCTGTTATAAGTCCGCCTTTTAAATAAATTTTGCCATGTACATGACCTGGCAGAAATTTGATACTGAGATAAAAGGAAAAAAAAAAAAAAAAAAACAAAGAAGGCAGTGCTCCAAAAAGAAAGGACTTTGTATAAAGGAGACAACCTGAGTGGGAACCATCTTACTTGGGAGGTGGAAATAAAAGCCCATCATGAGAAGGCAAGTGGACATAATCAAGGATACTCCGAAAAGTTCATAGAAATGGAATTAAAAGGTAAATCTAGGGTACTTTCCGAAATACCCTTGTACTTCAGTTCCCTTTAGAAGGAGCAGAAAGCACACATTGCTACTTGAGCAGAAACATATCATTTAAGACATGAAGGCAGCTTACAGTACATACCAACTTTAAACATTTTCCATAGACTAGGGGTTGCATAACTGCAGCACTTAGAACACTCGAGTGGCAGAACAGGACATGATTTAGGATCTCCAATATAAAGTGGGCTTTAATGCTCACGCACGATCTCTCTCCATTTCCCTGATCTATTTGCTGTCCCAGGGATTATTTCAAATATCTTTTAAGTTTTTCAAACATCCATCTGCCTTCCACAGTGTCTGACTTCTCACTATATAGCTTCATAAATAATATCAGATAGTGTTCCTCTCACCTTTCAATCACAAAATTGGTTAAAAGCAGCATTTTGTAGATAACTTTATCTGAAGCACTCATCAAACATTGCTAACTTGCAGCAAAGGAAATAGAAATACAGCCACAATTTTGCCATCAGAAAGAGCAGGAAAAAAGGGAGACATTTCAGAGAAAGCATGAAACATGTCACTCATATTAGCAGCTGGTTTGCTAGGTTTTTTATTTTAGTAAGACTATTTTGTTTTATTTCACACATTTAAAATGTTTGTGTGTGTCTATGAGGTACACCCAAAACAGTTGTTAGAAAGGAAGACTGGCAAGATGATTGAAGATTGTATCTTTATCTTCCGTCAGAGGAAAGCAGCACATAGAAAAAGCAGCTGTTCAGGATGCATCTGACTATGGAGCCAGAGTTACAAGGTCTCATGCCCCAGCGCTGGTGCATGGGAGAGTCAGCTGACAGGAAACCGTGAAATGGGATCAGACAGAAACCAGAGGCAGGCACCAAGCAGTATGACCTCCTTGTAAACAAGACGCCACTGAAGACTTGTTATAGGCTGCAAAGGTGCAGGCTTCAGCGTGTACTCATTTGTTATGGCTGGGACCCAAACTTTTCCTTTGACAAAGCTGCCACTGTACCAGGATCAGGTGTTCTTTCTTCCCTGTAATTAACGGCTGTGGAAGTCAGTTTCCCTCCTCCTTTTACAGTCAAGTCCTTTTTCCCTCTCGACTGATTTACTCCAGCCACCACTCCTGAGTTCTCTTCAACCTTCAGTTGCTTCAGTACTGCATAACCGTCAGCATTTTCACAGACTCGACTCTCTTCCGAATCCAATGACACCCACCCTACACTTTGTGATCTTTCTGATTAAAAATTCTTTTCTCCTTTAATTCACAGCCAATTACTGAAGAGAGTTTTCTGACTTTATAAATGAATGCACATATTCTTTTCAATATCACAAGTGTTCCAAGTGTTCTTCCTTTTCTTAAACTAAATATATGAATATATCTGCATCTGTCTACCCATCCATATATCTATATACAAGTTCAGCCCAACTATCACTTGAGGGCTTGGGAGCATTGGGGATATTCAGTGGAGTAAATCCTTTCTTTCAAAGCTACTAGTGATCCCTCCCACAAACCACAGTAACACCTCCATCTCCCTGTGGAATTCAGGCTGATAATCTAAACTTGTATTCATTCCCCACCTCTGCAGGTCTCCCATCCTGTGCTTTCCCTACCAGAAGTCTGCCTCCACATCTCTCCTCTCTTGATGTCCGCCCACCCCCTCCTGTGGAGGCTTTCTTCTCTCCACAGCAGGAAAGATGAGCCACAGCCGATCCCATGTCTTGCTCCGTTTTCTCCTCAAAGGGGCTTCTCTAGCTTTAGGTCCAGATTGAAGGACCCATGGAGTTTTCTTAGCTTCACCTCGCCGCTCAGATGCCTGTTCCTGCGACCTACAGAGGGAGGATAAATTGGTGACCGGTATTACTTAGAATCATATATTGGTCTTTTCCAAATTTTCAGAAGAATAAAGGGTATTACGTGAAAGAAACACCTGATTCCGCTGCAAATATCTTACATGATTTCTGTCTCTCCCATTTTATAGCCGCACTAACTCTAATTTCTCTGTGTGTTCCAACCGGACTCACAAGTTTGATTACCAACCTTTAGCTTTTTATATTTTTACATTGTTAATCTTTCCTTTCAGCTACAATTCACATAACAATTTTCCTAGTCATACCTCGAATACATCACAGCCATCGGAGACTATGCCCTGCTCACCCTATCACTTCTTCCACGGTGCTTCCAAAGCTGGTGATCTTCTGGGGTTTTCCATTACAGGTAATGACAATCACCACTTAGAAATTTAAATAAGGTATGATCCTAGAAGTCATCTACAGAAACTCCTTTTGCCTTCCCACATAGCTATTCCATCACAGCATCTTATCAATTCTCCATCTTCTTCCATGTGCTACACCTCCACTTTCATCCAAGATGCTTCCACACGATCTTGGGCTACTGTAATAGCTACTTCTCACTACAAACTATCCTCTCTGGCTATAATCTAATCTGTGGTAGATTTTTAAAACATGCCCACAAACTACTTGATACTCCTCTTTTCAGAGGTAGAACCTAATTCTTCTCCTCTTGAATGTTTGTTACACTAATGAATCACATCTAAGAGTAAGATTTTGAGAACATGCAACTTTGGAGACTAGGTTATAAAGGTTACTGAAGCCACCCTCTTGAATTACAAGGTCTGGGGAAAAGGGAGCTGCCATTGTGTGCAGCTAATACAGAACCCATGGGAAAATCCCTGGGGTGGGGTACTGAGACCTCTGGCCAGTAGTCATGTATGCAGATGAATTCCACTGCAGGCAGATCTCCCAGCCCTGGTTTAAGCCATCAGTTGCCTGTGACATTGCCCCACATCCTGATTGGAGGTACAAAAAGAGCCCAAAGTCAGTAGTACCCAGTGATTCCAAATATGTCCTGAACAAACACTGAAAAAATAAATGCTTTATTAAGCCATTAAGTTCGTTATGAAGCAAATGATAGGTGTTACTGTATTCTAACAGTTCAACTCATGCTATCAGCTGTTGCCTTCCCACCCTTGCTCACCCTAGCCACAGTCATCTTCTTTTAATCCAAAGTATTTTCTGTCATTCCTCTCACCACAGAACTTTATTCACATGACATTCATTCACTATTTTTGAAATGTTTTTCTTATTCTTTGGTTACCATAGTAACACCAACTCATCTATTAAATGCAGCTCAGTAAGTTTTCTTGTAGAGCTTCCCTGGACCTCCCCATAACTCCTCTTACTGTACCTGTAAACCTGTACCTGTGTTTCTTTCTGCTTCTTTTCTTTTCTTTTTAACAATTTATTTATTTATTTGAAATGCAGAGTTACAGAAAAAGAGGAAAGACACAGAGAGAGAGATCAACCATCTGCTGATTCACTCCCCTGAGGGTTGCAATGGTCAGGGCTGAGCCAGGTAGAAGCCAGGAGCTTCATCTGGGTCTCCCACATGGATGGCAGGGGCCCAGGTACTTGAGACATCCTCTGCTGCCTTCCCTGCCCATTAGCTGGGTGCTGGATCAGAAATGGAACTGCCAAGACGTGAACTGGTGCCCACATGAGATGTTGGTGTTGCAGGTGGTGACTTTACCTGCTAGGGTACAATGCCGACCACGGTGCTTTTCACATTGCGGCTTTCTGAGGGCTCGTATAATATATTTCATTAATATTACTACTAGTAATAGGAAACTCTGTGAGTTTATTCCTACCATTATTTGCTCAGTGTCTAGTGAAGCACTGGTAGCACAAATAAGTCAATGGATGACTAATATCAAAACTCACCACTGTAAAAATAAACATTTGATCCTGTATTTTGGCATATGTCCAGTTATATAGTACAAAAAGATTGGTTCTTTTAGAAGCGTATTCATTTATACAGGCTACAAATATACTCTCATTTCAAAAAATGGTAGGAGAAGGAAGGATTAAATGTCCAGTCTTAAAAACTGAGGCAACCAGTTTGATTAATGGGTGCATCTAAATTTGTTGTTGATTCACTAGATCAATGCTTTTTTCAACATTTTTAGATGTGTTTACAGTTGGAATCATTTCTTCATGAAATCTGTAGATAGCCTGCAAAGAACACTCTTGTAGAAACTCACGCATTTCAAAGTGAAGGGAGTAAAACTGCCTATAGAATCCCACTAATGTCAATGAGAATCACTCACAAATTCCCAAGCAGTACTTTGAAAGCATCTTCATTGTTGCCTTGGGGCTATTGCTAATGCTGTGCACAAATAAGATTTAGCTCTTAAAGAGACAATTGCTTTTAGACTGCTGAGCCTGTGTCTTCATTGATGTTAAACAGAGATGGCAGCACAAGAATGTGTTGTTCCTTTTACTTATCTGAAAGGCTTTATTACACTTTTTCTCCACTGTGTCCTAATTTGAAGCAAGCAAAACAAATCTTTCTCAAAACAAAGCTGCAATATGAGTAAATACAGATGACTTCAATTTTTTTCTTATTTTCATCCAACAGCATACACATCAAAATACTATTGAACCACTCTATTGATGAACCAGTTGCTGAAATTTCTCCACAGATACATAAAACAATAATGAAGAGTCAAATTTGATTTACCATACCCAAAATTGAAAGCAACACAAATTGTCTTTGATTTTGGTACAAATAATAGATTGCATGAATTAAAAAATCTAAAAGGAAAGGACATTTTTATGTATTCTCTACCACTCTGCTCTCTGTTGTGAACTTGTAAAGAGGCCCTTTGTACATTAGTCACAGCAGGTTTTCAAATACCAGGCTCCAGGTTTTGAGGGCTCCTGTTCAAAGCATTTAAATGAGAAGGAAGCAATGGAACACAGATCTCCAGGAAAACTTTCAAGAGCATGAGTGACTGTTGCATTTTGCTCTGCCACATCTTCCTTGATTGTTTTCTGGGCTTTCCATTTACCATTGGGAAATGAGGGTGCTGAAAATAAGCAAACTTGCTTTTTCTAACTGATTAATTGGAGTGGAAAGAGAAAAGGAGGAAATGCTCATTAATAGAAATCATTGAAAATCCCCAGTGACTACAAAATGATGCTGGCCTTTTTTTATTTGTCAAAAATAATTTTTATATGCATTAATATTTAAACAATTTTATTTCTATTTTGATGGTGGTCCATAGCATTCATTGTACTTTACAACAAAATGTACTAAAATGGACTGTTGAGTGATTGCCATGAAGAAACATCTGAACATAAATGGATAGGATGAGTGATGGTGATAGGGACAACTGAACCGAATCACATGGCTTACATCCTGGAGTCCTGGATGACAGCTGGAGATGACAGCAAGCCTACTGCAAGTTGCCATCCCAGGTGCTGTGCAATAATAAAGGAACCTGACAAGCAACCTTGGCCCAACCATAATTCACACTCAGGTTTTCTGGAGCATTTCTACAAAATACAGCCTCCTACCCACATACCACCACCACCACCACCACCACCACCGCTGCTGCTGCTGCTGACTTTTTCTTGGACCATATTTTCAACTTCTTGGTAATAGCATTTTTGAGATACAGCACAGCATAACATCATGCTACTGGCATTCTCTGCTTTCTGTCGTGATATTTAACTTGGGGTTTATTCTCCTCATTTCCAGTAAAACATACAACAGAACCATGTGGATGCTTCTTACGTAAACATTTAATATCTGTCTTAGCTTACCCCCTGTTCATTCCCATTTGTCAATGGTACCATACTCTATCACTGGTATTGATTCTGGTGGCTTTGCTATGCTAAGGCCAACAAATGAAAGAACAATATTATGTTTTTACTATTAAACTATTAGGTTCCATGGAGTTACTAGTCTGCATGGCCCTGATTCTTTCTGCCTCCATAGATCCCTTCCCCCAAACAAACTCCAGAACTTCATTTGTGAATCATCTTTCAGAGATACTTTCTGCATTCTAGTTGTGGTCCTACAACCTTGCTGGGCCTGAAGGAAGCCTCAGGAGTGGATTCAGTTTCATGTCCTTGCTGGGGAAGGCGGAAGGACCACAGGGATTCCAAGAGGCAGTGAGAAATCCTCTCTGTTCTTCTGTGTAAGAGTAGTGGACTGTCAACTCTTCAATGCCATCTACATCTGATGTAGATGCATCTTCAATGCATCCACATCAGAAAATGTACTGCAGTCCACTTGCTTGTGTCTGCTCCTATTCTAGAGAGTCAAGGAGCGTCACCTGTGGAGGTTCTAAGAGAACGTAGAACCATGAAAAGATAAAAGGGGAAATAGTCACTGATGGAACTTCAGTGGGCAGAAGAGAGAACTCTAACCTTATTATATAGCACAGATTGTTCTGAATTGCAAATACAGAATAAGAAAGAGGGCAACAAATTACACCATTAAGTTATGTCATTTCTGTTTGTTGCATGCATTAAGTTTCATAAGCTAGGTACGCTTCTCACTAAAAGAAATTGGGGCAGATATTGTGGGGCAGCAAATTAAATCCCTGTCTGCAATGCTACCATCCTGTATCAGATCTTGTTTGAGTCCTAACTGCTCAGCTTCTAATCCAGTTCCCTGAAAAGGCACCTGAGAAGGCAGTGGAAGATGGTCCAAGTGCTTAGGCCCTTTGCCACCCGTGTGGAGGACCTGGAAGAAGCTCCTGGTTCCTGGCTTCAGTCTAGCTCAGCCTGGTGATTGCAGTTATTTGGGGAATGGAAGTAAGATCTTTCTAACTGTCTCTCCCTCTCTGTCTGCCACTCTGCTTTTTAAATGAAGAAATAAATCTTAACTATATTAAGTTATATTTAGTGAAAATTATAGTTTAGATCTCTGTGCAAAAGTGGATAAACCTTCAGTAAAAGATGAACTACAAAAAAAAAAAAAAAAAAAAAGCAAGCAAGCAAGCATGCACTGCCTAAAAAGAGGCAGTTGTAGGGGAAGTGTGTCTTCAAATTTCAGAATCACAGCCATGCCCTCAATCGGTTTGTGAGGTGAATATATGTTACCAAGTTGCTTGGGAAATGCCTTGCAGAATAAATAACACATAAGGCAGGAGTCCTAAGGCAGAAAGAGCCTTAGACACTTGGCAAAAGTAAATGCAAAATTGATTTGGACAGATATACCCTCAATCCAGGTCACATAATGTGCAAAAAGAGGATGATATAAAATCAGAAAACAAACACAATCCCTCATGAACCAAAGGCATCACATAGAGTAAACTATTATGCATTTCAGATAACAGAATAATTAAATGACAATTATAAGTAAGCATATTCATAGTGATGAAGACAGTATTGTAAAATGGAAGAAATAGGAAAGAATGTTTAAGAGATGAGATTTACAAAGAAAAATGTAACAACTTCATATAAAGGATAGCTGCTGAAATGATAAAATAAGTTCATGACTTTAAACAATAGACTAAATTCGGCTAAGAATAGAATTAGTGAACCAATCAATTGATTATTTCCTTAGAATGCAACATAGAATGTGATCACAGCAGAAATATATGGGAAAGAGATGTGGAGACATTGAGAGATCAAGAAATCCAGTGAATATCTAATTGAAGTTTTAGATGAGGGGGCAGGTCTTTGGTGCAGTGGGTAACACATCACTTGGGACACCAACATCCCAAACTGGAGAGTCTGATGTGAGTCCTGCTACTCCGTTTCGGATTCTGCATCCCTGGGAAGCATTAGGTGATGGACCAAGTACTTAGGTCCCTGCCACCCAGGTGAAGGCTCTAATTTCAAGGGTCCTGATTTCCGCCTGGCCCAGCCCTGGCTGTTGTAGGCATTTGGGGAGGGGACCAACACATGGAGGAGGATCTGTCTATTTATCTATACCTCCCACAACACCTCCCACTACAGCCTCTCTGCTTTTCAAATAAAATAGACAAAAAAATTAAAAGATTGAAAACGAAGGGACCCAAATACAGATAAGCTTCAAATAAATAGTGATTGAACATTTTCCAGACTCCATAAAGATATTGTTGTTCACACAGGGTCCAGAATGTATAAAAATTATTCCATACCTGCTCACATTGTAAAACTATAAAACATCTAATAATCAAGCATATTGTCAAAGAAACCATATACAAATGAAGTTTCCTTAAAGAGAAAGGATGGAAATCGACCAACAGATGACTTCATACAAATACAAACTTGTCTGAAGAAAATAGAGTGCATTCTAAGTGAAGAGGGGAAAAATTACCCACCATGTGGGTTGTGTGGTGCACCGGTTAAGATGTGGCTAGGAACGCCTGCATCTCGGATCAGAGTGCCTGGGTTCTGGTCCTGCCTCCACTTCCAATCCAGCATTCTGCTAATGCAAATCCTGGGCCTCAACGGGTGATGACCCGAGTATTTGGGTCCTTGCCACCCACACTGGAGACCCGTATGGAATTCCTGCCTCCTTGTTTGGCCTCACCCAGCTCAGGGTATTGTGAGCATTCGGGAATTGAACAGCAAATAGATCTCTCTCTCTCTCTCTCTCTCTCTCTCCCCCTTTCACTCTGTGTTACTCTGTCTTAAATAATTCCATCTAACACCCATCTATTCCACATGTTACACACATATGTGTAAACATGTATATATGCATATATAGTCATATAGTGCAAACATGATATATACTATTTGTATACATCATATATATTTTATATTATTATTACAGCATAAATACTGCTATTAGATATCTTCTTAAATATATACTATAGCATTTTTTCAAAATCTCTGTATATTTTTATATAGTGAATATAGTCATTCAAAATAGCATCGTACATTGGCTGTCTTTAAGTTTTTTAGTCTTGTTTCCCTGTAAGTTCTCCTCCCATCAAGTGATGGGAGCTGAGCACTCTACTTCTCTAGAGCACTTCTTGCCCAAATCTGTCCACATTCATCTTGACCTTGACTCATGTAACTTCCTCACAGCATCACTTCTTCAAGAGACCTCCAACATTAAGCACTTGCAGCATCTCCTCTCCCCTGAAATGCCATCCTCTGTCGTCATAGTGGGTCCACACTATGTTCTTACCTCCTATACAAGACCCGTGACCCACGTGAACTTTCTTTAGATGTGTGCCGTAAAAGCTCTTCCAGCCATTTGTCTTGGCTCTTTTTTTTTTTGTCTTCTCCCAGGTTAAATGCAATTTATAAACACTTTCATCTTTTCTTTTGTTTCTCTTCTAGCCCCCACACATTCCTATGAGACTCAGTTTATGAGTGTGAATTTGTTTCCTGGGTCCTGTACCACCAGGCATCCAGGTGCTTGTATCAGCTGGTTGCAAGGCAGCCGCAGCCCATGTCAACTCTTTAAACTTGTTATTATCTAAATGCTGCTAGTTCCTTAATCTTTTTTTTTTTTTTTTTTTTTTGACAGGCAGAGTGGACAGTGAGAGAGAGAGAGACAGAGAGAAAGGTTTTCCCTTGCCGTTGGTTCACCCTCCAATGGCCACCGCGGCTGGCGCGCTGTGGCCGGCACACCGCGTTGATCTGATGGCAGGAGCCAGGTGCTTCTCCTGGTCTCCCATGGGGTGCAGGGCCCAAGCACTTGGGCCATCCTCCACTGCACTCCCGGGCCACAGCAGAGAGCTGGCCTCGAAGAGGGGCAACCGGGACAGAATCCGGCGCCCCGACCAGGACTAGAACCCGGTGTGCCGGCGCCACAAGGCGGAGGATTAGCCTAGTGAGCCGCGGCGCGGCCAGTTCCTTAATTTTTACCCTCAGTTTAGAGGCCTCTTGAGCCCTTGATCAACATTTTTGACTGATTGTTGTCTAGGCAGACCCTCTTCACAATGCATCAGGTGCTTCATCCACCACATCTGAAACTGAGCTCTTTTTTGTGTCCAATCTGCTTCTTAATACCTCTTCAGAGTGGATGTTAACATGATCTTATTCATTAATGTATAACTTTGACAAAATCCTTTATCCTTTATTCTTCTAACACCTCTGTACAAACATTCACCAGGCCCTAACATTTCAACATCTTAATCTCTATGAAGTGTATCCACCATCCTGCATATCCCTTCTCCTGCCTCAAGAACAAGCATCCATCAATCATATTGTCCTTGCTACTTGACAATGAACTTGATCCATCCATATCATTCCACTGTGGATGCTGCCTCTGAAGAGATGCTCACAGCATGCAAACCTCATCATGTCTTTCCCCAACTGAATAGTGCTGAGTTGATTTGCATTGTCTGCAGAATAATTAATAAATACATTAGACTGGTTCACAATATATAATTCCTTACTTCCTCAGGATTAACTCCACGAACTGCTTCCACATATCTCTTGCACTCAGTTATGTAATATATTATAAAGATGTATAATATCTAAAGCAAATTTTCTCTTCTTTTCTCTTTTGTCTCCAATTAATTTTGGATAGCCACGCTTTATTCCTGCTCTGATAATTGAGGGGGGGAAACCCTTAAATAAGTTTATCAGGCTCTGAAAATAAAATCATAAAAGGTATTATACTCAGGATTTTGATGTTTTGCTTAAGGACACATTCTGTCACTTCAGATGCACATGTTCCAGGGTCTGTGAGAGAACACTGAAGTACATAAACCTTACACAGTAAACAAACAAAAAAAAGTGTGTGGCCAAAGACCACCAGGAACATTACTGTAGTGGAACAGGGAGATTTCTCTGCAATAATATTAGATGAGATTTCTTAAAGGGTAATGGTTTGTTCTGGATAATGATTTTTTCCCTAAGGCTGATGGAAGCAGAGGTCTGCTCTGAACTTGGTGATCTCAAGACATGGAACTAGTTCTTTCTCTAAGCATCTTAGGTGTTTTTGTTTGATTTAAATTAGAAGAGGGGAATAATGGTGGTAGTTAAAACCACAATTGATAAAGAAGCAGTAGCATTCAGCAAGGTGAGTGAGAGAGTGGTTGGTCACAGTTGTGCTTTTTCTGTGTTAAAATTATTATTAATTTTTTTTTCTGAGAAGCAGAGAATGAGAAAGAAATAGAAACAGTGTGTGTTTCCATTTGCTGTTTTACTCCCCAGACTCCTGTATGGGCAAGTGCTGGACCAAGATGAAACCGGGAGCCAGGCATCCAATCCAAGTCTTGCACATTGGCGGCAAGGGCTCTTGAGCCATGACCTGCTATTCCCCGGGATGCAAATTAGCAGCAAACTTGAATTGAGAACAGTGCTGGAACTCAAGCCCAGGCAGTACAGAATGAGATGCGGGCATCCCAATGGAAAGCTCAACCAATCAAAATTATCGCCTCTGCACAGGCTTTTGTCTTAGGAAGTTATAGGTAACCTCCACGCATCTTGGTCTTTGGGTGACTTCTAGAGATGTATTTCCTGAAATTATGGATCAAAGGGACATGCCATGGCCTAGTTTTTAAGTGTTATGACAACTCCCAAATAAGAATTTTCAGAACTCCCATTTTCTTTCTCAGAAACAAAGAATCACAGTCCACCTGGGACAAGAAAATTAAGAATGTGTGCCTTTCTGGGAGTGATGACTCCAGCCTCCTTTTCTATGTACAATGAATGCGAGTGACTGCAAGAGAGGTGGAAGAGGAGAGATGCTTCTGAAATGTAATTTTACTGCTCACAGAATCTTGGTGGAAGTAGTTCTGTGAGTGGTTTCTGATTTGGGGCGGTATTAACTTCCAAGTTATGTAGGATGCTGAGTGTACAATTATCTCTCCTGGATTTCTGCTGTCTATTTGATCCTGTGACCATAGAAGCCACAGAAACAGGGTGGGAAGGGGTGTTGTGTAGATCTCGGGTGAAAAAAATTTGTATCTGCTTGCATAAACATACCAGTCATAGAAATTGTTCACGTGTCATTTCTCACTTTTGAGCAATTTTCTAACTACTCCCTCTATCAGCTGAAGCCTGCTTATATTTTAGACTGCAGATTAAATTTCTGTTCCTCCCTTTTTTATGAGTACAGATAGGGAATCTCAAATTATGTTGTGGAGACTGAGAGCACTGTCTGGGTTGGAGAGATTCCTGGCTAGACTAAATCAGGTTCTTGTCTTCCCACAGGTAAGAATATGTTGGGACGCATAGGTAGAGGTGGACATAAGAGCTGGATTTATTGAAATGCAAAAAGATAGTAGACATAGAGACCTGAGGCATTTCTCTCCTCTAGAGAGAAAATTACTTTTTTTTTTTTTTATTTGACAGATAGAGTTATAGACAGTGAGAGAGAGATAGAGAGAAAGGTCTTCCTTCCATTGGTTTACCCCCCCAAATGGCCACTATGGCTGGAGCTACGCTGATCTGAAGCCAGAAGCCAGGTGCATCTTCCTGGTCTCCCACGTGGGTGCTGGGCCCAAGCACTTGGGCCATCCTCCACTGTCTTCCTGGGCCACAGTACAGAGCTGGACTGGAAGAGAAGCAACCGGGACTAGAACCCCGTACCCATATGGGATGCTGGCGCTGCAGGTGGAGGATTAACCAAGTGAGCCACAGCGCCAGCCCCTGAGACAAAATTACTGTCATCCGTGCTGGGGTTGTCCTATTTATAGTATAAGGCTTCGGACTGTGTTGCATGTGGTTACCTCAAAGATGGTATTTTGGTGCCTACTGCCTGACACAGGGTGACATGTGGGTGTGCCAAGTATTCACCCCTGTGAAATCCACATGGAATTTGATGGGATTAGTGAGATGCTCTTGCCTGAATGTTGATGGTCCTTAGTTCTTTGTTCCTCACTGACTCCTATATAGTTCACATCACCTTGGCCATAACAGTTACTTTCTATGCCTTTTTCAGAATCCTGACTTTGCTAATCAAACACTTGGCATGGTTTAGTCTATTTATTTAACTGTCTGTCTCTCTACGGTGAGAATCATTGTTCCATGAGGGAAGAAAAGGCATCTGTTATGTTGGGTCTTATTCGTTCTGCAATTAGTATGCACCTGTGCCCACAAGTTGAAAATAATTACACAAATTTGCTGAATCAAATTATTAATAAAACAGGTGGAATGGAACCTGGCCAATATTTAGAAAATGGAAATGTTTGTTTTTATCTCTTCCTCTTCCGTATGTTATTCAGCGTGCCAGTAGCATTCATTCATTTTTCTTTCAATAGTCTTTACAAAGCCATAATACCTGACAAACATTCCGCTTTGCACTTGGATATGATGGTAACCCTGACCCACACAGAGCCTCGTTGCCTCAGAGAGCGTCTGGTTGCCACGCAGGAGCAAAAGAGTAATATAAACTATGGAATAAACACTTGGCTGGGAGAAAGTTCAGGTTGTTATGGAAACAAATAGGAAGGTGCTGAGGCGGACTTGTTTGTGAGAAACAAAAGCATACTTCAACTACCTCAAGCAAACAAGTGCTTACTATAAAGACATTCCTGAATGGACAAGATAATCCCTTTGAAATGCAAAAGCAGGAAGGGTAATATTCAACTCAGTATGATATGAGTTCAAAATATAGGCTCTCAAAAGTGAAGGGGAGGGTTAGATTCCCGGAGACATAATTTGCTAACACTGTGTCCTTGAGAAGTGTTTGACATTGCTACTATTTAGAATGATAGTAATTGTTGTGTTACCCTCATAAGCTAGTTGGGACAACAAAACGTCTTAATCACAGAAGCGTTTAGAATACCACCTGACACAGACTTCACTTTCAGTAAATATTTTTGGTTGGTTTGAATAATATGGTGTTTTATTAGCAATGTAGGTTCATTATAAAAGACACATCTGGGAAACATAAAAAGTCATGAACCCTGATAATCGTTCTCAGCATACCCAATAGTTGTTGCTAAATCAGAATTGGCTTCTCCAACTGGTTTTACTTCAACTTTCCAAGGGGGACTCTTTTGTCTGAACACTAAACAAAACCTTAGATCTGTGGCCTCTAACAATCACTACCTAATTCTGTTTCTATTTGTTATCTCCAAGAGAGAAAATTGTTTTCTCTGCAACACAGGTTGCAAACATGAGAGGTTCCTGGCTATCCTTTAGTCTGATGAAGGATCTGTGGTCCAACCATCTTTATTCGTGGAGTACTTCTATGACACAAACGAGATAGTAGTCTACAATGAACAAGGCATACAAATCCCTCAAAATTGAACATGTTTAATATCCATTTCTGAAAAGAAAAAGGTTGGATTGGTGCCGTGGTGTAGTAGGCTAAGTCTCTGCCTGAGGTGCTGGCATCCCATATGGGCTGGTTCATATCCCAGCTGCTCCTCTTCTGATCCACCTCTCTGCTATGGCCTGGGAAAGCACTAGAAGAGGGCCCAAGTGCTTTGGTACTGCACCCACATGGGGGACCCGGAAGGAGCTCCTGGCTCCTGGCTTCAGATCTTTCCAGCTCCAGCCATCTGGCCATTTTAGGAGTGAACCAACAAATTAAAGACCTCTCTCTCTCTCTCTCTTTCTCTCTCTCTCTCAGTAACTCCACCTCCTATTAAACAAATAAATAATTAACTTTTGGAAGAAAAATGTTACAATTATTAGGAGAAGCAATGCCAACAAATTAAATTGAATTATTTGTAAAGTCATTTTAATTCTATGTATAATATTTTTTTGTTTGTTTTTTTAAACTTTTATTTAGTAAATATAAATTTCCAAAGTCCAGCTTATGAATTACAATGACTTCCCCCCCATAACTTCCCTCCCACCCGCAACCCTCCCAACTCCCACTCCCTCTCCCATTCCATTCACAACAAGATTCATTTTCAATTATCTTTATATGCAGAAGATCAATTTTAAACAAGTACTAGATATACTTTAAAAATGTGTTTGGAAGAAAAAATATGTCACTACAGAATCATCTTTTTACTACCCATTAATACCAATGATAAGCATGCTCAAGCTGACTTGCCCCAAATGGTAGAGTTAGAAATGTGCCAGAGGCCAGCACCGTGGCTCACGAGGCTAATCCTCTGCCTTGTGGTGCCGGCACACCAGGTTCTAGTCCCAGTCGGGGCACCGGATTCTGTCCTGGTTGCCCCTCTTCCAGGCCAGCTCTCTGCTGTGGCCCGGGAGTGCAGTGGAGGATGGCCCAAGTGCTTGGGCCCTGCACCCCATGGGAGACCAGGAGAAGTACCTGGCTCCTGCCATGGGATCAGCGCGGTGCGCTGGCCGCAGTGCGCCAGCCACGGTGGCCATTGGAGGGTGAACCAACGGCAAAGGAAGACCTTTCTCTCTGTCTCTCTCTCTCACTGTCCACTCTGCCTGTCAAAAAAATTTAAAAAATTTAAAAAATTAAAAAAAGAAATGTGCCAGGGGATTTCAATTCAGTCCATCAAGGTGGCATGTACCAATGCCATCTCACTAGTCAAAGTGATCAGTTTCAGTTCACAATTGATCATAATGATAGGATTAAGAGTCAAAGGGATATATAAATAAGACCAGTGTCTGCAAATACTAACTGATAGAATAAAAATGGGAGAGAACGATCCAACATGGGAAGCAGGATACACAGCAGACTCATAGAATGGCAGATGTGCTGAATAGCACTCTGGCCTCAGAATCAGCCCTTAAGGCATTCAGATCTGGCTGAAGAGCCATGAGAATATTTTAGGCATGGAAAGCCAAGACACTCTTAAAAAAATAATAAAAAAAAAACGAAATGAAAGATCTCTGCAATTGAGATCCCATTAGAAAGAACAGGCCATCCAAGAAGGAGGTACCTTTCTCTGAAGGGAGGAATAAACTTCCATTTTGACTATGACCTTGTCTAAATAAGATTGATGTCCATGAACTCAAAAGGCTTCCATAGCCTTGGCAACTCATGAAAAGAACCTAAGGAGATTACTGATGCCATAAACAAGAGTGCCAATTGTTTAATCAGCAACAGGAGTCACTGTGCATCTACTCCCCATGTAGGATCTCTGTCCTTAATGTGTTGTTCAATGTGAATCATTACTTAATTCTATGTATAATATTAAAAGTATGTACTTTTTACATTCTACAGCCTTATTGAGATATATTTGGAAAACAAAAATTTGTATTTTTGAAATGTGCAACATGATGTTTTGATATATGTATACACTGGGAAATGACTACCAAAATTAAGTTAAAATATCCATCAATGACACTGTTATATTTTTTGTGCATGGTGAGAACACTTAAGATCTATTCTAGTAGCAAAATCCAAGTATACAATATTATGTTAGAAACTGTAGTCAGTGTACTAATTTTAGACTTCCAGAAATTATTTATCCTACATAAATGAAATTTTTAAAAATTATATTTTAAATGCATCTCTGAGCTACCAAGAAATTCAGGAAAATCTCTATATGCAAGCAAACAACAAAAACTGAGGAAACCAGGAATTCATAAAGATAAGAAAATGCAGAAGTCTGTGTCTCTCCGAACCCTGCAAATCTGTGGTAACTCAGAACTTCCATTTTGATGTCTGTGAGGTGGTAGTGACAGGGGAAAAATCTCAATATTTGCTTAAAGGTGTCACTTCAAAAGCTCATCAGAAGGCCCACCTCAGCACTGGGTGGTGGGAAAATTTATCTATCGCCTGAGAATTGCTATAAACTATATATAGATTTGAAGCCTCACACAAACTTGAGACCTATCAAAACATCAAGCAGGCCATTATTGCAGTAGGCCCCATAATATGTAATGACTAACTATTTCAACCCATGTAAGACACCATATCTAGGAGCATTAATCTGTTTAAAATATGATGATTCAGATTCTTCAATTATTACTGAAATTATTTTGCAGATATTTATATTTGCAATCATTTCTGTATTAATATTCATAGTTTTTAACTGTAGTTTGGGTTAGTTAATGTCGATATTTTCTGTTCCTACAGAAACATCTATAAAAACTTCTCTAATCTTGAATCACTGGATTTCTCTCACATATTCCCCTGACTACGTTCCATTTTATATATTATCCAGGGTGTCTCAGTTACCACACATGGGAGCATGCCTTTCTTTTCCATGAACACATGGAATGATGGAATATGCTATTCCTGACACACATATTTTCTTAGAAATCTCTGTCACTGCACCACGAATTTAGTACTTAATCTTTCTCAGTAAAGCGTGACTTCCATTGTATTCTAGATTTCTGCTTGTTTCTGGAAATCTTTTACCTCTGAATGAAACATTTCGTCATATTAATTATAAGATTTTAGATTGTTAATTCAGATTTCAACGTGGACCAATTAATTGAAAGAAATACTCTTTTGTATTTTTTTATCAGAAATACTTTTTATCAGGATAGCTAAAGCATTATTCTGCAGGCAAAAATACTGAATAAAATCCTGCAACTTCATGGAAATATATGTTATGAAGAAATTAAGTATTATTTCAAATTTTTTTCATCAAAAAATTTACCTTCTAATTCTATTTCCTTCTATTTGCCTATTTACCTATTATTCTATTTTCCTTCTAATTCTATATATTCTTAATAAATATATTTTTTTTGTCAGGCAGAGTTTGACAGTGAGAGAGAGAAAGAGACAGAGAGAAAGGTCTTCCATTTCTATTGGTTCACCCACTAAATGGCTGCTACGGCCAGCGCACCGCGCTGATCCGAAGGCAGGAGCCAGGTGCTTCTCCTGGTCTCCCATGGGGTGCAGGGCCCAAGCACTTGAGCCATCCTCCACTGCACTCCCGGGCCACAGCAGAGAGCTGCACTGGAAGCAATCAGGATAGAATCCGGCACCCCGACCGGGACTAGAACCCGGTGTGCCAACGCCGCAGGCGGAGGATGAGCCTAGTGAGCCGTGGCACAGGTCACTGAAATATTTTTGAATAAAGTTGATCAGAACAGAGTTGTTGTCTGTATAGAATTTATTTATTATGTACATAAAATTCAAATAAAGTTCTATTTCACAGGAATAAATGGAGAACTTTAGATATTAATTAAAATCTCTCTCCTTTTCTTTTGCCTGAAAATCACTAAATTGAAGGTTGCACACACTCACCTCTGATAGAAAATATCTTAGGTACAGATATTGCCTGTTATGTGAATTTCCTTTTTATCTCCCTGTTAGACAGTCTAATGCATTACCCCCTTCATTTAATCGATATTAGTTATTTTATATACAGTTTATCATGGTAAAGTGATTGAAAAATAAGCTTATTTTCCCCTTATCTTTATTATAAACCATTGCAGCTCAGTGAACCACTAGCTGTCATAGTGAAAAATAGTTTAATGTTTACATCTTTTTGTAATCTCTTAAAACAAGAAAATGAGTTGGCTAACGTCAGTGCTGAGTCAGCCAAGTATTCAGCTAATGCTGTGCTCAATGCTTAATCTTTTCCTGAATAAATGATTTTACTAAACACATGGGGGCATCTAGTTAGGTCACAGGTACAGAGATCTCTCACCACTTCTGCAGAGAATCGTTTTAACGCTTCAAAACAATCCTTTGAGAAAAGCATAGACATTTAGTCTTACATTCAAATGAACTCCATAAATCCCTCATTTCTGGATTGAACTGTCATCTGGCATAACTTGAATCAGTTTATATGATAAGCATTAAAATCTCTTGTGTAGTCAGTGAACTTCATCTGATGGATTTTCCCAAGGATCCACCATAACTTTATATAAATAGTTTGAAAAGGTCTATCTTGGCATATCTTTTACTCTTTATATAGTCTCCCCAATGGTCAGTTTAAAACTTCCAATTCAACATGTATACACTGTTTATCATCTGTGACCCTTAATAGAAGAGTGTGTTCATGGGACAAGTTCCAGGTTAATAGAAACGATGGAATCTTTATTTTGTTTCCTTTTTAAAATTAGAAATATTTTATTGACAATAATTATACATATTTATGGGATACAGTATGACTTTTTATTTTTTGCACCTAGAAACACTTTAAAAATTCATTTTGATGGGGTCAGCCTTGAGGCACAGCAAGTCAAGCCACCACTGCAATACTGGCATCCCACGAGCACCAGTTCCAGTCCCAGCTGCTCCACTTCCTACCCAGCTCCCTGCCAACATGCCTGGGAAAGTGGCAGAGCATAGCCCAAGTGTTTGGGCTGCCACTAGCCACATGGGAGACCTGGATGGAGTTCCAGGATCCTGGCTGTGGCCTGGCCCAGCCCTGGCCTCTGGGACCATTTCAGGCCAGTAAATGGAAGTTACCTCCCCCTCTCTCCCCCATCTCTCCTCCTCTCTCTCACTCTACTTCTCAAATACATAAATCTTAAAAAAAATTAAGACAATGACTTGCTTGCAGATGATGGTCTGTGAAAGACACAATCTCTAATGGCTTTTCTTTTCTTTTTTTTTTTTTTTGGAAAAACTGAAGACTTTATTTCTATGTATGTGTGAGCAGGAGCTAGGGGAACACAGGAAATAGTTAATCTTGAGGGAACGGTACCACAGAGAGCAGAATATAAGTCTGGATAGGGGAGAGTCTACTGGAAACTTCTTGGCTTTTCTAATAATATATATTCTGCAATTTTGGATAAGAGAAAATGTACTTCCATGTTTTCAAAAATGTTGCCTAATAATTGTAATTATGATGACATAACTATATAGAAGTTTGAAACATTTATTGGTGGAACCATTGTAAAATCCTATAAGACATGATATAATAAGTTAGAGGAGATCCACCTGCTTTATTTCTTAAAAAGAAGTAAAATAAAAGCTATAAATGGTACAGAATAAGCATATAGGAATTGTATTCATTATTGTAATTTTAGAAACATACAAAAGAGTTAAGCTTATATATATATATGCAAAGAAATGTTAATGATGATTGTGTTAATTAACAAAAAATGAATTTTATTAAATATTGATTTTGCTTACATTACACTTCTACTTATAATTGTTTAATGTTTAATTTAAATGCATTTATTTAAATAAATTTGTTTTTTCTTTCTTTTTTTTTAACTTTTATTTAATGAATATAAATTTCCAAAGTACAATTTATGGATTACAATGGCTTCCCCCCCATACCATCCCTCCCACCCGCAACCCTCCCCTTTCCCACTCCCTCTCCCCTTCCATTCACATCAAGATTCATTTTCGATTATCTTAATATACAGAAGATCAGCTTAGTATACATTAAGTAAGGATTTCAACAGTTTGCTCCCGCACAGAAACATAAAGTGAAAAATAATAGATGATTTTTTTAAAATGATGATGAAATCAGATCAGACCTATTGTCATGTTTAATCCCAGTGAGAGTCAAGTTGGGAGTTGATAATTTCTTTTTTTTTTTTTTTTTTTTTTTACAGAAGATCAGTTTAGTATGCATTAAGTAAAGATTTCAACAGTTTGCACCCCCATAGAAACACAAAGTGAAATATATTGTTTGAGTACTCGTTATAGCATTAAATCTCAATGTACAGCCCATTAAGGACAGAGATCCTACATGAGGAGTAAGTGCACAGTGACTCCTGTTGTTGACTTTACCAATTGACACTCCTGTCTATGGCATCAGTAGTCTCCCTATGCTCCAGTCATGAGTTTCCAAGGCTATGGAAGCCCTCTGAGTTCTCCGATTCTTATCTTGTTTAGACAAGGTCATAGTCAAAGTGGAGGTTCTCTCCTCCCTTCAGAGAAAAGTACCTCCTTCTTTGAAGACCTGTTCTTTCCACTGGGATCTCACTCACAGAGATCTTTTGCCAGAGTGTCTTGGCTTTCCATGCCTGAAATACTCTCATGGGCTTTTCAGCCAGATCCGAATGCCTTTAGGGCTGATTCTGAGGCCAGAGTGCTATTTAGGACATCTGCCATTCTATGAGTCTGCTGAGTATCTCACTTCCCATGTTGGATCACTCTCCCCTTTATTTATTCCATAGGTTAGTGTTAGCAGGTACTAGACTTGTTTATGTGCTCCCTTTGACTCTTAGTCCTTTCGTTATGATCAATTGTGAACTGAAATTGATCACTTGGAATAGTGAGATGGCATTGGTACATGCCACCCTGATGGGATTGAATTGGAATCCCCTGGTATGTTTTTAACTCTACCATTTGGGGCAAGTCAGCTTGAGCATGTCCCAAATTATACATCTCTTCCCTCTCTTATTCCCACTCTTATGTTTAACAGGGATCACATTTCAGTTAATTTTTAACACTTAAGAATAACTGTGTATTAATTACAGAATTAAACCAGTCATATTAAGTAGAACAGACAAAAAAACTACTAAGAGGGATAATGTATTAAGTTGTTCATTAACAGTCAGGGCTATGCTGATCAAGTCACCGTTTCCCATAGTGTCCATTTCACTTCAGGAGGTTTCCTTTTTGGTGTTCAGTTAGTTGTCACCGATCAGGGAGAACATATGGTATTTGTCCCTTTGGGACTGGCTTATTTCACTCAGCATGATGTGTTCCAGATTCCTCCATTTTGTTGAAAATGACTGGATTTCGTTGTTTCTTACTGCGGTATAGTATTCTAAAGAGTACATATCCCATAATTTCTTTATCCAGTCTACCGTTGATGGGCATTTAGGTTGGTTCCAGGTCTTAGCTATTGTGAATTGAGCTGCAATAAACATTAGGCTGCAGACCGCTTTTTTGTTTGCCAATTTAAATTCCTTTGGGTAAATTCCAAGGAGTGGGATGGCTGGGTCGAACGGTAGGGTTATCTTCAGGTTTCTGAGGAATCTCCAGACTGACTTCCATAGTGGCTTGACCAGTTTGCATTCCCACCAACAGTTGGTTAGTGTCCCTTTTTCCCCACATCCTCGCCAGCATCTGTTGTTGGTAGATTTCTGAATGTGAGCCATTCTAACGGGGGTGAGGTGAAACCTCATTGTGGTTTTGATTTGCATTTCCCTGATTGCCAATGACCTTGAACCAGTTCAGTTTGTCATCTGTAAATGTCATTTGCTAGTAGTTGCTTTTTGCAAATTATCATATGTACAGGTAAACCCTATGTGAAATCATGTTAACAGATAAATGAATTTCTATCAGTCAAGCTCAGGGACCAATCTGATTAATTTCTCCTATATTCTTTCCTAAGTCCTTTATGCACAGGTCCGTGTTCAACGTGTTATCACTCTTGTCTTTGTCACCTTATCACACTACACATTTTGAGTGACTTTCCTCAGGGATACAGAATGCTACCAGCTCATCAGTGGAAGCGCTGACTCATAAAACCACCTACAGCTAGGGTAGGGGATGGTGTTGGCTAAATCTCCACTCAGTCTCTGCCTTCCTGATAATAGATGGTACAGAACAAAGTGAAGAAAGGAAAAAAAACCTCAGATATACAAGGCCAGGGTCACAGGGAAGGATGCAAAATCTGCATTAATATTATAGGTGGACATGAAGCAGCAGGGAGACAACAAAACTAATAGAAGGCAAATAATAATTGTAAGTTTTGGATAGAATTCTGTGATCTCTATGTATCTGGAAAATTTCCCCCAAATCTATGAGATTCATAAATATCCCTTAATGTCCATAGTATAATTAAACTAGTCTCAAGTACTTCATAATCATAAGCACATTTTGTTGAGGGGTGGGGAGTGAAGAGGAGGGAAGGAGAAATAATCGTGTTGCTGAACTTCATAAATCGATTGTCCTAATCTAAGTTTCTAGTTCAGTTTTACAAGTAGGTTGCTGCTTAATACGAAGCAGGGGTTTTGGAAACCTCATATGCCCCATATTACACTTTCGTCATTTACTTGCTGACCCATGAAATTATCTTTACACAGGTCATTGAAGTTAACCTATAATTAAAATATAAGGAATTACGTGATAAATGGTGGCAGCCAGATTGCACTGATTATTTAAGCACCTGCCTTCTTTCTTGAGAACTGATTGATCCTGTCTGAGTAGAGTGTAAAGGAGGCCAAAGAAAGGAGCCAGGAACAGCATCCAGCTCTCCCACGTGGGTGACAAAGAGCCATGCACTAGGACCATCATCTGCTGCCTCCCAGGCTCATTAGCAGGGACCTGGATCAGAGGTAGAGCAGCTGGACTTACATGCTGGCATTTCAGGCGGGGACTTAGCCTACTGTGACACGCCTTCTATGCCTCTTTTTGAGAAATTACAGAAGAAATGTTTCTTTCTAGTCTTAGGAAAAAAGATGCAGATTTGAGTACAAGACTGAGCACAAGCCATTTAATCAACTGGGGTTCTGTTCTGGAAAATAGATCAACTGAAGAATGGTCTCTGGTACATGGAATCTGCATGGCCCTCTCCCTCTGCTTTTCCCATTCTCCAGGTTTGCTGGCCTGTTTAGTGAGTCTCATATATGTAATAGGGAGTACTCCGCACGCTGTAGCATCAGGCAGCTCATTAAGGCAGTATTGTAGGTTCCAATGCCATGTTGTGCAAGTGAAGATGTGGAAACAAATGTGAAGTCTCTGCAATCTATACTCTTAACTACTACTCTAAAGACCCACGTTACAAAAGATGACTCGTTTCAGCTAAATAAATCTCATGATTTGTTTATTTCTTCTTCTTTAAAAATATTTCCCATTTGCCATGATCATATATTTAGACTCTCAATACACTACAGCTGTGGGTTTTCCAGCAGATTCTCGTGGGATTTCTGTTTAAGTAAAATCACATGTTTTTGTTTCTTTACTGATGTGCAATACTGGAATGGGCCTTACTTCTTCCTTCACATACTGGGTGTGTTCATGGTTGCACAATGAGCTCTTTAAGGACAGGAAATACAAGAATATCTGATTTATGTTTATATTCCTTTGCATTATACAAAGTCAACAATCAATAGATATTGAATTCTTAAGTAAATGAATTAATAAATTAATGGGGGCAAAATAAACCACATTGGTTCAGGAAAGGTAAGGGTATATATCACAATTAAAGTGAATTTTCCATTACCCATATTGATAAATCAAAAGCATTAGTTATTTTTTTTTATAAACAGGCAGATTTAGACAGTGAGAGAGACAGAGAGAAAGGTCTTCCTTCCGTTGGTTCACCCCCGAAATGGCGGCTACGGCCGGCGCTGTGCTGATCCTTAGCCAGGAGCCAGGTGCTTCCTCCTGGTCTCCCATGCAGGTGCAGGGCCCAAGCACTTGGGCCATCCTCCACTGCCTTCCTGGGCCACAGTAGAGAGCTGGACTGGAAGAGGAGCAACTGGGACAGAATCCAGCGCCCCAACCAGGACTAGAAACCGGGGTGCTGTGCCACAGGTGGAGGATTAGCCTAGTAAGCCACAGCACTGGCCAGCATTAGTTAATTTTTAAATTTAAAAATACCAAGCATATGTGTACATTATTTTTATTTGGCTTTTGCTGAATCACTGCCAAAAGAAATTGCAAGAAGACATACGGAGAAGAATGCTAACAGATCACACTGAACTGCGGATATTGACCAAGGTCATTTTCCACCAGGATATGAATTATGCACATAATTGGACAATTTCCTTGTGAAAAATCTACATAAGTATGTAATCAAAGCTTAAAGCAAAATGTTAAGTTTCTATATGGATTAAATGCTTTAGTTTTCTATCACAACAATTTTCCCTTTTTTCTAAATTAATTACAATCTACATTTACATTTTCCAAAACTATCTTGAGTTTATCTCAACTCAAATACTTGCCGTCGGTATTCTTAGGACTCTGAATTTATTTTTATAATCCTGTCTTTTAAAGGAGTGGGTAGGGAGGGATAGGGAAAGGTAGTTGCTATAAACTAGATTTTCACTCAATAGTATTAGGGTGTTCTGGTTTCTATGGCACGGTAGAGTGAAGTTAGATATTATGAATGTTCTGTATGTTTCTTTGTAGAATTTTTGATTTTTTCCTTTTTTATTTTATTTAAGGTATACAACTTTCATGCATTTCATACAGATACAGAAACATAGTGATTCTTCCCACCCTATACTCTCTCCCACCATGCTCCCACCCTCTTCCTCCTAGTCCCACTCTTAATTTTTATAAAGGTCTATTTTGAATTTGCTCTAAACTCATAAGATTAGCCCTAACCTAAGGAAGGAGTTCAATAAATAGTATGAAGAAAAAAAAATCACTGCTCAACAATAGAGATAAGAACTGCAAACAACCATTGAATATCAAAATGTCAATTTCACTCCTATAAATTACATTTTGGTACTCTTATTAGTTACACAGATTGGAGAAAACACATGATATTTGTCTTTCGGGGACTGGCTTATTTCACTCAGTATAATGGTTTCCAGTTGCATGCATTTTGTTGCAAATGACAAGATTTTTTTTTTCCCACTGAGTAGTATCCCACAGTGTATATATGGCATAATTTCTTTATCCAGTCATCAGTTGAAATGGACATCCTGGTTGATTCCGTATCTTAGCTATTGTGAGTTGAGCTGCAATGAACATGGGAGTGCAGATAACTCTTTCATGTGCTGATTTCATTTCCCTTGGGTAAATTACCAGGAGTAGCATTGCTGGGTCATATGGTTGATCTATATTCAGATTTCTGATAAATCTCCACACTGTCTTCCATGATTGCTGCACCAGTTTACATTTCCACAAACAGTGGATTCGGGTATCCTTTACCCCATGTTCTCGCCTCATTTATGCTTTGTTATTTTCTGTATGAAGACCAATCTAACTGGGGCAGATAGCTCTTTGTAGTAATTCCTGATGATTATTTTTATTTCTGTGATATCTTTTGTTACATTACTTTTTTATATCTAATTCTGGTGACTTGAGTCTGCACCCTCTCTTTTTGGTTAGTTGGGCCAATAGTGCGTCAATTTTATTTATTTTTCAAAAACCAGCTCTTCATTTCACTTATCTTTTGTAATGTAATTTTGAGTTCATTTTATTTATTTTTATCTAATTTTGATTATTTCTTTCCTCCTATTAATTTGAGGTTGGTTTTTTGTTATTCTAGGTCCTTGAGATGCTTTGATAGCTCATTTATTTGGTACCTTTCCAATTTCTTCATGTAGACACAAATTGCTATAAACTTCCCTCTTAACACTGCTTTTGTTGTAATCCATAAGTTCTGATATTATTTACTTAATTTGTTTCCAGAAATTTTTTGACTTCTCCTTTGGTTTCTTCTATGACCCCCTGTTCATTCAGCAGTTTGTTGTTTAGTCTCCTTGTGTTTGTCTCTGTCCTAGAGAAACTTGAGCTGTTAAATTTCTAGATTCATTCCATTGTGGCAAGAAAAGATGCATGGTATGATTTCAATTTTTTTGAGTTTGCTGAGACTTGCTTTAAGGCCTAGCTTATGGTCTCTCCTAGAGAATGTTCCATGCACTGATGAAAAGAATGTGTATTCTGCAACCATGTTATGAAAGATTCTGTCAATATCAGTTAGGCCCATTTGGTCTATTGTGTTCATTAGCTCTATTGCTATGTCTGGTTGATCTGTCAATTGATGAAAGTAGGTGTTGAAGTGCCCCATCACTATTGTTTTGGAGCCTATGTCTCCCTTTAGGTTCATTAACATTTGTTTACATAACCAGGCACCCTGGCACTGGGTGCATATACATTTACTACAGTCACAACTTCCTAGAATTGATCCCTTAATAATTGCATAGTGTCCTTTTTTGTCTCTTTTAACAGTTTTTGTGTTAAAGTCTATTTTTCTGATATTAGGGTGACTATACATATTCTTTTTTGCTTTCCATTGGCATGGAATATCTTTTGTCATCCTTTTACTTTCAGTCTGCATGTATCTTTATTGATGAGGTATATTTTTTGTAGGAAGCAAATTAGATCGGTCTTGTTTTTTACTCCATTCAGCCAGTCTGTATCTTTTAATTGGAGGGTTTAGGCCATTTACATTCAAGATCACTATTGATAAGTAACAATTTGGCCCTGCCATTTTTCCACAAATATTCTTATTATTTGCTTTGAATTTCCTTGTACTTTCACTGGGAGATTTTCTGCCTCCACATTCTTTCATAATGATGACTGTCTTTTTGAATTTCTGTAGGTAGCACATCTTTACACTTTTTTTGTAAGGCTGGGTGAGTGGTGACAAATTCTTTCAATTTCTGTTATGGAAGGTCTTTTTTTCTTTTTTTAACCCTCATTCATAAATGAGAGCTTGGCAGGATACACTATTCTGGGTCGACATATTTTTTCTCTTTAGACTTGGACTGTGTCTCTTCATTCTCTCCTAGCCTGTAAGATTTCTGATGAGAATCCATCTGTAAATATCTTTGGAGATCCTCTGTTTTTTTTAGTTACTTTCCTATAATAATTCTATACAGTCTGAATTTGTTACATGTAGTTACCAAAGTCTATGTTAGTTTAGTGGCCATCTAGTGATTAGAAAAAAAATCAGTTTATTGTCTTGAAGCAAGAATTCACGGCCTTTGCTGAAAAGATTGGGTATGTGTTGGAGTTTATCTTCTATGGTTTACTGCTCAGCCATAGCCTTCACCTTTTGCCTACTCAGGGTCCCCTTGTCTCCCTGAAGTGAGATATTAGGGTCTTATCTGGTAATTCCTGGTCTAAGCATAGAATTACAATATTTGGGGCACTCTAAGTTTGCAGGATTATGTTAGAGATGTCCAAAAATCCCTTTCAGACATTTCATTCTTTAGCTATTCCTTTTCAGTTTTATGGTCATCCTATTTTTGGCTCCAACTGGTATGACCTAAGGCATCTGCAATGTCAAACAATTTCCACTGATTATTTGTGACAAGTACCCTGGGGATGGAACATTTCACATTGAGTAAGCTTTGGATAGATCTAATAAAGACACATGGTATGACATGGGCTTTTCCAGACAGCTGTCAGACAAGCCAGATAAGTGATAGGTTCTGAGGATGGAGCTTTTGGAGCAAACTTTAAACTTCTGTATGCCCTCCAGTAACTACCAGTTTCCTGGTTTTTCACAGCTTCCTTGATGGCAAGGATGCAATTCAAGCAGGTTCTGGGTTATTGGAGATAGGAGGATCAGAATAGGGCTGGTGAAAACACAGTATTATTTTGTGTCTTTCCTGGACTTTATCCATTTTTTTTTAAGATTCATTTATTTTTTTGAAAGGCAGAGTTTATAAAGAAGGCAGGCAAGACAGTGAGCACTGTATTGTTTAAAGTTGTATTTTATAATAAATTTAAATATTTTGGTTTTCCTAGCAGATATCACATAATTAGAATATGCCATACAAATCCAGTGTGACAAACCTTCCATACTAATTGCACATTTAATGGAATTATTAGTACAATTGAAACTGTATATATCATTTTGTCGTTGCTTTCTATTTGTCTTTTTTTGTTTTTCTTCAATTGTCCTTCCTTTGTTTTGGATATTTTACTATTTTTAGAATTTTATTTTTTAAAGATTTATTTATTTGAAAGGCAGAGTACAGAGGCAGAAGGAGAGACAGAAAAAGAGAGAATCTCTATCCACTACCCGTATGGCCTCAACAATTGGAGCTGGGCCAGGCTAAAGTCAAAAGCCTAAAACTTTCATGAAGGTGGCAAAGGTCCAAATATTTGGGCCATCCTCTGCTTTTCCAGGTTATTAGCAGAGAACTGGGTCAGAAGTGGAGCACCCAGGATTCAAACTGGCACTCATCTGGGATGCCCGTGTTGCAGACAGCAGCTCTGTAAGATGTGCCACAACATCAGCCCCTCTATTTTAATTTTACTTTTCTATGATTTGTGATTGTTCAGGGAACTACAATATAAATCCTTTACTTCCACATTCAAGCTACTGTTATTACTATTTATACTACTAAAAATAGCATATATAAACTGCAGCCACAAGTACCTACCTACCTCTACCTTGTGATTCTGTGACAGTTTCCATGTTTTACACTTTCATGTTCTGTAATCCCACAGAATAGAATAATAGTATAAATTTAGCTTTAAACATATTTCTAAATTGCATAGACATGAAGAGGAAAACAGCAGAATAGTTCCGATGTATTTATGCAGACAGTTGCAATTTCTTTGCTCTCCCTACTTTTCTGAGTAGCCCCTCCCCCACATGTCACCTCCCCATCACGATTTAACTACTTTTGTTTAACAGCTTTTTGTTCACTCTTCAGTGACTTCAGTAGCTGCTTTTTCACTATGTCCTGGTTTTATGGCTGTTTTCTGCTGACGGAGCTGGGGGTCCTGGAGCAGACTCTTGCACTATAATAGCAGAATTTCGGCTCAGTCATATTAAGCTTTCCTTACATTACTAAGGTTTATGGGCCTGGAACTATGGTTTTCTTACCGGTATTTCATGCTTTATAAATAGTGTTGGTTAATGAAGAATAAAAATTCACATGCACAACATTCAAAACAGTGAGTATGGGTGTCTTAAAAGAAATGAACATGTTCCTTAAACAATGTGCTATTGTCACTGAAAGCTTGGTCCCTGTCCCTAGTGACAAATCAAAATAATAAGTGCAAAGTTTAAGAGTAAAGAAAAAGGTCAGTCTTTCAATAAATGAAGGGGTAACTGACGCCGGAGTCTCAAGGACAACTGCCCTCCTGAATCAGGGTGCAAGGACAGCCGCATGATGGCCTCCAGCCACGCTGTGAGGGGCTGGCTGGAATCCAGCTTAATGTAAGCTTGTGTCCAAGCTTCCAGCTGACAGCAATGCCACACTCTTCAAGGAGTGTTTACGATGACCACGTGGGCGTCGCCATCATCAAGGTGCATCTGATTAGAACCTTGTAGGGCTGGCTGTACCACAGCTGGGGCCTGATTGTACCTAACATTCCAGGCACGTCCTAGGGCTCAGTTTCACTAAAAGTGTTATCTGGTTTAAGCCTAACAGTGTCAATCAATCTGTGCATGAACTATTTATAATTTAGATTTTATCACCTGGGTAAACTGAAATTTAAAAACATGTTGGACTTAACAACCATTTAGCCTCAAAGCTTATGTCTTTTTTCCAGTATATTCTGTTACAGTGATTACGTGACGGGGCCATCGTAATAGAAAATACATAAGCAGATGTTAGGAAAAACCACACGTGACCCTGAAAAAGCAGTTTGGATCCAGAAACTTAGAATGCAGAGATTCTTTAGCCCTCTTTTTCATTCTGATCCATGACAACTTCTATCCATTGTCCAAGAGCGATGAAAAGAACATCTTTTGGAAGCAAATACATGGGTTTTTCAGTTGCTTCAAATTAAAATTTACATTTCTTGCTGATACACAGATGTCAATTTTTTTCTTCTAGGTAAAAGCTCAGATATGGAAATTCATTTATGGGAAATGAAATAGCATTTTCCAAATACAGATATATGCATTGCTTATAATAGAAAGGCTTGAAACCTTGAAGCTTTCTGAAATTCACTGATTTGTGTATTCCAAGCCTCTTAGCCTGAATGGATCTATAGTAGATTCTGTCAACTTATATTTTTGCATATTTTCCTAAGAGTCCAATGAGCACTGAATCTTGTAAACCATTGGAATGGAAGCTGTAGTGAAGGTGGATATTTTAAAAAGTTTGTTCTTATAATAAATAAACATTCATTCCTGCCTATGGAGAGTTGCTTAGAGTTTTACAATTTGAAGAATCTGGTGTCAGAGATGGATGCTCAACTGTGAAATTATGGTAAATTAGGAAACTGGCAAAAATAATTTTCTACTTGAAACTGATCAAGCAGTTACCTTAGTCTTAACCTGGGATCTATTACAGAGTCTACTTATGCACATTAAAAAATATCCTATTGTGGTCTTCCACAATTTGGGACCACAGTTTTTTTTTTTGTTCAAGTAGGAGGCACAAGACCTCAGATTGTCTCTCACATCCAGGAAGGTGAGGTATTGTACTGTGTCCCAAAGGCTCTTGGGGCTGCAAGTCACAGCTTGACTTAGGAAGACAGTTGGTGCTGCAAATTTCTGCTAGAAAAAAAAAATGGCCACTCAAGACAATCAGTCTTTATCCTGTTCCTCCGAACAGCAAACCTAAATAGGTAGGGTTTCTTCTCCCTTTATGAGCTGTCAGGTAGCTTTTTTTAGGTTACTTTTCAGAGCTAAAAAAGAAGCCATTGTTATTTAACTTGATTTATCCTGTGTTAAAATTCTCGAATCAATAGGACTGGGGAAGACTCAATAGTGTTTTCTGGACCTCAATTTATGTAGTTAAGATCTTAAAGTTTACTGTTATATAAAGCAATGTGCTAAAAGTATACTGTTAGATAGAATTCATAAAAAGAATAAATCCAATACAGAGCACTGAGATTTGACGATGACCAACCATTCAGTCCACCTGCAACAAACGAGTAAGAATTGAATTGATGCTTCGGTTTAGGCCACAAATCGTATTAGAAGTTAACTAAAAGAAATAAAATGAAAAGTTCAGACATTCGCACTCACTGAGAAGCAGCCTTATGGTTAGAAAATTAGGAGTCGATCATGTGCCATGCAGCACTGGAGAAACTTGAAGGTATAGTTCATGACTTCACAGATTTGTAATCTAGCTGGGGATTGCCTAGCAAATAAAATTATTGGAAATTCTCATTAAAGAAATTAAAAGATGCGCACAATTCTCTTATCAAAGGAAGCAATAGCATAGTCAAGAGTTGGACTTTTGCATAAGTTATTGATGTCATGCAGTTCTTTCAACCACTCTGCATAAAGCTATTCCTCTAGATTCAGGACTACATATAGGTTGTGCAGAAGACTTAAAATAATCCCCTAGCCAAAACACAACCCGTATTAGACATACTAAATAAGTGCTCGTTAATTTCCTTTATCATCGCGTAAGGGTGATTACAAGGGGCTGGTGCTGTGACACAGTCAGTTAAGCTTGGGACTGCTGCATGTCATCTTGGAGCTGCGACTCAATTCCTGGTGGCTCTGCTACAGATCCATCTCCCTGCTAATGCTCGTGGGAAGGCAGCAGAAGTTTGCCCATCTGTCGGAGACTTAGATGGAGTTCCAGGTAGCTGGCTTCAGCCTGGTCCAGCTCCAGCGCTGTGCACATTTGGGGAGTGAGCCATTGGATGGAAGATCCCTTTTCTCTTGTCAGTCCCTCTCTCTGTCATTCTGCCTTTCAAACAAAATACAATAAGTCTTCAAAAACATACGGATTAAATTTGAGGGGACAAAACTAAAAGCAATGACATAGAAATGTAGATATCTGACCTGTATTTTTGGTTTGCCTATTTACTGTGTTCTTATGCAGTCTCCAAACGCTCCTTATTCTTCAAATTCCCATCATTAGACTTCGTATCCACCCCCTAAGTACCATTTACATTACATTTGCTTTTTTAAAAAAAAGCCTAAAACGCCATCCAAGAATGCTATAATTATTAAATGGAAAGTTGAAGAGGGAACACAAAGTATTTTGATGTCAAAATGCACCAACACAACCTGTATTTCAGTTTAAATGATCTAGATTCTCTGCCCATGCTGACCACAGTGGCCAGGAGTAAAATGTTCCGCACTGCCACTGTGGTTGCTGCTGTAGGTGCAGCCATTGAGTTCACAGCACAAGGTGTGAGAGCAGGTCAGAATCTGCTGGGGCATACAGGTACATGTGAGCTCTGAGCTGCGGTTCTACTCCTTCCGGAAGCTGTATTTAACTTGATTTTTAGTGAGTATTGGTTGAGTTTTAGAATTATAATATGTTTCTTCTCTTTTCTTACATTCAAGATCTCTGAATTATGAGTTTCATGTCTACAAAGGCTGTCAATGAATTACACATTTAGAATACTGAATAAATGTCCAGTTTTTAAAATAATAATACTTAATAGGAAATTTCTGCTGTATACTCCGTCCCTACATATGTACTATACAAAAGATTTAATTTACAATTATGTATGTATTTTTCTTAGGAATTAGATACCTTCAACAATATGAACTGTGTGTAGCTAGCATCATGAAATATAGAAGAGTAAACTACTTCCAATCTAAAACCAAGTAGACTGATAGAAATAAACAGTTCGGATTTATTAAAATTCTGTCTATGACTAATCCCTTCCATTGATTCCTTTGTTTAAGATTTTGTTGTAGCTTCAGTAGGAGACACAACAATGGATGATTAGATAAGTTGTATTCCATGAAGAGGTGAGAGAGGAGTGAGACTGAGACAGATATGTAATAGCAATCTAAAGGAAGAAGCAGTGTATGCTGTCAAGGGTGTAATACTACCATGGAATTTCAGAAAAGCAGGGAGAGAGTACATTTCTTTGACTCCTTCTTTGAAGGATTGCTAACAGTGACACGCAGAGAATATGCATTAAACATATGGATCATTATGGAAAACTTACTCTGATGCCTAGTACTCGAAAAACAACCCCTTTTAAGCATTTTCATACTGATTTCATAGTCAGTTCCCTGCCATAGAGAGGAATCTAATGCAGAGTGAAGTAGACTTACAGGTATTTTTCAAGTTCAAATTGATTATCTCTGAAGATTAAGGACATAAATAAATGAGACAAAAAAAATCACAAGGCTGAGTTTTGACAGGCTTGATTCAGGATGAATGCTGAGCTGGTTCCAATGTAGCCAGGGTTGATAAATTTGGGACCCATGTAACATAAAGGCAGCACAACATTGATACATGAACCTCTACTAAGAAATAACTGGAGTAACAGTACTTGTGGTGGCGCTATGGTGCCGTGGGTTAAGCTGCTGCTGTGACACCAGCACCCCATATCAGAGTGCCATTTCAGTCCTGGCTGCTCAGCCTCCAATCTAGCTTCCTACTCATATGCCTGGTAAGGTAGCAGAGGATGGCCCAAGTCCTAGGTCCCTGCCACCACCCATGTAGGAGACCTGGGAGGAGTTCTTGGCTCATGGCTTCAGGCTTGCCCAGCACTATCTGTTGCATGCATCTGGGTGGTGAACCAGTGAATGGAAGAGACTCCCCTCTCTGCTTCTCTCTCTCATTCTCTTGCTCACTCTTTCCCTCCTTCTGTCAGTTTACATTGCAAATAAATAGAGCTTTAAAAAAGAATAGTTATGGTGATTGTGGTTTCCATGTTCAAAATCTGTTTTTGTACATTGTCTTTACCTACATATCCCATTATGTACAAACAGAGAATGATACTCATTTCCTTTATCTTATATCTAAAAGCTAAGAAAAGGGCAAATTACTTGAGTTAATACAGTCATGATTAAGGGAAGTAAGTCACAAAGCATGGTACTAATATGTTTTGAACTTGGACAAGAGGTCAATTTTTAGAGATTAGCATATTTACTATTGGAAAACGCATTATTTTATTATTCAATTCTCCTGCTGTTTTGATATAAAAAGAGTAATAGCTCTAAATGCCCTTTCCCTCCTAAGTACAGCTGAGACACTGTTTGCTGAAATGATTGATTCTGATAAGCTTTATTTCAACCATGAGCAAAATCAATCAAGGATGTTCAGTGGAAACCACAAAGAGAGGATTATTTAGAAGAAATAAGCCTTCCTGGGACTGGCACTGTGGTGTCGCGGGTAAACCACAGCCTGCAGTTCCAGCATCCCATAGGGGCGCTGGTTGGAGACCTGGTTGGAGACCTGGTTGCTCCATTTCCAGTGGAGCTCCCTGCTATGGCCTGGGAAAGCAGCGGAAGATGCCCAAGTCCTTGGGCCCCTGCACCCACATGGGAGACCTAGAGTAAGCTCCTGGCTCCCACCTTCGGATTGGCACAGCTCTGGCCATTGTGGTCATTTGAGGAATGAACCAGTGGATGGATGGACTCTCTCTCTCTCTCTCTCTCCCTCTCCCTCCCCTGCCTCTGCCTCTTTATAACTCTATGCCCCTCAGATAAACATAAAACTTTTTAAAAAAGAAAGAAAAAATAAGATTCTCTATTTAAAGTTAATATCACAAGTGTACATATAATGAATGGTTTTCTGGATTCTTCCTTTGCTTATGCTATTTTTCATTTATGTTATTCTTCAGTATAGAAATACTGAGTCAGTGAAGTATTTGAGTCTAACTCATTTTTTGGAAACACCACAGAGGCAGCTTCTAATTCACGTTGATTTTAGCAGAAGAGTATCTGCCCATTCACAGAATGAAAATCAAGTTTAACTGTATTAGCTGCATACTTTCATGAAATTTTCTACTTACTGCATTCAGGTTTTTGAAAGATTGCTCCATGGTATAGTAACATTTAAGACAATGTAGTGATTATTAACAGATTTATTTAGTTATTCAAAAGGCAGAGGGAAAGAGATAGAGAGCTAGAGCTAGATGATAGATAGATAAACACCCACCCAGAGAGGGGGAAAGAGGAGGGGAAGATATCTTCCATTTGCTGATTGACTCATCAAATGGCCACGACAAACAAGGTTGTGCCAGGCTAAAGCCAAGAGCCAGGAACTCCATCCAGGCCTCTGGATGGCTCTACCTTCCCCGGCCCAGGAACAGGGAGCTGGATCAGAAGTGGAGCAGCCAGGACTCAAACTCTACTCCTATATGGGATGCTGGTGTTGCAAGTGGTGGCTTAACCTGCTGTGCCACAATACCAGTCCCCATCCAGTGATTATTTTATCACCATCGAATGGTTTTTAAAATCAAACGCTGTTAAGTTATCCATTGCTATGTTTACAAAGCCTGGGCAATGAACATTTACCTGGATCATATTAGGGTATCCCAATCAGGATTTGTGGTTTTTACCTACAGCTAGCTCAGTTCTTTGTAAAAGATTGTGCACGTAATGTCTTCAAAGAGTTCATAGCAAATGCATATAATAAGAAAATTGTACACAGAAGTCAAAATTTTTGGCACCATAATAAACTTATCTTTTAACTCTGTTTTCCAAATTTTTTCTGATACACTCTTATATGCTAAAAAGCTGCCCCTGCAGGTCCTCTAAATTCATGAACCCTAATTACAAACTCAACTGATATAAAAAAGTTTATATATTTAGATTAAGATTATTAAATGCTACGGATAAAGGCAAATTAACATGCATTTCAAAACAGAAATAATTCAAGTTATATTTGAAGTTAGAACAGGAGTGGGCTTTGCACTTATGCCCATGAATGCTGAAAGTCTAAAGATTAGCACAAAGTATTTATACAAGAGTAGACGTTGTGGCACAGTGGATTACTCTGCTGCTTAGAAAGCCTGAACCTCACATCAAAGTACCTGGGATGGAGTCCCACCTCTGGTCCTGATCTGGCTTCCTAACACACAGCCTTGGTGGCAGCAAATGATGGCTTAAGTACTTGGGTCCCTGAGACTCATTTGGGAGACCTAGATAGATTTCCTGGCTCTTTGTGTTTTGATCTGGCTCATACCTGGTTTTTGAGGGCATTTGGGAAGTGAACCAGCAGATGGAAAATATTTCTCTCCTCCCCTCTCCTGTCCTCTCCTCTCCGCTCCTCTCCTCTTTTTCTATCTTTTACAGTATCTTTTTCTCTCTTTTTGCCTCTCTTTCTCTGTCTTTCAAATGTCTTTCAAATAAATAAAATTCAATAAATGTTAGAAAAATTTAGACAAAATGATTAAATTAATAAAAGTTGTATTCTTGTATTCTAGGCATGCTGTATTCAAAAGTAATGGCAAAATATGTGGGTAAATATACAAACACATAGAGGGTACACAATCCTTGTCCACACCATATGATGAGAATATTGGGGTTCATGGAGGACACTCATCAGTTAATGATCCAAAAGAGTTCTCAGAATGTGGGAGACAAAGAAGAGAAATGGGAAATACACAATTGTAATAAAAGTACAAAATAAAAATAGTAAGCAGGAAAGAAATAATAGTAATGGTAATAATATTGAAAATGTTAGATAATGACTATGTTAATAAACAAAGATGTTTGTCACAATGAAAATAAATAAGGGAGGTAACGTTTGGTTAAGGATCTAACCCTTAAGTGGAAAAGAAAACGATAAGGAATTATTGAATTTTTTTCATACTTACGTGATAAGAAAAATAGGCACGTAAGCAGAGGAAGTACAGAGTAATGTGTAGGTCAAATAATCACCTGTTTCTTCTTAGTAGATGCATGATTTTCCAAGGATCACTACGTTTTCTAGTTATTCTAGTGTGTGCCGGTGTGGTATATATCCATAGTATACACTTTTATAATTATTTGAAAACATCACAAATCCTGGGCTAGAGCTCTATCTTTCCACCTAGATTGTCTGGTTTTTGTCATTATTTTAAAAAATTACTGAGGCTCTCAAGACACTAACTGATGTTTACAAATAAATATTACAGGTGAATTAAAGATTTCTGCAATTTATTTGTTCTCTATTAAACAACATCAATTTTTATCTTTGTTAAGATCTGCTTTTTGTCTTATCGTGATTTTCTATCTAATGACTTTTTCTTAAATTTACTTATTTGAGAGACAGAGACAGAAAGAAACAGAGAGAGTGCCCATCTACTGGTTCACTTTCCATATGTACATAATGGCTGGGACTGGGCTGGGCCAGAGCAATGAACTAATAACTCAGTCTCCCAGTGGGTGGCAGGGACCCAGTTGCTTGAGTTAGCACGGCTTCTTCCCAAAACCTGCTTTGCCAGGAAGCTGGAGTTGGGAGCTGGAGCTAGGGACTGTACCCCAGCAATCCTCTGTGGCAAGTAAGCATTCCAACTCGCATCTTAATCGCTAGCCCAAACACCATTCCTCTTTCTTATTTTTTAATCCTAGAATCCTATTACTTCATTTCTAGGAGCATAGTTTTATGGTGAGAAATGTTTTACTACATCTCATTGCTTTCTCTCTTATATTCAAACAGCAATAGTATCTCAAATCTTTTTAAAATTATGCCTTGATCAGTAGTTTTGTAGTTGTAACTTTCTTAATTGTTAATCCATCAACATTTTTCTGTGAATTCATTATTATATTTTCATAATCTAACTATACATTAATTAAATGGTTTATCTACCTAAATGTATATTTAGAATTAATGAAAAATTCAAGGAAACTTTTTTTTAAAAAAAGACATTTATTTATTTGAAATGCAAAGTTAGAGTGAGAGAGAGATCTTCCATCTGCTGATCACTCCCCAAATGGCCACAACAGTTAAGGCTGGGCGAGGCTAATCCCAGGATCCTGGAAATCCATCCAGGTGTCCCATGTGGGTGTAGGGACAAATGCTGTAACAATCATATAATTTCAAAATGTCATTTTTTTTGTATTTTGTTAGTTACCACAGATCAGGGAAAACACATGATATTTGTTTTTTGGGTACTGGCTTATTTCACAAAGTATAATCATTTCCAGTTGCATACATCGTGTTGCAAAAGACAGCATTTCATTCATTTTTATGGCTCAGTAGTTCTCCATAGTGTGTATATACTGTAAGTTCTTTATCCAGTCAATAGTTGCTGGACATATCTGTTGATTATATATCATAGCTGTTGTCAATTGAGCTTCAGTGAACATGGGGGTACAGATAACTCTTTCATATACTGATTTCTCTTTATTTAGGTGCATTTGCAGGAGTCAGGAGGTTGGGTCATATGGTATACTTATTTCCAGCTTTCTGAAGGTTATCCATATTGTCTTCCAATATAGTATACTAGTTTACATTCCCACCAACAGTAGATTAGGGTACCATTTTCCCGACATCCTCACCAGCATTTATTATTTGTTGATTCCTATATAAGTGCCATTTTAACTGGAGTGAGGTGAAACCTCATTTTGGTTTTTATTTGCATTTCAATGATGGCTGGTAATCCTGAGCATTTTTTCATGTGTGCATTGGCCATTTGAATTTCCTCTTTTAAAAAATGCCTGTTCAAATCTTTTGCCCATTCCTTAACTGGATTGTGTTTTGTTGTTGTTGAGTTTCTTGAGCTCTTCATAGATTCTTGATATAAATCCTATATTAATTGCATAGTTTGCAAATATTTCTCCCATTTGTTGGTTGCCTCTTCACTTTGCTGAGTGTTTCCTTTGCAGTGCAGAAACTTCTCAATTTAATGTTACCCCGTTACTCAATTTTGGCTTTGATTATCTTGCTTCTGGGGTCTTTTCTAAGAAGTCTTTGTCTATAAAAATTTCTTACAGAGTTTCTCCATGTTATTCTCCAGTAATTTGATGGTATCAAGTAATAGATTTAATTTCCTGATCCATTTTGATTTTTTTATAAAGTGTAAGTTAAGGGGCTTGTTTCTCAGTTCTGCATGAAACAATTCTCCCACCTCCATTTGTTGAAGATACTATCTTTTCTCCAGGGATTTATTTTAGCTCCTTTCTCAAAGATAAGTTGATTGTAGATGTGTGGATTGATTTCTGGAGTTTATATTCTATTTCATTGGTCTACATGTCTTATTTTTTGCCAATATTAGGCTGTTTTGACTATAACTGTCATGTAGTGTGTCTAAAAATCTGGTATTGTGATACATCTGGCTTTGTTTTTGTTATATAAGATTGGTTAGCTACTTGTGGTCTCTTCATTTCTCTATGAATTTTAGAATCATTTTTTTCTAAGTCTGAGAAGAATCTTAGGAATTTTGATTGGGATTGCTTTTTGATTTTTATAGTATAGAAATTTTAATATTAATTCTTCCAATATGTGAATATGGAAGGTTTTCCAAGTTTTTGTGTCTTCTAGCTCTTTATTTAATGCTTTGTAATTTTCTTCTTAGAGATCTTTTGCCTCCATAGTTAAATGTATTCCAAAGCATTTAAATTATTGTATAGCCATTATGAATGCGATGGTCTTAGAAGTTCTTTCCAGCCATGATATTGTCTGTGTATATGAAGGCTATTTTGTTTTATGTCTGCTAGTTTTATATCCTGCCATTTTACCAAACTCTCTGTTTTATGAGTCCTAATATCCTCTTAGTGGAGTCATTGGGAGCCTCTATATGTATAATCAAGTCATCTGCAATTAGGGATAGTTTTATTTCCTCCTTGCCAAATTGTATTTCTTTGATTTCTTTTTCTTATTTAATGCCTCTTGATAAGGATTCCAGGACTATATTGAATAGCAATGGTGAAAGTAGGCATCTTTGTTGGGTTTCAAATCTTAATGGAAATGCTTCCAACTTTTCCCTATTCAATAAGATGCTGGCTGTGGGTTTTTCTTACATTGCTTGATTGTGTTGATGGGTACTCCTACTATACCCAATTTGCTTATGTTTCTAATCATGAAAGGATGTTGTATTCTCTCAAAGGCTTTCTCTGTGTCTATTGAAATAATCATATGGTTTTTATTCTTCAGTTTGCTAATGTTATGCATCACATTTATTGATTTGCAAATGTTGAACTATCCCTGCATACCAGGATATAACCCACTTGATCCATGTGAATGATCTTTCTAATGTGTTGTTGGATTCAGTTAGTTAGTATTTTGTTGAGGGTTTTGGCATCTATGTTCATCAGGCATATCAATCTATAGTTCTCTTTCTCTGTTTTAACTTTTTTCTGGTTTAGGAAATAAGGTGATGCAGGCTTTATAGAAGGGCTTTTGGAGGAGTCCCTCCCTTTCAATTGTTTTGAACAGCTAGAGAAGACTTAGAATTAGTTCTTTAAAAGTCTGATGGAATTCAGAAGTGAAGCCTTCGGCCTGGGCTTCTCTTTTCTGCGAGGGTCTTTATTACAGATTCAATCTACATCTTGGTTATTGATCTGTTTAGGTTTTCTATGTCTTTGTGAATCAATTTTGGTAGATAATATGTGTCCAGAAATCTATCCATTTCTTCTGGATTTTCCAATTTGTTGCCATAGAGCTCTTTAAAATAATTCCTGATAATTCTTTTTATTTCTGTGCTTTCCATTGTTACATTTATTTTTTTCATCTCTGATTTTATTAATATGGCTCTTCTCCCTCTTGCAGCTGAAAAATTAAGATTTAGAGCCAAGAAATTGTTAAAACACATGGAATTCTCCTTAGGATAAATTTGGAAGAATGGAGAATATTGACAAAATTACATGTTGACCTATTTTAAAAGTCCTCATTTATAACTACATCACTTTCAAAGGTTTCAGAGGATCTGCCCTATATATTTTCAGGTCAGGACAGCTGTAGAACTAAGAGTTCTCCTGATGGATGAGCTAATTTTTGCATTTCACTAAAGCACAGTTATAAATAGATACTAATGATTTTTAGAAGCCTTGATGGCTTCTAGCACACTATACATATTAATTATCTAATCACTTTGAGCTCTTTGATTTTTCTCAGGAGGAAATTGCTACAGGAAGTCAAAGGATTTACAGCTTGAACCTGTAGATGCATTAAATAGATGCAAAGCCTGGGTCACATGCATCATCTGTGATGGGCAAAGCTGTCAAGCTAAGTGTAACATTTTTGCTACCCATTCTAAATGAATCCATGTTCCTTACAAACTAAATACAGATAATATATATTAGAGAACTGTATTGCCATTTCACAAAGATAAAAGTGTTGCTACAAATCCTGAAGGGAGAATATATCCATCAGAATAAACTAGATTATGCTGAGGCAGCAAGTAATCCTCAAATCTCACTGGTTTCAATTAACAAATATACAATTTTTTTCTCAAGTAATATACCAATACATCTTGTTCAATAACTTGTTATGGACATCATGGTAATATGAAGCCCAAGATTTCAAATACAGGCCACCATAATGAATATTGCCTGCACTCTTTCAGAAAGAAGAGAATTCTGGAAAGTCTCACAATAATAGTTAATGCTCTGCTTAGATCCACATCATATTCATGTACAACTCTTTCACTAGAACTGCCCATGTGACCCTAACGTCCCAAAAGTGCTTTAACCATGGGCTGAAAAGCCCATGAGAGTATTTCAGGCATGGAAAGCCAAGACACTCTGGCAAAAAAAAAAAAAAAAAAAAAAAAAAAAAAAAAAAAAAAAAAAAAAAAAACAAACAAACTAAATGAAAGATCTCTGTGAGTGAGATCCCAGTGGAAAGAACAGGACTTCAAAGAAGGAGGTACCTTTCTCTGAAGGGAGGAGAGAACCTCCACTTTGACTATGACCTTGTCTAAACAAGATAAGAGTCGGAGAACTCAAAAGGCTTCCATAGCCTTGGAAACTCATGACTGGAGCATAGGGAGATTACTGATGCCATAGACAGGAGTGTCAATTGGTAAAGTCAACAACAGGAGTCACTGTGCACTTACTCCTCATGTAGGATCTCTGTCCTTAATGTGCTCTACATTGAGGCTTAATGCTATAACGAGTACTCAAACAGTATATTTCACTTTGTGTTTCTATGTGGATGCAAACTGTTGAAATCCTTACTTAATGCATACTAAACTGATCTTCTGTATATATAGAAAATTGAAAATGAATCTTGATATGAATGGAAGGGGAGAGAGAGCAGGAAAGGGGAGGGTTGCGGGTGGAAGGGAAGTCATCGGGGGGGGAAGGGGGAAGCCAATGTAGTCCATAAGCTGTACTTTGGAAATCTATATTCATTAAATAAAAGTTAAAAACAAAAACAAAAAACAAAAGCAAAAACAAAACAAAAGTGCAATGTGAATTATAATTCTTTAGCCAGGACCACTGATTGCCTATCAGTGTAGGAGCACAAGATATGTTGCTTTTAAATCTGACCCAGAAGCACACAAGAGTTTCTGATACATGCAATCAGTTCTCATTAAGATTATGTGGCAGGTGCCCCATCAAATCCCATCATTCAACCTTGAGGGGCATATGGAAAGGACCATAGGAAGGTTCGTTAGACTTCCTGTGGTAAACCACATCTACTTCATTACAACATGACAAGGTATTTGGGGGTTTTATGAGAAATTTTCAAATATTTTTATTAGTAATAATTATATATAAAGATAGACTATAGTCTGACATTTCAATACTTGTATAGAATGTGTACTGGTCAAATCAGGCTAACCTATATTTCCATTTTTGATCTTACTTATAGGTTTACAGTTACTTGCACCTATTTGTTAATAAAATAAAAAGGTCATTGTGATCTCTAGAAGCCCAGTATGGCCTGTAACACTAGGATCTTACTCTTTCTGTCCAACTCTGACTTGGCATCCATTTCCCAAACTGCCTCTATATCCAGCCCCCTCCAAGACTCCACTCACAATGACCAAGATGAGGAACCGACCAAGATGTACATCATCAGATGGATGGATAAAGAAAATGTGGTAGATATATTCAGTACAATATATTCATCAACAAACAAGAGGAAATCCGTAATAAAAATCCAAAAACAAATAATCGAATGTTAGTCCTAAATACAAACATATCAATAATCCCACATAATGTAACTAGTCTAAATCCATCAATTAAAAGACAGAAATTGATCTGTTTTAAAATAAATTAATTCTTGGGGCCAGCACTGTGGCTTAGAAGCTGTGCTGATCTGAAGCCAGGAGGCGGGATCTTCTTCCAGGTCTCCCACATGGGTGCAGGCCAAGGACTTGGGTCATCTTCTATTGCTCTCCCAGGCCATAGCAGAGAGCTGGATTGGAAGTGAAGCAGCTAGGATTTGAACCAGCGCCCATATGGGATGCTGGCACTGCAGGAAGTGACTTTATCTGCTAAGACCAAACCCAGCACACCTCAGCTGCTAGCCATGATAGAGGTGTGCAAATAAACTTTCCCTTTGCTTGTGTTTTCTTTCATTAACCAGTCTACCCCTCCAGGGAAAAGCCCAGGGACCAATAGCCTTGAAGCCCACAAGTTTTCATATTCTCTCTCTCTCTCTCTCTTCTCTCTCTCCCTCCCTCTCTCCCCTACTCCCTTTCTCCCTCCCCTACCTGCAAGTTGGTTCCCTTCTGTCTCAGGATTTACCCTTGGCCTCCCATCAGCATTCCTACCGAACCTCTCTGGGACCTGAGACCTATGATCAACACATTTCTTCAGCCCCATGCACTATTTTCACTCTGACTCATCTATCAGACACCCCAATACCTAACTTTCCCTGCACTCAGGGCGCTCCTGGGGAGTGGTTATGCTGGCTGACATGAACACTCTCAACAGAGACTTGTCCCGACCAAATCGGAAAGACATCACACTAGAGGTCACGACAGAAGGATAACAACTTCACTAAAGAGCCAGAACAGCTGGGACACCTGAAAAGTTGAAACTTGCTGCCAGCATTGTGGTATAGCAGGTAAAGCCACTGCCTACATTGCCAGCAGCCCATGTGGCCTGGGAAAAGCAGCAGAGGATGACCCAAGTGTCTGGATCCCTGACACCCACATGGGAGACTTCCAAGCATCTACATAATTATTTTGCAAAAACATACATGTAGCCTAAAATCATTATCGTGGTGTCTCATATGATCTTCCATCTCAAAGTCTTGTTAGTTTTCTATGTGATGGGTTAAATGTCCCTTAACTCTATTTTTTAAATAAATGATTGTTTATACTTTTAATACATTTAATAGAAAAGAAGGAAATTTTATAATATAAAGAGGGAATATGCATCTATTAATTACAAAATTTGTTTCACTGGAACAATTGCAGAGGTCAAATTTTGATCAAGTTTCTGTCATTACGATAAATTAAGTGCCTTATATTGCACGTTTTTCAGATAATCTGGTTAAAGTACCCAGTATTTACCTTTGCATTTTAATCTACAAACACAATTATTCCCCCCCCCAAAAAATAGAGTCACAGAATTTTCAAGAGGTCAAGATTGTAAGAAGAGTATATGGGAAGCACAGAGTAGGAAATGAAGATTTTGCATATTATGCTATCATAACTAAAGTTAATGAACAATTACTGCATATTTGGCTTTGCAAAAATAGTTGTACATATATTTTAAAATGCAATGTTCTCATAATCCAGTGAGTTAATTTCATTCTTATTTATCTTTTACAAATTTCCCCAGAGCTGTATGGAGAATAATGACAAAATTGGGGCTTTGAGACTAGAGTTAGCTGGTATCACATATGGGCTTGAGCAAACAGGGCACCGCCATCCTCTGCTTCTTGCACTTCTTTCAAAGCACAGAAAAGTCATTCTGTTCTTCAAAAGCTAAATATGCTCTGTAAGTCTGCAAATCTCCATGGCTCCTATAAAATCCCCTGTCCATTTCGACAGTTGTTAATGCATGCTCTTTTCCTCCTTCTAAAATTATTTGTCAATTCGAGTAGTTCTTCGGAGTAGACTGAAATATTTCAGAGGGAATCATTTATGCACTTAGAGAATCTGTCTCAATGTGAATACCTGTGCACAATTTAGTGGGAAACCATTATACTTCTTCAATACATTTACGGTCAGAAAACCTATATGTTAGACATCGTTACAAAGATAAATTACCTCAGTTATAAACTACAGACCATAAAAAATAGCAGCAATCTTGCTTCAGTAGGTAGGGATAAGTTTTCTTGGACTTCACTCTCTTTAAATTTCTGTCACTGTAATTCAACTATGCTACGCCATTTGTTCATGATGTCTGTAATTCTACTGAGATTTGAGAAGCTCATAATGTGTGGGTTGGGACAGTTCTATCAGAGAGTCCTGCACACTGTGGACCTTTTAGTCACACTTTGTGGAAAGAACAGTAACTCTCTGTCTCTGTATAAAACATAGCTGAATTATTCTGTGTTCTGAGAGTGGATGGCCCCAGGGTCACACCCAGGAAGCTCTTAAATTTTATTGCTATTGACAGCAATTTTTTCTCTTGATGCATAGCTATTATATGCACCTGAATTATACTAGGAGTTATATGATTTTATAATGGGAGTTATGATTTTGTCTACCAGTAGTCTTTACATTTAAATAGTAAGCTATTGCTGCAACCAGAAGTATAGACATACGACTCCAGCCTGTAAGAAGATCATCAGTTAGTATGAGAAAATGCACACAAAGCAAATGAAGATGACAGTAGATAAACTGTTTAATGAGGGAGGAGAGACAGTGTAATAATATACCAAATAAATGAGAATAAAAATTGGTATAGATCTGGCTGGAAACTGATTGTGAAAGGTTGTATTTCACTAAGTCTTAGTGTAGGAGCATGTAAAGAAAATAGTTGATAAAAACATTAGATGTATATTGAAATTGTTCTTGGATAATTTGGACACCTTGGTCAGTAGTGTTGGAACATAATATAACTCTACCTCCCTTAAGGTCCATGTTATCTGGGTTGTTCTCCAGGAAGACAGAACACAGCCCTTCCCTGTAGACTGAACAAAATAAATAATTACTTCTCATTGTCGTTTTCAGCAGGACAAAGCGGCAGATACTTGGCAATTTTAAATCTTTGTTTAACTGAAAAATTTCCTTCATTCAAATCTGTGCTGGGGCTGGTGTTGTTACACAAACAGATTAAGCCGCCCCTTTCAACTTTGGCATCCCATGTCAGAGGACTGATTCATGTCCCAGCTGCTCCATATCCAATCCAACTCCCTGCTCAGGCACCTGGGAAGGCAACAAAAGACAGCTCAAGTGCTTGGACTCTTGCCCCACGTGCGAGACACAGATGGAATTCCAGGCTGAGTTCTCTCTCTCTCTCTCTCTCTCTCTCTGTAAAATAAATATTTTTTTTAATTTTATTTATTTATTTATTTGAGAGGTAGAGTTAAAGACAGTGAGAGGGAGAGACAGAGAGAAAGGTCTTCCTTCCATTGGTTCACTCCCCAAATGGCTGCAATGGCCGGAGCTGAGCCGATCCGAAGCCAGGAGCCAGGAGCTTCCTCCTGGCCTCCCAAGCAGGTGCAGGGCCCAAGCACTTGGGCCATCCTCTACTACACTCCCGGGCCACAGCAGAGAGTTGGACTGGAAGAGGAGCAACCGGGACAGAATCCGGCGCCCATATGGGATGCCAGCGCTGCAGGTGGAGGATTAACCTAGTGAGCCACGGCGCCAGTCCCAATTTTTTAAAAATCTTAAAAACAGGAAAAATATTCATTCAGGACAGTTTTTCTTCTCTCTTCCCTCTGCACATTGCTATAATAAATAAAGTGCCCCTTTCTTTATTTTGAGGGTAAATATTTTGAAAAAGCTCAATGGAACGAGCATGAGATATCCCAGGAGGCAAAATTTTAAGTTGAAGTAGCTGTTTCCTAAACTGCATTCTAAACAGTGCAGGAGCCAATGCAACTTGCGGCTCCAGTGTGTTGGGTCGGTTGCTTGTTGGGAGGGGATTACAGCAAGCCGGCTTGCACAGAGATGCCTTAAACACTGAGAACCTTCTGAGGGGAAAAGTTTAAACAGCAAAGAAAACCAACCTTTCCTTTGAGAGAGGCATAGAAAGAGATGTCTACAGACACATAGTTGAAATGAAAAGTTTGGTGCATTTTGTAGCTAAATCACCCTTCATTCTGTCTTGAAGAATCTTCAGCACATTTTAAAAAATGTTTTTGATATAGATTTGTTTCCAATAATATTGAAAAAAGTTCAGTCCCACTTTGGAGCTAATACATGCAACATCCGTGGCCATTCATAGGAAGCCACACACAGGTGCCACACAAAACAGACACTACCCAGTGAGTGCTAAAAGGCCTCTTTTTTTTTTTTAACTTTTTTTTTTTTTTTTTGGACAGGCAGAGTGGACAGTGAGAGAGAGAGACAGAGACAAAGGTCTTCCTTTGCCGTCGGTTCACCCTCCAGTGGCCACCGTGGCCAGTGCGCTGCGGCCAGCGCACCACGCTGATCCGATGGCAGGAGCCAGGTGCTTCTCCTGGTCTCCCATGGGGTGCAGGGCCCAAGCACTTGGGCCATCCTCCACTGCACTTCCCTGGCCACAGCAGAGAGCTGGCCTGGAAGAGGGGCAACCGGGACAGAATCCGGCGCCCTGACCGGGACTAAAACCTGGTGTGCCGGCGCTGCAGGCGGAGGATTAGCCTAGTGAGCCGCGGTGCCGGCCGCTAAAGGGCCTCTTGACAGATGAGTTTAGAGACCTAGATAAGTTTTCTCAAAGAATTTTGAACAAAATTGAAGTTTGGGAAGGCTAAATTGAAAAGCAATATTTGTCAATTGTATTAGACTAAGCATGACATATACAGCCCACCTAATAAAAATAGATCCTTGTATATGTTAAGAAATAGAAAATTTGAAAAAAATATATTTATTTCTCTTAAATTGAGAATTTAACCTTTACCTGATAAGAACACATGTAATTCTCAAAGCATTGTTAAAATAATCAATTTTCTTCAGAATAAAAAGTGGTAATTGCTAATTTATAGAAGTAGAACTCCTCATTTTCCAGTTAAATCATTAAAGTTCTTCTTACAAAGGGTTTATCCTTTAGGCACAATATTTCCACAAACAATGTTTTGTGAAAACATTACAATTTCATATATATTTATAATAAATATCTAAAATCACCAGCAAAAGTTGTATTGAATAAACAGCCCTCTGAGGTATTTCTAAAAGCAGTCATATTTTATAACTAAATGTATTTTTTCTTCTTTTTATTTTTGGGTCAGTTTATGTCAAACCTTTAAAAAGCATTATATATGACATTATCTACTCGAAATAATTTCTAAATAGATTATAAAATGTTCATTAACCCTTTGATTTAAACTATCAAAATATAAATGGATTTTTCCCATTTAACAAATTGTTTAGAGCTGTAGCTGACATTTTCTATATATGAATTACAATAAATAAAATAATTTGTAGCTTTTGTATCCCGATTTCTGTGCAGTGACCTTGCAGGAAAAATACTTTCAAGAACACAGCTTTTCCATTTAAAGTACAGCAGTGTTTGCATATACTGTAAATAATTTAAGCAGTTAAATTATTATAAAAATTCAGAATGCAAGCAGTATTTCTGAAAATAGTGAAGGAAAATGCTCTGATTTCAGTCTTCAAAGGTCAAGTCCCCCTGTTTATCACAGCACTATTCACAGTCTCCAGGACACGAGTCAACCAAGGTCCATCAGCAGACACCAGGATAAAGAAAATGTGGCGAATACATAGGACAGAAGATTACTCGATATACAAAGGAAACTGTCGTTCTCAGCAAAATGGATGAAATTAAAGACACTGTGTAAGAGAAAAAAACCAGACACAGACAGACTAGAACAGCACATTCATATTTGGAAGATAAAAAAACTGAATCTGAAGGTGGAATCATGATTACTAGAAACTGGAGGGTAAAGGCATATTGAACAACAGGCTCCAAAACACAGAAAAATGAGTTCTAGTGTTCCATAGCATAGTGGAATGGCCACAGTTCCCATGAACACATTTAATATTTTAAGAAGGATGAGAACAGAGGAGCAAAAGTGTTCCAAAGATGAACAAATAATAAGGGCATGACATGCAAATTACCCTGATTTGATCAGTACTTTTTGTATATACCCTATGTTCCATAAATATGAAGTCTACAAAATATTGCTGAAAATAAACATTCTCCTTTAATTTCATTTTCACATGAGTTTTTTTGAAGGATCCTCGTATGAACAATTATTACACACTAGTCAAATGCTTAAAGGTGTAAACATGTTTTTAAATTACAAAATAAACATTTTGGTCTGGCTTCATTCCCAGGCATGGAAGTCCCTCCATTTCTCACAATTAAACACCACTGAAGGAGACTTCAGAAAATTATGGAAAATGGGGTACTGGCATTGTAGCATAGTGGAAATAGCCAACGCTTGTAGTGCCGGCATCCCATATTGGTGTTGGTTTGAGTCCTAGCTGCTCCACTTCTGATCCAGCTCCCTGATAATGCGCTTGGGAAAGCAGTGAAGATGGCACGAGTCTTGGGCCCATGTACCATGTGGGAGACCCTGAAGAAGCTCCTGGCTTCCAGCTTCTTCCTGGTCCAGCCCTGGCTATTGCAGCCATTTGGGAAGTGAACCAGTGGATAAAGATCTCTAGATAGATAGATAGATAGATAGATAGATAGATAGATAGATATAGGTATACATATCTATGGATATATAGATATACATCTCCATTTATAGCTATATATACATATATCTCTCTATAACTCTATATCTAGAATACTGATATATATATATATAGAGAGAGAGAGAGAAAGAGAGAGAGATGGAGATATATCTGTAACTCTGCCTTTCAAATAAACAAAAATGAGAAAGTTGTAGAAAGTGGAATTAAATATAAGCTGGCTTTGGTGAAAAAAATTTTTAAGTCTTAATCATAATATTAATTTTCCATTAACTATTTGAAGATTCCTTCTCTAATAAAAAAAATGAATAAATAAAATAAATAAAAAGAAAACGCCCCACTATGGAAAAGCTTCAGAAATAGCATTGGTCTGTTTACAATCAATAGATATTGATTACTGTTAACTAATAGAAAAATAAAATTTAGAGTAAGAAGATTTAAAGTTTGGTTTGAATTTAGAGAATGGCAGTAGTAAGACAATACATTGGGGAAAGATTTTGGGGCTACTGAAAATGTTAATTTCCATACTATTACCGGCAATTAATTAATTCCACAAAGGTTTAGAATCTACCCTGAGAATAGAACTGTTCTTGGCCCAATTATCTTAATAGCACCTATATGTAAACGGAAGCAAAAGAGTCTCAGACTAAACTGTGAAGAATATGATCTTTCAAGAACTTTCTTTTAAGACATACATGGCACACATAGGGATTCCAATTTTAATTGCGATTACTTTTCCTGATGTTTTCACTTTTTTTTTTTCTGGAGAGGAGTGTGCACTTGAATGGAGAGGATGGAACTATGCTGCTCTTCTGTTTTTTTTTTTTTTTTTTTCAGGAACACAAAATGCATCATGGAATTTGTAGCAACTTGCTTACTCATGAGTGAAGGGGTTTCTTTCAGTTACTTTTGCCAAATCTAATCACTGTCCATAGAGTTGCTTAGAAGTTTGTAGTTGGTGTTGTTGCTGCTGTTACTGTCTCTGGAAAGAACTGAGTTACTCTATGCTTTTGATGACACGGCTTTCTGGCTTCAGGAAAGCCCTTTACATCTCTTCTATGTGGTACAGCTACCACAGCATCCCTGAGACCTGTGGTTTCATGTTGCCTCCTTAAGCACATTAGCACAGACTATGTTCACAGGGAGAACAGACCTACTTTTGTTCTAATTGGAGTACATATTCAAGGTTATTTGGTTGGTTCATTACTACCTGTCCTTTGTACCATCCCTTCTCCCTGCTCAGCTGGACGAATATACTCACGCATCAGATCTCAGCTTCAGTGTTATTTCCTTATCTTGCAGTTTTCCTTAGCTCTGAAATTGGGCCACCTGTCTAACTTGTGTTCCACAGCACCCAATAAATATTACATTTGATTAAACTTTCCTGCTTCTCTGTCTGTAACTTCCAGCAAGCCATAACCTTCAGGTGATGCTGGAAATCCAGCATGAAGCACTTGATCCAGTATACGTAGAACCCAGTGTTTATTGAAGGGATCACTGTAGGGACTTTTTAATGATTTCTATTGCGTCAAGAAACAGAATCAATGAATTATGCAGATTTCTAAAGTTTACATCCTCCTCATTACATTGGCTTTTTTAATTGTCTGACTTACCCACAATAGGTGGTGTTCCCTGCACCTAGCATGTGGTTGATGCTTAATATGTACTCTAAGAGTTATTGAATTTATACATTCAGGAACAAATAGATACATGATGCTGGCTAGGCAAGCAAAAGTAACCCACCTCTGTGATGCAAGTGTATTTCCCTAAATTCTTGTTTGAAGAGTAGGAGGAGTCGGGATCTAATGGGAGGTGCTTAGATTCTGTGCACTCTGAATGAATTAATGCTGCCATGAAAGGAGCTTGTATGGTACCCGATGAAGATGAAAATGCAAATGTATTACAGGTAAATATTCATTTAATACATTGTTTCTTAAGAATAAATGTGAAAATGAAGTTATTTTAAGTTTTGTGTGTGTTTGTTTTCTCTTTCACTTGTCTGCTATTGGAGAAGAGCCTTCTACATTCTGATGGAAACACATTCTTTCTGTTGTCTTTGAATCCTTTATTTTTGAGATTTTATTTATTTATTTGAGAAATAGAGCTACAGAAAGTGAGAGGAGGAGAGACAGAGAGACAGGTCTTCCTTCTGTTGGTTCACTCCCCAGATGGCTGCAATGGCCGGAGCTGAGCCAATCCGAAGCCAGGAGCCAGAGCTTCTTCCAGGCTTTCCACGTGGGTGCAGAGGCCCAAGGACCTGGACCATCTTCTGCTGCTTTCCCAATCCACAGCAGAGAGCTGGATTGGAAGAGGAGCAGCCGGAACTAGAACCCGGTGCCCATATGGGACGCCAGCGCTGCAGGTGGAGGATTAACCTACTGTGCCACGGCGCCAGCCCCATCTTCGAATTCTTTTAAGTGAAAGTACCACACTGGACTAAAATCACTCTTTTTCCATTGTATTCTGCATCTCCGAATGTATGTTTCCTCGAGTTTCTATTCCTCTGTACTGCCATAAACAGGTCCAAGTTTAACCCCTGTATTCCTTCAGAGGAGGGCTCAGTGGACCAAGGGTTAAGTCCAATCTGGATGGCAACTTGTCTGTAAATTAAGTTTTCCTGGAGGGAAAAAAAACCTGTTGTGCTCCTTCCTTTAAAAGGCGAAATATTTATAGGATCTGAAGAGAAACCGGAGTAGCTGCACCTTCCTTTAAACACTATTCTGCTTATTCCTTTATTCCTCAGTGGCACTGTGTACCAAAGGCACAGTTGAGTTGTTGAGATAGAGACAAAACCTAAAATATTTCCTATTGTCCCTTACAGGAAAAATTTGTCAATTGCTGTTCTAGCCTCTTCATCAAGTAAAATTCAGTTGATAAAAGTCAGTGTTGAGGGGCCAGCACTGTGGCGTAGTGGGCTGAGTCTCTGCCTTTTGTGCCAGCATCCCATATAGGCGCTGGTTCGAGACCCAGCTGCTCCTCTTCTGATCCAGGTCTCTGCTTTGGTCTGGGAAAGCAGTAGAAGATCGTCCCAGTACTTGGGCCCCTATGCTGGCGTGGGAAACATGGAAGAAGCTCCTGGCTCCCGGCTTCTGATTGGTCTCGCTCAGGCGTTTGTGGCCATTTGGGGAGTGAACCAGAGGACAGACCATCTTTCTTTCTGTCTCTCCCTCTGTCTGTTTGTAACTCTACCTTATAAATAAATAAATAAAAATCTTTTAAAAAATCAATGTTGAATATGACCTTTATACTGATCTTTCATCTGCTAATGTGCAGAGAAGGGTGAATTAAGGGTAAGAATGCAGTAAGTTCAGTTGATGTGAATGCATCTGCATATGACTAACATGACCTTAACCAGTAGCACGTAATTGAAAATCTTTCATTTTTAGCCTTCCGTTGTGTGATGTCAAGCTCCATCCTATAAGCAATGCAAAATTGTAAGAAGGCTACTTACTACATACATCACAAACAGCTTTCTTAAAGAAATGATATTTCTATATGCTTAGGCAATTTATAGTCTATAACTTAATTCTGTAACATAGGACCCATTAATGGTTGACAGGTGTCAGACAAGGCCAGACGAAATGATTCACTCTAGTTTAAAAAAAGTTTAATAACTTTTTAATTTCTATGGTTAGTTACTGTTTTTCTCTTGTTTAGCCTTATGGGTTCACAGAGTAAGCAAGCATCCTCGTGATATGAATCTAGTCATATTGGAGACATTTTTAAATACCCATACTGGAGAAAATTTTGGCATCTAGGGTAAAAATAAACATAATTAGATTGATTATATAATTGCATGTGTGGGTGTGAAGGAGCCAATGCTGGAGCACATGATTTTGTTAACTTGGAGCTAGGGAAGCTTGATTGCAACATTTAGTTAATTTCTTTCATGTTCGGGTAACAACCACATGAGAATTTTAAAAAATACTTATGGAATAGCTAATTAATTAATTTAAAAGTGAGAAACTTCTAAATAAGAATGACTACCCTGACATTCTGACATGACAATAGGTTTCATTATGCAGTGTGTTGTGGTATTTGTCTTCCATCTTGCTCTATCAAGTACCAAGGGATATACATTCATGACTAAGAAAATCGCCTCTAAACCTATCTGTCTGGCAAGCGTTTTTATTATTTCATGCTGTTAACATTTACAGTTTTAGCTTGTACACTCATTCATAATAGTCTTTGCACATTTCTCAGTTGCTACACTCCCTCTTCTTCGTTGGGTAGCGTCAACAACAGAAACGTATTTCCTCACAGACCTAGAAAGCAAGTCCAAGATCGAGGTGCCAAACTGTTCAGTTATGGGTGAGGACCCCATCCTGATTGAAATGCCTCCCTTCTTGCTATGTTCCCACGAGGCTTTTCCTCAGTTGAGTGGGTGTGCTCTGTCCTATGTGTGTGTGTGTATGTGCATGGATAAAGTAAGAAAGAAAAAGCTGACTGGTGTCTCTTTTTATCAGAACCTGTTGGATTTTAAGGGCGCTGGAACTGTTAGATCAGAGCCCCACTCTTTGGTCTGATTTAACCTTAGTTGCTGCCTTAGGAACCATCTCTGAGTGCAATCACACTTGGGATCAGGGCTTAGACACTGCTGTGCAGTTTATTTTGTGCCGTTGTCGCTACATAATGGGAGTCACCTGCTTCGTTTGCTAAAGGAATTTTTTTTATAGTCACTTTTTTTAACTTTTATTTAATGAATATAAATTTCCAAAGTACAGCTTATGGATTACAATGGCTTCCCCCCCATACCGTCCCTCCCACCTGCAACCCTCCCCTTTCCCTCTCTCTCCCCTTCCATTCACATCAAGATTCATTTTCGATTCTCTTTATATACAGAAGATCAGTTTAGCATACATTAAGTAAAGATTTCAACAGTTTGCTCCCACACAGAAACATAAAGTGAAAAATACTGTTTGAGTACTAGTTATAGCATTAAATCACAATGTACAGTACACTAAGGACAAAGATCCTACATGAGGAGTAAGTGCACAGTGACTCCTGTTGTTGAATTAACAAATTGACACTCTTGTTTATGGCATCAGTAATCACCCTAGGCTCTTGGCATGAGCTGCCAAGGCTATGGAAGCCCCCTGAGTTCACTGACTCTGATCATATTTAGACAAGGCCATGGTCAAAGTGGAAGTTCTCTCCTCCCTTCAGAGAAAGGTACCTCCTTCTTTGATGACCCGTTCTTTCCACTGGGATCTCACTCGCAGAGATCTTTCATTTAGTTGTTTTTTTTGTTGTTTTTTTTTTTTTCCCCCCCCAGAGTGTCTTGGCTTTCCATGCCTGAAATAGTCTCATGGGCTTTTCAGCTGGATCTGCATGCCTTAAGGGCTGATTCTGAGGCCAGAGTGCTGTTTAGGACATCTGCCATTCTATGGGTCTGCTTTGTATCTCACTTCCCATGTTGGATCATTCTCTCCCTTTTTGATTCTATCAGCTAGTATTTGCAGACACTAGTCTTGTTTATGTGATCCCTTTGGTTCTTAGTCCTATCATTATGATCAATTGTGAACAGAAATTGATCACTGGGACTAGTGAGATGGCATTGGTACATGCCACCTTGAGGGATTGAATTTGAATCCCCTGGTATGTTTCTAACTCTACCGTTTGAGGTAAGTCAGCTTGAGCATGTCCCGAATTGCACATCTCTTCCCTCTCTTAACTTAATGTTATCCCTCTTAGTATTTTTTGTTTGTTTGTTCTACTTAATACTTTTGGTTGAATACTCTAATCAATACACAATTATTCTTAAGTGCTGAAACTTAACTGAAAAGTGATCGCTGTTAAATATAAGAGTGGGCTGCTAAAGGAATTTATTGAGATTTTTGCTACTGTCTCTTCATGGATGCTCTTATGTCTGGAATCAAAGTTTTGCTGTGTTCTCAGGAAAGGGCGTCTGAAACAATCATAGCAAAGATAAGCTTTCTCCAGAAATGCGAGCTGAAAGCAGATCCCTGTACCCTTCCTTGGAGTACTATTAGGCTTCCCACTGGAATCCATGCCTTCAGGATTGATTCCATAAAACAGATGTTTACCCCGAATCACCCAAGAAGAACTTAGTGTAGTCCAAGTTCTACCAAGCAAAAAGACAAAGGTAATACTGCACTGTGTTTCAGGAAGGAAATTTACAATGGTTCCAAACATCAAAACAATAAATGCTTGTGAAGATTTAGGGAAAAGGGCACCCTAACACGCTGCTGGTGGAAATGCAAACTGGGACGATCACGATGGATGACAACATGGGAATTCCTCAGAAAAGTAAAACCAGTTTCACCAGATGACCCAGCTACTATCCTACTTTGTTAATGTATCCACAGGAAACGAAATCAACATATGAAATGGTTACCTGCATTCCCATGCTTAAAACAGCTCACTTCACTTTAGCTATGATATGGAAACGACTGAAATCTCCATCCACTGACGACTGGATAAAGAAAATGTGACACACACACACACATGCGCACACACACACACACACATAAAGGAATATTACTCATCCATAAAAAGAATAAAATGCTGACTTTGCAACAAAATAAATGCAACTGGAGATCATTATTCTAGTGAAGTAATTCAGACCCAAAAAAACAAATATCACATTTTCTCTTACTTGTGGAACCTAATATATAATAGTTAAGAAAACTGTGTGGACATCACATCATTGGTATATGGTTATAAATAATGCTTCCCTGAACCATACAATGTAAATCACTGTGTAGTCTTGTTTCACATGTTAAAACAAAAAGAAATGGAGAGAGAGGAAAGAGTGAGGACTCTCATGGTGTTACTAACTCTTAATTTGAGTTCCAGTTATGAGTAAGATAAGATAACAAAAGAAATATTTATCTGTATACTTACATTTCTTGCTATACATACTGTATTTCAATAAAATGTTTTTTTTTGTTTTTTTTGTTTTTTTTGTTTTTTTTTTGTTGTTTTTTTTTTTGTTGTTTTGACAGGCAGAGTGGACAGTGAGAGAGAGAGACAGAGAGAAAGGTCTTCCTTTGCCGTTGGTTCACCCTCTAATGGCCGCCGCGGCCGGCGCGCTGCAGCCGGCGCACCGCGCTGATCCGATGGCAGGAGACAGGAGCCAGGTGCTTTTCCTGGTCTCCCATGGGGTGCAGGGCCCAAGCACCTGGGCCATCCTCCACTGCACTCCCGGGCCACAGCAGAGAGCTGGCCTGGAAGAGGGGCAGCCGGGACAGAATCCGGCACCCCAACCGGGACTAGAACCCGGTGTGCCGGCGCCGCTAGGCGGAGGATTAGCCTAGTGAGCCGCGGCGCCGTCCATCAATAAAATGTTTTTAAATGAAGTCAAGTTTTTGTAAAATGGATGGAGTAATTGTTTTCAAAGTTTTTGAGTGACAATTAAAATTACTCTCATTTTATCTGTGGAATTTTGCACAAAATTTGTAGATCTCTCTGGATTTTATTATGGATAAAACAGTTTACTAGTGAAACAATCCGACAAGGAGACAAGTGACTTTGAATGTTCATCTTGTCAGCCAGAAAACAGTGTTGTGTGAGTGGATAGAAGAAGTTTTCTTCACATCTGTAAGTCACAATTGCCTCTGGCTCCATGGGGGACCTTAAGAATCTTCAACTGGACACACAGCACTGTGTTTAAAAAATCGTAGCCAGTTCTATGACTTAAGAATTTTATAGAAATCACTTGATCTAAGCTTTATATTGTTACCTGTAAAGTAGGACTAAGAATATCTATTTTAGGGTGTCACAAATAAAGCCCAAGTCTAAGGACATTGTGACTTGTAAAAAAACTCTAAATAAATAATAAGAACTATTAATATTCCCTCAACCAGAATAAATAACATCTAGGTATTAATGAGTTGGTTATGATTCATATTCAGGGGAAGTGTTACTTTTCCTTCAACCCATCAACCTGTCGTCAATGTAAGGAATAAGATCTGTCCTGAATAATATTATCCATTTTCTTACTTTACATAACAAAATAAAAAGGATATTTTTAAAATTTAAATTCTCAGCAGCGATAAAGGAAATGACTGTGGTGGCTATATATTTTTTAGGTATAAGGACTCTACAGAACCATACATAAAGTATTAGGTTGACTTTTCATATTTTAAACCATGTATTTTCCCCACCAATAGCAAGAAACTAATAAAATACATTTTCTTCTTTTTAAAAATATTTGCTTTGCTAACTAAGTAGAAGATTTATTCAAGTTTAATCCAAGTGAGCCTAGAATTCAATATAGTTCAAAGTAATCCTTTTCAGCAAGTGAAATATGACTTACCTAGGGGATAAATATGTCTGTTAAAGGTGTATTCTTAGATTTGAGTCAAAAGATGAACCCATACTTATGACAATTTCAAAACTGGCTCATTTTGATATTCTCATTTAGAGAAAGAAAAATATCTTTTGATTAAAAAGTGGAAATTATTTCTAGTTTGGAAGCATATTAATAATATTGAGTGGTTTTTTTTTACCTATAAATTTCACCATGGACTTGAAGACTTTACATAAAGTAAATAGCATTTCATGGGAAAAATTTAAAAAGATTAATTGACCAAGCTCCAAATATTAAATAGAAAGATGCTATCCTTTATAATAAATCTTATCAGAAGTAGTGGATGTGTCGGCAGGGAGAGGCTTTGTCTACATGTTATGTGGGTGGGGACTATCAGGATGTAACAAAGCACCTTTCCTGTGGGAAACACACCCAGAAAACAATTTCAAGCACTGAAAATGCACTCCGAGACACTTCACACTGTGTTCACACAGCAGCCAAACAGTGCCTGCAGTCAATGCACAGGGACACTGACTCGAGACCTCTGGAACTTTGAGTTTCCAAAAGAAATGTCACACCAGATTCAGCTTCTTTGTTAATTGATCCGTCAGAAAACTTTCCATTAGGATAAATTACAAACCAGATACAAATGATATGTTAGTTTTACTTATTCTCATCTTTCAGTTCCATGTTCAGTGCAGCAGTAGGTGACTCTGCCAGTAGTATGATAGTCTAGCTTACTTTATTACTTTCTTATAATTTTTAAATTTGTAACTGGCATGTAAAAAATTACACCTTTATATGGGGCACCATGGGATGTTTCTGTACAAGTATACATGGTATCATGCACAATCACAGTAAACATAAATGTCCTCAAACATCTGACATAACTTTATAGTGAAAACATTAAAATCCTCTCTTCTGTGTCTTTGAAATAGAAATATACAGTGCATTACGATTATCTATACTCAGCCTAATGTACAGTATAACTTGAGAACTTCTTACTCTAACTATCCAACTTAGTACCTGTTTATCAACCTTTGTAGCCATCAATGAATCACAGCCGAAATACACATTTTAAAATCACCCTCTTTACAACAGGCAGGGAATAGAAGGCTACGATTCATATCCATTTGCCTCTGAAGTTTGCTGCGTGTTATATACTGAACATATGTATGTGAAAGGCTCGGGGGTATATCTGAAAGCAGAAACAAATCATGACATTTATAATCATTTGCCAACACTTGGCTAGATTATCTCAGGCTGTCGTAAATTTGTAGTGGGTCACCATCTGTGTCTCCTTAAAATTTATAGCAGGGGAGAAAGGAGAATATGTCTCAAGACTTCAAGAATTAACTGTCTGGGCATATATGTGAGCCATCTATCTTGTTCCTTAAACCTAAGGACTTGCGCAGTTGTGAGTCTTCCTAGGTGCTCTCGATTGCCACTGAACATCAGTACAGACATGTTATGTACTGCATAGTCCATTTCTCATAAAATCTATGTTCAACAGCTGGAAATTCTCTTACCTCTGGTATTTTTTATTATCTTTAAAATGAATGTAGCTCTTGCATCTCTACTAGACTGTATGATTATTAAAAAAAATTCATTGCAAGTTAGTTAGAAAAAAGGTATGCAGCGGATGTTTTAAACCCATTTGATGCAACTAATCTATTTTTTTAGTTATTAATACTTCAAAAAACTATGCTATTATAAAAGAAATTTTAAGTCATCTAAATTAGAAATGTCAGTGATAATAATCTGAGGACTTTTAATTTAATTTTAACCATACAACCCCAGTGCATAAATTGAAAATAGAAATAAAAGAAAATGAAGTTTTTTTATTTTCTTTTAAATAATTTAACCCTCTTAGACCATTTCTAATACTCATTACTTGTGAAGTACTTGTGAAGTGAAAAATGTCTCCTGGGAAGAGGGAAAAGCGATTAGGCACTGATGTTTGTGCTAACGTAATTATCTTATCAAAGGTTACTAACTTCAGTTTAGTAGTTGGGGATTATTAGAATTCTACTCTTCTGTGTTTTTGCATAATTGTATCACTGGAATGATTTGAGGGGAGTTGCCTTCTATAATGTCTATGAACAAGGCACTCTACTCTCAACCTAGTGATCAGTTGCTTAGCAACTCTGGGGTGGACGAAACCTGTCAGATCTGATGTCTCCTGAAAATGCCAGCAACAAGATGATATGGGTTAGGGATTCCACAATATTTGAGCATTTGCGGTCACTGAAGGATTACTAATTCTATTTTCCAATAGAATTTATTTTTGCTCTTCAAAGACACATACCCTCTCACATTCATTCTTTCAAAGATGGTCAGACCTCTAGTAAGCAAACAACCAGGTTATTTTACTTGAACACCTGTTGTGCTCAAGATATTATTATACTACATTATTGATTGGTTGGCATAATCTTATCTCCATTCAAGGGTTTAAAATTTTGAGATCATTCATGTTGATAGCACAGTTAACAGCAGAGGCAGTGTTTTCTATCCAACAGGTGTAGAAAATGAAATTGTTACAGGAAAAAAAGAAACATTACTGCATTTAATCTGTTTCCAGAAAGAATAGTTATGATTGATTTCCTAGACACTATACCAGAATAAGAGAATGGAAACCTTTCCAGCTAGGAAAAATATAGCTTTCCTGAATTTCTCTTAAATGTATAGCAACACATAAAAATGGTAACACTTGTAAAGACAAGTGCCTTTTTCTATTAAACTATTTTATTGCACTTAGTATTCAATTTAAAATAGAATTGGTACTTCTTACACCTGCAATATCATTAATGAAATAGCTGAATATCCGGGGTATCACCCAAGTTAAGCATCATAGATCTCCTCTTGTTAACAGAAGGTGGAGAGGAATGGTCACCTCTGTTGGTGTGATCACACCCTCACCTACTCTCCTCCAAGGTGATCAACGCCTGGTTGTCAGCCCCCGGGGGTGCAACACTCTTCTACACCCCCATAAGGAAACGCACAAGTGATCTGTGCAGTTCTCACTCCGGGCACAGATCCCACTGCAATGGACTGCCCCAGGCAAGCAGGGAGCTCTGAGCGGGTAGACTGCACACAGTGATGGCCCAGAGACCCAGCTGTACCCTGCACCCTCTCATGCAGGCAGAGTCCCCACAATCTCAGCACACAAGGCTTCACAGTCGCTGGGTACAGCGGATCACTGTGTCCCACCAGCCTGTCTGGTCCAGAGAGAGGCTGATCCCGGAGCCGCTCTCCGTGGTGCTCCACTTACACAGCTTGAGCCCCAAAGCCTAGGTATGCTGGGATGCTACTTTGGGTTTTCCAGTGGTCACTGCTGTGGTTCTTTTCTATAGATTCTGCTACTGAATTCTTTGTGGCTTGTGATTATCTGCATGTTTTGAATCATTAATAAAGTCTGGTTATTTGTTTTTTTTTGCATGAGCGTACTCTAACAGTTCAACTCTTTTTGCTCACAGAAGGTATAATCCTAATATAAGACGAGATAGAACTCAAGCTAAAGCATCCACAAACACAAAGCAGAGCCTTGTACTTGTCCAATGCCAAAGCCCATAAATTACAGTCAAGGTGCAAGAATTTATATAGAGGCCGGCGCCGCGGCTCAATAGGCTAATCCTTACCTTGCGGCGCCGGCACACCGGGTTCTAGTCCCGGTCGGGGCGCCGGGTTCTGTCCCGGTTGCCCCTCTTCCAGGCCAGCTCTCTTCTGTGGCCAGGGAGTGCAGTGGAGGATGGCCCAAGTGCTTGGGGCCTGCACCCCATGGGAGACCAGGAGAAGCACCTGGCTCCTGGCTTTGGATCAGCGTGGTGCGCCGGCCACAGCGGCAATTGGAGGGTGAGCCAACGGCAAAAGGAAGACCTTTCTCTCTGTCTCTCTCACTATCCACTCTGCCTGTCAAAAAAAAAAAAAAAAAAAGAATTTATATAGATCCATCAAAGAATGCAGAAATCTCCTCCATAAAACAAGAACAGAAAATTGAGGATAAATTTCAGAAATCCTGCCATCTCCATTCGTATCCTCCTTTTTTCCCATAAGAGGTTATGCTTCGTTTGAGGATTACCACCAGTGCATTGTCACTGATGGCTCTGCAACACTGCACAAGGGAGAGATGTTGATGGAGGAGCAACCCTACTTTATACCCCACCCATGGGACAGCCTGTGGGAATATCCTGTGTTCTACAGAACCACAAAATACAATTTTGTTAACTATCAAGAAGGCTAGATAGATCATGAATACCCTGTGTAACACTATTACATATGGATTAGTGTTCTTACTATACAAATGGTTAAAAAAATGGATGTTGTGTTTGGGATGGGTGATCATTTTTAGACTAAATAAGTATTTAATAACACCTGAAATTGCTGATCTATCTTGTGATTGATTGAGAGTGGAATCTTGTTTGGGTTGCAAAAGTAATGGAATTCAGATATGCTTAAAAATATGCTGTATTGCTATGTTAAATATAATAATGACTGAAACCAACTGGAATGTTAGATGTCAAGAAAAATAGAGGATTTTGCTGGTATTAAATTTGTAAGACATTATAATTCACATGTTCACATTTCAGTTCAGAAGGTGTAACCTCAAACTTTGTTTTTCTTTTTCAAGGCTGTTTTGGCTGTTCAGAGTTCCTCCAGATTCCAGATGAATTCAAACATTGTTTGAACGCCTTTGATGATATTATTTTAATATAAAAGTCATTAAAGTAATATATCATTTCATCTAGTCTTAGAAGTTAAATTCAACAGATTTAGAATAAATCAAAAAAAATTATTCGAATGATTTATCCCATAAGCCTAGTTCATGAAATGATTATTTAATTGGTCATTTTAAAAATAATTACCCTACTTTTGCTAGCTTATGTAAAATGTTGAGTGCGGAGCTTCCGTCTCATACACAAACATTAAAACTGAAACACCCATCAATAGTCGGGACTCTGATTACCTGATCTGGACTGTGTTGTCTACGTCATACTTCCAAAAATAGCTGAGCGAGACCATGAGTAAAATGACTTGACAGTGGGTCCCTAAGCTTCATGAGGGAATGAAATACCGATCTACTGTCACATCTAAAAATGTACGTTACTTATATTGTTAACTTTTGTACTTGCTTTACCAAACTACATGTAGTTGGATATAAGATTTATGACTCTGAGACATGAGAAATATTTGTTAAATGGTGAATTTGTAATCGCAGACATTTTTTATATAAAGGCTTTTTAATGTGTGGGAAGAGAGGATACACAGAATAGGCTAATTATATGCATTATTGCCTGCATTACTGTAAGTTCCCCATTAATTCGACTTTTAAGAATTTTTCCTATAGATGCATTAGCACAAGCACAATATGCCTATATGAGGATACTTCAGAAAGTTCATGAAGAAAATTCAATTGCAAAATAAATTTATTTTGGCACATTTTTTAAAACATATGTGATCCTTTAGTAATAATATCCATATTCTGTGAACTTCTTGAAGAATCTTTGTATATAAAGAATATCTCTGCTGCTGTTTGTAATGCTGAACTTTGAAACAACTCAATAAGCAATAAGCAACAAACAAACGTGAATTTATAAAATGAAATATTATTTATGTATTCAAAGGAATGTGTGAGACAAATATTATTAATTTTAAATATTTCAGAAAATATACATTGAAATATTGCATTTTCTAAACATATGTGTATATTTGTTCATCTAAATGTGACATAATTGTGCATTAATATCCCAGTGATATTTCATTAAGAGACAAAAGCATTGGAATCATAATAGATCTGTATGTCACTATCTCTTAGGAAGGGTTTTGATGTGGAAATATTTAACACTTGGCAATTTTATAAGTTAAATTATATAAAATTTTAATAATTTAAAGTGTTACTTTTTCATATATTTTCTTCCTGCTGCTGCTGCCACATAAGAGGAAAAAACCTAAAGCAAAATGCAAGCATAAATCTAAATGGGTTTTCAAAGCACTTTTTAGCAATATTTATTATTCAGTACTGGTTAACTGTCTGAATCAATTTACCTAAGAAATACATTCTCAAGAAGATAATGCTGGAATTCTTTAAAATAAAATATTACAAAAACAACTACCAGGAGTAAGTTTATAGTGGGTCTCCATGCTACCCCAGATTTAAAATGATCATTAACTTTGTTTCAGAATTTAAGCAAGCATTGTGTCTAAAAGAGCCCTCTTGTATCATGAATAAATAATTTGAGGCTGGTGTTGTGGAAGAGCAGGTTAAGAGGCAGCCTGCATCACCATCATCCCTTATGGGTGATGGTTTGAGTCCTGGTAGCTCCACTTCCAATCTAGCTCCCTGCTATTGCACCTGGAAAGCAACAGATGATAGCACAAGTACTTCAGCCTCTGCCACCTATGTGGGAGACTCGGACGGAAATTCCAAGCTCCTGGATTTGGTCTGGCCCTGTCCCAGCCATTGAGGCTATTGCAGAAGTGAACCAGAGGCTATTGTAAGAGTGAACCAGAGGATGGCAGATCTCTCCCTCCCTCTCTCTCTCTCTCTCTCTCTCCCTCTCTCTCTGTCTCTCTCTCTCTTTCAAGTAAATAAATGAATCTTTAAAAAATAAATACATAATTTAAAATATATTAGAATATTGAAGATCCTTGTGTAAACATTATGTTTTAGGGGTTGGAAGAGTAACCACAGTTATTTCATTAGAATTTATGGCTAACCAGGTGGTGCTGTTGACCTTGTCCTGAAAGAGGATGGTTCTCTTCTCCCATCTCCTGCATGCTGTTTGAAAATCAGATTGACAGCTGATGGATTCCACTTGGAGATCAGCCCTGACAACCTGCAGAATCTCTCAGTTATGGCTTCAAGGAAAATTTTAATGCCAGTACTCTTTTTCAAGGTCAAGTAGGTAGCTGTAGTTTTGCTGCAGTTTAAGAACTGACTTGGTAAGGAGAGACAATGAGATGTCAAGGAGCCCTGATTTGCAGAGCTGGCTGTTCTGTGACAAAAATGCTCCCATCAGGACTGACTCTTCAGCTAACAATGTGAAGTTCTTGATGAACGTGAAGCTGGAAAATAATGGGAACAAATAACTCTTAAACCACTGCAAGCCAATGTCAGTCCATCTCTGATTTAAGAAATGTTTGGTCTCTTGTTCGTTATAGAGCTAGAAACTATCATGCTGTTAGTTTCTTAAAATGGCTTTCTAATTATGTATGCATTCAACATATACACAAATTGATGCATCAGTATATATGTATATGTGTGTACATATATGCACGTGTGTATATATGTGTACATATATATGTATATGTGTGTGTAAAATCCTTTCCTTCTTCCAGGATGATGTAACCCCTGCTGCTATTCTAAGAACAGGCTGCTGACAAAGGTTTTGTCCCCAGGAGAAGATGGCACAGACCAGGGCCATTGCTGAGTTCAGTTGGAATGTGTTATGAGCAGGCAATAAGCCTTTGTTACAAGCAAACGTTCTTTGAAGGTCATATCTTACCACTACATAAGTTAACAAGCTGTATGTAAGGTGTGATCTCCATGGCGTGGCAGGCTACCCATGGAAGAGTGATAACCTGGCACAGTCAGAGGTTCAGGCTAATATTTCCTATGAGATGAAACAATCTTTCTGAAATTGGTTCCCAAGTTGTCTGGCAGTGTGCTTCCTCATATTTTCAGCTACACTTATCTCCTTGTTAAATAAGTGAGAATTAGAAATAACACTGACAGCTTACAATATCTTTCTAAGTTGTAAGAAGTTAGTCTCCTAAAAGGCTTTACTTTGCAATCTCAGCTGAAGTAAAATTTTATTAACAAGTAATATTACCCCGGTTTCTTTTCTAAAGCATCTCTGAATAAGGTATGATTTAGGACCTTTATTTAAGCTATCATAATCCCTTTTACAACAAGAAGTCTCCTGTGTAATACAGACTGAAATGCACTGCTGCTCTCTCATCAAGATAAGCCTTAAAAAATTACTCTATCGTCAGCACTCCCTGCCTACTTCCTCCTGTAAAAACCTGAGCTCAGTCTTCCATTACCTGCTATTCTTTCTATTAACCTAACTCTTTGCAATGGTGTAATGATTCAGAGTACGGAAGGTTTGCAAACTTTGCAACATTTCAAAAGCTATCACCAAGGCTTCCTAAAAATACCGCAAAATTCCTTTCATAAATATGACATTATTTGAATAGGCACATTGAACTTGGCTCTTCCTATTATTCCATCCTTTTATTTCCTTCTTAGAATTTCTCCAAGTTCCCAACGCTATCTTCTCATTTTTGTTTGCCTGCATTATTTTATTTTTATCCTCGATTAGAACTTATTTTTCCAAGTGGTTTTCTCCTTTGTTTTACCACGTGTTTAATTCAGTGGTGAGAAAAAAAAGGAAGGAAAGTAAAATTCACCTCACAATGTTTTTCCAATAATAAAAATATTTTTTTATTTTGTGTGTGTGTGTTTAAGATTTATTTGAAAAGCAGAGTTACAGGAAGAAAGAGGAAGAGATACATAGATAGAGAGATCTTCCATCCACTGGTTCACTCTCCCAATGGTCACATGGTTAGGGCTGGGCCAGGTGGAAGTCAGGGGCTAAGAGCTTAATCCATGTCCCCCACATAGGTGGAGGGGTCCAAGCACTTGGGCCATCCTCAGCGCTTTCCCAGATGCACAAGCAGGGACCTGAACAGGACGTGGACCAGCCGGAACTCAAACTGGCGATCTTATTGGATGCCAGTGTTGCGGGCAGCACCTTAGCCAACTAACCCTACAGCAGAGGCCCCATCACACATTTTAAAATCTCAAGTTTCTGAAGTGGTATTACTACCCAACACAGAGAGCTTATAAAGTGTAGGTGAGACATCCGATGAAATTTGAACAATAAGAACATCCCTAGAAAATGCTGGTTTGCTCTTTCTTCACACCACTGTCTCCCAAACTGCCAGAGTCTATCCCTTGGCAATCACTGGTGCTCTGGTTCAGCACTCCCCCAATTGGGAAGCATCAAAATCATATAAGAGTTGAAGAAACAAAGAGAGAATGTGTTTAGGCTCAGGATGATGGACTAAATGTGGATCTCTTCAGTTGAAGCTGGAAAGTTGGAGTGCCCAAATCTTACAAACCATCCTGCTATGGACTCATTTCGTTAGATTATATGTGGAAGGCAGGTGCTATGGGTTATAATCTTATACTCTATCTTCTTTGACTGAACCCGTGTAAGGTCTGCGTTCTATTGAATGGGAGTCATTTCAGGTTAGGTCCCTCTTCATACCTCCCCTGAGTCTGCCCCACCTCTTCCCCTTTTAGATACCTAAAATTATGTTGAGTTCACGTGGATTATCCAGGATAATATCACTATTTTAAAGTGGGCTAATTATGAAATTTATCCATCTGCAATCTCAATTTTCCTTTCCATGTAATCTAATAATGTTACAAATTCTGGTGGCTAGGACATAGAAATTTTGGGTGGTTATACACACCCCCTATAAAATGGATAAAAATAATTTTTTATGCATGTACATGTGTGCCTGTGTGTGTATGTGTTTTCGAGTCCTGGTGTAGACATTATTCTTGAGTAACATAAACCAGTAACAAATACAGCATCTATTTATATATCCGTATCTATAGCTGTATCTATCATCTACCTTCCTCCTTTTCTATCTACATGGACAAACAATGGCATAGTGTGCATTATGCTCACAAGGACCTGGCTGGGCCAGTGCCAAAGTCAGGAGTCATTAACTCAATCCAGTGATGGCAAGAACCCCATTACTTGAGCCATTACTACTACCTCCTGGAAACTGTATTGACAGAAAGCTGCAGTCAGAAACCAGAGCTGAGAATGCTCATACTCCGATATGAGATGTGATTATCTTAACAGCCAGGTTATGCTAGGCTCATGTACTTGATTAAAAATGCTGTAATATGAGGCCAACAATGTGATATAACTGGTAAATCCACTACCTGTGATGGCGACATCCCATGTGGGCAATGGTTCATGTCCTGGCTGCTCCACTTCTGAGCCAGTTCCATGCTAATGACCTGGGAAAAGATGTAGAAGATGGCTCAAGAGCTGGGTCCCCACCACCCACATGGGAGACCCAGATGAAGCTCCTAGCTCCTAGCCCATTCCTGGCTATTGTGGCCATCTGGGGAGTGCACAAGTGCATTGATGATTTCTCTCTCTCTCTCTCTCTCTCTATCTCCCTCTCCTTCCCTCCTTCACCCCCCCCTCCCCGCTTTGTCTGTAACTCTGATTTTCCATAAATAAATAAATCTTTTAAAAAATGAAAATTCAATTTCAGAAGTAGTTTGAAGCCTGTGAGTATGATAATCTCCATATATAGTAAACCGTGCTTATTTATTGCAAAGCCTATGCTATCCAATTGATGTGAGGTTATTTGATAAAACAAGCCAGAGACATACTAATGTGAAGAAATAAATACATTTAATATCATATAATTTTAGTTTGGATGAGTTGTTTAGTTGCCAAGAAAAAAATGAAGAATGTAATTTTTATTATCTACTACAAGAAAAAACTCAAATTGTCTCTCATGTATCCCTAGAATCAGAGGGAAGTTATTTGCATGAATACACAGACAAAGAATTTGAGTAACAAAGCATAGTTTTTTTACATTTATTAAATAGTCAAGATTTTCTTTTTTTGAAATATTTATTTTATTTAAAAGGCAAAATTAGAGAGAGAGAGAAGAAAGAAAGAGAGAGAGGAGAGAGAGGAGAGAGATGATTCTGAAATTTCTATGGAAACACAGGGAGACTCTGAATAGCTAAAGCAACTTTATACAACAAACAAAGCTGAGGTATCACAATACCACATTTCAAGACACGCCACAGGGTAGGTATAAACAGCTTGGTCCTGGCAAAAACAAAACAACTACAGATGGGTAGATCAGAAGAGAAACTCAGGAAATCAATCCACAAATATAAATAACTTATCTTTGACAAAGGAGCAAAAACCAATTGCTGAAACAATGACAATCTTTTCAACAAACGGTGCTGGGACAACTGGATCTCCATGTGGAGAAGTATGAAAGTAGACCCTTACCTTACATCTTAGCATAAAAATGCACTCAAAATGGAGTGAAGACCTAAATCCATGACCCGATACCGTCAAATTATTAGAGAATATTGGGAAAACTCTTCAAGACATTAGCACAGGCTATTTTATAATTAGCATAGGCTAAATTAACATAATATAGCCCAATTAACAAAGGCTAAAGATTTCTTGGGAAAGATTCCAGACATACAGCAATCAAAGCCAAAATTGACAAATGAAATGACATCAAGCTTGAAGCTTTTGCACTGCAAAAGAAACACTCGGCAAAGTGAAAACACAACTGACAGAATGGGAGAAAATATTTGAAAACTATGCAACTGATAGAGAATTAATATCCAGAATCTATAAAGAGCTCAAGAAACTCAAAAACAACAAAACAATCCAGTTAAGAAATGGGCAAAGAACTTCAAACAGCCATTTTTCAAGAGAGGAATTTCAAATGGCCAACAGACACATGAAAAAATGCTCAGTTTTAGGCCGGCGCCAGGGCTCACTAGGCTAATCCTCCGCCTAGCGGCGCCGGCACACCAGGTTCTAGTCCCGGTCGGGGCGCCGGATTCTGTCCCAATTGCCCCTCTTCCAGGCCAGCTCTCTGCTGTGGCCAGGGAGTGCAGTGGAGGAAGGCCCAGGTGCTTGGGCCCTGCACCCCATGGGAGACCAGGAAAAGCACCTGGCTCCTGGCTCCTGCCACCGGATCAGCGCAGTGTGCCGGCCGCAGCGCGCCGGCCGCGGCGGCCATTGGAGGGTGAACCAATGGCAAAGGAAGACCTTTCTCTCTGTCTCTCTCTCTCTCTCACTGTCCACTCTGCCTGTCAAAAAAAAAAAAAAAAGAAGAAGAAGAAGAAAAAAATGCTCAATTTCACTAGCCATCAGGGAAATTCAAATTAAAACCACAATGAGGTTTTGTTTAACCCAGCTGTAATGGCTTTCATACAGAAATCAACAAATAATAAATGCTAGTGAGGATATGGAGAAAATGTACCCTAACTCACTGTTTGTGGGAATGCAAACTGGTGCAGCCCCTGTGGAAGACAAAATGGAGTACCTCAGAAATCTCAATATTGACCAAATCTACTAAATGACCCAGCCATCCCACTCCTGGGAATTTACCCAAAGAAAATGAAATCAAAATATGGAAACATTCTCTGCACTCATTGCAGCTCAATTCATAGTAGCTACGATATGGAATCAACCCAGATGTCCATCAACTGAAGACTGGATAAAGAATTTATGGTATATGTACAGCATGGAATATTACACAGTGGTAAAAAAATGAAATCCTGTCTTTTGCACCAAATGGATGCAACTGGAAACCATGATAGTTAGTTTCTGTAGTAAATGCCATTGAGGATTTCATAGAAAATGCATTCGTCTGTAAGTCACTTTGGAGAGCATGGACATTCTGATAATATCCCATCTCCCAAGCCATAAATATATATATATATATATATATATATATATATATTTCTCTTTTTTCCCATATGCCATGTACCAAATACTCAAGCCCTAGCCACCCACATGGGAGACCTGGATGAAGCTTCTGGCTCCTGGCTTTGGTTCAGCCCTGCACCAGCCATTGCAGCTACGTGGGTGGTGAACCAGCAAATGGAAGAGCTCTCTCTGTTTCTTTCTGTAACTCTGTCTTTCAAAAAATAAATAATATATTAAAAATAAATCAATATAGCTAATGGATGTTTTAATGTACATGATCTTAATGCAGTTTCCTTAAATTTTTCAAAATGCAAAATTATAAATTATAAAAGTAATATCTGTCCTGTTTATTCCTATAATAGATTTACCCTCCACTTCCAATTCTAACTTCTTACTAACGTAGACCCAGGGAAGCATCAGTGATGGTTCAAACATGTGGGTCCCTGCCACCCATATGAGAGATCTGGAGTGGGCTTCTTATCCATGGCTTCTGCTTGGCTCAGCATTGGTTACTGCAGGCATTCAACAAGTGAACCAGCGATTGGAAGTTTTTGCCTGTCTTTTTCTCCCACCATTCAAATAAATACAAAAAATAAAATAAATACAAATAATTGTATGTAGAAGTGTACATTTGGCTTACTGCAATTCCTGAGTTCGACTTCCAGTTATGCTCTGGAATTCAACTTCTTCCTAACATGTACCTTAGTAGGCAGCAGGTGATAACTCAATTAGTTGGGTTTCTAGCCTTTGGCTTCAGCCTGGACTATTGCTGGACAGAGTGAGCATTGGGGAGTGAACCAATGGATGAGACTTCTCTCCTTTTCTTTCTTTCATTCTCCCTGTGTCTCTGCCTTTCAAATAAATGAACAAAAAGAATAACTAAATTTAAAATTAATAACAACAATTATACAAAGGAAACACAAAACTATGATATTTATGCCCTTGATTATACTATTAAAAGAAAACAGCTGTGATGGGCTCTTGTATAAAAACTCAATTCTATTTAGAATTCAGAATGTTACCTTATTTAAAAAGAAGATAATTGAAGATATAATTAAAACATCAGATGAGATCCACTTGATTAGCATGGTCCCTAAATCAAATGACAGTACCCCCATAAGACAGCGAAGGACACAGAGAGACAAAGAGAGAGCCATGTGCAGACAGAGGCAGAGACTGGAGTGATGTTTGTATCTATGAGCCAAGGAACACCAACAACACCGAGCAACCAGCAGGAGCTAGGAGGACTGCAAGCCACTATTTTCCTTCAGTGCCTCCAGAAGGAACAAGCCCTGCTGACTCTTTGACTATGCACTTCTGCACTAGTGAACTATAAGAATATTTCTGATATTTTATGGCACACAATTTGTTGTAATTTGTTATGATAGCCCTGGGAAACTAATACATTAGCATAACCTTATTTTCAAAATCAGTGTTCTTTGAGGCAAGAAATGATAGCATGATCTCACTCATAAATATGAAAGTAAAAATCACAAATGAAATCTTATACATGCGATTTAGGAAATAACAAAATAGATAATGCTTCAAGGCAACTGGGATTTATCTCGAGATTTAAAGATGATGTAAGCAAGAGGAAGTTAAACACAGGACTAGGCAAAAGATGAATAAACAAATGATTTAAATAGAAGACAGCATAAGTTAAACATATATTCTTATTTTTCTTATTCTTCCACAAATTCACTGTATGTGCTACAATCTTAATGTTACAATATACAATAGATATAATAAATATCAATACTTTGGACACTTCAGACATCTTAAAATTATTCCTTTCATTTATTTGTAGAGCAAAGTTCTGATTTTTCCTCCACAGCTCATTCTTCATTTTTATTGGATAATTTATCTTCCTCTTCTTTCAGCTTTTAAAAGCTTTCTTTTCATGGCCTTTTTTTATACTTGTAATATTTTAATAGGCAGAATGTGTAGTTAAGATTAGATCACTGAAAAAAATCAACTATTCTTTGGGATTTAGTTCCTTTTCCAAATTTGTAATCTATGTATCTAGAATAAAGTAGTTGAACACTTCACAACTGTATCTGTTTCATGTATTCCTTATCAAAAGCATAATGTGATTGCAAAAATTTAAAAACAGTAATGAGAATGTGAAGACTTTAGATAACAAAGAAAAAAGGGAACACAGAGATTTGTTTTAAAGAAGCTATTTGTCATTCTTTTTGTTAGAGATCACAACATACATACAATAAGTGAATTTTATCAAACTACAGCACATTTCTTCTACTATCTCCATAAAAATTAATTCCTATATAAATAGTACTGAAAATGAACTAAAATGAGTTAAAATTTACAAAGAGCTGTTAAAGGGCTTCAATCAAAATTAGTAAAACTACACAGTACAATAATGAATTGACAACATCTTGAAAGAAGTGTAACATTTGAGTTCATTATTTTAAAAAGTGCTATCTGGTCCTGCGCCGTGGTTCACTAGGCTAATCCTCCGCCTTGCGGCACTGGCACACCTGGTTCTAGTCCCAGTCGGGGCGCCGGATTCTGTCCCAGTTGCCCCTCTTCCAGGCCAGCTCTCTGCTGTGGCCCGGCAGTGCAGTGGAGGATGACCCAAGTGCTTGGGCCCTGCACCCCATGGGAGACCAGGATAAGTACTTGGCTCCTGCCATCGGATCAGCGCAGTGTGCAGGCCGCGGCGGCCATTGGAGGGTGAACCAACGGCAAAAGAAGACCTTTCTCTCTGTCTCTCTCTCTCTGTCCACTCTGCCTCTCAAAAAAAAAAAAAAAAAAAAGTGCTGCCTATTTACTTTGGCTAGCATATACGTGGAAAATAAGTCCAACTTACTCTTGCAAAAATAACGCAGGTCAGTGTTTTATCACTAACCCTGTAATAATTTTTATTAAATCAAAGTAAAAGAATAAAGCATAACATAGTAAAATTCCCAAGTTCTCATAGTAATTAAAAATGAATTGCAAGAACTGAATATTGCTCTAAAGACTAGCCTCAACTAAAATATTTATTGGTCTTCTATGGCTCTGGTGCAAATAACCATACATTAATTCTTACCATTGCATGTTACCCAAATGTATTTGATTACATAGAAGAAAAATAAAAACTAATGGTTTGGGAAAACAAAATTAAAAAACTTCTATCATCAAATAGTTGTTATAGTAACTAGAACAAAAGGCAATTGGTGGTGAAACACTATTACACTGATGCACTTAAGAAACGCTTTAAAGACTGACGTGTAGAGTTCTCATTTAAGGTTACCTGTAGGAACAGCCCTTTATTTGAATGTCTTCACACACGAGCAGGCCTCAAGGTCCGTCCCTTTGCTCTACAGCTCTCCACAGCGATTCTCACTGTGCCAGTTTCACAAGCTTGCTTGGTATCCTAGCACCATAGGTGCTCCATGTTTCCTTTTACTTTACCAAGGCAATGCAAGGAAAACAAAAATCAAAAGGCTTCCCTACAGAAAACCCAATCTTAAAACTGGTCATTTTAGTTTCACTTGCCGCTTAAAATAAAAAAAAAAATTATGAATTAGATTTAAATGGGGTACTAGTATAAAACAGATTGCAGGTACCACCATTTACATAAAACAAACAAGAAAAGTGGGGGGATTTCCATAGCACAGAAAATGCATGGACATGCATCCAGAGTAGAGTGAAAAATGTCCTGAGATTAAAAACTTAAAAATTGATAGAGAATTTTATTCACAGGTTTTTACATGGTGACATATAGAGAGCATTTTAGAGAACCTGTGGTTGAAAATCATTATGGTTTCTCCTGCTTTCCACCAGCCAAGACAATGTTGTGCATATTTGTGTTTTGTACTTTAAATATTCATATCATTAAACAGATTTTTATTTTTTAAATACATGGTCTGTTAGGCACCATAATAAAACTAAATGATCTTTTATAACCCACACACTTAATTTGTACTCCCAAAATTCAAATACATACTTCAACAAAGGAAGCACCTTGTAGTTAGCAATCACCATCATGTTTGCTTTAACACTACTTTATTCACTCTCTTTCTTCGAACAAGCTATATTTTGACTATTCATGGATACTTATCACTTCACCTGATCCCTTTCCTGAACTTCATATCAAAATTTCAAGCTTCATATTAGATATCTCTAACAGAAAAGTCACACACCCTCATCAAAATCAGTGTATCCAGTCTTAGTAGGCCTCATTAAAAAAAAAAAAAAAAAAAAAACACTACATGTGTAGCAGTCCATATCTTGATTAATGGCATAACTCGAAGAGAGTTTTCAAAGAAAAGTTTTCAAAGAAAGCTCTCAAGAGTTATCTTTATCTTCCATTTATCTCATTTTTGTTCTAACAGATGTTGAACCTTATCTTAATAAAGGCATTTATTCTGAGTCATATTCTCTGTCTCTGCCCCCAAACTGGAGTGTAACAGTAGCACTTGTGTGATATTGTGCTGTCCATATTTATTTCACAGCATTCATTCACTGAGTGTAGAACAAAGTGTGTCCTGAATAAACAGTGCAATCATTATTCTTATATACACATATGTGAATAAATGGATTCTTAGAATCAACTTGATGGGAACATGAATTTATCTGTTTAGTGGAGGTTGAATGCACTTCCCATGCATTCCAAGTTAATCATTTCAGTTTTTCAAAAATGAAACAGTAAATGTAGCAGTAAGTAACAAAACAGTTTGTAAGATTACAACACCGAAATTTTCCTGTCTAATGATTTAATCATACAAAAACTAAATCTGTCAGAAATTTGTACACAGCACAATTATAGTATTTATGCAGAACTGCATTTGGCAATAAGCACTGCTCTCTTGAACAAAAATTTTAGTCATGCTTTACGACACTAGTATGTCAGGAACACATTAAGGATCTATCTATAAAAAAGCAAAATTTTCAGAGCCCCCTTGATATCTTCATTGTGAATTACTTTAAACTGCTGTGAAGTAAACTACAATGAGTCTTTAACAACAACAAACGAAATAGACACACAACATAATGACATGAAAATCAAGTGTGCTGGTGTAGTCAGATGGGGCCTTGCTAAGGTTTCACTCAGAGCGCCGAGAGGAAAAGCTATTTGGTATCGCTCTAGACAACTGCACGCTGTGTACTACAGAGGAATAGACAACTAGAAAGAGGGCAGGTTACAGCTTCTCCATTCAGTTACAAACATCACACATTTCTTCTGATTTCTGCTAGTCAATATGTAGAGTTTAAGCATTTACCGCATATGAGTTAAATTGACATCTTTAGATTAAATTATTTTATAGTCCTTGTCTGTATTCCTGCAGCACATAGGTGATATTTTTATTTTTTACTAGTTGATGTATTTTAGTAGTACATTGTCTTTGATTATAAAGTAAGTTATAAAAATTATAAAGTAAATTATCTCAAAAACTAAGGAAAGAAGGAAGGAATAAAGGAAGGAAGGAAGGAAGGAAGGTGGAGGGAGGGAGGAATGGAAGTATCATATTCTTAGAATCGTGTCTATGAATTACATTAAATCTGTTTTAATAAAAATGCAACCAAAATAAATCTTTCTCAAAGGTTAAAAAATAAATATCCATATAAATGAGAAAAGTTATTATTGAGTAAGTACTTGGTGCTTGGGGAGTAGCCACTTGTCAAAAACACAATAAAACAGACAAAATTTCCTCTTCATTGCAGTATAAACCCTAGTGGAGGGACTGATCAACTAGAACCAGAATAAATATTAAATATGTAGAGTGATAAAAGTGAGGCAGATGTGAAGAGTGAAAAGTGAGGCAGATTAGAAGTATTAGGTAGATTGTGTGTGTGTGTGTGTGTGTGTGTGTCAGAGAGGGAGGGAGAAAGAATGTATGTGTACAAGGATAACATGTTCAAAATAATTCAGGTCTGTCTTCAGCTGGAGCTGGATCCAAAGCCAGGAGCCAGGAGCCAGGAGCTTCTTCTGGGTCTCCCATGTGGGTGCAGGGGCCCAAGGACTTGGACCATCTTCTACTGCTTTCCCGCCATAGCAGAGAGCTGGATCAGAAGTGGTGCAGCTGAGACTCAACCCGACACCCATATGGGATGCTGGCACTGCAGGCGGTGGCGTTACCTGCTAAGCCACAGCACCTATTTCATTTAACACTGAGATCTCCAGTTCCATCTATTTAGTTTGGAAAAAAAAAAAAAAGAATAAAATCGTCACATGGCATTTTTTAATGCAGAAGTTTGTGTGCAGAATAAACAAAAACACTACCCTGATCTGTTTTCCCAGGACTTCTGCAACATCTGGGAAAGCCCATCTGAGACCTCCTTAGCCAGTCGAAGCCTGTCTGGAGAAAGCTCATCCTGGTGTCGAAACGGCCCTGAGAACATAACACACTGGGAACGACGAAGACACGGCTGCTTTCACACTCTTGGAAGTCTCTCACACGGATCAGAATCCTTCTATGTGGCCCCAAACGGTCACACTGAGCAGTTCATGATGTATTTGTGCCGAAATGAAAGAAAAACAGAATCTCTCCCAAATCACCTAAAACTGGAACCAATTCTGTAAGGAAGCTAAAGGGATAAATTTTGTTTGAGAAAATCTCTAAGGTCCTTGCTGTTGGTGAGAGACCGTGGCTACTTTGTTAGCGTGTTTGCATTCTGAGGTCAAAGTAAGCCTTTCAGCTCAAGGCTTAAAACACACGCACCTTAAATTCAAGTCACATCGTCGCAGAATAACTGCTAGAAACTCGAGTCTCCTGTAAAACATTGACCTATTTGTAGAAACAAGAAATGTCTCAAGTGGCTAATTCAAGCTGTAATCTGGGACTCATTCTTTAAAAAAAGTAAGGTGATTATGTATCCTAAATGGTGTTTATATATATGTATCTTATAGAAACATAAAAGGAAAAGTCTTAAATAATATAACTTGACTTCTATAAGTCATTAAATTGCATTAATATACTTTTTGGGATAAATTCTTCAAAGAAGATGTAATACCTAATTTATATTTGATAAAGTGAAATTTTCTTCTTGAAAGGGGGAATTATTAAATTCCCTACAGTGCACTGAAGCATGATTACAAATGTAGAGAACCAGGTATTAGGATCATTGGAGCTTAAATGTATTTTAAGTAAATGTGGAATGATGAAAAATGCACACATAGTGATTGGAATTTCACACATTCATAAACACTAATGTTAATATTTAATATTTGCTGCAAAGGTATAAGATCCCAATATGTCAGAAACATATATCATAATCATCTTGGGTCTCTTTTCCTTCCAGTAACAAATAATGTTAGTTAAAATTATGTCTGAAATCTCCCTTGATGAAAATAAATTAATTATGGCTTAAAATATTTGTATTCACATCCAAGTTGTGTTTCTCAGTTAACCTGTGGTTATACTTCAGCAACATCAACTCAAAGATAATTATTTACCTATCCTAACACGTATAGTAATATGTTCAAATGAGTTCTTGGATCTGCTTCATTCTTTCATGTGAGATAACTTCATTCAAAAATTCAGGTGAAATGTTTGTAAAGCCTTTTGCAACCTAAATGATCTCTGAAGTATTCTGTTTATTTGTATGCAGTGGAGCCTCATATACTTGCTTGGAGCCTAAGAAATAAGGTCACGAATGAGTATCAATGGCTCATGGGGGAAAAAAGGGAGAGTTCAGCAGGATTCTAGAAGAATGAGGTGGTGGCGAGGAGGAGGGGGAGGAGGGGTGGGGTCCTCAGGGCCTCGACCTAATTTCCTCTGACCAGCGGCAATTACTCTAGGAGATGAAACTGCTCTGACCTCAAGGCTCTCGCCAGCAAAAACGTAGCTAAAGCTGCTTTGTGCTTACTTCATTCAGAGTGGAGACTCTGACGGGACTATCTGCTCTGAAGGGGAAGGAGAAACCCGTGTCATTCTTTCCCTCCAGATGTTTGCATTGGAAATTTTTACTTTACATGATTCGTATTTGGCAGAATTATGTAAATATGCTATTCTGATTCCAATAGCAGTGCATTCTCACTACAGAACAACAAATAACTATAGTCTAAATCACTCTCAGACTTGTGAGAGAGATGGAGAGAGAGGGGGAACACTGTTGTAAGAGATGACATCAGAATTCCAGTCCTGGTAACTCTCTTTGTTCTATAACATATCATCATGTGTGACAAATCATGAGAGGATTGCATAAAAACTACCAAAACCAACAACAAACGGTAATATAAATTCAGTACTTAATATGCATCATGCTGTTCTTAGCATAATGGAATAATCCTAAGAGCAGAGGGGAAGAAAGAAGCAAGGACAGATTACAGGAATGGATGCTTGGTTAAATTAAGACACCACGTAGAACGCCTGTATCCTGCATCAAAGTGTCTGGGCTTGAGTCTTGCCTCCATTTCCCATTCCAACCTCTTGTTAATGTGTATCTGGAAGGCAGCAAGTGATAGTTGGGTCCTTGTCACTGTCACTGGGCCTCTGAGCTCAGCCTGGTCCAATCCTGATTGTTGCTGCAATTTAGAGAATGTATCATTGGAAGGAAGCTCTCTGTGTGTCTGTGTCTGACTCTGTTTCTCTGTCTTTCAAATAAATGAAATAAATAAGTAAATTTAAAACAGGGTTATAGCTATTTTTTCACAAGTTTTCAAATTTACTAAAGAATTATGAAGTATACTTTTACAATGGGTGAATTGATCATCAGATTATACTTCAATAACGCTGTTTAAATATTCTACCAATCCTAAAATATTTTTAAGATTTATTTATTTATTTGAAAGTCAGAGTTACAGAGATAGAGAGGAAAGGCAGAGAAAGAGATCGAGATCTTCCATCTACTGGTTCTCTGCCTGAATAACTGAATGGTCATGCTGGGCCAGTCTGAAACCAGGAGCCAGAAGCTTCCTCTGAATCTCCCATGAGAGTCCAGGGGCCCAAAGCCTTGGGCCATCTGCCACTGTTTTCCCAGGCACATTAGCAGGGAGCTGGATTGGAAGTGAAGCAGCAGAGACTTACTGGCACCCATATGGGAAGCCAGCATGGCAGACAACAGTTTTCCCTGCTCCTGGCAAAATATAATTTTAAAAAATATTTAACTATTTAAGGTCTCAGCAAGGGTGTCCTTTATGAACATAAGTTTATAATGAATAATGTAAAAGCTCTTTAGAGTATCCCTCAGATCCAGTTAACCCAAGTTAAACTGGTGGTATCTATTTCCCATTCTTACCTCCATCATATAGATGTTTCCTTAAGAGAGATATTTGCTTCTAACATGTTATGAAATTATTCCATGCTTATGTCTATTATAACATGACCATTATTACACCTCATAATATATTCTTTTAAAATGTGATTTTATTGCTGCAGAGTGTTCAACCAAATCGGCATAATTAATTACTACCTTTTAAAATGTAGGCCATTTATAAAATTTGTAATGCTATGATTTTTATAATAAAATACCCTATGTTAATATTCTGAGAAATGTCTGTGATTATTTTCTTAAGTTGCTTTCCTGAAACAGGTACCACATTTTCTAACAAGAAGAAGCAGAGTGAACTAAATGTCCATAATATAACCTTGCAGGCCATGTATCTAGAAGACTTAGCTGTGAGCTCTGTAGGAGGAACATGCGACTCACATGTGATAGGCTGTGTTTTGTTCTCCCAAATCATTTGTTGGAACTCTAACCCCCAATTTGACTGTTTTGGGAGAGTGGATCTGTAAAACTGCAATTAAGTTAAACTGAGGTGAATGATACTGGACCTTGGTGAGTAGCATTCTTGTAAGAGAGGCTCATACACACACACACACACACACAAAGGAAAGAACACGGAGGGGATATCATGTGTAAGCCATAGCGAGGTTTTGGAGGAAGCAATCCTGCAGACCCCCGAATCAGATGTCTAACTGCCCCCCCAAATGTGACGCATCACACCAGCCTGTCTGTGACACTGATTAGAGCAGCCCCAGCAAATAACATACCCTATAGAATCTAAGTGAGATTGACATGTAGTATTCATCTGTCATGCTGCTGCGATACTCATGTTTGTTGTTAATAATCAGCATTGTTTAATACTCAGAGTTTTATGATCAATGAAGCTGGATGTCATTTCATGTTGCACATTTATAATCTTTTTTTCTGAAAACAAAATTTCCTTGGTCATTTGTATTTTCTCTTCAAGTTTTATTAGTTTTATTTGTATATTAGTGGAATTAATATATTATTTATTGTATATTTGATAGTAACGTGTATTTTTCTTAGTGTGTTTGAATTGAAATTTTTATAGCTTACAAACTATTGATTACCATGCAAAGATTTAAGTGGAAAATTTAACAAATTGAACAACAGCCAATTTTTCAAAATTTTCCTTCATTACTTCTTTTATGGTTATTGTGATAAAAGTCTTCCATAACCTAAAAGAGGACACACTTCCTGCCTATCTCTTGTCATGTGATGCCCTGTGGCACCTCAGGGCTCTGCCAACAAGAATATGATAGCCAGACATGGTCCCCTGACTTTAGCCTTCTAAATCATGGACCAAAAATGCTTATATTCTATATAAAGAAACCAGCCTGTGGCCAGCATTGTGGCACAGCAGGTAAAGCAGCCACCTACAATGCTGGCATCCCATATGGGCTTGGATTGGTGCCCCAGCTGCTCCACTTCCAGTCCAGCTCCCTGCTGGCTCGGGAAAAGCAGTTGAAGATGTCCCATGTGCTGGAGCCCCTGCTATCCACTTGGGAGACCTGGGAGAATCTCCTGGCTCCTGCTTTTGACCTTGCCAAGCACAAGCTGTTGTGCCCACCTGAGGAGGGAACCAGCCAATGGAAGATCTCTCTCTCTCTCTCCTCTCTCTGTAACTCTGAGTTTCAAATAAATAAATAAATCTTTCTTTTCAAAGGAAACTAGCCTTACAATATCTCAGCACACAAAACAAAACAAAACAGAAAGCAGTCTAATATACTTAGCAAAAAAGGAATGAAGAAGAGACAGAGTCCAAATAGGTCTTAACAAATAAGGAATTAAAGTCAGGAATCAAAATGATCCCAATAAAGATAAGTCCAGGCCAGGATAGTTCCCCAAGTGAACCCTACCAAAGGTTTAAGGAATGGCTACCAACTCTTCTTAAACTTTCACAAGAAATAGAAGATGAGAGAACATTTCCAAACAGTTTCTGAGGCTAGTATCACTCTGATACCAAAGACAAAAGTAGCATAAGGATAGACGACTACAAGTCAGTATCCCTGATAGCCATAGACAAAAAACCTCCTCAACAAAAATACAAGCAAACCAAATGCAGGAACATTCAACCTATTGTACACTCAGACCAACTGAGATGCACCCTTGGCATGCAAACATGTTTCAGTTATTCAAATTATTCTGTGTGACATAACACATTAAAAAAAATTGGGAAAATCTAAATGCTCATCCTTATTGACACAGCAAAAGCATCTGACTTGGTTAAATTTTATTTGCATCTAAAATTCTCAACCAAATAGATACATAAAAAACGTGCTTCGATACAATAAGGGTCATCTATGAAAGCCCATAGTTACAATCAGTTAACACAGAGAAACCAAGACCCTCTGTCTGAGATTGGGTATAAAGTAAGGATGCCCACATTCAGCACTTATTAAATATAATATTGGCAGTCCTAGGAAAAATGATTAGACAGAAAAAGAAGTGAAAGTCATCCAAATTGGAAAAAAGAAGTAAAATTACACCAGCCTGAAAGACAGCAAGATCATATGTAGAAATCCCCATGGATTCAACAAAAAAATCTCTTAGAACTAGTAAATGAATTCAAGAAAGTTACAGGATATGAAATCAATATACAAAAAACACTTGCATCTCTCTATACACAGTGAACTAACTGAAAAGGAAATTAAGAAGGCAATTCCATTTACAATAGCAACAAAAAAGAATAAAAGAACTGACTGGTGGGTATAAGACGGCTGAATTGAGATGCTCCATATCTGTCTGTTCCACAGAAAATAAGCTGGAAAACAAAGGAAGGACAGTGTGTCAATGAGACTGACTGAAGGAGAACTTCAGTAAAGAAGTAATGGGGGCCCCAAACGGCACAGAGACTCAGGCAGCCAACATAGAGGAACAAAGCACATCACAGCCCCGACCCTGACTTCCCAGACTGGGGCCATGAGAGGAGATCCACACTGCCCGGAAAAGATGAGCAGGAGGCGCCATGACGCTCATCGTTAACTGCTTTGCTTCCAAAATGGAAACCACATTGCACCCTTTCTGTTGGCCATAGAATCCAGGCTGCTGCGTCACAGCCATGGCTAGATTCCATTCTGTCTCAGGGGTCCCCAGAAGCTCTGGCGCTAGCGGATCTCACAGGCATAGAGGACAGGCTCCACTGCAGGGTGCCTCTGTGGGATCGGTGCTGTACAAGCCCCAGAGTTACACTTGCTTGTACCACAGGGTCTCAGGAAGACCCCACCGCATCTCAGGGACCAAACTTCTTATGCCAGAACACATGCATTGGTATCACTCTAGCCCACCTCCGTTGGACATGAGGAAGCTTCCTATGGATCTTCCAGCTCTAAGACTGTATCTGTTTGTTTTAGCAGCGCCAGCATTACCCTCACACACCCTATGAAGCCAGTGTGTCCTACAATGCTGGGGCAGTGACTATTGGTGCCACAATTCCCCAAACCACCTACATTTGTCCTGTGCACCCTGGAGAAGGCCAAATTTGTTTCTTACATCTCCTGTCTAGTGGTTGACAATGTACAATTCCCAGAAAAACATGCACTAACCCTGTGGAAGCGGGGTAAGCTACCCTCTGCATCCTTCACGCTGAGACTGAGATGGTGGTTCTACAAGCCTTGGGGATGCCTGTTCTCATGCTGTGGTACCGGTGGAAAGCATTGTCTATATTCCACTGCTCCAGGCCTGTTCCTACCAGTGCACAATGCCCAGCATAACCTATATTGCCCTAAGAGACCTGGTAAGGTCTGTGCAGCTCTGCGACTTGGATTAATACTCCCATATTCCCCAGAGTCACTAGAACGCCCCAGTGGGTCTTGGGAAGGCCATAACTGCATTACAATACTCTAGGACCACGCTTGTCAGCACACAATCCCCATTGTTACCTGCACACACAGACAGGGGGGACCTGGGAGAAGTCCCTATTATACCCTGCAGATCTGCAGCTATGACTGTTTGTACAGTGTTTCCAAAAATCATCTGAGGTAATGCCATGGAACCTGGAAAAAGTCCTGTATGCATTCTGCTCCATACCTTTGGCTGGTATTGCAAAAATCCTCTTTCCAAGCTTATGAGCCAGTACATCCATATTAGGAGACACAAACAAGTAAGAACACAGGCTACTGTTCCCTGCCTTTTCCACTGAGTGGCCAGCTAGCAGAGTGGGGGTATCACTCAGAAAGAAACTTGCTCCTCAACCTCCATTATTGGTTCAGTGACTTGCCAGGGAGATGAAGCAGGACATAAAACATATAGCTCCTGATTTCTTGCCAAAGGAATTGACCTCATTAGCAAGAGGACAGAGATTTAGAGTCTTACCCTGATATCAAAACCAGACAAAAACATCACAAGGAGAGGAAATTATAGAGCAATGACTCTTATTAATATAAGAATTATAACTCTTATTAGTATAAGAATTCTCAGTAAAATACTTTAAAACCAAGTCCTGCAATCTAAAAAATGAATGTATGATATAACCAAACCAACAGTATCTCAGAGCCAAAGGTTGGTATAACAGTTTAAAATGAATGTAATATATTTTATATATTGAGTAAACCTCAAAATCATGTCATAATCTCTATACATCCACCCCACTACATATGCAGTATTTGAAAAATCTAATCGCTGCTTTTTGGGGAGCAAATACTTCTTAATGGGCTATTTTATTTTATTTTTTTACAAACACACTGGTGGCTCCTGCAGGGCTGCCTACATTGGATGCAATCATGGGCTACAAGTCTTCACACTCCTTTGCAACTGCTCCAGCGATGGCAGAACCTTTCATCTCACCTTTGTTGCTTACTATGACCCCTGCATTATCTTCAAAATATAGAAACACGCCATCTTTTCTCCGGTATGACTTTGGTTGTCCAGTTACCACTGTACGATGTACCTTGTTTCTGAGCTCTCGTTTGCCTTCTTGACTGTGGCCATCCCCACGTCAACCACACCAGCAATGGGGCATCTGTTCAGCCAGCCCTTGATCCTTTCAAAGAGGTAAACAGATACTTGGCTCTTACGCTGTCAGCACAGTTGATCCCCATGCCTACTGGTAGACCCAGGAAAATTCAGAATTTCACTCCCAAGGACCCACCACTTCCTTGCTTTGGCATCTCGAATGCCAGAAATGGACAGAAAGCTCTAATTACATTTTGTGATAAGCAATCAGCAAACCAGGAAGAGAGGGGACCTGACAAAGGGCATCTTCAAAACTAACATCATCCTTAATGGTGAAAGATTGGAAATTGGCAATAAAATATGAATTTCCACTTTCATTACATCTATTGAATAGTGTACTGGATGTTCCCATCAGGGCAATCAAGCATGAAAAAGAAGAAAAAGGTTTCTAAATCAAAAATTAAGAAGTGAAACTAATTACTAATGATAAGATCTTGATTTTCAATACATAAAACACTAAGAAATCAACCGAAAACTATTAATAATAATAAATCACTTGAAGTGGTTGTAATGCATAAGATTAGATATAAAAATAAATTAGATTTCTATAAACTTGCAAGGAACAACATAAAATGAAATTAAGAAAGCAATTCAATTTACAATAGTATCGAAGGTGCTAACATATTTAGTAATGAACTGCACAAAAGAAATGAATAGCAACCTACAAACTACAAAGAATTTTATAAAATATTTGTAAATTTTTATAAAGTATTTATAAAGCATTTTATAAAGTATTTGTCCTTTTTTAATCAAATGTTTTTCATGTACTTGAAAAGTTGAATGACAGTGAGGAAGGGAATGATGAGAGAGAGAGAGAGAGAGATTCTTCCCTCTGCTGGTTCACTCCCCATACACTTGCACAACCAGCTCAGAGGCAGCCCTAAGCCAGGAAATCAGAACTCCTTCTGGGACTCCTGCATGAGTGGCAGGGGCCCAATCCCTAGAACCATCAGCTGCCTCTTAGAATGCATTAGTAGGGAGCTGGATGGCAAGTGAAGTAACTTGGACTCTAACAGGCACTCTGATGTGGAATGCGGGCATCCCAAGCAGAGGCTTAACACACTGTACCACAAGCACTTCTGAGAGAAGGCACAGAGTACCTTAATAAATAAGTAAACATTTACAATGAAATGTTGTAAGATGATAATACTCCTTAAGCTGATCTACAAATTCATTTTAATTCCTGTCAGATATTCAGCTGACTTATTTGTTAACACTGAGAAACTGGTTCTAAAGCTAATTGGCATTGCAAAGAACCAACATAATTGAAAATAATGCTGGAAAATAAGAATAAAATAGAAGATCCAATATTTCACTGTGTTACAACTCACTCTAAGCAATGGTAATCAAATGGTATGGTAGTGGAACAAATATAAATGTCTACATCAGTGAAACAGAATAGAGAATGGAAAGATACACCCACATGTATATAATCAACTGATTTTCAACAAAGGTGACATTATTCAGTAGGGAAAATACTTGCAAACCATTGATTTTATCAGTGACTGGAATCTGGAAAATACAAAAACCTGCTTAAAATTAATAATAAAAGACAATCTAATTTAAAAATGGACATGTCTGTGCTAAGACTTGTACTCAAATATTTGTAGCAGTATTATTCATGCTGGCTAAAGGGTAGATACAAATATCAATCAGCAAGAACAAATACTGACCAACAATGAATGGATAAACAATGTATATTCATACATTGGAATAAATTCAGTCATAAAATAAATTATCTCAGCATGGATAATTTTTGAGTACATTATGACAACTGAAGGAAGGCAATAAAATCATTTGTTATGTAATTCTCTTCTCATGTTAAATTCCAGGATTGGGAAATCCATAGAGAGTAGATTAGTGGCTGCTTTGGGCTGAGGGATAGTGGACGGCTCTGAGAGATCAGGAAGTCATAGCTAAAAGGTAAAGGATTTCTTTTTGAGATGATAAAATACTGTAAAACTGTGGTGATTGCAAATAATAATGAATATTCTAAAAACCACTGCTCCCTGTAAACTGAAATATTATCTTAATAAAACTTTTCATTTTGGCCGTGCCGCAGCTCACTAGGCTAATCCTCCACCTTGCGGCACCGGCACACCGGGTTCTAGTCCCGGTCGGGGCGCCAGATTCTGTCCCGGTTGCCCCTCTTCCAGGCCAGCCCTCTGCTGTGGCCAGGGAGTGCAGTGGAGGATGGCCCAAGTGCTTGGGCCCTGCACCCCATGGGAGACCAGGAGAAGCACCTGGCTCCTGCCATCGGATCAGCGCGGTGCGCCCGCTGCAGCGTGCCAGCCGTGGCGGCCATTGGAGGGTGAACCAACGGCAAAGGAAGACCTTTCTCTCTGTCTCTGTCTCTCACTGTCCACTCTGCCTGTCAAAAAATTTAAAAAAAAAATAAACTTATCATTTAAAAAAATATATGAACCTTGCAATTTATCTCTGATTCAAAGCAAGACAAATAGAGAGCAATCACAGATTCATCACAGGTTAAAGAAGTATGTGTCAGGTGATTGGGCATGCAAAATTTAGAGAATAATGAAGAGCTGCAAAGTCAGACCAGACTTGGGAATCTCTCTTGAGAATCAGAGATCAAGATCTGCCATGTTAAGGTAGGAAGTCATTTTTCCACCAATAATAAGGTAAATTGTTGGCCAAAATTAGAAGTAGAACAACAAACAAATCAAACCTGGTAAGCAAAAATTAGAGAGAAAGTGAAGAATGGGAAAAGGAGCTGTAAGATAATTTAAAATTAGATAATATTAGAATGTTGAATCCTGTGAGGATGATAATATTTCATTTTGGTGTTTTCTCTAAAATTATTAATAAACATATTTTTGAATGACTCAAATGAATTATTTATTTCATTATAATTATCAGCTGCTTGTTTTTATAAACACAAACTAAATGAGTTTGATGACTGATCAAGTACAGTGATGCTGAGAATTTGCCTTAGGTAATGTGACTTCATTTTTTAACCAAGGTAGAAATCTCATTGAAATAGAGTTTAAATTAAAAAAAATAATAAGTTTAATTGATAGAATCATATCTTCCAACCTATCCACATGAATTTCAGGGAGAGCGATCTGTGCCTATGTTCCCAGAAGCTAAATGTAAAATAGTGAGGCATTTGCTCCATTTATATTGGTTTCTATTTTTCACTCTTCTATTTTAGTAAGTCATGGCATTGTATAGTGACAAGACATCTAAGTACAAAAGAGTACTATTGTGAATGACACCTAAAAACATAGGAAGGCTAGAGATAACTTTCATGCTGTGGGCACTGCAGATTTTAGCATCCTGTTGATTTTTAAGTCTTATACAGGCAACAAATGTATGTATCAATAGAGAAAAGAGAGCCAATTATTAGTGTGGAGAGAACTTTCTGGTGTGCTGCTGTTCCCTGTTGTCCACCGTTGTCATGGTGACAACAGCTTCTGTGTAAACTGGAGTTGGGTAGTTGTCACTGCCCACTGCTTTGGAAAAGTACAATGCAGCCAAGTTGGAAGCACCATTGGTGGGCTTAATATAAGTAATTCAGAGAAAGATCATAATGCTGAATAACAACAGAGGGTTTTTAAAAATGTGGCTAGCATAGGACAAATAGAACTTAAACATGTGATTAATTAGTAAGACCAGATAGGGAAAGGTAAGGGAGAAATTTACAGATCTTACGTACCCATTTCTATAACTTTTGCTGTCTTATCACTTGAACGGACAATAATGAATTGCTTGACTCTAGAAAGAAAATTGACAAAGGAGTACAATGTGAGTTGACTTTGTAGAATATATTCTACAGATTTACATTATGGTTCACCATCTGCTTAATAAAATTACAATGCAGCATAATAAACTCTTGAGGGAAATTTCTATTTCCAACACTTTGTTGGAAAAATATATAAAACTAGATGTATACAGCTTTTGGAATACTGTATTATTTTCTCAATTTTCAATAGTAATCCAATTTCTGTTACTTTTGGCTCAGTAGAGTTTGAATAACAGAAGGTATGCAGCTTAGCTAGCACAGAAGTACTTTTTATTGCTTCTAAGATATTTGTTTCCTACCATATTGAAGGCACTTGCTAGCCCCAACTATATTTTCATTTGCCTCAGGCTCAAATAAGTGGGCCATAAAATTGGGTCATGTGGGGATGATGCTGTTTCCCCTGTTATATATATTACGAGACATCACCACAGAATACACACAACCTTGACTAAAACCAGGTCCTCATCAATTGCAGAGCTCCACCTGCCCTGTAGGATGTGACGTGAACACAGGTTGATATTGACCGCCCCCCCTTTAAATTAACAACCATGAATATTCCTGAGCATAATATATGTGGAGGTTTTGCTGTCTTTCCCTCTTAGACAATTATTTCACATCACCTTCTTACCTCTCTGATCTCATCACCTACTATTCCCACCTACTTATTCTGTTCTAGCTACCATGTCTGTTTTACATTTCTTCACTTTTAGGGAGTGAATCAGTGGATGGAAGCCCCCCACCCCCACCCCTTTGCCTCTGCCTCTCTGTAACTCTACCTTTCAAATAAAATAAATAAATCTTAAAAAAAAAAGAAGCCTGACTCAGAAAAGATAAGCATCACATGTTTTCTGTTATTTGTGGAAGTTAGTATAGAGCATAAAGCTCTGTGGATGTCGTATCATTTGTACTTAGTTATAAATATTGTTTCACTGACTCATACCCTGTTTCACACTCTTCGCTCCCTACATTGTCATTGTCACGAATCCCTCACTTTGTGACATGAATATCACTGTGCTCAAGAAAAATAAAGTGAAATGCATGGAAAAAGTTGAAACACTATGTGATAATTTCATTTTGGTAACGATGTGAAAAAAAAACTAACTCAATATGAAGAAGCATTAAACACAGAATAACGTTGGGGAACACTGCACAGCCATTTTATATGTATTCGAGGTTTGATTTGCTGACCAATGAGTAGTCCCCTTCTCCTCTCCTCCTCCTCTTCCTCCTTCACCTATTCTCTTTCTCTTATTCTTCTTTTTTTGTTGGTAAGATAAAGCCCAAAGAAGAAACGAAATAAAATTCCCAGTCTCATTTCTCTTAGAGTCTCATTACTCTTAATCCTAAGTTGGAAATTCTTGGGTATTTGCAAATTGTCATATATGTCTACAATGGCACCAAAATCACTCCTCTATATTTTACTTTTATTGGATTCAAAATAAAGTGGTACATTTAAAAATATTATTCAAGGACAGGAATGACAAAATTTCATTTTTTTAGTTTTAATTATTTTTTAAAAATATTTATTTATTTATTTGAAAGTAAGAGAGAGAGAGTCTTCCACCTGCTGGCTCATTCCCTAGATGACCACAACGGCCAAGGATAGGCCAGGCCAAAGCCAAGAACCAGGAGGTTCATCCAGGTCTCTCACATGGAGGCATTGGTCCAACCACTTGGGCCATAGTCTGGTGCATTTGTCAGCCAGTAGCAAGGAAATGGATCAGAAGTAGAGCATTCGGGACATGAATCAGCACCCATTGCAGGTGGTGGCTTTACCCGCCATGCCACATTGCTGACCCTTGATATTTTAATTATTAAAAACTATTTTGCTCTTTGGATTTCTATAAAATTGACCTTTATCTCTATAAAGCACTGGAAACATATTGAATGACAGCTAAAATTGGGCAAACAAAATTTTTTTAATATTCTGCAACTGTGCTTTGCACTATTTTGACTCATAATAATAATCTTTCACTGAGCTGATATTTTTAAATTGTAGATAATATTTTGTACTGGAATAAAATAGTATCAAGGAAACCTAAAACTTCACAAAATTTCAATTTTTTGAAATATATATTTAAATTATAAATAATGACATCATATGTGACAGCTTTTCTCATAAAAACACTGGTTGAGGCTGGTGTTGTAATCTAGAGGGCTAGCTGGTTGCAATGCTGGCATCATATATCAGAATGTGGTTCAAGTCCTGGCTGCTTCACTTCCGATTCAGACCCTTATATTGTACCTGGGGAAGCAATGGAAAATGGCCCAAGTGCTTTTGACCTCACCATCCATGTGGGAGACCCGTAAGGATTTCCTGACCTGGCAATAGCCTGACCAAGAACTGGATATTAAGATCATTTGGGGCATGAACCAGCAAATAAAGATTTCTCTATCTGTCCCTCTCTGTCATTCTGTTTTTCAGACAAATAATCTTTTTTTTTTAAAAAAATACTTTTCAAATCGGTACTCTGAGAGAGGAGAAAAGTAGATAAAATTATTTGAGCTAAAATATTGACATACTGAAAGAGAATATACACTATCAGAATTTGTGCTTGAGACAACCAGGTATTTCTTTTTTTTAACTATTATTTAATAAATATAAATTTCCAAAGTACAGCTTATGGATTACAATGGCTTTTTCCCCCCATAACTTCCCTCCCACCCACAACCCTCCCCTCTCCTGCTCTCTCTCCCATTCCAGTCACATCAAGATTCATTTTCAATTATCTTTATATACAGAAGATCAATTTAGCATATATTAAGTAAAGATTTCAACAGTTTGCACCCACACAGAACATAAAGTGTAAATTATTGTTTGAGTACTAGTTATAGCATTAATTCACAATGTACAACACATTAAGGACAGAGAGCCTACATGAGGAGTAAGTATACAGTGACTCCTGTTGTTGAATTAACAAATTGACATTCTTGTTTATGGCGTCAGTAATCTCCCCAGGCTATAGTCATGAGTTGCCAAGGCTATGGAAGCCTTTTGAGTTCACCAACTCTGATCTTATTTAGACAAGGCCATAGTCAAAGTGGAAGTTCTCTCCTCCCTTCAGAGAAAGGTACCTCCTTCTTTGATGGCCCTGTTCTTTCCACTGGGATCTCACTCACAGAGATCTTAAATTTAGGGTTTTTTTTTTTTTTTTCCAGAGTGTCTTGGCTTTCTATGCCTAAAATACTCTCATGAGCTCTTCAGCCAGATCTGAGTGCCTTAAGGGCTGATTCTGAAGCCAGAGTGCTGTTTAGGACATCTGCCATTCTATGAGTCTGCTGTGTATCCTGCTTCCCATGTTGGATCGCTCTCTCCTTTTTAATTCTATCAGTTAGTATTTGCAGACACTAGTCTTGTTTATGTGATCCCTTTGACTCTTAAACCTATCAGTATGATCAATTGTGTACTGAAATTGATCATTTGGACTAGTGAGATGGCATTGGTACATGCCACCTTGATGGGACTGAATTGGAATCCCCTGGCACGTTTATAACTCTATCATTTGGGGTAAATCCAATTGAGCACAGACAACCAGGTATTTCAGCACGTGTAAGGAGACTACATTCTCCATCTAAAACATCATGGTTAATAGAGAACACAAGTTATAGGCATAAAAAACAAAATTTGTTAAAATAGAGTAAAAATGTATAAAGATTACATACACTTTGGATATAAAATAAAATAGTAAGATCATATTTAAATTCTTACTTTAGGGCTGGCATTATGGTGCAGTAAATTAAGCTGTCAAGTACAATGCTGGCATCTCAAGGCACAGCTGCTCCACTTCTAATACAGCTTCCTACTAATGTGCCTGAGAAAGCAGCAGAAAATGGCCCACATATGTAAGCCCCTGCTACCCATGCGGGAGACCTGGATGGAAGACCTGACTTCTGGCTTCAGCCTGGCCAAGCCCTGGCTATTGCAGTTATTTAGTTTGTGCTGTGAACCAGTGGATGGAAGAGTTCCCTATTTCTCTCTGTCTCTCCCTCTCTCTGTAATTCTGCCCTTCAAATAAATAATAAATAAATTATAAAAATGAAATAAAATGAAACTCTTCACAAAAATTAAAATGACAACAATAAATGCAAACATGGCTAAGAAAATAAGTATATAAGTATCAAATCTGTGTTTTTTATAATCAACTAATTAAAAGTGTTTTTTCCTAGTTTTTGTTTGGAAACCTAAGGTTAACTATTATTGTTGTTATAAAATATTAATAAGATTCAAAATAGTTTTTGCAATAGGATCATTTTATAAGTCCACAGCATAATTAAATGAATTTGAAACAAACTTTTTTTATTTTTAATTTTTTTTTTTTATTAGAGAGAAAGAGACAGAGAGAAAGGTCTTCCTTTTCTGTTGGTTCACCCCCAAAATGGCCACTACGGCTGGCGCTGTGCCAATCCAAAACCAGGAGCCAGGTGCTTCTCCTGGTCTCCCATGCGGGTGCAGGGCCCAAGGACTTGGGCCATCCTCCACTGCCTTCCTGGGCCAGAGCAGAGAGCTGGCCTGGAAGAGGAGCAACCGGGACAGAATTCGGCACCCCGACCGGCACTAGAACCTGGGGTGCTGGCGCTGCAGGTGGAGGATGAGCCCAGTGAGCCAAGGCACCGGCGAAACAAATAAACTTTTAAAAATTGTATATTGCAATTAACCACTTCAGATAATAATTATGTCACAGTGTCCATAGAGGAAATATTGTATTTAGCTTTTAATCATATTGTAATCCTTAAAATTATTTTGCAATAAGCTCAAACAATTTTTGTGACGTCATTTGGTTTAGTTTTCTCTCTAGTCTACCATCATCACACACAGACATTCAAACAATGTCCACCAATTCATTAGTACACAAACAACTTATTTTAGAGCAATCAGTTTTATGAATTGATAGGAAACTAAATGCACACTAATTAAGCACTGGAAAATACTTACATTGAAATAATAAAGACAACAGGCATAATTAAAGTACCAGAACAAATGTAAAAATGGTATTTCTTTATTTTTTCCTTTTAATTTTTACAATAACGTATTTTCATTTTACTTTATAGTCATAGGCTTAGATTTGGACTCAGTAAGGGAAGCCTCTCCTAAACAGACACATATCTGTTTCCAGCTCCAAGCCAGACTGGAGCAAGGAGCTTCCATAACCCTTCTGGCCTTTCAGCAAATTGGGTATAGAAGGAACATACCTAAACACAATCAAGGCAACTTACGACAAATGCAACTGAATGGGGAAAAGCTGGAAGCATTTCTACTAAGATGCTAAATCATACAAGGATGCCCGCTCTCATCATTACTATTCAATAGAGCTGAAGATTTAGCTAGAGTCATTAGGCAAGAAAAAGAAATCAAAGTGCTACAAACAGGAATGAGGAAGACAAATTCTCCCTGTGTGTAGATGACATGATTCTCTATATAAAGGAACCAGAAGTCTCCACTAAGAGACTATTGGAGGCCGGTACCGCGGCTCACTAGGCTAATCCTCCACCTGCGGCGCCGGCACAGCAGGTTCTAGTCCCGGTCGGGGTGCCGGATTCTGTCCCGGTTGCCCCTCTTCCAGGCCAGCTCTCTGCTGTGGCCAGAGAGTGCAGTGGAGGATGGCCCAAGTGCTTGGGCCCTGGACCTGCATGGGAGACCAGGAGAAGCACCTGGCTTCTGCCTTTGGATCAGCACTGTGCGCTGGCCGCAGCGGCCATTTTGGGGGTGAATCAACGGAAAAGGAAGACCTTTCTCTCTGTCTCTCTCTCTCACTGCCCACTCTGCCTGTCAAAAATTAAATTAAATTAAAAAAGAGAATATTGGAACTCATGAGAGTTTGGTAAATTGCAGGATATAAAATTAATGCACAAAAATCAATAGCATTCTCCACTGATTTAATGTAATTATTGTTTTAGCATTACTGTTGTATTCCATTACAACAAAGTGCTATAATTTATACATTCACTTGCCTACTGGTGTGTGTTCACATTGTTTTCAGCAATTTGCTGCTACTCTGAACAAAGCTATAACAAATACACTTACATACAATAAATATGTAAATTCTTACCAAGTAGAATTCACTTCTTAAGAATCAATTAAAATCATTAAACATTCTATCCAGAAGAGTACAACCTTTCAACAGAAATAGGTTCCTGTCATCACACATGTTTCATTTGAATAGGCAGTTCTTTTTGCCAGACTACAGTTGAAACTTTCCCTTGAAAACAAGCAATGTTTGAATTAGCAATGCCACTAACATGTGCTCTGTAATCACCTGAAAATATTTCACGCAGCATTTTGCTAGGAGGAACACTGACCTTTAAAAAGACATTCCAGAATGGCCCCAGGATAGTTAGTCTACTTTGTTTTATTAATTCACATATTGATATCTGCTTCATTTTAGAGAAAGAAATGGAAAGCAAATTTTCGGACAAATGTATATAATAAATAAATAATGTATATAACAAATATAATAAATAAATAAATAAATAGAACATATTAGTGAACTGTTCTGTCATTCAGTGGAAAAAACCACCATAAGATCCAAGAGATCATGGACCCTTCTCTGATTCTGACCCTATCCCAAGTGCTTAGACACTTAGACCCTAGGGCACTGCAGGTGCTCAGTAAACACTCATTGAATGTAGAACAAGCCCCAGGTTAGGAACATATGATTGTGTCTGCTGAATAATATTAAAAAGTATACTGGTAGTTTGTCTAGTGTTTTGGAAGACAAAGAAGGCGTCAAAAAAAAAAATTAAAGTAGAGATGGAAAGGGTGATACCAGGAAGAGGACTTGCAAAGAGACCAGGTCCTGAGATAGTTGAATATGCTTGAGGACATGTACTAAGTAGTACAATTGTAGCACACAGAATGACATGGAAGAAAATGAAACTTGAAAGTTTTAAAGAACTCTATGCAATATCTGCCATTCTCAGAGACCTCCATGAATCAAATCCAGCGTATGACTGAACAAGGTGGGAGATGACTTGTATTTTGTTGTATTGTTGCTGCTACTGCTGCTTTGAATACTATATTCATGTTCATTTGATATTCAAGGGGCTTAAGCAAGCAAATTGGTAGATTGATTGATGCAAAGTCAAAGAACAGAAATCTTCCATCTGCTGATCACTGCCCACATATCTGCAGCAGTCAGGACTGGGCCAGGCTGAAGCCAGGACCCCAGGACTCAATCCAGGGCTCCCTCATGGATAGCAGGAACACAAACATCAGTGACATTATGTAGCCTTGTAGTGAATATAAAGGCACTTCAAAAAGTTTGTGGGAGGTGAAATTCAAAGATAATCGATACAAACATATTTGATATCCATTAATGGTTTTTCCATAATATGCATTTCCATGAACTTTGTGAAGACCCCTTGCATATATAACAAAATATATATACTTTATATCTATTAAGTAGCCAGATACCCATTATCCACATACTTACAGAAGTAAATGTTTAATTATTTGATTCTTACTTAATTTCTACTTTTTACTCCTGATCTATTTCTCATTTAATGCTAAGTATACAGACCTTTTATTGACCATTTCACTCACATTCAGTAATTTTAAAGTAATCACAGATTATTCAAACTATACTAATATAACAATCTTAACCATTGGTTTGAGAAAAGTACAAAACAAAGATAGACAAAACTGTATCTACTGTAATTCTGATGTACTCAGATAATTCTTTTTCTATTTTCTTTTTAAATTTTAGCTCTCACATAAAGTGAATATGTGGTATTTGTCTTTCTGTGTCCAGCTTGCTTCACTCAGCATGATGTCTTCCTGTTGTACCCATTTTGATGCAAATAGTCAAACTTCATTCTTTTTTTTTAAGCTGGATAATGTTCATTGTGTATATACAGCACATTTTCTTTATCAGTTCATCTGATGATAGGCATCTTGGCTGATTTCGGCTGTTGTGAGCAGTGTTGTTATGAACATGACAATGCAGCTATCTCTTTGATATAATATTTTCACGTCTTTTGGATTTATACCCAAGTGTGGGATTGCTGGATCATATGGCAAGTCTCTTTCTAGTTTTCTAAGGCAGAATTAAAAAAAAATGAGCAAGAGAGAGATATCTTCCACCTGCTGGTTCACTCCCTGAATGGCCACAACTGCTGAGGCTGGGTCAGGCTAAAGCCAGGAACCTGGAACTCCATCTGGGTCTCCCACATGAATAGTGGGTGGCAGGGTCCCAAGCACACTTTCCCAGGTGCATCAGTAGAGAACTGGATCCAAAGAGGAGTGGCCAAGGCTCCAACTGGTACTCTGATATAGAATGCAGGCATCAACAAACTTGCTGTGCCATACGCAGGCCCTTGTAACAACTAAATTTTGACAGCAGGTTTCTATTGATAAATTTAGGTAAAACAATTAATTTTTAATTCTTCTTTAAAAGATGAATGAACATGCAGATATATTCTGACAATAAATATTGTTAACCTACCTAATAAAAATAAGAAGCTGATGTAATTTGATTCTGATCCAGTGTTATAAATTCACTGGGTATAAAGGGTGTCTGGACTGGTCTACCAAGGCTCAGTAAGTAGTTTATGTGTTTCAAATATAATGTCCAATGGATAAGGCGATTTTCTGGACTTAATTTTTTAATTAAGTAGAGAATACTTAATTTTATTCATATCTCAGCTTTACCAAAGCTACAAGACTGGAGGAAATATTTATGTTTTTTTAACTTCTGGCAATTTTTAAATGTTCATTTGAGATAGTTTTATTTTTAAAAAGCATCCCACATTTTTTCATATGTGATACAGACTTTGGACAAATGTGCTTAATATAGCTAAGGGATTAAAAGAAAGAACTGAGAAATTTGGCATAAAAATTAACTCTATAGCAGAAAATTATTTTCTTGGCTCAATTCAGATCCAAACAGGAAGTCCAGCATCTGGTAGCTTTTTAAATGTTGAAAAGACTGTATACTACACTGAAGAATCTTCACATTTAGAAAGTTGCCCCCAAAAAAATGACTTTGTCATTCTTTTAGGTAATGATCATAGAATTACCACAACATTGCGATATTGGAAGAGTAGCACTGGCATATTTTAATTTGGGTAAAAATTTCTGTATAATTTGCTAGATTGTGACATATTACAATATTTTCCAGAATAGAAAAGGAGAAGAAAAGGAATTTTATGGGAATTTTATATCTGGAAAGAGCTCATAAAGGTATTGAATAGTCTATTTGTAAAGATAAAAGCTATCAGAAAATAAAATGAATTTATAAATCTCTTAACCATAAAATTTATTCTGCTTGCACAATTTGTAGTACAGTTTTAATGTCATCTATATTCTAAATTATATGCATTAATGTTGACAAGAAAAGGACTTACTCTACTAATACAGTCAGCTTTAAAGATGGAAACAAATGCTGAAACTGTAATATATATATATTCCATATATAACATATATATGTTATATATGTAAATATATATTTATATATAAATATATTGAGAGAGGTTCCATCTGCTGATTAACTCCCCAAATGCTTGCAACAGCTGGGGTTGGATGAAGACAAAGCCAGGAGACAAGAACTCCATCCTGGTGTTCCATGTGGGTGTGGGTAGCATCAGCCCAAGTATTGAACCATTATCTGCTGCTCCTAGGATGCACATGAGTGAAAAAATAAAATTGGTCACAGAGACGTTATTTGAAACAGTCAGCCTCCACACAGAATGCAGGTGTTGAGCAGCATCTTAATTGTTGCACAAAATATCAGCACCCAGTGCTTACATGGAAGGAACGCATTCCTAGACCAAGGGCTATGCTGCAGGCCTAAGGATAAAAATAGAATGACAAAGCTTCAAAGACCAACTGTGTTGGCTGATTTTTAAAAAATCATCCCTTTTCAAAGAAAAAAGCTGAGAACCTTGTCTCTGTAATAGCATTTCTCAGTATACAATGTTATAAAAATAAATTTTTGGATATAAGGAAATCAAAGAAAATTTGACCTGGCATACAGAGGAAAATCAGCCAAGAAAAAAATTTCAGAAAAGTTAAGTACTTAAATTAGGAGCTAAGGATTTAAAAAAAATGATGATTAATACAACAGAGTCTACCAAAAACAATGGGTACAACAGGTAAACATTAAGGGCTTTTAAAATAGATGTAAAATCTAAATTATAACCAAAATAACATCTTCAAGCTAAGAAAATTGAAAATTCAAATTATAAAAAAATCTGTTGGGCATTGGGCATTTTGTGCAACAGTTCAGGAAACTGGTTTGGAAACCCACATTCCATATCAGAATGACTCAGTTCTAGTCCTGACTTTGCCCCTGGTTCCAGTTTCATGCTTATGTGTGCTGTGAGAGACAACAGGTGATATCACAATATTTGGGCCTCTGTAATGCATATGGGAGACCTGGATTGGGTTCCCAGGACTGCTTCTACCTTTCTCAGTCCTGTTTGTTGTGAACATTTGGGAGCAAAACAGTGGATGGGAGATCTGTGTCTTTCTCTGCCTTTCAAAATAAATAAGTGAATAAATAAAAGTATATTGACATTAACAGCATATTGGAATCCACATTTAAAAAGCAAGCATGGAATTGGAGACTGATAAGTAGAATTTATTCAAATAAAAAAAGGAAAAATAGGCTGGTCAAAAACCATATTGTTTCAATGAGGTCTATTGCCAACAGGGAAGCAAAAACAAGAAGTGATTCTCACCAGAAAGAAGGGGGGCCAGACAAAGGCATAATGGCAGCTTTGAAGTGTTGGGAAGACGAACACAAAACAAAACAGAACTGTAGAGCCTAGAATTCAGTGTCTACAGAAAAAAGCCGGTGTTGAAGGGAAGCAACGGCTTGTGTTCCAGAATGAAATTTACCCTTTCACTTAAAAATGGAGAAAGCAGACAATATGAGTTCAACAAACAATATTTTCTAGGCATGGCATACCAGCCAGCGCAGAATTGTGATCCCTGAGGTAGGGGGATAAATGAAGCCAGCGCTCTGAGGACTCTGTGCACTACCAGGAGGCACCCAGAGCAAGAGGGAGAACATAACAGAGCCTGCTGAGTGCTGAGTTGAGCAGGAGCTTGGGGTTTGGAGAAGTCAAGGTGGCCACAGGTTGCAGGGAAGAGAGGCAGAGAGGAGGCAAAGAGGATGCCCTGATGCCATGGGCTCTTGTCTTTTTTTTTTTTTTTTTTCTTCTAATGAGTGCAAGGGAAAGGATACTCCTCAAGGCCCAGGGAACAGCCCCTGTAGATACTAAGAGCCATAACTATTATGTTTCTTGTAAACTGTAGTATCTTACAAAAGTGTCAGTCATATACTGAAAGAAAAATTAAAAACAAAAGGTCAAAATGAAAAACTAGTCCTTTACAAGCGATATTTAGAAGCAAGGTGACCAAAGATGTGACCGTCTAGCCATTCTCTGGAAGAAAATGCCTACTATGGCGTGACTTATCTTACTTGTGGGCCTACTGTGTGCCGGTGTTGCGCACCTGTTCTCCCATGGTCCTGCTGGTGTAAGTGGGCAGGCACTGGCTGTGCAGGCAAAGCGGAGACTAATTTGGAGCATCTCTTTTGAATCTTTGGATCCAAAGTATGGGAAAGGAACAACTCAGATGCTATAGAGAATGGCATTGTTTATAAAACTGTTAACAAAATCAACCATGTCCCAAAAAATGTGTGAGGGGACGATCTAATAAAAGATGACTGGGTCTAATACTGAAATTGAACTTCTTTGGTTTTCTTTGATTTACATCATTTTTCTTCAATGCATTCTTCATATTCCAAAACTTTGTTAGTTACTTGAAAGTTCTTCAAAATATGCTCCCTGGGCAAGTTCACAGTGAGGCTTGTTATTTTAGGGTGTTGCATTTGTCCACAGGCATAAACACTGACTAATTCCAATGATGACACAACTCCGATCTTTGAGGCATAGTAATTATTCAGTTCTGTTTTGATTTCCTCAGACTTTGCCAGAATTTCTGTTCCTTGAAAGAAACAGATGGAGGCAAATGTTCTCCCTGACTAATGTGTTCTACAATAGTCTCAGATACGTTTCTTCTTCCAATTTGTATATTCCAATGTGACCCAATACGAGTACATGATTTGCAAAAACAGCAGTGACTGGTACTGTAGCACAGTGACAAGGGCTGTTGCTTCCTATTGCTGATGGTGGCATCCTTTGTCATTCCTAAGAGTCCTGGCTGCTCTGCCCCTGGTCCAGCTTCCTGCTTATCTACCTGGAAAGACAGCAAAGGATGGCCCAATACTTGAGCCCCTGTTACCCATGTGGGAGACCAGGGTACGGTTCCAGGCTCTTGGCTTCAGCCTGACGCAGATCCAGATGTTGCAGCCAGTTGAGGGGTGAACCAGTGGATGGAAGATCTGACTGTGTGTCTCCTATCATTCTGCCTTTCTAATAAATAAATAATAAGTATGTTTAAAAATATGAATTCATTCAATATGGCCCCCTGTACATACAATTCCTCATTATGTAGTACCCTGTTTGTACTTTATAGAATTGTATATGCCTCAAATCTTGAGATATTTAGAAACAAAACATTTTAATCTAAATTTATTTTCAGAACACAGGAAAAAATGTTTGAAGCAATAGATAGATCTCTTAATACACATTTGAACGCATGGTAAAATATCTCAAATGCCAAATACAAAATAATGCCTTTGACAAAGCATGACTGTCCAGTTAAATGATGTAATATATAAGTGGACCTGGTACTTTTGCTCTATGTGCAATCATTTCTATAATGATAGCTGTACTGTATTGCTTCTTTGAGGTTGCAGTGGGTTGGGTGATTTGTTTTCAAAACTACTTCCTGGCAGGAGATAAAAGATATTGTTCTTTGTTCTGTTTTTCATGCTGGTCTGCAATTTTTCTCTTGTTGCATTTATTTTTAAAGAACTTGTGAAACTGAACAATGATATTCCTTTAGAAATGAAATAGAAAATATATAGAAAATATGGTAAATGTCGCAGTTCTCTAGTTCATATATGCTTTTAATATTTAGTTAAAATGATGTCAGCGTATTAGCCAAGGTGGAGTGTATCTTTACTGCTCTATGAAAGCTATATTTTTTTCAACTTTGTATCTTCACGTAATAAGGTATATTTAAAAGGAACTGGTAAGAACATTTGTATATATGAAATGCTGATGTGGTATCTGTTACTAAGCTCGCCTCCCACCTATGTGCGCACATCCCAATAAACAGGTATGTTCTACAGGCATGTTATACCATGTATGCACATGTGGACAAGTGCTTCTACTTTGCTTCAAACTTGCATATTCATTAAAAACACAGATTGCAATGGTCCAATAAACCCTTCAGATGCCAAATATAATTACAGATTAAAATTCCTTTTAATGATGCATAATTTTGTGAACTAAATCTGAATAACTCGTTCAGATGTTAACTTCCTTGGACCATTTTAATTAGCAAATTTGATTTGGTTAGGAGTTCAGATTTTTAAAAAAATATTTATTTATTTTGAAAGCCATAATTACAGAGAGAGAGCAAGAGACAGGGAAACACATCTTCCATCTGCTGGTTCACTCCCCAGATGGCCACAATGGCCAGAGCTGTGCCAGGCTGAAGCCAGGAGCCAGGAGCTTCACCTAGATCTCCCACATGGGTGGCAGGGGTCCAAACACTTGAACCATCTTCATTGTTCTTCCCAGGCCATGAGCAGGGAGATGGATTGGAAGTGGAGCAGCCAGTACATGAACAGCTGCCTATATGAGATGCCAGCACCACAGATGGTGTTTTAACTGCATGCCATAATGCCAGGCCCAGTGGTTCAGACTTTATTTGAAGAATGCAGGAGTTTAGTTTTCAGTCTTTCTTTTCCTGCTAATCACTAAATAAAACAGCAAAGATAACCAATTAAAATAAACAAGCAAGCAAACTTGGATGACAGCCTAAACAGCACACTGTTGCAGAAAACCCCCACAGAAAACCTGTGCTAGGAGTAGCAATCACCAAAAGACAGCCAGAGCAGAGGGCTGTCAAATCAGTAGAACAGGAGTGATGGAAGAAATGATGTTTCCTGTATGCACGGAATTCAGAAGTAATAAGCATACCCTCACTTGCAGAACGACTAGGGCTCTATCCTGAACGCGGTGAATGGATGTGTGACAGAAAGACAAAACTTAATGCTGTAATGGCGAAGGGGGAAATGCCTTCCAGGCTCCAACTACGCTGAGTGTGAGTGCCAACCAAGATACCATCAAACAGCAAATTGCAATGGAAGTAGCTCAGGCCCCCTGGAAGGCACGGGTGTTCTGAGGCATAGCATCCAGGAACAGTCTACTCTCTTGAAGATTTCAAACCTCCCCAGCAAATATAGGCTGGGGGGGCGCTGGGACCGATTGTGAAAGCAGAGCTGAGATCACGTGGTGCAAAGGCCCTGGAGGGTAACAGGAGAAGACTCCTGCAGAAGGCAGCTCTTCAAGTGCCAACAAAAGACAGATAGAAGCTGAAAGCTTCTCTGTGGAAGTCAAGCCCAAGTTCTACTTTAGTTGCCCAGAGACGGAGCTGTCTCAGACATCTTGGTATCTAACGAGCTAATGGGAGTCGTCGTAGGGAATGGAGAAAGGGCACTGAGATATTCATCTAAAAGTCTGCAGACACCTTCATGACTGGTTGCACTTCCTTCTGTTACAGGACTGTATTTTTATGTTCTTAAGGCTGCATGATAGGTTTCTCTACGGAGTCTCGTGTGTTCTCTCTTTGGAGTCTGGTGAGTATTTCTTCAATGACCTCACCACGTAATATTGCTGCATGAACTTTTCATAAAGAATAGGGTTTTCCAGATTGTTAGAACGTCATTGAGTTAGAGAGCAGATTGGATTGGGTCTGTCAATAGCTACATTACACTTGCTAATACAGCACTGGCTAAACTATGGAAGACTGCCAAAACTACATTCAAAACCCAGATCCCTCCACTGAGATAAAAGAATTCCCTAACATTTGTACTTGGCTGTGTGTTTCACAGTCGATATGCCTCACACTGAACTCACAAACCCTTCCCCTTTGTCATAGACCCCAATGGCTCTCAGTTCCTTCAGTGTTTCCTGAAAGTAGGGGCAAGTAGGGCCCAGGAAGCACTCAAAACCGTACCCACTCCTCAATCTTCCATTCCTTCTCCTGGTCCAGGCACCATCTCAAGTTAAGTCCTCAAACACAGAAGAGCTGATTACTTTGCCTGACTATTGTTCAGTGTGATTGCTGCCAAGTAAGCTCAGGCCACAGCAAGAAAGGATTTTTTTTAAATAGGAAGAGGTCTGGAAGCATTTCCTGTGGGACCCACAAACACTGGAACAATGATTACTGCCCAGCTCAGACAAAAGAGCGTGATTGCTCATAATGAACTCACAACATAATGCCCTTCTGTGCCTCAAAGGGGATTCATGCTCACTGGCACATGTCTCCTGAGGTCAGACAAAGAGATTTGTTTCATCTCCGGTTAAGTATCACTTCTCTTCAGTGAAATGTGGCTGTGGAGACTGGTCAGTTTCACCACTGCACCTAGCAGTGCGATCGCTAACAATCTGCATCATGGTTGAAGGTTTGCTTCTCCTTTGTGAAAGTGAACTCAATGATGGAAAGCATCTCACAAGGTTACTGTTTTAATTAAATACTTTTCTAAGGACAGTTAGACATGGCAATTTCCTAAAAGGTTCTATTTGGCTTATTATAATTATTAAACTAAGGGATATCCATTGCTACCTGAGTAGACTAGTAAGTTTTCTAAACATGCCTGAATACTTAATGCTATACTCCAAACCATATGATACTTCATCTATACTCAGGTTAATTTCAATCCCACTTAGGAAAATCTACTTGAACTTGATACTGTCCTCTAATATCAGAGGGTAACCATGTCTTTCTTTGTCCACAAAACACACTTTTTAATACACTACATTTGGGCATCATATTGTAATTTAACTTTCAAAACATACATGTCCTATACATCTTGTTACCCTTTAAGCTTTACTAGAATGGAGAACCAGCTCCATTTTTCTTTTTATGTTCAAAGCAGCTACTTTACAAGTAGAAACGGTTCAAAAATGCTTTGTTGATTTATGTATTTTGTCAAGGAATGGCTAGCCAGTAGGAAAAAGTAGAAAATATGGGGGTAGCATGGAAGAACGACCTAGAACAGAAGCTCTTACAAAGAGCAAAATTAAAAAATAAAAATAAATCTCAAAGCAAAACTACCAAGAAATTATTTTGTTTTAAAATTGATGTTTTAGTTTTAATTTTTAAATATACTAAGTAAGCAGCCAGCGCCGTGGCTCAATAGGCTAATCCTTACCTTGCGGCGCCGGCACACCGGGTTCTAGTCCCGGTCAGGGCGCCAGATTCTGTCCCGGTTGCCCCTCTTCCAGGCCAGCTCTCTGCTGTGGCCAGGGAGTGCAGTGGAGGATGGCCCAAGTGCTTGGGCCCTGCACCCCATGGGAGACCAGGAGAAGCACCTGGCTCCTGCCATCAGATCAGCGCGGTGCGCCGGCCGCAGCGCACTGGCCGCGGTGGCCATTGGAGGGTAAACCAATGGCAAAAGGAAGACCTTTCTCTCTGTCTCTCTCTCTCACTGTCCACTCTGCCTGTCAAAAAAATAAAAAATACTAAGTAAGCAAGAGCTGGCATTGTGGTGCAGATGTGTTGAGCCAGCATTCCATAATGGAGCACCAGTCTGAGTTTTGACTGAGTTTCTTCTGATGCAGTTCCGTGCTAGTGCACCTGGGAACGTAGCAGAGATGGCCCAAGTCCTAAGGTTCCTGTCACCAACATGAGAGATTAAGATGGAATTCTGGGATCCTGGCTTCAGCCTGGACCAGTACTGGCTGTTATAACCATTTAAGTAGTGAACCAGGGGATGGAATCTCTCTCTCTCTCTCTCTCTCTCTCTCTCTCTCTGAGTTTGTGTGTGTGTGACTTTGCATTTCAAACAAATAAAATAAATCTTATAAAATGCAAAGTAAAGGAATTTCAGAGAAAGACATAACTGTGGAATAAAAGTAGAAAATGAGAAGTTCCACCTAAATTCTCAAAGATCACCCCAAAGTCTGTTAAGTTGAAGTTCTTAATTAACCATTATTCAGAAAACATCAAAGACATAAAATACTTAGATGAAAGCAATATATACATATATAAATATACATATTTAGTAATTGCACAGTCTGAAGTTGAAGTTTTTTTACTCTTTCTCCCCAACATTTAAGGTTTCCATTCACTGCTCTACAAATATTTTTGAGGATCTGTTTCCTAAAAGACAATAAATGAAGAAACATAGTAAATGCAGCAAGAGAATTGACACTAATAATAACAAGGACTTTTGTACTTTTATTCCAATGGAGGAGTGAACATGGTACAGTGATCAAGGGCCCAGACTCTCATGGCAATTCTGACCCAGGGTTTAGCTGCAGAATTCTGAGTGCATTTTTCAATTCTCAGTGCCCCTCCCTCATTCATCTAGAAAACTGGGATAATAATAGCAGCAAATTTACACCTGCGGGGAGGGTTAAAGAAGACAATACATATTGTTGTTGTAATTTTTGTCATTTTTATTATAATCAAATGAATTAAAATATGATCATTTGCCCTCTGATAGACCTCTATCCCTTTCAAAAATCAGTTGAGTAAGGCAATCCTTCTCCTACCTTTTCTTCAGATCCAAGAAGAGATGGCTAGAATAATAATCAATTTGACTAGAATAAAAAATCAAGTCAAAAGAATTATTTAAAGTGTTTCCAATCCAGGGGAGTGGACCAGTGACACCTGAGTCACACAGATTTTCTGGCACGAGAACTTATTGTAACCACTGTGATCAGGTGTCCCACTGGGGGCCAGATCCATGTGAGGACTTAATAAATGTTTGATTAAAGGACCAGACTACTTTGCATTTCAAACATTTATTTCTGGAACTTTGTGTTCTTTCATTTCAGCTATAGGCACTTATTTCCACTCTCTGCATACATATGAAGTTTAAAAATGCAAAAATTGGCAGGAGGTTATTCATGAATGGTATTATCAAAATCATTTCAAGGAAACCCAAAAATATGAGAATGCCAATGCATACAAGCGTCATGCAGCATATATTGAAGAAATTAAGAATGGGGAAGATTTACATCCAAGCTTTTCCTAATAAAGATTTTTTAAATAGAAATACACATTTACTATTAAGGTCAATATTTTATAATGTATAAGTTGTTATTAAAGATTGCCTAAAAGAGAGTTTGATATTATCACCTTTCTACTCAAGCTGCTTGTGTTTTAAAGGGAAATAAAGATGCTTCTATAAGCTGAGCTTCTCATAAACCCATGTTTAAAGGAAATTTCAGAACTGAGAAAATAGCTAAGATAGATTTGACTCAAATACTTTGTTTTCAATTTATTTTTGATGACATCAAAATGAAGATCTTCCACAATTACTCACTAATGCAAGACAATGATTATTCTTTTTTTTAAGAGATTTATTTTATTTATTTGAAAGACAGAGTCACAGAGAGAGGTAGTGAAAGAGAGAGGTCCCCCATCTGCCGGTTTACTCCCCAGATGTGGCCGCCACAGCTGGAGCTGTGCTGATCCAAAGCCAAGAGCTTCTGGGTCTCCCAGGCAGGTGCAGGGGCCCAAGGACTTGGGCCATCTTCTACTGCTTTCCCAGGCCATAGCAGAGAGCTGGATCAGAAGAGGAGCAGCCAGGACTAGAACCAGCACCCATATTGGATGTCAGCACTTCAGGCCAGGGCTTTAACCCACTGTGCCACAGTGCCGGCCCCATTTTATTTTGTTCAATAACCCATAATATTTAGACAAATTTATGAAAAAATCATGATGACTTAATTCAGGTATATACTGAGCAATGATGAACTAACATCAATTATCACGCTCGTCACTTTAACATTTTGCTTCTTTATGGTAAGTCCATTAAAAATTCTTTTCTATTTTAAGTTACATGATGCATTAATGGAAATTGTCCATTAATTTGGCCATATTTCCTTTTACTGTTTTACTGTTTGGTGTTGGGATATAGACCAACAGAATGGGTAATAGTTATTAGAACTGTTGTTTTCTGGCTATTTTGTGTTTCACTATGACCTTAGTTGATAGTTACTTATGAATCTGACTTTTCAAGGCTTCAATGGAGTCTATTCTCTCGCTCTAACTCAGTGTTTAAATCCTATCTCTGATATGACTGACAAAAATTCCGTTTCTACTTTAACGTCTTTAGTAATGAATAAACCACCACCGATTTCTAGTCAAAGCTAAATTAGTTAAAATGACGACCCTTTGAAGCATTTAAAAGAGTATGTTGACCTAAACTAAAAAGACTAGAAACCTGATTTTTTCCAAATTAGGCCATCCATGTTACTTTAAACCTTCATAATAATTAGAAGTAATGTATTCTAGCTTTTTTATTTTAACAGGCCAGAAGCTCAGCCAAATCCATACTGAGTAACTTTAAAAAATGTAAAATGTGGCAATTATTTTTAATTGCTAGGTTCAGGATACAGCAATCTAAAATTACTACAGCTTCCATTTTTTCCAGCACTTTAATTTGGAACTGAGTCAAATAACTCTCTACCATAGCAATCTAAATTATATTAAGGCAATTTACAAATGGAACATTGTAAGACTCATAAATGAGGATGAAGACCATTGAAATAAATAAAAATGGATATAGGGCAAAATCAGAGGGTGATTATTTTAGACCAGAAGCAGGAGTATAATCATGCTTTCTATATATATGATACAGAAGGGGTAAGTCATATATCTAACCTTTACTGATTCAGCTACATTCTGAGAATCATGTTCACTTCTTCGTGTTATAATATAAGCATATCTTTATCATTATAAACCACATAAAAAGAACTCTAGATTGGGTCATTAGAAACATTCAAAATATTTTACCTGTAAAATAATTGATGTGATTGGAGCTATTTAGATAAGAAAAAATCAAGAAAGAGATCACAACTGTTTAAAGAATTCCTGAATACCTGTGATATAGTAGTGATCCCTGCTTGTCAATTTCTGAGGAAAAAGCAGATGAAACTGGAACCAAAAATCATGTGACCGCATGATGCATTTGTAATCAATGTGAGAAAAAAATATTAATTAAATTAAAGGTCTCCATCACCAAAATTATATCCATAGAATCTAGAATTTTAAAGAAGATGTAGAGGGAAATATGGACAAAGTAGAATGCCAGGTTAGACATATTAGAGAATTGTAACTTCATTAATATGAGACATAAATGGAGACTAAAAACCACAAACTCAATTTCTTTCCTCCTAGTACAGTAGATTGACATACAAAATTTTATTTTATAGAAAGTTAAAATTAATATGTGTTTTCTTTTTTCTAAATTCATTATTTCTTATCACTTCATATTTCTCTATCAAAAATATGTCAACTTTAAATGCCCAAGAAAAGTTTAAAAGAACACCTGTATAGTATATAGTTTTCTCAAATATTTTCAGTTGAAATAAGCTCCATATCAGAGACAAATCAATATATGTCCCCAGGTGTTGGTATGCAGTTCAAAATGCCTAATGTAGGTGAAAAATTTCTTTGAAGTCTAACCATGGGTCTTTGAAATCTGACCATGGGTCTTTGAAAGGCATGTTAACATCTCGTTCTAAAAGAGATAAGCATTGAATATAATGGTTTCTCAGCACTTTTTTTTTTATAAAACTTATGCTTTAGGAAGATAAACTGTGCTTGCCCAGTAACTTAACATACCTCCACACCCACAAGAAACCCTTGTCCATAGTCTGAGCAAGATAGTAACAGATGAAATATGAGTTGTGTGTGTGTGTGTGTTTTTAAATTTTCATTTGAAAGGCAGAGAGAAAAAAGTGAAGCAGAGACTTCTAAATGTTGGTTCAATTTCCAAATGCCTGTCAAAACCAAGCCTGGGCAAATCTTGGAGCCTGAAATTCAGTGCAGATGCAGTGCTTGGGTAGCAGGCACTGAAGCTTTTGAGCCATCGCCTGTTGCCTCCCAGGGTATGCATGAGCAGGAAGCTGGAATCAGGAGTTGAGACGCCACTCCAGGCATTCAGTATGGGATGTGGGCATCCTAACCAACATCAATCACTGAGCCACATTAAACATTTGCTTTAGTAATTAAAATGCAGTTACTGACATCCAAATGAATTATTGCCGTATTTCTAAATAATTAAAAGCAAAACAACTTTTGTTCATGCTAACAAAGACAAATGAAAGAATTTATAATTATAGGGGAACCATGAATATGAAAGACCATTTTTAGACTTTTTCAAAAGAATAGTTAAAACTATTTTATATGAAGGAATCTAACGATTTATTTTCATTTAGAAAATGTAAAGCACTTCAATTTCAATTACTTGATATTACTCTGAAAGCTTTCTAAAATTGAGTCATTATGGTTTAGAACATTGGAATAAAGAGCTACTTGAAGATCTAAAAAGAAAAGTAAGATTATAACAAATATATTTCATTATTCCTTACTACCTAAGCAACCAAATGGAAGACAGGCTTCCAATAAAATATGACTAAATAATATAAGTGACAGAGGTCTCCATGCAGCACATTGGACCCTAAAGGTTGCTTCACCATCATAAGACTTAAATATTAGATAATAATCACTGGGTGGAGAAATAGAAATTCAGGGAGGAAAATTACTATTTTCCAAATATGTCATGGAGAATAGAGAGAGCAGGTGAAGAGGTTTGTGTTATGATAAATGAATTTTTCTCCATCCATAAGAGTTGTAAGAATGAGACTGACAGGTTCAATTTTTCTTTATTTTGGAAAAATGAACTAAACATTTTGAAAAAGAATATGGTAGCAAGAGTAGAGACAATATAATTGCTTAGGTAAAGGCTAGTGAAACCTTAAACTAGACCTGTGGCAGGTGGAGAAGAGAAGTGGTATTTACATGGTATTAAGTCAGCACACTGAAATGAGCTGGAAGTCATTTTGACATGGAAGTCAAGGAGGCAAAGACTTCACGGGAGGGATCTCATTATCCAAATACATGCCATAGGAAAAGAACAGGGTATCATTCTTAAGAGAGGAGGAGATTAAACAAAAAAATGCATTTGGTTGTTGACACCCTGAATTTGAAATATGTTTGGGATATAGATGGCAGATAATCCAAAGTTAGAAATCTGAATCTGAATCTCAAGAAAATGAGGGTATATCTCTGAATAAGCAAGCTTCGGCAGCATGTCAGAGACCAAGGATGAAAAATATGAGGGCACCTCAAAAATTTCATAGAAAATAGAATTCAATGGTAAATTTATTCTGGTACAAAAATATTTTGAAATTCATGCATAGAAACATTCTTCCAAAGTATGCCTTGATATCCATTTTTAGCACCAAAATAAACTTGTCTTTTACTATGAACTGCTTGAATTCCCCTCATGTACAGCACAGAAGCATTAAAGTGTGTCTCACAAAGCGAAGTTGATTAGGAAAGATTCCAAGTCCAAGTGCCAAAATCAATAGAAGAAATGACAAGGGCTGGCCCGTGGCACAGCCAGTTAAACCGCCACCTAGGGAAGCAGCCTCCTAGATGAGCTCTGGTTTGAGTCCTGGCTGTTTCACTTCTAATCCAGCTCCCTGCTAATGGACCTGATTACACAGCGGAAGATGGCGCAAGGACTTGGGTCCCTGGCTCCATTGTAGGAGACCTGGCTTCAACCGGGTCTAGCCCCAGCTGTTGCAGGCATTTAGGGTGAACCAGGGGATAGAAGATCTCTCTGGACCTCCCTTTCTTTCTGTGATTCTGCCTTTCAAATAAATAAACCTTTTTTTTAAAAATACTAGTGGGTTGAATTCTTCAAAGAGTCAAATAAATTAGGAACTTTGTACATTTCCTATTGAATATGGTGTTCGGAAGATTTTCTGGTCCTGATTCTGCATTGGGGAATGGGAAGCCATATTGCTAAGAATGATGTAATGTGGAAATTCTGTGTTAACTTCTCTTTCAAAAATCTTAAGAGTTAAAAGGAAATATCAACATAGGTCCACAGTGTCTCCAGAGAAATACAGAATGTAGGAAGGACTTTATCAGAAAGAAGAGACTTTAAGGTATTTGAAGTTTAGGAAAATTTATTTACTAAAATTTCCTGCTCCATAATATTTCAACTTTGTGTCCCTATGTGGTAAATGGGAAAATTTAAACTTAAGAATACATCCTGCCTTAGCAAATAGAGCTTGTAAGGAAAAGTTCTAAAACATGAGCCCAGTTTGGTTTGATTGCAGAGTCAGTGCACTCAAAGTCAATGCATCACACCCATATTATGGCAAATTAAACTGAAAATGCACCTTGTCAATTCTCCCGACTCTATTTGCATAGATCACCCTTTCAGATCTTGAGTACTTTTAAAATAACCTTTTATCAAGTTGTCAAACTTTTCTGTCCTCTCATGTGGCATTTCTCCTGACTGAAAATCGAGTTAATCAAGCGTTAATCCCATCACCTTACATGAATGTCTCATAAACTTGCTTTGCACATTCATCCATTTCATTTTCATTCCTACAGTTACCTACATCCATTTGTTTAGTTACTCAAACATGAGGGGGCAATATTCTTGATTCTTATCCATTACTCCCTCATCTGGTTAATCAAGGTAAGTAGAATGAGTAGGTGATCAGAGCTGTCAAATTAAGAGTAGCAGCAATCAATGCCTATTTAATTAATTATTAAAAACAAATCACATGCAATAAATGGGAGTGAAATTATTTAATCACATGGCTTTTTGTCAAGCTGGACTATAAGTTTCTTAAGAACTTCTTTTTCCCAATTTATGCCAAGTACTTAGTATCTGATTTGACTGAGGTTAGATACCTGGGGCCATTTAGTGGGTAAATAACCAATCCTCCACATCAGTGATGCTTAATGTTGCCCTGTTTCTTAAGAAACAGACTTCACTCTGCCTACTCTATGATTTAGTATGGAAAAAATATTCCTCATAAATACTACTCATCCCACTAGTAAAACAGAAGAAGAGAATGTGCACCCCAGCTACACACACACACACACACACACACACCCCTTTGCCTCCAGTCTAATACTTGTTCTTCAAATTCTTAACCAAATAATAATGAAATGTGAGCACATCAAATAAGGATAAAGAAAAATTCAGTGGAGTTATTTAATTTGCCCCTTATGCAGTCTGCATCAACACTGTATAAGCAATACTTGTACATATGGTAAATAATATATCATTAGAAATAAACTATTTACTATACTAAACTGTGTAAGCATTGCTGACCTACTGCTTGGTGATATCTGAAATAAAATAAACAGATTTCTCTGGGGGGAAAATCTTATAAATTTTACAAGTAAATAGAACATTTTTTAAATTAAGATTTTTTTTCTTTTGTGAAAATATAGCTTCCAAAGCTCTCTGTTCTAATGGGAGATACAGTATTAACCACCAAGTTTACATTTTGAATATAAACACGGATACACTAATAATTATAAGACATTGCTGAGAGATCACACTCTAAATAATATAAATAAATAATGAAAAATATATGAGGAAAATGGGACATGTTTCATCAACCAGAAGATAATAGTTTAGAATAAGAAAGACCAATTGTCCTTTAGATGCAAAATGATATTTTCCCTAAATTTTCTGTAAGTATTTCTTTGTATAATTACACAATAGGTAATCTACGTTTGGCTGAAAACGCTAAGAAAATTAGAGATTAAAGTTTTTGGAACAGCTCTGCTTCCATGAGGATCTCACTGCAAAACAAATCTAAGTGATACTCAATGCCAAATACAGAAAACAGAATTACAATTTTACATTAAAAATGTACTTTTACTTGTGCAAATAATCTGTATAATATAGATTCCTGAGGCTTTATGCAATTTCTTCTGTTTATGTATGTACTGAAAACTCTAATGCCTTCATATTAATACAGTAGCTGAACCCTTTTTATCTATTGGAACTGTATTATTCTTAAAATCAAGAGGCAGCAGAGTGTTTTAAGTAATTTTTATAAGCAGGAGTGTGTCCTTAAAATAATTATAAACAAAATAGTGTAGAAAATGCATCAATTAATCACAAAATCATTTATTATACAACTGGTGACACAGTGAATTTGTTTATGTGAGTATCCCAGAGGCATGCATGTAATACATTGCACTACAAAATTATGACGGCCATATCATCACTAGGGAAACAAAATTTTTTCTATTTCTTTTAAATTTTGTGGGACCAGCATCATACCGAAGGTCCATCATGGACCAGAACAATCTTTCGTAGAGTGTGGTTGTGTTTCTTTTTCCAATAATAAACTATCTTAATTAATATAGTAAATTTTGAAATCAAACAATGTGAATTCTTCCATTTTCTTATTCTTTTCAAAACACAAGGGTATTTCACAAATTGGAAAGTAAAAGATACGTTTGCTTTGGTGCAAAAAAATTTTAAATCCATGTTCTGGAGGTATCTTCAAAAATTCATGGAAAATATGTATAATGAGAAAACAATGCATAGATTTCAAAAGATTTTTGCACCCAAATAAACTTACACTTCAGTTCCACTCCCCCACAAACTTTTTGGAAAACCCTCATTACAAATAAAGATCATAAGAAAAAGCTCAAACTTTGGTTATAAACTAGCTAGGATAGATTAATTGATTTGTAAAAGTGACATACAATTCAGTTGAGGTAAGCTTTCTCCGCAGCTCCACAAACATAACAATAGTGCTTTCACCACTGCATACTTCCACTGGAAAAAAAAAAAAAAAAACAAAAAACAAAAACAGTTCAGACCACTGAGGCTATTTGGGGAGTGAACCAGCTGATGAAAGACCTCTCTATGCCTCTACATCTCGCTATCGGCACTCTACCTCTAAATAAATTAAATCCTTAAAACAAAAATACATACAGCACGTAGTAATACCTGAATATCTGACTTCAACAATACTAAATACGTTTAATTTTTGTGCCACACAATGAAGAGAATGGAAAGACAGCCTCACAGTGGGAACTGTTAGTTACATTCATCTGACAAAAGCTTGTATCTAGAATTTGTGTGTGTGTGTGTTCTTATAAATCACATAAGGAAAAGCTTTGAATGGTAAATAGAGCATCTGCTGTGATGTGTAGCTTGCTCTGTTATGACTCTTGTGAATCCAAGTAACTTGGCATTTTAATTATGATTTATATGGCTATGTTTTGACAGCAGTAACTTCATTTTGAGTATTTTATCACACAGGCTGTAACTGGGCCAAGGGCCTGGCTGTTAGCAAGGAGGCCCCTACTTCACTCTGGCTGATTGATAGTCACATTGACAACTGTGTGACTGCATGCAAATGAAACAGTTTAAGTCCAAGACTTCCCCCTCCAGTGTTGACATCTGGAAGCTAGGGTAATCTGCCTCCCAGGCAACTGAAACTAGTTTCTTCCAACTGTAATTTGACACACAGCTCGCCCCGACACCACTCCCAGCAGGAATTCACTCTGAACAGGCATGGACCACCGGCAGTTCTCCAGAGTGCAGAACTTTAACTTCATTGCTGATGACTTGATGTCACGTGGACCCGCTGAGCATTGTCTGGAAAGGGTGTTGTTCCAGAACATTTGGAAAACTTGCTCTGTGGACACATCGTGTTTGTTCACTATGTACTGAAATCACGTTTTTTCTCTATATTTACATATATCCTGCCTATTTATTCTACTTATGTGAGCATCGCCATAACATAAACCAATGAAATTAGGAATTGTCTCTGCCACATTTGGCCTATCACCTGATTAAAGTATAAAAAGATCTGCTTGTCATGAAAAAACTATAATAATTTAGGCAGAAATTCTCACCAGGAATTGGAGAAACTGGGTCACCCTGGGTGGTCCAGTGAGCAAGCATGTGAATGCGTATTCTTTCCTAGGACCAATATGAAAAGTATGTTCACCAGAGAATGCAAATTAAAAACCACAGAGATACAATTCATACCATTTAAGATGTCTAAAATAAAAAAAGATTTATGCCATGAGATATTGTGAAGAAACTAAAACAATTCTATCCTAATACACCCCTGATGGTAGTAGAAAATACTACCACTTTAAAAGATTACTTAACACTTTCTCATGAGTTAACTTTCTTCACCTATGCTTTGATCCAGTAATTCAGCTCCTACAAAGGAAAACATACGTAAATAAAAGACTTGGGCAGAATTTGTACATCCTATGTACTCATAAGAGTGAAAAATTTAAAGCTCAATTGTCCAATGGTAAATGTTTACACAAATTATAGGATAAATAGTTCATGCAACAATATACTATAAAAATTATATACTGACATTAGTAAAAATATATAACACTCTGGTGGGCCAACTGGTAATATCTCAGGTAATCATATCTCTGTCATGCGTGAGAAAGCTGCCTCTATCTGTATGTCTCTCTTTGTGTCTGCCTTTCAAATAAAAATTAATTAATTAATAAAAACAGCAAAATAATGTGGACAAAACCCTAACTTATCATGTCAACAGAAAGAACTCAGAAAAAAGAGCACATTTTGGGTGATTTCCTTTCTATGATATCTGAGGTGGGCTAATCTATGGAAGTAGAACTCAGGACATCGACTTCTTGTCGGGCATAGAGACTGTTTTAATGAATCTCTAATAGAAAAAAAATTTAGATTTTAATTTGGATGTTGTTTATATCAATTTTGTATATATTTTCCCAAACTATCAAATTGTATACTTAAGTCTTGTCCTTCTCTCTATATCTAGAGTTTATTTCAAAACTAAATAAATAGGCTGGCGCCACGGCTCACTAGGCTAATCCTCCGCCTTGCGGCGCAGGCACACCGGGTTCTAGTCCCGGTCGGGGCGCCGGATTCTGTCCCGATTGCCCCTCTTCCAGGCCAGCTCTCTGCTGTGGCTCAGGAGTGCAGTGGAGGATGGCCCAAGTGCTTGGGCCCTGCACCCCATGGGAGACCAGGAGAAGCACCTGGCTCCTGCCATCAGATCAGCACGGTGTGCCGGCCGCGGCGGCCATTGGAGGGTGAACCAATGGCAAAGGAAGACCTTTCTCTCTGTCTGTCTCTCTCACTGTCCACTCTGCCTGTCAAAAAAAAAAAAAAAAAAAACTAAACTAAATAAATAACTATATACACATGTACTTACTCAAACATTTACATATGAGAAATCTTCCAAATGTTAATGGAATGCACATATTATTAAAAAAAACTACACATGGATTTCAATTTTTGCATCAAATAAGCTTGCATTTTAATTGCACGTTCTATAAACTTATTGAAGTTTTCTCTCTCTTTATCTCTCTCTCTCTCTCACACACACACACACACATACACACACACACACACACACACTCAGTACAACTGTCCAAGAAATCTGGATTGATTTTACCCTGTAGGTCAAAATCTTTCACTTTTTCCTCCCAGAGACTTGTTACTACAAGATCCTATTTGCCTATTTACTCTTCTTCAAACTCACCATTCATGATCATTCACTGAACTGCTTCCTAGGTTGAACCTCCTCCTCCAAGTGTCTATGAGAAACTCCCTCACTAATTTCAATGATGTATGTAAGTTTTATCACCTCAAATAGCCTGATTCTCTCCCTTGCAGTCTCTCTGCCCTTGTCCTGCTCAAGTTCATTTACCCATAGCACTTACCAGTTTCAAATGTGGTTCTCATATATATCACTTATCTTTCTTATTTCTATAACCACTAGTTTGTAATACTCGTAAGAAGGGGAGATTCACAGTCAAATTTCTGTATCAGGGTATTGCTTGAAAAACGTGGAACTAAGTTAAAAAAAGACAGTTTCTTTCAAATGACATCTTTCTGCCACAATCAGCTATCACTAAAATTTCAGATTGAATAATGACCCATATCTTGCGAAAGGCTGACCAATACCTAGCTGTTTTGTCATCGTCACTTACTCACTCCCTATTTCCTGTATTCCTGTTTCATTTCCTCTTTTTTACCATTTCCCCACCCCTCCCTCCTTTCTTTTCCTTTTTTACTGTTATAAAGTCTGCAATAAATATGATTCTCAAAGAAAAATATTTGGCTTAATACCTTTCTGGAAATGAATTACAGATGAACTAAGGAATAACAGAAAAAAATCTTTATTTCATCGTCGAATGCTTTCCTGAGAGAACGCTTTGTACTTTTGGAAACATCTCTTCATGACAGAGATAGAATATTATTATTGTATAAATTTTTCAGTACCTGGAATTTTATGTTGATTGATTAAAACCAATCTCTAAATTTTATTTTCCAACTAACTTTCTCTTTCTTCATTCCTCACTGAATTGATTTCTTCCAAATTCAGAAAATCAAAATCACAGTTCAGCCAGGAGGGCAATAAACTTTTGTTTTGAGATTGAAATAAATTTGTAACTCAGAAAATACAGCATGCTCTTAGAATTCAATAAGCAGAAAATCCATATAGGTGTAGTGCTTTGCTCTGTGATTTATCAGATTAATAAAGTACTAATTTTCACTCTAAATATTTTAGACACTAAACCAATACAAACAAACAAAAAAGAAACTTTGAGGTGACATTTTGGGTATAGAGTATGAATTGTGTTATTTATAATCAGCTGGTTGATCCCAAAATGTTAGAAAACCAAAAGGTGAAATTTAGAAATGGAGTCACAAGTAAATATTAAAACAAAATGCAAAATGTATAGCAAGTTGGTATGGAAATATAGTTGAATAGCCCTACAAAACAAAAAGTGCAATAAAGTAGAAAATTACACTGAAGTTGTAGTCTCTTATTTCTGAATGTGTATATAGAGATGACCATTATATTTTAAGTCACAACAGAAGGCAATATAAATTGTAGCACACAGAAACGTATTAACTGTGGAAAGGAAAGTCATAGGCTATATACCTTTTCAATCTTTAATTTATTCAGGAATCTTAGGAAATGGAATAAAGGTTGGCAATAGCTGAATTATGCTCTAATACTCTTTTTGTGCACAAAAGTTTGGAGCCTAGAAATTTATACATTGTGCTTTCTGCTTATAGCCACAAACAGAGATTATAGCCAAAGAATGGCAAGCACTGACATTATTCAGTTCCTGGAAATAAGGATACAGCATTTCACTTTCAAATACAGGCAGAAAAATATCTCTTAAAATTGTCTTTTCAAAAATAATCTCAGAAAATAGCTCATGATATTTCAATCAAATTCTCTATAAATCGTATCAATACACAGCCCACCAATATTTGATTAAATTACCCACCGAAGAACAACTCTTAAGAATTCAAGGTCCCCAAGACAATGAGAATTTTTTCACTTGCCTCCTACAATCTGATAAATATCCTTTTAAACTAATCTAACAAAGAAGCACTAGTAATGATTTTCAAAACACTCAAATATCTATGCTTGTTTCACCATCTCTTGGTTGCACCTATACTAATCTGATTTAGAAAAAAAAAAGAGTTATATGTAAATATCTTCATTTAAAAGCCTACAAACTTTTAAGATTAGAATTTTAATTAGAGAACAGAATTATTGCCACATTGTCTTAAAAGTGAACTCTTAGTTTAATTGTAAGTCAAGAGCAAGAGCAGCCATAAAACTATATCCTTACTTTTTCAACAGCAACAATCAGTCAGATTGATTCAAGCTGCCTGCCTTGTACCAAACTGTGAATAGGGGTCAACAAGATCTTAATGAAAAAAAGGATGTGGTAACTTGCTTCAAATAGCCAATAGTTTCAACAGAGAGAAAACCCATCAAATCACAATTATCCTGAGGTTTCATTATGTTTAACCATAAAATGTGATTCTATCAATATCCAAGCTTAGTCTAAACCTTAGACAGCAGCATTTCTGTGCAGGAAATGAACACGTCTCATCCAACAGCAATTGACTAAATACATCATCCCAGATGACCAATTGTGAAATATTTTGTTATTTCTATTGCCTCGATTTGTGTTTTAATTTATTTATTCTGTAATCTGTTGCTTTCTGTGAAAAAGTTTTTAAGTCGTCTTGCTGACATCATTAGACCCATAGTTAAGGACTGGGTTTCAACAATGCACGTCTTTGTGAATTTCCTACTATCATTTTTACAGGGTAATTGTTACTTCACCTCTTAAAGCAGTTCATTTTCCTTTTCCATATCTAACTTTCATTCTCATGATCAGTACCTTCTGCTATCAAAACAGTGAGTCTTACTGCTTGTATAAAGAAAAACTTAGCAAGTGAGTGATCACGTTGGATTCACAATTGTTCACACTGAGGTTAATTGACCCTGACATAATATACTGTATTTCAGACACACATGCAAATAAAGTATGAATTAGCATGTATTAAAGTCAAATTTTATCTGTGGGAAAATATTGTTATGTAGGCATTTTCCCCCCTAAGGTGTCAATTTCTTTTTATCAGAAACCAAGAAAGTTACAAATTCCCTTTCAGGTAGGAATTCTCATGGAAGATTCAGAAACAGGCCTTTGGCAACATGATCCAGAGGGAAATACAGTGGAATCATATCACTGAGGGACTAAAAATTGATCGAAGGCCAGAGAACAACTGGAAAATAGTTAAGAATAAGAGAGTCCTCAAAGGCAAGGCCTGGGAAACCCAGCAGAAGTAGCCTCCTAAATTTGTCGTCTTTGCTGCCACCACAATATTGTCTTCCTGATAGATATATTCGGACCACCCACCTTCAAAGTGGCTGTAATCTAGTTGTATTAACACCTATCCAGCTCATAACAGCTTTCTTCTCATTTTACTTGTTCTCTACATCCTTCTGAAGTATCTTTTTTTACCTTCTCTGGTTTCAGTTCAGTGTTTTCACATGGTTCCAATTTCTTGATTTCCTAAATGCCAATTCCTCTTTTTAAAAATTATTTTCATGGTTTTATCATTTTACTGGTTATCTTTGTTTATGGTATGTATTTTTAAGAAACATAATCCTGCTTTCAGATAACCTATTTTCCATTACCAGGAGTGTAGTTTTCCTAGAGTATTCTCTACGCTTCCTTCCCACCACTCTGTCATTGCAATCCCTTATTTTGCCTATCGGCAAGCTATAATTGCTCAATGCACTGTCAGTTCCATTCCATTGAAAAGGTATGTATCTAATCAATTAGGAATAAGAGAAAGATTATACTTATCTCTACTTCTTTCCTCTCCAAACAATCCCTTTCTTTATGAAGACCCAAGTTTGCAAATCCTTTTTCTTCTCTCTGGAGTACCTAATTCCAACACTTGTCACGGGGCAGCTCCAGGAGTGATGAATTGACCCAGTTTTTGTTTGTCTGACAGTCTTTACATCTCCTCCACTTCTGAAGGAAAATTTTGATGGATATAAAGCTCTAGGCTGGTGGTTTTTCTCTTTCAGTTCTTCAGATATTTCTTTCAGTTCTCTTGCTTACACAGTTTCTACAAAAAGTCTGACACAAGTCTTATCTTTGATCCCTTAAAGGGAAGACTTCTTCCATTTTTGTTTTGCTTTTCTTTGACGTCCTTTGATGTTTGTCTTTCATTTCTGCTGTTTGGATGTGATATAATAATGGACTGATTCACTGGTGTTTAATCTTCTTGGTGATCACTGTCTTTTCCTGGATCTGCCTTTTAGTCTCTGCTAATAATACTGGGGAAAAAATATGACCAATGAATTCATGACCAAACACTTCTTCAGCTCTTTCTTTGCTTCAAGGCATCCCAAATAAATGTATTATCTGTCTTAAAAATGATCTACATTTCTGGGATGTTTTGCTCCTCATTCCTCAGTACCTGTGTTCTCTTTGCATTTCAGTTAAGGAAACTTCTAGTGATAGCCTTAAGAACACCAATAATTTGCTGAGCCATGTCTAGTCTAGTCTACCAACCATGGATGTTTCATATTTTTCTTGTGAGGATCTCAATGATGACTTCACATTCTTTATAAGCAAGAACTTTATCCTTGTTATTGAAGGGATCAATCTCCTATCATGCCAATAACAGAATCCTTGGTACCAGATCCAGAAAAACTAAGTTTTAAAATCAACAAAAAAAAGGAACAACTTTTGCACCAAAATAGTACATACTTTACATCAATATTCCTTATAGATTTTGAAGCGCCCTTATGATTAATGCACCCCCTTCCTATTGTCCTCTCCCTTTTCTCAAGTGATACTTTTGAATACTTTAGCTTTTCAGACTTTATTGCATATTTACTTATCTTGTTTTAAAAACGAGTTCTACCTACGTGTGGGTTTCACTGTGATATTTCAAGATGTGTATACAGTGTATACTAATCTAAAGAGAGTCACCATTTTCCCTTCACTGACATCGCTTTATGATTGCAGGCTTAGAACTTCTTTCTTCTTTTTGTTCGCACAATATACATGAGGATGTTGTGAAATATAGTCTCCCTGCATTGCTGTGTAACACTAAGAACTTACTCCTTCTATCTAACCCTGATTTGGTACCCAGTATCCAAACTCCCTCTATTCTCCTCCCACTACTTCCAGCATCTAATAATCACCATTCTGTGTGCAGTCTAAGGCTTTTTAGATCCCACATATGAGAGAGAATCAATCGTATTGTTTCTGACTCATTCTTCTCCAGAGGCTACTGAGTACTCCACAGAAAAAAAACATTTGTGAAGGACCTGTCATATCTTGTCCTCACATATTTGAAGCAATCTTAGAATAAAGCAGATTATATGTCCAGAGTGGGTAATAAAAGTTGACAATCACACTTGTTATGGAAAAATATATGCACATTATGTTATATGATGGTTTTAAAACAATTTTTCAAATTTTTTATATTTAGGCAGCAGTCCTGTCCAAGGAATATGATATTTGGATGTAGGAGATTAAATATCAACAAAGTTAAACATCTCCCAGCAGGGCTACAATATTTGATGGTTGTGAAGTCTCTAAAGACATTTCAGTTTTATTTATTGGGTAAAGCCATCACAGTTTATACACACTATGAAATTCCAGGGTGACTATTAACAAATGATAGGATGGCTGCCATATGTGAAGCAGATTAGAATTGATAAATCTTATTTGCACAGAGATAAATGAATATATAGAGGAATGTAGTAAAGAAACACTAAAAACAATGGAAAGAGGAGTAGTGTCTTTGGGGAACGTTCCCACACTGATATTATACTCAATTAGCTAACTATTATGTTGTTTATTAAAGGATCGTTCTTCACTTATAGGTATTGAGAAGAAAGTGGACGGATGAAAAGGAAATGTAAACTTCCTTTACAATTAACTGAGTAAACGCACAATCTATTCCTCTACTGCTCTTCTGTGAAAGTCTCGGAGGAGGCTAGGACTAGGGTTCGGAACACAGAACTCTTTCCTTGAACATATCCAGTCTTACCTGTGGTCACTTCACAGTAGCATCCTCACTGTACCAGACACATTCCTATCAATTTCAATTCATTTTTAAAGATCTATTATTTATTTGAAAGAATTATGGGGTGGGGGGAAATGAGAGAGAGAAAGAGAGAGAGAGAGACCTTCCATCCACTGCTTCACTCCCCAGAAAGCCAAAACAGCAGAAGCTGAGCCCCTCTGAAGCCAGAAGCCAGGATCTCCTTCCAGGTCTCCCATGCAGGTGCGGGGGCCCAAGTCTTTGGGCAATATTCCACTGCTCTCCCAGGTACATTAGCAGAGAGCTGGATAAAAAGTGGATCAGTGGGGATGATAACTACATTACCCACATACCACAGTGTTGGCCTCAATTTCAATTCCTGAGATGTTTGCCAGTGCACTTCTTTGGCTTTTGCTTATCTGTCAAGCTACCTCCAATGCAATGTGATTTCTGCCATTTCTTTTTTGACCAACCTTACTCCAGCCCAAACTGCATTCATATCCCATCCCTTCAACTGCATCGTCTCAGCAGACTTCTAGCAAATTAGCCATCCTTTCTCCAGACTTTCTGCTTTTCATAGTGCATGCATGTACATTGCTTTATTGTCGAATTTCTTTCAATGTAATAAGTTTGGAGGCCCGTGTTGTGTGTGTTAGCAGTTTTTTTCTGTTTTTATTACTCAGAAGTATTTTGTTGCCTACTGCAACATTGTTGCATAGCAACCATTTATTCATTCACCTGTTGATGGGCATTTAGATTGTTTCTAGCTTTTGGCTATTACATATAAAGCTGGTGTGAAGATTTATGAACATGGCTTTATGGGAATTTAATTCCTCATTTCCCTTGGATAAATACCTAGGAATGGAATGGTGGGGCCTTATGGCCGATGCATATGTATCAAGCCATCTAAAAAACTAATAACAGCTCACATGTAGGAGCATGTCATCAAATAACCATGAATCCACAACCAAAAGAATATAGTTTTACCTTTATCTCACACAAGACCTGAACCCTTAGGCTAAACTGTGAACCTATTGGAAGAAACCATACGAGTGCATTTTCATAATTTTGGATTAACCAGTAGTCTTTTATAAATGACACAGCTGCAAGCAATAATATCAACAAAAGTAGACACATTAAGGCTACATCAAAATGAACACCTGCGCTCCCAGCAGTAAAGAAATGATACCACTAAGAAAGTGAAAATCAGTGGGACACATCTCAGATGGGTGCTGGTTCAGGCCCCAGCTGCACCACATCTGATGCAGCTCTCTGCCAAAGGCCTTCAAAAACAGCAGAGGATAGCCCAGGTGTTTTGGCCCCTCCCATCCATGTGAGAGACTGGAAGAAGCTCCTGGCTTTGGCTGGCCCAGTGCTGGCTTTTGCAACCATCTGGGGAGCGAACCAATGCACAGATCTCTCTCTCTCTCTCTCTCTCTCTCTCTGAATTTTGAATGAATAAATAAATATTTTTGAGAAAATAAAAAAGTAAAAATCAGACCTAGATACAGATAAAATATTTGCAAATTATGCATACCATAAAGCACTAGAATTAAATTTCAAAGTGGAAAGACAGGACCAGCACTGTGGTGCAATGGGTTAACGCCCTGGCCTGAAGCGCGGCATCCCATATGTGCGCCAGTTCTAGTTCCGGCTGCTCCACTTTCTGTCCAGCTCTCTGCTGTGGCCGGGAGAGCAGTAGAAGATGGCCCAAGTCCTTGGACTCCTGCACCCATGTGGGAGACCAGAAAGAAGCTCTTGGCTCCTTGCTTCGGATCGGCGCAGCTCCAGCTGTGGCGGCCATCTGGGGAGTGAACCAGTGGATGGAAGACTTCTCTCTCTCTGCCTCTCCTCTCTCTGTGTAACTCTGACTTTCAAATAAATAAATAAATCTAAAAAAAAAAAAAAAAGAAACAAAGTGGAAAGTATAATTCAATTGTTAAATGGTCAAAGGACTTGAATGGACATTTCCCCAAAGAAGATATGAATATGGCCAGTAAATGCATGAAAAAGATATTCAACATCTGTATTAATTTCATCCTATCTCTGCAACAAATGATCACAAATTTAGTGGCTCAATATGATAAAATATGATTATTGTATGGTTCTGGAGGGAATTATACTCCTGGCTGCTTACTCAGAAGAGCTGAAAACATATGCTCACAAAGACTGTGCACAAATAATCAGAATCATTTTTCTAACATCCACAAAGTAAAAACAATTCGAATCTATTTCCCAAATTAATGGACAAGAAAAGTTTCTTATATCCATACACTGGAGATCTATTTGCTACAAAAATTAAAGAAATGTTGATAAATACATGCTTCAACATGGATAAACCAGAAAATATGCTGAGTGGAAAATTCACGCCAAAAGCCATATATTACCTAGTTCCATTTGCATGATCAGCCCAGAACAAGCAGATCTATAGAAAAACTTTACCATACCATAGCCTGGTAATAGGGGAGATTAGAGGAAGAGGTGATGAAAATATTCTGAAATGAAATCATGTTATTGGTTGTACACTGTGGGAACATAATAAAAACCACTGAACTGTACACTTTCAAATAATATATTTTATGGTCCACAAGTTTTATTTAATCTTTAAAAGTTTAAAAAGCTTAAATGCAGATGCCCTGTGCTAAGGTGTTAAGTAGGTGTCATGTGTTTATTTGATATCCACAACTGCCCTTCGGTGTGAGTATTATTGTTACTACCATCACATCACATATAGACAAAGAATAAGCAAATGAAGGTGGGTGACTTTCCCAAGGGCAAATCCCACATGGGCAGCAAAAGAAAGAGGTGAATCCTGGCATCTGACTCCACAGCCCACTCCCGGAGCCATACAGCTGTCCAGCTATACTTCTCAGAATGGGAGGGGGGCCCACCAAATAAACTGCAGGTGTTACACTGACAAGGGTTTCATAAGCTATTGTTGCTTCCAGTGGCTAGCACGTCAACAGTTGACTCACAGCTCTACCAGTCATTTTTCTTTGCATTTTTATTTACTTATTGAAATTTCAAGGGCAGGGAGAGAGAAAGAGAATACATTTGAGGGAAGGCTCCCGTCCACTGGTTCATTCCCCAAATGTCTCAACAGCTGTGGCTACACCAACAATAATTAGCTCAAAGCACTGTTGTTTTCAGTAAGGTCTGTATAACCCACTTGTTATGGTATGTGGTATTTATTACACTATTACATTCATTCATTAATTCTTTTAGCAAATATTTTATGCCTAGTCTTCGTGGCAAGCACTCTTCTAAAGGTTAGTGAAACATTTGAGGAAAACTGGCAAAAATATCTACTGCTCTTCTACTTATACTGCGATGACAGACACACAGAATAAAGCAAGTAGTAGAAATGCTTGCAATATTGTCTGTTGTTCTGTCTTAAAATATAAGCTCTAGAGATCATTGAACTGGAGCAGGCTATGCAGGGGCTTTATAATGTGTATGTGGAAAGGTGCAGTTCTGTTCAAAAAGATTTCAACAAAAGCTTGAGGAGCATGAGGGATACATGGATCTGGAAGAAGAGCATTGTGGGTAAAGGGAAGGGCCACCGAGTTTGGGGGAAGAGGTACACATGCCACATGATATCTCTGGCATGTTGGAGTCAAGAAAGTTAGAGGGAGAACAGTAAGACATGAGGCTGGACAGGTCCCTGAAAGATCAAGGCTTAAATTCTGGTGTAGGCCAAGGTTTGATGATCAATTAAATACTAATGGAATAGATTTTGAATGAAATAAGGAGCCACTGGGGGTTTTCAGTAATTGAGTGATAAGAAGTAACTTGGAAATAATCACCCTGCCTACTGTGTTGAGAATACACTATAAGAAGAAGACACAGCATAGAAACTGAGGGACCAACTATGAAGTCCTAAACCCAGGTCAGAAAGAAAGAGATTCAGCACAGGTGATACCTAAGGAGGGGATGAGATAGTGGTGGTGGTAGACTGTTTCTATGCTGGAGCCAACAGGACTGGTAAGATGCTGCGTGACTTGGATGAGTAAGTAACCTGCAGCACTAGAGAGAGACTCCAGCGTTTGTAGCCTTAGATGGTAAGGGCAGGTGGCCCTTAGATAGTTTGTAGCCTTAGATAATAAGGGCAGGATGACATACCAACACAAAAGAACTGAAAATGAAGCCAGCTGAGAAGAGAGATTAGGAGTTCAGTTTTGAAAATGTTAACCCAATTGAAAATTTTTAGACATGTAAAGAGTCAGAAAAGAAAGGGATGCAGTAACTATTAGAATCATTTATCTGGTACTGCATAAACCTTAGATAAATAAGTTAACATTTAACTACAATATTTCTTCCATCTAAGTTACTACTTGGCTTTCATAAGAAGAGAGGAGTTTGCTTGTAGGTAAAAACTAGATGGATTAAATCTGCTAAGGATGCTTCATTCCTACACGTATTCAAATCTAGTCTCGCAGACAAGAAATTCTATAAAAGATGAACAGACATGGTACTGCATTATACCTCAAGGTGACATGTATTTCTAGAGGTTTTCTTAGCTCAAACCATCTTAAAAAGGAGTCATAGATATTATTACCCTGACTTGAGTGGTAAAACTTGAAAGTTACTTAAAAATTAGTAATTTGGCTGAAGCAGAACCACTTTTGTGAAATAGAAAGATAGGGAAATTATTTTTTATTGTCGTAGCTTCCTATAATATATGACAACATCAGAGAGAAAGTCCAGTAAAAGGTCACTCTTCCCTTTCCCAGGATAATGTAATTATTAACTGAACTATCATAGCATGTACAAATTCATGGAAAATGTCATTTCCAGAAACACCTGTACTCTTAATTACTTTAGTATTATTTATAAATTATGCTGTCAAGAAAGAGACAAATGAGGAAATGGAAACCACAAAGTCGGTGTGTGGTGGCAGACAAGATTAGGCTGTGGAAGCCCTTATCCATTCACATATCCTGATGAGTACCTCCCGTATGCCAGCAACACAAAAGAAAAATGCAATTAAGTGGTAGAATGCATTTTTTTTCTGAATAAACTGACATAGAATTGCTTTATGCTGTATTTGTATCAGAAGCAGCTATAAATAATTTGTGGACTCCAATTCCTCCAATAATTAATCAACTTCCTGCCACAAGTAGAGAGAGTGAATTCATCATCTTGTTCTATTTAAATTTTCTTAGAATCAGAGAAGGAATAATAATTCAACATTCTTTGAAGATTAACCTCTTTGTCCATTAAAATTAACATCAAAATCCAATACAGTTCCAATGTCATTAGCATAGTCACAAAAGTTTCCAAAGTAGGCCTGGAGGGACAGAATGAATGTTGATGTGTTCTACCTGGGGTCTCTCTTTTAATGTCTTAAACAAGGAGAATCTGATTAAAAATCAATGGTGATGGGCAATTATTATTAATAACTAAGCTAATCAAAGTTCCATTGACTGGATTTTTTATTTCCCACAGTGAGGCAGGTGGAGATTTCTGAAGCATTTGTAACCATGTAGGCCTCAGCACTGCACTGTTTCTAACTCCAATCCTCTGTCTGTTCCGTGTGAGTGTCTTGGATCAAATACTTACTGTTGATTGAAGAGGCAGATTCAACATCTTGACCTTTTAGAGAGTCTACAAAACTTTTGTTTAAAAACTGTGTAAGCAAAAAACAATCTTTCCAGATCTTTTTCTTTTATAAACTTCTTCTTTTTATAAAATCTTGGCATATTCTTCAGGTAATAGTATAAGAGGCCATAAAAAGTTCGTGGAAAGTGCACATTATGAAAAAACAATATATGAATTTCAAAAAGTTTTATGCCAAAATAAATTTACCTTTAAATTCCAGCTTTTCTGAACTTTTTGGAATACCCTAGTACTTTCCCACCATCTTTATCTCCTATCTCTCAAACCATATCTGAGACTCTACATCACCATGTTTGTCCTGTATTACAAAGTTAATTACTTCTCATTTTTCTCTAGATCTCATTCTATCTCCATTTCCTAGGTTTTGGCTCCTTAATGTCCAGACTTATACATCACAATCTTTATCTTGAGTATCTCTCTCCTGCCTTTCAACATGCATATCTGCCTTAGTGTTTATATTTTTTGCCTGCCTTTGGAGTGTCTGGTGACTTTGCCATTTCCATTTCTTTATCCTAGAATACTATTCTACATTACTCTGTTCCGTATTGAAAAACAAATCACTGAATTCAGGGACTAGTTCCTATTTTTTGAATTTTATGAAATGTGTAGATGTTACTCTCAACATTTATTCAAATGGTGCATTTAATCTAAGACTTTTTTCCTCTAAGAAGAAAGCCTTATTACAGATGTAACCATTACATAGAGATGGGATTTAAATTTACATAGAATTAAAAAACTCAGTATGAACTCATAACATTGAACATCACACATTCTCCCACTTAGTGACTGTGGAAGAGTCCCAGAAAGAGCCGGAACTCCTAACCAGTGTACATGTCTAGTGCACATAGCATCCTATATCCAGATCATGATTTATGCTATTGCGCAACCAGAGACTACTGGACTCCTAACAAGGAAGCCCTTTCCATTTCTTGAGCTGGGTGCTGGTTTTTACACATGTTAATGAAATGGAGTGTTCCATAACACATTTCATGATGATGCATTAGCTAAATGACCTAACAGCAGAACTAAAAGCACAGGCTATGTTTTTATCCCCTAGGGCATGCATGATATTAATAAGACACTTGCAATTTTTGTAATGGTAATAGGTACATACTTATGCTGACAAGCAAATAAATTATGCAGTAGTCATCAAAGGGGACTTTAGGGACTGTGGAAGATGGCCCAAGTACTTGGGCTCTTGCACTAATGTGGGAGACCGAAAAGGAGTTTCTGGCTCCAGGCTTCAGATCAGCCCCTCTCTAGCCTTTGCAGACATTTGGGGATTGAGCCAGTAGATGAAGACCACTCTCTCTCTGTCTCTCCCTCTTTCTCTCTGGAACTCAGCTTCTCAAATAAATATTTAAAAAAAAAAAAAAAGAAATGATATTCTGAGGAATACAACCCATAGAAATACTTAGCAGCATGAGGGCAGGTTGCTAGGATTTTTTTTTATATATTAAAGATTTATTTATTTATTTTAAAGGCAGAGTTACAACAAGAGGGAGAGGAAGGGAGAGAAGAGAGAGATTTTTTTTAATTTAAGGTAAACAAATGTCATGTAAATCATATCTAATGATATTTCCCATACTACCCTTCCTCCTGCCCACACTCCCACTCTTCCTCCTCCTCCTTCTCCTATTCCCACTCTTAATTTTTACATGGAGCTATTTTCAGTATACTTTATACTTATTAGATTAACTCTACACTAACAGTTCAACCAATAGTAAGAAGAAAAATAAAACGAAGGAACAAACAAACAAAAAACAGTGTCCCTCAACAGTAGAGACGAGGGCTGTAAACAATCATCCAATCGCAAAATGTCGATTGTACTCCTACACATCACATTTTTAGGTACTCTATTAGTTACCACAGATCAGGGAGAACATCTGGTATCTGTCTTTTTGGGGCTGGCTTATTTCACTAAGTATATGGTTTCCAGCTTTGTAGCTAGCAGAAGGCATTCTAGGCAACGCAGTAGCCAATGATTGGCAGGGTAAATAGGTAAAATGCTGTGCAGGGTGTATTAAGCAACAATTATAAGCAATAGAGTAAATGTATACAAAGCATTTCATGAAATACATAAAACTTGCACAACAAATAAAATTTTAAAAAAAGAAAATAAGCAACAAAACATAAAATAAAATACAGTGTTTAGTTTAAAAGCAAAGCAGAAGTGGGCATTTGTCCTACAAATTAAGCTACTGGATGAGATACACACATCGCGTGTTAGAGTGCCTGGGTTAGCGTGCCTATGTTCCCAATTCCATCTTTCTGTCAACGTGCTCCCTGGGAGGCAGCAAGTGAGCCTCAGGTAGCTGGGTCCCTGTTTCCCTCATGGAATACCCAGATGCAGTTCCTGGACTCTGGCTTCAGACTGGCTCAGCAGTGGCCTTTGCAGGTAGGTGCTTGGAAAATGAACCGCACACAGGGTCTGCCTGTATCTCTCTGTCTCAATCTCTTTCTCTCTCTGTCTAGGTCTTCCTCTATCTCAAAAATAAACTTTTGAGAGTAATTTTTAAAGATAAAATATGAAAAAGCATTATCTAGGAAAATTACATATGTGTAACAAAAATGCATACATACGGGGGCCAGCGCCACGGCTCACTAGGCTAATCCTCCGCCTAGCGGCGCCGGCACACCGGGTTCTAGTCCCGGTTGGGGTGCCGGATTCTGTCCCGGTTGCCCCTCTTCCAGGCCAGCTCTCTGCTGTGGCCAGGGAGTGCAGTGGAGGATGGCCCAAGTGCTTGGGCCCTGCACCCCATGGGAGACCAGGAGAAGCACCTGGCTCCTGCCATCAGATCAGCGCGGTGCGCTGGCCGCGGCAGCCATTGGAGGGTGAACCAACAGCAAAGGAAGACCTTTCTCTCTGTCTCTCTCTCTCTCACTGTCCACTCTGCATACATACAAAACAGTAGCCCATTAGCAATAAGCAAAATATACATCTTTAGTACAAGAAAAATCAACCTACTTATTTTAGAAAACAGTGTTACTTTTATTGGTATTTTAGCGTATTTATAAATTTCTTTTAGAATTGACATTATTATAACATTGAGTGTTCCTATTCAAACACAGTAATACAACTGTCATTTGTTCAAATTGCTTCATTTGTTCTAATCATGTCTGAAAGGCTAGAATATAAAGCCATTGAAAATAAGGAGGCATTGTGAAGTGAAGTTTCAGGAACAGTGTAATTGAGCAAACATCTTGCTGCCCTTATGGTGAGAGTCATAGGAGTAGTTGCATCCTGGCTTTTAGTCATTTGCTGTTGTAAACTCATCACGTGACTGACTAGACTGTAATAGGACTAAACTTCTTGCCATTTCTTTTTCTCTGTTCAGAAAAGCAGAAGGAATATTGAAAAGTGACTTCCTGGGTCCCATTCAGTCTTGTTCCAGAAGCCATCACTGAATACCTTCTTATCCCACAGGATCAGAGACCGTTTCCAATGTATCAGCCTGATACATGCCATGACTTTGGCATCCATGGCAGCACCACACGTTCACAAAGTTTAAATAACTTGGTAAGGAAAAATACACTAACAAAGAGGACTGGATTTCACTTGAAGAATTTTTTTTTTTTTTTTTAACACCGATTTGCTTCTAGAGTTCTTTTTCCCGATCCTTGGCACTTAGTGAATTTGCTGATGCAGATCCAGGTCCCCTTCTCCCTTTAACTCATTATCACTGTAATCACTCAGGTTAAGTGGCTCCTATTGTGATTACACTCTCATTCAGGGCCCTATTGATTATTGATTGTGTCACCACTTCGAAGGCGAACTTTCCATTCCAAAGGCTCCTTCCATGATGAGTGCATCCTCTTGATGACCTTGAGCCCATGCAGCTTTGGCAGAAGCTGAGGATACATTGCTGAGTCTCAGGAGCACTGCTCAGGACTCCCTAAACCACCTGTTAATGAACCTCCACTTCCTGGTTTTTGTTTTTGTTTTTGTTTTTTTGTTTTGTTTTTGTTTTGTTTTGTTTTTGTTTTGACAGGCAGAGTGGACAGTGAGAGAGAGAGAGACAGAGAGAAAGGTCTTCCTTTGCCGTTGGTTCACCCTCCAATGGCCGCTGCGGCCGGCACACCACGCTGATCCGATGGCAGGAGCCAGGTGCTTCTCCTGGTCTCCCATGGGGTGCAGGGCCCAAGCACTTGGGCCATCCTCCACTGCACTCCCTGGCCACAGCAGAGAGCTGGCCTGGAAGAGGGGCAACAGGGACAGAATCCGGCACCCCGACCAGGACTAGAACCTGGTGTGCCGGCGCTGCAGGCGGAGGATTAGCCTAGTGAGCCGCGGCAGCGGCCCCACTTCCTGTTTTTAATTAATTCTGAAAGCCTTCACAGAAATTTGCTCTCAAAAGGCTAACAGAATTTTCAATTTCACTGATGTAATTTTCATATGTGTTTGTTGTGTACTTTAAAATACAATAGTCTGCCTTGTAACAGATTATGTTATCTTTCATTTCTTTTAAAAAATTACAGAGAACTCTTTTAATACTGATTTCCCTGTGTTAAAATACCCAAGTGGGAACACAGTTAATGGAATGCCTGTGCCAAGTGTTCTGCCCCTTCTAGCTATGAGATAGTGGTCAGGTTAAAGCCTAAAATGATCCATTCTCTCACAGATAAACATACTTCAAAAAGTTTATTTGGCTGCAGAAATTTTTGAAATCCTTAAGTAGTTTTTTCATATTATGTATTTCCACAAATTTTTGTAAGCACCCTTATATAAAGTGAATATAATACTGCCCACCTCCCAGGACTACTGAGTACATGGGCAACCATGAATAGAGGGAGTTTGGCTTTGGGCGGCTAAATGGAGGAGATAAATGGTTGCAATTATTTAAATGTGTAATGGTGACAGAAATAAAGGGTAGGGATTCCAGAGCCTGTCATAGATGGATTAAAATCTTAGCTCGGGGTTACCTCACTAACTTCTTTGCAGAAGAATTCATTTCCTTTTCATTATTGTGTATGTATCTGTGTGAGCACTGTGTTAACACAGATTTGTTTCTAGGTCTTTATTGATGTTTTGATGGGAAAAAAAATGGGAAATCTACATTAGTTAAGATTTCTAATGCTGCTGTCATTTATTTGTTTATTTAGAAGAAGAACAGAGAAAGGTAAGCAGAGACAGAGAGAAATAGAGAGAGTTCCTATTTGTTGATTCACTCGCCAAATACTCATGATGGCCAGGATTGGCTGGACTGAAGCCAGGAACTGGGCACTCAGTCCAGGTCTCCCATGTGGGTAGCAGGGAGCCATTTACTTGAGTCATCACTGCTGTCCCCAAGGATGCATGTTTGCAGGAAGTTGGAATCAGGAGCTTGGAACCTACTGCAGATACTGATGTGGGAAGCAGCTGTCCGGAATGCCATCATTATTGCTAAGCCAACATCTGCCCCAGATTACTGTTGCAGATTCTCATCATTTGATTTATTGCCTACTAATATTGTTTGCATTTTGTACCATCTTTTCCAAAAGGGGGCTAGATTCTCTTCAATATTCTTGCAAGTCTTGTGTCATTAGACACTAGTCACAGATAATCAATAAACGTTTTAGTTATATCCATCCACAAAATATGCACACGCATCTTCTTTGAAAGCTATCAGAACCTCACCTGTTTGTGGCTGTGATGTTTCCAACACATCCTCACATTGCTTGCAGTTAGGAAGTTTCTGACAAATTTTGAGATGTGTACTTTAAAGTTATTTTTAAGACTATTTTCAGTTTTCCAAATATGGGAGCCCAATCATCCTTACGGATTTCTGTTATAAAAAAAATCATACATTCAGCAATTTTATTAAGTATTATGTATTCTTTATGTGGCAATTAAAGCTGGCAGAAAGGGTAGGTATTTGGCAGAGTGGTTAAAGGTCATCTGGGATGCCCACCTGCCATATCAGAGTACCTGGCTTCCAGTCCTCTCTACACTTAGAATCCAGCTTCCTGCTAGTGCACACTCTGAGAGGCAATAAATCATGGCTCAAGCAGTTGTGTCTCTTCCTTCCATGCCATGAGGGCGGGGGGCAGAAGGGGTTCTGGGCGCCTGGCTTTGACCTGGCCCAGCTCTGGATCTTGTGGGCATTTGGGGAATGAATCAGTGAATGGGAGTGTAGGAGTTCTCTCTCTCTCTCTCTCTCAATTAGATCATTGAGACTTTAATAAAAAGCTGGCAGAAGATGGGTATGAACAAATGACTTTTGAGATATAATACAGTAGGAAGACATAATTACCTCCAATGTTATAATCGAATGCCATGATGAGTCAGTTTTATTTTCCTTCATCAATGAATTTAATCAAGTTAAAATTTCAGTTTTACTTGAAAGTGTAATACAGATTCTTTAGTTTCTTTGTATTAGTTTAGAGTGAATTCTCATGTCTACTGATAAATATATATAACTATTATACATATTTATTTAGAAAGGTTTTATTTGTAGGGTGAAAAGTGTTGTAGTATGTGATTAGCCTGGTAGTTAACATGCATGTAGCTACCGTTAGAGTGCCTCAGCACAACTCCCTCTCTGCCCTGTGACGCCCGCTTCCTCCTGATACAGACTGGGAGGCAGCACACAGTGGCTCAAATCCTTAGGTTCCTGCCACTCACAAGAAACACAATGATTGCATTCCTGCCTTCATCCCTGGCCCTCTCCCAATCATTGTGGGCATTTAGGGAAAGAGAGGGTTGAGCACTCTCTCTCTCTCTCTCTCTCTCTCTCTCTCCTTCCATGCTTCCAAATAAATTTTTTTTTAAAAATTTTAAATGATAGGACAGAAAAAAAATTATGAGAACATATACTTTAAAAAAAACAAGCAAAACTTACGATTTTTTAAGCAAGTGTATGCACAAGAAATCGATGAAAATTGCTATATAATACATGTAAATACACCAGGACAAAGAAGTTGAATTAAGACACCAATGTAAATGAACGCACGTTACATGTAAGGACACAGGAGAAGGAAGCGGTGCTAAAACACTGACCTAAGGGAATGTGTGTTACATGTAAATACACCAGGAGGAGGAAGTTGGATTAAAGAGACTTTAACTTGACACTGATGTCTTCAACTTCTCTGTTGACGGCTCATTTCTAGATCTATCTAACTGTGATTTTTTTTCTCTTCTTTCAGTTTCCCACTTCTTTACCCAACTTTCCTCATGCTATCTTCTGTCTAGCTGAATCCCAAGGCTGAGCAAATTCTGATTTTCTGACAGAGGCCAGCAAGTGTTAAACTGCTTCTGGATGCAAGGAATCTCTCAATGGCCACAAGAAGTCCCTTTACACAGTATTGTACATTTACATCCAAACGCATGTCTCCAAGCTTCCAAGTGAGTAAATCTACTCACTGACCCTGGACTACTGATGGTCATTTTGGACTTAAAATATTTGAAATGGCTATTTAACTTCAGTTCAAATAACTCCTCATGCTCAACCACCCATTAAAGCTCATCAAAAATTCTACTTCCATTAGTCACCTCCTGGTTGGGAATACTTTCAAGTCTCAGGCCACTTAGTGAAATCATCTATGGTAATTATAATGTTGATAGGCTAAAGAAGATGAATTATTTTAAAGGACAGTTTCTTCTTATATATCTAACATACATATTTGTTGATGATACTCATGTTAAGTATTTTTGTGGTATTTATGGTGCTTCTGATTCACAGGCTTTATCAAAAAGAAAACTCCTCTATTACGGCCTGCTTCTACTATGAAATCTGCATTTTCTTTGCCTTCTATTTAAGAAAATCCTGTAGCAACTCCATGAAGGACAAATATTTTTGGGTAAACAGATTGACAGATATGACCTTTGACTCAATGTTATATTCAACTCTCAGTTGTCCTGCTTACTAACAACCTATTCATTAACAGGCAATCTGTCACCAGACAGTTCCACAGCATTTTTCCATCATGACAATGATCTATGATGTGTTTACCCAAAAAGCCTCACTGCTGAGTGAGTGCCCCCCAGGGAGCTCCCATTGAAGGTTTGAGCTGCTTTGTGTCTGATGCACCCTTATGGGTTGTCATTGGCCTTGTAATAAGGAAGACCACTTCTTAGTAGAGAATGAACTGGTAGTGACCCTGTCATCACAAACTCAGCATGGCTCTCACAGGTACAGCTTGGTCTCTCTGCTTCGTGTTCATCCCAGCACTTTTTAATTAGTTCCTGACATGTCCAAGCAGCTGCTTTTTGGATACATTTCAACTGCCTACAGTTTTTCCCTTGGCTGCTTGAGAGCAACGCAAAGTAATTATGATGATATGTATTAACCATCTGACGGTTGTGAAGTCTTGCTCCAAACCCCATAAGCTTTTCAGTGGTCCTGAAAGTCTGAACCAACTATTTTGCTCTTGAGAGCATTTCCTAGATTTTGCTTGTGTCCTTTAATTAAAAGAATTGTCTTCACACACATGTAAGGGCATAGTGTTAGCATACAGTCAAAGTTAATAGTCGTTCCTTGGCAAATTTTGTAGCTGATCTTATTTTAATAGTTTTTTAAAAGACAGGCAATGAGGAAAATAGTGAAACAAAAAAATGAGGATAAAACAGTTATTAGAATATGAAATCAGTTATGAGGCTAATCACTGTGGCCTTCTCTTTCTATTCCTGTAATGGTTTCATTTGTGTATACTGAGTGGAATAATGGAAGGAGAAATCCTTCCTCCAAATCCCTTTCCGCAATATTGCTATCAGATTGTAATATTCAGTTGGGAAAGGTGTTTATTATTTTATGCAATTGGATAGAATTAAGAAGAAAAGAAATTTTGGATTATTGAGTATATTCTGTGAAATAGCAATGAGGAATAACTTGGTAAACAAGAATAGGCTAACTGTAGGATCACCCCTTTTCAATGTACTGGTATTTAAGAAGAAATTAAAAACTTCTAATTGATAAGTAAAAGCAGATGCAAAGCAGGGAAGCCCAAATAAATAAGTATATATCCAGATAATACAGATTTGCTGGGGAGGATTCAGCTATCAGTTTACACATTTGATGATATTAGAAACTTATAAAGCTAAAGCACAAGTAGACAATTCACTTGTCCATTAATGCATCAAATAGGGTTCCTCTTTCCCATTATCTAGTGTAACATTATTTACATTTAAGAGTCTTGTCCCAATAATATTCACTAATGTTCATCTCCTGTCCAGTAGCCTACATTACAACAAAAAAGAAAGCTCTAGCTCTCTAAAGCCCTCTGTAATGGTTTTATACAAGGGGCATGGTTTTTAGCAAGTATGACTTTACTGGAGAGAGGAATCCATTTTCACTTTGTTCCCACAGGGTCATTTGTTTCCATGATGAGAAAAGTAGGATTTTAGCCATGTGGCAAAGCATATTGAGGAGTGCCCAGAGGATGTTGCCTGAGAGGGATCAGAATGAGACTGAGACTCCGGGCCACTGTGGAAGAAGTCTTTCCAACTACGGCTGGAAGACAGAATGACATTTTGGAAAGAATAAAATGCCCTTGATATTTAGTTAGCAATGATTCCAGCTAAAGCAAATGTAAAGAAAACTAGGTGATTCCTCTACAACACACACAGGCACACACAGGCACACACACTTTTTAAAAAATTTTTTTAACATTTATTTACTTGTCTGAAAGGCAGAGTTACAGAGGGGCGGGGGGGGGGGAGGAAGAGAGAGAGGGAGAGATCCTCCATCCACTGGTTTACTAGGCACATTAGCAGGCAGCTGGATTGGAAGTGGAGCCGCCAGGACTCATATGGGCCCATATGAGGTGCCAGCACTGCAGGCAGCAGCTTTACCCACTATGACAAGTGCCGGCCCTGCACACACACTTTATTGATTTATTAGGGTTTAGCCACTTGACCTTCTTTCTGGTTCTTGAATGATGTGCATACTCTTCCATGCTCCATGAGGTGCCCTCTTTACTCAGAAACCTTTCCCAATATTTGCAGTTTCCTCCAGCACAGAGTTCATTCACTGGACAACATACCGGAAGTCCTTGCTTGCCAAGTCTTTGTGCAATCACATTTTAAAAAATATATTTATTTATTTAAGAGGCAGAGAGACAGAGAGAAACAGAGAGCGAGCTCTATTCTGCTGGATCATTCCCCAAATGCTCAGAAAGGCCAGAGTTGAGCCAGGCTGAAGCCAGAAGCTGGGACTCCAATGGAATCTCCCATTTAGGTAGCAGGGATCCAGTTACCTGAGCTGTCAGCTACTGCCTGCCACGGGGGCATTCGCAGGAAGCTGGAATTGGACGTGGAGATGATACTCAAACTCAGGCACTTTAGGATGGGGAGCAGGTATCCCAAGAGCTTAACCACTATACAAATGTCTGCTCCGACACGGCTGGATATTTTACATTGCATGTATTCCTATTGATAATTAACTTATTTTTACCTGCTAATTTTCTGTTTCCACCATCCCAAAATATAAACTCCTTAAGAGCAGCACTATTATCTATTTTATACACTATTTCACACTTTCAAACAGGCTTGGAGTTCCCTTCTGCATTACAGAAACATGCATTGCTGTTGCATATATGCTGTTGAAAATAATCAGTGTGCTTATGACTGAGCAAAATTAATAATACTTATTACAACCAATATTCAGCATGAACAAACTTCAATGTAGGGGGCTAGTTTCCTACTCCTGCATGTGGGGATCCAGTTTTCCCAGCACCGTTTGTTGAAGAGACTGTCTTTGCTCCAGGGATTGGTTTTTGCTCCTTTGTCAAAGGTAAGTTGATTGTAGGTGTATATCACACGGTTTTTGTTAGAAGTGAATCCTTAAGGTCAATACGTTTTCCATGACAACAGAATTAGAGTTCACCTTTTGGTTGGTGGAGTGTCAAAATTTTGCAAATATGTCCGAATATTCTCAGAGCATTTAAAGTTTTTAATCTATAAATTATTAGAAAAATGAAAATGAACAAATAGGGAGTGATACTCATTCAAGGGTGGGTGTTGTATCCCACAGTAGAGTAACTGGATCCTATCTCCACTTCTGATCCAGTGTCCTGGTAAAGTACACTCTGTGAGACAGCAGTTGGTGGCCATGTACTTGGGTTCCTGCCAACCATGTGGAAGACCTGAACTGAGTTCCTAGCTCCTTGCTTCAGCTAGACCCAGACCCAAGCTTGGATATTTGGAGAGTATATCAGTGCATGGAAGACTTGTTTTCTCCTTCTCTCTCTTTGCCACTCTGCCTTTCAAATTAAAATAAATAAATAAACTTTAAAAAAAATGTGTTTCTCTCCCCCCACTTTATCACTTGCATACAAAAAGTTCAGCTAATAAATACATGCATTAAATTACAGTAACAGACCAAAAAGTAAATATTTATTTAGAACTTTCTAAGGTTATGAAATTCTGAGGATAGCTATATATTATAAATGATCAAAGACATTGTAACATTCAGTTTTTCAAAATACAGTAATTACATATGCAGTTCAACTCCTAGGAAGATGGTATCCACTATCTTATACCATAATGCCAAAAAGTAGGTTTGCTTTCATGTACCCACATGAGACTTGGGGCTCCAGGTTTCTGACATGTTTTCCAACTTTTATTGTGTGCCTTATTTTTTTCAAGGGAACCCTCAGAGGAAGCAATATTCATGTTCTGGTCACTTTCGTTTCCAATCTTTTCATTAATCAAATGCAAAGATCATTTACACACACATTATAGCTAAAATCCAGCTGAACTTACTTGTTTGGTTTTAATTAGGTCAATTGGCATGATTAAATTTAAATGTCACAGAAAGAGTTAAAGTTCAGTCCTCTTTTTGTTAATATACTATATATTTAAAACCTATATTAGTATTTTAAGAATGCATATCTATTGCATAGTATTAGGAAGAGTAACAGGCAAATATGAGACCAATAAAAACAACTATTCAAAATAAACTATTTCTAAAATGGTAAGTTAAGAGAGAGAAATCGGCAGGGAATTTTATTTGTTTTACTCTATGGTAATCTTCTATTTTATTCCTTTTTTATTTTTCCTTTTGTTATTAACATATGAATCTGGCAACAGAATAATAATTTAATTAAATAGTCTTTGGAATACATAATAGCTATTCTTCATCACCCAATAAGCTCTTAATAAAACTTAAGTGAATAAATGAACATCAAAATTGGAATTGTTATTTTATCTAATTTCATTACATTCCAGACATCCAGCTTACATAAAGTTTAAATCAAGTGGGAAAATTAGAATATTAATTTAATACAAAAGAGAAGTAGGAAAATATAACTTCAAATGATAGAGAATAATGGTTCTCAAATGTCTACACCTTAAAAATATTTTTATTTAATAGAATCACTTGGGAATAAGTCTTAAGAAAAGGGCCAAAGAAGAGAAATAATTGACTAGGCAAGCTGCAGCATTTAGAAATGTATTGTGAAATGTGGCCGGCGCCGTGGCTCAATAGGCTAATCCTCCACCTTGCGGCGCCGGCACACCGGGTTCTAGTCCCGGTCGGGGCGCCGGATTCTGTCCCGGTTGCCCCTCTTCCAGGCCAGCTCTCTGCTATGGCCAGGGAGTGCAGTGGAGGATGGCCCAGGTGCTTGGGCCCTGCACCCCATGGGAGACCAGGAAAAGCACCTGGATCCTGGCTCCTGCCATCGGATCAGCGCGGTGCGCCGGCTACAGCGGCGGCCATTGGAGGGTGAACCAGCGGCAAGGGAAGACCTTTCTCTCTCTGTCTCTCTCTCTCACTGTCCACTCTGCCTGTCAAAAAAAAAAAAAAAAAAAAAGAAATGTATTGTGAAATGTTTCCCAGCAAACAAAATGATCTTTTAAGAAAATATCCACTTATTTTTATATTTAGATAAAAGGACAGAAAGCTTACTAAAATGTTACTAAAAATTTAATTTAACTTAATACATTTGAAAAACTGTATTATTGGAAAAGTCATTAGAGTTATAGAAAAATTTTTAAATATATTTGTCCTTGAGTTGTGTAGAAAAATTGATCATTTAAAGATAGAAGGCAACATATTTGTAAAATAGCTTGAGAAGAAAAATTACTGAATTGTAAGTATTCTGAGGATTGGATGATACCTTCTTGATATTTTGTTATTGACGGAATATGTTTTTCTTAAGACTCAAGGTGTGGGTTTTAGTGTTTTATATCTGTGAAAACAATCAGAAGCGACGAATCCTCATGCAGGAGCATCTCTCTTTACTATTTCTACCCAAACAGTACAGTAGCATTATGAGAAGCTGCACATCTTATAAACAAGGTTGGCGTTATGGGCATATGATCTGGGGTCAATGTGTGGGACAGGCTTCTGAGCGCTCTGGAGGTCCTTCCATAGCTTTGAAATTGTGCTTTGCATGTGAAGTTCGCAGAGCAATTGCGCTTCTCCACACATAACCAGAGAGACATGCACTGTACGCGTGTCCACCGTTTCTAGCTACCCGTCTCACACAGGCTTTATCCTGCCCCTGCAGCATTGGATTCTCATGGACGGTGATGTGTGGGAGCTCAGCAAGTCTGTTAGGTCTATGACCGGGTCAGGACTGGGTGGTGACAGCAGGGACAGGTAACTTTCCATTCAAAGCAGAGCTTGTTTGACTCAGTAGAATAAAACATGCTAAGAAACATCAATGACCAAGGACCCCATCACCTCTTTTCTTCATGACACAGGAGGAAAGACATCAGCTGACAGGTTCTCTACCTGTTACGGCTTCCTTTCTCATCAGTAAGCAAAGGTAGAGTTTGGTAGAATGTGTGCAAATTAAGAAGTCAGATAAAAATCAGTTCAGTGCCATTTGTGTAAAATTTCTACTTCCCTGAGAGGAAGGAATTCATATGCATGTCAGAGGTATGAAATATGGATTGTGCAAATGTAGTCCTTCCACAAATGAGTTAAATGGTGTTATACTGGAAAATCACATTTTATACTATAAAGATGAATAATAAAATTAATGCTAGTAATTTAAAATTATATTTTTTCTATTTATGATATTAACAGGAAATTTAATAAACATCATGGTAATGTGAGAGAGTCACCATGAAAAATAGGAAATAATAGTTTTAAACTTTTAATGAATTGACTGAATCATTTTTCTTGTACTTCAACACAAAATACTGCTATTGAGGAGTTTAGAGATAAACTATAATCATTGCAAGAATTCCAAAAATGGAAATCTATGATTTAGTGCGAAGGCAGAACATAAACCACCTATTCTTCATCAACAACTTTATCATGTGTTGTTTGCTGAATTTACCTGTCACCAGGCTTTCACCACTGCCACCTCTCCTTGTTCAAAATTCACGAAATTTTTAAAACTATTCAATTATTTTACTCACAAAACCTCATTCTTCAAACTTTAGTAAGATAGTGTTGTAATAATTTATGGACCTATAGAGAAACGTTGGAGAGGACAAATTATCTTATTAGTTTAATTACTCATTTCCCCATGACAGAGGCATAACCTACTGAGCTGTTCTTCCAGTGCACTTCTCAATTATTAATTATTTATATCTGCCACAATACATTTACTCCATGATAACTGTTTCTCATTAGCTTCATTTCACAGTCTTCTGCCAAAAGATAGGAAAATCTTTTTGAGCCAAGTGCATAAATGGAAAATGAAAAGTGCCTGTAATTATGCAAAGCTTTTGAACTCAATTTTAAGCCAGGCTGCAACAATGGACACAGTATGAAAGAGATTGGAGCTTTATTAATCATAAAACAGTAAAAATAGATAGATAGATGGTAGATATTCTGCCTAAAGACCTTATCTTTATTGCTGGTATCCATTCTTTTAAAGATTTGAATCTGATAGTCTCTAATTGATTCTTCCTGCCTTATTTGGGCCATGATTTTGTGTTGAATAATTTAATTAACCCAGCAGTCATTTTAGTGTTAAAAAAAATGATTAAGCAGACAGTTGCCTAAATGGTACTAGTATGGTATTGAATTATTCGAATTAAAGTGGGCAAATCACAGTACAGGGGACTTCAAAAAGTTTGTGGAAAATGTGATTAAAAGATAAGTTTATTTGGTAAAAATCCATTTTGAAATACAAGCATAATTTTTTTTCCACTAATAGCATTTGCCATTATTTTTTGAAGACTTCTCAAATGCAAGGATCCCAATTTTTTTGTACCATAACAAGCATCTTTTTAAATTCCATTTTCACCAGAATTTTTAAGTCTCCTGCAACAAGTTGCCAAGGGCTGATGTGCAGAACAGCTCCCTCCTTGCGTTACACATCTGTGTCTAACTCCATCGAGATCATCTAACAGTAAGCTTGATAGATTACAAACATATTCAACAAGCTCCCTGTTTATTACTCTTTATCTTTCCTCCTCATAAAAAGTACTTGATTTTCCTTCTATATTCCCCATCTCAATTTTCTTCCTCTCCCCACGTTCTACATGCTTCTGTTTAGCATTGCCTGTTCCTTCTATATCTTATTACCTCTTACTCCCCTCAATTTACTGTCATATCTAATGCCACTGCTTAGTTCATGCCATCATTGTCTCTCACCCTGCCTTAGTTTGTTTTCTTAGTTCATTCCCCAGACTGCAGACAAAGTCATCTTAAGGCCAAAAGATGCATGCCATTCTCCCACTGAGAATTCTTCACTCTCAGTTCCTTCAAGGCACTTCTTGATGCAGCCCTAATTTAATCCTTTCTTAAATGTTTTAAGCTCCAAAATTGCTGAACAATGCTCAGATGATCAGAACTGCTCTACTCCAACCCCTCACCTCTATATATTCTGCTCCTTCTGTTCAAGGCTGCTTTTCTTTCGTTCCAGATGGACAATTCTAATGTTCCTCAAACCACAACCAAGTCATATGCTCTGAATACTTCAATAAGACTTTACCAATCAACTCACATTAGCCATCACCACACTGATGAGAATGTTGTCTGTTATACTTCACTTCTTCCGTAATGAAACAAATCAACAAAATAACATGAATTTTATTAGAAATGGAGCCATAAATTGTGGGTTTTTTTTCAGGAATGGATAATAATTTTAAAAACAAGAATTTAGAAGAAGTGACTAGAAAATCTTTTCTAACTATGGTATCCCTAAAAGTGGAATGACAATGAGAATGGCTGCCAATATTTTTGTGTGATAAAATGATTATTTTATTTATTTATTTATTTATTTTTTATTTTTTGACAGGCAGAGTTAGACAGTAAGAGAGAGAGACAGAAAGAGAGTTATAGACAGTGAGAGAGACAGAGAGAAAGGTCTTCCTTTCCTTTGGTTCAGTCCCCTAATGGCTGCCACGGCCGGCGCTGCACCGATCTGAAGCCAGGAGCCAGGTGCTTCCTCCCGGTCTCCCACGTGGGTGCAGGGACCCAAGCACTTGGGCCATCCTCCCTGCTCTCCTGGGCCACAGCAGAGAGCTGGATTGGAAGAGGAGCAACTGGGACTAGTACCCGGCACCCCAACCGGGACTAGAACCTGGGGTGCCGGCGCCACAGGCAGAGGATTAGCCAAGTGAGCCACGGCGCCGGCCAGATAAAATGATTATTATAAAAGCATTGGCACAGTACCTACTGAGGAATTACAGAAAGCACATTAATATATCCTAGATTATTCTCTATATTTATTGATTAAAGCTCCATTGGAATTTTATTTGGGAAAATAGTTGTGTATAACTGGATTGATTTAAGATGTTTGGAATTCATAGGCATCCTACGCTTACCATGGACAGTAACACTGCCAGTAATGTGACAACCACTCCAACACAAATGCCCCCTGGAGGGACATGGGCAGCACCATCTGTGGTTAAGAATCACAGCCCTGTTTAAAATGCTATATTCTTTCACTCAGTATCTTGAGGCCATATTTTCATTTCGGTCAGCTTAGTTTCTTCAACTTAGACATAAATGCAAAAGAATTATATAAATCAGTTTGCATTCACAAGAACCTATTTTGCTGATGTTTTACTAGTAACATTGTATTAAAACTCTTCCTACAATGCACTTCAACAATGGATCTCCAAACAACTTAATGTCTCTTGGTTTTGCTTTTATTGCTTTTCAAAGGCAAACTCCTTGCAGCGAGCAAGGAATAGAACTCTATGTGCCCAGATCTGTGAGGGAATGCTGAGAAACATGTTTCAATATTGTGTTCAGGAACTAAAACCCAAATACCACAACGATACTAATTTTTAAATCCATCATATTGATTCAGCCTCACTAAATGTATTTAGTTGCTAGACAGAACTAGAAACGTTGGTAGAAAACTACGCTGTAAGTATGTTAGGATCTGCATTGGTTAATTAATTAATTAATTTACTTACTAAATTTTATTTAAGGTATACAAATTTCATGCACTTCATATATACATATTTAGGAATATGATGATATTTCCAACTCTACCCTACCTCCCACCCACATTCCCACTGTTCATCCTCTTTCCTCTTATTCCCTCTCTTAATGTTTGCAATGATCTACTTTCAGGTTACTTTATACTCATAAGATAAACATTACACTAAGTAAAGAGTTTAACAAATAATAAGAAGGAAAAAAAAAACTGTTCCTCAACAGTAGAGACAAGGGCTGTAAACAATCACTGAATCTCAGAAGGTCAATTTCACTCCTATATATTATATTTTTGGTACTCGCTTACCACATATCAGAGAGACCATACGGTATTTGTCTTTTTTTGGCTATTCTTTTTTTTTTGTAATTTTTAATTTCGACAGATATAGTTAGTGAGAGAGAGAGAGAGAGAGAGAAAGATCTTCCTTCTGTTGGTACACCCTTTAAATGGCTGCTACTGCCAGTGCGCTGCGCCGATCCTTAGCCAGGAGCCAGGTGCTTCCTCCTGGTCTCCCATGAGGGTGCAGAGCCCAAGGGCCCAAGCACTTGGGCCATCCTCCACTGCCTTCCCAGACCACAGCAGAGAGCTGGACTGGAAGAGGAGTAACTGGGACAGAATCCGGCGTCCCAACTGGGACTAGAACCCGGAGTGCCGGCGCCACAGGTGGAGGATTAGCCAAGTGAGCTGCAGCACCGGCCCCCGTAAGTTTTTTGACATGTTGTATTGTCGTCTTCAGTAATTTCCAGAATTTTTTTTTTACTTTCCTTTTGATTTCTTCTATGACCTGCAGTTCATTCAGTCTCTGTGTATTTGTATATGCTCTAGAGATTCTTGAGTTGTTAATTTTCAGCTTCATTCCATTGTGGTCAGAAAAGATGCATGGTATGATTCCAATTTTTGAATTTGCTGAGACTTGCTTTATGGCCTAGCATATGGTCTCTCCTAGAGATAGTTCCATGCACTGATGAAAAGAATATACATTCTGCAATTGTGGGATGAAAAGTTCTATAGATATCAGTTACGTTCATTTGGTCCATAGTATCAATTAGCTCTGTTTCTTTGTTGATTTTTATGTCTAGATGATCTGTTCATTGATGAAAGGTCATGGAAGTCTGCCATTACTATTGTACTGGAGTCTATGAATCCCTTTAGATGGATTAATATTTATTTTAAATAACCACATGCCCTGGCATTGGGTACATATATATTAGTTACTATCACATCTTCCTGTTGAGTTGATCCTTTAATCATTACATAGGGTTCTTCTGTGTCTGTTTTAACAGTTCTTGTGTTAAAGTCTATTTTGTCTAAAATTAGGATGGCTACATCTTCTTGTTTTTGTTTTATGTTAGCATGGAATATATTTTTCCATCCTTTCACTTTTAGTCTGCTTGTATTTTTGCTGGTGAGGGTCTTGCTTTTTAATCTATTCAGCCCATCTGCATCTTTTAACTGGAGATTTTAGGCCATTCACATTCAAGGTTACTATTGATAAGTGATGATTTGGCCCTGTCATTTTTCCATAAATATTCCTTTGTTTGCTTTGCACATATACTGTGAGGTTTTCTGCCTTTACATTCTTTCATAATGATGGCTGTATTTCTGTGTGTCTGTGTATAACACATCCTTAAGTATCTTTTATAAGGCTGGATGAGTGGTGACAAATTCTATCAATTTCTGTTTATTATGGAAGGTCTTTATCTCACCTTCGTTCATAAATGAGAGCTTTTCAGGGTACAGTATGCATATAGTTTTTTTTTTCTTCTAGACTGTGTCTATCAATCTTCTCACTGGTAGTTTCTGATGAAGAATCAGCTGAGAGTATAATTGAAGATCTTCTGAAAATCTGGCATTTTCCTTGTGCACATTTTAGAATCTTTATGTTTTACTGTGGAAAGTTTGACCATAATGTATCAGTGATGAAGATCTCCTCTGGTCATGTCTGTTAGAAGATCTATGTGCCTTTTGTACTGGACATCTTTTTCTTTCTCCAAATTAGGGATATTTCTGTAATTATTTCATAGAATAGGTCTTCTAATCCATTCTCTCTTTCCACATCTTCACAAACTCCTAAGACTGATATGCTGGGTCATTTGATAGCATCTTATAAATCTCCAACACTGCATTGGTTTTAAAACATGATCACAAATTGACATACATACCTTTTGTGTAGCAGTCTATTTTTTCTCCCCTCAAATCATGCGATTGTTTTGACACACTGTAAGGTATAGGCAACATTATGTGACTTCTAAGGCCAGGACATAAAAGGTTTAATTCACTAAAATATTCATTATTAAAACTTTGAGCTGCTTTTTAAAAATCCCAATAACCAAGTGGTTGCTATTCTGCAAGAAAGCCCAATCTATATGGAGAGGCATTAAGTAAACATTCTGATCAATAGGCTCCAATTATACCTTCCCAGCACCAGACACACTATTGAAAAGTCTCCACATGATTTTCGCCTCCAGGTGCTCAAGTAATATCAGTCATTTGAAACATCCATGCTAAGATCTCATTCATCAGGGGATAAGGCATACATTTTTAAGGCCATAATCTGTGAGAGTAGCATAACAATTTTATTGATAACATTGTTTATGGTTGTAGATTTTAATGCAATGATAGATTACTAAAATGTGTATCTGTGTGTATGTATGAATGCACCTGTATATACATAAACATATGAAAATTCATGTGTGTTATGTGTCTCTATAGCACATACACACAGCCACATGATAAAATAATATCAACAGGTAGTATACTATGAGGCAACAAGTGATCTAGGTGACAGTCTCAATGTATACAAGATAGTTCAAGCTGTGAGCAAATCAATTAACTACTTATCAAGTTTCACATTTTTAAGGTAGGGAAAACAGATTTTTTCACAAAGATCCTATATTGTGCACATTAAAACGCAAATGTGGAATCTTTGTAGTGGCGTACATGGTGGCACAACCAAATAAGATGCCAACTACCTCAACAGCATCTCACACTAGTGCTGTTTCAAATCCTGGCTACTCTGTTTCTGTTCCACCTCCCTACTAATGTACCCGAGAAAGCAGCAGAAGATGGTCCAAGTACTTAGGCTCCTGCAACCCATATGGGAGACCTACATGGAGTTCCAGGCTCCTGGATATGGCCTGGTACAGTCATGGCATAACCATTGTGGCCATTTGGGGAATTAACCAGTGGATGGAATCTCCACCATCCCCCCCCCCAACTTTTCCTTTCAAATAATAAATCTTTTTTCTTAAAAAAGCCAACTTTAAATGGGAGAATGGAATGAAAAATTGATTAGATGATATGGAGACAAGTAATTTAGAACAAAATCAGGATAGTGATCATGTAGGCAAAAAATTAGTACCTAAATGATAATTATTTCTAAAGAATACATAATCATTTGCATCTGTTTCAGGTTAAGAAGTGTGTGTAGTATAATGGAATGATGTTGTTGACTGCTATTCAAATGTACTGCCTGGAACTATAAAGCACATCAAATTTAGGTTTCTGTGACTAAGTTGAAATATTTGACCACTAGAACTATTTGAACCTCCTTTTAAAGTGTTATTAGGAAGCATAAACAGTATTCTTTTCATGAAATATATTTTCAAGGGAAAACCCTCCATGCTTGGCATAAGATTACCAGTTCCCTAGCTGTAGTTCTTATCTGCCAAAGTCAAGAGAGATGTCAAATATCATTGTTTCCTATCTCAAAACAACACCCGTTGCCTCCCCTGTCTTGAGATCACAAGGCAAAAGCTCATGCTACTTTATGTGGTCTGCTATCCTTCCTGTTTCTGTTAATAGAAAAATCCATCTTTCCATTTGCACAGGCCCAAATTGTAGAATCATCAATGAATCTTTTATTTGCATCATTCATCACAACCCACACCTATTCCTTCAGCAAATTCTTTTTTGCTACCTACAAAAAAGTCCAAGATCTAGCTGCATCTCACTGGCTCCATTTTTCACACTTTGATCCCAGCCACCATCATCTGTGTGAAACCAGTATTCCTCCTTTCACACTTGCCCACAATGTACTAGAAATAACACAGCCATAGAGATGTTTCCAAATATAATCAGAGTATCTTTATTGGCTGAAATTCTACAGTGGCTACCCAACTCGCTTTCAGTGGATTTCTCACAACGCATACACAATCTGCCTTCATTTTCCTTTTTGATGTCATCTGTTAATATTCTCAACTTCTGTCATTCCATTCTAACAACTTCTTACTACTACCAGAACTTTCCAGACATACAACCACTTCAACAGGTTGTAGTCACTTTTCTTCCATCTGGGTCTTTCATCTCTTTCCATTTCAGTATGTATGTATGTGAATGTTATCTTCCTGAGAAAGTGTTTGTGAACCCTGTTTGATTTCACTTGGAGCTGTCATTGTGGCATAGTTGCTTAATCCCCTGCCTGTAAGACTGGCATCTCATATGAACACCAGTTCAACTCCTGGCTGCTCCACTTCACATTCGCTCCCTGTTAATGTGCCTGGGAAAGCAGCAGATAATGGCCCAAGTACCTTGGGCCCTGCTACCCATGTGGGACAGCCGGATGGAGTTCCAGGCTCCTGGCTTTTCACTTGGCCCAGCCTTGGCTGTTGCGGGCATTTGAGAGTTGAATCAGTGGATGGAAGATCTCTCTGTCCCCTACCCCTTTCTCTATAACTCTGCCTTTCAAATAAATAAATTTTTTCAATCATTTAATATGAACAATTTCAACCATTTACAAAAACAGAGATAACAGTATTATAAACACACAGGCACAAATTATCTAAATATAAGAATTATCAACTCATTGACTGTCTTATGTCATCTCTATCCCTTTCTATTTTCCTATGCCTGATCAAAGAAAATTCCAAACATCATATAATTTCATACATAGATACACTACATGACTTAATTTATATATAGATATCTATATTATATATAGATATTTATAATGTGCAATACTCATTTCCTTTGCTTGTTTATTGTCTCTTCATAATTCCTTATGTTTTTTTTTTTTTTTGTCAGTTCCTTCTTTGGTTTACTTCATCTCCCCAAATTCCTTCATAATGCAAGCCATGACAGTAAAGACTTTTACATATTTTTCACTGCTATAAATGAATAAATTATTATGATGTGATAATATTGGCACACAAAACTATTCAATAAACATTTAATGAAAAGGAACATTTGTTCTAAGTTACTCAAAAATATATTACTTATGTGACTTGTCTAATAAATATGCATTGTTCTTCATAGCCACATATAAAATTCAATACACTCCCAAATGTTAAAGCTGGAATTTGAGAGATAAAATTACCTACTGGTGAGAAATGGGGCTTGTTTTTCATTATCCCTGAAAAAATAGTTGAAGCACATAATATTCTTTTCCTAGTAGACTCAGAAGGTGAGCTAAAAATGCTTTAGAAACATTCAATTTACATTTTTGAAAAAGAGATAATCAATAACATACTCAATCTAACAATACTTGTATGCACCTGCCAACAGACAGACACATTCATTAAGCCAGTATGGAGACAGATGGAGTCACATCACTATTAAAAGAAAAGAAAATTTTATACAAATGTGCCCACTGGTATTAGCACCAAATATTAACAACATATCCATACCCTGAAGTGACTAAATGTTTGCCAAAGTCTGTTTGCTGCTTCAATCATTTTTAATGATTTCAACAAACACACATATTTCATAATTCATCCTTCATCCAAAGAGGTATTCTGCAGAATCTCCTCAGGGATTAATTTAAGACCAGCTTTTCTCTATTATATTTATACATAGCCTTGGGCTTATTGTGAATTTTCATGGTTTATTTTATTTTATATGAATGCCAGGATCATACACTTTCATTTCAATTCATTATTTCTGGCCTTAGCATGACCTTTTGTTGTTTTGTTTATTGGCCTTTTCTCAACCATCAAAGGATCCTGGTTTTATTGCACTGCACCAATAATGTTAGTGACTTTGGAAAATAAGGTAACCGAGACTCATTTTAGTTTTAACACAAGTACTTTGAACCACAAAGTTAGTGGACTCTTCAAGGCAGTAAGGGTGTCCAACAGTAACACATGAAAAGGAATCTGCAATGGCATACGTGTGCTAAACCAAAGTGCAGATGACGTCATCCCTATCTCTGTTCTTATTGAGAATAAAGGGGATGCTTGACTTTGCCCTATAGCCTGGTCCATAATCGATAGCATTTTGTGGTCCCTGAGCTCCATGATCCCAAAGCACAAGGACCTTTCATATAAATGTTTCTATAAAATAATTAAATTATCTGAGATCTTGGTCATGGGTATTATTTCTCTGAAAGTAGCTGCATTGGCAACTGTCACTTGTGTCAATTCCCACTGCAGGAATTAGGAGCCAAACACGAAGGGAGTGGGTGAAGCAATCTAAAAAGGCAGTTTAATACCATTTGCAAAGGGTTAAAATAATCAGAAGACCTAAGAATTACGTAAATAAGATGAAAATATTCATATACACTTAAATTGAAATCTAAAGTGTCATTATACTTAGATATAATAGAATGACAAATGATCCAAAGGAGTAATAAAACAATTGACTAAATATTTTCAGTCTTGGGTATTTGTATAGATACCAAGAAAAACCCTAAATGATAAATGGAAGAGAAAAAATTTCAGCAAAAGGACAAATTACTATTCTATGAAGTTATATTCCATGAAATATAAATATTCTATAAAGTTATATTTCTATAATTTAGTATTTTAAGACTCAAATGGCTGATTTTAATTCACTATACACACTTCATGCATATTAATCCAATTCCTGGAATTAAGCAGGAACTTTAAAAATCATGACTAAATAGTTAAGAGTGGAATCTATCAATGTAACAGAAGCATTTGAATTAAGACTTTTTCTTTAAAGGCTGCTCAGTCAAACAAATTTTAGTGATTAATTCAACAAACATTTATTAAGCATCTAAAATAATCCAGTCGTTGTGCTAAGTCCTAGGAATCTCATACATTACTGATAAGCCTCTTATTCCCCACATTGTTCCAATGGAAGGAGATGATGGTAAGTAAATATTTTCAATAGAAAGTGGAAAGGTAAATACAGAAGATGGGAGATGCTGACTGAAATTGAGCATTTGAGGGGAAACAATTGACATCTTCAAAGAAAAACACATAACTCAAATTTTGAACTTAGGGAGAATCCATTACACAATCCATTACGTGAAGGAACATTCTGTAGTCACAGAGGACAGCAAGAACAGGATATCCAGAAGAGGAAAATTGTTAAAAATACATTTATAGGGGCCAGCGCTATGGCGTAGCAGGTGAAGCCGCGCCTGCAGTGCCGGGATCCCATATGGGTGCTGGTTCCAGTCCTGCTGCCCCACTTCCGATCCAGCTCTCTGGCATGAGCTGGGAAAGCAGTGGAATATGGCCCAAGTGCTTGGGCCCCTGCACCCATGGCAGAGACCCAGAGGAAGCTCCTGGCTCCTGGCTTTAGCCTGGCCCAGTCCTGGCTGTTGTGGCCATTTTGGCAGTGAACCAGCAATGAGAGATTTCTCTCTCACCCTGTCTCTCCCTCTTTCACTGTAACTCTGACTTTCAAATAATTAAATAGATCTAGAAAATAAAAATAATATATATTTTCATATACATTTCTTATGAACATTTTCATATTTGCATATTCAGTTAAGTAGCATATACATTCACAAACATATGAGATGGTTATATTTTCTGGCTTAACTGCTGCCCCAAATGCCCAGTACTAAACTTATCCTTTTTATTTTTATTTTATTTTTTTAAGATTCATTTATTTATTTGAAAGTCAGAGTTACAGAGAGGAGAGGCAGAGAGAGAGAGAGGTCTTCCATCTGCTGGTAAACTCCCCAAATGACCTCAATGGCCGGAGCTGTGCCGATCCAAAGCCAGGAACAGGATTTTCCTCCAGGTTTCCTACGAGGGTGCAGGGGCCCAAGGACCTGGGACACCCTCCATTGCCCTCCCAGGCCACAGCAGGGAGCCAAACCAGAAGAGGAGCAGCCAGGACCAGAACTGGTGCCCACATGGGATGCCAGCACCACAGGTGGTGGTCCTACCTGCCACACCACAGCAGTGGCTCAACTTATCCTTTAAAAAAAAAACTTTTATTTAATAAATATAAATTTTGAAAGTACAATTTTAAGATTATAGCCGTTTTTACCCCCACAATCACCCTCCCACCTGCAAACCATCCCATGGGGGAGTAAGTGCGCAGTGACTCCCATTGTTGATTTAACAATTGACACTCTTATTTATGACGTCAGAAATCACCCAAGGCTCTTGTCATGAGCTGCCAAGGTTATGGAAGCCTCTTGAGTTCACCAACTCTAGCCTTATTTAGACAAGGCCATAACCAAAGTAGAAATTCTCTCCTCCCTTCAGAGAAAGGTACCTCCTTCTCTGATGGCCCATTCTTTCCACTGGGATCTTACTCACAGAGATCTTTCATTTAGGTCATTTATTTTGCCACAGTGTCTTGGCTTTCCATGAGGAACTCTCATGGGCTTTTTAGCCAGATCCAAATGTCTTAAGGGCTGATTCTGAGGCCAGAGTGCTATTTAGGGCATCTGCCATTCTATGAGTCTGCTGTGTATCCCGCTTCCCATGTTGGATCATTCTCTCCTTTTTAATTTTATCAGTTATTATTAGCAGACACTGGTCTTATTTATGTGATCCCTTTGACATTTAATCTTATCTTTGTGATCAATTTATCCTTTTAGTTCATTTTTGCCATGTGCTGATGTACTCTCATAATCTGGCCATCAAAAAAGCATAGTGGGGGTCAGCACTGTGGCATAGCAGGTAACGCCGACACCTGCAGTGCCGGCATCCCATATGATCATTGATCTGAGTCCCACCTGCTCCACTTCCAATTCAGCTCTCTGCTGTGGCCTGCAGAAGGCAGTGGATTGTGTCCCAGGTCCTTGGGCCCCTGCACCCTCGTGGGAGACCTGGAGGAAACTCCTGGCTCCTGGCTTAGGATTGGCACAGCTCCAGCCATTGCGGCCATCTGGGAGTGAACCAGCAGATGGATGACTTCTCTCTCTCTCTCTCTCTCTGCCTCTGCCTCTCTGTAACTCTGCCTTTCAAATCAATCAATCAATCTTTTTTTTAAAAAAGAATACATTTGTTTCAACATTTTTTGTTTTAAAAATAACACAGTAAAAACAAATCCTGTGCTTTAATTGTACAAGGTATTTCAAAATGTTTATGGAAAAAAGAATTAAATGATAAGTTTATTTTGGCACAAATTTCTTTGAAACCTACGCATGATTTTTCATATAGGTATTTTTCATAAAATTTTGGAAGACCTATCATATTATTTTCTAAGAACAAACTCTTAAAAACAGGATATTGATCTAGAGGATATAGATTTAACAAATTTAAGACTCTTTACTGGGGCCGCACCATGACGCACTAGGTTAATCCTCCGCCTGCAGTGCAAGCATCCCAAATGGGCACCGGTTCTAATCCCAGCTGCTCCTTTTCCAATCCAGCTCTCTGCTGTGGCCTGGAAAAGCAGTAGAAGATGGTCCAAGTCCTTGGGCTCCTGCACCCGCATGGGAGACTGGGAATAAGCACCTGGTTCCTGGCTTCAGATCGGGGAGTGAACCAATGGAAGGAAGACCTTTCTCTCTGTTTCTCCCTGTCACTGCCTGTAACTCTACCTCTCAAATAAATAAATAAACTTTTAAAGTTAATTAAGTTTCTTTAAAAAAAAAGACTCATTACTATTATGCTTATTGCCAATGTATTTAAAATTGTTTTCCATAATGATTAACTTACAGTTCCTTTTTGTGCAATAATATTAATATGACACAAAATTTTTGGTTAGCTTTCAATGTTACATCTGCAACACTTTTAATCTAATTCTCTATTCTTCAGAAATATATTCTTTCCATTTGGAAACATAAATTTTTTACAACATATGAAAATTTGTGTCTTTTCTTTATGGTCCTTAGAACTCAAGAGACTTTTTAAATAAAGAACTATGTCCTTAAGGGGTGGGCATTGACATAGGGGACAAAATGCTGCTGGGGATGGATCCCACTCCATATCTCAGCACCTGGGTTGAAGTCCCAGGACAACTTCAAATTTGTATTCTCACTAACATGCACCCTGGGAGGCACTAGGTGAAGGCTCAAGTACTTGGGTCTCTACCACTCATATAGGAGACATGGATTGAGTTCCTGTCTCCTGGCTTCAGCTGTTATGGGCATTTGAGGTGTCAACTGATGAATGGACTATCTCATTCTGTTTCAGTCCATGTTTCTCTGCCTTTCAAATAAATTAAATAAATACTGTAAAAGATCTAGAGTCTTCGGTTCAAAACCATTTTAAAGTTAGTTCTTGTACACTTTCTCATTATTTATTATCCTTTTCTAGGACTTCTTATATTTAACTGCTATAATATTTCTCTGGAATTAGTTCTTGAAATTACTATTCTTTCATTATTTAATTACACTCTGTCTTCTCACCAAGTTATGATATAATTTTTTCCACTAAGACAGGGTGATTGGGCAGGTGCTATGACATAGTGAGTAAAGCCACCTGCCTGCAGTGCCGGCATCCCTATGGGTGCCAGTTCATGTCCCAGCTGCTCCATTTCTGATCCAGATCTTTGCTATGGCCTGGGAAAGCAGTAGAAGATGGCCCAAGTCCTTGGGCCCCTGTACCCACCCACCTGGGAGACCCAGAGGAGGCTCCTGGCTCCTGGCTTCAGATCGGCGTAGCTCTTGTATTGCGGCCAACTGGGTAGTGAACCAGAGGATAGAAGACTCTCTCTCTCTCTCTCTCTCTCTGCCTCTCCTCTTTCTGTGTAACTATGATTTAAAATAAATAAATAAATCCTTTAAAAAAAAGACTGGGTGACTTATTTTGCTATTTTTGTCTTAGACTTGAGGTTCTTTGGTGCTAAGATCAAATCTCTTTGAAATTTTTCTTTAAAATATTCTTTACTACTAATCTTCTACTTGGTTTCTGTCATTCTCTTTATTGAGTCTGGTTATTTATTCATATGGATTTTTCATAAACACGTTCAAATGTCCATACTATTTTTTGGTCAGTGACAGATTAGCTACAGGGGAATGTATTGCTGTTTCTGATCATCTGGACACAATTAAGAGTTTAATCAACTGCTACCTGTCAGATGAGAATTATAGATAAAGCTTCTATTTGTAGAGTGCTCAGTGTGAAATTAGAGCTCTCTACCAATGCGAGACAAGGGAGCAACTCGGTCCTGCAGCCGAGTTCCCAGGGGTCTTCATGAACTGAGATTTAAATCCAGTCCCAGAGCTCACCTAGAGGAAAAAGTCTTTCCCGTGACCTCTGCTTTGCAGTGGTTCAGCTATCCCTTGAAGTGAGGAATAAGGGACATTTATACACACGTAATTGGAAAACCCTTGAAACTCCAACCTCGTTAGATGAACCACAGACTCCATCATTGTTGTTTTTATTTGTGACACTACTGTATAGGGTAAATTTGGAGAAAAAACAAAAACAGAACTTAGTTGACCTTTTTAACATGCTAGAATTAACCATTTGTGACATGTTTCAATTTATTTTCTTTTCCCCATTTGCTAGCTGGTTGTGGGTTAAGAATGGTTAGGATAATGTGAGGTCTGATGTGGAGCATTCGTACATCCTGGGCTAATGCTTCAGATGGAATGAATCTTACCCCCAGCTGATATTGTGTGGGAGAGGTTTGTTGCTTCAATGACAAGAAAAGTGGGTCAGAGCTAAGACCTCAGCTAACTTTTTCTGAGTTTTATAAGTCAATCATTCATTAATATAATGAATGCAAAATGTTCTTAAACCAATATATAAACTGCAGTATGCAATGACAATAAATGAAATCCAATATAAATCCAATCATTTTTATTTCCTGTTGCTGCAAGTCAAACCATGGCTTCAAGTTATTACCTGCTCAACCTTAATGTTTTTGTTATTATATCACTCTTTTGTGATTTGATTCAACATTAGTAATTTAGATGTGAATACATGATTACTTCATTTATCTAGTAATAAAACTAAAATGGTTTCATATCTTGAGTAATCATTCAAATGTGAAAAAAGCCAAAATGGAAATGACTTATAGTAGAATGAATATGAACTAAAATGTAAAACAACTTACCAAAACTTCAAAATCTTTGGGGATGATAAGAGTCATAAAGGAAAATAATCAAAGCTCTTTCTTTCAAGAAGACTGCTTGATTTCCAAGTTTGCATTTCCATTATAGTAAGCAATATTTAATGCACATACACAATAGTGTTTTTATAAGATCTTAAAGTTGAAGAATTTATTTATTTTACTATTAAATAGATAAGATAATATTTATTTTTATTATATGAGTGCTAAAATGGTCATTGAGAGAATAAATGAAATGCTTACCATAGTTTTATAAAGTGTATATGAGATTTTATGTCATGATTGGCACTGGGGAAAACTATGTGGAATGTTTATGAAGAATTGAAAATCAAGCAAATGATAGTTTAAAGGTCTGTCTTCAAACTGTTCCTCTGATCAATGAACACATATGGACAGGATTGCATTTTCTAATGACTGTAATCTTTCTATGGTGCTGCATCACTCAGTTATGACATCATCAGCTACGACATAAATCAATTTATATATTAAAATTTTTTAAAGTTCATCAGGTTGATGTAAGATGGAAGTTAACCATGCTGCTGCCTCATATCAGTCTTGTATAAAAGTGTTGTCAATGGGACTGGTGTTGCGATGCACTGGATTAAGCCACCACTTGCAATGCCAGCATCCCAAAAAGGAGAGTTGCTTCGAATCTCAGCTATTCTGTTTTCAAAATCTAGCTCCCTGCTGATGCACCTGGGCAGGCAGCAGAAGATGGTCCTGCCACCCACGTGATAGACCAAGGTGGAGTTCCTCACTTCTGACTTTGGTCTGGCCAAGGCTTGGCCATTGCAGCCCTATTGAAATTGGATTCTCAAAACACACACTCTCTCTCTCTCTCTCTCTCTTTCTCTCTCTCTTACTTTCTGTGTATGTGTGTGTATGTGTGTCCTCTCTATGTCTCTGCATTTCAAATAAATAAATCTTTTTTAAAAGCACTATTCATAATTGCTATACAAAATGATAGTTTTATATAGTTTTTATATTTATATAGTTTAGATACTGAGTATTTGCTTCATAATCTGATAACATTGGTAGATACATAACTATTTAATTTAGTTTCTTCAGAATAAGAGGAATATAAGATGATGGCTAGCTAGTCATTTAATAAATGTAAAACCAGCACTTTTAAAAATGTATTCATTAATTCACTCATTTGCATTTTCATTTTTATTTGAAAGGCAGAGACTAAGACAGAAACAAACACAAAGAGACCTTCCACCCGCTGATTCACTACCCAGATGCCCACAACAGCCTGGCATTGACCAGTCTGAAACTGGGAGCTCAGAACTCTATCCAAGTCTCCCATGTGGTATCAAGTACACAAGGACTTGAGCTATAACCTGCTACCTTTCTGGGTGCACATAATTGGAAGCTGGGATTATAGGTGGAACCAGAGTTTGACCAAGGCACTCTGATATGGAATTCACGCATCTAAAGCCATGTCTTAACAGCTGCACCAAATGCCTACTCTGAAACCAATATTTTTAGACATCAACTCATACATTGAATATTTGGGAAGCATTTGAGCCGTCAGTGGAGGATAGATGTGAATCAAACATTTGGAACGACTGTCAACATTCTGCCCTTACACCAATTCTTAGAGGAGATGTTGTTGCTAGGTTTTAGTCTACGGAAGTAAAAATTTCCCAGGATACAAAATAAGATTCTACAAAAATATCTGGAGAAATTTCAGGTGCAAAAGTCAATGTTAAGGGCACATGTAGCAAAAACTGCAGTAATGTCACATGGCTTTAAAATTGAGTTATAAAGCAAAGCAACGGGTTATAAAGGTGACAAAGCTACAGTCACAAAGGTAGTTGAAGTGGAACAAAAAAGGAGGAAAACAAGTTGAACCTCAATGTCAAAAGAGTGAACCGAGGCCACTGTGGAGCCCAGCAGTGGTGGACACTCATCCATAAACCCTAACCCTGTTCTCTTTGGGAGAGATGGCATCACAAACTCAGTGATAATGTATCCAAATGCAACATGAATAACACAACGCTCTCCATATGGGAGCTGCTACTAGCCACTGAGCCAAGGTTGACGATGCAACCAATACGGATGGCTGGGGTAAGTCTGAGGAAAAAGCAGGTTTGAAGTGGCATACCTTGAGGTAGTAGTTGCAATGAGATTTGCCTGAGCTTAGATCTTTTTTCTAGGCTTTCCAGTTATTGGATGTATTTATCATAAGCCAAGTTGCATTGTGGTTTCCCACAGTTAGAATTCTTAATGATGCAATCATCTTCATATAATTGCATGACATAACCAGGGAATATGTTCTGAAATATTTATAAACAGAATTGATAAAAATCTTTCAAAATAGTAACATCACATCAACGAAGATTTCTTTTTTTAACTTTTATTTAGCAAATATAAATTTCCAAAGTACAGCTTATAGATTACAATGGTTCCCCCCCTCCATAACTTCCCTCCTACCTGCAACCCTCCCAACTCTGGCTCCCTCTCCCATTCCATTCACATCAAGATTAATTTTCAACTATCTTTATATACAGAAGATGGATTTAGCATATATTAAGTAAAGATTTCAACAGTTTGCACCCACACAGAACATAAAGTGTAAAATACTGTTTGAGTACTAGTTATAGCATTAATTCACATTGAACAGAGATCCTACATGAGGATTAAGTGCATAGTGACTCTTGTTGTAGACTTAACAAATTGACACTCTTGTTTATGGCGTCAGTAATCACCTGAGGCTCTTGTCATGAGTTGCCAAGGCTATGGAAGCCTTTTGAGTTCTCCAACTCCGATCTTATTTAGACAAGGTCATAGTCAAAGTGGAGTTCACTCCTCCCTTCAGAGAAAGGTACCTCCTTCTTTGATGGCCTGTTCTTTCTACTGGGATCTCAGATCTCACTTGCAGAGATCTTTCATTTAGGTTTTGTGGTGGGTTTTTTGTTTTGTTTTGTTTTGTTTTTGCCAGAGTGTCCTGGCTTTCCATGCTTAAAATACTCTCATGGGCTCTTCAGCCAGATCCAAATGCCTTAAGGGCTGATTCTGAGGCCAGAGTGCTATTTAGGACATCTTCCATTCTATGAGTCTGCTGTGTATCCTGCTTCCCATGTTGGATCGTTCTCTCCCTTTTTTATTCTATCAGTTAGTATTAGCAATTAGTCTTGTTTATATGATCCCTTTGACTCTTAACCTATCAGTATGATCAATTGTGTACTGAAATTGATCACTTGGACTAGTGAGATGGCATTGGTACATGCCACCTTGATGGGATTGAATTGGAATCCCCTGGCACATTTCTAACTCCACCATTTGGGGCAAGTCAGCTTGAGCATGTCCCAAATTGTACATCTTCTCCCTCTCTTATTCCCACTCTTATATTTAACAGAGATCACTTTTCAGTTAAATTTCAACACCTAAGAATAATTGTGTGTTAATTACAGAGTTCAACCAATAGTATTAAGTAGAACAAAAAAATACTAAAAGGGATAAAGTGTTAAGTTGTACATCAACACTCAGGACAAGGGCTGATCAAGTCGCTGTTTCTCATAGTGTCCATTTCACTTCAACAGGTTTCCTTTTTGGTGTTTGGTTAGTTTTAATATGACAATTTATGGTATCTAAGGGTAGGAAAAATAATCATTAAAATATTTAGTATAATCCAATTGTTATAAAAAAGATATTAGTGATGTTAGCCATTTTAAAGTTAACCTACATTGGACTGGAACATTAGTTCATATACTCTATTTGAATACTCACTTTAGGGTAGGCTCTTCTCTATGTGTTTTAAATGTAAAGTGTCCATATAAATAAACTTATAGAATGAAAGGTATTGCTATGAAAATTAACAGCAGGAAAACTATTGTAAACTGAGTCTGTATGAAGAAATTCATTCTTGCAAGTATCATTTCATGTCCTCATTTGTGAGGACAAACAAATGTGCTGTCACTGACGTCCATATAAAGTGGAGGAAATTGAGACAGTGTGAAGTTATGTGATTTGCTGCAAATTACATGTCTAGGAAAAGACACAGCCCTGGTTTGAGTATAGAGATGCAGATTGTAGTGACTGGGTGCTTACTTCCCACAACGTGCTGACAGAGAAATGTATATGTGTCAAACAGGAAAACTTCAGACACAATATTTGTTGAAATTTCTACAACTATAATTCCTTGCTCTGTGCACATGAAAAATTCCACTTAGATTGAAATACGATGTCATGCTATTCCAAAGAAAGAATGTGTTTTTCCTTTTAAACGTCTAACAAGTTCTGTGTCCAATATTTATAAGTATGTAAAAGAGACATCATAATGTAAGAAACTGGAAAAATTATGGCTAAAGAATTAAAAATCACTTGCAAAATAAAAAAGAAATGTTATTTGTAACATATTTATATTTATATATACTTGGAGTATACTCACGTGAGGGAACTACCAAAATTTAATGGAAGAGATTTATTTTGGTACAAAAGAAATTTTAAAATCCATTTATGGCTTTTTCATAATATACATTTCCGATAGATTTTTTGAAGATTTCTCATATATACCATAAATTCTGTTTACAAAGGCTTTAAGCTGAAAACATAACTTTTAAAAATGTTCTCTCAAACTGGTTACTATGAAAATGAATTAAAATCAACATGGCACAGGTTAGTTGAAGCTATGGAATATGAGGTTAAAAATTTTTTAAAAATGACAAAGCACTCTTACACGTATGTCCCAAGTCTTCCCGGTGTGCAGTCAATGCTCCCTTTACAACAAGATGTTCTACAAGCTGTGGAGTGACCTTGTGCAGCTTCCCCCGCCCTTTGTCCCTCCGCACTGCCTTCTGTCTGGGCTTTGTCGGGGAACTGCATTGCCTCCGGTTCACACCTGAGCAAGTCCACACTGTGGTCAATATTGTGCCTGTTGCCTGTGAATGCACCATCTCTTCTTGCCTGGAACTCATACCCTCTTTCTGCTCCACTGAGTCAACATTGGTTATCAACCCCTTCCTCCACTCTTCCAGCTGCCAGTGCCAATGTTATTGTGGTGGGTGGGTTTTAACTGAAGGTTTCAGCTAAGACAGAGTGAAACAGCAACATGTTAGTTGGATGCCACTTCTCCCTTGTTTTCCAGTCTCAACATCTATCTTTTCTGAAGACCACGTTTTTAGAACTTATCAGATGTCTCATGTGGTTTTGCTCAGAGTGCCAATCCCAAATTCTAAAAACCTGATTGCCTCTTACTCCCCACAATGATTTCATCGAAACATCTCTTCTCTAGCCTGCGCCTACTTTTCGCCTTCTTCTGTAAGCCAAAACGCTCAATCAGTGTGTTTTCATACAACAGACCCACAGCTAAGATAAATGATACCCCAAGTCTGAGAAGACAGAAATAGCACTTTCCATTATTGGATGAGCCATTTTTTCCCTTCCCATTGTGATGCCTGGAGAAAAGCAGAGCGTAGTGATGGATGCATTTCCACATACCTTGGATCCCCAGAAAAGGGATGAGACAGCCTTTCAAGTGTTGGAAATAAGTCTCATTTGAAAAAAAAAATACGTCAGGTGTTAACTAAGTTGAACCACCTTAATATTGAGAAAACAGCACAGATGCACATCTTTTTCTCATCTATGTTGATATTCCTGTATTCCTCACAGTAGGATGAGCTATGCCACAGCATCAACCCTGAGATCTCAACAAACTCGACTTCTCTTCTGGATCATTGAGAGCCTATCTCGCTCAGCAGGTGCTTGCCTCCGATTTTGAGGCATAGGCTGCATTTCTGAAACTGAATCCCCTATTGCACTTAACTTGAAACCCAGAAAGAACAACTACTGAAGTGTCGTATCTATCTATCATAAACTTACCCAATAAGGACCCAGCCACAGCTCACAGCTAACCGAAAGAAGGCTGTCAAAAGTCTTTTGTGTACCAAGGAAGAGGACATGGGTCACAAAGGGGATTAGATTCTGCTACAGCTGCCACTCCAAACAATGTCTCAAATGACTGAACTTCTGTACTATTAGATTATAAGTGCTAGACTTCATGACACTGAACTTGAAGAGTTGAAGAACTTAACGTGAATACCTGAGAAAATACCCTCTATGGCTAAGAAAGCCAAGTTAAGGTGACGCAAACATTGTTACCTGGAAGGTGTTGTTAATTCTGCCCAGTGAGTGTGACAACGTACAAACAACTGAACACTCTGGCATTTAAAGAACTCGTCAAGGATGTGTGTGCTAACTATAAATTTTAGAGCCTCAAAAACTCTTTGCAATTCTTTTTACCCTTCAGCAATTTACATACATCAGATATTAAAGCCAGCCTCAGCATATTGAGTTTTTATAGGTCTCAGCTGCTGAACTATCTCATTAAATTAGTCTTCCTAAGCCTGTTCAATTTTGATTATGCAACGTAGATACAAACAAAGTTTCTTTGGCCACCAGACTTCTCTTGTTATTCATATCTGTAATAGTCCTCTCTTCTGTGAAATTCTCTTTTTCTAAAATGACAAGTTTTTTGTTACTGTTGTTCCAGCTACTAAATAACTTTTTTTTTCTTTAAAAATGTGCTTCTCTTTATATCAAAACATAATCCACGTCCATTATAGAAAATATAAATTAGGAAGAAAATAACCATTCATTACTATGATACTCATACCAAAATATGAATTACAAATCACAGGTGTGTATGTGTCTTGATAAACACACACATGTGATACACATACATTCTCATTACTTTTGGTTTGGCAAAAATAACACACTTGATAACACACTTGCAAATGCCTTTCTTCAAAGCTTTTAAACACAAAATACTGAGTAAAATAGGAGAGTGCATGAAGACAGTGGTAAATTTAAACAAGCACTCAAAGAAACAACCTTTAGTCCAACAAATGCAGACAACAATCTTTAGTAGCAAGGAGTGCAACATAGGAAACTTTTAAATAAGTTGTGCAATTTATGCAACACGCATTGAAGACAATCCTCAGAATCTAGGAATTAATGCATCTTGTAGTTCACTGAATGTATTCATTTTCTTTTTAAAAACTATATTTTTATTTATTTGTAAGACAGAAAGCCAGAGAGAAACACACATAAACAGATCTTCCGTCCACCAACTGACTCCCTAAACGCCCACCACAGCAGGAGCCCAGAATTCAATCCAGATCTCTCATGGAAATGTCAGGGACCCTTCTGCTTCCCACGGTGAGTATTATCAGGAAGCTGCACTCAGCGGAGCTGAGACAGGAGCCCAGGTCAGGATTCTCAAGTGGAATCTCAACTGCTGTGCCAAAAGCCTACCCTGATTCATTTTCATGAGAAAATGTTTACTTAACAGAATTTATAGACATCAAGTCCTCTTTGATTCTTCCTGTACCAGCAACACAGTGGCAAACCCTTAACAAAAATAGTGCATTTCTATCAGTTAACTTTCTGGAAAAAAATGGTATCATCGTCTCATTCATCTCTCTCAAGCTTTGCAGTTATAATAATTGAAACTTGAATCTTTTTGCAATTCTAAATGAAAATTATATTAGTAGATGAGAATTAGTGGATGGATGGATAGTATATAATAATCAAATACAGAAACAGAATTTAATTTTATTACCATTTGCACTCAAATATGATTTAAAAATTCCAAAGTTAAAGCCTACTATAGTCTTCATTCATTTTGGTACACATATATGTAACAAAAATTATTTACAAATGACATTTTACATATGTGTAGTTTGTCTTATATATTACTTATGCAGGTAACCTTTGTGTGTTTTATCCTTATATACTCATATACATACACATGCCTTATACAGATATTGTCCATCTAATTAATATTAAAGGTCACTAAGTAAAGCATTACAATTCAGACTGTTATTCTAATCTGATTCTACAGCCAATTTGCTGGATATTCCTAAGCCCATCATTTTTGATTTTACCAAAATTTCATTGGACTTTCATCTCTCAGATACTTTCTTAAGCTACAAGAGATTTTTATATTTTACTCTTTGGACATTTAATTAATACTTTGGGTAATCTTAATATTGCTTAAATTGGATGTCCTTTCCTTCTCTACTAGGTGTTAGTAATGTCTCCTACACATTAAACTTTTACAGATTCTACCATGAGTTGAAATCAGTCTGGTTTATTCATGCCCCACTGAGACAATCACTCACTCACAAGTTGCATAACCAGATATGCTTTATAAGATTCTCGGCTCTGTTACACAACTTTTAACTGCATCCTCAGAGATGTAAGGTCTATGATCATGAAAGTCACATCATCCCCTAGTCTTTATTTCAATGATCTCTACTTGTTATTTGCTTTTCACACTTGTATTTAACCATTTATTTATTTATTTGAAAAGCAGAGTGACAGATAAACAGAGAGAAAGAGAGGGAGAGACAGAGAGAAAGAGAGATTCATCTTATGGGTCACTCCCCAAATGGCTGGAACAGTCAAGCTAAAATCAGGATCCAGGAACTCCATCCAGATCTCCAATGTGGGCAACAGGGCACAAGTACATGGTCTATCATTTGCTGCCTTCCAAGGCTCAATAGAAGTGAAGTGGATTGGAAGCAGAGTAGCCATGACTCAAATCAGCACTCCGTTAAGGGATCCACACATCCCAAATCATGGCCTAATTTTCTATGCCACAATTCTGCTTGAGTCTGATTTTTTAAAGAATCTCTTTATGGCTGCCAATTTAGAAAACAATGTGATCATTTTCATACCTGCACATTTAACATTCTTTTTCAATGTTTAATTGAAACACATTTTTTGTTCAAGTTACCCTCTCATGATAAAGACACACACACACAGAGAGAGAGAGAGAAAAGTGTGCATTGGTTATTTAAAAATAACTGTGAAGAATAACATTAGCTATCATTTCTCCTCTTATCTACTATAATGAACATATAATTCCTTAAATATACAAAATTTAAGCTTTCTTCTATTTCTACAAATTTTCTAAAAGAAAAAACAAGACATTTCTCCAATAGTTTTTGTTTATACTGTATTCAATATAGAACATCATAAGTAAAAGAAAGTTTTATCTTAAATTAAAACATTTTTATGAAATTGATGAATTATATTAAATTTTATAAATTTGTTCATTTGTGTTCTAGATGGAATTAATATATTATTTTATTGACTGAAAATCAGTCATCTTAATTAACATGGTCCACTCCCTTATTCTCACTTAGTTGATAACTATTATTTTTTCAAGAAATATTTTCATTGCTATCTATGTAAATTATTTTAAATGTTTCCTCTCCTCAAAGAGAATCTAGTGGATGTAGTCACTGAATTTTTTTAGAGTAACTGTTCAAAAGTTTTTTCCAAAGTAGTAAAAGAAAGTGTTTTGATTATGTTTTAATTTCTCAATCTTGCCTATTATTTACTTATTTTGGCTGTAGTTTTATTAGCAAGCCTCTATCAATTCAATTTGAGAAGAAAAATGTTGCAAACATTTAAGGGACAATAAATTGTGAATATCTAATACATTTGGTAACAAGAAAAAAAAAGTTATGAATCAACCTGGGGCCTGGGGCTGGCGCTGCGGCTCACTAGGCTCACTAGGCTAATCCTCTGCCTGCGGCGCTGGCACACCAGGTTCTAGTCCCGGTAGGGGCGCCGGATTCTGTCCGGGTTGCTCTTTTTCCAGTCCGGCTCTCTGTTGTGGCCTGGGAAGGCAGTGGAGAATGGCCCAAGTGCTTGGGCCCTGCATCCGCATGGGAGACCAGGAGAAGCACCTGGCTCCTGGCTTTGAATCAGCGCCGTGCGCCAGCCGCAGCGGCCACTGGGGGGTGAACCAATGGAAGGAAGACCTTTCTCTCTGTCTCTCTCTCTCACTGTCTACTCTGCCTGTCAAAAAAAAAAAAAAAAGAAAGAAAAAAAAAGAAAAAAAAGAATCAACCTTTGCAAGGTTGTGGTGCGACAGGTTAAACCATGCCTGCAACAATATCATCCCATATAGGTTTGTCGGTTCTAGTCCAACTCCCCGTTAATGTTCATGGAAGGCCACAGAGCATGGCCAAGTCCTGCCTCACCCATGTGGAAGTCTCAGTTGGAGTTCTAGGCTCCTTACTTAAGCCCAGACCAGCCCTAGTCATTGTGGCTATTTGAGGAGTGAACAGATGGAAGATCTCTCTCTTTCTCTCTTTCTCTCTCTCTCTCCTTTCAAATAAATATTTAAATAAATAAATAATATGTATCAGCTACATGTTTCTTCACTGATAAAAAGCAGCAGATGGTCCATGCACAAAGAAAGGTACACGTATGTTTCATCACGCAGACATTCTAAAGAATATTTCTGTGTTCTGTAACAGCATAAGTTGAATCCTGAGTTTTATTAAGGATCATTTTTCCCAACTCTCTTATCATTGAAGAGAGGGGAAGATCCATGATCTATCAATCATCTTATTTTCATTGTAAAACTTTGAGATATGCAGCATTTTTCTCTTTTATTTATTCCAATCTCCTGGAAATCTTGGCTTGCATGTTCTATATTAAATGTTCAAAAAATTCTGTTGTCTTACTTCAAAACTCCTTTGAACTGCACCTAAGAAGGTGGTTCTTTATATATTAATAAAATTTTTTAAAAAGAAAAATGTTAAGTGGGAAAATACAGTGGCATTTTCACTATATATTTTAGATACTTTACTTTTGTTTTACCAAAGTGTTCATAATCCACAGTACTACAGAACAGAAATAATATTAGCACAAGTGAATACTCCATTCACAATTTTTCCACCTATCTACATCTGTGTCCCCCAAAACCCCTATAAATTAACAGGACATAATCTGTGCATCTGTCAATAATGCTCATGCCTCAATGAAGTACACGTTACAGCCACATACAGGAACCTTCCCCTTTTATTTTTTCCCTTCAAACAACATCACATATTGTTGATCCATGTTATCTCTATGCACTAGAGATTCAGATCGTCCCTTCTCACTCCAGAATTAAATCTGACATTCACACAGTCTTCCTGACATTTTCTATCTCTACTTCCATAGCTACACCCTTAGCTTCTAGCTACACCATTCACATATCGGATCATCATGCCAGTTTCCCTCATAAATCTCCTTCAAAAACCATATACACCACTTGAAAAGCACAGTCTCCAAATTGTACTTGCAAAACATTGTAACTAGAATAAACTTTTTAAAAATAAAATTAAAACACCGAAAGTTGAGGACTCTTTCTAAAAAGGAATTACCATCTTTAATAGTAACGTTGGTGATTAATTTATTTTTTTAATCCTAAAATTGCTGTGTGTTCCTCTCAGAGCTCCTTCCTATGTCTTCTAAGTTGTGCCATGCACCTTCACAGGCACACTTGAGGCTGTATGAAGTTCTTTGGGTAGCCTAAAATCCACCCAGATCCACCTGCTAATCTGCATCGACCATTGCTTCTTCCAAAGCTCCCTTCCTCTTCCCTGTCTTGCGTTTTTTTCTATGCATTCTTCAAAATCTCATAAATACCACTCAGAACCCTGTGCTGATTCCTGGATTCCAAGTTACATATTTTTCCTTGTTCCCTACAGAGCGGTCATTAGCCATCTGCTTTTTCGGGAAATATGAGGTTTAAACTTTTCCATGGTCTTGTTTTCAAAAATGGTAAAGCATAGTACATGGTCCTCAGTTAAGTATTCAACTACATTATAGTAAATTAATTATCATTCCAAATAAGCTACAAGTGCCTGAATAATGAATCCCTCTGAATTTTTCACCAGTTCCTATATTTTTTGAGATTCTGGTTCAGTCTATTTCATCTTTTTATTGCCCATAAAGTAATATGCTTTTCCAAATAGCTTAGCTTCTTCATAAGCTGGGTTTGTCTTCTTTTATCTTCACATAAATATATTTTTGCTCATTAAAACAATTTCTTTATCCCACATCCTAAATAAGACATATTACCAGACCAATAAGATCATGACATCCAAATCTGAGCACATGATACATCGAATTTCCTCAGAACAAGTTAGTTCTATATATGGCAGAACCCACAGTACAACTTAAATGAGCATAAAGCTGTGGGGTTTTTTAAAGATTTATTTATTTATTTGAAAGGCAGAGTTACAAAGAGACAGAGAGAGAGATCTTCCATCTGCTGATTCATTCCGCAAAGGCTGCAACGGCCGGAGCTTCACCAATCTGAAGCCAGGAGCCTCCTCTAGGTCTCCCAAATGGGTACAGGGTCCCAAGACCTTGGGTCATCTTCTACTGCTTTCCCAGGCCACAGCAGAGACCTGGATTGGAAGTGGAGCAGCTGGAACTCAAACCAGTGCCCATATGGGATGCCAGTACCATAGGTGGCAGCCTTACCTGCTACACCATAGCACAGGCCCCAATGCTGTGTTTTAATACTATATCCCAGGTTTTCACTATTTCAGTGTTTTTTTGCATCTATTACTAAAGCAATGAAAGGTGCCTTAATTTTATGTTGTAGGTCAAAGTTATTTTTTGTCACACTAACCACGGAACTACCTGAGGCCCATTAGAGATTCTTTTTGGCTGCATGCTGTGGTCTCCCATCTTGATGTATGTGGGGAACAAAGTTTCTGCCAAACACTCTCAGGGAGGACAAATCCTCCTAAACACAGGATGTGGCCTCAGGAGCTGATTAAGGGTGATAAATGACCTATTAACAAGAGGAGCACCGAGTCCTTGTGGGAACGTTGACTCCCACCAGGACATGTAGTTGCTTTCCCACGCATGCTTATCTAACATCCAAGTCACAAGGCACCCTAATGTCTTGATATGGGGAAAAGCTGGGAGCATTCCCAGTAAGATCCAGAACCAGACAAGGATCCCAGTTACAGCATTGCTATTCAATATAGTCCTGGAAGTTTTAGACAGAGCCATTAGGCAAGAAAAAGAATTCAAAGGGCTATAAATTTGGAGGGAGGAAGTCAAACAATCTCTATTTGCAGCAGACATGATTTTATATATATGGATCCAAAAGACTCCACCAAGTGACTCTTGGAATTCATGAAAGACTTTGGTAAGATAGCAGGATATAAAATTAACACAGAAAAATCAATAGCCTTTGTATATGCAGAACGTCTGAACCTCTGAGATCAATCCAATTCACAATAGCTACAAAAAATACATTGGAATAAATTTAAACAATGACATAAAAGTTATCAATGATGAAAACTACAAAACATTAAAGAAAGAAATAGAAGACGATACAAAACAATGGAAAAATCTTCATTGTTCATGGATTGGAAGAATCAATATCGTCAAAATGTCCATACGACCAAAAGCAATTTACAGATTCAATGTGATCCCAATCAAAATACCTAGGACATTCTTCTTAGATGTAGAAAAAATGATGCTGAAATTCCTATGGAAACACAGGAGATCCCTAGTAGCTAAGGTAATGTTATACAGCAAAAAGAAAGCCAAAAGCATCCCAATACCAGATTTCAAGACATATTACAGGGCAGTTATAATTAAAACAGCCTTGTACTGGGACAAAAACAGATGGATAGACCAATGGAACAGAATAGAAACTCCAGAAATCAATCCATGCATCTACAACCAACTTATCTTTGATAAAGGAGCTAAAATAAGTCCCTGAGCAATTACAGTCGATGCAACAAATGGTGCTGGAAATACTAGATCTCTGCATGCAGAGGTATGAAGCAAGACACCTACCTTACAACTTACACAAAAATCCACTCAAAGGAGATCAAAGACCTAAATCTACAACCAATACCATCAAATTATTAGAAAACATTGTTGAAACCCTCCAAGACATTGGCATGGGCAAAGACTGTTTTCAAAAAGACCCCAGAAGCACAGGCAGTCATAGCCAAAATTGACAAATGGGATTACATCAAATTGAGAAGCTTCTATACTGCAAAAAAGAAGAGAAAAGAGAAGAGAAGAGAAAGAGAAAGAGAAAGAGAAAGAGAAAGAGAAAGAGAAAGAGAAAGAGAGAAGGAGAGAAAGAGAGAAAGAGAGAAAGAGAGAGAGAGAGAGAGAAAGAAAGAAAGCAAGAAAGAAAGCAAGCAAGCATTCAGCAAAGTGAAGAGGCAACCAACATATGGGAGAAATAATTTGTAAACAATGCAACTGATAAAGGATTAATATCCAGAATCTATATGAAGTCAAGAAACTCAATAACAAATATAAATAACCCAGTAAAGAAATGGGCAAAGGACTTGAACAGGCATTTTTCTTATTTGACAGGTAGAGTTATAGACAGTGAAAGAGAGAGACAGAGAGAAAGGTCTTCCTTCCATTGATTCACACCACAAATGGCCGCTACAGCCGGAACTGCACCAATCCAAAGCCAGGAGCCAGGTGCTTCTTTCTGGTCTCCCATGCAGGTGCAGGTGCCCAAGCATTTGGGCCATGCTCCACTGCCCTCCTGGGCCACAGCAGAGAACTGGACTGGAAGAAGAGCAACTAGGACTAGAACCTGGTGCCCATATGGGATGCCGGCACCACAGGTGGAAGATTAACCAAATGAGACACGGTGCTGGCCCTTGAACAGGCATTTTTCAGGAGAGGAAATCCAAATGGCCAACAGAAACATGAAAAAGATGTCAGGATCACTAGTCATCAGGGAAATGCAAATCAAACCCACAATGAGGTTTCACCTCACTATCATTAGAATGGTTTTCTTACAGCAATCAATAAAGAACAAATGCTGGTGAGGATGTGGGGAAAAGGCACTGTAATATACCATTGGTGGGAATGTAAGCTGGTACAGCCCCATGGAAGACACTACAGAGATATCTCAGAAATCTGAACATAGACTATAATATGACTCAGCCATCCCACTCCAGGGAATTCACCCAAAGGAAATGAAAGACTATATGCAAGACTTGTCTGTATCCCCATGTTCTTGCATCTCAATTCACAATAGTTAAGATACAGAATCAACCTACCTGTCTGTCAACTGAAGACCGGGAAAAATTATTTGATATATACACCATGGAATACTACACAGCAGTTAAAAAATGAAATCCTGTTATTTACAACAAAATGGATGTACCTCAAAAACATTATACTTAATGAAATAAGCCATTCCCAAAAAGACAAATACCTTATGTTCTCCCTGATCTGTGGTAACTAATAGAATACCTAACAGGTAATCTATAGAAGTGAAATTGACACTTTGAGATGTTATGACTTTGAAATGCCCATCTCTTGACTGTTGAGAAAGTTTTTTTTATACTATTTGTTGAACTCTTTACTTAGTGTAGGGTTAATTTTATGGGTATAAAGTTAATGAAAATAAATATTAGTAGGAGGAAGAAGTGTGGGAGTCTGAGTGGGAGGGATGGTAAGGTGGGAAGAATCACTATGTTCCTAAATTTTCATTTATGAAATACATGAAGTTTGGTTGCCTTACATAAAATTATTCTGGGTTAAAAAAAGAAATAGCTTAGATAAATAAATTACTTCCTATTAAAATGTGTTCATTTGATACATGGAATCAGATAATCATGACTGTATTTCTACACACTGCCTCTATACTGTCAACTTGAGAAAAACTAGCTATTTCACAGGAAAGTAGAGATTAGATATATAAATGAAAAGCATAACTAAATAATATTGATGTTTATACAAAACCTAGAGATTATAAAATGATTCCTGATCTAAAAGGATGAGAGGAATCCACATTGCCCATTGATTACTCTCAGATAAATGGTAAGTAGGCATTTTGTGTTTGCGGTAGCCCATAGAGATGACCATAAATGCTGTCATTTTACATTTATGAAAAATTAATATTAATAAAAAGTAGTGTCTGCACAAGGTTACATAACTGCTATGATTGAGATTGAATCATATGATTCCAATTTCAGTGTGTGTTTGTAAATTTTATTATTTACTTTGTAGCAGTTCTTATTTCTGTCTTTATTTTGATGAATGCTCTTCCTGGGAGGGAGTTATATACTATATGTTCAAACAATAGGAAGATTATCATTTAACAGAGTTCTAGTTGAGGTAAAATTACCAAATAAAACAATAAGAAGGCCGGCGCCGCGGCTCACTAGGCTAATCCTCCGCCTAGTGGCACCGGCACACCGGGTTCTAGTCCCAGTCGGGGCGCCGGATTCTGTCCCGGTTGCCCCTCTTCCAGGCCAGCTCTCTGCTGTGGCCAGGGAGTGCAGTGGAGGATGGCCCAAGTCCTTGGGCCCTGCACCCCATGGGAGACCAGGAGAAGCACCTGGCTCCTGCCTTCGGATCAGTGCACCGGCCTGGAGGCCATTGGAGGGTGAACCAACGGCAAAGGAAGACTTTTCTCTCTGTCTCTTTCTCTCTCACTGTCCACTCTGCCTGTCAAAAATAAATAAATAAATAAATAAATAAAACAATAAGAAATGAGAAATCAAGGATCAGTCATGATGAATGTTTCAAATGTCATTTAACCATTTTGTTGACTTCAAATTGGAACTTGAATTAGACAAATTTCTGTTATCAGAATGCCCAATACGTATAATAAACATTGAGTTTATGCTATATTTGAACAAAGAACCTATTTAATAAGCTTCATATCTAGAGTCTCAAGATATGTTTATTCAAATAGTCATTAAAATCTTTGGCTCTAGTGGACTGAAGTTGCTCCCACAAATCCCATTTTCTTCTGAATTCAGAACCTGGTGAAGGGTTAAAAAGTTAAAAGCCGCTCCCCCCCAACCTCCTCTGGTGAACTTTCCTGACCTCGTTAGACTTGCTCTGCATAGCCATTCTCTATAAAGTTAATTGGTCAGTAAATTACCCCAATGTGAGCGTAACCTTAGTTTCACCTAAGTAAGATAGAAGAAGTCACCATATATCTCTTTGCCTCCTGGAACCCTGGCGCCACCAGGTGTCCCTTATCGCCATTCGGCTGCATTCCTAGGTATCACTCCCTGTATTCATAAATCAACTGGTTGTAAAATCACTTAACTTGTATCAATTGTTTACTCTATACCACTGTCTGCTCTATACAATGATTGATTTTCTTTGTTTCAATGTGTATAAAAACCCCAACCCAAGACTATTCGAGGCCGCTCGCCTGTACTGGGACGGGGGCCCCGACATGTCGGAACATCAATAAACTTTACCCTTTGTTAATTACATGAGAGAAGGTCTCTTGGAGCGTTTTTGGGGTGGCAAGAGCAATTCAACTCTAATTCGACTGTAACACTGGTTTCACTGGAGTGACTTTAATTCCAACAGATATGATAGTCATGTTTCTAAGAGCTGTTTAAGAGTTTTGAGAGAGTGGTGTAGTAACTCTCATACTCAAGAGATTTTTATGCTTCTTAGATCAGAAACCACACTTCTCCAGACACCAAAACTGTCCTACTCTCTTTTTCTCCAACCTCTCTTCCATCCTAGGAATCAATGAAACCAGGGACACCTAAATTCAGACACAACTCAACATGCAACTTTATGGAAGTGAGAATAAAGTCTTTCCTCCCAAGTCCTCATTCTAATGCAGTGTAGTGCACTAATGCAGTATGGAAGTGGGTAAAAATGTGTACATGCACATAGCAAAAAAGGGATGGCAGTCCTCAGCCTGGGGTTTGGTTTTTCTGGATTCCTGTACCAGCTCAATCAGAGAAGATGTTGGTTGCCTCTTTCAGGCCCGATATCCCTACAATCTCCACCCTCTGCTCTTAATCACACCCAGGGACCCTTGAAACTCTATTTCCTTCTGATCTCACTTGAATTGTCTAGTTCTGATTGGATTGTTGGTGATGGGCTTATTTTTGGTTCAAAGTGTTCACTCCAACATTCACCAGTATAACATTAGCTAGGTAGCTCCATGAATATTCCCTCTTCCCTTATCAGATAATTTGCAGGGAATATCTCTAGAGAATCTCACATTTTAGATTCTCAGTACTGAAGTCTATCTGCCACATATTGAAAATTAATAGCGCACATTATTTTTATAGCACATCTTCTCTGTTCATTGACAATGACTCATGTCTACTGATTTACTTTCAACACTGAAATATAATTTTCCATTTGCCTCTGGAAATGTAATTTAAAAAGTACAAATTAATCCAAGAAAGGTGAATTACTTTTACATTCAAGAAGTGTGATCCTTTTTTGCCATTGATCAGAGAAATTGTTGGCTTTCAATTTCTATTATTCTTTATAAATGTCATGTTTGAAATCAAATAAGCAACCCTAACCAGTGAACACTTACCAACCTCAGAATCTGTACAAACATACTTCAAAAATTTTGTAGAAAATAGAATTAAAATGCTTATTTTGAGGGCAATAAAATGGAAATCCTTGCTTATAAGACATCTTCAAAAATACATGAAATAGAATTAGTTTCCCATCTTGAAGAGAATAGAGAAATCAGGGAACAGGTAAGGCTTCCCAGATCGCTTACTGACAAAAACAATTCAAATGACAACTTAGCAATCAACTTAATTGTTAATTAATGACTTATGAAAACATTTACAAAAAGGTCCAATACCTTCTATAAATTTCAAGACAAGAGTACCTGTGTTTGGAAACATCACTTAAATATCTAACACAAGTCTAACTCGTTTGACCAGCAAACCCAAGTACAAACATGTCAACAAATTTTAAACATCCGGTACAGAAATTTAGGTCACATGAACCAAAATAGTGTCTTTGATTAATTTAGCAGTTTGGATTAATGCGAATTATTTTATCTATAAGCCAATTAAAACAGAGTTCTTAATAAATTTTCCCTTGTGGACATACGATATGTGCACAGATATAACATAAGATAGAACAAGTCCTTGGGAATCTAAAAGGACACAATTTAACACAGAATCAGCAACTTCATGAGCAATGAATCTGATTTTTAGGGCTTAGAGAATACAAAACTGTGGATGACAAAGGCTTCAAATAGCAATGTTTAATATTATAAACTCATTAACCGACAAGCAGAGGCACTTGCTAATTCCACACAGTATTTTTGACAGCACCTGTGGGATTTTATAAAACAGTTAACCCTTTTAAGCCTCTGGGCATTTCTCATTGAGACAACCATCATGTCTGATAACACAAGATCATTAGACTTTTGTAACTTTTGCACATTTGCATCAGTAGCATTTTATATTATATAACTTAAGATTTAGCACTGCTTCACATTTTGTCAGTACCTTTAATACAATCCAGATAGCCTTATTAGTTGGTGTCTCTACATGATGAGAGACATATACTTTGATATTTTCAGGGGCACAGCTGGAAATACCAAAGTCTGAGAATTTGGAACTTTTATTTTTTTTGAATGTCTGTCGAGGATATCAAAAAGGCTTAAAATATCTGGTTGAAGTAGGCTCCCTTAACATCATGACATAATACAGACCAGATTTGATCATTGATGCAAGGCGATTACTCAAATGCTTTAGAATGAATATAGATTTAAACAAACCATAACTCTTAATAAAAACACATCTGTTTTTAAACAATTAGAACTTAACAGAGTCATTAACAGAACACAATAAATTACTTCAGCAGAGCACAAAATCTGTCCTTGGTCATCCCCAAAATCGAAAATAAAATCTTAAATATGACTTGGAACAATTTTAACAGAATCAGAACTAGGGAAGAGAAAATAGCTTATTGGAGCTGACTAATAAACTGACAGAGTCACCAATTAAACAAGACTATTAAAAGGAGATGGCTGCAGTTTTTAAACAGATTTTTAACACTATTTTGGAATATTTACTAACATATATGCATTGCAAAAGAACTCATTGCTCTATTCTGAAGGACTCTCCAGGACATACAATTTAATCTTTAGACCTTCTAAAAGGGATGGCTAATATTTTTCTATAATAATAGCATAGTTGGCCGGCGCCGTGGCTCAATAGGCTAATCCTCCGCCTTGCGGTGCCGGCACACCGGGTTCTAGTCCCAGTCAGGGTGCTGGATTCTGTCCCGGTTGCCCCTCTTCCAGGCCAGCTCTCTGCTGTGGCCAGGGAGTGCAGTGGAGGATGGCCCAAGTGCTTGGGCCCTGCACCCCATGGGAGACCAGGAGAAGCACCTGGCTCCTGCCATCGGATCAGCGCAGTGCGCCGGCTGCAGCGCAGTGGCCACAGCGGCCATTGGAGGGTGAACCAACGGCAAAGGAAGACCTTTCTCTCTGTCTCTCTCTCTCACTGTCCACTCTGCCTGTCCAAAAAAAAAAAAAAAAATAATAATAGCATAGTCAAAAAGAGAGCTTAAATTATGATTCCACAGCTAGATTACTATGACATGGGCACAGTAAAAAGGGATAACCTCCCTTTTTCAATGAAACAAAGGGAGAGAGTTTTACTAATGACTTAAAATTTTGTAGATAAGGTGGTCATCATTTTGGCATAGCTTTCCTTCTGGGCCTTGTCTACCTCAAAGTAAAACCACTATTAGAACATGCCTATGACTACAGATTTCTAGTTCAGGCTACCAAATATTAGGGATGGAGCACCCCCTTGACTTGCATTCTCTTAAAGGTTTCCTCTGGTCTGTTTTAACAAAAAACCAGGAGGAAGAGGAAACCAGGCTGCAGAAGCAAAGTAAAGATAGGTAGCAGGCCAATGAATGGCTGCTTTATATCTGCCATCAAGGAGACCCAATAGTCCAGTCCACTACATTGGTTTTTGATATAGAAATCCAGGGCTTCAGCAGAAGGCAGCTTATGAAGAGCCCTAGCAGCTACGACAGCCAAGAGTTGGGTCACTGGAAACAGAACTGTCCTGGATTCCAAGGGCTCCAGGTCAAAGCCACAGACATTGTTTGCTCTAAGCTGAAAAGCCCTTCACTAGTCCCAGCTTCCAAAGTAACCACAGCTATCAAGAGGATAGCCAAGTAAGGTCAACAGCATTGCAGGCAGAACTGTAGAGTAACTAAAAATGTTTTCCTTTTAGAAATGCCACCTAGCTTCTCTTCAGCCAGCTCTCCTCCAGGCCAGCTAGGTATTAGAAGTCAACAGGGTGCCTCCCTTATGATGTACGCCATGTAAATAGATAGACAAAGCTGAGCCTCATAACTGGCCAGCTCTTTCTGTCAGTTTCTATTTGCCTCTGAATGAGAAAACTTGCTCATGGTTTAGACACCTTTCTTAGGGCCTCTAATAATGACTCTGTCCTCAGTTTTAGATCCTTTGAGTTTAAACTGCATGTTAGATTTGTTTTCTCTCCAGACTTGAAAAAGTAAAATTCTAGGAGGATATGCACATGAAACCTCCAATGGAGGCAGTTTCTGCAACTGGCACTGCAACCCCCTGGAGAAGCCACCTCCTGCTGAGAAGCCACTACTTGCTGGAACCCTGTCTTGACTCCTCTTCCCAAAATGGCCCTTTTCAGCCTGGAGCAGCCAGAGCCATCATCATCCAGTCCCCCTAACAGATGTCAGGGTACATTCTTAAGTGGGGGGGATGTGAGGAGTTAGATGGGTTAATAGGTAGTCAGGGTGGTCCCAATAGAATCTGGGATGTAAAATATTTGCTTCCTCTACCAAAATGTTATCTCTAGCAAGAACAAACAAGCTGCCCTCCTTCCTTGGAATCTCCAAATTTACCATGAAAATAGCAAGGGAGCTCTTCCTGAGGTCACAGCTTACTGTGAAAACAAATTTCCTCTCCCACCCTTCTGGATGGCTTTTTGTTTCATCAAGAGCAGCTTTTTTGTTGTTGTTGTTTTATCCTTAAAAGGATGAAGAATTGTAAATCAGGTCTTTTGATATATTTTGTCTCTGCCTGGTAACTGAATGCCAATTTGATTGTCAAGTATATTTTTTCCTTTAAAATTGTACCTGGAAAACCCCAGTGCTACAAGGTTCTTTGGGTTTTTTTTCCCCTTTCTTGGAAGCCCCTCTCCATGCTGCTCTGGCTGTAGGTCTTTGACTAATAAATCTTTTTAAATCTCAAAAAAAATAATTCATGGGAAATGTGTAAACAGGTATTGTGGATAAACTATGCATGGGTTTTTTAAATCTATTTTACACCTAAATAAAATTATTGTTTCAAAATGCATTTATTTATTTATTTATTTGTTTGTTTATTTACAGAGGGAGTAGGAGGGAAGGAGAGACAGACAGACAGACAGACAGACAAACTTCCATCTGATGATTCACTGTCCAAATGCCTACGACAGCTGAGGCTGGGCCAGGCAGAAGGTAAGATCCAGGAACTCAAGCCAAGTTTCCCACCTGAGTGTCAGGAACCTAACTATTTCAACAATCACTTACTGCCTCCCTGGCTACCTATCAGCCCGATGCTAGATTTAGGGCCGGAGTTGGGCTGGAACCTAGGAACTCTGACATGGGATATCACATTCGAACCTGTATCTTAAATTCTAGGTCAAATCTCATTGCCAAATTTGCCTTTAAATTACACACTTCCAAGAATTTTATTAAGTACACATATATATCAGAAAATAAGGACAAGGTTATATTAAGGAGCATGAAGGAGTCATAGAAAATGGTGCCTAGAAGACAATACAATCATTAAATATATAACATAAAAGGGAGCTCCTTTAAATGATGCTGATAATCCACATATATTGCTTCTAATGAATATTCTTTCAAAACCCAACTAACTAGGTGCACATATCAGAAACCAATGAAGCCAAGAGAATAGGAGAGGAGATGACAGTACTAAGATTTGGAAGCTGAAATCAGATGTAACTGATACAGCATGCAAAGTGCACTGAGCCAAGTGCTAGCAGCTGTAAAGTCCAGAAACCAGCAGCGTGCAAAGCAGCAGGTAAAACCCAGAAACCAGGTGATTCCTGCAGAGATCAACTCTCAGAACCCAGAAGTGTCAAGAGAGGTGGAGCTGACCTGCCTTTCTCCCAGACCCTCTCACCCTCTTCATGCAGTTGGATATCGGTCCCTCTAAAAATCTCAACAGAGGAGTGGAAGTTTCACCTCTGGAAGAGGCTGAAACATTGTCCCTCTAAATTCTGCAGTAGCAAACCTCATGCCAGAGGTGGCCCTGGGGCTGACAGGAGGGAATGAGTGAGAAGCCTGCAAGCTGAACATTGGCATTCCTCTCCTCAGACTTCACATACTCCAATAAGGTTTGGCAGCCAATTTTATAACCTACATCCAGGAAAGTGGAAAATTCCTCTCCAGTAAAATTGGCTAGCCCAAGAGGAGAAAGAAGTTCAGGCAATGAAAGTGGGAAATTCACAAAAAGGCGATTCAATTTGGACATGCTGCTGTAACCCACCACCCCACTCAGCACCTAGGAAATCCAAGGTGGTGACAATCAATACATTGGCAAGTAAATTCAGCTCTCCAGCATAGAAATTGGTGAAGCTATTCCTCTTCCTGTACATTGAATGAAACACGAATATAGGCCATGGAGAAAATAGAGTGAAAATTTTAAAAATCATGTATTTTGAATTTCATAAGCCCACTTAAAGCACGTTATTTCAAAATCACATTTGACAGATTTATGTGAGAGAGAATTTACTACTTTTGATAAATGTTTCAGTTTTGTTTCCATGAGTTCTTTTTATCTTCTTACCGTTTTCACTTTTTCATGGACATCGTTACTTCACAATGGCATTAAACTTTTCTTGGGTCCAAATGAGTATTGTTATTATAAGAACAATTCACTACTTATCAAATTAATGTAGTTGAACTATTCATTTTAGCAAGTAACAGGATTATAATATTCTCAAAACTTCAAGGAAAATATTAGTAAAATCTGATTGGGTTCTTGAGGCCAGTGTTATGAGGCAGTGGATTAAGCTACAGCTTGAGCTACAGGTGTTCAATATCCGACCAGTGGGTTTGAGCTCCAGACACTCTGCTTCCAATCTAGATTACCAGTAATGTGCTTGGGAAGGTGGCAAATGATGACCCAAGTGCTTGGGCCCCTGAACCCATGTGGGAGACCCAGATGGAGTTCTGGGCTCCTGAATTTAGCTTGTTACAGCTCTGTCTGTTGCAGACATTTGGGGATTTGGGGAGTGAGCCAGCAGCTAGAAGATTATCTATTTATTTGAGAGGTAGAGTTATAGACAGTAAGAGGGAAATACAGAGAGAAAGGTCTTCCTTCCTTTTGTTCACTCCCCAAATGGCCAACAACGGCCAGAGAAGATTTTTTTTTTCTCTCTCTCTCTTTCTCTCTCTCTAGGATTACTAGATATAAATTTTCTATAAACTTTACTCTGATTTCAAGAAATCGGTTACCTTCATTTTCTACTTAATCATTCCAAAATGAAAATAGATTTTAAACCTAGTATAATAGACAATGTCCTTTATTGTCCTTTGATCTGAACTCAAACAATATTTTTTATTTTGGTTATATCTATAGATTTTACAGCCTCTTTGGGGTCTTATCCTGAATCTTCACCTACAAATTTCGATTTCAAATATAGAATATTCTCTTTCCTCCTGCTCTTACCATACATGAATATGACCAACTATATTTTTTTGCCTGTGCTGTTTTAGGACATTTCTGAAATTTGTGGAAGCATATTTATGATTTGATTCAAATCCTTATTTTCTTTTTAAGTAGTACACAACTGGGAACATTTAATATTTTAATATAGCTCAAAGAAAATAAAAGGAAGAAAAAATATCTCCAATTCTGAAATGTATACACAAATGAGCCACTAAATGGAAATTTAAGCATTTTTCAGTGAAATAATATTTTACAACAAGCATAAAAACTAAATCCCTTTTTCCTTAGTGACAGATCATTTTTTGCTCAGACATAAAACTTAGATTTCCGAATCATAGTCTGAACACCACAATCGTTTCCTCCTCCCCCATGGTGTTCTTCTCTTCTCCCACACCAGATATCGCTCATCCTAACAACCAACATAAGACTAAACTTTCCAGATAGCAAATAATTTCAATATTTAACAATGAGCAGTAGGAAATATTTGTGGATTCTTGACATAAAATAATTCTCCCCCAAAAATTCTCACAGTATTTTAATACATACACTAGGCTCACTTTTTTCTGGTCAGTAGAATTTCGGTTTCAGAAATAATACCAACCTTCTTAAATAAACACAACTGTCAACTGTTTTATCCTGATGGGAATTCTGGGATCGTGCTTAGTCCACCAGGAAGAGTTTGCATTTACCTCAGCATATTATTCTTCAGCAGTTATATCTGGCAGAACTGGTATTGTGAACTGGAAATTTTGACTGTCTCTACCCCCAACCCGCCCCATGGACTGTTCACTGAATTCTAGAGTGGTGACATTTAAGCTGAATGGGAATGGGAAAAAAAAAATCCCAGAATTTCATAGAACCAAGGAGAAAATGTCTCACTAGAGGGGAAGACCAGGACACAAATCAAGGCCAGCCTGTGATGTGCAGCATTTGCCAGATTGTGAAGCAAGTGAGTCAAGGAGCTGTAGCTCCAACCTGAAGATTTCTGAAGGCTGTAACTGCATTTCCCACCCCAGTCTTACAGGAAAGAAATTCAAATCCCTCCAATTGAAGCCCAGGAGATGGATAGAGTTCCCCAACTATGTGTTGTTGATGAGGTAGTTCTTGTAATGAAAACGAGACAGGAATCTACATAACTAGTATTTTTTATTTGAAAAGTTAATCATTGAGGTGTATTATACACGTAGAGAAGTAGATCAAAATAGAATCTCCTTCTATGATAATAATGTTACCCAAATTGTGTGGATGTCAGATCATTGGTACATAGTTATAAATATTAATTCATCGAATTATACCAAGTAAATGGCAATATATTCCTGTTTCACACATTTAAAAATGAAATGGAGATGGAAGTATATTAAGGAGCAATGGGTAATCCTTTGTTCTTAATTTAGTGTTAGTTATAAGGGTGATCAGCTGACAAAATATCATGGATATGAGATTATACACTTAAGTGCATTTTTTGGTTTGTATACCGTATTTTAACAAAATGTTTTAAAATATTCTCTGATCTCTTCAATTTGAAAAAGTCAAATAAGGATCTGATACTGAGTGCTATAGTTTGTCTTTCATCAGTTGTCAACATTTTTACATTCTCATTCCAACCACTGAAAGAAAATAATTGGAAGTCAAAGAGTTGCTAAATATTTAATACATTGGTTATCAATCATTCATTTTAAAAGACTGAAAGGCAGAATTACAGAAAGAGAGGAAAGGAGAGAGACAGCGAGAGAGAATCTTCCATTCACTAGTTCACTCCCCAAATGGACAAAATGACCAGGGCTGGGCCAGGACAAAGTCAGGAGCCAGGAGCTTCTTTTGGGTCTCCCACGTGGGTGCAGGGGCCCAGTACATGAGTCAACCTCTGCTATATGCCCAGGTACATTAGTAGAGAGTTGGACTGGGAGTGGAACAGCCAGGACTTGAACCAGCACCCATATGGAATGCTTGCATTGCAGATGGTAGATTTATCCCCTGCACCACACCACCAGCCCTAGTCATTCATTTCAGAACACTTTGAATTTTGCACACCACTATCTCAAAGATTTTTCTACCCAAGCAATATACCATTCTAAAATTAGGACTCTGTGATAGGTACACCATTCCTTGCAAAGAATGGGAAAAAACACATAAAGCACTACACTGTCTTAGTAAAAATATTAGATTGGGTCATTAAAACTGGTTGTCCCATTCATGTTGTAAAACTATGCCATGTTCTTATGTGTTGAGGCCTCAATTAAGGACACCAACAGCTTAAAAGACATGTTGAAGAGAAAGAGGAGATGAAGACAGGAGGAAAATCATCAGAGTGTAGTCAAGGACGGAAGCTTGGTGCTTAAAGAAGGTGACAAAGAAGTTAAGTACATGGGGAGTTAAATACGTCCTCTAGCATCCCCACCTGATTGGCGCCGTGCCCAGCTCGGCAGCCTCTCCCCTCGGCTTCCTGTGAGCCAATCTTGGATGCAAGGAAATCCCATGCTCTTCATTAACCTCAAGGTTTTTTCATTGCTCTCTTCCCTGCCAGGAATGAGACTCTGTCTCTGTTCACATCACCCCTGCCTATTCTGAACAATTCATAACCATGCCACAGGCATTGTTAAGGTAATGATCCTGCCAGCGCAGCTGCTCACTAGGCTAATCCTCCACCTTGCGGCGCCAGCACACCGGGTTCTAGTCCCGGTCGGGGTGCCGGATTCTGTCCCGGTTGCCCCTCTTCCAGGCCAGCTCTCTGCTGTGGCCAGGGAGTGCAGTAGAGGATGGCCCAAGTCCTTGGGCCCTGCACCCCATGGGAGACCAGGAGTAGCACCTGGCTCCTGCCATCGGATCAGCGCGGTGCGCCGGCCGCAGCGTGCCGGCCGCAGTGTGCCGGCCGCGGCGGCCATTGAAGGGTGAACTAACGGCAAAGGAAGACCTTTCTGTCTGTCTCTCTCTCTCTCACTGTCCACTCTGCCTGTCAAAAAAAAAAAAAAAGGTAATGATCCTAAGTGAGCTTCCCAAACTCACAGATGTGGTCATGTTCCCTTTTATCTGGACTTCAGCACATGTGCTATCTTTCTTTAGCACAAATCCTAATAATCTGTGTTTATTGATTTAACGTCTCTACCCCTTGTGAAACTTTGTTAAGTTTCATGGTAGAAGCTATATAAATTGTGTGCACTGACATCCTATTATTAACCACTTTGAAATGCACCATTAATTCATTTTACCAGGAAATACCTTACAAAGAAAAATTATACTTATGCATCTATATGTTGTATATAAATATGAGGGATAAACATAAAATAAAAAAGGATGTGTTCACTTATCTTCCAACCTTAAGTGTAAGTAGTAGGATATTAATACATTCTTTAAAAATGTATGTTTAGGAAATCCAAAAATGTATTTGTAAAAAGCAAACGGTTGAACATATTTAAATCATGGGAAGGAGCTACACTGAATAAGAAAACTAGAAAGGATGATGGGAACATGAAGAAAGCATACAAGAAGAATTCATCTGAAACACAAGAAACCTGCCCCTTTCAAGGTAGCAAAGGTAAAACTAGGTATGGAGAAGTATATCAGTGGTGGCTGGAAATTGAAGGATTTTCTCCAATGGTCTCTTTCCCTTTTTCAGTAAGGTATGAGTAAATGTCACACTTTCTTTAAGACTTATTGATTTATTTGAAAGGGAGAGTGGCAAATTGAGACAGGAGAGACACAGAGAGAAAGAATGAGAGAGAGAGAGAGAGGTCTTCCATCCACTGGTTAAATCCCCAATCAGAGTTGTTCTGGGCTAAAGCCAAGAGCCAGGAACGCCATTTGGGTTTCCCATATGGGTGGTAAATCAGGGAGAGAGATCTATTCATCTACTGGTTAATCCCCAAGTGGCTGCAATGGTTGGAGCTAGGCCTGGTTGAAGTGAGGAACCAGGAACTCCATCCAGTTTTCCCATGTGGATGGCAGGAATCCAAGTACTTGGGCCATCTTCTACTGCTTTTCCAGGCTCATTAGCAGGGAGCTAGGTTGGAAGTGAAGCAGCTGGAACTCAAACTGGTGGCCATATAGGATGCCAGCATTGCAGGTGGCAGCTTAACCCATTATGGCACAATGCTAGCCCCGGGAAATGTATTGCTTCAAAACACTCCTTCTCTTTTTCTTAAGGGATGCAGCCTTGATTTATTCCACCAGGGGTATTTAATAGTCTAAATAAGAATGACTCTACTAGAAGTAGAGCTGGAAGTATAAGCATTGCTTTTTTAATCATGGTAATTTAGGCTAGGAACAAAGACCCAAACATTAAGAGTGGGGCATAAGTAAACTTTAATACCTCCTTATGACCTCTCCAAACCTAGTGCGGAAGAGGAGATCCTGTAAGCAATGGGGGAAAGCACACAGGATTCCAGCCTTACCTCACTCTGGACAGAGTAGGGTTAATCACTGGATGTGGAGAGAACATGTGAATGTTTTAGGTTGGTGGAGACACAGCAAAGGTAACTGTTCTGGCTTTGACAATTGGTAGTGCTTCTTCGATCAACAGTATATAATGGTTCACAACAGGTCCAACAGAAGCTGCAAATGAACCTTTTCTCACTTATACTTCAAAAGTAGGCATCTGCTCCTCTCTGTTATTGACCAGCTGGGTGTAATCTTAACTTTTAACCAGAGTTAGCAGGTATCTGATCTCCCAGAAGCTCCGACCAATATAATTCATCAATGTTCTCAAAATAAATATATGGAGGCCAATTACAGTGTTACGATTTAAATATGTTGGCACTTTAGACAGCCAGTAATAGATGAGACCTGAACTCACTACTTTAGAGGGCAAATTGGTTAAAGAAGAAAGAATACTTAATAGAAAGATAGCTTTCTAGCTAATAGCTTCATTTCCTTGAGTCCTAGGACTTACTCTTTGAAAAGATTTATTTATTTGTTTGAAAGGCAGGACATCAGAGAAAGAGGACAAGCAAGGGAAATTTTCCATCCACTGGTCCCAATATACAGAGCTGTGCCAACCTGCGGCACAATGAACTGGGTTTCCTGAAACAGAGAGTGGGAATGCGGGGACAAGGACGCAAAGAATGGAGCCAAGACAAGTCCTGATCAAGGCTCCTTTATTGAACAAATCCAGCAGTATTTAAACATGACCAGTTGTTTACAAGAAGGAGCACAAAAGATTTACATATCAAAAAGGCTTTTAAGGTTACAATAAAACACTTAGGTGATAAATGCAGGTTTCAGGTTTGACTGATTATCTATATTATCTCTTATGAGTGGTTTAGGTTTCCTGCCTCTTCCTAGCCTAATTGTCTGTGCCTGGAAGTCTCCATTCATATGTTTAAGTGTAAACAAAGGAAGTGACTACCTGTGGCTGCCCACACAGAGCTATGCCAGGCTGAAGCCAGGAGCCAAGAACTCCACCCAGGTCATCCATGTGGGCAGCCTCTGCTGCTTTCCCGGGTACTGGATCAGAACTGGAGCAGCCAAGACTTGAATGGGTGTTTTGATATGGGATGCCAATGTCCCAAGCAGTGGCTTGACCCACAGAGCCCCAGTACAGGCCCCTGGAGAGTCCTAGACTTTAAAGGTGATTTTTACCCTGAAGAGTCCCTGTCTAGATGGGGAAACCACTCCATTTTTGGTGGAAAACACTATCCAGTGAGTTTTTAAATTTCTATATAGATAAATCAAAGACTGTTCTTGAACAATCAACCTTGAGCAGCCATGCAAACATATATCACAAGTTGCCTGCTTTAGATTAAAACATAAACTAAAAGGCTGTATCTGTATAAAATGATACACTTTGATTAAAGAAAAACTTCAGGTTAATCATTTTCAGTTGAAATATTCTTAAACTATTCAACTACTATGTTGTAGTTTCTTCTTTGAACTGATAGGAAAAGTGAACAGATAGAAGACATAGAATATTCTTAATCAAATTTCACAAAAAAGAGAAGATTGGAGAGGGGAAAACATTTGCCAAAAAAAATGGGCTACATAAGTTGTAAGTATGTTTAAACTTGACTCTGTTCCATTCTTTACAACTAATTCCTTCTCTTATGCAGGAAGCCTTTCACTGTAAAGAAACAGATATTTTCTGCTATAAAATAGATGGAGTCCCCATTTGAAAGGCTTGTCAACCACTGTTTTAGAAGACTTAATAGCTGGCTTAGTAGATAGATGGTTCAAGATTACAGTTAAGTCTCTGAGATTCCTTATGAAAACACTTAGCCTACTGTATCCAAAGCTATTTTTAAAAAGTTTAAAATCTTGTGAATTCTTTCATAGAAATTTCTTTGTAGCAAAATTTCACAAAAGCAAGTTGAATAATTAAAACGAAGGTGTTTGGGCCCTTTTCTTAAAACAGAAAGAAATTTGATTATAGCAGGAGCCAATGGGTAGCTATTATTGCTCTGCATAATGACATCCAAGTTTGTCTTCATGACGGTGGAAATTGTAACTCTGCTGAGTGCATTATTTTTTTTTTTTTTGGTAAGTACACCTTTCTTTCAGAGCTTTGAGGGGTGAGGCTGGCGTCACATTGGAGGGAAATTCTGTCGTGGAAGGCAACACTCTGGAAGCTTGGGAGTAAGAAGGTAGAACATTGCTAAGACTCTGTGGAAAGGCTTTGGTCTAGGGAAGGTGGTAGCAACATATGTAGAATGAAGGTTTCCACAGTTGCCACTTTCTTCAGCTATCTCCAAGTCTTCAGTTAAATGTGCTTAACTGTTGTAGCTTCCCTTTGCTTTACTGGAAGAATTTAAAGAAAAGTTTGTGCCCATGTTTGGATCAAAGCCACAAAGTTGGATAAGCAGTCCTGTAGGAGAATAAATTTATGTGTGAAGTACTAACCTCCAGAAGAGATGGGAGGTTGCATGTGGTAAAATTAGACAACCAAGAGAGGACTGTAGAACACACCAGCGTTTCAGGAGGCTTTTCAGCTACTCAGGACTTGGAGTTTAGTGAAATCAATCAAGTAGGATGCAATCTCAGTAGTGAAAATTTAAATATAAGAATACGTTACCTTATCTATAGTCAGAGGTCCATGAAATCTGGGATACTTAAATTACAGCCACCACAGGTATTAAAAATGCAAAAGTGGTAAGTATGAAAAATTAGTCAATCTTTGCAAAACTAGTGTTGCTTCTATTTACTAAAGTGAATGCCCTTTGATTATACACAAACAGCACAGGGGTCACATGTGTGTCAGAGGTGGCTCTGTTTTAGTACTTATAGCAGTTTGCACTACGTATCTATTCAGAGATTTTGTCTTTTTTTAAAAATTTAATGGGATGACAAAAGAAGAGTAAAAGATTTCTTTCTCCAAAGGAAAAGACAACCCTTATAAAAATTAATTTTATGGAAAGAAAATAATCAAATGAATATGCTCTTTTCAGAAACTCATGGACAGGGTTAGAATGGACATTAAAATCTGGGAAAAGACAGGGATGCCGTAAGGATCTTGAAGAAAGGGTTAGCGCAGCAGGTTTGGATTGCTCAAACTCTGTGCAATGCCGAGATGTATCTGCCTTCAGGATTTGTCTTTTGCTGGTTGCTGAGATGTAACCTCTCAGCGTTTGGAATATTCTGCCTGACATAGGTGATTTTATATTCCTGAGACTTTGGGTCATGCTGTACCAATTTAACAACATAAATGTATTTATCACAATAATATACTTTATCATAATAAGCTGTTTGATACGGAATGAGGGGAGTTGGTAGTAAGTCATTGAGATCAGTTGTGTAGGCTCAATATGTTAAGGGACAGACTCCCGGTAAAAACCCTGAGAACAGGGGCAGGCTTTTGGTCTAGTAGTTACAATGCAGATTGGGATGCCCACGTTCCATATCAGAGTACACAAGTTCCTCCCATTTCCAGCTTCCTGCTAATAAGAACTCTGGGAGGCAGCAGCTGGTGACACACGTGGTTGGGTCCTTGCCACCTGCATGGAAAACCTGGACTGGAAGTCCATATCCCAAAGCTTAAGTGCACTTCCATGGTTGGCAACACAGCATAGCTGCCATCACCCCTTGGTGCTGGGATAAGTCTTTCATCCTTATAGGACTCCACTGGGAAAGAGTGGTCGAAAGTATGTGCTTGGTCCCTCGCAGACTTCACTCCAAGTGCATTATTCCTTGCTGATCTTAATAAAGATCCTTTGTCATTAATAAGCTATATCCATTAAGTATAGTAACATTTCTGAGTCTTATGATTCCTCCCAGCAAATCATGAAGTCTGAGATGGTTTGAAGATCCCCACTCAGTACGCTAAGTTTCAATGTCTGATTATCTCTATTCTTTCCAAGTAATTTCAATGCACTGCCCCATAATCCTTCATGCAGATCATAAATAGTGTTTATGAATTCCTTCAAGGAGTAGAAGATATTAGTGGTTCTTTTTTTATTTTATTTTTTTATTTTTTTGACAGGCAGAGTGGATAGTGAGAGAGAGAGAGACAGAGAGAAAGGTCTTCCTTTGCCGTTGGTTCACCCTCCAATGGCCGCTGCGGCCGGCACACTGCGCTGATCCGATGGCAGGAGCCAGGTGCTTCTCCTGGTCTCCCATGGAGTGCAGGGCCTAAGTACTTGGGCCATCCTCCACTGCACTCCCTGGCCACAGCAGAGAGCTGGCCTGGAAGAGGGGCAACCGGGACAGAATCCGGCGCCCCGACCGGGACTAGAACCTGGTGTGCCGGCGCCGCAGGCGGAGGATTAGCCAAGTGAGCCGCGGCGCCGGCCTATATTAGTAGTTCTTAAACTTATTTTAGTCATAGGACAGATCTTCAGCCCATACAAGCAGAGCTGCTCTGATTAGAGAAGATGGGAGGAGGCAAGGAGAGTCCTTCCCTTTCAAGGAAGTGGCCCCTGAAGCATTTTTAAAGTCACTGAAAGGTTTGAAGACAACATTGAAATATGAAGTCAATAATTCTGAAGGTATATAAGCATGAGCAGTTTATGTCATGTATAAAAACATAGCTTAATGCTGCATGATAATTCAGTTTTGACTAGATGAAATGTAGCCATGCACTATGTACAAATAATGCAGGAATCCAGAGGACTGTAGAGTTTGAAGATCCCTAAAGTGTCAAAAGTATTGATTCTCCATTAAATATCTTTCTTTAAAAATAACTTCTAGTGCTGAATAAAAAGATCATGAAAGACATATAAGAAAAAGTAAAACCACTAAAATGTTTTGAATGCATAAAAACTTCAAATATCCACCAGCAAAATTTCTTAACCAGGCATGAAGCAATACTGATTTACCCCTATGGATGTCATAACATTTTAAAGGCACTGGTGAGGAAAGAGTCCCTTTTCAATATAAAATGTTGAGACTTAAAAGCTCCATGTACCATAAAAAAAAAAATGACAATTCTGACAACAACCCCCTTGGCCAAAATGTGGTAATATTTTCTAGAGGATAACATTGAAAACCAACAATATGCTGAAGCAAATTCAATTTGTTATGTATGCCTCAGGAAAAAAGGCTATTGGAATGTGTTCATATATTAGTAAAATATCTCAGAGAAAAACAAATGTTTCTTTTTCTTCCCTCCCATAACTAGTATTGAAATAATTTTATGCAATACCTCATTTTGTTAAAATATATTAGATATAAATTACCTTTATCATACAGATTAACTGTAATAAAGCAGAATAGGTCATAAAATTATTATCTGATTACTAATAGCCCATTTTTTTAAATGTTGTCTTTTTTTTTTTTTTTTTTTTTGGACAGGCAGAGTGAACAATGAGAGAGAGAGACAGAGAGAAAGGTCTTCCTTTGCCGTTGGTTCACCCTCCAATGGCCGCCGTGGCTGGCATGCTGCGGCCGGCGCACTGCGCTGATCCGATGGCAGGAGCCAGCTACTTATCCTGGTCTCCCATGGGGTGCAGGGCACAAGCACTTGGGCCATCCTCCACTGCACTCCCTGGCCACAGCAGAGAGCTGGCCTGGGAGAGGGGCAACCTGGACAGAATCCAGTGCCCCGACTGGGACTAGAACCCGGTGTGCCGGTGCCGCTAGGTGGAGGATTAGCCTACTGAGCCGCAGTGCCAGCCTACTAATAGCCCATTTTAAAGTATATTTCTAAAGATATTCATGGATAGATCCTAATACTCATGCTCTTTCTTTAATTTTCAATTTCCAGACACTAAAGAGAAATTTGTTGAAAAACTATTATCTTAGCAATGTGTCCAGGATCAGCAAAGTGTTTATATTTTTTAAAATCTTTAAATATTATAAAATTAAAACAAGGAGAAAGAAACACTGCATTGACAATTTTGGGAATGAGTATTTGGCACATTGATTAAGTTACCACTTGGGAACTCCTGCATCCCATACCAGAATGCTTCAATGGAATATGGATTCCTCTGCTTTCTATCCAGCATCTTGTTAATGTACACTGTGGAAAGCAGAAAGTAATGGTTCAAGTACAAGGGTCTCTGTCATTCACATGGGAAACAAAGTTACAATTCTGGGTTTGTGGCTTCAGCCTGCTAGAGTCCTGCCTATTGTGGAAGCTGGATGGTGAACCAGTAAATAGGAGATCTCTCTCTCTCTCTCTCTCTGTCTTTCCACCTTTCAAATAAGATGAAAATAAATAACTAAATACATAATTGTGTAGAGGTATTATCCTATTCTTTGGGTTTATTTTTGTTAAAGAATCCTGCATTTGTAGGATTCTGGAGATAGAGAAATAAATAGCTTCTTCCCTCATGGACTTGATCTTCATCCAATTTCAAGTTATGTTGACATAACTCATGCTTTAAAGTTACATGTATATTCTACATTTCTTTACAAAACTCATAAACAGAGAGTGTAAATTTAATTATAAAAATAAGAAAGGACATCAGTAATCAACCTAGGCTCTTGTCATGAGCTGCCAAGGATATGGAAGCGCCCTGAGTTCACTGACTCTGATAATTTTTAGACAAGGCCATGGTCAAAGTGGAAGTTCTTTCCTCCCTTCAGAGAAAGGTACCTCCTTCTTTGATGACCCGTTCTTTCCACTGGGATCTCACTCGCGGAGATCTTTCATTTAGGTTTTTTTTTTTTCCAGAGTGTCTTGGCTTTCCATGCCTGAAATACTCTCATGGGCTTTTCAGCCGGATCCACATGCCTTAATGGCTGATTCTGAGGCCAGAGTGCTGTTTAGGACATCTGCCATTCCATGGGTCTGCTGTGTATCTCACTTCCCATGTTGGATCATTCTCTCCCTTTTTTATTCTATCAGCTAGTATTTTCAGACATTATTCTTTTTATGTGATCCCTTTGGTTCTTAGTCCTATCATTATGATCAATTGTGAACTGAAATTGATCACTGGGACTAGTGAGATGGCATTGGTACATGCCACCTTGGTGGGATTGAATTGGAATCCCCTGGTATGTTTCTAACTCTACCGTTTGAGGTAAGTCAGCTTGAGCATGTCCCAAATTGCACATCTCTTCCCTCTCTTATTCCCACTCTTATATTTAGCAGCGATCACTTTTCAGTTAAGTTTCAGCACTCAAGAAGAATTGTGTATTGATTACAGTATTCAACCAAAAGTATTAAGTAGAACAAACAAAAAAAAAAATACTAAGAGGGATAACATATCAAGTTGCTCATCAATAGTCAGGGTGAGGGCTGATCAAGTCACCGTTTCTCATAGTGTTCATTTCACTTTCACAGGCTTCCTTTTTTGCTCAGTTAGTTGTCACCTATCAAGGAGAACAAGTGGTATTTGTCCCTTTGGGATTGGCTTATTTCACTCAGCATAATGTTTTCCAAATTCCTAACAGGGATCACTTTTCAGTTAAAATTTAAACACCTAAGAATAATTGTGTGTTAATTACAGAGTTCAACCAATGGTACTAGAACAAAAAAAATACTAAAATGGATAAAGTATTACATTGTGCATCAACCATCAGGACAGAGCTGATCAAGTCACTGTTGCTCATAGTGTCCATTTCATTTCAACAAGTTTCCCCTTTGGTGCTCAGTTAGTTGTCGCCAATCAGGGAGAACATATAATATTTGTCCCTTTGGGACTGGCTTAATTCACTCAGCATGATGTTTTCCAAATTCCTCCATCTTGTTGCAAATGACCGGGTTTCGTTGTTTTTGACTGCTGTATAGTATTCTATAGAGTACATGTCCCATAATTTCTTTATCCAGTCTACTATTGATGGGCATTTGGGCTGGTTCCAGGTCTTAGCTATTGTGAATTGAGCTGCAATAAACATTAAGGTGAAGACAGCTTTTTTGCTTGCCAATTTAATTTCCTTTGGGTAAATTCCAAGGAGTGGGATGGCTGGGTTGTATGGTAGGGTTATATTCAGGTTTCTGAGGAATCTCCAGACTGACTTCCATAGTGGCTTAACCAATTTGCATTCCCACCAACAGTGGGTTAGTGTCCCTTTTCCCAACATCCTCTCCAGCATCTATTGTTGGTAGATTTCTGAATGTGAGCCATTCTAACAGGGGTGAGGTGAAACCTCATTGTGGTTTTTATTTGCATTTCCCTGATTGCTAGTGATCTTGAACATTTTTTCATGTGTCTGTTGGCCATTTGGATTTCCTCTTTTGAAAAATGTCTATAGAGGTCCTTGGCCCATCTCTTAAGTGGGTTGTTTGTTTTGATGTTGTGGAGTTTCTTGATTTCTTTGTAGATTCTGGTTATCAACCCTTATCAGTTGCATAGTTTGCAAATATATTTTCCCATTCTGTCGGTTGTCTCTTCACTTTCCTGACTGTTTCTTTTGCAGTAGAGAAACTTCTCAATTTGATGCAATCTCAAATGTTAATTTTGGCTTTGACTGCCTGTGCTTCTGGGGTGTTTTCCAAGAAGTCATTGCTGGTACCTATATCTTGCAGGGTTTTTCCAATGCTCTCTAATAATTTGATGGTGTCGGGTCGTAGATTTAGGTCTTTAATCCATGTTGAGTGGATTTTTGTGTAAGGTGAAAGGTAGGGGTCTTGCTTCATGGTTCTGCATGTGGAAATCCAATTTTCCCAGCACCATTTATTGAATAGACTGTCCTTACTCCAGGGATTGGTTTTGGATCCTTGATCAAATATGAGTTGGCTGTAGATGTTTGGATTGATTTCTGGTGTTTCAATTCTGTTCCATTGGTCTATCCATCTGTTTCTGTACCAGTACCATACTGTTTTGATTACAGCTGCCCTGTAGTATGCCTTCAAATCTGGTATTGTGATGCCTCCAGCTTTGTTTTTGTTGTACAAGATTGCTTTAGCTATTCGAGGTCTCCTGTGTCTCCATATAAATTTCAGCATCATTTTTTCTAGATCTGAGAAGAATGTCTTTGGTATCTTTATTGGTATTGCATTGAATCTATAAATTGCTTTTGGGATAATGGACATTTTGATGATATTGATTCTTCCAATCCATGAGCATGGAAGATTTTTCCATTTCTTGGTATCCTCTTCTATTTCTTTCTTTAAGGTTTTGTAATTTTCATCGTAGAGATCTTTTAACGTCCTTGGTTAAGTTTATTCCAAGGTATTTGATTGTTTTTGTAGCTATTGTGTCAATTTGTTAAGTCAACAGGAGTCACTGTGCACTTACTCTTCATGTAGGATCTTTGTCCTTAGTGTGCTGTACATTGTGATTTAATGCTATAACTAGTACTTAAACAGTATTTTTCACTTTATGTTTCTGTGTGGGAGCAAACTGTTGAAATCTTTACTTAATGTATGCTAAACTGATCTTCTGTATATAAAGAGAAATGAAAATGAATCTTGATGTGAATGGAAGGGGAGAGGGAGTCGGAAAGGGGAGGGTTGCGGGTAGGAGGGACGTTATGGGGGGGAAGCCATTGTAATCCATAAGCTGTACTTTGGAAATTTTTTTTTTTTTTTTTTTTTGACAGGCAGAGTGGACAGTGAGAGAGAGAGACAGAGAGAGAAAGGTCTTCCTTTGCCGCTGGTTCACCCTCCAATGGCCGCCGCTGCAGCCGGCGCACCGCGCTGATCCTGGCAGGAGCCAGGAGCCAGGTGCTTCTCCTGGTCTCCCATGGGGTGCAGGGCCCAAGCACCTGGGCCATCCTCCACTGCACTCCCTGGCCATAGCAGAGAGCTGGCCTGGAAGAGGGGCAACCGGGACAGAATCCGGCGCCCCAACCGGGACTAGAACCCGGTGTGCCGGCGCCGCAAGGTGGAGGATTAGCCTATTGAGCCACGGCGCCGGCTCTGGAAATTTATATTCATTAAATAAAAGTTTAAAAAAAATAAGAAAGGAGAAATTTTTCTAAAGACAAAATTATTGAATTAGAACAAATTCCTATATAATTTAAACAAAGACCTCTTTTGTTGGAATATCTATTGTTGCATTTGTTAAATAGCTATGTAACATTTTTTCATATTTCAAAAATTATTTCCTATGCAAATGTGTCTCTAAATACTTTACTGTGCATCATCCTAATACAGCTCCTGACAATAATGCTATGTGGATGAAGAAATGAACAACAAGGCCAGAAGAAGGGGTCCAGAATCAGATGAGTATCTTAACTGCTGGGCTTAATGCCTGCTTCCTACTTTGTGTATTTAAATGTGTGATTTCATTTACTCTTTGGCCAAAGTCCAATTCATTAAGGAGATTATAGAGATTCCTCAAGGTGACCAGACTTCTAAGACACTAAGCTGGAATATTCACATATACAGCCTGGCTACAGTGCTCAACCTCTTCACCACAAAGCTAGCTGATCTCATTCTACTGCATATTATAATTACCAGGGTTGGCCACTAGTGGTAAAAAAGTTATCATGTACACTGCGGCAAAAAATGCCCTAAATGAAAGATCTCTGTGAGTGAGATTCTGGTGGAAAGGAGGGGCCATCAAAGAAGGAGGTACCTTTCTCTGAAGGGAGGAGAGAACTTCCACTTTGATATGGCCTTGTCTAAATAAGGTCGGAGTTTGTGAACTCAAGAGGCTTCCATAGCCTTGGCAGCTCATGACAAGAGCCTAAGGAGATTACTGACATCATAAATAAGAGTGTCAATTGTTAACACCAGGAGTCACTGTGCACGTGCTCCCCATGTAGGACCTCTGTCCTTAATGTGTTGTACTATGCGAATTAACAGTAAAACTAGCTTTCAATCAGTGCTTTATACTTTGTGTGTGGGGGGGTGAAAACTGTTGAAATTTTAATTTAGTATAGAGTTGATATTCTGTATATAAAAATAATTAAAAATGAATCTTAATGAAGAATGGGATGGGAGAGGGAGTAGGAGATGGGATGGTTTGCAGGTGGGAGGGTGGTTATGGGGAGAGGAATCGCTATAATCCAAGTTACACTTTTGAAATTTATATTTATTAAATAAGTTTTCTATAAAAATTTATGTAAAATAAAAACAAATCAACAACAATAGCAACAACAAAACAAAAAATCCAAAAACCTAGCAACCCTAGCAGCCAGCTTTATAACACTCTAAATTAGAACTCTGAGGCTTCCAGATGGTCTAATGTGAAGCAGGGCTGAGGAGCACCACTGACAAGGCTCTGTGTTTATAGAAAGGGAATGAACGGGGGATGACAAAATGCAGTCACAGCTTTGTTCTATTGTTATTCCCATTGGCTATTGCGAGGATATTAAGACAGTGAAACTTACTAAAACATAACACAATGTTTATCCCTCTGTCTGTCTGGAATTCATTCTATCCTTTTATAATAGCATTATAATAGATTATACTTTGGAGAAACACTTCTCATCTAACTAAGCTAATCTGGTTCAATTAAAAAAGATAGGGGGCTGGCGCCATGGCTCACTTGGTTAATCCTCCACCTGCGGCGCCGGCATCCCATATGGGCACCAGTTCTAGTCCCGGTTGCTCTTCTTCCAGTCCAGCTCTCTGCTGTGGCCCAGGAAGGCAGTGGAGGATAGCTTAGGTGTTTGGGCCCTGCATCCATGTGGGAGACCAGGAAAAGCACCTGGCTCCTGGCTTCGGATTGGCTTAGCTGCAGCCGTAGAGGCCATTTGGGGGTTGAACCAACGGAAGGAAGACCTTTCTCTCTGTCTCTCTCTCTCACTAACTCTATCTGTCAAAAAAAAAAAGATAGGATATCATCCCTACCCAATGATGGGACACTCTTTCAAGAGAGTCCAGTCAGGTACTCTTTGTATTTAACAACTTTTAATTTGACTGAATTTAATAAAAAGATAAAATGGGTTAAAGCTAATTTATCTTGACATCAGTGCCATAAACAGTCTACTGGCGTAAATCTGTAGGGATCATTTGTTCTTACGTCCTGTTCAAGGAATTTTTATGATCTTTCCTTGCATAGACACATACACACAAACACACACATGCAAGGGTACTTCAAAGGTCATGTAAAAATGGAATGAAAAGATAAGTTTATTTTAGTACAAAAACACTTTGAAATGCATAGTTTGTTCACAATAAGCATTTCAAGAGGTTTATAAAGATCTCTCATATGCATAGATTTCAAAAATGTTTGCAAAGCAAGAAAAAATTGATCAGGTAGCTTTGATGAGAAGAAGTCTACTTTAGTTTTTTCAAAGTCACAATTATCAAAGCCATGTTTATAAACATAGGACAATCAATGAGACTTACCAGAAACACAAGGAGAGATGAAGAATGAGGCAAGGATTTGGCACTTAGTGAAACTCTCCAATACAAAGGCCAAATGTAAGTAGTTTGAATTTGAAAAATCTCATGCATTATTTTTCCGAGGAGTGCTTACTGAAGGAAACACTGGAGATCTAAGCTGAGGCATCTACATAGTGTCTGGATAAATTACTGTCAAAAGAGACAGTGACCACCGAATATACATAAAATAGCAAAAGCGCCAGAGCAAGTGTGTTTTACTAAACACACAGGTGAGAGGATTACTAAAACATAACACAGTGGACATTTTCTTAACATAAAGTTAATTAAAATGGATGCATAAGTAAAAATTGGGAGAGAAAGGAGAAGGAGCAATGGACAACTAGAATGCTTAGAAAACAGGGTTAAAATTATATAAGCCTGAAAAATCATGGAATACTAACATTGGAATTTTTATCAGATCTATTTGGACCTAATTTAAATACAGTGACTATATCCAAAGTGTACAATTTAATAAAAAGTGACAATGCAAATAATTCTAACAAACTTAAACTAAAACATTAAAAAATTAAGTTATTTTTTAGAATTCACCATAATATACCAGTAACAAACTTGTACAAATATTGATCAAAACTTTTAATTGCAAGTAGGCATATGACCACCACCACAATGAATAAAAATGTCTGGAATTAAGCATAAAAATACCAATATTAAAATAATCATTAGAAAATAGTTTCCATATATCCTTTCGCATGCACTTGAACCAATAAATGGAATACAAAATTGTCTAGGAAAATATTTTCAACAAAACTGGATAAGAAAAGAGATAAGTTCTATGGAAGAAAAGCAGAAAGTTGTAATGTCAAAATTTCCACCAAGCACAAACCTATATGATTTTGTAAACAAAGTCCAACAAGAGACAATTATTCCAAAGAAACTATAACAAAGTTAAAAAGTGAAAAAACAAGATTTTTTTAAAAAATTAACTATAATACTGATAATAAGCTAGAACAAATATTAATCAAAATTTAAAGATACAAATTCAATTTATTTATATATTTTGTTCCATAGTAATTTTGCCAGGCAGAATTATTAGAGAACATTGGAGAAACTGCAAGATATCGACACTGGCAGACTTCTTGGAAAAGACCCAGGAGACACAGGCAGTCAAAGCCAAAATTAACTATTGGGATTGCATCAAATTGAGAAGTTTCTCTACTGCAAAGGAAACAGTCAGGAAAGTGAAGAGGCAACTGACAGAATGAGAAAAAATATTTGCAAACTATGCTACAGATAAAGGGTTAATAACCAGAATCTACAAAGAGATCAAGAAACTCCACAACAACAAAACAAACAACCCACTTCAGAGATGGGCCAAGGACCTCAATAGACATTTCTCAAAAGAGGAAATCCAAATGGCCAACAGGTACATGAAAAAATGTTCAAGATCACTAGCAATCAGGGAAATGCAAATAAAAACCACAATGAGGTTTCACCACACCCCGGTTAGAATGGCTCACATTCAGAAATCTAACAACAACAGATGCTGGAGAGGATGTGGGGAAAAGGGACACTAACCCACTGTTGGTGGGAATGCAAATTGGTTAAGCCACTATGGAAGTCAGTCTGGAGATTCCTCAGAAACCTGAATATAACCCTACCATACAACCCAGCCATACCACTCTTGGAATTTACCCAAAGGAATTTAAATTGGCAAACAAAAAAGCAGTCTGCACATTAATGTTTATTGCAGCTCAATTCACAATAGCTAAGACCTGGAACCAACCCAAATGCCCATCAACAGTAGACTGGGTAAAGAAATTATGGGATATGTACTCTATAGAATACTATACAGCAGTCAAAAACAATGAAATCCAGTCATTTGCAACAAGATGGAGGAATCTGGAAAACATCATGCTGAGTGAATTAAGCCAGTCCCAAAGGGACAAATATCATATATTCTCCCTGATCGGCGACAACTAACTGAGCACCAAAGGGGAAACTTGTGGAAGTGAAATGGACACTATGAGAAACAGTGACTTGATCAGCTCTTGTCCTGACTGTTGATGTACAATGTAATACTTTATCCGTTTTAGTATTTTTTTGTCCTACTTAATACTATTGATTGAACTCTGTAATTAACACACAATTATTCTTAGGTGTTGAAATTTAACTGAAAAGTGATATCTGTCAAATATAAGAGTGGGAATAAAAGAGGAAGGAGATGTACAATTTGGGACATGCTCAAGCTGACTTGCCCCAAATGGTGGAGTTAGAAATGTGCCAGGGGACTCCAATACAATCCCATCAAGATTGCATGTACCAATGCCATCTCACTAGTCCCAGTGATCAATTTCAGTTCACAATTGATCATAATGATAGGTCTAAGAGTCAAAGGGATCACACAAATAAGACTAGTGTCTGCTAATACTAACTGATAGAATAAAAAAGGGAGAGAACGATCCAACATGGGAATTGCGATACACAGCAGACTCATAGAATGGCAGATGTCCTAAACAGCACTCTGGCCTCAGAATCAGCCCTTAAGGCATTCGCATCTGGCTGAAGAGCCTATGAGAGTATTTTAGGCATGGAAAGCCAAGACACTCTGGCAAAAAAAAAAAAAAAAAAAAGAAAAAAAAAAAACAAATGAAAGGTCTCTTCGAGTGAGATCCCAGTAGAAAGAACGGGCCATCAAAGAAGGAGGTACCTTTCTCTGAAGGGAGGAGTGAACTTCCACTTTGACTATGACCTTGTCTAAATAAGATCGAGGTCAGCGAACTCAAGAGGCTTCCATAGCCTTGGCAGCTCATGACAAGAGCCTAGGGAGATTTCTGACGCCATAAACAAGAGTGTCAAAGAGTGTTAAGTCAACAACAGGAGTCACTGTGCACTTACACCTCATGTGAGATCTCTGTCCTAAATGTGTTGTCCAATGTGAATTAATGCTATAACTAGTACTCAAACAGTATTTTACACTTTATGTTCTGTGTGGGTGCAAACTGATGAAATCTCTACTTAATATACACTAAATTGATCTTCTGTATATAAAGATAATTGAAAATGAAAAAAAAGAAAATTTGAAAATATTTCAGCAATTATGTGGCTCGTCTGCTGATTCTGTTGATTGCTTCCTTCTGTGTTCTCTGTGTTGAAGCTCTTAAGTTTAATGAAATCCCATTTGTCTATTTCTGATTTACTTTTCTATGCTTTGTGTCTCTGATCCAAAAAGTCCTTACCAGTTTCAATGTCCTAAAATGTTTCCTTTCATTTCTCCTAACAATCTCAAAGTTTGATATTTTACATGAAGGTTTGTAATCCATTTTAAGTTGATTTTGTACAGTGAGAGATTACTGTGTAGTTCATTCCTCTGCATGTGGATATCCAATTTTCCCTTCACCATATGTTCAAAAAGACTAATGCATTTTCTTAGCAACTTCATCAAAACGTAGTTACCTATAGATTCATTGTTTTGTTTGTAGTCTGCCCCATTGGCTAGTGTGTCTGTTTTTGTGATGATACTATGCTGTTTTTAATACAACAGCTTTTCAATATATTTTAAATCTAGGTAGTATAATGTCTCCTACGTCATTCTTTTCCCTCAGGCTTGCTTTGGTTAGGGGATTAAAAAGAACATCCACTCTGACTATGACCTTGTCTAAACAAGATAAGAGTCGGAGAACTCAAGGGGCTTCCATACCCTTGGAAACTCATGACTGCTGCATAGGGAGATTACTGATGCCATAAACAGGAGTGTCAATTTGTAAAGTCAACAACAGGAGTCACTGTGCACTTACTCCTCATGTAGGATCTCTGTCCTTAATGTGCTCTACATTGAGGCTTAATGCTATAATGAGTACTCAAACAGTATATTTCACTTTGTGTTTCTATGGGGGTGCAAACTGTTGAAATCTTTACTTAATGTATACTAAACTGATCTTCTGTTAAAAAAAAAAAAAAGAAGAAATTAGCAATTCCCAACTTGACTCTCACTGGGATTAAACATGACAATAGGTCTGATCTGATTTCATCATCATTTAAAAAATCATCTATTATTTTTCACTTTATGTTTCTGTGTGGGAGCAAACTGTTGAAATCTTTACTTAATGTATGCTAAACTGATCTTCTGTATATAAAGAGAATTGAAAATGAATCCTCATGTGAATGGAAGGGGAGAGGGAATGGGAAAGGGGAGGGTTGCGGGTGGGAGGGACGTTATGGGGGGGAAGCCATTGTAATCCATAAGCCGTACTTTGGAAATTTATATTCATTAAATAAAAGTTAAAAAAATTTTAAAAAAAAAGAACATTTAGCAAAGTGGATAATTTCCTTCTAGGGATGCCATATTCCATACTGGAGCCCTGCTCCCAATTCCAGCTTCCTGTTAATGCACACCCTATGAGGCATTACATTACTTGACATTAAAATGTTTTACAGGTGGTGGCTCAAGTGATTGGTTCCCTGACTTCCACGTGGAAACCTGGATTGAGTTCCCAATGTCCTACCTTGACCTGGCTTTGCCCAGCCCTGACTGTGGTGGGAACTGCAGAGTCAAACAATGGATGAGAGTTTCTCTCTGTCTCTCTCTCTTCCCCATCTCTCTCTCTCTCTCCCCCCATCTCTCTCTCTCTCTCTCTCTCTAATCTCTCCCTATCTCTCTCACCCTTCTCTCTCCTTTCTGTCTCTTGCTCTCTGCCTCTCAAATAAAATTACTTTCTTTAAAAAAATTTATTTTATTTGTTTGAAAGATAGCGTTACAGAGAGAGGTAGAGACACAGAGAGAGGCCTTCCATCCACTGCTTCACTCCCCAGATGGCTGCAATGGCCAGAGCTGCGCCAATCCGAAGCCAGGAGCCAGGAGCTTCTTCTGGTCTCCCATGTGTGTGCAGGGGCCTAAGGACTTGGGCCATCTTCTACTGCTTTCCCAGGCCATAGCAGAGAGCTGGATGGAAAGAGGAGCAGCTGGGACTAGAACCAGCGCCCATATGGACCGCTGGCGCTTCATTCAAGGGCTTTACTCTGCTGTGCCACAGCGCTGTCCCCATTGTTAACACCTATACTCTTAGGATATATGTGCCACAATCTATAAACCACACCCAGATTTCTCTTGTTATTAATATCTAATGTTAGTATATTTGTCACAATCAATGAACCAATCCAATCCAAACATCCTCTACCCCTCCCTTGCTCTATTAAGCAATATTTTGTGCTCAGATTCAGTGTTTTTTAGCTCCCAAATTTAAGAGAGAACATGATACTTGTCTTTTTCTGTCTCACTAATTTTATTTAACGTATATCCTCTAGTTCCATTCATAATGCCGTAAATGACAGAATTCCATTGGTTTTATGGCTAGACAGTATTCCATAGCGGATGTACACATCACATTTCCCTCATGCATTTATCTGAGGAGGAACACCTGGGTTGATTCAGGATTCTGGATGTTGTAAACAATGCTGAAATAAACATGGTAGCACAGATATCTCTTTGATACAATGATTTATTATTTTTTGGATATATACCCATTTTAACATTCATCCTTGTTAGACCACAGACACAGGATGTCTTTCCATTTTTTGTGTTCTCTTCAATTTATTTCCATCAGTTTTCCTTGCAAGATCTTTCGCTTTTTTTGCTTAAATTTATTCAATTATTTTATTTTTTAGCTATTGAAATTGGATTTCTTTATTTTTTCAAGTGATTTGCAATTGGTGTATAACAATGTTACTAATTTTTGCATATTGTATTTGTATACTGCAACAGTGCTGAATTTGTTTTAGTTTTTTGTGAAGTCTTTGGGGCTTTCTATACATAACATCACATCATCTGCAAACACAATTCACTAATTTGGATGCCCTTTATTTCCTGCTTTTGCCTGATTTTTCTAGCTATAAATTTCAATACTATGGTGAATAATATTAAATATAAATGTACTAATGCATATATTAAATGTTAAAGAGATGGGGAAGCACATATACATTTTCTTTTGAACATACAAATTGCTTTAATATTAAAATTGTCCCTAAGTAGTCAGGTACAATTCTTGACTAAACTCAACTCAGTCAAGAAATACATCCAAGTCCCTACTGAAATACAAGGAAAAGCAAGAACAGGCTGCAAGGTGCTACGGGAAAATGTCTTATATCACAAGAATCATTGCATGTGTTCACCAGTGAAGCTCAGGACAAGGCGCCCTCTTGCCCAGGTCCAAAGATGTTAATGGATTGTAGGAAGAAGAAAGCAAAAACTCATCCCTGAGTGATACTTCAACAGCTTATCTTTTGTCTCAGGCCCCTAAGGAAAAAGAAAGTTGGATATTGAAGATGACTTTACACAGCTGGTGGTGCTGCACTGCACGTTAAACTTCCACTTGGGACATTTGGTGGGACTGAATCCTGCCTCAGTTGTTATCCAGATTCCTGCTCTCAGGAGCCTGGGAGGAACATGGGAGACCTAGACAGAAATTCTGGCTCCTAGCTTTGTCCTGGTCCAGTCTTTGCTGCTATTCCAAGCATTTGGGGGTTAATCAGTGAATCAAAGAAGTGTCTCCCACACCCCATAAATTAATTAATTAATTCATCTTTTAAAAAGAGATGACCTTACTTAGATATAAAACATTACAAGTTGCAATAGGCTATTAAAATGGAAGTTTTGGTTAAAGGACAACTATAATAAATATAAAATCAACCAAGATGTCTCAAATGTGGTAACTACCATGGAAATGACTACTTTACCAGATAAAAGATCATTAAAATGTTCAGACTACAAAGAGAGAGGAAAAGCTGTGAAGAAAAAGTCCCTGTTCACCGATTAATGGGACCTCCTCACCGGTGACATAGAGAATGTTATTTTATATTAGAATATATTAGAATGCAATCTAAAAATGTATAAAATAAAATGCTTGAAATGGTTGAAGAGATATTTAGGGGTATATGTAGAAATCATGAGTAAGGACTACTATAGTGTGAAAAGTATAAAGCATCATCAATGCTAATAACAGGATAATAATATTATACTCTAGGAATATTTAAGCCTTTAATAATCTACAAGTAGCTGTTTCTAGTGAAATTAAATGGCAATAGCTGGAAATATTTGCCTCCTAATTAGATGACAATCCGTGTTTCAATGTGCAAGTTTTACTCCAACTAATAATTTGAAGTGTTCTTTTTCACATCACCAAAGATCCAAATAAAGTTAAATACACAGTGATTTATAATTTAAACATTTTCTCCACCACAGGTTTTGTGCAACTTAAGTGCCACAAAAACAACTTTGAGTCACATGTGTTTGTAAGTTATGAATTGAGGGGTAGGCGTACGGTTACAAGAGCAAGTTATGGAGTCCAGTGATCTGGGTTGGAATTTTAATCCTTTCCTTCCTAGTTACTTGTGTGAGTATAAGGTAACCTACATGTGTCTCAGTCCCCCATCTATACAAGAAAGACAACCATAGTGCACAGAGGACAAAGGTTAGTATTAAATGAATTAGTTGCGAACAACTTCTACAGACACCTGGAACAGTACCTGCTACATTGTAATGTTATAATATTATTATATTATAGTATGTAATCCCTAAACATCCTTCTAAACATCTCAGAGACAATTATGTTTTCACATGGTTTTTGTGTGCTCAGATATATGATAGAAATCAGGATGCTCTCCAGCTTATCACCTCCAGAATTAAAATTATTTAAATGATTATTTTGTATTATTTATATATTCGTTTATATTCATATTTATTTATTATGTTTATTTATATCATTTTATTTATATTATTTATTATAATGAATATATTTATATTATTTATTAAATTATTAAAATTATTAGAATGTTTTTTAAAAATCTTTAATTTTTTTCCTGTTTGATTTGGATATTTAACTCCAGAATTTGTGGGAACACAAATCCTCAAGACAAAGTTTCTCTAAGAAAGGTGTCTGTTGGACTGGAACTTAAAAAGCTTTTCTTCTCATGCTTTCTCTCTCAGTGCTCTCTCCCTCTATTACTGGAATTATTATTTTCTTATTTTAAAAGTTAATAATTTTATTATAATTAAATTCAAAAGGATTAGAATTTTTACTATTTATTTGTATCTACTTCAATGAAATGGAACAATAGAGAAAGAGAGAGAGAGAGAGGTTTTTTTAATAATACAAACTTCATGCAGCTCATATATATAAATTTAGGAATATAGTGACTCTTCCCACCGCACTCCCACTTTTCTTTTACCACTGGTTCATTTCCCAAATGCCTACAACAGCCAGGGCTGAACCAGGCTAAAGCCAGAACTCCATCCATGTCTCCCAGCAGTGCCACAAGCACTTGAACCGTTACCTGGTGCCTCCTAGGAGACAGGAAGCTGGATCAGAAGCAGAGGCAGGATTCCACACCAGACCGTCTGGTGAGAGGTGTGGATGCCCCAGGCAGTGACTGAACCCTCCGTGCCACACCAGCCTCTCGCAGCTTCTTGTGCATCTATAGTACAGGAATTGGTGTGCAAATTCTGTCCCTTTCCAGATGACTTAAACAAAAGTAGTAGTCAATGCAATGTAAAAAACCTTTAGCTATTAATGTCAGAATTTTAAATTACCATGTATTATGTCTTAAATTATGAAATGGTTTTGTTTGTGTAGAATATGTCTAATTACATACATTTTTTTATCCTACATGTAAGAAGTAGACATTTATATTCAAGCTGCCTTGAAATAGTTTAGTGATGAAAATTATATGTGAAAAAATAGGAAATTACCTGATTGTCTAACTGTTGTTCCAAGGAGAGAACTGAATGTTTTGCATTTGTAAAAACAATGTGTATACATGTAAATGGAGAATCTTCAGCAACACTTTCAATGAAAAAAAAACCTCCAGTTTTTACTTACTTTAAGCAGAATCTGGTGGTACATTTCAAATAAATACGCTGAACTCTAGGAAAAGATACTGCCATTTTTATAATTTTGCGGCAGTTAATTCGCTTACATAGATAATGTATAATACATACTAAAATTAAGTGTAGTAATTATATAGGTGTGCACAATGGACTCATAGAATCCTAGAACAGAAAGGAGTCAAGAGCAGCTCGCGGTTCATTCTTCTCCAGTGACCCACTCACAAGCAAGCCACAGTATTCATCTCAGACAAGGTTGCATCTCCATGTAGCGTTTTCCCAATAAACTGAATAGCATTTCTGCTGATGACAATTCACCAAATTAAGTATATCACACATAGCAAATTTTTCTTAAAATTTGTCCTAGGCAACTCGAACCTATTCATTTTCAAAAATGAGTAAATTCCTTAACCTGTAAGTTTTTGTCAGGTGTGACTTTCATGCTAATCATTTTCATATAAAACAATTACCCTAGAAAAAAATGGTATAATTTCCAAACTCCCCAGCCTAAAATAAGTGAGCAAATCAGACAATCAAGGACTATAGACTGAATAGAGAACATTTGTGTCTGAAATGTAATCAACAGTATTTTCTTAAATTTTTCCTGAAATGTTTTTCTATTATCTTTTAGGACTATAGAATTTGTTCTCTCGTATTGCATATTTAAGTGTATTCTTTTGCCTAGACTAAAATTAAAATTCAGCACAATTACTACCTACATCTTCAACAACACTGAACTCCTCTTTTGAACAAGAGCATTTAAAGGTGTGTTCAATTTTGTTCATTGAATCTAGAGGTATAATTATGCGAGCCACTGAATTTTATAGTTTGTCTGTTTTACCATAAGACTCAATGGCCTGGCAAAAAGACCAATATATAGAGCCATCATTTAGTTCCATATTAGAAACTTCATTTGTGGTGTGCAGAGAGTTAACTACAAAGTGCCAGAATTCACTAGGCTTGATTCTTTATTTGAAAAATGACAAGAATGGAAGAAGCTGATCTGTATCAAAACATAAATACTGCTTTCAAATAGCAGGTAAGAGAAAAAAGATGACTTTGGGAAGATTATTCACGGGTAAAAGAAACCATAAACTTGGTGTAGCGTTTCTGATCTCTATAAAAACTAAAACTAAGTGTTTTGAATATAATCAGACTTCATCTTGCTATATACATGATGGTGACTTTCCAAAATAATAATAATACTCTCATTGTGTTTCATATTTATAAATGGGTCTGAAGACTATAAATTAAACAGATATGAGCATTGTAAGGAAATAACCTAGCTATCAATTCCAGCCCATGTCAGACTTATGTCTAAAATTGCCACTGGGCTGTGAAACACTCAAGATACACATCAGAGTCAGCAAATATTATGAACATCTTAATTTCAACAAGAAGTGACCTACTTAATCATCAAGTTATGTCAACTTCCATATCAAGAATTTAACTTTCGAATATCCTACTTTAACAAGTCCAAAATGAAATGCAAATGCAGGCATTTGGCACAGCAAAGACACTGCTTAGGATGTCACATCCCACTTGAGAGTGCCTGGGTTCAAGTCCCACCTCCACTCCCCATTCCAGCTCCTTGCTACTGTACACACTAAGAAACACTTAAGTACTCGGATCCCTGCAACCCACAGGAAAAAAACAAGATGAAGTTCCAGGCTCTGCTTCAGGCTGCCCCAGCCCTGGTTACTGTAAGCACTTGGGGAGTGAACCAGCAGATAGGAGATCTGTCTTTTCCTCTTTCGTCTCAGTCTCTCTTTGTCTCTCTGCCTTTCAACTGAATTTTTTGAAAAAATACTTTAAAAATAAAACAGTATATGAAAGGGGTTAAAATATTTTGTAAAAATCTGTGTGTTGTCAACCCATGAGTTACAGATGCGTATCTCTTTTAAAATAGCTAAAACTAAATCATTTCAATCATCCATTATCTAGCATTGTTGGAGAACAATATCTTGCCTCCAAGTGACTTTTAATAACCAGCATTCCTCCTCCTCATCTTACATATCTCAATTGATTAAACCATTCTAACATCCTTTATTCTTTCAGGTACACATGAAGAATCCACAGAGCAGCCTAGCCTTCTCAGAACCACCAAATGGTTTGTCTAAATGTCAGGTCCTGTTTTAAATCACAATCTCTGTGTCACTCATTTGTTTGTTTCTCACCCTCATCCTTCTTCTCATTGTTCCTCTGATTAGTTTTTCTCTCTAGCCTCTCTGCCAATTAACGCCGCTTCTTTCATCCACCTTGAGTTGCCCTTCAAATACAGAATACTAAACTACAGTATGACTGGTTGGTAAGAGTATTTGAGTTGTTAAGATTTGTTGACATTGGTTACATGTTTTAATTACTTTAACAATTAAACTATTTATTCCTCAACTGGGGACTCATATTAAGATTATTTGTGATGCTAAATGAGACAGATATGGATAGTAAGTCCAAAGTAGATGGCAGATTGTCGACACGGAAAGAATGCCAGTTGTTATCACCCACACCAAGAGCAAGAGTAATAGTGAGTAGTAACAGTGGCAAATGCTTCCTACTTCCACTTCCCTAACAAGACCTTCAATGCTTTTCATGGATTAACTCGCTTAATCCCATAATAACGGTATGAAATTGATACTATTCATATCATCATAGTATAGATCATGAAAACTTAGGCCTGGAGATATTACAGATATTTAGTATATCAAGGCAGTTGGTGGAATTTGGTATACCTACACTTTAGTCAAGAACACATGATATTTAATATAGAACTAAATTCATAGGAACAAACATCATTATATCCAACCTGATATACCCTATTTTGTTTCTGTCTTGTTCTTTGAATTTTCCTAAGTGATTTCTTACTAATAGAAGCTATATGTAGTACTTTTTATTAGATGCATACCAATATAGTTATTTTGTGACAAAAATCACTTTGAAATATAATATAGATAAGCAAGAATGCTTGTATACGTATTTAAAAAAAAAAAAAACTCTGGAAAGTTTCATATTTCAGAAAAGACAGGAAAAAAATTTTCTCTTGGAATCGTGGTAATGTATAATCAAGGCCAACAGTGCCTCCATGAGCTGAAGGCAAATCCTTCACCTCTCTGGGTGAGTAGGCTGCTTCATATCATGAGAATTGGTGTGTAGATGATCAAAATGATACCCTCCAGCATCAAAGTAGGACTCTTGTTATTTAGAAAAATAATTGTGTTAGTTTTGCCTGTGTTTATGTAATAAATGTAGAAGGCAATCAAAATTATGTCACACTGTAACTCATAAATAAAGACAATTTTGCTAACAGAAATTTTAAAATTATTTCTATAATAAAGCTTTTGTCAAAGTGAAGCAAAATTATGACTAAGTTCATGTGGACTCAGAAAAGAAGTTTAAAAATTGGATGAATAATTCACTGCTGAAATTTGAAGAATTTTAAAAATATATTGCTATCTAAATAATTACAAGAATTGAAGAAATGTGTTATTTCTCAAGAATGGGAAAAGGTAAAGAATAAAATATTTGAAAGAGAAAGAGTAATTATATTCATGTTAATTAAAATAATGGCTAAATTTTTCCTATAAAACACAAAAGTGGAATTGTCAACAATTATTAGATGAATAGTTGTTGGTAACAAATTAGCAAATATTTTCCTTCATCAAGAAACACAAACAACTCAGCTAGAGTTGTCTAGAAACACATGTGCCTAAATAATATTGGTAAATTTTCTTATTAACCGTTTTGTAGACGTCTCTTAAAACAAGAGAAAACCTACATACATGACATCTGTTTGGTTTTTACAAATGCAGAAGCATCTACAATCTTACTACAAATATCAGATTTCTGGGCACCCAGAGATACTCCCTAGTTATTGTAACTTATTCACCTGAAGTTAGGAAACCACACTAACATTTAAACTTTAGTGTCTTGCTTATTGAGACAAAATTCTATATATAGAAATTGTAAGCATTCCTCAACAGAATTCCATATCAAAAGAGGTTAGTAGGCTGACAAAAATATATATTATTTATTTATTTATTTTGGTATGACTGAAAGATTTTCAAAGATTTGTCTTCTAGCTCAGATATTCTTTTAGATATTCTTTCATCTGCCACACCAAAAAGGTGCTAAGGCTTTCTACATTTTTTTATTTGATCTATTGAATACTTCATTTCTAATATTTTGTTTTGGTTTCTCTTTAAAATCTCAATTTCATGGGAAATATTTTATTCATATCCTGTATGATCTTCTTTAGTTCATGTATTTACTTCTGAGTGCTTTTGAGTAGTAACTATGATTAATCTTTTGAATTCAGTTTCCAGTATTTCCTCAATTCTTCACCTTCACATTCTAATATTGAAATATTGTTGTGTTCCTTGAGGGCAGGGGTTCATGATGTCTTCCTCACTCTTATTTCTTGAATTCCCACATTTATTTCTAGATATACATGGAGTTACATGTTGGTTTTTTCCTCTCACTGCTTTTATCTTTGAATTATGTCTCTGTGGCTTATTGGAATGTCTGCACATTCAGTGAATACCAAATGTGTATGCTGGGTGTGGTCAGGGAGCTCTGGTCAGTGTATCCAGGGTAGTTGGCCATGGTAGATCTCTTGTTAACAGAAGGAAAGGAATGGTCTGGTCACCTCTGTTAGTGTGTTCACTCCCTCACATCCACTCCTCCAAGTGGAGCAATGCCTGTTATTCCCCAACAGATTCAAATGATCTGCACAGTCCTCACTCTGAGCATGGTTCCTGCTACAATGACCCACCACAGACAACCAAGGAGTTTCAAGCGTGTGGAGATGCACCCAGTGATTTCCCAGAGACCCGGTTACAACATGCACCCTCTCATGTAACCACCAAGTCTCCACATCTTAGCACACAAGACTCCCCTAATCTCTCGGTGCAAAGGTTCTGCTCTAGCCTGCCAACTTGTCTGATCCACAGAGAGGCAGATGTTCCCTGAGCCAGCTCCTCCTGGGTGCTTGAGCCCCAGAGCCCACGGTATTTTAGGAGGCTGGGGGCATCTCACAGTCTTATGTGAATGCCCAGCCTCCCATCAATCCTCTCAGCCAGGCTCAAAGTCACTGGGGACTGCAGATTTTTCCCCCTGGTAGAATCTCTGGATCACATGTTGCCCTCTCCTCAGCAGGTTCTCCCTCTGCTCTACTACCACGGGATGCTGCAGTCTGCTCTCACCCCCCATCCAAGCTGCCACCTACCTCGGTTCTCTGCTGCTGCAGTCACGTGTTGTGGCCATGTCCGTGCTGCATGTCTGCACCTTCCACACAGGTCCACCGGCATCCCTCTTCCTTTTGCAGAACTTCCAGTGTGGTTTGCTCTCGGATTCTTCCCTGAGAGTGCACTTCCCACACTTTTTTTTCCCCACTATGTATCCCTACCTTAGCGCAGTACATCATTCCAAATCTTCCATCTTGGAATCCTCCTCAAAATTGGTTTTCCTAAAAAAACATAGAGCAATAGGTAAATCCCTCATTTTATAATACAAAATTCAAATTGTAGCAGAGATGTGCAGCACATTTTTAAATTGAATATTTAATGTATATTAAATAGAATATATATCACGTACTATGCTCATGGCACAGGAAGATTTTAAATATATGTTTCTTTAAAAACTGCTATTTCATGTCAAAAAATTTATACATTTACAAATGAAGGGTTTCTCCCCCTCTAAAATGTCTAATCCTGAAATATTAGGATTCAATTCAAACTCCAAAAAGAAACTCTTATAAGGAATGTATTTCGCCCAAGTTGGGAAGGCATTCAATGAGAAGCCATATTCATTCTCCATGGAAACCGAGGATGATGAGACTTGAGTTTAACCCTGGAATCATGTTTAGCAAAAACTTGAACATTATCCATTTGGTTAAATCTTTAATTCCTATACACCTTGTCAAGTAACAAAATCACATCTCCTTTTTTTCCACTAACTAGAGTTAATGGAAGCAAGTAATGATTTCACTGCATTTTATTATCTATGCTACTTTACTGATGTATAAAATAACTTAATCGTGGTTTTAAATGTACCATTTTGAATAGTATTGAGGGATAAAAAAGTTTGCGATATTGAGCTTTTACATTAAGATTTGCTATATGATTTCATTATGATCAGATTCAATGCTTTTTAAGGAAGCATTTACATCGATGAAGCACTCTTAATGGTAGGACTATAGTGCTTCCTACATATTAAAAAGTCTGAGAACTAGATCTTTTTAAGTGAAGAAAGTAAATACAGGCTTTACAAGTTTCTAATGAATTTAGTTAATAGGAACTACTCAAATAAGTTTGCAACTTGTGGTGTTCAGTTAGTTGATGGTTTCAGAAATTCACTGAATTTCTGAAGAGTGAAGTCTCAGGTTCAAAAAGGCAAACATCAAAATAAGTCAAAAATTACTTAACGTCATGAAATAGATGACAAGTACATATTAAATTTCATAATTTTTAAATATCTTTTGATATGTGGAACATCTGTTATTTAATTCTACTCTTTCATCAGTGTTTCTTAGCCTTCAACTCGACTCTCAATGGAAAATACAATGGCCTTCTTCCTATGTGTTCATACATTATGAATAATATTCTATGCACATAGAATAACCATCCCATATCCACATCTCAAGAGAACCATGGGGTTACCGCCATGGCTCACTTGGTTAATCCTCTGCCTGCGGCGCCGGCATCCCATATGGGCACCGGGTTCTAGTCCCAGTTGCTCCTCTTCCAGCCCAGCTCTCTGCTGTGGCCCAGGAAGGCAGCGGAGGATGGCCCAGGTGCTTGGGCCGCTGCACCCGCATGGGAGACCAGGAGGAAACACCTGACTCCTGGCTTGGGATTGGTGCAGTGCCGGCCATAGTGGCCATTTGGGGGGTGAACCAACGGAAGGAAGACCCACTGTCTAACTCTATCTATCAAATATAAAAAAAAAAAAAAAGAACCAGAGGATACCTAAAACAGAAAACCTTGGATACGACTGAACTTTATATATACTCTGTCTCTGTGTCACATATAAATGCCACACACACACACACACACATACATATAGCATATATATGTATGACAATATATATATGTGTATGTTTTGCTTATACAGACATATTAAGATAATGTTTAACTTGTAATCAGACACAGTAAGAGATTAATAATAATAATTAATAACAGAACAACTGTAAATGTAAAACTTTTATTGTAAGAAAAGTTATGGAAGTTCTCTCTTTCTGTTCATCTTTGCATTGTGTTCGCACTTCCTGCAGTGAGATAACACGAAACAACACCTGCATGACAAGATGAAGTGCGGGAAATGATGTAGCATTGTGGCACAGTGTGTGGCTGCTATCAGTCATCTCGCTTCAACACAAATGCTGCCTTACCAGAACTTAGCCTGCTGACCTGACGGTTATTAAGTGTCTGATAGGCACGCAGTGAATGTGGCACGGTCACATCCAGGGGGGATGTGGTGAGGCCACACAAGGGTTCAGAACACTCCTCAGCATAACGTGCCATTTAAAACATTGGAGTTGTTTGTTTCTAGAATTTCCCACTGAGTGTTTTCAGACCACAGGTGACCACAGGTAATTTCAACGGTATAATGTGGAACTATGGATTAGGAAGGCTATTGCATATGCTGACTTTTAAAATACACAGGAGAAAATAATGTGTAGACTTCTGCTTGTTTACATTTTAAATCAACAATATCTTGGAAGTTCTATTATATCCACACACAATGACACTAATCTTCTGTAACTGCATTATTATTTTTGTGTATTGATAGATGATGATAATTTTTAAATATATCTTCAAACGAAGACTTTGCTTCCTCTATTGCAGTATGATAAAATAATTGCTTAATGAATATGTGCATTATTTGGAAAATACATTTTTATAAGGGAAAATTCCCCAAAATGTATTTGACCTAGAATTATTTGAAATATTTTTTAAATGTAATGTTTTAATTGCTTTCAAATTTGAAGACTTTGCAAATTACCTCAAACTACATGCATTTACATCCCAATCAGAAGTGAATACCTTCTTCCCCTTAACTTCATCAACACAGTGTGTTCTCAAGCTTTTTAAAGAGTATATATTTTTTAAAATCATGGTACTACATGAATATCTACTTTTACTTATGTTTATTAAAATTTCCCTTATGATTGACACTTCTTATGTTTTATCATTTTAAAATTTTCTAACTCATGTTGGTGAAAATATTCTTTAAATTACCCTCTAAAAATTGTATAGTTCTATCTTTCACATAAGTTTCTTAATAAATTTAAAATCGTTATGAGGCAAACTTTAATTTCAATTCTTATTTTTCTCCTAATACGCAGGTTTAACAACTCATTATTATTAAGGTCTACATTATTACTCTTTTCATAATGTATGCTCTCATTTTTGTGCTTATTGACATTTATAATCAAGTTGTGATCTCCTTAAATGAATAGATTGATAGATTTGCTTTCTTCCCTTGAATAGTTAAAATTTTACTTAGTTCTCATGTGTTTCTTGTCTTCTACGGTTAGTGATTTTGGTCAAACAAAATTTACCATAATCCTAGATCGAACCTAATGTTAAATACAGAATTCAAGAATCATAAACAAAGAAATCAAGTGAATAATACTTCATCTAACATAATTTCCGATCAATAAGTGATATGAGTGTGAAAATGTTCACTATATTTTTATAGTTTTTTGGAACCTCAGTGTGGGAACTGTTTGATAAGTTTGAAGCCATATCCAGCAACCTCAAAAGCATACTGAATTCTACTTCATGAAATTAAATTTATATATATATGGAGAGAGAGAGAGAGGAAGAGGGGGAGAGGGGGAGAGAGGGAGAGAGAGAAATACCAATGCCTTATAGTTGGAATCTCTTTATTCTTCGACTTTTTTGATAAACTGCTTTCCTAGTTTTTCTTCATCTTGAAACTTACCTGTTTTATTCTAGGATTCATCTTCTTCCACCCTCCTTTAAATTCAGGTGTTTGCCATTTTTAAAGTTTTCCTACTTTTCTGTGCTCAAATGACACATTTCCATAGTCTTACTATCATTTAAGTTCTAGTAACTTATATGGATGTGTGTGTTTTTAATGTGGATTCTAGATCAATGTTTCTCAAAATTTAAGAGGCATTTAAATCATACAGGATCTTATTAAATAAGGAGCTAGAGATTCTACGTTTTTAATAACTTTTCAGAGATGATGCTGATGCTTTGATTAGTAAAGGCTTAGGTAACTCTCTTGAGCTCTATGCCTACATAACCACCTATCTATTGAATATCCCCACAAGGCTGTTCCATTGGCACTGAAACCATCATATTCAACCTGATCATACCAATGTATCTTCTCAGACTTCCTCCTTCTTTGGTTTTCTTTATCTCAGTGTATAGAATATGCAGACAAGAAACTAAGCAAATGAGAAATGGGTATGGGTCATAACGTCTCCCTCTTCCTTAGCACACCACGTCTTTTATTTTTTAAAAGATTTACTTATTTATTTGAAAGGCTGAGTGATGCGGGGAGGGGAGGGGCAGAGAGAGAAAGATATCTTCCAACTGTTGGTTCATTTCCCAAACACCTGTAACATAAAAGCTAGGCCAAGCCAAAGCCAGGATCCAGGAACTCAACACAGGTCTCCCATAGGGGTGGCAGGAACTCAAGCACTTGGGCTACCACTTGCTGCCTCCCAGGCACGGTAGCCGGAAACAGAATCAGAAGTGTAAGCTACCTGTGACTTGAACCTGGCACTCCAATATAGGGTGCAGATCCCAAACTGCAGTGTAACCTGCTGTGGCACAGTGCCCACTCAGCATGCCACTTTTAATCAATTCTCAATTTGTGGTCACTCTTCCTCAGACATGCCTTTAATTACTCACTCCCCTTCTGCTTTGACATTATTTCAGGATGACATAAAATTTTGCTCAAATTACTTCAACAATCTCAAAAATTATTTTCCTGCCTCCAATCTTCCATGCTATAATTACACTCTAAACTCTTACAGTAACTCTTCTAAATCACATAGCTGATTATGTCATCATCATACATAAAACTTCTGATATATTTTAGACATCACGTGAACTTCTCAGCTCACTCTGACTTCTCTACTTATCCACGCACCCAGTTATATATCTTCCTACAACATAGATGAGGGTCATACTCCTGTCACACAAGGTGAGGAGACACAGATTTCCTGGCTATCATCTTTGCCTGGGCTCTAGTTTCTGCCCATGGTGGCCTAATTGCATTTGTATGTGAAAACAAGCTTTCCATTTTCCACAAGTTATGTTACAATTAATATCTAAACACCAGCAACTAGCCCTGGGGTGAAAAAAGTCTACTTCAGGACCATCCTTCCTATATGAGCACTGTAGTCCTTTCAAACGGTCTAATAGCCCTTAACACACTTACCTCTCCCTCCATTCCTGAAAGCCTAAGTGTCTAGGGTGTGATATCCTGTTAATATCTTTTAAAGTAATTAACAAGTTTATAGAAGACATGATCTCTGAAACATCTTTGGGAAATTCAAAACATTTGAAATTATCATCAGCCTGATAATTATGAATAACCAGTATCTTGTGCATTTTATTATATTTATTTTTAAAGTATGTAACATACCAAATTACAATGTTCACAGTCTCACACACACCTATGTAGATCAGCTACACATTATGCATATGTCTTTCTACAACATTCCCCTAATTTAGTTTCTATATCTCGTCTTTTATTTCAACCCAACCTAAACATCTTTATCACACTAATCTTCTTGAAAAATCCAAAATATTCCTTCCCTCTTCTCCTTGATTTCTGGGGCCAGTGTTGAGGTGCAGCAAGTTAAGCCGCTACCTGCAACACCAGCATCCCGTATGGGCACGGGTTCAAGTTCCAGCTGCACCACTTCAAATCCAGCTCCCTGCTAATGTGCCTGGGAAAGCAGCAGAGGATGTCCCAAGTGCTTGGGCCCCTGCACCCACATGGGAGACCTGGAAGAAGCTCCTGGATCCTGGCTTCAGCATAGCCCAGCCCTGGCCATTGCAGCTATTTGGGGAGTGATTGCAGCCATTTGGGGAGTGAACCAGTAGATGGAAGATTCTCTCTCTCTCTTCTCTTTCTCTCTCTCTCCCTCTCTCCCCCTCCCCCCTTTTTTCTCTCCCTCTGCATAACTCTTCAAAATAAATATTTAAAAAGAAAAAAAATCTTTCATTTAATTTCCTTGTATCAGAAATAGTGATCAGATTCTTATCAGCTGTCATAGTCCTTTCAAGGCTGCTGCAACAAAACATCATAGACCAGATGGCTTACAAACAGCAGAAATTTGTTCTCAGAGTTCTGGAGGCTCTGAAGGCCAAGATCAAGAAGCTGGTAGATTCCGTGTCTGGTGGGGGCCTGCTTCCTTGTTCATGGATTGCTGTCTGCTCACTCTAACATCAAGTGGTGAAAGTGATGAAGGATCACTCTGACCCTTTTGTATAAGGGTGCTGATTCCATGAATGAGGCCTCTACACTCAAGACCTAATCACCTCCCAAAGATACCACGCCTAATTCTATCACCTTGAGAGTAGGATTTCAGCATAAGGACTCCAGGGGCACAAACCCCCCATCCTTTCCCTCAATTAAGCTCTATCACCAAGCAGTCTGGGCATAATTTTTCCACTAAAATTCTTTCGTTATATAAAATTCCCTCTGCTTCAGTTTAGTTTTCAGTAAACATTTTCTACTTCACTGCCTTGGCTCATATGTTCCCTTCATGAGGGCATATGTTCAAACCTTCAAATCCTTACTTAAAGTCTAGTTCTCTTAGGAAGCCCATCTCTCTAAATTTAATCAAGGTCTCCATCTATCAATGCCTGCAGCATCATATCTGTAAGATCCTAAGGCATCCAACCATTTTCATGTTGTGTTAGTAGCCGTTAACCAAGAAAATTACATACAGTGAAGCTATCCTTTAAAAATGAACAATAAAGTATTTCCCAGATAAGCAAAATCAGAGAATTGACTGCCTCCAGACCAGCCTTACAAGAAATTCTGAAGGGCGTCCTGCATTAGAAGTAAACATCATGAAAACACATGACACCACCAAATTCACTAACACAGCAGGCAGAATCATCATCCAATCGACAAAATGACAGGGCTTAGTTCTCATCTGTCAGTACTAACCTTGAGTGTAAATAAAGGATTAACTTAGATTAAATTCACCAAGCAAAAGATGTAGATTGGCTGAATGGATGAAAAACCACAACCCCACTAGAAACTGCCTATCACAAACTCGCTTCACAAAGATTCACAAAGGCTGAAAGTGAAGGGTTGAAAAAAAATATACCGGGCAAATGGAAACCAAAAGTGAGCAGATGTAGCCATCCTAATATCAAATACAACGGACTTTAAATCAAAAACTGTAAAAAAAGGTAAAAAAGGACATTATATTGTGATAAAAGGTTCAATTCAGCAAGAAGATATAACAAGTATAGATTCATATGCACCCAACACAAGATCACCCAGATATATACAGCAAATACTATTAGACCTAAAGGGAGAGATAGACTCCAACACAATAATATTGGGTGACTTCAACATCCCACTCTCATCAATGGACAGATCATCCAGACAAAAATCAAGACAGATACATCAGAGTTGAAACATACAATGGAGCAAATCTACCTAAAAACCATTTAAAGGACATTTCACACAACACCTACAGAATACAGAATACAGCACACGGAACATTTTCTAGGATAGACCACATTTTAGACCACAGGTCAATCTCAGAAAATTTAAAAAGATTGAAATCATACCATGTATCATCTCAGACCAAAGGAATATAACTACAAATCAACAACAAGAAGAATAGAATGCTCGTAAACACTTGGAAATTAAAAAACATGCTATTGAATGATTAATATGGCATTGAAGAGATTAAAAGAAATCAACAGCTTTCTTGAAATAAAAAAATATGAAAACCTGTAGAATACATCAAAAGCAGTATTTAGAGGGAAGTTTATAGCATTAAATGCTTAGATTAAAAAAAGAGAAATGTCTCAAATTAAAGATCAAATGATGCATCTTGGATACTTAGAAAAACAAGAATAAATAAAAGCAAGGGGCCAGCACTATGGCTCACTTGGCTAATCCTCCGCCTGTGGTGCTGGCATACCATGTGGGCTCTGGGTTCTAGTCCCGGTTGCCCTTCTTCCAGTCCAGCTCTCTGCTGTGGCCCAGGAGGGCAGTGGAGGATGGCCCAAGTGCTTGGGTCCTGCACCTGCATGGGAGACCAGGAGGAAGTACCTGGCTCCTGGCTTTGGATCAGCGCAGCTCCGGCTGTAGCAGCCATTTGGGGGGTGAACCAATGGAGGGGAGACCTTTCTCTCTGACTGTCTGTAACTCTACCTGTCAAATAAAAAAAATCAAATTCAAAAGTAGTAGGAGGCAGAAATAATAAGGATAGGAGCAGAAATTAAATTGAAACAAAAAAATGCAAAAGGTGAACAAAACAAAAAGTTGGTTTTTTGAGATGGTAAACAAAATAGGTAAACAAGAATAACAAGAAAAAAGAGAAAAAACTCAAATAAAATTAGAAAAAAAGGAGACATTACAACTGACAGCACTGAAGTATAAAGGATCATAAGAAACTACCATGAAGAGCCATATGCTAATAAACTGGAAAACTTCGATGAAGTGAATAAAGTCCTGGATTCATATAACCCACCAGGACTAAATGAGGAAGATACAGATAATCTAAGCAGGTGCATAACAAGCAATGAGTTTGTAGCACTGATTGAAAGTCTTCCATCACGGAAAAGTCAAGACCTGACGGCTTTACTACTGAATTCTTCAAAACACTCAAAGAGGAAGTAACTCCAACGCTCTTCAGAGTATTCCAAAATATTGAACCGGATGGAATTCTGCCAAACTCCTTTTATGAGGCCAGCATTATTTCAATACCAAAACCAAAGATGTGACCTGAAAACTACAGATCTGGATCCTTAATGAACACAGATGCAAAGATTCCCAACAAACCAGTAGCAAATCAAACCCAAAACCACAACAAAAAGATCATACATCACGATCAAGGGGGATTTAGCAGAGAAATGCCATGGTGGTTCATAATTCACAAATCAATAAACATCATAAATCACACCAGTTGGATGAAGAACAAAAGCCATATGGTTGTCTCAATAGATGCAGAGAAAGCATAACATTCAATACCCCTTCATGACAAAAAGTCTCCACAAATTAGATATAGGATATATTGTAAACCAACAGCCAATGTCATACTGAATGGGGAAATACTGAAAGCATTTCCCCTTAGATCTGGGACAAGACGAGGATGTCCACTCTCACCACTCTTTTTCAATATAGTACCAGAAGTTTTAGCACGAGCAATTAGAGAGGAGAAGGAAATAAAGGTCATCAAATTTGGAAAAGAGGAACTCAGATTATCCAAATTCACAGATGACATGATGTATTACATGGAAAAACCTAAACATGCCACCAAAAAGCCTTTATAATTGATAAACCAATTCAATAAAGTTGCAGATTATAAAAAATAATACACAAAAACAGTAGCTTTTCGTATGCTAATGATGAGCTCACAGAAAGAGAAATCAAGAAATAAATTCAATTCACTATAACCACAAAAAAACATATTTGAGTATTTAAACCAAAGAACTAAACAATCTCTACAATGAAAATTATCAAACATTTATGAAAGAAATCATCAAGGACGGCACTATGGAGTAGCAGGTAAAGCCACTGCCTGCAGTGCTGGCATCCCATACAGATGCTGGTTTGTATCCTGGCTGCTCCACTTCCCATCCAGCTTTCTGCTGTGGCCTGGGAAAGCGTGGAAGATGGCCCAAGTCCTTGGGCCCCTGCACCCACATGGGAAACCCAGAGGAAACTCCTGGCTCCTGGCTTCAGATCAGCACAGCTCTGGCCATTGCAGCCATTGGGGAGTGAACCAGGAGATAGAAGACCTCTCTCTCTCTCTCTCTCTCTCTCTCTCTTTCTCTCTGCCTCTCCTTCTCTGTGTAACTCTGACTTTCAAGTAAAATAAATCTTAAAAAAAAAAAAAAAGGAAATCATGAAGGGTACTTAAAAAAGGAAAGATATTCCTTGCTCATAGATTGGAAGCATCAATATCATTAAAATGTCCATACTACCTAAAGCAATTTACAGATTCAATGCACTCCCTATCAAAATACCAATGGAATTCTTTAGAGTCAGAAAAAAAAAAATCCTAAAATTCATATGGAATCACAATGACCCAGAATAGTCAAAGTGATCTTGAGCAAGAAAAACCGAGCTGAAGGCATTATAATACCTGATTTCAAAAGGCTGCAGCAATTAAAACCTCTTGGTACTGGCATAAAAACCGATACATGGATCAGTGGAACAGAATAGAGAGCCCAGAAATTAATCCATGTGCCTACTGATTTTTGACAAAAGTGTTCAGACCTTACAGTGGAGTAAGGATAATCTCTTCAACAAATGGTGCCAGCAAAACTGGATGCATAAATATGGAAGAATGAAATTGGATCCATATCTCTCATTATAAACAAAAATCAACTGAAGATGCATCAAAGACCTAAATTGAAGACCTGAGTCTATGTAGTTGTTGGAAAAAATGTAGGGGAAATACTGTAAGACGTTGGTGTAGGGGATGATTTCTTGGACAAGATCCCAAAAGCATTGGGAACAAAAACAACTAAACAAATGGGAGTATCTCAAACTCCAAAGCACTTGCACAACAAAGCTTCCACGAAATATAGTAAGAATCATCCAACAGAACGGGAAAAAATATTTGCAAACAATGTATCAGACAGAGGATTAATGTCCCAAATATATCACCAACTTTAAAACCAACAATCAACCAATCCAATTGGCAAATGGGCAAAGGACTTCAATAGATAGTTCTCAAAAGAAGAAATACAAATGGCCAATAAATACATGACAAAATGGTCAACATCACTAACCATCAGGAAAATGCAAATCAAAACCACATTGAGATATCATCTTACCCTTGTTAGAATGCCTAAAATCCAAAACAGAGAGTAAGAAATGCTGGAGAGGATGTGGAAAAAGAGGAACACTTTATATACTGTTGGTGGGAATGTAAATTAGTGCAAACACTGTGAAAAACAGTGTGGAAATTTCTTTAAAAACTAGAAATAGGCTAGCCATAGGATCCAGCAATCCCACTACTGGGTATATTACTAAAATATTTGAACACAAGGCAACAAAGAGACATCTGCATCACCATGTTCGTAGCAACACTTTCACAACAGCCAAAATTTGGAACCAACAAGGTGTCCACCATAGATGAATGGATAAAGAACAAGTGGTATATATACACAATGGAATATTATTCAGCTATAAAAGAGAATGAAATTCTACCACTTGCAGCAAAATGGATGCAACTGGAGAATATGATGTTGACGGAAGTAAGCCAGACCCAGAAAGGCAAACACCACATGTTCTCCCTTATATGTGGAAGCTAAAATTAAAAAAAGAAAGAAGGAAAAGGAAATGTCTATGTATCAGTATTGCTGCAAACATAGTTTTGTAAGATTTTGTTTTATACCTTTGTCAAACCAGCAGTTAAGAATGTCATGCTACTAGTTCTAATGATCTGTGATTACTTTAAAATATACTGAATATGGATGAAATTGTCATTTTTCCATTTAATTATTGTTTATAGCAGTTGTCTACATTCCCACTAAATAAAGGTCTTTTTGTTTTTTACTTGTTGAATTTCTTATTTGGTGAAGTACTAAGTCTTTTGACTGCAATATAATTTTAAAGTATGTTATCTCAAAAACTAAAAAGAAAGAAAAGGAAAAAGAAAGAGGAAACCAGGGAGGGAGAAAAGAATATCATTATGTTCTTAGAATTGTATCTATAAATCACACTGAATCTGTTAAAAACTAATTAGAATTAATATTTTTAAATTTAAAAAAAAGGACTTAAACTAATAAAACAAATAAGGGTAACTTATTTTCTCTTCTGAATGGGATTCTACTGTTGTATAGAAGTTATGCCCATTTACCTTTGCTTTTTATATTTTCTTTTTCTTTTTTTTTTTTTTTTTTTTTTTTGACAGGCAGAATTAGACAGTGAGAGAGAGAGAGAGACAGAGAGAAAGGTCTTCCTTTTTCCGTTAGTTCACCTGCAAGTGGCCGCTACGGCTGGCATGTTGCGGCCGGCGCACTGCGCCAATCTGAAGCCAGGAGCCAGGTGCTTCTCCTGGTCTCCTATGGGGTGCAGGGCCCAAGGACCTGGGCCATCCTCCACTGCACTCCCTGGCCACAGCAGAGAGCTAGACTGGAAGAGGAGCAACCAGGACAGAATCCAGCGCCCCAACTGGGACTAGAACCAGGGGTGCTGACACCACAGGCGGAGGATTAGCCTAGTGAGCCACGGCGCCGGCCCTGCTTTTATATTTTCTATGGCCCCAGTGCACTTGAACCAAAAGCAAAAGCAAACAAAAAGATCAGATACCTCTGGGGTAGAAAGAGATGCAGCAGATACACTGGCTGCTCTGTGACTTACTGTAGACACACAAGGCAAAGGGGCAGCTGATGATACTCACGTCCAGCTCCACTGGAGGAAAACAAAGCCTCCTTAGCAGTAAAATAATGAAATCTGGGGCTTTGCTGTAAAGTAATGAAGTACTTTTTTGTAAGCAAAAGGAGGTGGGGGGAGGGGCATGAGATGCAATCAATAGGCCCAGCATATTACACTTAAATATAACATGTATTTTTTTATAAAGATTTATTTTATTTATTTGAAAGACAGAGTTAATAGAGGGACAGAGAGAAAGGACTGGCCCACTCCCACATGGCCACAACGGCCAGAGCTGCGCCAATCCAAAGCCAGGAGCCAAGAGCTTCTTCCCAGTCTCCCACGTGGGCGCAGGGGCCCAAGGACATGGGACATCTTCCACTGCTTTCCCAAGCCACAGCAGAGAGCTGGATCGGAAGAGAAGCAGCCGGGACTAGAACCAGTGCACCTATGGGATGCCGGTGCTTCAGGCCAGAGCATTAACCTGCTGCGCCACAGTGCCGGCCCCAACATGTATATTTTTAAAGAAATGAAAACCTGGGGGGCAACAATTTTGTCCAGCAAGTTACAGCCACCACTTGAGAGTGCCAGTTCCAGTCTCGGCTATTCCTTTTCTGATCCAGAGCCCTGCTAATGCATCCGGCAATGGCTCAACTACTCTGCCATTTGGGTAGGGGATCAGGATGGTGTTCCCGGCTCCTGGCTTTGGCCTGGACTGCTCCCGCTATTGCAGGTATTCGGGGAGTGACCAAGCAAATGCTAGATCTCTCTCTCTCTCTCTTTCTCTCTCTTTCTCCCACTCTTTTTCTCTCTCTTTCTCTTTCTTTCTCTCTTTCCCTCTCTTTCTCTCTCTGTTGCTCTTTCAATAAATTAACTAATATTTAAAACATACACATATACATATATATATATCTAAAATCAAGACAAGAAAAAGTAATATAGTTTAGCTGTACACATCTAGTGGTTTTTAAACAATTGTATAGCAATCAGTTTGAAGGCTGGGGAGCTAGGTAGAAAGGGTCACATGGGACATAAATGTCAATACCTTAGTATGGAGTCATTGCAGTTTGCTGAATTTGAATTTTTTTAAAGATTTTATTTATTTATTTGAGAGGTAGAATTACAGACAGTGAGAGGGAGAGACAGAGAGAAAGGTCTTCCTTCCATTGGTTCACTCCTCAGATGGCCACAATGGCCGGAGCTGTACTGATCCAAAGCCAGGAACCAGGTTCTTCTTCTGGGTCTCCCATGCAGGTGCAGGGGCCCAAACACTTGGGCCATCTTCTACTGCCTTCTCAGGCCACAGCAGAGAGCTGGATTGGAAGTGGAGCAGCCGGGACTAGAACCAGCGCCCATATGGGATGCTGGCGCCACAGGTGAGGATTAACCTACTGTGCCACGTAGCTGGTCCCTGAATTTGAATTTTAATTAACCATAGACCAACATGCACAGGAACCTCAGTGCATATTTTAGAATTAGACATTTTGCATGAATCCCTCCTCCGTATTCATAAAATCCCAAATAAAGGATTCTTGAATATTTTTTATTTGGTAACAACAATCTTTTCTGCTGAATTAAAAATTTTAGTATCCAAAACGATTTTTTGTTACATATATAATTAGTGTCCAGTATTCCGACTTTGAGTCTATATGTAATGACAAATAAATGCTATATTGTAAATACATGAATATAAAACATAATATATAAACCATATTGTATATAATTATGTATGTGTTTCAATAATCCAGTGATTTTTAAAATTTTAATCTTTGGTTTGAAGTGTACTTTCTACTACATTTTAAGCTGAAAGTCTTTTAATAAGTTTTGAAATATAGACACGTGTCAATTTTAAAAATAATCTGTACTTTTCCAAATGCAAAGTTATAAAGTTTAATAGAAAATATAGTGCATAAATATTGATGTAAGAAAGACAACTGGAGACTAAAATATGATTTAAAAAGAATTTAGAAATGGAAGTTGAAACAGTTAATATTATTATATCAGAAAAGTTGACAATTTTATGTTTCTTAAAAATGTATTAGTACCAGGGAACCCCTACATACCAGGAGCTAACTTAATTTCTTGTGTGAGGTTTATATTTCCTAATCTCACATATGTCCTGTTTTCATAGTCTAATTCCCACACATGAATTATTACAAAATAACAAGGTAGGAAAAGAACGCTGCTGGGGCACAAATTGGCAAGTGTCACTCCAAAGAGCTGACGATCCCAGCTTCAGTGTGTTTTTCTACTTTTGTCAATAAATTCTACTAAAATGTATATTTTTTGTTCCTGTTCTTTCTGTTGGAACAATTACTCTTCTGCCTCCAATGGTTTCCTTTATCTGACAAAGTTAGCAACTCCCGTGACCTAAGGCAAGATCTAATTTCCAGGCATTCTTAATAAGTCAGGGCCTGCAGGCATTCAGCGGAGACTATCACAAACATCCCGTCCAATAAGGCTTCCCAGGAACAATTTCCAAACCTCTTTGCATGTAGATAGCAGCATTCTAATATCATTACCACATTCCATCTTTATTAAAACTGCAGGCGAAGTTCTATTTCCCTGGAAAAGCTGTTTACCCAGTATTGGCATTCTCTTAGCATCCCCCACATGCCAGAGACATCCTTTGCTCTCTCACAACAAATAAACTCCAGTTGGTTTTCACTGACGCTGGAACATTTGTTTTTAAACATCAGCTACTTCAGCTTCATATTCGCTTCAATGTCATTGTCATGGACTATGCTACAAGATAAGTTTTCTTTATAATTAGAGCTCATTTGACTACATCATTATATATTAGCTAATGATTGCGCGCGCGTGTGTGTGTGTGTGTGTGTAATTGTATACAAAGTTGCTTACTGAAAGCATTTTCTACAGGAGACAGCGCAAGCCACAGACACTCCGAAACATTGTCTTACAGCATAACTGATATCTTTAATTCTCTTCTTCAAAAGCATATCCTAGTAACTTCTGCCATCTTTATCTTTCCGCTTTAAAGACAGCTGAGAGTGCCAACTGGGTGGGTCTTGACTCACATAAACACCATCTGGCTCCTCAAGTCAGGGGGAGAAGTTTAACAACACAGGAGTCTTCCAGACCCATCGTCAGTTCTACCACCCCTCCTGGCTTCTCTCGTAACGCTCTGGAAGGGAAGCAGTGCGTCTTTCCAAGGACTATACACTAAATTATGAGATCAAACTGTCTTCCATTTGGAAATGCCTTTCTTGGAATGAAAATAAATTGTCTGTGTGAAGTCCCACAAACAGAAGGATGTCTCATTCTTCAAAAAAGTGCCACTGCATGGCATCTTTGATTCGAAGCAGGGATGTCTCGGAGCCGGTGACTTCCCACTGTCCTTAGAGATGGGTTTCCTCTGCTCTTAAGAGTCTCATTTCATGGATATTAGGACCTGCTGTGTTGTTTCAAGCCATGAAACCTGAGAAGAAACAGCAAGCTGGAACATTTGGGGATGAACTTTCCAGAGTTTGCTTTTTACTAAAGTTTTACAAACGATCATTATTATGCTTTTAAGGTGACTACAAAGGATGAATCATCACAAGTGACAACATAGGAGACACAAAGGGAAAGGATAGAGAATCTTAATACCCTTTGGTCTCATGCATGAGCTGAGAGACAGACGATTCAGCTGCCTGGAATTAGGTGTTTTTCTGATGCTGCCAGACTGCAGCTAAGTGCTAGTAGGAAAAGGAAAAAAAAAATGAATTTAATTCACTAAAGCTACTTGTTGTTCAAAATAATTCTTGAGTAGAATGACACCTCTTGGAGGTTCGTGTGTGCAGAGAGAGAGATGCCTGTGGTTTCTCACCAGGAACGCAATTTTCTACCTTTCCCATTTCAGTGAAAGAGGCAAAATAGCCTACCTTGCAGGCCCAGATTAGGGAAGCCACATGGAAAAAGAAGCAATTTCAAAACAAAGAAACAGTCAAATGCAATGAAGGGAAATCCAAGTTAAATAGCGCATCAGGATAGTGGGTCCTTGCTGCTGGAGTGCCTTTTGCTTGTTGAAAACACAAACAGGTTTGGTGTTTTTTTACACATTTATTTGTTTAAAAAAATCCAAGAAGTTCATTTTGCACCATATAGACAAATCGAGAGCTAAATTCATATATAGATGCCATTATGACTTTCCATATTAACCAGAGCCAGAGCCTCAAGATGCCATTTTCCTTCACTGTAATAATGTTTTTCCTTGTTGAGCACAGTTAAGCAGGCTCCCCAAATGGTGCCCTAACCTGAGGCTCCTTCTGAATTCAGAGCTGCACCTGCCACATTGGTCACCACACTGACAGGCCAAGCCAAAGCTGGGGCCCAGCTCCCTTAGCTTGAATACCAGTTAGCCATGGGTGATCCAGGGAAGGCCAGTGCGCAAAGGGAGACTGATTGTCATGGATTCACCCACCAGTTAACTTGAAAAGGATCTATCATAAGTGCATAATAATTGCAGTGATTAAAAAGCTTAGAATCCTAGAATCCTTTGCTATCATTTACTAGCATGTCGGCAGCACAGAGATTATAGACCAGAGGCAATCAGCAGAAAAAAGCAGTAGAAAAGGATCTCTCTAACAGGGAGAGGGTCTGAAGGACCCTGGGTGAGCTAAGACTGAAGACAGCAAGTTTCAGTTCATCCCTGTGCACCAGCAGAGACTGGGTAATAGATGTCACCAGGCACTCTGTCAACAATTCTCTCTGCTTGCTATTCGTACAAGGGCTATTTCTCCAAATAATGGATATTGATTTTGTTTTTGATGCAGTCCAAGAGAATATTTTTTTCTAGATTTTAAATAACAAAGTTTATGTAATGTCACTTTGTTACAGAGCCTGGAATGGTTGACAATAGCACATATAATTTGGGAATCAGCTATAAATGGTCTACGGGAACCTTTATAGTTTGAATTGTTTAGCTCTCTGCTGTTTTACACAAAGCATGCCTTATTTCACAAAATTAACTAACAACCACCTTCTCAGAAAGTATTCCATATCCAATTTTACTTATATTGCCCTATAAAATAACCAAAATATTAATGAAACTTATAACTAAATTATTGATAATAGTAGCTCATGTGTACAATGGTTTCTCAGGTGTCAGATACTCTCTTAAGTGTTTTGCATGTGTAACTCATTTAATTTTCATAGCTATTTATCAGTTGGGCTATTATTATTTTAATTTGTCAGAAGAGGAATTAGAGGCACAGAGTGACAAAGAAGTGACACAAGGTCATCTAACTGGTGAGGAGCAGAGCCCCAGGGAAGCCCTGACAGTCTAGTTCAAGGGCACACACACCCTTCCCTGCAGGGCGTCTAGGCCTTAAACACTTTTCCAAACCAACTTCTTCAATACAAAAGGGCGCCAAGCAGAAGTAAAGGAACCCACCACGTTTAATACCATCTCTACATTGGTTAGAACAAAATGACTGGGTATAGGAAGTATATATACCCAAATATATTTTCTACCAAAGCCTGAGATTTAATTAGATGCATTCAATCATTGTTACTCTGTTGATTTCTCTTTATTTGTACTAATTGGATGCCATTTTGCTCTTTTAAAATAGAAGCATCTTCCAGTGGGAAATCTTTCCTGATGTTTGGGACTTCAGCCAGGAGCCCTTAAAGGCTAGAGGGTGAGCCAGTGACTCAGGTGCTATCCCGGGGGGATGTCTGCATGCATGTATCTGGACACTCATCCTACTGTCGTCTCAGATGTCAGATAAGGCTGTTGATCGCTAGTGTTGGTGTCCTGAGTTGGTGCTCTGTGTAGCTGCACAGGACCCTGCATTCAGAAATGGCTCAGTCTTGCTTTAATGCTCTGAAAATTCTTAATACTTTTATCTTTAAAAGCGGCTCAATAGAGTGTGCGTGTCAACAAAACAGAAATGTACAAAGCATGTGGCCCGCGTTCCTTTCTCCATAGTCACAGATAGCATTTGTGACACCCTACAAGCTCAGAATCCCAGGCTACCACAATGTGTGGCGCAGTGCAGTGACATTCAAAGTCAGTACCAGACAAGCAATTTACATCTGCTAGTGAATGAGAAAGGTAGGAGAGAAATCTGATAGCTCCAAGGGGCTACTGTTTGCCATGGATCCATAATTTGCCTCCAAAGAAAAGCAGTTGAGGACATTCTAAGATTTAAGAATTATGAATTATGAATGATCAAGGCAGTTTACCATCTCCTCTCTTATTCACATTAATCCTCTGTGTTAGCCAATCATGAACCCTGAAAATGGCTGTAGAGAAGGGAAGGAAGGAAGGAGAAACCCACAATGTGTTTCTCCGAATCCCTTCTTACTCGCCAGTAAGCTCAAAGTGGACAGTATTACTAGGCTGTGTGTGTGTTTATCCAGAAGCAAAATAAAAACTACTGAGATAGCTTCATGTGGTGTTTTCCATTACTCTGGAAAGAATCAAATATGTATGTATCCACGTATAAACTGTGACTATGAATTCTGTCATTTTGGTGACTCCACATATGCATTAAATACTCTTATATTCGCATTTAAAACCTCCATTTATAACATAACACTGGTCAGTAAAACTCATGGTAATAACTATTAATTTTAACTTGTCATTACTTAGAACATTAAATAACAAACACAATAGTAAGTTGAAAGAGAGCTGGCAGAGGAAACGAAAAAAAACTATGGTTTAAATCCCCTTTATTATATAAATTATGGCTTTTTCCTTGAAAAAGAGAGGCAAGGACAGACAGACAAGATCTTCCATTCTCTCCGTTTAAGTCCATCTCAGCAAACCAGCAGGGACTATAGTAGATGTCACTGGACATTCTTTCAGCAACTTCTACAAAATTACTTGCAACAGCCACAGCTGAGCCAGGTCAAAGCCAGAGGCTGGAATTCAATCTGGGTCTCCCATGTGGGTGGCAAGGAGTCAATGACTTCAGTGGTCCCCTGCTGCCTCCCAGGCTGTGCCTTATCCAGAAGCTGGAATCTAACGCACATCTGGGACTTGAACCCAGTCACTCTGAGAAACAATGTTCCAACTGGCATCTTAAGTGCTGCATCAAGTGCCTGTCCTATAGTTTAGTTTTTCAAGCACAGCTTTTTCCTGCTGTGGGGACTAATGGTACCAAATTTTCATTTTTGGATGGGGCAATGCAAATTATGTAGGTGACTCTCACACCTGTGTATCATGTCTTCATGACATTGAATTTCATGAAATATTTTTAATTGTAGGCTCATGTGATTTCTTCCTTTATTTTGAAAACATAATGAATTGCACTAATAAATGGTCTAGTGCAGTGAGGGGAGGGGGGAACATCACTTCCTCTTCTCACACTCTTCTCATTTTTTCCAAACAGAGAAGTTTTCTTCCGATCTGAGAGGGGAAATTGCGAGTGGCAGCAGAGTGGAAATAGAATAGCCACCTGTGTTCAGACACACTGCTCTCAAATGCTTTGTGCACTTCTACATCCTTAAAGAACAATGTATTTGGAGGACAGAGAAATAAATAGATGACAGATAGCTATATAGCTAGATGGACTGATGAGATAGATAGATAGATAGATAGATAGACAGACAGACAGACAGGATGAGATGATGATAGATACATGGATCCCACAATAGCCAGAGTTAGAACAGGCCAAAGCCAGCACCCTAGAATTCATTACATATCTCCCATGGGAGCACAGCAATCCAACCAGTAGAACCATCATCCACCTTCTGCTTCCCAGGGTGTGCATTAGCAGGAATCTGAAGTCAGAGTCAGGTATTGAACCCAGGCACTCTGACACAGGTTCTGAGATTCTCAACCAATGTCTTAGCTCCCCTCTTTGTGTGCATTTCAAGAATCCCCCAATGTCCTCCATAAAATTTAGATGTTTAGAACCAGGAATCAGTTTGTCTACATTTTCTGCATTTTGATATTCCCATACCCCTTCCTGAGGTAAGATCACAGCCAAATCTCAATTCTTGGCTGGAAGAAGGAGAAATGGGTGACATGAAATAAGAGGTAAATAAAAATGACTACTTCGAAACATCATCCTGTAGTAAATCAGAATTTCAGATCTTAATCTGATTAATTTTCTAAACTACAAATACTTCCAGTCTCTAAGGCAAACCACTATATATAAATATACAACCATAGGAAGTTCTCAGAAAATGGAATTAAAGGACAAGTTTACTTTGGTGCAAAAAATGAAATCCCTAAATGGCTTTTTTCTTTTTTTTTATTTTTTTCTTATCTTTTATTTAATGAATATAAATTTCCAAAGTACGACTCATGGGTTACAATGGCTTCCCCCCCCCCATACCGTCCCTCCCACCCACAACCCTCCCCTTTCCCATTCCCTCTCCCCTTCCATTCACATCAAGATTCATTTTCGATTATCTTAATATACAGAAGATCAGCTTAGTATACCTTAAGTAAGGATTTCAACAGTTTGCTCCCACACAGAAACATAAAGTGAAAAATAATAGATGATTTTTTTTAAATGATGATGAAATCAGATCAGACCTATTGTCATGTTTAATCCCAGTGAGAGTCAAGTTGGGAATTGATAATTTCTTTTTTTTTTTTTTACAGAAGATCAGTTTAGTGTACATTAAGTAAAGATTTCAATCGTTTGCACCCCCATAGAAACACAAAGTGAAATATACTGTTTGAGTACTCGTTATAGCATTAAGCCTCAGTGTACAGCACATTAAGGATAGAGATCCTACATGAGGAATAAGCGCACAGTGACTCCTGTTGTTGACTTTACAAATTGACACTCCTGTTTATGGCATCAGTAATCTCCCTATGCACCAGTCATGAGTTTCCAAGGCTATGGAAGCCCCTTGATTTCTCCGACTCTTATCTTGTTTAGACAAGGTCATAGTCAAAGTGGAGGTTCTCTCCTCCCTTCAGAGAAAGGCACCTCCCTCTTTGAAGACCTGTTCTTTCCACTGGGATCTCACTCACAGAGATCTTTTTGCCAGAGTGTCTTGGCTTTCCATGCCTGAAATACTCTCATGGGCTTTTCAGCCAGATCCGAGTGCCTTTAGGGCTGATTCTGAGGCCAGAGTGCTATTTAGGACATCCGCCATTCTATGAGTCTGCTGAGTATCTCACTTCCCATGTTGGATCACTCTCCCCTTTATTTATTCTATCGGTTAGTGTTAGCAGGTACTAGACTTGTTTATGTGCTCCCTTTGACTCTTAGTCCTTTCATTATGATCAATTGTGAACTGAAATTGATCACTTGGAATAGTGAGATGGCATTGGCACATGCCACCTTGATGGGATTGAACTGGAATCCCCTGGTATGTTTCTAACTCTACCAATTGGGGCAAGTCAGCTAAATGGCTTTTTTCACAATACATATTTTCCATTAACTTTTTGAAGACCTCTCGTATTTTGAAAATTATCCTCTCTTTAGCTGCTATCTTTTAATTGTACATCTAACTAGGACTACATAATGATTTCAGTAAATATTTTGAGTCACTAATCCTCTGGGATTTCTTTTTCCTCTGCCATTTTTCCCATTATCAGCACAGGAGGTAATAATCCATTGACAAATTATTAGGTTGTATCTTAAAAATTCCCCTGGAATCTTAACAGTTCCCCTTGTTTTGTACACATAACAATCTTCCTAGTCAAAAATTTTCTATTGTCTCAGAATGGGCAGGAAACTAATTAATTTTAATTAAAGGGCAGAAACTTAATTTCACAAAGGGAAGAAAATTAATAAATCTGCATTCTAAAGAGAGTCCCCAGGATTTAGGAACCAAATCTTCAGGTCCGGAAGACAGGAGGACTAAGAAACTGAGCAGTCATCACGCCACAGAGCTACGACGCCTGAGGAAAGATCCCACTTGAAAGAGAGAGGTTATGCTGTTGAAAGGGGGCTACAGTGGATGGATGGCAGAGATTAGGTCATGGCAGTGGGCACCAGAGAAGTTCCCGATGCTTTCTAGAAAAGAGCCACCATCCCGGTGCCTGCGTCACCAGGGACAGACAACCATAGTCAGTGTTAGCCAGGGAAGTAGAACAAGTGGGCTCCTAATCACACAGTCAGAGCGGATGACTTCTGCCCATCCACCCTAATGTCTGTCTATCTCCAGAGTAACTAGAACACAGCAAAGAAGGAAAAGTGGTGTAAACAAGCAGGTACCTCCCCATATGGGACCTTCTAGCAAACAGCTAAGCCACTGCTTGAGGCTAGAAGAGAAGAGGAAATTGCAGTTTTCGACTGGGGTGAATTTAGGGTAAGTGAAATTGAAGGGAAGACTATGGAGTCTTCCCAGAATGCTGTTAAGGGACTTTGAATTCGACATTTGTCAGTCAGAGCACAGTAGAAGGATGGGATTGGACAAAGCCTAAGTCCAGACTGCTCCACTATCCAGTTACAGTTCTGTGACAAGCATTTTAAAGCGCAATAAATCTTCCTCATATTATTCTGCCCGAACCCACCATACCAAAGCAAACACAAAGGAGAGATTTGCAAAATCTATACTCTCATCCAGTTGAACTCTAAAGATTTTACAAAAGCTCAGCCTTCAAACCAATTTATCAAGTGCTTCAGATACAATGCTGGAATTCTCCTCTGGTCTGTGTCTTCAGACAATAGTACTAATTATATTTTTTATAACAGTCCACTAATCTACAATTCTAGTTGCAATGTCAATAGCACAGTCCATAATAATCTTTTTTTCCAATAATTTGTGCTTTTCTATTAGCATACTTTGAATGATGTCAAAATGTATTTTCACTGTCAGATTTTAATTTTGTTTGCATAATGCTTTTTCAATATCATGTTATGCAATGTAGTCATGCTAAAAATTAAGAATTATATGTAGGTGTTCATTTGTTTCAACATAATGCAGTAACGCATTCAGAGCCGGAGAATTGTAAAGTATCACTGTATAAATACCACAGAGGACCTGGGGCAGTATTTATCCCTCAACAAGCTGAAGCTAATGACTGATAAGTAACCAGGAGATTGTCAGTATCACTAATATCCTATCTGTGACACAGGACAGAAGACTCTCTAACAAACTGACGTTTATGGACATAGAAATAGGTACCCAGAAACAGCTCATGCTTTTTTCTATGACCAAGAACCACATGACCAAAGCCTTAAACCACAAGGGAAGTCCACACCTATGACAATGTTCATAATGATCTGGTGCAGGTATGGTACGTTGGAGGACGGGGATGGTAGTTGCAATACAAACCAGATGGCAAACACGGCTAGGTGGAGTTTTCAGTGGGAAACCAAATTAACAATATATCTAGGTGAAGGTCAGGCTCACACTAAGCCCTAATTTTAGGAGCACCAGATGGTTCCAAATGTTGCATACGGTTAACTCGTGCTGACCCAGTCTTTTTCTGGAGAATCTATGCATTCTGTGAAGGAGATAACTGTGGGAAAACCAGGAATTGCAACTCTGGAGAAACAAACTGGCTTTCTCCCACTCTGAAAATCCTAAACTCAGGACCAGTGTTATGGCAGAGAGGGTAAAGCCACCACCTGTGACGCCAGCATCCCATATGGGTACCAGTTGAGACCTGCCTGCTCCACCTCTGATACTGCTCCCTGCTAGTGCACCTGGGAAAGCATTGAAAGATGGCAAAAGTCCTTGAGCCCCTGCACCCACATGGAGACTTAGAAGAAGCTTCTATCTCCCAGATTTGGATCATTTGGGCTTCAGGTGCTGTGGCCATTTGGGGAGTGAAAAAGCCACTGAAAGACCTCTCTCTCTCTTTGTATACACACACACACACACACACACACACACATCTCCCTCTCTGTTAATCTGCCTTTCGAGTAAATAAATATTTAAATAAAAAAAGGAAATCTTGAACACTAAAGGAGAAAAGTGTATTACTTTTGGTTAGGTAGAGAATTAAACATTTTAAGTCAACAAGAAAGAATATAAGAAAACTTCCAAAGGCAGTAGAAAGAGTACAGATGCCCCAAGTGTAGGTAGTCGAGGGATGAACAGGAGCCTGTATTTACTGATATCGGTTTATTTTGGAGCTCCCAGAAGGAAGAGAGAGATGACTGCCGAGCCACAGGTAGCGTTGTGGATCAGTAGTCCAGTGAAATCGGCAGACCAGTTTCTCAAGTGAATTTTCTACATTCAGAACTTTATTATGCACCTAGCAGGTGGCTGGCATGTACATGAGTCACCAAAAAAACAATGTAGACCAAATAAAGAAAAAAGTATGATTCAGCTCTGATTCTCAAGTGGACTTGATAAATAAGTGATGCAAAATAAATGGGTTTCACCACCACAAAAGCAAATAATGTGCTCAAGTAGAAACAGAGGGGAGAAGAAGGAAGAAGAAAGAAAGAAGAAGAAAGAAATCACACAGCAAGGGAAGAGGGATGGAGGAGGGGGGAAGAGAGAGGGATGGAGGGAAGGAGCAAGGAGGATGCTCCTCACCAGCTAAACACTCCTGACTAACCTAATCCTTCTAAATTAATTTTCCATGTGCGCCTGAATTCTACTAGCTAAAAGCATAAAACTAAATAAGCTAAGCATTCTGGTTTGCATTAGAATGTGTCACTATTTCATTACCAAAAATATGAATAATAATTCCTGTAATATCCCTAAAATTGAACGGCTGTGAAAAGCAAAAGAGAAAGAGAAAAGTAGATATATAGAAACAGTTGAAATATTTGGGAGAATTGCTTTCAAAATTCCTTCTCATTGGATTTTTTTTATTATTTGAAAGAGTTACAGAGAGATATAGAGACAGAAAGAGGGAAGTCTTCCATCTGCTGGTTCACTCCGCAAATGATCACCACGGCCAGAGCTGAGCAGATCTGAAGGCAGGAGCCAGGCACTTCTTCCAGTCTCCCACGTGGGTGCAGGGGCCCAAGGACTTGGGTCATCCTCTGCTGCTTTCCCAGGCCACAGCAGAGAGCTGGATTGGAAGTGGAGCAGCCAGGCCTCAAACCAGTGCCCATATGGGATGCTGGCACTGCAGGCTGAGGCTTTAACCCGCTGTGCCACAGCACTGGCCCCTCTCATTGGATTTTTAGACACTGGAAATAAATTTGTGGTGAATCTCTCCCTTTATGCAAATATTTTAATAGAAACTCAATCCTGTGTCCTGCCTTTTGCAAGTTGCACCTAAAGGATAGTGTAATTAAAAATAACTGCAATTGTATTTTCTTCCTTCCATGACATTTTTAAAAGACTTTTTTTTTTTAATTTGAAAGGCAGGTTGACAGAGAGGAAGGGACAGAGAGAAAGATCTTCCACCCACTGGCTCATTCCCCAGATGGCCACAGCCAGGTCTGGGCCAGGTCAAAGCTAGGGAGCTGAAACTCCATCTGGACCTCCCACGTGGGTGACAGGGGTCCAAGTACTTGGGGCATTTTTTGCTGCTTTCTCAGGCACATTAACAGGAGCTGGATTGGAGTGGAGCGGCTGGGACTCAGCTGGGATTACAGGCAGCAGCTTAGTCCCTTGTAAAACAATGCTGTCCCCTACATGGCTTTTTTTGCATATAAAAGTATACATTTCTTTTATTTGAATTATAGGGAGACAGAGAGAGAGAGAGAGAGAGACAGCAATCAGCCATCCACTGGTCACTCCCCAAATGCTTAGGACAACAAGGGCTTGGTCAGGCCCAAAGCCCAGGAATGACAGTTTTTCCCACATAAATGACAAGGAGACAAGCACTCAGGCCACCATCTCTGCCTTCCGTGGTGCATAGCAGAAGGAAGCTGGAATCAGGGTGGATCTGGGACTCAGAACCAGGCACTCCAGTCTAGAATGCACCCATGTTAATGGGGTCATCTTCTCCCCCCAAATGCTGGCCCTTTGTTTGTTCTTTGTCACCACGATTCATTGTCAGGGTTTTGGTTTTTTTTTATTCTGCCTTTAACTTAAAGTGGAAGTTATTTCACATCATTTAAAATATATTTCTTAATTTGTTACATGAAACACCTTAACACATAGAATTAACAAGTATTTGATACAAGGGGAAAATGATGGAAAGTAATACAAAAAATAGACCATATATTGTGGGTTCTATACCACTTACTGCACAACAGGAAGCATATAAAGAGGAATAAGCGTATGAACCAGAAGGATCAGAGACTTTCTTGGTAGTTAATTGAATCATGACTAACTATAAAATGGACATGAGTGTGTATGCACTGCCATAATTTAAGACCAGAGTACAACGATGATTATGCAATGAAAGTTTTGTAAGAATTTCAAAAGCATGAGGAAAACTGGCAAGGGCAACTATATTTAACAAGAAATCAAATTATTCAATGTAAAGTATTATTTGTTAGCAATGTGAAAATATTGAAGACTTAAAAATCATATTCTAGAAGCATTCCAGTCTACAAAGTTGAAAGGTACCCCATTCCACAATCCAATATCCTCTATTAAATATTTTCATTGCACTCTTGTTCATGCTCATAGAGAGAGAGAGAACATGAAATAGAACATTATCTCTACTTGGACTAACAGCCAGAAGTATTCGTAGGTCTGTCCTAAGAAAGGAAGGCCAATCTTTTGGCCAGTGACAAGACGATGGTAAGGATAGCCAATAAAGATTAATATCACACCAGGTTAATGGCTCCCCTGACAAGCATAACACATACAAAATCCCTGTAGAAAATTGTCCCAGATGTAAGCTGTCAGGTTTTCCACTTAACAATCATCAAATACATAATTTCTACCCTCAGCTATGCACCATGTCAGGGAAAAAAAAATAAAAAAATAAAATAATGAACTCTTTTGCAGATAACAATCATGAACTCCAGACAAGACAGGAAACAAGGTTCTGAAGGGACTGCAGAGACCAAAATCCCACAGAAACCAGCGAGGAGACAACACTGGAGGAGGGCTCAGTCCTTCCCTTCCTTAAAGCTCCTTGACTCAAACTAAACCCCAGCCTTCCTGGCTTGCGGAACCAAAGAACAGAGTGTGGCGCGCAGCTGCAGCAGCTGGACACAGAGAGGAAAACTGAAAACAAGTGCAAGCAGAAGTGTACACATAAAATCTACCCGCATTTCTTGGAAATTCATGATTATGCATGCATGAGGTAGATTTCAAAGAATCCAATCAAGGGTAAAATATTTTAAGATTTCAGCAGCTGCCAAACTCAGGATAGACAGTTTAGATTATGGTTCATTTAAGTCCACTGATTCTTGAAAAAAAATCAACACTCTTTATATCATGGTTACAGCGTCTATGATAAGTACACATCACACCACGCATCCAGAATAGAGTCCAAAGTTATCATTTCTGCAATGAAACAGGAAAACCACAGCTACTCTCAAGAGACAAAGAAATCAATGAAAACCAACTCAATCCAGTTTCTGGAATCAGCAGGTAACAATTTTAAAGCAGCTATTGTATCTATGTTTAAGGACATAAAGTAAAATATGTTCATTATGAGTGAACCTATAGGAAATATCGGCAGAAAATGAAACTACTTTTTATTTATTTATTTTTTTTATTTTTTATTTTTTCACAGGCAGAGTGGACAGTGAGAGAGAGAGACAGAGAGAAAGGTCTTCCTTTTGCCGTTGGTTCACCCTCCAATGGCCGCCGTGGCCAGCACGCTGTGGCCAGCGCACCACGCTGATCTGGTGGCAGGAGCCAGGTGCTTTTCCTGGTCTCCCATGGGGTGCAGGGCCCAAGCACTTGGGCCCTCCTCCACTGCACTCCCTGGCCACAGCAGAGAGCTGGCCTGGAAGAGGGGCAACCGGGACAGACTCCGGCACCCCGACCGGGACTAGAACCCGGTGTGCTGGCGCCGCAAGGCAGAGGATTAGTCTAGTGAGCCGCTGCGCTGGCCTGAAACTACTTTTGAAAATGAAAATTCACTAGATGAAAAATGAAATGTCTGAAATACAAATTCTGTTCAATCCATTGAAGAGCAAAGTAGATAGAACAAGAAGAGTTGCTGTAATTGAAGAAGGAACAATAGAAATTATAGAGTCTGTAAAGACAGAACAAGGTTGAAAAAGAAGAGTTGCTGTAATTGAAGAAGGAACAATAGAAATTATAGAGTCTGTAAAGACAGAACAAGGTTGAAAAATAAAATAATTGACATATAGCTGTCTGTTGGACAAGAACAACCTTTTCAGTACACAAAGAAACTCATATAATCCCCACTAAACCAGGTTAGCAGATACAGGAGCTGGGTAATACACACGTTTGTTCCAGTAGGCTTCATTTTAAGCTATGGTGAATTAGCAAATCACAAATATAAAAGACATTTTCCAAAGTCAAAGAAAAATGTTTGTACTATCTTCCTTTCTCTTCCTTTAAATGCTTACCAAGAAAAAAATTTCATAATTCATTTGGAAATAATACATCACGCACTGGGGATGAATAATCACATGTGAACTTTCAAAACTTTCATCTTAATAACTTACATTACCTTTGAATAAATCACTCTTCTTTTCTCCAAAAATAGCATTGATTTGATCTTGTAAACTACGATCTTATCAGAAATAGATACTGAGGGGCCAGAGTTGTGGCACAGTGGCGATGCCAGCATCCTATAGGAGCAACAGTTCAAGCAGCAGCTGCTCCACTTCTGATCCAGTCCCAGCTAACGCACCTGGAGAAAAGCAGTGGAAGACGGCCCAGGGCTTGGGCCCCTGCCACACACATGAGAGACCTGAATGAAGTTCCAGGCTACTGACTTTGGCTGGACCCAGCTGTGGCTGTTGTAGTCATTTGGGGAGTGAACCATTGGATGGAATAATCTCTCTCTCTCTCTCTCTCTCTCTCTCTCTCTCTCTGTGTGTGTGTGTGTGTCTCCCTCTAGCTGTTACTCTGACTTTTAAATAATTATATATGTGCATATATACAAATATACATATATATATTTCTAATATTTGGGATGACTAAGCATTTACTTCAACAATTTCTAGACACTTCTACCATTCTAAGTAATGTGATCTATAGTTCTCTGGAATTAGTGTTTCTTGCTTTGTTTCTGTTTGTTTCTGACCAGTGTTTGCTTCCTGCCCTGTAATTTTCACATCATTATAGTAAAGAAATAAGTTAATCAAATTACAGTCTAATTCAGATGTGGGAAGCATATTTAAATTTGGCAAACACTTGAAGAATTTCTTTGTGGAGAAAATTTAAATTACAAAAAAGAAATAGATAAGGCCCTGTCAAATGAAATCCTGAAATGTATACACTAAAGCTTAAAATAGTGTAACTTTAACAAAACATAGCAATTACTATACATTAACTCTTGTTGTAAATGATTTACAAAAATGAACTCAGAAAACTCTCAGTGCTATTAAGGAGGTAGTTGGCATTCAGAGTTTTGTAACCTGCCCAAAATTATACAGTTAGTAAGGGCCAGAACCAGGGTTTGAACTCACACAAACTGAATTCAGAGATTTTGCTCTTTCCCATCCTAACAATTTCTTTTCCAGGCTAAGATACTGACAATTGATCATAACCAAAACAATGTCCATGTGAGAGAGTGCTTCTAAATCTAGTGGAAAAAGGAATTAAAAGATAAGCTTATTTGGGTGCAAAAACTGCTGAAATTCAGGCAGGATGGTTTTCATATATTTTTCAAGAATTTTTGAAAACAACTCGTATGCCATGGGCTTAAAAAACTGCATCAAAATAATCTTGCCCTTTAATTACATTTTTCCACATATTTTAAGATGCCCTTGTGTTTCCCGCAGAAATCAATGTTATTCTCTACTTCCCTGGAATTCTGGAATAGGAACCTGAGCCTGTTGCATGATTCTTTTGTCAAGTTTGCTCTCTCCTTGGGTCAGGGATCTGCTGTGATCTCTGGGTAACACACCAAAGTTTTTTTAATTTTGCTTTCTCTTAGAGCACTTGAGAGCATGCTTTCCTGCTCATTATTGCCATGAATTTTGTAGCTTTTCTTGGGAGTTTTATCTTAAAAAGGATACATAAAGCATAAAGAAGCTTAAAAACTTGGGGAAAAGCTCAGGTTTAATAAAAAAAAAAAAGAAGCTACTACCAGGATGTCAATTAAAACATTTTTAGAATGTATCACATTGTCACCATCAATAGTTGAGCTGTATCTAACAACATGGAGGATCACGGATTAAACAAGAGAATTCGGTCAAGTTAGTTACAACAGTATCATTTACATGGGAGTAGGTTATACATTTATGTTCTATTTCTGCTGTTTTTTTTCACACTAGTGGTTTTTTTTTCATAAAATGCTTCAGTTATTATTTGCAAATGAAGTCGGCAAATCAGTTGTTCTTACTTTTCCCCTTGCTTCTTATATGGCAAATGGGAAAATCAAGAAATACAGCAGCGGCGCCGACACTGTGGCAGAGTGGGTGAAGGATTAAGCTGCCACCTGTGACAACGACATCCCATATGGGTGCCAGCTCGTGTCCTGGCTACACCACTTCCAACCCAGATCCCTGCTGATGTGTCTAGGAAAGCAGCAGAGAATGGCCTGAGTGCCTGATCCCCTGCGTTCAAGTTTAAGACCAAGAAGAAGCACCTGGCTTCTGGCTTCCTACTGGCCCAGCCCCTCTTGTTGAGACCCTCTGGGAAGTGAACCAGTGGCTGGAAGATCTCAATCTCTCGCTCACTCTTGCTCTCACTCTCTATGTAACTCTGCCTTTCAAATAAATAAAGTAAATCTTTAAAAAAAAAAGAAAGAAAATATAACAGCAAAAGGGAAATTCAGATGAGACAAAGAAAGCCAGTGAATGCAGTACTTTTCCGTGGGTCTTACCCAGCAACGAGATCATCGTCTGCTTTTAAATGTGCACGCAGGACACGCTGCTCCCCATGGTGAGAGCCACCGCTCCAAGCAGGAGGAACAGGTACAGGTGCACAACTCATCCTGAAAAGGCAACAGATCTGAGAGTCAACACCCAGAATCCAATCTCCCTCTGTCTCCCTGCCCCCACCCTTCCCAGCCTCTGCTAATCACTATTCTTGGTTCAGATCAACTGTTGTTGTTGTTTAATTATACAAATAAGAGATAACATGATGGGGCCAGCACTGTGGCACAGTAGGTTAAAGCCCTGGCCTGAAGCGCCAGCATCCCATATGGGTGCCAGTTCTAGTCCCAGTTGCTCCTCTTCCAATCCAGCTCTCTGCTATGGCCTGGGAAGGCAGTAGAAGATGACCCAAGTCCTTGGGTCCCTGCACCCATGTGGGAGACTCAGAGGAGGCTCCTGGTTCCTGGCTTCAGATGGCCACAACGGCCAGAGCTGTGCCTATCTGGGAAGTGAACCAGCAGATGGAAGTCTTCTCTCTCTATCTCTACCTCTCTCTGTAACTCTGTCTTTCAAATAAATAAAATTAGTGTTTAAAAAAAAAAAAGAGACAACATAAAGTATTTGCTTCTCTGGGTTTGGATTATTTCACTGAACATCATGACCTCCAGTGACAGCTATCAGGATTTCTGTGTTTCGTGGGTGACTAATATTCCATTGTATGTATAAGCTGCATTTTCTTTATATATTCATCTATCAGTAGTCATCTGAGTTAACTCTTTAACTTGATCATTATGAATAATTCTGTAATAAACATGGGAGCACAAATATCTCTTTGTTCAGTTTATGCTCTGATGTGTTGAAATATTTATATTAATTAAATATTCAAGTGTTACATGATAATCAAAAATTTTAAGTGTAAAATGATATATTCTGAGTGAGTTCCATCTGGATTATTGTGAGTATTCAGAACTTTGAAATTCATTTCAGATATGCAAATCTATTCAGTAAAGTGATGCATGAGAAAAATCAGAGAAATGAACAATCTATAATAGTAACTCATTAAAATGATTTTATTTGGCTTTGGACTATATTTTATGTTTACATTTGCATACTTCCTGCTGATGTGTTGCAAATTCATGCTTTTAAACAGAATGAAGTCATAAAACCATGCAGAACCAAGAGAAAGAAACAGGGATACTTAGGACTCTGTTCTGCTGGTCTCAACCTCCCTCTTTGCTCTCCGCCTATTGAACAGGTGTGTCTCCAGAACAAGAGGGAAACTGAGAATCCCAATTGGTCTTTCCAATACCACTGCCCTCCCTCTGCGCTCAATCAGTCTCTCTAATACCACCTGAACTCCCGTACCACTGGAAAAAAAATGAAGTGGAAAGGTAAAATCTAGGCATCTCAGAACAGGCTGGGCTCAGATATTCCACTAAAAATGCTCACTAGGGCCTGAGGAGTGATGCCAGTGGTGGAAGCCAGGGCCTGTGCAGGAAGCAGAGCTCCTGTTTTGTTTTGTGGGGCAGTAGGTTCGGCCACCAACTAGGACGCCTACAAACTACATCCGGGTGCCTGCTTTGAGTCCAGCTGCCCATATTCCAGCTTCCTGATAATAGACATCCTGGGGCCGGCGCCACGGCTCACTAGGCTAATCCTCCGCCTTGCGGTGCCGGCACACCGGGTTCTAGTCCTGGTTGGGGCGCCAGATTCTGTCCCGGTTGCCCCTCTTCCAGGCCAGCTCTCTGCTGTGGCCCGGGAGTGCAGTGGAGGATGGCCCAAGTGCTTGGGCCCTGCATCCCATGGGAGACCAGGAGAAGTACCTGGCTCCTGGCTTCGGATCAGCGTGGTGCGCTGGCCATGGCGGCCATTGGAGGGTGAACCAACGGCAAAGGAAGACCTTTCTCTCTGTCTCTCTCTCTCACTGTCCACTCTGCCTGTCAAAAAAAAAAAAAAAAAAATAGACATGGGAGGCTGCACACAATGACCCAAGTGCCCTGATTCAGGAGACCCAGGTAGAGTTTCTGGCTCCTGGCTTTGACCTGGCCATGCCTTGGCTCCTTGACTGTTGCAGGCATTTGGGGAACAAACCAGTGCACTGAAATGAGGGGGCAGGTGCTGTGGCACAGTGGGCTAACCCTCCACCTGCAGTGCCAGCATCCCATATGGGAGCCCGTTCATATCCCAGCTGCCCCACTTCCAATCCAGCTCTCTGCTATGGCCTGGGAAAGCAGTAGAAGATGGCCCAAGTGCTTGGGTCCCTGCACCCATGTGGGAGACCTGGAAGAAGCTCCTGACTCCTGGCTTCAGAATGGCCCAGCTCTGGCCATTGAGGCCACTTGGGGAGCGAACCAGCAGATGGAAAACTTGTCTGTCTTTCCCTCTCACTGCGTATAACTCTACCTCTCAAATAAATATATTTTTTAAAAAGTCTACTTATACCTTCTCCATCACTCTCAAATAAACAAACACTAAAAAGCATACCCTGATTGCAATTACACCCGAACGATGTCATGTCAGCTGTCACTGCCCTCCAGGTCAGGGCTCCATCGTTCTCCCAAGTCTCCATGAACCCAGTCCTGTAACGTCCCCAAGCTGGTTCCCAGCAAGTTTACTCCAGTGCGTATCACGCATGCCACGAAGACTGCCACCATGACTGCGAGTTGATTCCCACTTTCTTGTTTCACATTTGTGACCCCGTGGCTCACACTTTGCCTTTTATCCAGGTCTAAGCTCACCTTTGCGTGTATGTCTTCCAAGACCACAGTTGTTGTCAGCCTGCTTATTTAATGTACTTATTTCTACCCTTGATTCTCTACCTCAGGCCTTGAATGAATATCATCTTCATGAATAAAATGTCATTTGTTTTGCTTGTTACAGTAGGAACGATCCCTGGAACACTGCATACCACATAGTAGATTCTCGGTAAAGGTTTGCTGAGTGACGTCAGTGTATGAATGAATGATGCCCCATGAAAGGGTGCCGATAGAGGCAATCAGCTGGCAAAATCATGGATAACATGTAGCCCCTAAGGAAGCCAAAGCCGATACAAAGAGCATGCATTTCCAAAAGGAAGAAAAAGTGAGGGAGGGAGGGAGTGGGGGAGGGAGAGAGTGGGGGAGGGAGGGGCAGGGTGCAAAGAAGAGACAGGAAGAAAGGGAAAAGGAATATAATTATATTCTTAGAATTGTATCTATGAACTACCTTGAATCTGTTGAAAACTAAAAACCTCAAAATAAAAATTAGAAAAAAGATATTCTGGTGTTGATTTTTCTTTCTGTTAAAGATGCTTAAAAAAAGGTGTTTTGTAATCCTCATACTTTCTTAAAGATGCATAATATAAATAGAAAATATAAATAAATTTACATATAGAGTTTTTAAATATTTGATTTAAGATACTTGCATGAATATCTTTATTTGTATTATATCTTCGGCTTTCACCCACTACATTTTAAGAAATGGGGGGGGGGGGCTGGCGCTGTGGCGTAGCAGCTAAAGCTGCCACCTGCAGTGTCACCATCCCATATGGGCACTGGTTTGTATCCTGGCTGCTCCATTTCCAATCCAGCTCTCTGCTGTGGCCTGGGAAAGCGGTAGAAGATGGCCCAAGTCCTAGGGGCCCCTGCACCAGCGTGGGAGACCGGGAAGAAGCTCCTGGCTCCTGGCTTCTGATTGTCACAGCTCCAGCCATTGCGGCCACTTGGGGAGTGAACCAGCGGATGACAGAATTCTCTCTCTTCTTCTTCTTCTCTCTCTCTGTGTAACTCTGACTTTCAAATAAATAAATAATCTTTAAAAATAGAAAAAAGAAATGTGGATGTTTTCAGCTATATTTAAACCTGATTAGTGCTGGTTCATTTACATATTTTTAAGGATTTATTTATTTGAAAGGCAGAGTTACAGAGAGAGACAGAGAGAGAGAGATCTTCCATCTGTGGGCTCATTCCTCAAATGGCCTCAGTGGCTTGGGCTGGGCCAGGTCAAAGTCAGGAGCCAGGAACCCTCTCTAAGTCTGAGGTGGTTGGCAGGGACTGTCTTTTTCTGCCTTCCCAGGTACAGTAGCAGGGAGCTGGATGGGAAGTGGAGGAGCGGGGACTTGAACCTGCGCTCATATGGGATGCCAGTGTCCCAGGCGGCTGCCTTACCTACCGCACCACAAGGTCAGGCCTGTGGTTTCATTTAATAAAACTGGATGATTAGCTGAGCTAGTTTTTACTTTAGCTTCCGTTTTTCTCTTTGAAAAAGATTGCTCCTTTGCGCTCAGAAGTAGTGATGGGTTATTAAAACAAGAGGGACCGGGTGGTGGAGAACCGACGGGAATGGGTGAACCATCTCAGCAGAGGGTTCCGCGAGTGAGGTTTCTGTGGCAGAGGGCTGCGAGAGGAGCCGCCTATGCCGTCATTCGCGGAGCCCCGTGTTCCAGGAGAAGGAGCAATGCTGACATCTAGTGCTCACGAGCGGGAAGACACAGGTTCGATTCCTCGGCACACCGGTGCCCGGGAGCTCCAGGCAGACGGGGCTTCGGGGTGCACAGCCCCACCTCCGAGTCAGCCTGGAAAGTGCGAGGATTTGTGAGCAACCCCGGCGCTGGCAACACCGCGTGCTGCTGGAATCACCAGGTCCCCAAGGCGAGCTCCTGTGCACCCGCCGAGCGGAGACAGCTGCCCGCCGGGCACGGCGAAGGAGACCCTGCGGAGCCAGCGGCAGAGGCGAGCCCCAGTGCCCACGGGACGCCGTCTGCAGGTGCTGACGAGGCCCAGGAGTGCCTCTGGCGTCCACCTACCTCGCCGCACCGCCGCCAAGGGTCCCAGCCGCTTCCTCGCTTCCTGGGCCGCACCTGTCGCGGGAATGGCGCCCCCTGGCGGCTCTGCTCCACAGCAGCACTTTCTACAAAGCGCCCGGGATTCGGGTAATTTTATCCGCGGGTCAGACATCAGAGAGAAACCACCGGCCCGGCTAGCATTTCAGTGAGGACGTGAGCAAGTGTGAGCTGAGGATAAATAGCTGTTTCACCATTTACAATATGTCTAGAGACATCTGCAGAGGAGCAATTGCATTCAAGAAGAACGATGTGTCTACGTTTATTTTCTCTCACTCTGCTTTTGTGTCTGTAAATACCTGCACTGGGTGTCATTAAGCACAGCAGAAGGAAACTTTAGAAGGGGAAATCGGCCTCCTGCCTCCAAAACATTTCTAAATAGCGGTGACAGGTGATATTGCCTAGAAAATGTAGAGTCAGATTTCTCCCCCGACTGAGACAGCTAAAACCAAGTGACAACACATAACTATGTTTGGAAAATAAATATACCAAATTGCTCAGGGGTAGGCACAGTTTATGTGCTTTCTTAATAATTTTATTCACTTGATTATAACAAACATTTTTCTTCCTTGAGATTAGATGTGTCCTCCATGGTTACAAACTAAGAAGTAAATCAGATTTTTTTTTTTTTAAGATTTATTTATTTGAAAGTCAGAGTTACACAGAGGGAGAATGAGAGGCAGAGAGAGAGAGGTCTTCCATTCAATGGTTCACTCCCCAATTGGCCGCAACTGCCAGAGCTGCGCTGATCTGAAGCCAGGAGCCAGGAGCTTCTTCTGGGTCTCCCGCGGTCCTTATGGGATGCGGGCACTGCAGGTGGTGGCTTCACCCGCTACACCACAGTGCTAGCCCCTAAAGCAGGTGTTTGTAAAGTGATCTTCACCAGTCGCTCCCAAGAATTCTGTTAAAGCTTTGCTCCTGTCTGGTGAGGTTAGAGGACTCTGGACCAAAAGAATTGCAACCTCTCTTGACCAATAGGTGTGGAAAACACACGTCTTGTTAGGATTGGTGTGAGCTGATATTCACACCACCCATCATATATTTTGGAAAACCAGAAATGGCACAGTATAACAATTAAATCATAATCTCTGGAACATTCTTTCTTGAGTTCAAAATGTGTTCTTTCCATTGACTGGCACTTACCAGTATTCAATCTTTCAGTGTCTCGGTTCCCTCCTGTGCTTTACAGAATAATAGTACTGCTTGCTTTACAAGTGGCAAAAAAAGGTGATTAATACTCACAACGCAAGAAAGATAATATGTGTAGAAACGTAACACACATCAAGGACTACCTAACACATTTGCTTCATTTTTAAAAACTAAAGAGTTGGCACAAACAGTTTTCTCAGTAAATGTTAATAAACATTAATTCAGAGATTTTCTTCTGTTATTAAAATATGAACGGCTGCATTGAAGATGTGTCTCCATGGAAAAGGAGCAAAACAATGGAAACCTCCCAGAAAGATGAGTTAAAAGTGTGATTGTGCTTCCAAGGATAGAAAAGTGAGGTGTACTGAGCTCTGTTGCAGGATAAAAAAAAATTTTTTTTAAGCTTTAAAGAGAGATATTCACAGTCTCAATCAAAGGGATAGGCCTCTCTCATGTATTCTTTTGTAGAACAATGAAAGGCATAAGGGACAGTACATGAGCATCTGCAGCAATCAACTAGAAAAACAAACAGCAGTGGGCAAGAAAACAGCTGGGCAGATCACCACACAAAGCACACTTATGAAGAAAGATATTGGGCAAATTCCAAAGATAGAGTCTATGTGTACACAGACACCTACATGCACACGTGCACCAAGTTGAAAACCAAATATTGCATGTAGTTGCAAACGATCACCCCTCTGGCCAATGTATGGGGATTCCAAAGTTCATGGAAAAATAGAATTTAAACAATCAGTTTTTTTTGGAAGTACCACGAACTTTGGAAATCAAGTAGAGTTCAAGTGAGGATGTGAGAAAATGAGGTTTCTTAAGACAATGCGAACCTGCCGTCAGATGGAAGGAAGAATACCAACATTTTGCAGTGTAAGTGAAATAATTTCTCAGACTCAAGAAAAATGAAACTTTAAAGACCTTACTGGATTTTCATATATGTAATTTCACAAGCAAATTCAGTAATGCTTGAAAAACCTGGAGTCCAAGACAAGAGGAAGAAGTCAAGTCTGATCATGAGGTCATAGTAGAAAGCGCAGGTTTTCTCCACGGCACTCCACTGTAACCTCTATGCGCCCCTCATTAAAGCGAAGCTAACCAAAAAACAAACCCCAAAATGAAGCCTCATGACTAGTTGTATCTGCACCACAGATCCAATGTTTTTATTTTGAAATTTGTTTTCTCTGATTAAGTGAGGATTGGTGTTTTGTTTTGTTTATTTGACAGGCAGAGTTAGACAGTGAAAGAGAGACAGAGAGAAAGGTCTTCCTTCCATTGGTTCACCCCCCAAAATGGCTGCTACGGCCAGTGCGCTGCACTGATCCTTAGCCAGGAGCCAGGTGCTTCTCCTGGTCTCCCATGGGGTGCAGGGCCCAAGCACTTGGGCCATCCTCCACTGCACTCCCAGGCCACAGCAGAGAGCTGGACTGGAAGAGGAGCAGCCAGGACAGAACTGGTGCCCCGACCGGGACTAGAACCCAGGGTGCCAGCGCCACAGATAGAGGATTAGCCTAGTGAGCCACGGCACCAGCCCAAGAATGGACAGAATTAAATAAGGAATTAGTGAAGAGTTAGGAGTCTCCTTATTTATGTTGAACAGTGCCTATCACCTTGGTCTCCCATGGGGTGCAGGGCCCAAGCACTTGGGCCGTCCTCCACTGCACTCCCTGGCCACAGCAGAGAGCTGGCCTGGAAGAGGGGCAACCAGGACAGAATCCGGCGCCCCGACCGGGACTAGAACCCGGTGTGCCGGCGCCGCTAGGCGGAGGATTAGCCTAGTGAGCCACGGCGCCAGCAGAATTTTCAGTTTTAAGTCAGACACCTGACCATTTTTAGAACCTCCAGGAATTCAGGTATCAAAAGCGGAATGTCCCATAACAGCACCCTTACTCTGAGAGCAGGTAAACAGTAAAGATGTAGATGCCTGGCCCACCGTTAGGACAGCTTGTCAAGGAAGCCTGCACGGTAAACTTGTATTGGCAGGGGTCAGAGGATCTTGGGGATATGTTCATAAGGAGATTTAATACTTCATCCCATGGCAATGATATCGATCTAATAAATGAACTGTGCCTCAGTTTTCCACTGAGGTAAAATCGGGATAGTAAAACTCACCCTGCAGTGTTGTCACCGCTCCAAGCTGAAATGAAAACCATGCAGCCTGCCGCGTCGCACACTAAGTACTCAGAGAATGGTCGTGATCACGTAGCTGTTTGCAGCCCCAGCCCGCGAGGTCCACGCTGCCCGATGGTGGGGCGACCTCGTTCTTCGGCAGGAAGCACCAGAAACAAGTTTCGGTGAACGTATCCGCTTTATTAACGAGCAGGCACACCTCTTAAAGGGCAGGCAGGGGGGTGTAACTAATTCAGGGCCACACTAATTCTATAGGAGGAAGCCAATATTGGTGCTGCTGTGCGTCTCCAATCAGCTTGAAGGTCACGTAGCTAGGATAGCGTTCCAGGTGATCCCAATGGGCCTGTGCCACACCTGGGGGCTGTTAACCCGATTGGCAATTACAGGGCCCTGTAACAGGGAGCAGGGGTCTGGAGAAAATGTGCCTGGGGCTCCCACCATCTGCCAGCTGTCAGTTTGTAAGGTCCCTCCCAGAAGGCATAGTGTACCACACCCTCTTTACCTCCTACATGGGCAGGGCAGGCAAACTCCCCACCAGGTACAGGGTCACCCACAGCTATTGACTGAGCTCTCCTATCATTAAAAAATTTTAACTTAATATCTTATGTGTCATTTTTGAGATAACATGCTTTTAATTTACACTATGCACAAAGGCTTAATGCCCCATTAAATAAGGAGTTCAACAAATAAAGAAAGAGCATTGTTGATCAGGCAAATAGGCAAGGGCCATGAACAATAATTAAATGGAAATATGTCCAAGTTCTCTCATATAAAGGAAAGTTTAAAAGCCACAAAATCATTAAAACGATAGTAGTATGTAATTGTTAACATTTCTTGACAAGGATTTAAAACAAAGACAAAACACTATGCCTGTATGTATCAGCTTTACTAATTTTTTTCCTGAGGAAAAGAATACATCACTTTATTACCAGATCAATCAGAACAGAAATACATAGTTTCAGAAATAAGAATGTAGACATAGTAGGAAGGTAATGACTACTTCAACCCTTTGATTAAATTAGCACAGACATACAAGTTTTATATTTCATAGTCGTATGTGTTAAGTAACATATGTGCATGCATGTATGTTGTAGCTACTTTATTGCACACTTCTGCTGTTTAACCTTCTCTTCATTTTACCTCCCCTTTTCTCCCACAAAATAAGTAGAAAAACAGAATTTATGTATTTTCTTAAAATACCCATTAATTGATATAATATTTAATACTCTGTTTTTCTGGATACAATACATACAACCTAGCACTATAAGAAATTAAGATATTAAGACATTTTGCTTTACTCTTTGTCAAAAAATGAAAAAGAAATTACACTGATTGATAGAAGCTTTTCTCATGGTCACCAAGAACGAGAAACCACCATCCACCAAAAGATGAATGGATATGAAATGCACCCCTGCTCTGCTATGCCCAGAAATGAACTATTGATAAATGCTGTGGTATCTATGGCAATGTCAGATGCATAAAGACGAATGAAAGAAGCTAAACTCAAATGGTCTGACTCCCTTCCTTCTGAAAAAGGCATGCAGATGGGGACAAACCAGTATTTACCTGGTGTTGGCGGGCAGAGGAGGGCTATTGCAAAGGGCATAAAAGAACTTTGAAAGGCATGGGGCTGTCCTATATCATGATGCGCCGATAGCTACACATGACTATGCTTGAAATGTACTTCTCAGTGGAGCAAACTTCAATTGTGTGATAATATTTCAATACACCCGATGCTTAAGAGGAATGTGGTAATAAAGGAAAAAGCAAGCACACAAAACGTATACCCTGGTGAATTGTTAAGTGGTGAATACTGCTGTGATTGCTACTCGGTCCAAAAATAGAACTCTCTGGGCAACCTCAGAAGCCCCTTCACATATCCAACCCCACCACGGCCCCTCCCTTCCCCCCTCCACATACCCAACCCCACCACGGCCCCTCCCTTCCCCCTCCACATACCCAACCCCACCACAGCCCCTCCCTTCCCCTAGGTGAAGCGTCCACCTGGCCTTGCTTTTTATTTTCATTCTTTGTTTGTTTGTTTGTTTTTTTGACAGGCAGAGTGGACAGTGAGAGAGAGAGAGACACAGAGAAAGGTCTTCCTTTTCAGTTGGTTCACCCTCCAGTGGCCACCACGGCCGGCACACCATGCTGATCCGAAGGCAGGAGCCAGGTACTTCTCCTGGTCTCCCATGGGGTGCAGGGCCCAAGCACTCGGGCCATCCTCCACTGCACTCCCGGGCCACAGCAGAGAGCTGGCCTGGAAGAGGGGCAACTGGGACAGAATCCGGCTCCCTGACCGGGACTAGAACCCAGTGTGCCAGCGCCACAGGTGGAGGATTAGCCTATTGAGCCACTAATAGACTTTTATTTATTTTTGAAGAACAGTTTTAGGTTTATTAAAAAGAAAGTGAAATTCCCAGGGCTGATGTTGTGGCATAGCAGGTAAAGCCAACACTTGTGATGCCAACATTCCATACGGCCACCAATTTGAGTCTCCATTTCTAATCGAGTTCCCTGCTAGTGGCCTGGGGGATAAACGCAGAAGATGGCCCAAGTGTTTCAGCCACCGCCACCCTGTGGAAGACCTGAAAGAGACTCCTTGCTCGCAGCTTCAGCCTGACCCAGGCCTGGCTGTGGCAGCCCTCTGGAGATTTAACCAGTGGATGGACCAGCTCTTTCTCCCTATCTTTTCCTCTCATTCTGTTAACTGTGCTAAATAAATAAGTAAATCTTATTGGCCGGCGCCGCGGCTCACTAGGCTAATCCTCCGCCTTGCAGCACTGGCACACCGGGTTCTAGTCCCGGTCGGGGCGCCAGATTCTGTCCCGGTTGCCCCTCTTCCAGGCCAGCTCTCTGCTGTGGCCCGGGAGTGCAGTGGAGGATGGCCCAAGTGCTTGGGCCCTGCACCCCATGGGAGACCAGGAAAAAGCACCTGGCTCCTGGCTTCGGATCAGCGCGGTATGCCGGCTGCAGTGGCCATTGGAGGGTGAACCAACGGCAAAGGAAGACCTTTCTCTCTGTCTCTCTCTCTCACTGTCCACTGTGCCTGTCAAAAAAATAAATAAATAAATCTTATTGTAAAAAAAATGAAACGGATGTTAAGTTCCCATAAGCTCCTACCCAACCAGCGGCTTTAACTATTATGCCTTTATCTCGATTATGCATTTGCTAACTGAATATCAGTGATGCAGCTTAGCGTGTTTCCCTGTCCTCTGCACTTCCTGCGCATCCTTGGCTGGACACAGAACCTTACTGCGATGTATGAGATGTGTGCCCTACCCCTTTGGCAGACTGTGGGTGCCTTCTTCCCAGAGGAAACATATGTGTTGTGAGGGGCCAGAGCCACGCCATGACAGGCTTCTCACAAGACAAAAAAAACTGCCTAGGCCCAGGATGTGCCTGGTGTGAGAAGATGAAACCTGACACCGGGCAGTCCTTGGTCTGGTCCGCAGGACCAGGTGGAGGCAACCAATAAGGTGGGCCGTCCTTGGTCCTGCAGGGCCAGGGGAAGGAAGGAATGCGGACGTAATACTTGTTTGCCTGGGAACTATAAAAACCCCCGAGAACAAAGAGAAGGGGGTCTTGGTCTCCCAGCACTACACTGAGCGGGAGGTCAGGCCCCAGAGTGCTGGACCTACAAATAAAGCCCCTTTGTTCTTTGCATTACGGTGAGTCTCGCTGGTTCTTTCTATCTGGGCAATCCGGAACACAACAGTGTCTGTTTTTCACACTCTGTTAATGTTAACAGTCCTTGTTTCTCAAAACCTACATTACTTTATTGGGGCTTTCACAGTGAAAATATACTGATTCTATCATTTTGTTTATGGACATGAGTTATAGACATAATTGTGTAAGGCGACACCTCGTAAGAGTGATTCGGTTAACTCAGGGAAGGAAGGATTAAAGCTCTCCTTTTATATGACATAACCAGTTTCCAACATGATCAGTTACTTGTCTTCCCAGAAAGTAAACATTGACTGATGTTTTTAATGACTAAAGATGTGGATATATGGAGTCCTGCTTAGTGGCACAAAGGGTTAAGCCTCTGCCTGCAGCACCAGCATCCCATAGGAGAATCAGTGGCCATTCCACTTCTAATCCAGCTCCCTGTTAATGTGTCTGGGAAAGCAACAGAAGATGGTCCAAATACTTAGGCCCCTGCCACCCACATGGGAATCCCAGATGTACCTCCTGTCTCCTGGCTTTGGCCTTGTCCAACCCTTGGCCATTGCATCCATTTGGGGAGTGAACCAGCAGATGGGAGATTTCTCTGTGTCTCTCTTCTCTGTAACTCTGCCTTTCAAATGAAACAAATCTTTGTTTAAAAAATGAATTTTAGCATATTTTATGAGTTTTAATTCATTACAATTTTCATCACTGTTGAAACTTAAGTTGTCTCATTTTTGACCAATGAGTGCATCTCCGTAAGAATTCCTGTCCTTTTGAGATGACCTTGAATAATTCACTTACCATTTTGCATACCAAGATGATTCAGTTCCATCTTGTAAATTTCCTACACTGGTCAGCAATCAGAATCTGTTATGTGTCCAGGAAGTCTTCAGTTCTTTTCATGCTAAATGGTATTGGTTCATTCCCCAAATAGCCACAACAACTGAAGACAGCCCAGGCCAAACCAAGGAGCCAGGAACTCCATCTGGGTCTCCCATGTGGGTGGTAGGGGCCCTAGTACATGGGCAACTTCTCCTGCTGTTTTCCCAGGCGCTTTAGCAGGAAGCTGGATTGGAAGCAGAGTAGCCAAGACTGGGACTGAAACTCTGATATGGTATACCAGCCTTGCAGACTGCAACTGAGCCCACTACACCACAACACTGGCCCCAGAGCCACTTGTACTCCAATGAATGCCCATTGCGTATTCAGAGAGACTGACAGATGTCTAATTGTCTCCCTTTGTTTTCTCTGGGGCAGATGCTGAAAACACAGGTCTGGTGATTGACAATGGTTTTCTACCTTCCATCAATATTTTGGGGATATTTTGTCACCTAGCTTTATTGTAAATATTCTCCATATATTTCTGTTTTTATCTACAGTTGTTCTGCAAGTTTATAAAATTATTAGTTTATTTTCTCTAATTCAAGGGCAGAGAGACAGAGAGGTAGATAAGTAGAGAGAGAGATAGAGAGAGAATGAGAGAGAGAGAGAGATCTTCCACCTACTGGTTCATATTCCAAATGCCTGCAACAGATGGAGCTAGCCAAAGACAAAGCCAGGAGCCATGAACTCAATCCAGGTCTCCCACATTGGTGGTAGGGCCCAACCTAGCTACAGCTACTTGAGCCTTCAGCTGTTGCCTCCCAGGGTGCACATTAACAGAAAATTCGAATCAGAATCACAGTCAGGATTCAAACCCAGGCGCTCTGATGCGGGATTCAGGTGTTCCTAATATAACACCCTTGCCAAATGCCCACCCACTGTGCGAATTCTGACATGGGGATTTTCGAAGTTTCAAATCATGCTATTACTATCACTGTGCCCTCACCAAGTACTCTTGGATTTCTTTCCAGTGGCGTTAATCCATTTTTGTCCTCCACGTCTTCTTTGGTCGGTCTGTTTTACTTCATCTCAGTGTTTATTCAGAGGTTAAAGGATGTCTGACAGGGTTTGTACTTAGGTAGTTTCATCAGATATCAGAAGTCTCCAAACGTATGGGAGAGCTTGGATTTTATCTCCTACTAAATATTTTCCTATTTTTTTCCATTTCTAGTAATAGGTCTATTAAGTTGCATTTCCTGGAAAGGTATCAGAGTGATCATCTTTCTACATGTAAATTCTCCTTATTTCTCTATATTTTTCTTATTTATATGGCAGTTGTTGGTATTAGATAAAGCTAAGCATCTTTTAGGCAACTTTTAACTCTTTTATTGAACCATCTGGAAGCTTATACTTTAAGGGTAAGTGTTGAACATTACTGAGATTTTTCGTTTTCATATTTTTCACATGGTGACATGCCATTGTAAGCCATAAAATGGGAAAACAAAAGACAAAGGAGATTGACATTAACATGAAAATATGAAGAGAACAAGAATAATTTATCAATAAGACTAATAAACTGTGATTTTAATCCTGTTTTTGTACACACAGAACCACTTCCTGAAAAACACACACCCATAAATATTTAATAATTGCTTATGGTGAAATATATGAGCTTTATTAGGTCAGCTGATGAATTTGGGGCAACATTTCCTCGAGGGGAAAACTACCCTTAATGGGATATTTCATTTGAGCTGCTGACCTAGAAAATCTCTAAAAACATGGTGGGGCTTCTGATTTGTGCAAACAGCTGGAATGACTCCAATATGCCTTATTGCTTTTTGATTTTCAAATCATGTAGATTTTGTGTTCCTCTTGTTTCAATTCACTTCCTCCCTCTTAAAGGCATAGCATGTAGATACATCACAGCAAGATCTAAAAAAAAGTTTACAATTTTATAGCTATTAAATTTTTCAAAAATACACTAACAAGATCTCCAGGGCATAACTATAAAGCATCCGAGATTTGGGGGATTGGGAAGTTTTGAGCTATATCGACACCTGCCTTTATTACAATCCTACATTTGCAAATCTTCTACCTCTTCTACTTGTCTGTCATCATTTCCTCTTGTCTTGGTAAGTATTCCCTTAGAGCATTGCTCTCAGAGTCAGCATGCATCCTGACTGTTCCATTGATTTCCTCCAAAATTCTATGTATTTTGCTTTGTATTATAAATTCTCCTACTGGGAGAAGCTACATGCGCCTGATTCCTGGGAGGAAGAGGCAGAGTCCAAATGATAAGACAAGTTGACAGAAAGCTGAACACTTCCAAGTAATAAGAAAAAGCCAAACTTGGACACATGTTTAAATCATATTCCCCAGATAGCTACATAATTCAGAGTTATTCAAAGTCTTCTTGTTTCATATTTCACATGATTGGATTTGTTTAGGTAAATTGGACCTATGTTTATTTATGGTTGTAAGTTAATCACATTTTACTTTTCTTATCTAATTTTTTCCAGGTGAATCAAAATGAATGTGCTGTGTTTCATCAGAGATAAAGTGCTCCTGTTACTGTTTTCCTGACTGCTTCATTCAATTAGAAAGGTCAGGCCAGTTGATTCTTTAAATACTCAGGATGCTGTGTCGTGACTCACCCTACATGTGCCAATGGCTTAGAAAACAAAATTGAGATGGCAATCATATTTAGATAATACTTACGTCTCCTGAAAATAATATGAGAGTCACCCAAAAACACTTTGATGCTGTGTACCGCAGTCTCTAATGAGAGATTCCATTTCTCCCATTGGCACAGAGGTTCTCATCACAATGTGGTGTGGATCAAACTCCCCACGTACTGGAAGCTAACACTGAACCCTGTTGACTTTAAGTTGGCTGTCACCAAGACGTTCCGCATCCTCAGACACTCACCAAACATTCCCTTCATAGTCCTGGCCTATCCGAAATCAGACTACTCCTGGAGGGCACTGCTCATCCAATAAATGGTCAAGATGGAATCCATCCCCTCCCCCCGCCGCCAGTACTCCACTTACCATGGCTGAAAGTCAGTAGTAGTGGATCTCATTGTACAACCACTATGAACAAGGCATTGATATCCACTTCACTTACATAATCCTTAAATCAACACATGAGACAGAAAACCTCCTACCCCATTTGCTGATGGGAAAAGTGAGAGCCCGGGAGCTTAACTCACCTGAACTCACCTCATGTACCAAGTGGCAGAAGTTAATTTGGTTCTGATACTTGGAAAATCACCCTAATTTTATACTTCCCCATGGCAACATATGTTGTCACTGAACATCATCACATATTCCAGAACATTGACTTTCCTCTCTTCTGAGAAAACACAACTCCCTGAAAGTCAAATCACCAGACATCACCTTCATCCCCTCCGTCAACCACCGACCTCCTTATTAGTGTTTCTCCTTTGCTGCAATACTAGAGTATTCATCTCCACCAACACCCACACCATCATCTGGGTGACTTTATATCCATGTACAAGATCAATTCCAAACCCACTCAGTGCTGGTCATGCTCTATCATTCTTGCCCTTCCTCACTGCTGCCCAACTCCTATTCTCTGGTCACAACCCCTTCCTTCTTCCAAGGAACTTGCTCCAGGAAAGCCCCTGCAGCAATCCCGTGATCCCATTGGTTGACCTTTCTGAGTGGTTGCCTCCTGAACCAATCAGCATTTAGCACGAGCCGGGGCCCCTGATTGCACATCTTGCAGGGAACTCCCTCATCCACACTGCAGGGTGACTATTGTGCTCTTATTCTCCCGTTCCAGTTTCTCAATACTCACTCTCCTCCCTCTCTTGTGAATGGTGACTTGGCTTCTTATTTCACTGGAAAAATAAAATCACTAGAAATACATGTACTTCCTCGTTGCTCCACCACCACATCTATAAACCTGTGTGCATTTATGTTCACCGCCAATCTGTTTGAAAGCAAACGTATATGTCCACTCCACTCTTGGTTGAAGGACAACTCCTTTGTTCATGCACAAGACCTGCCTATCACCTCTTGGTCACACCAAAAAGGCCTCTGTCCCTGTCACTCCGTGACTTCGCTCTTACCAGGCCAAATGGTCACCTCTTAGTCCTCATTTGATTCCACCTCCCAGGAGCACTGACCATTATACACCAATCTTCACTTCTTAAAAATTCCACTGTGCTCATTTTCCTCTTTCCTCAAGCCTTTCTCTCTCTCTCTCTCTCTCTCTCTCTCTCTCTCTAAGGCAAATAGGCAAAATGTTCCTAAAAAAATGGAGCTTATTTTGATGCAGTGTTCTTTTTGGCATACATACATAGGAGGGGTATTTTAAAAGTTCTTGTAAAATGGATACAATGAAAAAACTATGCATGGAGCTTTTAAATATCCCTCATATACGCATGGATTTCAAAAAATAACGCACCAAAATAAACTTGCCCTTTAATTCAATGTTTCACAAATTTTTTGAAGTACCCTCAGATTGGGAAGAAGAGGGAAAAGAATAAGAAAGTATTTCAAAAACATTATATAAATATTACATTCTTGCACTCTGTTCACTGCTTAGCAAGACATTTGTTTTTAAAAGGCTGAAGCTAGAAAAGAACATTTTTGCTAAAATGCTGTATAGACCGAAATATCATATGTACCAAAAGGAGGAACTGTCTCCCCAGCATTGGCGATCAATTTATACATCACCCATGAGCCCGCATCCCTACAAATTTGTTCAGACATTTCATTGAACTGTTGTCATACATATAGTACTCAGGTTCCAGAATGGAAAGAAAATTGAAAATCATTTTCATGGAGGATATAGAAAAATACAAATGCCATTACTTTTTAGACAACCATGGAAAATTATGTCATTTCATGAACTTAAGCTTCCAAGAATTTAAGTTAAAATCTGTGGGAAATATGCAGTGTTAGCATGTGAAAATGGCATAGAAGAAATGAGAAGGAGATGGAAGACTTATTCCAAAGCGTTTGAAAGGATTTAAAGCTCACTCTACCTTAGATGAAAGGTGTTGCCCCGGTTGCAAAATTAATTTAGGCTATTCTGTGGTTATTTCTGAGAATTCTTTTTCTTATTTACTGAAGATCTCTTCATATACATGAATAAAAACTCACGTTCCCAAGGCTGTGTCATTTTTCCATCTAAGCAGAGGCTTGCAATTAAATTGACATGTAACCTTTAAACATTAATTTGATTTTCTAAATTATAAGCAAAAAAAACATATTATCCCTCCACTCCTCATCTTCCTTGAATGCATGCATTTGTCCCCAGGGGAGCTGGCCTCCTACTGAATACCCTACAGGGTGGAGTGAAGTTAGATCAGCAGTTTTGTTTGCAGCCCACACACTGACATGGTGTGGCTGTGTATTACATCCAGCTCGTTCCCTAGACAGACTCCTGGGCCAAAGCAACAAAGGAGGAGACAAATTCAAGCTGCAAATAGCTTTAGGACGATCGCTGTTGAGTAAGGCTTCAAGGTCAGCTCCTCATTGCTGGCTTTATTTTCTGTTTTCCCAGAAAAATACACTTGATGCTAATTTCTTTGTAACTTACACAGGTAGTTGTCTGGCCATTGAGATCAGAATGGTACCTGCTCAGATTCTTTCGCATGAGCTGGTTCAAGGCCATGTTGTTTTCTATTTACACAGAATTGTACACTTAGAGGCAACCGTTACATCAGGCTATAACGATAAATGTGTTGTCCCTGGTGCTCTGTTTGAACGGATTTCCAGCTGCTTGGCAGATGCAGTTTTTCCACTACACCATCTATGTTCTTTGCTCCATCCATTCATCTCCTCCTGCAGACACATAAGTTGGTTTCACTCATTAGGTTAACACCACTGTTCTGAAAAATCTTAAGCTTCCTCTATAAAATAGTCTCATCCACCCAGGTGAGAGAACTGAGTCATTTTGGGTGCATCTACATATCTAGATCATGCATCCTGCACACAGGATGTCTCTCTTGATGAAAAGAATCATCCCCATGCAGCATTCAGTGTTTAAAGTAGGCTATATTTTCTTTTCCTAATTATGAGTATTTGAAAGGGAAGAACCAAAGTAAACATTAGTATCTCTGTTTCTAAGGAACTATAGTCCAATCGATTGTTTCTGAATGTGTGATTTTCCTTGAAGAAGTTTGCTAAGAAGTAATTATTAAAGCAATTTTCTTGATTTTACACTAATTCTACATTTCACAAAGAATGAGCACGTCTTTTGTCTAAAAAGTATATTATATAAAAAACAACCCAATCATGTAAAAAGAATACATTTAAAAGACTACAAGCTCTGATATTTTAAAAAATTCTAAAACAGGCCGGCGCCACGGCTCACTAGGCTAATCCTCCGCCTAGCGGCGCCGGCACACCGGGTTCTAGCCCCGGTCGGGGCGCCGGATTCTGTCCCGGTTGCCCCTCTTCCAGGCCAGCTCTCTGCTGTGGCCAGGGAGTGCAGTGGAGGATGGCCCAAGTGCTTGGGCCCTGTACCCACAATGGAGACCAGGATAAGTACCTGGCTCCTGCCATCAGATTGGCGCAGTGCGCCAGCCTCAGCGCACCTGCTGCGGCGGCCATTGGAGGGTGAAACAAAGGCAAAGGAAGACCTTTCTCTCTGTCTTTCTCTTTCACTGTCCACTCTGCCTGTCAAAAAAATCTAAAACAGTGTTGTAAACTATTTTAAAAAACACTAAGATGCTGTGAGATAATAACAAAGATTCTAGGATGAGGTGTTCCATGAATGAATAATAAGGAAAACTTCATGCCCTATAAGTTCACTCAAGATTCATAATGCATGGAACCATAATAAATACTCTTATTTGATCCATAGTGAAGAAATAAATTAACTATTGATTCTCTAAAAATTGATTATAGAACTTTTTTTGAAAGCCCATTAATTGTTGATATATAATTTGGCCAAAACGCTAATGAGATAGGAAGGTTAGCTGTATACTATTTTATACTTTGGAAAGTTTTTCTATTCTAATTTATTTGAGAGAGAAAGACACACGTGTGCCCATGCACGTGCACACGCATACACACAGTGAGAGAAAGAGGGAGAGAGAGAGCAGGTCCATCCACTGGTTCACTCTTCATAATGCCTGCAATATCCAGGACTGAATCAGCCTGAAGCTAGGAGCCAGGAATTCAACCCAGGTGTCCCATGTGGGTGGCAGGGACCTGGTTACTTCAACCATCACCTGTTGCTTCCTAGGCAAGGAGCTAGAGTCAGGAGCAGAGCTGGGGCTGGACCAGAAGCACTTCAACATGGCATGCAGGTGTCCCTCTCAGGCAAAGGCATGCCTTTTTTTTTTCTTTTTAAATAAATTGCATAAAAATTGAGTTCTCATGACCAAGGAGTAACTTGAGATAACTTTATAGAAAGCTATAAATAATCATGTTTTTAAAATTGATTTATTTGAAGGTCAGAGTTACAGAGAGAGAAGGAGACACACACACACACACAGAGAGAGAGAGAGAGAGAGAGTCCATTCACTGGTTCACTCCCCAGATGGCCTCAAGGCTAGGTAGGTCTAGACCAGGCTAATGCCAGGAGCCGGGGCTTCAATCAAGTCTTCCACATGGGTGGCAGGGGCCCAGGAATTGGGCCATCTTATACTGCTTTCCCAGGAACATCAGCAAGGATCTGGAACTGGAAGCAGAGCAGCCAGGACACAAACCAGCACCCATATGGGATGCTGCTGTCATGGGTGGCAGCTGTACAAGCTACACACCACCAGCCCCTCCAAAATCATTTCTTTTAAATCAAAGATATTTTAAAGAGACCTGCGGAAGTAGACTGGTCATTAGATAACTAATTCTGTCATCAGTAAACATGTTGTACAGAATTTTAAAACAGGGATCCGTGTTGTGGCATAACAGGTGGAGCCACCGGGAGTAGCAGTTTGAATCCCAGCTGTTCTGCTTGCCATCGACCTCCCTAACACGGCACCGAGGAAGGCAGTGGAGGATGGCCCTAGTATCTGGACTCCTACCGCCCATGTGGTAGACCAGGATAAATCTTCTGGCTCCTGGCTTCCACATGGACCAGCCCTGTCTATTGCGGCCACTTGGGGAGTGAACAAGCAGGTGGAAGATCTCTCTCTCGACTCTTATCTCTTTCTGATTCACTCTGTCTTTCAAATAAATAAAAAGTCTTTTAAAATACTTACAAACAGTACCTTAGCCAGTTGATGAAAAAAGTTAAAGATATAAAAAATAATGTGCCTAATGATCATCATTAGTCATTTCTTTCACGCGCCATATAATTCTATTTCCTTTAACACCAATCCGTGAATATGCATTCATTGGGCAAAACGGGCATAAAACCACTACAATTATTTTCATGAAAAACAGCGTTTGCTTCCCAGGAGTCAGGTGTTTCAGAAGTCGTGTGGCTGGCAGTAGCGATTCTCCTCCAACCGTCAGCATCAAGGCTGCTCTGCACACACCTCCTGCTAGGGTCTGGATGTGACTTCTCCAAAATTCAGGTGGAAACTTACTGGCCAATATTGTGGTGGTGTGTGTGTGTGTGTGGAGGGGGGCGTTCTTTAAGATGCGATTCGATGGTGAGGCTTCCTCCCTCAGAGCGACACGGAGGTGCTTACAAAGCTAGCTCCTCTCAACATTTGGACCCCGTGTGAGGACACAGCCCCTTCCCCTCCTGTACATGTCTGGGTCTGGGACTCGCCAGCCGCCAGAACTTGGCCAAATGCATCCCTGTTGCCTTTAAATCCCCGTGTTAGAGTAGCACACAATGGATGAGCCCCCTCCCTACCTAGCTGGAGTTAGTGCAAAGCCTCCATGAGACTTGTGCAATTTAGAGACGCAGGATGGAACCTGATTTGTGTTCTGCAGGTGACTCTTCTTCCCTTGCTCTCTCCCAAAGCTTTTCCCTCTGAAGGTCCCATCCCTGCGTACCCTCCTGGGTACCTTCTTCCCCCTGCACAGATCACCTTAATTTCTGGTTTACAGAAGACATGCTATCCCAGTTTTAATAGACAATCGGAGGGGTTGGAAATGTTTCTATCATGCTTTGGATCATCTTCTGCAATTCAGAGGGAGGACAAGCTATACAAATGTCACAGCATTCTGAACCAGGGCTGTGCTCCATGACGATTTCATTTGTTTGGGTTTTCACAAATGAATGGTTTAGCTTTGCTTCCGTCCAGCAAGAGAGAATGGGCATGATCACCACACACTCTCATCTGTGGACCTGGAAACCAGAGCGGGTGAGGTAGAGTCCCACTGTGAGTTTGAAATTCTAAAATGGAAATCACCTCAAAAATCCTACACGTGTGGGATGGATTTTTAATTTATAAAATTTCCTGTCATTGATTTCTAAGCCCTCAATAAAGTGCTATGCGTAATAACCCTCCTATCTAGGAGAAATATTTTCTCTCAGGCTTTCTGCTCTTGAATATAATTATAGTGCTTTTAGTGAATGACCTTCCCTGTGAAAATCATCAGTTAATTTAGTGACACACGACAAAGTTTGGAGTCTTATTTAATTTTATCAATCTCCTTTATGCTGTAAAGGCCAAAAAGACAAACATTTAAAAGTGCCCTATTTCCAGTGTAAAAGTGAAGTTAGTGACACTGGGTCAGCCCAGCCTACTCACTGGGTTCGAATTTATTTTTTCATTCATTTTTATTTTCATCTACCTGAAAGGCAGAACAAGAGAGAGAAAGACAGACCTTCCACTCATTGCCTCACTCCCCAAATGCCCACAACAGTCAGGGCTGAGTCAGGCCGATGCCAGAAACCAGGGAGCTCATCCAGGGATCCCAGGTGAATGACAGAAACTCAAATACTTGATTATTATATAAATAATTATATAAATTATTATATAAATACCTGATGTCTCCTGGACTGTTCATTAGCAGGAAATAACTGGGGGCAGAGCTGCAGGGAATTGAACCAGCCCGGATTTAGGCTGTGGAATCCCCAACAGGCTGCTCAACCCACTGCACCACAATGCCCACCCCAGCTTATTTTTCTGATCTTAATTTATGAGATATTGTCCATGATTGGAGACTGTCATTCTACTCTATAAATAGCACACTAAGACCCCTAATCAAGAAAAAGCAGGCCTGAAAACCTAGCAAATGAGAATTCTGATGTGCACTGGAGTTCTAAGCAAACTGGAGAGAGTTGGCAAGAAAATCCCACTAATCCTTTGAAAAAATATATACACAAATAATGCACATACTTATTTGAGGGAATTCGAATAGAGATTCTAATAGCTAGCAAATGGAACAGGTAAACAATGAGCGCTTAACAAATCAGAATCCAGAAAATCCACACACATGTGCCAGTATCAAGTAGACCATGCAAACATGCAAACCCGCCCCCTCGGTTTTGCGCCCCCTGCTGTTTGTAAGCGGAAAACGTTTCCACAGGCAGGTAGTTGATTGGCTTGGGAAACCTCTAATCCTAAAATGAGCAAAACTGCCTACTTTTCTCTCTTTGCTTATCGCCCTCTTACCCTTCTTCTGCAAAGAAACACACGATGATGCCCTTCCAAATGGGCTTTCTGGTCCTCTGAAAGCAGGGGTGGCTACTATTGGAGAAGGTTCTGAAGGAGAAATTTCTTATCACGGCTCCCACAGCGGATGCCAGCGTAGCAATTCCGCCTCCAGGAAATGTGTAACAAAGCGCTGTGCAGTTCTGCCCACCCTCTTGTGTAATCCGAAAGAGACGTCATATCAGAAACCACAGATGATGACAAATACAATGGGATGGTGGATGCTGTTTGCACGCCATGGTAACCATGGCTGTGTTATCACCGCTTGTGCTGTGAAACACATTTCTCAAGACTCTAAATCACATTAGCCATAAACTACGTTCCAGGTTGGACTACAGAGCCATGACTGAAAGCAACGTGTTTAAGCCAAGTGTCAAAAGAATTAGGGTTACACCATTGTAAACAAAATAGAAATTCAGCAGCTTTAGGATTAAGGTAGTAATTTAATTCCATAAAGGTTTTCTATTTTTAAACCATCTTTTTCAAGGCATGAACCCAGGACAGGGAATTCACAATGTCAGCTTTGTTTAGCCCACAGTCCATCACTATGTCAGATGCCAAAGGGAGGAGAAAACTTGCATAGAAAGGACTGAATGTAAAAAATTAACAGAGATGGCAACCATAACAAAATGCAATTTCAAGTCAGATTCCCACGGATTCAAGTTCTTGCTGTGCAGGCTGCTCTAAACCTATAGTTAGCTTTAAGAAACTGTTTTCTTTCTACATGTACCAGTGTCTCACATTATCCACTGGGTGGTCAGCGTTCTCTGGGGACAGATGTATGGTCCACAAAGAGGGAGGGGATGTCTTTGGGGCTTGGTCCCTGTCTTTTCCCACACCAGCACACCCTCACACACCTGTTGTGACTTATAAAACTAACTGGCATTACCTGTTTACCTGGTACTCCACTAAGGTCGATGACTTTATGTGTTTCAGGGGTCGCCAGGGTGAAACAAAGGAGTGAGGAAGAGCCAAGGAAATAGAGTGGGGAGTGCTTCAGTGTGGGATGAAGTGTGCTGGAGTGCACCTGCACTGACTAGAAACCCTCACGTTAGAAAAATAATAGAGTGCTGGTTCAAAGGGCCAGAATGAACATCCCTGGATGTTTCTACATTGTGTTTCCTAAAGTGTGCACTTCTCACAGCTGAGACGAATCAGCAATGTGTTTTGCGTCCCTGAAATCCTGTGTCATACCCAAAATTAAAGCTTTTGTGGTGACTGTTTGCTAGATTTGAAGGATTGCTGGTCAGATATTTATGATGCAATAGGACATTCAAAACCCCATCTTACTCCTCTACTCCCCCTCTGAAGGCATTGGAGTCAATGAAGAGGCTTAGAGACTATCAGACAAGCAGAAAACATGGGTATGGCCACAGCTTTGGAAACAGAGTGAGTGAATGTGGGTCCTCAGAGTTCGCTCAGGTGCCCTTCAGGGATCTCTCTTCCTCAATCAGTAGCTTATAATTGCTCCATCAAAAATTTCAAGGGTGAGAGTTAAGACATCCGCACCCTCAACAGAATAACGAGGTCCAGTTCCCAGCTCTGGCTCCTGTTTCCAACCTCCCGCCAACACAGACACTGGAAGGTATCAGTGCTGATGCAAATGATTCAGTTCCTGCTGTCCATGGAGGAGACCTAGACTGAGTTCCAAGCCCCCGGATTCAACCTCAGCCCAACCCTGGCCATTGTGAGCATTTGGAAAGTGGACCAATGGGTGGGTTCCTACCCGCAAAAATAAAAATTAAAACAACAGAATATCAAGATCTATTGGCATTTCAACAAATGATCGGTTGAACCAAAATAAAGGTGCTAATGATAGAATTTTAATAAATAATTTGGGACTACTTAAGAAGCGGAGCATGCTACTGGAATTAACATCCTGACATAAAGAACTAATAAGTGAACCACGTGTGGAAGGAAAGGTATTCCTGGAATTCAGCTGAATGGAGTCAGAAAGATCATAGAGGCCATGTGGTCCTGTCGTACTCTTTCACGGATAGAATAAGTGGTGTTCTTTTCTCAAGACCTATGGGATCTCCAGGATAGAGCCAGCGCTAGACTGTGATTCCTAACCCAGTAGTCGTTCCTTCTATCCTCATATGATCTTCTTGTCAGAGCAAATATGTCACAATTGACTGCTTCATGTCATCCATACCAGGCGGACAGGGGGAAGGATAGCCTGGAATAGAGAGAAGAGCACATTCCTGAGACATCTGCGAGGTAGAAGGGGTAGTAGAGGCAAGAGAAGTCACCTTACTCTCTCCTGCAGAGTAAAACAAGCTGAGAATGGTCCAGGAAACATAAATTTATAATGAATTTCATCTACTTAATAAAAATAAGCCTAGTAATTCAAATAGAAAAAACCTATAGTTGCAATTAAAATCATATTATTGGCATAAATCTACCTTTTTCAAAATTACAAATTCAGTTATTTTCAAAGATGCATAAAGTTTTGCACTGTTGCAAGCATTAGATGGAAGTAAAACAGTAATGACTGGGACCAGCATTGTGGCACAGCTGAGTTTAGCTGCTGCTTTCAATGCTGACATCCATATTAACATGTCGGTTCGAGTCCCGGAAGTTCTGCTTCTGATCCAGCTTCCTGATACTGTGTCTGGGAAGGCAGTGAGTGATGGCCCAAATGCTTGGGCTCCTTCCACTCACCAGTGAAACAGAGATGGCTTCAGCCTGGTCTAGCCCCAGCAGTTGCAACCATGAAGCCACTTGGGGAGTGAACCAACAGATGGAAGATTCTCTCTCTCTCTCTCTCTCTCTCTCTCTTCTCTCATTCTTCCTTTCAAATAAGTAAATAAATAAAAAAATAAGAACTTAGAGCTTAATAGCTTTTGTACAAAAGAACCAAATCCTTTACTTTTCCATTGACACGTAGCTTTTCCAAAAATATTTTAATATAAATGTTGATAACTTTTTCCACTCATTTTGAAAATCTGTGTAATTTTGCATATATTCTGTCTTTCTTATCTCTGATATGTGCAAATATGCATATGGACCTGAAGTTCCAACTCTGTGTGTATATCTATTTGTTTCCATATCTATATATATGCTATATCCATGTACACACCTATATTTTTGTGTATATATAGTTATACATTTCATATATATTACATAAATACACACACAAAGAAACATTTTGGATGGGATATACAAAGGGTCTTCCAAAAGTTCATAGAAAATGCATGTTATAAAATTTGCACTAAATAAACATTCATTTTCTCCTCCTGAAATCGTATTTTCCACTTTGGAGAAATTACCCAGCTATTATCCATGGAGAACAGCCTTATGTTTTAAAAAAATGACCTTCCTCATTGGTCAAATAAAATTGTAGTAGGGCTGAATACTCATAGACCTTGTATTAATAATATTATCTTTGTTAGAAATTTGGCAATCAGGAAGAATTGATCAAAAGAGAGACAGGAGCTGGCATTTGCCCACGCAGTTGGCATGCCAGTTGGGGTGCACATACCTGCTTCCCACATTGGATCCTGTGGGTTCAAGTTCTGATTCTAGCTCCTGACTTCTATTCTAACATAATGAAGACCATAGAAGGCAGGGGTGATGGCTCAAGTAGTTGTGTCCCTGCAACCCATCTGGGAGACCTGGATTGAGCACGAAGCTCCTGACTTCAGCTCAGCACAGCAACAGCTGATGTAGGCATTTGAGGGGAAGTCCAGCTCAGGGGCAACACTTTCTCTCCCCGTCACTCACTCTCCATCCCTTTCAAATAAAGATTAAAATGATTAAAAGAAATTAGACAGGAGTGACTCAGGGGGAAGATGGGCACAAACAGAGAGAGACACTCAGTGGCCTTGCAGAGTGGCAGTTTTCCTGTACCTTGTGAGCAAGGTTTAGGGCAAACAAAGCGAAGAGAAGGCCTAGGCTTGGAACTTGGATGATTCAGGAAAAGAAAAGGAGGCAATCTGAGTTAGAGCAACACGGAAAACTTAGATTTGACAGGAAAAGCAAAGCAATGCATTTGTATGTGAAAAATTTGACACCTTTAAAGAGAGCTAAAGTAGCAATTCAAAACTGAAGGAGACACAATTCCTACGACTTGACAATTCTTTAAGTTAAGCATAGGTTTTCTCCGTTGTTCAGAGAAACACAAAATACATGGTCATTGGTTCTATCTCATTGAAAGAAATAATGAATGACTAATTGACAAAAAATAGTGTATGGGTGAAATGGTCGTTTTTCCATTCAATTACAGCTTACAGCCGTGGTCCATATTCCCACTAAGCTAGGCTCTTTTTGCTTTTCGCTTGTGGAACTGCTTATTTGGTGAAGTAGTAAACCTTTTTACTGTAAACTAGATTTAAAATATGTTATCTCAAAAACTAATAAAAAAACACATGGAAGGAGGGTGAAGGGAGAGAAGAGGGGAATATCATGTTCTTAGACTTGTATCTACAAATCATATTGAATCTGTTAAAAATTCATTAAAATGAAAATGAAAATAAAAAAACACAAAATAAAGGAGTCTGACAAACCACCCAACTTGACTCAAAGTCTCTCTGAAATGAAATAATAATATAAGTCAACAAGTGCTCTGTTTTGTTTCTCAAAGAGAATTTTGATGAGTGTAGGAGGAACAACTGGGTCAAATCTCAAGCAATCATAATCCCGGGCTCTCCTTTTCAATAAATTTCAGTTCTTAAAACTGGCTTTGTATATAACAGATATTATAACTTTAGGCTTTTATAGGTTGAAAGAATCTTCTATTATTAAATGACTGTTAGCATATCAAGAAAGCCAGTAGGTAGCTGCAAATCTAATTTGTATTTCCACACTCTTCCCAATGACAGCCTGGTGGCCTCCAGCCCTCAGGAGTTATAATAGCATGAGAACGAAATGGGAGGTGGTAGCACACCCAGGGAGGAGACCACAGAAATAATCTGGATAGTGCCTCTGGTAACCAATAATTCTAACACATAATGGAATATTATCTGATCTCTGACTTTAAAGAGCTTGAGAACATCTCATCCTTTGAATTGGAACAGATGGGTGTATCACAGGCAATCCTAGTCTAACACCCAAGGCAATAGCCTCCTCATTCCCACATGGTTTGCACATTCTTTCATTATTTGTTCATGTATTTTGTCAAACGTTAGAGGGAATACAACACCAGATTCGGCATTGCTTTGGGAAAGGTCGTTCATTCTACATCTCACAGAGTCCTGGGGTCCTGTGCCCAAGCTCTGCAAAATAAACAAATGTTTCATTGTTGTGCTACTGACCATAAACTTGGCTAACTGTGGTTTTTCCTCCTTCATTTTATTTAATTCAAGTCTGAGAAGTCACATCAACCAATAATATTTGAATCAAAATCCTTATCTCTCATGCAGTTGAAAACTAAGGACTTCAAATTTGATTGGTGAAATCTAGTTGCACTCTTTACCTGTTCTGTGAAATGCATTTTCATGGCATTTGTTTTTTCCAAATAACAAATCTATCAGCCAAACCTTGATTATTGTTTTAGGATTCAAACCTGTTGCTATCAGGATGTTTTATTGAAAAATAAAATATGCACAGAATAGTACAGAGCATTTTTTTCAAACTAAAATGATGTTAATTCTTTTTTTTTTCCATAGGTACAAGCAATCTGAAGCAGTCTAGAACCCCAGAGGTCATAATCACAAATTTGTATTTCTTGGGAAGAGTCTGTCATCAACTACAACTGGCAGCAATAGAGTATCCGTGGGATAGGACCCCAGAACAGAAAGTGGTACCCCATACAAAGGTACTTGAACTTCAAAAAGTTTACAGGAAAAAAATGGAATTAAAATATGTGTTCATTTGGGTGGAAAACATTTTGAAATCCACGCACAGTTTCTAAAACCCCTTAAATGTACTTTCTGAAAACCTCTCAGAAATATTCCCAGCAATTGTAGTTGCTAATCCTTGCTGCAAACATTAATAGAATATCTTTTTGATCACTTGTTTCTCCATTAGATTGTGATGGTTTGGGGTTGTGTATACTTTTGGTTTGGTTATTCTGGTTTTCTAGTTTGAGAGATTTTTTTTTCCTTTTTTCTTTCTTTGTTTTTGTTTAGGTTTTTTTTTTCTTTCCTTTTTTTTTTTCTCAGTTACAGAAGAAATAGAAAGAGTTTATTAGGCCAAGATAAAAAAAATTATTTGTTTTCGTGTTTGCCTCCCTATCCAGCCCATGCATCTCAGAGCTTGATTCAGAGTGGGAAATCATTTGTGCTTCTTCTGCTTCTTACCGTGGTCATGAAGGGTCATGAAGGAACAAGACATCTTTAGCCAAACGGGCAGGAGTGCTCAGCGAGACACTTTCCTCTTTGTCTGCCAAGCATTTTTGGCTTGGATTATCTGTATTCTCCTACATAGGACTTCTTTAAACTATTCAATGAACCACATCGCAACATTATCCAGTACACACATCTTTCGTTTAGAAATCCACACACCTAAAAGAAACCTCGTCTACAAGCTGCATCAAGAAACACCAGAAAAATACATTATGAAGTGACCCATGCCGAATTCTTTCCAAGGGGCCCAGTTATATAATTTCTGGAACAGTGCTCTGCAAGATGGGCTGACCCAGGGCGAGTCCACAGTGAATCCTGAAAATGTGCAACAACTCGTCCAAAGCGTTTAAAAAGAGAGTGAGAACTGTAAGTAGCCAAACACATTAAGAGGATTTTGAAGTTTATTTTCTCTGAAGCAAGAAATTAATAATGTGCTGTGAGGGCAGAAGACTTCAATCAAACTGCTGCAAATAGAACCACGTCTACAACAGCCCCTGTGAGTTTTTACCACTTCTTATACAGCTTGTTGCATATGGGAAAAATTCGACTGAGGTGTGGTTACGGATCATGTTCCTTCCTTGAGTCTTACAAACTATTACTAATAGAAAAGAATTCTAGTGATTTCTAACCCAACTGGCTGTGCCAAGAATGAAACAAAGTGGGCGTGTTGCAAAACTCTCTCATTTTGTATACTAATGTTTTATGAAGCCCCTTTGATGATAAATGATAGTTTTTCCAGTTATTTAGCTGTCAAGCATAACTATATGTCTATAAAAAGTTAGATAAACTAAATTAATTTACTTATTGTGTGAAAATTTGAAACAACTATAAATCACCTACTACTGAAATCTGCTGTAACCTCACATTGGAGAATGGGCCCTTGCCTGGATTAAAACCAGGTGTGTAACCTCTGGGGTAGAAATATATACGAAACTCATTTTAAAATCACACACAAACATAATGCTGAATCGGATTTGTAATAACTTTTCACATAGATTTATGAGCTGGCTAACAGACGGGAATAATAACATTTCAAGTAATGCACTTCAAGGTAGTGTGAGTCCCAAGTACAAAGACAGTAGCAAACAATACATGTGCCCTGCTTTATGAAACAACTCCCGAATACTTACCAGAAAGTTTGAACACTGGGCAAAATTAATTTTAACGTGCACTTATTTCAGGGATGTTCAGCTCTGTGCCAACTTAATATTTTCCAGCCACGTTCGCGAGAAATCCTCACCACATCTGGCCGGGCCGACATCCCCTGCCTCACTGTTTTTCCCTAATGTTTTTCTTTACTGTCTTCTCTTGAACAATGCCCTAGTATCTAACCTCAGCAATTTGGATGGGAATATTCCATTCTTTAGGAATGACTTTCTTCTGCTTAGGTGGCTCCTCAATTCCTTTTTATAATTTAAAACTTGTTCCAAACCCCTTGACCACACAAGACTGAAAAGATCAACTCTCTCTTCTTTCTTATCTCCTTTAACATCCATATACCGAATCCGGACAGCACTCCTACAAGATCCGCTATCTCTCTCTTTTGTTGCATATAACAAGTTTTTTATCCATCTTGTATTATTAAGACTCTGTGTGCATTTCATACCACTTTGAAGACAACCTTTGTGTCTTTAATTTTAAATTATTCAGTTTTATGTCCAGTGTTGCAGAGACCTAATAGGTATTAGTCTCCTGGTAAATATCTTTTGGGTTGAATTGAATGACAACTCATTCGTAATAAAATTTGGAGTCTGATTTTTTTTTTTTTTTGTCCAGAAATCAAATCAAAGCTACTGCTTTGACCAAAATGTCAACAAATCTGATATTTGTTTTCCTAATACTTCACAGTTCCTATGAGGCCAGCCAAACCATGTGTCATATTTACAAAATATTGTTTTATTTGTTTGACATATTAAGTCTTTGAAGGATTTTTTTAATATGTGTGCCTCATGTTAGGAGAATTGTTTTGGAAGATGAAACTTGAAAGAAGACATTCAAATGAATCGGGCAAAGACTAGAGCTATGAAATTGGAACTCACGCACTGACTGTCACACAATTAAAAGAAAATGGCGCTATAGCGTAGCAGGTAAAACTGCTACCCACAGTGCCGCCATCCCACATGTGTGCCGGTTCAAATCCTGGCTGCTCCTCTTCCGATCCAGCTCTCTGCCATGGCCTGGGAAAGCAGTAGAAAATAACCCAAGTCCTTGGGCCCTTGCACTTGTATGGGAGACTCGGAATAAACTCCTGGCTCCTGGTTTCAGAACGGTGCAACTCCAAAAGTTGCAGCCATCTAGGGAGTGAACCAGCGGATGGAAGACCTCTCTCTCTCTCTCTTTCTCTCTCTCTGTCTCTGCCTCTCTGTAACTCTGCCTTTCAAATAAATAAATACATCTTTAAAAAGAAAAGAAAAGAAAAGAAAAATAGAAAATATCTCAAAAAAAGTGATTGCTAGTCTGTATTATAGGTCTAGAAAGTGATTAGTAATCTCTTAAAAGACTCAATAGTAATAAAAATCAGTGTTGGAGGTATATCTGGGGAAGACAGTACAATGTACCACTCAAGCAATTTTTGGGGTGTAAAACTATTCTTAATGGAAAAGGAATAGTAAATGTGCAATTAAAATAGCAGATAATTTGACAATTTTGACACAGCAACAATTGCTTAGGGAAATTTGATTCTACCATCTGTAATAGTGGCAAATAAGACTTACATTTAAATACAAAAAGCTAAGGCAGAAATTAACCTATTAGATGCTTTCATTATTAATGTTAATATTTACATCACTGATGTTTTAGTATGTCCAAAATACTTTTCTTTAAATTTTGTGCAAATGATCTCATTTTCATTATTAACCAAGTTTACTCAGTTGCCAAGATTAGTACTATTTATAAATAACAATAATTGCAAAACATAAGTAGTAGAACTAGATTAAACTGAAAATTATCTGACTCTATAACATTTGTGTCCAATCACGCTCTTGACAAGCTTTCATCAGTGGAGTTAACCAAATTACAATTAACTTTATAATGTAAAGTCATTCAGGGGTTGAGATTAACATTCAGTGTTTCAACACCATAATACATTCCTCATCTTTATAGCTGCTTAATGTATCTTCATCCAATTAAAACAGTCCTGTATTTCTTTTGCACAGTGTACTAAATGAGATGGTACGCAATAATAATAAGAGTTTACTTATAAAACGAACACTTCTTTTAGTCATTATAATTTTGCTTTGGCCAAGAAAGCTTTTATTTTTCTGGGGAGGTCTGATCAAAAAGTCAGTTTTTCTCGAAAGAATCATATGTTAACAGTTACTCACAGATGGAAAAACTGAGTGGCAGGTCCAATATACAAGGAAAAGTTGAGGTAGAAACTTCAAACTGTTGTTAAGTTGATACAAAATGGGAATTAGGCGTGTTTGCATCATCTATGTTACTTTCATCGTATGTGAAAATGCACATGAATTCTTTCACTCTTCCCTAATCTACAACAAAAATAGACAAATGGGATTTTCAGTTTTGTTATTTAAGAAAGTCACTGTACTTTTAAAAGAAAGAAATTGTGATGAAATCTATTTGGATTTAATGCTGCAACTCATTATTGCTGTAACAATTTGGATCAGGTTTCTTCTGTTCACATGAGAAATTTTACAAACTTTAGACCCAGAGAAAAATCAGAACACTTTTTTTTAATTCTCTCAAAACTAAAATAATACATCTATCTTACATTTGCAAACTACCATTTTATCCTGTCAACATCTTGGCTTACTCGGTTTATTCAACTGTTACTTGGTTTATTCAATGATTGCTTGACTGGATGTTTTTCAAGAATATTTAGTAGGAGAACATGTCTTGAGCTGCCTCATAACTTACAATGTCCCTTTATATTGTAGTGGCGATCTGGCTGCCTGTAATGTTTGACAATCACAGCTCTAGTAAGTTCAGTCTATATCCAGTCACCCCACAAACATTTGTTGAGCATATGCTATGGGTCATGTGCTGCTCCAGGTGGGTATTTAGCTGTGAACCATTCCGATCTGGTTCCTACTGGCGTGGGAATTTCTCCTCTTCGTGTTCCCTGTTTTATCAACATTGAGTGCCTGAATAATTATATTTTCATTCTGAGAGATTTCCACGGCTCTGCTGAGCTAAGCTTCGATACGTTGCATTTCATCTGAAGACTCAGTCATGTCTTCATTCCAGGGATTTGTTTCATGTAGTAGCAGGTTTCCTTTTATGTGGATTAACCATTTCAGGGATGTCGTGATCACATCTGTCTTCCCTATAATGGCCTCCTTTTCACTTTAAGTTTTTTGGTATTTTTCTCTCTATCTTTACAGTGATTACTTCGATCTTTCCTTCTATTTCTGCAACTTACTTAGTATTCCACTGGGCCTATTGTCCCCTGCAAGATTTCTCTTCTTCCACAGGTTGTTACTTTGGCCATCTGGTGTTTTGCCATATTGTTTCATGCTTATTGTTCATGCTTACCTCAGCTCAAGCTGTGTCCAAAATCCCTCACCATACTTATGGAGTGTGGCAGGATCTGACATTCTATGAGATTGCATTTCCAGATTATCTGAGAATTGCTGGTCTTCTCTGGCTGCAGCAGTTTCAAGGCTGAATATTGGGGTGTATTCACTGGAAGACAAAAACAAAAACAAAACCAAGCAAAACAATGAGCAGAACCAGAGTTCTGTGGTTACTGTTGTGGGCGTGGGGCTCTGCTCCCCTGTTCTTCCATTGACCAGTTCTCCTCCAAGGTCCATCCCACCCAGTGAGAACCGTGCTCTCTTCATGGGATGGGGGATATCCTTGCAATTTGTGGGTCTCTTCTCTTTTATATCACTGAAAATAACTTTTGCATAAGAAGTGGAAGCTCATGTGTGTGACTTGGATGAAGCACCAGGCTCCTGGTTTCTGCTTGGCCCAGCCCTGGCCATTGCGGCAATTTGAATAGTAAACCAGCAGATGGAAGACTCTTTCTCTCTCTCTCTCTCTTGCTTTCACTCTCTCTTTCTTTCCTTCCATCCCTCTATATAACTATGCCTTTCAAATAAATGAATAAAGCTTTTAAAAAAGAAGAGGTGGATCTACTATATAAAAAGACAGCCCCACTTTTACATTATTCTTTCCACTTATCCACAGAATGAACATTTGCATCAACAAGGTATAAACCTCAAGGTTGCCTCCTTCCAAAGTAGAAACACTATTGAGGATTCTTCCATCAAGTCATCCCAACTTCCTGGGCGAGAGTGGTACTGAGGAGGGGAAACCTTCATGGTTCCTGTAATTATGTGGTCCATAAAGGCAGAGGTCATGGGTTATCCAAATTGGGGCCCTCACCAACGAAAGCAGAAATGCCTAACCAGAGTAAAGCTTTGGAGAGATGCATGCTTTAGATCCACTCACAAGCCATCTGTGCTTATTGAGTTACGACATTGCAGATGTCAGTGGTAACGTCCATGAGTGTGAGACTTCAGTCTGAGACAGAAGTCAGTGTATCTGAGATCTGCACTGTATTCCATAGGTCAGCAACACCCACTAGCTCTCACGGGACACAGGCTCAAAACCCACTTCAGTTTCAGACTGTTCATGAATGCCACTGGGGAGTTCACCAAGGTTCTATCATGTTCTTTGAGTCACATAGGGACAACACTGTGGAGATAGTCTCAGTAGCTAGAAACCTCTAGAGAACACGAGAGACCAGAAAGGTCAAAACAACAGAATGAGGCCAGTAGGCGTTGTCACCAGTGGGAGTAAAGGAAGTGATTGGAGCTGAGGGGACATCAACTGGCAGTATTGGAAACCATTGTCCGATGTCTCCCAACTGGGAGGTCTCAGAGGCAACAAGCTTTGGGGTGGCCAACTTAACAACACCCGACAGTGGATAACAACATGACACCAGAAGACAAAGTATAAATTGTTGATTTGGGGGCCGGCACTGTGGCATAGTAATTAAGCCTCCGCCTGGGGCACTGGCATCCCGTATGGGCGCCGGTTCGAGTCCCAGTTACTCTATTTCAGATCCAGCTCTCTGCTAATGGTCTGGAAATGCAGTAGAGGATGGCTTAAGCGCTTGGGTTTTCGCACCCACATGGGAGACCCGGAAGAAACTCCTGGCTCCAGGCTAGGGATCGCCCCAGCTCCAGTTGATTTGGGGAGTGAACCAGCAAACGGAAGACCTCTCTCTCTGCCTCTGCCTCTCTGTCTGCTGTCTGTAATTCTGCATCTCAAATAAATAAATCTTTTAAAAATTGTTATTTTTTTTCAAATACCCCTTATTCTATAAAGAAAATGAGATGAGTTTCCTCTAGGGAACTTGGTGAGTTCTCAGGGCTTTACCCCCAGGTATGCTCTCCTCTCAACCACTGAGAGTTTGGTTTTTAAACACATCCACTGCATCCCACTACAGAACATTGCCTAGGAAAATAAAGTTACCTTTACGCAAAAGTGAATTACACACATCTGCAGATTGTCACGGAGTCGATCACTGTGTCAGTGTGGCACGCAACGCAGATCGGCCTCCTCAGTTTTCAAAACAAAATGTCGTGTCTGCCTCCTGTCCATCTGGAATTTAAAACGCATGCATACTCCTGTAATCAACTGGAGTAGAAGCACTACATGTCAGGCACTTGTAAGAGGATTCAGCCGTAAACAGCTTTGGATGCTGGACTTGCCCAGTGTGTACTTGAGAAAGCTGATGGATGACAGGCCCGGTAGAAGAACCCGTTAACCCTTCATTCCTTGGGTTGCTCCATACCCAGTCCCTGCAGTAACTCAGAGGTCTGATTACAGAAGAAAAGGATCTGGATCATATTCCCTGTAATTCCCTGAAGGAGGGATCTTAGTGAGCTAAAATCAGAGTCATCATTAAAAGTGGTCTAATACGAAAAAGAAGTATTTTTCATTTCAGAAGTCTAAACTGAAGATCCAAGATGATTTTGATTAAACGCCTTGTGATCCTTGCTTTCATACACTGCTAGAATAGTAGTATTTGTTTCTCTAGGTCAGGTTCCATAATGTTGGGTGTAATAATCAGGAGCCCAACAGACCAGGTTCAAAGTGCTGGTCTTCTAGTTATTGCTGATGCAATATGAAGAAATCAGGGTGAATGATACACCTCCTAGGGTGAGGGGTAAGTAAGTTAATACACACAAGGGCTCAGATGACCGGCACATGAGCTATTGCTGCAGGTCAGGGAAGAGTTACAATAGTTAGTTAGCAGTTAGTTACAATAGAGATGGGGAGGAGTGAGCAAATGTGAGAACGTTGGAGATAATACTGACAGAACTCGCTATTAGCCTGCATACATGAGGTAGAGAGGAACAATTTCTACTACAACACCTGGCACAAGGTTTACTCAGAAAAAGAACAGAGACAGCATGGGGACAGAGTACACAGGAAGAGGACAACATTTAGCGGGTAACACCCAGTCTGCAGCCAGGATGTGTAATCAGTAGATTGATCCTCAGGTTGGGATCATCATGAAGCCATCTGAACTGGCTATGAAAACCTAGATGCTAACTGTTCCAGATGAGAACGAGAGGTTAATAGGAAGCAAGAATGATAAACATAGATGACCTCAAGTTGAAAAAAAAGCAAAGCAAAATACTTCAAAACATGTTACGAAACAGTTTTAATATAATTTTCTAATAACTATAAATAATACTGAGAAATTGAGTGCACTTAATGATTAACTCTGGAAGTTCTAAGGATCATATCACTGACACTCTCCCTACGCCAAGCGACCTCACCATTTGGTGATTCTGTATCGAGCTATTCACAATCGGGCTTCATGGTCTTTCTTTTCCCCAAGTCCAAATTTTAAAATAAATTCTGACTTTCTCAATACAATTCTCAAGCTACTTTGCAAAGCATCTCACAAACTAACTGGTTGATAACCATGACATTAGTGCAGCAATAGATCTTCAATGCATGTAAGTCTCCAGAAAAAAAAAAAAAAAAGACAACGGTATTACATTAAATGAATGCTATAAGCAAAACAGATAAATTGCATTCTGTGAAAGATTGTTGAAGACTGAGAAGGACTATGATACTTATTTTTATTTTAAATGTACAGCAGTTTTTCTATTTATAAAAAATTGATACCATCACAGCATTTGTCTTATGATAAGGTTTGTTCTTCTATTATATTTTTATTTATTTGGAAATCAGAATTACAGAGAAAGAGGGAGGGATAGTGAGAGAGAGATCTTCCATCTGCTGTTTCACTCCCCAGATGGTTGCAAATGCCAGTGCTGGACCAGACCAAAGCCAAGAGCCAAGAGCTTCTTCTAGTTTCCCCCAATGTGTGGCAGGGGTCCAAACACTTGGGCCATCCTCTGCTGCTTTTCCCAGATCGTTAGCAGGGAACTGGATTTGAAGTGGAGCAGCTGAGATACAAACTAGTGCCTGTATGAGATGCTGGCGCTGCAGGAGGTGGCTTTACCAGGTATACCACAATGGATACCAATGGCTTCTAAGAATTAAAGATGTTAAAATAGGGACTGGCACATAGACAGAAAAACTTAATAAATATTTATAGAAAATTGCACAATGAAGGGTTTTTGGCAACTTTTCACTAAGCTAATGTGAAGTTTTAAGGAAATTATATTTTAAAGCTTTATATTCACATAATAATTTTAGAAAGAAAAACAGTCAAGAAGAGGTTGAATTCAATTCCTTAGTTGTTGAAACTTTTATAAGATAAAATATTAAGTAAGAAAGTAAACTATTGGGAGCAATTTACATAAAATTTAATACATGTTTGGGCAACAAAATGCAATTTATGATTATTAACCTAATTATGTCATTCAGAAAATTTAATAATGATGCAATGCTCTCATTTTGATGATTAATGTTCAGACTTTCCTAAGTATGTCTATTAAAGTCAATGATTAAACCTAGTGAAATGTCCACATCTGTCTATATATCTATCATCACCATATACACGAATATCAGGGAAATTAAGTTGTTCCTACAAAGCAGCTCATCTAGTATAGCTAATTTTCTTTGATTAGCCTGTGAAAGTTTCACCTATGAATTCAGTTATCTACTACAATACAATGAAAAGAAGCAGCTTACAAACACTCATTTGGGGGCAGCATTGTGGTGTCCTGGGTGAAGTTGCTGCTTATGATGCCAGTGTCCCATGTGGGAGCCCAGCCCTGATTCTTGTGGCCATTTGGGTAGTGAATCAGAACATGGAGGATCTCTCTCCCCCTCTCTCTTCCCATAAATCTGCTTTTCAAGTAAATATTTTTTTAAAGTACCCATTTCTATTACTTATCATCTATTGAAACATTTAAAGAGGTTAGCTTAGGGTTTCATCGACTACGATTGTAGTGGACACTGCTGGTGCCTTGTCCAACCCTACGGGACCTCTTTCACCCATTCCTCTACACTCTCCCATTGCATCTGTGTGCTTTTACTCCCAATGGCCCATCTCTGACACTGACTTCCAAGAACTGGCCTTGGGCTGCGCACTCGCTTTGCCCACAAGACAGAAAAGTTTACCTCCCCCACCCCAGCGCCCTGGGCTCGCCCCTGCTGATGACTCACCCGCGAGCCAGCGTGCACACCCAGCTCCCTCGACTTGGGAAAAACATCACTCTGTCGTGTGATTTATATTTCACAACTGCCTTGGAATCGTAGCCCTCGCTTGGTCTCTTCCCTGCCCCTGTTTAATTTCTCACACGCTCATTCTCAGGCTTTTCCTGGAAGCACTTGTGTCCAAGCCCTTGTTTGAGCTCAGAATAATTCTAAGACAAGTTTTTGTATGAAAATAAACGTTTATATATATAGATATATATGCCCCCATGCAGATAGTAAATTAGTATTCTTTCAGATATCAATTGTTTCAAAACAATCATTTTATTTGGACCTTTCTGCTCCCATCATTTATTTTAGTAAAACATTGGCTCCCAGGAAAAAAATGAATGCTCAAATTCCAAAGCTGCAGACTAGAGAAACTCATAAGAAAGGAGCAGATGGAGAAACTGCAATAAGTGTGACACACAGCAAATGTTAAAATAGACTCTCCAGGGGCCTGTGCCATGGCTCACTTGGTTAATCCTCCGCCTGCGGCACCGGCATCCCACATGACCGTCGGGTTCTAGTCCCGGTTGCTCCTCTTCCAGTCCAGCTCTCTGCCGTGGAGGATGGCCCAAGTGCTTGGGCACCTGCACCCGCATGGGAGACCAGGAAGAAGCATCTGGCTCCTGGCTTCGGATCGGCACAGTGCCGGCCGCAGCAGCCATTTGGGGGGTGAACCAACGGAAGGAAGACCTTTCTCTCTCTCTCTCACTGTCCAACTCTATCTGTCAAATAAAAAAATTAATACACTCTCCAAAATTCCAAACCTCAGAGAAATCACTTGCTAAACCCTCTTTCCCATCTCTGACCCTAGAAAAGCAACAAGCGATGGTTCTGCTGTACAGTTCTCCTCTCCTCTCTCCTTCCAGCTTCCAGATATTTTGTATTACTGCATGCCCACACATCCACAGGCACCCAGAGATATAACATATATGCACAGGTACACATCCATAGACATTTTATTTGATTGCGACATATTTTTACTGATTTCAAGGCAGTGTTTGGTTAGCTTAACATATTGTGCATTTCAATATCCAATCACAATAGTTTAACCTTATGTCTCCATCCTGAAAATTCAAAGCCCTTAGATTAAGAAAAGATAAAACTGAATTTAACTATGTCTCTCCTCAATAGGTATTCTTATTTATACTGAATTCAGGAAATATCTAAGCTATTTGCAAAGATAGCTAAAATAAAGCAAAATCAATAAAGCGGTGATTGGTAAGAAAAAGACAAGAAAATATGGGGGAAGAGATATGAAATGGAGCATGGAAAGTAGCTAATGTCATTGTGGAAAGAACGTTTGAATGAATCTTGGACAAGGAAGATAGCAAGACTTCTTAGGCACCAAAATGAACACTGTTGCAAAACACAGTGCTCCTCTGTGACATCACTTTAATGAATGTCTCTACATATTTTCTATTAATTAAATCAGCAGGACTCAGGAAAAGAGACTGTAGAACAGAAAAATAGGTTTAAAAAATCATCCTAATAAGCTGGTTATCACCCAGTGCCTAATATTAAAAACAACTTTTAACCTAGAAAGGCAAAAGTTGTCTATTGCACAAAATTATAATATTCACTTTTTTATTAAGCTCTATTTCATAATATCCACCCTAATAGAGTATAGTGATTGAGAGAAACATAAGTGTCAAGAGTCATTTTAAAAAATATGCTAAAATTTTATAAATACTTTTAATTACTTGAAAAGTAAATTGATATTTTCTTTGAAAATATGAGAATGCTTCTAAAAGCTCATGGTAAATTGAATGAAAAGATGTTTATTTTGGCGCAAGAACAAAATTGAAATCCATTCATTATTCTTTTTTTTTTTTTTTTTGGACAGGCAGAGTGGACAGTGAGAGAGAGAGACAGAGAGAAAGGTCTTCCTTTGCCGTTGGTTCACCCTCCAATGGCCGCCGCAGCCAGCACGCTGCGGCCGGCGATGATCCGATGGCAGGAGCCAGGTGCTTCTCCTGGTCTCCCATGGGGTGCAGGGCCCAAGGACTTGGGCCATCCTCCACTGCACTCCCGGGCCACAGCAGAGAGCTGGCCTGGAAGAGGGGCAACAGGGACAGAATCCGGCACCCCGACCGGGACTAGAACCCGGTGTGCAAGGCGGAGGATTAGCCTAGTGAGCCGCGGCGCAGGCTATTATTCTTTTTCTGTGAACTTTATGGAGACTTCTCATATAGTTCCCTATTGAATCTACTGTAAGATACTCTCTTTAAAATATCATCAGGAGATTTTGGCAGAGCTAGAAATGGCACAGAAGCACGTTGTGAAAACAACAACAACAAAACAAGCCCTTGCCTGGAAGGGACCCCTCTCTGGTTCCTCTCCCTTCCAGTGTTGCCCCCAGCTGTTTTGGCCTTGGTTCTGATACTTTTCAAGGTTAAGTTGCTTTCTTGCTATAGTAGTTACACTTCTTATATTTCAAGAGTTTTTTAAAAAATTGTTTGCATTATTAAAGACAGCTGGATTGAAATTGTTTTATAACGAGAAACAGCACTTAGCTCCAAATTGTGTGATAACAAATGCAGTGTTCCTCTTGTTTCTATTTGGCTCAGAAACATAAGGAAAATTGTAAGAAAAGGTGGAAAAAAAACTAGCAAACACTACAATGTTGGCTTTATGCCTATTCTGAGGGCAATAAGCATGTGTTCACTACTAAAAACTCTATTTTTTTGAACTCTAAAAAGCAAAAACAAAGGGAAATTAAAAACTTACCCTTGACCCATTTCCCAGGTCCAATATGTGGAGAAGATCTATAACTGGTTGACCAGCAATAAGCAATGCTTCCACACTTAAAAAAAATTTTTTTTGCTGCCACATAAGTTGCCTTCATCAGTTAATTTCCAGTTGAAATACAACTAATGCCACAACTGAAGCCAAAAAAAAAAAAAAAAAAAAAAGTTGCCAGTTACTGCTATAAATCAAACTCATTGTTTTTGACCTGAAGATTTTGTAGAAAATGTAGAGTGATCTTATGGTAGTAAAAATCATGAACTTAAAAAAAAAGCTTTTACTAGTTTCTAAAAATATTTCACATATATTTTTCTTAATTCATTCCTGTTTTTTAAACTCATTGAAAGTCTTATCTGCCCAAATTAAAATGAAATTATAAATAAAATGATTTAGATTAGAAAGGAAACTAGAAATGATATTTAGTAAAAGAAACACTTAAATCCATTGGGTTATATCATGTTGAGGCCTTACTATTTTTAATAAAATACAGTTAGTCCTATGGACTCATGTATTAAGCTAATCATGGATCAGAAATATTTTTTACATTTGCATCTCTATTGAACATGTATAAAGTTTTTTCTTGTTATGATACCCTAAGAACAACAGTATAACAAATAATTATATAGCATTTACATTGTATTAGGTACTATACATAATCTAGAGATAATTTAAAGTATGTAGGAGGATGTGTGCAGGTTATATGCCAAATACTAGGCCATTTTACTTAGGGGACTTGAGCATCTGTAGATTTTAATATCTGTGGGGGCTCTGAAATTAATCCCTTAGGGATATCTAAGGATGGTTGCATATATTGCTGCATGTTGATGTGCACTTGGATTTCTTATTATCAAGTGAATCATCATTGGAGAGCGTTTCCCTAGATGAGAAAATAATTTGGGGGAAGTATCCTAAATGTTTTGGTTAATGTACGAGGATGATTAACATAAGAAAGTTGAAAGTAATAATAACAGAAAATGCAATGATATCCTTCGTTCCCTCCCAGGAAAGTAAAGACAAATGGTAAGAGGACCTAAGTGAGTAATGGGATCGCTTGATTCAAGGACTAAGACACTGCGGTCAGCAGCCCCTTAGGAAGCCCCTAGTGATGCGTCCTTTGTGTGATCCCTCCCACCTGCAGGTGGGCTGCACCTAATGACTGAGCCCTAGTGACTAGGATATGGCAAAAATGAAGCGGTGTCTCCTGGGAGACCAGTTTTTAAAATATTGCTATTTGTGTGTTAAGTGTGCTCTCTGGCTCACTTGTTCAGTCTCTCTGAAGGAAGCCCCTGAGATGTTGCAAGCTGTCCTATGGAAAGATACTCCGCACTGGCACAGCCCTGGCCAACACTCAGTGAATGACAACCGTCAGCGAATGAAGCCTCCAGTAACTTCTCTCTTAGCCAAGCCTCCAGAAGAAGTCATAATCCCAATGGACACCTGGATTGCAGCCTTGTGAGAGCCCTGAAGGCAAAGACACCCAGGTAACACCTCTCTGCTCCTGATCCATGGCAACTGTGGGTAATATACATCGGGGATCCAAAGTCGCTTCACCTTAGGGTGACTTTCCTGTGGCGTGTGGTGTCTGTTTAGCGTCTGGTCCCACCGCCTTCTGTGAATTTCCAGAGCCACAAAATTTAAAACTCTATTTCTAATAATTACTTGAAATTAGGGGTTTTGAATCAAACTAAATCTTCCCAGTTGCAAGTTATCATGTGAATTTTTGCTCACAAAAAATGAGGTGGAAACATTGCTGTGTTCAGCTGAGCAGCTTGGGCATGGATGTACAACTTTCTGCTTAACTGTCCCTGGGCCTCTCCCCCAGTTTCAAAGGGGTCAGAAGTCACTACTGCCCATGGGAATCCCTTTATAACTACAGTGGCCATGCATTGTGTTTACACTTTACTTATTTATGTGAAAGGCAGAGTTACAGAGAGAGAGGGAGAGACAAAGAGAGAGAGAGAGAGACAGAGAGAGAGAGAGAGAGAGAGAGAGAATTGTCCATCCACTGGTTCCCATAGCTTCACCACACATAGCTTCTTCCACCCTCATAGCTTCTTCAACAGCTAGGGCTGAGCCAGGCCTGGAATTCCATCCAGATCTTCCATGTGGGTGGCAGGGGCCCAAGCCCTTGGATCATCTTCTGCTGCTTTTCCAAGTACATGAGCAGGGCGCTGGATTGGAAATGAGGCAACCAGAACCTGAACTGGTGCTCATATGGGATGCCAGCTCATATGGGATGCCAGCACTGCAGGTGGCAGCTTAACTCCCTGCACTGGCCATGTGCCTTTGAGTTTGAAAACCCAATAGGCAACCTCCCGACTTCTGTCTCCAAGACTATGGCAGAGGGGGCAGATCTCTTGGGAGGTCAGCTGTGTGATCTCACGGAGTGGCTATGGGCAGCACAGGTGTAGCTGCCTCTCCACTCTTCTCACAATTACGCGAGTTAATACTGATCCACCATATCTTCTAGTTCCTGCACTGAACTCATGCTTGACCACACACTTATAAAAGGCAGGTACTATATCAAGTTACCTAGTTTAACAGAGTTTGTTTGAGCACAGAACCATTCATGAATTGGGCAGCACTCATAACCAGAAGAGATTCAGAGATTCTGCCCAGCAGTATGAGCCGTGAGCTTATACGTACTGGACTCAGAATCAAAGTAGAGATTAGCTATAGCATGGTATCTGCCCTTCTGGGCATAGTGTGATCTAATGGCTATTTCATTAGTTTTTAATAAGAAACTGACAAATTACAAAGAGATAGAATGGAGTAAGTGTTGTTTAACCATTGCCTTCAACCCACATGATCACCGGTTTGAGTCCTGGCTCCTCCACTTCAGATTAGCTGGTCTGCTAATGTGCCTGGAAAAGCAGCTCAAGATGGCTCAGGTAGTTGGGTCCCACATAGGAGACCCGGATGGAATTCCTGGCTTTGCTCTGTCATAGCCCTGGTACACGCAACCATTTGGGGAGTAAAACACTGAGTGGAACATCTCTTTCTCTCTGTGTCTCTCCCACTCTTTCTGTCACTCTTTCAAATATATTTTAAAAATCTGAAAACAGATGATAGTATTATTTATGCATACAATATGGAACAATCAAATCAGTTAATATACCCATTGGTTCAAATATTTGTGCTTTTTGTGGTAAGAACACTTGAAATTCACTCAGTGATTTCGAAATGTAGAATACATTATTATTTACTATGTTCACTATACCGTGCAGTGCAGCTAAAAAAATTCCTCCTAAATAATTGAGGTTTTATATCCTTTGATCACCGACTTTCCATTCCCCTGACACACACACTCTGGTCCCACCATTCTGTTCTCTGCTTCTTTGAATTTGATTGTTTTGGATTCCATATTTAAGTGAGAACATGTGTCTTTCTGTGCCTGGCTTATTTCATTTAGCATAATGTTCTTCAATTCCATCCCTGCTGTCACAAAATGGCATTTTTTTTCCTTTATAAGTCTGAATAGGATTTCATTGTGTGTGTATGCCAAATTTTCTTTATGTCTTCATCTGTTGAGGGACACTTAGGTAGATTCCATAACTTTGCTATTGTGAATAATGCTGAAATGAATATGGGAGTGCTAACATCTTTCCAATACATGAGGGGATTTTTAAAATTTCATGGAAAATTGAATTAAAATATAAGGCTATTTGGGTCAGAATAATTTTTAAATCTGTGCAAACTTTTTTCATAATAAGCATTTTCTATGAATTTTTTTTTGACAGGCAGAGTTAGACAGTGAGAGAGACAGAGAGACAGAGAGAAAGGTCTTCCTTCTGTTGGTTCACCCCCCAAATGGCCGCTATGGCCAGTGCGCTGCACCCATCCAAAGCCAGGAGCCAGGTGCTTCCTCCTAGTCTCCCATGCGGGTACAAGGCCCAAGCACTTGGGCCATCCTCCACTGCACTCCCTGGCCACAGCAGAGAGCTGGACTGGAAAAGGAGCAACCGGGACAGAATCTGGTGCCCCAACCAGGACTAGAACCCGGTGTGCCAGCGCCACAGGCAGAGGATTAGCCAAGTGAGCTGCGGCGCTGGCCATTTGTGAACCTTTTTTAACCCTTACTACTGATTTCAAATCTTTGGGCAAATACCTGGAAAACAGATTGCAGGATGACATAGTAGTTCTAATTTTGGTGGTTTTTCTTTTCTTTTTATTTATTTATTTTTTTTAGGACGTGCATGCTATTTCTCACAATGGCTGTACTAAGTTACATCCCTAACAACAGGGCACAAAGGTCCTGTCTTCTGTGTGGCATTGATAGACATACTAACAAGTGTGAAGCGACATCTCATTGTTGTTTTGTGAAGATTATCTATTCATTTATTTGAGGAGAGAGAGAAAGAGAGAGAGAGAGAGAGAGAACTCTCATCCACTGGTACACTCTCCAAATACCTACAATTGCCAGACTTGCGTCAGGACAAAGCCAGGAGCCTGAAACTCAATCGACATCTCCCATGTAGTCAGCAAGAACCCAATTGCTTGAGCTATAACTACTGCCCCCTCTCCTCAACCTCCCTGGGGCCTTCATCAGCAGAAAAATGGAATGAAGAGGTAGAGACAGGCACTACCCCAGGCACTTTGACATGGGATAGGAAGGAAGGAAGGAAGGAAGGAAGGAAGGAAGGAAGGAAGGAAGAGACAGGCATAGAAATAGAAAAGAAGTAAGTGAAACTGGTCATGTCTGCCAGCAACATGGTTTTGTTTAGAAAAATCTAGATTCCACCAAAATCTGTTAGAGCTATGAATATGTTAAAGTTTACAAGACACAAAATCAGCTCATAAAATTCAGCATTTCTATACACTAGAAACAAATCCTCATCTCACACCTATAGACAAATCAACTGAAACCAGATTAAAGATTTAAGACCAAAACTTGTAAAACTATTACATGTAGGCCTGCACCGCGGCTAATTAGGAGGCTAATCCTCTGCCTGCGGCGCCAGCACACCGGGTTCTAGTCCCATTCGGGGTGCCAGATTCTGTCCTGGTTGCCCCTCTTCCAGGCCAGCTCTCTGCTGTGGCCCGGGAAGGCAGTGGAGGATGGCCCAAGTGCTTGGGCCCTGCACCCCATGGGAGACCAGGAGAAGCACCTGGCTCCTGGCTCCTGGCTTCGGATCAGCGCGGTGCGCCAGCCGCACTGCACCAGCCGCAGCGGCCATTGGGGGGTGAACCATCGGCAAAGGAAGACCTTTCTCTCTGTCTCTCTCTCACTGTGCACTCTGTCCAAAAAACAAAACAAAACAAAACAAAACAAAAACAAAAACAAAAAACCAACTCTTACATGTAAAGCTACATGTAAAATTATTACATGTAGAAAGAACAAGGAGACAGTCCATGATATTAATTTGGCCTCAAAAGCACAGGCAAAAATAGACTAACAGCATTACATCAATCTAAAAATCCTTTGTGTCGCTCCCCCTCTTCACGGAGGAGCGGCACAGGACCCTGCCTAGGCTTCATATCCGAGTCACGGCACCATTATGTCGCTCCCCGTCTTCGTGGAGGAACGACAAGGACCCTGCTTTTTCTTTCGTCTGCTCGGCCCTCCCCGGGTTTGCTGCTGGTTCTTCCCGGGTTGGCTACCGTCCCTTCCACCTCCGTGGAAGGGCCGTTCCCCCTGCCACTTTCCCCACTTCCGCGGGGGAGCGGCACACCGCCGGCCAGCGCTCTTGGGGGCTGCACAGGTGTTCCTTCAGATAGATGTTCCTGGTGCATGTTGTCTCTCTCCTCCTTTATAGTCCTCTTCCACCAATCCCAACTCAGCTGCCCACACGCCGAGTACGCTGCTCTCCTCCAATCAGGAGCAGCTCCTACAGTTTATTGGTGGAACTGGAGGCAGCTGTGTAGAAGTTGTTTCCTCCTCTCCCAACGCCATATTGTGGGAGAGCAGATGCATAGAATAAGTCTTAATTCGAGTAACTTAGTCTAGTCCGAGTTGCTCCCAGTTGCTCCCCACACTTTGAACAGTAAAGAAAACACTCCAGATTGAAGAGACAACCTATGGATTAGGAGAAAATATTTGCAAGTCATGCATCTGTTAAACAGTCAGTATCAAAAACACATAAGGCACTCAAGTGACTGTACAGAAAGAAAACAAATAATCCTATTCTTAAAAGTGGGTGAGGGACTAGAAGAGACATTTCTCAAAAGAAGACACACAATTTCTGCTTACATGTGTGTGACATACTTGTGTATGGTCACCTCCGTGTGGTCCTGCCAGTCACTCTTTTTTGCTGTCAAACATTTCATTGGCTCTTTCCTTGTGTCACAAGGAAATTTTTTTCTATCACAGTTCTCTCCCTCTAGCTAGCATTTCATATTTTTCCTTTGATTTGAGTCCCAAAACCTGAAAATTCATTTAAACAATTTAATACAAACGAATAGCATCGTTCCCAAATCTGTACCCAAGGAGTTTCATTTATAGTGCCAGCGGGTTTGCTCCTCATCCTACATGTCCTACGTCTCACCTTTGCGTTGTTTCCTCATCCACCGAGTACCTGATCCATTTTTGTTCCCAGAATTTCAGAGAAACAAAAAATTGGGGGGGGGGATATTAAGCGGAAGTATAATGCATGCACATTTAATATCATTCTGCTGTATCCAATGAATATGTTTGTATTCACTGATTAGTAAGGCTGAAAAAGGCCTTTCTTTTAAGTTACACAATTTAAGGTAGCTAAGAAAATATTTGCTTAAAATGAAAATGTAAATTATCCTCATTGTCACTGAAAATAAAATTTACTAGAGTTGCTCTAAAATGATCCTAGTATCTTACTAAAATTTGCCATTTTATGATCTAAATAAAATGACACAAACAGAAAAAAGAAAGTCACTTTTTTAATTTAAAAGAACAGATTTCGCAGTTCTGTAACAAGCTAAACATATTTATGAATATAAAAATACAGCATGTTCCCTATTCATTGTTAAAGATGGCAAATTCCCTCACCTTCACTATTTTGATTTTTAATTTTGTATCAGGGTTACTCAGAAAACATCACAGATTTCAGGACTTGGTTTCTGGATAGGTAAATTTTAGTACATCAGGTTAGCCCACTGTAATCAATTCAATCCCATTTCAATTCAATTCATCTTAACCAATCTATATTGGGAATAATTTATTATGCAATTCTGTGTAGGTAAGGAAAAAATCAATAATGCTCCTGTTTTCAACAATCTAAAAACTTCCCACAGGAAAAAATCAGCATAAGAATAAATTCAATCAGCATAAGTAACTTACACATGAAGAAGTGCAGTCAGTGTAATTTTCAAGATCTCTTCCATCCTGCTTTTAACAACATTCATACATTAGAACCACAGTGAAGTTCTAAATTGATTTATTTTACCTCTCCACAGTTACTTAAAAACTCCAAACAAAAAAATCCATATGATCTTCATTTTTCATCAAAAACGTGCTAACAGAAATGCTGTATAATTTGGAATATTTGAAACATTTTTCTCATATTTATTAGCTACTATTACAATCTCTTAAAAATCAACAAGGCAGAAAAGCACCAGAGTGATCTATAAAAAATCAATTTTTGAATGCATTCCCTTGAAGCAGCAACCCATACTTTGTTTAAAAAATGAAGTATAATTCAGAATTTATTTTAATTGAGGATTTCCCTTTGAACATTATCATCTGATACGCAATTACCTGGTCCTGCTAACACAAAGGTGTTGACTGCACTTTTTGTTAATTATCTTCCATTGACAATTATTTTTTATTTATTTTAATAATTCTATTTCTAAAGAACCACATTATTTGTTATCCTTTTTCTCTAACATGTGATAAAGCCTTTAGGACATGGATCTCTACTAGATTTATTATTATTTGTAACTGTCGTATGAAAATTGTACATATTCAGGGAGGGCCATGTGCTGTATACCTTGTATAATGTCCAATTCCAGGTAAACATAACTATCGCCTCAAACATTTATCACTTTGTTAATGATGAAAACATTTAAAATATTTTCGTCTATTTTTTTATATAAAATTATAGAGTACGTTCTCATTATAGTTACCCTAAGTGCATCAGAACATCAGAATTTTTACTCCTCAAAATCTGTAACTTGTTACTTGTAAATCAACCTTGTCCTACCCATGCCCTTATTCTCCCCACCCACTGGGGCCGCCCCCTACTCTCAACTTCTAAGAGATCAACTTGTCTTTCTGGTCTTGACTCAATTCACACGGATAATGACCTCCAATTCCATGCAGTTGCAAATGACAAGATTTCACCCTTTTTTAAGATTGAACATTATTCCGTTAAGCCTATGTACCACCTGTTCTTTATCCATCATCAATTAATTCAATTACCAATTTAACATTTTGTCCCAATAACAGTTCGACAAAGAATAACAGTCAGTCTCCACACAGATCCGTAACCTCTCACTCTCCATGAAGGTTAATCTGAAGGGTATGCATTTGAGTTCATGGTTAAGACTCCAGTATCAGAGTGCCCGGCTGTGGCTCCCTGTTCCAACGTCCTGTCAGTACAGACACTAGGAGGGAGCAGTGCTGCCTCAAATGACTGGGATCCTGCACCCTTGTGCAAAGTCCCGCTGTTGCAGGCATTTGAAGAGTTGAAGAGTGAAACACTGGATTGCGGGGGTCTCTCTCTCTCTCTCTCTCTCTCTCTCTCTCTCTCTCCCCTCCTGCCCCCCACCCTGGGTTCATAATATATATATATATATATTTTTTTTTTTTTTTGACAGGCAGAGTTAGTGAGAGAGAGAGACACAGAGAAAGGTCTTCCTTCCATTGGTTCACCTCCCAAATGGCCGCTATGGCTGGCGCACCACACTGATCCGAAGGCAGGAGCCAGGTGCTTCTCCTGGTCTCCCATGGGGTGCAGGGCCCAAGCACTTGGGCCATCCTCCACTGCACTCCCGGGCCACAGCAGAGAGCTGGCCTGGAAGAGGAGCAACCGGGACAGAATCCGGTGCCCCAACCGGGATTGGAACCCCGGGTACCGGCGCTGCAGGCGGAGGATTAGCCTAGTGAGCCGCGGCACAGGCCTAGTTTCATAATATATTAATTTTTTTTTTCAAAAAAGAAAAAGCTAATACCTGCACAGGAAGAATAGCACATAGACCGTTGCTTTATTCTCCACCAGTTCCTTTGTACCTGAGCCTTTGACTCTAAGTCCTGGCTTCCTTTGTGACAATTCTTGGGGCTGGGGCTGTGGCACAGCGGGTAAAGCCGCCGTCTGCAGGGCCCGCTCCCATACGGGTGCCGGTTCGATCTGGCTGCTCCACTTCTAATCCAGCTCTCTGCTATGGCTTGGGAAAGCAGAAGATGGCTCAAGTGTTTGGGCCCCTGTACCCATGTGGGAGACCTGGAGGAAGCTCCTGACTCCTGCCTTCAGATTGGTGCAGCTCCGGCTGTTGTGTCCAGTTGGAGAGTGAACCAGCAGATAGAAGACCTCTCTCTCTCTCTCTCTCTCTCTCTCTCACACTCTCTCTCTCTCTCTGCCTTCTCCTCCTCTCTCTATGTAACTCTTTCAAGTAAAATAAATCTTTAAAAAAAAGAATCTTTTTATCACAAACACCTTGTGATCTTGGAAAAGGTATTTAAGCTGTTTTATATTAATGATTTTCATCTGTAAAATTGAAATAATAATACTTCTTATTAGGTTGTCATTGTACAATATATAAATGATGAATCTGAATTAAACATCTACATAGATACATATCAATTATACCTTATCTTAGAATCCCTTCAAAATATGTTTTTAAAAAGACAGTTATTTGGGGGCCAGCACTGTGGCTTTGTAGGCTAAGCCTCTGCCTGTGGTGCCAGCATCCTGTATGGACACTGGTTCGTGTCCCGGCTGCTCCTCTTCCAGGCCAGCTCTCTGCTGTGGCCAGGGAGTGCAGTGGAGGATGGCCCAAGTGCTTGCGCCCTGCACCCCACGGGAGACCAGGAGAAGCACCTGGCTCCTGGCTTTAGATCAGCGTGGCCTGCCGGCAGTAGCGGCCACTGGGGGGTGAACCAATGGAAAAGAAAGACCTTTCTCTCTGTCTGTCTGTCTCTCTCTCTCTCACTGTCCACTCTGCCTGTAAAAAATAATAATAATAATAAATTTCAGTTTGTGGGAATATATTTTTACATAGCTGCTCATTTAAAAATAGTCCCTTATTTAATTCTCATGATTGTATATTTACTGAAAACTTAGAGGGCCATAAAATATGCTATAAAATGTACATCTCTAGTGTCATGTCATTTTGTGGGTAACAGTTTTATATATACACACATATACTTTTATATACATTGCATATATGAATATGGTGGGTTATGTACTTTCTCCTGATTCTGTATATGTCGTTCATATCCTGCCCTGGAGAATGGAGCGGGTCCCTTTAGACATTTGCCATTCCCATCCTGCTGTGAAGCTTGACCAGCAGGGGGCGCTGTGGGTGCTGCTGGAAGCTGAGGCTCTTCTTCCAGTTCCAGGGTCCTAGCCGGTGCAGTCTCCCCGCGCCCAGCGCCTGGTGGTGCCTGCAGCCAAGAGTCCAGGAGTTTTTTTCCACAGCCAGAATGGAGTTTATGGTCAATGGGATGGACATCTTCAAGGACTACATCCGGGCTAGTAGCTATGGTCACGTTCCCGCCAGCGGCCGGTGGAGATTCTTGTGCTCCTTGTAAGCCCCCGCTAGCGTGGGAAGATGCACTTGCATGACTGTAATGCTCTAATGGACAGAGAGAGTGTCTGCTGCTATGGTTTGGATGCTAATGGGAGAGTGGCTTCATAAGGGAGGGTGAGCATGCGCACTCCCTCTTGCTGTAGGCACCTGTAGAAAGCACCTTCTCTGTGCCACCTCATCACTGCCAGCAAGAACACCGTCACCAGACGCTGAACCAGTGGAGGCCACTAGGTCTTAATTGGTGAACTTCTTGAAGCCTGAACTGAAAGAGGCCTTCTCTCCTGGTGAACCCGGTTTCCTCGGGTGTTTCACTGTTGCAACTGAAAGCTGACTACTACAATATCCCTTTTTTGTCATTTGAATTGTCCAAATAATGTCATATGTCCTCATCCCTTTATGGACTAGTCTGACTTCCCCTTTTGCGAATTCCCTGTAGGTATCCTGTGCACTATCTTTTTCAGTAGGCTTTGTAGATAAATAGGCACTATGTTCTGCCGTAGAACTGTTCTTGCCAGAGGATAATAGCCTTTTGTAGCTCTTGGATTGCAGTGAATGGATTTGGCTCATCGTCTATGGGGCTGTTGTATGGCATTGAATTTGAGGTTTCCTTTGTATAATCTTCTAATCCTTTGCCAGGTAATAGATATACTGCAAATACCTTATGTCTTAAAATTTCTCTGCTTGATATCTTAATTATCATCACGGATTACATTTCCATGGTCTTGATAATTGTTTCTATATTTATATTCCATACTTATCCAAACTTATGATTCAATTTTCTGAATATATAATCATTGAAGAAGCATTCATTTTATTGTAAGTAATCGTAATGCCTGATACTTTTTTACTATTACTATAGAAACACCATACATATTTGCTTATAATTGGCCTGATGTGATTCTTTTACGTTTTCAGTTTCTCTGGTACTATTTTTAACACATCTCCTCTAAAAGCTTATAAATGACTGTAATCCAATCCAAATCCAAACTTTCCTTAAATTGGAAATTTTAGGATATTTACACTTATTGTAATTAACAATATATTTACTTTCTTATTCACAAAATGGGGACAGTATAATATAATTCATATATCTGTAAGAATTAATCCAATATGCCAAGAACTTAGAAAAATGCCTGCTACATTTATTTTAAATACTAAGTATTAGAAATTACTGTTTCGCTAACATGTATTTGCTTTCCATTTCCCTGTTTTTCTATGTTTCCCCTTATTATACTACCCTTAAGATATACCATTTTATCTTTTTAAAATAATTAATTTATTTGAAAGAATGAGATAGACAAAGACATTTCTCTTCCACCCACCCACAAATGCCAGAAATGGCCAGAACTGGGCCTGACCAAAACTGGGAATCTATTGTAGGTCTTTCACATTGGTGGCAGGAAATTGGAATCAGGAGCGGAATTGAGACCCAAAACCTACGTAGGATGCAAGCATCTTACCTTGGCACCAAGCATCCATGCCTAAGAGTTTTCATTTTAAAATGACCTCTCTCTGCTGGTCTAGAACTTATGGGTTCTACTTCTGTTCTTGTTCCTCTTCACTTTACCTTGTATAATTAACAAAATATAAATACTACAAGGAACTTAGAACCTTTCAATTCAATTATTTTCAGTGCACTTTTTTTTTTTTTTTTTTTTTTTTTTTTTGGACAGGCAGAGTTATACAGTGAGAGAGACAGAGAGAAAGGTCTTCCTTCCGTTGGTTCACCGCCCCCCCCCCCCCAAATGGCTGCTACGGCCTGCGCGCTGCGCCGATCCGAAGCCAGGAGCCAGGTGCTTCCTCCTGGTCTCCCATTTGGGTGCAGGGCCCAAGCACCTGGGCCATCCTCCACTGCACTCCTGGACCACAGCAGAGAGCTGGACAGGAAGAGGGGCAACCGAGACAGAACCGGCGCCCCAACCAGGACTAGAACCCGGGGTGCCGGCGCCACAGGCAGAGGATTAGCCTAGTGAGCCGTGGCACCGGCCTCAGTGCACATTTTTAAATAATTCAATTTTCTCTGAGAATTAGTCCTCTACATTGTCTTCATGGTGTTACTATATTTTAACCAGCACATGAACACCTATTCTTCAATCATTATTTTTTCTTGTATCTCATTCATTTGTTTTCAATTTTCTTCCAGTAGAAAATCCTTTTGTTGTTTTGCAATGAAGTTCTGGTAGTTGTAACGCTGGGTTTTTACTAACTTGTAATGAGCTTTATTTAGTTCCTATTTGCATGTAGTAGTGTAACAGAATATAACGTTTTAATGGTGAAAATTATTTACTATCAGTATCTTGAAGACATTTTTCACTGCATTCTGCCTTTTAATATTGAGAAGCTTGCTTTACTTTTCAAAGTAGTTCCTTCCAGGTAATCACTTCCAAGATTTTCTCTTGAACTGTGTGTTGAACAATTTCCGGCCTGTGTGTCTACGTGTGATTTTATTTTCTTTAGATATTTATTATATTTCCTGAATGTGAAGATCTTCCAAAAATCCAGAAGTATTTTAGGCATTTATATTGAACATTTGATTCAGCTCCATTTTCTAATTGGATAACTCAAATTCTATTGTACATTTCTCTTAAAGTTTCCCTTTTTAAAATCTATTTGCCTCCCATCCTTTGCAGTTTTCTGTATGATTCTTATGCTGTTCCAGTTTGTACATTTTATCATCAGCTGTATATAATATGAATTAAAATTTTTTTATTTACTTGAAAGAGCTACAGAGAGAAAGGGAGAAAAAGAGGGAAAGAGAGAGCAAGTGACATCTTCCATCCACTGGTTCCCTCCCCAGATGGCCACACTGGCCAAGGCTGAGCCAGGCCAAAAGCAGGAGCCATGGGCTTTGTTCAGGTCTCCCACATGGATAGCAGGGGCCCAAGCACTTGGGCCATCTTCAGCTGCTTTTACCAGGCCATTACCAGGGAGCTGGATCGGAAGTGGAGCAGCCAGGAAATGAACCAGCAGCCGTATGGGATGTCAGCATTGCAGGCAGCAGCTTTACCCCCTACACCACAATGCCAGCCCCTGTAACCTGGCTTTCAAAAATTAAAAAAATAACACTGCAATATATAAAAACTATTTATATATTTTACTTGAGAGAGAGAGATCGATCTATCATTTGCTGGTTCACTCCCCAAATACCTGTAATGGCTAGGGCTCGGGCTAAACCCAGGCTAAGAAACTCCATCTACATGGATGGCCAGGAGCCAACTACTTGAGCCATTCCCCTCTGCCTCTCGGAGTGTACCACAGGAGAGTGCTGGAATCGGAAGTGGAGCTGGGGCTCAAATACTCAGATACGGGGTGCAGCTGTCTCAGCTGGGGTCTTAAGTTGCTCTGTCAGACACCCATCCCTGGTCTTACTCTTTCACTTCATTAACTGTACTTTTTTTTCATTTTTCCAAGGTCAATTTATTTTTTCAAGTCTACTCATGATTTTGATAGTGCCTATAACTCTTCCACGTAGTTTTTCTTTATTTGCTCATTCTAATGTGCTTTCTTTTCACCCTACACGCTAACTCCAGTGCCCGACATTCTTAGAGTCGACACTCACAACCGCTTATTTCGGAGTATCTTACTTGTTCTTGTGGAACTGTACGCTGTGAAGTGCCCGTGAGTCTGACACGTTGCCCTGTGGCAGGTCTGTGCCTCCAGAGCACACACTCATGTACGTGTGTGCACACGCACACACACACACACACTTCAAAAAGTTCATAGAAAATGGAACTGAGATAGTTGATTTTGATGCAGAAGTGTTTGAAACCCATGCCAGGTTTTTGTTTTCATAATATGAGTTTTCTGTGATCTGTCTGTCTCCCCCACCCTCACCTCCACATCATATACATTTCTGGAGCAAGTTGGCATCACAGGAATTTACTAACATTTGAAAGTTACTTGTTGACTTAGGTAGGAGGCAAACAGTGAGACACTTCACTGTCTTGCAATCATACTACAATTGGAAAAATCTCCTTTCTACCTCTTCAGTCAGCATTATTTGGAAAGAATGGGTTCTAAGTGTTTTAATGTTTGTTATAATAACTCCAGTTTATCAAGAACTACTGGTACTGGTGCTTTTGTGAATTGTATTGTTTACAAATAGCCCCCATGTGCATACCGAAAATCTGTACTTACCTTAAAAGTTGAAAATACAAGAGATTAATGCGAAAAACTTTTATAAGACAACTGAATATTTTAAGTGCACAAATGCACCTTTTGCTAACTTAGTCTCAAAATACAAGCTATGCTGTTTAGAAAAGCGTTCACAAAACATAAGTAAAATAGACACGTATGTTTGGTTATTTTAAGTTTGACTTCGGGAGATGATGATTTCATTTTATTTAATGATTTATTTATTTATTTGAAAGTCAGATTTACACAGAGAGAGAAGGAGAGGCCGGGGGTGGGGGGGTCTTCCATCCGCTGGTTCACTCCCCAGTTGGCTGCAATGGCCAGAGTTGTGCCAATCCGAAGCCAGGAGCTTCTTCCGGGTCTCCCACGTGGGTGCAGGGGCCCAAGGACTTGGGCCATCTTTTACTGCTTTCCCAGGCCGTAGCAGAGAGATGGATTGGAAGTGGAACAGCTGGGACCTGAACCGGTGCCCATATGGGATGCCAGAACTGCAGGCCAGGGCTTTAACCTGCTGCGCCACAGTGCCAGCCCCGGGGGGATTATTTTTAATTAATGTTTGTCTAACTAGAATTTAAGCTTTGTGAAAGCACAGAATATTTTTTTTCTTTCTTTCTTTACCTTTAATTTGTGATACATATTACAGTGCTTGTCATATGTAGGCATTAAATGTTTGTTTAATGAGTAAGTAAATAGGATAAATGAATAAAGTATGTGGTTGTAATATATCTTTTGGTTTGAAAATGACAGATGTTATTATAAGGAACCACTTAATCCCAGGGAATTCCCACACCACTAATAGACATACATGGTCTACAAAGGATTTTGACAAATTTATTGGATCTCTGTGGAAAGTTTTCCTGCAGTGTGCTTTAAGAAATATCCACTAAATATTGCCTTATGATATGGTTCCATATTTAAGTTTTAATATCTATAATCCCTGCTGCTTTACTTTTCCTTTCTGGAAAATCTGTTTAAATAATCTCAATGGTATTTCTTGAAATAAACCCCCTATGTATCTCACTCTACCATCACTGTTTTATCACTGCCCGCTATCACTTTTGAGAGACAATAATTCTAACATAAAATAGCATGAGGGAATATATGCTTTTAAATTTTGTTTGAAAGTTGTTATTTTTAACCAAATTTGTACAAGTGTTCTTCTAAAAAATCTTAGAGCATTCACAGATAAGAAATTTTCCATTTCTGGTCTTTGATTGATTGTAGAATTAAAGGATTCATAGGACCATCCTATGTTATCCAATAAAACACCACTGAGCCTGTTTTTCAAGCATTTGTACATGGAAGCATTGAGCACATGTTTAAATGGGAGAATTATTTTGCAGAACTTCCATTACTATTTTTGTGTAAGATGCAAGTTTGCTCTGAAAATTTGATAGTTGGGGAAAATTCATGGAACTGGGTGATGTCAGAGGGACTGGTGAAATGTTTAGTTTGGTTTCCTATAGAAATAACCAGAATAACACAATTCCATTACTTACTGAGACAGCTATGCTCTAGGAGGAATGGTGAACTGATTCCTGCTTCCAGGGCCTTCTAACTACAGGCATGCCTCAAGCAACATGCGTTTCTTAGGGCTTCTCTTTTTGATTGTTTTTTTTTTGTGTGTGTGTGTGTGTGTTTTTTTTTTTTAATCCAGATACATTTCCATCTAGTCTTTTAAAATTAGAAATTGATATCCTATTGTACTCATTTTTTATTTAAGATAGTGCATGAGACAGGTTATATGTAGTGAGATGTGTTTGGGCCTTAATAATAGCTCTGGAATCATGTTTCATTGGTCCCTGCAGTGGGGTGTCATGGTTGCAACTGGAATCCCATGGTCAGGTTCAATGCACCAGCCTGAGTGAAAGGTAGGCAGGTTGAAACCTGCACGGTGAAAACAGCAGACATCAGAACAAAGTTGGGAAACTAATTCCACTACAATAAACTGCATCAAAGCTAGAAACCCATCACTTCCTTCCTGAACATTGTAATGACAAAGTGTGTACATTTTCTAACAAGGACACTAACAGCTAAATATTCATTGGCAGTCATTTCCTACACATTGAAGCATAAAGAGCTTCAGTTCATCCACAGACCCCGTGTTTTCCTGGTAAGTTCATGGTACATGTTTGTTGCTGTAGAACGAGAAAGCAATGCTGCCATTGAAACTACAGTCCTTGGGAAGCAATTATTTCTCCTATTAATCTCCCGTTGGTATCAAAGATTTTCCAAAAAGCAAGTCTCATTCCCATTTTCACTAAAAAGTTTCTAAACATTTTGAGAATAGTTAAAGTAAATGTTATTTTTAATGTCACAAATGGTGATAGTTCTGTTTAACCTAATTGCATGTTTCTTGGTTAAAAATAATAATAATTGTTAACCTCATGAAGAACAAAATGAGTTGTTAGATGTTTTTAGGGATTTTCTACATGAGAACAAGAACAAAATTTGGTATTTGAAGTTTACCCTATAAAAAATACAGAGTAGTAGAAACCAACAAAAAGAGACTAAGGCATTTCAATACAATTTAACAGAATTTGAGCCGGATACTACGACATATTAAAATTAGTCCCAGAGGGCAAAACTCCAGCCAATAGAGGTATGAAATATTTGCAGACTTTGGAAATATAATGACTGCTTTCCCCCCATTTCTTTAAAACACTCCATTGTGCAGTCATAAAATGATAAACTCCTTAATAACGTAGATTTATTTTCAAAATGGACTTTTAAAAATAATATAATAGTGAGAACAGTTTTTCCCTGTGTATTATCAGTGAGGAGTCTAAGAGTTAGGAACTTTGGCGAAGACAAAGCACAGCCATATACTGATGTAGGGGTTGAAAATAACTTACAAAATTAATTTAATAAAATGCCTAGAACAGTAACTAACAATTATTAACAAAACCATAACAAAGCCATTTGTATTAACACATTTAAGGAAAACGTTGAATTAATATAAAAATAATACACAATAAACTGATATCTGACATAAGATACAATAAAAATGAATGTTCACGTCAAAGAACTAAATTTCTGAGAGCGTCTCTATGTGTCTTCTAAATATTTTCTTTAATTTTCCTGGGTGTGTGGAGCACAGCTCACTGTAGCCTAACAGCTTATCAACTGGACTAGCAGAACACTTTCCCAAAACAGAACAGCGCGTTTCCCTTACCATGCCAGGGAAAATAACTTAACACATTTATCCTAACAAAAGACCCATACTAACTCCAAACTAGAATTTGTTTCTTTAGTCTCTAGTGCTACTTCTGGTTCTTAAAGATAACTACATTTGAAATTCTAATTCTCATGCTGTCCCTGAAAGGAACGATATTTTTATCCTGAAGGTTTTTACTGTAATTCATCCCTAAAATTTACTTTATGTGGAAAAGTTTTATCTTAAAAAAAAACCCACAATTTATATATGTCAAGATTGATTCCACTACATTTTCTAGAACAAACACAGACTTTGATATCAAACAAGCCGGGTTTCAAAATTTAGCATTACACTGTGACCCTGGGGAGGCTACCTACCTTCACTAAGCCTCAGTCCTGAACTACAAAGTGAGAACATTGCCACAGCCCCAAAGGGTAGCATGGCGTTCACAAAGAACTAATGCGTATGCCTACCACAGGGCTAAGAGAAGTGTGTATCCCTAAAAGTGTTAAGGTATTCTTCTCCTCTCTTCCCCATTCCTGGCATATTTTTGGCTAATCGGAGATTAGAGGAAAAAAATATGGAAGAAGTCACTGGAATAAATCAGCTCCACTAAGAGGCTCATCTACATTGCAGGCAATAGTTCTACACTTGGAAGTAACTTTCAATAAAATCAAAACACTGGTTTTAAAAAATGTATTTACATTTTACAATTTGTAAGGAAGAAAAGATTTTTCAGGGCAACAAAGAGAGAAAAACAAATAAGCTACATCTATGTGTATAGTTTAATTTTGTAAAAATGAAGAAATAATTCTATACCCAATTTTATTAAAATTGGTATATGTTGAGTGTTCATGGACAGGTAATAGAAACAAAGCTACTTCATAAATAGCGATTTCCATCAACATCAAAAATATCAAAATAGAGTTTTTCTAAAGGAAAAGCCTTTCTTTAATGGGACTGATAAGAATTAGAAGTTCCCATTATTTGTCCATGAAACCTAAGAAAGGTGCTATTTCATACAGGATTCTAGTAGAACTTGGCACATACATTTAACTTTTCAACTACTCATTATTTTCATTTTTTGGTAGCTTCACTCACTCAGACAATCTCACATATACATAAATATTAAAAGCACGCATAGCTTTAAAGCAGAAAATTCATTCTAAAATTACATTTTCTACAGTAAAAGCAAGTCACCATATTTATATCCAATGTGTTTCGGTCACAGAAGCGGATCTTTCTCAGAGAGCTACTGAAGAATGTGTATGGTTATGTTCAACATTTCAAAAAGACTTCTCTCTAGGAGGATCCGTTCAATCATGTGCAAGAATTCTAAGGCATTATAAGTAGTTGTTCCACAGGACAAGGGCTGCCCTGGCAATGATGCACTCTTGATAAAATTAGCAAGTCTTCCGTCTTCAGATGCCAACAGCCAGACACAGGGACGCACTCCCAGTCTACAGGTGGTTGGCTCAAAGGTCAAAAACTTGTTTAAAAAATATTTCTTGGAATAGCACCATAGGAAGTCTTTCAGCAACAAATCCTTTTTTTTTTTTTTTTTCATAACATTGCATCTTTTTTTTTTTTTAACTGAATGCCAGAAGAGGAAAAGAAACAGTGAGAGATCCTTCAGTTCTCTTAAGGCCTACGTCCTCGTCCTTGCTTCATTTCATTTTGTTTATATACACTAACCGTAACATCGTGAACCAATAATAACTACAATAAGAAGACTAATAACAAGAAAAGGACAATAGCAGCAGTAATACCTTGAGTATGAACCATCCAGCACACCGCGTGGGGGTTTTGTTGTAAGGTTCGTAAGACATTACAGGCTTCTTGGATTTGGTGTGAAAAGGCAACACTTCCGTAGAAAGAACTGAAGTAACAATTAGCTGTCCATCTCCAGCACTTGAACAAATAATGGCAAGAGTTTAACTGCAACAACAGACACTACAGGTTTTTCAAATTTGTCCGAATGTAAGTACAATGAAGTGGTTTCAAGATCATTTGTGTTTCAAAGAGGTTAAGTTGGCCTGCAAATGAAAATTATGAAGCTGAAGTATTCCAGTTTCCAAACATCACAGAATACACACACACACACGCACACACATACACACACAAGTGTACACACACAAATACACACCACCCTTCAAAGACTCCCATCTCACATCACCTTAGACGGATCTGGTTTATATGGTATCCGAGATACAAAGTCAAAGCAATTATCCCAAGACACAAGAAGGGGGGTTTCCAGTTTATGACCAGCGAGGCCACTTTGTGCCCCCCAAATCTTGAGCGCAGGTCAGAGAGAGCACTCCGCAGGGTCACAGCCCCTGGATGAGCTGTCTGACTTGTGGGGCGCCTGTTTCAAGCTTCAGTCTTCCTCGAAGCCTGGGAGGTCCTCTCGCCAGCTTTGTCAACACCATCGAGCATGGAGTTCAAACACCCTTGCACGGCTGATTCGCGTTGATGGGAACTTCTCTTTGAATAAAGAGAGGATCCTGGTCTTAAAAGTTTTCCATTGTTGAAACTCATTATATAAAACATTTGTGCTAATATCTTCAGTTTTTTAACAAAGAAAAAAAATACGTTTTCTCTGCATTCTGCACATCCCTTTAAGTTCGGACAGCAGTTTCTGCTGTTAATTTTTGGTATGAGAGGTTTCTGGATAGCGGATGCTTTTGTATCTTACATGAAATCCTTTCTTGTTGATGGTGTCATCGGTGTGAAAATGAATTAAAACTGTATCCCCAATTGAGTAGATCTCTTCTGGTGGCTGGGGGAAAAAAAAACAACAGGCAAATAAACAAACAATAGAATGAGTTACTTTTTCAGCAGTGCAGGGCACGTCTGAAGATCTATGTTTGTTATGAGTGAATCCTCCTGGCGACCTTGCAAAGTAGATATGATGGATGTCTCACAGGTGGGACAACACAAAAATGAGAAGACACTGGGTGCCAGGCTTCCCTGGGCCGTCAGTGTCAGTGCTGCCCCAGGAGCATACATTCAATACACTCATCTGTTCCCAGGAGCTGTGCATTCTCCTCTCCAGAACCAGGCGCCTTCTCTCAAACCCTGGAGCCAGTTGGTCTGCTTTACAAATAAGCACAGCGAGGCCCAGGGCTATGCAGAGCCACTGCGTTTGTTTGGCAGCTGCCCTGAGCTACAGCCTCCTCCAGAATCGCTATCAGCCCTCACTTCTGGTTGTAATTTTCTCAATACCAAGAAGCTTTTGTTTCATTCCAGTTGCTATCTGGCCAGGGGTTCAACAGTTTAGTTTAAGCACTAGATAACAAGAGCCAATCAAACATTTGGGAATGAAGTGTGCATACAGAAAAGTACTCTGGGGCCCGCGCCATGGCATACTAGGCAAAGCCTCTGCCTGTGGCCCCAGCATCCCATATGGGCGCCAGTTTGTGTCCCTGCTGCTCCTCTTCCAGCTCTCTGCTGTGGCCTGGGAAAGCAGTGGAAGATGGCCCAAGTGCTTGGGCCTCTGCACCTGCATGGGAGACCCAGAGAAAGCTCCTGGCTCCTGGTTTCTGATCAGCCCAGCTCTGGCCATTGTGGCTGTTTGGGCAGTGAACCAACGGATGGAAGACCTCTCTCTGTGTCTGTAACTCTGCCTCTCAAATAAATAACAAAATCATTTTAAAAATGCTACTCTATATTAACACAAGGAGTCCAAGAGAACTGGCCCTGAGGAAACCTTCAGGGTTTCTTTTTCTTGCCCTCTGGATGACGGCCTCTGGTCCACGTGGGGCACCCTGTATGTGCATGGTGGCCCCTGGGTGACAGGAGGTGACAGGACAGTGCTCCTTAAGCACTGGCTGAGCCCACACACCAATGGCTGACCTGGCCACGCCCACTGAATATGAGGGGTCTTTAAAAATTCCCACAAAATACATATTATGAACAAACTATGGATGGATTTGAAATTTTTTCTGCAAAAATAAACTTAGAATTTTATTCCAGTTCCCATGAAGTTTTTGAAATTACTTCATATATTGTTTTAAAGATTTATTTATTTGAAAGGCAGTGTGACAGAGAGGGGAGGAGAGGGAGAGAGTATACGTATGTGTGAGAAAGAGAGATCTTCTATCTGTTGATTCTCTCCCCAAATGACAGCAATGGCTAGAGCTGGGCCAGGTCAAAGGCAGGAGCCAGGAACGCCATCCTTGTGAGTGCTTGGGCCATCCTCCACTGCTTTCCCAGGCACATCAGCAGGGAGCTGGATCAGAAGTAGAGCAGGCAGGACCCAAAGCAGTGGGATATGGGATGCCGGCATTATGAGCAGCAGCTGAACTCACTGTGGCATGTTGCCAGCACCGAATACTTGCTTAGATTGGTGTGGGTATTCTTTTCTTTTATGCTTAATTTAGAAGAAGGGGAAATTGACAAAGGTATATGTTTCAGTAAACTATTCTTAGATTCTTAAGTATTTAAATGTATATTGCACAATAAAAAGAGCATAGAAGGCAGTAAGAAACCCCCATCATTGAATTCCTCTCTTATCTGATATCATCAGGCAGATACATAAGAAGTGGGGAAGTGGAAGGGTGGAAGAGCCACACTACACTTTGTCAAGCCGTTACTACAAGGAGTCTTCAAAAAGTTTGCAGAAAATGTGTATTATGGAAAAATAAAAAGCATTGCAGAATTTTTTTTTAAAGTTGTACCAAAATATTTTAAAAATTCCATTCTTCCACAAAGCTTTTGAAGGGCGTTCATCATATAAAGCTGCTATTGGTCAAGGTCATTGCCGGTCAGTTACTGTCACACATGTGACTCGATCGGCACTGTTTCGGTCAGTGAGGATGTGTTTACCCCAGAGCCGCAGAAGCGACCCAGCCCCACGGCTGCGGGCTCCAGGCCGTCAAAGAGCTCCACGTAGTCGTAGCCGCAGTCCGCTTCTTCCTCCACTTCAAACGTCTGGAAGGACAACTCCAGTCGAGAGCCTCGTTCCGCAACTAACAGCCATTCGCAGTCCACCTGCCCCGGGTAGTTGTTGTCACCAAACTGCGCGTGCGAGTACAGATCTCTGGGCTTTGGCTCAGCCCTCAGTCGGCCGCCACACTCTGTCAGGAAAGAGAAATGGAACGGATGAGCTCCACGACCCTGCACGGGTCCAGTGTCCAGGTCAGCAAAGCCCGACCGTTCTCTGACATCTGTCCCCGCTTCCCACACCAGACAAACGCTTGTCGCATCTGGAGAATCTAGGATGTCGTGTGATGGGCACAGGTCCCCACACCTTCTGTCCTGGCTGGAATTTCAGCTCCCATATCTTCCAGCCCTGCAACTCCAGGGGAGCCAGGTCACTCCTCTCCTCAGTGCAGGGTACAAATGCAGGTGATAATACATGGCATCGACATTAGAAGTGTGGAGAATTTAACACAGAGAAGCCTCTGTCATAGCCTCTGTCATAGAGTACCTGCTCTCAGTAAATATTCTTACTGTTATACCGAGTACTGTTTCAGTCTCAGCTGTGAGAGTACTTCAAAGTGCTCATGGAAAATGCATCAGGAGATAAGTTGATTTTGGTGCAAATAATTCTGAGAACATACATGAGAGCTCATTAAGAAGTTTAGAAAAGTACATAGAATCAAAAAGCTATGTGTGGATTTCATTTTTTTTGCAACAAGATTTTATTTTTAGATTCATATTCCATGAGTTTTGGTGTACCCTCATATTTTCACAGAGAAAAATGCCAGGGTCATAAGTTTTATATTTGTTAAGAACATGGAATCAAAATGAAAAAGAAATAATGATTAACAAAGGATAACCTTGTGTGTGTGTGTGTGTGTGTGTGTTACACAGAGCTTTCCACAGGGACTATACAGAACAGTATTGTTTTGCTGAGGTAGATATATTTACCTAAATATATTGGGAGAAACACGCACATTATTAATTATAATTACTTTGTCCCTCCCGACCTCTTCAGGTAGTTTACTGCTTATTATAAGGAAAAAAAAGTAAATGCTATTTATATAGCATCTGCTTTAGAGAGACACTAATAAGCCTATGGTCTTTGTCACCCCAAAGAAATATCTAAGTGTGCATGAAAAGATCCAACGCCTAGCATGATGTGGAGGATACATTCTCAGGAATTCTTTGGAGGCAGCATCACAGAGACCATATAAAGGCAGAGACATCCATGTGACCCCGCAACACACACAAACGCGAGGAAAGTGAGGTCAAGGGCAGGAAAGGAAAAACCCCAGGCTGACACAGGGAGTCCTTCAGGCCCCTGTGTTCCAGTCTACACCTCAGTCTCAGTCACAGGTTGGCGGATGAAGGGCGGAGGCTTGATCTAAGGTGGACACCGGAGTGGTGGGCCTTCTGGGAGGTAAGGAAGTCACTGGGGCCTCTCTCCCTGCTTCCTGGCTCTGCACCTGTCCCACCACTGCCTCCAAACTGGAAACAGAACAAAAACCGCTCCTTTGCAGGAAGTGCCCTCAGGTATTTTGGTTAAAGCAACAGAGAGCTGACTAACTCAGCTTTTTCATCTCTAAAATGGGTCTATACCTGGGACCTGTGTCCAGGGGTCTTGATGACATGCTGTTGGGGTTCTATATGGAAAATGCTTGGAAGGTGTTTGACTCCTGGTAAAAGCCACTCAAGTTTAACCTTTGCTATTGCTTTGTTGTTGTTCCTCTGAGAAATGCCAATATCTGTACTTTATGATCCACTCAGATATGAAATGAAAAGTAAAAAACAATTGAACATCTATTAAACACACTTAGTCAACTACTAGAAAGAAGAAATTATATTCTAGAAAGAAAGGGATATTTTGTGAAAAATATTTCTAAAATCAAGACAGACATGTGGAAACCATCGTAACCTTTCCAGACACTTAAAACTTCTACTTATTCTCCAAGTTCGATATAAATTGACGGACTTAGGAGCTGGCATTGTGGTGTAGCGGGTAAAGCTTCCTGTGACACTGGCATCCCGCGTGAGTGCCGGTTCGTGTCCCAGCTGCTCCACTTCCAATCCAGCTCCCTGCTGAAGGCCTGGAAAATCAGCGGAGGACTATGGCCCAAGTGTTTGGGCCTCTGCCACTTATTCAGGTGGGAGACCCAGATGAAGCTCCTGGCTCCTGGCTTTGGCCTGGCCTGTTGTGGCCATCTGGGGAAGTAAACCAGCAGATGGAAGATTCTCTGTTTCTCTCTGTGTAAGTCTGACTTTCAAATAAACACACATTTTTTTTTAATGACAGCCATTTTATTTTCTGTTTTTTTTTTTTTTTTAATTTTTGTTAATTTTTTATTTTTGACAGGCAGAGTGGACAGTGAGAGAGAGAGAGACAGAGAGAAAGGTCTTCCTTTGCCGCTGGTTCACCCTCCAATGTCCGCTGCGGTCGGCGCACCGCGTTGATCTGATGGCAGGAGCCAGGTGCTTCTCCTGGTCTCCCATGGGGTGCAGGGCCCAAGCACCTGGGCCATCCTCCACCGCACTCCCGGGCCACAGCAGAGAGCTGGCCTGGAAGAGGGGCAACCGGGACAGAATCCGGCGCCCCGACCGGGACTAGAACCCGGTGTGCCAGCGCTGCAAGGCGGAGGATTAGCCTAGTGAGCCGCGGCACCGGCCCTATTTTCATGTTTTAAAAAGTGACTGCTTCTTCCTCCCAGCCTGGGGAGCACTGAGGTGACAGAGAGCCTTGTTTTGTGTGTCTGCTTCCCACGAAAAAGGCAGCAGAGGCAAAGACAACAGCAGAATCCACAAGGGTGGCGCCCGGCCAAGCCCAGCTTGGAAAACAATCAAGGAGGAAGTGAAACAGTGGAACAAAACAGGAAAAGAGATTTTGCGGAAAATGGCTTTATGTATCTGAAAAATCACAGAAAAGTGCTATTGCTTCATTTTACTGGAAAATTTTAGAAAAATGTCTCTTGCATTTAAAAGTAAAATAGTAAGGGGCCAGAGCTGCGGCACAGTGGGAAAAGCCACAGTCTGTGTTACCAGTATCCCATATGGGTGCCAGTTTGATTCCCGGCTGCTCCACTTCTGATCCAGCTTCCTGCTAATGTGCCTGGGAAAGCAGTAGAAGATGGCTCAAGTGCTTGTGTCCCTGCATCCAATGGGAGACCTGGAAGAAGCTCCTGGACCCTGGCTTCAGACCAACCCAGCTCTGGCCACTGTGGCCATTTAGGGAGCGAACCAGTGGATGGAAGAACTCTCTCTCTCTCTCTCTCTCTCTCTCTCTAACTCTTCCTTTCAAATAAATAATAAAAATAACTCTTTAAAAAAACAAAAATTATGTTTAAGGACGACTTAAAAGGTTGCAGAGAAGTTTTTCCTGGTTTGCATTTATCTGTCTCAGGGCACACACTCATTCTACATATCCCTCCTCAAATTACTACTCTGGGATGAATATGCTCACCACAAAAATAAACAAACAAAGAACATTTTTTCCGCAGGATAGATTTTTAAGGATGAATATTAGAACATTAAATGCACAAGAGGTGTGGTTTTCAGATGCCTGGAGAGAGATTCCAAAGCGGAAAGGAACAGGTGGATGACAGTAATTCCTTGCTTATGACTGTTTCAGATTCCCATGGCAACTCAAACCATGGTCAGCACACCCTTTAATAAGTCACTTTAAAACCTGGCTTTTAGACAGACTCAACACACTTTCAGCCAACATCCCTAGCTATTTCCAGTGTCTCAAAAACAGAAAACCAAGTACTTCTTTACATCAGTTTTTTCAAAGTGCTTTATAGAGGCCAGCACTGTGGTGCAACAGGCTAAGCCAGTTCAAGTCCCAGCTGTTCTACTTCTGTTCCAGCTCCTTGCTAACTGGTTTAGATAAAAAAAAAAAAAAAAAAAAAAAAAAAAAACACCTTCCTTTCTACAAAGCTTGATAACATATTACTTGATTTCTCAATGTCATTGACAAACAGCACCGGGCTTTATACTAGAGAGGAGTCCCAGCACACAGCACCATGTTCTAAAAGCCATTTTCATTCCCTCGTCCATATCCTCTTCCCATCCTCCAAGAGAAGACATGGAAGTTTTTTAAACCAAAAAATTGGTTTCTTTCAATTAATTTAGTTAAGCCTGGAGAAATACCATTTGTTAACTGGTTAAAATAAATTTGGACTTAGAATTTGGACCAAGGTTCAGAGCAAAATAGGGCTCCAATCAAAAAATTCATGGCCCCAAAACTTAGTATGAAGTGTGAAAAGTAGCCATAAAAATCTAGTAAGCAATATTCCTTATCACCTCATTAAGAGTTAATAGTGTGAGGTCCTTATGAATAAAAAAAATAAAATTAAAATTCTATACAGAAATACAAATTCACTTAAGCAAATTCAAATGAACACTTCAGGGTCCATCAAAAATAGTCTGACATATTCTAGAAGGCCGTAAATGATGACATGCTTTGTTCATGTAGAAAAAGTAGATTGATACGGTATAGGACTTGGCTATCTTTCTGTTGAATCTGAAGAAATAAAATGAAAACCAAAATAAGACTGGGTAAGCTGTCAGCACGTAGGAATTCCTTCTACTGTTCCAAGATTCCCACAACTTTCTTTTTTCTGTAAGTCACTAATATTTTAGTCTAGCTAAAGAGAAACCAGATGAATAATTGATGAGACGCTGTAGAACAAATGAGTTTGACAAAGAGAATCTTTGAGGAGAAATAAATATCAGGCAATAGATAAGAGTATTTCAGCATTTATGGTGACTAGAAAATACGATAAACTAAATCTACTCAGTGGGTAGGTTTGTGGCTCAGCAGGTTAAGCCTCCACTTGTGATGCAGGCAGTCCTTACTGGAGTGCTGGTTTGAGTCCCAACTCCTCCTCTTCTGATTCAACTTCCTGCCAATGTGCCTTCGGTACAGCAGATGATGGATCAAATACTTGGGTTCTTGCCACCCACACGGGAGACCCAGGTGGAGTTTTTGGCTTCAGATTTTAATCTGGCCCAGCCCTGTCTGTTTGTGGCCATTTGGGAAGTGAACCAGCGAATGCAAGATTCTCTCTCTCTTTCTCTCTTTTCTCTCTCTTCCCACTCTCTGCCACTATGCCTTTCAATTAAATATTTTAAAACAACAACAACAACAAAATAAATCTACATAGAAAATTCCAAGAGAGCTGAATAAGCAAGAACAGAACTTTGTACAAAATGAAAAAGTTGAATGCATAATGTCAAACATTTTTGAAGATAGTAAATTAACAAGAGTTGGGAAATCATGACCTAATTCAAGCAGTTAGTAACTTTTTCTTTTTGTACCACTTCAGTTACCACTTATGTGTTTTTTGTTTTGTTTTTTTTTGTTTTGTTTTGTTTTGTTTTTTTGTTTTGCCAGTCAGAGTTAGACAGTGAGGGAGAGAGAGACAGAGAGAAAGGTCTTCCTTTCGTTGGTTCACCCCCCCAAATGGCCGCCATGGCCGGCTCTGCGCCGATTCAAAGCCAGGAGCCAGGTGCTTCCTCCTCGTCCCCCATGTGGGTGCAGGGCCCAAGCACTTGGGCCACCCTCCACTGCACACCCGGGCCACAGCAGAGAGGTGGATTGGAAAAGGAGCAACCAGGACAGAATCTGGCGCCCCAACCGGGACTAGAACCCGGGGTGCCAGCGCCGCAGGCGGAGGATTAGCCTAGTGAGCCGCGGTGCCGGCTTACCATTTATGTTTTTACCTTCAACTTCCTCATTTCCAAAATAACAGGGCTGGATTATTAAATATCCAAGGACCATTCTGTCTAGGAGAAAGTGATTGGGTTTGCTCATGTAGGTGTATGAATGGATGTGAACTGAACGGGGCAATGAAATTAGCCTCATGATCTACAAATCGGAACATACAATTTGCTTAAAACTTATATTAGGAAGTACTCCGTCTTTATTACTCCAAATAATTTGAGTTTTGTGGGTTTTTTTTTTTTCCTAATACAAAGTTTTGCTTTAGGAAAATACACCACAGTGGAGAAGACAGGAGCTCATCAGGATCAAGTCCCAAGCCTTGATAATATTTTAGAAACTTTTTTCAAATTAATTAGTCACCCAGATTTTCATCTCTTCATCTGCAACACAAAGATAATAAGTATCTCATGGAGTTTTTTTTCGGAGAATTCAACAGATATAAAGTTATGTAAACATCACAGGACTACTTACATAGGTTGTGGAAAATGAATTAAAAGATCAGTTTAGTACAAAAAAATGAAATTTATGTACAGCTTCTCATCGTATGTATTTTCTGTGACGTTCTGGAGCCCTCCACTCCAAATGTGCGTGTGTGCACCTGTTTGCATGTGAGTATGTGTGTAGGTGCGTTCTACACTTTGGATATTCAGATATGACTCCTCCTATAATGGAATCTACCAATGGAGTACTAATCATAACACAAACACTAGAAATCGGTGCGTGGGTAGATATTATGGAAATGAGGACGTCACGGAGTTTTGCAGCGCTAAGAAATCACTTATTATCGAAGTTATTGTTTTACAGATGAGGAAGCTGAGATCCAACGGAATTATCTTTATCTGCTGGATAAAGGCACACTGGGACCAAGAGTTCAGAGGTACCAATGCCCCATCTTCCACTTACAAGAGAGAGACATGGGAGAAGTTAGTTTCTATGAGATTAAAAAGAAAGGTTTATAGCTAGCTCATTTTAAACAACTGTATCACCAGCTATTTCAAGAATTTTACAGCATATTTTCACATTGCATTCTTGGAACCTGTGGTAACCAGAATATCAAAGGGAAAAAATGCCACGGACTCTGAGATATTTAAAAAAAAGTGAAGCAATAGGAGTCCAATTTTACACCGTTTCGATATGTAACTACTTATCAGGAACATATGCATAACAGTAAATGACAAATGTAGGGACAACCTTTCATTAAGTTGAAATTTCTATGGTGCATGAAAGATTTTCCTCAATCCATAAATCGTGGATTATTTACGAGAAAGAACTGCCGGTATTACTGATAGTGCAGTCATGATTAATGTAAGTCATGTCAATATTTTGCCAATTAACAACCTCTTCCTCACAGACTGCAATATAATCCTAATACTCATAATAATATATCTAAAGAATTCAATAAAGGAAAAGTTAAAATCCTGCTTTCTAAAATAAAGTGAAACAAAAAGAAAAGAAAAACAAGTGGCAGTAACTCATGACAGAAATTACTTCATTAACATAATTTTATGGATAAATTTGTATGCTGTCATACTGTTTCCACCTCCTCTCCCAGAAGTGCAGCCCTTATGCATCAGCATTGCCACTAGGTGGCAATATAAGCTCAGTGATGATGGCAGATAGCTACAATTCACTTAAAAAAATCAATGAAAAGACATTCCTTAGACTTTATGAAACATATAATTGGCCCAAATCGTAAACAATCTTATTTTATATTTATGCATAAAATTTTCGATTTTTTCTAAATTAATCTATTTTTCTTAAAAATTCCCTAAGTAGCTGAAATCTCTGAGTCAAACTAGAGATCAGGATTAGGACAAAGACTGGGTTGCGAACCAAAAAAAGAAAGGATGAATAACACAGCCCTGTCAGGATTGAGGGTCTGTGAAACACAGTGACAAATCCCAAACCAATTACAGAAATATGTGCACACAGAAACTAGCCAACCAGGTAGGTTATTAAGTAAAATACACCTTAAAAATACCACATATAAATCAAACTGCTGAAGCTAATACGAAACACATTATACATTTAGAGATAGTTCTAGTTGGCCACGCTACACTAACCACCACCAGACTAAAACTATGGGGTTTCCCCTAAATGTTTATCAACTGCAAAGATATTTAGATAGGAAGCTATGTGGTTTGTCACAGTGCTTTAGTGAAATCTCATCTTCTACACTTGGTGGTTCATTCACAATCCTGCTACTGCACTAAATACACACATTAACCAGAAGAGAAACCTGAATCTTAGTTGAGAGGGGAAACGAGAGCCCAATTTGCTGACCTGTCGAATGCGTGGCTTGAAAGCCTTTTCTTTGAACAGATGCGTCAGAAACAAACCTAACAAACATTTTATTTCCGGTAGCCACGAGGGGATCTGGTATCCTGTTGCCACACAGTCGTCCAAGAATTGGCGATTTTTCTGTTTCTCCATCGAATACTTCCAAGTGATCATAAGCACATTCTTGATGCTGTTCAATCTCAAATTCACTAAAAGCCTATTAAAAAATAAAGAGGCATTTTAAAAACCGCAACTCTCTCAAAAGGAGTTCTTGTATATAAGGCAAAAAATACATGCTAATAAGATAGAATGAGTGTACCCAAATGATTTAATCCACATTGCACAGTTTTGAAAGGGGTGTAGGAATCAACAGCTTAATCTTTGGGGAAAATGTAACGAGGAAGACAATGTACCAGTTTCAGGTTTTTTCAGGGATTCTACTATTTGGCCATTGCTACTAATTCTATGATTGCAATTACTTTAATTTAATTTAAACATTATACTAAAAGTGGTATTTTCAATTGAATCCAACTGATTCATCAGCAAATTTCACAGAATCATTTTTAAAGATTGATTTATCCTGGTTTTGATGATCATAAATGACTGGCCATCATCTTACTTTTGAGTTCTTAAACCCAGAAGAAAACCCAAAAAAGTAATAATTATACTTACACAAAATTTAAATGCAATAAATCTGTATATAATACTTAAGACTAAAAGGAATTTTCATTATATATTTCTTTAATTCACTCTTGCAAAGCCTATTACTAGAAAATACTAACATGACTCTGAGGTGGAATATTTTTAATTTAACTTTCAAACACACAGAAACACTTATTTTCCTACTTGACATCTTGGAAAGTTTGGTAGGCTTCGCTATTAGTTGTGTCATTGAAGAAATCATTGCAAGTTTCCTGTGTACTCATTTCTGTGTGTGTGTCTTGGCAGATTTAAAATGAAAATCATGAAACGTGTAACATATTAAAGGTCACAAAGGACACTTTAATTGAAATGGACTGAAATTGCCAAACTGTTACTAATTCCAGGAATTACAGGATACTTGGCATTGCCCTTTAAGGCTCTTTCCTTTCCCCAGGAAACCATCACACACTGAAGAAGTAAACCATCCCCCCTCCTTGCATTTCTAGAGCAAAGCTAAAATTTAGAAAGTAAACATGAAGACACATGAACCTGCCTCAAACTTCATTAAATTTGCTACAATCCCTGCAGCATAACACATTTGCTTATAAACGTTTGGCATATATGATTTTTGACGTAATTTTGTAAAGTTACCGCAATTTAATTGAAGATATGCACAAAACACAGCTAAGAATGGTTTTCTCCCAATTATCTTTTCCATACCACACCACGTCACCTACTATCATTTATTTTGGAGGAGTAGCGAGGAAATGAAAGACGCAATTTATATAAAGTAGGGAGTAAGAGAAGGAAATGAAGTTGTTGGGAAGAGTCTCTCTTGACTCACTGCAATGCACCCTACTTAAAAACTATCAATGAAAATGGTGTCGATAGTATTAGAACATTATTTGCCGTAATCATCATGGGTACTTTGAAAAGCTCATTTTCTGCAATCAAAGACAATGAGCGGTGCGAAAAAAGCTTGACAACCAGGTGATTGGCCTCATGGTTAAGACACCTGTGTGTCCCATATGTCCAACGTGGAAATATCTGGATTCAATACCAAGTTTTGCCTCCTGATTCCAGCTTCCTGCAAATGTGCAGCCTGGGAGGCAGAAGTGATGACTCAAGTAGTTGGGTTCCTGCCACCCACCTAGGAAACCTGGACTGAGTTACTGGCTTCAGCTTCAGCCCAGCCCAGCAGCAGCCACCACAGGCAATTCTGGAGTGACACAGCAGATGGGAGCTTCCCCATCCCACCCTACCCATTCCCTCCCTCCCTCCCTCCCTCCCTCTCAAGTTGAAAGCATGCAAGAATGAAACAGATTGGACATCACAAATAGGATCTCACTGCAAATAAAAATCCAGTGATGGGAAATCCAGTGATGAAACCTGCGTTAGCTGAGTTTTCCTTGAAGGTTAGGACTTGCTGGTCTCTGCAACCCAACGGCAGGGCAGAGTAGGGCAGACTCAGCCCAGGAACGTGGAAGATCTTGAACAGCTGTCTGGATAAATCTACTGATTCCTTTATCTAACCACCTGTCTCACCTTTATGGCCAACTTCATACAGGAGGCCAAATAAAACTGATTATTCTGCCCCTGCTGAGGTGTTTCTCAGCCAGCCCTATTAACATTGTGCACATGCGTCCACCCTTAATATCATTTTGTAACTGACCAAAACCTACACTAAGCATAAAGAGTTCTTTATTAAATATGAAAGCATACTTCTGAATCAGAAAAATGGTGTTTTTTTCAAAGTAAATAAAAACAGGCAAACAATAATATCTGAAAATCATTGCACGCCAACGAACTATCTCTTCTTACTGGGGTTCACAGTCATTGACCTATAAATATGAACATCAGAGAAACCCACTGTGTGGAAGAGAACCCCGAAGGAAAAAAGGGGGTACAGGCATTCAACAGGATATGCTTCAGGCAGTTGCTAAAGTGGAGTCACAATTTACACACATTCCTAGGTCCATTCCAAATGGAGTGAATGAGATAACCAAGTGACTAGTTCACTGCCTAGTGAAGTACAGGATGCCTGAAGTAATCATTACATCCGTTTAGCCCAACAGGGCAGCGCCACGAGAAGTGGCATGGAGCTGGTGGGCTAGGGCCACGCTGACACCTGCTCTGGAGCCAGCTAGCCCCAGTATTTTTTTTTTGGTTACATTACTAACAGGGTCAGACTGAGACTGCAAGAGTCAAATTGGTCAAAGGATTCACAGCTGACATATCTTCAAGTGATGCAAACAATGCTTATGCATTAAGGTATCCATGAATGTTCCTCGTAGAATAGGCAACGGCTTGTTAGGTCACCTGCAGACATGGGCTGGTGCCGTTCCAGAAACCAGCCTGACCTAACGGCCTCACCGTGGGCATCCAAAGGCACGACTCCTTCCCATGCTGAACTCTCCTCAGTCGGGCCCTAGGAGCACAGAGATACCCACCAAGAAAGAACTCCACATATACTCCCTTCACATCAGTAAACAGTGTTCCTATGCCACGGAAAGCTATCAGAGAAGACCATGGATAACTGAAATAACAAAATATTGTTTTAGAATTTACAGTGATAGTGTGATATATGATTTATTATTTTATTCCATGACACAAGCCAAGTCATGACCCTCTGCATCTCAGTGGTTTAGAATGTGAAAATATGCAACCATCAGGAACCAAGGCCACAGGAATGTTCCCAGAAGACACTTAGAGTCCCCAAAAGTCCTCTGAACTCACAGTGGGGACAGGGCAGCTGGCAAAGCTGATATTATAGAGGTGGCTTCCACTAAAACACTATACTAGTTTTTGGAACTTAAGTATTTATTGTTATTATCTATCTATCATTTATCTATCTATCTAAAAGGCAAAGAGAGAGAGAGAGAGAGAATCATTTGTTTGTCCACTTCTCAATTGGGCTGGAACCACTGGGCCTGGGCCAGGTTGAAGTCACAAGCTTTGAACTCCATCCAGGTCTCCCACACGGATGGCAATGACCCAATCAATCGGACCATTAGCTGGATGGGAAGTGGAGCACTAGAGACTTGAACCAGTGCTCATGTGGGTGTTAAGAGTCACAGGCAACAGTTCAACCTGCTGTACAACTCTGGTCCCTGAAGCATTTTCCTTAAGTATTTCAGATAAACTCTGTAAGCATCTCAGTATTTTTAGGGTTATTAATCTAGGCTCTATGAAGGCCAACAAAAGAGTACATGCCATATGCTGTAGTCAGAAATCCTAATGTATTTCCCATAAGCAAACTAAGAGATTGGGACTCCAGTTCAAAAGAAATAAAATTGAACTGTAATTACAGACTGGAAATAATAACTGGATATTTCCAGAACACCCAAGCGAGCTAATCTACCTGGCTGGCCCCAGGCCAGGCTTCCATATGCTGACCTTCGTGGAAGCGTTTGTAGAGGTTCTCTTATTGAAAATACAGGCTTTGGCTAGAAGATGAATCCCTGAAGAGTAGCTACACGTATTCACAAAGAACAGGCTAATAAAACGATTGCACTTAACACGGAAATAAACTTTAGCTGGGGTGAGAACCAAGAGAAGTCAAGAGCCTGATTCTATCTGAGCAGCTACAAGATAAACTTTACAGCATATAGGCCTGGCAATATTTCACCTTTTCCTGTTTTCAGTAAGCACTGTCATTTGGTTCCCAACAAGATACTGGAAGGATTAGAGGCCTCAGGGTGAAAAATGGCAGAGTGGCATACAAACTCATCTTCTGATTAAAAAAAAAAAGCCCTTTGTTGTCCATGAGCCCCGTGTGTGGTCAAATATAGTTTTTATGGATATGTGGTAGAGAATGACAACGGTTGCAGATACTTCTTTTCTAAATATCCTATATAGAAACCTATAAATTGAAACTATGTAACTTAGCAAAACCTAACGATGTGATAAATCAAATACAAATGAAATAAGCACATTAGTCTATTGAGTATGTTCCTATGTCAAAAACTTTGGTTTGTTTTTTAAGAAAGATTTATTCATTCATTTGAAAGGCAGAGTGTCAGAAACAGAGGAGAGAGGGGGACAGAGAGAGGGGAATGGGGCGGGGGGAATCTTCCATCTGCTGATTCAATCCTTAAATGGTTGCTATGGCTGGGATTGGGCCAGGCCAAAGCCAAGAGCCCAGACCACCACCTGGTCTCCTATGTGGGTGGCAGGGGCCTAAGCACTTGAGCCATCATCTGCTTTCCCAGTTGCACCAGCAGAAAGCTAGACAGGAAACAGCCGCTGGGACTGGAAACAGCACCCAGATAAAGGCTGTAGACATTGCAAGCGGCAGCTTAACCTGCTGCACCACAATGCTGACCTGTTTTGTTTATTTTTAATGAACATTAATTCCAACTATAAAACACATATCAAAAATGTTACTGATCAGCTGAGGCTCTTAGAACCAAGAGAAGAAGAAAGCAGAACAGAAGAACCTTGTCCTTATTCCTGCAGGACTTCATACCTTCTCTGGCGAAGACATTTTTTCTAATCATCTTTGGATTAAGTTTTCTGTACTATCATCACGCAGTCTGTATCTCTGCTTTAAATACACACAGGCACACACGCACACGTGCACACACATACACACACTATCAAGGTAAATGTATTCGTTTTCACTGCTGTAGCACATGATCACAACAAAACAACACAAGTGTATTCTCTGGTCTGTGGAGCCAGTCATCCAGAACCGGTGGGCAGGGCTGGGTCCCTGCAGGGCCCAGGGCTGCCTGCATTCCTGCCCTCATTCCCTTTCCTCCCACGTCACAGGCCACAGTGTGTGCAGTCCTTGCTGACCTTCTGCCTCCCTGCCTTGCGATCACAGCAGGCACATCCCGATAACATGGGATAATCTCGTTTCGTGATCCTTAACTTCATCCCGGCTGCGACGTGCCTTCTGCCGTGCACGTGGCACCATCACAGGTTCTGGGGACCAGGTCAAGGGCATCCTTAGGCAGCTGTTACTCTTCCTACTGCAAAGAGCAAGGGTCCAGTATTTCCACCCTCTCAGAACAGCTGATTTGTAAGGAAAATGAGCACAGACACTTAGGAATCCAGGATCACTCTTTACAGTAAAGTACTACGACATGAACTTTGTGTGCGAGTTCATTTGCTGTATACCAAAATCCATGAGCAAGCAGTGCCTCCAGTTTTCAGATGAAAACAATCAAAGCTTTATAAGGTTCACCGTCTTTCTGAAGTTAACATGATTAGTAGGCAGACCCGTTAGAACTGAGGCTTGTCTCTCTCAGTTCAAAATTCATGTTACTAATCCCCCCATGTTTCTCTGTTGTATGTCAGGGTGTTTTTGTTTTGTTTTTTTTTTGTTGTTGTTTGTTTGTTTGTTTGTTTTTACTTAATCACTACAGCTTTCTCTTAAGAATAGGATGATATTCCATAAATTATTATATCTGCAAGTACACACCACATTACAGATCTCTATCGAATGCAAGAATCCTCAATGAAAAATAAGGTAAAATGTACATACAGATGGCCTGGGTTTGAGGATCAGACTTCTAAAGCTTTACAAACTCACCAGGTCACCTCAAGCGCCTGCGGGAACACACCCATCTCTGACACCCGCCTGAGAACATATTCATGTGTCACTTTGAAACCACTGGGGGCTACGCACGTGTTAGTTCTCAGTGTTGTTCAGCCCAAGTGCAGTTTTGTGTAGCATACCAACTGACTACTAGAGTCACATTTTTTTTTTAAATTTTGGGAGCACTTTCAAGAACTGGAAAATAGAAAACCTTCATATTTTAATTTGTAGAGTTGCATACGAGGGAGTACTTATTTAAAAAATACAAAATGTATGGGATACTCCCTATCTCTCTGATTCCCAGCTCTCTGGCTTACTATACTCATATAAAGAGAGTATCTCAGAGTGTAATAAAAATTGGGGCAAACAAAGGTACTTTTAAAAGTTCACAGGGGCCGGCGCCGCGGCTCACTAGGCTAATCCTCTGCCTAGTGGCGCCAGCACACCGGGTTCTAGTCCCGGTCAGGGCGCCAGATTCTGTCCCAGTTGCCCCTCTTCCAGGCCAGCTCTCTGCTGTGGCCAGGGAGTGCAGTGGAGGATGGCCCAGGTGCTTGGGCCCTGCACCCCATGGGAGACCAGGAAAAGCACCTGGCTCCTGGCTCCTGCCATCGGAACAGCGCGGTGCGCCGGCCGCAGCGCACCGGCCGTGGCGGCCATTGGAGGGTGAACCAACGGCAAAGGAAGACCTTTCTCTCTGTCTCTCTCTCTCACTGTCCACTCTGCCTGTCAAAAAAAAAAAAAAAAAAGTTCACAGGGGATGGCGCCGTGGCATAATGGGTAAAGCCACCGCCTGCAGTGCTGGCATCCCATATGGGCACAAGTTCAAGTCCCAGCTGCTCCACTTCTGATCCAGCTCTCTGCAATGGCCTGAGAAAGCAGTAGAAGGTGGTCCAAGTGCTTTGGCCACTGCACGCACATGGAAGACATGGAGAAGTTTCCTGGCTCCTGGCTTCAGATCAGCATGGCTTTGGCCCTTGCAGCCATCTGGGGAGTGAACCAGTGGATGGAAGACCTCTCTCTCTCTCTCTCTCTCTCTCTCTCTCTCTCTATCTCCACCATTCAAATAAATAAATAAATCTTTAATAAAATGATCATGGAAGGGGCTGGCATTGTGGTGAAGCCACCTGAGCCACCATTCGCAACACCAGCCTTCCACATGAGCACCAGTTTGAGTCCCACCTGCTCCATTTACAGTCTAGCTCTCTGCTAATGTGCCCGGGAAAGCAGCACAAGATGGTCCAAGCACTTGAGCCCCTGCCACCCATGGGGGAGACACAGATGGAGCTCCAGGCTTCTGGCTTCAGCCTGGCCCAGCCTCAAACCACTGGGACTATTTGAAGAGTGAACCAGCTGATGCAAGATGGATTTCTTTCTTTCTCTTCCCCCCACCCCATCCTGCCCTCTCCCTCTGTAACTCTACCTTTCGAATAAATAAGTAAATATTTTTTTAGAAAAGTTCATGAACAGTGGACTTAAAAGATCAGGTTATTTTGGTTGAAAAAAACTTTAAATATATACATATCAGGGATTCATGGAGACAGTGGAGATTTGTCACAGCAGTTAAGATATCACTTGGAATAGTCACATCATAAACATATAATGACAAAAATTTAGTCCATTTTCAACAATCTAAGTAATACTGTAATATTCTATCACCAAAAAACATTTAACACTACAATATGTGGCAATTACTTTGAAAAATCTATACATTTTTTCTTTTTTTTTTTTATTTTTTGACAGGCAGAGTGGACAGTGAGAGAGAGAGACAGAGAGAAAGGTCTTCCTTTGCCGTTGGTTCACCCTCCAATGGCCGCCACGGCTGGCATGCTGCGGCCAGCACACCGCGCTGATCCGATGGCAGGAGCCAGGTACTTCTCCTGGTCTCCCATGGGGTGCAGGGCCCAAGCACCTGGGCCATCCTCCACTGCACTCCCTGGCCACAGCAGAGAGCTGGCCTGGAAGAGGGGCAACCGGGACAGCATCCGGTGCCCTGACCGGGACTAGAACCCGGTGTGCCGGCGCCGCAAGGCGGAGGATTAGCCTAGTGAGCCGCAGCGCCGGCCAAAAATCTATACATTTAATATAAACATTGTTTGGTATCATAAAATGTGTTAGAATGCACTTGTTAAATGTCTTTAGACACTTATTTTTTCCTAGCTTGATTTTCTCAGCTTTATAAATAAAATGTGGGGTAAGAATTTGGCACATTGCTTAAGCCACATCTCAGGAAGTTGGTATCACACATTGGAGCTCCTGGGTTTAGGTCCTCGCTCCGCTCTTGATTCTAGCTTCCTGCTAATGCAGGTCACGGTTCATGTGGCTGGGCCCCTGCCTCCCCTGTGGTAAACGTGAATTGAGTTTTGGACTCCTGGCTTTGCTTCGGCCCTTTCCCAGCTGGTTGGAGACATTTGGAGAAGAAGCCAGCGGATGGAGGATCTCCATCTAAATGTCTGTCTGCTTGTCTCTCTGCCTTTCAAATTAAATTAATTATTAGAATTGAGAAAGTTCATGGAAAGTATCATAAAATTTAAAAAAAACACATTATTTTCAAAAAAATTTTGCCAACCAAAGCAGGTGGGCATTTGGTACAACTGTTTAGATGCCACTTAGGATCATGATTAACTGGAAGCCCCTAGTTAAAGTAAGGTTCTATTCCAACCCAGCTTATGGCTGAGGCGCACACTGGGAGGCAGCTGATGATGGCCCAAGTGCTTGAGTCCCTGCTACCCATGTGACAGATGTGGACCGAGTTCTGGGCTCTTGGCTTTTGCCTGTCTCAGCCCTGGATGTCGTGACTATTGAGAGAATGAAATAGCAAGATTCTCTCTCTTTCTCTCTCCCTTTCAATTAAATGAATAGACTTAAAAGACTAAAAAAAGCCCCTCAAATTTATCTTTTAGTTTTATTTATACATGATCTTTTGAGTACGATGTATGCCAGAAAAGGCATGTGAAAGAATATAAAAAAAAACTGAAATGCTCACCTCTAAATACAACTTTACACCTAACTATCATACTTAGCTTGATAATTTAAAATTTATTTATTTAGGTACAACATTTAATGGACATATGTATCATGTAGTATATAGTATATACAGAATCTAAGTCAGATTATTTTCAAATTGTTTTTTATATTCATGGACATTAACTTTAAAAATTAAGATAATCCCTTTCATGATTTCCTGTGTATATAATAGGTGGTATACTTCAAGAAAACAGCATTATTTTTTAAATATTTACTTTATTTATTTGAAAGACAGAGTTACAAAGTTAGTGCTGGCTCATTCCCCAAATGGCCATAACCATTGGCGATAGGCCAGCCAAAAACCAGGAGCCTGGAACTCCATCCAGGTCTCTCAGCTGGGGATCTTCTGTCCTGGACCATCCTCTGCTGTCTTTCCAGATGCATGAGCAGGGAGCTACACTGGAAGTGGAGCAGCTGGAACTTGAACCAGCACGCATAACCAGCTGGTTAACTTGCTGTGGTGTAACCGGAATGGATACATAATAGCTCTGACTATCCCAGTTAAGTCAGCTGTTCAGCCTCTCCTTCAAAGTGACAGAAAGACACCTGAAGCCACCTTGACATGCCACACCAGATTGTAACCCACTGCACATCACTGCCCAGTTAATAAATTCTGTGTGCAATAGAAGAATTGTCATCAAAGTACCACTCAAATTCTAACTCTACCCTGAACCACATGACATAATAATGCTTGTTTTATGCTGACAGTCTTCAAGCTAGTTTACAATGCAGTAATAAATGAGTAGAATAAGACACGCAAGAAAATAATTGTGCAATAATGTCAAAAATCTTAAACCTGTGTAAATTTGTAATACACTGACCTAGGATAGTTCAGTCTTCATATTATTGTACAGTAATATACACTGGATATGAATAGTCACACTGTGAATTGAATACATGTATGGTAAGGGAACACAATGTACAAGAACATGTCTATCTCACCAAAGACATGGATTTTATTGTGATTCCTGGCATCCATAAGTGCCACATTTCCTAAATAGCCTTCATATTACAGTCTTAAAAATAAATACAATGAAGTATAATTACTGTTATCTCAGAGACAGTGGATGGTTTGCTTTTCCAAGTCACTTCCTGTATTTCACTCCACACAATCCTAAAGGAACATTTAGATTAAGAAGAATAGGAAGGCTCTCAAAATTCAAAAACTAGGTATATATTTTTAAAACTTAGCCTCATAAAAGTTGATTTTACTGACATTTTCTCCTTCACTTGAATGGATAAGATGAAATATTCAGAAATATTTGCTTACCCAGATACCAAAGCCAGACAAGGGCAACACACATACACACAGAGAGAGAGAGAGAGAACTACAAGTCAGTATCATTGGTGAACGTACAGGCAAAAACCCTTTTCAAAATACTGGCAAACTGAATTCAATGGCACACTAAAAAGACTGTTCACCATGATCAAGTGAGATTTGATCCAGTGATATATTGATTCAATAATTGCAAATCAATATACATGTTAACTAAACTAAGAGAATGAAGAACAAAACCCATATGATCATCTCAATACATGCATACAAAGCATTTGTCAAAAGTCAGAGCTTTCATGATAAACATTTTTTAAAAAACTCTACAAAAATCAGATATAGAAGAAATATAGTACACAAATCAATGGGACAGATCCGAGAGCCCAGAAATAAATCCATGTATTTATAGTCAATGGCTTTTCAATGAAGACCCCAAGAACACACAATTGAGGAGACAGTCTTCAATAAAGGATGTTGGTGAACTAGATGTCCACATGCCAAAGACTGCAATAGGGCTCTGATCTTATTCCTTAAACAAAAAGAAGCTAAAAATGGATTGATGACTGCATATAAGAGCTGAAACTGTGACACTACTAAAAGAAAACCCTGGGGAGAAGTTCTATGACAATGGTTTGGGCAATGGCTTATTTGCTATAACTCCAAAGGCACAGGCAACAAAATCCAGTAGGGACAAACAGGATCATATCAAATAAAGTTTCTACACCGGAAAAGAGTAGCAACCTGCAGAGGAGGGATGACACTTATAAAGCATCTATCTGATGAGGAGCTAATATTCAAAACATACAAGTAACTCAAGTAGCTCAACATCAAGAAACCAAATAACTCAATGAAGAAATGGCCAAAGAAGGTGGCCATTTGTCTTAACAGTTAAGACAGCAGTTAGGGCCGGCGCCGTGGCTCACTAGGCCAATCCTCCGCCTTGCGGCGCCGGCACACCGGGTTCTAGTCCCAGTCGGGGCGCCGGAGTCTGTCCCAGTTGCCCCTCTTCCAGGCCAGCTCTCTGCTGTGGCCAGGGAGTGCAGTGGAGGATGGCCCAAGTGCTTGGGCCCTGCACCCCATGGGAGACCAGGAGAAGCACCTGGCTCCTGGCTCCTGCCATCGGATCAGCGCGGTGGGCGTGCCGCAGCGCGCCGGCTGCAGCGGCGGCCATTGGAGGGTGAACCAACGGCAAAGGAAGACCTTTCTCTCTGTCTCTCTCTCTCACTGTCCACTCTGCCTGTCAAAAAAAAAAAAAAAAAAGACAGCAGTTAGGATGCTCATGCCCTACATCAGAGTGCCTGGGTTCAACTCCTGGCCCCAGATCTTGGTCCCAGCTTCCTGCTAACGTAGACACAGAGAGGCAGCCATGACGGTACATGAGGATGGATTCCTGATACCAGCATGGGAAACGCAGATTGAGTTCCTGTCTCACAGCTTTGGCCCATCATCATTTGGGAGAGGAGCAGCAAATGGGAGCTCACTCTCTCTCTCTGCCTCTCAAATAAGTAAATGAGTTTTGAAAAATAGACAAAGACCTAAATAGACCTTTCTCAAAGGAAGACATGCAAATGGAAAAATGTATATGAAAAAATACTCAACATTATAGTAATCAGGAAATGCAATTTAAAACCACAAGATGTCACCTTATATCTGTTAGAGAAAAGAAAGCAGATGTTGGCTATTGGCAAGAATGTACAGAAAATCAAACCCTTACAAACTATTGGTGGAAATCAAATTAGTATAGCCATTATGGAAAACAGTATGAAGGCCCCTCAAAATATGAAAAGTAAAACTCCCAGATGATCCAACAGTTGCACTACTGGCATTTATTCAAAGGAAATGAAATCAGTGTGTGGAAGAGACATCTGCACAACCATGTTTACTGCAGCACTGTTCACAGCAGCCAAGATATGGAATCAACCTAACTCCATCCGTGGATAAATGGGTACTAAAAATGTGGTAAACATCCTTGAGGAAATATAACTGAGTCTTCAAAAAGGCAGAAGTGTTGTCATTTGCAGGACATGAATTAAGCTGGAGAACATTATGTTAAGTGAAATAGACCAAGCACAGAAAGACAAACACCACACTCTCACTAATACCTGAAATCTACAAAAGCAAGTCTCACAGAAACAGAGCCAATGCTGGCTACCAGGAGCTAGGATGGTTGGGGGAGAAGGCTGGGCAGATTCTGGACAATTATTTGAAAGGCAGAAAGACAGAGTCCGACAGACAAAGACTTCCCATTTGGTTCACTCCCCAAGTGCTCATGACTCACACCATTACACCAGGCCAAAGCCAGGAGCCCAGAACTCAGCAAGGGTCTCCCACGTGGTTGGCAAGGACCAAACTACTTCCCATGAAGCAGGAAGCTGGAACTGGAACTAGAGTTGGGACTTTAACCAAGGCACTCTGATAGGAGATGCGAATGCCCCAAGTAGTGTTTTAATTGCTACACCAAACACCCACCCTATGTTTCAAAGTAGATAACATCAGACAACAGTTCTATTACAAGCAGGCAGGTAAACTCTGTAAGCATGAGCAACAACACTCTCAAAATGGGGCCAGCACTGTGGTGCAGCAGGGTGAAGCCCTGGCTGGCAGTGCCAGCATCCCATCTGGGCACCGGTTTGAGTCTCAGCTGCTCCACTTCTGATCAAGCTCCCTGCTAATGTGTCTGGGACAGCACCTGAGGATGGCCCAAGTCCTTTGACCTCTGTACCCACGCGGGAGACCCAGAAGAAGCTCCTGGCTCCTGATTTCAGATCAGCTCAGCTCCAGTCTTTGCGGCCTTTGCTGGGATTAAACTAGCAGAAGGAAGACCTTTCTTTCTCTGTCTCTACCTCTCTCTCTAACTCTGTCAAATAAATAAAATAAATCTTTAAAAAAATCTCAAAATGGCAAGACTTGAAAAAAATAAAGAGCTACCATACCACTTAGAGTCAGTAGCAAATCTGCTATAACACATTTTCTATAGTTCCTGAATGCGAGGGTGACACGGGGAGTCTGGTGTTACCCCTGGATGTGAGGGTGACATGGGGAGTCTGGTGTTACACGTACGTGATTAATGAGACAGGAGAGTGGGAATCACAGACTCTGGGATGAAGGGTAATAACCAGCCTTCCAGGCAATTCTGATGTAGCTATGTTTGAGAAAACCTGGCCTTACATGGCTACTTCTTCTGACCACAAATTGAAATACCTAACACAAACATCAATACTTGCATGCAAGCTCGCATTTTGCTTCTGAATATGACTTACTCAGTTACCAGCAAAGTCATGGTTTGTGTCTTGATCCTCAAACAGAATATTGGCATGAAACAAACAAACAAACAAACAAACAAAAACCTTGTAATTCCTGAAGGAACAGACGGGTCCAGAGTTAGATGAGCCATTTCGTAAGTTGAAAGATATTTGGAAATGAATTAACTATCATTATTTTTAAAACATCAATTCACAAAATTACTTGGTTCATCACTGTGCATTAACAGTTAAAGCCGCCTCCTGCAGTGCCGCCTCCTATATGGGCACCATTTCAAGACCCAGCTGCTCCACTTCCAATCCAGCTCTCTGCTGTGGCCTGGGAAAGCAGCAGAAGATGGGCCCCTGCACCCGCATGGGAGACCCAAAAGAAACTCCTGGTTCCTGACTTCAGATTGGATTAGCTTCTGCCATTGTAGCATTTTGGGGAGTGAACTAGTGGATGGAAGATCTCTCTCTCTCTCTCTTTCTCTCTCTCTCTCTCTCTCTCTCTCTCTCTCTTCCTGCCTCTGCATAACTCTGCCTTTCAAATAATTAAGTACATCTTTTTTTAAAAAATTTATATACTGAAACTCTAACCTCCAATGGGAATATATTTAGAGATAAGGTCTTTAAGGGAGGCAATTAAGGATAAATGAGGGTGGGGTTCAAATCCTGTAGGACTGGCATCTTCATATGAAGATTAAGAGGTTCTGGAGCTCTGTGTCTGTGTGCACTCAAGGGGAGAACCGTGAGGACACAGTGAGAAAGGGGTTTCCCAGAAGCCAGCGAGGACCCTCCCTACCCAACCTGGTAGGCACCACGATCTTGGGCATCCAGCTTCCAGTACTGTAAGAAAACAAATCTCTGTTGTTTAAGCCACCAGGCTGGGATTTTGTAATGGAAGCCTGAGCAGACTAGCACAGACAGAAACTTTAAGAATGAGTCAAATATAAATACAACCAAGGGAGGAGGGAAAAAAAAAGCCTGCTCAGAGAGATAGTGTTTAACAGATTCAAGACAGCCAATGAAATAGCCACTCTCTGAAGACAGCTCGGTTCAATTTACTCACACTTAAACTGAAAAAGAGTAGCAAAAAATGGAATAACCAAAAGATAATATCCAACAACCCAGTACATGTGTAATTCCATCCCAGAAGAGATACAATCAGAAGAATTGTGTGAAGAAATAATGATTGGGAACTTTCAAAACTATATGATCCTTAAGTACACTGAAAATAGATCTTTGTAAAAAGTAAGAGTGGGAATGTGGGAGGCAGGAGGGTTGGAGCATGGGCAGGAGGGAGAGTCGGGGGGAGGGGGGGAGTATCACTATGTTCCTAAATCTGTAAATAGGAAATACATGGAACTTGCATAACTTAAAGTTAAAAAAATTTTAAAAATAAAATAAAGATACCACAATACAGATGCCAGAAGAAAATCAGAGGATTCGGAGAAGGGTAAATGCTATGAGCTCTGTACACACACACAGAGGCACACACACACATATGCACAATACATGCCCCTAGACACAATATATTCCAATTGGGGACAAAATAATAATTTGAAGACAGTCATAGAAAAAAGATCATTACTTATACTGGAATACATATAAAATTTACAACAGAATCATAAGAATCTATGAAACCTAGGAAAATATGGAATCAGGTGTTAAAGTGAAGACAGGAAAATTAACTTGTCATCCTGGAATTCTACACCTAATGAAACTATCTTTCAAATGTGATTCTGTACATACTCTATAAAATCTATAAGGAAGTTCTTCAGCGAGAAGCAATATGATACCAAAGTCTACAGAAAGAAATGTCTTCAGGAAAATCTGTTTTTCCAACTTCCTTACCAAACTGTATTGGAGAAAAGTATACAGTCTCTATATTTCAGCCCAAAAGGTTCAGAGACTTACTCTCTCAGTCAGGACCTTGGACAGGACTGGAAGGCAGCCTGGAGCTCCTACCAGGTTTCCTCCCAGCGTCCAGTGTGCCTGAAATGAATTCTAGAATGTCACTGACAGATGGCAACCTGAAGGAATTCCACAGAAGGAAGGCAAATATCTAGGTGACTGTCTTGGATTTTTTTGTAATGTTGTGTATATGTAAATAAGTCTTTTTCATTGGGCAAACAAGCAAGTTTGTGGAAGAGAATGACAAAACAGGGAATTTTTAAATTAACCTAGACTGGTCCAGTGAACTACCTTGGATTGTTAGATTCATCTCTAAGACAACTGTTTTTTATTATAGTGCCTGCCAGACTCTATTCTGATTCTTGCTAGCTGACACTCTTCCTGCTTCTAAAAACAGCCATTTGGCAAAAATTATTGAAATTTCTATATTGTTATGATTTTATTTCTTTACATTAAACTCTTCAAGCGTGGTCTAGCCTATAATGATTTACTATCAGAAGAACCAGGCCAGAATGCAATACTCATAGGGTGCAGAAAAGATGACAAACATTATATTCATATTGGAGTTACTCCTGCAGAGTAGTACATTGGGAGAAATTGAAGGATAGCAGTATCCACCTATAGAGGAAAATGCATTCTGCATAGCCAACCATATACGAACCACAATACAAAATTTATCTTATTATAAAAAACATGCAGGGGCCAGCACTGTGGCATAGTGGGTAAAGCCATCGCCTGCAGTGCCAGCATCCCATATGGGTACCGGTTGCGTTCTGCCTGCTCCACTTCCAATCCAGCTCTTTGCTATGGCCTGGGAAAGCAGCAGAAGATGGTCCAAGTTCTTGGGCCCCTGCACCCACGTGGGAAACCCAGAAGATGCTCCTGGCTCCTGGCTTCGGATTGGCACAGCTCTGGCCCTTGCAGCCAATTAGGGAGTGAACCAGCAGTTGGAAGGCCTCTTTCTCCTTCTCTCTCTCTGCCTCTCATTCTCTTCTGTGTAACTCTGATTTTCAAATAAATAAATAATTCTTTTAAAAAAAATGCATGGTTCATAAATGAATCATACAGAACTGACAGATCTAGTAGGGTTGTTTTGCTTTTACTTGTGAAAGTTTTTATTTGAGCATTAAACCTTTGACTGTAATGTAAATTAAAAATATTCTATAACAAAAATAAAAGGAAGGAAGAAAGGAAAGAAGGAAGGAGGGAAGCAAAGAAGGTGGAGGAAGTAAGGAGGAAGAGAAGAAGAGAGAGGTAGGAAGAAGAAGATATATTAGAATTGTATCTATAAACTATATTCAATCTGGCAAAAACTAAATATAAAAAATAAAAAATACATACAAAAAGCACAAGTGAACTTCAAAAAGTTCATGAAAAGTAGAATTAAAAGATAAGCTTATGTGGTATAAACATTTTAAAAATCTATGCATAGGTCTTTTTTTCATAATATGCATGTTCCATGAACTTTGTGAAACCCTGCCCCTCATATCTGCATTGTGTTTAAGTGACTGATAATTCTACTGTCTTCTTGCTGAATTTCTGAATTTTGCCCCTTTTTATTTCCCCATCTGGAAACATCATGAAACACTGGGAAGAAGAGCCTACCCCTTTTGCTAATGCTATTTAAAGCACCCAGGATAAGAGTCCAAGAGCAGAACAATGTGGCTGCCACCTTGATCTAAGAAATCAAGGATCTGTTTCATGTAAGCAGGAAAATCTTTTCCATCTGCCAACTAGTCCCGCTGAGTTCAGTAAGCACTCACGTTACTCCCAGGTGCTCGTTACGGACGACGCGGGCGGTCAGCTTCACTGACACGATGTGCTCACTTACTAGTTTGATGCGGTGACCGGGAGTGGCACTGATCTCCCACGTGCACTCCTTCCTACTCGGGTACTTGTCTGGCCAATTGGGACTGGTGATGAGGCCACTTGGACTGTGGATCTTCTGCTCACACTCAGCTGTGCCAACAACAACAACATCAGTCAGTGTGCAGCTCTCACCCCAGACCAGACCAGAAAGCAAGCATCGATTGCACTCCACCCTGTTGAAAGATCTGGAACACTGGTTGGTCATCATTCCAGTCTCTGTTATCACGCCCATCTACTTTGACAAACACCTTGCTGGACACGACCAAGCAGTCTTTGTGGTCTGACTCAGGAAACTGAGTGTTTTCCCGTGAATCAGACAATTGCTGGGTCTGTAGGCCCAGACATTAATACAGCAGCATATATTCACAATCAAGAATATCAACACTGGGTAAGGACACAATATTTAATGCAACACCACAAATAAAAATCAGTGGACTATGCTATTTTCACTTCTTTTCTTTTTCTAATGAACAGAAACATCATTTACAGCTAATTAACATCATTAAGGCACTTTATGAATCATGTATTTACATCTTTCCTCTCCCTTAGTTAATTATATATTTGAATACTCTAAGCCATAATTTTAGCTGTTAAAACAATCTAACTCTAATTTCATGGAAGAAAAATGAAGCACTAATGAGAAAAATAAGTGAACAGCTACTAGTCCTGGAGAAAACTTCTGAACTAACTTTGAAGAACAGCTCGTTCCATTAACATGGAATTTCTTGTAAGTTTCATAATTTAAATAACCTTGTTCCACATGGTTAGTATCAAATTTCCAATTTTTTTCCACTTGAGAAGCAGACAGACAAGGAAGTAGAGAACTCTCTTCTGCTAATTCTCTCTCCAAATGCCCACAATAGTCATGACTGGGCCAGGCTGATGCCAGGAGCTAAGAATTCAATCCAGGTTTCCCACGTAGATGGCAAGAACCCAACTACTTAGGCCATCATTTCTGCCTTTTGAGGGTCTGCATTTAGAAAGTCAGAATTAGAAGCAAGAGCCAGGACATGAACCCAGGCTCCAAAGTAGTTCACAGTTACCTTAAGGGCTAGCCCCAATGCCTGCCTCAAATTTCAAATTTGCTTCATATCTCTGGGCCATGTTCATTGCACACAGTTGGTTCTCAATCTATTGATTTAATAGCATACCTTACCCAATTACAAATATCATACAGGAAAAAGAAAAAAAATCTCTAGATGCATATGATTAAAAAAATCTTTGAAATTTTCTAGGGCTTGGGGACAATATCTGGTAGACTCCTGCTGTGCCACTAGTATGCTTTCTTTGGCTAAGACCATGACATAACACTTTAAATGACACAATACCTACCATTTTCAAATGTTTTTCCTTTGGCAGGCATTTGAATTTGATACTCCTGATATTTAAAAGGACATCACTTACATAGCACATACACGAGATACTTTGGGGTGGGATATTACACCAAATGCAAAACATTTAGCACAGTTGAGATTAAATATGGATAGTGCTGCAAGGCCTTTTCTACAAAGACTGGGAAATAATGTGATTTTTCTGGCTACCAGGTGGCCTCAAAGCCAATTCTATGTTTGTTATACAAAATTACTCTAAGGTCACCAATGTGTGAAGTGCAAAATCTTTAAGTAATGCAATTATGAGGTTTTCAATAGTATGCCTTGAATCTTTGAGCACTACCCAGAATTTTTTGTTTGACCTTTTAATAGTCAACAGTGATGTTACTCATTGATATGGTCAACTCTGTTTGAAAGCAGTGCTTTACTAAAACCACATGAAATGTTACATTTCGTCAAGAAAAACAGCATTGTCATCCATACCTTCTTTGCAATCATGCTTATTTTCATGCAGCACAAATCCATTACGGCACTGGCACATGTAGCTTCCCATTGTGTTGACACATTCATGCTGACACCCGCCGTTATCCTTAGAGCATTCGTCTTTGTCTGGCAAACAAATAAACCCTACAGTTTAGCAAGTGGCTTTAGAAACAAAGCATATCAAAAGAGGTATTTAGTCATAATTAATATTAAGCTGGCAAAGGGTAAACTAAGTCACAGCTTTTCCTGTTTCCAACTTAAGACAAATAAAAAGTATAGTGCCTTAGATTTACTCTTTCCTTGTTTAGCTTGGGGCCTTGTATATGTTGAGTTTCCAAGATCATTTGTGCCAGGGAAACAACTTGTGATCCTCCTGTACTTCTGTGATGGAGTAGAAGTGTTGAGTAAGAGAAAGGATATCAACAGATCCTTGTCCAATTGATCTTATACATTTATTGCCAACTTTAAAATTGTGAGTTTAAATAAAGGCAAAAAATGGCATTTAAGTGGAGGAAAACCCTTCGGTGTAGTAACCATGGTGTGCAGACAGAGGCTAAACAAGGTTCCAAGATTTGTATGTAATCACCTTTTTAAAAAAATCACTCAGTAGGATGACTTAGATTTTTTTTTTTCATTAACGTCAAATTAATGAATCTGGACATTTCATAACATTCCAAGATAGAAAAAAGGCACCATTAGACCATCCTAAAGAAGAAACTCAATTTATGTATTTTAAACAGATCTACTTTGGCAGACCAGTTTATTAACAAGTAATCCCCTAAAAGGGTGGTTTAGTGTGCTAGAAGAAAAATAGAGGTTAGAGTGGGAAATATGAGCTTTAAGAAATAGCCAGATAATTCATGACAAGGAAAAAAGCCAAACTAGATGAACAGAAAGTCAATCCAGTGAGAGGCATCAGCTATTGCATTATGCCATTCAGCTGCCCTTCCATGGCTGGATAGTCCATTAAAGCGAACCTGGCAGACTTCTGACACTCACATATGTGTCTCACCACTAAGACCTCTCCCTCTACACAGAGAGAACAAAAGGGGTGCCTTACAGTCAGATCAGGGCTTGGGCTGAATTCAGAGTTGACATGTTCTGCTGACTTTTCTACTGAGAACTGGAGAGCTCAGGGTGGCATGCAAAATACACTGTTTTTGCTCTGTGTGTGTGTGTGTGTTTAATCAAATCAATATTCACGCTATGGAGAAAGGTTTAGAGATGGTATTTTTATCAAGTAATCCTATAGTACTCTTTGAAGTTGCAGCTATTTTTCTACTTTTGGAGGTTCACTGCATGACAAACCCATACATATTTACAGGATACAGCCCTGCACTGACAATACTGGAATATTTCAAATCCATACAAGCAATTTCACAGATCTTAAAGAAGATATCAGAATCCATATAATTAGGGTTTAGTGTTCTCCATCTGTTCTTGACACCCATTACTCTTAATACTGACTATGGATTGCTTCTTGGCCTTCTGGCTAAGAACAAGTGTAACACTGACTATGGAGACTAAGACAACACTGACTATGGAGACTAAGAAAAAATGTTTATGAAGTGGAGGAGAGAAAATTATTCCCTAAAAGAACATCAAGTAATAAAATGTATAAGAAATCAGAAGGTAGTAGAGGATTGGTTTGTAAAATTGACTTTAGAGTAACTGATCATAATTTTGAACCCCTATCCTCTTAACTGTATCAACAATGCAAATTATGGTTTATGAATTATGAACGTCCCATACCGAAGGGCTGGATGGTAAACCACACTTCCTAACACCACGGTGTCAGCTCCTGTGCTTTCTAATTCAGGCAGTCGGGCAGTAAATTATTGAAAGTTATTATCTTACTGTGGCTTCCCAGAGACTCTGTACTTAAAAGCTTTAGCAAAATGTTTCCTCATGAGTGACTACAGAAAATAAACCTTTTTTTTTGTTCAATGCAAAGAACCAATAAAGAAATTCCTGATGCCAGAATTACCCTGAAATAGACATATATTTCCTATGAAAATGTTTATGTAATGGTGGTTTTATAGATTTGAATTAAGACCGGAGAGAGTGAACTTTAGCTGTATTGTGGGTCAACTAGGCTTTTCAGAGTGGTTCAGAAATGCAACCACCATTAGCTCACATTTGCCATCAACTGGTAATGAACCAGTGAACATTGACCAATGCACAGCACAGGGACCAACCCTGAGGAGGTAAAGGCATCCACACACATAGCCCTGCACTGTGGCATAGTGGGCTGAGCCTCTGCCTGCAGTGCGGGCATCCCCTGTGGATGCCAGTTCATGTCCTGGTTGCTCCTCTTCTGATCCAGCTCTCTGCTATGGCCTAGGAAAGCCATAGAAGTTGGCCCAAGTGCTTGGGTCCCTGCACCAATGTGGGAGACCCAGAGATAGCCCCTAGATCCTGGCTTCAGATCTTGGGGAGTGAACCAATATGTGGAAGACCTTTCACTCTGTTTCTTCCTCTCTCTGTCTGTAGCTCTACTTCTCAAACAAATAAAATAAATAAATAAATACTGCTCACATCATGCTTTTTTCAGCCTCCATTTGGAATACCATGCATGACAGATACAAAAATGTCAAATACAAACATTAATGTGTATATTATCCAATAACACATATATTACTGCTCAGTGCTTGAATACAAACTCACGTTACAATGAAAACAATTCTAACATGTAAAATATTACATGTAAAGTATGCCTAACATCTAGACATTCTAATTCCAATGTCATTTAACTAGGTAATATTTCTATTTATAATTATTTTTATTTTGTAAGTTTTTATTTTTAAAGATTTTTTGAAAGGAGAGTTACAGAGAGGCAGAGGCAGAGAGAGAGGAGAGAGAGGTCTTCCATCCACAGGCTCACTCCCCAAATGGCCCCAAGGGCTGAAGCTGGGTGATCTGAAGCCACGAGCCTGGAGCTTCCTCTGCTTTTCCCACGTGGGTGCAGGGCCCAAGGACTTGGGCCATCTTCTACTGCTTTCCCAGGCCACAGCAGAGAGCTGGATCAGAAGTGGAGCAGCTAGGACTTGAACAGAAGCCAACATGGGATGCCAGCACTGCAAACAGCGGCCTTACCTGCTACACCACAGCGCTGGGCCCAGTGTAATTGTTTCTAATAGTTGATAGCATATAAAGTGACCTGTGACAATGGTAACTAGAGAGAAATACAAGTGAAAGAAAAATCAATTCTATCCTTTGTAGCCAACTATTAAAAGTTCCGATATGCTGGGAAAATAATAAATTTAAGATAATTTTTGGAAAAGCAAGAATGGAAAGGGAAGAAAGAGAATAGGAAGAGGAGGAGAAATAGAAGGGGAAGAAACTTTATCACTTTTATAGTCATTATTGTCCACGTATGTTATTTGTTACTTTCCTGGTTTGTCAGTGTTTTCCTACCTTCACCCCCATATATTATTCTGTCTAATTTAATCAACATCACATGAAAATTAAGATTCATTAGGGCCCTAGCATATACTTATGGGTTACTCTAAATTTTAGCTATCCAGTTTAAATACCGTTAGAAGCAGCAACGCAAGTTATCATGTCTAGAAAAAGTATCATGCGAAACTACCTCCATGTGTCAGACATACAAAAAAAGAGAAAATTTCAGGAAATCAATGGATTACTTAAAATTATCCAGATGTTTGACATCATCATGCCCCCCAAAAGCTACATTTTTAACTTAATAGCTTAAGATGTCTCCGAGTTTAGAACAGAGCGTAGTGATTTGAAGACTACTTTTCAAATTAAAGGGTCTGCAATTTTGGATCATCCACAGTGATGAGAATTAAATACATCATAAAGAAGAATGCCGTAAACATTTTCTAGACTTCTTAGTTATGGAAGATCATCAAACTAGGGAGGGAAAAGTTATCAGCAGCATGATGGAGTTCTGCTTTCACTTTTCTTTCCTCCTTGTAGGACACAATCCCTACAGACCTACTGACAAATCCAAATCCAAGGAGAGTGAAGGTTCAGTTTTAAATGTTTCTCATAATGTCTGCATGATACACTCAATAATTGAGAGCTCTATCAATAATTCATTTGAAATTTTCTAGCATTTTCATACAGTAGACACAAAAAGAAAGGACATTTTTTATTAGTGATTGAGAGAAAAAAATGTTCTGTTAAAGAGAAATAAAAATATTTCTATTAATGGAAATGGTGCCCTCCCTGGGAAGGGCATATCTGCTTCTCATTTCTCCACATTAGATGAAGAGAAGGCTCGCTATTAGGAGGCACAGGGGTGGCGTTTTCCTATCAGAAGCCTGCAGCGGGCCTGTGAGACTCTCAGAGGTCATTGGTCTATGAATAATACATACTGGACGGAACTGAAGTGGCAACCTGTCTCAAGTTCTTGCAAGATTCAAAAATAAAAATTTTCTCTGTGCAGAAAGTTTTCTTATCTGTAGGAAAAAAAAGAAGCATATGGTCCCCGCAACACAACAGGAACATCCATGAGGGAATAGTCTCAAAATGAATGTTCAAGATAAGACGCAGATAAATGCCTGCCTATGGATGCACACATAAGGCGGCACACACAGTTCACCACAATCCTATGGAATAAATAATCATCTTCAGAGAAGCACTAATAAACTAATGAGAGCTTCCAGAGAGACAGTTTGCTGTTTCCATAAACACACGAATATTGACATTTCATTCCCAGTGAAAACTTGGAAGGAGGATTCAAAATCATGTAGGAAAGTTGCAATCCTGTCACTCTTTGTAACTTATTGCACTAATATTTAAAGTTTGATTAGAGTAACATCAGGTTGACTCTCCCCCACAAATATCAACACACATACCATGAGAGACGTGATGAACGTTTGTGAAAGAAATAATTATACACAGTTTAAGGCAGGTGTGACGAGGAGCCTGTAGATGGAGTCGCTGCAATTTACTGGTAGAAAACAGCAGCCTCTAAACTATTTTGTCTGACTCCTACATTCATTGCAGACAGAAATAAACTGGGAGTCAGGAATCCTGGGTTTTATTCCACTTCTGCCAATGAGCAGATCACTTAGTCCATCGGTAATAGAGTGCATTCTCATAAAATTGATCGCTGAGGGAGAGGCCTATTAAATTAGCTTTATATTTCAAATTCCCTGTTGTCGCTGCGGCGGAATCATAACCAAATCTCGTTATTAATACAGGCTGCTTATAGAAGGTAGTTTTCCTGTGCTCAAGTCTTATTGCAGAACATGGTTTTTATATTATTCCCCAATTACAAATCTAACAATTAGTTTTAAAAGCACGTCAGCTTTCCAAATGTGGCTGTTTTATATTCGTGAAGTCCTACTAATCTCCCCCTTTAAGTATAACACACTTACAGAAAAGACTGCTTTGCTCTGAGGAAGATGCAGTAATTTTGTTTCATCTCTTAGAATGAGTAAATGCATCAGGTATGTCTCTGCACTTCTGTACACCCACATCCATACACAACATCATATCAAGCTATGTTTGATTTTGCCACTATATAAAGTGAACCATTTCTGTTAATCTGATAGCAAATTTCACTCAGTCCCAGATAATGACAGCAAAAGATGGTTATTTTATGTCTTCCATAAAATACGTCTGTCTCTATATTCTCAATTAGCTGAATACATGAAGACCCATCATTCCATAAAATACCTAAATAGCCTTACTAAGACAATCCAAACGTGTTTACTTGCCTTAATATCATTTCATTATGTTGCTCTTTAAATAGACCCTGGAATCAAAACAAGACATCACATCTGGATTTTTGTAGAGAAGTTTAAATATTTTCTGCTATAAAATTTAGAAATTTTTTCTCTCTCTTTCTGTCCCTCTGCCTGTCAAATAAATAAATAAATATTTTTAAAACCTAGTAATTTCCAAGTTTTCAAGTTACAGCATTTTAATGAATAATTTGTGATATATCAAAGAATTTACATGTAAGAGTTTCTTAATTTTATGAACATGGGAGTGATATAAATTAGTGATTAATATTTTGCTAATATGTTCTTAGGATGGCTCCAGCAATTACAGTTTTTAAATTTAAAAAGTGCTTATTTAAAAATTCAAAGCTATGTGCAAAAATACCTAAAATCTGCGATGTAATTATTTCATTATATAATGATATGTTGGAAGGAATATTATGGATACATTATTTCACTGCACACATTAAAATTTAAACATACTTCTTTGTCTTTTTTCCAGATGGATCACTTAATTGTAAGAAAGCTAAAATTTGTTATTAAATAGCTTTCTTTCCAAATAATAAAAAACCCCTTATTATCAAATGTTTCTTTTTACTATTGTTGAATTCCTTGGTACTTATTCTTGGAAAAAGAATGTGGAAAAATAGCTGAATATGCTCTACTTCTAATTAAGTTTTCATAAATCCATAACTACTTCTGAGAGTTTTAGAACACTGGCTATAAACATAACCATTTAAAACAGAATCTCCATAAAATATCTCTTGTTTAATGGATACACTCCAGGGACATTTATTCCACTGTCTGTAATAAGAAAGTTAGAAATTAACCCAATTCAACACACTCGTACTAGTATTAACTTGTATTAATATTTATTAACTAATTAATAAACAGAAAAATTTAATAGCTCCTTCATTCTAAAAGAAGATAAAATCTGTTGGGCAATGTTTATGAATCTAGAAAATTTGGGTAACAGGTGCAAAAAAAAGTTCTCTTTTTCTAAATATTTTAAATATTCAAATCAGGGGAAAATTAAGAGTAGTTGGAGTAAACCATAATGCACGTTGTCTCCATCTAGACACAAGTACTCTGGGCAGCTTGATAATACAACTTTCAGGTTTGTAGCCACCCGTAGGCTTAGCTGTAGGCACAGTGCATAGATGGTTTGTGCACAGATTTCCATCAACATTTTATGACAGTCTGTTCTTTACACCATGATATTATTACTGTGTGAAAACCATAAAGTACATTTGCTATAACTTATTTATAATTTTCCTATTCTCACACCATTAACGTGGTCCAAATTTCAGTCATCATCGCATCATACAGAAATCGTTCTTCCTGATTTTCAGATGTTTCTTTACAAAAGAGTCCCCAAAATGACATTTCTGAAGCAAACAAAACAGTCATTTTGATAACTCCTGAATGTTGGGGCTGCATTTATTTCTGTGAAGTCGAGTACATCCATGGTTTTCATGCTTTCTATTAATGTAGTTCTATATAAATATAATACAAAAAATAGCTACACATTTTTTAAACTTAAAGCATTATTAGAACTCTAAAATAGTATTCTCAATGTGAATACACTTATCCATTATAAGGGATGGTCTTCTGTAAATTATGATTTTTTTCAAGATGGCAACATTTCGCCATCTAAAATCTTGGCTGCACTCTCTTGATATCTGTAACAAATTGCACAACAGCAAATACAATGCTTAGCCTTGTTTTTTCCTGATCAAACATCCCCACTGACAGAAACTCCAGGAAATTAATATGAAAAAGACCCAACTGCTCATCCAGAACCATAGTATTTTAAATGCGAATCTGGCAAACTGTCAAAACTTTTTAGGGTATTCAAAAGGGAACACTGGAAGTCTAGACTTAAAGATAATTACATTGGACTTCACAAAGCAACAATCTACTAAAGAAATGAAAAACGCATCTGTTGTTGTTTTCCGGGTCATACTACGTTAGTGTAAGGTATAAACAGATCGCGCTTGCAAGACACCATGATCAGCTCTAACGTTTATAGCAGTTGTCTGTGGAAAAGAATTACAAAGGTTTAAATGCTTTGTGACACTGCATAGCTTACTGAACTCAGTCACCTCATCTGTCAAACCAATACGTAGAAACAAATGTGACAGAGGTAGCGTCCAACCTCTGGTTAGGACACCTGTGTCCTGCATCAGAATGTCTTTGTTTGTGTCCCTGTTCTGATTTCCTGCTAAAGCAGACTCTGAGAGACTGTGGGTGATGCTTAGAAGACTGGATCCCAGCCACCCACACGGGAGACCTGGACTGAATCCCTGGCTCCAGCTTTGCCCTCTCACTCCCCAACTCTGTGGGCTTTTGGGGAATGAACTAGAGTGGGAGTTCTTTCTCTATCTGTAGTCTCTCTCTCTCTCAAATAAAAAAAAAATAAGTGAAGATAATATAAAGGGTTTTCAAGAATTCATGGTGACTGGCATAGCGGGTAAAGTCATCATCTGCAGCACCAGCCTCACATACAGGCACCGGTTCAAATCCCTGCTTCTCCACTTTCAATCCAGCTCTCTGTTAACGCACTTGGGAAAGCTACCGAAGACGGCCCATGTGCTGGGGTCCCTGCACCCACATGGGTAGCAAGGCCCCAAGCACTTGGCCCATCCTCCACTGCTTTCCTAGGTGCATTAGCTGGTGCCGGATTTGAAGTGGAGCATCTGGGTCTCAAACCAACACCTTATGGCATGTTGATATGACTGCGGCACAACAACTGTCCCAATTTCAAATTATTTTCAGAAAAAAACTTATTTTTAAGTTTATTTATTTATTTGTATTATATGAAAGGCAGAGATAAAAGAGTAAGGGAGCTCTTCCACCCAGTGGTTCACACTCCCAAACGCCTGTAACAGCCAAGGTTGGGCCGAGCTGACGTCAGGAGACAGGAGTTCCATCCTGTTCACTCGTGTGAGTGACCAAGTTCTTGAGCCACCATCTGTTACTTCCCCAGGAATGTTAATTAGCAGGAAATTGAATCAGAAATAGAGGGAGGACCGAAACTCAGGCTTCTAACGTGGGATGAGGGTGTCCACACAACAGCTTAAAGTGCCGTACAATATTGTTTAATATGTAAGTTATACACACCCTTGTATAATATGAAAATATGGGGTTTAATTTCTCCTTGACCTTTATTGCCCCCTTCACTTAGTCACTTTTTTATTTTTTTTTATTTATTATTTTTTTTTTTTTGACAGGCAGAGTGGACAGTGAGAGAGAGAGAGACAGAGAGAAAGGTCTTCCTTTGCCGTTGGTTCACCCTCCAATGGCCGCCGCGGCCAGCGCGATGTGGCCGGCGCACCGCGCTGATCCGGTGGCAGGAGCCAGGAGCCAGGTGCTTTTCCTGGTCTCCCATGGGGTGCAGGGCCCAAGCACCTGGACAATCCTCCACTGCACTCCCGGGCCACAGCAGAGGGCTGGCCTGGAAGAGGGGCAACCGGGACAGAATCCGGCGCCCCGACCGGGACTAGAACCCGGTGTGCCGGCGCCGCTAGGCGGAGGATTAGCCTAGTGAGCCGCGGCGCCGGCCACTTAGTCACTTTTCATGCCATCAAACAATCTAGGCTGACATCTGAAAATAAAATACGGCCAGGCAATTGATTTATATATATTTCTTCTTAAAGCACTGAAAAATGCTAAAAATGGAGAGGATTTTCTAAGATGACAGTATACAGGAGCCTGATTTACGGATTGGTTATTATGAGCTCTGATACTACGAGGGCACTCAGTGCATTTCACCAAGCACAGGTGCACAGAAATAAGATTCCCGCCTGTCCTGGAGAACAGCATTATCTGCATGTGTGTTCGATATGAAGTACAAGAATTAAAGAAGCAAATTTCATATTTTAGTAATGTGACTCTAAAGCCACAAATGAATGTGGGTATGCTTATGGTTTGGAAAATTTTCCACAATCAAAAATATCAGAAAATGAATTTTAGATGTTGTTTTTATATTTTGTACTCAGTATGTGCAGCATCTTGCAAATATCTTTTAAATAATATGTATGGCTACAGTCATGTAAAATGAAAAGTACCCCAAACACCTTGAATAATATGAAGAAATTTGTTCATTTCATAATTTCAACTTTAAAAATAAATATTTAGACGGTCCTAAGGTAAGTAGCTTTGTTGCCATGGATCACTCAAATTTGTAAAATACACATTTGTAAAATTGTAAAATCTAAGAAAGTATTCCAGTCATTAAGAAAGGGTATTCAGGGGCTGGCACTGTGCTGTACAAGGTTAAGCCTTGGTCTGCAGTGCCGGCATCCCATAGTGGTGCTGGTTCAAGTCCTGGCTGCTCCACTTCTAATCCAGCTCCCTGCTAATGCACCAGGTAAAGCTGCGGAAGATGGCCTAAGTCCTTGGACCTCTGCACCCACGTGGAAGACACAAAAGAAGCTCCTGGCCCCTGGCCTGGGCTGGCCTAGCTCTGGCAGTTGTGGCCATTTGGGGAGTGAACCAGCACTTCCTTCTCTGTATCTCTGCCTTTCAAATAAATAAATACATCTTTTTTAAAAAGGGTATTAAAATCAGCTTTGAATAGAATAAACTTTAAGTGGAAGCATGAGAAGACTTTTTTAAAGGTAAACTTAGAAGAATGGAATGAAAAAAACTGGGGAATGGAGATCTTTGCAGAAGACTTCAAAAAGTTCACGGAAAATGTGAATTATCTTTTAATTCCATTTTTCTGTAACCTGTATTTTTAAGGGACTTTTGTGTTTGAGTTGGCACTCAGTGGCACTTGTGAACCATTAACTTCAATTACACGGAAAACCCCAAACAAACCCTGGGCATTGTAAATCTCATTAATTTTTAAACACATGGGGACTGGAATAAATGGACTTTGAATTAACTCAATCCAAATTACCTGATATGAAAACATAATTGCAATTCCGTTGCCTGAAATCAGTCGCCAGTTGAAAATGCAGAATAGTTTGCTATGCTAAGGTTTATTACAATTTTATCTGTTTTGAAGTTTCATAGGAATGTTTTCATAAAACATGAGTCTGAGATTGAGAAAATAAGGGATTTTAACGGACATTTCCATATAATTTTGTAAACCTCGGGGAGCATTTCATCAAATGTCCCTTCTTTAAGAGGGGCATCTTTGAGTTGCTTAAGCAAAACATTCAATTCAAAACATACAACTGCAATCCTCAAGCATACCCGCTAATGCGTCATCAAGAAGGTCAGGACTCGCATATTTCTAGACTTCCTGCTTTGTTTCTACAGCAGTAAGGTAAAGCATAATATTAACATGAGCCTAACAATGAGAGTGAAAATGTGAAGAAATATGCTATAAGAAAAAAACAATGGAAATGTTGCTAAAATGAGATATTTTCAAAAACCAAAGAAAAATCACATTGAAAAATCTGCTGCTTTTGGGAAGTCTGGTGTCCTTGGTTCCATCTACCTGTAGACAGTAAAGTCACCATATAAACTTTTAATATTTTTGTGTTGTTTTACCAAAGTTTCTATTTCTTAGTTAGATCTTAAAATAATCTCTGATTGGAGGCAGGCCACATTTCATGAGGGATCCTGTTATTAACACCCTCATTTAAGTGAAAAATTATGAAACACAGAATAACGTCCATCCTATGTGCCTTACAGAAAGCTTTAAAGATTAGCCCCCATGTACCCAACCCACTTGGAACACAGTAACACCCACAGACAACACGTGAAGGCTTATACCTGAGAAAAAATGTGCTTTGAAGCCCTTCTTGGAAACAGTATTATCAGACTTGAACTCGATTCTCATGTTGTTGAACTGGGACGTGATCACTTCGGGCACTTCAGCTCCGCAGAACTTGCCGTGTAACTTAGCCTCAGAGGAAAGCCCACTCCAGATCTCCACATAATCATATTTGCAAACCTGCAGAACACGTTAATGTGGTCAACAGACCCGAGAGTCGCAGATGACTGACATTTACACATGCATTGCGTTTTTATTCCTGTATCTAGTATGATGTTTTTATTCCCCTCTTTATTCCTGTGTTAATGTTAAATCAAGCTGAAATAAACAGGTAAAGGAAAGATAAACAAGACTAGCACAGGGCTCAACCATGAGTCTGAAGGGATGAAACAATTAGAGAGATGAGAGCCCCAGGGGGTGCACACACATATGTATGCTTGTTTACATCTTTCCTAAAATATTAAAGGAGAGTTGAGATGAATGTTTGTTGAGGCATAGGCACTGATAATCACAAGACAAGCAACTCTGCCCTTTCAAATCAAACTCCTGAAACCTTCACCAGGGACTGTGAAAATACTTCTTACATGTGGTCTTATTTAATACTGACAGTATATGACATAGCCTATGAAATCACCAATAGCAACAGAAACTGTACTTTCTATGGTAGAGATGAGAAAACTTAGCTCTAGAAATTTTTTATACAACGTGGTCAACATTTTCTTAGCCTACAAGGCAAGGTGGTGATGAACAGCACGGAGTGTGGTTTAGAACCGGGCTGTCTCACAAGAAAGCCACATTCTTTTTTTTTTTTTTTTTTTTTTTTTTTTTTTTTTTTTTTTTTTGACAGGCAGAGTGGATAGTGAGAGAGAGAGAGACAGAGAGAAAGGTCTTCCTTTTGCCGTTGGTTCACCCTCCAATGGCCGCCGCGGCCGGCGCGCTGCGGCCGGCGCACCGCGCTGATCCGATGGCAGGAGCCAGGAGCCAGGTGCTTTTCCTGGTCTCCCATGGGGTGCAGGGCCCAAGCACCTGGGCCATCCTCCACTGCACTCCCTGGCCACAGCAGAGAGCTGGCCTGGAAGAGGGGCAACCGGGACAGAATCGGGCGCCCCGACCGGGACTAGAACCCGGTGTGCCGGCGCCGCTAGGAAAGCCACATTCTAATCAGAGCTGCACCATAAACAACTTTCCAAGTGAAAGACAGATACTTGTTATATAAAAAGCAGGCATTTTGCCTTTCCAATTTGCTAACGTCTTGGAGTTGCTACATACTAGCGAGTTACTCTGTATGATTACTGTAGAATTGCAAACAGACCGGAACTCTAGTAAATGGGACAGAGGCAAAAATCTAGCTCATTGTGACTTACATGAAATGCATTAACAACAAAAGGGAAAAAGCTAAGCGAATCTCAGGCAATAAGCACTGTTGTGGCCACTAACAAACATTGTGTAAACACACTTTCTCAAAGTTTCTGTAATAGGACATGTTCTATAGAGTATATGTTGTATGAATGACCTTCTTACATAAATGTTTAATTAGCAACATTTAACAGTTTGCAAAGGATCTTTCTGCAACTGAGGAGGACCCCATGAGAATCATGCTTTGAGAAAACAAAGCTCAATTTACGTAAAACCTGAACAGAAACCTTCAGCCTTTTAAGCAACACCTATCAAAAATGAGTCAAAGAATGTCACATCCGTCATAACTATAGTTTTATGGAAAACCATGAAAACAGAAGTCATTCAACACTGAATTCATATGAAATCACAGAATGGGTAGTAAAATTGAGATTTTCAAAATGTGTAGCTCATAAAAAGTTTTTGCAAAAATATTACAAAAATCATTTTCATTATTTCAATACTTCCCACAAACTCAAGCTAGTATTAATGTGGATAAAGTATGCTGAAAAGAGTAACTCTATTCTTTTCTATCATGAAACTTAATCATGATGTTAACAGAAAAAAGCTGAAGACGTCCAGTCAGTTCTAGGCTTCTACAGTTCTCTGAAATACATCTTTATTATGGTTCAGATTTCAATTCCCTTTAGGTAATGAAATAGCTATATCTTTTACATTGAAACCACTGATATGGACTAATCTCATGGTATAAAATGCACAGATATTACAAACACCTCAACACGTACTGCCCTCAGGCACACATGCCTTACATTTCTGTTCTCACACTTCTTTGCAAGTGTTCATCAGATATACATCAAAGACATGAGTTATTTTTAATCACGTTTAGAGGTGATGAGTCATGTTCATTTTCAAATAAACACAGAAACTAGTTATTGGGACCAAAGGTGTGGAAGAAGTTAGTAAGAGAAAATCAAGTATGAGAGATTAAATAAATACTTATAACCTTTTCTCTGGAATTAAACTTGTGTAGACCAATCATACAAAGGACATTCTTCAACAAGTTCTCATTCTTATTTCTAGGCTTGCCATTCATTTATATTTGGTGTACTATCATATAGAAACTTTCAAATAAATAACTTCACTTGTTTAAATGTGGTTACCTAGCAGAAAATGCTACTATTGATACAGTATGCAATAATTTGTAGAAGATAGCTTCAGCTCAACATGTCTTACCGAGGTTAAAAAATTAATTATTTATTTATAAAGCATGCACACATTCATAATGAAAAATTACTTTCATAATGAAAATACACCCACTTCTACAAATAAGATATACCAAGTTGTTCCAAATGGATATTTTTGTTATGACTCAAATCAAAATCCACTGGGTATTTTTTTCCCAGCCATGACATGAAGCTGACCCTAAATACTCCAAGTCTCTAACAAATGGAGAAAATGGTGTATATTAACTACATGAATTAGAAACTCCCTCTAGGTAATTTCCTATCTCCCAGAAACAATCTAAAATAGAGTACTATGCTCTTTTTTAAAAAAAGTTTTCTGATTTGCCTTCAGGGATTCCTTCATTTAAAAAAAATCTATTTATTGCTCACTTACTTCATTGCCTTCCAATTCAAAAAACTCAAACTTCATAGATATTCTGTACTGGGTTGGTGCAACCACTTGCCACACACAGTTTTTATTAGGAGGATACTCTTTGGGCCATCCTGGGGTGGTGATGGTGCCATTAAGCTTGGTAAGAAGTCCGCCACAAGCAGCTAGAAGAAAGAAAAGGAAGGGTATTCCCTTATTAAAGTCACCCCCTTCTTAGCACAGTTCCACTGATACCCAAACATTCAAAATAGCCAAGATACAGGACCTACCAGGATATGAATGAATGGATGAAGAAAATGTGGCACATAATAAAATGGAATAGTATTCAGCCATAAAAAAGAATGCAGTCCTGACATTTGCAATGCATGGATGGAAGTGGAGGTCATTATGTTAAACAAAGTCAGGCACAGAAAAGTCAGTACCAAATGTTCTCACTGTATGTACAAGGTAAGTTGATCTCATAGAAGTAGGGAGGAGAATAGGGTTGACAGAGGCTAGGAAGGTTGGGCAAAGAGAAGATGGAGAGAGGTTAGTGATTGGGTACAGAAATCAAGTTAGATAAATAGAAAAAGCACAAGTGGTCTCTATATAGTACAGTAGGGTGACGATAATTAACAGTTATTTACTACAGATTTCAAAATACCCATAAGAGAAGTTTTTCAATACTCCCAACACAGAAAAACAATAATTATGCTGATGTGATCACTACACATTGTACACATGTAAAGAAATAACATACTGTGCGTCATGAATACATGTAATTATTAGGTGTCAATTATATAAGTGAATGAAAAAACCGCCTTCTGGATTCCAACAGACACTGAAGCTACTGTTCTTTAGTTTTTAGAACAACTATGGCAATCATGAAACCACAGTTACAAAATATCACTTTGCAGCTTTGCAACCAGGCAGATAATAGATGTACAACAATATTTTAGATCACTTTAATCTTTGGCAATCAACCTAAAGGAAACTGGGTGTCAGTTCTTGTATCTCTTAAATGGGTTCACCATAATAATATCTTGTAGTGTGCCTTGGGTACTTCAGAATTCACAGAAAGAATACATTTTAGAATTGATAGAGTTGTGATAAGGAAAAGATATATGTAAAGCATAATATAGTCCAAAATCATTCTTTCTTCAATCTCTTTTTTGCCAAGACAAGCAATGATGTATTACCTGAGTCAGCGGGCAAGATAAATTATGACAGATACAACATATTTGTTATTCCACAAATCTCTGTTTAACAACTGGTTTTCATTTCCTGTGGATGATCTATTTAAGAGAGACACCATTTACTTCCCTTCTTTGCTAACAGCGAAGTTAGCAAAATCAAAGTATCCCAGAGCAAGTTGTGTGAAAAGATCATATGCACATTTTATAACTAATTCCCAGGGAGTCAAGAATTGCTTAAACTAAATGGTCTCTTTGATTTTATGTACATGTCACTGATGTGCCAAGTCCTCTTTTTGAAAGGTATGGCATTTTGTTCATAACAATGTATCTTAATTAACAGAGAGAGGATTAAGTGTTTAATAGACAAAAAAAGATCAACTTTTACAAAGAAATAAGGAATCACTGTTTTTTTAGGTTGGCAGATATGGAATGAATTCATTAAGGAAACACCTTAGGCACCTTTGCCTCTTACATCCTCTAGCAGAGACACAGTAGAGAACAAAGTGCTTATTTTCAGGGAGCTTGCATTTCAGTGGAACACACCAAAACAAGTTAATAAATACAAAAATACAAGTATTGCTGCAAGTCCTGTGGTGATGCATTCGACAGGAATTTCTAAAGAGGAATAAAGGGGGGACAGGCTGCAGGAATGAAGATCCAAATGTTTATTCTCTCTCCAGTTTGAGGTGTGAGGCCTCTGGTAGGGTGGAGGAGAGGGAAATGAGAGAGCCAGCTTCAAATTGAGGGCAGAGATCTTAGGACATGGTAAGACAGCCTGGCAAACAAAACCTCACATGGGACTGTAAAGAAGAAATGTGGATAACCATGACAAAGTCATCTTTGTTTAAAGAAGCATTTATTCATGAAATGCATGTCTGGTTTTAGGCTAGATGCTTTCTGTCTACTACATGCTGGAGGTAACAAAAGCAATTCCGGTTTAGGGCTGCTGACTTAGAGACCACAGAGACCACAGTAAGAAAATATCAAGTCATGGATGGATGGATGGATGGATGGATGGATGGGCGGGTGGGTGGGTGGGCAAATAGGTGGGTAAAATATCTAGATTTAGAAAGAGACAGAAATGCATACATGCACACACAACAGCATAGTAACCAAAGGAGGACAGAATTGATTACATAACAAGAATTTGTTATCAGCTGTGACTTTGAATTAAGTCTTAGTAGTTTTTGGAAAGAGGTTATTATAGGGGACAAGAAAGGCATGAGGGAAAGATAGAGATAGAGATAGAGATAGAGATAGAGATAGAGATAGAGATAGAGATAGAGATAAAGGATGGAGACACAGTTAGAGACACAGAGAGCACATGAGAATACAAAACAGTCATCCCTCCATAAGTGGTTCTTCAACACCTCTGGATAAGGAACTCTGTGGCTGCACAAGTCCCTTATACAAAATGGTGCCGCATGTGCAAATAACCTGTGCACACCCTCCTGTATACTTCAAATCATTTCTAGAAGACCTGCAATATCTCATACAATGTACATGTTATGGGAATAGTTGTCTCACTATCCTGTTTAGAGAATACATACAAGAAAAATGAAAGAAGGCTGCACTTGTTGAGCACATGCTTAATTTCTTTTTGGAATATTCTGGATCAGTAGCTGATTGAATTCGCAGAGGGGCAACCCGTGGATGTGGAAGGAGGACTTGGGCAGCAATGAGGGTGCGTGCAGGTGCTGCCCGGGCCCAGCCATACCTTCGCAGCTCCTCCTGTCCGGCCCCAGCTCGTAGCCCGGCTCACAGGCACACTGGTAGCTGCCCAGGGTGTTCAGACACCGCTGCTCACAGCCGCCTCGGTCAGCTTTGGCGCACTCGTCTTCCTCTGCAAAAACGGCAGAGTTACAGGATGACCACCGTGTTGTGCTTTCATAGGCCATGTTTGAAAACAGGATTCTACCTGGCTCTGAGGACAACGAAGACAACGACTCACCTCTCCAACACAAGAAGAGGGAACACAGCCTTTGCTGGATGACTTGCAAGAATTCAGGTCCCGCAACCCATGAATTAGAGAAGCAGGCTAAGTCCTGGATCTACAGCAGGGCTACCCAGAGCCCACATTATCCCAGCGTGTGTTTGCTCTGAATTTGAGCTTAGAAGGGGATGATTAATGAAATAATAATAATAAAAAAACAGCTGCAATAGCATAGCTTCACCTACTGATTTCACAGAATAGTTGCAAGATATGTCTCAAAATGTTTTTAAAGAAATAACATTAAGAAAGAGATTGTGGGAATAAAAATTAAAAACAGATGAAAATCCTAAATTCACTGGACCTCTTTCAATTGAAAGCCTTTGGTGTTTCTTACAAATACATTTTGAGCCAGAAAATATAACTATCTCACATGTTTGTGAATGTATATACTATTTAACTGTATATATACATATGAAAATATGCATAGGAAATATATATGAAATATGTTATTTTCATTTTCTAGATTTATTTATTTATTTGAAAGTCCGAGTTACAGCAAAAGAAGGAGAGACAGGGTGAGAGAGAAATCTTCCATCTATTGGTTCACTGCTGAAATGGCCACAGTGGCCAGGGCTGGGCCAGGCCAAAGCCAGGAGCCAGGAGCCAGGAGCTTCATCTGGGTCTCCCATGTGAGTCTTTGCTGCTTTCCCAGGTTCATTCGCAGGGAGCTGGATCGGAAGTGGAGCAGCTGGGACTTAAACTGGTACCTATATGGGATTCTGGCACTATAGGTGATGGCTTTACCAGCTATGCAATGGCGCCAGCCCCAAAACATATATTATTTTAAAAAAATGTATGACAGAAAATCTTAAACATATAAATGAACATTTGAATAAATATTTTAATACATGCAGTAAAAGTGTCAAGTTGCTCTGCTTTTTTAATTCATATGGTGAATATTTAAGCAACTCAGAGAAAATGTGTTTTACTGTTTTTTAAGTAACAAAATATTTAGGTTATCTGTAAATTTTCATATATACAACTGAGTACATTATGTATCCTATAAAATTAGTATAGAGGAAACATTTTTCTCTTTCTTCATAACAATTTTATTGCACAATGACACACTTAAAATAATTTCCTATGAATTTCAGAAAGCATATTTGATGCTATTTACCCCAAAGCAACTTTCTTATCTCAGTAATATGCAGCTAACATGGAACTAGAAAGCAAACTGAAATGCAGTTATGTAATCACAAATTAAAGTTGATCAGTTCTGTCTTTGTCAAAAAGACACTTTAGATATCAGAAGATCCTGTTAAGGAAGCCACCGGGAATTTCCCAGGGGGGAACAGCATCCTGTAAAGCTGAGTTTAGACGCGCTGGCATCTGGAAATAAATCGATTGTCTGTGTGTCAGTGCACTCTCTTCTCATTGGGAATCTTTTATTGATTATATGCACTGCAGATATTTAGTCCTGTCTGTGTATCCCTTTCTGGATTTTGCTAGTTTGACTATTTCATAAGAAACAGATGGTTGAGTGCCCTAACGGAGTTCTTACTCTGTGCTTCAACGTTGTTTTACAAAAAAAATGTTTTCCACCAAAACATATCAAATCATCCTTATAAACTGTACCTACTCCAACTTTTAATACAATTTTAATTTCGTCCTCCCCTGGAAGCTAGATGCTGTATTTACTCCAAAGAAAGTTCCTCATTCGTAAAGGACTTCCGATTACCTTTAAAGAAGTTAGCGGCAAACCCAGCCTTGTTCACAGTTCCGTCAGAAACAAACTTCATCCACAAGGTGTTGGAGGTAGATCTTATGTCTTCAGGCTTATCATAACCACAGAAACGCCCTATCAAAGGGCTGTTTTCGCTGGTTCCATCTCGAACCTCTAGGTAGTCATAGGCACAGTTGTCATGTCTTTCAATCTACAACAGTGAATATAAATCTTATTAATAGGTGAAACAGGGGCTGGTGTTGTGGCACAGCAGGTAAAGCCGTGACCTGCAGTGCCCACATCCCATACGAGCACCGGTTCTTGTCCAGGCTGCCCCCTCTTCCGATCCTGCTCCCTGCTAATGTGCCTGGGAGAGCAGTGGAGGATGGCCCAAGAGCTTGGGCCTCTGCACCTACACGGGAGACCCGGAAGAAGCTCCCAGCTCTTAGCTTTGGCCTGGCCCAGTCTAGCTGTTGCAGCCACCTAGAGAGTGAACCAGTGGCTGGAAGATTTCTCTCTCACTCTGTCTCTCCCTTTCACTGTAATTCTGACTTTCAAATAAATAAATAAATAAATATTTTTTTAAAAAAATAGATGAAACAATTCTTATAGGAAGATAATTAAGTACTCTCAGTGTTATAGTACTGACATAGTAAGACTGAAGATGACTTATATTACATAAGTGCACATAAGCATTCCTTATGAGTGTATATGATAATGCATTGCACATTTTTTATTACAAAAACAATACAGGGACAAGTACTTTACTTGGGTCAGGATCAACAGAAGATAACTAACTTTTTAAATGAAATTAACTTCTAAGTACTGATTCTTTAGTAACTAAACCTGAAAAAAATACCCAGACTTAAAATGATCATTGAAAACACTGGCCATATAAACTGTAAGCAATGATTTGTTCTGAAACATAGTCATAAAAATAGCCCATCACTCATCAACAGAATCATTATTTTATTCACAGAGAAGCTGAATCCAAATTTCCTTAACAAATGTAGTACAAGTTTAGGCTACAAATATAATTTTGAAAAGTGACTCTGATAATTCTAGAGGACATTTCTTTCTAGTTGATGACTCTATCCATAATTAGCATGACTGTATGTAGACTACTGCTTGACTGTGGAGTCAGCACTGTCTTGCCCTTTCTCAAGGTAACATGGCCTTGTTTGGATGAGCCCTGCCACCTCGACACACTCTTCTTTAGCCAGATAGCCTGGGGAAATGCAAGCTCTTTCCTTATCAACGATCACACTATCGGTCTATGTCTATGAAATTTTATGGAAAACATATTCAACGACCTGTGTTTTGGTCCTGAACTCCTTAAAGCCACAGAACGAAAACTTACAAATTATTTTAAAAATAATAATAATCTTTAAATAATATTTTTGCTTTTAATTTCAAAATCTTAAGAGTCAACTCCCTATTAGATATTTGAAACTAGAAAACAGATACACTAATCTACAAATCAAAAACCATTGAAAGAACCACACGTTATCTATCATTTATCATACAATTTAGTAATTTGTCCATTTTCTTGTTACAAACCAATGTCAGGAAATAGATTCTTTCCTTGTAGCTACAACCTGAATGCATGAGACTGCTGTTGTAGTTGCTAGAAATCTCTTTTTTATCAATATATAGACAGCAACAGTCTTCAAATTAGGTAGCATAAGGACAACCAGAAAAAAAAATTTGGGGGGAAACACAAATGTAGTTGGAACTAAGTACTGCATTTGCTGCTTCCTTTTCCCAAATCAAAAAACAAGATTCATTCATTCTTTCATCAAATACTCCGCGTCTCCTCTCTGTGCTAGGCACTCTTCTCTGTGCCTGGGTACCTGATGTGCATCATTCACTTAGCAAAACAACAAAGAACCTGTCCTTCTGGAACCCACATTCTACTGACAGAAAAAAAATAAAACCACTGAGTGGGGCTGGCACTGTGGCTGGTGGGCTAAGCCTCCACCTGCAGTGCTGGCATCCCATCGTGGGTTTGTATCCCGGCTGCTCCTCTTCCGATCCAGCTCTCTGCTTACGGCCTGGAAGAGCAGTGGAAGATGGCCCACATCCTTGGGCCCCTGCACCCACGTATAAGATCTGGAAGAAGCTCCTGGCTCCTGGCGTTGGGTCAGCCCAGCTTCGGCTGTTGTGGTCATCTGGAGAGTAAACCAGTGGATGGAAGACCTTTCTCTCTGTCTCTCCTTCTCTGTCTGCAAGTCTGCCTCTCAAATAAATAAATTTGAATAATCTTTTTTTTTAAAAAAATCACTGAATCATCAAATATTAAAAAGTAGTAAATTCCTTGGAAAAACATAAAGTGAAACAAGCTAAGAATTAGAAGGGCGGATCTTTATGCTAGCAGGTAGGAGGCTTGTTAAGATATCTGTGTCCCACAGGTGAATACTGGGTATGATTTTCAAACCCAGCTCCTGATTACAGCTTCCTGCTGATGTGGATCCTGAGAGGCAGCAAGAGATAGCTTAACTGGTGGGTTTCCCACTACACATAAGGAAGCCTGAATTGAGTTCCCAGCTTCTGGATTCAACCTAGTTCAGTCCTGGTCAGCGTGGAGATTGGTTAGTCAATCAGCTTACGGGAGCTGTCATTCTCTCTCCGTTGGTCTCTCTCCGATAATAGCTTAACTTTAAAAGGATCTCAATTATTCTCTTCCTTTGCACCATTTAAAATAAATACACATTTTTTTTAGAAAGGGGAGGAAAGTTTGCAGTTTTGAAATGCCTTCAGGGAGGGGCTCACTGAATATGATTCATAAATCTAGATTTTGTTCTGAAAATAAATCCTCTTTATATGTGGGGTTAAGGAATAAATGAAAAATATTTACATAAACAATGTCTTGTTTCAAAGCACACTTTAAAAATGGATGCTGTTAAAGATCTCTGTGAGTGAGATCCCAGTGGAAAGAACAGGTCTTCAAGGAAGGAGGTACCTTTCTCTGAAGGGAGGAGAGAACCTCCACTTTGACTATGACCTTGTCTAAACAAGATAAGAGTCGGAGAACTCAGAGGGCTTCCATAGCCTTGGAAACTCATGACTGGAGCATAGGGAGATTACTGATGCCATAGACAGGAGTGTCAATTTGTAAAGTCAACAACAGGAGTCACTGTGCACTTACTCCTCATGTAGGATCTCTGTCCTTAATGTGCTGTGCATTGAGATTTAATGCTATAACGAGTACTCAAACAGTATATTTCACTTTGTGTTTCTATGGGGGTGTAAACTGTTGAAATCTTTACTTAATGCATACTAAACTGATCTTCTGTAAAAAAAAAAAAAAAGAAATTATCAATTCCCAACTTGACTCTCATTGGGATTAAACATGACAATAGGTCTGATCTGATTTCATCATCATTTAAAAAATCATCTATTATTTTTCACTTTATGTTTCTGTGTGGGAGCAAACTGTTGAAATCTTTACTTAATGTATACTAAGCTGATCTTCTGTATATAAAGAGAATCAAAAATGAATCTTGATGTGAATGGAAGGGGAGAGGGAGTGGGAAAGGGGAGGGTTGTGGGTGGGAGGGACGGTATGGGGGGGAAGCCATTGTAATCCATAAGTCGTACTTTGGAAATTTATATGCATTAAATAAAAGTTCAAAAAAAAACAAAAATAAAAAAAAATGGACGCTGTTTAAATAGGGATTGATTCAGAGCTGGCAGGGCACAGTTCTTCCAGCTACTCACCAGGGATAACAGGTGCATACGACCAACTGTACATACATACACTCTCTGGTCTCAATCTTTCATACACTGTCTTCTTCATAAATATGAGAATGTTCCCAGATGGCCAAAGGCCATTCATCCGTCAAAATGGTATCTACAGGCCGGCGCCACGGCTCACTAGGCTAATCCTCTGCCTTGCTGCGCCGGCACACCGGGTTCTAGTCCCGGTCGGGGCACCGGATTCTGTCCTGGTTGCCCCTCTTCCAGGCCAGCTCTCTGCTGTGGCCAGGGAGTGCAGTGGAGGATGGCCCAAGTGCTTGGGCCCTGCACCCCATGGGAGACCAGGAAAAGCACCTGGCTCCTGCCATCGGATCAGCGTGGTGCACCGGCCGAAGTGCGCCCGCCGTGGCGGCCATTGGAGGGTGAACCAACGGCAAAGGAAGACCTTTCTCTCTGTCTCTCTCTCTCACTATCCACTCTGCCTGTCAAAAAAAAAATGATATCTACAACTTTCAAGGTATGGGATTTGATAAATGAATAAGCAACACTGAACCAGTGACAAAGCTGCAGGGGAAATAACCGAAGGTCCCAGCAAGTCGTCCTGGCCTCCCCTGCTTCGAGCAGGCAGAACTGCTCCTGATTTTCAACTTGTACTGGAACACTGGGGCTGGGGAGTATTTTAATAAGACTGCTTTAAAAAAAAATCACAGTAAGGGGCTGGTGCTGTGGCGCAGCGGGTAAAGCCATGGCTTGCATCGCTGGCATCTCATTTGGGCACCGGTTGAAGTCCCAGCTGCTCCACTTTCGATCCAGCTGTCTGCTTTGGCCTGGGAAAGCAGTAGAAGATGGCCCAAGTCCTTGGGCCCCTACACCCGCGTGGGAGACCCAGAAGAAGCTCCTGGCTTTGGATCGGCCCAGCTCCGGCTGTTGCAGTCAACTGGTGAGTGAACAAATGGATAGAAGACCTCTCTCTCTACCTCTCTTTCTCTCTGTGTGTAACTCTTTCAAATAAATAAATAAATCTTAAAAAAAAAAAAAAACCCCACAGTACTACGAATGAAGAAAATAAGACACATGATTGAAGAAAATGAAACAAAAGTCTACATTTTCTCAGTTATTAAGAAGAAATGGGACAACAGATATTGTCTTCATAAAATTCACACTTTTCTTCTAACAGATACACAATAGATTGCTATAATTTTAATATAAAGTATATTCACTGGTTACTTAGCTAAAATTGGATGTTTAAGTATTTCATATGATACACAAACTATAAATATTTCATGGGTAAAATGTATAAAAATGGGCATTTTAGGATGAAAACCATTAGTATATAGTTATCTATATTGTTTATTAAATATTACCTGTCAGGGATGGAGTAAGGAAACAGAAACATAGACTGTATTCCCACATAGTAAATGCCAGTTGTTGAGTTGGCTAGACAATACAATACGCATCATACAAAAGTTCATAATATTCAGTAATGCAGTACTCCCAGCAGCAAGCCCGGATACTCAACAGTGACCGGAATGTTCTGTCCTTTCCCACTTCATTCCCAAGTGCAACGCCTGCACGATGAGCCGACGCTATCGTGTCAATGATAATATGTTAGGAGTCATAACAGGGAACGCAAATCAAAGTTTGGGCTGTATTACTTATGCTATTTGTGCAACTTTTTCTCCAGCTACCTCAAGTTTCTTCATCAATTAATGTTCAGAATGGATACAAGGAAATATAGCTGGGGCTAAAAATCAAGTCCATTGATGCTATGCCAGTAACCTTAATTTCCATGAGAAAAAGAACACCCAAATCAATGATATACGAAAACAAAAACAAAATAAAAAACAAAAAGCAGTCCCTTCTTGAGCTACAGCATGCACACAATTCAAAGACCTGGGAGCTGAACACAAAGTCATGCATAATTACACATATAATAAATGCGTCTTGATAATGATGGTGCTGACTTCTTACAGATTTTGAGGTAATCAGAGCATACATCGTACATAAGTATGGCCGGTATATCATAACATAAACCGGACCTAATATGCACATAGAAATTAAAGTGAAAATGATAGAAAGCTCTAAAAATTTTCAGAAAATTAATAATTAAACGATATTGGAATCAGATCCCAATATGCAAAGAAGGAAGAACGAGTACTATGACTTGCCAGATGGGTTAATATTGTATTTCATTACTAAGTGGGGGATCACACCTCTAATGGCCTAGTAGACAGAAACCACAGAAAACTGCGGAGATTTCCACTTGGCAAAAACAAAAGTAAATTGAATTGAACCCACAGCCACCAACCTCGCATCCTGAAGCGGCCGCAGTGTGCGGTGCGCTGCGCTCACTGCGTGCGTGTGAGTTCTCTCGGAGAAGGAAAGTCAGCCCTGGAGGAGGGGCCGGCTCCGGCGCAGGGCCCGTTCCCACGCCTCTGGGACCACTTCATAAATCTCCAAACAGTTTATACCCGGCAGACGCATCTACTGCTCTGGCAAGAGCTCTCAGAACCCTGAAACTCCTAAACAACAGTTTCCTTTAAAAGGTCCCTATGCCACCCAAGAAGTTAAATAATGAAATTCCCATGGGATCTAGAAATACTCCACTGGGGTAAATATTCAAAAGAACTGACAGCACAGTCCTGCATTCCACGTTCATAGCAACATTACTCACAACAGTCACAATGTGGAAGCGACCCAATTGGCCATGGATAGATGAACAAAGAAAATCACAATGGAATATTAGTTAGCCTTAAAAAGGGAGAGAATTCTCATATATTTCACAACATGGCTAAACCTTGAGGCTTATGTTAAGTAAAACACTAGTTGCAAAATAATAAACACTATATTATTCCACTTCTATGACTTACTTAGAGTACTCAAATTCATAAACTGAAAGGAAAGTTGTTGCCAGGGACTAGGGCAGGGACAAATGAGGAGTTATTATTTAATAGGCACAGAGTTTCAGCTTTACAGAATGAAAGAGTTGTGGGAATTGACTGCATAATAATGTGAAGATACTTAACACCACTGAACAATACATTTAAACTTTGTTATGATGCTGAATTTCGTGTTATGCATCATGTACTACAATAAAAAAATTCTACTGTGATGTAGGTTTATTATATAATTACTGCAATAAAATGCAGTAAATGCAATAAAAATGATACTACCTTTATAGATAATATAATTTTAAGTAACGTATTATACAAACAATATTAAGACTCTTTTTTGCTTTTGGAGAGAATATGAAAGAAAACTATGACTAATAAAGACAATATGAATGAGCATTTATCATTCAAGCTTACATTCGTTTTAATAATGGGAAAATCTAGTAAAGTCTAGGAAATAATGTTATTAGCAGAAGAAATTTTGGAAAAGATGCATGTAAGCTTAGTGATTAAGATGCCTGTGTCACCCACTGGGCCTGCCTGGGTTTGATCCCTGTCTCTGGGTCCTGGATCCAGCTTCCTGCCAATGCAAACCCTGAGAGGCAGCAGGTGATAGCTCAAGTAATTTGGTTCCCACCATAAACACGGTAGACCTTTACTGCATTTCTGGCTCCTGGTTTCAGGATCTATTGCAGGCAACTGGGGAGTAAGCCAGCATTTGAAAGTTGTCTCTCTCTGTTTGTCCATCTTTTTCACTCTCTCAAATTTAAAAAAATAAAATCTTTTGGACAAATGGGAAAAAGTTAATATACAGATAATTATTTTAAATTTATTATCTTATTCAAAATTTATTAATGACATTTAATATAGCCTTAAAAGTAATATATAATTACTCAAGAAAGAGGAGAAACAATATGCTCAAATGTTAAAATCAACAACATGGAAGGTTTACAGGTTTGCTTGGATAGGTTTATTTTCATAAAATCATTCATTTAAATGCTGCCAATTCATGATGTAGCATTTTTCATCTCATAAATTTAAAAATCTTATTGAAAACCTGCTATAGCCAGAGAGTATGCACTCAGTGGTATGTGAACAGTGCTAAATTAAAAAGAATGTCTTTGACAAATGAGGATGCATCAAAACCTTTATGGAAAATTGAATTAACTGATATCCATGCATATGAGTGCAATGACAAGTAGGTGAACTGTGGAACGCATTGGCTGCTATGAGAAAATGTGATGCTACTCTCTACTCCCAGGGCCTGGTGACAGAAGTGCACAGACCACAGACTTGGTTTCAATCACTGCACTACCAACTGTATGACCTTGGGCAGGTTTACTTAAACTAACCAGGGCTAATCTCTCACAGTCCAAATACATCCTGAGCCATAATTCATGAAGAGCTGTTTAAATCTTGTCTTTTACACTCATTAACCAATGTATACTCTTAGCTGAACACCCAAAAATAGTACATGGCAAGCAGAAAACCATTAACCCCCTTATCTGGTCTTCTTTCACTCACAACAGAAAGTCTACTTATCATCACCTATTAAAAAATAGCTAAAGGAATTAAAGGATTATTTTGCTCAAGCAATCTACCAAGCACCAAGATAAAAACTTATTTACTTAGTTTAGAGTGTTGCAGCTGGCAGTAATGAGGGTTAAAGCTATTAAATATCTCTGGTTTTCATAAGGAAAAGTTACACCAAATCCGAATGTGCAGCAATGTTGACAAGTACCTCAAACATAATCCCACTTGAATTCATGTATGTGGGGATTCAATTTAAACAAGAGTTAGCTCCAAGTTTATTTCACTTCTTTGCTGCTTTATTGACATTTCTTTGAAGTTGTTATTATAAACATTTCCACTCTCCCAAACTTTCTCTCCTGTATTTCTGCAACTGAAAAGTCCCCAAATAGATTAGTAGTACTAGAAGCTTCTTTACAAACAATGCTGCCGCGGAATTGGGAAAAATCTGCCCAAGTTAATTTCAGAGGTGAGAGATATTCATAAAAACATTCATGCCAGTGTATCAGTCATAAGAATAATGCATCCAGTAACTATTTCCTGTCCTAGTCCATCCAGGACGCTGGAAGAAGACAGCATGGCGTGAGCTGATGGTGACCAGTAGAAACCGACTGCTCACAGTTCTGGAGGTTGGGAAGTGTGAGATCCAGGCCCTGGTGGGTTCAGTATCTGATTGGCACCTTCTCGCTACATCTCATATGGCTGTGGCGGAGGCTCCGGGGACTCTTTCATGAGGGCACTAATCCCATTTATGGAGGCCCCATCCTCATGATCTCATCACTTCCTAAAGGGCCCACCTCCTCAAAACAGTACCTTGGCAGCTATGAATCTGAGCAGAACACAAACATTAAGCTCACAGCGCTTCCTAAATGGCATGATATAAGAAGGAAGGGAATTTTGGTATATGCTACAGTAGCATGGATGAATTCTGACAACCTTATGCTAAGTGAAATAAGCCAGCACAGAAAAAGTAAATATGGCATGAATCTACTTAAAGTACATAGATTCATAAGCCAGAAAGAAGGGCCATTGGCAGAGACTGCGAGAGTGTATCACCCTCGAAATAGTGTCTCTTCCTGCTCAAAGATGTCTAAACTTCATTCACAAAGACACTTATTCCGGTTTTCTTTCTGAAATTACACTAACATCCAAGTAGCACTGGGAAGGGTAGAGCTATGACGTAAGTTCACGGGAGGATATAAACGACAGAGAGCCAGAGAATTCTTTACAGTGTATTCGGGCAGATTGATGGGTGCATTTATCTTACTGGCCTTTTATCTGCAGAGGAACAGAGTACCACAGAGAAGGGAAATATCGCCAAATCAGACTGCGCGGCGATGTTGACAAACTTAATCCCAAACTTAATCCCACTTGAACGAATGTATGTGGGAATTCAATTTAAACAAAACTGCAAAGCTGGAAACTGTTTGTGAGGAGTGGAAAAGACTGGGATCAGTAAGGAAGAGCTATATTTTGTGAGACAAAACCACAGAACTCCAAGAAGGTGTGAGGACATTTTCTTTAATTATGTATTTTAAATATATAATCTGCATATTGAAAACATTAAATAAATAAAAATGAAGTGACAGAGAAAACAGGCAAGGTTAAACAAGGCAACTGATGCCCTATTAGAACAAATAAGAAAATATTTAGAGGGGCAGGGATTCAGCCTGGTGGGGAAGACACTAGTTAAAATGTTCCCAGCCAATATGAGAGACATGAGTTTGATTTCCAGCTCTGATTCCTGACTCCACTTCTTGCTAATGTGGACCCTGGGAGGCAGCAATGATGGCTTAAGTAACTGGGTGTCTGCCACCCATAACAGGGACCTGTATTGAATTTTAGGCTCTTGGCTGCAGCCCCAGAGAGGGGCCACGGGGAGCACGTGGGAGGAAACCAACAGATGGGATTGCTGACACTTCCTCTGTCTCTTAGATAACAGGAAAATCTCAGAAAATACTATATGATCTATTGAAAGACAGCTAATTTATTAATCTTTAAGATACCACAAAACACAGGTAATAGCCATTGGTTAGATAATTTTCAGTGAACTGGTTCTTTTAGTCTAAATTAGAGGTGAAATCATCTATGCAGTTTAATTTCACTTTTAATAACACACAGGTCTATTTGAACAATGTTTGTTATCCCACGAGTCCATAAAAATAAAAAAAATTAAATGTGAATCAAATAACCTTAAAATCAAGATTTTTAGATGTGCAAAGTGGTTAGGAGCATAAAATAGAACATCACGATCAAGGCAGAAAATGTTATTCCATGATAAAGGAAATAGGTATGAGAAATTATATGGTACCTATAAAGGTGCCGAGGCCAGTGCCAAAGAAACACAGTGCACGTGGGGCTGGTATTGTGGTGTAGCGGGTAAAGGCCACCTCCAGGCCAGCATCCCGGATGGGCACCGATTTGTGTCCCAGTTATTCCACCTCCAATCAAGTTTCCGGCTAACGGCCTGAAAAAGCAGCAGAGGACGGCCCAAGTCCTTGGGCCTCTGCACCCACATGGGAGATCCGGAAGAAGCTCCTGGCTCCTGGCTTCAGTCTGGCCCATTGCGGCCATCTAGGGAGTGAAGCAGCAAATGGAAGATCTCTGTCTTCCTCCAGCTCTCCCTCTCACTGTAAGTCTGATTTTCAAATAAATGAATATATTTTATTTAAAAAAAAAAAAAAAAGAAAGATAGTGCACAGGCGTGCAGGCAGGTGTGAGCCTCTGTGGGCTCGTGGGGGTGGTGCCTGGACTGCCCAGGCCTCCAGCTTCCCTAATGAAGCTGAAAGCAGCTCAGAATCTCGATTTCTGATATAAACACTTATCTGTGTGATGGTTAAAAAAATACAAAAACTGGGTCCCCCCCCCCCAACAAAAAGACAGTCTACCTTTTAACCTCTTAGTTTAGAAGAGAAATAAAAGTTCTATCACGTAATGGACCCTCCAAGAGTCTCATGAAACAACTCCACGCATTTGTCAAAAAAAAAAAAAAAAAAAGATTGTCAGTAGTTCAAAACATTCCGATTCAAATAGAGCAGATAATGTAAACGCACTTTAATCTTCTTGGAAATGTCTACGAGGAGAGGAAAGGAAAAAATCCTGTCCCTCTTGATCTTGCATTTTATAGGCAGTCCTTGGCTTCTTCGCTGATTAAAAGGCCGATTCTCCGGTTCTTTGCTGACTTAATGAGGAGTCCCTTACATGGCACTGTCATTTATGGAGAACACGCCCAGTAGAGTTCGCCTAAAAGACTTTACCTCAAAAGCCTGAAAGGTCAGTCCCACGTGGTAGCTCTCCGACACCATTATTCGCCACACGCATTCCTTCATGGGTCTGTAGTCGTCAGGGTAATTCGGAGACTGAATCTGCCCTTCATTTTTCCGTATCTCACCTCCACAGATGGCTGAAGTAAGCAAAAAAAAAAACACAAGCAAATAAATAAACCTCGACGACGTGCCCCTCCACTTCCCTTTCCTTCTAAGGTGATGTTTAAGTTCAGTTCCTGGAGCTGAGTACATAAAATTATCAGGTTATAAAAATCAAAGTTGACTGGTTGCGCTGTTGTAAAAATTTATACGGTTAAAAAAAATGTCACTTCACTGTAAATGTCAGATAACAATCGGCCAAGGACTATTCAATTTTTAATCACTGTTATTTCATATTTTCACCAAAATGAACACTTCTTTTTTAAAACTTTTAAAATCCTTCGGGGATTTGGTAAATGAATTCCATGTGAGCTTGTGCGGTGCTTCTCTGATTTGGCTCATTCCCTCGTTTGGACCACAGGTGAACAGCTCATCAGAATGGACGTCTTCCCCAGAGCGGCACTCCCGGGGCCTCTGCAGGGAGCCATTGCCATGTGCTCAACATCTGTGGCCCCAGCCCAGCAAGCCGCTTCGCTGCTGTGTGCGTCATTCTGAAGACAAAACGCTTCCGTCGACTTAAGGCTTAAGGGAAGCAGAAATCGTCTTTGAAATCACCTAAACGCGTGTGCCGGGGTCTCCTCCACCCACAACCTGGCAAGAGAGGAGCTGTTCTGGAAGCCAGGAGGCACGATGCCAGTGTACCGTGTCAGAGAAGTGCAGAACAAAGCATCTAATAAATCCTTCCTTGAATGCTGCCTCTTGTTTAGACAAAGCACACTCCAGAAATGTGCACACAATTCCTCTCTGTTGCAGTTTCCTAGAATAGAGCCCTTCAGCAGCCCAGCGAATCAGCCCAGAGAAAAGCAAGAATGCCTTCATAACATTTTAACGTTATTGTCAAACGAAGTTTAAGAACTCTTGTGTCATGTGTATTCTTTCACATACCCCTAAGCACATTTAGAAGTTACTGTGACATTGATAATGGGTCACAATGAGTTGTTCTCGCACTTTAAATTTATGGAGTATTTTTATTCAAATCATCCTTGTGAATATTATGAAACAGGTTCAGAGAATTTAGTAATTTAGAAGCATGACTTAAATATCATTCTAATGAAGCCGAAAGAGCAGACACTTCTGTTGTGAGATCTAAGATGGACAGATCTCTGCGATCCAGTGGGACTTGCCTTCATAGACAGCGGCAAAGCCTTTTCCTACCCAATTACTGCTGCTACGAAACTCGATCCACATCCTGCTGTCTGTAGAGGCGAGAACTTCTGGCACTTTGTCCCCACAGAATCTACCTAAAAGAAGCAAAGGAATAAAGAGAGATTCCTAAATATGACTCAGTATGATCATGGATTTTCATGATAATTGCAAAGTCTATACAAGGAAGCTCCGAAAGTTCATAAACAACAGAATTAAAAGATGTGTACTTTGGAATTATCACATTGACCGACTCATGTCTGTACCACTGGCATACAGAATTAAGACAGGCTGTTCAGAAAACACAGTTGTAAGAGGCCACGTGGGGTACGGAGGTAGGGAATTTACTCGATGGACAACAGAAACAGGTGCACATCACCCCAAGACGCTGGGTCGAATTCTTCATCAGCTCCTTAGCATGGGATGACTTGGCCAAGGCTGTGTTCTCACCTTGAAGTGGAGTTCCTTGTCCAGACACGTTTAAAGATCGCTCCTCTAGAAACCCCTGGGCTACCTCCCGTGTCTAATAGCAATGCTCACCTTCCATCCTACCCACGGAGCCATCATCTCTAGCCATGTGGGCAGAGAGGCAGAACTCTCAGCTGTAAGTTACAATCTTTTCTAACTGTGTAGTCACAGATAAGTTGAACAGAAAACACACATATAAGACCTATCATTTCTCTCACTCTTCCCTCCACATTTGTATTACTTACATTATGTCTGTCACTGTGCTCTAGGCTTCCACATGATGACAAAATGGTTAAATGTGACAATTTATATGAAATAATTCTATACACATATTAATTGTTATCCATATTCTTTGTTCTGGAAAAATGCCATACGTAGTTTTAACATACGAGAAATGCTGGCTGACTTGAACAAAGCAAACCTCACTAATAGCTAGTGAAAAAACACATCATAAATTGCACAGTCCATCCGAGGCAGGCAGCACCAAGCAGTACTTCTTAGAGTGTGCGTGCGAATGGCTGGGAAACTGACAAAGTTCAGTCTGCTTCAGAGGTACGCAGTGGGACCCGAGTTTCCACAATCCTAATGCCTTTCCGGATGATTCTGAGCCAGCAGTCCAAGGAATACACCCCTCAGAGCAAGGCCCAGGAAGAAAAGGTGGGGAAGGACTTGCCCATGAAAACAAACACACTGAGCCAGTCCGGTGGACCACTCTACGCTGAACCCTGTCATAAAGACGCTCCTCTAAACAAGTGCTTTCTCACATTTTACATTTGGGTCTGATTTTCCAATATGAGCTCAATGAAATGTTTTCTTCTGAAGGCACATCCCTATGTAACAAACTGCTTCACCCAGGCTGCAAAATTAAATGTAAAGATAACGCTTCCCTCAATGCAACTTAGCCGCATTTGTTCAAGCCTTCCTCTTCCCTTATTTTTAAACATTTCCTCTTGGACTTACTCAGGTTGCTGTCACTTTTAATGTAAGAGTGTCCACTCAGCAGGTTTTAGAAAAAGATCTGCATAGCACACAACTCAACTGAGCACAGCTGCTTCTAAAAATAAAGGAGAAGTCACAATGCCTAGAAACGAGATCCGGATAGAGAAGACACTTGTGTGCTCATACGGCTCTCACCTTTAAGTAATACAGAGGCAACAGAAGCCGACGCATGCAAGTTAACAGTGCGGTCTGTGGTTAAACGTGGGTGGCAGACTTTGGTGAGCACCAAATCTGAGCTACGGTTTATGAGGCAGACTATAAATGCCTCTTTTCAGCCACAGAAAAGCTGTCTGAGAAGTTTCAGGAACACGGAATCTGCTTGTTTTGGGAAACCACCTGCCCTACATGTACCTGACAGCTCACTGGATTACATGAACAAAACACACACAAACAGCCCATACACAAGGAATGTGTCCATTTCTTCATCAAAACTGCGTTCAATTTTATTTATTTATCGAGAGGTGGAGAGACAGAGAGAAGATAAATAGACAGATAGAGACAGGCAGACCAAGAGAGCTCTCCAAAGGCTGGCAACAGCCCGGGCTAGGCTATGCCAAAGCCACAGGCCCAGAACTCAATCCAGATCTCTCTATGCCTGGTAGGGACCCACCTATTTGAACAATCACCTGCTGCCTCCCAGGGTGCACCTCGCAGGAGGCTAGAATTGAACATGGTGCCAGGACTCACCCAGCCCACATTGATGTGGTATGTGGGCATCCCTTTAGGCATCTTAATTGCTAGGCCAACCACCAGCCCCAAGCTATGAATCTTAAATTTAAAATGCAAAGACATTGTTCAAGCTAGCCACAGTCGTTACAATTCACGGGAAAGCCATTGTCAATCATGTTCAGAAGCAAATCTGGTTGACTGATTAACTTTAAAAATTGATGAATTTAATTAGTGATTTGTTTCTGAATATTTTGTGTATGGTTGAAAAAAGTATACTGAAACTAAAGATAATACTGATGGCACATATTTTTATCTCTACGGCAACTCTGGGAAGAATCAGCTTTCTTTAGACAGGTCAGATAGCATGCACAACAATGCAGCAGGCAAACAGTGTCTTACCAAGGAGGGGTGACTTCCTCCAGTACCCATCTCTCACTTCAATGTAGTCATACCAGCACAGACTGCTCTTGTATAAGTCCATCGTGGTGAAATTTAAAACAATCTGCAAAACAGAGGGGAAAACACACAGAGTAAAAATGATTGTAATTCATTCTACACGACGATGTGATTTTTGGAAGTGAGGAGCCCAGGTCTACGGTGAAAGTGTGTTCCAGGCTAATTCCTTCTCTTTTCTTTATTAGCATCGCCCTAACATCTTTTCTTCACACACACACCTGGAAAACATGTTGTCACATTCTCATTTGTAGTTGACAATGTCAGTAGAAGCACAGTGTTAATAACTGAATAAACCAATATTTTAGAAATTAACCCAATTTGTGTAAAAAATGTGAACAATTCTAAAATAGACAGAACTCTTTAGTCAAATAGTTTATTTTGAATTTTCCCAGGATAAACATGCCTAAACCAAGAATTCTGATTTTTCCACGAAGGTCTTCTTTTTAATAATTTATTTCAAAGATGACCAGTCAGACATCTATAATTATGTTAAAAATAACCACTGTGTGCCATTTCCCAGAACATAATATCATTGTGTATGTAGAAATGTTTTAAATACAGCCTAGGATTCATATTTATTCATCTAACTATAATCAAAGGCAGATGTCACTGTGCTTCTGTAGCTCCAAGAACATGGATTCAAAGACCTTCCAAGTTCAAAGCTATTGTACATGACCTTTTATTCTGTGCTTTGTTAGTATGATGCTGCAATTCTAGGAAAGACAATCTTACAACCTGATAAAAAGACTTCACTTTCAAATAATTACTTTTCAGTTTTACTTGATTATACCAGAAGGAGGATCCAAGTTACACAAAGGATGCACTTACTGATGATTTGGAAAATATTTGCTCTAACTCTATTCTACTTTTCATATATATAATTTTTTATTTACATAAGGTGAACAAATTTCATGTATTTCATATACACAGATTTAGGAGCATAGTGATACGTCCCACTCTACCCTCCTGCCCACGCTCCCACCCTTCCTCCTGCATTTCTATGCTTCCTTTTAATTTTTACAATGATATACTTTCAGTTTATTTTATAATCATAAGTTTATGACTCCTACTCTTTACTCTAGAAACTGAAATGGACTTTGGCTAAAAGCAACAAATTATGGGTATTTGAAATGCTTCCATTACAAAAAATAGTTCATACAATATTAAAAGACACTTTGCAACAGATGAAAAAGCTGAATATGAGGTAATTCTCAAGGATTTAAGAGTGTAGGGATGATATCACTGAATCGATCTTGAAATCCTTTTCTAGAAGAATCTACCAATTCTGGGTCAAAAAACATGCTTCTCCCCTTTGTTAAACACAAAATTTAACATAAAGCTAAGTATTAATAATGGCAAATCAACCTTGGACTAGTTTACTCCTTCGCAGAATGAAGAAATAATGTCACCACAAATATGAAAAGTGTTCAAAAACTTCATGGAAATGGAAGTAAAATATATTTTGGAAGAAAAATTGTTGAAATGTATGCATATGAGGAGCTCAAAAAGTTTAATCATGCTAATTGTATATTTTTTAGAAACTGCATGAATTTCAAAAAATTGCATGAAAATAAGTGTCTTCTAATTCCTATTTCCACAAAATTTTTGTATTTCTAATGGCATCTTATGTCTGGTACCACAGTGATCACCAGTAAAACTGTATATCAACATTGGTTTCAAATCACATTAACATGTATCTTTTTTTTATTACCCACACGGAAATTTGCCAAGGACAAGAAAATAAAGATATGCTGTTTATTTTTTAAAGGTAAATCAATAGGTTATGGCATAAATTGGTTTTGTTCAATAGAATTATTCATCTATTTTTGTCTTTCTTATATATGTTTTTCCTTTTTTTCTTTCTTTGTCTTTCCCTTCATCCAATTTTATTATTCCAAATATTTTCAATAATTTCTCAAATACCTGAGCAAAGTACATATCATTCTTTTCTTTCTTAGCCAGTAATCCTCAAAGTTTGATTATCAAAATGTATTAGATCACTATTAGATTTCAGATTCTTCCCATGAAGTTTCCAGACATTTTCTCCACTTGTAAATACCGAGGTAACATTACATTATCCTTCAGCTGTAGCTGGGAAATCATTTCTGTTTTTCTCCTCTTAACTTGGTGTTTACTTTACATCTGTACAAATGGGGAATACTGCCTGTTATCGAGTTTCATTCTGCATTTTCCCCCATAGTACCCACCAAGGATTCAGTTCATGTGCCTGCTTAAGAATTCCTTCTTACAACACAGACAGCAAAGCTAGCATACAGACACCAAAGCTCACTCAGTGGCTTTCCTCTCGCATTTGAAAGGAAGCTTTCCAATGATGAGCAAATATTTTCAATTTCCTCCTGGATGTGGAAAAAAGTCAGCTACATTGGAAACATGTAAATCATCAAATTTCACCAAAAACTGAGAATAATCTGGTTCTACTGCTAACAGTTAATATTTGAACTTTCAGAACACACACACACACTCATAAACACATACACATTTGGAAGTTTCCTATCTTGTTTTTGATCTTCTAGTTTAAATGCCAACTGCCATGGAGGAACAAAGTTGACCTTATATTAACATAAAATATAGAGTCCTAGAAGCAGAAAATGTAATAAAGATAGGTTTCTAAAATCCAATCCTTAGAACTCTGACAACAGAAGCAAAATGCTGGCTTTTGACTAAGGTTGCTAACAGAATCATACTTCAGTTACAAATCAAAAGCTCTTGGAAAATATTTGGTGGCTTCATATTATGCTACTTTGTATAGATACATTGCATCTTTTCCCAAAAAATAACAATATGAAATTATAGATCACAATTATGTAAATATTTTATTTCTGATGGCAAATGTAAGTATCAATTTCAAATCAATCATAGTTTCTTTAGAACCTATGATTGAGGGAGTTTCTAGAAACATGCACATTCAGTTCTTGGTTAGGAGTCTTGGTTGCAAAGTTAAGTTGATGCAACTGATGTCATTTGCTTACTAAAAACTTATCTTCCAAGCCAGCTCTCTGCTGTGGCCAGGGAGTGCAGTGGAGGATGGCCCAAGTGCTTGGGCCCTGCACCCCATGGGAGACCAGGAGAAGTACCTGGCTTCTGCCATCGGATCAGCGCGGTGCGCCGGCCGCAGTGCTCCGGCTGGGGCGGCCATTGGAGGGTGAACCAACGGCAAAAGGAAGACCTTTCTCTCTGTCTCTCTCTCTCTCTCACTGTCCACTCTGCCTGTCAAAAAATTTAAAAAAAAAAAAAAACTTAGTCTTAGATTGCTACAGAGTAAAAAATCATGGAGAAAGACAGATCAAAAGTTCAAGGGACTGGCTATCTGCAAGTCTCCAGGGAAAGACAGAATCAATGAACTTTAGTTGGCACAATTAAGATATTGACTTCCTAAACAGATTCCATTGGCAATATAAAAAGGCTAATTAGAAAAATTTACACCTTTTAGTGCTTAGGATAAGGACTATACAAACCTTGCCAATCAGACCGATATTATTAAATGGCTTTTCAGAGAGAGATTAGAACAAAAGGGGCAAGATAAAATAGCTTACTGGACTCCAGCCAGAAGCAGCTTGGACAAGTCAAATGAACTCCCTAGAGTGAATACAGTTTTCTCTTTCAGAAATAAGGCTCAAAGGGAGCAGATCAGGGATCAATAAACCATAGCCTGTTGGCCAAATTCTGCCTGCATCCTGTTTTTTTAAAAAAATAAATTGTATTGGAGTCATTCCCTTACCACACAGTCTATGAATATTTTTCTACTACACTGTTAGAAATAAATATTTGCAATAAAGACATTACATTCTAAAAAGGCAAAATTTACAATATGTAGTTTGCAGAGAAAGAAAAGTATGTGAATCCCTGATATAACTAATTGTGAAGGATTTGTTCAGCTCTGGAACTGTAAAATTTTAAAGGAAAAAGAAATCACATCTTTTCCTATAACCAGAGATTGTTCTTCAAGTTCTAGCTTCCTAGTTCACTGGCTTGTTTTAACTTTCTGGGGTCAAATGAATCTTCTTATTGCTAGCTGGCAGCCACCATATCAGACTTATCTTAGCAAAATTAAGTAATAATATTTAATTGAGTGATGTGCAGCAAAACACTCATGGATTATCAAAGAAGTGCTAAGAAGCTCATGTATTAATATTTTCACATAAACATCAGTCATCGTCACAACATAAGCCATGAAATAATATAAAAAGGAAATAAAAGTGTTTCTCTGGAGTTGGGCATTTAGCCCAGCAGTTAAAATGCCTCTTGGGATGTCCACATTCCATATTGGAGTGCTTGGGGTCAAGTCCTGGCTCCACTCCCCATTCCAGCACACCCTGGGATGCAGCAGATGATGGTTCAAGTCCTTGGGTCCCCACCACCTATGTGCGAGACCTAGACCGAGTTCCCAGTTTCAAGCTTTAGCCTGGCCTATCCCTGGCTGTTACGGGCATCTGGGGAAGTGAACCAGTGGTTGGGAGATCTCTCTGCCTCACAAATAAATTAAATACATACATTTTAAAAATAGGTTTTCAAGTCCCTTCCTTACAACAGATTAAGAGTGTGTTCTGTTTGGGATTAATTACAAGACAGATGGAAAATGGAAGTTAGACTATGCTATTAAAATAATCTTTCTGTTCAAACCAAAATACAATATTTGTACTTCGAAATTTTGATCTGTCATGCCTACTTTTCGTTGGAAGATTTTTTTAAACTTTCCTCTCCTTAATCCCCACTCAATCCCATTTCTTGTTAACTGCCAGTTTCTACAGAGAGAAGATAGTCTACAATATCCCTAAAAATGATCCCTGCTCATTTTGTACTGCCAGTGCTGTCCTTATATCTCTGGATACCCTTCCCAACTCACGCTACACTCTATGGCCACGTGAGTCTCAACAAAGCCTGCGTATCAACGGGGAGAGTCATGCACCACCTTTGCTGCCTCATTTTTCACTGTCTCAAATACCTCACTTACGTAAACCTTCTCTCTTGCTATTGCGCCCTGAAAAACTCCTCAAATTCATCCCCTATTCCTATACACAAGGTGTCCATAATTCAACTGAATTCCACTTTTTCTCGCCCTGTTCCTTGAAAATGTTTACATTTCTGCAAGTCTGTATAGAATGCAACCCTCTCTTCAGTAATGCCGGAGTTTCAGCAAGATCTGAGCTTCTTAAAATTCATGCCAAGCTGTGTCTTGCTTCCTTCACTCATATTTCAGAGTTAGACAAGTACATTACTGAGCTATAACTTTGTAAGGTTCTTGAGAGCAAGAATTTATCCCATGCATCAGAAGACACATCTATTTTAGCAGAATCCATAATTTATGTATTTAGTATTTGCTAAATGTAAGCAGTGCTGTTGGCAATATAAACACTATATTGTGAATTGACACTGTGTATGTAAAACATAGATGAGTGATTAAAAAGAAATATTTGCCAAAGATAAGTAGTCAAATGACAACATTTAAGCAGAATGTACAGGAAAGGAATTACATTAACTCCATTCCAAATGCAAGTGATATGCCCTTGCACAAAGGCTAATCAATTCTAAGAGATGGGAGAATCAATGCTGTGTGCTTTTGTCAGCTTAAAACAGCTGCATTCTTAGTGGCACATGCTTGATCATCACCAGCATGAATAGCCTTGGATAGAACAGGAATCACTTTCTACCTCGGGAGGCTCAATCCCAGGGAGACTGGAAACTTGGTGTTCTGACTTTGGCAAAATGGGCATTAACAACAAATTTGCCATTTTAGCCATTTTCAGTGCACAATTCTGTGAAATTAACTAAATCCACATTGTTGCAAAACAACATTTTTTTAAAAAAAAGCATTTTCTTCTCCTGCACAAAATAATATGTGGATAACACAAAAAAGAAAAAGAAAAAGAAAGAAGAAATAAAACCTACTTGTGATCCCAACAAGTAGTCCATGTGGTAGTGTGTGTGTGTGTGTGTGTGTATTTAATTCTACAATTTTGCCTCCAATGCATGTAATTTTTTTTCTTACTTTTCCCAATGCATGTAATTTAAAAACTAGACTATTTCATGCCTATAACTTTTAATCTGCTTTAAAATTTGTATATTATATTGTAAACATTTTCTCTAGTAATTATTTTCATTTTCAAAATTTCTTTTGTTTAGAATTTTCAGCACTATAAATAACTATATTTACACAAACTCAGATAATTGCTCTAGGATACATTTCTTGGTAAAATACAGTTTTGTTTTGTTTTTTTTTTAATGTGATACAGATAACCGAATGCCTGTCAACTTCTACTTCCAGGATCTGTGGACCTCAGGGTCAGCTGCTAATCCCATTCTATTCCATCTTTACCTATGTTAAGCTACTGTTTGTGACTGCAGCATCCCATATCAGAGAACCGGTTTCAGCCCCCACCTACTCCTCTTCCAACCCAGATCCCTGCTAATGCACCTGGGAAAGCAGTGGAAGATGGCCCAAGGATTTGGGACCCTACATTTCATGTGGGAGATTGATGGAGTTCCAGTCTGCTGGCTTCCATGGTGCCCTGCACTGGCTATTACTGCCAATTGGGGGAGTTAATCAGTAGACAGAAAATTCTCTCTCTCTCTCTCTCTCTCTCTCTCTCTCTCCCCCCCCCCCCACCTCCCGGACCCCCCTCCCCTGCCCCTACTCTCCCTCTGCCTCTCAAACAGTAAGTAAATAATAACTTGGCATCTTTTAGGACAGTAGGAACATTCAAGATGTCTTTTCATCTCTTCCTAAGAGCTTAAGAATACATTGTAGAAATTTCCTCCTTTCATCTGAAGTTTATACGTTATGGGCATAGTTTCGAAAAGATTCATTTATAGCCATTTTGGTGCCTAAAGTATCTATTAAGGGGCTTCAAAAAAGTTCCTGGAAAGTGGAATTAGATGAGAATGCATGTTTTCCATGAATTTAAGGCAATTATTTAATTGAGAGGTAAGATAGAGTGTGTGCTCCAATCAGCTGGTTCACTTCCCCAGATACCCAAACCAATGACTGCGGGTGGGCCAGGGCTGAAGCCAGGAGTCGAGAACTCGGCCAGGTCCCCACCAGGGACCCAAGCACTTGAACAGTCACTGCTGCCTCCCAGGGTCTGCACTGGCAGAAAGCTGGAGTCAGGAGCGGACGCTGGGGAGTGAACCCAGGCACGCTGAGGTGGGATACATGGGTCTAAACCAGCATCTTAACTACCAGGTTACACATACACCCCTTCCAGAAATTCTTTGTTTTCTTTTTCAGTTTATTTACCTATCTGTTTGCTTGAGAGAGAAAAAGAAAGAGAGACAGACACAGAGACAGAGACACAGCCCAGAGTCGGATCTCTTCTGGGTCTTCCACATGGTGCCAGGCACCGAACAATGAAAATGAAGATATTATCATACTACAGGCTCCTATTTGAAAGGTCAAACAAGAATAAAAGAGAAAGAAAATGGCATTGGCAAGACAATGAACCTCTGAGAGACACTACACTTATATGAGACTAAAATGGAACACACAGAGGCAGAAGCTACCTTCTCCCCTGGCGTCACAGACACTCTCCAGACGCAATGCGTGTAGGAAGGGTAGCCGTTGGGGAATCCTGGGGAGGAGAGGTTGCCATTGGACTCCTGTAGGGTTTCACCACATGCTGAAAGGAAAAAAAAAGCAAGGTCACCATTCAATTTTTATGAAGCACACGGACATAATAAATAAAAAGTTGTCTGCGTGTGTGTGCACATGCCTGTTTTGTTGTTAGATGACAGTATATACAACTGCATTTTATAAAACACTTACTTTCTAAGTAAGTTATTTTTATATCTCTTTTCAGATCTTCAGTATACTTAATAGCAGCATAGGGAATAACAATAAAATAAGATTATGAGATAAATACCCTGGCATTCATAAAGTTCTCAGGGAAGCCTTTCCCACTCTTTCCCCAGGAGCAGGTGCCAACCTAGCGGACACCCATCTTCAGATTCTAGTCAGCGATACCTTCTTGATATGGTTGTGGAACCACCTGAAACATTCCCTGAATACAGCCAGTGTGAATTAAGGCTAAGCTTAACAGTGAATAGCACATCAAGATTTAAAATATAAACTCAAAAATTAATAACTAGCTAACATAGGTGGTATCAAAAAACACACAAAGTTCTTTTTACAAAATAAAAAAAAATGAAAGATAAAACCATACTGGAATATTCAAATTTTCCAAAGAGATCTAGACATTTATTTACCATCTCTGTTCTATCAATCAGACATGGAAATATGTTTTCCCCTTATTAAGCTTGTCTCACTCCACGGAGCACATCATCAGCTGCACAGGTTCAAGATCTGTGTGCGGCCATCACTGTGCTTTAGGCTTGCCTGTTGCTTCTGTGAGGCCCCGTTACCAGCCCAAACCTAGGCTGCTTGAAGTATCTGTAATCCAAGAATGTTTTCTCCATTGCAGGCCACCTTTGTCACCTTCACTCAGCAATTTGAATGGACAGTCTTTGCCCTCTGAAGCAGACTACAATCAAACCTGAGATATTACCATATTCCAGAACCACCTCCCTCTCCCCCAATCCCCAATAAATTATAAATGGTGCAGCACATCCTGTATTAAATATGGAAAGAAACATTATGACCCTCTAAGCAAAACAGAGCCATAAAGATAGTCTATTGTGACACAAATATTTATTCAGGAAAACAGACTATGTTTGCATAATAGAATACATTTAAAGTAGGAGCAAGCAATGTTTATTCTGATGAACAGGCAGATAAAAGTAAATTTAGCACAAAACGAAAAGCTCAAGGTCAAGAATCCATAATTCAGCACTGTTCTGAGTCATCTAGCACACTTGATAAATGTAACATTGCAAGAAGACTTAGAAAAATGAAAACTGATTAAGATTTTATGAATACAAACAATATGCTTCCGAGTAGGATCATTTTAGATGCTAAATAATGACTTGGAAGTTGACTGAGTTTCAATGAAAAAGACTACAATTTTCATTCTGTAATATTTTAAAGCACCAAGAAGCCACTGAAAATTCTGGTACTAGATTTGCTAAAGTGAAGCTAAAACCATGAGACAGATTGAATCCATAGATACATCCATACAACCCTGCTCTTATAAAGATAAATATTCTCTAAACAAAATATAAAACAAAATATAATATACAGTTAAGAAATTAAATCTATGGCCAGCGCCGCAACTCACTAGGCTAATCCTCTGCCTGCAGCGCCGGCACACCAGGTTCTAGTCCCAGTCGGGGCGCTGCATTCTGTCCCTGTTGCCCCTCTTCCAGGCCAGCTCTCTGCTGTGGCCAGGGAGTGCAGTGGAGGATGGCCCAAGTGCTTGGGCCCTGCACCCCATGGGAGACCAGGAGAAGCACCTGGCTCCTGGCTTCGGATCGATGCAGCGCTGGCTGTAGCGGCCATTTAGGGTTTGAACCAACGGAAGGAAGACCCTTCTCTCTCTCTCTCTCTCACTAACTCTGCCTGGCAAAATAAATAAATAAATAAATTAATTAATTAAATATATAAAATAATGCCTGTATATAAGGTAACAAGTGCAAAAAATTGTATTCATGTTGCATTTATCATTTGTGAATTTTCCTCAATAAATTTATATGGACAAAAACTCAATATTGCTTGCCACCAGGAAGAGACAGATCAAAACCACAATTAGGTATCATTTCTCTCCAGGCAGAATGGCTATCAGAGAAGAGAAAATCATAGATATTTCTCAGCAGTGATACTGAGAAAAGAGAACCTCCACTGTTGGTGGGGATGCAAATAAGTCCAGTCATGATGCAGAAGAATACAAAGCTCTCAGATAACTAGAATTAGGTCTACTGTATGAACCAGCTATCCCACAGCTGGCTATATACCCAAGAGAGATGAAATAAGCCTACAGAGAGATACCGCCACTGCCAAGTTCAATGCAGTACTATTTTCAGTAGCCAGGATATAGAATCAATCTAGGGGTCCATTGAAGGATGAATAAAGAAAATGTGGTGCAGGCCGGCGCCGTGGCTCAATAGGCTAATCCTCCGCCTTGTGGCGCCGGCACACCGGGTTCTAGTCCTGGTCGGGGCTCCAGATTCTGTCCCGGTTGCCCCTCTTCCAAGCCAGCTCTCTGCTATGGCCCGGGAGTACAGTGGAGGATGGCCCAAGTCCTTGGGCCCTGCACCCCATGGGAGACCAGGATAAGTACCTGGCTCCTGGCTTCAGATCAGCGTGATGAGCTGGCCGTAGCACGCCAGCTGCAGCGGCCATTGGAGGGTGAACCAACGGCAAAGGAAGACCTTTCTCTCTGTCTCTCTCTCTCTCACTGTCCACTCTGCCTGTCAAAAAATAAAAAAAAAAGAAAATGTGGTGCATATACACAGTGAAATATTATTCAGTCATGAAAAAGAAATGGCAGCAATATGGATGGAACTGGAGATTGTAATGTTCAGTGAAATAGGACAGCCACAGAAAGACAAATAGTGCATGCTGTCTCTTGTATGTGGGAGTTAAACACAGTCCAGGTGAACTTAGAATAGTGGTCACTACATCCTGGGGTGCCCTGGGGGGGTGGATGCAGGTTGCATAATGGGTACTGGATCAGTTAGTTTACTTTCTCGGGAGGAAAGGGTGTAGCTGTTTCTGCCCGTGCGCTCTGCCTCACCCTTTTGTCCATCTGTTTGGGGCAGGCAGTGCCACCCACTGTGGTGAGCTCTCTGCCTGGTGTGCACATTACAAGCGGAAGGCCGCATTGTTACCCAACAAGAGACATGGAAATGTGTTGCATTCATTTGCTGTTTTTGTCTAATCTTAATCATCCTTTCTGGTGCTATATTTCTTGATTCTCCCATTTCCCACGTAAGAAGCAAAGTGAAAGGTAAGAACAACCAAAAAGAAATCCATCTGCAATTTCATTTGCGAGGGGTAAGAATTAAAGAATTACAACTAATATGATGAACCCAGGCACTCCACTGTGGCATGTTCACCACGAGGCTGAACGCTGATCCCAAACTTAATTTTTAATTTCATTTTTTATCATATATAACTATTTTAATGAAAATGCTGACATGCTAGGAAACCATTAAAATGTACGTAAATGGTTGCACAAGGAAAATGCCATCATTCAAAGTGTGTAATCTTTATTTACAAGACATCGGCTGGTGCCGCGGCTCACTAGGCTAATCCTCCACCTGTGGTGCCGGCACACCGGGTTCTAGTCCCGGTCGGGGCGCCGCATTCTGTCCCGGTTGCCCCTCTTCCAGGCCAGCTCTCTGCTGTGGCCCGGGAGTGCAGGGGAGGATGGCCCAGGTGCTTGGGCCCTGCACCCCATGGGAGACCAGGAGAAGCACCTGGCTCCTGTTAAACACAAACAAACAAAACTTCATGCTTTGAAAACAGGATCTTGTCTTAGATTCGACTTCTCACTGCCTGCCTGAGGAAGAGCCCAGATGAGGGGGTTCCACTTCTGGCAACAGCGTGTTTGTAGGGTGTAGGGTGCTGCGGTAGGAAGGCTGTGGTCTCGCGGCCAACATCCCTGGGTTTTCTTGTGAGACAAGAGGTCCAAGGCCCAGTACGTTGCTACTAAAAGTTGCAGCCTTAGCTGGCTCCAGAGGCGGCCACGTGGTGGAAGCACTGGGTGAAGACGGCTCCGCGGTTTCTCTAGGTATTGTTCTGCTAACGTCTGGGGGTGCGCAGGGAGTTCAGATGAGAACGCTTTTCCGGGGTGAATGTCTCCCGAATGCATTGTTGCCTCTCCCTCCAGTTCTTGTCGGGTTAACTCCATGCAACGTTTCCTTTTGGAGCCGCCGGCTTCCAGACCCTGAATGCTGTATTTCCCGAGTCTCTGGGAGGAAGCTCGCTCGCTCTCTCTCTCTCTCTCTCTCTCTCTCATGCTGTGCAGTCTCTTCGAACGATGCTTACGCCCGGGCCTCGGTACTTCAAGTCCTGTTTGTTTATCCGGTGTTGCTTTTAGTTCCTAGCGTGGTGGAGGGTCACCGATGGAGTCTAATTCAGAGTCCACGGTTTCAAGAAGCATGCTGAGTAGGTCAGGTGACTTATACTGCGCTGCGAACATGAGCGTGTCCGCTGCTACTGTCGACCACGTGGACGTCTGCTTCATGCACGAGGAGAAACTCGGACATTTCCGCAGGGCGGCCCAGCCCAGGAGCAGGAGCTGACGTACTCTGCCCACGTCGCCCACGCGGGGCGTGCTGTGGGTCTCCCCCAGGTCCTTTCCTCTGATGTTGCACCCGAACTGCGGCTGCAGCCCTGAGCTATTTTGGCATCCAACCTTGGCTCTTAAGAACCTCTTAGGCTGCTTGCCTTTCCAATCAAAACTTTTTTTTTTTTTTTTTTTTCATTTTGGAGGCTACCAATTGCTAGTCGCCAGCTCGCGCATCTACATCAGCGCCACCGTTACTCGGTCTGGCCAAAGGACGGGACCAGCGTCACTCAAGAGGCTGCAGAGCTCTGACGTCACCACACCACGAGGGCCGCCACGCCGCGCGGCCGGACACGGGTGGGCAGGCCCCGGCACAGCCGCGCAAGTGCACAGAGGCCGTGGGCGCGCAGCCCTTCACTCCGTTTTTGACCAACCCTTTGAAGTGCCCTCAGATGTAGTCCTTCATGCAGCAGAGAAAACTGTTGTCAGATTATATAAACCTCATGCAGAGCCGCGACTGCCTGCCCACCTCAGCACTCTCGGCTCCACTGTCCTCCTCACACAGTCCACGGGAGACGGGAAGTGGGGACAACGCCCCGTCCACATCCCCTGTGTAGAAGCACCTTGTGCTCATGGTGCCTGGGATACAAGGAAGGGTGACTGCGCCGGCAGCGACAGCATTAGCAGGTGTCCTTTCAGACGTCCTAAAGCTTGAAAGACTTGCAAGCCGCCGCAGGTCACAGGACTGACCTTTGGGCAGCAATGTCCAGGACCTCCCCAACTCGGGCTTCTGTCTCCGCCCGGTCCCGGGCTTGCAGCCTGGCAGTGGGCGCACGGGTCCCACGTCCGTGCAGCGCCAGGGCTCTGAAGGATCGTGTGCTGTCTCACACAGGCCGTCTTGTCCATCTCCAAAGCCAGGAGCCAGAAATGGCAATGAACAATTCGAAACTACAAGAAACTTATCCTCAGACCGTCAGTGCAGAAAGCCAAGTTTATTCCTGTACTCTGACCTTTTGTATGAGGACGGGCTGACCGTCCAATAAGGAACTGGGATTTCATATTTTTATATGACAGCAAACACAAATAGAAAAAAATGCAAGAGTGGATTGCAAAGTACCAGCTATAAGTTTCTGAAATAAGTTAGTACTATTTTAAGGAAATTAAATATATGCATTTCTAAGTCTGCGCATGTCCTGATAAATTTTAAAATAATTTCTCTCAAATATTTAAGACCGGTGAACAGTATTTGCAGCTTGCCTACTAGAAACATGCCTGTGAGGATTCAGGTCCTCTATGACAGACTGTCCATCTATCTGCTTTACTAGGTCAATATTCCTTTCAAAATTAAGCTCTAAGAATTGCTCTGTAAAATGCACATCTAATAGAGCTCTGAACATAAAACAAAGAGGAAAAAGTTGGCATAAACAGCAGCGAAATTCACTTTGCTGGCTCTATATTCCAGCAATTTCTAGTAAAACAGTAAGGATAAGACAAGCTACAAAGTTGGTAACCTCCTTCTTCCGTATTAAAACCAAGGCACAACCAGATCTCAGCTTGTAAACTCTTTTTTAATCATTTTTATTTATATTCAAGGGAACAAATTTCATGCATTTCATATACACACTTTTAAGAGCATAATTACATTTCCCACCCTCCTCTCCTTCCCTCCCTCATTCTCCCCCTCCCCCTCTTCCTTTCTTATTTTTCTTTTAATTTTTACAATGAGATACTTTCCATTTACTTTTTAATCACAAGCTTAATCCTCTACTAAAATAAAAATTTCGACAAGTAGAAGCAGGAAAAAAACACTGTTCCTCAAGAATATAGACAAGGGTTATAAACAATAATCACATCTCAAAATGTCAAATTCACTCATACACATAACATTTTTTTGTACTCCATATAAATCGGTTACCACAAATAAGGGCAAACATATAATTTCGTCTTTTGGAAACTGACATTTCACTAAGCATAATGGTCTCCAATTGCATCCACTTTGCTGGAAAAGATAGGGCTCCATTCTTCTTATGGCTGAGTAGTATTCCATACTGTGTGTATGTGTGAGTGTGTGGGTGTGTGTGTGCACGTGTGTGTGTGGGTGTGTGTGTGGGTGTGTATCACAATTTCTTTATCTGGTCCTCAGCTAATGGACATCTGGTTGACTCCATATCTTAGCTATTGTGAATTGAGCTGCCAAAGACATGGGGTACAGATAACTCTTTCAAATGCTGATTTCATTTCCTTTGGGCAACCTTGTGAATTTTTTAAATTAATTTATTTATTTGAGATGCAGAGTTATATAGAGAGGAGAGACACAGAGAAATCTTGTACTGATTCACTACCCAATGGTCACAACAACCAGAGCTGGGCAAGGCTGAAGCCAGGAGCTTCTTCTGGGTCTCCCACATAGGTGCAGGGACCCGAGTACTTGGGCTATCCTCCACTGCTTTCCCAGGTGCATTAGCATGGAGCTGGATTGAAGTGGAGCAGCTGAGACTCAAACCGGTGCCTATATGGGATGCTGGCACTGCAGGCGGCGGCTTAACCTGCTGCACCCTAAACAACATCCCAACCTCGTAAAGTCTTAATCTCCTCCTATGTAATCCTTAAAGAAGTTGTCCTGGGGCCAGCACTGTGGCTTAGCGAGTAAAGCTGCCGCCTGTAGTACCAGCATCCCATATGGGCGTCAGTTCGAGACCCTGCTGCTCCACTTCCAATCCAGCTCTCTGCTATGGCCTGGGAAAGCAGAAGATGTCCCAAGTCCTTGGGCCCCTGCACCCATGTGGGAGACCTGAAAGAAATTCCTGGCTCCTGGCTTTGGATTGGTGCAGCTGCAGATATTTTGTCTGCCTGGGGAGTGAACCAATGGATGGAGAACTTTCTCTCTCTCTCTCTCTCTCTCTCTCTCTCTCTCTCTCTCTCTCTTTCTCTTTCTCTTTCTCTCTGCCTCTGCCTCTGCCTCTCTGTGACTCAGCTTTTCAAATAAATAAATGATTCTTTAAAATAAAAAGGAAGTTGTCCTATTTAGACTTCTGTGTATAATCATGTATCTTTCACCTCATTCCATTGATGATGCTGCTGAACTTCATTTGGTGTATGGTGAGTCTACAGACACCACTGCCATTGTCCTAATCACCAGCGGTGCTCCCCACTTAAGGGATGGAAAACTTTAAATATAATGTGTGGGGTTTAAATTTAACTACATTAGGAAATGAGACAGACGGATGCAGAAATTTAGAGAGAAGGAAAAATGGAAAACAATGGGGGAGAATTGTTTGGTGAGCATTGAGAAAAAATGTCATTCTCAAAGATTTGGTGAACTAAAAGCTAATTTATCTTCATTCAAAAAAAAAAAATCCCGTAACTTTCCCTTACTCCATGTAATTCATAAGCTATAAAACAGCAACTGGCTTTTAATTCTGCTTTAGAAATACAGACATCTTTTGTCACAGAGAAGAGTGCTTTCATGACTGTGCTTTTACTATGTTAAATAAAGTAATGTATACATGAATATTTACTCTGGTTTGAATAAGAAAATGACCCATTTGTGCATTTATATCATGAAAATCTCAATTAGAAACCACACTTCTAATTTTCTTTCTGTTAATAATGGAAATATTTAAGAGTCACTGGCTGAAATTTAAATTAATACAATTTGATTATTTTTGATTCATATTAACTTTCCTCCAATTTAATGCTCAAATGAATCTCCAGTGTGATTTTTAAGTGTGATGCCTGAATGCACACATGGAGAGAGACAAGCAAAATTGTTTACAGGCAAAGTGGTCAGTTATTTAATTGCTACTAATCATAAAACCTTTCTCTTTCTAAAAGATTAAAAATATCTCACGCTAAATGTTGCTAGAAATTAGTCAAGAATCACCCCTGACTTTTTCATAGTGGTGCCATTCTCTTACAAGTGTGTTTTTCCTATGGAAATCTGAATTTAAAAAAATTAAAGAAATACTGCATGTGCCTGTATATTTTATAAACCTACATAAAACATTTAAAAGATATTTATACAAGTATGAATCCAATTTAAGTATTCATGATGTAAATAAATCTATGAATACTAAGTATTATTAGATACAGGGCAAAATTCTGTAGGTAAGCAGTCAGATGGCTACAGATAGGATTATGTACAAAAGAAAAAATTTTAAAACTTACTTTCAGTATTGAATCACTAAGATGTAAAAGGCCTTAAATAAACTTTGCATTTAAAAAAAAGTTAACTGTCCTTCTGAAAACTTAATAGACCTAAATTAGAAGAAAATGAACCATTACAAGATAATTGGGAAAGCCGTAATATCTTATAATTTACTGTAGCCAATTTGATCTTGAGGGAGTGGAAACCTCTTTTCTCAGCAGAAATGTTTACTAAATTCACCAGGCTGAATCAATGAATTAAATAATCACATCATACTGAATGACCAACTTCCTAGCTATTTCCTGTGACTATCCAGCCAACTCACTTTTTCTTGCTTGCATCTGAAACCTGAACTGCTCAACAAAAGCATACTACCCCATATGTCAAGGAGCACATATTAAATTGTTGTGAATGAATCAGCTTGCTTTCTCCTATCCCCTGAGGGCATATCTTCCCAGACTCACACCAGACTCGTAATAAGTGTAATGAACATAAGAGCTTCCCTATCACTCAATACATAAACAACATCAAGGTAAATTTTCAGGGATGAATATAACCATTACACCCCTGATAATCTGCAAACATTATTAAACTAGCAGGAAATTAAAACTGTTATAGTTATTTTACCTTCTGCAACCTTAGTGATCTAGAAATATTTCCAAATGTGAATGCTGTTAGTGTTAGGTAAAGGGGGTTTCTTTGGAAATTTAGTTTGGGAAAACTGTATTGAATCTTTCACGTCTGCTCTTTCAAAGATGATCAGTACTCAGGATGTGAACAGAACTCACAACATAGCAAATTTGCAGCAGAATCCCTTTTCTTCCTTGAACCATCAATGTACTGGAGTTCCCTTAGAATATTCTTGTTTTATAAATATATTTTTTAAAATTGTATTTAAGTTATACAAGGTTCATGTATTTCATATATACAGACTTAGGAACATAGTGACACATCCCCCCACCCCCCACCCCGCTATGCTCCAACCCTTCCTCTTCCCTCTCACATTCCCACTCTTAATTTTTACAAAGATTTACTTTCAGTTTACTTGGTGATTGTATAGCTAACCCTACACTAAGTAAAAGAGTTCAGCAAATAGTATGAAGAGGAAAACAAAAACAAAACAACACACGCTTCCTCAACGGAAAGCGACAAGGCTGCAAACAATCACCAAGACTCTTTCATTCATCCTTTCTTCAAAATTTCATTCAGTAGCAAAATACACAGTGGCTCACCAGTAACTTCGTGAGAACTTTTTTTTTTTTTTTTGAGCAGGGTTATAAATACCTACTGCCAAAATTTTCATGTATATACCATTAAGGAAGGGACTTGAAAGAAAAGGTCATTCAGGAACCAATTTTGCAGTTCAAATAAAGGATATTCTTTCTCTATTGGCAAGGAAACTCAGCACTTGATTAGAAAATCATGCAACTCCTTAGTAACTATCAAATAACCATTCTATTTTGCTCTTTTACTCATGAAATTAAAAGAAAACAATGCGTATTGCCCCAGCTCTTGAAATCTGAATTCTAACAGCTTGTTTTGATTTGTAGCGATGAGTATCCCAGAGTTCCCTCCTCGCTCATCCCATGATTGCTTGGAACTTTGCATGTCACTTGTCAGCAAGGAGAGAGACAAGTAAACAGCCGGGTAAACCATGGCTTGTCCATCAGCAAGAGCACAGCCCAGCACAGCCCAGCACAGCCCAGCTCAGCCACGTGCCTGTGTTTGCAGAGAGCAATACCTGGACATCGATACAGCTTTCTTGCCTGTGCAATATCTCCTTTACTTAAACGCGTGCGTTGACCGATGGCGGGACGTATGCCATTATCATCGCGGGAGGGGAGAATCGTATCCAGAAACATCCCCCTGAAAGAGAAAAGAAACGAACCACCCCTACGTCACCAAATCAAAGCACATATCTTGCTTACCAATATACGGTTGCTTTTTAAACTCAAGTCAATCAAATGGAAAATACAACGGAGTGAGCTCTAGGCAGTGTGTCAAACTTTCAAAACACCAGCATCATGTGTGTGTAGCATAAAATCAATGATGACATCCACGTGTTCCTTAGAAAACTGTATTATGTGTTTATAAATTCATGGAATAGTTTATAGTCTCCCACCAAGTACACCATGGCTCTGTTTTTGTCTCCCAAACAGATCTAAGAATCCCTTAGATTGTCAGATTGTAAAACAATTCTTCCTCATGATATATATACAATATATACAATCAAGACTTCTGCAATTACTAAAATTCAAAGAGTCAAACAAAATACACCTTAATATTCTTTGAATTAAATTCTAATTTAACTATCTATGCATTTAAGATTTCTTACAAGTCTAAATGCTATAACGTATGTTAAAAAAGAAGGAAAAACAATGTCAAAATGTAGACAGAACAGTGCAAAACAAAAGTATTATGTATCATTTTCAATGTTTCATGGCAAAATTGCTTAGCAAAAAATCCTAATCAGTGCCCCATTGATTCTAAGCTATAGATATTGAGTTGCTTTGGACTCAAAGTTTTAGTAGAAGAATTACTACTTTTCCTACTATGTTATGAGTTAAAATTCTTAATATAGTACACTAAAGATACATTCTAATTTTGCAATATGTATCAAACATTTATAACTATAAAGGAAGTGCCTAGGTTAAAAATACAATGAACTGTGAAACTATTACAACAGGTTGAGAAGGAGGGAGTTTGCCTGTGTGGATTTTTAAAAAACAAAAATTGTTTTTCAGAAAATAAAGAAGGAAATTTTCCACAAAGATATTTTAAATTAAGAAATAACCTTAGCACCAATGCCTGCAATGGGCACCCATATGGGCACTGGTACGTGTCCCAGTGTTACTGTTCCAATCCAGTTCTCTGCTAATGGCCTGAGAAAGCAGTGGAGCACGGCCCAAGTCTTTGGGTCCCTGCACCCACATGAGAGATCGGAAGAACTCATGGTTCCTGGCTTTGGATTGGCCCAGCTCTGGCCATTGTGACCACTTGGGGAGTGAACCAGCAGATGGAAGACTTTTCTCTCTGTCTTTTCTCTCTCCCTCTCTCTGTCTATAACTCTACCTCTCAAATAAATAAATATAATCTTAAAAAAAAAAACAGAAATGACCTTGTAAGATGTCTTTTTTTAAAAAAAAATTCTCATTTATTTTTCTGAGAGGCAAAGAGACAAAGAGAAAGACAAAGAAAGTTCTCATCCTCAGGTTCAATCCTCAAATGCCTGAAACTTGGGGGCTGGAACTGGGAGCTAGAAAACCAACTTAAGTCTCCCATGTGAGTTACAGCAATCAAATCAATTTGGCTACCACTGCTGCCTCTCAAAGTGCAAATAATTTGGAAGCTGGAATCAGACTCTGACCTCGAAAGTGAACCCTGATTCTTTGATGTGGGACGTAGCATCATAACGGGTATCTTAACATCCAGAAGAAATGCCCATCGCGTAAGATATCTTTTAAATGGAGATGAGTGATGGGACATGCCTTTTCAATATTTACAATATCACACATTTATACTGCAGGTTAAAGAATAACACTTTAAGCTCTGCTTAGTCCTCCCCTTTAGGAAACACTCGTTCAGCACTGTTCTAGGTTTGGATTTATAGCAGTAAACAGACTAACAAAAATACTACTCTTTCTGATTTTAATATCCTAATGTGGGGAGAAAGACATTAAAATGAAAGACCAATAACTTGGGTAGTGATCAGATCAGCACTGTGGAAAAAATAAAGGACAGAAGGTGGGTATCGGCTGCACAGCAAGTCTTACGGCTACCTACCAGTAGAGAGTCCCCAGAAAGAACCATTTAGAGATGCAAGGACTTCTGAAATGTTTGAGCACCAGCTAGATAATGTGTTTACCTGGAGGACAACAACTACTAATTTATAGGACGATGGCAAACAGAATGACATGGTTAACTTATGACTTATAGCTTTTAGGTAAGCAAAGGAGTGGTGATATACAACCTGGCCATCTCAAATCCCAAGGCGGCAACTCTTTAAAGCCAGATCTAAGCACTTATAGAACTCCATCTATATACTGCCCGAGACAAGGGCAGACAAGTAGAGACTAATGATTTATGGGAACTGACCATCAAAAGCAAGAGCTCGCACTAAGATGCAACTTCGGGAGGCCCCGTGTAATTGGAAAGGGAAGCTGAGTTATAAGGTAGCATTGAGAAAAGCCATCTCTCAATGGCACCGCATGAATCAACAGAAACATTAAGTAGGAAAACGGAAATTGATGGAGTGTTACAATTTCTGCAGTCCTCCAGTACTAAGCAAAGTATTGACTATTTTCTATTTTCAAAAATAAATGGGCACTCTTTGACGAGTTTCACTTTTTAAGCTTTCAGGAGATTCAATATTTAAAAAAAAAGTTAATGACATTTTGGAGTGGATATATGCTACCTTGGCCAGTAGAATAATGAATTTTGACTTATTCTATATACTGAGGTATCCTTTCTTACATTCTAAAGGGGACCAATCACCCATTCTTTTACTTTCTTTATGGTCACGAAGTTAACAATTCTGTTTGTCCAAGACATGGCCATTGAGCAAGGGAGGTGTTATCAATAGGCCAGAGGCAAATCATACTGAGGTTCCTTTCTAATAGCCATTCTTCATTTATTTTGATTGTGTAAAAATGGCGAATAAGCTATTCTTTTAAGAAACTTTGTAAAATTTTACAACTTTTCTTTGTTTTAATGAAAAAGAGAAGTTATCAGTTTGCATGAATTTACCTTACAGAATATCTATGCATTTGAAGGCCTCATATGCCAAGACTTCTTCTCACCATGATTTCCTAAACCTATTCCATGGGTTACACTCACAGAAACAACTGGAACATTGTAGACTCCATGAGTTCAGAACAGAAGAACTATAAAATCCCTCACTACTGTAGAGAAAGCATTTGACAAGATTCAAGACGCTTCCCTGATTAATACTCAACAAACCAGAAAGTGAAAGAAACTACCTCAACATAATAAAGGTCACAAATGAAAAGCCCACAACTGAGGCTGGCGCTGTGGCTTAGCAGGTAATGCCTGCAGTGCCAGCATCCCATATGGGCGCCAGTTCGAGTCCTGGCTGCTCCACTTCTGATCCAGCTCTCTGCTGTGGCCTGGGAAAGTAGTAGAAGATGGCCCAAGTCGTTGGGCCCCTACACCCACGTGGGAGACCAGGAAGAAGTTCCTGGCTCCTGGCTTCAGACTGGCGCAGCTCTGGCCATTACAGCCAACTGGGGAGTGAACCAGTGAATGGAAGACCTCTACCTCTCCTTCTCTCTCTGTGTAACTCTGACTTTCAAATAAATAAATAAATCTTATTAAAAAAAGAAAAGTCCACGGTTATCATCATATTCAGTGGTGAAAAACAAAGCTTTTCCTCTAAGAGCAGCAACAGTGAAAGGATGCCTGTTCTCAGCCCTTCTGTTTAACCTGGTACTGGATGTTGTGACCACAGTAATTAGGAAAGAAGGTGGAAGACAGGAGAAGGAGGAGGAACAAGAAGGTGAGAAAGAGGGGAAGGAAGTAGAGAAAAAGGAAGAAGAGGAGGACTAAGGAGGAGGAGGAGGAAGAAGAGAAGAAGAAGAAGAGGAAGACTAAGGAGAAGGAGGAGGAGGAGGAGAAGAAGAGGAAGAAGAAGAATTAAAATTAAGGAAGTAGGAGGCATTACCTCTATCTGCAGATGATATGGTCTTACACAGAACACCCTAAATGCTCCACAAGAAACTGTTAGAACTAATAAATGAATTTAGCAAAATCAAAACACAAAACCAGTTGTCTTTCTACACGCCAACAGTGAGTTACCCATAAAGGAAATCAAGACAAAAAATTGTACAAATACTTAGAAGTAAACCCGACCAAAGAAACGAAAGACTTGGACAGTGAAAACTAAAACAACATTGCTGAAAGAAATTAAAGAGATAAATAAATGGAAAGGTCCTGTGATGCTGGATCTAAAATTAAATAGTAAGCTCTTATTATTACTCAAATAAAACTATAGATTCAATACAATCCCTATCAAAATTCCAACGTTGTCTTTTTGTATTATTTTATTTGAGGTAGAGCTTCAGACAGAGAGAGGGAGAGAGAGAGATCTTCCATCTGTTGGTTTACACCCCACATGGCTGCAATGGCAAGAGCTGGGCCTATCTGAAACCAGGAGCCAGGAGCTTCTTCTGGGTCTTCCATGTGGCTGAGCACTTGGGCCATCTTCCACTGCTCTCCCAAGCCATTAGCAGAGAGCTGGATCAGAAGAGGTGTGGTTGGGACACAAACCAGTGCCTATATTGGATGCCAGAGCCCCAGCAAAAATATATTACAAATCTACGGTAATCAACATATTATGGCACTGGCATAAAGATAAACCTCTAGACCAATGAAATAAAGTAGAGAACCCCCCCCCCAAAAAAAACTAATGTATATAATCAAATTCTCTTCAAGAAGGATTCCAAAAGGCAGCCTTTTCTACAAATGATGACAAAAAAACTGAACATCAACAGCCAAAAAAAAAAAAAAAAGAAAAAATGAATTTGCACCATTACACTATGTAAAAGTATTAACTCAAAGTCAACTACAGATCTAAACATAAGACCCTGAACTATAAATTCCCAGAAGGAAAAGTAAGGGGAAAGCTTCATGGCTGTCATGATTTATTGGATATGACATCAAAAGGCAACAGTATATTTAAAAAGAGAGCCACACACAATGAAATCAAACTTAATAGATTTTGGTCATATAGGACAAAATCGCCAGAGTGAAAAGGTAACCTGCGGAATGGCAGAAAATATTTGCAAATCATATATCAGATTAAGTGGTTAAGAGCCAGAATACACAAAGAACTCTCACAGCTCAATGACAAATCAAGTAGCCTGAGTAACAACTGGGCAAAGGACTTGAGTAATCATTTCTCCAAAAATGACTTACAAGTGACCGCCACGCATCTGAAAAGATGTTCAGCTAATCAATACACGATGCCCATCAATGATCACAAAAATGTCAATCTAAACCAAAATGTGGGGTAGTCACTATGGCATGGGAAGTTAAGTCGCCACTTGGAATGCCTGGTTCAAGTCCCAGCTACTCTGCTTCCAATCCAGCCCCCTACTAGTGCACCTGGAAAGCAGAAGATGATGGCCCAAGTACTTGGGTTCCCGCCACCTACATGGGAAATCCAGATGGCTTTCTTAGGCCCTTGCATCTGCCTGGCCAACCTCTTGCTGTTTCGGTCACTTGAGGACTGAACTTACAGATATAATATCTCTCTCTTCTCTGTCTCTCACTCTCTCTGGTCATTCTGACTTTCAAATGAATAAATAAATCTTGTGATGGAAATTATCAAAACAAAGGAAAACAAGTGTTGGTGAGGACATAGAGAAAGCTAGAACTTATAAACCGTTAGCAGGATGTTAAATGGTGCAACCACCATGAGAAAAGTGTGCAAGTTCCTGAAGAATTAAAAGTAGAAATGCCACTGGGGTCAGCAATGTGCACAGTGGGTTAAGCCACTGCCTGCGATGCCAATATCCCACATAGGTGTCAGTTCGGATCCTGGTGGCCTCACTTCAAATTCAGCTGCCTATTGACGCGCTTGGGAGAGCAGCAAAAGACAGCTCAAGTCCTCCGGCCCCTGAACCCATGTGGGAGACCTGGATGGAGTTCTAGGCTCCTGGTTTTGGCCTGGACCAGCTCTGGCCTCTGCAGCCACCTAGGAAATGAACCAGTGGTTGCAAGATAGAGCACTTGCTCGCTCTCTCTCTCTCTCTCTCTCTCTCTGCCTTTCAAATAAGAACTACTACATGAACCAGCATCTCATGTCAGCTTAGATAGTGCTAAAGAATAGAAAGAAAGATCTCTGAGGAATAGTTACACACACATGTCCCACAGCAGCACTATTCACAGTTGTCAACGAGTGGTAACAACTCAAATGTCTGTTGATGGACAAAGGCATACATAAAATGCGATTATACAATCAAGTATTAGTCATCATTATTACAGAGGAAAATCTTGTCGTATGCTACAGTATGGATGAACTTAGAGGAAATAATGCTAAGGGAAATAAGCAAGTCACAAAAGGACACACTCTGTATGGTTCCAATTATACAAGGTATCTAAGGTAATGAAGTCCACAGAAGCAAAAAGCAGACTGGTGATTGCCAGGTGCTGGAGAGAGAGAATGGGAAGTTGCTGTTTAATGAGTACCAGGGTTTCAAGTTTGCAGACGAAAGTGTTCTAGAAATGTTTCACAACTGTAAATATACTTAACACTTTAAACTCTATACTTAAAAATGGCGAAGGAGGAGCTGGTGTTTGTCTAGTGGTTAAGGTGCCTACCTCCCACATCAGAGTGACTGATTTGATTTCCAGGTCTGGTTTCTGACTTAGGCTTTTTGCTAAAGCAGATCCTAGTAGGCAGTGGTGATGGCTCTAGGAACGGAGTTTCTGCCACTCCCGCAGACCTGGATTGACAAGTTTCCGGTTTCACTCCCAGCCCAATTCCAGCACTGGGGCAGTGACCAGTGGAAGGATTTTTTTTTCCCTCTTTTTCTTTCTGCCTTACAAATAAATAAATATTTTTAAAGGTTTAAAATCATAAGGTTTTATTATGTGGAGGAAGGACTGAGAACTGTGACAAATGCTTCATTACCTGAAATCAATTACATATGTCAATAAGCAGCCTCTCTTTTTGGAAGATTTATTTATTGAATTGAGAGGCAGGGTTACATAGAGAGAAAGGGAGTGACAGAGAGAGAGGAATCTTCTGTCCACTGGGTCATGCCTCAAATGGCTGCAATGGCCGGAGCTAGGCTGATCTGAAGCCAGGAGCCAGGAGCTTCTTCCGAGTCTCCCATGTGGGTGTAGGGGCCCAAGCATGTGGGCCATCTTCCACTGCTTTCCCAGGCCATTAGCAAAAAGCTGGATCAGAAATGGAGCAACCGGGACCCAACTGGTACCCATGCGGGATGTCAGCACTGCAGGTGGAGGCTTAGCCTACAACGTCACAGCGCTGGTCCCCAAACACCCACTTTAAAGACTCAAGTTTATAAAATAATATGAGTGAGGATCAATCAGATATTATCTTTCCTACTATAAGGTCTTTTGAACTATAGAAATCTGTTTATTTATGAAAAAATGAGTAGCATAACTTTGAATCAATATGATCGAATAAAAAGTCAAGACTGGGGGCCGGTGCTGCGGCGCAGCAGGTCAACACCCTGCCCCGAAGTGCCAGCATCCCATATGGGTGCCAATTCAAGTCCCGGCTGCTCCACTTGCGATCCAGCTCTCTGCTATGGCCTGGGAAGGCAGTGGAGGATGACCCAAGTCCTTGGGCCCCTGCACCCACATGAGGACCTGGAAGAAGCTCCTGGCTCCAGGCTTTGGATCGGCGCAGTTCCAGCCATTGCAGCCAATTGGGGAGTGAACCAGCATATGGAAGACCAATCTCAATGTCTCTCTCTCTCTCTCTCTCTCTCTCTCTCTCTCTCTCTCTCTTTCTCTCTCTGCCTCTCCTCTGTGTAACTCTGACTTGCAAATAAATAAATAAATCTTACAAAAAAAGTCAAAGCTGGTTGGCACACAACACAAAGGCAGATGATGGAGGAGACAGCAGCAGGCAGCATGAGAAGTGGTATATGGAGAAAACAGCCAGGCGGAAAGGCAAAGCAGGACATACCAAAGGGACAAGTTCCAAGTTCAGGAAAGACTCAGCATTTCTGAAGAACAGGAAGCGTTCATTATTTTCTGCACTCTTTGCTACTTCCTGTCTTCCAAATAATCAAACCTCAGGTTAATTCTAAGTAACTGAATTCAGCAGCATAAGAGAGCAGCCTTGTCTAAACTTGGACCAAATGTTCATTTCTTTCACATCTCTATGGAAAACTCCCTTCCAAACATTGGTCTGAAACTAAAAATTTTATTATTCTTTAAGAATAATTGCAGGCTAAATTTCTGACTGTCATTTTTACCAAATCCTAAATTCAAATTCCAGGAACAATAAGCATGGGGATAGTTATTATATTTTAACAAAGATATATATACATGCATATATTATATATGCATGCACATGCATATATACATATACATACATATTTATGTGTATATATATATGTGAAACATGTACTTCAGAGGAGAATGGTTTTCAAAATGAAAGGGTTTCATAAAGTTCACGGAAAATGCATATTGTGAAAAAACTATATATGAATTTTAAAATGTCCTTACAACAAAACAAACTTATCTTTTAATTCCAGTTTCCATGAAGTTTTCAACATACACTGCACAGTCAACCCTCGCTTTTTTTTTTTTTTTTAAAGTTTGGGTTTTTATAAAAGAATGATTCTAAAATGCGTCCAAGTACAAAGGGCTCATTAACACATCCTTCTCTCCTTTTTGCCAAAAATCTTTTATTGAACACATTTGACGTTTTCTTTCCTTCCTGAGCCTGCCTTCATAAACAGTTGTTAATGAACTGTGAGATGGATGTAACTGGGCAAAAGAATGAATAGAAATGGATGTAGGAGGGTAAAATGAGCCTGAGTGTGCCAAGGGAATGGGTGAGTTCAGTGGTTTTACAGCTCCGAATTCCTTACCTGGCAACTATTTCCTGGATGCCATCATCTTTAGAATGAAGTGGATCAAAACCCAAGTTTATTTCACTCTTTAAAAAGAGTATTCAGTTAATGATAGAATCTTAAGGTTAATAATTAATGAACGATAATTGAACACTATATGAAGAAAAATATCTTCTTAACTTGTTGTCTTAGAATTCATTGAGTAATAGTCTTTCTTGAGCATTGGTGGTACTCGAGCCACTGAAAATGCACAGTATCCAACCGGAGTTGCATGCAGAGTGTGACATTCCAACGCAGCAACCAAGTAAACCATTTGACTTTTCACTACACTACACTTTGGCAGTTTAATACACGGACTGGTTTGGTCATGATTTTAATTGACATTTTTTAAATAATTAAAATATACTTTAAATCCTTGATAATATCCTATCACTTCAAATTGTATATATTTGATAGGAAAGGCAAAAATGTGTTTTAATACGTCATTAAAATGTCTGTTGTTGGCTATATTCTTCACCATGATTTTTTACTTATTTTGCTTGGTTTATTTCTGCCATAGAGCAGCAACATTTGAAAGGTATTCTCATTCTAATGTGAAACATAGCTTTGAGAGGAGCTACATGGAGGGAAGGAATTAAAAGTCAAAAGGTATAACCTGAGAGTCCAACCTTGAGAAGGTGTTCCTGGCATAGTGCATGATGCTGTCAAAGTCGTATCTTTCCCCAAGTGAGTTCACTTCTCCAGGTTCCATCTTCAGAAAATTGTACTCTTGACCTAAGGATCAGGGACAAACAGAATCTCAGAAGCCTGGAAGAGGGGAGAGCACCACAGCCCTCCCTCGACTCGCATCTGCTCTTCATTAAATGACCCGTCTCCTTGCTGGCTCCACTTACACTCTCAGCCGGGCGCAGGTGCCAAGGGCAGAGGTTTTCACTCGAGCTGCTACTGAAAGAATGGGTTAATGACTTTATCTCAGAAAAAAAAACTGACAAAATCAAACTTTGTATGTTTTTGATGTATGCTCTTTTACTACCTCACAATATTCATTTCTTTAAAATCTTGCTGCTTTTTGAGATACTATACAAATCCTAATAAAAGTTGGATTTTTATCCAATGAATTTGTCACTTTTCTCTTATGACTGTACTTGCCAGGGCCCATAAAAATTATCTTCTTCTTGCTTTGGAATTTTAGATCCTTTCTATGAAACACTGTGAAAAGGTGTAGGAACAATATTAGTATATATTAGACTAACTGCTTGGTTTAGCAATGTGACTTCAACATTAAAGATAAAACAGCCAGAAATCTACTTTCATTCAAAAATGAAACAAGGCTCTCTTTTATGAAAAGAAGTTTCTATTTGGAAAGACTTTTTTGATCCAGAAGAATATGACAGGGGACTGTCGCTGTGGTGTAGCAGGTAAAGCCGCTGCCTGAAGTGCTGGCATTCTATATGGGCACGTGTTTGAGTCCTGGCTGCTCTTCTCCCAATCCAGCTCTCTCTGTGGTGGCCTGGGAAAGCAGTAGAAGATGGCTCAAGTGCCTGGGCCCCTGCACTCGCGTGGGAGACCTGGAAGAAGCTCCTGGCTCCTGGCTTCAGATCGGCACAGCTCTGGCCATTGCAGCCAGTTTGGGAGTGAACTAGTGGATGGAAGACTTCTCTTGGGGGCTGGTGCGTGGCTCACTAGGCTAATTCTCCCGTCTGCGGCATAAGCATCCCATTTGGGTGCGGGATTCTGTCCCGGTTGCTCCTCTTCCAGTCCAGCTCTCTGCTGTGGCCCGGGAGTGCAGTGGAGGATGGCCCAAGTGCTTGGGCCCTGCACCCCATGGGAGACCAGGAAGAAGCACCTGGTTCCTGGCTTCAGATCAATGCAGTGCTGGCTGTAGCGGACATTTGGGGGGGTTAACCAATGGAAGGAAGACCTTTCTCTCTGTCTCTCTCTCTCACTATCTATAACTCTACCTGTCCAAAAAAAAAAAAAAAAAAAAAAAAAAAAGACTTCTCTGTCTGCTTCTCCGTCTCTCTCTGTGTAACTCTCACTTTCAAGTAAATAAGTAAATCTTTATATATAAAAAAAGAATACGAATAAGAACTAAGGGAGTTTTTGTTTTACTTTTCACATGTTATTTTAACTTCATTTTTAATAGATTTTTTTCAACTGCCTGTTTGTATCTGCCAAGCAGTATTATTTCTTTAAAACTGAAAAAAAAAACAAAAGAGAGATAAATATATAAATCTACATTGATGGTTCTAGAACAAAGAATTGCTTCTTGTTGACTTCAGATTTCAATGACTCAATTTTTGCAATTTAAACAGCCAAAGGGGCCGATGCTGTGGCATAGTGGGTAAAGCCGCCGCCTGCTGTACTGGCATTTCATATGGGCGCCAGTTTGAGTCTCGGCTACTCCACTTGCGATCCAGCTCTCTGCTATGGCCTGGGAAAGCAGTAAAGGATGGCTCAGGTCCTTGGGCCCCTGCACCCACATGGGAGACCTGGAAGAAGCTCCTGCTCCCTGGCTTCAGATCAGCCCAGCTCTGTCTGCTGTGGCCATTTGGGAAGTGAACCAGTGGACTGAAGACCCCCCCCCCCCTCTCTGTAACTCTGCCTTTCAAATAAATAAATAAATATTTTTTTAAAAATCAATATGACTTTAGAGCTAGAAATATGTATTTAAAAAAATAAAAAATAAACTGCAAAAGATGGTACATGACATACTATTTGTGTAACCTAAAGAGCTTTGAGAAAGTATAAAAGTGAACTACTGGAATTCCAAATTCATGCCTGGATCTCAAAAGGGGACTATTACATCGCTCATTTAATTGAGCATTCTAACTTCAATATTTGCATTGAATAATATCACATTAATAGTTTTCCAAAAGGTACTAAAGAAATGGAGTGATGTCCTAGAATAGAAGGTCTCTCCTCCCTGTGATAAGGAAGCCTGGGAACATGCATTTGAACACTAAAGGTTAGAGACTCAAGCTGTAGTTACAGAGCCTGCCTCTCAGTGTAATGTATTTTAAACCATATCTGAATAATTTCACATGGTAAATGATTCTGACTTCACCAGCCAGCCTGTAAACTGAAATGTGTGCTCCTCAAACCTCTGATATGTCTTCGTGTGTTAAAACCATTCTTAGGGAATACGCTGCTCTCGCCCCAACCCTGAGAGGAACAATTGTTACAACTGTGATCTCCATAGAATTTGAACCTTTTTTTTAACATATCCAATTATAAGGTGGAAATTTTAAAGCGCTGTGGATCTGATTTTATAATTATAAACTTTCAAGATTTCAGTATAGAGCACAATATGGAAAAAGGCTCTCTGATCAACAAGAAATGCTTCACAAAATTTTTGAAAGTAGAACATTCAGTAACTATAGCAATAGTTGCACATTCCAAGCCCATAACTGAGCACTTAACACGTACATGAGGCTTTTTTTTCCTGCTAGTTAAAAAGGACATGGGCCTACACAGTCCAAATAAGAGAAACTTAGACCTACGTCATGAAGGAAAGGAGAAAGTCAGAGATACAGAGCAACATGGAAAACTATACTTAATAATTCAAAAATTTTAAAGACATCCCTCTTTATATGCACATTCTGATGCAAATTAAAATAAATCTAATTATCATACCAATTTAGTACTCTCATAGTCATCTCTTGTGCATATAAATTTGAAGCCAAAGTTTTTGCTTATTGGATACTCTACTTGAATAACATTTGATTTTAAGTTTCTGAGTCACAGCAAGTCATAAATTTGTTGAAGATTAGTCTCCAACATGAACGCTTTCATACTGGAATTGCTGATCGTGGTTCCAATTACAGGAAATCTCACACAGTAATTTTTTTTCTGTTAGCCAGAATGTTTAGTCAAAAACCTAGTAAGAGTCATAATTTTTCTAGCATTGTGTTAAGTATTATAAATTTATTTATACTACTTATACTAGGGTACTTCAAAAAGTTCATAGAAAGTAGAATTGAAATATGTGTTTATTTTGGTGCCAAAAAACTGAAATCCATGTACATGAGGGATCTTCAAAATAACTTCATGAAGAATGCATGTTATACAAGAACTATGCATAGATTGTAACATTTTGGGCACCAGAAGAAACCTATCTTTTTTTTTTCTTAAGATTTATTTATTTATTTGAAAGGCAGAGTTACAGAGATAGATAAAGAGAGAGAGAAGCAGAGAAAAGAGAGGTCTTTCATTTACTGGTTCACTCTATAAATGGCTGCAACAGTCAGAGCTAGACCAGGAGCCAGGAGCTTTTTCTGGGTATCTGGGTATCCCACAGGGGTGCCGGGGCCCAAGGACCTGGGCTGTCTTCCACTGTTTTTCCAGGCACATTAGCAGGGAGCTGGATTGGAAGTGGAGCAGCCGGGACTCAATCCAGCACCCATATGGGATGCTGGCACTGCTGGCACCTTTACCACTACACCACAACACAGGCCCCAGTAAACATCCTTCAGTGGACACTCTGAAGTACCATGTACATCTCTTCCTCTATTTGGATACATATTTATATTGAATCAAAATTCTATTTAAGTGTAAGAACCATTTTTGGAAGTTGCATTCATTATGAGCTTTTTTTTTTTTGTCAATATAACAAAATGTTTGACAAATACAGGAAAACTAACACCTGCTTAACAACAAACTTCTCATTGACTTGGTAGCTGAGACAATTTTCAAAAATACTGTTTCCTCTTTACGTCCTTCTTAATGATGAAAAATATAAGATGAACCTGGCTGTTTGGCTCAGGCGTCGGATTCTCAGCTGAGGAGTCCCATTCTTTTTCTTACTTACCTTCCATACCCAATTCTGCAGGTTACTTCACCGTTCTGAAAGGATTCGCCCTTTTGCAACGGCTATCATATTCCACTGAGTTTTCTCTCACTTTCTTTCTACTCATCAATTCTTGTTTTAACGTGACACTAATAGAGAATGGGCTCATGTAGTTCACAGACACAATTCTGATAATACAGTAACACTTCTATCTCTGTCTCTCTTATTTTTGAGATAACATTCTTACCCTTTTGGTAAATAGTCCACCAAATTCTGCTTAAATACCATTGTTCTCTATTTTGTATCCTCAATTTCTTTTAAAAGATGAATTTGTTTTGCTTGAAAGTCAGTTACAGAGAGGCAGAGGCAGAGAGAGAGAGAGAGAGAGAGAGAGAGAGAGAGAGAAAGGTCTTCCAGCTGCTGGTTTACTCCCCAAATGGCCGCAAAGGCCAGAACTGGGCTGATCGGAAGCCAGGAGCCAGGAGCTTCTTCAGGGTTTCCCACATGGGTGCAGGGGCCCAAGCTCTTAGGCCATCTTCTACTGCTTTCCCAGGCCATAGCAGAGAGCTGGATCAGAAGTGGAGCAGCCAGGATTCAAACCAGTGCCCATATCGGATGCCGGCACTGCAGGCAGCAGCTTTACCCACTACACCACAGTGCTGGCCCCTCAATTTCTTTCTTCTCATTCCAGTATCTTCCTAAATAGGCAACTCCCGACCACATTTGTATTGCTAGACACCTGCCGAGGTCCTCATTCACCTTCTCTTTGTCTACTAAACCATCATCATCCAAGGGCTTCTCAAATTAAAAAAAAAAAATGCTAAATGAAATCACTGTTTGTCTTTCTCTTCCTCAAAAACATGCTGCTCTATCAGTATTTCTTGTTTCATCTGATAGTTTCACCCTTCTTCTTGGGGCCTAAGAACGAACTTCCGAAGATTTCCCTCACGCGATGTTGTTCCTCTTAAATATTTCTGAAGTAGGAGTTCCTCTCGCTCATCTTGCCCTGTACTAGAACACAAAGGGCATCCACCTCCCCCACGCGACTAAGGCTTCTCACAGGTTTCCCCGACTTCACCCTCACCAGCCCCATAATGCTTCCTCCAGCCAACAGAGTTCCTGTTGTTTATTCTGAACGTGCTCCCTGTACGATCCTTCAGTTCCTCGTCAGTACTCAGAGGATGCTTTCTGGATCACCCACCCAACCTCAGTCATTACCAACTAAACACTCCACTTTGACTTCCCATGCAGCCGTACTAGACAGGAGGAAAGGGTTTGATTTTCCATAACTGTAGCTTTGATGCTCGTGTTCTTTCAGCATGGATATCTCCTCACTCTTCTATTCAACTTGGACATTTCTACTTGACCTATAAATCTCAGCCATTCTGTGGCATCTCTCTGGAGGCGCCAAGATGCAGGTTTTCACATGTTGCCTGGACGACACATTAATCTCAACTTAAGCCTCTTGTTAGTTTTCTCACTCACTCCTGGTCATCTGCCTCTATGCCTACACCTTAGACACCATCTCCAATCCCAAACAGCACCTCCACAAACAGCTGGCATCCAATACTCAATAAGCAAATAGAAAGATCAATGCTATTAACGGAAGACAATTCGAAGGAATTCAGTGTGTTTGTAAATTACAACTGGACATGAATAAGGAAGCTAAGAATTCATTTTGCTTAGGCAAGTCACGCATACCATGAGAAAACCATTCACAATGGGAAATTTTCTTTTTTGGGGGCAACTGAAATGCACCCATCTTATGAAAGGTAAAGTTAAACCAATCCAAAGCTCTCTAAGGAGGTTATTATCACACACCATTGTTAGAGAAAACTGGATTAATCATAAATTTCATTTCAACTATTAAAAACAGTCTCAAAGAATTTGAATCTAGGGCAGTCACATTTAAGAGGAAAACCTCAAATACACCATCTAGACTATCTTGGAAATGACTCATTTACACTGGATTTTTCTCCAGAAATTATACCTGATAAAATGAAAATCCCTACAGTAGCAGCACATTTAATGGCAACCCCCGGCCCTTTTATAAGTCCCCACGCTTTAAATGATAGAACTAAGTACAAAAAATGCTTAAATTAAAAATTAATATGAATTTATGGTTCAATATTTCACACCCAATCTTGAAAACACTGAAGTTTAGAAATGATAGAGGTACATCTTAAGCAAGAAACAAAAAAAAAAAAGTCTAAAAAAATGCATGAGATGATTTAGTCTCTAGGGAAAAGAGCAAAAGTATGAAAACAATACAGGTAATTTTTAAACAAGTGAAACGTGGTTTCTACCAAGTTTAAAACAAGAGTTCCATTCTTATGAGATGTGCAATGGTGAACGGCATAACTATAATTCAATGCTATCTACGCAGACTTAAACCACACACACCCTGGAAAGTCTCTCACCTGGCTGGATGTTTTCTCTTATGATGGTTACATGGTTATCTCGATCTGGCCGCGTGTGCTCGTGCCAAAAGCCTATCACATGACCCAACTCGTGAACAACAATTCCAAATTTATCACAGTTCTTGCCAATGGAGATTGCCTGAGGTCCATTTCCCCTTCGCCCCACATAGGAACAGCACCTGGAACGCAGCAGAAGGTGGGGATGGAGGAGAGAGTGATGTTGGATGGGGTCCAGTGTAGGGAGACTTTATGAGTAATTGTGGTGAGCTATGAAGTCTGACTTGCCCAGACTTTCATTAATAACTAGGGCTAAATTCTGGCATCCTTTTACATTTATGGACAATTAAAGTTTCCAAACAACCAATCCAAGTGCTTTTTGATTATATATTATAGAATATGCTGTGAATTATTTTCATAAGTGTTCAGCAAAGAAGCAGAAGTCATGACAAAGGTGATGATTAGTGCACTCACACATAGACTCGGCCCCTTGTGTCCTTTGACTTCAAATCCATCAGTTCAACCCACCAGGAATGGGAAAATAATTTTTTTGATTAATGTTGCTTTTTGTAATTGCATCTGCATTGACTATGTACACACTTTTTTCTTATCATTCATTTCCTACACAATGTAGACCAACAGGGGCCGGCACTATGATTTAGCGAGTAAAAAGTCCCAATTCCTCCACTTCCCGTCCAGCTTCCTGCTAATGCACCTGGGAAATCAGTGGAGATGCCCCAAATGCTCAGGACCCTGCAGCCACATGGGAGACCTGGAAGAAGCTCTTGGCTCCTCAATTTGGCCTGGCCCAGCCCAGGTTGTTGTGGCCAATTAGGGAGTGAACCAGCAGATGGAAGACCTCTCTCTCTGCCTTTCTCTGAAACTCTGCTTTTCAAATAAATAAAATAGTTCTTTAAAACTATAGCTCATCAATATAACTCTCTGTCCTCTTAGATAGCAATAGAAAGCACTAAATGATTTGTCTTGAATGGCAGGAATCACAGTACAGCAGACATTCCAAACATCTATTTTTCTGATTTATTAAATTAAAAGGAAAAAAATCTCAAAAAACAATTGCTCAAATCATAAAGAGAATTTCAATATTTCAACTTGCAGAGTAGTACATGTGACTGTTCTTTTGATTTTTCCACAAATATAAATTCTATGATTCCACCTCTACTGCCCACCCCTCTTTTTTCCCCAAATAGTTTCTTTAGGCTTTAAATATATTCAATATGCATTTTAATCCACAGAGTGCTAGTTAGAGACCTAATCTATACTCATTACTTATAAACTATACTCGTACTTATAAATCTATTGCAGTAGTTAAATTAAGCTTAGTAAGTCAGTAATGGCAAGCAAAGAGAGGTAACTAGGAATTGGTAATCAATGAATTGTGGTTTTCTCTGGTAGTATTTTACATTGACACGTCTTATATATCCATAAACCATTAGGTGCAAAAAATTAAGACTTTCCAAAGCTTGAAGAGATTTAAACTGAAATATTTGCTATCTTACAGGAACAGTAATGAAACTGAAATATATGATGATTATAGAGCAACTAGATTACCCACACTGAGTCATTCTGACTGGAGTTACATTCAAAGAAGAAAGTACTTTTGAAATAAAAATCTGGGAGACAGTAAGGCAATGTGGTCAATTTACTTAATCTAAAACACCCTTTTTTAGCATAATTGCACCTATAGCAATTCCCTATAAATAAGATGAGGTTTCACAATGGAAAGGAAATATAGATTTCACACTGCTTTATTCATAGAGCTATTATTTTACAGTCATCCTGCACACAAAGAAAATGATGGTGCTTTGACCCTTAACTAACTAAATATCCTGGGAACACAATTCTAGATGTTCAGATAAAAGAATAAGTGGAAGTATGCTTACACAAACATTAGGCACAGAATGACAGGTTTGATGTCATTTTCTTGTATTTGACACTCAAATTTTTGTTCCTAATTTGTGCACCACTTTAAAGGTTGGCCTTTTTTTAGGCCTACATGCCCTTTCAAGAAAAGCTTTCAACATCAATAAAAGTCTTGCCACTCCTTAAATTATGCAGGGTAAACCAGTAATCTAAAGTCTGCCATTCCCTACTTTCACCTAGAGTTGTTAGACCAACCTATCTTTGGAAACTTCCTCTAAGTAAACTCATCAAGACATCCAGTGAGTTGAAATTTTTTATGCCTTTTTACCTGCTGTACTTTAAGCCCTTCCAAGTATCAAGTCACTATATGCCTTTTTATGAAAATTACTCATTTATTTTGTTAGTGTTCTAAGACAGCCTCCTTAAAAGGGACTACAATATCTGATACATGAAGACAGGGAGCTTTCTCTCTGACTCACAGATTTGTCACAAGCACCTAAACCAGGGCCTATCCCTGGGCAGGCAACATTTGTTGAACAGCAGGCTCAGATTTCCACCTACTTTTCTTCGTGAACAAAAAATACTTCAATTTATTTTGTCCCTAATTTTCTTCTCCCAAATCTTCCTCCACCTACTGACTTCCCCATCCAAGTTACTGGAAACTCCAACTTTGCTCCAGTATTCCCAAAGCCTCCATCTCTCTCACAATAATAAATCTTGTTGTCTCTACCTTCAGTCTGTACCTGGAATTGATCCACTTATCATCATCTCCTAACAGCCTAGGCAAGGCCATCATCTTTCACCTGAGTTGCTGGAATAATCTGCCAGCTGGTCTCTTCCTTTCTGGTCTTCTCTTGCTACAGCAGTCTTGTCTTAGCACTGAAATCATTTAAAACACCACGTCAGATTGTGTCATTTCTGCACCCCATATTCTCCAATGGCCCTGTGGTAAATGGTGTCGATGTTCAAAAATAGCCATTGCTCCTCTCTAGACAATGATCATATTTCCCTGCCCACTAATTCCAGGTTTCATCACATGGCGTGCTCTGGACAACACTACAGTAGCACAGAGTGTTTGTGTCATTTCTGGAGAGAGTCTTCCAAAGCCAACACGTCGTTGGCCATAGTGCCCCTGTTCCATCTGCCATAGGAACTGCTATGTCGTAGCATAGGATTCTCCCTGGGACTTTATATAAGAGGGACGCTTGTGGGGCAGAGCTAAGTGGTGTATGTGCACTGTAAGGAATGCATGCTTGTCATAAAGTCACTGAGATGGAACGATCACTTGTTACCATTCTGTAACTTCACTAAGCTGCCTGAGGTAGGCTCTCTAAAACTTCTTCCCCAAAACTGTAAGAGCCCAGTGGTCCTTAACAAATATATTTCACCACACATAGCACTTCTGGTACGACTGTGCCTGTCATTATCCCTCCTCTAGTCATGCTTGTTCTCTGCTCTGCTTTCAACCTACTGGCAAGCTCTTCACATTTTTTTCCTCTCTGTCTCCTCCATCAGGAATTCTACCCTCCTCGTACGCGTGGTCTCTTTTCCCTATCTTTTTCAAGTCTGCATAAATGCCATCTCCACTCTGCTTACTTGGCTTTCTATTTACATATGGTAAATGATACATAATTATTTCACTCATTTTGGTTTGTCTTTGCTGCTTTCCCTCCATGGAATGTAAACTCTCTGTGGGCACAGGTCTCAGATGCCTTGTTCACTGCGATGGCTCCAGACCCTAGAGTACAACCTGCTGTACAGCAGCGTTCAGCTGCTACACGTGGGAAGAGCAGATCTCAAAAGAGCAGGAGAGGAAGACGACTTCTCTGTAGGCAGAGCTTCCAGGGCAGCAGTGGCGACCCAGGTGCACACTCTTGGAGACAAATGAAAAATCTCATGTACTTTCATATATAAATACACCCATATGTATGTATGCATGTATACGCAAAGACATATACATGCATATAAACAGTTCTAATACAATTTAAGAATATGAATTGCACTGGGGAAAAATGGTCAAAAGTTCTGACCTATGTTTAATGTTTTACTTACTATAGTGTGTTGTTTCCCTCCTACCATATTTTCCTGATATGGAAAATACAGCAATAACATTAACCGGATAAAAGTCAACAATAGCAGAATAAAGTGGGAAATACAATGCTCTAAAAGACACATGTGGTTCCATTTTTAATTGTCCTCCCCATAAACATGGAGTTTAGCTTAGTTTTTAAAAAATAAACAGAAGATACAAGTTTCTTAATGTAGCCAATTAAGTCAAAGTGATACAGTGATATTAAATGGTAAGATGTATTTCCTATTAGATTTTAAAATAGAAATAGATTTGATGAACGTTGCTATCAATATCTGTGGCACCATGCTGCAGGCTTCCATGTCGAATACAGAGGTGCAATAAATCTTGTTAAGTGCTACACATTACTGCCACAGCTCTTATGAATTAAAATACCCCATATTGAAATCCATCAGGAATGTTAGGCATATGACTTGACACATATCTTACTCTAGTTAGCCCTAAGTATTCTGTACAACACCAACTGCTGAACCCCTTAATAATTTAAATGATAACTTTATGAGATTTAGGTGCAGCATTCTCACAGCAAAAATGATGAAATAACTGTTTTATGAAACTGTGGTCGATAAATGATTCCAATGAAATTATTCGAATTTTTGGCAGGCTAAAGAGCACTTCTTACATAAAGCATCTCCCTTTCTATAACTAACAAAGTCATACAGGTCAAACTGGGAACTGCAAAATGAATGCTAAACACATCACCCAAATGTGACACTGCTACTCTAAAAATTATAAATATATGAATATGTCAAAATTCAAAAATATGACTTCAATAGTGCAATAAAAGCTTTACGAATCACTGGACAAATCACAACTTCAGTGAGTACAGGTACTTAAATATCCCTTTAAATTCTTACAGTATTTCATGTGTGGGAAGATCATATACAAGGAACATAGATGATTCTGATATTGTCAGCATTTTCTCAATGTGCCCACCTGTACAGTGGAGTATGGGTATCATGAGGGCCACAAAAGTAAGTCACCCACCTTCACCAATGACAAAGACAGGCATTTGAACAAGCTGTAGTGATACAACTGATGTGATACGGGTAGAGCAAAATCCCAAAGTGAGCCACTCAGAAAAGCTGAGAATGAAAGCTGGGAATGATTTCCACTGATTAAAAAGGAAAGTGTAGGTGTTCCAAGAGCAAAAGCATTATGAGGAAAAGCACTAAGACGTGACAGTGAACTGGGATAAAACAAGTGTTGAGGGGTCGGCGCCGCGGCTCACTGGGCTAATCCTCAGCCTGCAGCGCCGGCACACCGGGTTCTAGTCCCAGTCGGGGCGCCGGATTCTGTCCCGGTTGCCCCTCTTCCAGGCCAGCTCTCTGCTGTGGCCAGGGAGTGCAGTGGAGGATGGCCCAAGTGCTTGGGCCCTGCACCCCATGGGAGACCAGGAGAAGCACCTGGCTCCTGGCTTCGGGTCAGCGCGGTGCGCCGGCCTTAGCGTGCTGGCTGCGGCAGCCACTGGAGGGTGAACCAATGGCAAAGGAAGACCTTTCTCTCTGTCTCTCTCTCTCTCTCTCACTGTCCACTCTGCCTGTCAAAAAAAAAAAAAAAAAAAAAAAAGACAAAAAAAAAAAAGCCACAAGTGTTGAGGAACTCTGACAACAAATCAAAGAAAATGTGTACAAAAATGAATTTATTGCACTCAAAAACTGAGTGAAAAAACAGAGTAAGTTATCAGTGCTTTGGATGTGCTTATTTTTTAGAATGGGAAGGCGGGAGAGAGGAAAGATATATAGATCTGAATATATTTTGTATTTAAAAACATGTAAGCTGAGTTACAACTATTCTCTCTCTCTCTTTTTTTTTTTTTTTTGACAGGCAGAGTTAGACAGTGAGAGAGACAGAGAGAAAGGTCTTCCTTCTGTTGGTTCACCCTCCAAAATGGCCGCTATGGCCGGAGCTGCGCCAATCTGAAGCCAGGAGCCAGGTGCTTCCTCTCAGTTTTCCATGCGGTTGCAGGGTCCAAGCACTTGGGCCATCCTCCATTGCCTTCCCAGGCCACAGCAGAGAACTGGACTGGAAGAGGAGCAACCGGGACTAGAACCCGGTGCCCATATGGGATGCCGGCCCCGCAGGTGGAGGATTAACCAAGTGAGCCACGGCGCTGTCCCCACAACCATTCTTATTAAATAACTGGAAGGATAGAAGGACAGTCACTATTTGGGCCTTTTAAATATCAAATCAATAGAAAATACTAGGAAGAATTTCAGATGTAAACAAAAGTTTTCAAGCCAAATATAGAGTGATTTAGAAGGAATCAGTGCTGAGTAAGTCATAACTAAAAATTTATGGCACTATCCAAAAATATCCATGAAGGTACTGATGTACAATTTTTTCTTACTGTCAAATAAGTCAAAAACTAATATATATTACCTTTTTAAGTTAAGAGATCTAGGCAAATATAATGTACAGAAATAACACAATGCCCCTCTCTAAGAACTACTGAAAATATATATTTTTCCTCCCAGAAGTGCATGTCAATAGCTCAAAAACTATTTTCTCTAGCAAAACTAAGCATTTATTTTGACTTGCCTAACTGAACTACACTATAGGGTATTCAAATGACTGTGGTAGATTAGAGAAAATTCATCTATGTGGAAAAATTTCAGATAATAAATGTGGAAAGAATAAAAGAACAATGATGGTTCAACATATGCAAATCAATAAACTTGATATATTACATGAACAAATTGAATAAATTCATGATTATCTTAGTAGATGCAGAGAAAGTACTTAATGAAATTCAACATCTTTTCATGATAAAAACCTCAAAGAAATTGGTTATAGAAAGAACATACCTAAATGCAATCAAGGAAATACATGACAAATCCCCAGCCAACATTATACTGAATGAGGTAAAACTGGAAGCATTTCCACAAAGATCCATAACCAGAGTAGGATGCTCACTCTCACTAGTACGCAATATAGTTCTAGAAGTTTTAGCCACAGTCAGAAAAATAAATCAAAGGGATGCCAATGGGAGACGAGAAAGTCAAATTATCCCTATTTGCAGATGACATGAACCTATACATAGGGAAACCAAAAGACTCCACTAAGAGACTACTTAAACTCATAAGAGTATCTGGTAAGGTTGCAGGATATAAAATCAAGACACAAAATCAGTAGCCGTTGTATACAGAAACAATGACATAGGTGAAAAAGCTTGTGAGATCAGTCCCATTCACAATATCTAAAAATATTTAAATACCTTGGGATAAATTTAACCAATAACATGAAAGATTTCTACAATTAAAATTATAAAATATTAAGGAAAGAAATAGAAGAACCAAAAAATGGAAAAAAAGCTTCCATGTTCATTGATTGAAAGAATTAAGATCAAAAATATCCATACTACCCAAAGCAATTTGCAGATTTAGTGTGATACCAATCAAAATACCAAAGAAATTCTTCTCAGATCTAGAAAAAATGACCCTAAAATTCAGATGGAAACACAAGAGACCCTGAGTAGCTTAAACAATCTTAAACAATAAAAACAAAGCTGGAGGCATCACTATACCTGATTTCCAAGACATTCTACAGGGCAGTTATATTCAAAACAGCTGGTATTGGCACAAACATAGACATGTGTACTAATGAAACAGAATATAAACTCTAGAAATTAATCCACATATCCACAACGAACTAATCTTTGATAAATGGGCTAAAACCATGCTCTGGATAAAGGACAGTCTCTTTGACAAATGCTGTTGGGAAAATTTGATTTCCACATAGAGAAGTGTGAAAGAAGATCTTTACTTTTACCCTACACAAAAATCAATTCACAATGTGTTAAGGATTTAAACCTAAGACGTGAAACTACTGAACTACTAAAGGAAAACATAAGGAAAAACTGCAAGACACTGGGATGAGCAAAGATTTCCTGGATAAGACCCCAGAAGCACAGGTAAGGAAAGCAAAGAGAGACAATTGGGATTATACCAAGCTAAAAAGTTCCTGGACAACAAAGGAAATACTCAACAAAATGAAGAGGCAACTGACAGAATGAGAGAAAATATTTTCAAACTAAAATTGCTAAAGGATTAATATTCAGAATATGTAAGGAGTTCAAGAGACTGAACAACAACAAAACAAACAATCCACTTAAGAAATGGGCTAAGGACATGAACAGGCATTTTTCAAAGGATTAAATATAAATGGCCAATAGACATCAGGATCGGTAGCCATCAGGAAAATGAAAATCAAAACCACAATGAGGTTTCGCCTCACCCCAGTTAGAATCCACAGCAAGTAAATGTAAAAAGTAACAAATGTTGGTGAGGATATGGGGAGAAAGGTACCCTAGGATACTGTTGGTGGGAATATAAACTAGTACCATTATGGAACACAGTATGGAGATTACTCAGAAAGCTAAAAACAGAACTACCTTATGATCCAGCCATCCCACTCCTGGGAATTTACCAAAATGAAATGAAATCAGCATATAAAAGAGTGATCTGTGACCCCCTGTTTATAACTAAGATATGGAATCAACCCAGATGGCCATCAGCTGATGATTGAATAAATAAAATGGGATATGTACACAACTGAATACTACTGAGCCATAAAAAAGAATGAAACCTGTCTTTCACAACAAAATGGATGGAACTGGAAGCATTGTGCTTAGTAAAATAAGCCAGCCTTGAGAAAATAAAAACAAATATCATGTTTTCTCTGAGTTGTGGTAACAAATATATAGAGTATAAAAAAGGGCAATTTTTAAGTGTGAAATTGACATCTTGATATTTGATTATTGCTTATAGCCCTTGTCTATACTCCTGAGAAACAGGGATCTTTCTACTTGCTACTTGATAAATTTTTTATGTAATGGAGGATTAAACTTGTGATTATAAAGTAAAGTGGAAAACAAAAGTATGGCATCACCAAAAATCAAAAGAAAAATCAAAAAGGAAGGAGGAGGGTGGGTGGGAATTATCATCATGTTCTTAAAACTATATAAATGAAACACCTGAAACCTGTTCCCTTTATATAAATAATTATTTTAAAAATCACTGTTTTGTAATATTGGAGACATTCACAATGGAAGCACCTGCCCACCAACACTCCATTCAACTGAGCAATCACTAAACCCAGTAGAGCAGTCACTGGAACGGCAGACCCAGGCACGCTTGCCTCCTGAGGGGATGCAATATAAATTAATCCAGTACCAAGTATTCTTGGCAAACAAGCCAAAACTTTAAGCTGGAGTGAATCAAATCTTTCGATATAATTTCCAAATAACTAAAAGTGCTGGGAAGAGAAGTTTGAAAACTCTTTTGAGAAAAAGTCTTCTAAGACATAAATTACTTGGAAAACGGCTTGTCCTGTATCTTGGTTGGATTCTGGGATATGTGGAGAGATGTGGAGGAAGAAGGAGCCAAAAATGGAAGCTGTGGTAAGTTCGTGGCGTTCCTTAAATGTTATACCAAGGACTTAGGATTTTACTCTCAAGCCAGCATTTCCCAAAATGTTCTTGGGATATTGAGGTATGTTCTTCTCTTTTAAAAGGTGAGGTGGATATTCCATATTTTACATAAGTTTAGCAAACATACTCCTTTCGGTTAGTTAAATATTAATAACATTCATTAGCACTCTGCTATAGAAATACCTACTGGAATTTAACATAGCACTTCCAAAACTTAATGATTTTATTTGGAGTATTTTTCATCATCCTGTAAGAAAACAATCTAGAAAATATCACCCTAGGTGGAAACATCAATGAATCTCAGAAAGTGGCACTTGCTCTGGCCAGTATTTAGTCATTCATTCATTCAATCAATCACGCATTTATCTGAAATGCAGAGAGGAATGGACACAGAGAGAATTAGACAGAGATCTCCCCTCCACTGGTTCACTCCTCAAATGCCTCCAGCAGCCAAAGTTTGGTCAGGCCAAACCTGGGAGCCAGGAATCTAATCCAGGTAGCCCATGAGGCTGGCAGGACCCAGCTGCTTGAGCCATCGCCAGATGCCCCCTAGAGTGTGCGTTACCAGGAAGGTGGAATCAGAGAGCGTCAAAACCATGTCTCAATTGCTGCACCAGACACCAGCCCCTGACCAGTATTTTCGGAAGATAACTCTAGTGGCAGTGAATTGGTAAAGCAAGAAAGATCAACCGTGAGTTGATCTTCATAAAACAGCTGAGGTGGTGGACAAAATACACCATGGTCAGATGCACAAAGATCTGTTTCAAGCAATATGTTTAGATGTGGGGTCTTCAGAAAGTTCATGAGAAATGTCTGTTCTAAAAATTCCATGTGTAGCTTTCAGAATTTTTATACGAATTGATATTTTAATTCCTTTTTCATAAATTTTTGAAGTCCTCTCAAAGAGTAACATTTGCATATGTAAAAATCACACCTTTCATGGCCAAAATACAAAGCACATATTACAAAACAAATCCTACCCATGAGTTTTAATTTTTTCCTGCTAAACTTATATAGGTCATTTCCGGGCTCTACTTACCCACAAGGCCTGTAGGTGAATACAATATAACTCTCTTCGTCACTTCTTTCAATGAAAGTCACACACGTGTGCTTTTCCCAGTGTCTCATGGCCTGCTTGAACATGGCTCGCTGGCTGCCTGGAAAAATTGAATGATGTTAATAAAAGTGTCCACCACCCCAGAGAGGAGTGCTGTGTGCTGGCTCCTCCGTTCTGTGTGGCTTAGTGATATACAGATGCCACTGCTATCATCAGCCAACGACTACTGATTCATAGCACCACAAACGGGTCCTTGTTGAAAACGGGCACTCCCTTTACAATCAGAAGATGAAGGCTCCTTCACTCTGCATATGTGTGTACAAGTCTCTATAAATGGGACATACATTCACCCTGTCAGTTGAAAGGAGATCAGCTTCCAGATTTCATGGGCACATTTGAAATTCAGTTTAAAAACAAAATCGGGGGGTTGGCGCTGTGGTGTAACAGGTAAAGCTGCCACCTGCAGTGCTGGCATCCCACATGGGTGCTGGTTCGGGTCCCAGCTGCTCCATTTCCTATCCAGCTCTCTGCTATGGCCTGGGAAAGCAATAGAATATAGCCCAAATCCTTGGTCCCCTGCACCCACGTGGGAGACTGTGAAGAAGCTCCTGGCTCCTAGCTTCGGATCGGCACAGTTCCAGCCATTGCTGCCAGCTTGGGAGTAAACCAGCGGATAGAAGACCTCTCTCTCTCTCTCTCTCTGCATCTGCCTCTCTGTAACTCTGCCTTTTAAATAAATAAATCTTAAAAAAAAATGGAACTCCACACTCTTAGAGCACAAGGTTAAATTTATTTTTTTAATTCAAAAACATTTTAAACTAATAACCTAGGTTAACGGAGTGTTTTTACAAGTATGATTTCATACTCCGTTTTTGACAATATCCTACGAACATACTGAATCTGTATGACAGTTTTTACTTCTCCATCAAAGTAAACATTCTGAGAATCACTTACCAGTGAAGTTGCCTCCAATAACGTAAGGAATAACCCCTCCAGGCCAGATTCTCTCAGTTCTTGATGTGGCAGCTCTGGGAACTCGGTTTTTCTCATTTGGCCCTGAGAATTTTGGAGGTACTTTTCCCTTAACTGTGCTGTTTTGCTCCAAGCCTGCAATGACATTTAAAACATTCTGTGAAACAGACGTCCTGGGTCAGGGAACCGTTTACCTCTTAAAGGACAAAAGATGAAATGTCTTATTTACATATGTATATAAATCAAGGCACATTAAAGAAAAACTTGGGATATTACATGCTTGAGAGGAGCATTACAATGTAGAAGTATTCCACATCAAAACATTATTTATTGAGATCCCATCGATGAGTTTTGATGAATCTCCAGACAACAGCCTACACCAGACAAAACTTAGGTCATAGAAAAATTGTTGATGTTTGCTAACTTGGTAGTTCACTAACAAGGCACAAACAGGTAATAAAACATATATTGCTACCCTGAATATCCTATGATACCCAAAACTAGCCTTACTCATGCTAAACTTCCAATATTTAAATCAGACTGCTATTTGTATGAAAGCCTAAAATAATGAATATTTCATTTTATAGACAGTAAAATAACATCAAGATAGAGACAGTCCGGGTCCAGTTGGGACGAGGAACTCTGTCCATCTTAATCTCCTCCTCATCACGATTTAGAGGTCAACACAGGCTAACATAATCTGGAGCAGCTTTCACGGCTACAGGTTTCCTCTTTTCTTAATATTTATTTATCTGAGAAACAGAAAGTCAAAAAGGGACAGACACAGATAGATAGGTTGTCATCCACTAGGTGACTCCCCAAATGCTGCCAACAGCCAGAGTTGGATGAGCATCAAAGCTGGGAACCAGGAGCTCAGAACATGGGAAGCAAGGACACAAGTACTTGAGCCCTCATCCGCCTGGCCCCTCTCAAGATGTACATTAGCAGGAAGCTGGAATTGGAAGCTGGACTTGAACTCAGGCGCTCTGATATGGGAGGTGGCCATCTTAACAGCTGGGCTTAATGCCCACTCCCTATACTTACTTTTTTTTACTTTCCTTAGTACCTTTCATAATATTTTTTACTGTTTTTGTTTTTCTTAAATTTGCTTGATTATTCTCTTTATTCAATTATTACTATTGGTAGAAAAGCTCTCCCACTGTGCTCGCTTCGGCAGCACATATACTAAAATTGATAAAGCTCTCCCACCAGTACACACATTAACATTACATACATTAAATGTCTCTAACACGTCTTTTTTTTTTTTTTTTTTCGATATTCTGGAGCAAAGCATCTTTGCTTGGGAAAATTAGTAACTTAAAGTATGTACTTCAAGTATTTAATGACCAACTTAAGGGATGTTCGGATGTGAGCTATGAGGAAAGGGCTTTTATAGAAACTCTTAACTACAAATAGTGACTAATAAACACTATAAATACTAATCATGAAACCAGAAGGTAGTTTTCATGAATGTTTACATATATTTCTCCCAAAGATTCAAAACATTTTAAACTATTTTGCAACCTAATAAATCAGTTTGTTAACTTTTAAGTAGATTTTTTTCAAGACAAATATTCATGACTTTTAAAACATTTAATTGAGATTGAATCAGCTCCATGCTTTATATCAAAACTTTGGTGTGATGTCCAATTAACTGAAAATTAGTATCAACAATAAAATAAACAAATGCCAAATCAATTTTCACTTGGGAAAAGCCTGAAATAAGTTAAGGGAACATTTTGAAATTTCCTATATAATGAATGAGCCAACAGATATGAACCAACAGAACAAAAAAGAATAAAAGACCCTCAACACATATTCTTTGCATCATACTGCATACTGATTTCAATGAACTGAACTGCTATGAGTATAATATTTACTGTACATCAAGTCAAGCGTCTGCAACTTTAAACATTGATATACCAGAGCCGATTCTTCTGATCCTGTCTATAAGCTGGTAGAGGGCTCCTCGTTTCTTTGATACACCATGATCTCCAAGTCCACCTTAAAGAATCAAAGAAAACAATTAAGTTACATTTAGCATACTTTAGACTTATTGCAAATAATTAATGGTAATAGAGTACATTGATTATGCTTGAACATCTTTTTGCATGTGCTATTAAAGTATTAGAGTTATGAGTAGCCATAAATCTTTGTAGAGGGTAAAAATTCTATAGCAATAAATGAAGATAACTAAAAATAAGGTGGGCGAGCAGAATTCCGAGAGCAACGTAAATGACTTTATTTGGACATTAAGATAATTGAGTCATCTGTTGCTAATGTGAAATGTTTTTCTTCACTGTGACCTTGACATCACATGCTGTTATACAGAATGACAGCAAGGAGTTCTGTCCTACTTGATTGCATTCCAGCTCTTTCCCCAATGCAAACTGAATATTTCCAGAGGCCAAATTAGCAAGTGGAAATAAGAACACTGGAAGAGAAAATATGCATCACCAAGTTTTGCTCCGAAGTTTTCACCAAAATGGAAAACTTTTAAAAAGCATATCTGTAAACCTTTTAAAAAAATAGTTTCTCTCATCCATAAAAACCAATAATCTATCATTAGAAAAAATCATAAGAATCCAAAAACAATGTTCACCTGCAAAATACATTCTGCTATGCAAAGTAATTTGAAAAATTTATAAAAATAGATGTGCACAATTTGGTTGTACAAAAAGAAGATAGAAATAAATAAATGTGTCTTCGTGCAATTTACCAGATAGAGACTAGAAAAAGTAGGTTCATATCATAAGTCAAACAGCATAACATTCAACACAAATCCAAGCTCCATAATTCTTAACTTGGGGTTTCCTAAAATGCAATATGCAATTTTATCACCTATTTCTTTAAGTTCTTAATCAATAAGCGAGAAATATTTGTCACTAGTAATGTCATTAGAACAAGTACAGATGAAATTCTATCACTATCACTAGAGTGTCTGGTGTATTCATGGAGTCTTTTCGGGCTAAGACAATGAAAGGCAGCCCAAAATCCACCGAGAAAGAAAACTTTTCAAACTTTAAGCTATTTCCTTCCAATATCTACTTTTCCTTTGAAATTAATGCTGAAACCTAATTTCCTATATTGGAGCTAAAAAATAATAATAACATCTATTTCCGTACAAGTCCTTTAAAGGAAAAATCACTTAAGTCCTTATAAGGTAAGTAAGTTAGAGTGCTTGTTCAGTGGCTAATAACCTGCTTAATTGTTTGCATTACTTGGTCACATTTCTGCTATGCATCTTCAGAAACATTTTTGAAATTTTTCACTGAACATTCTAGCAAGATGAGATAATACTTAAACATATCCATTCCTAAGCAGTTACAAGAAACATTTTTAAAGTATGGCATCTATGTGTTTTAAATGACCATTATGTAGCAACCATTTGTGTTAGATGGGCCTGAAACAGATATAAATAGATTTAGGAGGGAACTAATCATGAGAAAAGAAAATGTCTTCATTAATATTATAGTAATTATAAAGATAAGAGTAATTACCAAATTGCAAAAAATATTGTTTCAAGAGCATCAGTGGCAAAAGTGTTCCTAGTAATATTTTTAGCAATTTTGAGTGATTCTATAGCAACTGAAATATAATTATGTGTAGGTAGTTCATTGAAATATAAAAGGAAGAAGACTGGTTATTTCGTACATGTTCTAAAACATAATGAAAAATGCAAAACTTAAATAAATTTTTACTGAAAAGGCCATATATTTTGAAATTGAAAAATTCTGAGAAAAGCAATCAAATCTGTACAAATTAATATGAATAAAAAAGACATAGTAAGAAAAAATGCTATACACTTGTACATTGTTTGAATTTCAAAACTTTCAAACACGTGTACCTTTCACACACATTTTTAGTAAATATTTTTACTATTAGGAGTATATGTTTTACTCTATAGATTTAAAACTACAGTATATTCCTCTAACTATTAAGATATCAGTTTAACCTTAAAAATGATAAAATTAAATAATAGTATTAAAAATCTTAAATCACAGAAAATTAATGCCTCTAGAGACTGAAGCTAATAAAAAGTTTAATAAAAGTTGAACACACAATTTAAAATAAATCTAGAATTTTGCTTGAGTTGTATCATTGTTTTCCTGTCCCTATGCAGTTGCCTCCATGTCAGTGTCAAGTGTAACACAGGAGAGACTCTGTCAATGGACATATTCTTCAGGAATGTAGAATGAGTGATTCCACTGCAAAATAAGACTTTCCCCCTACGTTGTGAGTGCTTCAGAAATGATGACCACTCTAAATAACAAAGGCACACCATTTTTAATATTGCTACTATTTTGAACAAATTTCTTAGGTTTCATCTTACATGTTTGTTACTTCAAATAATCGCCATAGATGTGACAGTAGCATTTTGATTACCTAGGATCTTCTTATTCTTCGACAGTGCATGCTAAACTACCTAATATTAAAGTGTTATATTTTATATAATTAATGTAAAAATGTTGCTTTATGCACACTTACACATGTATATGCACACACACACAGGGCATATATGATAAACTAATGAATCCAAGAATTGTACTACTCTGGTGGTCCTTGCATGTCCTATCAACTTTTCCATTTACTAAAAATTTGTAACAATAAAAAGTTACTGAAAGAGAAAATCAGGTAAACAGATATTGACAGTCTGTATCTGTCTGCTAGATAACAGAAACTATATATTTTACTACATATTTTACTCTCCATGGACAGAAAAAGAAAATAAAAATGGTAAAGGTGGACAGGGGAAATGCAATGAGATCAAAAAGCATTAAATCAAGTAAATTTGGAAGGTATAGCCAAAACAAGAAACTTTAACCTTTAAATCTTTCTCCAAAATTTAACATGAATTAAAATAGAATTTTTTAATTAAATAAAAGTATTTGAAAAATGAAAAGAAGAAAATCTTTTAAATATTTCAAGTCTCACATAGGCATAATTCAACATGTTCAAAACAACTGAAATTACATTCTGGAGTTTTCATAAACACTGAGTACACAGACATCAGTATAGATATTGATGGAGTCTTCTCAACCAACAGCTATATAATTAAGAATAATTTACATTCTGCAACTGATACCCAGATGGAAAGCAACATAATATCATGTTCAAGAGTATGAAATCTGGGCTTTCTCAGAACTGAACTCTGGGGCTGACTCAGGTACTTCCTGACTCTGACAACAAGAAATCATCTATCTGCTCACTTGTGAATCACGGTAGTATCAGTACTTACCCTCCTGGGGTTGCTATGGGTACTCAAAGAATTAATATCTCCATATGGTCTAAGCCAGGTCTGTACAGTGTGAACACTACAACGTGTTGACTAAATTAACATGATGAAAAATATGAATAGAATCTCAGTTTCGTAATATGTTTATTTGTGTGCAGGAAACCACAGGCGATCTTCGGAACATTGAAAATGACTCAGTGTAGCTACAAAATTTCAAAAAGTATATTTCATACAAAAGGAACACAAAGTAAATGAAAAAATCAACTGTACCTGTGGTATGTCCAAACTGTCCAAAAGGATTCTGTGTAAGATCAATCGTCCTATCTATTTGAAAGATATTTAAGTCTTCATCATCTAAGGCAATATCACCCCAAAATACAGCTAAAAAAGAAAAATTGAATTGAAATGTAAAATATTTCAGAGTGAAATCAGTGCAAACGAAACTAATTAGAAAAGAATTCTATTCCTAAGGAAATATGGCCCAGAAAGAGACAGATATTTCACAAAGTAACTAGAACTTAATTTCCAGACTCATTACCAAGTAATTATTAGGCAGCTGTAGAAGAGCAAGACCCCCATATTTTTACTTTAATGTTTGTGGGGAGGAGAATAGTTTCTTTGAATGAGATCAGTGCTTCATGGGCGTTCTAGGAAAAAAGAAATCATCAATCATGAGCTACTCTACAAATACCAATATGTGAACATCTGATGAGAGATCGCCATACTGTTTTCTATGATGGTTCCATTAATTTGCATTCCCACAAACATTATATAGAACTTTATATATAGAGAGAAGGCCCTTTTCTCCAAAATTTAAAGAAAGACAAATATTAATGTTTTCTCCTATTTGTGGAAGTTAATATAGACAGAATATAAAAATTGTGAAGATGTTGTATTATTTGGCATGGAGTTATAAATACTGCTCACTGAATTATACCATGCACATGACAATAAAGCTTAATTTCCCCACTGTATGATCACTGCCATAAATCCCACAGTTTGTGATAATACTATCCTGGCTTTCAAGAAACATAGTATTTATATATGTACGTGTATAGTATCTACATACAAAGTGAATTTGGCAAAATGCTAAAAATCACTCAATCTTAACATTAAAATAATAGTTTTTTCAAAGAAAAGAAAATCTGATGAGAATGCCTGCATTTTCTGTGGGTGCTTGTGGCCCTCAGCATGTCTTCAGCGACAGGTGGAAGGAGGTGCAGTAACAACTAATGCATGTGCTATGGTAATTTGAGAAAGCAAGGTGCAATCAAGACATGAGAATACTGTGCTTTTCCAGCCACTCATTCATTGTAGTTCACCCATAAATAATGATCTTCTCTAAAGATGGCGTTGCCTCAGAATCTCCATCAACAACACATAGAACTATCAACAGCAATACTTAAGTCAACATGTATTTAGCCCACAACCAAGTGTCAGGCCTTTGGTCTCCAATGCCAAACAAGGCATGGCCACATCATCAGGAATCCTAAAATCACTGCCCTAAAATGTGGAAAGACAGTTGGCTCTATGTTTATACCTGGTGTGTTTTGCTACTTAATAAAGCAAAGCTCTACCAATCATTTTGAAGTAATGGGAGAATTCATTTATAACTAATGTGTAAACTTGTCTCAAGATCAAAAATACACATTAGCCTACTTGTTCATTGAGTCCAGACAAGACCAACCAACCCCTTAGTGCTGCCAGATGAAAATGCAGTAACTTTAGAAAACACACCAACCCCAAGACAGAAAATAAGTTAATCAAGAGATAACAAAATATTGACAAATTTCTAGAAAACTTGGAATATTTAGTTTTTGACACAGTTCTACAAATTTTCTTTTTTGTCCTTAACTTTCTTCCAGTCTTATTTTGTAAAGCCAAGAGGGAAAAGAGGAAAATGCAATAAAAATTTAGGAAGTGACATACTCGAGGCTATTCAAGTCACACTTTTACTAAATTAGCATTTTAGTATTTATGAATTTTCAGCACCATGAAACATTAGCTAACAAAATTAGCCAGCATGAAATGTAAACATTTGTCTTAAAAGCTATGCCATCCTTTATGCTTCTATCAAAGTTTTGTCATATAAAATTATTTACTCAGTTTATTTCCCTCACATAAAACTGGCATGAGGTAAGGAAGGGATTAGATTTACGCATAAATCTAGAAGAAACCAGAATTTAGCTCAAAGTGTGTTGTCAGTTCAAGTAAGAGAAATCTGTATCAGAATTAGAATGCTCTCCTCAATCCTTTTCTCCTTTCTATTGTGAGCTTCCTACAGTGAAGATGTGCTTATCTTCATTGTCATAGAAACAAAGAGAAGAGTTTAGAGAATGCAATACTCAAAAGTTATTCTTGATACCTGAAATTGATTCCTGATTCTAATCAGTTCCATACACACGAAGCAAAAAGCTGGAATGTTTGGATGTCCCTAAAGCTAGACACCCCAAGAAACATGAGGGGTCTTCAAAAAGCTCATGGAAAATGTACTTTACAAAAAAAAATCTATACATGGATTTCAGATTTCTTTGCACCAAAATAAACTTACGTCCTAATTCCATTTTCTACAAACTTTCTGAAGTTCCCTAAAGCCAGCTTGCCTAAATCAATCATTTTGCCAATGCACGACTTGCTGGTTTTCATAAAAATGAATTTCATATTACCTGTCAAGATTTAAGGTAAATCTGAGTTTGCTAGTTATTTAAAACTGACATCATGTGTATTACCATGCAAAGAGTTGCGGCCAGTAACTGGCAGAGACCCAGCCCATCTCTTCCTTTCTTGGTGCAAGGGGTAACTGCAGAGAGAAAAACAGCATAGCAACCAGAGCCCACTGCTTAAAATGCAGACAGATTTAGCAGATCTGAAGAGCAGCCCCAGATCCTGCATTGTTAACTCCCAATTACAACAAATGATCATCATTGTCATCCTCTTTCGGAGCATAGATTTTTTTCTGCAAGAATGAACGTTCACTCTTCTCTGAATAAGCCGGTTGACTGGAAAATGGAGGCATCCAACCAAGCAGAATGTAGCTTGTCAGAACTGCATTTGATATAATAAAAGTAGCACCAGTGAAATAAAACTCCAATGTGTTTCAGATTTTTATTTCCTCCTAATGACTTTTCCCATGCAGTAGGATTCCTGTCTTGATGGATTATATAAAACACAGATCAGAAGTTCAAGTATAAATCACTTCACAGAAGCAAAAGCATTACTAGTGGGGAGAGGAAAAGACACAAGGGTAGCTGATACTTAGAAGGAGATGAAACCATTCTGCAGTACATAAACGCATTTTATTTATTGCTTTTTTAAAATTTTTTTTTTTTTGGTAAACTAACAGTTTCACAATAGTTTGGCAGTTTTGCATATGACATAAACTGCTCTTGGAGAAAACCAAATATTTCTTTGAAAGTAAGCAACAATGATTGACCAAGGCAATTCATTTATGTGCAGATGTGATGTGCTGCAGACCATATATGTCACTAAACCTTGATATTATTAATAAAGAAAAAAGACATTTTAGTATTTCCAGTACATCTTATAGTTTAAAATGCATAATATTTTCTTTATGTGGCACATGGTTGAAAATCTCCTTAACTCACTTCTTCCTAATTCTAAGTGTCCTATTTCTGAAAGCCAAAATGTTTTACTTATGCATTGGTAAAGCACTGGACCAATGGACATTGTATATATAACAATGTGTGTTAATTGTACATAGAAAAATGTATGTTATGTATTTGACATTTAGGGGAAAAGTGGTATATGTGATTCTGAAGTCTTATTTAGAGTTTTTTTGGTTTTCCATTCTATTTGGTATTTTCTATTTATTTTACATCAAAAAACAAAAGTTATAGAGCAAAGTTTTAAAAGTATGAATTATCGTTCATTTGGTCCATTTAATACAGTGATTTGAGGTTAGTGAGATCAGAACTAAAAACAATATGGGAAATGGGTTCTAAAGGACAATTTCTAGGGAAATGTTCAAGTGCAATTAGAATATTTACTATCTGTTTGGAATTCTTCTTGGATTCCTATGGTCAAATGGGAGCCGAAGCTAACCAATAGGCCAAAATTAAATGTCAGAAAGAACAATTTTTAAACTTCACAGAAAACCGCAGGTTCTGTTTTTCTCCTAAAGGTCATTTGCCTTTAATGTACTAGAAAATTTTCAAAAGAATCAGAGACCAGGAAAGAGAGTGCTTTTATTACATTACCCAGTGTAGACATACTTCATGAAATAATAGACATTGAGAATAAGCCATGTTAAGACTATTATTCCTACACCCTAACTCTGCGAAGCTTTGAACTTCTAACTTCCTGAACCCCCAAGAACCTTTTGTCCTTCCATTCTGGAGCTGGTATCCAGGGATCAGCTTAAAGGAGGCTAAAGTCTGTGATTTAAAAAAAAAGTATGCAAGAAATATGGATGATTTTATAAACACTGACACCACATACTCTTCTGGGGAGAGGTCCATGGTACATTGTCAAAAGAGATCACACAAAGTAAATGTAATCACTTTTGCCAAAAGCAAATCCTTTCAGTCATCTTGGGAGAAAAAATTTGCATGCCAAATGCCCTCAGGAAAATGAAAATATGATTGAATTAACACTAAATATCTGATGTGTGGCTACCACTTGATAGCACAGGAAGAGAGAGTTTGCAGGCCTATCCAGCCTATCCAGAAATGCCCCTTCCCACTTGACCTGGCTTGGGGTCTCATTTGCTTCAAGTGTCCTGACTCTGTTTCCATCCATAATTGGCCAACACACTGGAATTCATAATGTTGCTTTTACTCATCTGTTTAATTTTGAAAATGCTGACCATGCCGGCGCCGTGGCTCACTAGGCTAATCCTCCACCTTGCGGTGCCGGCACACCGGGTTCTAGTCCTGGTCAGGGCACTGGATTCTGTCCCGGTTGCCCCTCTTCCAGGCCAGCTCTCTGCTGTGGCCAGGGAGTGCAGTGGAGGATGGCCCAAGTGCTTGGGCCCTGCACCCCATGGGAGACCAGGAGAAGCACCTGGCTCCTGCCTTCTGATCAGCGAGGTGCGCCGGCCGTGGTGGCCATTGGAGGGTGAACCAACGGCAAAGGAAGACCTTTCTCTCTGTCTCTCTCTCTTTCACTGTCCACTCTGCCTGTCAAAAAAAAAAAAAATGCTGACCACATAGGGAGCATAAGTGGGCCACCTGTACATTCTCAATGCCAAAGTGCCCGAAATAAATATGAGGGTACTTCAAAAAATTCATGGAAAATGAAATGCAACAAGCCTCCTTATGTCTTCAATATATAAATATATATTTTGGTGCACAAAAATTGTGAATGAGAATACACTATGGATTGAGGTATAAGTTGTATGACACAAAAATGAAGCTAGGTGGGCTATATATTTGACAAATTTGCCTTAAAATCAAAATACTAGATATTTAACCATTCCAAATAATGAGTATTTCCAAATCCTTCAGTCTTCTAATCTAGCATGTTACTGCTGTATGCCTTTTGTTACCAACTAAAAGGAAGCTATCTTTCTTTTGAATTATAACATTATACACTACTAAGTCCAGTTACAGGTAAAGTTCTGTTCTCATCACTTAGATGATCAGGAAGTACATGACTGAGCTAGGAGATCACTTATCTTGAAGTTTATGGGAATGGGAGAGAGAGCTCCAAGCTCCCATACCAGCCAAGAGGGTCTGCTCATTGTACTTGTTCTATAGAGTTCACACTTACTGCTTTCCCTGACACTAGACTTAGGGAGAAAGAATGATGTCCTTTGAAGGTGTCACAGGGCCCCTCCAAACACTCTGACCACAAGGAAAGCACAACGAAAACTTTCTCAGACAAGGGGAAGAGTGAAGGTTAAAACTCAGCTGTCGCCGGCGCTGCAGCTCACTAGGCTAATCCTCCGCCTTGCGGCGCCGGCACACCAGGTTCTAGTCCCGGTCAGGGCGCCGGATTCTGTCCTGGTTGCCCCTCTTCCAGGCCAGCTCTCTGCTGTGGCCAGGGAGTGCAGTGGAGGATGGTCCAAGTGCTTGGGCCCTGCACTCCATGGGAGACCAGGATAAGTACCTGGCTCCTGACTTCAGATCAGCATGATGCGCCGGCCACAGTGCACCGGCCTTGGCGGCCATTGGAGGGTGAACCAATGGCAAAGGAAGACCTTTCTCTCTGTCTCTCTCTCTCACTGTCCACTCTGCCTGTCAAAAAAATAAAAAACAAAAATAACAAAAAAAAAAAAAAACACACCTCAACTGTCTTTACCCAACTGACAATCCCTAAGCAAATTCCCAAGGTAAAGGATGATTTTGCAAAATCTGTAATACATACTCTTATGGACAATGTTATATCACTTAAGAGAGAAAATCATTTTCTTATGGCATTTAATGTGCACATAATGAATTTGTCCCCCAAAATTATGCAGATGAAGCAATATGAATTCCAAGTTGGAGAAACAATTATCTAAAATGTGAAAAATCTATACAAAACTAAACAAAAATATCATCTTTATTCTCATAAATGTTCTTCAAATATATAAAACTAAGAAATTTTTTCATAGTGTATGTGACTTTCTTAAATTTCTAATACTAAGAAGAAAGTATTTGTAGTCCATTTATTTTGGAGATTTTTCATGAGAAAGTATCCTATGCAGTGATCTATTTAAAACATTTCATTGTGTTTTTTTTTTTTGTAATACCTACATTTTCACATAAACTCAACAAAATCATGTAGTCCACAGCAAAAGAGTGCTTGCAGTGAAATACTAACCATGAGTTTAAAATTGTTTACTCTTCCCTCCCTCATTAATTGAATGGGAAGGTACATCTAGGCAACATGAGTATCAGCAGACCACTTTATTTTATTATTATTTTTTTTGACAGGCAGAGTGGACAGTGAGAGAGAGAGACAGAGAGAAAGGTCTTCCTTTGCCGTTGGTTCACCCTCCAATGGCCACCGCGGCCGGCGCACCGTGCTGATCCGATGGCAGGAGCCAGGTACTTCTCCTGGTCTCCCATGGGGTACAGGGCCCAAGGACTTGGGTCATCCTCCACTGCACTCCCTGCACTGCCACAGCAGAGAGCTGGCCTGGAAGAGGGGCAACCGGGACAGAATCTGGTGCCCTGACCGGGACTAGAACCTGGTGTGCCGGCGCCGCAAGGTGGAGGATTAGCCTAGTGAGCCGCGGCACCGGCCCAGCAGACCACTTTAAAACAGTATGTTGTTATCCACAGATTTTTTGGGGAACTGATAGGAATATTAAATAAGAAAAAGCTCAATTTTGCTTAAGTCTTTGATGATGGAAAGAAAAAAAAATAGGAAATACTCCACACTCAGAAGTCCCTTCCAGAAAGCAAAACTGGTACTCAAGTTAAACAGTATCCTTCAATTACTTTTTAAATTAGGCAATAAAATATAATCTCAATACAAATGTCAATGTTCAGCTTAAAATGCAAAACAAAGAAATGTAGACTCAAATACACTCTGCTAGAACAAGGACTATCCCTTCAGAATGTGCAGAGGAGATAATAAAGTCATTTCTACAATATTTATTAGCTTCAAGATGAACCTAGATAAACCAATCCATTGTGAACATAGAGCACAGGCAGCCAGCTGTCTTCAAATTTCTTTCTGCTTTAACAGAATCTTACTTTATGGATATGATTTAATATCAAATTTTCAAATAAATATCTTTAAGTCAGAAAACAAAAATTTTTCTCTTAACAAAAGATCCATTCAAATACCAAATCAATCTGCATGTACAGCCCACAATGTCTGTGGATAGGACTATTCAGAACATTTCTAAAATATCACCCATACCACAAATATTTATTTTCAACTCTTTGTCTCTAAAGAGAAAACGTTGACAGTAGTCAAGAAATGTCAAAATAAATATTGAATCCTTTTTGTGTGTGTATCCTAACATTTTCTTGCATAAGCCTTAAGGAAATAAGTTACTGTGATCCACGAGTTTTGGAAAACAACCATTCTTACACTGCTCAAATATTGAACATACAATCCACACTAGCAAGATCTGCGGTATTTATATTTCCCAGGCCATACATCTTGTGGGGACAGAGCAAACACTTGTCGTCTTCTTCCCTTAGGCCCACAACTGTTTACACTTATGGTCCCAGGGAAAGTGAACCCTGATACTTCTTTTTTAATTAAGTTTGTTTATTTTCTAAATATTGACACTGGCTAGTGCAGTGAATCTCCGGGAAACTGGCTCCTGCCAATTGCTATGTGCTGGCGTTCAGCTATGCTTCGCCCACTGGCTGGCTCCCTTGTCACACACACAGCTATCTTTTTCCTCGCTTGTCCTCATTTTTTATTTATTCTAATATTATGATAGGGCCAGAGAAACTGCTATTCTTTGATCTTTCTGGTTCCGATTATCTTTATGAATAACTTTTCTTCTGGGAATGAGTCAGACTGGAGTACCTTTTCTTTGGTTGGTATTGCACACTGACAGCAGCAAAACAGCACACATTAAGTGAAGCTAACTTTCCTAAATTGCAGAACTCACTGACATCTTGCAACCTGGACTTGGTACACTGGTTTCTATTTGCTCTCTTCATAGTCTTCAATACCTTAAACAGTTGCAGGACACTGAGAGAATTTTCTTCCAAACAAAACTTGCAAGATTTGTAAGATATCCTACTCAGTATTATTTTCAATACTTTAATGTTTTACTTTAAACTTACCCTATACTGCTATTAAATGTGTGACAGTTAATTTATTAAGAAAATACTCTCCTGGCAGCCATTGTGTGCCACTGAGAAATCAGCATCCCACATGGGTGCCAGTTCAAGTCCTGGCTGCTCCACCTCCAATCTAGCTCCCTGCTAATGACCGGGAAATCAGTGGAAAATGGTCCAAGTGCTTGTGCCCTTGCCGTCTACGTGGGAGACTTGGCCCAACCCTGACCACTATGGCTATGAAAGATTCCCCCGCACCCTCTGCCCCCATAACTCTGCCTTTCAAACAAAAAATATTTTTAAAAACACCCCCACCAACACTATCACGTTGAAGCCTTAAAATATATTATGGCATTGATTATTACTAGCAACATGTTGATTAGATTTACTTTTAAAAAAGTTTTCCTGTTCTCCTGTCATACTATTTTGTCTATCCTTTACTTGATATAACAGTTCGCTAGCTCTGGCGATAGGTCATTTCTTAAAGCTAGACAGTTTTGCTTTGGGAGTTCCATTTGTAAAAGGTTCCATTTGAGGCTATGCGAGGGCCACATCTTAAATACAGCAAATTCTCATAGAGGAATTGAAGGAATAAATGGTGCTTTCCTCTTAAGATTTGCAAAAACTAGGCTGTTACCTGCACTAGCATATGTAAATAAAGTACTGTTTTGGAAAGTTGAAGCAATATACAAAATAAGCATTTAAGGAAAATGGGAGTTCTTTGCACCCTGCATACTGGTAGGGGTGAAATCAGCTATGACTCTGCCCATGTTCTAAGTATAATTTCAATGTTGTGAAACAATCTGCTAGTATTGTTCCCAGAGATAATAAAAGGAAAGAAAAATAAATACTGAAAGCCAAAGATACTCATGTATCCTCTGTAAATGAAATCTTTGTAAATACTAGATATCATGGGCCTTATGACATCATTGAAATATACATATATACACATTTGAAATATATGTGTATATATATTTTTGAAAGTCAGAGTTACAGAGAGAGGAGGGCAGAGAGAGAAATCTTCCAACTGCTGGTTCACTCTCCAGATGGCCCCAACAGCCAGGGCTGGGCAAGACAGAAGCCTATTCAGCCTCCCACATGTGTACAGAGGGGATAAGCGCTCAAGCCATCTTCTGCTGCTCTCCCAGGTTTATTAGCAAGGAGCTGGTTTCCTACAGGGGGCAAGAAGTCAAGTGCCAGTGCCTCAGCCAACACTTGCTGCTTCCCAAGTCCATTAGCAGGGAGCTGAATCAGAAATGGCACAGATGGGACTTGCACTGGCACTCTGATATGGGATGCAGGCATTCCAAAAGGCAGGTTAACCTTCTGAGCACAACACCTGTGCCTATAAAACACTATTATTACTTATTATTAATTATTAAACTCATATTTTATGCCTAATGTGCTATTTGGAAGGAATTCAAAAATAAATAAATGAAGCAAAATTGCTTTCATTTTAGATGCTAACAATTAAGTACATCAGGATCCTATTAATAACCATTCAAAGTCAATTTTTAGCTATTTGACCCTCTAGTGACCGTCCAAAAAATTACATTAGGCTCCTGTATTTTAAAGATACTTTGAATAACTGCAAAGATATTAAAAATGGACCTCGCTGCAGAATTAATCACATGACCTTAGCAACTGGTTTTACCAGTTCTATACCACTGTTGCCAATTACACATAATTCAGACTGTAGCTGAATGATGACAGTCCATCACTACAACTGGCTGCACACTAGAATTACTTCTTTCTTCAAGACCCTGCTTGGAACAGCCATTCACTTGTCACTTCACAAAAAGAATACACTGTAGAAAACCGAGGAATACTTCCAGGGAGGAGTGTCTACAGTAGCATCTACTTTTTTTTTTTTTTTTTTTTTTTTTTTTTAACAGGCAGAGTGGACAGTGAGAGAGAGAGACAGAGACAAAGGTCTTCCTTTGCCGTTGGTTCACCCTCCAATGGCCGCCGCGGCCGGCGCGCTGTGACCGGCGCACCGCGCTGATCCGATGGCAGGAGCCAGGAGCCAGGTGCTTTTCCTGGTCTCCCATGGAGTGCAGGGCCCAAGCACCTGGGCCATCCTCCACTGCACTCCCTGGCCACAGCAGAGAGCTGGCCTGGAAGAGGGGCAACCGGGACTAGAACCCGGTGTGCCGGCGCCACTCGGTGGAGGATTAGCCTAGTGAGCTGCAGCGCCGGCCCAAAGTAGCATCTACTTTTGATGACTTTGCCCGAAGTTATGGTCTGGCTCCATTTTTCAATAGTCAGAAACTCCACCTTTTCATTGTCTTAGAATCCATTTTACTTGCTACTATGAAAATCAAATTTCATTCATAACAAGAAATATAATTATGAAGGGGATTAAGCAATCAGGGTTTCTGCTCAACATACTGTCAATATAGGTAAGTACATTCATAAGAGTGCCTGTTAAACATGGAATCAGAACAAGGGAGTTTACTTCTTCTAACGCTTAATGGCACAGTCTATTAGGTGTCTGAGCAGAGCAGCCTCCTCTGTGGATAGAGTTTGGAGAGCTGCTTTCATCATCTGCCTCTTGAGCTATCTTTCCCCTGGCTTTCATGTCTAACCTCACCACCCATGTGAATAGATTCAATCAACAGACTGGTCCTCTTTATTTAGACACATTTCAACAATACAGAAAAGCTACCCACCACCTACCTTTGCAAAAGTCTAAACATCTGGCATAGTCTCCCCCTGATCATTACTATTTTAGAATAGCACATACATGGACTCTGTATTAGTTTTCCATGACCATAATAAAAACACGAATCTAGGTGCTGCATAATGAGCACAGTTCTATTTATTTCATAATGAGTCTGGCAGTCTAAAAAGCATGGTCCTGGCTCTCGTTAGCACCCCCTAGCTGCACCACTTCATGGTGGATGGCATCATGGTGGAGTGCATGGCATGGAGAGAGTAGGTGCTGAGATAAGAATGTGCTGTGTGTGGCTTCTGGTCTTTCGCCCCTTTCTTTAAAGTCACCAGTGCTCAATCATGGGGGCTCCACCTTATCTGATCCTAACCACCTGCCAAAGGCCCCCAGCTAAATACCACACTAGGTTTTCTCTTTCCAATAACTCACAGTGGGGATAAATTTCAATGCATGATCCCTTGGAGGACACACTTAAGCCATATAAAACCACAGCAATCCACACATCCCTTCCAATTCCCCTGACCAAATTTTCACTCCAGAGTAACCAGTATTGTGAAAACAGTATTTATCATTCCCACATATGTTTCTACTCTTCCACAACTGGCTTGAATGTACCTGTAGAAAAGTGTTGCTTTCTTTTCCATGATTTTAAATTTTATACAAATATCATCAAAATATATAGTGTTTTTTTTAAATTTTTGTTTGTTTTGCAACTGGATTATTTTTGCCCAATAGTGAATAGATAATGTTTATTTGTGATATACTTTGGCTATAGGCTTTTTTTTTTTAATTTTTTGACAGGCAGAGTGGACAGTGAGAGAGAGAGACAGAGAAAGGTCTTCCTTTGCCGTTGGTTCACCCTCCAATGACTGCCGCAGCCAGCGCACTGCACTGATCTGAAGGCAGGAGCCAGGTACTTATCCTGGTCTCCCACTGGGTGCAGGGCCCAAGCACTTGGGCCATCCTCCACTGCACTCCCGGGCCACAGCAGACAGCTGGCCTGGAAGAGGGGCAACCGGGACAGAATCCGGCGCCCTGACCAGGACTAGAACCCGGTGTGCCGGCGCCGCAAGGTGCAGGATTAGCCTAGTGAGCTGCGGCGCCGGCCGGCTATAGGCTTTTACCTTAAAATACTTAATTAAATATAACATTTATTTGTATCGTTTACTGTTCAAAGCAATGTATGTATTATTGAAACTTTCCCTATTACAAAGAATACTCTACTAACTGCCATATAGTGTGCAAGACTTTCAGTGGGATATAAACAGGAGTTCAGTCAGTTAGGTCATCAGATATGATTGTGTAACCCTTTTACAGATAGCACCTAGATTTTGAATGTGGATTGGTAGTAGTGACAGAAACAATATCACAATGGAATATTGTTATCCTACTGCAAAAATACAAAACAGATAGAAGAAAACCAAAACCCATAGACAATATCTAGCATAGGATTAGGATATTAGGTATCCCCAGAGCCTCAAATACAAATGGATGGAAACCAACCATGTTGATACCAAACCGCTATAAGAATCTTTGTCTCAGCACACAAGAAAGGAAAAATAGAAATAAGGCAACTGATGGCCTGAGAATAAGAAAATTTCAACATCAAGAGATACCCCCAGCAAAGACAGCAGGGCAATCTGAAAACAACAGCCAAGCTTGGGAGGAGGTTCTACAGAACCCAATTCACAACTTAATGCAAGGAAACAAAAATGCACCTGTGCAAGTACCTGGGGGCACTGCACACAGAGGGAGTTATTGCAACTGGCAAAAAAAAAAATATTTTGACTCTGTATATCCTCAAGATATCCCCTAAAAGCAAAGTACATTTTCAAAGAGAAAACAAACTTTTCAAGAATCCTGTGGTTGTTGGTGGTTGATGATGCTAACATTTTTCTGAGATTCTGTGTTTATTAGGTGATAAAGTATAAAGAGTAAACAATGTTATCTTTGAGAACCCAGATCTTCATGATGGTTGAAGGATGCTGATTGTGAGATTAAGGAACTTAAGTAAAAGCTTTGAGTGAATTATCAGGATAAAATTATGATGAATTTCAAAGCTAAAAATTGTGCACACAAAATTTTCAAATATAAGTTATACAAAAATCCGGGAAACAATCTACGCCTTTGATTCACAATGAACTATTTTTTCCCTTTATGATGAAGATAAATGTCTTTTCTTCTACATGGATAACTAATGCTCCTGGCCCCATGAAAAGAAAGGCAGTCTTTTAGCAAATCTTTGCCATGTCCTACTTGTTGTGTGTGTCCTGGAACGAAGCCATCTATTTGATTTCATTAACTGTCGCTCCCCCTCTTCGTGGAGGAACGACACTAAACCCTGCCTAGGCTTCATATCCGAGTCACGGCACCATTATGTCGCTCCCCCTCTTCGTGGAGGAGTGACACTAGACCCTGCCTAGGCTTCCTATCCGAGTCACGGCACCATTATGTCGCTCCCCCTCTTCGCGGAGGAACGACACAGGACCCTGCGCTGTTCTTTTGTCTGCTCGGCCCTCCCTGGGTTTGCTGCTGGTTCTTCCCGGGTTGGCTACTGTCCCTTCCACCTCTGTGGAAGGGCGGTTCCCCCTGCCACTTTCCCCACTTCCACGGGGGAGCGGCACACCGCCGGCCGGCTCTCTCGGGGGCTGCTCAGATGTTCCTCAGATGTTCCTGGTGCATGTTGTCTCTCTCCTCCTTTATAGTCCTCTTACGCCAATCCCAACTCTGCCACCCACACGCCGAGTACGCTGCTCTCCTCCAATCAGGAGCAAGTCCTGCTGTTTATTGGTTGAACTGGAGGCAGCTGTGTAGAAGCTGTTTCCTCCTCTCCCAGCGCCATATTGTGGGAGAGCAGATGCATAGATAAGTCTTAATTCCAGTAACAGTCTAGTCCAAGTTGCTCCCCACAATTAACCTTTAGTGCCTTACAGGATGGGTAACATTCACTTTATTAGGAATCTTTTTATCTAACAGAAGCAGTGCTCTATTCTCTCAATGTTTTCAAAATATTCTCAGTTCTTGGCAACCTGACTTTTTGAGAAGCATAAAGTCAAGCTATAAGAAAAATCCTGTTGGGTTCCTGATTAGAATTTCACTGAGACTGTATGTTAATATAGGAATAATTGTTACTTTAAATATATTGGGTATTCATACTCAAGATCATATTTCAAGTTATTTTGGATTTATTTCTACATTCCCATAAGATAAAACTTTCACCAGTCATTCACATTTATTGCTGAAAAGCTGCTTCATCTACAGCCAAACACACTTCCTATATATAGCCAGCACCCAATGACTAGTTGAGAAGGGTATAAAAGTTCCCTTAACCCAACTTGGGACAACTCTGATGACTCATCCTAACTTCAGAGCTCCAGATTTGTCTGAGACCTTCCTAAAAAGAACATAGTAGCCCCATAATCTCTTCTGCCCAATGATGCTTGTTTCTTCTCCTTTCACAACTGGTAAACCCAAGAACTCCCCCATGAACAACCCTCATGTGCTAACTTTCATTATGGTGTTTGCTTCCTAAGCAACCCAACTTCTGAGAGTTGGTGCCAAAATTGGCACACATAGTAGGCATGAGAAAGATATTTGGTAATGGAGATTTGGGGTTGGCAATGAGAATCCTGTCCTGGAGTATAGTGGAGCTCAAAGAGCCCTGGGAATATAGTTGTTAACTCTCCTGTAGTGATGGTAGACTGTAAAAAGGAATAAAGATGTGACAGATCAAGTATATGTGGAATATAGTGTCAACCTATGGTCTAAGACAGTTAAAATTGGTGGCTAATGCTAAATCTTATCAATGCTCCCTAAATGTTAACAAAAGACTGACAGCAATGTACAATTATAAGGCAAAGGTGAAAGCCAGGCAGCCTTCTCAGTAGCATAGAAAAATACTCTCATCTCCTACAGCTAGACAGCAAATTTAAAATTAGTTATATCACTTATTCTTAACAGCTATGGTGCAGAGCTGGCACTGTGGCATAGTGGGTAAAGCTACTTCCTGCAGCCCTGACATCCCATATGGGTGCCCATTTGAGAAGCAGCTGCTGCACTTCCCATCCAGCTCCTTGCTAATGCACCTGGGAAAGCAGCAGAAGATGGCTCAAGTGCATGGGTCCCTTCACCCATGCAGGAGACCTGGAGGAAGTTCCCAGCTCCTGGTTTCAGACTAGCTCAACTCTAGCCATTGCAGCCATTTGGGGAGTGAATCAGTGGATGCAAGCACTCTCTCTCTGTCTCTCCATTTCTCTCCCTGTTTTTCTCCCTTTCAAATAAACAAATAAATCTTTTAAAAAGAGTTATGGAGCTCCAAGGCATGGTTAGCCTTCCAGTTTCAGCATGTCAGCTGTGCCAAGGTCCAGCCCCACGTGGGAACCTTGACACATGGGATAAAGAAATACAAGTTGTTGTGCCTGGAAATTTGAACCTTCATATTTCTCCAAACTTCTGAGTCTGAAAAGTGGACTTTTAAATAATAACTCTTGGGGGCTGGCGCTGTGGTACAGTAGGTTAATCCTCCACCTGCAGTGCCGGCATCCCATATGGCCACTGGTTCTATTTCCAGTTGCTTCTCTTCCAATCCAGCTCTCTGCTGTAGCCTGGGAAAGCAGTAGAAGACAGTCCAAGTCCTTGGCCCCTGCACCCACATGGGAGACCTGGAAGAAGCTCCTGGCTCCTGGCTTTGGGTCAGCTCAGCTCCGCTCATTGCAGCAAATTGGGGAGCGAACCAGTGGATGGAAGACCTTTCTCTCTGTCTCTCTCTCACACTGTCTGTAACTCTACCTCTCAAATAAATAAATAAACAATATCTTTTAAAAAAAGTAATAACTCTCCTCTTGTTTAAAGATGGAGCAGTGGCCTTTCTCCTGAAAGATAGCCTGCACCCCTTAAGAACTCCTTACTTTTACTTCTGGTCACTAAACCCCTTATTGTTACTTCTAGTCACTAAAGCAGGAATAGAGTTAAACCACAAGAAAACCTGACCACAGTGAACTGGATTTAAAACAGAAGGCTATGCTCTGTATTGAAAAGGACATGCAGAACCTAACCAACTTGCACCTGCACGAGCTCCAAGAGTTCTCCAGGACTCAACTGGAAGGATGGAACTTGAGGTTGCATAGAGAAAATACTCCCTTGGGAGCCGTATGCCAGGGTACAGGATCTGATGCCCTTAAAAGGACACAGGAAGATGATACACACATGCTTTAGTATAGCTCCCGGAAGAATCAATAAAAAGCACTGACCTGACTGCACTAAGCCAGAACTACCACTTCAGAAAAAATTAAAAGGCTCCGAGAAGTAAGCGTGCTTGAATGGATACACTACAGTCAGGGAGAAATCCCACCAGATAAGTGTACCACAAACAAATAGATACATCTTCAACCAGCATCAGGAAGATGTTCAGCAATGACACTCTTCTGAAGCCCAAGACTGGGATGGAGGACGCATGTTGTCCCAGAACTGGGCTCACAGACGACAGAAAGGCTAGACTTCTCCAAAAAGGGAAGTCAAGATGAGGTTGCCTCTTGGAACCTCCCCTATGCCCTGGACTTCTCTGAGGCCAGCAGCTATACAACGAGAGGCCCAGAGCAGCGGGCTCCGCCCACAATCACGGACTCCATGTCCAACCAGCAGTTTGCGGGGTCGCGCTCAGGACTTAGCGGGGACACCTAAAGATGGCTGCACCAAAGCAGCAGAAAAGGCACCAGAGGAGGTGCCGGAGGACGCTCCCCAGGCAGTGGACAAGCTGCTGCTGCTGCAGGGGCCTGCATCAGTGAGTGGTGCAACATGGGCATGGGCTTTGGCTTCCTGTCCCTGACCGCCCATGCTGGAGTCACGATCAACCCCCCAGATGGAGGGCTTCTAGAGACAGAAGGAGTGTGAAGCAGAACAGCTGACCTTCAAGGAGTCTGCCAAGAACCTGGAATCCACTCATGTAACTGGACCTGGCAGGATTCTCTGTATTGGGAGTGAGAGGTGGCCAAAGGGGATGAACAGGCAGCAGCACAGATCTAAAGGAGACAGGTGCTACAACTGTGGTGGTCTAGACCATCATACCAAGGAGTGCAAGTTGCCGCTTCAGCCCAAAATGTGCCACTTCTGCCACAGCTTCAGCTACATGGTGGCCTCGTGACCCCTGAAGGTTCAGCAGGCCCCCAGCTCCCAGGAAAAGCCAACCTACTTCCAGGAGGATGAAGAAGAACCCCAGCTCTGCCCTGCTACCTACCTAAGGCCTAGCATTGAGCCACAGTGGGTGGGGGCTATTCTTTTGCTATCAGGAATTTTCAAGGGGCAGACATCAACCACAGAGAGGAGAAAGTAGGGACAGGGTGGTTGGGGGAAGCTGGCACTGCCGTGTATCTCAGGCTGTGAATAACAGCATCCCCCCCCCCATTCCCCTCTTTCTGGCAGGAAGTAGTGAGGCAAAAGAATTCCAACCATGCTGAATCCAAATGCAAGTGAGGGATTTGGAGGGACATCACCCTGTAACCTGCATGCTTTATCTGAGACTCCCACATACACAATCTCCAGCTTAGGAAAGTAGCCCTGATGGGAAAGTTGTTTTCCTGCAATGAAGGATATGGAATAATACTCCCCTCACCAGGGTAAAGATTGGTTGTGGGACCAGATTAATGGGCCCAACCCATAAGCCACTGTGTTCCATGGGAAGGAACCTCTCAGGAATAAGGTGGGATTTTCCATTTCTTGTTTCCTCACAACTCAATTCTTGGATAGAGTGCTGGGAACTATCCCAAGCAATGGTTGTGATGGTCGACAAAAAGGGTGATTAAGGAAAAGCTGCAGTGGTGTAGAAGGTTAAGCCTTTGCCTACAGAGCTGGCATCCCATATGGGGAACCATCGAGTCCTGGCTGCTCCACTTCTGATCCAGCTCCCTGCTAATGCACATGAGACATCAGTGGAAGAGGTCCCAAGCAGTTGGGCCTCTGCAGCCATGTGGGAGACCTGGAAGAAGTTCCTGGCTCTTGGCTTCGTCCTGGCCCAGCCCTGGCTGTTGCAGTCATTTGGAGAGTAAACCAGTGGATGGAAGATCTCTCTCTCTCTCTCACTCTCGCTCTCTTTCTCTCTCTGTATTTCCGACTTTCAAATAAATAAATAAAATCTTAAATAGAAAAGAGAAAAAAAACTAAGGCCAACTACCCAACCCCATAGACATACATAGAAAAAAAGAAAAAAAAAGGGGGTGGGGATAGCTGGAGACTCACTGCTCCTGAGCTCATTCCTATCCCATTCTGGGCCACTGTGATTTATTTATTTGCTCCCTTGGATAATGGTGCCTTAGGTCCCACTTTCTCCAGGATGCCAACTGCACAACATTATCTTATGAATGTTCACTTGCTTTTTTTGATATAGATATTCTAGTTTTGTATTTTTGACATTTTAATCTAAGACTCTCATTCCTGCACTGTGTTCTCAAGTGCATGAGGCAATCTCAGGGATAAGTCAGCAGCAGCTCCAGGTCTGCACAGCAGGAAAACTTTTTGTTGCTTTTATCACCATGGAGAGCAACTATCTGGAGTGCGAAGCTACTGAACTACCTTAGTTTGCCTAGCAGAGCTGGCTTTTTTGCCAGTTTTGTCTTGAAACCCCCTCCACGTTAAAAATGGTTCACAGGTGATGAAGTGTTAATTGGGTTTCCCCATGACTTGATCTCCTCTTCCCAGAAGATTGAAAATTAGTCTAATCAGGACAAGGCAGTGCAGAGAAGTTAAGAGAGGCTGAGCCAGGTGAAAGGGCCAGAGAGGAAGCCATGGTTAGGGTTGCCTGATCCTAGGACACGGGTCTTTTGCTTCATATAACAGATCCATCCCTCACCAGATTAGGCCAGGCCCACTATGAACAACAAGGTGTGTGTGCGTGAGTGGTTGTGTGTGTATGTGTACACATGTAAAAATATGAGCTGTAAAAAAAATGTGAGTGTGTAAAAATTGTGAGCTGGTAAGGATGAGGTTGAAGACCAATCCCCCTGCACCCATCATGTGATGTCCCGAGATAGAATCATGAAGCAGGTGCCAGCTGTGGCACAGCGGTTGGTTAACGCCATGGCCTGAAGCACCGGCATCCCATATGAGTGCCGGTTCGAGACCTGGCTGCTCCACTTGCAATCCAGCTCTCTGCTATGGCCTGGGAAAGCAGTAGAAGATGGCTCAAGTCCTTGGGCCCCTGCACCCACATGGAAGACCCAGAAGAAGCTCCTGGCTCCTGGCTTCGGATCGGCCCAGCTCTGGCCGTTGTGGCCAACTGGGGAGTGAACCATTGCATGGAAGACTTCTCTCTCTCTCTCTCTCTCTCTCTCTCTGCCTCTCCTTTCTGTGTAACTCTGACTTTCAAATAGATAAATAAATCTTTAAAAAAAATCATGAAGCAAGGATTAAAAATCCTTAACCTTCCCAAAGTCTTGGCTTCCAAGGAGACCTATAAGTGAGAGCCTCAGGGGTATGCAGAGCCAGTGTCCTGCCCTGTGACAGTAGTGATTATTATTGCCATGGTAACTGAACAATTAAAAAGGTGGTTTGTTTACATGCTGAGAGATCATGCAAACCTATCTCGCTGTGCTGAAACACGACAAATGCAACAGAACGCACTGGGTGATGTGTGTCTGGTCCTAGGTTCCTGTCTCCCCCAAGTGCTGTCCCTCCTTTAGTTACTCTAGTTGTCTGAACTTTGTAGGACTTCACTGAGTCTCCGTGTTGGTGATTGCTAGGTGGCCTAGTTTGTGTATATATAACATGTTGGCCTTTCTCCATGTTCTTTTGGGGTTTTATTGTTTATAAACTTCCTTTTGTATTGAGAGAAAGACAGCCAGAGCACCAAAGCATCTCTGGCAGAAGGTTCTGCACCAGGCAAAAGGATCTGGATCATTAAGTTCGAGGGCCCTCTTCTTGAAGTGGGGATCTGAAACCATCTTCTCTTGTGTTCCCCTTCCCTTATCCTATTTTAGATTTTCTGTCCTCAAAATTTGACTCCTACCCTTCCCGCTTCATCATTCCTCCATCCATAAAAAGAAACCAACACATCCATACATAAGCATTTAATTCTTGGGGTGTCTCCACAACTCTAAAGGATTCATGCAAAAAAAAACCCTGAAAAATAGGAAACCTCTATCCCTTGTCCCCAACCTCCAGAGTCAAAACCATTTCTTGATGTAATTCACAGCAAAAACTTAATTTATCCATGCTTATGGATGGATCAAACCTTCCTAATTTGTATCCTAAAGAAGAGAAGCTACCGGGGAACTTCTGTGTAAAAAGTGGGGTTTGGAGACCAGGAAGAAGATTATGATTCTATTTCCAAGTTACTCAAGGACTTCTTGCAGGTGTAAGAAAGTTACGTCAACGTGGCCACGAGATTGTTTGATAGGAGACGGACAAATGTAACTCTATGTTTACTGCTAGAAAACAAAGATTTGTGTGAATTCTTGAATTTATGGAGGGGGGCGGTAAGAAAGCTTGTGTCTTCTTTGTCATGAATCTCTTCCACTCACTGCTGAGTTGCTGAAGACAAAGTCGCACTGGGGTGTGCTTATTTGAAGACTGATTTATGCTGTACTGGGTGCTTCTTTTCCCATTTTCTAATCACTCTGTAATACATATGCTGGCTGTCCCCATCCCTTCTCCTTCCCTGGAAAAATACAATGAACAAACCAAGACTTATGGGTTAAGAAAAGACAATATAGGTCAAAAGGTAATATTCAGTTATCATAAGCCAGATGGGGGCAATTATTGTTACGCATGGTAAGGCTGTAGTCCCATACAGGAACTGTAACCTTCAGAGAATTATGACATAGTTTACAGAACAAGGTTTCTAGGGAACAAAATGGATGGGCATCTAACCAAGGGCATCATTCAGCATACACAATCAAAAGATATGAAGACTGGATAAGCAAAAGTGGTTACACACTACCCTCAAAAAATTATATTCCTCAGCTTCATGATATGAGCTAGTTTTCTGACCTGGAATCCATACGCTGAGGAAGGAACAGCAGCAACCTTGAAGCATCATGGAAAGAATACAAGACAGTGAATCTGAAGTCCTTTCACCGAGAGGCCTACACCCACACCCTTTGATAACCACACACAGACATTTTAGGGGCTGTCAGAAAGAGGGTCATTGGCAATGACACTGGGGAGCCCAAGAGCTTTCCTGGGTCTCCTGTTAGAGTGGAACTGTGGAGCAACTTAGAAATGGAGTCTTGGCCCAAGTTTGACTCATTGCATATTCCACCTCTGACAGAACATGAGAGGAAGATGCCCATTAAAAGTGAATCAGGGCTGGCGCCATAGGTCAATAGGCTAATCCTCCGTCTGTGGCGCCGGCACACCGGGTTCTAGTCCCGGTCGGGGCGCCGGATTCTGTCCCGGTTGCTCCTCTTCCAGGCCAGCTCTCTGCTGTGGCCAGGGAGTGCAGTGGAGGATGGCCCACGTGCTTGGGCCCTGCACCCCATGGGAGACCAGGAGAAGCACCTGGCTCCTGGCTTCGGATCAGCGCGGTGCACCGGCCACAGCGCGCCGGCCGCAGCGGCCATTGGGGGGTGAACCAGCGGAAAAGGAAGACCTTTATGTCTCTCTCTCACTGTCCACTCTGCCTGTCTAAATAAATAAATAAATAAAAATTTAAAAAAAAGTGAATCAGAAAGAGAACATAAACAAATTCTTGAAGAGTGAATGTTTGTTAGGATCAGAAAAGCTGGGGAGCTGCATCACTCCCAGTGACCCACTGGAGATCCGAGCTTCTCAAATTACATGGCTCTGGATCTCTGGATTCAGAGAGCTTCATTCACGGAAGTTAGTCGTTCTACCAGAAGACATGGCAAGAATGCCACTGACATGCAAGCTAAGGTCGTTACCCATGAACTTCAGTGCGTTGTGCCGAGGGACCAACAGGACTCAGCACTGACTGTGCATGCAAAAGTTATGGGCTATTGACGGTTATGGTCAAGGAGGTGGGAGTAGGGGGCAGCACTAAGTAAGCTATGTGGATCAGCCGAGGGGACTCCAATACTGCCCACAGAGAGTATGTCCTTGGACAGATAAATCCCTTAAGAGTTGTCATTCCTGTTTCATATGGTAGACATTAGCTCTCCAACAAACCAAATCAACTGTATGTATATTATGTATTTTTCAAATCAGAATAATTATAATCATGTAAATCACAGAACATACATTTTTAAGAAGCACATTTTGGAACAATAAATCTAAGTGAAACAGTAAAGGTAATATTCCTAGAGTCATGTCATATGTGGTTAAAAGAATATCAACTTTTTGGCTCTTGGCTTCTCTTTCTCTCACCTCCTCTCACTCCTCTGCCTCGCTCTCTCTTCCCTGCACTCTCTACTCTCCTCTCCCCTTTTCATCTCTTTTCTCTCTGCTCTCTCTCTTCTCTCCTTGCTAGCTCCTCTCCTCTCTCTCTCTTATACTCTCCTTGTCTTTTGCCCTCTTCACCCCTTCCCTCTGATCTGCTGGGTTTTCCCCAATAAACCCTTTCTCTTAAAAAAAATTTTTAGATGATAACATTCTTATGAAACCTGTGAAAAAAAAATTTTAAACCCAATCTTCTACAACTTTTACTTTGTGAGGAGAAAGTAAGACTTGGGCATGGGAAATAATATTATCTAACGCAGCTTGGATATCTTAAATAATTCACTGCCTAAGAACAGTATGTTTGGCCACATTCTAGTTCAAGATCATACTGGATATTTCCATGGGATCATTTCCAAAACTAGTATGAATGTGTATGTTTGAACTTCTTCTTTCATACAGTTAGAAATTAAAGCAAGGAAGATTCCTTAAGGAAACAACACTGTTACAGCATGTTACTTATAAATTGAGCATCTTTAGACACAAATGTAGAGAATCACAAATATCTAATTATAAATATTAATAAGCAAAGACTAAGCCTTTAAAATTTTTAAACAATGTGATACTCCCATATGTTTAGTTTTGCCTTGGTTTCCTATACTTTGAGAGTCTCATCCAAGAAGTCATCACCTACACCATTTTCTTGTAATGGTTCCCCTACATTTTCTCCTAGCAATTTCATAGTCTCAGATCTCAAATTTACGTCTTTGACGTATCTTTGGTTTTTGTATGTGGTGAGAGGTAGGATTCTAATTTCATTGCTCTACATACTTACATCCAGTTTTGCTAGCACCATTTACGGAAACAACTATCCTTTCTCCAGTGTCTGTTCTGGGCATTTATCTCAAAAAACAATTGGTTGTGTGTATGTAGTTAATTTCTGGATTCTCTATTCTATTCCATTTACTTATGTGCTGATTTATATACCAGTGCCACACTGTTTTAATTATGATAGCTTTTGTGGTATAATTTGACATCAGGCATTGATTATGAAACCTGTAGCCTGACTTTTTTGCTATTAGTTTAGCTGTTCTGGGATCTTGCAATTCCATATGAATTTCAGAATTATTTTCTAATTCTGTTAAAAATGTCATTGATATTTTAATAGGGATTGTACTTAATCTGTAGATTGTTTTAGGTAGTAGTACAGATATTTTAATGACAGTAATTCTTCCAATCCAAAAGAAAGAAATATTTTTCTATTTTTTTGAATTCTTGATTATTTCTTTCATCAATGTCTCATAATTTTAATTACAGTGATCTTTCATTTCTTTGGTTAAATTTATTCCTAAATATTTGAATTTTGTTGTTATTATGAATGGCATTTCTTTCTTGATTTCTCTTTCTGCAAGTTCATCACTGAATGCTACTGTTGAAATCAATTCCAAGATGGTAGAATAGGGAGGGAGCTTACTGCTCTAGTCTAGGGGAAGATAGTTAAAAAAAAAAAGTGGAGAAAGTGCAATCTCGGGGAAGAGTTAGAGAGAAAAGTGCAGAGGAAACTCCATGCAAATTAGAGGGACACTGTGGATCTATGTGGACGATGTAGACCCACACAACTCAGGACCCCAGCAGCTGAGAGCTCAGCACCAGCGTTGGAGAGTGAAGTGAGACCAGACTGCAGCAGCCCATGCCACTGGCGATAAAGCTGCGAGAAGAGCCTGGTGTGAGTCTTGTTTGGAGCCCTGCGGGAGACAGGGTACCTGTCAATCTAGAAGAGAAAAAGGGAGAGGGGCAAGTTTCTTTGTCCCCAACAACCCAGCACCGGCATCCTGTAGCTAGCTGACAGTGGGCAGGCACCATTTTAGACATGCATAACAGCTGTGCCAGCTCATGCCCGTGCCCCCAGCAACCAGCTGAGAGCAGACACCTGAGTCTGCCTGGAAGCACTGACAGGGCGCTGGGTGCTCATGAGTGTGGGAGCCTTATGTGTTGGGCCTGTGAAAACACTGGCTGTGTGAGAGGGTGCAGGGCATGGCTGGGCCTTTGGGTGCTCACGATGGGAAGTTCCACACACTTGAGGCTCCCTGATTTCCTGATGAGGATCATTGCTGTGGGATTCATGCTCACACAATGGGAAACTCATGGATTCTTTGAGTGGTTCTTGTGGCAGTGTGGATAAATATTATACCCAGTGGGGCTAGCGCCCAGGCATTGTTCTCCTTAAAGGAGAGGAAATGAGCATGAGACTACACCAAAAGAGCTGACCATATCTCCCATATGATAAAAACGAGAGAGATTTACCACACCTAACTTGGTGTCACTTTGGACGTTCCCCTCAACCGGGAGTACTGAACAGAGCCCCCTGGTTATACCCAGCACATGTCCCTGGGTATTCACTAAAAAAGAGCACACTCCAGTAAACCACTGAGGCATAGTCCAAAGATAAAAGCCATCACAGGGGAAAAACAAGTATCTCCACAAATGCCTAGAAATAAACACAGCAATTCAAGAAACAAGAAAAAGGAAGAGAACGCAACACTTCAATACTAGAATGTGAAGATGAAGCGACTGAAGAAATACCAGAAACATAATTCAAAAAGTTGAACGTAAGATTACTTAGATGTAATCAGAAGTAAACCCCCGAATTAAAGAAATCTGTAATGACTAGATAGAAAAATTTTCCCATGAAATTGAGATTTTAAAGAGAAATCAAAATGAAATATTGGAAATGAAGAATTTAATAGAGGAAATAAAAAATGTGGCAAAAAACCCTAATAATTAACTCAGTAAGGCAGAAGAAAGACTATCTGAGCCAGAAGACAAATCTCTGGAAATTTTACAGTCGGAAAAATTAGAAAAAGGAAAAACAGTGTTGGAGATTTATGAGATACTATCAATGACCCAACATACTGCTATTATGAGTTCCTGAAGGCTTGGAAAGAGAGAATGGATTAGAAGACCTTGTAAGTGAAATAATTACAGAAAACTTCCTTAATTTGTAAAAAGAAAGAGATGTCCAAGTACAGGAAGCACACAGAACTTCCAACAGACATGACCAGAAAAGATCTTCACCATGACACATTATAGTCAAAAAAAAAAGATTCTAAAATGTGCACCAAAATCAGTTTACAGATTCAATGTGACACCAATTAGTACACCAAGGGCATTCTTCTCAGATACAGAAAAAATGATGCAGAAATTCATATGGCAACACAGGTGACCCCAAACAGCAAAAGCAATCTTATACAACAAAACAAAGCTGGAGGTATCACATACCAGATTTTAAGTCATACTACAGGCAGTTATAATCAAAACACCTTGACACTGATGTAAAAACAGACTTGTAGACCAATAGAACAGATTAGCAATCTCCAGAAATCAACTCACATATCTACAACCAACATATTTTGACAAACGTGCTAAAACCAATCTCTGGAGCAAGGGCAGTCTCTTCAACAAATGGTGCTGGGAAAATTAGTTTTCCACATGCAGAAGTAAAAAAAGATGTTCATCTTACACCTTACACAAAAATCTACCCAAAATGGACAAAATATCTAAACCTTTGACCTGATACCTTCAAATTATTAGAAAACATTTGGGTAACCTTGCAAGACATTGGCCTAGGCAAAGAATTCTTGGAGACTCCAGAGGCACAAGCAATCAAAGCCAAAATTGACATATTGCTTTTACATTAAATTGAGAAGCTTCTGCACTACAAATGAAACACTCAGCAAAGTGAAGATACAACCGACATAATGGGAGAATTTGCAAACTAAGCAACTGATAAAGGATTAATAAACAGAATATACAGAGCTGCAGAAACAACATGCAAACAAACAACCCAGTTAAGAAATGGGCAAAGGACTTGAATAGGCATTTTTAAAAAGAGGAAATCCAAATGGCCAATAGATGCATGAAAAAATGCTCAGGATCACTAGCCATCGGGAAAATGTAATTCACAACCATAATGAGGTTTCATTTAGAATGGCTTTGATACAGAAGTCAACAAACAATAAATGCTGGCAATGACATGAGGAAAAAGGTACCCTAATACACTGTTGAAATATAAATTGGCACAGCCATTATAGAATACAGTATAAAGAAACCTCAGAATTCTAAATATGACCTATCATATGACCCAGCCATTCCACTCCTGGGGATTTACACATCAGAAATGAAATCAGCATGGAAAGACTTATCTGTACCCCCATGTTTCTTGCAGAACAATTCACAATAGTAAAGATATGGAACCAACACAAATTTCCATCAACTGAAGACTGAATACAGAAATTATGGATATCTATATTGTGGAATACTATATAATGGTAAAAAATGAAATCTTGCCATTTGCCAACAAAAATTGATGAAACTAGAAAACACTGTACTTAGTGAAATAAGCCAGCCCCAAAAGGGCAAATAACATATGTTCTCCTTGATCTGTTGTAACTAATAGAGCACCTAAAAGGTAATCTGTAGAAGTGAAACTGACATTTTGAGATGGCAATGACTTCGAACAGCCCTTATCTCAACTATTAAGTTTTTTTTCATACTATTTGTTGAACTCTTTACTTAGTATAGAGTTAATCTTATGTATATAAAGTTAGTTGAGAATAGATCTTATAAAAAATAAGAATTAGAATAGGAGAGGAAGGAGGAAGAAGGGTGGGAGTGTGGGTGGGAGTGTGAGTATGGTGGGAAGACTCACTATGTTCCTAAAGTTGTGTTTATGAAGTACATTAAGTTTGTATGCCTTAAATAAAAGGTTTCTGGGAACAACAAACAAAAAATGCTACTGTTTCTGTATGCTTATTTTGTAAGCTGTGACTAGACTGGTTTATCAGTTCTAAGAGCTTTTTGGTGGAGTGTTTAGGTTTTTCCATGCACAACATCATGTCATCTGTGAAGATGGGTATTTTTACTTCCTGCCTTACAACTTTGATGCCCTTTATTTCGTTCTCCTCCTGAATTGCTCTTCTAATATTTCCGAAACACAGAAGCTTCTGCACAGCAAAGAAAACAATCAATAAAGTGAAGAGGCATTTGGCAGAATGGGAGAAAATATTTGCATTCTTCTTGTCCAACAATGGATTAATATCCATAATATATGAACAACTCAGAAAAAAACTCAGCAACAAGAAAGTAACCAGTCCAGTTAGGAAATAGGTAAATAATCTTAATAGTTCTAAAAAGAATAACAAATGGTGAACAAATATGCTAAAAAATGCTCAATATCACTAGTGGAATTAAAATCAACTAGATATCACGTCGTTCCTGTGAGAATGACTATTAACAAAAAGACAACAACAAATGCTGGCAAGGATGTGGAGTAAGGGGAAGACTTATCTGCTATTGGTGCAAATATAAATTAGTGTGGAAGATGGTATGTTGAGCTGTCTAAAAAACTAGAATTGGACATATGATCCAGTAATTCCACTACTGGGTATATACCCAAAAGACAAGAACTCATTTTATCAAAGAGATGCCTACTCCACATTTATGGCAGCACTGTTCACAACAGCCTAAAATATTGAGTCAACCTTGGTATCTATCATCAGATGAATACATAAGGAAAATGAGGTGTGTGTAAATAAATGCACAACAGAATATTCAGCTTCGACAAAGAATTAAATGCTATCACGTTCCACAAAATGGTTAGAACCGAAAGACATCTGAGTGAAATAAGCCAGACATGGAAAGACAAATTCTGTATGTTCTACATTACATATGGGAGCTAATTTTTTATAGAGTTAGAGAGTGAAGGAGACAGGCAGAGAGAAAGGTCTTCCTTCCGTTGTTTCACCCCCCAAATGGCCACTATGGCTGGAGCTACGCTGATCCAAAACCAGGAGCCAGGTGCCTCCTCCTGGTCTCCCATGCCAGTGCAGGCACCCAAGCACTTGGGCCATCCTCCACCGCCTTCCCGGGCCATAGCAGAGAACTGGACTGGAAGAGGAGCAACCGGGACTAGAACCAGCACCCATATGGGATGCCGACACCACAGGCAGAGGATTAACCAAGTGAGCCACCGGCCTGGGAGCTATTTTTTTTTTTTAAAAAGAGAGAAATGTTCATGTATATCAGTTTTGTTGCAAATACACCATTTTTTCAAACTTTTGTTTTAAATCTCTGTCAAACAAACTCATAGGACTTGTATACTACCATAATTTTTATGACTTTGTGACTATATTAAAATGTATTTTATATGAGTGATAAAGTTTTACATTTGATGGCCTTAGAACACTCATTAAAAGTTCAGTGTTTACATCTTACAAAATAATGAAACTTGCTCTTAATCCTTCTTGGTTTATGTATTTAATCCTAATTAATTCCCTTGGAGCTACAAAGGATGAAAATCTGTGTGGGAACTGTACTTTCCTATAAAATTATACATATAACATCACATCCTAGAGTCTATCTAGGAATAACAACTGCTCACAAATTAATATAACTATGTGCCTTAGTATTAATGTACAAACAAGATTTTTCAAAGGGTCAATGTTTTTCCACATTACGATATGAAAAATTCCAGTCAAGTAGAGTGATTAACAATTCTGAATGTGTGTGCTCTTGCTTATTTTCATGACATCAAGAATGTCACACATCCCTGAAAAGTAGAAAAAAGCAGACCCTGAGTAATTTTTTAGGTAATCCCTAAAATAACAATAACAACAACAACACAATCAATTTATACCATTTTGCTATTGTGACTTATAATCTATTGAGAACAGAGAGAGAAAAATTTCAATATATTGTTTTCAAAACTTGGGTTAGAAATGCTGGAATTGTTGACTGTGAAGTCCACCTGAAATATTCAACATGAATGAAGCATTTAAAATTATCTGTGTATGTGTGTGAGTTTTTATGTATGAAAGTACTTCAAAATGCTCATGGAAAAAGAGAATTAGAAGTAAGTTACTTGGGCATAAAAAAAATTGAACTCCATGTGTATTTGTTCATGACATAGTTTTCATGAACTTTCTAAAGATCACTCATATGCATGGATTTCAACATTGTGTTGCCTCAGATAAGCTTATATTTTAATTCTATTTCCTCCAACCTTTGTGAGGTAGTCTCATACAAATACATATGATGTTATGCACTCGGATATCAACAAATAAAAGTACTAGAGAACCCCGATGTTAATTATGCAGGGTCATGAATTCTTTCTAAGTGAATATCCACAGAAACATGTAGCGGTCAGATGATGTATGCAACGGTAATGCAGACTAATTAGCTATTTCAATACAATTAAAAAGAAACACAATGGAAACGACTAGTGATATCTGGCCAACCAACAAGGTCCAAATTAGGAATATTTAACTGGACTCAGACTTTCTGGACTAGAATGCGATGTAATATTGGCAAGACAAAATATCCAAGTTCAAAGAAAAAGTCCCATGGTTATCAGAAATCTCATAAACTATTGGAAATGAATCAGAAAAAAAGTAATAGGACTTAATATACCTAGAGATATAAACTTAAGTGAGAAAGCAGTTCTCAAAATATGTTTTGAGTTTTACTAAACACAAAACATTTCAATGTGTAATTTTATTTTGCCAAGCTCAAAACACTTCCAGGTTTCCCAACGCTTAACACACACACATATGTATTCTTTCTTTTCACCACTCAGCCAGCAATGAAAGTAGCTTTTCCAAACCACAAGAGGCATTTCTCTGACCTGTGGTATCACAGTTCTCTACGGAGGTCATCATAACTATTGGAGCAATAACATGGCACTAGGAACTCTGCTTTTTTTTAAATGAGCTACTACAACAATTCTGATCTCATGGATTGAAAAAAAAAATGACATGATGGTAGAAAACATGATTGAAATAATTTTCCTTACAAGACACTGACAAAACAAAATTCATCATCTTCCCCCTTTAGGCCATGAATAAGGCTGAGCTGACTTGGATTTTTCTTTGAGAAGGAGCCAATACCTCCATATTCATTTTAATATTCATGTATCTAATAAAACAAGCTTGACAAAAATGGTTCTGAGCTACAACGGGATAAGAGCTGAATCTGAAACTTATAATACTCCCCTATGCAGCAGTGAAATAGCACCATTTTTTTCTTTAGTAATTTGCTTGATTGATGTCTCTAGGCAGAGAACTCATGAGTTAGCAACTGGGAATAAGAGTTCCAAATTGGAACTGGGCAGAGAAAAAGTGTCCTTTGAAGGCCTTTGGCCTAGAAGCAACTTGTGTACCATCACAAGAACACCAGTCCTGTAGGGATACAACATAGTGATTACTAACATCATACTTCCTCACAAGTAGTCAAGCTTATTGAAGAAACTTTGTTGTATGCTTCTTGTTTGGAACTTCTGTGTTGTTTTTTTAAAAAATGATATGTAAAAATACATTAAATTTTTTTCCTTTGACTAAAGACAAGCAAAGTATTCAGACAGCTCTTCCCTGATGTTTACAACTTAGAGTAGGGTGCAAAAAAAAAAAAAATGCTCAGTGTGTACATAACTACTCCGTGAGGTTGTTCTACACTTTTTACAGATAAGATTACTAAAGTTCAGTGATGCAAAGAAACCCATCTCAGGTAGAAAGGGTGGAACGCTAATCCAGGCATTTTCTCACTATGTTATTTTAACTCCCCAATAAACCTGAAACAGAAATCAACCTAATTATGACCAGATAAAATTTATTTCCTTCCCCGTAATATCTCACATCAGCTTTGCTATTGCTCTATCCCTTGCTTAAAGTGAAGCATCGAGTTGGGTTGCCTCTCCTCTACACATCCCTGGTAACTTTTCTGTCTTTTCTAACCCTCTTGTCAACACTTGCCAGGCTCTCATCACCTCGTAGCTGAACTAATTAGTAGCTCGCATATTGGCCTCCATGTGCCACTCCACCAAATTAATCTTCCTAAAACATTTTTAACATGAACTCTTGGCACAACATGCTCCATAAATGTGTCCATCTTCCCTGGCTCTATTTCTCCAAGTGTGAGCTTTGGATCATATGTATTAGAACTCATTGGGAGACAGAAAAAACTGGATATCTGAGCCTAACCTCCAATCCATTGGAACACATGCTGTGAAGATAGCACCCGTAAATCTCCATGATAACCAGCCCACTGGGTGATCCTCATGGATCCCGTGGGGACAGCCCTCCGCACCTTAAAGTCAGGCTACCTCTCTGGCTCCACTCTTATCCACCACCCAGAGCCTCATGAACAAAGGTTTAGTTCTGCCCTTTGTCTTCATTCAGGTCGTTTGTGGTAAGATCCCTCTCCTCTCACCCTTGTACCTTGTAATCTCAAATACATGTTACTCTGCCCCTCAAGAAACCGTGGTGCTTCTTAGTACTCTGGGTAAATAAACATCCCTCATCAAATTATTGGATGCTGGCGACCTTCATGTACTTCAAGATCCAAACATATGCTCTAGAGGTTTGAATTAGCTCTCACTCTGCTTTCAGAGTACATGTGGGTTGATAAAATCTTTTATAAAGAAATTTGGACATGCAGGATATTTTAGGTAAGTACAATCCCACCAAAATTATCCCAACATTTCATGAAATAAATTATATCTGTTTGGAGTCTACATGAGGGGACTTCAAAATGTTCATGAAAACATGGAATTAAAACTAAATTTTTTTTGTTGCAAAAGCTTTTGAGATCCATACACCGTCTTTCTATATTATGCATTTCCCACAAACATTTGAATAGTCCTCAAATATATCTCAACATGATATGTCTAAATTTAGATTTTGATTAACTTATTAAACAGAGAAATAGCCATAGCTAGAATAAAAAGGCAATTTGAGAAATCTAAATTATTTTTCCCTTTTTTATTTGGTCATAGTGCTAGATTTTAAATTTTTTGCTAATATAAAGAAAACAGATTTCATGTATTTCATAGGTGCAATTCTAAAAAGATAACCAATAACATCACTCAACATAATTTCATATACTGAATTAAAAAATATAAATGCCCCAAATTGTGCAAGGATAATTGAGATGGGCTTGTTTATTTGCTTCTGACTATATTTTTCTAGAGTCTCTTTAATACCCTTGGAGGTATGAATTACAATATATGAGGAGGCTAAAAATAAGAGAAATTTTATCAAAGTCACAACTCAAGAGCTTTAAGGGCAGAACTACAGCCTAGATCTGTTTGACAACCTTAAATTCAGAGCTCTTCTACCCATTGTGCCCAAACACACACACACACACACACACACACACTCACACATTATCACACACACTCACACATACACAACTCACACACACACACACACACACTCATACACACACACAGAGGTTTAGAAGTGTTGAGGCCTTAATAGATTGCATATCACAATGTTGCTCTCAATAAACTTTGTTCTTATTTATCCTCTTAGCTAACTCACTATATGTGGCAAACACAAAGATAGGAAATTACAAGAATTCTTACACATCAGCCTACTATTTAGTCCAGTTATCTTCCCAACTGTGAAAAACTGATAAAGAAACTCAGCCTAAGAGAAAAATCACAGAACAGATTCAAACCCAGACAGTCTGATCTCAGAGTACAAATATTTAACAATTCTATTCCTGATGTATTTCTTTGAAAGCACTTAATTCATTGTCATGTATATGCTATGCTATGTGTCCCCATTAGGTAGTAAAATCTTAGTGGGACTGTGCCATATCCAGCTTAAAAGTTTGGAGTTCTGGCAAACAGTACAGCACATGGACAATTCTCTGTAGGAGTCCATGACAACAGAACTCTGGCAGATGCATTACTTCAGTATGGCTGCTGCTTCTGATCACATGCTACAGGATTGGTATCTCGTTTCTCCCTCCTATTTCTCCCCAACCACCCTTTTTCACATCATCAGGTTCACGCTCAAGCCAAGAACAACTGCAGCAAACCCGCAACCCTGAGAGCAGCCAGCAGGGAGATCTAGCCTCTCCCACCACTTAGCCAATGGGCTACACACTTACCCAATGAGCTACACACTTCCTTTTCTCCACGATGATAATTTGCAGAAACTTGCAAGCCTTCCAGCCTTCCAATAATACAGTGTATCTCGTTTACTCCCTGTATTGTCTTTTCTGATTACCTTGCCAATCTTCAATTCGTACTATAAAAATCTTAAATCTGCAGAACATAAATTCAACCGTCTCTGAGCTACAAAGAGAATATAATTTCCCTCACTCGCCCTGACAAAGAAAATATGTGAAAGAGACAGTAGTGAAAAGATCAGAATGGAAGAAACTATAAGCCAAATATGTGTTCATGTCACAGACTCGGCCTGAAATACTGAATCTTAAACCCCTAGACTATCGGACTCTCTGGTCCTTTTTCTTCTATTGCTATCACACTTTTAAAGTACTCTGCTTAGCTTGGTTGTCCTCCTCACACCAGGACAATCATTAAGTTGTGGCCATGTTTTCTTCCATTTATCTCTTCATGAGTCCATCAATATTTTCCAGAATGTTACCAACATCTTCATTAGTCCTGTTTGTACCCTTTACCTACATTTCATCCTTCTGTACTTCTCAAATGCACAAGCATACTTCAGGAAGTTTGTAGAAAATGGAGTTAAAATGTTAAGCTCAGTTATTTTGCTACAAAATATTTCTGAAATCCAAAGTGTCTTCAAAAAGTTCACGGAAAATGTGCACTGTGAAAGGATGATGCACGGATTTCAAAATCTTTTGTTCCAAAATAAAAATGTATCTTTTAATTCCGTTTTCCATGTGTGAGTATTCTGAGTGTTTTTGACAAATATTTATGGTCTATCTTAATCAAAAGCACTCGTAACAGCTCCCTTGCCCCGTATCCTTTGGCATCCCCCAGCTTCCCTGGGAAACATTCTGTAGGTCTTTGCATCATTCTTGCACAAATCCAATTAGGAAAACCTGGAAAGAGGCCAACTGTTGTTTCAGGAGTTAAATAATGTCTCAAATAAGACATCATAAAAATAAATCTTGAGTTTAAAAGTAAAAATAGTAAGTATCCAACTGAGAAATTCCAGCCAGAGAAAAGTTTGAAATAGAGAAATAAATTAGGTGAGCACCAAAGTTTGATAACAAATATCACTTCATGGAAAGTTTTTTTGCTTCCCTCCAAGAAAATATGTTAACCCTTTATTACACAAGATGTTGCCACAGGATCCCTTCCTGGGCCTAGAATCTTACAACAATTCTCCACTGGAATTAATTTCAATTTTAAAATGCTAGCAACCCCATAACTCCATTTCAGAAATACCTTCTCCCTAATAAAAGGTGCAAATAGTGATTTAAGAGAAATTCTGCCCTACTGTTAAAGAGAAGTGTGCAAATAACTAGCCTGGTGTCCTTGACTAAACCACGTGAAAAATTCACTGTCTTCATTTGTACAAAAAAAAAAAAAATCACAAATAGCAAATGGGTGACCTATCTCAAAGGTATTTTCCTAATGAAGAAAAAAATGCCAATGCAGTTAACATCTCTGCAAAGAGGAGGCAACAACAACACAACCAGCTGGGTGTTGCAGCATGAGGTGCTATATAAATAGATGCCCCAACGAGAGAACACAGCTTGCAGAGACAGGTAGAAGATCACTCTGGCACTGCAGTGTTGGCAAAGTTAAGCGGACTCCAGATGGAGAAGAGGATCGTGGGGGAGCCAAGGTACGTGAGGAGCATAGGCTGTCCATCTGGCCTCTTGGTTCCTGAAAACTGCAGGTTGGGTGAGAACCCGGACGATGCTGAAAAACAGCAAAGGACAAATCCCAGACACACTCACTGCTTCACACACTACATCCTCTGCTGCCCAAAGCCATGGTTCAGTGTCCAGAGAAGTCAGTCACCCTTTTACCCGGATGCTCATGATCATGGAGTTAAAACAGATACTCGAGGCCCTACCTTCACAATGCAACAAGTGCTTTTAGCGTCTTATTCTGACCTTTGTTTTGACTGTACATCACTCGCTATGTTATGTCTGTTTAGAAAGAAAGGAAGGAGGGGGCACTGAGTTAGGCAAACTTATTCTTGAAGTTTCGTGGAGGCAATTTGTCTACTATAATTTGAAATTTAAAAATGAAATTTTTCCTTTAAATAATTGCATCATTTTGCCTTAATATTGGTTTCCTGCACCCCAGTGACAGGAATGATGAGAGGGTTAACATAGGTATTTTGGCAATCAATTATATTGTGTTTTCTATGGATTACTAATACATTGGAATACTTCAGACAGTGACTATATATGTCATCAGAAGGCACTCAGTGTCTTGAGACTATAATCTTCATTTATTTGGGTTTTCAAATCCTTCAGTCCATTTGATGCCATCAATCTCCAAGGACACTTACTCATTGGGATGTCTCAGGCCACAAACTTAAGAGTGCTATCTTAAAATGCAGAATTTTAATTCCTTGCTCACTTCGCCTTATATTACTCAAAGCACTGTTAAAATATCAAGTTAAAAGCACAATTTAGAATTCATTCCCAAACAAGTTTTCCTTGAAACCTAGAATACAGGGAACAGTTTTCAGCTGGGTTTCACTCCCAGTTCTAGCTCCAGCTTCTGACTTCAGCTTCCTAATGCTGGGAGGCAGAAGTGATGCCTGAAGAAACTGGGTTCTTGCCAACCCTCCACGGGGGAGATTTGGACAATGTTCCTTGCTGTCAGCTTCAGCCACAGTCCAGCCTCAGTTGCTGCTGCAGACATCTAAGGAGTGAACCAGTGGATGAGGCTTCTCTCCACTCCATCTCCCCCATTCTCTTTCTCCTCTCTCTCTCTCTCTCTCTCTCCCCCCATAAAACACACCTAAAACACAGTATCATTTAAATAATCCAAGTGGGGCCGGCACTGGGGCATAGTAGGTTAAGCCTCCACCTGCGGCACTGGCATCCCATATGAGCGCCAGTTTCGGTCCAATCCAGCATCCCTGCTGATGGCCTGGGAAAGCAGTAGAGGATGGCCCAAGGGCTTGGGCCCCTGCACCTGCTCCCGCATGGGAGACCCAGAAGAAGCTCCAGGCTTTGGATCCGTCCTTCTCTGGCCGTTTCAGCCACTCAGGAAGTGAACGGGTAGACAGAAGACCGCTCAGTCTGCCTGTAACTCTGCTTCTCAAATAAATAAATAAATCTTTGAAAAATAATAATAATAATAAATAAATAAATATTCCAAGTACTTTGTTGAAATCGTACAATTTTTTGTATGGTGATATTTGATCCACAATATTTCATAATATAAAGATCAGGAATATGGAAAAACATAAATTACCATAGAAAGTTAATAAAAATTCTTTAGTATCTGTCATATTTGGAAGAGCATCATCTTGTATTTTCCTTACTTGCCCAAAACTGTAGAGTTTGTTAGAACAATTTGATAACTGGGAAATTCTCCATTTTGAATCACATGATAAATGTTTATACTACAGGTACTATGGGTAACTTCAAAAATTCAATTTTTTGTTTCTCCCTGTCCAGAGCTACCTTTACAAAAGACAGAACAGTTGCTAAGATTTGTAACAAGAAGCGAAAATAAGTAGAATGCTGCACATAGTTAGCCCTCCATATTTCCAAATTCCACAAGCACACATTCAAGCTAATGCAGATCACAAATATTTGTTCAAAAAATTGCATCTGTATTGAACATATACAGATGTTTTTCTTTTTTTAAAATTTTATTTAAGGTATACAAGTTTCATGTATTTCCTATATACAAAGTTAGGACCACTGTGATACTTCCCACCAAATCCTGCCTCCTGCCTGCTATGCTCCAACCCTTCTTCCTCCTCCCTCTCATATCCCCACTCTTAATTTTTACAAAGATCTATTTATATAACACTTGCACAGTATTTGTTGTTTGCCCAGCACTACACAGTATTGAGTAGTACAAGTAATATAGAGATGGTCTAAAGTATACCAGAGAATGTTCAGAGGTTATATTCAAATACTGCACCATTTTGTACAAGGGAGTTGAGAATCTACAGATTTTGGTGTCATGGGGTTCCTGGAACCAATATCCAGTGGCTACTAAGGGACTGCACAATTGGATAGTACAAAGTAGATTAGCAGTGTTCTAGCACTGTAGTCTTTCAAGATCAACAGCACTGCTACAAGAATAATGACATGCATTAACTGTAACCAGTTAGCCTTATGGAAAGGGACAACACTGGAACTAAAATTCTGGAGTGCAATGAGATGCCCGCGTTAATCGCCTGACGACATTTCACTGTAGTCTGGAACACAGGAGCTCAGAGAACCACTCAGTTCTGGAAGAGGGTTGTCTTGTCTACCAGGGCACAACAACTTGTGAGTCAAAATCCTTCCCCTCCACAAAGGCACTGTTTCAGTGATGTAATACATGTAACATAGCCCTTTTTCCCCTGAGTACTTTTGCATATTTATTTCTGAGGAAAAGAGACACAGAGACATACAGCCAGAGATCTTCCATTCGCTGTTATATTTCCCACATGCCCAAAACAGCCAGACTGCATCAGGCCAGGTGATAAACTGGGAACTCCATCTAGGGCTTCCACATGGGCAGCAGGGACCCAAGTACTCCAGTCATTACCTGTTGCCTCCCCAGGGTCTGCACTCACAGAAAGCTGGAACTGGAGGCTGGCCATTGACCAAACACTGCTACTCTGATTGGGATGCAGGCATTCTTAACTGCCTGCCCCAGCCCTTCCTTCAACACAGGACATGTTGTCCTCTCAGACTCCCTCTCCAAAGATCACCTAGATCTTCTTGAATGCAACTCTGATTACATTCCCCACCTGCATGTCATTAGTGGTCCACTGGAGAAATATCACCTAGTATTCACTGTGCATGGGACAACTGTGACCAAAACAGAGCTACTGTCAGGATTCCTTCCCACTTCTGCTATCAGGTGCAATACTTTCCCCTGGGTGCAATAATCCTTTGTTTGGACCATACTCTTCCCAGCCCTGATTTGCCTACTATCCAATTCCTTACCCTAAATCCTAGCCCTGCTGCACCTACAGTTTTTGTCTTTGAAGAGTTTTAACCACTAGTCTGATTTCCATAATACATGTAGGCCCCTCAGGTTATCACTTCTTCTTTGTAGTGTCTGTATTTCAAGGAATTGATCTCTTTCATCTAAATGTCAAAATCTCATGCATGGAACTTTTGTAGTTTCCTGCTTTAGTGATTCCAGAATCAGTAATTGTAGCCATGTTTTCCTTTCTTTTTATGATTAATTAATTATCTAATTAATTTGAAAGATGGGGGGAAGGAAGAAAGAGAGAGAGAGATAAAGAGAGACCTTCCATCCACTGGTTTACTCTCCAAATGGCCACAACAAGCAGGTCTGGGCCAGGCCCAAGCCAGGAACCAGAAACTCCATCCTGGTATCATACATGGGTAGAAGGATCCAAGCATTTGGGTCATCATCCCCTGCTTTCCCACACACATTAGCAGGGAGCTGGATCAGAAGTGGAGCAGTTAGGACTCCAACTGGCACTCCAATAAGGGATTCCAGCATTGCAAGCACTATCCCCACAATTTCAATTTCTGATGTTTATAATCCACTTATTCATTATTTTTACTTGTTCAATCTAGCTAAAACTTTATCAGTTTTGTTGATTTTCCCCATAGAATCAGCATTTGGTTCCACTGATTTTCCTCTGATGTTCGTCCCTTTTGAATTGGAAAGACTTTCTATTTAGTCTTTTTGATATTTTCCTTTTGCTTACTTCAAGTTTTCTCCTCTTTTTTCTAGATTCTGAAAGTAAAAGCTCAAGTTATTGATCTGAGAGTGTTTTGTTAAATAATTATTTAACATAATGAATCCCTCTCTGAAATTGTTTTAGCTATGTTATAAGCATTTTGGTATGTTGAATATTTATTTATTTCAATTTAAAATATTCCCTATTTTCCTCTGCCTTTTCTCATTGGCCCATAGATTACTTATTGGAATGGTGTTTACATTATTTAATATTTTCAAACATTTGTTACTGAAATATACCTTTTTGCTTATTAATTTCTACTATGATTCAATTATAGTCCAACATAATTTCACTAATTTCCATTTTTAATTTAATAAGCTTTTTGTGATTCTGTGGTATATCATGGTGAATATCCCAGGTATATCTGATAAGGACAAGCAGTCTGTCATGGTTGGATAAAATACTCTGTAAATGTCAACTGGGCAAACTGATTAATGATTCATTCAGGCTTTCCACTTGCATTTTCTCTTTGTCTGTGTATATATGTTCCATCAATTAGTGACAAAGGAATGTTGAATTCCCCAAATATAATACTGCATTTTTTTTCTCCTTTCAGTTCTTCTTTCACATGTTGTGAAGATCTATTGTAAAAAACCCACAAACATTTTCAGTCTTGGGGAACTGACTCTTTTATTATTCTATAATATCCTTTTTTCCCCCCTGGTAGTTTTCCTTGCTTTGAAGTCTATTTTATTCTATATTATTATCTACAAACAAACCTTTGTTTTGAGTTTGTAAAGTGTGTCTTTTTCCATCCTTTTATTTTTGACCTATTAACAAAATTACATTGCAAGTGAGTTTTCTGCGGACAGCATATACTTGGGTCTTTCTTTTATATACAATTTGGCAATCTATGTTTTTCAGTGGTGTGTTTAGACCATTTACATTTAATGTAGTTATTAATATGTTGTATCTATGCTCACCATTTTTCTTTCCAACTGTTTCTTTTTGCTTTATCAGATCAGTTTCCTATCAACTGCTACAGCAAATCACACTCATTTTTTAGATCATATTTCTGTGGCTCAGAAGTCTGGATGTTGTGACTCATCTAGTTCCTCCACTTAAGCTTCAGAAGGCTGAAAGCAAGATGTTAGTGGGGTTGTCTTTCTCTATGAAGGTCTTAGGGAAGAATTACCTTCCAACCTCATTCAGGTTGTTGGAAGAATTCAGCAATGGAGCCGAAGTCCCTATTTCTTTGCTGCTAACCAGGAACACTTACCAGCTCCTTAATGCAACTGCATTCCTGCTCAGCAAGCCCTGCAGTCACCGCGGGTCAGAGTCTTCTCATGCTCTCAGTCTCTCCAAATTCCCCATTTGCCGAATCTCTGTAACTCTGTCTTGCTCTTCTGTTTGTAAAGACTAATGTAATTATACTAGGCCTATACAGATAATATAGGATAAACTCCCTAACTTAAAATTAGCAGATTACATCTCGACTACGTCTTGCAAAGTCCCTTTTAAATTGCACCGGGATTCATGCTTAATTGAATAACCAGAAGACAAGAAGATTAAGGGAACATCTCTAAAATCATGTCTACCAGACTCTGCTCTCTGACCCTCAAGATTCAAATTCCTCCCAAAGCAAAATACATTCACACTCCTCCCAGTGTTCCCAAGAGTCTCACCCCATTACAGCATTAACTCAAAGCAAAGATTTTCATCTAAATTTTACCTCCTCCAAAGTCCAAAGTTTCTCCTCTAAATCAAATTTGGATAAGTAATCCATTAATTATAACCCTTGAGAAAATTTCTCTCTGGCTGCAGATCTATGAAATCAAAGACACAAGTTGGGGATTCCAGTAAAAAGCATATCAGTTCCAACAAGGTGAAAACGTAAGGCAAGACAAGGTCAAAGGTCAAAAGGAGGCAAAATACCTCGGGTGAAGGCCTTGGAAAAGTCCTCCATGGTGTTCAGCTCCATGCTTTGGGCTCTCAATTCCACAATTTGGCTCCCTCCCTACTCTGCCCTTTGAGTCACCCTTCTCTTTTTCTGAAAGGATGCACCTGCTGCCACTGACTATTTTATTAGTTTTATCTTCCAGGAGAGTGTGTAGATCAAACAGCCCTATTTCATTTCACTCTTTGCCCTTTTCTGTCTAAACTGACAGCATTACACTGACATCAGATTCTCAAGAATCCTGTAGGTTTGTGTGAATTTCATAGTTTCACTCCATTACCCAAGATGCCTTTACAGATATTTCCTAGGAAATCTCTTTTCTCTGTGTCTGGCTTCTACAGAGACGGATGAGGAAATACATACTTCAGGTGTCTAGAAGAACCCGGGCTTGAAAGAGGGGATCTGTAAGTCAACCCCTAGTCTCAAAGAGTCATTCCTGTCACTGAATCTGATGGTCTTTAGTGCGTCCAGGTTTCAGAGAGGATCCCTTCTGCAGTGTTTTCCCCACCAACCTCTTGATTCTAGAATCTTTGGCCCTCTGGAGAAGCTGAGAACTTCCAACATCATTAAGTCCCTGTTGTGTTTTACCTCATAGTTTTTTCCTCAACTTGTTTCTCTCCTCTCACCTCTTATGATAATCTCCAAGAAGGCAAGTGTTACAGGCTGAATAGTTGTGCCTCTTAGTGCTAAAAACAGATGTTAGACACTGAAGCTCTAATACTCTGTATGTCTGTAATTTCAAGTAAGGAAGTGATTAGGGGAGGGGAGGTCATAAGGATGGGGCCCTGATCCATAGGATTAGTGTTCTCCAAAGAAGATACACCACAGAGCGCCCTCTGCCCACCAGCTCACACATCACAAGCCATGCAAAAGCTCCAAGAGCTGATGGCCGGGAAAAGGAGCCTCAGAATGGAACCTACCCTGCAGACCCAGTCTTGGACTTCTTAACCTCCAGCACCATGAGACATCAATGCTGTTTAATCCACCTAAATCTGTGGCATTCTGTTATGATAGCCAAAGGAGACTAACACACTGCAACGTCCTCAACATTTTGCTTGGAAACATTGAGTTACTAACCAAGGCCATCAGTTCAAAGTTCTGCTGATTTTTGCCAATCTCTTTCTCACTATATAGCAATGCCCCCTATTCCTCAAGTTTCCAAAAACGTGTTCTTCATTCCCTTTTTAAAGTCCCACCAAATGTGTCCTTAATGTCCTCTAGGCTTTTACTGCCATAATCCTGAAAATTCTTCCTGCCTCAGCCCACAGCCTGCTCCCAAGGCCACTTCCATAGTTTTACCTGTTTGTTGCAGAAGCACCTTGCTTCCAGAAAACAAAATCTGTATTAGTTTTTGCTGCTACCATAATAAAGTAAGACAAACTTAGTGGCTTAACCCAACACTTTGTCTCATGAACGCTACACATTAGAAGTCTGGGCATACTGTGGCTCAACTGTTTTCACTACTAAATATCTCACAAGCCTGACACAGTGGTGTCAACACGGCTGTATTCCCTGCTCAAACTCAACTCTAAGATCATTCAAGTAGTTGGGAGAATTCATTGTCCTGTAGCCAGAGAGCCAATGCCTTATTTCTTTGGTGGCTGTTAGCTGGACATAGACATTGTGCCTCATCTGGCCCCTCCAAAACAGTAAAATGAGCCCTCATGCTTCAAACCTCTCTTACTTTCTCTTCCTCTGCTATATCTCCCCAATGAACTCTTTGCAATGTTCCACTTTTAAGAGATTATCAAAGGGAAGTAGAAAAGGGCATTTAGCGCAGTGGTTAAAACATCACTTGGGACACCTACATCCTATATCAAACTGCCTGGATTCAAGTCCTGGCTCAACTCCCGATTCCAGCTTCCTCAAATGCAGGCCCTGGGGGGCAACAGGGTCCTTATCACCCATATGGGAGACCTGGATTGAATTCCAGACTCCTGGTTTTGGCTCTACCCTGTCATTGCTGTGGGCATTTGAGGAGTGAACCAATGCATGACAGATCTCTTTGTCTGTCTGTTTCTATCTCCTTCCCCTATTTTTTTTAAAGATTTAGTTATTTGAAAGCCAGATTTACACAGAGAGAGGAGAGGCAGAGAGGTCTTCCATCCACTGGTTAACTCCCTCAGATGGCTGCAACAGCCAGAGCTGTGACGATCCGAAGCGAGGAGCCAGGAGCTTCTTTTGGGTCTCCCACGTGGGTGCAGGAATCCAAGGACTTGGGCCATCCTCTATTGCTTCCCCAGGCCATAGCAGAGAGCTGGATCGGAAGAGGAACAGCCGGGTCTCGAACTGGCGCCCATATGAGATGCCAGCACTTCAGGCCAGGGCGTTAACCCGCAGCGCCACAGCGCCAGCCCCTCCTTGCCTTTCAAAATAAGTACATTAAAAAAAAAAAAAAGACTTATGTGATTACAGCTGATTTACCTGGAGATCTAGAATCCCTTACTTTCAGGGTGGACTGTCTCTCTCTCTCTCTCTCTCTCCCTCTCTCTACCTTTCAAATAAACTGATATTTTTAAAAATGTGCCAAACACATCTGTTCATTATTTTAATTTCCTATCCTCTTGAAAAATACATGCCTGTATTAGAGAGAACTCCATTTTATTTTTTCCTCTTGCCATTCTGATTACAATAACTCCTATTTTCCTGTATGTAGACTGCATACCATCTTTCTAATTGTTCTAGTGCTTACAATATATGGTTCACACATCACACCATCTGTGGAGAATTAGTAATTTTACCATTTCAAATGAAAAACAAAAACATTTCCAACTACCTAAGTCCCTTCACTCCTCTTTTATGATATTACTTTTTTTTCTTGCATGAATTCACTTTTTTATTTTATTTTATTTTATGAACATAAATTTCCAAAGTACAGCTATGGATTACGATGTTTCATGCTGACCACATTGGAAGCCCTGTCACTCATTGCTGCTGTCTGCTGAGTCATGACCAGTCCTTCCACAAGACAACCCCTGTCAATCGGCAAACCTGCTCCAATGTTTATCATTCTTTTCAAAGTCATGTATGGACTGCAAATATTCCTACAGCTACAATACTGTTCTCAGCTCACCATTCAGAGAAATGTTCGAAAGAAGTGTGCACTTTCTGCCTTTTGCAACTCTCGCCTCCTTAATCAACTCCTGTCCAACTTTCACCCTCTCAACATGACTTAAAACTTCGATTACTAAGCTGAGTAACATTCAGATGGTTTAAGTCAGTTTTTCCACAGGCTGATCACGCACCCTGTTCTCAGTGGTTCACAATCCCAGTCTTCCTCCCTACATTTTCGGCTATTCCTGTCTATTTGCTGACTCTGCACAAATCTGCTTCTGAAATGTCAGATTTGCTCACATGTCTTCCCTGGACTTGCTTCTCTCTCCAAGATGATGGTACTCAGTTCTGTATACCTGAAGAAGAGGTATTAAACATGCCAAGTTCATGGTTTTAGTTAAAACTTGCTTTTTGAGATCTCAAGTCACACATCCACCTCCTTGTTGCTGTCTGTATTTGAATGTATCATACAACTTAAACACAACATATTCAACATTTTTTTAAGTATTTGAGAGACAGAGACAGAGATCTTCCATCTACTGGTTTGCTTACCAAATGCCTACAATAGCCAGGACTGGGCCAGGCCAAAGCTGGGAGCCAGGAACTCAACCTGGGTCTCCCACATGAGTGACAGGGACCCAACCCGCTGTTTCCCAAGGCCTCACATGAAGGAACCTGGAGTTGGGAGCAGAGCCAGGACTCCAAACCAGGCATTCCAATATGGAATGTGGGCATCCCAAACACATCTTAAACATTAGGCCAAACATCCACATTCAAAATATTTTAATTTTATTTTTAATTTGAGAGGCAGAGGCGGATGCAGGGAGAGAGAGAGACAGAGAAAGAGAGAGAGAGAACACTTCCAGCCACTGGCTCACTCCCTAAGCACCCATGAGAAGCAGAGTTGGGCCAAAGCTGAAACTAGGAGCTAGGAGTTCAATCAGAGTCTCCTATTTGGGTGGTGGAAACCCAATCACTTGAGCAACGAGTGCTGCCTCCAGGTGTGTGTTGGCCTGATGGTAGAGTTAAAAGCCAAAGCCAGAACTTGGAAACAAATACACCAAGAATGGACCATCTTAACCATCTGCTCAATCTTTACACCAAATACCCATCCTTCCAAAATCTTTTGAACTCCCACCTCAAGTGTGTAACCCCAACAGCAGAATTTCACATCTGTAGAAACTGTGCCAGCATTACCTTTTCTCAATTTCTATTTTCTTTTCATTTCACTTACTGCCACCACTGGAATCTAATCACCTTCTTCTTCCTTGGCAGCTGTGCAAGTCTCCCAGTATCTCATCCCCAGTTTGCTCTTGCCCACATTCAGTCCAGTCTCCTTAAAATTCAGACCTTGTCATTTCCTGCTGATACCCCTACAATGATTTCTCCTGGTACTGTGAAATAAACCCAACTTTTAAAATAAGGCCTTTAGAAGAAGGCCTGCTAAATTCTGTAAGCTCATCTCACATCATTGCTTTGCCACTCACCATGCTCCAGGCACACCAGGCATCTTGCAGTGTCAGGAACACACCAAGCTTGTATGTGCCCCAGGAGCTTTGTATAAGCTGTGTGGAGAGTTAGACCCTGTGTATGAAGGAACAGACTCATTCATTCATTCATTCATTCTTCTTATATTGTTTGAGTATCTATTATGTGCTAATCACAGTGCTAGATGCAAGAGTGGCTGTTATAAAGTATATATAAATTCTAGACCTTCAATGTGTGCCATTCAAATGAGAGAAGACCACCAATAAAAAGTCAATACAATATAAGAACAATTCTATAAGTGCATAATCAAGTAAAGGCTATTACAAATAAACAACATGGGAGCAGAGTCATTTTGTTGAAGGAGACAGTCTTTCTGATAAGATGCTATTTAAATTGAGGCCTGGGTGATGAGAATGAGTCAACTAAGCAGGTGAGCCAAGAACACTCTAAAGCAAAGGGCAGAGCATGTGCAGGGGCCCTGGGTCCAGAATAAATATTCTGTGTTATAAGCACTGAAATAGACCATAGATATTTAAGCGTGTTGAGTCGCAGAAAAAGGGCCTGCAATAAAATTAGAGATCAGATAAAACCCAAGTCAGGCAGGGCCTCGAGAGAGCAGACAAGGTGTGTGCATTGTATTGCAAGTGCATCGAACAGCTTTTAGAGTTTTTAAGCAATAGAGTAACAAAATGTGATGTACAAAAGTAAATTTAGTATGGTACATTTTAAAATTGTCCCTAAATTCAACTATTGAGACCACCACTAAAAGACCCTCTCAAATATTAAATGTGTCTCCAAAAGGGCATTTTACTCTTTTATTATGAAGATCTATCGGCAGAATGCTTATTTTCTTTTTTTAATTATTATTTTTGTTTATTTGACAGAATTACAGACAGTGAGAGAGAGAGAGAGACAGAGACAGAGACATAGAGACGGAGGGAAAGGTCTTCCTTCCATTGGTTCACTCCCCAAATGGCTGCAACGGCCAGAGCTATGCTGATCCAAAGCCAGGAGCCATCTTTCCTCCTGGTCTCCCATGTAGGTGCAGGGGCCCAAGCACTCGGGCCATCCTCCACTGCCTTCCTGGGCCACAGCAGAGAGCTGGCCTGGAAGAGGAGCAGCCAGGACTAGAACCAGCACCCATACGGGATTCCGGCGCCGCAGACGGAGGATTAACCCAGTGCACCACGGCACCGGTCCCAGAATGCTTATTTTCAAACAGCTGAGTCCATGAGGCCTGAAACAAGAATGCATTGGAAATGACTGACAACATATATGCACCAGCACAGGAGGTCAATCCCCAGAAGGAAGATGGCATGACTAACCCCAGCATATTACAAAACGAAGAAACCAGTATGTGGTCTAACTCTCAGTGTTCAATTCCCCAAAAATACACAGTATAAAGTAAGAAATAAAAAGTAACCCCAATCTACTTAAGCAGCTTTATGTTTATATAGCGCAAGCCTTTCTTTCCTTGGATCTAAACGATGAGGTCGATACTGAGCATTCTGCTTTACATTTTCCAAACGGAAGGTGTAGCGTAGGAATACTCTAGGAAACGATCTCCACAGAACCAGCACAAGAACTCAGATTCATGAATTACCTCAAATGTCCTGGCAGGCATGTTTTAAAGGTTCCATTTTGGGGCTGGCGCCATGGCACAGTAGGTTAATCTTGCGCCTGTGCACTGGCATCCCATATGGGCGCTGGGTTCTAGTCCCGGCTGCTCCTCTTCTAATCCAGCTCTCTGCTGTGGTCTGGGAGTGCAGTGGAGGATGGCCCAAGTCCTTGGGTCCCTGCACCCACATGGGAGACCTGGAGGAAGCTCCTGGCTCCTGGCTTCGGATCGGTGCAGCTCCAGCTGTAGCGGCCATTTGGGGAGTGAACCAATGGGAGGAAGACCTTTCTCTCTGTCTCACTCTCTCTCTCTCTCTCTCTCTCTCACTGTCTGTAACTCTACCTTTTAAATAAATAAATAAAATCTTTAAAAATTTTAAGAAGGTTCAAGTTTTAAAGCAATAAGCAGTTTTATTTTAAAGATGCATTCTCCACTACAAGCATTTATTCTATTTGTAGGGAAAAAAAATCACATTAGGAGTATCAAAAACAAACAAAAAATGTAAATACTACCAAGAGAGAAGAACAGTTGATGCGGTAAAATCTGGAACTCACAAACTCTCAGAGAAGATTTCCTCAGGCATAAATAAAACAAACAGCACAACGTATACAACTAGCAAAGCTTCTCTTTCTTATCAGAGCAATTTTTCCCAACAAACTTAACGCTTTGGATTTTTGCTTGAAAGGTTAAAATTTATTACTTGGAACACAGCTTTGTACATTTAAAATAACTATATTGTAAGATGAGAACTCCATTTAAGCAATTACCTTATTTGTGTGAGTTAGCAATCCTTTCTTATATGCTGAGTATAGTAAATGAATAATGGAGCTAACCTTGCAGTCCGTTGAATTTTGATTTAAGGTACCCTGATAAATATTGTAAATTAAAGGGAAATAAAAGGAAGTTGAATGTCCTATTCACCTATGATAATTGAATTCCCCTCCTCTTTCCTATCCCCCAATGAAATAATCTATCAGTGAAATGATCTGACATGGAATTAAATGGTTCTTAAGAACATCCAGGATCTGTGATCAAACACATCTCTTGGTTTTCTGATAAAGTTCCTGTATGTGAATAATCTAAACTACTAACACAATTACGAAAATAACTCTCACTTAATGAGTAAATTCTCCATGGTGTGAATGTACTTAACAAATTGTATTATTTCAGTTCTCACCATCATCCTAGGACAGGAAGGAAGGATACAGCATTGATCCCAGTTGTACAACAGAAGAAGCTAAAGCTAAAAGAAAGAACTTGTTCAAATTATAGTGTGTGTGTGTGTGTGTGTGAGTGTATGCATGTGCATGCACACACTATACTAGAAGGTACTCAGCTCGATTAGGTTCTCGTGATACAAGGACCTCAGGATGTGCCTCAGCCCAACCATATAACATTCACTACAGCATAAAAGGAAAGGACAAGACATAAAGGACACCCTGAGGGCCAGCGTCCCCGTTACCAACTCGGGTCACAGGCAGACTTCCTGCTATGAGGGAAGCTGGTGCTGGGCTGCAGAATGAAACACGGGAGGGTGGTAGGGAGCTCCACAGAGAGTGTGCCTCCCCAGGCGTCTGAGCTTTGAGACAGCCAGATTTCTCTCAGCTACTGTTAGTACCAGCGTCACTGACACACTAAGACGCAGCCAAAGCTGGAGCCGGAAGGGATTCGGCAGGTGTCCCTGATGAAGGATCTACAGCTCAACTGCTCTTGGGCAAGTGGCTGGATCTCTCCATCTATATAATGGTTAATCACACTTACTGGCTTGTGGGGAATAAATGAGTTGGTAACCAAAAATTAGAACAGCAGAATGACCTGGACACAGTACCTATTGAGTGACTTGAATTATTGCTCTTACTAACAGATGAAAAATGACTGGATCCAGATCAGACAGCTAGTCAATGTCTAGCTGGATCTAAACGCAGATAGGAAGCAGGCTGAAGCCCCTGATCCTAACACTATCTGAATAAGCCTGTTTTATGATGTAGGCAAATGGAAGCCAATAAACTTTAACTACCGGTTATAGCACACGTATACATCTCACAAGTAAGAGGGTTTAATTCAGACAATTATTTCTTATTTTTAGATTAATTTTAAGGTATTTTTCCAAAGGAAGGACTTGAAACTTAGATACATGTTTATGTTGATCTTGAACTATAAAAATCTCAATAAAGTCTTAAGGGCTAATTCTAAGTTAAACCAAATCCTAAATCTCAACACAATGGAATTCTAAAATATGTCTTAGTTTTATTCACTAGAAAACTTGGTCTTCTGTCGCCCTCCTCAGAAATATTAAGATGTGCTGTAACAATTTACGTTTTTATTTTGTCCACTTATGGCACATGTTCCTTTTTATGCTTTCAAAGATTTCTACTCTTCAAATTATTTCTACTCTTCTAAAATGGAATTGTTGTGTTATAATTAGAACAAGCTCAACTTGTTGGGCAGGACATCAGAAGTCTCGCTGCTTCTCTGAGTGTCTCTTCTATAAACATAAATAAGGAGTAGAATCCATCTTTGTATCATCTATCAGTAAAATCCCACACAGTAAGGTTTTGTGCTCAAAGATCACAAAATAAGAGTCATAAATAAATCATGTCTTTCCAACCAAAGAACCAAAAAGGCATCCAATTTAAATTTTATATAACTTTGACATATTTACAAAAATCAGAAGATATGAAAATACTCTCTTATTCTCAGATCTAAATAATGTAAAGAGATCACGAAACTTCTGATATAACAAAATGATGTTGAATTCTGAGTTATTCTGAAGATGAAATTAATAAAATAAGTATGCTAAGAGGCAAGACTCAGCAAATATATGACATTTCTGGCTAAATGTCAGGATGTAGAATAGAGGAACAAAACTGAAAAAAAATGCAGAATGTTTCAAAAACACAAGCATAGCTAACCCTGTCCAAAACTGCACCCCAATTGGGGAACCAGATAGCAAAGGTTGGGCATTTGCATTTTGCTCTTTAATAAAACAGATACATGAGATAAGTGAAAGGTCACATAACCATACTATGTCTTTCCTAATAATAACGCAGTCGGGAATATCTACAGGCAGAAATCTTACAGAATTCAGCTGGAAGCAATTTCTACTTTGGCCATGTGCACATAAATGAGAAATCTTTAATTTTGAACAAATTAAGAAATAAATTACCATTTTCATATAGTAAATTCAGCCATCAGTTATCAATCAAAATTATCAATCTGGTGATTTTTATGCCTAGTAGATGCATATAAGTATATGTATGTTGAATATAAGTGTGCATAACTAAGACTTCAAATATATATTTAAAGTATTCTTCGAAATTCCAACTTCCTCATATCAGTTTTTTGTTTTTGTTTTTGCTTTTGTTTTTGACAGGCAGAGTTAGATAGTGAGAGACAGATAGACAGAGAGAAAGGTCATCCTTTTCCGTTGGTTCACCCCTCCAATGGCTGCTATGGCCGGCACGCTATGCTGATTCCAAGCCAGGAGCCTCCTCTAGGTCTCCCATGGGGTGCAGGGCCCAAGCACTTGGGCCATCCTCCACTGCCTTCCCGGGCCACAGCAGAGAGCTGGACTGGAAGAGGAGCAACCGGGACAGAATCCGGCGCCCCAACCAAGACTAGAACCCCGTGTGCCAGCGCTGCAGGTGGAGGATTAGCCTAGTGAGCCGTGGCGCCGGCCCTCCTATCAGTTTTAAGGAATTTTTACTCACCAGAGTTCTTTAGTATAGAAATGGGCGATGTTTAAATCTCAGAACAAAAGGTGACGAGGCGGAACATCCTGATGTGCATTTAAGCAGTAGTGAAGGAAAGAAAACCCTGAATGCAATCACATACAATTGTGATAAAATAACCACATGGATTGCTTTAATTGCCAATTATATGTTAAAGGTAATTCCAAAGTGTCAAGCCTGAGTGCACTGGGTAACTGCAGTGTCATGAACTAGAAAAGTAAAGAGGAGAATCTGGTTCTGGCAAGGAAGATACCTCTAGTTTTATTGTTTGACTGGTACAGAAATGGGTAGGAACCTAAAGGAATGCCCGGCGTGCACATGGATAGCTGGTCTGTTTGGAGCTGGCAGAGACAGTCAGTCATCACTCACAGCAAGAGTAGGGATCATGATAAAATCTGAATTGTATTCATGTGCAAGAAGTCATATGGATGAAAAATGCCACCCTAACAATAGACAAAGAAAAAGAGAAATTTAAGAAGACCAATTAAAAACAATGAAAGTGGAAGGAAAAGATTTTCCCCAGTCTATTAATAGTTTCAAATGCCATAAAAGAGTGCAGTTTCCATACAAGTCCAGAGGAATATGTAAGGAAACAACTGTAGACTTCTCACTTAAGATGAGCATAAAACCACATCTCCATATCCTCCTGCTCCCCCAAATCTCCCTTACGCTAGGAGCAAGAAGACACAAAACTCTGTTATCATCTTGAATGAAACTATGAAACATCTATAACCCAAGTAGTAAGTAGATAGAGAGCAAGGCAGATTAAAGAAAGGGTAAACCTTGCAGAAATAATGAAGAGAAACAAATTAATTTGCCCTGCAGATCCCTAGGAAGGCTCCTAACAGCTTCCAACTACGGTGGAAGGTTGAGATGATTGAGATGAGTCTGGGGTTGAAAACATGTGGTCATTTGAAAATATCCAGATCCAATAGGCTACACAGAAGAGAGTTTTATAGATTCGCAAGATCTGAGGCAAGATTTAGGACACCAGGCATAGAATAAAGCCAGTGAGAGGTGTGAGATCCAGACTCAGAGGGTAAGTGATATTGCACATGTTTATCCTTGAGACCCAAGCCCGTTTTCCTGCCCCACGTCTTTATGACTAGCGACTTACATCGTCAGGAAGGACCCTGAGGACTGTTTCTCTGGAGGCAGCAACCCACACCAAGAATTATATTTACAGATGATTTTGAGATGAACGATGAATGGCCAGCTGGTCCTCCAATCACTCTGTAATGAAGTCCCCAAATCTCCCCGACCAACCCATGCACAAAGGAACTTCTAATTATAGTCAGCACTCCATACTTCACAGGACTCCACATTTAAGAACCATCACAGGTCTGAGAAAAATACTCAATTTGAAAAAAAAAAATATATAGCAAAACAAATAAGAAAAGGAAAGAGGAAAAAATAATCTTCCAGGAAACCATAATTAACACATAGAGAAAGTTAAAAGGATGGTGCAGGTGGGAAACAAGAAAGAGATGTTAGGACAATTTAAAAAAAATATAACCTAAAAGTTTATTAGAGCCGGCGCTGCGGCTCACTAGGCTAATCCTCCGCCTTGCGGCGCCAGCACACCGGGTTCTAGTCCCGGTCGGGGCGCCGGATTCCGTCCCGGTTGCTCCTCTTCCAGGCCAGCTCTCTGCTGTGGCCAGGGAGTGCAGTGGAGGATGGCCCAAGTGCTTGGGCCCTGCACCCCATGGGAGACCAGGAGAAGCACCTGGCTCCTGCCATCGGATCAGCGCGGTGCGCCAGCCGCGGCGGCCATTGGAGGGTGAACCAACGGCAAAGGAAGACCTTTCTCTCTGTCTCTCACTGTCCACTCTGCCTGTCAAAAAGTAAAAATAAAAAATAAAAAAAAATACATATGTAGCTCCCAGATGTTCCAGTGAATATACTGAGAAACGCCGGCAAGTGATAAATGAAGGGACCTTGGGATACGGAGAAGGTTGAAAGAACAAGAGGAGCAAAAATGTGGGTCTAGGGAGCCAGCGTTTTTGGGCATGGGTTAAGCAGCTGCTTGCAGCAACACCCACATCCCTTATGGGAGTGCCGGTTCAGTCCCAGCTACTCCACTCCTGATCCAGCATACTCTTAATGCAACTCAGAGGGCAGCCGATGACGGCTCAGGCACTTGAGAGAGAACAGGATGGAGTTCCCGGCTCCTGGCGTCGGCACAAGTGAACCAGCAGATGAAGATTCTCTCTCTCTCTCTCTCTCATTCCCTCTCTCCCCCCTCATCTCTCCCCCACCTCCACTGACTCTCTTGCTTGCCAGCCTTTCAAATAAATAAAAATTATTGATTTTTAATAAAAATATGGGGGCTAGTGTTGTGATATAGTGGGTTAAGCTGCAGCCTGTGAGGCTGCCATCCCATGTGGGCACCAGTTTGTATCCCAATTACTACACTTTTGATCCAGCACTTCACTAATATTCTAGGAAAGCAGTAGAACATGGCCCAAATGCTTGGGCCCCTGCCACCAAGAGTTCCTGGCTCCTGGTGTGTGTGTGTATATGTGTGTGTGTGTGTGTGTGTATCTATAATTCTGCCCTTCAATAAATGCATTTTTTAAAAAACTTTAAAATAATTACTTTTAGAGGATGAATGGAATCAAACTGTTGTCTTGAAAATTGTGTAAGAGGGAAGAATCAAGTAGTTATCAAGCACTCTTGCAGGAACCATACCTCTGGGTAAGCAAAGAAGGGAATAAGGGAAGTATGAAAAACAACAATAGAATATCATCATTTTACAGCTCTCTAAGAATTACCAATCATTTTAAGCATCAAGAATGAACAGCTGCTAACATTACAAAAAAAAAAAATTTAAAACCAGACATCATGTGAGTCCTGATAAAAGTACACACCATCCTGGCCGGCGCCATGGCTCACTAGGTTAATCCTCCGCCTTGCGGCGCCAGCACACCAGGTTCTAGTCCCAGTTGGGGTGCCAGATTCTGTCCCGGTTGTCCCTCTTCCAGGCCAGCTCTCTGCTGTGGCCAGGGAGTGCAGTGGAGGATGGCCCAAGTGCTTGGGCCCTGCACCCCATGGGAGACCAGAGAAGCACCTGGCTCCTGGCTTCGGATCAGCGCGATGCGCCGGCCGCGGCGGCCATTGGAGGGTGAACCAACGGCAAAGGAAGACCTTTCTCTCTGTCTCTCTCTCTCACTGTCCACTCTGCCTGTCAAAAAAAAAAAAAAAAAAAAGTACACACCAGCATCACCAGCATCCAAGTGATTAATGCAGATCTGATTACATCTCTTTCTCCAACAGCCAACAGCATGAAATAGAGAAGGCAGAGGGACAGGTTCAATGTCCTATGAGTCTCCAGATCAGCAAATCTAGACCATGGTAAACTATCCCAGTTAAAGGGTACAAGTTCTTCCTCAGATAGATTAAAAGGAAAGAAATATTAAGGGAATGCCTGTATATTCAGAGACATCTAAAAGACATTGCAATAGCCCATTTCTTATTACTATAATGAAATATCGGAGGTTGGATACCTATTAATAAAAGAAATGTTTTTGGATCACAGTTATGGAGGTTCAAGGGCATGGCATTGGCTCAACTCTGGTGAGCACCCTGTGGTGGCTGGTGCCACGATGGTGACAGTACACTGTGTGCATACAGCAAGGGACCCCGCCACCAGACAAAAACAGAGCAACTCAAGGATTGGGCTCACTCTTTTAACAGGACGCTTATTGAGAACAACTCAGGGTCCTATGAGAACTACTATTTTTTTTAGATTTATTTATTTATTTGACAGGCAGAGTTACACACAGAGAGAAGGAGAGACTGAGAGACTTAGAGAAAGAGAGCTTCCATCTGCTGGTTCACTCCCCAAATGGCCGCAATGGCTAGAGCTAGGCTGATCTGGAGCCAGGAGGCAGGAGCTTCCTCTGGGTACCCCACATGGGCTCAGGGGCCCAAGCACATTCCCAGGCACATTAGCAGACAGCTGGATTGGAAGAGGAGCAGCTGGGACAGGAACCAGCACCCACATAGATTGCTGGCTCCACAAAACTACCTTAATCACCTCCCAGGACAACACCTTCAATGCCCTAATCAAGACCACCATCCATCAGGCTCCAACACATTAAAAAAATTTGTATGTATTTGAAAGACTTACAAAGAGGGAGGGGGGAAGAGAGAGAGACAGAGAGAGAGAGAAAGAGAAGACAGATAATTGCAATGGCCAGGACTGGGCCAGGCTGATGCCCGGAGCCATAAGCTTCTTCCAGGTACCCCATGTGGTAGCAGGGGCCCAAGTATTCGGGCTATCTTCTGCTGCTTTTCCCAGGCCAGTGGCAGGGAGCTGGATTGGAAGTGGAGCAGCCACAGCATGAACCGGTACCCAAGTGGGATGCCAGCATTGCAAGTAGAGGGTTTACCCGCTATACCACAAAGCCAGCCATTCCCAGGTCGCAGTGCTTAACATGGCCACACTGGGCACCAAGCTTCCAACACATGAACCCTTGAGTGACAGATCATATCCAAACCATAGCAGACATCCAAGTTTAAAATGAGGCAGACCAAATTAGTGTCCATGATGCATTTTTTAGCTGACAAAACCATAAAGAAGAGTGAGTGACGATTATAAAAAGCGATAGAGTGGTTGTGTTCAGAGCTTGGGAGAAGCCTGTGACCAAGGAAGGGCACATGTTTAGCTTCTAGGACCAGCAGAAATGCTCTATTTGTTGACTTAGGTAGAAGCTACAGGCATTCGGCTTGTAATTCACTAAGCTATGTGTTTGTTTTGTCTGGTTTCCCATGTCTGAGTTTTATTTTGGAATAGTAAGATCCAAAAAGGTTAAACACAGATCATGCACATTAACTTTGGACTCCATCAAATTTATATACTGCTAGAGGAAAGAGATTAATGTCAGACAGGTAATATTTACTCTTTCAGCCTAGCTTCCCCCAGCGTGTTCCTAAGGTAACTAAGCATTCAATATTTATTTCTTGCAAGATTTTCTGTCACAGAGGTATTTTTAATATGATCTATTTACTGAAGCTTAATAACTTGGACAGGCATAGGTGCTGACCTCACACGGGCCTAATTTTCAATCCGGACTCCACTTCCTTTTAGTTCCACCGTTTAGCCTTTCTGAAGTTGTTTCTTTGCCTGCAAAATGGGAGTAACTATCGAACACTGATCCTTATAAAATTAGAAATGTTTGACTTAACATGCCTGCAAACAGATTAGGCATGGAGGAGATGTCAGCTGCTCTTTTGATCACAGAAATTCTTTTTTCTAACACTTTTTTCCATTTAGCAATATTGGCTTATAGTCATCTTGAACAAAAAGAAACATGACAGTTATCTGTATTATGGGATCCTGCAGCACGGTGACAAACACGGGAACACGCACCAGGCTCCTGGAGGCCACTAACAACAGATCCCCACCAGATCTAGGGTCATGGGAACAAAGAAGGGCCCTGATACGACACACAGGAGAAAGCATGTTCCTTTACATGGCTCCGTCTTTTCAAAAGTACACACTCAGCTCCCTGGGACATTCCCCGAAAGCACCACGCGCCGTCTTTGTTCACAAGCACCATGTGCTGTCATTTCTAGCAGGCCTCCGAATCACCACCTCACACACACAGAGGCCTCGTTCTCCTACTTGGAGATGCCGGGACGAATGCAGTGGCTTAGCTCACCTATCAGAGGTTGCAGACTGCTTTTGAAAACATCTGTGTGAGTTTGGAAATGTTCCTCTGTGATAGAGAGCGCCTCTCAGCAGGCCCCCTTCACTTACAAGCAGGAGACAATACCACCAGGAGAGGGATGACCTGACCCAGGGGACCCCTTCTTCAGGCCCTGTGCAAGGTCCCGGATGGGCCTGATAAGGCTGGGTGGCATGGCCAAGGCAGGGGTCCTGAAATTAGGAGCTGAAATTAGTGCTCTGCACTGCTTGCGATCCCTGCCACACCACCCAGGAGCGGGGCCTGTCGCAGCAAGGACACAAGCCCATCACCACTGGTTTGCACAGGGACGAATCGCAGCGGTATGAAACAGAATGGCTGCCCCCAGCAGAGGCCAAGGAGCACCCTCAGAACTGAGAGCTGCTCTCCTGCAAGACCACGATGTCACAGAGCCAGCCAGCCTCCCCACATTCCTGTCCCCAGATAACATCACGGGGAGCACACGGGGGAAATGTAGCAGAGGTGCAAGTAAACATGCTGAACCACTGTGTAAGGGGAGGCTGAGCTAACTGGACTTGCTGCTCCGAGTCTTTAACAGTGCAATCAGCACCAAGGAGCTTGAAAAGTTAGATGGAGAGAGACCCCAGAGGCCGTGTTTGTCCACGTGCTTGTTTTGGACACACAGTACGGTCAAAGTTGCCGTGCCCCATGCAACACACTTTGAGTAAGTTCACGTATAAGGGTACATCAAAAGATTTGTGAAGGAGAGAATTCAAAGATAAATTTATTTTCGTACAAAAATCCTTGAAATCCATATGTAGTTTTTTTCACAATATGCACTTTTCATGAACTTTGCAAACATTCTTCTTTTGCATGGATTTCAAATATGTTCACACACGAAAAAGCATAAACTTAGTCCCATTTTTCCACAAACTTTAAAATCCTGTCATACTTCAGTGGCTCTAGCTTTCTAATCAGAAGCAGTTAATGTATGCAGGTAATGCAGGTGTCATTGACAGGTGACAAATATTGTGTTCCATCTGATGAACTGCTCTTGTCCACACTGCTAACAAGCAAACATCCCATAGTTAAGCACAGTTTGTCCTCTCAATGCATATAAAACAGAAGGCTTGCGGTGGTCTTCTGCTCAGAGCTAGGATGCCCATGGCCCATGGCAGAGAAGCAGGTTTGATGCCCAGCTCGGCCTCCTCGCACGAACTCCCTGCCACTGCGCATCTAGGAGGCTGCAGGCGATGTCTCAAGTACTTGGTCCCTGCCGTTCACATGGGAGACAGGGATTGAGTTCCCGGCTCCTCGGTCCAATAGGGCACCCAGCCCAGTCCACGCAGTTGTGATCATGTGGGGAGTGAGCCAGTGGATGGGGGAGTCTATCTATCTATCTATCTATCATCTATCTATCTATCATCTATCTATCTCTATCTCCTTCCACCTGTCTCTCTCCCTTCGCCCAAATAATTTGTTTTAAAAGAACACTTTTTCACAAAGTGAAGGGAACAAAGAGCATACAACTGAGTCTCACTGTTGTTTGGAAACACCTTTCTGACATGTAATCACAAACCTCTTTAATAACAAGGGATCACAAACACATGCTAAAATACAGAAGAAAATCTGAAGTTTGAACGTCAGAAATCCGATTAAAAGCAGCGACAGCTTCTTGCTCCTATTATTTAGTAGGGGTCTTCAAAATGTTCCTAGGAAGCAGCCTCTGCCTAATCCCATTTTTCACGAACTCCATGAAGTGCCCTTGTCTTCCCAGCCTCACGGCTACACTCCAGAGTTGCACATGGTTACAACAGATGCTGGGGGCAGCTCCAACTGGAAAGGTTTCTAAGTTATCCTCATTGCGAACTTGCCCTTGTGCTTTGACAGAAACAGATGTCTCTACCTAGAACTCTATAAAGTGTATTAGGCAAGGGCGGGGATGTCTTCAAAGACTCACATTCAGGGGGCCGGCGCTGTGGCGCAGCAGGTAAAACCGCCGCCTGCAGTGCCTGCATCCCATATGGGTTTGAGTCCCAGCTGCTCCACTTCTGATCCAACTCTCTTCTATGGCCTGGGAAAGCAGTAGAAGATGGCCCAAGTCCTTGGGCCCCTGCACCCACGTGGGAGACCTGGAAGAAGCTCCTGGCTCCTGGCTTCAGATCGGCCCAGCTCTAGCCATTGCGGCCATCTTGGGAGTGAACCAGTGGATGGAAGACCTCTCTCTCTCTGTTGCTCTCTCTCTCCCCCTGCCTCTCTGTAACTCTGCCTTCAAATAAATAAATAAATCCTAAAAAAAAAAAAGACTCACATGCACCCACAAAGCCTTTGAAAAATCCACTGTGCATCTTCCAGTTTAAAGAAACAACCTGGAAGAAGGTGGAATGAGGAAGAAGTTAAATGTTTCAGAGTTAAAAGCAAACAGTAACAGGCCACATAGCTGAAACAGGGGTGCCACAGGTTCCGTAAGGCTGGGGGTGAGGGGAGGCAACACTCACGTGTAGGGGCTACCTGGGGCATTTCTGTTGTTGACTATCCAGTGGCCTTTCTGCACTGTGTCTTGCCTCTTTTCACTGGGTACCTTGTGCTTCCTCAAGACAGGTTCCAGAGTAGATGCAGAGGGACGTGTGACGCACTGCGTTGTACACTCCCCCTTGAAAAAGTACCACTGGGGGTCTCTCACGCCCCTGCAAGTCCTCTCTGCAGCTTCTACTCACAGCCATGGCCTGCAGGGTCACTCTGCCGACACTCTACTGATCAACTCGGTGCAGCTTCCACAGTACTGCTGAAAAGCTGAACTGGTCTGTGAGTTATCCACCCACCTGCTGGGCGTGCTTCTTAGTCCCAGGTCTTCCCCTCTTAGATCCCAGAATGAACCCCTGAGCCCAATGCCAAGTCAGCCATTGCAATCTCCAATCAGGTTTGAAATTTTTAACTTTAAATGAGGAGAAAAATAAGTCCAAATGAAACTGAACTGTATAAAAAGTTAAATTAAGCACAAAGAAGCTTGGGAAAATTAAATTAAATTTAGGACCAAAAACTATCAAATGACTATTTGCAATACTCTCCTATCATATTAAAGCTGTTCTCTATCATTCTTAATGATCAAGTCACGGAATACAGGCAATGCTTTGGCCTTCTGATCCCAAAAAATATCACTACTTATTTGTATCAATAAACACCCATGAACAAAATTATAAATGATATTTTATTACTTGTTTGCCTTTCAAATTGCATTCTTCAACTGTATGTACAAATTCAAAAAAGTCAGTTATTGGAATAGTAATTATCCTACTTCAAATTGTTGCTGGGGAAAGAAAAGTGAAAATGCTTAAAACAGCACCTGACAACCAAAGAACATTCCATAAACATTTGCTATTATTACTGTTACTTACTAATTTCCCTAACATAACTAGTAACATACTATTCAAGGTCATGGTAGAGCCTCTATACTATTATAAGCGCATGGTTTTTTTCTGGAATCCTTAAAGATATTAAGAAACATTCCTTTGGCATATTATTTTAACAACTGTATTTTGAATGAATTTCTCAAGTATTGTAAGGCAAATAAGAGGAAAAAAGGTATTTGGAGTTATCACCTTTTCAAAAGAAAAGAATTCCATTTGTCTAGATGAATAATCACCCTAAGAGAATTGATCTAAACTGCAGAAATCAGGTTTTGTTTAAAAAAGAAATTTCTTTAACACAGAGGTCAGCAAACTTTTCCTATAAAACGCCAAGTAGTAAATATTATATTTTAGTCTTTGTGGGCCATAAATCCTCTGTTGCAACCACTTAGCTCTGCCACTGTAACATAAAAGCAGACTACACATAAAAAAGTGAACATGGCTGTTTCAGTAAAACCTGATCCAGGCCTGTTCTAAAGCAATGGTGAAGGATTATTCCTGTAGAAAGAAGAATATTATAGGCAATTAAAAGAATATAAGCTTATCACCTGTTGCATAATGAGATGTCTTTAAGAACTCAACATACTTTAAACTCTCATATATCACACTTGAGATTGCTTATTCATTAATTCTTCATTACAGCCCCACATCTACTACCGTCACGGTTCCTGTACACACTCCAGGGGAACTCTGAACTCTCTTTGTACCGCTCCCTCTTCTCGCCATGCTGACAAAGCCAACTGACCTGCAGTACTTTCTGGGAGAACACACCAGGCCTTGACTTCTGAACGTTCCCCCTGAGCTCAATCCAGATTAAATCATATTGGCTTAATTTAGTGGCCAAATTAGTAAGGCTGCACTGATTCAACTCCAGCCAAGTCTGCTCTTTTCTGGAATGTTTATTGGGTTAAGTGCGGTTGTGACAAATTCGTAATGAAGAGTTAATCATGAATTTCATTTTTTAGCGGGGGGGGGGAAGGATTGTCAAATGTGAGGCTATTTTGAATTTAATTGTATAAACAGAGAATGAACTGATATCAAGAGTGGAAAAATACTTTTTTGTGTTAAAGAAGCTTTTTATTTTCACATGCGCAGCAGACATCACTTCATATGAGTAGCCTGTATTATTAGATTTATTTCCAGAAAGAGAAGTTCGGACATGAAGAAATAACTTGTCAGAGAGAGTCCGCTGCCTGGCTGGAAAGAGAAGACAGCCTGCCTGCCCTCCCGTCAAGTCATTGCAATGTCCAGTGCGTAACTTCTTTCTGGACATGTGCAAAGGAAAGCGCCAGAAAGAGTCATTCCACCGAAACTCCTCTCTCCTGAGAAAACGTCTCAGACTTGCTCAGGGAAAATTCAAGCAAAAGGTGACTTACAGACATGGTAAGATGCATCGCCCTCAAATGACTCACGCTGCCTTTTATAACATAGTCCAATGGAAGATTCTGACCTTCACATCCACCAAAGAAAACTGAGTATGATAGGGTCTTACGCCGCCCCGAGACCCTGGTTCAGCAGTGCAAGTAGCACTGGCTCTCCCAAAACCAAAAACTGGTGCTGCCTCGGACTGGCTTGTGCCAGAAGTCTTGGCTCTGCATCCACCATCACGCTGTGCACACTGCACGGAACTCAATGGGATGGTGTTGCTCTACTTGACTCACCTGAGATTCTGAATCAAATCAGCAGTTTTAATTACCTAAATCCAGGCCCCAAGGGGGTAATTAAAATTCAAAATTACTTCAAGTGAACTTGATGGGGGCGGGGGGAGGGAAGCAGGGACCCGGGTGTGTATAAATTGGATTTGTTGTACCTGACTTTTCTGCATTGCACATCTCGCTGTTAACTATGAGTCAGCACGTCAGGCACAAGTTAAGGCAAGTGCAGCAAGACAGACAGAGCCTGAAGGAATCCTGCACTGTAACTGAAGCTGACTGTGCCTGTGATACACACATTAGAAACCAATGAATGGCCGCGGTGTAAAAGCAAGGGCTAGGTGGGAGCACACATTTTCATGACTGTTTCTGGATTTTTTTTTCTATATTTCAGGATTATATTAAAAGATACCTTTCTGTGACTTTGGGTGAGCATTTGGCCTAGTGCTTACGTTGCCTATGTCCTACGTCAAATCCAAGTACTGGCTCTACTGATCGCAGCTTTCTGCTGATGCAGACCCTGGGAGGTAGTGATGACGGTGCAGGTGATTGGGAGACCCGGATTGAGTTCCCAGCTCTCCAGGTACAGCCCTGGCTGCTGCGGGTGCTTCAGGAGCGAATCAGCAGATGGAAGAGTGCTCGCTCTCTCATAATTGAAAAGAAAACACTGTTTTTTTCCTTAAAAACTGGTCAATAAGTTGCTTTTCTCAAATGAAAAAGAAAATACTCTAGACAAAGCACCACGTGGAAACAGTTCCATTTCTTGATTATAGTCCTCTAATGTCTATGAGATCCGAAGAGTAAAAAGCGGATTGGAAAACTCAATTTTTCTCAAGAAAAGCATTTTTATTCAGTAACTGCTGTGTTTTGGACTCACTGAAATTCTCCAAAATTAGTGAAGACACAGAGTCCTGCATGACTCTACGCATCTGCCCGTGCTGCTGCCTTCTCCTGGGACGCCCTTCCTCCCCGTCTGGAGAACACGTCCTCCCTGTGGTAGACAGATCAGATCCTCTCCTCCTATCTCCCCTCTTCTTTCCTCCCCTCCCCTCCCCTTCTGTCTTCCCTTCCCTCCTCTTTCTTCTCCACTCTCTCTTACCACCCCACCCATCCTCCTCTCCCTCTCCTCTTCTCTCCCCTCGACTCTTCTCATCACAGACAGTGGCTGCCTCCCACACTCTACCATAGAACTCTGACCACACCTTTATTGGACTCTCATCAGCAATACTGTCTACACATCTGTCTCCCAACCTATATCGCAGGGACTCAGAAAACAGAAATCTTTTTTTTTTTAAGATTTATTTTATTTATTTGAAAGACAGAGTTATAGAGAGAGGCAGAGACAGAGAGAGAGGTCTTCCATCCAATGGCCCACTCCCCAACTGGCCGTAGCAGCTGGAGCTGCGCTGATCTGAAGCCGGGAGCCAGGAGCCAGGAGCCACCTCTGGGTCTCCCACATGGGTGCAGGGGCCCAAGGACTTGGGCCATCTTCTATCACTTTTCCAGGCCAGAGCAGAGAGCGGGATCGGAAGTGGAGCAGCTGGGTCTCGAACTGGCGCCCACATGGGATGCTGGCACTTCAGGCCAGGGCATCAACCCACTGCACCACAGTGCCAGCCTCAAACATCTTCAATGTTGTGTCTCCCTTAGCAGACAGCATGTAGTTTCACACAGCAGATACTCCAATCAAGTTGAGTTTAATTATTTCAACTTGATTGGGTTAAAAGAAACCCTAGCTCTTGTTTAATTCTGATTCTTGGAGAGGAAGAGATTAAAAACTGATGTGCCCAAGATCACACAACTACAACGCATGAGTCTTTGTTCCTTTTTACACCCCTTGATAAATGATACTGTGAAGATTATATTTAGTGCAAGCCAGAGAGCTACTTTCTAACCTCCACACCAAGTGACACACACCTAACTATTGTGAGATGAATGGAAAAATAAAGAAGAGAAAAGAAAGAGTCAGGAAATAGGGAAGAAGCCAGGGTTGCCCACCCTCAACACTACTGATACATCTTTGTGGTGGAGGGCTTTGCTGCACATTTTAGTACATTGAGTAGCACCTCTGGTCACTGGTCACTAGATGCCAGCAGCCACCAGTTGTCATCCTGAGTTGTGCCCAGCAAAATGTCTCCAGACATCGCCAGATATTCTCCAGGGCCAAACTGCTCCTACTTGGCAATGACAGCTCCAGTTGAACAGTCTCAGAGGAGGTGATCGTCTAGATGACTTCAAGCAAAGTGTCAATCAATTAGCATGTAGAGTACACTGGTTTCAACCCACACTCTCATATTAAGCAAAGAAGCCAGACCCCAAGTGCTTAATCCTCTTACATTTTTGTTAATCCTTTTTATTAAAAACAACAGTGTTGTTACTTGGTCTTTGGCTACTCATGCAAGAGCTAGAGGGGAAAAGATGAAAAAAGAAACTAACTAAAGCTCCCAGTTCTAAAGGATATTAAACACATTAAGTTCTAGAGATATCTTAGCAGCTTTTACTTTGGCTTTACTTTATAAACTGCCTAAAGTTTCCTCCCCAGTATCCAACATAAGAATCATGGAGAATTCAGCACAGGGGTACTTCAAAAAGTTCGCAGAAAATAGAATTAAAAGACGTTTATTTCGGTGCAAAAAAAAAAAAAAAAAACCTCTCTAAATCCATGGAAAGTTTTTTCATCACATGCATCCACAATTACTACATAACGCAATCTAAGAAAATAAAAATTAACAAAAGACTAAGCAAATATCCTTCTACTTATTTTACTATGTCTTTCAAAATCATCTTCTTTCATGGTATGCCAAGGTTTCTATTGAGATTTTAGGAATTTGGGATGTCTTTCTTTTTAAATTCTATCTATTTGAGAGAAAGCAAGAGGACAGTGGAGCGAGGGAGAGAGAGAGAGAGAGCACACGCCTTCCACCTGTTGGGTCATTCCTCAGATGTCAGCAATGGCATGGGCTGGGCCTGGTTAAAGCCAGAAACCAGGAATTCAACCCATGGTCTTCTTCCTCCATAGGAGCATTGACAGAGGATGAGACCCAACTGCAAACCACGTTATATCCAAATCCTAGTTTACGGGGGTCTTCATAAGTCACTCATGGTTTTAAAACCCATTTAACAGTAATTTACACTTTCAGATGTGAAATTTTAACCAGAAATATTTCCCAAATAGCTGGCTATCTCTTCAGCATCAACTAAAAGCCTGAATTTATATGTTCAGGAAAGACATACAGACTATTTATTATTTTCCAACCCCAAAACCTGGTTAAGTAGCAAAGAAGCAATTTTTATATTTCAGGTTCACTTTTCTTTTTTTCTTCTTTTTTATTTTTGACAGGCAGAGTGGACAGTGAGAGAGAGAGAGACAGAGAGAAAGGTCTTCCTTCTTCCGTTGATTCACCCTCCAATGGCCGCCGCGGCTGGCGCACCGCGCTGATCCGATGGCAGGAGCCAGGTGCTTCTCCTGGTCTCCCGTGGGGTGCAGGGCCCACGCACTTGGGCCATCCTCCACTGCACTCCCTGGCCACAGCAGAGAGCTGGCCTGGAAGAGGGGCAACCGGGACAGAATCTGGCGTCCTGACCGGGACTAGAAACCGGTGTGCCGGCGCCGCAAGGCGGAGGATTAGCCTAGTGAGCCGCGGCACTGGCCCAGGTTCACTTTTCTAACAATTAATATTATATGGCTAGAATATTACTTTATTTAAAACTAAAATCTGTCAGATAAAGTACTGAAAGTCTCTTAATTCCAAAAGTCCACCGTTTCTTTTTTTATTAATATAAAGAGAACAGATTTCATGTATTCCACAGGTACAATTCCAAAGAGACAACCACACTTCTTTCCCTCCACCCTCCCAACCCAATCCCCATTCCTTCTTCCCATTTCTTCATAAGGTTTGCAAAGACATAATTTTAACCCAGTCTATAGTCACAGGTTGAAGTCCCCACAAACCGTAATATTCAGCAAGTAAAAAGCAGGAAGATCACAGTTCCACAGGAATGCAAATAGGGCTAAAAACAACAGTCATACCACAAAATGTCCATTTCATTCCTATATATTTTCTGGACTGAAAAAGGTTGTGCTCTATGTTGGTGACTTTATGCTTTAGAAAGCATCATCAATTGTAGGGAAAAGGCCAGCACATTTTTGCAGGGGCTACTGAATATGAGTGTCCTGGTTTTGTAAAAAAAACCTTTTATTTAATAAATATAAATTTCAAAAGAACAACTTTTGGATTATAGCATTTCCCCCCATAACCACCCTCCCATCCCATCTCCTACTCCCTCTCCCATCCCATTCTTCATTAAGATTCATTTTTTGTTATCTTTATATATAGATCAACTTAGTATACACCAAGTAAAGATTTCAACAGATTGCACGCACACAGACACACAAAGTATAAAGTACTGTTTGAATACTAGTTTTACCGTTAATTCACATAGTACAACACATGAAGGACAGAGCTCCTACATGGGGAGTAAGTGCACAGTGACTCCCGTTGTTGATTTGACAATTAGAGTGTCCGGTTTATTCATGTGCCAAAGTTCCTGGGTGGCAAGTAAGGCTCTCAACCCAGTCCAACCTCAATGCCAACCACAGCCTGAAAATAACAGTACCTTGTTGTAATGGTTTGGCTGAGAAGGGGCACTTTTTTGTACTTTGTCCAAAGACAAGTAGAAGCTAGTAATGATATGCCTACGTGGGAGACAGAGGCATCCTCCCGTGCTCAATATTCACTCCAAGGCACAAGCCCAGGCAGGAAGGAAGTGACCAGAGAGGGAGCCTCGCAAATCCTGTGCAAGCCACCAGAATCCAACCCTCAGAGAAGAGCGGGCTTCCTCCAATATCCACGTTCCAAAATTTACATACTTAGCTATTCTGAAAAATCAGGCAAATGTTCACACACTGCCCGAATTACTGAACATTCTGTTTTTTAATTCTTACATCTTTATTGATGCCAGTGTCACTGTGCAGCAGAGAAAACTTGACCATTCAACAAGACACAGGAACCTCCTTTGAACTGATACTACTTATCACTGACATGTTTGAGGAGAAATGTTTCTGAGGTATTACACTATCACGTTAGAACTTTTAAATCTCAGGAAATCATTCTCAAATCATGGATAGAATAGAAATCGAAAAAGGAAAGGAAGAAGAAAGAAACATGGGAAGAAGGGGAAGGAAGGAAAAAGATGATTACAAGGAAAGATGATGATAAGAAATGAAGAAATGAGAACAATGGACAAAAAACAACTCCAATTCTCTGCCTTAGGGGAATGAGAGAAAGGTAAACAATGTCCACACAAATCCTGGACTTTCCAAATTACTCTTTCAACTACAGGTTTCAAAAAGCAAACAACCAATAACAAAGAATCACAGCAAGTATATGATGCTAATAAGTTCAAATAGTTTCAAAATGATACTCCTCTGAAGTTTATAATGTTTAAAGTATAAATGCCAAGTCAAATGAGTTCCTTACCTCCTAGAACCCAGCCACTCTTGGCTTTGTCTTGCTTTCCAGTGTCTTGCGTAGGTCAAGTGGTGGGCACTGTTTGTCTCCCTGGGTTCCACAGCCCCAGTCAGATGTGCTGCAATCAGTCCTGTCAAGCTGAGAAATTCTGGCAAAATGCATTTTCTGTTTCTGTCCCTGCCTTCCCCTCATCAACCTAAAAAATTCACCTTGGGTGTGAGTGTTTGATGGAGCATTTCGGACACCACTTAGGATGTCTGATTTCCACATCAGAGAACCAAGTTTCAGTTCCAGGATCTAGCTGCTGATCCCAATTCCTACCAACGGAGACCCTGGGAGGCCGTAGTGATGGCTCAAATGGATGGGTTCCTGCCACCCACGTGGGAGATACAGATGGAATCCCTGGCTCCCAGCTTTGGTCTGGCCCAGTCTACCTATTGCAGGCATTTGGGGGTGTGAACCAGCAAATGGGGTTTCTTTCTCTCTTCTACCCCTCTCCTCCACCCCCATCTCTGACTCTCAAATAATTAAAAAGAAATTCACCTGGGACTGTTACCCTCTTGATGCAATCCAGGTTTCTATGTATTTCTTCTGAAACTCTGTTGACCCTGGTCTTTATGCACTGCTTTCCTACAGTTCTGCTCTTGCTGGGTTACTTTATTCTAAACATGTGGTGGTGTGGCTTCAAGGCATTTTTCTGAATTGTAAATGCCATGGCAGATAGAGCTAACGTGTTTCAAACCACAGAACAGTCTCAGCTCAAGTGTGACTCCACACACCTGTCAACACCACCCAGGACTTTATTAGTCCCTGGGAGCCAAAGACGGAGCTCCTTTTTTTCTGGTCCAGCAACTTAGAACTTCACCTTGTCTAACAATAAAGCATCAAGTGAGAGATGTCAAAAACACTTCATAGGAAATCTGCCAGGGAATTATCTAAGCGATAAAAAACTGATACAGAAGGGCCCATGTGGTATAAAACTTAAGGTCAGGAGACACTAAGAGAAAAACTTACCAACCTCAGAATGTAGGGAAGAGTAAAATAGGGGAGTAGAGGAAGAAAAGGGAAGTGGGAGGAGGTCAGAGAGGAGAGAGGGGAGAGAGGCTAACATAATCAGCCTGTCCCGGATCTGCCATGGTAACTAAAGCTGTGTGTTCATAAATATTTTGATGTTGCTATCATATGAAATTTACATATATATATAAATACACACACATACACATATAAACACATTGCTTCTTGATTTTAAAAAGTAGAATGTATTTATGCATACATCCAAAAGTTTGTGGAAAATGAAGTTAAAAGATAAGTTCATTTTTAGTGCAAAAAAATTCTGAAATCCATGCCTACATGGAGTCTTCAAAAAGTCTGTGGAAAATTCATATTCTGGGAAAAAAAACTGCATGGATTTCAAAACATTTTTGCACCTGAATCAACTTATTTTTCAATTCCACTTTCCACAAACCTTTTGAAGTATCCTCATTGAGATATAACCATGGATTAAATACCTGGAGTATTTTAAATATTTTTTAAGGGTTACATCTCAAAGATCGATAGATTCTGTGTGGTTTGTCGCAGCTGACCAAGTCCTTTCACATACATAATTGCACCTGGTCCCCACAAACCCAGGTGTGTAGGCACACCAGGAAATAAGACTTGATGCTCAGTCCAGTAAACAGCAATATGAACTTAAAGTATTCCTGGGGCCTTCATTACATCTTCCACGCTCCTTACTCACTTTTTTAAGGTGTTACAAGATGTTTTTTTAAAGTAGCCATAAGTAAAACATAAAGCTATACATTAATTGCTCAAGTCTCTTTATCTGAGTTAGATGCCAACCATTGGATAGAAAAAAGAAGCTAATATGAAACTTTACTACTACTGTAAAAGCTGGTTTCCTTTCTATATGATCAAAGTATGATATTGTTTCCCTAAAGTTATGGATCTTGGCTGTACAAGAGAAATTCTCATCATGTGACCTCCAAACACCATCACAAATGATTTACAGTTACAAAACTATTGGAAAAAGAGATTTAGATTAATTAGGACTTGATGAGAGTGAAACTTGAAGGTACTATAATATTTCCTATTATTTCATCACTGTCTCCTCTACCTGTTTTAATGAAAATCCCATCTTAATAAAAGCTTTGTGTTGTAATTTCATCCTAAAGGAAAAACGCAATCTCAATTATCAGTAATTTGTCACAAATGAACACTTTTGCTACTATTTGCATTATCCTTACACCAAGTGTTCTCTGATACAATTGCCTGGAATGTTACCTTCGGGAATTCTTACAGGATCAGGAATGCATGAAACTCTATCACCTGAGGAGAGAGAACGCTGCCCTGAGCAACAGTGCTCTGACTACAGCAAAGTTAAAACTGGTCTCAAATACAACACACTTTCGCCTTTGTCCACTTACACATGTATGCCTGGTAGGTAAATTCTGCTCAGCTTTCAAGCCCAAGAAAATTTTAAATTAGACTTTCTGAGTTTTCTCTCAATTGACTCCAATTTCCAAAATACCTCCAAGGCCCTCCAAATAATCCTTTCATTGAACCTATGGGTGGATAATCCTAAGGGAACAAAGCAGTTCGGTGCATCGTGCCTTTGAACTAGCACTTGAGAAACATTTCTGAGGTTGCATTTGAGGTCAACGACAATACTCTGGAGTAAGAGAATGACACAAAAGACACTAGAAAAAAAACGTGCTTGCAGCTGACTTCAACAGCCCTAAATCGCTGAAGGGAGTTAGCCCCCCAAATTAGGAAGACATCTGCATTGACTCTGCCCTCCCATCAGGAGAAGTCCAGGTGCTGCGGCTTCAAGGGCTGGGGCACTGCCCACACTGCTTAGAGCAGCGGTCATTCTGAAAGTAAAGCAGCACAGGAGGTTCCGAGAATGAGTGTTTTCAACAAGGCCTTCAAGGAGCACCGACACTGCGTCCATGTTGGCCACCTGTCATCTGAGATCAGAACATTACCTCCCCCCCCCCCAGCAAGAAGGGACGATGAAAGCCTAGAGTAGGCTGCCTCTATCCAAAGCATTTACCGTAAGAGGGTTATAAACACAAGGTCCCACGCTGCCATTCTTTTGGAAGTCAGCCTTCTGATGCAGTGACAATACTATAAGTCTACATTAAGCACAATTTTAGAATACACATAAAGTTAATTCATTGTTATAGGATATGAATTAAATTATCTATAAAGAATATTAGGATAATATAAAATAGGTAAAATTTCATTGAATGAGCTTCAACGGTGGTATACATTGATCTTTTTTATTCTACCATCTTTAAGAAAAACCTAATATATGCCTGTAACTAAAGCTAGTCTAAAACACATAAGACTTTATTATTACTGAACTACATAGACTGCAATTTAGTGAGCACAACGTACATAAAACGCAGATCAAACAGCTAGGAGTACTTCTGTGCCTTCTCTTGGCCACAAAAGAATCTCAACTGGGGAGCACTGGGCCAGTCCAGTGCAGGGAAGCTGGAGGGAAGACAGGTCTTCACTCACTCTCCAGTCCTTCAGGAAATGCAAGTATACGGTTCCTCTGAGTCATCCACCAACACAAGAGTAGACTACACACGAGAGGCCCGATCTACTGGTCTGGGGACCTACCCAAACTCATACAGCAGGGTGGAAGAGTGCCGAAACCACCGGTTTAAGAGGAGATGAAGATTGGTATTTCAACAATGACGATAAACTCTCTGTGCCTTCACCAAGGTCTCAAACAATTATGTTTCTCCTCAAAATGTGGCAAAAAAAAAATATCCCTCAGATGGTGGCTTCTTATCATTGACATTACAGTGGAATCACCAAGAAAGCTTCTGAAAACCAGAAATACTCAGATCCCACTCACAGAGAAGCTAGCTGAATGCGTCCAGAGTACAACTTAAACACTAATAATGTTTGAGAGAGTCCTCCAAATAGTCTTAATATGCAGCATATGCAGCAAAGGTTAAAAACCACAAATTTACAATTCCAGCTGACCTCAAAGCTTAGGCACAATCCTCCAATCTATGAGTCTGTATCATACACTCACTTATCACTCTTAAGAACTATGAAATAGCACATTATTTAAAAAGGAATTTCAAATGATGGACAAAAAAAGTATTACACACCTACTGAACGACAGTAAATATAATCTTGACAGTTTTTCCTTCAAATGACATATTATTTTATGCATACATTAGTTACTGTATTATCTTACTGTACTATTATGTGTATGTATGCTAAGATGTATAAATATATTAATCCAATAATTTTCCAGCTAATATTTTCATTAGTCTGAAAGTATATCTCCAATTGACATCAATATATTTATTCTCCGAATAAGAAAAAGTAGCACCTTTACATCTCAATTTTTAACAGTTATACTAATGATAAAGTTTTAATTACTGACTCTTGAAATTCTGCATTTCTTGGATTATGAATTGTACAATTCTACAATTCTTATATTTTGGATTCTAGAGGGAGAAATTGAAAAGGCAATAATTAATGCTAAAATCTGAAAAACTGAAAATAATCCTTCAAAGGATGGCAGAATTAGGAAATAAACTCAATCTTGAATAAATGTGCTTTATAGGTAACTCATGTTTTGGGGTAAGAAAACTGGTAAGAGTTACACCACGCATGCTTTCTTGACAAGATAAGACAAAATGTAAACCCCAAAGATATGCAGACCTAAGTCCCCTGTGAAAGTGAATGCTATAAATAAAAAGCAAATTAAATAAAACAAATATAAAATGTTGCAAATACAATATAAAGATATGTCATCCACTAGCAAATTCCAAGGTCACCACAAATAAAAGTCATACTGAATAATATTTACTAAACACTATGAGCCACTGAGGACTGTTTTTATGCCCTATTTGATACCTAAGGAAGAAAGGCTCAGATAATTTAAGTGACTTCCCAAGTCTCCCACCAAAAATTTTGGCAAAGCCAAAATCCAAACCTAAGGCACTCTGGACCCTAGAGATTCGTACCCTGCAAACATTCTAGAAGAGTACAACAGTAAAGGAGAAATCACTTTTATTTATTTCTTAAGTTTATCTCTTTTCACTTAGTTGAAAGGTAAAGTGATAAGGTTTGTGTTGGGGGGAGGAGGGGCAGAAAGAGATCCTCCATCTGCCGATTCACTCCCCAGATGCCTACAACAGCTGGAGCCAGGCAGGGTGAATGCCAGCACCCAATAATCACATCAGGGCTTCCCAAGTCCGAGGAATGGATCCAAGCCCTCAAGTCATCACCCACTGCCTCCAGCACTGTTATCAGCAGGAAAGTAGTTTGAAAGCAGAGGCAGCATCAGCCCCAGTCACTCCAGTATGGGATGTGGTCATCCCAAGTGGCAGCTCAATCTGCTGGGCCACAACACTGGCTCTGAAAAACCATTTTTAAAAAGTCCTCCAACATCACTAATGCTAGCCAAACATCAGAAGCAAATCCGTTTTGTGTTTCCAAAGACAGCAAGAGACTCTACCTGAAGTTTGTGGGCCGTTTCTAAAGAAGTTACCTTCATTTCTGCACTTTCAAAGGAAACCATTCATCAGGAAACATCATACGCACTTATGTGTATGTGAATAGAAAACAGAATGAAATGCCCCCAAATGCCACAGAATACATTAATTTACTATCAACTCTAACGTATTAAACTACAGGTGCAAAATTGCCTTGATACCAGCATGAAAAAGTAAGGTTAAAAGGTGGGGAAAGATAACCTCATGAAAGCAGTAGTTTCAGTACTCCTACAGAATGTATTTATTTTTCGAGGAGCCAGGAATTCAATCTGGGTCCCTCATGTGGGTAGCAGGAACCCGACTACTTGAGCCATCAACCCTGCCCTCAGCACCTGCATTAACAGGAAGCAGGAGTCAGCAGCCAGAGCGGGAAATCAAATCTAGGTGCCTGATGTATGCCAGAGCCTGCCTGACCAAATGCCTGTGCCAGAATGTGTTTTTGTTTTGTTTTGTTTTGTTTTGTTTTGTTTTGTTTTTGTTTGTTTGTTTTTTGACAGGCAGAGTGGACAGTGAGAGAGAGAGAGACAGAGAGAAAGGTCTTCCTTTTGCTGTTGGTTCACCCTCCAATGGCCACTGCGGCTGGCGCACCACGCTGATCTGAAGGCAGGAGCCAGGTGCTTCTCCTGGTCTCCCATGGGGTGCAGGGCCCAAGCACTTGGGCCATCCTCCACTGCACTCCTGGGCCATAGCAGAGAGCTGGCCTGGAAGAGGGGCAACTGGGACAGAATCTGGCGCCCCGACCGGGACTAGAACCCGGGGTGATGGCGCCACAAGGCGGAGGATTAGCCTAGTGAGCTGCGGCGCTGGCCCAGAATGTTTTTTGCCATCTTTCATAAGTACTCATGATTTTTTTTTACACTCATGTAAAGAAATCTTAAGCAAATGCTCAAATATGAGTACAAAGACAAGCAGCAAGCCAGTTCTTTAAAGATATTTCTGGTTCTGTCCCCATTCAACCAAATACATAGTCTCCCTGAATCACACAATTATTTACAAAAATTAGACAATTCAACTATGTTTTTCCACAAATGTTTATTACAAAAAATGTAAAACATGCAGCAAAGTCAAAAAGAATCATGCAATAAACACCCATAATATCTTCACTTAAAGTGTGCCTTTAATGTGTTACTATACTTGCTTTATCTTAGGCGGTACTTCAAAATATTCATAGGAACATGCAACTTAAATAAGTTTTATTTTGTTGCACAGAATTTCCAAAGCTATGCATAGTTTGCTCACAACATTCATTTCCAAGAACTTTCTGAAGACCTCCGATATATCTATCTTATATCCACTCACCACTCTGCTTTATTTTTGGTGCATTTGCAAAGTAAATACCAATCATCAGTATAACTTCCCCTAAATGTCAGCATGGCTAAACTGAGTTCAATAATTGCTTATGTGTTTTAGACAAAATTCAAAAACATGTAAAACAAAAATGTGTTAAGGGTACATTCACTTAGTTTTAATAAACCCATGTACTCAAACTACTACCAAGATATAAAATATTATATTTGGAGTTTTTTTTAAAGCTTTATTTTTCCTAAATAGCAGAAACTCTATTAGAAATAAATAAGAGAGGACGTCACCCTCAGTGTGTCCCTCCTCCTGCCCCAGGGGTGCCCAAGATCTTGCAAGCCCTCAAGAGGGAGAAAATCAACCCTTCAGCCGCTCTGTAAGATCCCTTCCAGTTCAACATGGCCAGTTCTCCGACTGCAGATGAAAGTAGTTAAACCATCTGCCTTTCACCAAGCACGAAACAAAGCCAATTCTTCAGAGACCGAAAGTTTCACTAATAAATTATAGCTGGTTTAATTCTTCACTGTGCTTAAGGCAACCCTGTATTTGCATCTCAGATAGTCATCTTTTGTAAGTGACTGTGAATTGCAATTAATGTTTTTCTCCACCAGGGCCAAGGTCTAGTCACAAACTGGAATCAGCCTTCATACATTCTAGCCAGTTCGCAAATAGGAGATTTCAAAAAGCTCTCAGAAAATGCAAATCCTTAAGAAACTACGTGCATTTCAACAATAGTTTGCTCCAAAATAAATTTAGCTTTTAATTCCACTTTTGCACAAACGTTGAGAAGTGCTCTCATACAACAGTGATTTGGGCAGCAATTTATAGTGACAAGAAGAGTTTTCTATACACAGAAAAAATATAATTCAGTTTTGTGAGTTCTCTCTCTCTCTCTCTCTCTCTCTCTCTGTCTCTGTCTCTCTCTCCCTTAACACCCCTGTAAGGTGCATCTTTTGAGTACATAAATGCAATACAAGGAAGCGAGAGAGGTTAGCTCTACTCCTCCTTCTTTGTGTGGTTTTAGGCAATGCTCCTAGTCTTCTTGGTCCTGGGTGCTTGAGACGGTAACATTGAGGGAGGAGCGACTAAAAGAATCCTTGACATTCCTAACCTCAATTATGTGAACAGTTTACACAAAACTCACGTCAAAAAAGTCATCCCACTGCAGGCAGTGAAGTACCTGGCAAAGAAAGATAAACCATAGTTCATCACATCACTCAGTCATCATAAGCATTCAGACCTAACCACAAGGTTTAACTCAGACAACAAAGAGACCGAGTCCTGTTCTCAGCATTAATAGAGTTTTCTCAAAAGAACTGGCTGCTCTTTCTTGCTTTGCCACATTTTCTTTCTTTTCCCCATTTCTTCTTTTAAAGAAAATTCCAGCTCAGGTTATTAGAGGGCACCCCTAATCTGAAAACTCTGAATTCAAAAATTATTCCAAAATCTGGAAATTTTGAACGATGACATAATGCCATGAGTGGAAAATTCCACACCTGACCCCATGTGATGGGTTGCAGTCAAAATCCACTCACACTAGCAATATTGCATAAAATTACCATTAGGCTCTGTGTATGTGAATCATAAATAAATTTCGTGTTTTGACATGGGTCTTATTCCCAAAATATCTCAACATGTCCACGCAAATACTCCAAAATCCCCCCCAAAAATATGAAGCCCTAAACACTTTGGGTACCAAGAATTTCAGAAAAGGGATACTCAACCTGTATTAAACATGTTTATAATATGGAATGTTTGTATGGAAGGGGGCCTGGCCCATGTTGAGTTCTCCTCAATATTTCTATTTATTTCTGTTTTAAGCAGAGTATTGGTCAACATTGCACATGATGAAATTAAGCACATCAGAACTAGTACACTGGGCAAAAATTCTGGGAGGGATAGTTTAGGCCATGAGCACATTCATTGCTCAGTACCACTGGTTCTCTTGGGTTCCTGCTTATCTTTCCATCAGAAATGCTGGTGAACTCATTTCTAGATTATCCTTTCGAGAACAGCCCAAGCAGACATGGCACAGAGCAGACTTATTAGTTGTTCAGTACAACGTAGTTCTCTGGGGTAAAGTTTGGCAAGGGTTACTTGCAGCCTATTGTGAAAGGGCTTCCTAAGCTCGGGGCCCTTGGTGCTGATGAGAATCCTGAATTCACAGCACCTGCCTGGCCCACTCCCTGTCGCCCCCGAGAGACTTAAGGGTACAAAACAATTCACACACACACGAAGTGCATGCTATCTGCTGTGCAAGGCGTAAGAATTGGCCTGAACACCATGCTGTCCCGTAACTCTCCTTAAATCAGAGGATGCTGCGGCTTCAAATAACAGCACAGAAAGACTGTCAAAGATTCAAACAATTATGTATGTCTATTTGGACAAAGAAACTCTGGGAGAAAGTAACATGAGTAAGTTCAAGACTTCTCCAAATCTGCATAAGTTTAACATGCAATGTACACGTAGTGGGCAGCAACGGAGAAACAAGCCTCATGAACAACTGACATTTGAGAATAGGTAAAAAGCCACGGAGAACACGTTATCTTCAGAGAATACTGAACTCAAAAGGTGAGTAAGCACTTCTGAAGCGTGTAACGTCCTTTGCTACTGGAGCTGCAAGTAGCTAAAGAAGGTAAAGAAGGAGAGGATTACAGAAATCTACACTGACTTCTTAAGAGTTTTTGAAATGCCCGGTGGATGCTGTAAATAACTGTGACCTAGAACATGTGTGTTACAGAGTTACCTGAGTTTCAGTGGCTGTGGCAGGACAGCTGTTACTCTGCATGACTGCAAATGAAGGCTAAGGTGCAGGACAGAAAGACTCAGTAACACGCACCGTGTGTAGAACACAGAATTACCACGTTTTCATCTAGACTTGCAGGATCAGCTTTGCCCTGAGCTTCTCAGTTGAATAAATTATATATTATTATTTTATTTGCTTCAAGATGTTCTCTGTAATTAAGCCATATCTGACCTGTCTTGAATAGGAAAATAGCATGAGGTGCCAAGCAAAAAAACACAGCCTGAAAAGGCTCTTTCTCCCCAAATAAAAAGACAGCAGTCAACAGCATGAGGACATTTCTCTCCAGCACCTAATAATATTCTTAGCATTTCATAGACATTCAGCAAAATATTCATCAAGCTAATTAACATGAACAACTTTACTTTCATTAAATACTTTAATCATAACAAAGTCATGCACAAACTGATCTTTTTTAAAAAAAAATCAGTGATCTAGATTTGTTATTCAAATAAGAAAAATATCCATTGGGAAATCTGGCTGAAATCTCTTATTTCAAAAACTGCTTGGAATAAACATGTAATTACTTCACAGTTCCTATGGCATCATGATGAGTTTTTTTTAAAAAGCCTGCTTGTGAACTCCAGTACATAATTAAAATTTTTTATATTTGATTAAAGAAGGAAAAATAACTCAAACCAAAAGGTCTTTGTTTCTTTCAATTTATGGTAAAATGACCACCTCTAAGGGAAATGTAATTCCAAATGTAATTTACTATGAAGTGCTTACACAACTAAAGTACAAATGAAGACATTTTCCTGGAGTTTATAATACATTCTTGTTCTAATTATCTTGGAATAATAAAGTTTCTAATCCAGGTACCAAGAAAAAATGATACCACATCCCTAACGTCTCATATTCTCAGAACCTCAGAGCACAAACAAGGAGAAATTCGACTGGAGAAGCTACTCCAAGTTATGCTATTTCACAGGGGATGGGTGTTTGGCACGACCATTAAAGACACTGCTGCAGATGCCCACATTCCATCCAGGAGTACCTAGGTTCAAGTCCCAGCTCTGCTCCTAATTCCAACTTCCTGCTAATGCAGATCCTGGGGGTAGAAAATTACAGCCAGAATAGTGGGGTCCCTGCCACACACATGAGAAACCTGAGTGGGAGTTCCTGACTCCCACATTCACCCGGGACAATCTCCAGCTATTATAACCATTTAGGAAGTGAGCCAGCAAATTGAAACCCTTTCTCTTTCTCCAGTCCTCCTGGGTCTTGCAACTAAATAAAATAAAATAAAATATCGAACATGTAGCAATACAGGTTTATTTTTAAGTTATCTCACAGTCAGGGATTCCCAAACTGGCCATTCATGAAAGGATTCTTTCCAGTAATAGGTCCCAATCCCAGCTACTGGTTTTGCACTTGGGATCTACACTTCAGCGTCTTTCATGTAAATTCTCCCAGTGATTCTGATTCTGTCTCAGGTTTGAGAGTTGTTCAGATGGGTCGAAGAAAACAAGCAGGAAAGGCAAACCACATCAAGTTTTGGGGTAAGGGGCTGGCAATATGGTGCAGCAGGTTAAGCCACAGCTTGCAACACCATCACCCCATATTGGAGCAATAGTTTCAGTCTCGGCTGTTTGCTTCAAATTCAGCTGTCTGCTAATACATGAGGGAAAGCAGTGGATGACTGCTCAAGCACTTGGGCCCCTGCTGTCCACGTGGGAGATCGGATGCAAGTCCAGGCTCCTGCTCTGGCTGTTGCTGCCATTTGAGGAGTGAACCAACTGATGGATGCTAGCCTTCTCTCCCGCAGTCTCTCTTGCAGGCTCCCCCCTGCCCATCACACACACACACACACACACGCACATGCACACACACAGACACACAGACACACAGTCACTCTGCCTTTCAATAAATAAATAAATCTTTTTTACAAAAAAAAGTTTTGGGGTGAGAAATAGGAGGCACACAAAGGATTGGCTGGGACCTGGGAAGGGTCCAGGGATAAGGAGACAGAAACAGATCAGACACTCAAGTTGTACCAGACAGTGCACGGTGCTGGGTCACAGGCAGGAAACCAGACACGTGAGCCCCTGCAGCAAGTATAACAGTTCTTCCAACAGGAAGAAAGTTTTCTGGATGCCGAGCTACACCACTTGTAAGAAAAACTTTGAGTTAAGTCTTTTCTGTAGAAAATATAAATGCTACCATATTAAACATATGTATGAATGATAAGACCTTTGTTTTTCAGAAATATTAGTTTTGTGGCCATGCTTTTTATGACTGAAAAGTTGAAGGGAGGGGTTATTTCACAGGAGGCACAGCCAGGACAATGGACCGTGAACTTGGTTAACTCAAAAAGCAAGAGGGAGTTCAGAAATGAGGGTACTTGACTAGCATGAAGCTCCCTCTGGTCTTCACACTTTGTGACTTCATGTATGTCAGTAATCCCTACAGCAGGGAAGGCACAGAACCCCCAAAATATAGAGAGAAGATACCTGCATATTTAGTGACGAAGTTGGAACAAACTCAGACTTGACTTAATCACTCAGCCGCGATAGGATTGTGGGCACGGCACTTCACCTGGAGGCCATCCAGTGTCCTCACATGTACAGCTGGATGGTGGACTATAAAGATAGTAACTACCTCAAGTGATATTGGCACAGGTTTTTTTAAACAGTGGGTAGCTGAATTAAATTACTGAGTACTGATCCAAATCACAATTTCAGCATTACATTGTATCACCGCATTTCAGTTACCCAAGTTTCTTAAATACTTCTCTACCAAGGTTCTCTTTTGGGATGATTGGGGTGCAGCAAGTCAAACTGCCACTTCCAATGCCAGCCTCCCGTTCTAGAGCGTCAGTGCAAGTCCCACCTGCTTCCAGCTCTCTGCTGATGTGCCTGGGAAGGCAGCAGAAGACGGCCCAGGTACCTGGGTCTCTGCCTCCCACCTGGAAGACTCAGATGGAGTTCCAGGCTCCTGGCTTTGGCCTGGCTAGGCCCCTGCCATTGTGGACATTTGGTGGAGTGAACCAGCAGATGGAAGACTCTCTCTCTCTCTCTCCACTTCTCTGTCACTCTGCCTTTCTAATAAATAAATGTAAATCTTTAAAAAAGATGACCTTTTATATGGTACAATTGCTCCTTAATGTACAATGCAGGTACAATAACTGGATAAATCGATCTGTAAGTTGAAAATATTGTAAGCCAAAAATGCATTACATTCAGTGAAGCTACTGAAAATCCCAGTTTAGCAACTGAGTGTGCTGTGGTGTGTTGGTCATCCCCCCTCATTGTAAATGACTGGGAGTTGTGCTCACTATTACACTGTAGCTAGCCAGGAAAAGGTCAATATGCAAAGAACAGTTTCTACTACATGCTTGCAACTTTCGCACCATCATAAGGTCAAAAGATCGTAAGTTAAAACGTTATAAGTCAAGGACCACCTGGTTAGTAGGGCTATGTGGGGGAACAAGATGCCAGATGGCAATGTATTTTAAAGACCCTTATCAAATATCTCTAATTTTAAGAAGGAAGAAAACTCAGATATAGAGGCCAAATGGCTATGAGCTACAGCTTTCTGTGGCAGTCTAGAAATTGCTTATTGAATTTTGATTACAGTTTTTCCCAAATCCACTTTTGATGAAACTGAAGAAGGCAATATACACCCATGATAAACAGTGCTGAGGAGGAAAGAAAATGGTCTCTTTGTTGCTCCTTTCAACTCTATCCGCTCCCCTGAACAAACTGCTGGATCCGTGAGTAATCCCCGGCCTTCTTAATGAGCTTGCAAAGCCTTTCCTATATGAAAGTCGTGCTCCCAGCAACGTTCTCAGCCCTACAGGGCTGCTTTCAAGGGTTTCAGAGGTTAAACAGCCAGGCCTGGAGTCCAAGTTTCCTGATTCCCAGCCAGGGTTTTTGTAGCCACACCAAGATTCCTCCTGTCCTTGTAGATTATGACACTTGACACTGTTCTAAATGTTCTTCAGTGATTATCCAGAATACGACTTTCCTTTACTTTGTTTTGGTCTCTAAGTGCTCCCTGCTTATAGAATATATCACCCTAGGAAATGGTCAAGACCTCTGTCAACAGGAACTCTATATTTAGTAGGTATGGGGAAAAGAATTCCTATTCTTGTATAACCACAAGCAATCCTTTTCGCTTCGCTGATCTCAGTTTCATTATATTAAAAACAAGAATGAGTCTCCATTACTTAGTACTCGTTCTGTCATTGTGAGTAGCACATAACCATTGCTTCAACAATTAAGTAAAAAACGTTTAACCCCTATGGCCATGTAGTATGGGCTTCCTTGAGCAATTCAATGCCTGATGTACTGTGAAGCCCACAGCATGGTCTAGGAGGAAAAGTCTCTCTAGGATGCTTTGAACTTGTTTCAGCACACCCTTACACCATTTCCCACACTCAGTGGACTTGTTTCAGCTCACAGTAAGACAGCCACCTTCGCATCAGATTCATGTGGGTCCCTGCTTATCTTCAAGAACGTAAAACACTGGGTGTCCCAGAATTAAGTCCTATTCTTTGTCAACAGTCTTCTCCTAGTGACAGCACCCAATCTCATCACCACAAATTCCATCTATATTCTGATGACATCTAGATTCCTACATTCAGCCTCGACTTTCTTCTGGACCCTAAACTCCTGTGTCCAACTGCCTTATTTGTATCACCATTTGGGTATCTAACTGGCACCTCAACTTCTCATTTTTAAAACAACTCTGACTTGTTCATCTCTCAGTAACCTCCTCATATTAAACCATAATTGTATTTTCCAACTGCCCAGACTTAAGAAACTTTGGAGCCATCCTCCACTCTTCTTCTTAAACCCTACAATCGATTCGTCAACATATTCACTTGGCCGAACCTTCAAAATATATCTAGACTTGAAATAATTCCCTCCAATTCCATTACTAATACCCTGGTCTGGATTGTTGCATGGTCCACTCATGTTTCCTTCTGTCTCTGCCCAACAAGTATATTCTTAGGCATTCATGGAGTTTCAGAATCTAGTCCCTATCTGCCTCACAGTCTAATTTCCACCCTCTTTTGTTTGCTTTCCATGCAGACTGACTTAAGCTTAGTGCTTTCCATTCTTCCCTTTAGCAGGTGCTACCATACAGAACTGAGACGATTCAAGGTTAGAAGACCTGCATACAAGGAGCACCTCCACCACTTACCAAGTAGAAACAAAAGCCATTTATCCCCTTTGCATCTCAAACTGTTTCTCAAATGAGAACGCCAATAGTACTGGTTCTATCAGTCTGTAAAATCTGATATGAAAGTGCTGAAAGAAAGTCAAGTGCTAGAGAAATGTTTAATACTCATTAAGTTACACTTCTCGTTGATGCCAAGTGCAGTGCACATCCATTTGTGAAGCATTCCCAAGGTGAACTAATAAAGCACGTCTCTTGATTTCCAAGTCCGATAGCACAGTTTGTGGGAAAGACTTATGATTTGTATCATCTTATACTACTGCATTTCAATCATCTGGCTGATTCTATTACTCGGAACCACACATATTTATGTAGCAAGACATTCTTTACAAGACGCCCTATGATTCATCACATATTTCACAGGTCGAACAAAACGCACACATTTTTGTAACCAATGTGGTTATTTGAATGCAATGAGCAGGGATTGCTTTAACCTATCATGATGAAAAAAATTAATGCTTCCTACATTGAAAGAAGTATCTATTATGGCACAAAAAAGGAAAGAATATTATGAAGAGTTCAAAAGTGGATAAAGCTGTGGCATGATGGTCTTTTAAGAAAAACATTACCCTAGCACACTCTTAAATATTAGTGCATGCTAAACTCTGGTCATAAGTATAAACTTCATAGGGAAATAGTTATCAAATTATATGTTCATAATTTTGAAATATTTTTGAAACTACTGACATATGTGTTAAAAATCCAAAAAGAAACGGTTTCAAGAAAAATAAGCAAGCTGCCAGAATCTCCGTAGCCTGTTTTCTTTCACATGTTTTAGTTGCAAACAATTAAATAAATAAATGTTTACTGATTGCTCTACTACAATGATGCAGAAAATAGAAAACAGGTTCAAGGAAAACTCAAAGTTAGGAGACTGAAACTTTGGAAATGACCCTGATTCCTTGTTGGCGCTGCTCCATGGCATGACACTGAACAACAACAAGATCAACACAGAAACAGAGAAGTTGACAAAAGGGCCCTCAGTCTTTTACCCCATAAATCACTACAGTGAGATACAGGCTGAATTCAAAGATACGATTTACTGAGGGTGAATACAACAACCACAGTAAAGAACAAGCTGGTTAGTCATACTTCTTTCATGGGAGAGCCTAAAAGCAAGGCAATAATTAATCTAAAACTAATTAAACATATCTTATTTTTATTCTAGAAACGTAACCCACAGAGGTTTTCACCTAAATTGGTTGGCTGCCCCCCATAAATCCAGCAAACCTGTTGTTGCTGTTGTTGTTTAGATATTCTGTATCTGCTTTAGTTCTTCCATCAGAGCAGCTGTATGAAACATGGTCTTTTTTAAATTTTATTTAATTTATTTATTTATTGACAGGCAGAGTGGATAGTGAGAGAGTGACAGAGGGGAAGGTCTTCCTCTTCCGTTGGTTGACCCCCCAGTGGCCGCTGTGGCCGGCGCACCACGCTGATCCAAAGGCAGGAGCCAGGTGCTTTTCCTGGTCTCCCATGGGGTGCAGGGCCCAAGCACTTGGGCCATCCTCCACTGCACTCCCTGGCCATAGCAGAGAGCTGGCCTGGAAGAGGGGCAACCGGGACAGAATCCGGCACCCCAACCAGGACTAGAACCAGGTGTGCCGTCACCGCAAGGCGGAGGATTAGCCTATTGAGCCGCGGTGCCGGCCAAGACATATGTTAAGAGCTCATGCTTTGGAGTCAAGCCACCCTTGTCTGAGTCCTGGCACTAACACTTCTCAGCTTTGTAACATAGAAAAAAATATCAACTGTTCTGTGCCTCAGTTTCCTTATCCACTAAATGGGTATTGTTACATTATCTATCTCATAAGGTTATTATGAATATTAGAAATAATGTTTTATTTAATATATTGAAATAAGCTGGCACATAGTAAGCACTGTATCTGCTAAGGCTACTACTAATAAACTGTAGGGGTTAGCAAACATTTTCTTAGAGGGCGCAGAAAATAAATATTTTTGGTTTTTGAGTGATGCATTCTATATGTCTTGTAACTGCAGGAACTCAGCTCTACTATTCTAGTGTAAAAGGAGCCATAGATAACAGGTCAAAGAGCAGGCCTGGCTGTGGTCCAAAAAAACCTTATTTTAAACACTTTTATTTATAAAACAAGTATTGAGCCTTAGCTTATTGAATCCTCAACTGTAATGTTTAGAAAACTGTTTCTATCCTAGAATCAAGCTGTGGCATTATTAAACATGGAAAAGACAAGCAAAGGAGAAAGAGTTTGGTGATTAAGACACCTGTATCCCACATCAGGGTGCCTGGTGCCTAGCCCTGACTCCAGCTTTCTGCTAATTCGGGTCCTGGGAGAAAGCAGGTGATATTTCACGTAAATGAGTTCCTGCTATCCATGGAAGAGACCTGGATTGTGTTCCCAGTTCCTGCCTCAAATGTGAGCCCAGACTGAGCAGTTTCAGGCATTTAGAGAGTGAACCAGTGGATATATGTGTCATCTATCTATCTATCATCTATCTATCTATCTATCTATCTATCTATCTATCTACCTACCTACTTATCCATCCATCCATCCATCCATCCATCATCCATCTCAAATAAATAAATTATTAAACAAAATTAAAACAAGGAAAATCATTCCTTTAATACAATGCAGATGTCTACCTCACTGGACACCTGTGGAGTCTCTCCTTGGTCAGTGATTGTGAATTGAGACAGGAAAGCAACTGAGGATGCTTTTCAAAAAAAAGGTTAGAAATGGTATTTGTTGTAAGACAGTCACACTCTCTGTCTTCACGTCAGCCCCAATCCTGAGCGTTTCCAATATTTGTCTCTCTTGATTACTCTATGCCTATTTCAAAGTTGTATTTGACACTAACTTTAATCAAATTTTACTTCTACAAGAATAGAGATGTAGGGCTGGTGCTGTGGTGTAATAAGCTAAACCTCCTCCTGTGGTGCCAGCATCCCATATGGGCACCTGGTTAGTGTCTCGGCTGCTCCTCTTCCAATCTAGCTTTCTGCCTATGGCTTGGGAAAGCAGAAGGTGACCCAAGCGCTTGGGCCCCTGCACCAGCGTGTCAGTCCTAGAAGCAGCTCTGGGCTCCTTGCTTCAGACTGGCTCAGCTCCAGGCGTTGTGCCATCTGGGGAATGAACCGGCGATGGAAAATCTTTATCTCTGTCTCTTCCTCTTCTGTCTGTAACTCTACCTCTCAAGTAAATAAACAAATCATATGTGTGTGTGTATGTGTGTGTGTGTGTATATATATATGTCCACCAAATCATATATATATATGTATATGATGAAGACACAGACACATATACATACATATATACATATATATATGTATGTATGTATATGTGTCTCCTATATATAGAGAGAGAAAGAAGAATAGGGATGTGTGTAAGTCCAAGGAGGAAGCATAAACTCTCTGTAAATAGGAAGGCAATAGAGACGAGAAGATGAATGGGTAAATATGACCCAAGAGATAAGAAGCAATTGAGGAGATAGAAAGTCATAACTGATAAGGAAGAATTTAGAACGCCACATTCTTTGAGAAATGAGACATACAAGACAGGAGTAAAGGAAAGTAAAATAGGGGATATTTAATTTGCATAGGCCAATATTTCAACTTTCTTCAATTAAAATCTAACATAAATTTTAACTTTTAACAGCTTTACTGATAAAAACAGACATATGACAAACTGCAGGGCATCTTAAGTGTATGATTTGATTAGTTATATATTTAACATATTATATATCATATGTGATATATTATATATATTTATCAGTTCTTCTACCTTTTTTGTAAATTACAATGGAATTCCATAACAGCAGATAGAGATTTGTTTCATTCCTTTGATTTCTTATTACTGACTTACTGCATTAGCCAGAACCTCTACAGCAATATTGAACAGATGTTGTAAAAGAAAACAGCTGGCTGGCGCCGCGGCTCACTAGGCTAATCCTCCGCCTTGCGGCACCGGCACACTGGGTTCTGGTCCCGGTTGCCCTATTCCAGGCCAGCTCCCTGCTGTGGCCAGGGAGTGCAGTGGAGGATGGCCCAAGTCCTTGGGCCCTGCACCCCATGGGAGACCAGGAGAAGCACCTGGCTCCTGCCATCGGATCAGCGCGGTGCACTGGCTGCGGCGGCCATTGGAGGGTGAACCAACGGCAAAGGAAGACCTTTCTCTCTGTCTCTCTCTCTCTCACTGTCCACTCTGCCTGTTAAATAAATAAATAAATATAAATTAAAATAAATTAAAAAAACAGCCTATATTTTTTTTCCAGATCTTTAGGAGAAAAGCATTCAGTGTTTCACCACTAAGTGTGCTGTTAGACATAGATTATTTCACAGATGACTTTTTTTTTTTTTGACAGGCAGAGTTAGATATTGAGAGAGAGAGAGAGAGAGAGAGAGAGAGAAAGGTCTTCCTTCTGTTAGTTCACCCCCCAATGGCGTGCTGCGCCGATCTGAAGCCAGGAGCCAGGTACTTCTCCTGGTCTCCCATGCGGGTGCAGGACCCAAGCACCTGGGCCATCCTCCACTGCCTTCCCGGGCCATAGCAGAGAGCTGGCCTGGAAGAGGGGCAACCAGGACAGAATCCGGCGCCCCGACCGGGACTAGAACCCAGGGTGCCAGTGCCGCAGGCAGAGGATTAGCCTACTGAGCCACAGCACCGGCCCACAGATGACGTTTCGAAGATTGATGAATCTCCTTTCTGTTATTACCTTGGTGAAGTTCTTGACAGGATATTAAAAGGTTAAACATAAAATGTGTCACATGCAACTTTTGCAAACCTTGACAACATAAATTTTAAAAGTATTCATTATTTACATTTGAAAACCAATCAGTGCAATTCACTACATTAATAAATCAAATATAAAACGTGCTCATGTACCGAGTTATAATGATCGGTTTTCATATGTTAATCTATTAAAGCAAACAACACTGGATCAAGATGTATTACCAATTTTAGATATTTAGGATTCAATTTTCTAAAATTTTGATGAAAATTTTCACCAGTATTCATAAGCATTATGAAGCATTAGTTTTATTTTCTCGTGATATTTTAATTTGCCGCAATTTCAGAACCATGATTACAAAGACTGAGTTGGAAGAAAATCCTTTCCTCTTCACATTTTTGGGACTCCTTGTGAAGAATTGTTATTAGGCTTCAAATGTTGGGTAAAGTCCTCCAAGGAAGCCACCTGGGCCTCAAAAATTTCTTGTGGAATTATTTTAACTTGAAAAATAATTTCTGTAACAGATATAGAACCATTTCTTGAGTGATCTTTGGTTTGTGTCTTTTATAGAATGCATACATTTTATTAAGTTTAAGAATATATTGCACACAGTTCCTCATATCTCATCCTAATCACTTTAATATCTGCAGAATCTGTACAGATTTCATCACCTTGATTCCTAATATTGGTCATTGGTTGCTACCTTTTTTTCCAGTTTGGCTACAACTGTGTCAACTTTATTAATCTTGTCACAATCATTTTGGAGTCTCACTTACTTTCTTTTTTCTACTTTGTTAACTTCTGCTCCAATTTTATTATTCCCTCTTTTATGCCTATTATTTGTTTAAGCTTCTCTTCTGTTTCCAATTTCTTATTGCAACAGCTGATGTCATGTAATGGAGATCTTTATTATGACACTGGCATTTGCAGTTATAAACTTTTCCTTATAAACTGCTTTAATAGCAAATTTTGATTTTGGGAATTCTCATTTTCTTTCAGTTCAAAATACTTCCTCATTTCTCTAGATTTCTTCTTTGACTCAAGGGTTAGTAAAAGTGTTAGTTTCCTAGTACTGGGAATTTTCTAGAAGTAGTCATATTATTTTCTATTAATGTTAAGAGAACATATCTTTTCTGTTTTTCATTTTCTGCCATTTCCATTTATCTTGTTTAAGGCTTACTATTATATTTTATTCCCTTTATTGACCTCTTTGCTGTAACTCTTTGCAATATTATTTATGATTTGCTTTAGAATCTGTATTATACATCTTCATCTTATAAGAACTCACCTTCCAGTAATATACCATTTCAAGTGTAGAATAAGAAACTTACAATGGTATATCATCACTTTTCCCTTTGTCTTAAAGCTATTACTGACATATATTTTACTTCTACCTATGTTATAAACCATATAATAAATTTTTCTTTTTATATTGAATATTTATTGAATATTGAATATTTATTGAATAAATATTGAATATTTATTGAATATTTATTGAATATTATTGAATATTCAATTATATTTTAATTAGGAAAAAATTTTCACCAAAAGAATAAGCAGCATGTCAGTGAGCTGTGGGATATCAGTTGGTTTCATATGCAATTAATTAGAATTCCTGCAGAGGAGACAAACTGATGTAAGGGAGAACAAAACATAGAAGAATGTTTGATCAAATAATGGCTGAAAATTTCTAAATTCAGTGAAAATATAGATTTGTGTGATCCAATAGTTTTAATAATACCCAAATACAAGAAAAATGAAGAAAACTGTACTATTTTCCCTTTTCTTTTTTTTTTAATATTTATTGATTTATTTGCAAGTCAGCGTTACACAGAGAAAGGAGAGAGAGAGAGAGAGAGAGGTCTTCCATTCGATGGTTCACTCCCCAACTGACCACAATGGCCGGAGCTGTGCCCATCTGAAGCCAAGAGCCAGGAGCTTCTTTCAAGTCTCCCACGTGAGTGCAGGGGTCCAAGGACTTCGGCCATCTTCTACTGCTTTCCCAGGCCATAGCAGAGAGCTGGATTGGAAGTGGAGCAGCCGGGGCTTGAAGCGGCACCCATATGGGATGCCGGTGCCTCGGGCCTGGGCATTAACCCTCTGCCTCTGTGTCACAGCGCCGGACCCTCTCTGCTTTTCAATTCTTTGAGTAGATGTAGATTTTACTCTGTTGTCATTTACTTAAAACTTAAAGGATTGATTTTTTTTCAACTTTTATTTAATAAATATAAATTTCCAAAGTACAACTTTTGAATTACAGCATCTTTTCCCCCCATAACCTCCCTCCCACCCACAACCATCCCATCTCCCACTCACTTTCCCATCCCATTCTTCATCAAGATTCATTTTCAATTATCTTTATATACAGAAGATCAACTTAGTATAGACTAAGTAAAGATTTCAACAGACTGCACCCACAAAGACACACAAAGTATGGAGTACTGTTTGGGTAGTAGTTTTACTGTTAACTAGCATAGTACAACACATTAAGGACAGAGGTCCTACATGGGGAGTAAGTGCGTAGTGACTCCTGTTGTTGACTTAACAACTGACACTCTTGTTTATGAGGTCAGTAATCACCCGAGGCACTTGTCATGAGCTGCCAAGGCTATGGAAGCCTCTTGAGTTCACAGACTCTGACCTTATTAGACAAGGCCATAGTCAAAGTGGAAGTTCTCTCCTCCCTTCAGAGAAAGGTACTGCCTTCTTTGATGGCCCATTCTTTCCACTGGGATCTCACTCACAGATCAAACTTCTGTTTGTCATGGAAGGCCTTTATTTCACCTTCTTTTATAAATGAGAGCTTTGCAGGGTACAGTATTTTGGGTTGACAGTTTTTTCTCTTAAGACTTGGAGTATATCTTGCCATTCTCTCCTAGCCTGTAAAGGTTTCTGATGAGAAGTCAGCTGTGAGTCTAACTGTAGACCCTTTAAAAGTAATGTGGTTCTTTTGTGCATATTTTAGAATCTGTTCTTTACTTTTCACTGTGGAAAGTATACAACGTGAATGGTGAAGATCTTTTCTGGTCATGTCTATTGGGAGTTCTACGTACTTCCTCTTGGATGGCCCTTTCTTTCTCCAAATTGGAAGTTTGTAATCAATTAGTTTCTACTATTGTGATCAAGCTTAGTTTTATCTTTTCTTCTGCAGAGTATGTCCTGTTGGGAATTCTGGTGTATTTTTAATCTTAGACAGAGGATACATTATCCCCAAAAATCTGATTTGGGTCTTTTTATAGTTTTCTTGTCACCTCAATCTCTCTTTTAGTTTTTTAAACACATGAAACACAATAATAATTACTTTAGTGTGATTATCTTGTAATCCTTTCATCTGTATTAATTTTGAGATACTTTTGAGTGATTGCTTTTTCCTCATGATGAGTCATGTTTTCACAATTCTTTGCTACCTGAAACTTATTTGCAGATACCTTTTATTATGAAGATAATGTAATACTACTAAGGCAATAAATAAAATATGTAAAATATCTTTATTATATTCTCTACTAGAAATATAACATATTTTCAAACAATCTTCCTAATATTTTCATACATTTTGTTTTTCTTTTGCCTCTTAGGACAGTTCTGCAGTACTGACTGAATGCCAGACATTACACTGATTGAATTTTAACTTGTGAGCTCCTAGATATGTTTATATGCCAGCAACTATTCTTGAATTCTGGTCTAGGAAATAGTTATTTTGATCTCTATTTTTTCCTCTCAATTTTGTTGGAAGGAACCACAGCAGTAGGCAAACTAGGAATAACACCAAAGTGCTTCTCAGTATCCCACCTGATACACAACAAATTATGAAGGTTTTCACGTGGTGCTGTGTCGGACCATGCACTATCACTCGCTCTGTGTGAGCCCAAAGGTATCCTCCGATGATCCTTGTGGGTGGTTATTTCCTTAGCTCTGGGTGATCTCACATAAGCACACTAGCCAGTAGCCAGCTGAATATTTGGGTTGGACATTCTGCTGAACACAATAGGGGAATTCTCTGCGGAGTTCTTCCTCTGCCCAGATCTCTCCTCTCTGCTACTTTTTGTCCTGAAAATTCTAGGTTCCTTCAACTCCTTGAACTCCCAACTCTGTCTTCTCAACTCAGGGAGACTTCTGATTTCTGCCTGCCCCTCCCTCCCTGTTCTAGAGACAAGGAGCTGAGGAAAAACAAGACTCACCTCATTTACTTCGCATCACCCAGCTACCACTATCCTCGGTTGACCGATGCCCAAACTACTGCTATTAGAAACTGCTTTTCCATACAGACTGCCCAGCTTGTTAGCTACTTCAAGCACAATGACAAATGTAGTTCCTGTTATGTCATATTGTAAAGAAGCAGTTCTCATAGCTTCAATTAAGATTTTACTCAGTCCCATATCAAGAAATATAATCATCAGATCAAATTGCATTAGAAACCTTGTTAAAGAAGTAGTTTATACATTATCAGCATTCTTTGGGAATTATGAGATTACTTAGAGATCAGAAACTCCATCTTAGCTTACAGGCTCACTAATGATTCAAAGTGGAAAACACAATAATGAGTTACAGCAATCAATGGACTTTAGGAAGGCAGCTAGTATCTTGAAGATTAAATTGCCTTGTGTGGGGTCAGAATAATTTCTTTAAAGTAGAAAATCTCAATTACCACAACCCAAATCAAGGCTAAAGAAGAATGAGTATCATGTGAAGGTACCAACCAGTATATGGAACCCAAGAGCTGGGAAGGGTGAGAGCCAGTGGAGTACCAATTCTGAGCTGCCTGACAGCAAAGTGTCAATTAGGCTAGCGTCATCCTCAAAACTGCTTCCCTCCCTTCCCAGTGCCTATGTTCCCAGAACATCTGTGAGCTTTCATGATAATGATTTTCAAGTTAATGATTTAATATTCATCCAGCAAAGATTATTTATGTTTTAAAAGAAAAAAAAAAGACAAACAGGGGGAGCACTGCTTAACGCCAAGAAATCATTAATGGGCATATTTTCAGGAAACCATCATTAATCAGTAAACAATACATTGTGAGTGTATTTCTCATTTACCTCCATTCATATACATAAGTTACCACCAACCCTGCCTATTAATCTGCACCTAATAGCTCAAACATGGTAACTGTGATTTGTTTAGGATTCAGAATTGAATTACAGTGCCTTTGATATGAGGTATTTGGAAATATAACCTCTAGCAGTACATTCAGAACCACCTTACCACAATTAAAGAGTAAGATTTCCTTTGAGGCCCTATAACTTAAGACAATATAGGACATTTTGAATGAGTGCAAATGTTAACTGAGGTCAAAGCTCTATTATCAAAAGTTTCAACAATCATGGGAGACTAGGCAAAGACAAATCTAGTTTATTTTAAATAAAGAAAAGAAAAAACTAAAAGCTTTGTTGGTGGCTTTCAAATCATTGAAGTGACCGAAACTGCTGACCTGCTTCTCAAAATTTTGATATCAATGAAATCACACTAAACATCAAACAAAATGTACAAACATATACCTCACTGACAAGTTTAAGAGGAAATCCTAGGTCCTCTTGCAAGACTAAAACATAATCAAACCTACCTGTGCAGAGCAGATCAGTGCAGGTGGCTACCTCTTCACTCAAGCAGCATCTTTCCTTAAGAAATCCATGAATACTGGGGCCCGTGCTGTGGCGTAGTGGGTTAGGCCACCGCCTGCAGTGCCAGCATCCCATATGGGCACCGGTTTGAGACCCGGCTACTCCACTTCCAATCCAGCTCTCTGCTTTGGCCTGGGAAAGCAGTGGAAGATGGCCCAAGTGCTTGGGCCCTTGCACCCGTGTGGGAGACCTGGAAGAACCTCCTGGCTCCTGGCTCTGGATCAGCACAGCTCCGGCCATTGCAGACAACGGGGGTGTAAACCAGCAGATGGAAGACCTCTCTCTTTCCCTCTCTGCCTCTCCTTCTCTCTGTGTAATTCTGACTTTCAAATAAATAAATAAATCTTAAAAAAAGAAAACCAAAGAATACTTTGAGGTACAAATAGATGTTCTTTCCCCAAGTAGTTTGAATTGAATGCCTTCAGGTGAGGGGTATACATCTGCAATGAAATCTTCACAAATAATTAAAGTTCTGGGTTTATCATGCATAAAAAGAACTGAAGAATACCCTCAAAAGTCAGCTAAAATAAATAGTGATCTGGTTGTTATGAAATTTCCATATTAACCACATTACACATATGGTCTATTGCCATAGGAGCCCTTAAGTTATATTTAAAAAGTAGTGACAGATGAGCTTCAAATGAAACCACTTAATCATCCTAAATTTTAAGTCCTATGAGGAAATTCCGGTGATATTCAACATTTAAAAGCCTTTGTTAAGAGTACTGTTTTGCCACAGTGATAGCCTAGTCACTGGAGCTGAGCTTCTGGAATCACTGAAACTGCTGAATGAAATATCTGCAAAATGTCCCCGAACATATCAATAGATGGCAGAAGAGTAAAAAGAAATTACGGCTGAGAAGAGGAGGGGATCCAGAGACAGAAGCAGAAGGCTAAGGGCAGCTTTCAACAGAAAAGGAGACTCGGGCTGGGTTGACATGACCGCTGGATTCCAATGTATTGTAGGGATGGATCAAAGGACAGAGAATATGATCTGAGGTCCACTCAGACTAGAAACTCTCAAGTGACAACCCTCAAAACTCAGGATTACCTAATTTGGGACTCATAAGAGTGAAAACCAAGTTTGGACAACGCAAGGAACTTGCTCAAAAACTGTTCTTCCAGCAGCTTGAACTAAGGGAAGAAATGCCACTATCCTCTGAGACATCGTAAGCAAAAAACCATTCCCAAACGAGGTTTGTATTCTGAATTGATATTTCTATTTTGTAGTCTAACACTGCCAAGTAGAGAATTTAAAGTCCTGATCTGTTAGTACTTTCACACACTCATCAGAACCAAAGGAAAAAAAAAAAACCTTTCATTAAATAATTAATTCCAATCTCCCACAAATTATTCAATTGTATTTACAAATCTTATATGACTTTGATGACAAAATCCAAGAGTAAAAGAAATTAAAGACGTATGAAGATAGAAACAGAAATCTTAAACTATTGATAAGCTAAATCACCATCAATGTAAAAAAAAGATTATATGCAGATTTGGTTCATCTCAAGAATGCTAAATAAGTTAATATTGGTTAGTCAATTATTCTAATTCACTACATTTAGAGGCTAAATAAGAATAATTACCATTTAAGGAAAGGCAGAATTCTTTAACCTGCTAAAAGGTATCTATGCTTTTTTTAAAAAAGATACTACATTGCATAATTGATAAGTAATTGAAAGCATTCCCTTTATAATTGAGAACAGAACAAGCGAGCTTTGAGTTATAACTTCTATTCAACATTGGAAGACTGTCAGCACAGCAATAAAATTAAATTAAATTACAAGCACAGGACCGAAAAGGAAGAAACAAAACTACATGCTTATTTGCAGATGACCTGATAGCCTTTTTGCAAAATACGGTGATAAAATATTTTGAAAGACTGAAAGGACATTTCATAAAAGTGAAAAATATCAAAATGAAATGTATTTCCTACACAACATCTACAAATGATTATAACGAATTTTTAAATATATATTGTCATAAAAAATAGAAAATATATTAATAACTCTACCAAAACCTGTATAAATTTTCCAGAGAAACATATTTAAAATTTATTAAACAGTATTAAAGAATGCTAAAAAATGTGTATGTATACCATATTCATGGACTAAAGACTCAATGTCATAAAAATAATCCTTACCAAATTAACCCATAGATTCAATGTAATTACAGTCAAAATCTAAACAATGAGACTTGACAAACTGAATTCCAAATTGATAAACATAAAAGTACAAATATAACCAAACTCCCAAACAACAACAGGAGAGGGCTTGTGATGCCAAAGGTCAAGAATTATGTGCTACTCAAAGGGATCTCAACACCAAATTCATTTGTTTTACAAAACACATGCATTTCATTGTTATTCTATGTTTCTTACATTGTTCATCTGTATCAGTGTCTATGTGGGCACTAAATTATGGAGCCACAGAAAAGTTCATTTAGACTCCTTTTACCTTTTAACTATCTTCACCTTCACCCCAAGGCCCTTTGGTTGGTCACTGGTCTCTTAAATCCAGTTCCTTTTCTGTAGTAACTGACAGTCCAAATGCATGCACTTACCCATGCTTACCTCCACTTTTATTAGAAGGTAAAAAGTCCCCCTGCTCCCAATTGCTCATTACTTCCTCCACCAACTACATCAGAGCAGCATTTACAGTCTCACATATCTTTAGAATGTGCCTGCAGTCAAGCCAATGATCTGCTTTAGATTTTCAGTAATCCCCCTTCTTACTGCCAACAGGATCAAGTTCACACCCTGAGTGTTAAAGATCCATTATGCTATATCTTCCAGAGTCGTTTCTGGCCAAAACCTAAACCGTTAGACACCCTTTGCTGTCCACACTAGACTAATTACTACTTGCTTTACTTTCACAACATTTATGAACTTCCACATCTTCAGCTTTTACCTTATTTGACTCTAAAATCTTGCCCCATCTTTCTTCCAGAGGGAAATACATATATACATATATATGTGTATATAAATGACTTCAAGATCCAAATTATATGTAATTAACCTTCTCTAAAAAGTCTTCTTGCACTTTCATATTGATAATTAAAACAAATATTATATTTTTTCTGGCAGATTTGGTAATATTTTCAGGAATGTAACACATCTGTATCCTCCAAGTACATTCCTGAAATACATCAAGTACAAAATATTGGCCATATTAACATCTTACAGTGCATCACAGTTTTCCAATTCCATGTACATTTAACCTTTAGATGTTTTATAGAATATGTATCACTATCCCCATGTTACACATGAAAGAACTTAATCTCAGAGAAGCATGATAAATAAATTAATAAAACAGAATCAGACACAATAGACCTAAGATTTGCATTAGGTCTCCTACATAATATTCAGTGCTCTTAATTAAATTATACCACCTAGATTTATGTTATTAATTTTATTGGATTTCATTCTGTTCCACTATGAAAGCCTCCAAAATGAAACCTGGGAATGGTATTTTGGAGAATTTCGAAGTCTGCATTAGAAAAGGAAAACCATGTTGTACATAAAATAAGTTAACATGACAAAAAGAACAGTTCTTTAGCAGACAACTAGGATACACTGAAAGTCTGTGAAGTTGAGTTTGATGAAGACAATTAAAAATACACACTTGTGTCAAGTGGAAGAATATTTTCAATGACATAGAAAGTGATGGATTAGTATGTGGGGAGCAGCTCGGACTAGACTAAGTTACTGGAATTAAGACTTGTTCTATGCATCTGCTCTCCCACAACATGGCGCTGGGAGAGAAGAAAACAGCTTCTACACAGCTGCCTCCAGTTCAGCCAATAAACTGTAGGACTTGCTCCTGATTGGAGGAGAGCAGCGTACTCGGCGTGTGGGCAGCCGAGTTGGGATTGGCAGAGGAGGACTATAAAGGAGGAGAGAGACGGCATGCACCAGGAACATCTAAGGGGAACATCTAAGGGGAACACCTGTGCAGCCCCCGAGAGAGCCGGCCGGCGGTGTGCCGCTCCCCCGCGGAAGTGGGGAATGTGGCCAGGGGGAACCGCCCTTCCACGGAGGTGGAAGGGATAGTAGCCAACCCGGGAAGAACCAGCAGCAAACCCGGGGAGGGCCGAGCAGACGAAAGAACAGCGCAGGGTCCTGTGTCGTTCCTCCATGAAGAGGGGGAGCGACATAATGGTGCCGTGACTCGGATAGGAAACTTAGGAGGGAAGAAATGGGAAAATACCGGAGAGAGAGACTAGCAAACAGCCTAGGGAAAAGCCGGACGGAAAAGGTGCCAGAAGAAGCTATTGAAAGCCTAGGCATAGACTCGGATACGGACTGTGGGAAAGAAGTTAGGATTTAAAGTGAAAGCAAGAAGAAACTTAGACTCAGATACGGACTGCAGGTTAAAAGTGAAAGTGAAACCTAGAAGAAACTTAGACTCCGATACGGACTGTGGGGAGAAGCCAGGAGAAATGAGGGAGGAATATTTTTGGAAGAAAACTTAGGGAAACATACCGGGTAGAGAAAAATGTTAGGGAGGATGAAGCCGCGAGTGCAGGCCGAGGCAGAAACGTAAGCCACCTTGGAATTCTTCAAGTCACCCCGGGGAGCAAGAGGCGAAGATCTGGAACCAGAGACGTGGGCCGCCAGGTTGAAATTCGCCAGGTTAGGCCCGGGGAACTTGAACTGAATGCCAGTGGCGGAGACGTGAGCTACGCTGTGTGATTCGCGGAAGCCGCCGCGTGCAGAGAGAGCACGGGGCGTGAATAGATAGGGAACGCGGGGCTGGCGCGAGGCCGTGGTGCGGGCGCGAAGTGCGTGGAGACCGCGGAGCGTGCGCGCGAAGCCGAGCTGCGCAGAGCCGGGAGCCCGCCGGCGGGGCGAGGCGCCGGGAAGCCGCGCAGAGCCGTGAAGCAGCCTCGGGGCGAGCTGCCGAGAAGCAGCCTCGGGGCGGGCGCCGGGAAGCCGCAGGGATAAGAGAAACAGAAGTTTAGAAGTAAAATGAGAGAAATAGGAATGTTGGCAGACAGAAGTAAAATGGGAGAAATAGGAATGCCCGGAGATAGAGAAATAGAGAAATAGAAAGGCCTCCCCACAACATGGCAATGAGAGAGCTTGGATTCGGTCTGCCTGATTAGTGAGGCGATGAGCACCTGCGGGCGGCTAGCAGCTTATGCGCCGCAGGTCACCGAAGATAGGCACGAATCAACACCAATAGGCCTCCCCACAATATGGCAATGAGAAGGCTTGGATTCGGTCTGCCTGATTAGCAAGGCGGTAAGCACCAGCAGGCGGCTCGACCAGAGTATGAGCCGCAGGTCACCGAACACAGGCACGCATCAGCGCCTAAAAACCTTCTCACAACATGGCGAAGAGAGGACCCGGATTCGGTTTGCCTGATTGATAGGACTTGTAAGAACCTGTGGCAACTCTAGCAAGTAGAGCAGAGTGTGTGCCGCGGGACACCGAAGACAGGCGCGTATCAACGCCAAAAAATAAAAAGAAAGGGGGATCTGTGGGGAGCAGCTCGGACTAGACTAAGTTACTGGAATTAAGACTTGTTCTATGCATCTGCTCTCCCACAACATGGCGCTGGGAGAGAAGAAAACAGCTTCTACACAGCTGCCTCCAGTTCAGCCAATAAACTGTAGGACTTGCTCCTGATTGGAGGAGAGCAGCGTACTCGGCGTGTGGGCAGCCGAGTTGGGATTGGCAGAGGAGGACTATAAAGGAGGAGAGAGACGGCATGCACCAGGAACATCTAAGGGGAACATCTAAGGGGAACACCTGTGCAGCCCCCGAGAGAGCCGGCCGGCGGTGTGCCGCTCCCCTGCGGAAGTGGGGAATGTGGCCAGGGGGAACCGCCCTTCCACGGAGGTGGAAGGGATAGTAGCCAACCCGGGAAGAACCAGCAGCAAACCCGGGGAGGGCCGAGCAGACGAAAGAACAGCGCAGGGTCCTGTGTTGCTCCTCCACGAAGAGGGGGAGTGACATTAGTATAAGAACCCACTTTTAATGTGCTGTGTAATTTGATAAAATGCTTCAAGCTGGAAAAAGTTCCCTGCAGTTTCCTTCCCTATACTTCCTGACAACTCCATCAGGAACACTGACCTCAAATTTGAGATAACTGAATGCTCTCCACACCCTGGCCATGTCCTAACTAATATCTCTCCTGTGAAACAAATTCCAGTGAGCAGCCTTCGATTCTGATGGGAATGTGACAGAGACATGCTCAAATCAGAACAAGGGTCACACCTGCCCACCCTGACTCCCCTTTGGCAGTTTTTTTATTTAACTGATGAGCTGATGTCAGAAAAGGAACATGAGAAATGAAGCACAAACTATTTCCAAAACTAAACTTGGCAAACATGAGTCAGAGAATTTCAGGGCCTATTACAGCTGCAGACTGCTGGTTGCCATGATTGTGCTGGGACCTTGAATCTGAGGGCCTAGCAAGAGTGACCAGCAAAGGTGTCCCATCTCCCCTTTCCACTGTAAGTGGCCCTGCGGCACCCTGGTATCACTTGAGAGCAGCCCTTGCTTCCAACGCCAGAGGCACCAGGATTCAGAAAGCTTTAGGGCTTGAAATAGCCTGAGAGATTTCCAAGCCTTGGAGACTGAGGCTTGAGAAAGCCAAGGAATTTCAAAACCACAGAAGAATAGTTCAAGTAAAAAGCCAGATTTCCATTTAATTTATCATTTGCTCTGCTTCTCCTGACCAGCAAACAAAGAAAACGTGAACTACATACCTCTAAATCTATGTAAGGATATAGTATGGCGAACAAAAATGTGTTTATTTGATAGTAGAAAAACTTGGGAAATCATGACAGCTAACTTGAAATATTAGAATGAGACTTTGAGGCCAAGTAAATGTGAACTATTTCTAAGTCACTGTTTAGGTAAGTATTGGTTGCATCTTACTCAGTACACTGTGAAATAACTAAGTCTAAAAAGTACTTATTTACACATTCTTGTGCTCCACACAGAGCTTTATTCTTCGTTATTCTTAAATAAAGAAAATCTCAGGAAAATTTTCTAATAACACATATTCTCATCATAATTTATTATAGTAATTATTTTCAGATGCTAAATTGAAATAACTTTAGCACACAATTATGTACTTAGTAATGACCAATCATTTATACATAAACATCTACCTGCAAATGGTGAAGACTAAATCACATCAGGTATTGCATCTTATTTCATACTTCTGTGACCCCAAGATTAACCCATGTTTCATTCATAGTAGGTGCTTGATACATTTTTGATGCATTACTGAATATTTGTAACTCAGAGCCATGTGCTTGAACTTAGTTCTGTGTAAACACAGAATTGTGAGTACATGAGCTCTTCAAGTCAATCCAGATGGCAAATGAAATCTGAACCAGAAATTACTGAAAGGCTATACAGCCAAGAGCCTATTCACACATTAGTGAATGTGAATTGAAAATTGTTGATATATTTGAGTGTATTAGGCATATGAGCAAATGGTCTGGAGAGTAACATATAGAAAATGTTTATATTGATTACATCTGATAACTTCCCACAAAAAAAAAAGGTCTACTTGGGGGTTTTATCCTCTCAATCACAAAATTTCATGGACTTAAGATATGAATGCATTTTGTATATGGTAAGAAAAAAAAAAGACCTTTATCCAACAAGTGTTTTTATAAAGATCATCTTTCCACACACACAAAAAAAAAATGTAGTTGTGATTTAAAACAACCATCTGTGACCTCTATATTTATGTTATAGTGAAAAAAGTAGTTTTCTAAGTTTCTGACAAAGGGATGTGTATTTTACATTAATTAAATGCCTATAATAGGTGTGAGGGTTCGATGCAGCAGTTAGGATACTGCTTGGGTGATCTGCATTCCACACCAAAGTGCACTGGACTCCATTTCCCCTTCACTTCTGATTCCACCCTCCTGCTAACATGGACCCTGGGAGGAGGCAAGTGATAGATCAAGTAGTTGAGTCCTGGGCGTCTACATGGGAAACTCACACTGACTTCCAGTCTCCTGGATTTGACCTCCCCCAGCCCCAGCATTTTGGGAGTGAATCAACAGATCTTCCTATGTTTATCTCTGTCTCTCTCCCTCTCTCTCTCTGTGTATCTCAGTGCCTTTCAAATAAATGAAAATAAATACATTTTAAAATTTTAACTCTTATTTTAATACTATGAATATCACAATATCATGTCCATTTATAAATCAGAAAATTGAAACAGAAAGGACTTAAATAATCTGCCAAAATAACAGTGATTATGTGGGGGTGTTTGTATTAGAACCCATGTACCTCTCATTCCCAAATCTAAGTTATTAAAAAATCATTATTTTGTGTTCCTGAAACCTTGCTGTTAATTTCTGAAGCCAACTCAAATTTGTGAAAGACTACTCATGTGAAAAAAAGAGAGAGGGAGAGAGAGATAGAGAAAGGGAGAGAGAGAAAGCGAAGAAAAACTGTCCATGGCACACTTAATTTAAAATAAATAACTAATAAAATTTTTAAAATATTTTTAAAAAGGTGATATATATGCACCCGCTATCCACTCAAGAGTTTGTATTATCTGATACATGAGAAACAACGAGGTGCTGTTCTCAAAAACATCCAGTTATCTACTTTCCAAGAATAACCACTGTTTTCTCACTCTTAGTCTTTGGTTCTATGTTATGGTTTTAATATTTTATACTTTTATATATAATTTATGCATATTTATATTTTCAACTAGCTATTTAAAGAAAAAAAATAAGTCCAGAATTCTGGATACAAATTTTGTGTTCAGCATGAAGTGCCATCAGGCAAGTTATCTCAAAACACCTAACCACGAGTGCCATTCCAGTATACAGGTAAGGACGGCTGGGTCACTGCTTATGATGCAGGCGTCCCATATCAGAGTGCTGGTTCGGGGCCCGGCTGCTCTGCTTGTCATCCAGCTCCCCACTGATGCCTCTGGGAAAGAAGCAAATGATGGCACAGGTACTTGGGACCATGATGCCCATGAAAGGGGCCAGAATGGAGCTCCTGGCAATTATCCTCAGCCTGACCTAGTCCCAGCTATTGCAGCCTTTTGGGGAGTGAACCAGAGGACAAAAGACCTCTCCTTGTCTCGCTCTCTTTCTCTCTCTATCCCTCTTTCAAGTAAATAAATTATATATATATATATATGATACATATCATATATATACACACACATGCATTTATACATATATATGTAGTAATAGAATACTTGTTTTTGAAGCATACCATTCTGTGTATGAAGTCCCATTCCATTCCTGAGCTCTGTTATATATACGGTAGAGATCTGTGCCTATAGTAAATATTTTAATCCTGGAACACACTGGAGATGTATCCTATATCAATATCATCTTTCTGTATGTCAACTCTTGGTCACTAGTCAACCCACAAAACTGCTTCCAAATCTCGTTCCAACAGAAACAAGGCAACCCAAGGCCCCTGAAGTGGGTCACTGCTTCTGTTATCCATTCCAGATAGCAAATCCCAATTATTCCAACCCTAGTCCACTCAGGACTGGGTATACAATATCCCTTCTTTTTAGAATACAAAATATGACAGTACCTCAAAATGCTCGTGGAAATGGAACTAAAAGACAAATTATATTTTGGTGCAAAAAATTTTATACTCCATGCACACATGGGTCCTTCAAAAAGTTTATGAAAAATTCATATTATGAAAAAACTATGCATATATTTCAAAATATCTGTACCACAGTAAACTTATCTTTCATTTCCATTTTCCTTGAACCCTCGGGAGCCCCTTCAAATACATGAAATAAAAATTTCCCAGTTCTCAGCTTTAGAAAAGAGGCCGCAAGAAAGAGAGCCTGTTTTGCCAGATCTTATGCTTACTCACTTGTTAGAGAACAAGTACAAGCAGGAATTCTTCCTCCTAGAAAACATGATAATTTGCTAAAAGTAAATAAGTTTTCTTCAAAGGAATTACAGTTTTGTCAATAACACATAGAGTATATTTTTTAAATGTGCCAGACATTCTATACTTCGGAAACCAGACTGGAGCTCTAAGAAGTTTCTTTGACCAAATTTTTTCCCTGAACTTTGTAAACCTTCAAACTTAGGGCTTTTAGACAAATTAGCATTGAAAAGGAGGAAGTTGTTTAAGCATATTCACATAGTATATTTGTTTTCTCAAAGGCATTACCCATCATTTATCACTCTCCTAAATCATATGCATCTGAAAAGATATTCTTTACACTTTTTATGGGCTCATAGCCAGCATTTCAATGAATATTCAAAGAGAAAGTCTAAAGTGCTAAAGAACTTAGTGCATTACCACCCCAAACATCAAAGCCCCCAAACAAGGGATGCTAATGACTGCATTCTACTCTCACCCAACTCAATTCTTGCCTCCATCAATACAGGAAAGCTAAGGCCACATTTTTTATACTGAGAACCACACACAGCAGGGCCTCCCCAACACTATTTAGCTCTAAAATATTTCTCTAGCCTTATTAAAATTAGTCACATGCATCTTCATTTGTTTCACACATACCCGGAGCATTTTTATCTGTAAACACCAGGGAATATTTGCACAAGAGTAGAAACTACACTATACACCAAGCAATTAAAAAGCATTGGTCATGTTCTGACAATACAGCTTATAAAACGCAAGAACACTGAAGGCAAGATGTATTCTTACTCATAAAACCCAACTTCTATTCTTACTCATGAAACCCCATATGTATTCTTACTCATGAAATCCAATGAATAGATGCTGGGATGCTGTCATGGGTCCCTTCCTAACTGCTAATCACAGACTGGCTTGATTATAAAGAAAAGAGGTTTATTTTGGTTCATACTTCTGGTTGAAGGGTTAGGGCCACATCTGGTGTTGGCCTTCTTGATGGCAGAGTCCAGAAGGGGCACAGGGCATCCCATGGTGACAGACAAAGAGTAGATGTCTGTGCGTGTATATGTGTGTATGTCCATCCTCTGGTAGTTTTAATATTTTTATTGATTGACTGATTTGAAAATCAGCATTACAAGGCAGAGAGAAGGAGAGATTGTCCATTCACTGGTTCACTTTCCAGATGGTCCCAACGGCCAGTGCTGGACCAGGCCAAACCCAGAGCCAGGATTTTCCTCCAGGTCTACTACATGCATGGCAGGGGCCCAAGCATTTGGGTCACTTGGCACTGCTTTTCCCAGTCCATTAGCAGGAAGCAGGATTGGAAGCGAAGCAGCTGGGACATGAGCTGGTACCCATATAAGATACCACATTGTGGGCAGCAGCTCTAACCACCATGTCATAATGCCAGCCCCTGGTCTCTCTTCTTAAAGAGCCATCAGCACTCAACTGAGACTCTACCCTGATGATTTTAGCAGATCCTAATCACTCCCAAAGAAGTCGCTTACAAACATCACAGAAGGACTAAGTGTCCACCCTCACCATGGGTATTAAACTCCAACATGAGGACTTGCATTGTGGCTAACAGGTTAAGCCTCCTCCCGCAATGCTGGCATCCCAAAGGGGCTCTTGTTGGAAACATGGCTGTTCTACTTCTGATCTAGTTGCCTGTTAATGTGCCTGGGAAAGCAGCAGAAGATGGCCCAAGTGCTTGGGCCCCTACACCCACATGGAAGACCTAGAAGAAGCTCCCAAGATCCCTAGCTTTGACATGGCCCAGCCCCAGCCATTGTGGTCATTTAGGGAATGAACCAGCAGACGGAGGATCTCTCTCTCTCTCTCTCTCTCTCTCTCTCTGTCTTCCTCTCTATGTCCTCTTCTCTTTTCAAATAATTAAAAAAATAAATCTTAAAATAAATAAACTCCAACATAAATTTCAGAGGGGACAATCCATAGTCCAACCACAATAGTTGCCCATGGCACAAAGGTTCTCTCTTCAACTTTCAGTCTCATTATGTTTATGCTGGCTGGAGGGCCCATCTGGAGGGTTCAAAGAAAGGCAGAAGGAATCCAGAAACCTAGGTTCAAGTTCTCACCGTGTACTACTTACTCCCTGTGATGACAGCCCCATCACGGAAACTTTCAGAGCCTCAGTTTCCTTATGTGTCCAAAGGAAATGATAAGGAAGGTCCATTTGATGATAAAGTTGAGAAGGTCAAAAGAATATGGGGAAGACAGGAGAGGCTACATGTTATCAAAGTAAAAATGTGAACAATGTGAAGACAGCATGAATGAGGAAGACAGTTCCCAGACGTGACACATATGGGTCTCAGGAGCCATTTTCTTTCATGGGTCTTGACCCATCTGATGGTTTGCTAGTGATTCAGTGTTCCTCCCTGGGGTGTTTTAAGGATTTTGATTTCCATACAATGAGGTAGTCACATACTGCTTACTGATGAGGATGTGTTCCAAGAAATGTGTGTGATGTGTACTATGCAAACATCACAGAGTGCAATTACACAACATGCGTGCCACAAGGGCACTAGGTGACAACAGCCTTTGGGGAGCAGTCATTCACCAGACTGTCACTAGGCAGCACATGACCATGAATTCTTCGCCTCAAACACAAAATGCTATAAGCACTCAACTACTAGGCATTTCTGATCAGAAAAGGCTATGGCAGGTGTTGTGGTACAGGAGTGAGGAAGCCTCTTAGGAGCATCCCATACTAGAGTGCCGGATTTGAGTCCTGGCTCCAGCTACTGCTCACTCAGGAAGGCTGGAGGTGACGCTCAGGCCCTTGGGTCTCTGCCACCCACATGGGGGACCCAGATGGAGTTTCAGGCTCCTGGCTTCAGCCCAACACAGCCCTGGCTGCTGCAGGCTTTGGGGAATGGGCGATGAGCTAGCAAATAGAAGTGCTCTCTCTCTCTCTCTCTCTCTCTCTCCCCCTCTCTCTCTCCCTTCCTCTCTCTGCCTTTCAAATAAATAAAATAACTTTTAAATTTTTAAGAAGAGTAAAAATTAGAGCAGAGGAATAGAATACCATCTTTTTAGAACGGTCAGTCAGCTAAACTGATGCCAAAGTGGTTTCAGACATTGCACAAGAACCTGAGATTATCCTAATAAGCACTCCAAGTCCACTTGCGGCCAAGGAAGAGGGCTCAGAAGACACTGATATCAGCAACCTGGCCAGGAGCCACTGGAGGCGACTGCGTGGTACACAGTGCATGTGCTGACAGTTCAACAGGGATGAGAAATGTCAGGAATGAGGAAAGCGTTCCACTCTCTTTCGCCTCCATCTCTGCCTCCCCATCACATAAATCAGATGTCGTCAATGGAAAATCCAACACAGGCAATATCAGATGTTGACAGTAAATATGGTTTTATCTACATCTCAGTCACAGTTCTCCAGCTAGTAAGACAGGTGTAGTGTGTTTAAAATTGTTAAAGTGTTCTTTAAACACTGACCTAAATGCTTCCAGTAGCAAACTGATACGTAAAATTTGATTTTGTTTGGAAACTCAACATACGTAGAAGAGGCACTTCTGACCTGTAAAGGTATGGTTTTGATTTTCTAGAATTATTATCATTGGGGGAGGGAGTGAAGTTCCAAGTCCTGGTTCACTCCCCCAAATGGCTGTAACACCAGGGATGGTCAAGGCTGGAGCCGGGAACTCCATCCAGGTCTCCCACACGGGCAGCAGCGGCTCAAGCTCTTGGGCCATAACTGCTGCTTTCCCAGGTATATCAGCCAGGAGCTGGAAGGGAAGCAGAGCATTCAATACTGGAACTAGCACTCCAGTATGGGATACCAGCATAAAAATCTGTGGCTTTACCCGCTGTACCCCAACACCAGCCCTTAAGTAGCTGTTGTTGTTGTTGTTGTTGTTGTTGTTTTTTTTTTAGAAATACATGATTGCTAGCAAGTCTTTTACTTTTACTTTTTTATTTTTTGACAGGCAGAGTGGACAGTGAAGGAGAGAGAGACAGAGAGAAAGGTCTTCCTTTGCCATTGGTTCACCCTCCAATGGCCGCCGCGGCCGGCACACTGCGGCCGGCGCACCGCGCTGATCCGATGGCAGGAGCCAGGTGTTTCTCCTGGTCTCCCATGGGGTGCAGGGCCCAAGCACTTGGGCCATCCTCCACTGTACTCCCGGGCCACAGCAGAGAGCTGGCCTGGAAGAGGGGCAACCGGGACAGAATCCGGCGCCCCGACCGGGACCGGTGCCGGCGCCGCAGGTGGAGGATTAGCCTAGTGAGCCGCGGCACCGGCCGTCTTTTACTTTCAACTACAAATATAAATTGTGACAGAAGAGCTGAGTAAGATAAATACCAACTATGCTCACTTTCTGGATTTCAATTAACACCTAATTTACAGTACTTCTTAATACAAATATGTGGCTGAGCTCTGAAGAACAACTTGACGGGATTGGCACATACTTCGTAAGGAGCTGACAAAACTAGCAGTCCACTAGTCAGCCCGCAATATCTCAAAATTCAAACGTCAATATCCGACTTTCAGGGCTGACAATGACAGGAACTAAGCAAGCAAGGGATTCTCTCCTCCTGCTTTCTGGAGAAGAATGCATTCTGTTTCATTCACTCATACCTCTGAGGCTAGAAGAAAACAAAAGCAAACTATTTCCTCCCCAAGTGTTACCATTCAGCGGATAACTAGAGGAAATTAATCACTAAACCATATTGCTAAGTCATCCTGCTATAACCAGGGCTAGGGCAAGGACTCTCCACTCCTCCACTGAGGAAGAATCAGTCCACAATTCATTCCAGATCCTGGAAGATGAAAAGCCTGTAAGAGGATTCGAAACTCTGCTAATGTAGGAAATCCTACTTCCCCAGGAATCTTGCCAGGCACCTGAGCCCTGGCCTAGCCTGGACCTAACTTGGAGCTCCAGATGCTCTGGGTGGGGAGGGGACTCATTCCTGCAGTTCAGGAGAGCAGCACAGCACGCCCCCAGCAACCCCCAACCTCCCCAGATACCAGATGGCCCCAGCAGGATGTGCAATGCTTCATTGAAATGGATTATTTGCCTCTGTCTTTTCTAGGTATTCTGAGCAAAGCTTAAGGAGGGTTTCAGTTTTGTTTTCTGACAGGCAAAGACACAGAGAAAGACAAACAATTTCCATCCATTGGTTCATTTCCCCAGTCCCACAATGCCTAAGGCTGGGGGGGATTGAAGCTGGGAGCAGGGACCTCAACACAGGTCTCCCAATGGGGTGGCAGGAACTCAATTATTTGTGCTATCACCTGCTGCCTCTCAGAATAAAGCTGGAGTCAGAGTCGAAGTTGAGTATCAGTGTGGGTACCTTAGCCAACGTCATACATGCTAGACTTAATGCCCACCAGGTGAGTCCCAATTCTAAGTACTTTAAGCAAAGCATATGAGTCTAACGCATTGTTAGAACAACAAACAATATTCTAAAATGAAGGCTGGTAAATCACCAGCACTTGATAGCTACCTGAGTCCCAGAAGACTTTAAAGGCCAACCTTTTTCCAGGAAACTACCTTGCCAGAGCCTCCACAGTTGGCAGTCCTAACTGATTATTCATGTGACTGATAGTTACAAGAAGATTTGAAAATAACATGTTTTAACTATAGATAAGACAGCTCAATTTCACACTGGGGAAAGTTGCTCAGATGTTCAAAAATAGGATTCAAACATATACATACATTGGAAAAGACAATATGGTTGGTTTCTGTGGAAGAAACTATAGACTTTTTTAGAAAGGAGATCATCACAATGGAAAGAGGAAAAGCTGTGGAATTGTATGTTAATTTTTCCAAAGGCATTTGTTAGACTCCTACAGCCTTTTAACTATTTTAGCATGGCTAAGTAAGCCCAAACAGAAAAAGTAGTCAGATAGGCAGCTACCTGAACAGAAACCATGACAACGTCATGTATTATTACATGAGAAGGCATGAAAGGTCTCTACAATGAAAGCTACAAAACAATGATGTAAGAAATCAAAGAGACACAAATAAATGGAAAGACATTGCATAAACATAGACTTGAGGAATTAATATTATTAAAATGTCCATCCTGCCCAAAAAGGACTACAGATTCAATGCAATTCATAGCAAAATATAAATGGACTCTTCACAGAAACAGAAAAACAATCACAAAATTCATATGAAACCACAAGACACTGAGTATGCAAACCAATCTTGAGCAAAAAGAACAAAGCCAGAGGCAGCATACTATTCAACTTCAAAATGCACTAAAAAGTTATCATCATCAAAACAGCATGGAACTGGCATTTAAAAAAAAAAAAAAGACAGCTACACAAGAGAGCCCAGGAATAAACCCACCAACTTACAATCAAATGATTTTCTGCAAGGTGCCAAGAACACATATTTAGCCAAGGACACACATTCTTAGAGCAGTGGGCTGGATGTCGACCAGTGAAAAAATGACTGTCCCCCATCTATCACCCTAAACCTAATCTAAATGGATAGAAGACATAAATGTAAAATCTGAAACTATAAAACCACTAGAATAAAATGGAAATACTCTACACCACTAGTTTGGGCAAGGACTTTTTTGGACAATAACATAAAAGTAGAGACAATTAAAGAGAGACAACAGATTATATCAGAGCAAAAAACTCCCCCACAGCAAAGGAAATAATCAAGAGAGTGAAGAAACAGCCTTCAGAATGGGAGAAAATATTTGCAAACTATGCTTCTGACAAGGGGCTAATATCCAGAATACACAAAGAACTCAAACTCAACAGCAGCAAAGCAAATAATCCAGTTAGGCTCTGAATTTGCAAATGAAGGATCTGCTTCAGAGACAAACAGTGGGAAGATGTCAGGAGGCTTTGCAAACACTCCCTCCCCCTACCAAAAAAAGAAAAAGACAATGAGGGAGTCTAGCGCTGGTCCAGTCCGAGGGTTTATATTTAAGAAAATATCTAATAACAGTAACTGCCATTTGTAGGCCCCAAATGGGAAAGAGCCCTTAAGACAAGGGCTCAATAATTCCTACTGGCAAAGGAAGAACAGAAGTCAAACATACGGAAAATGATGCCTTATCCCATCCCTTTTGCGAAAACTGTATTTTGGCCTCTTCTAAGTTGGCACCGGAGGCAGAAGGGGAAAAAAAAATCCATGATCTGAGGAATGAAAACTAAAACAGAAGAGACTGGTTAGGAGAAGCAGATCTCTGAAATACACTTTTTAAATGAGAACTTGGCAGTCTAAAGAGGCGCCGACTAAGAAATAAATGTTTGGATATATAAAATGATGATGGAATAAAGTAGAAGCTGAGTTGAATATCAAATTCTAAAGGGCCACACCTGACAGGCTGCCAGTCCAGCCAGAAAGTACAACGCTGAAAGCCAAAAGAATGAATATAATCTTACGTAGAAATTGCAAAGTTACAGAAATTATCCCAGGCTACTGTACCAGGACACTAGGGCACCGGTTATGAAGAAAGACAGAAAGAATTCTCTAGGATGCCAAGACTCTTTCTATATAAACAAGCTTGCAGAAGCTACCCAAAAGGCAAATTCAACCTTGCAGCCACTGACCTTTAAGCACCACTCGATTTTCCAAGGAAAAGAGCAATCAGGAGCCTTAAGGTGGAGATTCATGTTCTTTGGGGGTGGGGGGGGGGAGGCTGATGTATGTCCAAAGAGATTACCCTTCTGAACAAACATTTCACTTCACCAGTCTCACACGTTTCTCAGTCACAACAGTCTCGGTCTCCCTCATTAGATAGTCCATTGGCAACTGCCTGCACTTTGCTAACAGCCCCTAAAATACAGAAAAGAAAGAAGAAAGGAAGGGAGAGGGTGGGAGGGGGAGAAGGAAGGCCTTGTGTTAACAGATAGTCAGTTCATCAGGCCTCTGCTTTTCCAGATTTCTACACAAATCTGCCAGAAGATTAACTGGCAGACTGAATCTGGCCCAGCTCAGATGAACACTTACTGATACAGGACAACAAGGAAACAGGACACCACAGGCTGGGCGCTGGACCAGACTCCTGCAACATCAGCCCCCCAGTGTCCCCGGGGACCTGTCTGAACTAGAAAGAATAAGAGAAACCTGCCCATTCAGATGACCAAGGACTACGCCAAAGAGAGCCAGACGCTCCTCAGAATTACCTACACTTCTGTGTATACAAAGTACCTATGTGAGTATTCTGTCTTAATGGATCTGGCCACATAGTTATACTTATTTGAAGCTGTGTTTTACTAACTTGCCTTCTTTCATATAGACCAAAAGGTGCCCTCCTACATCAACATGCAATAAAATGAATACAAGGCTTCCTTCCTGCCCTATAGTTGCATAATTTGGTATCACAGTTCTGATAGGCATACAAATCGGATTCGATTTCACAAATATTGTAAGGTTGGCACAGTTTTTAACAAGTTTAACAAGTTATAGCTCAGGATAGTGCCCCATGGGCAACATGCAGTTGATCTTATTTAGAACAGAAGTTGGTAGAGAAGTAAGGCTATGCATCCCAGCAAAGCGCTGAGAACACACTCAGGTCTTATCAGTCATACCCCATCACCTGCCTTGATAAGCATTAAAAACCTGTTATGATCTCTGTCCTCAAGGTTTTGGGCTTGCAAAATATGAACCTATGCTTTTAGCCACTTCTTTTAACCAAGTATGACAATAACTGCAGCTCTATTACTCTGGATTCCTAGTAAACCTAAACCAATTTCTGCTGTTTGTCTCCAACAGCCAGCTAAAAGTGTAGTGTGATTATTAAATACGACCAGGCTCTACAGTCATCGGACTAGGAATCGAGTGCTGGCTAATCTTAAAAGAGGTTTTAGGCAAAGGCTGATAGAGGAACGGTTTTCCTATCTGTGTAATGGGGAGATTAAAAAACTTCTACCCTCTTGGGTTGTTCTGAACACCAGGTCAAATAATGTACTGAAAAGTGTTTGAAACATTCAGCTATGGGTGTCCTTAGGCCCCTACACCACGGAGTAGTTTGAGGAATATTGAGCCTCCCCTCACAGAAGTTCAGGAGGGCTCTTTGGAGTTCATGGGCCAAGGCCTCCATTCGCTACATGGAAAGGGAAAATCAAAGGCAGCCCCAGGGTGGGGGCAGGATGCTCCCTGGGCTTTGGCCTGGCCTCCATTCCCAGACCTGTTCTCGCCTTGTTACGTCAGTGACCTTGTGCACTCTCGTTAGGGATATCAGTGAATTACCTGGTGTTTTTCATTCTGTGACTTCAAATTGTGCTTGTCTCACTTAGTAGCAAAAGGAGACATCAAGATTTTTCCACTGTCACCAAGCCAGTAAACGAAAACGTTTCATTTCTCTAAATTCAGAAAGCAGAGTGGAGCATTTTAGAAGGAATCTTCAATTCTGCGAGTACTTCGCAGCCTTCCACCAGAGACATTATTTCTCTCACACAGGCAGGCGCTCGTCTCCTCCACCCAAAGATGGGGAGAAGTGAGATGACAACAATTGGCTCAAACTCGAGCTGTAGCTACTTTGAACTATAGTATCAAAGGGGGCGGGGAATAAAGGCTATAAATTTTTTTTTAATTTGCTCTATGTGTTTTCCCCCTTAGGAAAATAAACGTGGAGGCTCGATGTGCCTGTGAATACACACGGTGCAAACGCTTCACAGGGAAGGCTGGCTGAATTTTCCTAGACGGTCTTCAGAAATAATGGACCTCCGTTCTACGTCACCACACAGAAGCAACACAGTTTTCACTGGGTTGCAAGCATCACTCAGCACATTGGTAGCGGGGCGCCCAGGACCCACTCAGCGGAACGCCCTCCTCCTATCCAGACCACCAGGCAGGACGCAAGACACTTGGGTGGGAAACCAGGTGAAGTGTTTCTGGAGAGAACCTGGAGGTGAAACTGAATCGCGTCAGAATTCTCTGAGCTCCTCCCAGCAAGCGTCTAAGCTCCTCTGAGTTTTGAGTCTGTGCATCAAGGGTGCGCTCACTACTGGTAACTGGAATACAACACGCACACCCTCCGTGTCAGCACACGGCGTCATCAAACTACCCGGGGGACGGACGGGCAGCACTTCCCTTCGCTGGGGACGCGCCTCCTCCCTCCAGCACCAGGAGCAAGAAACGCCAGCCACAGAGGGCCAACCCCACCCGCCGCCGCCACCGCCAGCCCGCAGCGACCCTGGGAAGTCACAGGCGGGGACCGGAGGCACTGGCCCGCTCCCTTTCTCGAAGCTTCGCCACGGGACTCACGCAGCCCTGCCAAGTCCGCCCCCTCCAGCCCCCTGGAACCTCCGTCCCAAAGTTAGCCGCGGGTCCACGCTGCGCTCGGGTCACCTCTACCGCCACCCGGGCGAGCGAGGCCGCGGCCGCCTCCGGGCGCCGCGCTCACGTGGTCGCGGGGCGCCGCACGTGGGGGCTCCGACCTGGGGCGGCGGGCGGCCGGCACCGCCCCGCGCGCGCGGGCGGCGGCGCCAGATGCGAGCCCGGGAGGCCAAAGACCCGGGGCGCGGAGGGGGCACCCGGGGCGCCGAGCGGGTCCCTCTGCAGCTCCCGGGGCCGTCCTCAGGCGGGAAGGCACAAGTTTGAATGGGGTAGCAACTTGCAAGGAAAAATAATTAAATTTATGGGGGGGGGGGGGATTTTCAAGGGACAAATGCAAAGGACTCCCATCTCGAAGTGAGTTCTTCCAAGGTGGCCACAATCCCCTACTAGCCACGCTTGGAATGCCCGCCAGAGGAGGGGGGCGTGTAGAGGCGTCTCCAGGTGGCAACGCCATCCCCAGCCACCCCGTGGCGGCGGGGACCCTGCCCGCCCGGTTCTCGGCCGCCGGGGAACCGCGCCCTGGAACAAAGAGGCGGTGCGGGGAGCCGGCGGAGTGCGGGTATTTCGAAGCCAGGGGCAGCCAAGCTGTCTGTCTCCCTGACTCGTTTCGGTTTTGCTGGGGCAGGAACTCCAGGACGCGCGCTGCCCAAAACTAGGGGCCGGGAGTTGGCACGGGGACCCCGGGCTCCGCGCTCCCGCCGAGTCGGGACGGGGCGGCGGAGGGGCTGCCGAGCGCGGGGTGGAAGCAGGTGAGCTCCCACCGCCCCCCGTCGGAAGCGCGCCGCCGTCCCGGCCCCGGCCAGGCACTTACCGGCTTTGCACGGGTCCTTGTAATCTAGGCTCTCCGTCCTGTCCTCTTCGCTCCCATCCAAAGCGTAAAAATCGTCCCCGAGGCCAGCGCAGACCCACGGCTGCCCGGAGAACACGACCCCCGAGGCCACCAGCCACACGAGCATCCTCGGGGAAAGCGCGTCCAGCCCCATCCTCCTCCCCCGGAGGCCACGGAGGGGACGGGACGCGGAGCGCAGGCGGCCGCGGCCGTGCGGGGCGCAGGGGACCGGTGCTCCGCGCCCCCCACCCCCGCCGCCGCCGCGGGGAGGCTCCTCGGCGGGACCCGGGGTGTTCAGGTGTCCGGAGACATGCGGGTGCCGGCGGGACAGGAGAGAGGGCGGGCGCCGCCTGCTAGCCCCGCGCACGGGCAGGGGGAAGTTGGCCGGGGGCCCGCGGGTGGGCGGAGGGCAGGTGAGGCGCTGGGCTCCCGGAGGCGGGCGGCGCGGGCGCTCGCCGCCGGCCCGAGCGTCCTCCCGGAGGCCGAACTTCCCACGGCCGGCCGCGGCTCGGCGAGCGGGCGCCCCCGCGGGCTCAGCTGCGCCCGGAGCTCGGGCTCCCGCGCCGCGCCGCCGCCGCCGCGGCGACTACCAGGACCGAGCGGCCGAGCGCGAGCTGCCGCCGCCGCCGCCGCCTGCGCCCGCCGCCGCTCCGGGAAGATGAATCCGGTCTGCACATCAGCACCGCTGAACTGAAAGGGGAGACCGAGCAAGGGGGTGGGGGGCAGGCATCTCCGCGCCGCCAGCCCGTCCAAGCCTGCGGGAGCCCGCAGAGCGCCTGACGGCGAGGAGAGCGCAAGGGTGAGGCTTTGGGGATGCACTGTTGGCCCTTCTCCCCCGCCCGCCCGCCCGCCGGGCTTTTTCTTTCTTTCTTTTTTTTTTTTTTCCCCTACCCTCTTCCTAACTTGAAAAAAAAAAAAAAATGTTCGCAGCATTTAACCCAATCACTCGCATCCTGCTTACTTATTCATACAATCAGGGTCAGGATCCGGGCCGCAGCCTCCTCTCTGACTCCTTTTGATAGCCTTACACAAACAAACAGACACGAGCGCGCTCGCTCCATTGATGGCTCCCTAAAGATAAAAAAAAAAAAAAATGGATGCGTTAGGTTTGCGAAGTCTGCAGACAGCAATTAATGGATGACGTGCGTCCCTGCGGGGAGTGCCAGACCGGGGGTGGCGAGGGGGATCGTGACAACTTTGCTGCCGATCTGCGTCTCCCCTCCCCCGCAAACAGCTCGTGCGTTTCTCTCCCGGGCTGCTGCTGGCACCCTCGGGCAACTCAGGGAACAGTTGGGAAAGCGTGTGCGTGAGCCTTCGCCACAGCTGACTGTGAAAGTGTCCCAACAAAGTTTTTTTTTTTTTTTTAAGAACTCAGATCGTCAGAGCTGCAATTAAAAATATATATATATATGCCAAGTGGAGTTACTGACTGCAGCAGCGGGCACTGCCCAGATCGCCGGGGCTCACGTGGGCGCAGGGAGGGCCGGGGCCGGAACCCTCGGGAGCGCATTTTCCGGGGCCCTCCTGGCTGCTCTGCACCCCCGGGCTTCGCTCGCCTTACTTCGGGCGGAGAGTGTGCCAAGCCCGGCGGCGGAACCGGCGAGGTAAACCACACGTCAGATGGCGGACTCGAGACAAACACAGGTTGTGGGAAATTGGGGTAGGAAAAAAAAATCAGAGGGAATCTCTGCAAAAGCCCCCGGTGTGCGCGATTGCGAGGTTTCCCCACAGCTGCTAGTCGTTCCCAAAATAGGTGAGGAGGGAAGGGTGATTCGGGAACTGCGCCTTGTCCGGCTGAATCTTCCAACTGTCGCTTTAGCAGGGACTTCGAGGAAACCCATAGTTGCTTTCGCATCGTTATTGGACACACACGCCCCCTTTTCCAATTAAATGTAGACACGGAGTCTCATCTAGAGAGAGGTGTAGGTGCACACACACACACACACACACACCTTCCACGGACAAAGCCAGCCACTGGTTTGGAGATGTAATACCAGGCTTCAGATAAGTTTGTTAGAGGAAAGAAAAAGGCGGATGTTGAAAATTGTGGACCATCTGCCCCTTTGATGGAGATGAAGGGACAGGAGGAGGAGGTGGACCAGAAGTGACTGGGCGTTCTTGGAAAAGCTGGCACTTCCCAGGGGCCACTGCACTGACGATGCCTGTTCTGTATTCCTAAACTTCTGACCTCCCCAGGGTACACAGCAGTCACCAGATTTTAAAAAAGTTCCATAAGCAGGTAAAGGCCTTTGGTTTTGAAATCTCTTGCTGAGTCATTCTGAATTCTTTTACCCATCCAAAAAAAAAAAAAAAAACCAGTTTGCATAATTAATAATAGAGTTGCTGTAGTGCAGGGCTAACCCAGAATGCATCCAGGCCAGCCCTTTGGGAAGCTCAGAAAATGCAAATCTCCCTTAGAGGACCTCAGATCTACAGCAGCTGCCAATGTCTCCACCTGCCTCCCCCAGACTTGCAAAGTGTTCCTTGTTCATTTCAATGCCTGCAAACATCTCCCTACAAATCACAGGTAAGTTTGCAAGAGTTTGTACCTGGCATTTGCCTAAGCATCACTTTGTAGGAATGAGTATGTTTCGTCCCCTGTTCTGGGGTCAGGGTGGAGGGATGAAACCACACTGGGACAACAGCCTCGTTCTGCAAGGGAGCCTGTTGCATCTTTCTTCCACGTTTATCAGTGCTTGGTTTTATATATTTGTAATGCAGAGCTTAGAATGGCTAACCATAGAGCCTCAATTCAAAATATAGACATATTTCTTTAAAATACTTGCAGAGAATACTTAATCACAATATCGTGGGCCTGACTTTTTTCAATTATTTTAAAATAATAAACCTAAGTTTATAGTGATAAAATACCTACCTTTAAAACTCATTTATTTCTGTAGTTGCTGTGTTTACAAGCTAAAAATACATTTTGCCTCTTCCATTGAAAACCCACAGAATATGCTTGTGAGAAGGGAGTGTTCCATCAGCCTGCAACCACTGACATGTTCACTATATGAATCCAGATTACTCAAGAGGATACAAAGCAGAAATGCATTTTGTTAGTAAGATGCATGGAAGTCACCCTGGCTTTTAGCTGGCAACTGCTCCTAGGCCCTGTTAGTACTTAGTACTTAGTACTGCTTTGCATCCTAGTACTCAAAATAAACCTTACTTACAGATCATGTCCACTAGACACGCATGTTCTAGTCAACTTCTGAAAATCCAGATGATAGGTTTTTGTTATGAAACCAGGCAATACATGAGAACTTTCCTCTTGTGTCCCTTGTAATAAAAATAATTCTGAAAAATTTTTTGCAAACTAACACATGGGATAAAATGTGATTTTACTTCCTTGCCCTGGTCCCAGCTGCTCCTCTGAACTAAAAAGTGTTACCGTTAACCAAGTAGTGTGTCCAAATTGACTTCTATGAAATCTGAGGTCAAAAACCACAAATATTGACAAGTTTATATTACTTCAGTGCTTCACAAATTCTGCTTTGTATCAATGCCGTTGTTCTTCTGAACAAAACTATCTACCTCTCAAATATTTGTAAATGCAGAGATGATTCTCTGAGCATTGATGGCCTGTGACTTTCACATTTTCTTTTTCTTTTCTTGCATGTTATATCCTATGACTTCCTTTTATAATCACATTATTTTATATGCCACCATTACAGGATGATCCCAACTCTTAATATTTAGAGTGGTCCTTTATTCAATAAACATACGGACTAATTGCTATTTCCTAAGTAACAAATATAACATCAGAGACAGAATGAAAAAAGTGAGTGGGTGGCAATATGAGGGGACATTAGAAAGTTCATGGAGAGATGCAAGTAAAAGATAAAAATAAAAAATACAAATTTTCTCAACATAAGTTCATTTAAGTTCAAATCACTTTTGTAGGTAATGATGCCATGTAGTCCATCCCTAAAAAACTGAGGTTCCCGGTTTCCATTATCAACTAAAGAAACATGGATACCATTTAAAGAATAGGAAACAAACATAAGTCAAAAGATGCCAAATCAAGACTGTAAGGTGCATGTCCAAGGATATCCCAAGGAATTTTTCACAAAATTGCTCTCGTTTGATGAGAGGAACGAGCAGCAGCCTCTTGATGGCAGAGTGTCTTGGTGGAGCTGTACTGGGCATTGCTCTTACTAAAACTTGGCCTAACTGTCTCAAAACACTCTCATAATAGGCAGATATTATCATTCTTTGGTCTTTCAGTAAGTTAACATCTCATAAAGCAGTTGCTGTCACCTCCACTCCGGACCAATGCACATCAGCTTTGAAGACACCTTTTCCACCTGTTGGTAGCCACTGCTTTATTCTTTATCTTAAGAACTGTACAGGTAAAGCCATGTTTCCTCTCTTGTTCAAATTCTCCAAACAAGTGCTTTAGGTCTTGACCCTATTTACTTAAAATTTCCATTGAAAGCCCTGCTCTTTGTGGTTGATCTGGGTGCAGCAGTTTTGGCCTCCATAGAGCAGAAAGTTTGCTCCAGTTTAATTTTTCAAGCAGAATGTGCAAGGTGAACTGCTTGAGATGTCTACAGAGCTAGCTATGGTCTCCGCTGTCAATCACCAGTCCTGTTCATCTAGGGAGCAAAATTAAGTTGTTTTTCTCCTAAAGCGATGTGGATGATCTGCTGCTGTGGGCATCATTTTCAACACTGTCTAGTCCCTTCTTAAAATGAGTTATCTTTCTGTACCTTGGTTTCATTGGAACACTGTCCCCATAAACTTCTCATAAAGCATTAAGATCTCACCATTCTTGCACCCAAGCTTCACCATAAATTCGATGTTTGCTCTTGCTCCAGTTGTTGCTGAATTCATCATGTTCTGATAGCTGATAGTGGCACTTTTCAAACTGATTATCTTATCATCCTTAGTGCCTCAAACTAGATCCTGTTGAGACCTGTTATACAAATTAGCATGAGCTTACTTTGTTGCAACAAAATTTTGAAATCCATGCATAGCATATTACACATTTTCCATTAATGTTTTTGAAAATCCTTTCCTATTTGCTTCACACAAAAGGTGTGAAAGTTTTCTTGTCCTTAGAAAAGGCACACACCTCCTCAGATAGGAACAAGGAGACATTGCTTCTGCAGCAGGTTTTTTTTTTTAATTAATTTATTTGAAAGAGTTACACAGAGAGAGAGAGAGAGAGAGAGAGAGAGGGAGAATCTTCCTTCCACTGGTTCACTCCCCAATTGGCTGCAACGGCAGGAGCTGTACCGATCCAAAGCCAGGAGCCAGGAGCTTCTTCCGGGTCTCCCATATGAGTGCAGGGGCCCCAGAACTTAGGCCATCCTCTACTGTTTTCCCAGGCCACAGCAGAGAGCTGGATCAGAAGTGGAGCAGCCTGGACTCCAACCGGCGCCCATATAAGATGCTGGGACTGCAGGCGGCGACTTTACCTGCTACGCCACAGCCCCTGCAGCAAATTCTTAATTCTTCCCTGTTTAGGAGCCACTAAGCCAAAAGTCTCAGTTTACTCCTTAGCAGTCTGCTACAGCACCCTTCCTCTCTGCCATACCCTCATTATGGAGAACAGGGGCACCCATTATTCCATTGCTTTGGGCTACACAGGCCATTTAACTCTGCCTTTATTCCCATTGTGATGTTTCTCTGTAGAGGGTACATAAGAATTTACTTAAGCATATCTTTCCTCCTTGGGCTTTCTCTTAGCCATGAGAAATTCTACATGGCATCTCTTAACTCTAATAGTTAAGTGTTCCAAAGTGTAACACTTCAATCACTGAAGGTACATGAAATCACTTTAGGTAATACAGTGATAACCTTTAAAACTGCTTTTAATAATTATATCTATGTGTGTATATTAGAAAAATTATTAGATTTGCAATTACTCGTCTATTTGATATGAGGATGCTTTATGAAATGAAGTCAGTGATGAAGGTAGCACATGAATACTGTTGACGTTGGATGCAGACTGTGCTCCTTCAGGGCTCTCTGGACTATGGACTTTCCCCCCTCCCATCACATATACTCCAGTTGTGTTCCTTCCTTGACTGTTCATCAATTCCTTTCACTCACTCCCAAAACTAGAGCGGAATGTTTGGACAAAGTGGTAGTACAAAGCTACTTTTAGTACTTTAGTTTTGTTTGCTTTTCTTAGGCATTACTTGATACAAAAGGCTCTAAACTATCTACTGAATGTTTTGTTTAAAAACTGTTATTACTGGGGCCTGAGTTGTAGCACAGCAGGTTAAGCTGCCACTTACAATGCTAGCATCCCATTTTGGACTGCTAGTTCAAGTCCTGTCTACTCTGCTTCTGATCCAACTTCCTGCTAATGTGCTTGGGAAGGCAGTGAAAGATGGTCTGAATACTTCAGTCCCTGCCACTCTTGTGGGAGACCAGATGGCTTTGGCCTGGCCCAGGTCTGGCTGTTGCAGCCATTTGGAGAGTGAACCAGTGTATGGAAGATTCATTCTCTCTTTCTCTCTTTCTCTCTCTCCCTCCCCTCCCTTTCTCTGTCATTCTACCTTTCAAATAGACAAATGCATAATCAGTACTGTTGCCTAACATCAGGAAATGATTGCATTCTTTTGGGGCATTAGTTTTGCCAAAGGGAAATGGAATGGATTGAATGGAGTAAGAACAGGGTCTTCCTGTTTCCAGTGTGGTAGGACACACAGGCCCAAGCCCACTAGAAGGTATTCAGCTGTATCCCTAGGTACTCATCGCTGTCCCTGAACACCACCTAGGGAGGCTTTGATAATGAGATCCCTCAAGTCAAACTCCAGCTCTCTACTTGCTAACTAGGTATCTTTGGGCCAACTTTTTAAAATCTCACATGTCCTCAGTTGCCCGATGCATAGAAACAGGGGTGATTTTAGGGACAGTCACTGTCTTAGTCCACTTCCCGTTAGTTGAGATAGGTAATTTATAAAGGAAAGGCGTTCATGTGGCTCACCATCCTGGAGGCCAGGAGTCCAACAACATAGTACTGGCAAATGCTGGCTTCTTTCGAGGGCCTTCTTGCTGCGTCATCACATGACAGAGAGTTTCAAGTGGCAGTCAGGGCAGCCAATCCAATTGGTTCTGACTCCCCCTTCTGATAAAGCCACCGGTCCCGATGAGGAAGTTCCACCTGGAAGGCTTTATCTAATCCTGTTACTTCTCCCAGGCTCCACCTCCATGATCTACCAACACATGGACTGCGGGATTAAACTTCCAACAATTCAAATTTTGCACATACATTCAAATCATAGTAATATTTCATGGAGTTGTAATAGGATTGTAATTACTATCCATGATATGCTTTGTAGTTCCTAGTATATAGTCAACTTTGAGTGTTTTTTTTTTTTTTAATCATGTTCAGTGAGTTCTGGAAAGCTAAACCATTTCCAGACCCTCTGACACGTGATTGGAAAGATCCTTCACCTTGATTGACCGAAGGCAGAGTATCTAAGAGTACTTTATATAGGGATGATGGGCACCTTGAATAGGAACCTGGACTTTTTTTTTTAAAGATTTTATTTATTTATTTATTTAAATGGTAGAGCTACAGAGCGAGAGAAGGAGAGACAGACAGAAAGGTCTTTGAGCCACTGGTTCACTCCCCAGTGGCCACAATGCCTGGAGCTGTACTGACCCAAAGCTAGGAGCCAGGGGCTTCCTCTGGGTCTCCCATGTGGGTGCAGGGGCCCAAGCACTTGGGCCATCTTCTGCTGCTTTCCCGGGCCACAGCAGAGAGCTGGATCAGAAGAGGAGCAGCCGGGACACAAACCGGCACCCATATGGGATGCTGGCACTGCAGACTGAGGCCCAGCCTACTATGCCACAACACTGGCCCCGCAGCATAGACTTTTGCAGCAGAAAACACAAAGTTTTACATCTGACTTTGACATTTAGTAACCGCTCTGCATGGGCAAGTGACTTCCCTAGTTTCCCTCTCCTGACTTTTGAAACCAGAATGAGATACCTAATAGCATTTAACTCTGAGAACTGGGTAAAATTATGCATGTAGTGTATTTCTTGGCAGGTGTAAGCACATAAAAATATCAATTATTATAATTAATTGGCATTTTCCTGGTGATCTATGACAAAACTTGTGCACAACCAGCTTTTCCACTATCAAGCAAGACATTCAGGCAAGTCACGCATATATACGTCTGGTTACAGATTAAAAAAAAAGCTTCATTTGAAAAATTCTACTCATATGAAACCCATTAAATAGAAATGAAGATTTAGTGACCCTGCTGATGCTGCTTATAAATACTCCAATAATATGCTTCAGTGGCTGACATCTATAATGTCTCTCATCTGGCCACTTTTCTGTCCCATTCATTTGGCTAATGCAGTGCTGGTTTTATATTTTCATGTAATGCACATGAACTAAGTCTACCATGTTTTCCTGTATGTTTCACCTATACAATGAAATTGTACTTCATTCTACTTTCCTCATAGAGATTACAGCATTGCCACTGAAGCCTCCAATAAAATATACGATAAACTTCCAGTGCAACGCAAATGCCCTGATTTTACAATAGATAGCAGTGGAGTGGTGAGGAACCTCTTATGAGAAGGGAAATCCCAGACTCCTTGGGGCCCAAGGTCCAGGTCAATCACTTGCCAATGTGTGGGTGACCTCATGCTATTCTGAAAATGGACAGTAGGCGCTGGCATGAGTTAATCATCCAGGAACATGTGACTGTCATTTCCTAACTTCTCACCCTCCACTGACCCCTTTACCTGGCCACTCCTTAGGGGCGACAGTCCTGCCGATACTGCTGACAAAGACTGCCCAACACAGAACCACATCGAACGTGGCCTTCAGCCTCTAGCTCCAGCAAAAGCCTGTTTTTCGGGTTTCAGTGCATCACATCTCAGATTATACTCCCGACAGAAGTTCCTCTACTCTGCTTGGGGTTCAAGTCATTTATTTGATAAAAGACAGAAGCCACACCTTTCCATATCTGAATTAAACAAAAGACTTGGCGCATGTTAGAGGCAAATTGTTTGTTTTTTTTTTTTTTTTTTTTTTTTACTGACAAATGTAAAATTGAACCCATTTCTATAATTTATGTACAGTATTCTAATATTCCATGAATGGAAACACCTGAGTCCCTGCCACCTACGTGGGAGACTCAGATTGAGTTCTGGGCTCGTTTCCCTGGTCTGACCCAGCCCCATTTGTTGTGGGCATTTGGGCTATGAACCAGCAGGCTGGAGCACACACACTCTCCCTTGCTTTTTAAAAAGAGAAAAACTGCTTACCACACATTGTCCTTTGGTGATGCAAACATCAGATATGCAAATCAGGTAGCATGGAGCATGCCACAGAAGGTCAGTGGTTATGAAGTCCCCAATTCTTGTCTGGCCCAGGAACAACAACGAATACCCAGGAAAGCACTAAACATTGAATCTGAGACCCTAAAAGGAAACTTGTAGTAAGCATTTGTGAAATGGTTGGGAAAATCAAAAGCAAGTGAGTAGAGACTGAAGAGGAAGACCCTGCTTTGCTTCACAACAGGATACATTCACTGGAGAATTTTAGCTCCCCTTTCCACCCTCCCCACCTATAAACAATTAAATGTCCAAGTAACAGTAACACTTTGTCGGAAACCTTATTGGTTTATCTTCACAAAATACATGTCCAACAGTCTAAATTTTTCAGAGGAACTTCTCTTAATACTCAACAAATAGAAACACACCGTGCTGAAGAGTTAAACTGAAAAAGCTGGCATTGTTTACTAACCTCTCGAATATGGTGTTGGATAATTGGTTGGTATATATTTAAAACTTGTATGACTTCATTTTTTACGATGCATTGTAAAATCGCCAAGTTATTTTATAACTTATTTAACTCCATTCATAATACACAGCTGCACTTGAACGCTCATTTTTCTGTATTTCTAAACTCTCCATTATGCTCTGGACTAAGTTCCGGAACCGTCCAAATTTATTTGGTAAGCTACACTGAGCTTTTTAGGTGGCAGTAATTAATGACCTTGGCCTTCAGCTACGGCGGCGTTATAACTCACTTTGGGTGGCTTTTCCCACCACTCAAACAAGAGTTTTGCACAATAAAACCAACCTCCAATCAATATGAAACATCTGAAGTGTGTTTATTTATATATTTATTGCTTTCATCTTCAAAGCACTTTAATGACTGACTAATGGTCTCTTTTAAAAAATGTGAACATGGGTAGTTCTCTGCTCACAAAGCCCAGCTCTAACAAGCACTGAAGTGGCCACAACTCTGAAACAAGTTTCTTCAGGCCCTTGCTCTTCCTGGCCTGCTGGGGCAAGGTTCCATTCATGTTCACGCTACGTCTGACAACCAAAAAAATAACAACAGAGGACAACGGAAATGGAGCAGAGCACACTGGGCAGTGCGGTCAGGGTGGGATCACAACCGGGTTAGCAGTGGAACCAGTGATCTCGCAGGCCAGAAGGGCGGGACCACATCCATGATGCTTCGCCAGCACGCACAGGAGAGCTGGGGTTGCCAGAGGTAATTACTACTCAGACAAGGTTTTGCTACGCAATTATCTCGTGATTTCAGATGGGTGTGGTGTGATAGTTTAATGTTTTTGGTAGCGGGGAAGCGCTGGCACGCTGGATGGTTTCCTCAGTCTTTTTTAGTCTTCGCGTATTCAACACCAGGCTGTATGTCTACATACAGCTTTCTGTATTATTATCAGTTCTCGAAAAACAGCAGCCATTGCTGAGTGAAGGTCACGGTTCATTTGAGAGGCGGAACCTCCTATCTCATGCCTCACTGTTAGGACTTCTGGTCCCTCTCCAGCTTCCTGCTAGCACACCTGGCAGGGGAAAACTACCCAAGTGCCTGGGATGGAGTTCCTAGTCTTAGCCCGACACTGGGGAGTGAACCAGTGGATGAAAGATCTCTCTCTCTCTCTCTCTCTCTCTCTCTCTCTCTCTGTATCTCCCACTCTGTCACTCCTTCAAATTAGTTAATTAATAATAATAAAAAAAAAACAGGCTGATGACTGGTATCTTTTCTATCAGTGTCCATCACAAGGATTTGAAGATGCTCATTCTTTGGGTTCCAATATCAACACAAAATATAATTAAATCCTATTGCTAGAACAATTTCTAAGTACAGCTCCCTTGTAAAAATGTTTAACTTCAAGAAAGAATTACCAAAGATTTAAACATTTCTAGAAAACCTGTAAAATGAGTTAGTTCACCACCATTTTGTTGTATAAGAGCAATTGCTATGATAGATGGAAAATATCAGGTATTTGGCTTTAAAGTCAGCGCAAAGTTTACGACTTACTCTTTGGAAATCATCATACCACATGCAGAGAACCTGGAGCTGTTTGCTCTTAATTACTAGTAAAACAGGAAAGCAATTAGTAGAGCAATTAATTCAATATGTAGAAGGCACATTTATTAGCCATTTTTTTTCCTAATATAAGTGTCTCAGTTCATAGGACATGTCCCAGAGGAAAAATAAAATTATCATGAAACAAGAAGTTTAATGTAAAATAAGGTATGGTGTGTGCCAGTTAACGATCTTAACCATACAAAAAGCATAATGGAGTAGGCCCCTGTCTAACCTCTAGTCTTCCTATCCCACAAAATTACCTTGCTGTTCTCTAAACAAAACCCTATCTGCTTTGACCCTAGTCTCTGAGTTATTTTCTAATAAATGATTTCCCCAAATAAGAAACATTAAAGTGACTACTGAATACAAATTTTAATTAAGCTAAAACTTATTTCCTTGCAAAATTAGTTTTTTCTTTCAAACATAAACTTTACAGGCTAAAGTGATGACTTTCCTGTATTTAAGTTTTATCTTTTTTTAAATTTATTCGTTTTTTTTTTTTTTTTTTTTTGACAGGCAGAGTGGACAGTGAGAGAGAGAGACAGAGAGAGAAAGGCCTTCCTTTGCCGTTGGTTCACCCTCCAATGGCCACCGCGGCCGGCGCGCTGCGGCCGGCGCACCGCGCTGATCCGGTGGCAGGAGCCAGGAGCCAGGTGCTTTTCCTGGTCTCCCATGGGGTGCAGGGCCCAAGCACCTGGGCCATCCTCCACTGCACTCCCTGGCCACAGCAGAGAGCTGGCCTGGAAGAGAGGCAACCGGGACAGAATCCGGCGCCCCGACCGGGACTAGAACCCGGTGTGCCGGCGCCACTAGGCGGAGGATTAGCCTAGTGAGCCGCGGCGCCGGCTTTTTTTTTTAATTTCAAAGATAGCATGAGAAACAGAGAGAGAGTGAGAGAGAGAAATCTTCTACTCCCTGGTTCACTCTCTAAATGGCTGCAACAGCCAGGGCTGGACAAGGCTGAAGCCAAGAGCCAGGAATTCCACCTGGGGCTCCCCTGTGGATAACAGGGAGCCAAGCACTTGGACCATCTTCCTGCACCATGCCCATGGATTTTAAAATTCTTTTGCACCAGAACAAACATTTTTAATTCCCTTTCCCATGAAAATCTTGAAGTATCCTCATACTTTTCCATAATATCAAGCCTTAAAACATGCCATTCACTCCAGGATAAGCACTCAGAAGGATTTCTCCATTTACAACGTGTGAGTAGGGCTGGCCTGTTGAGGTACAGCAGGTTAAGCTGCCATTTGCAATGCTTACAACACAGGCATCCCACATCAGAGGTCTGGTCTAGTCCCGGCTGCTCCACTTCTAACCCATTTCCCTGCTAATGCTCCTGGAAAAGCAGCAGAACATGGCCCCAGTCCTTGGTCCCTTGCCACCCGTGGGGAAGACTCCACCCATCGAGTGGAGTTCCTGGCTCCTAGCTTCAGCCTCTGCCAGCCCTAGCCATTGCGGCCACTTGAGGAGTGAACACGTGGAGGGAAGCTCTCTTTCTCTGTTGCTCTCCCTCCCTCTCTGTCACTGCACCTTTCAAAAATAAATAAAATAAATCCTTAATGAAAAAAAAGTTCTCCTGAGGATTTCCAATGGGCACTTTTGTACCATAATTATGAGAAAGTTTTGTACATATTCTAAGTATAGCTGTTTCATCTTACTATATTCTAGTTAATATTATGGGCAACATTTTAAAATATGAGCTCACCTTCAGAGTTTGAATACTGAGAGCGCTGTGGGAAGAGTTTGGGGATTAAACTTGAAAATTAAAATTACAAAAGGGATGCTAATGTTTGTATGTGGAATCTAATAAGGACAGAAAATGTTACCTCTTTGTCTAGAAAAATCATTAAAACTCTTAAAAATTAAAACACAGGTTGGTTAAGTGTTGAACTCATAACATTGACTGTGATGCTGATTAAACGTCTCCAACACTTCCTAAAAGGGAGCAAAGCAAATATGATATTAATCTGAGTCAGCCGATAACCTTAACGGTGCGGGAGGTTTTTCTCTGGAGAATGTTACACCAAGCCTTCTGCTGCTGTTTTGCTATGAGGCCTTCAAAGGCCTCACGGCACTGCAGCTCTTAATTTCAAAGACAGAAACAGTGCAGGAGTCGGGGCAGTAATTGGCCCTAATGTGTTTTAGAACGTGGGATTCTAATTGGAGCGTGGTCTGAGGCATTACCCAGTTTGAACAAAGAGTGTGCTTTTTGCAGAGTAAGGCTGGCAGCTGTGTCCTTGCAGGCTGAGCAGTTTGCTGACATCCTGCGACCTCTAGTGAGAACCAGAAGTTGTCAGCCAACATAGATTTCCTTGGCCGTCCTGAGTCCCTATAGGAGTTGCAGGGACAGGCGAAGAATACTGCACTTGGGCTCGTGGGATGCTTGTTTTTCTTTTTCCAGGTAACACCATTAATATAAAAGAGTAAAACTATTTGAAATGCTACTCTTAAAATTTTTTTCCTCAAATCTTCTAGAAATCTCATGACATCATTAGAGCACCTTCAATTACTTCATTAAAGTTAACCAAAATAAAAGGAAAGGCTGTGAAAAAGCCAATGACATATGGAATTAGCTTCAAGGGAAAAAAGAAAATAATGTGCCTCTTCTATATATACTACAAATAATTAAAAGTGCACTTTTATTTGACACATTTTATATAGTAAACACTTTTTTAAATTACATGCTCTAATTTTTAAACAGTTCAATTATACTATATTTTGATTAATCACTATAAAGCATACTATTCTATGAAATTAGAACACTAAATAATTAAGTGCATTTCATTACAAAACATAAATAAGTACATAGGATTGAGAATAGCATGACTAACTCTCAAGGCACATAGTGTAGCAGCTGGTAAGGGGATCATCCTAAAAGGTTTATTTGTAATAGTTTTAGCTTTTTTAATAATGTCTAGTTGATTAAGGTCAATGTATACTTATTAACAGCAAAATATAGGTACAGAAAGGTAAACAACACATGTACACCCACCCAGGCTGAATGCACAATCAGTTAGGGCAGATTATGGGTTTAACCGGACAGAATATGATGAATTTCTTACAGGATGAGCCAATGAGGGGCTACAGATACTCTATGAGAGCCCTTGTTTATGCTTCTGTGGAACTGAGGTCTTCCTACTTTTTACTTGTTGAATATTATGGTTAGTGGTGAATTAAGCTTGTGACTGTAGAGTGGATTAAAATTATGGTTCGACTGCTCCACTTCTGATCCAGCTCTCTGCTATGGCCTGGGAAAGCAGTAGAAGATGGCCCAAGTCCTTGGGCCCCCGCAGTCACGTGGGAGACCCTGAGGAAGCTCCTGGCTCCTGGCTTCGGATTGGCGCAGCTCCAGCTGTTGTGGCCGATTAGGGAGAGAACCATCAGACGGAAGACCTCTCTCTCTCTCTGTCTCTCCTCTCTCCGTGTAACTCTGACTTTCAAATAAATAAATATTTTTTAAAAATATGTCTTGGCCACTCTGGCAAAAGATCTCTGCGAGTGAGATCCCAGTGGAAAGAACAGGTCATCAAAGAAGGAGGTACCTTTCTCTGAAGGGAGGAGAGAACCTCCACTTTGACTACGACCTTGTCTAAACAAGATAAGAGTCGGAGAACTCAGAGGGCTTCCATAGCCTTGGAAACTCATGACTGGAGCATAGGGAGATTACTGATGCCATAGACAGGAGTGTCAATTGGTAAAGTCAACAACAGGAGTCACTGTGCACTTACTCCTCATGTAGGATCTCTGTCCTTAATGTGCTGTACATTGAGATTTAATGCTATAACGAGTACTCAAACAATATATTTTACTTTGTGTTTCTATGGGGGTGCAAACTGTTGAAATCCTTACTTAATGCATACTAAACTGATCCTCTGTAAAAAAAAAAAAAAAAAAAGAAATTATCAATTCCCAACTTGACTCTCACTGGGATTAAACATGACAATAGGGCTGCTCTGATTTCATCATCATTTGAAAAAAATCATCTATTATTTTTCACTTTATGTTTCTGTGTGGGAGCAAACTGTTGAAATCCATACTTAATGTATACAAAGCTTATCTTCTGTATATTAAGATAATCGAAAATGAATCTTGATGTGAATGGAAGGGGAGAGGGAGTGGGAAAGGGGAGGGTTGTGGGTGGGAGGGACGGTATGGGGGGGAAGCCATTGTAATCCATAAGTCGTACTTTGGAAATTTATATGCATTAAATAAAAGTTTAAAAAAAAATATGTCTTGGCAAAAATTAAAGAAAAAAGGAAAGAAGGAGAGGATTGAGGGCGGGAGCGAACCAAGGAGGGAAGTATATTTATCTTCTTAGAATTGTACCTATGAAATACAGGGAATCTTTTGTCTTTATGTTATTAAAAATCTTTAAAGATTTTAAAAATATTGATTAGATGAGAAATATTTGAATAGCCATTGACTGATTTATTTGAAATAATAAAATATGGTAAGAAGTTTAAAAATTTAAAAAGAAAAGAATGTCAAATCACTTTCACTTTGGGAAATGAGGGAGAATTGGTATCAGAGGTGTGCATGGCTTGGACCTAAACAGTGACTATGAGGGAGAACGAAGGAGGCGTAAGCTAAGTACCTCGCTGCCTCCTGCTTAGGAAATTCTGCCGAACTTAATGATGCGGAGTAGTGCGTTAATCCACAGCTTGTGTAGTCAGCATTCCACATCAGAATGCCAGTTTGAGTCCCAGCCGCTCTGCTTCTGATCCAGCTTCCTACTAATGCACCTGGGAAGACAGCAGAAGATGGCCTACGTATGTGCGCTACAGCTACCCAAGTGGGCAGCCCAGATGGAGTTCCTGGATCATGGCTCCTGGCCTCTGCCAGGCCCAGCCTTGCCTGTTTTGGCTATCTGGGGAGTGATGCAGTAGATGAAAGATGTCTTTCTCTTCTCTGCACTCCTCCTGCCCCCGCTCTCTCACTACCTGTCCAATAAACAAATAAATCTTTAAAAATTCTATTTATTTTCAACCTTATTCCAGCCTTACTTAATCTGTAAGATGACTATGGAAAATATCCTCTCTTTGGATCTTACCTTGGGTACTTCATCACATTTTTCCCAATGTTGCCTATACTTCATAACTTTCTGTAATTTAATCTTCCCATTGTTAGTAACAAAGGAATTCACTGGGCATTTGCAATAAGTAATACACATTTATAATGAGCTTTACAGGGTGGGAGTTTGCGCCAATGAGTAAGATATCCACATCACAAATGGGAGCACCTAGCTTCAATATCCAGACTCCTGACTCCAACTTGCTGTTAATGCAGCAGGTGAGTCTCAAGTAACTGCTCTTCTTGCTGCCGCGTGGGAGACCCGCATGGTGTTCCTGGTTCCCACCTCTGCCTTGGACCACTGCAGGCTGTTTCAGGGACTGGGGAGTGAGCCAGTGGGTGGGAGCACTCTCCCTCTTTTTTTGTGTGTGTTTCTCTGTGTCTCTGCCTCTCAAATAAATAGGTAAAAGAAGATAAAATAAAATGGATTTTACACTTCAACATTTACAAATCATTTTTCATTATTGTAGAACTGTAGTTGCTATGGAAATATAAATTTAATCCTCACTTAAAGAAGCTAGAACACTACATCCCTAGTCTTTAGTGCTATAATATTTAATGATATTCTGTCAAAGAAACTTCTGGAAAAAAATTAAGATTGTTTGAACCAAATAAATAAAGCACACCTAAAGGTATTTATATACAGCAATATTTTATACCCATACATATGACTTCACACATATATATATATATATGACATTATGATTATGTAACTCTAAATGAAATTACCTAAGTGTGTGAATGTGGTTATTACTATTAATCTAGTTTCTCTCAGATTTGAGTATGCGGATGATTTCATTAAGTCCCAACAATTATATTAAATAAACTCATAAAATGACAAAGTACTTGCTATTCAGTCAGTCAATAGAGCACACTGTTATTGATAAAATTTGGTCATTTTGTGACTCGCTTTGCTTTTTCTCCCTCTCTCTCTGCCTCTATTCCCTCTTTTTCTGTCTTCATTGTTTTTAGGTAGATAATTTAGTCTAAATAGTTCTAGAACTATTCTTACAGATTTGGCTTCCTACATTTTTTAGCAATTGGGTTTTAAACTGAGTAGTGATAGCAAAGGAAGAGACAGGAATTCTCACTACACTTTTCTCTTTTCTGGTGTTACTGTGCTAATGTTCTAATTTTGTAAATAGGAATTTTGAAAAGTAATTTCAATTAATCAACCAATATAATTAAAATATACCATGTGGAGTACGTGGACATTCGAGGAGGCTTTGAAAAGTTCACGGAAAACGGAATAAGAAGATAAGTTTATTCTGATGCAAAAACAGGGGAACGACAGGAAGGTCTTGTGAACCTAAGCTGTCATCACATTACCCCAAAAGAGCCTGACACTCACAAGAAGAATAAGTCACTCCTGGAGTTCAGTGACAACTCTGGTGCAACTCCCAAATACACTGTGATATCTGTTTGGCAGAGTCCAGGCCAGGCCCAGGCTTCTGCACTTGCCAGACAAACAGCTCATGATACACAAAGAAAAAAAAATTAAGCAGAGCGCCATGTCAGCTTTCCTGCAAGTCAACTGGCCAGCAGGCACTGTATGTGGACCACAGGAACAGAAATTTTGGCTGGGAGGCAAATGACCAACAATACAACAAACAAACAAAGCCTTTTTACCTACAGCATGAAAATACAGAAACTACACCAAAGAAAGAAAATCTCCAAGAGGACCCCTTCCAGCAAAAGTGAGGGCGCACTGCTTTGTATCCATGCTTAAGTAGTTCTCAGTACAATTTGTCCCAGAAAATTAAAAAAAAATACAAAAACCCTGCTCACTTGACTGACAGGTGCAGCATGCTGATGGATAAACTCCACATTTACTGCAATATGTCAAAGAAGAAATGAGCAAGTAGTGAGGGAATACAGTTTGGGATAAATTAGTTTGACTGGTCTTGCTCTCCAAGAGCAATTATGTGGCTAGAAATGAATGCAATATGGTTAACACTTAACACCGCGACTCAAATCAGTGTAAGGCTTCAACACTAATCATTACGGACTAAAATCAATGAGGCAAACAGCACACCACTCAGTACAGACCTGCCCTGAGAAAAAGAGATCTGGCACCAGGTTTTTCTGACTTCCCCATGTTAATTCAACCGGTCCCATTCTCTTCACTCAACCCCACACTCTCCTCCACAAAAAGTGGGGTGGGGTGGGAGAGGGCTCTAAAACATAATAGAGCACTTCAGAGTCCTTTCAGATACAAAGCAGAGAAATGTGTAAAACAGAAAACATCTGGATCTTCAGTGATTTCCAGAAAGATCTGATTCCGTGGTTGGTTGCAGGGCTGCAGGTGGATCCTTGCACAGACACTAAGTCTGCTCCTTGGGACGCAAACCGGGAAGCCCTGAACTGAGCACACCTCTCCCTCCCCCTTGTCTTGTTCTTCACTCCGTTTCCCACTCCACAAGGTTAGGGAAGTGACTTGCGGAGGCCTCATCGTCACTGTAGTTGCTGCAGGAAGGACAAGCACCCGAGGGAAGTGAAGGAACAAGTCCCAGGTGTCCCCGGAGACACTCCTGAACCCCGAGGGGTTCTCTGTAAGGAAGTGTAGCCACTGGTCCAATGCTGGAAGGCGCGCGGGGCAACGGCTACTTCCCAATGCAGTGACCACTTTTCAGAGTCCAGGCCCAACTGAAATGTAAAGATACAGGCCGGCGCCGCGGCTCACTAGGATAATCCTCCGCCCAGCAGCGCCGGCACACCGGGTTCTAGTCCCGGTCGGGGCGCCGGATTCTGTCCCGGTTGCCCCTCTTCCAGGCCAGCCCTCTGCTGTGGCCAGGGAGTGCAGTGGAGGATGGCCCAGGTGCTTGGGCCCTGCACCCACATGGGAAACCAGGAAAAGCACCTGGCTCCTGGCTCCTGCCATTGGATCAGCGTGGTGCGCCGGCCGCAGCGCGCCGGCCGCAGCGGCCATTGGAGGGTGAACCAACGGCAAAAGGAAGACCTTTCTCTCTGTCTCTCTCTCTCACTGTCCACTCTGCCTGTAAAAAAAAAAAAAAGAAAGAAATGTAAAGATACAGAAATCTCGAATTTATCTCCCTGTTTGGCTTCTGTTAAGAGGCAAGGGAACCATGCACAGATCCCATCAAGCTGTCTGCACTTATTGTTTTGCAGCTGTCAAAAAAAACAAAAAAAAAAAAAAACAAAAAAAAACACTTCCTTCCTGTGACTTTGCACATGTAGCTACCTAGAACTCCCAAGCCAAGAGAAGCACTCAAAATTCTGTGGGGTCATCACTTGTATGGGTCATCGCAAAAGTGTTCCACACCTTCTTTCTAATCGCCTCCTCCCACTGGTCCCCAAGCACCTGCACAGTTCTTCCAAACTCTACAAGGAAGACTCCTCCACACTGGCCTGGGATTCCTCCCGGGACACTGGCAGCTGGCAGACGGTCAGCCTCCGAATTCTTGGTGCATGGATGAGGATACCCGTACCTAGACTGCCACTGCTCTTCACGGTGGTCTACACCACACCTGGTGTGGAATTTGCTGCTGGATTCCAGTCTCCATTCTTGCTATGGGATTCTTGCACTTGGTGATGCACTGGCCCATGGTGCTGATGGCCCCCTCGAGGTTGAATACTCTTGCTGCTGCTGGCCCATTGGCCATCACCCAGAGGAGCCAGCCAATAGTTGCTGAAGAGTTTCCTGAAGTCAAACCCTTTCTGGAAATGGCAGAAGCCCAACAGGTGAACTCCCTAACATTCCTGCTTGGTTTCCAGGCTCCCTACCTCTACTGGCACTGCTTAGTCTTCCATCACTGCCTCCACCTCATATATATATACACATATACATACACACACACACACACACACACACACACACACACACACACATATATATATATAAGCTCTGGGAATTTTTATTAATCTTTGACCATCAGTTTTTTGACAGCAGTAATCATACGAATCCTAGCAATCAAAATCATCACAAGTCATTGCCCAACTCCTTCTTCCTAAAACAATTAAAACCCTGTAAACACCTTGCAGAAGAGTAGCAGGTATCCACTGAGCATCTGAGCCATATTCGTGTTCTTCTGATTTCAGCCTGCATTTTCTCTTGAGTTTTCTGATTCGAGATCTATAGATGGCTGAGTGCTCATCTGTCCCAAGGTCTTTATAATGGATGAGGGTGCCCTAAAGTCTTGAGGCACTTTGCAGGCATCATTGGGGGCACCAGCGTTTACCTTTGCCTCCACATGCAAAAGCTGGTGGATGAAGGCATTTGCTTTTATGGATGAATGAGAACTGGGAAACAGCATCCATCTCTATTTCTCATATGCAGTAACATTCTCACACTCCCATATGCCAGGAGCAGGCTTGGACTCTCAGAAACACGGCTTACTCAGAAAAACTGATAACAAGGTTACTGCTCTTCAAAGATTACATGGCAGAATTTCTTGCTGCTGCCTTATTGCTCTATGAAGAGCATTGACCTACAAAGTAAACCAACTGTCAATAAAAATTCAATCTTACAGGGACCAGAGTTTTGACACATTGGGTCAAACTGCTGCCAGTGATGCAGGTATCCCATATGGGTCCCAGATGCTCCACTTCTGATCCAACTCCCTGCTAATGTGCCTGGGAAATTAGCAGAGAATGGCCCAGGTACTTGAACCCATGCCATCCAGGGGGAAGCTTCAGATGAAGTTCCTGGCTTCTGGCTCCAGTCTGGCCCAGCCCTGGCTGTTGAGGTCATTTGGGGAGTGAGCCAGGCAATGGAAGATCTCTATCTCTGTGTCTCCCCACTCCCTCTATAACACTCTTCCAAATAAATAAACCTTTAAAAATTCCATCTTACATTGTTTCCTATGCACTTTTTTTTTGTTTTTGACAGGCAGAGTGGACAGTGAGAGAGAGAGACAGAGAGAAAGGTCTTCCTTTTGCCGTTGGTTCACCCTCCAATGGCCGCCACGGCTGGGGCGCTGCGGCCCGCGGCACCGCACTGATCCGAAGCCAGGAGCCAGGTGCTTCTCCTGATCTTCTTGCGGGTGCAGGGCCCAAGCACTTGGGACATCCTCCACTGCCTTCCCAGGCCACAGCAGAGAGCTGGACTGGAAAGGAGCAACTGGCACAGAATCCGGTGCCCCAACTGGGACTAGAACCCGGGGTGCCAGCGTCACATGCAGAGGATTAGCCTATTGAGCCATGGTGCAGGCCATCCTATGCAATTAAACCAGCACTTCGTTATGCACTCCAAGGAAAAAAAAAATAGAATACAGGGTTTCTGACCTTAACAAAAGCATGCTTTTATGGTGTAGAAATAGCTACCAAGTAGCTGTTATAAGACTCCAAAATGACAACACCACCATAAAATAGTAAAAGAGTACAGTATAAATCTTTTGAACAGTTTGATGTTTTCTATTTCTATTTTTAACTTATTCTCTAGTGAACACAATGCTCGATGGAATGGGCTCTGTATAATTATTCCTTTATGATTAACAAAGCAGCTAATAACATTAATTTATATTTCATAAATCACAGACTAGGTATCCTATCTCCCTTCTTAACAATTTTTACCGACTTTCTTGGTTAACTGAATCGAAAGGCATGCTCAACTTGACAATACCAGGAAGCCAGAGGAAGATTCTGCTTCCATTAACCTGTTAAACAATGTTCACCCATAAGCATTCAGTATTTCACTGTGTCCCAGACCCAGCTTGCTACAAGAAAAACAAACTGTTCAGCTCTTTTTGAATGCTTAGATCATATTTTTTAATCACTTAAAAATGTGGGTTTCCGTATGCTTCCTCGTATGAATATTTCCGAGTGCTAAGTCCTCTAAGTGCCAAAACGAGGGAATGGAACCTAAACAACCTCACGGCTCTGGTCTCGTCTCAGCAGACTGCTTTTTGATTTTTCCAGATTGTTACATCTGGTACATCTGGTACAGGGATTAGAGAAGAGAGACTTTCCATCAGGGGAAGTCCTTTTTTAGAAATACTGTGCTCTATCATTTGAGATCCTTGATTCTTTCATGGATATTCAGGATTTCCCCGTAATCTTGAATCAAATCCAATCATGTGATTTTTCTTAGCAAATGACTGTCTCCACTTTTTAATCAATATTTTCAAATTTATAAACATTTATGTTTGCAGTATTTTATTGTTGTCTTTAGGTCTGCTCTTGTATAAAAATGCCATGCATACAAAGAGTCTTCAAAGTTGGTGAAAACCACATATCATGAAAAAGCTGTCCATGGATTTTCAAACATTTTTGCACCAAAAAAACCTTGTATCTTTGAATTCCATTTTAAATGGTCTTCTTAGAGTCCCTTTGTACATCTCATGTTCTTTTGATTCCCCATTTTATATATTTCTGATTTTACTTTACTGTGAGACTAGTCAAAAGATTTCATTTTTCTATTTGATTTTCTCTTTTTTCTTTAGTAATTCCTTTTTAAATTTATGCTTCCTTTGTTGAGTCTTTTTAACATGGTAAAATCTTGGTTCACTTATTTCCACTTCCTCAGGAATGAGTAGATGTATGATGATGTACATTTGGAGTTCAGATGCAAGAAACAAAAACTGTTTTGTTTGAGGATGAAACAAATTCCATAGAATTGATTGTTTAGAGATTTTGGAAGGCCTGCAGAAGTGGGTTTGATTCTGATCCAGAAATGACCCCAGAGGAGAACTTAAAATTGGCCAGTCAGAGGAAGCAGCGTCTTTGGTACATCAGGGGAAGAGAAACTGGGAAGCCATGCCTGGACATGCTGACTTCAGGAACACACTCCCCGAGCTTTGCTGCGCAAGTCAGGAAGTCGTTGTTGCTACATCTGCCTTGGAAGGAACACGGGCTCCCTTTCCTACCAGGAAAACCACCCACCTCAGCGGCAGGGAAAGGAAAGTGCTTCCCTCATTTTCATCTTCTGTATCTGCTGACCAACACGGAGGCCATGAGGCAGCTCCAGCTACTGAGCACTGGAAATGTGTCTACTCCAAACGCAGATGTGATCTCAGTTGACAAAACCAGATTCCAAAGTCGTAACGGAGAAGTGGAATGCAAAATATCCCAATTTTAAAGTCCAATGACATCATAGTTCTATTTTGAATAGATTCAACTTTGAATAGATTGCGTAGCATGCATCATTAAAATTAATTTCACATTTTCATTTTTACTTTTTTGTATTGTTAAGTTCTAAAAGATTCAGAATTACATAGGTGGTTCACATTTTATTTCTGTTGGACAGCACTGTTCCTGAACTCACTAATGTGTGTCTCTCAGCCAAAACAATTTCCGATCCTAAACAATTAATTGTAAGGAAGTCATGTGAAAGTAGGATTTAACTTTTAAGTTATCGTCATCCAGACAGCCCTCCATGCCCAACTGGAAGCTAAAATGAATATCAAGCAACCTAAATATGTCTTGCATATAAAATATTTGTAAGGAAAAAGTTCAGGCAACATCTTATTAGGTGTAAAATTTATTTTTCTCATTGCAGCGATTATCAATAATATGTAGTCTTATTCTAATTTTGCTGTATTTTACTCAAAACTAGTCAGAAGATTTACTTTTTAATCTCCTACATTTTACATTTTTAATGTCCAAGAATTTGAATTTTTAAGTTTTCACTTTTTCCAGCTAACTTATTGCTAATTTTGTTTCTTATGTTGTGATCAAAAACAGTGCTCTACATGTTTTGCTATTAAGGTTTTCTCTGTGGTCAAGAGTACAGCCAGCTTTTGCCAAAAGCTCACAGGCATATAAAAGGAACAGATTTTTTCTGCTGTAGCATAAGAATATTAATTTGTATGTTGTTAATGTCTTTATTTGTCTTATTAAAACTGTCACAACTGTGGCTTTTTGCTTTGTTTCTGTTGTTTCATTTTGTTTTATTTTTGACTTGACAAATCTGTTAAAGACAAAGTTGTGTAAAATTCCTCAACTTTGCTAAAAATAACATATAATTAGGAGAAGTAAAACACTGAACAAATGAGCAAAATATAGGCTTATATGGGATAAGTATAGTTTAAAAGATAAAAATAGAAGCCATGCACGTTTAGCCTAAGGGAACATTTTGTCTATCACGATGAGAAAAAATACCATATAGAACAAGACATTTTTCTGATTCTAAACATATGAGCACAATTTGGGGTTATAAAAGAGGGGAAGGAGCAGGAGCCCATGGGAGCAAATGAGCTGAGGACAGCCTGTGAGAACACAGGGAATGCGGCAAAGCTAATAATTCAGATTTCCTGGAATATGATTCGAACAGCAGTAAGAAAAATAACGTTGAGGGTTTTTTCCTTCTATTGTTAAACATTTGCATTATTTCTTCTGGGAATCATATTTTATAATCCTTTCTTAGTTTTCAATTGGCTTTTCTTCTCAAGATCTTGTATTTTTTCATAATTAATATAACTGCTTCCCTCAAGTTTATTATTTCCTGTTTAGCCTATTATCCCCCCCCATCCTATATATAAAGACTCCTGTAAAGACTTACACTGAGAATAAGCATACCTCTGTTGGTGACTTTGAAATAAATATGCTGTTGAAATAGTCTCGGAATTGAAAAGTTGGGACTTAATGGGTTAATTGGGTGACATATTTGTGACACACAGACATTTCTATTGTTCACCATCTCAATTCACTCTCTACCTTATGACAGCATTTTACTTTATGATCTGCTCATATATACAGATCAGATGAAACATGTCTATATATTTTAATTTCTGCCTTTTCTATATATTTTTAATTCATCATATATGTAATTTTCCTAACACTATTTTATTGAATAGTCTTCCTTTCTGAATGGTTTGTGACATCAGATACAGTTCTAAAATAAAGGTTCTATTCTTTAGAGGATCTGTTTATATGATGCTAGATCTACATTTTCCTAATTATTTTGGCTTCCTATTATATATGCTTCATATGATATATATTATGGAATATACATTTTATTAGGTATATGATTACTTGATAGCATTATTCTCCCAGTAGTATTCTTGTTAAAAAATAATCTCAGTTGTTTTTTTCATGAATTACTAGAAAGGTAAAACAAGTAAAACCCCAAGAAGAATTTTTAAGGATATTTTGGAACTATACAAAATCTGCAAATTAATGAGATAACTGGGATCTTTATAGGCATTATTTTATTCAGGGACATGTTTACTATACTCACTTAAGTTGGTTTTATTGTATCTTAATAAAGTTGTATTCTTTTCATAAAGCTACTGAACTTTTCTTATTAAAGTTATTTTTACAGATGTTTATTACAAATAAATGGGATCTTTTCTAACAGAATTGTTGGTATTCCTGGGTCTCTGGTTTTTGTCATCATCAGAGCCTGAATTCTTCACAAGGTGACTTAGACATGTGATAAGTGTTTGCTTAATGAAGGAAATGATTTTTTGCTTGCCTGTGCTGAATGCGCATTAGAGTATTCGTTGTGCTTTCATAAAAAACAGGAAGGCAGTGTTTCGCCTGGTGGCTATGCCCTCCACAGTCCACATCTCACAGCACAGTGCCTGGGTTTGACTTCAGCTCTGGTTCCTGCTCATGCAGGGCCTGGCAAGCAGCAGGTGCCGACTCAAGTAACTGAGTACCTGACACCCACGTGGGAAACCTGGATTGAGCTCCTTTCTCCCAGCTCCCAGCTTCTGCTGCGGCCCAGACACAGCTGTTGCAAGCATTTGGGGAGTGTACCAGTGCATGGGAGTGCTCGCGTTCTCTCTCCTTCTGCCTCTGCCTCTCAAACAAATAAAAATGTGTATTATATATGTGTGCATGTATAGGTATATGCACATATACTAATATTATATACACATGTACACTTAAATCATTATTTATATATTAAAGGTTTATTTTTTAATATAAATAGCTGTATTCACTGGAGCAACTCAACACTTTGCCTTAATTTTTTGGAGACTAGTTCTGTGAGATGCAGTTGATGAGGTGATAGAGAAAATACTGAGTCTTGATTATTTGTGCTTTTCTCTGTCCTCTGGTTATGCATTCTGGAGCACTCTACATTTACCATTCTAAAGGGAGGAAGATAGTTCTCCTTCCTCACTAGAAATACCACACATACACAGGCGGGGAAAACATAGACATCTCTGTTTCTCGTATCTTTTTCCTTTGTCTTCAGTCTGCATAAGCAGATGGGTCTACCATGGTGGCGCTGCTGAGACAGGTGCTACTCTCCATACATTATGTTACAACAATGACATTCACTGAAATGGTGATGAAAAGTAGCATTTTGTAAAACATTAAATGTCTTTTTAAATGTAACACATCAAACCGAAGTTGTCTGGTGGATATCAAGGTAGTTGTAGCTAATGTATGAACAGCAATCAGTACATTGTTTACCAATTAAACTTGGATATTTGCATGCGTTCTCTGTAGGTGTCAGCATTGCTTTGTAAGAGTCCAATGCACAGATCTGCATTTTCATCTCCTCAAAAGATGTAACTTTCAGGTTAAATTCAAAGTTAAAACTGGAAGTGCTTCTCTAAGACTAAGAGAATGCTAGATCATTATTATTTTAATAACAAGTTGTGACTGAATCACTTAATTTCAGTTTGAAAATTAAAAATGAATATTTATGTTTCTTCTTTAGGCATGCACCGATAAGCACTTCCAAGGTTTCATGTGGCAATTCCCGGATTTAAAAATAAGATGCTTTGAAAATATATACTACAGCATTTATAGAACCTTATTCTATTTGGCACACATACACATGGCATTCCATTATTTGCTGTTGGAAGACAGTTAACATAGCATTCTATGGAGTGTTTTAGATTACAGAGACCTCTGTGTCACTATGAACACAGTTCGAATTAATTACGTGCAGGCTTTTCATTGGAAAGAGTTACTAGAATTCAATCTACAGAACTCTTTTTTTAAAAAGAGCAATGTATGTAAAATTTATGTTCCCCGAAAGGGTATATATTCCTGGGGAAGTTTTTTGATTAAGAGAATGAGACATGAGTAAAATTCTGAAGTGGTGGCATCTGATTAATCAATGCTTTGTGCCTCGGATCCAGTACCTGGAGGCAGTCCTGCTATAGGCAGCCTCTGTCACTAGGTCTGTAGTCAGAACCTACATGACTCTAATTCTCTACAGCACAGCAGACAAAAGGAGCATTTTGGAATGATTATGTAGACAGAGCACTCAAAGATATTCAAATAACAAAACCAACACTGCATGTATTTACAGTTGCAAATGATTGCATATGATAAATTGCAAATGACTTCTGTAATTATAAATATGACAAAGAAAAAGCAGGGGCTTTGAATGTGCACGGCCAGGTGTACCTATCCAGCATGGAAATAATTTCAATCAAGAAAAGGCGGTGCAATAAACCTTTCTCTTCCTGCTATTGCTTTAAGTAATGGTCTAGTAACCAGCAAAGTTACTAACTCCCTTCTTCTATGTGCAATGGTGTGACAAAATGTTAGTAAATACTATCCGTTTTTCTTCAGAAAATTATGCCAAGATAATTTTATAATTTATTTTGCAGTTCCTTTTTAGGTAGGCATTCTTTGGAAAGTCTAAAATACTGCAGTTTGAGTGTGAAAAAAAAAAAAAAAACACCAACAGCAGTTTCTCTTTAAATACCGTGCAACATATGGAATCTCACATGTAGCTGGCAGAGATATCTTTGAAAAGAAAAAAAAAATAGAAAATTTCCCCAAATTTCTCCATAAAATAAGTTGTTATGAGCCAACTTTGATTATTTTCTCATGTGAAAGTGAACTAAAAATGCAGCCTTCTGAAACACACTCCTTGCAGAGTGCCACGATGTGCAGCTGATTGCCAGGACGAAGGTATCCGGAGGGAAACTGCTGTGAGTATACCCTTTACAGGTTAGAAATCAAGGTGAAGAGTTTTGTTTTACTTTATGTTGAATTGACAAATGATAGTTGCATGGACACAATGTGAGGTTTCCAGATTTGTATACATCGAGGAACGATTAAATCAGCCTAGTTCCCATATCTGTCTCTTCACATGTTGATCACTTCTTCATGGAGAAAACTTTTATGTTTTAACTATTTTGAAATATGCAATATGCTATTAATTATAATCACCTTAATGTGCCATAGAACACCCTGACAATGCCTCCTAACTGTAACTTTGTACCCAGTGGCCAATGTCTTCTCTTTCCTTGACCGTGCCCTTGACTCCAGCCTCTGATAACCACCACTGCATTCTACTTCTATGAACTTGGCTGTTAGATTCTATTGATGTGAGATCAAATACAAACCAAAAATTTTCCATCCAGTGTGCATTGAAATATAGTTATTTTTGATGCATTTCAGAGAAATTAATTTCCTGATACATAAATACTCACAAGGTCAGGTGGATAATCTTCAAGAGATTATTGCCCCAATGATAACAAATTGGGGTTGGTATTTTGAATCTCTGGGACAGAATTAAATATACTGGAAAGGACTTAGGTTCAATCTAATCCAGGTTAAGAAACTGAAGTCTAGAAAGGCCTATTCATCCCCCCAACAGGTGTACAGGAGGAATTCCATCAAGCCAGGTCTCCAGTTCATGATTTCAGTATTTTCTTCATAGATTCTGAAGCCTATATCAATTTTGGACTTTGAGCCCCTAACCAAAGTCAGTTGTACCAGTACAGAACACCTGGCTCAGCTCCTTTAACTAATCTTTCGGCTGTAATTCAAAACAGATGTTTCTATTTACTACTAGTTCCTTATATCAACTAAACTCATTTTGGAATATTTTAAATTTCAGTTTTACATAAAATCAGGCTTGCGCTGTGGCATAGCAGGTAAAGCCACCACCTGCAGTGCTGGCATCTCATATGAGCACTGATTTGAGTCCAGGATGCTCCACTTCTGATGCAGCTCTCTGCTAGGGCCTGGGAAAGCAGTGGAAGATGGTCCAAGCCCTTGGGCCCCTGCACCCGTATTGGAGATCTGAAAGAAGCTCCTGGCTCTGGCTTCAGAGTGGTGCAGCTCCAGCCTTTGCAGTCAATTGGGGAGTGAACCAGTGGATGGAAGAACCCCACCCCCACCCCTCTCTGCAACTCTGCCTTTCAAATAAATAAATAGATTTAAAAAAAACTAAGATGGGCATATTGGATAATAACTAAATCTGACCTGATCCTTTATTCCTATGTGTATATTTAAATACTATTTTCAATGTGGGCATCCCAAGTGGTGGCTGAACCCACTGTGCCACAACAGCGTCACCTGCTCCGCAGGTCTTTTCAAACAAAAACTACGTTCCAGGAACATTCCATTGATAGGCCTGTATTTTCCCCAACAATTTATATTTGAAATTCATCAAAAAGACTATTCCTGATACTTACTCAGCCATATCACTGTGGTCTATTGAACACAACTTAAAGTGCTGTGAATAAAACTTGGGTAAAAATCAGTTTTACCTCCTGGAAACAGATCTCACTGTTGACCAAATTCACCCATTGAATTAGTTTATTTTTAGATAGAGACACCAATAAGTAGAAGCCACTTTTGTGATCCCATAGGAACAATGGTGCATATTCTGTGATAATAAAATCTTATCCTGACCCTGAGTGAATGTATTCTGAGAGTGACCACGCTTCCTGTCTCTCCTACTCAGAACTAAGTTATTCCTGTTGTCCCGGGACAAGAGTCTCCCTTTCACTCTCAAAAGGACGTCAGTTTAGGTGGTCATTTCTAAAGGTTACTACAAGGATAATGCAAACAAGACCAATGTGGTACTTACAGTCCTACTGAGCAAAAAAGGTAAACCGTGGAGGAGGTCCTCCATGGGGTTTGTTATGTGAGTCTGATGTGGCTGCTGCGGTTTAGATCCTTCATCCCCGCTGTCCAAGTGCTTTGCTATCATTCATAGTCGTGATGAAATTATTTTGGAGATTAAGATGCAGCTTGTGCCACAAAGGATTCAGCTGAGCCCCAGGAACGGTCATAGCGTATTGCAAGGTCAATGTTGCTAATAATCTTTATCTTTGCTCTCTCGAAAGTTCTGATTCTTTTCCAAAAATCTATGTGCTGCGATTTCTGACCTTCCTTCATTACCGCAGACACAAAGCCGCTCTGGTTTCTCCTTTTTTCCTTATCACAAAAGAACATCTGAGGGAGTTCTGAGTTGAAAGAGCTTTCAAACATTGGCCAGCGTCTTCAGAGAGCACTGTTGGCAGAAAGCACAGTAAAAATCGCTCGTTTACATCAACCTCTGTCAGAAATACTTAAAAATTAGTAGTGCATCCATTTTTATATATTATGTGACTTGAGCTGATAATCTTGAGTTATTTAACTTGAGGTCTGGTGATAACCAACGTTGTTAGGAAAGAGTAAGTCATTGGACCATAGGTAATTACACACCGCTGCACCGGCAAGGTGGGGAAACATGGTGTCTTTATTGTTGCTGGATATTTAATGACTGCTGATAATAATTACAAGGCTGAATTGCTAACTCAGATCAGGCAAACAGGCACTGCTTCTTCCCATTTACTGTTGCCCAACTTAGCACTTAGGCATATGAGTCCTGAGTGAAAAAAATTGTTTTCCTAAAGGTAACCTTGTATACCTACATTTCCCCTGAGTGGCTACACGTAAATAGTGGTTTTCAATGTGTATATGTGCACTCACGTGTGTGTGGGTGTGTGTGTAGCTATGTGTGACCATGTCCATCTGTGAAAGAGAGAGAAAGGAAACTGCCTATCAACTACGTCACATCTCTGAAATGACTCTTGCCAACTTAACCACCATGGCAGGTGCCAGGGCAAGAAAGTTGAGAGGAAGAAATTTCCCCTCCAAACTGGAAGAAACAAAATTTATGACACAAAACACTGATACAGTGTGTTAATATGCAACAGTATTCTTCATCCAATGTATTGGACAGGATAAAAAGGATCTACAGGTAATTTTTCATATTCTTTGAGAATACTCATAAAACATTTCATCTGACTGGATGCCATATTAATCTAAAATGAAAGACCCAGTGGGAGGCCTGCATAATCTTTCAGAGTTCAACTGGAAACTTTAAATTCCTTAAAATTAGTACCGTATTATAAACAGAATATCAAGTTTCTGTCAAGTGCTTGCAACATAACCATAGAGGAAAGACATATACGTTAATGAAAATTAGGGGAGATATGAGGAGGTAAACTTGTGGACTTCTCACATCTTAAAGAAAGTGTCTGAACTGAGCCTCTCTTCCTGAACACACGGTGTGGTGTGTTCCATGGGGTGGCTGGGTTCAAGTTCTTGTCCCCAGTGCAAGAAAAGAATTCAAGGATGAGATGTAGGTAAAGCTCTACAGACAGTAAAGATTTATTGACAGGCAACACGGAAGTTCTCAGGGAATCGTGAGGGCACACTCAGGAGAGCTGCAGTCAACAAGATTTGGGTCCATCCCTTGAAATTATCTGGAGTCACAGAAGGTGGTGTCTGGGTGGAATTTAATTGAATACTTACAAACAGTGGTGTTTGGGCCAGAGCTTGTGTGCCACCCAATTCTTTGCCCTGTTTTGGAAAACAAAGTGTCCCTGTGTCAAGTTCATGGTGGGAGTAGAAGTGTCAGTCATGGTGATTTTATTATAATGATTTATAATGGGGTAAAGGTTATTAAGTGACTACAACTGGCAACCATGTTGGCCAGTTTTGGCTGGTGCTAGTTCTAAGATGTGATTTTTTGCAAGTTGTGGTTTCCCATTGCACAGCAGCGAGTAGGGGAGCGGGGCTGTGCAGGTGAGACTACAGGGGAGGGTGGTGACCTCAGCTTCTCCTCGCTGACTACCTCCCTGCATAATCCAGAGGAGGAACAAGATTCTTAAAAAGCAAGCAAAGAGCTGGCACCGCGGCTCAATAGGCTAATCCTCCACCTTGCGGCGCCGGCACACCGGGTTCTAGTCCCGGTTGGGGCACCGGATTCTGTCCCGGTTGCCCCCCTTCCAGGCCAGCTCTCTGCTGTGGCCAGGGAATGCAGTGGAGGATGGCCCAAGTGCTTGGGCCCTACACCCCATGGGAGACCAGGAGAAGCACCTGGCTCCTGGCTCCTGCCTTCAGATCAGTGTGATGCGCTGGCCGCAGTGCGCTGGCTGCGGCGGCCATTGCGGGGTGAACCTACGGCAAAGGAAGACCTTTCTTTCTGTCTCTCTCTCTCACTGTCCACTCTGCCTGTCAAAAACAAACAAACAAACAAACAAACAAAAAAAAAAAAACAAAAAAAGCAAGCAAAGAAATAAACTAAAGATATGTCACAGGATGTGGCAGAATGTGGCATTATCCTCATGTCTTTGTCCAGAAATTATGACACTAGACAGACAACTTGGCCTCTTGTGAGTATATTCGTGTTTAGATTGTTACTTAATAGTGGACCTACACCACTTTTATTGCCCATGCACCCAGTGTGATTTCACCATAGACTGCATTATAGAGGAGGAAACCAATCTGGCTAAGGGTCAAGATTCGCAAACTACAAAAACTAAGAAAAGATGATTACAATAATATTTAAGAGATTATTAAGTAAGAACTATATAGTTATTTGTCAGTAATTTCATTCAACTCATAACCGTCAAGAAAAATTTTTTTAAATATTCCTGGTCTTCTCTTCAGTCTTCCTCCACTCTCCTTGTGGACCAGGGAGTCCTGACATCCACGGTGCTGGCAACCTCAGCCTGCCCCTGAGGCTCCTGGGATTCACATGGGTGTGCCTTATCCCAGGATGGACCACTCTCAGGTTTAAGCTCTGAGCTCCCCAAACAGGAGTACCAGGCTCTCTCTCACCCACACACAGGGAGAAGGTTTGGCATCAGGTCTTCCCTCCTCAGGGTGCCTCGGCTACCACCCCTTCCCATTAACTAAAGCCCTACTGCTAAGCTCAGAAGAGGCAGATCCTTTGGACTTGAGAGCTGAGAAGGTGACTATGTTAGCCCTAATTTTCTGAGCAATTAGACAAGAGTATATATTCCACATGAATAAAGGCATCTAACAGTTCTGTTGTGGACAAAATGAGTGATACCTTGTTCTTGCTAGACTAATGAAGATTAGAGAGCTCCTTCTGATATTTCAAAGAAATAAAAATTTTTCTCATCATATGCACCTTGACGATATTGATACATATATCAACATGTATTCATTAATTGTATGTACATACTACATACATTAACATGTACTTATATGTACATACTACATACATTATGTTCATACTGCAGACATTAATCTGTATTTATATGTACACTTATTGGCAAAAAATACATCTCAGAATTTGTTGTAACTTTGAGAAAAGTCATCTCGTTTTAATTTAAGCAATACAGAAAAATCTATTATCTTTTCCGTAAAACACAAAATTAGAATTTTCAACAAGATAATTGCTATTTTTCTCTTTGCTTTTAAGTTTCATTTAGTTTAATTTTGAAAGATGGGAGCTGCTGGAAGTTCTGAAATCAGTTTCCACATATGTAGCTACATTCTCACTAAAACCACTCTAAATGTAGTTAATATAGAAGGTTTTTTAGGTTGTGGTGGGAACATATTTTCTGGCACTCAAAACTAATGAATTATCTATTAGAAGAACTAATTAACAACTGCTCCAAAGTTGGCAAATTTGAAGCCAAGAATTTATAACCTAGTTAAGAATAAGGACAAATTGATTGTAAATATGAGGATACATATATGTATACACACAATTATTCATCATTTATAGAGTTTTGGCATCATAGAAGCACATTTTCAATCTGTTATTCTATTTGTACATAAGAAAACAGAGAAGATTTATAAATTAATCAAAAACATTTGGAATTTTTGAAAAAGGACAAAAGGTTACAATTCCAAGTTGAAATTCTGGCAAAACGTTTTCTCAAGAGTCACTAATTAGAATTTTTGAGTGAATATTGTTTTATGTATTTTGTATCTGTTTATTAAAGTTTTAAGCTTCCTCTTAACCCATTTAGTTCCAAGTTTTCAATTCTGTCAACATTTAAGTGATAAATTTATTTCAAAGTTACCATAAGTGGTATATTTATTGCCCAATTTAAGTTTTTATACATGTTCTATGTGCAGGATGTTGGGACACAATGGGTTAAGGGATCCTGTAAAATTTATTTATAATAATGCCATGTATTCAGTAGGCACATAATAAATACTGTGTTGATGAATTATCCACACAGTTGGATTCCAAGGTTCCAGTACTTCTCACTGAATTTGGCTGGACTTCTGAAAGAAGAATGTCAAATTCACATTTCTCTTGTTTTGTTTTTCCTTTTCTAACTTGGATAATTTATAGTGTTTTCGAGGATAACAGCAAGCCTAACTCTTCTTTCCATAGTGGAAGCGGACGTGTGTGTGTGTGTGTGTGTGTGCATGCTATAGAATGCACAGATTCACGCATTTAGTCATCCCTATCATTTTGAAAGTGTGTGTGCTCTTGCAACTCATAGTTGCAAAGAGAAAACTTTTGTTAGGAAAAACACATGAAGAAAAGCAGTCGCTTGTTCTCCTGGCAGACATCACCAGCTCTCCTTATTTCCTCTCGAATGTTCAAGAGGATATTTTTTGTCCTAAGTTCAATGATTACAATTTGGACCAAGAAGACATAATAACAAAATGTGATCCAAAAAGAAAGTACATCACTCTAAAAAAATATTTTGCAAGGTATATTAAATTCATTTTTTATTTCTTTCATCAAGAAGTTAAAACACACAAATGCCAAAATCCTAGTGCATATTTGGCCCCGGATAACTTGGGATAACCTTGGGAACACAGAAGCAATGGTTGACTTTGCATGATAGAGACCCAGCTCAAGGATGAGAAGACCAGCCACAAGTGTCATAGAGTTTGACATTTGAAATATCTGAAAGACCAGTTATGCCCTCACTTCCTGATCTCCATTCCCCCCAAAATATAAAAGAAAACTCAGAGAGGTAGTTTGGCACAGAGGTTAAGAAGTCTGCATGTCATATTGAAATGCGTGGGTTCAAGTCTTGGCTCTGCTTTTCATTTCCACTTCTTGCAAATACTCACCCTGGAAGGCACCTGGTGATGACTCAAGTCCTTGAGTTTGTGCTACCATTGTGGGAGACCTGGACTGAGTTCCTGGCTCCTAGCTTTGGCTTGGCCTAACTCCAGCTGTTGCAGACATTTGAAGATGTCTGTTTCTTGATCTCTCTTTCTCTCTTGCTCTCTCTTGTTCTGCCTTTCAAATAAATAAACAAACCTTTAAAAAATTGGACCTCATCTATATTGTCAAGCCCTGATCAACGTATCAGAAGAACTAACTTTTTTTCCAAATGTGATTGAAGTGTAGATGCTAGAGTGGGATGCCACCACAGAGTACAGTTTCCTGCTGTTCTGCAAAGAAAAGCAATTAACTTAAACATATTTTTTATCTTAATATTTATGACAAAACATCAAGTTTCATAAAACATTAAATGTTACTTCTTTAAACCCTTAGTCTTCAGTTGTTACTCTTCTATTAAGGGTTTTAGTGATATGAATTAATTATTGTTATTTCGCATTATGATTTGACTACTTCCCTGTCTTATTGCCTCAGGAAAGCAAAAGTTGCTTGAATAATGGCAGAAATTCATGCAAAGTAAATTCTATTGATCAGTAACAGTTTGCTTTTAAAGTACAAGCAATTTCCTTTGTAATACTGACCAAAACAAACCTTAAGGTTTCATTTTTGTTTTTTCCCTTATTTTTATAAATGACCATCCCTGAGTTAATATTTTAAATATTGATGTGTTAATCATATTATACAGACAGTATCTTGGGTTTACCAAAGAGATATTCTTATATCCCAAAAAGATATTATATTATTACATGAGGTAGATTTGGAGTTTCTAATGGTTCCCAAACTCGGGTACAATTTTAAACATACCTCTTCTCTTGATTATATTTAAGCTTCTTAACTTTGTCTTACAGGTAAGTAAGTGGAAGAGAAAAATAGACTTAATAGAAAATTCAATTGCTTAGGACTTCTAAATAAATTTCTGCCATATTTCTTAAGAGCTCACACACTGAAAGCCAAGATAAATTTTACAGTCGGGTCTTTGTCTCTTTTGTTCTGTATTGCTTTTTTTCTTAAAATGCAGGGTTATTTTTGTCATTCAACAATCAAGTGTTGTGATATTACTGACATTCCAAACTCCCCAGTTTGACACCGCAGAGCCAGCAGCATCATTTTGTATACTCCATGAACATGAATCAGGGGAGGGAATTCTCAGATCTTTGCTTTCAAAAGAAAGCAATTTCAAGAGAATCCAATTCCGTGTGATCATGTTTTAGGAAGACCCTGGGAAAAGCCAGTCATTACAATGCTATATCTCAGATGTCTCCAAGTAAATTTTGATTTTTTTGCATGCCAGCATATTGTTTCAATTTCAATCTTTTACACACAGAACTACATGAAATTCTTGCAAGTTGTAGGTCTTCTGTATCATTCTATCTGGAAAAAAATCACCTTCACAAAGTGTCTTTGGTAGTTAATATAAAGTTCACTTGGATCTTTCTCCATGTTACTACACAAACACTGATCCTTATGGCTATGGAAGATGCTTTTCTCCAAGGACATATATTATTTTTGATTCTAATTCAGAATAATGCATCTAGTAGTGTCCTGCTTTTAATTTTAATATCCCTAATAATTTTGCTGAGACAGAAAATGTTTCACCTTACAAGACAGAATTTAAATATCCTTATACTTAGACAGGATGTAGTTTTTTTTTCAGACCTAATAGAATAAAAAAGAAAGCATCATAGGCCATAGTATCTGTCAGAGAGAAGCTGATCTGTGCTCCTGTCTACTGTAGAACCTGGATGGAATTTCTCCAGCTGCTATAAATATTTCAGAGATCCTGGGAGATAAAATATCTTCAAGTCAGATGGCCACGTTTAGCCAAGTTCAAATAGTGCACATTTAATTATAACCCAAATCTTCACCACAGAGTTAACTTCAATAATTTCAATAACGCTCTCAACTGCCATGTATTGAGTGCTCAGTGTGCTAAATCTCACTTAGTCTACACAACAGCCCTGGGAAGCAGGCGCTGCAGTTTTCCCATTTTTCTCAATAAGCAGAGTTTTGCAGTGGTTCAGTCATATAAGGAATATCAAAAGGTTCGTGGAAAAAAAGAACTGAAGGTGCAAAAACATTTGGAATCCATGCACATTTTCATAGTATTCATTTCTCATGAATTTTTGATAATCCCTCCCATGCATGGATTTCCAAAAAGTTTGCATAGAAAAAGACATTTTTAATTCCATTTTTTCAAGCCATGAGTCAATCTTGCCCATCGCAGAGCCTACACTTCTCACCACCACCTAACACTGCTCATGTTCTCTGCTATAAGAACATATTTATTTATAACATACAGAGAGAGACACAGAACGACAGGCAGAGAGACAGAGAGCTCCCATACACTGGTTCACTTCCAAAATGCCTGCAATGGCAGGGGCTGAACCAGGCCTAAGCTTGGAGCCCAGAACTCAATCCAGATCTCCCATGCGAGTGGCAGAGATCCAAGTCCTTGATCCGTTACTGTTTTCTCCCAAGGCACTCATCAGCGGGAAGCTGGAGTCAGGAGTGGAGCCTGGTGTTGAACTCAGGAACTCTGATAGGGGATACACGCATCTTGACTGCCCCACCAAGCACCCAAAGCTTTTTAAATTAATCAGCAGTCCAACATTATTCTAAACAAATACGTGGGTAGGTGACAGGGGACGCACCAGGAGCTGTCAGTACCTCTGTGACAGAGGATGGAAGCTTAGGAGCAGGTCTCCTTGACTAAATACGGAATTTTGGGACAGAAGGAAGGAACTACCATGTTTTATAGAACAGAAGAATGATCACCTTATACTTCAATTACTGTGGTGTGTGTGTGTGTGTGTGTGTGTGTAGGCTACTCAGTGCGCAACCAAGCTCAGAAATTTGGCTTTGATCCATCCTCGGCTGCCAATGGAGACCTGGCCGGAAAATGAACTCCATTAATTAGAGCGCAGAGTCAAACATGGTTTTATTCACAGGGCCAGACAAAAGTCAGAAAACAGACATGATGTCTTTCACATTACAGGAAAGGCACTCAAAAGTTACAATCTGACACTTAGACAATTTGGTAAAAATTAGAAGTAGTAAAAAAGGAAGGAGGGAGAAGGGTAGGGTGTGAAGTATCACTATGTTCCTAAATCTGGATATATGAAATATATGAAATTTGTCCACCTCATATAACTTTAAAAATGGTTTATTAAAGGTTAAAAACTTTAATAAATGTATTAAGAAATGTTAAAAAATGTTCCCAAAGTGTCTATGTATAAATGAAAGTATTACTCAAGCAATGCTAATTTATATACCATACAAATAAATCCTTTTATTTTAACTAACCGAAGCACAGTGTAAATTAGAAGAAGGCACTAGTGGGAGGCAGGAGGGTGTGCAGGGATGACTCCAATCAGTGTGAACGATAGGTCAGGGCGTTTGGAAGAGAACTTGAGACAGAAGTTAGGACGTTAAGTGCTTTTCTGATATTCCAAGGCAGGAACAGGATGAGATGAAGGCCTGGAAATACTAAATATTAAAAATAACCCCACAACTCATCTAAAAAAATCCATCAAAGTTTTACACTTTCTTTTTTTGACAGGTAGAGTTACAGATAGTGAGAGAGAGAGACAGAGAGAAAGGTCTTCCTTCCGTTGGTTCACCCCCCAAATGGCTGCTGCGGCCGGCGCACTGCGCTGATCCAAAGGCAGGAGCCAGGTGCTTCTCCTGGTCTCCCGTGGGGTGCAGGGCCCAAGCACTTGGGCCATCCTCCACTGCACTCCCAGGCCACAGCAGAGAGCTGGCCTGGAAGAGGGGCAACCGGGACAGAATCTTGCGCTCCGACCGGGACTAGAACCCGGTGTATCGGTGCCGCAGGTGGAGGATTAGCCTGGTGAACTGTGGTGCCGGCCAGTTTTACGCTTTCAAAAATAAAAAAGTTATGTTTTTAAATAGGAAATAGCAAATTAAGAAAATGATGCCCATGCTTTGCTCTTGCTTCTGGTGTAGCACAGGCTGTTGACTGCGCAGCCCAAGATGACGGAGCTCTGGGGAGGGGACTCTGGGGACACAGAACATGCTGGCAGGCCGCGCGCACAGGGCTCGGGCCACAGATCTCGTGTTCCTCAGGAGCGGCGCTTTTCCCTAACAGAAGGATGCGGCTGCCAGGAGGAAAACTGGTGCATGGTTTGTGATGTGACTGCGGGTCCTGAGACGCTGTGAGAGCCCTGTTCACAACGAAGCAGGTGGAATCTGCGCTGTGGGAGAGCGCGTATTTGGGCGCCTACCTAGTACTGAGAATGGAATCCGCCGTGTGCTGGGAATCCTTCCATCCTCTCAATAGTAACTTCCACTGTGAATGTGCTGGTGATTATTACTGCTCTGGTACCCCAACGTGGCTTGTTTAAAGGACGTTTACTAAACCTAAACCAAAGCATGCACTTCATAGCAAAAAGGCCTATCAGTCACCATAAGTCATGGTTGAACAGGTGCAGAGGGGGGAAAAAAGATGTTAGGTTTTTAGAATAGTCTTAATATGACTACTTCCCCATAATTGATTTTTAATTATAAGCCTTAATAAAACACAAACTTAATAAAACACAAACTTAATAAAACACAAATTAAAAACTGAAATGTGAATTTTACCAGGAACATTGATCCTGGGATCCTGCATGATATTACCAGTTTATTTTCTCTCAGGTGGCCATTAAGCAGAAACTCTACAAGTTCATCAATAAAACATCCAGCATTGTAAGTTCCGCAGTAGTGAGAAATAAGACATCCTTGTTTTGTCCTCGAGACAGTTGCGATTAGAATAAGAAAGAGCTTGAGACAGCAAAAACGTCACTCTTCATAAGGACATTTGCTGTTCTGTGACAGTGATGAAAGGGAATTCAGAGATCAAGCTTGTCCTTGGGCGACATTGACCTATTGTTGATCCATTTAATTCGCCTAAGCTGAACTAATACCCAGGAATAAAATACATATCAGGTAAACATTGGCAGAGTAGACTTTCTTTTCTTTTGATATTTAGGGGGAGTAGGGATAGGGTAGTAGTCAACATTTTGTCAAACGTCCGTTTAATAAGGAACCTAAACAAATAGGATCTGGATCCATTTTTAGTGCTTCATGCTCACAGTTTTACAGAGAATGAGCAACAAAACAACACAAGCTGTATGTTTGGATTCTATTTCATTCAGAAAGGGGGTTTAGACAGGACACGAAGCGGTCATTTACTTTGATTTTTACATTTGTTTATATTTGCTCTCCTTTCTAGCTGCTTACGGTGCAAGATTTCTCATTCACAAAGATAACTACATCAATGCCCAGTGATTTTCAGAATTATCCTGAGAAATAAACTGAATATTTTCACCAAAAAATTCACTGCATACTTTGCATTGATTTTATTCATAGTAGACGAAAGTAACTTTCTTTGAAAACGGAAGTCTAGTGTTCCAGCCCAAATACACTAGGTATATCAATTTCCTGGGTGTTTTCAACTGCATTCCCCGCCCCGGGAGATAAAAAAAATAAAGATCAGTTTTTAGAGGGTGAGGGGAATAGGAGAGAGCTTCCACATGAGGACATTCCATGTGCACCAGACCCTGTGCCATATGCTTTCCATAACTTATTTGATTTAATCCTCAAAAAAGAAACCCATATGCATTGTAACTTCGTTTTATGCTTAAACTAAGGCCCACAGAGAAGGCTAAGTTACTCCCATTGGGTCACAGTGCTTTGAAGAGTTTCTGCTGGAATGCATTCTGCTGGTTTCCAAAGCTCTCTCCATCATGTCCTACCGCAGGAGTCCACAGGGACACCTGCTGGGTGCTCCTGGCTCAGGTGTGATGCCACAGACAGGACTCAACAGCACACGGCGTCAGTTCACAAAGCAGGTTGCCTTGCATTCCAGTCATACGTGAGAGCTCACCAGGTGTCCTGAATGATTCAGTGTCTTTGGTTAAGTGGGAATTTGAATGGCACTAATTTGATGATAGTGTTATTGCTGCATTTTATAATACAGTTGGATTTATAAGCACAACTAAAATGTCACTGCAATGTTGCTTTTGTTTTCTTGTCATTGCTCATTTCTAATAGTGGCTTCATCATAACAAATTCAACGTCAGCTTCTTCTAAGGTTTTTTAAATTATTATTATCTGCTTGTACTTTCTGTACTTTTGTACTTTTCTTTCTACTCCAGTGTTAATGATGCCTACTTTGTAATATGTTGCTTGCCCAGTTCCTCCTAGATCCTAGCTTCAGAAGGACTATCATTTCACATAAAATGATCCAAAAAGCACTCAATAATACACAAATCTACTAACAAACCAATTTTCTCACTAAGGCTGAGTCTGCACCAGTTACTGAGATATGTGCTTGTCTCCTCTGATGCTCTCCTTTGTGACTTCTCTTCTCTCCATTCCTTTTCATCCTCTCTTGTTCACCCTCTCTACTCTCTCTCTTTCATGCACTCCTCATTCCGTCTCCATCTCTCTTCCTTCCTTCCCTCCCTTCTGCCAGTGAGGTGGGCTTTTACCACCCTGCCTTTCTCTCACTTCACAGTTACCATGGGCCTGGCACTGTCCTAGATGCTAAGCACACAGATCACTGGCAAAGTCCATGCTTCCCCCTTTCTTATTCTGATAAACTTCTTCTCCTCTCAAGTACTGAGCTAAAACCTCTTACCCCTCCAATTTCCTCCACCCAGAAATAATCTTGCTGCTGAAGGAGCATAATTATGGTGTTTAGTGATGCTGGGGTAGTGTTAGTATAAGTGAAGTTGGAGATGCTACTGTGAGTGCACCATCATGGGCAAGACTGACACAGTATTGCAATTTAGTGGTGGAGATCTTACAAATGGGGTATGTAAGATGTTCAAATTTTAATAAAATCCATAGCTACTAAGGCTTCATATTAGGTACCACGAAGAGCATGGAATCTGTGTGAGATGTGAGTCACACATATTGCTCATCCTGGTCAGGTCTTGGTTCGTTTCTTTATTAGCTATTGAATTCCAGGCACTGCATTTACCCCCTTTGCTTCTGAAATTCTCTATATCAGTATCTAAACATCAGTAATAGCAATTCATTGTCTACAAACTAGATTGTCCCTGATGTCTTTCTATTTATACGTTCTATGACTTGAGGGATTTTAAATGCTCTCAAGGGAATAAATTTTGGTGGCTTATCCACTCCTACCTTAAAAACTACTTTGTCTTCAAATGTCACCAATGATTGGGTACAAATACACTATTTAGCGAAGTTATTTTCTCTCAGTCCTATTCACTGTCTGGCTGTGGTAGGTGAAGTTTTTGTTTTGCTTGGGTCTTGTTCCTGTTGCCTCATACTGTGTCTTGAAAACAATACAGTAGTTTGAATGAAGTGAGATGAGGATAAATATTGTCCTCACAGCAATGGTAGCCAAAGTTCAGCAAGTAGAGAGTGGGATAATGGCCCATTTCCTCCTCTGTAAGCATGGGTAGCAGCCAAAGGTGCTCTGCTGAGTTCTGCTTCCTGTATACAAGCTGGATCACTGTGTGTGCGGCTGGGGCCAAGGTCTGGAAAGGATGCCAAGTGGAATTTCACACCAGGTTTGGAGGAAGGGAAAGACAACAAAGTGAGCTTCCCCTCTCCTCACCCTATGCCCACCCTTCAGCAAACCAGAAGGAAGACTCCTCTATAACAAACATTTTCAATGGAACACAGTTCTAGTTTGCCAAGAAGATGAATAAAATGTCAACAATTACTCTTGCCTTGTGTCCCAGCAAGCATTCCAGGCAGTTCCAATCAAGATGACTGAGGGAGTTCACATTCGTTCCTGCCCGCTGCTACTGATAGAAACACTCCCCAAGACTGATTTCTCGGCTTCCAGGATCTTGTCAAAGACACACCTGTAAACAGGGCCTTGTGTATTCCCATGTTTACTGTTGACATTCAAATACCGCCCAGGGATTTATGAGGTGAAAAGGAGCTCACAAGTTAAATGGGAAGGGGATTGGGAGGGAAGTGAGTTTTAACAACAGAATCACGTCAGCAAAGTCAGGGCTGGAGGAAGGCAGAAGGGAGCCGGCCAAGGAGCAGGCGCTGCACCCATCTGCCACGATGGAGAATCATCACTGACACACAAGCTTTGGCAAAAATCGAGCCAATGAATAGGTGACCTGGAGTGCAGCTGAAAGTGTTGGGCGACTGCTTATTCTCTTTGCCTCGATTTCCTCATCTTTAAAATGTTTCCTAGAGGGTTGATTTGAAGTAGAACGACATTACACAAAGCAGTTAGTAAGTACTCCAGAAATATGCTATTGTTATTAATGTGATAATAATAAAGGATGAGTGATGATTCCACGAACAACTTAAGAAAAAGCACAGTCATTTGGAGCTAGGAAAGTGACAGAATATGGGAGATGAAAGAGCATAATCATCTTGAACTATGGACGAAAGAGTGGGTATGCATGCCAGGTTGAGATAATAAAATACAAAAAACCTCATAAATATAGTGATGTGTATTTTCACTTTATTTTGACGTGGAGTGAATTAAACTGGGGAGTAGAAGCACATCTAACAATCTAATATGTTTAACCAAGGATTTAGAAACAAGTTTAAAAATGAGATCCTAAGTAGGTGTCAGAGCAACTGAAGAAAAATAAATACTGAGGCAAATGCCAAACCCAGGGGAACAGGAAAATCCTGGAAAGTTTTATTTGTCTGCCTGACTTCCTTCCCAATCATATCACAGAAGATGTATGAGTAGAACAATTTGTGAACAACGTGGTGTGTTCCAAATCTGACCAATCACGGTTAACATGCTTTAAAGCCAGGTCATCCCCATCCTCACAGGGATACTTGGGTCTCCGTGTGAGAAATCTGCTGTGACTGTGGCCATAGAACTCTCTGGCAGAATCAGCTGACTGCTTTCACGACTCCAGACCGAGGACAAGAACCAAGTCGTTGAAATGAACTCAAAGTGTTTCATTAGCAGATGCATCTCTAGTGTGCAGTCAGTACGAGTTGTGATGGGTTGAATCCAGCTTTGACTCTCAATGAGGGGTTTAGTTGTCTACTGAAAAAAATTGGCAAACCATATGAGTAGACACATCTTAGAACACCCACACACATACATATTAGGATACTTCAAAGTGTTGTGGAATAATGGTATTAAAAGAGTATGTTCATTTTGGTGCAAAAAATTTTGAAGTCCCTGGCTGTGAGGGGCCTTCAAAAGGTTTATGAAAATATATATTTATTGGGGGGAAAACTATGCATAGATTTTAGAACCTTTTGCACCAATATAAGTTTACCTCTAATTCCATTTTTCCATGAACTTTTTGAAGTACACACAGTAGGAACATTACTAATTGTCTTTGCTGTTATTGAAAAGAAAATGGCAATTTTGAGAGAAAGCTAGGAGTAAATTATGAAAACAAAGACACTGGGACTCTTTGTCACCCCATATCAGCAGATATAAGTGCTTATGAGAAGGAACTGGTAATGAAGTTTAACAAATCTGTTATGTTTGGAAGACAACTTACAGATGACTGAGTAGGAACGTGAGCTACTGTCCATATCTATATATATGAAGCTGTGGTATCTGAAAGAGCCATCTGAAGCATAACTTTTACAACTCTATACTTTCTATGTGGATCTAGTTACTGAATTTGCAGACACTGATATGTTTGGCCCATGGCTGATTAGACTCTGGGTTCCTTGACATCTAGAATTCCTCAAATTGTTCAGGAAAACTGTTATTTTCCACCGTTTCATAATAAGTAAGAAAGGATCTCACAGGTTTACCATGCAGTCATTTCTAATAGGGAAAGGGAATTATGATATTAGAAAAGAAATCCTTTTCATTTAGGAAATATAGAAAAATGTTATTTGTATACAAATAAAATTTACTTGAGCATTGATGTAAAAATTATTTTCCACCCAATCCTGAGTATTTTTGAGAGGCACAGCAAATTTTCATTTATTAACATGCCCATTTACATACATTATTTATGCTACCAAAAAAGTAGAGTAAATCTACGTATTCATGCCCATCACAAAATCCAATGAAAAACCCCATGTTGAAGTAGAGAGATTGCAGGACCCTTCGTGGGACATTAAGTCAGAAAAGAAACAGTTGTACCCAGAAAGGTTTTCTTCATATTCCCTGACCCACTGTGCCCTTTCCTACCCAACACAAAAATATAATAACAGTTTATAGAAACTTGCACCACTTTCAAGAATGCTTCGATGTCCACAGTGACAAGAAAAAAGTCTTCCATGGTAGTGTGAGTTCCCTGTTCTAGTATTAGAGTCAAAAAATGTTTCCAACAGGTATCTGTCTCTATCCTTTCTTTATGTTAGAACGGTCTCCTGTGGACAGAATTCAAAATGAGTGCTCCATATGTTAACAAATTGGTAGATTAAAGATTGGCAAATGTTAGATAGCTAAAGGCTAATCGTTTGAAACAGAACTTAATGAAAAAGTCCAGGTACATTGTCTAGCCCATCACTGAAGGGATAAAACCAAAGTGAAGAGCATGGTGACAGGTGATGAAAGGTGGGGCAATGACTAGGTACTGTCTGAAGGATGAGATTGTCCTGAGTTTACTTAAATCCAGCTTAAAAAGGAAAGGCGCACCTTTATAAAATTTGAAAATCCTATGAAATTAAGAGGAATTGAAAACCCCAACATTCTGCAGCTTGCTGTCCTCTCCAATTAGTTATGTACACAGACTAAAAGGGGGCTGTTTTGATAACACGATTTCTAAAATCCGAGACACATCCTGTTCACAGTTCCACAGATTTCTTCTGTAGATGCAGATACATTTCAAATATCCTACAAGTTTGTGCCAAACAGGCCAAAATCCAGTGATACTGGTTGTACTAAATCAATAAATATTTAGTAGAAACTGTAGAAAATTGTCTCAAATTATGTAGAAACAGCAAAGCCAGGATACTTCTGGTAAACACCTTGGAAAAATCAACACAAATCAAAGACAGTAGAAGTTATTTAAAAATGCATCTAAATGTCAGACAAACATACATGGAAAGTTTGAATTACTGAGAGACATGCAAATGAAACTTGAATGTGGTCTATCATCTAAATTATGTGTGAACATCTGTATGGTAAAGGAAATTTAGCCAGTGGCTTATTAGCCTAAGCTGAAGTTCACATAGACATTAAGGAGCTGGTCAACAGCAATTGCAACACAAAAACATTCAGTTAATGCAGATTACCCTGAAAATCTCTCGGCAGACTAATTACGTGTTTAGATAGGTGCAGCTGGATGTTTATCTCCAGATTTAGCTGTGCCACATTCCCAAATGCCAGGAGAAATTGCTTGTCCTCTGAGAGTTGAAATTGTATCACTCATTTCACAAGGAAACTTACATTAGAAATTCAGTTGTTGTTGGTGGTGGTGTTGGTTTTGGCTAATTCTATCACCTAGAGCATCACTGTAAAGCCATTCACTCAGAATGACTCCTGATACATTTCAAATATCCTACAAGTTTGTGCCTTACAGGCCAAAATCCAGTGATATTGGTTGTACTAAATCAATAAATATTTAGTAGAGAATTTGAATCCTAGACAATTCTTGAAAAAAAAATTTAACAGAGGAAATTCATTATTTCCACCATTCACAAAACATATAGTACTTCTTGTACTTTCTACATTAATACTTTCACTTCTTGCAGACAAGCTGTACAACAGAGAAAGCTTAAAGTACCTCAAATCTCAGTTATCAAAACACCTTTTCCTGACTTGTTGACCACCATCTACCGCATTTCCAGACTTACAGAACAATGATAGCTTTTCTTCATCTCACCTGTGGGCCTGTGGGAACTTTAGATTATGAAATAAGTTAAACCTAGATCCAAATTTACAGATTATATTATAAAAGACCTTTACCATGAAGGACTGGAAAAAGATATGCTATAAACTGTTGCATCTGAGTAACAGTTGGTGACGTCTCTTGCATTGACAGCGTCAAGGTCCCGCTGGTTTACGCTGCTCCTGGCTTCTAAGAAAGTCCTCCACCTCCCAGCCCCTTTTCTGATCTTTCAGCCCTCTTCAAATTAACTAATCATGCCTGCCACTTTTGTAGGGATCTTCTAATTTTTCCTGAGATAACCAGTTGATTCAACAAGCAAATCTGTACTAATCAGACACATTTGCATGTAAACAGCGGCTTTGGTAGATACTGTCCTAGCCCAACAGAACAGGAAGGGACCATGCAGCCAGGACAGGTGGCTGTAAACTGATCTGTCAGGGGTTTTCAAATATTAACGTCTAATCTTGTCAATTAAGGGTCACTACTCTTTGAAATGAGTTCCAGCAGCATGTCCTATAGCAAAATACCAGTGAAATAGAATGGAGTTGGCCTCATTCCTACTACCTGAACCAATAGGAGGCCGATGGATTTCACACAACCAGCACTGATATAGAGAGCTATTGCATTAATTCTATTTTAAAGAAGTTTCCTTTTACAAGAATTGAATCACTATTGTTTTTATGACATGTGACAGATTTGTTCCTCTCTCTCCCCCTCTGTCTCTCCCTCTCCCTCTCTCTCTCAGCATTGGCTCCCTGGCTGTTCTCATGCTGCTTTACATAATTGGTCTCTGAATAGAAGAAGCTGCCACCTGTTCACAAATATCACAAATGCCTCTCCTTGGAGGGCTTGATTTAACCGAACAACGAAGGGTTCAAGAGTCTGAGCAGAAGTCTCACATCGGTATAAACATATTCACTCCCTTCACTCTGATCATTTCTCATAATAGGACAAGGGTTATACGTAAGTGATAACAATTGGATTATCATCTTACTCTTACTTGCATTTCAAGTATTTCTTCCGCTTTGTTATCTCCATGTTTCTATTTTCTCTCTCCCCCACTGAGAGCATGTCCTGCCTGGGTTAATCAATCAAAGGTAGACATAACGATCCTTAAAGACACCCTCAATACACGCTCAAGTGATCAGTTTACCACATTTCTGGAACATCTTCATCTTACTTTGCTCAGATAATGTAGGCCTTACAAAATAAAGCTTCTTTTTTTTTTTTTCATTTTTACTGTGCTGTGGTCATTAAAAATTTACAGAACAATGGAAATAATCAGTATTAATACATACCTGGAAATACACTGTATAGTTTCATTTCCATGTACTTTAAAAGATTAAAAAGGATTAACTGTAGTTATATCACCAGATTAATCGGTTAAGAAAATCTAACAGTTCAGGAGTATTTCTAACCACATTCCTGGAAGTAGCCAGTGTCTTCTGCAAAAGACTACAAAGGCTCCTCAGATTGAAGACTTGGTAACAAATAAAATTTCTACATCAATTAAGAATTTCTGTGGGCAGGAGGGAGGGTAGAGTGGGAAGTATCACTATGATCCTAAATCTGTGTAAATGAAATACATTAAGCTTGTATAACTTAAATTGAAAAAAAAAAAAAAAAGAAGAACCAAATTAGGAGGCCAGTGTTGTGGCACAGCAGGTTAAGCCACTGCCTGCGATGCCAGCATCACATAGGAGCGCCAGTTCAAGTCCAAGCTGCTCCACTTCCAATCTAGCTCTCCAGCAGTGCACCTGGGAAAGCAGTGAAAGGTAGCTGGAGTGCTCAAGCCCCTGCCATGCACATGGGAGACCCATACGCAGTCCCAGGCTCCTAGCTTTGGCCTGGCCTAGCCCTGGCCATTGCACCCATCTTGGGAATGAACCACAGACAGAAGCTCACTCTCTCTCTTTCCCTCTCTCTTCCCTCTCTGTATTTCTCTATCTCACTGTAACTCTGTCTTGAAAATAAGTAAATAAATCTTTTTTTAAAAAAAGAATAGCTTAAAGAAAACCTTTTAAAAGAACTAAATTAGCCAAACCAGATGATATTAAGAATATCACCCGGGGCCAGTGCCATGGCTCACTTGGTTAATCCTCTGCCTGTGGTGCCGGCATCCCATATGGGCTCCAGGCTCTAGTCCCGGTTGCCCCTCTTCCAGGCCAGCTCTCTGCTGTGGCCAGGGAGTGCAGTGGAGGATGGCCCAAGTGCTTGGGCCATCCATGGCCCATGGGTCTCCCATGGGAGACCAGGAGAAGCACCTGGCTCCTGCCATCGGATCAGCGCAGCGCGGGCCGTAGCGGCCATTTGGGGGGTGAACCAACAGAAGGAAGACCTTTCTCTCTGTCTTTCTCTCTCATTGTCTATAACTCTATCTGCCAAATAAATAAATAAAAGAATTTCACCTTATTTTCCACTGAAACACTCTGAGTGCCAGTTCTAAAGTACAGTGTCCCTCAACCTCCCATCTGCAGAATATAAGTTCCAAGACTCACAGTCGACACCTGAAACTGCATATGGTACCAGACCCCATATACTCATTTACTATGTTACCATGTTTTTTCTTATCTGTCCTTACCATAGACTTAGCAGCATCAATGTGGGTTCTTTTTTTCCATTCCTGACTTGGACACAAGTCCTGTGATACCCTCGCACCAGATCTGATGACTGACAGTGGACTGTGGGTACAGCATGGACACCCTGGACAAACAGATGATTGTTTGGGGCAGGACAGAGTGGGACAGCAGGAGATGTCATCATACTACTTGAAATGCCATGCAAGCTAAAACCTACGGGCAGCTTATGCCTGGAATTTTCCATTTAATATTTCCAGACTGCAGTTGATGACTGATCACTGAAATCATGGATAAAGAGGAACTACTATTTATATCAAAAAGGAAACTTTAATATGATGGTAAAGTTGACAGGTAGAAAGATAGCAGATAACAGAAAAGGATGAGTAAAAGGCACATTTCCTTGTCTTCTAACATCATCCCAATTCTCGATTCCTAAAAGGACAATATTTTCATGCCAAATCTCAAAAAGATGGAGGAAATTTCTGATAACCTCTCAGACTACCATATTTAACTAGCAAGTCTCTGCCACACACACCCAAAATTTCCAAGTCTTGTAATACAACTGTCATATCTTTATGACATGGTACCTATGGAAAACATACATAGAATATGTATTGTAAATGTTAAAAATTATTTAATCTTTGTATGTTCATTGGACTCTTATTGTTACTTTTCTGTATTATTTGAAATATTTCAAAATAAAAGTTAAAAAAACAATATATATAAGGCATAAGTTAATGTCTCTAGTATAGATATTTAATATTACAAAATGTATCCTCTTTATGAATCTTCATATTTTTTAAGTTGGAAGGAGCCTTGAAATTATAAAATCCAAACCATTTACTTACCAGATAAAGGGATTGAAATACCATAAAAATCTGTAAATGAGAGCAGGAAACAATTCTATTTTGTTTATTCTTGTATCTTTACTGTTTTGTAAAGTGGCATGCAGACTTCAGTAAACTGTTGTTATGAATGCTTGAGTGACAACCAAGAAAAAAAAAAACACAACTGCTCTATGTACCTTAGATTCTTATAAGCAACATCTGCTTGATCTTTAGAAAATTCAGTTAAAAAATTATTGAGCTCTTTTTCTCTATAGAGGAGTATGCAAAGTAGCAGAAAGCAATCCGTAAAGATGAATGGCACAATTCCTGCCATTGATGTACTTGCTGGTGTACAGCTTATACTAATATGATTGCAATGAGGTAACTGATAAAAGGCAGAGTTACATAATACTGAGAAGGGAAAAATCATTTCTCACCAGTGCCATCTGATAAGTCTTCATGAATGAAGTAGTAATTGGCTTAAGCCTTGTAAATTTGTTAGAATGTCAATTAATAGAGTGTTAGAAATACCCTAAGAATGTCCTAGGAAGAACAAGATTGAATAAAGCCACAAAGGTAGGCTATTTTTTTTTTTTTAAAGATTTACTTATTTATTTGAGAGTAAGAATTACAGAGACAAAGAGGAGAGACAGCGAGAAATTTTCCATCCACTGGTTCAATCCCCAAATGGCTGCAAGGCCAGAGCTGGGCTGATCCAAAGCCAGGAGCCAGGAGCTTCTTTGGGGTTTCCCATGTGAGTGCAGGGGCCCAAGGACTCGGTCCATCCTCCACTGCTTTCCCAGGGCATGGCAGAGAGCTGGATCGGAAGTGGAGCAGCCGGGACTCGACCCGGCGCCCATGTGGGATGCCAGCACTGCAGAAGGTGGCTTTACCCACCATGCCACCGTGCCAGCCCCACAAAGGCAGGCTTTGTTAAACCAGTGATGGGTGGCTGGCGGGACTGCAGTTTTGGAAAGATGAAATCAGCCTGGGAGAGGCAGTGGAGGCTGATGGTGAAGGGCCCGCCCGTCCATACTTACTGCAGTGGGCCACAGGGAAGGGAGGCTGTAGCATTCCAAACACCCATCCAAGTTGTTCTGTTGTAGCGTCAGGAGAAGGGAATATCAGAGCTTCCCCAGGCTTTTCATGCACGCTGGAGGACACAGACAATATACACTTTCTTGAAGAGATCCGACATATTTGTCTGGACACATTCCTTTTGTTTACGACAAAATGACAGCTTTCAGCATGGACGTAAGACAGGGATACACACAGGCTGACGGGAGCAGTGAAAAAAAAAAAAACAAAGGTAGGCTTCTGTATGTTGAGGACATTCTGTAAACACAGGCAGTATTCAAGATTTTTTTTTTTTGATGCCTAAATGCTGTCTTCCTGGGAAACCAGTGGGAAATGATGGCTTCGTTCTGAGTATTTTCTAACTGTGTTTTATTAATTATCTTCCTGAGATGATATTAGATCAATTAAAATAGGCATGATGCAAAGAACCTGAGGCAGAGGGATGCATGGGCGCCCTCTTCCCCAGTGCCTTTCACAGCCACTGCACTCTCGCCTCTGCTGTGTTAGAATCCAGTCTACATCACACTAGATGCCAACCTCCCTCAGGTTGTTACAAATCACAGCTGAAGTGTGTCCTTTGTTTAGTTTTGGTGCTGAAGCCACTTCAATTTGCTTGTAATCTCCCAATTTAACTCTTTCACCAGACATGGGGAAAACGGTATTGGATTACATTTGATGAGGTTGTAAATACTTTTACATTTGATCAACAAGTTCCAATTTGTTGGAATTCAACAGCATTAATGATTAGACAAACTAAACGGTGTTAACATAGTCACTGATAGCTGTTTTGTGTGTACACAGTAAGTACCAAACATCATAAGGGAAAATTGACATGCATAAGATAAGGTAAAATGGATCTTCATTTTTAGTTAAATGTTAGCTCGTACAACATTAACGTAGGGGTGGAATACTACCTGTTCTTACAAAGAAATGTATGCAAGAAATATGTTTTCTTTGTTATAAAAAATGTACAACCCACTTTCCTTTTCCACTGCAATCCCAAAATAGTCTCCCATTGAGATTTAAACTCAGGACCTCCAGAGAACAGATGGCAAAGACTTTATCTTCTTGTTGATCACAGCATGAGGCAGTGTAACTTGGTCCGACAGTACAGTTGCTTGAAATATAACGCTTCTCTGAGTCTCCTATTTGCCTCCATTTTTACCAGCAATGAATATTTCACTTCATTTGTCCTGTCCCCACACACTGACCTGGAGCAGACAAAGGCAGCAGGAACAATCCCAGCTGGTAGATTTAGATTTTGTTGGTGATGTGTAATCAGTAATCCAAATTTCTCCCCTTCTGGTCTTTATTGGCAAGCACTTCACAAAAAATTATGGCTAAAGACAAAGGTAGCTGAACAAATCCTTCAGAGAAGGAAGATGAAGGTAAGCTAGACACCATGCTCCAATGATTTGCTATTTTCAACAGACAAATAAAGATCTTGGTAAGACATTATAGCATATCTGTTCTTACTACTTCTTTGTTGGACTTATATCAGAGGTAGTTTTTTGAGCAGTTCTAGCATTTTCTTCATGTATTTCTCAGATACGTGTTCAGGTTGAGCGTCTCTAATCTGAAAATCCAAGCATTTTGTGCACCAACATGGTGCCACAGTGGATCACTCCACCCCTGACTTCAGGTGACAGTTGCAGACACACTAAAACTACTGCATAACAGTAGCTTCAGTTTATGTGTATATCATGTATGTGAAGCACATTATGTTTGCTCTCTCTCTCTCTCTCTCTCTCTCATCTATCTATCTATAGATATAAACATTCTAAAATATGAAGAAAAAATTCAAACCACTTCTTGTCCCAAAGCATTTCAAGTGAGGGGCACTCAACCTGTACCTAATTATATCCCATACACATAAGGACATACGTTAACTTTGCAACAGAGATTCCTGATGAGGCAGAGGGCTTGCGAACACGGTAGGACTGAAGAACTGGAACAGTGATAGAAAAGCCTTATTGTCACTGACGATAGGATGTATATCTCCAAGTCACCTTGTTCACATCATGCTGGCAAAGAAGCTTTAAGCTATAAAGAGGTAAATGAGAAAAAATTCTAAAGAAAAATCTTTGGAGCACCTGTTTAAATTCCTCAAGACACATAAAAATACCATGTGAAAAAAACGTGACCCAGGAGAGCACTGTGGCACAGCAGGTAAATCTGCCATCTGTGATGCTGGCATCCCAAATGGGGTTGTTAGTTTGAGTCTTTGATCCACTTCCAGCCCAACTCCTTGTTACACACCTGAGAAGACAGTGGAAGGTGGTCCAAGCACTTGGGTGCCTAGCACCCACGTGGGAGACCTGGATGAAGTACTGGGTTCCTGGTTTCAGCATGCACCAGCTCCAGCCATTGTAGTAGTCTGGAAAGTGAACCAGCCAACGGAAGACCTTTCTCTTGCTACCTCTCTCTTCCTCTATGTGATTCTGCACTTCAAACAAATAAATAAACACATATTTAAAGAAAAACATAATCATGCCAGAAATAGCATTTTTTTTTATTCATAGTCTATTGCACAGCATGTTGTAAATATCTTTTCAAAGACAAATTAAGAAATAAACACATGGGGCCAGTGGTACTGTGGTGTAGTGGGCTAAGTTTCTGCCTGTGGTGCTGGCATCACCTATGGGCACCGGTTCGAGTCTCAGCTGCTCCTCTTCTGATCTGCTCTCTGCTATGGCCTGGGAAAGCAGTAGAAGATGGCCCAAGTGTTTGGGCCCCTGCACCCACGTGGGAAACCCAGAGGAAGTGCCAGGCTCCCTGGTTCGGCCTAGCTCAGGCTGTTGCGGCCATTTGGGGAGTGAACCAGTGGATGGAAGACCTCTCTGTCTCTCCCTCTTTCTGTCTATAACTCTACGTCTCAGATAAATAAATATAAAATCTTAAAAAAAAAAAAAAAAAAAAACACGAATGAGCATTTAAACAGCAATCCTCAAGAAGTAAACTCAGAGACTTGATAGGCCAGGAGGTATTTTCAGATAAGCCAGAGCATGTTCGAGAAAGTGCACCTGGCTAGAATCCTGTCCAAGTGCAGTAAGGTTCACAGTAAGAGTTGGAGGAACAACTGTCATGACTCATAGCAGGACAACACAGAATAGGGAGAAAATTGATGAGTGGTATGGGTAACAAAACCTGCTTGACTCTTTCTTTTATGATGAAAATTTTTACACTTGCTATTGATATGGCACAACTGTATATATTCATAGGACACAAAGTGATATATGATTTTTGAACACCGGGTGGAAACCGCCAAGGCGAGCCAACCGCATCATGCCCCACCTCAAGCACATGACATGTTCTGTGATGAGAACGTGAGAGATTCACCCTCCCGGCTGCAGAGGAATGTGCAGCCCTCAACCCTGTCCTGTCATCTCCATGCAGTTCACAGGGTACAAAATCTCCCTTCAATAGGAAGATTTAAGTTAGATTTTTCTCCCTGAGGACTGCTGGAAAACATTGGTTTCAATGTGTTCACTCTCACATTTGAAGATAACAGGCAATAAAGCTATTTTAAAAAGGAACGGTATAGGCAAGGCTGTGTTTGCAGTTTGCCTTGGTTGTGTATTATTATGTGTGGTCAGCACTTGCCACGTGTCCTTTGTGACTTGTGTTTCATACATGATGTGTTAAAACAATGTCTGGATCCACACCCAGAATAAACAGCTACCCAGGAGAACCACAGTTCTCCTCAACTCCACTCTAGATTAGGAAGATAAACAGTTTTACACACTAGACAATTTTTTAAATGGGGCTCTTTAAAAAATGCCATTAAAATGCATGAAATGCCTATTGAAGCCTTACTGTACTATCTTTTCAAGGCAAGTAAACTTACCATGAGAAAAGAATATTGTTATTAAACACTGTTCATGGAAAATTTCTCCTTGATACATAGGAAAATGTGTGAAAGAGGGGGAAGAAAAGGATCTCATTCTTTCATTGAAGAATGAACAAGTTAGTTTTTCTATGTTTTCAGCTTTTGTATCATGTTTAATTGTTTAATTTTGTTTGAAAACTGCAGTAGAGAGTATCTTCAGTGGCCCTGTGAATACTGTATTAATTGTCAAATAATTTCAGAATATTCAGTGCAGTGCTCATTACAATATACTACTTAAAGAAATTGATTATGATCCCACCAAATTGTTGAAAATAAATTATTCATAAATGTTATCTGGAAACTGTATTATTTCATGTGTTTGATTTTTAAGTTCCCACCTCTTTAAGCGTTTTCTGATTTCCCAAATAACACTGGGGAGATGCCACATTTCTCTCTAGGAAACTACCATTCAAGCTATAATTGTGAAAATTAAGCTTTTAGTTATTAGAAGCTATAAGTATAAAATTAAGATGGATCATATGTAAATCATTCCTAAAGCACAAGCAAAGAATGTGCCTTGATGTATATATATTAAGATGCTTATTCCAGTTTACTTTAAAAATGGCTTTAAGGACAAAGATTAAATGTGATAGCCATGCATGCATTATACCTATATGTTATATTTGCATTTGCAAATTTCCAGTTGTTTTAGTAGCTGTGTGGCTGACTTTCAATTTTAAGAAGTGAATTGATATAGCCCATAACTTGTTAATGGCTGATCATTTATCATACCTTTCAGTTAGTGAAAAAGTATTTCCACCTGATAAAAATTTTGAATTGTGTCTTTTATATTCCGTTCTCACCATTGTTGTTAGATTTAGTTAATTGTGTAAGACCATTAATGTATGTCATAAATAATGTAAATAAAAAATGTTGAATCTTGTTTAAAAAAAAAAAGCCAATATTTTTCTAAAGGAATAAAGATCTTTTTATAGACATCCCTATATGGTCAGAATACATTTTCACAATAAGGAACTTTTACCAGACATAATGATTTTTCAGATCTTTCAAGGTTTAAATCTGCACTGTGCTACTTTCACAAATTGAAAATGAACTCATAATTGAATTAGTATTTGAATACCTTAACAATAACTGTAGCTGACAATAAACATATCACATCAAAATGCTGAGAGTAAAAATTCCAGCTTCAAAAAGAGTACATTGAAAGTACACTGGAATTGAACTTAAGAAAAAGCTATAAATATTGATGACATCAGGATAGGAAGCAACTGTAAAGCAGATAATTTTGTGCAAGAAGTAACACAGGTCAAAATGATTTATTTATGCAGATAGCATATAACAGATAACACGCGGCATAACTCCTGGATAAAACAAATGCCTGCTATTGTCATGGCTGGGAGAGTGACCTTTTCAACTCTTTCAGGCTCCATTTTTGTGAATTATTGGCGATTTCCTCAGTATTGGGAAGGCATCCCCTTCCTTGGCACCATGTTCTTTCTGCCTCTTTGTGCGCACAGTAACCGATAAAAACAAGATGACTGGAAAATTGAATGTTTTGGTAGTGCAAATCAGTTTTTGCCAGAACTCCTTTTTTTTAACCCAAATGTAGACTCACTGAGTGACAGAAATATTGCCAGGCTTCTACATACTGGTGAATGCTGAGTAATTGGTAAAACTACAAGAGTTATCACATTGAATTACCCAGGAAGGTGTTTTTTGGGCAAATGGCTCTATTATCTGTGAAATTATTGACTTCCTCATAAATTTAAGTCAAAGTGTTTATCCAAACCTCAAATAAGGGAATCAAAGTAAATACCCTTTGGGAAAAACTCAGTTGTCACTTTCGATTCTAGAAATAGAGTTAGAATTCCTGAAAAGCCAGCCACCCCTCCCCCCCGATTTCGTCTAACATTGCTAGCTGGAATTTTTAGGAAGTTGTTAACAATAAAGATTGTTTTTTACTTATTGCTATGCATCCTATGTAAGTCAGGGATGGAGAGTATTCACATCCATATCTTCTCTTCCAATTCCAGAGTAGAAACGACAATCACAAAAGTCTTACAGGGGCCGGCGCCGCAGCTCACTAGGCTAATCCTCCGCCTAGCAGCACCGGCACACCGGGTTCTAGTCCCTGTTGGGGCGCCGGATTCTGTCCCGGTTGCCCCTCTTCCAGGCCAGCTCTCTGCTGTGGCCAGGGAGTGCAGTGGAGGATGGCCCAGGTGCTTGGGCCCTGCACCCCATGGGAGACCAGGAAAAACACCTGGCTCCTGGCTCCTGCCATTGGATCAGCGCACCGGCGCACCGTGCTGGCCGCGGCGGCCATTGGAGGGTGAACCAATGGCAAAAGGAAGACCTTTCTCTCTGTCTCTCTCTCTCACTGTCCACTCTGCCTGTCAAAAAAAAAAAAAAAAAAAAAAGTCTTACAGGATGTTGTCAGAAACAGAAAAAAAGTTTGCAATAGTATTTTCAATGTGTGTTCATCTTTTTGGATTGGAGATGCTAAAATGCACTCAAATTGAGATCTGGGCATGAAGGTCAAGCCTGTGCTGGAGGTATGAGCTGCATGGTGTGGGGTGAGGAGGCTGGAGGCAACTGAGGTTAAATAACAAACACAGTGCAAAGACTTAAGACGCCTTTGGGACTGGCTTGCTCCTCACTGTTGACAACTGCACCGCTTACCCACCATCCTGTCTGTGTCTTGGCAGGGCTGATAGTGGAGAAGACAGCAGTGGGTAGAGGGGAAACCGGCTTTGTTACAGCTCCCAGAGATGTGTTTAGACACAAGACCAGATTCCACTGATGGAAAAACTGTATCTGTACTGTAGGTGGAGCAGATAAAGTGAGAAAAAGCAGATCAATGCCAACCTTAATGGGAATATTTGCGCTCTGCACAATGGGGGCAGGTGGCAGAGCAGTGCAAGCTTACATTTCACAGATATATTTAGGGTAACAATCATAATCAATTTTTTTTTTTATATTTCGTCATGTTCTTCTGACCAGTTAAATTCCTCTTTGGAGCAGAAATGTCTGCTGTATATGGAGTCTTCAAAATGCTCATGCGTGCAAAATGTGTATTATAAGAAAACTGCATGGATTTCAAAACTATTTTTGCACTGAAACAAACTCATACTGACTTGCCTTAAAACATCTGAACAACACCTAGCTAAGGCACTAAGAAAATAAGATGGGGGCCAGCATTGTGGTGTAGCAGGTTTTTAAAGCTGCCACCGACAGTGCCAACATCCCAAATGGGCAACAGTTGGAGTCCCGGCTGCTCCACTTGCAATCCAGCTCTCTGCTATGGCCTGGGAAAGCAGTAGAAGATGACCCAAGTCCTTAGGCCCCTGTGCCCACATGGGAGACTCGGAGGTGGCTCCTGGCTCCTGGCTTCAGATGGGCACAGTGCTGGCCGCTGCAGTCATCTGGGGAGTGAGACAGCAGATGAAAGACCTCTCTCTCTCTCTCTCTCTCTCTCTGCCTCTCCTCTCTCTGTGTGGCTCTTACTTCCAAATAAATAAATAAATCTTTAGAAAAGAAAAAGAATAAATAGCACTCTGGCCTCAGAATCAGCCCTAAAGGCATTCGGAGCTGGCTGAAAAGCTCATGAGAGTATTTCAGGCATGGAAAGCCAAGACACTCTGGCAAAAGATCTCTGCGAGTGAGATCCCAGTGGAAAGAACAGGTCATCAAAGAAGGAGGTACCTTTCTCTGAAGGGAGGAGAGAACCTCCACTTTGACTATGACCTTGTCTAAACAAGATAAGAGTCGGAGAACTTAGAGGGCTTCCATAGCCTTGGAAACTCATGACTGGAGCATAGGGAGATTACTGATGCCATAGACAGGAGTGTCAATTGGTAAAGTCAACAACAGGAGTCACTGTGCACTTACTCCTCATGTAGGATCTCTATCCTTAATGTGCTGTACATTGAGATTTAATGCTATAACAAGTACTCAAACAATATATTTCACTTTGTGTTTCTATGGGGGTGCAAACTGTTGAAATCCTTACTTAATGCATACTAAACTGATCCTCTGTAAAAAAAAAAAAAAAAAAAAGAAATTATCAATTCCCAACTTGACTCTCACTGGGATTAAACATGACAATAGGTCTGCTCTGATTTCATCATCATTTAAAAAAATCATCTATTATTTTTCACTTTATGTTTCTGTGTGGGAGCAAACTGTTGAAATCCATACTTAATGTATACTAAGCTGATCTTCTGTATATTAAGATAATCTAAAATGAATCTTGATGTGAATGGAAGGGGAGAGGGAGTGGGAAAGGGGAGGGTTGTGGGTGGGAGGGACGGTATGGGAGGGAAGCCATTGTAATCCATAAGTCGTACTTTGGAAATTTATATGTATTAAATAAAAGTTTAAAAAAAAAAGAAAAGAAAAAGAATATCTGTCATGGAACAAAAATTCTGATAAAATTGAAGAAAGAACAAACATCAAATTTCTGGTGAAGCTTGGGTGGAGGAAAAATGAAATCACTCATGTTTTATGAAAAGTTTACATGAGACAGTGTTTCTGTAATGATAGCTGACAAGTGGATACTCCATTTTAAAAAGTGATAAGGTGATGTTAAAGATGAAGCCTGCAGAGCCAGGCTTGAAGAAACAAAGCCATCTTGTTTGTGCCATGATTGGAGAGGACCAGCAATTGACAGCAGAAACAACAGCCAACAGCAAATACATCTCTTGCTTCAGTTAATGGAATGCAGACCGAAACATTAAAGTGGAGAAAACTTCCTGCTCAAAGTCGGATGCCAAACCTGTTGTTCTCAGCTCAGCTGCAGACAAGAGCAGAGCTTTCAGTGGAAATTTTCAACAAATACAGTCAAGATCCTGAAGCATTCCCTTGAAGAATCTCAACAGAAGGTGAAACAGGCTTTATCTGTATGATCCTGAAGACAAAGCACAACCAAAGCAATGGCTACCAAGAGGTGGAATTGATCCTGTCAAACAGTGGACCAGTCAAGAGCAGATGTCACAGGAACATTGTTTTTACGCAGTTTGGTGCGTTTTTCTTATTAACTTTCTAGGTAACATCTGCTTATGATGAGAGCGTTTTCACTTGAGAAAGCCAATGCTTTAGCTAAAAAATGCCCAGGAAAGCTTCATCAGAGGTCTTCTCCATCATCACAATGTGTTTGCTCATTTTTCTCAACAAACTAGGGTGAGTGAGCATCCACCTTACAGTCCTGATTTGGCTCCTTCTGGCTCATTCTGCTTTGTAATATTAACAAGTCCTTAAGGTACAGTCATTTAGCCCCACAATTAAGAAGCCTGTTAAGAAACCCCCATCCCTACCCCATAAGCGGAGTACTGGGGTTTGATTCCCACTTTTGGCTCCTAACTCTAGCTTTCAGGTAATGGAGACTCTGGGGAGCAGGAGTGATGACTCAAGCAACTGGGTCCCCATCACTCACAGATGAGAACTGGATTAAGATCCTGGCTTCTGGTTTCAGAACTTACTCAGCCCCAGTGCTGTGGCATGAACAAGGTGATGTGAGGTCCCTCTCTCTCTATTTCTCCTCTCTCTCTCTTTCCACTCCCCCACCACCACCAAATAAATAAAATAGTGTAAAATAGCCTTTACAGTTAGCAATGTGAAAATGACTACATGGCTAAGTTCCCAGGACCCTCAGATGAACTGCATGGTGGTATCATTCTTTACAAGTTTCTTCAACTTGGTAGTGCTTATGTTCAGAAACAAAGTTTATCTTTTTAACTTTTATTTTAATGCCATTCTCCTCAAACTCTTGAGGTCTCCTTGTACTTTCCTTCCATTTTCTTTCCTCTTTCATTGCTAAACTGACAAAAAGGAAGGAAAGATAAACACACACAAATAAAATAAAAGCAGGTATCCAGAAAGATAAGCTATCTCTTGAGGCATCCACCAATCCTGGATACTTTCAACATTAGTTTTGTGTCAAAAGGCTAAGAAAACAAAGTATGGGCTTCCCAAGACAGGAAAGCGCACAGGAACACTGAATTCAAGTTGCGAACAGAAAGAGCTGTGCCTTTCATGTGAGGGACACTCACAATCAAACGAAGAACAGAAATATGTAACAAGAACATTTGCCAGTCTTGTCTCAGTAGAAACAAACAAATAATCTCGATCCTTGCAACCATAAACAGATGCTCAAAGGTGTTCTGGCCAGAATTCGTACGCAAGCTCCGAAGCCTCAAACTGGTAACTCATTCTAAACCAGAGTTGCACTAAGTGCTCTCAGATACTTGGTATAAAAATATAATAGTCTCGGGTAAAACTTATGTCTAGCCCAGGTTTCAAACAAGTTCCATAGGTAAATTCTCAAAACAAATACATGTACAGTAAAATATTTTAAAAAAATTCAATGAAAGCCCAGAAATAAAAAGACTCAACACATACATTTTAGATACTCCAGATACTGAAATGATCAGATAAGAATAATATCTACTACAACAATAAAAAAAGAAATTAAAAATCTATTCAAGTACAAAACCAGAAATCATGAAAGCAGACCTTGTAGTTCTGGAAACAACTAATTAGAATCATTAGAAATAGAAATCTAATCACTAAACACTTTTAAATTGGCCTTTGTATTAAATATCCAAAAGAGAATGCACAACACTCAAAAGAATTAGTAAGCTCAAAGGTAAATCTAAATTGCTTAGAAAGTGGCACTGAGAAAAAAGGAAACAGAAAATATGAAATACACATTAAAAAGACAGAGGAAAGTATGAAGAGAGAAAGAAAAAAATGAGAGAAAGGCAGTGGTGAAGAGCTAGCAGAGGTACTTCCTGGATTGTTGAAAAACAGCGCTGCTCAGCTTCAGAAACCCCAGGTTGTTGAAAACAAACCCACACTTAAATGCATTACGGTCAGCTACAAAACACCAAAGACAAAGAAAATATCTTAAGGACAGCCAGAAACAAAAGGCAAATTACCTGTAGAAAATGATCTTTGCATCGATATCTGAGTTTTCAATGATTAATAAGCCAGAAGATCACATAGCAATATCATCAATAAATGAGCAAACCAAGACAAATAGTCAAACTATCTTTCAGTAATAGGATGACAACAAAATGATTTTCAGACAAACAAATGGGAATAATTTTATACCAAAAGACTAAAGGACTCGAGGAAAACTAAAGTGACCCTTGGTTAAGTGACCTAAAACATGGGAGTGAATGATGACCGAAGAAATGGATATGTTTGTGGGTAAATAAATTTTATGTCAAAAATATCCGTGTAAAACACATCAAAGTGCTCAATTTAGTGACTTAAAAAATAAAATTGGAATATGGACACGACTAGCACGTAAGAAAGGAGAAAGCAGTGAGTTAAACTTCTAATCTGGGTCCCCCACATAGGTAGCATCACCTGCTGGATTCCAGGGTGTGCTTCAGCAGGAAGGTGGAATTTGAGCGTAACTGGGACTCAGACCCAGGGACTCCGATATGAGATGCAGGCATCCCAGGAGTTCCCAAACTGCTCTGCCAGCTGCTCACCCACCCCTCTGAATGGGGTAAAATGATTACATTAGCCTTTTTAATGTATGCATCTTGAATTTTATAAAGTAATCCTGAAAGTAAAAATAAATTATTAAGCTTCCCAATTCACATTGATCAAAAAAGTAACTAGAAGGAAAACAATGGCAAAAAATAATGAAAACATAAAATAAAAACAGGAAATTAGGACAAAGTTAAAAAAATATGAATGGTAGAAATAACTTCAATTATGGCTGGCACCGCAGCTCACTTGGATTATCCTCTGCCTGCGGCTCCAGCACCCCGGATTCTAGTCCCGGTCGGGGCGTCGGATTCTGTCCCAGTTGCTTCTCTTCCAGGCCAGCTCTCTGCTGCGGCCCAGGAGGGCAGTGAAGGATGGCCCAAGTGCTTGGGCCCTGCACCCGCATGGGAGACCAGGAGGAAGCACCTGGCTCCTGGCTTTGGATCCGCGCAGCGTGCCAGCCATAGGGGCCATTTGGGGAATGAACCAACGGAAGAAAGACCTTTCTCTCTGTCTCTCTCTCTCTCTCTCTCTCTCTCTCTCACTGTCTAACTTCACCTGCCAAAAAATAAAATAAAATAAAATAAAATAAAATAAAATAAATAACTTCAATTATGTCAGAAATCACAACAGCTGTGATTGCATTAGTTCTATTGAAAGATAAAGATTTCAAACAGGAGTTAAACAGCAGAGAGGAGAATCAATGCCAAATGTCAGAGGCATACCTAAAGAATATATACAGTTCCAGAGCCGGCACTGTGGCATAGCGAGTAGGGCCACCGCCTGCAGCTCCAGCATCCCATGTGGGCTGGTTAGGTCCCCGCTACTCCACTTCAGATCCAGCTCTCTGCTATGGCCTGGGAAGACAGTGGAGTATGGCCCAAGTACTTGGGCACCTGTACCCACGTTGGAGACCCTGAGGAGGCTCCTGGCTCCTGGCTTCGGATTGGCTCAGCTCTAGCCATTGCAGCCACCTAGGGAATGAACCAGGGGATGGAAGACCTCTCTCTCTCTTTCTGTCTCTGCCTCTGCCTCTCTGTAACTCTGCCTTTCAGTTTAATTTATAATGAAGAGCTAGCCCTTTAAACTTTTATGTAAATAATGAGACCACATCACCCATTTAAAGTAAAACTTTAAAAGTAAAAGATATTTAACAGAACAATCATCGCGGTTGGGATATTTCACACCTTCTCTCGAGTTTGTGGATCAAGCAAGGAAGAGTGTGTTACAAAGATATCTCAGAGCTGAATAAAACAATAAAAAGTTTTATCTGAAGAGTATGTGTTTGTAGGCACACTGCATGTAGTTAGACAAACATATTTTTAGGACACAAATAATTACTATGAACTGGGTCATCAGTAAGCTCCAACAGAGATCAAAGGATTAGTATGTTTCACATTATGTTACCTGCCACAATCTAATTAAGTCAAAAAGCAGTAACATATACAAAATCAGTTACAGCAGAGAGAAAGAATAAAGGAAGAGCAATAATCAGATGAAATGGTCAGAATTCCACAATGGATCAAAGATGTCAACCCACTGAGTTGGGTAAAACAATACCTAAAAAAAAAAAAAGAACAAAGTGACAAATTCTAAATAACTCATGGACAAAGAACTTAATGAAAGGCAAATATATATTGAATACATTAAAACTGAACACAACCGAGGGTATGCATACCAAAAATGGAGGGAAAATTGCTAGTGCAATTCTTAGAGGGAAATTGATAGCTTTAAACATTTCACTGGAAAATAAGCAAAGTTAAATGCTATTAAAATACTGACTCCATATGGGAGTTAGAAAATGAACAGCAGAATAAAAGCAAGGCTGTAGAATAAAGTAGAATAGCAGCAAACAATAGAAAGCATGCAGAAAGCCCACACTGGCTATGTGATACTCTCTAGCAAGATGGACAAGAGAAAAATAAAAAATAAGTAAGGAATATCAGCAATAAAAAAGTAACTAAGTATGATGCTAAGATATTAAGGAGATAATAGAGGCTGTGTTACGCATACATGCACAACAATAAATTTAAAATATTAACTGACATGGAAAAATTCTAAAAATTGTAGCTTGATTAACTCCAGAAGAAATCATATAAATGTTTATACAAATTACTGTAGAACCATTGCAGTAATTCCATTAGGGGCAGTACACACCCATGTGATCTTCTAGGGTATACTACCAAACACTCAAGGAAAGAATTACCATTAAATTACAAAAAAATACTCAAAACACAAAAACACATACAAATAGGGGTAACTTCCCCCAAACCCCTATTTGTATTTTTTTTCTTTTTATTCTGGAATAAGACTTATACAAAAACAAACTAAGCCTTTACAAAAGAGGAAAATAAGATACCATTCTCACTCAGGAAATTTGGAGCCACACATCTAAACAAAGCATTAGCAAGCCAACCCCAGGTAAACTGCAGGTTGTTTTAGGATGAGAAAATTAGTGGCCGGCGCTGCGGCTCACTAGGCTAATCCTCCGCCTGCGGCTCCGGCACCCCAGGTTCTAGTCCCGGTCGAAGCGCCAGATTCTGTCCCGGTTGCCCCTCTTCCAGGCCCGGGATGGCAGTGGAGGATGGCCCAAGTGCTTGGGCCCTGCACCCCATGGGAGACCAGGAGAAGCACCTGGCTCCTGCCTTCGTATCAGTGCAGTGCGCCGGCCACGGCGGCCATTGGAGGGTGAACCAACGGCAAAAGGAAGAACTTTCTCTCTGTCTATCTCTCTGTCTCTCTCTCTCTCTCACTGTCCGCTCTGCCTGTCAAAAAATTAAAAAAAAAAAAGGATGAGAAAATTAGCAAATGATAAGCTCATATGGAAACTCCATTAGTATATTAAAAGAATAAGGCCATAACGATGTCATCAGTTAAGAAATGTATGTGTATTCATTTTATATGATTCCATTTATTTGTTAATAACTTAAGTTGACAAATAATAATTGTGTATATTTATAGACTACAATGTGATGTTTTGATGTGTACATGGTAGAAAAATCTGGCCAAGGTTCACATATCAATTATCTTGCCAGCTTAAATGTTTGTGTTAAGGACATTAAAAATCTATTGCTTTAGCTATTTTGAACTATATCACACGTTATTATTGACTGTAATCATGATGCAGTACAATAGATCACTAAAACGTAGGTTTTACACTAAAAGTGTAAGTCCAACCTATTTATTATGTGTGTAGATATTTACATTTGTGTACCTATATGGAGAGATAGCCATAGAGACAGAACTTGGAATAAAAGGCACATTTCTAAGAATTATAAAGTGTATCATTGAAAATCTGTGGCAGGGCTTGGTGTTGTGGCATAGTAGGTAAAGTTGCTGCCTCCAGTGCTGGATTCCATATGAGCACCAGTTCATGTCCCGGCTGCTCCACTTCCCATCCAGCTCTCTGCTAATGTGCCTGGGTAAAGCAGTGGAAGATGGCCCAAGTGCTAAGGCTTCCTGCACCCTTGTGGGGGACCTGGACGAAGCTCCTAGCTCCCAGCTTCAGCCTGGCCCAGCTGTGGCCACTGTGGCCATTTGGGGATGAACTAGCAGATGGAAGATCTCTCTCTCTCTCTCTCCCTCTCTCTATAACTCTGCCTTTCAAATAAATAAATCTTCAAAAAAATCTATAGCAACCATAATACTGAATGTAAATTATTAAAATAATTTCCTTTAAGGTCAGAAACAAAATGAAAATACCCATGATCTTTTTTTCAACTTTTATTTAATAAATATAAATTTCCAAAGTACAAATTTTGACAATTTTTAATTATAGCGGCTTTTCCCCCCATAACCTCCCTCCAACCCACAACCATCCCATCTCCCATTCCCTCTCCCATCCCATTCTTCATCAAGATTCATTTTCAATTATCTTTAATATAACACTGAAGTAGACACTAACTAAATAAATCAGCAAGAATAGAGAAAGGAAAGGTTTTTTTTTTTTTTTTTAAGGAAAAAACAAACCATTATCATTTATAGGTATTTTAACTGTTTACAAAGGACATAAAAAGAATCCATAGGAAAAAAATCATAATTATTAACAAAGTTCAGCACATTTGCTAAGGTCAAATTATTCTGAAAAGTCAATTGTATTTCTGTACACCAGAAAATGTTAAAAGATATGATCAAAACATCTAATATTTGAGAATAATTTTAATAAAAGAAGTTATCCAGAGGATCAGAAAATTTATGGAAAGTCCTCAGTAAAAGGTCTAAATAAATGAACATATTTATTACAAGTATGGATAGAATTACTCAATTTTGCAAATTTCTCAACTCCCCCCAAATTAATTAATACACTCAATGTCATTGTAATTCATTATTTCTAATAACTGATTTTAAATTTTATGGAATAATAAAAGCTCAATCATCAGGAAACTCTAAACTGAGAAGAACTATATGCTGTTATACACCCTACCTGATATCAAAGCTGATATTATACAGCTAAAGTTGATTAAAAAAATTTGTATTGGCTCAAGTCTACTCATAGAAATTCAGTAGGTCACTGGGGAAAGGGAAAAGTTTTTAATACGTGTTTTGGCACCATGGATTATCCTAGTGGAGAAAAAAGTAGAATCACTGTTTTTTATAACACACAAAAATCAATCTCAGTTGGATTAGAGATTTAAATTAAAAAGATAAATCAATGAAATTTTTGGAAGTCATGCAGAAGAATATCTTATAGCATTGGAACAAAGAAGGATTTTTAAAACATAAAAACAAAATCCATTTATTAAGAATACCAAAGGAGTGGGCATTTGACTCCACAGTTGAAAGACAATTTATTTCAGAGTGCCTGGCTTTGAATCCCAGCTCTCTTCTAATTCCAGCTTCCTGCTAAAGCAAACTCTGGGAGACACCAGGTAATGGCTCATGCACCTGGGTACCAGCCACCCATATGGGAGTCTCAGATTGAGTTCAGAATTCTGGCTTTGGCTTGGTCCAGCTGCAGCTATTCATGGGCATTTGGGGAATAGACCAACAAATGAGAGCTCTCTGTCCCCCCTCCCTGCTTTTCAAATAAAAAATAAACAACACTAAAACGCAGGAAAGGACAACCCACAAATGGAGATAAAATAGTTTCAACATATACAATTAGACATGCATTGATAACAAGGTCATAAAAAAGAACTCCAAATCAGTATTTTAAAGTAGGGGTGGAGGGAGAAAGACAATACTATAGGCACTGGCAAAGATCGCGTTAGGGAAAAGAAGTAGAGCTTAGAGGTAAAAAGAACACAAAACAGCCCTTGGGATTCTGAGAACAACTCTCACAGTGAGGGAGTTTGCACATCTATAACATCATCCAGCATTCCAATAACTAACATCAATCTCCTTCATGTACGTTTTCTATTCATAAAACTTCAAAAGACATACAAGAAAACTACACGTGGCTCCTGGAATAATCAATCACAGTGAGCAAAATGACAGAAGGTAAATCTTACGAAGGAAGACTTGCAAAAACTGATGTTTGGGGGAAAGTATCTGGACTAGAGGTTAAGACACCAAGTAATATGTACACACCCCATATCAGGCCACCTGGGTTTGACATCAAGCCGGGGCTATTGTCACCAGCTTCCTGCAAATTCAGATCCTAGGAGAAGGTGATGGATCAAGTGTTTGTGTTTCTGCCAACCACCTAGGAGACTTAAATTCTCAGTTCTCATTCTGACTTCAGCCCCAGTTTAGGGAATCTCAGTCGGCATTTGGGAAGTGAATCAAAGTCTAGAAATGTGTGTGCTTGCTTGTTCTCTCGCTCCCTCGCAAATAAATAAATAAAGCTATGATATTTCAATAGGAACAAGCAAACGTAATGAACATGTCTGATTCACTAAGAGTCAAACTGAGGATGGTATTGCTAAGATAGCGTCTAGCCCGTGTGACTCTGCGTCCCGACCCTTAGGGAGTTTCAGCAGCTCTGTCTTGCTGAGTCCCCTATTACCTTTGCCTTGCTCAGGTCTAGGGAAAATTGCCATTTTTCCTATCTCTAGACTTGAAGCAAGAAAATCAAAGATGTTTGGGATTTTTTGTTTGTTTGTTTCTTTTCTTTGCCCAGGTCTACTTGAGGGAAAAGGAAAAAGCAAATTAAGTTGCAAAGAACTAAAATAGTTAGAAGTCTGTGTTTAAAGTCCTCCCCACCAAAAAAAAAAAAAAAAAAAGGAAGAAACAAAGAAACAAGATTCCTTTGGAAAGACATCACAAGTTTTCCAGTTTCAGTTTTACTCTCATTTTTTCCTGTTTTCCTATACAGGATAAGAGGGTTAACTAAGATTCTGCACTCACTGAGAAAGGACCACTTTCTGGTGGCTCTTTCTGATTTAGTCAGTAGTAAACCTGCACCCCAAGTCACCGTAGCCAGTGTGCTGGACATGGCTAGACAGTGGATTCCTTTCATGTTTGGAATGAAAACCTGAATATTTGTCATTTTGTCTCATTATTATTCCAGAAGTATTTCTGATGGCATCAGTACATGAAGACTATTTCTAAGGCCAACTCAATAAAGATGTAGAAGAAAGACATTTAATGTTGGGTTTTCATGGCCACCGATTTGGGTTAAAATCTGTTCCTTATTGGCTGTACAAATCCTAAGCATAGTACTAACCCAAGCTCACTGTGACTCAGCTTCTCCCTGGCAGGTGCGGACACCATGAAATGATGCATACAGTACCCAGCACTTGGGAAGTCCTCAATAACTGAACAATGACAAGTTAGCATTCTGCATTAGCCAGGTTCTAGGTTTCCAGGACAGCTGGAGGCTCAGAGCACTGAACAACAAAGAAGTACAGATTCACTTCCTTAGGATATTTTCCCTGTTGTCAAATTCTGTTCTATCAGAATATTAAAAATGAGACCAAATACTGATCATGTAGGGTGTTAAAGACACAGCAAAGTACAAAAAACTACAGCCAGTGAATTGGACACCAGTAACTGTAAATACAGTTTTATTGGATCAGAGCTATGCTATTTCATTTATGTATTATTTAGACCACTTCTGAGCTATGGTAGCACCACTGAGTAATTACAACAGAAACAGTGTTGTCTGTAAGCCCAAGATATGCACTGTGTGTCACTTTTTTACATTTCTAAATTTTTTAAAAATTTTGTTTATTTATTTATTTGAAAGGCAGAGATAGATTTTCAAGCCTCTGGTTTACTCTCCAAATGGCTGCAACAGCTGAGGCTGGAGCATGACAAAGCCAGAAGCCAGGAGCTCCATCCAGGTCTCCCGCGGAGGTGGCAGGGACTCAAGTACTTGAGTCATCAGCTGCTGCTTCCCAGGCACCTGATCAGGGAGCTGAGTAAGAAGTAAGACATATTCTCACATTGTTTTAACTTTCAGAATAACTCATCTAAAATATTAAATACTTGATCACACAAATGTAATTGCTTTTCAGAATGTGAAACTGTATAAGCATTTCTGAGTTATAAAAATGTTTTTTTCTACGTGAAAGCTACTTTATTTATATCAAGTAATAGTTTATCTATAAAATGCCTACTATAATATGTCAGTTTTGAGGGGGAACTAAAAGTTTTCTGAGTCAGGGAAGACCTACAATTTATTTTATCTTAATTTATTTGACAGGTAGAGTTATAGACAGTGAGAGAGAGAGAGACAGAGAGAAAGGTCTTCCTTCCGTTGGTTCACCCCCTAAATGGCCGCCACAGCCTGCGCTGTGCCAATCCGAAGCCAGGAGCCAGGTGCTTCCTCCTGGTCTCCCATGCGGGTGCAGGGCCCAAGCACTTGGGCCATCCTCCACTGCCTTCTCGGGCCACAGCAGAGAGCTGGACTGGAAGAGGAGCGACTGGGACTAGAACCGGCGCCCATATGGGATGCCGGCGCTGCAGGCGGAGGATTAACCAAGAGAGCCACGGCGCCGGCCCAAGATCTATAATTTAAATAAAATTACTTTTTAGCAATGTTCCTCCTTCGACAGTGAGCAAACAAGAATACCTATGATGCACACATGCCCAGGCATCCTCTGGGGAGAGATGGCAGGTTTGGTTCCAAACCACCTTAATAAAGCAAATACTGAAATAAAGTATATCACATGATTTATCTTCTCAGTACGCATAAAAGCTATGCTCACACCACAATACTGTCGTCTATTGTGTTTAATAGCATTATGTCTATTATGTTTAATATGTCTAAAAAACAATGCATACACCTAATTAAAACACTCCATGGGGCAGACTTTTGACCCAAGAGTTAAGCCACCGGTTAGGATGCTCACATCCCATATCAGAGTGTCTGGGCTCAAGTCTCAGCTCTGCTCCAAATTCTAGCTTCCTGCTACTATGTGTTGACCCTGCTAGTTGGGTCCCACCACCAACCTGGGAGACCTGGATTGAGTTTTGGGCTCCTGACTCCCCTAGGCTGGTGTTGTTTAGGGTATTTGGGGAGTGAATCTCCAAAGGAGAACTCTTTGTCTCTGGATCTTAAATTCCAAAAAAAAAAAAAAAAAAAAAAAAATTATTGCTAAAAAAACTCTAGGATCATATGAGCCTTCCGTGAGCCATCATCTTTTCGCTGGGGCAGGGTTTTGCCTCAGGGTTGATGGCTGATGATTGATCGGGGTGTTGGTTGCTGATGGTTAAGGTGACTGTGGCAATTTCTTAAAATAAGACAGCAATGGGTATGGCATTGTGAAGTAGCTAGTTACATCATCCCTTGGGAAGCCGACGGTACTAGTCCTGGCTGCTCCACTTCCACTCAGGGCCCTGCTGATGTTACTGGGAAAGCAGAAGATGAAGGCCCAATTTCTTGGGTCCCAATCACCCATGTAGGAAACCAGGATGGAGTTCCTGGCTCCTGGCTCTGGCCTGAAATAACTCTGGTGATTGCAGCCATTTGGGGAGTGAACCAGCAAATGGAAGATCTCTCTCTCCCTCCTTCCCTCTCACCGCCCCTCTCTTTCAATCTGTTTGTGTGTGTGTGTCTCTCTGCCTTTTAACTTCCCAACCTTCCAACTAAATCAATCTTTAAAAAACAGGACAACCATGAGGTCTGCTAAACTGACTCCTTTCCTAAATGAGCTCTCTGCATGCCGTGCGGTTGGGTAGCATTTCACTCCGAGCAGAGCTTCTTTCAGCATTGAAATTGATTCTCTGAAGCCTTGCTGCTGCTTCCTTAACTAAGTGTATGTCTTATTTCAACAATGCTTGTTGCAACTTCACCGGAAGTAGTTTCCATCTCAAGCAATCACTTCCTTTGTTCATCTCTAAGAATCAACTCCTCTTGTGGCAGTTTTATCCTGAGTGTGCAGCAATCCGGTCCCACTTTCAGGTCTTGCTTCAAATTCTAGTTTTCCTGCTATGTCCATACATCTACAGTTTTTCCTCCACTGAGGACATGAGCTCCTCCAAATCATACGTGAAGTTTGGAATCAACTTCCCCCAAACTCCTGCTAATGTTGATATTTTGATCTCACCCATGAATCACAATATATAGCAGTTATAGCCATACAAAACGTATTTTTCAAGGAATGAAACTTGTAAATCCAAATTACTCCTTGATCTGCAGGCTGCGGAATGCATGTTAAGAGGCGTGAGAGCAACATTCTTGTGGCTCTCCATTTAGTGCTCTTAGGTGATGCGGTGTACTGACAATGAGCAATCATATTTTAAAAGGATTTTTTTTTTCCTGAGCATTAGGTCTCAACAGAGGGCTTAAAATATCCAGTTAATCATGTTGTAAACAGATGTGCTATCTAGAAGGCATTGCTGCTCTGCCAACAGAGCACATTTGCTGTAATTCTTGAGGGTCCTGAGATTTTTGGAACGATAAATTTGCATTGGCTTTAACTTAAAATCAGCAGTTGCATTAACCCCTAAGAGGAAGCCAGCCTATTCTTTGAAGCTTTGAAGCCAGGACTTGACTTCTCTCTGGCTATGAAAGTCCTCAAGGGCATCCTCGTCTGAAAGAAGGCTGATTTGTGTACACTGAAAATCTGTTTAGTGCAGACCCCTTCATTAATTATCTTAACTGAATCTTCTGGATGATTTGTAGCTGCTACTTCAGCACGCACGCCTTCCCTTCCACCACAATACTGTAGTCTACTGTTTATGATAATGTTATAGTAATGGTTTCTCTCCACAAATCTCATGAACCAGTCTCTGCTCTTTCAAACTTCTTCACCTCTCTTCATAGAACCGAAGAGTAGGAGACGTCCTTCGGATGAAGCTCTGACTGAAGGAAATGCTATGGCTGTTTTGGTCTTCTATCTAGGCCACTAGGATATCCTCCACATAAGCAATAAGCCTGTTTCACTTTCTTGTCTTTTTTTTTTTTTTTTTTTTTTTTTTTTTTTTTTTGTGACAGGCAGAGTGGACAGTGAGAGAGAGAGACAGAGAGAGAAAGGTCTTCTTTGCCGTTGGTTCACCCTCCAATGGCTGCCGCTTGCAGCCGGCGCACCGCGCTGATCTGATGGCAGGAGCCAGGAGCCAGGTGCTTTTCCTGGTCTCCCATGGGGTGCAGGGCCCAAGCACCTGGGCCATCCTCCACTGCACTCCCTGGCCATAGCAGAGAGCTGGCCTGGAAGAGGGGCAACCGGGACAGAATCCGGCGCCCCGACCGGGACTAGAACCCGGTGTGCCGGCGCCGCAAGGTGGAGGATTAGCCTAGTGAGCCACGGCGCCGGCAGCCTGTTTCACTTTCTTGTCTTTCGTGCTCACTGGAATACAACTTTAAATTTCCTCCAGGAGGTTCTCCTTCACATTCACAACTTGCTGGACTGGTGGAAGAGGTCTGTGTTGCCCCATCTCAGCCGGCCATGCCTTTCTCATTAAGCTGCACTGTTTCTTTTTATTTAACGTGAGAGATGTGGGACTCTTCCTTTAACTTGAGCCCTCTGAGGCCAATGTGATGTTATTAACTGGCATAATTTCAATCAAGTTACATCTCGGGAAATGGTGCAGCCTGAGAAGGAGAGAGATCACAGGACAAACAATTGGAGCTGGCAGAATATACAGCATTTGCCAATTATGTTCACTCTTATGTAGACATGGTGCCTCAAAACAATCATAATAATGGTCACTGATCACAGATCATTTGAACAGACATAGGAATCATGAAAAAAGGTGAACTAAGGTGAGAATTATCAAAATGTGTGACAGAGATACAAAATGAGCTTCACACTCTTGGGGAAATGTCACCAGCAGACTTGCTCCACATGAGGTGGCCCTGCACTTGCAACTTGAAGACATGCAACATCTGTGAAGTGCAGTAAAGCGAAGCATGCTGTCACTTAGTTTAAACACAGCCTGTTAGGGAGTGTGACTGAGTCCCTCAGTGCTAGCCTTATATGCATGGATAATAAATACCCTGCATGCTTATGTTCTCCCAAGTCTGCGATAGAATACATATTTTTATTTCTACAGTAGCATCGACAACAAAGAATACAGTGTCTCCATGGAGGCTGCCTCCTTGCTTTGGATGTGGTTTGTCCCCCAAGTGTTGCTGTGTCGGAAGCTCCGTCCTCAGTGTAGACATGTTGGGAGGTGTTGGAACCTTGAGGAGGCAGAGCCTAGGGAGAGGTGCTTAGGCTGTCAGGGGTGCACTGACCTCAGAACAGGTTAAGGTAGTTTTTGTGGGACCCCAGTTAGTCCCCACAAGAGTGAGATGTTATGAAAGAGCGAATGACTCCCGAGTCACTCTCTTGTTTCCTGTCTGGCCATGCTAGCTCTCCCTTTCACACATGCACCTGCTGTTGTGACACCATCTGCCAAGGATGTGCTATCAAGGAGCCCTCCCCAGCACTGAGTAGAACTCAGGGTCATGTTCTTCAACCTCAAAAATTGTGAGCCGGATAAACCCTTTTCTTTGTAAAGTATCCAGCCTCTGGATTTCTTTTTTTTATAGAGCAGTAGGAAATAGACTAAAACAGTGTTTTAAGAAACACAAGAAGACACTTTGAGGGGATAAAATCCAAGAGTTTTCCTACGAATTGTTTGACTTTTTAGGAGCACAGAAAACTAGTCCCCAATATTTTTCAAGAACATCATTGTCCCTAAATGAACAATATTTTCCAGAAACCAAAGATATTTTACAAATGCTTCATCAAGCCAGCACCGTGGCTCACTAGGCTAATCCTCCGCCTGCAGCGCCGGCACACCGGGTTCTAGTCCCGGTCGGGGCACCGGATTCTGTCCCAGTTGCCCGTCTTCCAGGCCAGCTCTCTGCTGTGGCCAGGGAGTGCAGTGGAGGATGGCCCAAGTGCTTGGGCCCTGCACCCCATGGGAGACCAGGAGAAGTACCTGGCTCCTGGCTTCAGATCTCACAGCGCACTGGCATGCAACATGCCGACGGCTGTAGCGGCCACTTTGGGGGGTGAACCAACAGAAGGAAGACCTTTCTCTCTGTCTCTCTCTCTCACTGTCTAACTCTGCCTGTCAAATAAATAAATAAACAAACAAATGCTTCATCAAGTAAATAGTTGAAAAGAAAAGAGTACACAATAATGGAAGGCAGAGTATTTTGCAACTGAACTGTCAGCATAATCTACACCCTGTATTTTTCAGACGTTTGTATTACTAAATTAAAAGGAAGAAATCTAACTGCAACAAACGAACAAATGCGAGAACATGGAGTTCAAGAAGAATTTCTTCATGTTCAAGAATCTGTAGATTTTTCAATTACAATTTTTTTTTTTTTTTTAATGTATTAAGTTGTTCATTAACAGTCAGGGCTATGCTGATCAAGTCACCGTTTCCCATAGTGTCCCTTTCACTTCAACAAGTTTCCTTTTTGGTGTTCAGTCAGTTGTCACCGATCAGGGAGAACATATGGTATTTGTCCCTTTGGGACTGGCTTACTTCACTCAGCATGATGTGTTCCAGATTCCTCCATTTTGTTGCAAATGACTGGATTTCGTTGTTTCTTACTGCAGTATAGTATTCTAAAGAGTACATATCCCATAATTTCTTTATCCAGTCTACCGTTGATGGGCATTTAGGTTGGTTCCAGGTCTTAGCTATTGTGAATTGAGCTGCAATAAACATTAGGCTGCAGACCGCTTTTTTGTTTGCCAATTTAAATTTTCAATTACAATTTTAAAAGCATTGGATCTTTAAATAATTCTCTTGTTTTCCTAATGAGTAATCTTTAACCTAGCTCTACTAAAACTTTAAATAATTGTACTTATTGCTTTTAAAACAAAGAAGTTTCTAAGTCTTAGAATTTTTTGAAAAACTACAATCACTCAACATTTTTCTTGGAAGCTTCTAAACTCTAAATATTTGGAGATCTTTCTGGAGTGAAAGAAGAGTAATCTAAGGTTAGAGAAGTCTTTTATTCCTTAAGTAGAGACTAAATATAAAACAGGCTGCACTAATAAACACAAGTGTGATGAAAAGCTCTATGCTTCAAATGAGGATTTCACAGCAAACTTTTGAGTAAGACTCGTGGGAAGAATTAATTGAATTCTCTTCAAGTTTATTACTTTCCTCATGAGCAACTGTACTTCATATATCCTGTTGTTGGTAATCTTATCCATGTGTGCATATTATACACACGCATGCAGCAAGCAACAAGGTAAATACTAATAATCAAATTTAGAGGGCAAGGTCTTACTACATACCCATTTCGTTTCATTGCACCAAATTCTCATTTTCTATTGTCCAATTTATAAACTAATAAAATCTGACACTATGTTTTCTTCCCTGGACAAAGACCAGAACTTAAACTGCTCATAAACTTCTTTCCAAACTCAGAGCTAAGAATATTTTTCTTAGGATTCAAAAACTGAAACTCTGACTTAAAAATTTACCTTGTACACCTACTATGGATTTAATTTTACTCACTTTCTATTAATTTAAAACTAAAGGACTTTATTCCCCAGGACGGCTCCAGAACCTTCAGTTAATCTGGAAGATCATACTTCCACATAACAAACACCTAAACTCGTTCCTGCCAACAGTTTCTCAAAGGATGTAGCTTCTTGGGAAGATGCGCCAGATGTTTCCAATTGTCTCGTTAATTCAACTACAAGAGAAACTTAAGTAGTAAGGAAAAATATACAAATTATTGTGCATCTGACTTACTGAAGTTGAACAGTAAATAGGGACCAGGAAAACCAACGATGATAAACTGGCAGACAATGAACTTGGGGATTTTTTGCAGGATTTATCACAGCTCTGGGAACACCTTGCTACAAATAATAGTAATAATGATACTTTAATCAGAGAGTGTAGGGGGTTGGAGGTATCAAATAAAAGAATGTATCTGTCCCTGCGTATATATGGATGTGTGTGTGATTTTAGGGCCTCAAAATGGGTGAAGATCTCAACACATCAAAGTATTCTGATTAAACCTCAGATATGCCTGTTAGCTAGACACATATTAAATTGTTTGCACCAAGTCTATCCTGGTGAGCCGAGAACCTCTATCACCTTCGTGGTATCACAGCGCTCTCTCTTTAGGAGCTAAGACAAAAAAGAATCTGGAGACAACATTTGACTGGAAAGTCAAATGTTAACAAATGAAATTGAATTTTATCCTTGCTTACAATAAATCATGCACTTATTCAGTTGGGACACCCATCAGGTGGTTTGGTAACCAAATCTTATAATTTTTTGATGATATTATTACTATAATAAAAGTAATATAAAAGCTAAACAATTGGCGCCGCGGCTCACCAGGCTAATCCTCCGCCTTGCGGCGCCGGCACACCCGGTTCTAGTCCCGGTCGGGGCGCCAGATTCTGTCCCGGTTGCCCCTTTTCCAGGCCAGCTCTCTGCTGTGGCCAGGGAGTGCAGTGGAGGATGGCCCAGGTGCTTGGGCCCTGCACCCCATGGGAGACCAGGAGAAGCACCTGGCTCCTGCCATCGGATCAGCGCGGTGCGCCGGCCACAGTGCGCAGGCCAAGGCGGCCATTGGAGGGTGAACCAACGGCAAAGGAAGACCTTTCTCTCTGTCTCTCTCTCTCACTGTCCACTCTGCCTGTCAAAAAATAATAAAAAAAATAAAAAAAATAAAAAATAAAAAAAGCTAAACAATTTTCACTAATATATTTTTAAAATGGAAACCATCAACATCACTCAAACTCTTAGATTCAAATTTTTTCACTTGTATTATATTAAGTTCCTCATAACTTTACTATCGCTATCATGACTGGAATACTTCCTACTGTTATTGTTAGTAATCTGATTGTCTAGAAGAAGATATGGAAAAGAAATTTAACACTGAGAAACTGCTATTTTTTAATATTATGTATTTGAAAGGTAGAGCAACTGAGAGACACTGAGAGTGAGAGACACCTTCCACCTGCTAGTTCACTTCCCAAATGCCTGGAAGAGCCAGGACTGGGCTGAGCCAAAGCCGGGAGACTGGGACTCCATATGGATCTCCAACATGAGTGGCAGGGATTCAAGTACCTTTTCCATCTTCGCTACCTCTCAATGTGCACATTAGCAGGGAGCTAGATCAGAAGCAGGGGCGGGGCTCAATCCTAGGCACTCTAATATGAATTATGGGCATCCCAAGTGGTGACTTAATCCGCTTTGTCACAAAACCCACTCTATTTTTTTTTATACTGCCAAAATTTTCTTCCTGTTGCAAAGTGTGGAATGTGGAGATTAAATGTTGCAGAGATTAGAAGCAGTCACCAAGAAGCCCTTGAGGGCTGGTGCCGTGGCACAGTAGGATAAGTCTCTGCCTGCGGCGCTGGCATCCCATATGGGCACCGGTTCATATCCCAGCTGCTCCTCTTCTGATTCAGCTCTCTGCTCATGGCCTGGGAAAGCAGTGGAAGGTGGCCCAGCTGCTTGGGTTCCTGTACCCACGTGGGAAACCTGGAAGAAGCTCTTGGCTTCTGGTGTCAGATCCGCTCAGCTGCAGCTGTTGCAGCCACTTGGGGAGTGAACCAGCGGATGGAACGCCTTTGTCTCCGTCTCCTTCTCTCTGTCTGTAACTCTACCTCTCAAATTAACAAATAAAATATTAGAAAAGAAGATGACCTTAAAATGTTTCTTCTTAGGGTGGAAGCTGGACGTGATGTTGAGGCAGTGTCTCCCCTGGTAAGGGAAACAACAGACATGCAGGTGCTTGCGTAGCTCTTTCTAATATCTCAGGGATCAAAGAATCTCAGTGTAGACACTTCCGACTGAGGCACTTCTGTTCTTCAGGGACACAACTGCATTTTTGTAGAAGTGTCTATGAGCTCAGCATTTTCTCATCCTGGGTGACTGGAAGAAGGGAAGCTCCGTCAACTTTGCAGCAGAAGACGCACAGCTACTGATGACCAGCGGCCCCTGGGGAGCATCGTTGGTGGTGGACTCCATGTGGAATATCGAATATTTAGCATGAACACTAGTCCCTTTCCCTTTACATTTTAATTCTGCTCTGTTTGCTCCAAAATGTTCAATAACATTTAATTAAACTCCAAGTCTGTTGCTGAGTTTTGCAAAATTTGAGAGTGAGTACCTGTGCATGGTTGGTCTGAAGTCAACCAAGGAGACATGCCAAAAAAAAAAAAAGAAAAACAGAACTTGAGGACCATTGCTTTGGGGTAGTGACTTAAGCTATAACTTGCTATGCTGGCATTCCACATCAGAGCCCCAGCTGGAGCCAGCTGCTCCACTTCCCATCCAGCTCCCTGTTCATGCATCTGGGAAAGCAGCGCAAGATGGCCCCAGTACCGGAGCCCCTGCCGTCTCTGTGGGAGATCCAGGTGGAGTTCCTGGCTCTTGGCTTCAGCCTGGCCCAGCCATGGCCATTGCAGCCTTTTGAGGAGTGAATCAGCAAATGCAAGATCTCTGTCTCTTTTTGTCTCCCCACTTTCTTTCTTTGTCATTTTGCCTTTCAAATAAAAATAAAGTAAACCTTAGAGAAAAAAACATACACAGAAGTTAACAGTCAGTGAAGCCCAAAGAAACAGTCAGGAAAGAAAGACAATAAAACACAACCCTGTTAAATTTGCAGAAAATGTAAGCAAAAAATGAATTAGTACTGTAGAATCTGTTTGATGACTTAACTTTTTCATGGAACTTGCTTTCCAAACGTTTTTCAGGCCATTAAAAGTATTTTCCACTTTTTTTGGTGCAAATTTGTTTTAGCCAAGTAAACCAATATCAAAGTAAATTTTACTGAGAAATCACACACATTTATGTTAAAGACTAACTTTCAAGGAGAGATGAAATCACAATTCTCATACACGTGTGAAATAAACATGGCAACAATTTCACTCTTCTCAGTAGCTCATGAGGAACTGGTAAGATCATGCAGTCAGTTCAACGGAAAATTCAAAGAATCACTCACACGCATGTGCAAATAAGGAATGCTAAAATGGATTTCCAAGGGCCACAAAGCATCCCAGGGATAGAAAACCATCCAATGTGTTCTGGAAGAACCCAGTTAAATTATATTTCTATGGACAAAAATCATTTGCATTATTGTCAGTTTTCTACAACTTCCAGAGTGGCAAAGCAGCTCCAAGACCGCGAAGAGCAGGTAAATCCCACAAGGGCTGGCTAGACAGGGGAGGCAATAATCTCTTCCCCCATTTCAAAACTCTTTCCATTTTTTCCTGATGTTTTATGAATGTTTTCCTTTTTTTTTCCATATTGTTTCAGTCCTCTAAACCCATGTCAAATTTTACACTATTAAGCAGAAAAAAAAATCACAGAAAGGTAAATCAAAATGACCCCTTGCACAAGAAGATAAACAAAAGATCCAGACCCCTCCCCTAGTGACCTCCGTGTGTCCTTATGGGATCACGGAAGTTCCTTGGATCCCACCAGAGAAGCTGTTCTTCCACAGGGCCACTTTCTAGTATCTGCACGGAACAGCATCCTAGGACAGACAGTAATTTACTTCTAGTGATCCCTCCCTCTTTCTAGATTGAATACGCATTTGAAAACAGATTCCCAGGGCAGGTGTGGTGGTGCAGCAGGTTAAGTAGCCACCTGAAATCCCTGGATCTCACATCGGAGTCCGATGAGATGACTGCACTTCTGATCCAGTGCCCTGCCAATGCACTTGGGAAGCAGCAAATGACTGCTCCAGTACCTGAATTCCTACCACCCATGTGGGAGAAATGGATGGAAATCCTGGCTTCCCAGCTTCAGCCTGGCCCAGCCTCAGATGTTGGAAAATCTCTCTCTCTCTCTCTCTCTCTCTCCCTCCTCCTGCCCTGTCTCCTCCTCCTCCTAGTCACTCTGCCTTTCAAATAAATAAATACATTATTAAGAAGAAATAAAATTAACTTCCTCCAAATATTTTTCAAGGGACATGTTTTCTCAGATGTTTAACACCCTGACGCATCATCAAAAATTCATTTTCAAGAAAACAGACTGAATCAGCCACAATTCCCTATTTTTAAATACTGAGATTATTTCTAATATTTTAATTGACAAAGCTGCAAGAAACATTTTAAAATATGTATCATGCCCTTAAGGATAAATTCCTAATAATGTAATATTTGAATTAATTTTTCTGAATTTTGGTATGTATGTCTAATCATATACTAGCTAAATTTACACCTATCAGAAGTATATGACATTTCTCTAATCAACAATACTACATTTTAAAACTTTTTAGTATTTGTCAGTTGCAGAGCTGAAAGAAAATATCTTTATTTGCATATTCTTCACTATTGTGGACCTGTGGTTTCTTTACACGGAAGGAGGGCCTGGACAGTCCACAGATCAAGGGCGTTAGGAGAGTGTGCAGAAAGGGAGTTGTCACGTGGGCTAAGCAGGTGGGCCAGCTGTAAAACACAGATCGCTTGAAGCTGTCAGCTGGCGACACGTGGCACTGTCCCCGCAGTGGTTCAGCTGGGGCTGTGGGACCCCAGGTCCTTACCCTAGCTACCTACTCTCCCCCAGTAACGCACCCCTATTAGACTGACTATGGGAATGACAGTAACAAATGCAAGAGAGGATGCAGAGAAGGGGAATTTGTGTACCCTGCTGGTGGGAATGGGAATTAGAACAGCCGCTACGGAAAACAGTGTGGAGATTCCTAAACCACTAGACACAGAACTCCCATACGATCCAGCAGTACCCCTGGGTATATATCCAAGAGACGTGGGTGCATCTTATCAGAGCCGCTCCACGAAGTTGACTGCAGCACTGTTCACAATACCCAAGACATGGAATCTGCCAAGGTGTCTACAATCGGAGGAGTGGATTTTTTTAAAATGTGCTATATATACACAATTTTCAGCTGTAAAAAATGGAATCTTGTCGTTTGAAGCAGAATGATGGAACTGAAAGGAATGCTCAGTGAAATAAGTCAACCATAGAATGACAAATACTGTACGTTCTTCCATGTATCTGGGAGCTAAACCAAATGATGTGAACACAGAATGGTGATTACCAGAGGCTGGAAGGGGCTGAGGGGAGAGAATGAGTGTGGATGACGGATAAGAAATCAGAGTCAGATAGAAGGATTAAGTTCCTTGTGTCACACGGCACAATGGGAGACTACAGTTCACAGTAACATAGATATATTTTGTAAGCAAGCAGAAGACAAGAGCTCCAAGCCTCCAATCAAAGTAATGTCCAAGAAGGGGAAATATTGGTCATGCTTTTTGAAAAGTACACAATTTATACGTGTATTAAAATATCACGCTGTATCTCATTAATATGTACAATTATTACTAATGAAACATTTTAATATTTTGAGAATACTAAGGCACGAAATGCATATTTCCCATGAAATATGAGTTATTCAATTATTTTATCTTTTATATTCAGATGTTCATAGTTTTCCAAATTCATAAAATGATTCAGCTTAAAAAATAAAAATAGATCCCTTAGAGCTAAATACTAGCTCAGATAGACATGTTTAAGTAATTAATTGTTTTATAAACACTAATAATGGCATGCAAATTGACATGGAGATTTTTATTTTTTTCATTTTCAAGGTCTTCAAGTCGTTTAGTTCAGTGTTTCCTGACTTGTGATATTGAAGACCAATTCGAGAGCATATGAAGCATGAATGTTAGGTGAAGTACAATGTTTTACGCTCAGAGAAGATGGCACAGGCAGCTGCCCCTGCCAGTATTACCAACTTCAGCAATGGAAAACAAAAGAGTAACGGGACATGCTATCCCCAACTCTCTTTGTCCTCCTCCTTCTGCCTTCCCTCCCCCCATCTTTTCCCTGGGAGCTGATATTCAAATCTAAGAATTCTCTGATCAAATCCTGAGGGCCCTCAATGAAGAACTACCCACCCTATAGCTGGAGAAAGCAGCCTGAGATACGGGCTAAAAAGAGGTGGACAAATAGTTCTTGTAAATTCCCAGTTCAGCACCATTAGGTCAGGCCCTGTTATCCAATCACGTTTCTCCATGACTGTCCACTTTTCATCAAACACAGCAAAAAACTGTCCCACAACTTTACTGATTTATCAGTTCTAACAGCTTTTTGGTGGAGTGCTTAGATTTCTCCACGTGCAAAATCATGTCAACTGGAAACATGGATGTTTTGACTTTCTCTTTTCCAACTCAAATGCTCTTACTTCTTTCTCTTCTCTTGATTACTCTTGCTAATACGTCTATTACTATTTTGAATAAGAGTGGTGAAAGTGGACATTTTTGTCTTGTCTGAGGTCTTTCATTTTCTCCCAAATCAGTATGGTATCGGCTGTGGCTCTGTCATGTACAGGCTTTTTGATTTTGAGGTGTGCTCTTTCTATATTTAATTTGTTGAGAGTTTTTATTATGAAGGGATGTTGAATTTTATGAAATGATGTTCTGCACCTGTTGAGTGATCGTATACACTTTTAACTGTGGTTTTTGTTCTTCATCCTGTTGATTTAATTCATTTAATTCATTGAATTTTGTGCCATACTTGTATCCCTGGGATAAATTTCACTTCACTGTGGTGTATGAAGTTTTTTATTTGACTACAACATGCCTTGGAGGGCTTTTTTCTTTTCCTTGTTTTTTTTTTTTTTCTTATTGCTTTTGACATGCAGAGTGGACAGTGAGAGAGAGACAGAGAGAAAGGTCTTCTTTCCGTTTGTTCACCCTCCAATGGCTGCTGCAGCCAGCGCACCACGCTGATATGATGGCAGGAGCCAGGTACTTCTCCTGGTCTCCCATGGGGTGCAGGGCCCAAGCACTTGGGCCATCCTCCATTGCACTCCCTGGCCACAGCAGAGAGCTGGCCTGGAAGAGGGGCAACCGGGACAGAATCCAGCACCCCGACCGGGACTAGAACCCGGTGTGCCGGCACTGCAAGGTGGAGGATTAGCCAAGTGAGCCGCGGCGCCGGCTCTTGTTTTGCTTTAGTCTGGTTGGGGTCTGCTGAGATTCCTGTATCTTGGTGCACATCTCTAAAAAGACTTCTGAAGTTTCCAAGTATTGTTTCTATAAATATGTTCGCAATGCCTTTTTCCTTCTCTTCTCCTTCAGGTACCCTTATAGTATGAACATGTGTTCACTTGATGGTATCCGTGTTATATCATAGGCTTTGGTCATTCTTGTTCATTCTTTTCTATTTCCTTGTGTCTGACTGGACTGCTTCAACGGTCTTGTCCTCAGGATCAGAAATTCTTTATTCTGTTGCTGAAAATCTCAAATGTGTTTCTTTATTTCATTGATCCAAATTTTCAGTTCCAAATTTTCTCATTGATTCTTAGAAATTTCTCCGTTGAGATTCGCACTTTTTTCCTTATTTCTTTGAAGCATTTATCTGTATTCTCTTGTATCTCATTGAATTTCCTTAAGATCATTACTTTGAAAATTTTTCCAGACATTTCGTAGATTTCCTTCAAATTAGAACCTATTGTGTTCTTTTGCAGGTGCCATGCTTTCTCGCTTCTTCCTGTTTTCTGTGTCCCTGCATTGACGTTGGCACATCTGGTGTAACAGTTCCTCCTTTACGGAGCAGCTGTCATTTCAAAATGCGTTTTTTGTTCAGATGGACTAGGAGTGTCAGTTCGGCAGTTGCCTTGGCTTTGGTATTAGGTGAGCCTAGAAGTGTAACTTCTGCATGTTTTCTTCAGATGTAATCATTCCAGCAGTATCTATGAGTGCAGTCACTGTCTAGTATGTGGCAGTTCATGGAGAAGCAATAAGATTTTGAAGTGGATGTGGGTTTTCAAAGATGCGTTTATTCAGGCCCCAGACACTGGGATGTTGGTCACTCTGGGGTTTGTGATAGCAATATCCACATTTCTGGTGCTGTGAGACCCAGAGGTAGTCATCCCCTGTCCCATCAGGCTAACTTGAGAGATGCTTGGGCTTGTGGCATCAATGGCTGTGACCCCTGAGCTGTGTGATGTGGACTGGACCTTCCCCAAGTCCTGCTGGGTGTGCAGGGTGGTGCTGGGGCTTAAAGCACTGAAATCCCAGCACTGGGGGAAGTAAGAGACCTTGCCCCAGTCCCACATCATAATGACATGTTATGCTGGGGCTTGTGAACAGGCAGGTGCTGGCCTGGAGCTGTAGTTCCCACAAGATGGTTTCTGTTGACTCTGAGAAACTTAGTACTCAGTCACAGTTCCAGAGTTGCAGGGGAGTTAAGATAGTTTGTTCAGGTTCCACAGGAAAAGCATGGGTCATCCTGGCGATTATGCATGGGCAACAATGGGCCTGCAGCACCGAAATGCAAATACGGAAGTCTCAAGGTCCCACATAGCAAGCACAGCAGTGCCTGGAACTTACGGAGCTTACAAACATAGTCCGAGAGCTCCAAGACATAGTGGGGCCTTTACCCAGTTGGCACAGGTGACAATGATAAAACCATCATTCCTTCCCAGAAACTAGTTTTGTGTGAATGGGGTTAATTGCCACAGGAGTTTTTGTAATATTGTACTGCAGACTGTTGGCCTTAACCATAATATATGAGAAAATTCCTACTTGGCACCTGTGGTTATACACTCATGTCAACTTGTACCAGGAAAATATTGACATTCAGAGGAAGAATAAGCCATCTGTCTAAATCTATTCATAGACTCATTTAAACAATTAAGGCTAAACTGTAAGTGTAATGTTGATAAGCAGAATCAATAGACTTACTAGAGCATTTTAATTTGTATATACCTCTCATCATGCATTCGATAAAGGAGAAAAGGAAGTTTTATAGTTTCATTTACTTGAGTTAATACTGGCTTTTTAGGCCGGCATCATGGCTCAATAGGCTAGTCCTCCACCTGCGGCACTGGCACCCCGGGTTCTAGTCCCGGTTGGGGCACCGGATTCTGTCCCAGTCGCTCCTCTTCCAGTCCAGCTCTCTGCTGTGGCCCGAGAAGGCAGTGGAGGATGGCCCAAGTGCTTGGGCCCTGCACCCCATGGGAGACCAGGAGGAAGCACCTGGCTCCTGGCTTCGGATCGGCGCAGTGCGCTGGCTGCAACACGCCAGCCGAAGCGGCCACTTGGGGAGTGAACCAATGGAAGGAAGACCTTTCTCTCTGTCTCTCTCTCTCACTGTCCACTCTGCCTGTCAAAAAAAAAAAAAAAAAAAAAAAACACTGGCTTTTTAGCTAATAAAAGCTTCCATATTCTTAAATATTTATGTAAATATTTATTTGTTGATGATGATGTTATTATTTTGTGAGCTGAATGTTCAGCATGGAGAATCTTCAACCAATAACAGTCAGATGACTGAAAAATGTATTTGGTCTTATTGGAGTAGCTACAAAGCTTCCTGTTCTGAAGATAAACCACAACAAGGCAAATAAGAGATGGTAGAGCTTTGTAGCACAGAGTAGAGAGTTGATTTCCTACTGTGAATGACTTGAGCCTCATATTCCTTATTTGTAAAGCAATCCCATCACGTCTTAAAAATTAAGACAAGAAAATGCACAGGAAGTGATTAGTGCTTTACCCAGGACATGGAAGTATTCAGCAAAAGTTAGATCTTTATATTGTGATTCCACAGGGAAATTTAGAATTAGCATAACATTAAAGAATACTCATAGATTAGGCAATCTTTGTCTCTTAAGTGGGTATTTTCTGAAACACGTATTTTCTGAAACATGTATGAAAAGTACCTTTGATATTCTCTGTGCGTTCATTCTCCATTGCAGAATAATTGGGTGGCAATCTCCAGAGACACGGCACACAGTAGGGTAAGGAGGCTCCAATAGTATGAGAAATAAAGAATGTGGTGAGGCTACTTCCCATAGCATGAACCAATTATGAAGCTGACTTGGCACACAGCAGTGAGACCACCAACATATGGCATCCACAGTGTGGAAGCTGCCAAATTATTGCCAGAATCAAAGAATCAATTCAAGGTGACAAATTCATATGGCATCTGGTATCATTTGGGTTCCAAATATTCTTTTTGCCATATATCTATAGGAATTACCAGTTATAACACAATATGTCCTCAGCTCCTCATACCCCCCACACCTTACCATCTCAACTCTAAATGTCCATGAACCCAAGCATCACATTGGTTTGTCTGAAACTATCAGTAAAAGATATCTATTACTTTGTTTTTAAATGTTTGGATTCTGGTAATCATGGTATAAAAAGCAATGCAGTGGCTTAGCAGGTAAACCTGCCACCTGCAACACCAGAGTCCCATATGGGCACAGGTTCCTGTCCCAGCTGCTCCACTTCCTATCCAACTCCCTGCTGATGGTCTGGGAAAGCAGTGGAAGATGGCTCAAGTTCTTGGGCCCCTGTGACCCACATGGGAGACCCAGATGGAGTTCCTGGCTCCTGGCTTCATCCTGGCCCAGCCCCAGCAGTTTTGGCCATTTGGGGAGAAAACCAATGGACAGAAGATCTCTGTCTCTCCCTCTCTCTCTGTAACTCTGAATTTCAAATAAAAAAAGTCCAGTAACTCAATCCAGAAAGCAGTGAATTTGCACTTTGAGTTCTAACTTTGACAGGTATTTACTGGATTTCAAGTTCTTTTGATGTTTAAGGGTGGAATAATAAAACTGACTGTAAACACAGTGGTTGTGAGTTATGTGAGTTTAAAATAGTACGTTAACTGAAAACTCAAAGAGATTAAAAATATATATCACGAAGACAAGGAACACTGTCATAAAATCTGAAGACCAGATTTTGCTAATTATATCAGGGCTACTTTCCACTCCTTTATGAAATATGGGATATGTAATACATTAGGCAGTAAAACTAAAATCATAAAATAGATTATATTAATTCAACAATTCGAGTATACAATAAATATTACTCAGCAAAATGTAAATGCCCTTAAGGTTTAGATGGATGGGCTTTTAGGAATTATTTTAAAAGTTATCATCAAGCTATATCTCAGCATTTAATAGGTAAAATATTTCATGGTCAAAGAAAATTTAGAAACACAGAATTAAACAGCATTGTATGTTTTCTCTGCTGCTGGACTTTTGTAAAATTATCCATGAACTCCTTAATGTGACAGTGTTTATGCTTTCTGAACTTATTTGATCATGGAATTCTTCACTGTGGATCTTGAAGAGAGAGTTTTTGAGAAGTTTATTCTCCGAAGTGCTAATATAAATGGAACCCTGTATTTTATGTGCTAGAACTAAAGTCCAGAGAAATTAAGTGTCTGAGTAATGGCAGAGACAGGCCCAGAAATCTCAGATGTTGATTTCATCTGGTGAAGCTTTTGACAATTTCTTTTCTAATATATCATATGATGTGATGGGTAACGAACGTTTTCTTAGGAGAAGGTTCTGTCACCATGCCTTTCTATTTCACTGATTGATGTCAGCGACATGGCTGGAAGTTGATTGAAGCTGTTATGCTGGTGAAGCTAAATTTTAGCCCCTGTCCCTTCCCAAATGGTGAATCATGACTTTACAAGTACGACTTGGGTTGCTTACCTACCGTTAGCTCTTAAAGCAAGAAGAGAGGGGCACACCTGCCTTTAAAATAATCCACACAGACCATAACCCAATGCATCATATTTTATTTTAAAATATATTTGAAACTGCTTCTGCAAAGTCTGTAATGCTCAGTGACATGGAAATAAATTGCACACACCAGTGCACATCACCATCTGCTTAGGCAAAGATGCCCTTTTTGCCGAGTGGAAAGGTTAGCTTCAGCTTAGCAAAGTGGGGTTGGGCAGTTCCCAACTGAAAACAAAACAAAACAAAACAAAACAAAAGAAAAAAGAAAAAGCCCAGGGAAGAGTGAATTTTAAAAAAGCAAAACAGGCCGGCGCCGCGGCTCACTAGGCTAATCCTCCGCCTAGCGGCGCCGGCACACCGGGTTCTAGTCCCGGTTGGGGCGCCGGATTCTGTCCCGGTTGCCCCTCTTCCAGGCCAGCCCTCTGCTGTGGCCAGGGAGTGCAGTGGAGGATGGCCCAGGTGCTTGGGCCCTGCACCCCATGGGAGACCAGGAAAAGCACCTGGCTCCTGGCTCCTGCCATCGGATCAGCGCGGTGCGCCGGCCGCAGCGCGCCGGCGGCGGCGGCCATTGGAGGGTGAACCAACGGCAAAGGAAGACCTTTCTCTCTGTCTCTCTCTCTCACTGTCCACTCTGCCTGTCAAAAAAAAAAAAAAAAAAAAAAAAAAAAAAAAAAAGCAAAACAGCATGATTGGTGTGTGTGTGGCCAGTGATGAACGTTTAATTCCTATGTGAGTGTTTTACCCAAGGGAAGGTTAAGGTGGCTGGGAAAGAGGTGCCAGCTCCCTTCCAAGTTGTGGAGGAACCCTTAGCAGAAACAAGTCATTGCTTCCACTCTAGCAAAGCTTGAGAGAGGAGTCCTGAACTGTTGCCAAGACAAAACAAGATGTAATTGACCTGCTATGGAAGTCCGCTGGAATTCAGATCTCACCGAAGTAACAGAATAGCCAGTTTCTCTGTCTCCAGCAGGTAATCTGGAGTAAATTAACAGAATCTCGGTTTTAGGCAGAGAAGTCAAATAGATCAGCAGTATCTGTTGTACTATGTACACAGAAAACGAGGCCAGGTGCTGGCAGAAACGGCTCACATCCCTGAACCATTTGTTCGTGACTCCAGGCCTTGCTACACGCTACACACATGTACATAAAATGCACATGGTTGTACACAAGCCGGGGTTCTAGCAATTTTCAGAAAGAGATGAGTTTCACAGTCCCACAACGAATACAGAGTCACTGCACCCATCCACATTCACTCCCCACTTGTTCACCCGTTTATTTAAGAAAAGGTATGCCAGGTCTATGTCTCTGAGCACACTTTCCACAGAGAGAAATGTGTTGTAATGAATAAGAAAAGACGTGAGCTTTTGATGAATTGGAGCGAAAGTTTGATTAAGAGAAATTGGGACTGAGAGTGCACACTTAAGGATATAATTCACAGACTCTGAAGGAAAATGAGGAATTCTTTTTCTATGAATATCTACCCTCCATGAATGTGACCTTATAAACAGATCCATCAGCTGAAATTTCTGGTAATATGGACACCAATCTGGGAGTTCATTGACAGTCCTTAAGATAGCTAAAGTTGGGTAAAAAAAAATATATGGAGTACCTGCAAATTGATTATTTTGTACTCCTTGACACCAACAAAACAAAATACGATACACATGACTGTAGTTTGTTTATGTATGACCTTAAAGTTCCTCTCCATCTCCTTGTTAACTCTAGAGTGAAGTAATGGAAGCACAGACACCTGTTACCCCAACAAAATCATCTTGTGATTTGGGAGAAACTAGACAGAGATTTTAAAGGAAGACGAAGATCTGAGAATGCTCAGTGCTGGGGGAAATAGGTGAGTGTTTTCCAGAAACTTCTCTGGACCCTTCATCTCCTACTCCTTGTGCTTAATAAATCTTGCTACAAGGATACTTCAAAAGGTTAACTGAAAATGTGATTACAATGTAAGTTTATTCTATTGCAAGAAATGTTGAAATCTGTGCATATGAGGGGTCTTTACAGGGTCACAGAATGTGCATATTATGAAAAAAAACTATGTATTTCAAAAGTTTTAGTTCCAAATTAAACATCTTTTAATTCCGTTTGTGCACACACTTTTTCAAGTACCCTTTTATTGAGCTATTTCCCTGCAAAAACTAGATCAGGCCTAGAAAATGCCTATTCTTGACTGTGTGAAAGGAAGCAAGCAAAGCTGTGCATTAATATACCTCATCTTGGGGCAGCACTGTGGCTTAGCAGGTTAAGCTGCCTCCTGCGATGTCAGCACCCCATGTGGGAACTGGTTTATGTCCCAGCTGCTCCACTTCTGATCCAACTGCCTGCTATGGCCTGAGAAAGCAGTGGAAGATGGCCCAAGTGCTTGGGATCCTGCATCCAAGTGGGAGCCCTGGAAGAAGTTCCTGGCTCCTGGCTTTGGCCCGGACTAGCCCCAGCTGTTGTGGCCACTTGGGGAGTGAACCAGCAGATGGAACATTCTCTCTCTCTCTCTTTCTCTCCCTCTCTTTCTCTCTCTGTAACTCTTCCTGTAAATATAAATAAATATATATAAAAATATATACATATACACCTCAACTTGAAGTAGACTACAGATGTTACTGATATAAAAATTATTTACCACCTCAAGGCAGCAGTCCTCCTTCTGCATTTCCTCTAAAAAATCAGGTTTTCTCATGCTATCACTGTGAAGAGCAAATGAAATAGTGTCAGAATACAGAATACAGTTATATAACATATATAACATACATTGCAGTAAAATATTTAATACACTAATAAAAGCATATTTGGTATCATATGTATATAATATATGCATGTTTATGTATAGTATAAATATTAAGTATATTTATTACAAATGTATTATACATTATATTTTATACATGTGTTTATACAGTATGCTGATTATTATTTGTAACATTTCTTTTTTTTTTTTTTTTGACAGGCAGAGAGGACAGTGAGAGAGAGAGAGAGACAGAGAGAAAGGTCTTCCTTTGCCGTTGGTTCACCCTCCAATGGCCGCCGCGGCCGGCGCACCGCGCTGATCCGATGGCAGGAGCCAGGAGCCAGGTGCTTCTCCTGGTCTCCCATGGGGTGCAGGGCCCAAGGACTTGGGCCATCCTCCACTGCACTCCCTGACCACAGCAGAGGGCTGGCCTGGAAGAGGGGCAACCGGGACAGAATCCGGTGCCCCGACCGGGACTAGAACCCGGTGTGCCGGCGCCGCTAGGCGGAGGATTAGCCTAGTGAGCCGTGGCGCCGGCCTATTTGTAACACTTCTATAAGTGTAAAATATTAATCAGTGTCTCATTCAAGTTAAGAACTGAGCTACTGAATTTTTTTAATTTTACATAAATACATTTTATTATCGACATGAGCAATAGGAAAGTATTGAAAAGGGATTAGTGCAGTTTTTGCTCTATAAAGCAGTCATCGCAAATGGAATTTAAAACAAATACACATTATTAGTTAATTGATTATTTTGAAACATATTAGTTAAGTGCCTGCTGTATGCTAGGCTTTGCTATTGTTATTGTCTACTTTAGTAAATTAAAAGCAGTCTACAATGTAGCCAATTAGCAAGCACATTATCACAGTTCAATGCTGGTGAAAGAGTAATTACACAAAATCAGAAGGTGTTTTAGCCAGTGATAACCAACCAAAATGCTTTCACGATACTAAGGAAACACTTGTGTTAAACGCAATTAGAAACAACTGAAATACTGCAGAGCTTTTAGGGTTAAGACCAATGGTTGAAAATGCGCTTGTTCTGCAAAGATGACTGTTGGATGATGGGAAATGAAGTGAGTAGAGACAGAGCTCGTTACACGGCACATCTGGCTTCTTGAACTTCACAGAGTCCTCACTTAACAAAAGCTTTCAGGAGGGAATGGTAAATGGATTAAATTTCTTCTGAAAAGTATGTGTGTTTAACATTTTAAACCATCTTTGATAAAATTGCTCTTTTAAAATTTTACTCAAAATGTTGGAATGACAGTTCAAGATGTTCAGTGAAACCCAAACACAGCTGGATTCCTGCATCCCTAGTAATTATGTAATTACCAGGAAAGGATGAAGCCGTATCGTTAACACCGATTCATCAAATATCGTGTGAGAATACAAATGGTCAGATAATAACTAGATCAAGCAGTTTTCCATGAAAATTGCTTTCATTTCATGCTTGAAGCACCATGAAATAAAATTAATTTCAAAATATCAAAGATGCAAAACATTCAGACATCTTATTAGCTATTTCATATTTATGCAATCATGGACTCAAATGGACTCAATATCTATGAAAATCTATAGCAATTAACACACTATTTTTAAATTCTACTAACTTTAGTGAGACCTTTGAGGAAATGATCCAAAATCTTCCTCATAGCTTTGAAGCAAACATTCCAAGTGTCTGAAAGGAGACCCTTTCCACCGTGGCTGGTTTTAAATTATCAGCTTTGCTTCAAATACCTTCACTATCCTGAAGGCTTCCATTTGATAATCTTCAATAATTTACAAATTAATATGCTCTACAGTTTGTGTTTTTTTTATTTTTATTTATTTGAATGGCAGAGCGGGAGAGAGGAGGTGGCAGGGAGAAAGATCCATCTTCCACCCATTTGGGGTTCACTCCTCAAACACTTGCAACATCTGGGGCTAGAATTAGCCAAAATCAGGAGCCTGTAACTCCCTAAGGGCCTCCCACATCAGTGATGGAGATCAAATATGTGAGTCATTATCTTCTGCCTCCCAGGGTGTGCTTTAAGAAGTTGGTTTGTAAATGTAGGTGGGAAATGAACCCAAGCTCTTGGTGTACCAAGTAGCAAATTAACTTTCTGTACCACTATGGTCCCAGAGAATGTTTTTATGCACAACCTCCTACATATTAAGTGTTTATATTTCTAGTGTATTTGAATTTCAGTAAAAATATAAAGTAAACCACAATGTAACTTTAAATTTTCTCTTATACACATTTAAAAATAAACCTTAAAAAGGAGAACTTAATGTTAATAATATAAGAAGGAACTCCAAAATGTGTACGATAAGTTTGAGCTGGGAATTTAGAGTGTAGAAACTAAGATATCACTTGCAACACCACAGGCCATACTGGAGTGGCGGGTTGAGTCCTGGCTTTGCTCCAGCTTCCAACTACCCACGTTCTGCTGATGCACCCCTGGGAAGCATTAGGTGATAACTTCAAATAGCTGGCTCACTGTCACCCATGTGGGAGACCTGGACTGAGTTCTTGGCTACCAACTTCAGCTGGCCTACCCCTGTTGGTGCAGGCACTTGTGGAGCAGGTCAGCAGGTAGGACATTTATCTCTCTCTCTCTCTCTTTCTCTCTCTCTCCTTCTCTCTCTGTATCTCTCAAATATAATAAATAAAAAATTTTAAAAATACAAGCTTACTTTGATGTGATGTATTTTGAAATATTTTCATAGTTTTTTCATAACACCCATTTTCAATGAATATTGTAGGTATCTTTTATATTTTTAGTGTAATGGATCCAAAATGTTATCATTTCAACATATAATCAGTTTAAAAAATAATTGAGATAGTTTACTTTGGTTTGGTAAAAATTTTTGAAATCTTGTGTCTGTTTTATACTTCCATCACATTTTAGTTTTTTAGTTCAAACTGTTCCTATCTCAATTACTGAGCGGTTACTTGTGTCCAGTGGCTACCACGCTGGTCAACCCCATGTAATACTTACCTTCCAGATTCTAAATCCTTTCTCTTGCCCTCAGCATGAAAACCCTTTGAAACAGTTTTCTCTAATTTGAGTACAATTTCCTTGAGCATAATTTCTTCCACATTAAATCAGTGATCATTTCTGTCTTCCACACACCTTTTACATCTGTATCTTGAGAAAGCAATGATTGAAACTTTGTCCCTGTACTGTGCCTTCACTTGGGTTCTGGGACCATGCTACTCTTCTCTTCCCCCTCTATCCCACTGGCTACTGATTCTGTATCCTTTGCTGATCCCCCACCACCAGCACCACCCTCTTTCTACCTCTCTACACTGGAGTCTCCCAAGACTCAGTTCTCCACCCCTTTCTCTCCATGGTGACCTCATCCAGTTTCCTTGCTTTAAATGTCGTCTATGTGTACGACTGAAAAACGCAGAGCTCTCTCTTTAACGCCACACTCACATGCGCAGCATTCCTGTTTCTGTGTAGTAAATATGGCATGAAGATGTCCCAAACCAAAATCCTATCTGTTCCTCCAAATGGGCCTCACCTATGATCCCCCATCTTCAGTAGTAGCAAATTCATCTTTCAGATTACCCAAGACCCTTGATTCCCTGTCAAGTTCATCCCTTGCTTTCTCTCAAACCCTGAATCCGAAGAGGAACTGTTGTTGGCTGCACCTTGAAACCACGTCGAGATCAGATAAACTCCTCCCCAGCTCCACTGCAGCCAAACTCTGCCATCCACCAGCTTCCTTTGCCGGGCGCCTGCACAAGCGTTTGAACCAGTTTACTAACTACCATGCTTGTCTTTTTACGATGTATTCCCAATGGAGCCGTCAGAAGCCAAAATAAACACATTCATAGTTAAATAAATACTGGGGGAGATGGGCCCCACTAACCTACTACAAAGAAATTTCTACAGACAATTCAGTCAAATAGGGACCGATGTTGTGGCGTAGTGGGTTAAACCACTGCTTGCAACAACACCATCCCATATCAAAGTTCAGGTATCATTACATAATTATATGCATCAGCAATAATAGTATGGATCCGTATTAGTATGGGTCAGTATCTGGATATAATATAAACCAAAATATACAAAAATAAGGTCAAGTACATTTCTCAAGTACAACAGAAAAACTGTACAAAGTATAATTTAAAATAACACCATTTATTTAAGCAATAAAATAATAAAGTATCTATGCATATACATAACAAAATAGTTATAAGCTCTTGATAAAGAATAAAATTTGACTTAAAGAAATTACAGAAGCTCCAAACAAATGGAAAGATGGCCCATGTTCACGTAGAAGAAAGTGATATATGAAAGATGTCAATTTTCATAAACTGTCCCCAAAACTCATAGTAACTCTAATTAAAATCTCTGCTTTGTTTTCTATGAAATTTGCCATTCTTTTTCTACAATTATATGGAAAAAGCAAATAGCTAAGCATTACCAATATATATCTTTTTAAAAATTAAATAGGGACTTCCCACAACATAGCTAGTCTTATAGTAAAATTATAATAATTAAGTACTTATGGAACAGATTAAGAGGCAGATAAATTTACCAGTGCAAGAGACTAGAAAGTCCCAAATAGTCTCTTATATAAAAGGACTATTAGCATGGTCAAGGATATCATGATAGCTCAATGGGAAAAATACACACTACTCAATAAGTAGATCTAGGATTTATACTCAGTGGTGATGGGGAAAAGCAAAATGTGCCCTTACCTTATTGCTTGTGTAAAAATAACTCTATACGAATTAAAGATTTAAATGTAAGAAGAAAAACTTCAACGAATTCATATCCAATCTTATACTCTGTCTTAAATAAGCTACAACAGTCACTAAACATAAAATACTGATGGACAAATTAAACTACCATACCTGTTTATCAAAAACTATGAAAAAGAAAGCAATACTAACTACAACAATTTTGCAATAAAATAACCAACATAGGGTGACTTACAGACCATGTGTTGAATTCCTTCAAATTAATAAGAAAAAAGACAGCTTAGAAGAAGCAGGGGAATAGATAACATTTATCCTAAAAGCGAATGCATGAAGCCAATAAAAATAAGAGGAAGTTTTTATCTTCTTAGCTATTAGGGAAATTCATACCAAGAACACAATGAGCTACCACTTAATTTTAATAAGATAAGAAGTTTAAATTTTTTCCCATATTTATACCTAAGGAGATATATGCACACTAGAAGAAATACAAGAATATTCACACTGCCATTTCCTTAAAACAATAAAGCCTGGAAATAGTCTAAATATCTACCGAAAGGAGAATGGATAAATAAGTTGTACTACAGTTAGAATTATATATTTTACCAAAGCGAAACTATGAACTATACCTGTATTTATATGTGCATCACTGGAAAATCATATGCAATATGACAGTATTTATACCTCAGAAATATGTGAAGATTTAAGACATTTTATGATATGTAAGATAAAATTCTTCTTAAAAGGTAAGAAGCATAAAAATATGAATTTCATAATAGAGTTTACTCTTGAAGTCCAACTGGAGGTGGGAGGTGAATCAGTGTGGGATCACTCAGTAGTTACAAACTATCATAAACATCCTCATCCCTAAATTGGGTGTCCCCAAGCAGACATCATATAACCTTAAATTAATTAAATAAAAGCAGATGCCTACATAGACCAATGATTTTAATGTGCTATACACTAAGGGTTATCATTTATTTGTCTAAATTCCATGAAATTATAAAAGGAATAAAATGTGTTGTCATAATTATGAAATAAACATGGAAAAAACATTAACCGTTTACCTGGAACATGGCCTTTTAATGCCAAATTCTGGAAGGAGGTGGCAATGGCCAGAGAAACAGAAGTCTGGGCTCGGAATCTGAGCATCCTGTGTTTCGGGCTCTCACTCTACTCACCGTCCTACAGTGGGCAAGGTGCGAATCTTCTCGGTGAAATAAGGACAATAGTGATGGAGTTCTTGGAGGACTTCAAACGGGCCAAGCATTCAGTACATGGCAATCACTGCTAGCGATGAGGCCGTGGCTGCCGTGCCAGGAGCTGACAGCTCCCAGCCTCTCCCCTGCCACGCTGGGACGGGGCAACCAGGCCCCCTTGCTCTCCTGGTTCCCAGCATGACGATGCCATGGGGCTTTCTCGCTGAAGGTAGTGTCTACAGCTTCAAATCAAGGGCTCTTGCTGAGTGTTAAGGGGACCAAAATGACCTCCCCTTAAAAAATAAACTCTGAAACACTGGAGTCACTGGGTCTGGGGAGATGACAGGTGCTGCTCCTCTTCTGTTTGGGCAATGGTTGGCAGACCACAAACAGCTAAGTGTGAACAATGCCTCTCAAACTGCCACAGCAGAGGAATCAGAGACGGCCACAGGACGCTGGGGCAGCGGAAACACATGGCAATTAGGATCTGATTCGACTTGGCTGAGTTCTTCTGCAAGAACTTCTTCTAGACGTCATAATCCTCCGAGGTCCTTCTGCACACCAAAGTGTTGAGTCTTTAGGAACAACAGAAAGTCTTTCTTGGTGGGCATGTTTTCACCACAGACATAACCATGTATCAGCAGCTACCCTCGCACTTTCTCCTTGTTCTCACCAAGGTCCCTGGAACATGGTAGGTGATAGGAGAGAGAGTTGAGTGGCTTTTTAATGGACAGCTAATTGGAGAATCTTTTCATTGTACCCACTGGCAGTCAGCCAGCAGCCGGTTTAACCAGTAAGATTAGCTGTCTGTCCAATTGCCCAGGTGAAATAATTTATTTTTTTTTCATTATTTCTAGGAGCACAACTAAAATTCCTGTGGTAAACAAACCCTCACGGTGTGAGCTAAGATATGATATTTTCAAAACAGCTTAGGTACTTCCTTAAAGAGCCCCATAAAAATAAACAGAAGAAGAGAATGGAGGAAGTCACCCCAATACATTTCAAAATGGGGGGTGTTTATTCCCCAAGAGGGATGGAGAAATTCGGTATCTGCTTTTTGCACACAGCCAAATGTGCTATGAAACGTTATTGATGCATCTGACAAATTCCCAAGTATAGCATCAGCCTCTCTAAAATACCCGCTGGCACAACTTCACACTTCCGAATTTAACATTATTGTTGACAGCATTTTTCTTGGTCTCTCTTACAAAAAAAAAAAAAAGAGAATGCCCAAATTTTCACTGTATATATTTCAAAGGATCTGATACTTATCCTTTTCCCATTAGAAGGTATATTCCCTGAGTGTGAAACCTGTAAGCTTAGATACAGTCCTTATTTAAATTATTTTCTTTTTTAGGTATAGGAGAAGAAAAAATAGGTATAGAACAGTTACTACGAAAACAATTATGCCACTTGGAAGGATGAAAGTTAAATGAAGTTTAGCCTGAGAGAAATCAAATATGGACTTCTAGACCAAAACAGCAACTTAGAAGTTAATAACATATTTTCATTCCTTTTATCTAATGACAACTAACATTCTCTTACCTAATATTTCTCTTGCTCCTCAATGTTCTAAGAGGAAGATTGGAAATAAGTGTTTGGATTGGCATAATTTTAAAGGAATGTTTTCAAGAACAAAGTCATTAGGAGGCAAGTGAAATTACTTATTAACATTCACTGTGATGGGAATTAAATTGATACTGCTTAATGTGATAGCAGCAACTTAGCTTTTAAAAGCAAAGCTTACGTTGTAGAAAAGAAGAGTAGAAGAACCCACTGACATTGGAATGTCAGCTTCTAGGTTCTTCCAGTTGAACGCAAACTCTGTTTTGGCTCTGTATTTCCATTTCAGTATCTTCACTGTCATGCCTATTTTTAAAAATAGTAACAGCATACTGTGCCAAGAAGCAAGGGCAATGCCAAACCTAGAAAAATCCATAAAATCAAGTTTAGGAAATAACTGAATTGCTTATAAATGTCAAATGCTATGTGAGGAGCAGTAATTAGAAAATAATTACAACAAAATCTCCTACTGCTTTGCTCATAAGATCTACAATACCCTGAAGCTGTTGTTGCCAAAAAATAGAAGGTTTATAGCTAAAAGCAGAAACTCCATCTCCACTCACATTTACAAGCAAACCCTGCCCTATGCTTGGAGGTAGTGTTTTCACCCCAAGCAGGCTACACGTGAACCAGGGCATAACTAAGGTGATTTGTAGGTACCATCTTCAAAGATAATCAGCGTGTCCGGCTATATGCTGCCCATGGACTGGCACCTTTCCCTCCTAGTGTTGCCTCCTAATGGTACCCGAGTACCTGGCCTCCACTGGGAGATTGTGTCTAGTGCCAATATCTGAACCTAAGACAAGTTAGAAGGCTTGGAGTGCTTGGATATCACCACAGAAAACAGCATTGCTTTGAACACAGTCCCCCAGATTCCAACTTGGAAGTCAGAAGAATATAAAACATTTAACTTACCAGAGAATTCTGATAAATATCCACTGGCTAATGAATTTAATTCAGTTTTGATATTGATATTAGCATAACTATAATGACAAATCATTGTATTGATTTACTCATTTCCTTTTCTGAGTGTATATTACGTGTCAGGTGCTATACTAAAATTCCCCATGTAAATCCTTGCAGTAACCCTCGTTCATAGCAAAGATGTTTGGTTCAGAGTGGATAAACTAGTGCCCCCAGTTCCCATAACCAATGGGTGGTAAAGTCAAGATTCCAAATCAGTTTTTCCATGTGCAAAATACTAATACTAATACTAATATTAATATTACTAATAAAACTACTAACAATAATACTATGAAACATCTCCTGTTCCATTTGTCTATGGCATGGACTGGTATCTGCTAAATTCCAATTAGCTTATTTCATTAATTAATTTAGTCTACATGATTACCTAGTATTATTAACACATGATATGAATGCCCTGTGCATATCCAGATTAATATGTACTAATCAATATTTATCATTTGCCATGGACTGAATTGTTCCTGCCCCTGCCAAAAAAAAAAAAAATCCTGCTGAAGCTCTAATTCCCAATTTGACAGTGTACACAGTGCCCTCACAGGACCCTGAAAAAGGTAATTCAGGTTAATTGATGCCCAATAGGACTGATGTCTTGGAAGGAAGAGAAAGAGAGCCTACATCTCTCTCTCTCCTTCTGTGTGTCTCTCTCCTTTCACCCTACCCGCCACTGCAGAGCACCCACAGATAAAAAGTCATGCGAGAGCCCAGAGAGAATGTACTCATCTGCAACCCAAGAAGTGGGGCCTCACCAGAAACCAGTCCTACTGGCACCATTACCTTGGATTTTTCACCTCTTCAACAGTGAATAAATTTCTGTCATTAAAACCACCAAAGTCTGTGCTGTTTTGTTGTGACAGCCCAAGTTACTCCAGTTCCATCAAGCTGACTGGGACTTGATGACACGTAGACAATATTGTCACATGCGCAACACTAGGAAGACAGAACTTTGCATGTTAGGGCAGAGTGTGGAGACTCCCAAATAACCAATGTGCATCCCTGAAAGTAGATTAGAAAAGTCTAGTTTCCCCAGACAAACGTCGTCTTGGTTCGTCTCTTGGCTGCTTTGCCTGAAGCTATCACTAATAAGGCATGTGTGATGAAAAATAATTTAGTGGATTGATTCTTAGAACAGGGAACTGACTCATCTAACTCACAGAAAAGTGAGCTGCTAAGCAGCCAACAGAGACTTCCACCAATAGTGTGCTTTCACGTCACGTGCTTCTGCCCTCTCCCCTGTTCAACTCGAGCTAACTTCACCAAAAATTTAAGGAAACCAGGACTCCTCCAGCAACAGGTGGGCCCAGAAGAACGTGGGTGGAGCTAGGGCTGAGTACTGCTGTCCAGAGCCTCCTTAGCAAGAGTGGCAGGGTTCAGGGGCAACATAGGTTCAGCCTCTTACAGTAAGAGCTCCCTTGAGTGGAGTTTTTAACAGCCTCTAAGGTTTGGTAGGGATGCCTGCGGCGTTTGTCTCTCCTGGGTCCTGAAGTGACACTAAGGTTCTTACAAGGAGACTAAGCTTGGTGATTTTGGTTTTAAAATACCAGGAGACTTTGTTGGCTTTTGTGTGTCTAAAACACTTGAAATCTTTCCAGTGATCCTATAATTGCTCCCAATGCTTAACAAAATATAAGAGAAACACTTCTCTTCTCTCACCCTCCATTTCTGGACACCCGTCCATCCATCCAACAGCTCTAGTTTCTAGAATTGGCTTTTTTTTTTCTTTCTCTGCCAACTGTAGAAGTCAAGGATAGTACAAAAACATTCAAGCTGGGCAGCTGCCAGCGGATTCTGCTGTGGGGGACGTTCGGCTCCTGGGCTGTTTACGGAGAACCACTGTTGCTATGGGATGTCGCCCATGTACAGGACACAGAGAATATTTTGTCATCACATACCCATAATGTTCCAACCACGCACACATAGGGTGCTGAGGACAGAGTCCTTTCACTCTGTTTTAATAAAAACAAAAAAATAATTTATTTTGTATATAACCCTTCTGATTCTTTATGTGGAGGGGATTTTGTGAACTGTTTTGTCACTAACGTTTGTCTTTAAAATTAATTTTATGGAGCATAGACAATACCAAATAATCAGCTACTATGGGATGAATTCAATTACAGAAATCTTGGTTCTATGGATTAATTTACATAAATACTTTTAAAAAACCATGCTTCACAAAACAATAAAAAATAATCCCTTTCTAATGCACTCATCTTTTAGAAGCATATCCTGTAAACGCAGACATGGTACGTGTCTTTGACTCATTGATTGCATGTTAATAGAAGATGCCCAATAAATATTTGTTGATGACAAGGGTAATTTTGAGTGCCTTCGGTGCCAAAGAAATCCCAGTGAAGTGTGCCTATTTCCCAAGGCACTGCCTATCTGGCTCCAGTTTTAAATAAGCAGTGGTTGGTTTTATTGAGGGGACCAGACAGAGGTCACTGTAGGAGTCAGCCAGAATTTGGAAGTGGAGCACTGCTGGCTCTTAGCCCTGTTTCTAGTAACGACCCCACCCTGTGTTCCCAAGAGAACAAATGTGCACTTGATAGCTGAGCAGGTGGCATGGGCTGCAGTCATAAACAGTTCCTTTCCTGTCAGGGAGCAGAGCACCAAGGCCCACGGATCCCTGAGCTTTCCTGTGGGGAAACCATTACCTCCAGCTACAGCTGTAACTGAAAACATCCGACTCGATCAACTTCTCAGTAATTCCTCTCCATGTGTAGTGCAAAGTCCCTGGTCGCCGCTCCCCTTGGGGATTCAGTTGTGCACATGTACGATCAGCTTCCGGGCTAAAAGACAGCATGGGGACAGCTAAAACTTACTCAGCTGCCTGTTTGTCATGAAGAGGGGCTGTAGATTTAGTCCACCTGCAAATTAGTGCAGGGGAAAGGAAGCCATTTGGGGCTCAATGGGTCTCCTTCCTTGTTTTTTCGTGTGTTTACTTCCTCTGCTTCCCTACCAGACTCCATAGCTTTGGAATTCTAAACCATTAAACAGAAATAAGACATGGCCTCATTAGTTAGAGCCAAAAGGTTACAATCAACTCCCTCCAACAATCAACCAATATCCTTTTGTTTACTGGAAATCTAACAGGAAAACACTAGCTTGTGTCTAAATTACTTGGGGAGATGTTTTCATAAATGCTTGTTGAATTTTCCTAATTAATCAAAAGTCTCTGGCACAGAGAGGCAAACTGTTGAGGCCCAAGACACAGGGCTGGCAGAAAACTGGTCAGCAGAGGCTGTCTTTTGTGCAGTCTATGTGCTACCTGGCACAGAAAGTACTCAGCAAATCTTGATTATGATTACAATACAATAGTTAATTACCAGGACTTTTCTTTGTCCATAAAAACGTATTTAGACTCTAGTGACATTAATGAATTGAGAAACAAGAGTTTCCCTACATTTGTATGCAAAAAGAGAGGGCAAGTTCTCCTTGTTTTCCAAAGGATATCCCTTGTGCTGACGGTATTCCATGGCGTGAGCCCCGCAGCACCAAAGCCAAAGATCCAAGCTGGCCAAAGAAAACGCTGACCCTACTGGATCTGAGTAGGTCAAGGAGTTTTATGGTGAATGGAGAGTGACTGTAAAAGTTAATCTCTTATTTATGTTACACTGTGATAATCCTGCCTAAGGGTAACAGCAGCCACAGAAGTCAGGAAGTTGAAAAGAATTAACAGCAACAGAAAAAAAAATCATAGACCATCTTTTTGTTTTAACAATTTTAACGTAAAATTGAAAAATGGTTCATTTGTTTAAAAGCACTCTGAAGGCTAAGCAAATGCATATGTTTTATGATAGTATATATGAAGATACTTCAAAAAGTCCATGGAAAAACTGAACTGAAAGATAAGTTTATTTTGGTTTAATTTTTTAAATTCATGCATTTTTCATACTATGCATTTACCACAAGTTTTTGAAGACCCCTTGGATGCATGGAGTTCAAAAAGGTCAGCACAAAAATCAATTTCTCTTTTAATTTAATTTTCCATGATCTTTGTGAAGTCTCTTCCTTTTGAAATAGAAACAATATAGGATATTCAGAACTGCAGAACTCTAAGTTAAGAAATGTTACTTTATATAACATTTTTTAAACACTGATGATTACACAGGCACCTTAACTGGAAAGCATTTAGGATGCTTTCCAGCTTATTTATTTTTATGAAGAGACTTGAGGTACATTAAAGAACACTGGCAAGGAGTGATTTAAAAAATCATTTTTCAGTTTCGAGAGTCCTTTTACAGATTTTTTTAATGAGGACGCAGCAAAGGCAACATTGAAGCAGATTGTGAAATACTCAGGTTAGACGAGAATCGTTTCCTGAGGGGGTTTAGTCATAGGAATAAGTCACCAAAAGGAAGCGCTGCAATCTTTTTCTCTAGAGATCTTCAAAAACATGACATGTTTCATCTCTCCAGGACAGTGTCGAATGTGAAGCTAGATGGTTACAATACTTGAATTCAAGGAGAATATAAATTTTTTAACTGTGGGTAAGAATTTTATATTTTCAAAAATGCTTAAAATGGGAAAAATTATTAATGAATTTCCAATCAACTTGGGTAAAACAATTTTCTTGCTGCACAGAAAGTAAACTCCCAGCACAGCACTGCTGCTTCTGGCTTTATAAATTCTTCGTTTAGACTCTGGCTCCTTTTCTAACATGAACATAACAGTCCAGGAACTCATATTTGGAATCCAAGTTACATAACTTATTAAATGTTGCCAAAGCAGTAATATTTCTTATTGTCAAGTATGCTTTGTTTATGAAATACAGTGATTATATATTATACCTGAAGAGGCCCCAGGAAATAAGATTAGATATGAAAATACTCATGGGACAATTTTCAGAATGAATTCACCCACGGCAAGATTTTTTTTCTAATGGATGAAGACAGGTCGAATTCCTGTAGTGTAACATTATACTAATATCAGAGATGCAATACAGTCTTCACAGGGATTTGGGTACCAATGGCTATGCCACTGTTTCCCAGTAAAATCGATTAAACACTGCACACTCCTCCATACATCTCAGGAAATGAAGGTATATCTGACATCTTAGAGAAAATAAGAAAAAAACAAGGGTAAAGACAGAAGCTTAGGCACATATATGCATAGGCAAGGGACAGTCAGGCAATCCTGGCTGAACAGAGAGTAAGGAGTGTCCCAGGGCATATGAGAGACAGACACGTCAGTGCCCCAGAGACCACCATGTATAAAAGTTCAGTAAGGACACCTGAGTCAAGGGCAAAGGGAGGTAAGAAGATGAGCTCTAAGTAGCATCATCTGACTTGACAGGAAGGACATTATCAATGACCTTCATGGTCAGAGACTGAAGTTTGTAGGAGATGATAGGGAGAAACGAGAAGTGAAGAAAAAATGTGGCTGTGACCTAAGACTTTTTCTAATTATTGGTAGTTGGCTGTAGAGAGTAGAAGCATTCCTAAGGAAGAGTAGAACCAGAATAACAAGGAAACTAACAGCAAACAGGAAGGAGAATGGGGGCAGACATCCAGCCCAGCAGTTGAGGCACCCACATTCCTCATTGGAGGGTGTGGGTCTGATGCCAGCTCAGGGTGCTGACTCCAGCTTCCTGCTAATACAGACCTGAGAGGCAGCTGTAGTGGCTCAAGTAGCTGGGTCCCTGTCCCCCATGTGGGAGACCTGGATTGAGTTCTTGGCTCCTGGTTTTGGCTCTGGCCGAGCCCCAGTCATTGCAAGCATCTGAGGTTTGGATAGGATTTTTCCCTCTCCCTCCCTCCACACCCCCTTCCCAAGGAATAATAAAAAAAATTTTTTTTTTCACAAGAGAAAGGATACTGCTCTTGACATTGTACCACAGAAGCATGCGGGGACACAGAACAAATCCTTTTTTTTTTTTCTTACTTTCCTCAAGCCGCAGAGTGCAATGGCATATATATATGTGCTCCTCCTGAAACTGTTTATGATATGATTTTAAACAAAACTTATATTTTATAGAGTGATTTTTATATTACTTCTTATTTTTCTGAATTGAAACACAAATCACATGAGCTGCTCAATTAGGCAGCATTTGCTGAGTTATGCTGAGGTAATAAACAGCCCCCACATGCCCGCGGCTTCTAGCAGCACAGGGTCACTCCTTGCCTGCATAGCACGGGACTGCCACATATGTTCCTAATTCAGGAGTCCAGAATGATGAATGGCTCCTCTCTGGTTATGCTGTGAGCAGAGGAGGGGAGTGATGATGGAGCCACCCGTTGTTCCCAAGCTTCTGCTGTACTCATGGCTGGGATCACTTTGCTTGCACTGCATTGATCAAAGCAGGTCACCTGCCTCAGACATGGGATGCAAAAGGAGAATTCTCTGACAGGGAGGGCAGGGAACATATGTTAACAATACGATATAACAACTGTTCGGACTTTGGAAAGCATAAAATATCTAGAAAAAATAAAGGTTTCCGTATCGTTAGCTTACTGATTGGATCATAATAGGCATTCTGTTTGTATACTTCTTTCCAATTAACACTACATCACAATCTTTCTCTATGTCCTTTGTATTCTTTAAAATGTTATTTTAAAGGTTCTGCATAATTGCATTGTTTGGACGTATGTATTCTTTAGCCTTTACCTTGACTTTCTCACGTTATCTTTGTTAAAGTACGGCTATTTGGCATTTTAGGACACATTTTCTAAGCTTGCTTTTGCAAAATGTTAATGACCTGAAAAAAAAAGCCTCTACGCCTTTAAAAACGGCTGCCTAATCTCTCCTCTTGAAGAATTAACCTCTCCTTGAGAAAATAAGGTTTGTTTTTTTTTTTTTTTCAGTAGTACCTGAACACTTTCCTAGAAAATGAAAATAACACCCAGGAGTGCTGATGTATTTGTGGTGTTTTATGCCCATGATTTGATTCATTGTGAAATCTTAGGGGTGACCAATGCACCTTCTTTACAGCCCTAAGAACTCCCTGTCAATCACTTAGCAAACAAGTTAGCACTCAGGCATTACCCATTTCAAGATTTTCACTAAGAATGTCCATTGGAGAGTTTAATTTTGAGATTACATGGGTTCCCTTTAACAATCTGAAATCTAAAGAAATAAATTAGATGAGTGATGTGGTTGGCACCTGTTTGGTTACCGAAGATCAATTCCTTCCTTCTTTCTGTCCGAATGGCACATTCCAGCAGTGGAGCCTGACCCCACCCTCCGCTCTAAGGGCAGGATGGACCAATGAGAGGGTGGCCCTGGTCTCCTTGTCACTGACTTACTGAGGGTGGCCAGCCTGCACCATCCTGCTGGTATGAGAAGATGTCTGACTTCGAAGAAATCTTCCTTCTGTTCTAAGAGTCAGCCATGTGTTTCTCCTTCCTCGTGACAATTTCATGTCCAGGAGTGACCCTTGCAATAGTTGTGAACAGCTCCCCTGCATGTTAGAAAGAAGCGAAAAGGGAGAGTGTCGGGCACAAGAGGTGAAAACAACTTGGGACTTTGATGGCCTATGGGGAATGCTGAGTCAACCATCCTGGAAATGTGCCTGCCCTCTTGAAGTCCTGTTATATAAAAGTTAGTGCATTTCATTACTGCCTAATCAGATTCAGGGGACTTCAGGACTCCTGAAGAAGGCATTCCTACTGCTACAAGGCAGGCAGGATGTGCTCAGAACTATCAACCCAGGAGTCTGCATGGGACTTCTGAAACACAATCCATCTGACACTGACACATGCATAGCAGGACTCTGTGTGCACTTGGTGCCCTGACTGTCACTCAGTTGCTGAAAGGGCTGTCATGCGTGCCTGTGTTGTGATTAAGGAAGTAGAGGCAGGGCCAGCGCTGTGGTGTAGTGGGTAGATCCGCCGCCTGCAGTGCCAGCATCCCATTTGGGCACTGATTCGGGTTCTGGCTGCTCCACTTCCAATCCAGCTCTCTGCCATGGCCTGGGAAAGCAGCAGAGAATGGCCTAAGTGCTTGGGCCCCTGCACCCACATGGGAGACCCTGATGAAGCTCCTGGCTCCTGGCTTCGGATCAGCCTAGCTCTGGCCATTGCAGCCATTTGTGGAGTGAACCAGCAGATGGAGGACCTCTCTCTCTCTGCCTCTCCTTCTTTGTGTAACTCTGACTCTCAAATAAATAAATCTTTAAAAAGCAAGAAAATAGGGGCAAGTTAAACATCACATTTTTAAAAGATTCATTTATTTATTTGAAATGCAGAGCTACAAAGAGAGAAGGAGAAACAGAGGCAAAGAGGTCTTCTATCTGCTGGTTCACTTCCCAAAAGGTGGCAACAGCCCAGGCTGGGCAGCTCAAAGCCAGGAGCCTGGAACTTCTTCAGGGTCTCCCATATGGGTGCAGGGGCCCAAGGACTTGGGCCATCCTTCACTGCTTTCTCAGGTGCATTAGGAGGGAGCTGGATTGGAAATAGAGCATCAGAGACACAAATCAGCTCCCATATGGGACACTGGTGTCATAGGCCATGGCCCCACCCACCAAGCCACAATACTGGCCTCAAATTAAACATCATATTTGAATCTCAAAATAAAGGGGGAGGGATGGACAGGGTGATTTTAGTTCCTAAATGTCAATTCAGGTGCTTTACAATAAATAAAATAAATTCTAATGCATAAACATGCAAGTTATATCCCAGAAATGCCCACCATTAGCAGTAGACAGCATAAGAGGTTGCTCACAGCTTTGGAATGTTTCCCTCAGGGCAATGAAACAGAGTGACACTCAAGATTCAGTCATAAAATTGGTTGATTTGAAGCACAAGTCGTTCCACTTTACTCACGAAGATAAGACATACAAAGAACCAGGGATGGAAGGTATAGCTAATATAAAATCGATTTCTCTCATTGGTTCTGAAGTCTTTGCTTCCATGTCTCTCACCCAAGTTTGTAATGGCAAAAATCAAAATCACTCTCGAATTCAGTTTCACGTTTCTGCTTTCCATTCTCTAACTCCGAGATATAGGTGAAAATGACCACACTGAGTTGAATACAAAGTGTCTAAACCTCAGACAACCAAGTCCTGCAGAGTTAAGCCTTAACTAGAATCTGAAGCCTTGACAAGCTCCCTCAATCAGCTACATACAAGGACAAAACCTTCTTAAAAATTATTTATTTTATTTGTAAGGCATAGTTACAAAGAGACGGACACACACACAGAGAGAGAGAGAGAGAGAGAGAGGTCTTCCATCTGCTGGTTCACACCCCAAACTTCCCTAAAGGGTTGGTGGTGGTCTGGTCCAAAGCCAGGAGCCAGGACCTTCTTCTGGGTCTCCCACGTGGGTGCAGGGGCCCAGGCTCTTGGGCCATCCTCTGCTGCTTTCCCAGGCACATTGACAAGGAGGTGGATAGGAAGTGGAGCAGCCAAGATGAACCAGTGCCCATATGGGCTGCTGGCACTGCAGGAGATGGCTTTACCCGCTATGCCACAGCGCATGCCCCAGGACAAAACTTGTTCACTTTCCAACTCATTCAAGCTTCCTTCTGACATACCTAAGTACATTATAGACAACGATTATATCCCAGAATCTCATTTACATGAATATTTTGATTGAAAAGGAAAAAGGTTTTGTTTTTAACCTCTGACTATAACAATGGGAAAACAGGTACAGAAAGATACAACATTGATTTCCTTTTTTTAAATGAATTTTCTGTTGATCATTTCTCCTTTGCATTAGACATTTGATAACAGTATCTGCAAATAAAAAATGAATTTTCCAGAGGATTTCCCCAAGTTCTCTGGGTAAATGGAGATGCCAATTTCCTCTCAGTCAACAGATTCCCAATTAGGTCTGTGGAATTCCTAGGAATTACGATAAAAAATATAACCTGAAAATAAAGTGACCACCAAGCCTGAGAGAAGAAGACAAGCCAGGAGTACAGCCAGCAGATCTGGGAAACATTTCTCTTCGATCCTAAGGATTCAGGCACTGAAATGCTCAGGCATAGACTACCTAGAGCTGTCCCTGATTTCTGGGAGAAAGGGGTCCAGGACTCCCAAATGGAGCAAATACGCAGATGCTCAAATCCCAAGCACAAAACTGTATAATGTTTGCACTTAACCTATGCACATCCTTACATACGCCTTTTAAAATTGTTATTTACTTATTTATTTATTTGATAGCAAGAGAGAGAGAAAGTTCCCATGTGGGAGCTCTGCTGGTCAACTTCCCAAACACACAAAGAGACCAGGAATGGGCCAGGGCTGAAGCTGGGATCCAGGAACTCAATCCAGGTCCTCCATACATGTGGAAGGAGGCCAGTTACCCAAACCACACTGCTGCCTCCTAGGATCTGAATTAGCAGAAAGCTGGAGTCAGGAGCCACAGCTGGGTATCAAACCTACGTTTTCAGATGTGGGATGCCAGCATCTTAACTGGTGTCTTTAACTTCTAAGCTAAACACCCATCTCCTCCAATGTACCTTAAGTCATCTGTAGATGACACATAACACTTCACATGGTGCAGAGGCTATGTACGTAGTTGCTAGACTGTATTGTTTAGGGGAAAATGACAAGGAAGAAAAGTCTTCACATGTTTAGAACAGATGCAACGTGTGCAGTATTTTCTTACCTGGATGTTTTCAATCCTTGGTTGGTTGAATGCACAGGAGCAGAGAGCCAACTGCGGTAGCTATGTATTAGTTGTCTGTTGCTGCTGTAACAAATGACCACAAACTTAGTGGCCTGAAACAACAGGAATTTATCATCCTAGAGTTCTCCTGAAACTACGGTGTCAACAGGGCCATGTTCTCTTCTGGAACCCCTAGAGGCGAGTCTATTCCTTGCTTTTTCCGGGTTTTTGGGACTAACTACAGTCTTTGGATCCAGAAATATTATATCTCCCGGATCCACTTTCATTATAACATCTCTTTCTCTGGCCTGTTTCCTCTGCCTCCCTTTCCCATTTTTAATGGTCCTTCTAACCCTATTATTCCTGCTTGGATAATTCAGGATAATCCCCCTCTCTGATGATTAGCAATCCTAATTCCATCTGCAACTGTAATTCCCAATTGATGTGCACACCAACAGTATGCACAGGCTTAAGAAAATTAAATATAAAACCGCAGATATGATAAGCAACACTTGACCATCAGTAGTGGGCAAAAAGATATTAAAATTAAAAAGATGAAATATCTTAATTAAAAATACAATTTGGGACTGGCGTTGTGGTGCAGTGGGTTAAATCACCTCTTGGGGTGTCTGAATCCCACAGCAGAGTGCAGATTTGTGTCCTGTCTCTTCCACTTGCAACTCAGCTTTCTCCTAATGTGCCTGGGAAGACAACAGATGACCCTCCACGTCCTGGGGCCCCTGCTGGCCACGAGAGAGGACCAGGGAGAGCTCCAGACTCCTGGCTCAGCTGGGCTCAGCCCTGGCTGTTATGGACATTTGGGGAGCGAACCAGTGGGTGAGAGACCTCTCTTTCTCTTTCTCTACCTATCTCTCCTCTCTCCGTTTCACACATTCAAGTAAATAAATAATTCTTTAAAACAACGCGATTTTTGAATTACAGACTTCTACAAACCAGTTAAACAACTTTTTATACACAGCTAAAGAAATAATTACTGAACTGAATATATATATATATATATATCTGATTAGATCACCCAAAATGTGCTGATAAAGGACCAAAAACAACAACAAAAAAAGAAGATGTGAAAACAAAGTTAAAATACATTGAAGAAAGGATGAGTAGCTCTAAGACTTGTGTAGTTGGAATCCAAAGGGAAGAGGGTTCAGATAGCTGACAGAGGAGGAAATATGTGAAGAGACAGTGGCAGAAAAGTTGTAAAGTAAATGAAAATGTGAATTCACAAACTCAGGGAGCATAATGACCCTGGCAGCAAAAAAAAAAAAAAAAAAAAAAAGAAAAGAAAAGAAATCCACACTTTGATGGGTTTTACAAAGTTGGCAAAATACCAAAATCAAAGAGAGGCTCGTAAACGCTTTAAGAAAAAAAAAAGACCCATCACTCAATAAAGACTGAAACTCAGACTGATAGAAAATGCTGAGCTAATGTAACTATAATAAAAATATTTATAATAAAAAATTATTTTGCAGAAGCAAGAGTAGAGTCATTTTCAGATAAACAAAGACAGACTTACCTCTAGCAATTCTTTACTCAAGAAATTTCTAGATGTATTGCAGCAAGAAGGAAAATTATCATAAAGGGATCATCTGACCTATAAGAAAAAATAGCAGTGAAATAAAATCACAAATACATATATATATATATATGTTATCTTAAAATACTGTCTGCAGAGAATAATAAGGACATTGTCTCATTATTTCCTCTTAAATTTTAAAACACAGCTGTAAAATACAGGTGGGGAGCAGGTATTTAGCCTAGTGGTTAAAATACCCACACTGGAGTAAGTGGGTTCAGTTCTGAACTCTGCCTCTGGACTCCCGCTTCCTGCCAATGCAGGAAGTACAGTGATAGCTCAAGTAAATTGGCTTCCTGCAACCCCTAGGAGAGATCTGGATTGAGTCCCTAGCTCCCAGCTTTGGACCCGGCCCAGCCCCAGCAGCTGTGGGCACTTGAGTAATGAACCAGCAGATGGGAGCACTCTTCCTCTCTGTCTCTCAGCTTCTCAAAGAAATAAAATTTAAAAAAACAAAAGAGTACACAGCCATCTGCTATTTATGTACCCCAAATACAAAAACTCAGGTGCAGGTAAAATGAGACAATAGCATTGTATCCTTTCTGTCTCTCTCTCTGCATGCCGAATTATCTTAAAAATTAATGTATTGAAACAAACATTACTTCTTCTATACATTTTCCTGTAGTTGAGGAACTCAGAAGGAGCTTAACGGAATGATTTTTCCCAGTCTGCTGAGACATCACAGTCAAGTTGTGGCCTGGGACTCCAGCTGTCCCAGAGCTTGACTGGAACTGAAGTACCTTTCCACAGGCCTGGTATCCTCACAACGGGACATCTGGCTTTCCTTTGAGCCAAAAATCCAAGGTGTCTTTTATATCCTGGGCCCAAACCCAAACAGTACCATTTATGTAACCTTACTGATTGGGCTGGTCAGCTTAACTCATGGGGAGAAGAGATCATTAAATGCCATGATTATCAGAACAGGGAATTACTGGGGGCCACCTGAGATACACAAAGATAACAGTATCAAACAAAAAACCACTGGGTAGCTAGGTTAACACCAGAGAAAATTGACTTTAACACGAAATTACTGTAAAAGATCAGGAAAAAAATCATTACATAATAATTAAGAAAATCTAACCAATCTATATGCAGATTAACTTGGGGGAAAATTCATCTCAAAATATAGAGAGCAAAGTATATATGGAACAAAAAGAAAGAAGATAAATTTCAACACATTTCATTCAATTACTAACAGATCCATCAAAAACTAGTAGAGATAAAGAAGCAACAAGTTGACTTCTGCATTTGACAACTGGAGAATGTACATTAGTATAGACATGAAGCACTTATAAGAATTAACCCTAAGTGAGGTCAAAATCAGGTATTAGGTAATTTGAAAATTATTTTGTAAGACTATATTCTTAGGATAGTGTACAATTAAAATAAAGTAACAGGGGCAGGCATTTGCCACAGCAGTTAAGACACCATTTGGGCCAGGGCTGGGTCAGGCTAAAGCCATGATGCAGGAGCTTCTTCTGGGTCTCCCACATGGGTTCAGGCGCCCAAGCACTTGGGCAATCTCCTGCTGCTTTCCCAGGAGCATTAGCAGGGAGCCGGATCAGAAGTGGAGCAGCCAGGACTCCCATACGGGATGCCAGCGTTGTACACAGCAGCTTAACCTGCTGCCCGGCAGCACCTGCCTCAATCATCCAGGATTTGAAAACAAACTCAGAAAAAGGAGAAATTAAAAGTAGGGTCTCTTTAATAACAGAAATAAGTAACTCAACAAGGATAAACCAAGCCAAAAGACAAACCTCTAGAGATTGCTCAAGAAAAAGGAGAGAAAACAACCAACCAACAAATCACAAGATGTTAAAGGACAACAGAACTTCAGCTATAAGAGAATAAGAAAATAATAACACTATATTACCGAAAACACTTGCAAAATGAGCGATTCTTAGAAATATAGCACTTATATCACTTACTCAAAACTGGAGAAAACCTCTAAAAATATACCAGTATTTGAGTCAGTAGTTAAAATATGCACATAGTAAATATTAGACCAAACTAGTCTTACAGATAAATTAGACAAAGCTTTCAAGGTAACTATTGGTTTTTACCTTATATACATGTATCAATATAATTGAAAATGAGGAAAGATAAGAACTTCCTAATTCTTTTATGTATTCATTTGAGAGACAGAGACACACAGAGAGCTCCCATCTGAGGCTTCATCCCCAGATGCCTGTGTCTGAGAATGGTGCTAGAGCCAGGAGCTGGGAACGACTCCTTGTTTCCCACAGGTGTGGCAGGAACTGAATCATTTGAGCCTTCCCTGCTGCCTCCCAGGAATCGCATTAGCAGGAAGCTGGAGTCAGGAACTGGAGCCAGGAATCAAACTCAGGCACTCTGATGTAGGAAATATGCATCTTAACCATTAGGCGAAATGCCCATTCTTCAACCTTTTCTTTGAAGTCAACAAAATCTTGCACCAAATTCAGACAAAGATTGCATGAGAAAGCAAAGTTGGACCCATATCATTCATGAATCTAAAGTACATCAAGCCCAACAGTTGTGGAAAAAAAGAAATGATTCATGAATGACCAAGAAGTGTTTTTCTGGGGAATCTGAAGAACCACTTAATGTTTAAAAATCTACAAATATCAACTGCCACATAAGAAGAATAAATCTATGCAAAACAAGAGTTTTATAAAACGCAGCACTCTAAATGAGAAAAAAAATTTAGCAAACAAGTAATTAAAGAGAACTTCTTTAACCTGATAAGAAGTTTCCAGGAAAAGACCAAAGGAAACATCATTGTTAATGATGAAACATTATAATGAATTCCTTTTAACCCCCTGAACTAGCTGTCATATAATACTACACCATTAAAAATGGTACTGGAAATTCTAGCCAGCACAGGAAGGCAAAAAGATGAAATAAATGTCATGCAAACTTAGAAGATAGAAACAACTATCATTATTCTCAAATTATATAATTGTTAAAACACACAAACTCCCTTACAAATTTGCAGGCTATTAAAAATAAGAATTTCATCAAGTGGCTGGTAATATGAGCAATAATAAAATACTATTATATTGCTCTTTATTGGCACCAAATAAAATCAGAGTTTTTAAATGCTATCATTTATATTAGGAACAAAATATATTTATACCTAAGAACAATACTAACAAAATCATGCAAATCTTTTATGCAGCAAATTATAAAATTCTTCTGAAAGATATAATAAACTAATGAGATAAATTATAAGGATTCAATATCACCCAAATTTAGCTAATGGTTTAGTGTCATTTTCACCATGTATCTAGAATTTTTTTTGGAAAACTTTGACAAGTTGATTCTAAAATTTATGAGCAGAGTAAATAACCAAGAAAACAGATGTTTCTGAAACAAAAGAATAAGATGTGAGGACTTGCCTCATAATTATTCAGATTTACTGTGACGCTAATTTTAAGAGTGGCATGGTGCCATAATGGATAACTTGTCCACTGAAACAACAGATAGCCAGAATCAGTCACATGTTTGCTCAGACATTTATTATGTGACACAGGGAGTACATTCAATAACGCGGAAAGGAACGCTATTCAATAAATAGCTCCGAGATAACTGGGTACCCATGTGGGAAAAAATGAAATGGGATTCCAATCTCAAAACACATGTGAAAACAATTTCCACGTAGATTAAGGCTTTGACTATGAGATACAAAACTAAAATTTAGGGGGAAAATAGGAAGACATCATCATGGGAAAACCCAATAATCACAGAGGCATGAAGAATTTCCTTTAGGACTGACAATTTATATTAAAGTTAAGATTTCATACTAATTGGAAGATATAATAACTATTTTCAGAAAAGATAAACTACAGGGCCTGCATTGTGGCATAGTGAGTAAAGTCACCGCCTGGATGGTGGCATCCCACATGGGCACTGGTTACAGACCCTACTGCTGCACTTCCAATCCAGTTCCCTGCTAATGTGCCTGGGAAAGTAGCAGAGGGAGGCCCACCACATAAGACCCGGATGAAGCTCCTGACTCCTGATTTTAGCCTGGCTCACCTCTGACCATTGTGGCCTTTGGTGAGTGAGCCAGCAGATGGAAAATTATCTAGCTATCTGTTTATCTACCTACTTATCTCTAATGCTGACTTTCAAATAAATCCTTTTTTAAAAAAGTATAAACAACAGTCTAGAAGATGTATTTACAATACAACAAATAGCTAATATTTAGGATATATTTGAGATTTCTACAAATCAATTAGACAAGTAATGTTATAGAAAAATGGGGAGACACTTCTCAAAAGAGGAAACAAGAATAGTTAACATGAAAAGGTCCAAATCTCCTTAGTCAGGATTATTCAAGTTAAGAGACTAAAGGAGAGTCTACTTTACTCTTGTAGATGACAAAAATCAAGAAGTGTGATAATACCAAATACTGGTGAGGATGTGCAGGTAACAGATTAGAAAAACAAATTGCTATTTCCTATGAAAATTGAAGGTGTTAATACTCTACAATTCAGCAATTGTCCTAAGCACTTATTTTAGAAAAAGTTTTATTCATGTGCACTAAAAGTAAAAGAATATTCAAAAAGCACCAGTTCATAAAACCAAAAACCTGGTATATCCCAAACATTCATAAGCAGAAGAGTGGTAAATAAACTGTGGTTTGGTCCTACAACCAAACTCTGCAAGTCATTTCTTGCAACAAAAATCTCTCGGGATAAAATGAGTGAAAGAAAAGCAAACCCCAGAGCACAGTAGGGTAACATTCTTAAAGAGATGAACAATAAACAATACGGTATTCAGGACTGTGTATGTGTTTAATAAAATTAAAATTACGGGGATGAAGGCAAACACAAAACCCAGAATAATGATTGGCGTAGAGGGTGGGGCGTGGAAATGGGAAATATGACCATAGGGATGCACATTGTTATTCATTTTATTAATATGTCTTGTAAATTGTGTCTATGTCACATTTATTCTGTGGACATATTAATCTGTCTCTGTCAATTTAAAAAGACTGAAATTAGGCCGGCGCCGCGGCTCACTAGGCTAATCCTCCGCCTAGCGGCGCCGGCACACCAGGTTCTAGTCCCGGTTGGGGCACCAGATTCTGTCCCGGTTGCCCCTCTTCCAGGCCAGCTCTCTGCTGTGGCCCGGGAGTGCAGTGGAGGATGGCCCAGGTGCTTGTGCCCTGCACCCCATGGGAGACCAGGAAAAGCACCTGGCTCCTGGCTCCTGCCATCGGATCAGCGTGGTGCGCCGGCCACAGCGCGCCGGCCGCGGCGGCCATTGGAGGGTGAACCAACGGCAAAGGAAGACCTTTCTCTCTGTCTCTCTCTCTCACTGTCCACTCTGCCTGTCAAAAAAAAAAAAAAAAAAAAAAGACTGAAATTACACCATGTACCTTCTCAGACTACAAAGGGATAACTAATTTATAAATACATGTAGATTAAACATGCTACTGAATGACTAAAAGAAATTAGAAAGAAAATTTAAAAATTTCTTCAAACAAATGAAAATGAAAACACAACTTATCAAAATCACTGGGACACAGCAAAGTCAGAAATAAGAATAAAGTTTATGGTGATAAGTGCTTACACTAAAAATAATGATGCATCTCAAGTACTTAGAAAAATAAGAACCAAACAACTCCAAATTAGCAGGTGACAAATAATCAGAATCAGGGTATAGATAAATAAAAGTAAAATAATAAAATATAAAATATCAACAAAATGAAAAGTTGTTTTTTGAGAAGATAAACAATAGACAAAACTTCAGCCAAAATGAAGAGAGAGAGACAGAGAGAGAGGGAGAGAGACAACTCAAGTAAAATTACATAATAATGGATACCAGATAAATACAAAGGATCATAAAAAACTACTATGAACAACTATATGCTAACAAATTGGAAAAGCTCAAAGTAAGTGATAATTTCCTGGATATATACTACCAATCAAGATCAAATCAAGAAGCGGCCAGTGTTGTAGGGCAGTGGGTAAAGCCACCACCTGCAACACTGGTATTCTATATGGGCTCCAGTCTGTGTCTGGGCTGCTCCACCTCCAATCCAACTCCATGCTAACGGCCTGGGAAAAGCAGCAGCAGATGGTCCAAGCATTTGGGCCCCTGCACCTGCATGGGAGACCTGGAGGAAGCTCCTGGCTCCTGGCTTTGGCCTGGCCCAGTGCTGGCTGTTGTAGCCATCTGGGAAGTGACACAATGGGTGGAAGATCTCTCTCTCCAACCCCCTCTCTTTCTGACATTCTAAATAAATAAATGAATCTTTAATTTAAAAAGATTAAATCAAAAAGATATAGAAAATCTGAATAAATCAATAAGCAATGAGATTGAAGCAATGATTAAAAATCTCCCGTCAAAAAAAAAAAAAAAAATTATAGGACCTGATGAGTGTACTACTGAATTCTACAGAATATTTAAAGAGGAAGTAGCTACAGTACTTTTCAAACTATTCCAAAATATTGGAAAGTATGGAACTCTGCCAAGCTTTTTTTACGAGGCCAAAAACTACCTACAAAGAAGAAAAAGAACAAAGAAAGAAATTAAAAGAATACTATTGCAGTAAGAGCTGCTTAAATGAGTCAAAAGTCACAATTTAAAACTCAGAGTAAAATTTTAAACCTTTGTTTTTCTTTTTTGAGATTGCATGAGCATTTTTATGGAATGACTGGGAAAACATATCAAATAACATTATCTATTATAACCCAGAATTGTAAAGATTCAATCTTATAAAGTTAAGTTTCTTATAAAACATATTTGTTGTTCATACCATTTTCTTCAGTGTATATATATAAATAATGTAATATAAAATAATATATAAGAAGTGGAAGGCCTTTGGTTTATATGAAAAAAAAGTAAATAAATATAGACTGCATGCAAATAAAATAATTTCAAATGTGCACACAAAACACTCACAAATTGTGTAAACATATAATGGATATTTTAGGAAATATACCTCTTAAAAATGTGATAAAATTACTTAAAAAGGTAATGTTAGCTTTGCAACAAGAAAAGTTGAAGACCTTCAGTTTAAATTCTTTTTTTCTTTTTTTTAAGATTTATTTATTTACTTGAAAGTCAGAGTTACACAGAGAGAAAGGAGAGGCAAAGAGAGAGAGAGAGGTCTTCCATTCAATGGTTCACTCCCCAATTGGCCGCAACGGCCGGAGCTGTGCCAATCCGAAGCCAGGAGCCAGGAGCTTCCTCCAGGTCTCCCAGGTGGGTGCAGGGGCCCAAGGACGTGGGCCATCTTCTACTGCTTTGCCTGGCCATAGCAGAGAGCTGGATCTGAAGAGGAGCAGCCGGGTCTCGAACCCATGTCCATATGGGATGCCGGCACTTCAGGCCAGGGCATTAACCTGCTGTGCCACAGTGCTGGCCCCGGTTTAAATTCTTAATTCATTTATCTCAGATTTGCTTCTGCATTTGTTGAATCAGTAGATCTCAGGAATGACTTGGACAGAGCTCAGCATCAACTTGTCACATCACTGTCTCATCAGAAAATTGGGCAGGCTCTGGAGTCGAGTAATTGACTTGTTCCTTTGCCGTTGGTTCACCCTCCAATGGCCGCCACGGCCAGCGCACTATGAAGCCAGGAGCCAGGTACTTCTCCTGGGCTCCCATGGGGTGCAGGGCCCAAGGACTTGGGCCATCCTCCACTGCCTTCCCGGGCCACAGCAGAGAGCTGGACTGGAAGAGGAGCAACCGGGACAGAATCCGGCGCCCCGACCAGGACTAGAACCCCGTGTGCTGGTGCCGCAGGAGGAGGATTAGCCTAGTGAGCCATGGTGCCGGCCTGACTTGTTCTTTCACTGGGTGGATAGTACCTGTGAAGTCTCCTCACTCCCACTCACCCTATGCCCTATTAATAAGCAAAACTACCCATTGAAGATCTTGATGCATATTTGTTTGAAATCTGCAGATTTTTGGTTGGCTTTTTTTTTTTTTGCTTTTGGGAAAATAGCATAGAAATATTATTATCTCATTATCTGTGAATAATGTTTGTTTTCTAAGTGTTGTTGAAGTATAGTAGTAAAAAAGTATATATTTCAATTGTAAAACCTGATGGTTTTATATCCACATGCATTGTAAACTTTTTACCACAATCAAGCTAATTAACACATCCCTCACCTCAGAGTACACTGTGTGTGTGTGTCTGTGTGTGAGAAAGAGATGAGAATACATAAGATCTACTCTTAGTGAATTCCAGTATTCCAGTATACAACATAGTATTATTAACTATTGTCACGATGCTGTACATTAAATCCTCAAAATGAATTCGTCTTACAACTGAAAGTCGCACATCTCTGTCAGCCGCCCAGTGCTTACTTCTGAGTGTGGTTATTCAAGGATGCTTTAAATGTTGCCTCTCCCAAATCATTCCTCACCATCAATTTCGGATTTTCAAGGCGATTCTGTTTATAAATCTTTTGGTGAAATGTATTACTGCGGATGACAGAATTTAGGTTACTAGCCAACATCTGTTCCAGTCCACTTAATACCCAGCTCAGAGAGTGAGGCCTTCTGGTTCACGAAAGGTCTGGAGGATGGGGGTCTAACAGATGGGACAAGCAGAGGGTGAAGACCAAAGTCAAGCTTTGACCTTTACAGGGGCTTCAAAAAGTTCATGGAAAATAGAATTAAAGGATAAGTTTATTTTCCTCTAAAAATTTGGGAATCCTTTCATAGTTTTCCCATAGTATGTATTTTCCACAAAATGCTTGCCAACACCCTCAAATGACAATTTTGTGAAAGTTCTCCAAGAATTATTCCCAGAGAAATTATCTTATTTCTGTGGGGAGCAACCCGGACTAGACTGAGTTACTGGAATTAAGACTTATTCTATGCATCTGCTCTCCCACAATATGGCGCTGGGAGAGGAGAAAACAGCTTCTACACAGCTGCCTCCAGTTCAGCCAATAAACTGTAGGACTTGCTCCTGATTGGAGGAGAGCAGCGTACTCGGCGTGTGGGCAGCCGAGTTAGGATTGGCGGAGGAGGACTATAAAGGAGGAGAGAGACGGCATGCACCAGGAACATCTAAGGGGAACATCTGAGGGAACACCTGTGCAGCCCCCGAGAGAAAGCCGGCCGGCGGTATGCCGCTCCCCTGCGGAAGTGGGGAAAGTGGCCAGGGGGAACTGCCCTTCCACGGAGGTGGAAGGGATAGTAGCCAACCCGGGAAGAACCAGCAGCAAACCCGGGGAGGGCCGAGCAGACGAAAGAACAGCGCAGGGTCCTGTGTCGTTCCCCCATGAAGACGGGGAGCGACAATTTCTTCTCTTCCTAACTGAGAAAAAGAAAGGGATTTATTCAAAAACTATCTCAGGAGTAAGATTAGTTTGAAAACTCTAAGATTTCTGAGAAAAAAAAAAAATTCCAAGAGTTTCGTAGGAGAGTCTCAGGAAGTATGGAGGAACAATATGAGAATCAGAAAACGTCACACTAGAACCCTGTTGAGAGTTCCCCGAGTCTAGCAAGTGCTTCCAAACATGAGGAGAAAGAGCAGTATTCTCACCTGAAGGCCTACTGTGCAGAAAGACAGTAAGAATTTTAAAGGGCACATTCATTTAAAGTGTTATCTTCCTGGTAATACAAAAAATAATTGTGATGTGATGCTAAGAAAGTTAAGTTGTAAACTCAAAGGGTAAGGACACTTACACTTGGCTTCTAAATGTACCAATATTCTTATCGCATGCCCTAAATATGTTCATAGCGCATTAAATGATCATGGTGAACCTGAATTTCTTTTCCATTTTTATCTCCAGGAAAGACTGTAATTTCAAATAGTCTTTCAGCTGCTGCTTCTTTTTTTTTTTTTTTTTAACTTTCTAGCTACATCATTGACTTCAACTTAGTGGAAAAAAGGAGGGGTGGAAAAAATATAACCAAAGAAGTGCATGTGAACTGTTCCCTCTATGTATTTTGTTCTGATTTTAGTTAGGCAATCATGAATCAGAACTATGGGAACTAATAATAGCACCCTGTTGTGAGCTCCAACAAACCAAGGTTAAGAAGACTCTGTGAAGTCAAAGCAGCCTTACAAATAGGAAATTAGGGTTTCCCAGCATGAGGCCTTAAAATACAGGATGTGATCCTGAATCAGAGCAGAAACAGTTACACTGTATCCTGAAAACTTAGCAACTTCTCTCAAGGAGAAAAGGAAAATAAGGTAATAGTAACAGAAAATACACCAGCCATTCTGTCATTCATTCATTCCCACATTTAACAAATACAAAATAGCCTGTGCCATTTGCCAAGCAGGAGATTAAAAATGTCCAGAGCATGACACCTGATTGTGACTTCTAATCCAGTGTGAGTGAGAACAGGATACAATGGAAGATGTGTTGAAATGGCAGAATGAGGCCGGCGCCACTGCTCACTAGGCTAATCCTCCGCCTGCGGCGCCGGCATACCAGGTTCTAGTCCCGGTCGGGGCGCCGGATTCTGTCCCGGTTGCCCCTCTTCCAGGCCAGCTCTCTGCTGTGGCCCGGGAGGGCAGTGGAGGATGGCCCAAGTACTTGGGCCCTGCACCCCATGGGAGACCAGGAGAAGCACCTGGCTCCTGTCTTCGGATTGGTGCAGTGTGCCAGCCATAGCAACCATTTTGGGGTGAACCAACGGAAGGAAGACCTTTCTCTCTCTCTCTCTCTCTCACTGTCTAACTCTGCCTGTCAAAAAAAAAAAAAAAAAGAAAAAAGAAAAAAGAAATGGCAGAATGAACAAACTGTGGGTGAAACCCATGTGCCTTGTGTACAGATGGAACAGCTCAAGTAGTGATAAGCTATAACTGGCCTTAAAAAATGTTAGAGACAACATTTTTCCTCCAAGTTTAAAGTATAAAATGATCAAAACTATGCCATGAATTTCATGAACAGTAATATTTCTTGACCACAAAACACAAGTATAAGCTGGGCTTCCTATCCAAACCAGTAGGAGGTATCCAGCCCAAGTTCATCTTTGGTGAGCTCTTTGGAACTGAGAACGGGGCAGCGGGTGGTGGCACACACTCCTGTTCTGGGGAGTCGCAAATGTAACCACAGCGCACTCCCTCTTCCAGGACTCTGTCCTTACTTCTCACCATAGGCCAACGAGTTGGAGGAAGCCAACCATGAAAAGATGGCCGGTGCATGATCCAAGAGCAGTGAGCGCTTTCCCTCCGCCCTCCTTTGCCCTCACTGAACCTCGGCACCAGCAGACAGTTCAGAATTTTTTTAAACAATTTATTTACTCATCCATTAAATAAGCAACGAAAAGCGTTTATGCCTCAGGGACGCTCCTAAGCACTGGAGATACAATAATGAACAAAATGATCACAGCACCTGTCCTCATGAAAATGATTATGCAGTGTAGAATGTCACTTGTCAGACCCGTCTTTTTCTCCTGTGTTGCTTTTCATTTGAAGTAAATAGGAGAAGCAGGACATTGCTTCTGTCCTGCAGGAGTTAACAGTCTTAAGAGACAGATACATCCAATTAAAAAAAGAAAAAAAGAAGCCTGCAATGAACAGCAAAACTAAATCCAGCCAAGCGCCTGAATGTGCAATTATGTAACAATGGTCCTCCCTCCGTGACAGCTACTGCTATCAGCATGACGCTGGGAGCACCAAGCAGGTAATGTCTTGTCAGACAGGTGGCGTCCTCCTCCGCCATCTGTCCCCGGAGTGTGTGTAGCAGAGAGGCAGGGACCCTGAAACTTGCCATGGGAAAGACAAATAACTCGAGTGTAGCCACCTGCGAAGAGAAGCAGAAATTTCCATTCTGGAGCCAGATGCAGTGCTCTGACATTCAGTTCATCGGTGAAGCCGTGGAATGACTGGCTCAGTCTAAAAGATCACCCAACTAAAAATCCACGAAGAAACAGAAAGAGGAAACAGCAAAACACCAGTTGAAGGGCCATTACGCTACTGGTCTTTCTCCCCTTCGACCTCACTCCCGCTCTGTGACTTCTGAGCTAACAGGGAAAGCAAGGCCTGCCTTCTTCAGTCCCATTCACTGTCCACACTCTCTTCCCTCTTCTTTGTTGCTGATGCCGTAACCTCGAGTTGGGCTTGCTCAGGGACCCCAGTCCCCGATGTCTCTCCAGCGAGCAGTTCTTCCTTGAACCTCTGGAGACTGTGTTCATTGTGTGATTGCTTGACAAAGCAGTTAAGGCGCCAGTTCAGATACACCGAAGGGCCCAGGTTACGGCCAGTGATTCCACCTTCCCGCTAATGCACACTATGGGAGGCCGCAGAGGAGGGCCCAGGTATTTGGGTCCCTGCCACAGCTGTGGGACCCTCGGATTGAGTTCCTGGCTCCTCATGTTAGCCTGGACCTGCTTGTCTGTAGCAAGCATTTGAGGAGTGACCCAGTGGACGGGTGCACGCTTCCCTTCTGTCTCCCTCTAAAAACTAAACATTAAGATCATACAAAGATTCTTCATCTACGCATGTGCCAATCTGGCCCAGATTTTGCCTATTGCCAACCATCCCTTTGGGGCTGTTGATGGAGGATTTTCTTAATCACAGGATTCTGTGAAGACTGGATCACCTTGTCTCCCGGTTCCAGGGATTTTTCTTTTCACTCTATGGAGCTGTTATTTAATTTCGTTGCTCCTGAAGACAGTTTCTCCTCCCGGAGCAGAAAACGCGGTCCGGAGCCGAAGGGGAAGGTAGCAGGAACAACAACTCAGTAACAAACCTTTTCAGAAATAAGTGTCACTTATTCCTGGTGGGTCTCCTCTCCACCCCATTTCCCAGCCTCCCTCCCTCCACCCCCTTCTGTCATTCCCACACAGACAGCTTGCAAGCTGTTCAGGACTGAGCACTGTTCTGTTCCTTCGGGCTCTGGCCATGCACCAGCCTACTAATCCCGCGAGGGGTTCCAGACAGCTGTGCTGCCTTCACCTGGGACACCCGAAGCCTTCTTTATTTGATATTTGTTTACGGTTTCACTTGCGTTCTTCTACTTCCTGATCTCTTCATTTTTTTTCCAACGTGATCAAAATAATTATACTTTTCCAAGATAAAAAGAATTTTAAAAAATATGAAACAATCTAGGAAGCTTATTGCCAAAGAATGCAACTGTGTGAACAAAAACTTACAGATGAATATCTAAAAAAATAGATTGCACCCTAGTTCTAGCAGATACACGTTGAACTTAAAAAACATGTTATTTTCCTTAAGCTAATCATGAAACACATTATTTGCTGGGTTTTCAGGAGTTACCACACTGCAAAGGCCATGTTCAAATTTTAGTTGCTCCTACACTGTGCACTCTCAAAAACTATGTGCTGGACAGAGCTTGCAGATTCTTGAATGAAGCATAAAACATACAATAAGAAATTAATTCATGTTTCTTTGGTAAACAATTCTGTATGGCGTCACTTACTGTTTAGGATGTATCTTGCTGATTTTTAGCAAGACATGATTTACAGAAAAATCAAATGCTGAGTTTTTTTTTTTTTTAAAGAAAAAACAATATTTTGAAACAAAACAAAATAAAACAGCTTTATCTTCCCAAGCCAGAGTGTGGAGTTAGCGGCATAGTGGCTGACCCCAGTTTTCAGTATACTCTCCGTTCTAAGGACATTGCCAGGAAATGGTCAGCTTGGAGATACAATGAAAGGAAACCCCGCAGTGAAGGTTTCACTGATAACATGTGATTTGAAGCCAGTGAACAGACGTAGCGGTCATTCACTCGCTTAGGCCAAAGTGGATAATAATCCAAAGGCTCCACTAAGATCTTGTCCTAAAAGCACAGGGAGGTTGGTGCTGGACATGAGAGGCGGGGTACATTTTCCTGCAAGGAGACAGGTTGCAGGGACTGGTATCAGTATTGGGGTCTATCATTTCACAGGGTTCTCTTAATCTAATATGCACTTGTGCTAGAAAATTGTATACTGTACAGTAGATAATTCATTTTTAGAGTCAGCTCTTTTAATAACAAAACCTGGACTAACTGGAGCACAGTCCTGTTCTTTCTCGACTCCTGCTATGAGTGTCTCTTCATTTAACGCTGCTTTTCCCTTTATCTTAGGGAAATAAACTTACATGGCAAAATGACCAAAAAAAATCAGTATTTTTTTTTCAATTTTCAGTCTTCTGACTAGAACTCCCCTCTCACGTGATACCTTTATCATGTTTTCTTACAGAAGCATACCCTAGGATCAATCACTTAACTCCTGCTAACATCAAAGGCTACACCGAGCTGAAGTAAAAGGCCTTCAACCTGCAGGGTGTGCAACACTCTTGTTGCAGTGCTGTGCACACCATGTGGCCCCCAACACTTTACACTTAGTATACCGTATGTTTAGAGTTTTGTCTATGACCTTGCTTTTGTCTATGACCAGATTACTGGCTAACACAATATGAAGAAGGAAGAGTTTGCATGCTCAGACGTAAGTGAGCTTGCTTTTGGTAACCATTCTCAATACCTGTAATTTTCATTTCTTTGACCTTGGAAAGTAAATAGGTAAATTCATTAAGTTGTGGGTGTTAAAAATAAGAGAGAGAGAGAGAGAGAGAGAGAAGAGAGAGAGAGAATGCTATGGAAGTCTGTGGACTTCCACTGAATAACCATTCGTATTTAGATTCTTGGAGCGGATCTTTGCTACTCAAACATCTGTTCTGCACATTTCCCAGCTTATAATTCTTATAAATAGCTAAGTGCAATGAAGCTGACTTCAGTTAGGTGAAGGTTCTTGTGTCGGTGAGTTAAACTGAAGAGCAGCAGTAGCCAGTGGCAACACAACATGAATCACGTTTCATTCTAGGTTTTCTACTAGAAACAATGAAAAGGTAAAAAGAAACAGGTAGAATTAATTTTGATAATATATTTTATTTAACCAATTGTATCCAAAATAGTATCATTTAAACATATAAAAACATTGAGCTGTTTTTCATGAGTCTTTGAAATCGGGTGTATCGCTTACATATACAGCCTATAGGACTCTGGACTGGCCCACCGTTAACTGTTCAGTAGTCAAACATGGCTGACGGCTATTGTGGACTGCACAGCTGCGCAGGATTTGGTTTACTTTTAAGCTCTTTGGGTCTTTATGAATCTAATCAAAAACATGTTTAAACTTACTTTAAGGGAAAGTCACTCTGAGTAGACCTTGTTGGCCTCAGAGAGTGTATTCTATTCACTTGGGGCACCAGAGTGTTCGTTTTGCTGGTGAACAAGGATCACTTAAGCTTAGATGCTTCCATGTAATAGTATCTCTTTTGTTTTTTTACTTAATATTTTATATATTCTTCTAAATTTTGGAGGATAACAGATTTTTAATTTATATGATAGAGGCTTAATGACTCCACTAATAATGTGTTCAACAAATAAAAAAATAAAAAGACCATAGTCCAGCAAATAAAAAAAAAAAGGCCAGGACCATTAACAATAATCAAATGAAAAAGTATTCATCTTCACTCACGTAAATTTCAAGGGTGACAGAATCATTAAACCTGTCATAGTGCATAAGTTCTATCCACGTGTTTGACAAAGATGTAGCCGCATTAAGTGGCTCTTACATTAGCACTACACGAGAATGGCCAGAGTCCAGCAGGATGGCTGGACTCCCTTCTGTGAATGTGAATGACAAGTGACAGTGTGGGTGTGCACACGGGTCATTTTTATAGCAGACCCGTGTCATTCCTTTCTTACGAGACACAGAGACGAAGACTGGCAGAGTCACAGCTTCTGCCTCCAAGGAATACACATTCCAGTGCTCAGGAGGGATGGAGTCAAACAAATAAATACAAAATTGCAGCCCTGAGAAGTGCTGCAACGGAGCACCCTGACTCACGAACACAAAACCAGGAGCCCGGACCTGGGGGGCAAGGTCGGGAAACTTCCTTGAGGAAGCTGTGTTGGATCAGAGATCTAAGGGATGAATAAACTTGACCAGGCAGAGAGGAACTGCGAAAGATACACTGTGGCGCTTGATATTAATCTTCAGTGTTGTTTCGTGAAGAAACTGTGCTTGGGAGAACACTTTTTCATTGTGGCCAGGAGAACGGCGCTTGCCCAGACTGAATTCTTGGCATTTCTCCCCAGAGTCTCTCCTCAGCCCAGCACAGTTCTTTCCTGGAACTTCGGTGCCAGGCTGCTCCTGACTCTGCGGAAGCACTTAGTGCATTTCAGATGCCTTGCAAAATGGGTTTTGCCTTTTCTTTAAAATGGGATCTACGGAATACATGCAAATGGACTTTTCGTCTAATTAATTCACCAATTGGCTAAAAGACTTGCAGCACATTAAAACTATGTTAAGAGAGAACTCTTACAAACTGAGCAAAGAAATAAAGCAATTTAAGAAGTCAAATGTGAAAAGAACAAAAACAGGTAACTCACAGAAATACATGGCCAAAGACCATGAAGTAGTTATCGAAGGAAGAAAAAAATAAATCCTAAAGAAGCGTTTAACTTATTGGCAAAGGTGGAAAAGAAAAAAAACTGTGTGTCTCTGAGGAAACGGGCATTGCTAGAATAACTACTAGGAGCAGCGCAATTTGGAACAATCTGTCTGCAAGTAGTCAACATGCACTAAAGAGTATGTACCCACCGCCCCAGCCAGTCCGCTCTGCAATCGACCCTCAGGAGAAAAGTGTAGAACCAGCATACAAATATGGGGCTAGAATAGTTATAAAACGAAACCCACCTAGGTAGCCAACAAGAGAGGAACGATTAACATTGCTATGTCAACATGGCCCATCCTGAGACTCGTGCCCCAGGGGTCTGCAGAAGTCCGTGGAGCCTGTGTATTGTGAACAACCTACTCATGGACTTCAGTGACCTGACCGTTCCAACTCGTTTTCCAAAAGCTTTCTGAAGTACCCTTGATTTGCAGTGAAAGATATTCAGAGTGGAAAGTGAGGCGAAGAGAAAGCAGGATAACAATGGGATTCCATTGTCTGCACACACAGAGAATGTAAGCGCCATTGCCTTGAGAACATTTAGAAAATATAGAGTTTTAACAGACAAAGGTGTACTTATGGGTAATTTGTTTTCTTTCACTTACCTAAAGTTTTTGCTTTCCACAAAAATTTCCAATACTTAAGAAACACCCTTTTTATAATAATGCTTCCTCCCTATCCATGAAAGATGTAGAAAAACTGGTTTTTAAAAAGAAAAGGAAAAAAAAATACTCAATGTAGTACCATCCAAAGGCAACGGCACTAGTGCTGTGAAATAGGACCCTTCAATCCCTTTTTTACAATGTATCTTTTTTAAAACCATATTTTGATCATATTTAATTGGGCTTCTGAGACCAGCACTAAACCTTGCCCGAGGGACAAACTTTTACAGAGGATTTTCTTGTCTCCAGTTACAGAGTCTTTCCCATAATAGGGGAATAACAGTTTATAATTAGGTTGACTGAATTGAAGCTTTCTCCATATACTCTCGTGAAAGGAGACACCGCCTCTCCTCATTCCAGGAGTGTTCAGCTCAGTCAGATGTGGTTTTACTGAGTCGATGATTCCCCTTCGGAATTTTGGCTGAACGGGTAAAGTGCCTATTAATGATCACACAAAACAGTCTTGCAAATACCCAGAAGACTTACAGACAAGTTAGCACAAAGAATACAGTTACTATCAGTCTGATTCAAGAATCACCGGAACAGTGGCTAAGAGACCAGACCCCGGAGCCAGACTCCTTGGGTTCAAGTCCTAGCTCTGCCACTTTCCAGCAGGATAACCCACGCCTGCTTACTTGACTTTTAGTAAAAATGGAAAAATATAAGCATCTGCTTCATAAAGTGATAGACGAATTAAATTAATGTAGGTAAAATACAATGGTACTTAGCACAAAATATAAAATATCTCATAACTATTAGTGTATATTATTATTCAGAAATAATCCCTACCAGCTCCCTGGCTAAAGGATGTGCAAGTGTGCATCATGATTTAAACAGCACAGTCCGCTGGATAATGCATGCTTATCTATGTGATCTTTACAATACCACTATAACATACGTGTTGTTTCTGTGTATAGGATCATGAAACCAGGGCTCCTAAGAAGGTTAAGTAAGTTCCCACAGTGACCCATAGTTAAGAAAGGGAATAACGAGGATGACTGAGGGGTAGGCATTTGGCGCTGTGGTTAAATGCCACGTGAGAAGGTTGTGTTTGAGTCCCAGCTCCACTTCCAATTCCAGCTTCCTGCCAATGTGCACCCCGGGAAGCAGCAGTGATGGCTCAAGCAGTTGGGTCCCTGCTGTTCACATGGGAGACCTGGGATTGAGTTCTGAGCTCCTGGTGCCATCCTGGCCCAGTTCTGGCTGTTGCAGGTGTAAGTGGTAAGTGAAACAGCATATAGAAGACATCCCTGTCTGTCTCTAACTCTCTTTCTTTCAAATAATAGATAAAAATTGATTTAATTTTTTTAAAGAACAGAAACAACACATAGGGTAGGTGTTACTTTGTTGTACACCTTTCACTGTTAGAATAACTAGGAAAACCCAAAAGACAGAAAACACAATGCTATAATTTTTTCCAGTTTTCCCCTTCCTTCAATAACAGGTGGTTTCTCTTCATTAATTCAACAATATCTATGGAGCACCTGCCATGTGCCAGGCAGCTTTCTAGAAACTGGAGCTGTCATATCCTTACAGAGTGTTTTCTCTAAATAGAAGACGTGTTGGCTTTTCATTACACAAAACATCTGAGACAAGCTACGCAGAAAGGAAACAGTTGTGAAGGTTCATATTCCAAGATTGGGCAGCCCTATCATGGGAAGTGTGAGGGCAAAGCCAAGAGCAGAGAGAGTGGCTGGGTCTGCCTCAGGCTTTTATAATCATCCTTCTTCAAAAGAACTTCCACCCCCAGTGACTTAGGGACCTCCCACGAGGCTCATCTCCTAAACACCACAGAATTAACTTTCTATGCTAAGTCAGAACCATCGCCTTATGAATTGAGGTACCAAATTGTTCAAACCACAGCAAGAAGACAGCACGTGAGAATGTGGACATTGGGAAGCCATTGTCTCTCCTCTCTGAACCACCCTTCTGTGCAAACCCCTGGATCAAGGTAGCCCACACAGACTGCCCAGTGTGGATGGTGGGGGTCAGCAGGTCCCCAGGGTAAGCAGTGCAGCACACCATGGACATGTGGGCAGAGCCCCCCCGCCCCGCCCACACACACACACCTTGGCACCTGCACGGGCAGACACTTGCACGTTCCTCCCCATGCAGTCCTGGGTGCCTGTTTACCCACATACTAGCTAAGGTGGAGCTGGCCCACTGCAGCAAGGCACAGCTCCTGCTCAGCCCTGCAGCCCCAGGAGAAGGAAGCCATAGGGAGCTGATAAAGAATGGGGTGGGCACAGCCTGGCAGGATCTTCCGCAGGTAAAAGGACAGCAGGTTACAGAGTGGAGATTTCTGACTTGCCTGCTGGTTCCCTTTCAGGCTCCTCCAAGAAGGGGCACTCCGGAAGAGCGGGAGAGCAGCGCCCCAGGGCCGGAGGAAAACAGATCTGCTCTTACCCACGGTGCTCCCTTGTATCCTGAACGTCTTCCCAGAGATGCTTCTTCTCTCTGCAGGTGCAGAGCCCTGCTGAGCAGCAGGTGCACTCAGTTTGCAGTTGTTCCAGCTCTTACAGAACCTGGCTCCTCATACTCCACCCACCTCAGAGACATCAGGCCACTGCACTGGCAGGACTGACTTCAGAGGTCGGGGTCCACCAAGTGCTGGATTTTACCGCCAGCCTCTTCCTTGTCTACACTGCTCCCAGCCTGAGGGTGAGAGCTGTTTCCTGCGGTTGGTACTTCTGTGATACCTGAGACATCTCTTAGCATCTCTTCTCACCTACTCAGGAAATCACTGAATAGAGCTGTATTTCAGGACCTGGATAGACCATTAGTTAACTAGTTGTTATCCTGTGTTGAATAACTATTTCCGCAGGTGTGTGTGTGTGCACATGCGCAATCGTGTTTTACTTTTGACAGTGCTCCCATGATAATTATACTTGAAGCTTTTTTCCCCAATATTTATAGATTTTCGTTTTAAAGGTAGATTCCCAGAAGTGGAATTACCAAGTTAAAAAATGTAGCTATTTTTAATACTTTCTATATACCACACACATAAAAGGATATTTCAAAAAGCTCATAGAAATGGAATTAAATTTTTATTTTGGGGGCAGGCATTTTGAATCATCACTTGGAAAACCCACATCCCGTATCAGAGTACTTGTGCTCCAGTCTTGGCTCTAAAACTGATTCCCGCTTCTTGGTAAGGTGCATTCTTGCAGACGCAGATCATGGCTGAAATACTCGGGTCCCTGCACCCACGTGAGAGACCTGGATTGAGTTCTTGGCTCCTGGCTTCTGTTTGTCCCACTCTTACTTGCTGCTGGCATTTGGGAATGACACAGTGGATAATGGATCTCTATCTTTCTCTCAGTCTCTGCTTTTCAAATAAAATAAATAAATAATTTTCTACAGAAAGATTATTTGGGTGGAAAGACATTTGGAAATCCATGCATGGCGTTTTCTTTTCTTTTTTTAAAAAACGTTTATTTATTTATTTTAAAGGCAGAGTTACAGAGAAATGGGGTGGGGGTCTTCCATCTGCTGGTTCACTCCCCACATGGTCACAATAGCTGTAGTAGCACCAATCCGAAGCCAGGAGCCAGAAGCTTGCTCCGGGTCTCCCAAGCAGGTGCAGGGCCCCAGAGACTTGAGCCATCTTCTACTGCTTTCCTAGGCCATAGCAGAGAGCTTGATCAAAAGTGGAGCAGCCAGGATTTGAACCAGCGCCCATATGGGATGCCGGCACTGCAGGTGGCGGCTTCACCCACTATGCCAGTCCCAAGGTTTTTTCACAATATATATTTTTCATGAAGTTTTTGAAGATGCCTTAAATGCATGGATTTCAACAATTCTGCAACAAAATCAACATATTTTAATCACGTTTCTCAAGAACTTCCTGAAGTTCCCTCTTGTGGCTAAAATGTATAAATCTAGCTTTCCATACGGTTTCACCAACTGTTCTCTACAAGTATTGTAAGAGAATGTTTATATCATATTTCTTAACGCATCCTTTTTGATTAAATTACATGTTAAGGTCTATCTTGTTTTTGATTAGCTTTTCTGCATTTTATTATGAGTGAAGTCTCGCACATTGTATTAAGTTTCTAACAAGCTTTACATAAAATTTTGAGATTGTGAGTTTATGTTATTTCCATTAACTGGTTTTTCTAATGTCTGAGCTCAGTTTTCTAGTGGATTTTACTTTTTTTAAGTCATGCTTATGATGGGAATGTGTTTTGTTCCTTCTAGCTCTCAGAACTCCAGGGAGCAATAGTGACTATTTAAACAATGCTCCTTAGTGGTCCCAAGATACTTTTAGGAAGTGATCCCTAAAGAAGAACAATACAGATTTTTTACTAAATAATCTGTTCATGAGATGGAAATTATATCTACTTTCTCCAAAAATAATTTACAAAATATTTTCATTGGATAATAAACAAGATTATAAGCTCAACAGAGGAAATTTTAATTAGTGAAACTTTCTACTCTTCACAAGTAAGTTACCATGCATCCAATGACTACTAATAATTTTTCAGTTTTTAAGTTCAAGTTCAGTTTTTGTTATTGCTGTCATAGAGTCTCTCTAAAGCAGAGTTAATAATATGCACTTTCAACTCTCTCCTCACTTTCTTACCACAGTTTGTTTTCTCTGGCTGTATTTCATCCACCTAAGGATCTTTAAACCATCAGTGGGGAACGAGCATTTGTGGCAGTGCTTAAGTTACCACCTGGGACATCTACATTCTGCATCAGAGTGCGTGGTCGACGTCCTGGGCATTCCACTTCTGTTCCAGCTTCCTGCTGATGTGTAACCTGGAGGGCAGCAGAGGGCGGCTCAAAATCTTGGTCCCTGCCAGCCATGGATTGAGTTCCAGGCTCCTGCCTTTTACATGGCCCAGTCCTAGACTGGGGAGTGAATGAAGATGGAAGATTTCTCTACATCTGACTCTCTGTGTCTTTCTGCCTTTCAAATAAAATGAAAATAAATAAAGATAATGATAACATTAGTGGAACAGTTTTTATGGGGGGAGTAATACTTATCAGGATCAATTATCAGGATCTGTCTGTAAAAGTGGGAAAATTTGGGGCCAGCACTGCCCCAAGAAGTTTAGGCAGCCTGCCTGCAACTCCAGTATCCCATGTTCAGCAACAGTTTGAGTCCTGGCTGCTCCGCTTCCAATCCAGATCCTTGCTAATGCATCTGGGAAGAAAGCAGAAGATGCCCCACGTGCTTGGGCCTCTGCCACACATGTCAGTGACCCAGATGGAGATCCTGGCTCTGGCTTCTGCTGGGTCCAGTCCCTGGCTGTTGCAGACAACTGGTGGAATGAACCAGTAGGTACATGTGCTTTCTCTCTCTCTGTCTCTCTCTCTCTCTGTAATTGCTTTCCAAATAATTAAGTGAATTTTTAAAATATAAAAAGTAGGGAAATCTGATGTTCCTTCATGGATGGTATGGGTGAGCACCAAGAACAGCAAGTTACATGGTCCAGTCATTTCTCTTTTTCTTTTTTTGTAAGAAATCTCCAGTCTTCACCCCCCAGGAGTCTACCTCTGCTGTGCCCTCTCACAACTGGGAAGACCAGCGAGTGGCTGGCAGAAATTATTGGTGACACTCCTGAAAAACCCTTTGACCCTTCTTTTTCTTCCTCCTCATCCTTGCAGAAATGGTGGGCTATTGGCTGGAACCCCACAAAACACCTTGCGCCCTCTGAAAATGGCAATGATGTGCCTGTGTGGTGAGAACTGCAGCATGGGAACAGTACAGCTCTCTAACATATAAGCATCGTCCTCTGTGGTATGAAAAACAGATTTAAAGAATAAGTGTATTTTGGTGGAAAAGTTTGAAATCCATGCACACCTGTGTTTTCAAAAACTCCATGGAAAACCTATATTAGGAAAAGGCTATGCATGGATTTCAAAAATATTCTGCAACAAAATACATTTACCATCTAATTCCATTTTCCCACAAACTTTTTGGAGTGCCCTCTGTGTGTGTGTGTTTGTGTGTCTGGCATAGTTCCTTCACCTATGTTGAGCTATATACCTTCAAATTCCCCTACCATGAGACAAGACAATTGCTAGTAGCATCCAAGAATGATTCCCAATAACATCTCTCCAATGACAAAATAGTGGTGCCATACGCTAACAGATAAGCTCAATTTATTTATTATTGGTTTTAAATAATACATTTGAATAAATTTACCCTAAACAAGTAGAGCATCCCTTAATATATTTGGATGACAGCTGCAATGGCAGTCCCCAGCCATTTAGGAAACAAGGATCACAGGACATCTTTTCGGCCAGATAATGTACACGTAAGCACTCAGTCAACCTTAAGGGAGCACGTAAGTACTGGTTCCTATTCATCCAGGGGAATCACATTAAGCCAAAGTAAAATCACGACCGGTAAAAATAATTAAATTAAAGATAGACCAGGGAGAGTGAGTCCGAGTTTAAAAGTAAGTGTATGTGGCCGGCGCTGCGGCTCACTAGGCTAATCCTCCACCTTGTGGCGCCGGCACCCTGGGTTCTAGTCCCGGTCGGGGCGCCGGATTCTGTCCCGGTTGCCCCTCTTCCAGGCCAGCTCTCTGCTGTGGCCCAGGAAGGCAGTGGAGGATGGCCCAAGTCCTTGGGCCCTGCAACCCATGGGAGACCAGGAGAAGTACCTGGCTCCTGCCATCGGATCAGCGTGGTGCGCCGGCCGCAGTACGCCGGCCGCGGCAGCCATTGGAGGGTGAACCAACGGCAAAGGAAGACCTTGCTCTCTCTCTCTCTCTCTCTCTCTCACCGTCCACTCTGCCTGTCCAAAAAAAAAAAAAAAAAAAAAAAAAGTAAGTATATGCTTATACTTTTCAGCAGCACAGTATTTCAAACAAATTCTCTGGTGATATATTTTTATAACTCTGCCATTCCATTGCAGGATGTTTTTGTCATCAAGTATGCCAGCATTTTGCAAAGAATAGACAATCAATATGGGCCCATTAAAGAAATGTTGGTGCAAAAAGATACCACACTCAGTCTCAAAGGCCTGCTGTGAGAACAGCACTGAAGTCTTATAAAAAGTAACTTCACTGTCATTGTCATGCACACACAGCATACACAAGGTTTGGTTTCGCTAACAGCAACCTGTACTCCAGCTGTTTGCACCTATTTTTGTGTGACTGCATTTTCCCTGGAGACTAATGTGGACTCAAAAGAAATCACCCTTTCCAAAGCAGGCAAGTTGTTTTTCAATACGTTGCATAACAGACGCTCTACAGGAAGGGAGGGAGAGCAGCGGGCGCCTGAGGAAAAGGCAGCCTGCAGAGTTGGAGGATCCCAGGCCTGCAGGGGAGAATCTGAAGGTAGGAAATGAGCAGACATGCACTGATACGCAGAAGCATGATTTGAAGTAGAGCAGTAAGTTTTATGTTGTAAAAAATAAGCCAGTATTGGTTGGGAATGATCAAAGCTCTTCCCTTCACCTTAGCTTGAGCCGTTACACACACACACACACACACACACACTGCCTATGGACATGAATTAAGTTCATTGTAAAAAACACCAAATTTCACATAATTGATTATCTTTTTTTCTTTAAAGATTTATTTATTTACTTGAAAGTCAGTTACACAGAGAAAGAAGGAAAGGCAGAGAGAGAGAGAAAAGAGAGGTCTTCCATCTGCTGGTTCACTCCCCAGATGGCTGCAACAGCTGGAGCTGTACTGATCCAAAGCTAGGAGCCAGGCACTTCTTCGGGGTCTCCCATGTGGGTGCAGGGGTCCAAGCACTTGGGCCATCTTCTACTGCTTTCCCAGGCCTTAGCAGAGAGCTGGATTGGAAGTGGAGCAGCTGGGACTCAAACCGGCGCCCAAATGGGATGCTGGCACTGCAGGTGGAGGCTTTATCCACTATACCACAGCGAGGGCCCCAGTAATTGATTATCTTGATGTTTACTCTTTGCATTGAATCTGAAGGTCAGTGTTACGGTTTTTTGAGGCTCCACTGATGTGTAGGTAGAATTCCTTAATCTGCTTCTCTCTGTGCTCAATTTGTTAATTGATTATGGCAACTGATTTCAGGATGTGCCCTGTGCACAGCATTCCATAGGATAGAGTGAATTAAAGTCAACCTCCCAGCCACTAGAGTTCACTGAGAGAAGCATACACCTCCAATGACCATCTTGATGCAGGCAAAGCTTGTTCAGAATAGAGAGAAACAAGGATGCAGGCAAGCTGAGTTCCCGCCACATTCCTGTTTCATCTGACCCTTCCCTAAGACTAGACGGCCCTGTCCATTTCAAAAAGTATGACGCTTTAACAAAGAGCATAAAAACAGGGTTTGGACAAGCCTAGAAGGAGATATAATACTCTAGTTTAGAAGTAAGACAGAAGCTGATAAAAATTTTGTTAAATAATTACCCAGTCATTTTCATTACTATGCTGATTTAAAATACACATGCATAGTTTGTGATCTAAGTGAAAATTTGCCTTTTCACGTGGAGTGCTTTGCTTGAGTAAAATTTTATTATGTCTTATTTCCAAGGAATTTTCCAAAAGGAACATAAAGTCAATTCATTACTAACATGTTTTGAAATAGGAACCTAGGATTTAACCGACATATTGATTCAAAGGCAACATTGCAAGGTTGTAACTTTTGAATGAAATGAAATTTACATATTCCCATGCTGTGTCTACACAAGAAACACCAATGATCCACTTGATGTTCATGGTGTGAAAGGCCAAATTAGGCATTGAGTGACTTGGATAAGATTTACCTATAAAATAATTAAAATCACAGGCCAAGAGAGAAAAACTACGATAGATCTGCCATACGTAGAAATCCCCATTATTACATTATTGAAGGAACATCGATGGAACAAAATTTATCTACATGTCAATTTTAGATATAAGGCCATGGCCGGAGCAAGGGTATAATTATAAGTAAGATAAAATTCCTGTCCCCCAGCTGCTTGTAATATTGTGTAACATGAAATTATTTTGTTTAAATCAGTGTAGCAACATTATTGAAAATGGACCAGCAGAGCTGAGAATGAGTGAAAAGCAGAAGTTAGTAGATTCCTGGATGTCTCTAGCTAAGAGCTAAGACTAGGGTTGCATTAGTGGGTTTTCATTCATTCAAAAAATATTTTTGAACAACAAGTATGTGCTAGGCACTGGCTGTTCATTCACTGGAGAGTCAGCCCTGAGCAAAACAAAGACTCTCCACCCTGCAGCACACATTCTATGCAGAGGACACACAGCAAGATAAATGTGTAAAATACACACTACCTTGCAGCGCGCCAAGTACCTGCAGACAAGAGAAATCAGAAAAGGGCACCATGAAATGGCACTGGGAGCTGAAATATTAGTTGAAAACCTCACCCTACTTAAGTGATCTTTGAGTGGGAGGAGGGGAAGGCTTCAGCCATCAAGGTCCCTAGGAGGAGCATTCCAAGAAGAGGGGGGAGCAGGGTGAAGGCTCGGAGAACCAACCTAGCGAGTGCCAGGACGAGCAAGGACAGATGTTTAGACTAGCAGTCGAGATGCCTGTGTCCCACAAGAATGCATGGGTTTCAGTTTCTGCTCCACTCCCAACTCCAGCTCCCTGATAATGCACACTCGGGAAGCAGCAGTGATGGCCCAAGAAACAAGAAAAAAACAGCATGGGCATATTCAGTACAGATGCAGGGGAAAACACTTTCTATCTGTGGTTGATTGAGCCCATGGATGCAGAACCTGTGGCCACGGGTGGATGACTGTTTAATTAACTCATCTCTGTGTTTGCTTGTGATAAAGTGCTTGCTACAACAAGTATCTTGAGGGGCAACGTGGCTGCTGCTGTTGACAGCAATGGTAGCAACAATGACGACGATGGTGTTGCTGGGGTACAGTGAGTGTTGCTGACTGCACTGGAGACCACACACAAAGAAAACGACTCAAGGTTACGATCTCCAAGTTTCTCCTGCGATCAAAGAAGTTTCTCTTTTCTGTATCAATGCATTGATTTTAGTTTTTGTTCAGCAGGGAAAATACGGCTAAAAATTAAACTCAACATTTCTGTCTTAGGGCCAGTTATAACATGACAATGGGGATTGTTTTTATAGTCTCTCCTGGTGTCCCAAGTAAAATGTGAATATTGATTGGGAGGAAGTGGAAAGGTCTGGGGGGACACATATGGAGCTGAAAATCTCGAATCCTCTCTCAACTTTCCCCTCGATGAGATGCTTATTTTCATCAAGACCCATATTGTGCCCGGATCTGCAGAGCTAGAGATGTCTACGCACATTTCAATGGGGACAGATGAAAGAGATCATACTCTAAAGAGACGCAAGGATCGTCTGTATTGCACCTGCACAAGCACAGGGGATGTATGCATGTCATAACCTACTATTCGGTGTCAGGCAAGAAGAGTGAGATGTGACCTTGCATCAGGCCACCATTTATCATCATGCGTATACATACTCCAGACTTTCATGTGGCAGGTTGCGAGGATGAAACTAGTTCCAACAATTTGTTTACCTTATTGGATTCAAACGTGGTCCTCTTTCAAGAGTTGGGTGACAATTTTGCTGGCCCAGCATAAAGAAAATATTTTAGGATGCAAGAATATTAGAATGGACTTTTAAATGAAATTTGCATACCCACCACCCCATCATGTCTCCTCACAGGGCCCAGAAAATGTCCCTTTCCCAAAGGCATAACAAGAGTCTATGCAAAGCTCGGAGGCAGCTAACCTCAAAAGGTGAATAATGGTGATGGGAGACTATGTCAGTGAAAAAGAATGGCTGAGTTTCAAACATACTATTTTTCAGTTGGGCAAGTTTGTCACAGGGGACTAAGGTGATGATCACAGAAAAATCTGTAACAACAAGGATGTACTTGAGAATAAGAAAATATTTAATGTAGGGACAATGAAATAGTCAAACTTGCTTTTGAGTTGGTAAAGGATTGCTTTTCCCTCAGTATAAGTCCTCTGAATCCTGTACATTTGTTGATAATAATTTACTGTAGTCGGAGACTAGCAGAAGCTAAATAGCAACACTACCTTCAAGAAAGAAGATTTATGTAATTACTGTAAGTATAGCAAAGGAGTGGCTGTCAGAACTGATGTGAAGAGATCTTTGACTCTAGTTGCTTGATTCCTGAAATGGCATAATCCAGGACTGAGTTTACTTAGTTGGAATTAACAGGAGAACTCCAGATCTGATACACTAAAATCTGACATGAATACACAGATTCTCCTCTCCTTCTGATCCTAAGTCAATTCGCAGACCTCAAGCTCTTTGACTGAAAAGGAGGCTTGATCCTTTTGAAAAAGAATCCTGCAACACTGCCGTGAGCATACACTGTGAACACTATCTAGGCTTTCCTGATACATGCCTGTACACATCTGATCGGTGACTGTGCCTTGGACTAAGTTCATGCTAATCCTAGAAACTCAGCAATCATTTTGGACCACAGGGCATGTTTTTAGCGCCTTTCTGAAAAACATCCATCTCACAGCGGGCAACCGAGGGAAAACAATGTACTGGACGACGGAGAGCTGTGTGTTTTCTTCTTTGCTTTTGGACACGTGCAGCATACTGCACAACCGCAGGTTTTGCAGCTCCTCACTTCCCGAGGTGGATTACATTTTTCCATCTCTTGAATTCGAGCTGCCCTTGTGATCTGTATGTAAGTGACAATGTGGAGTTCAAAGTCTGGAACTCAGGGAGATTTTGTATCTTTCTGCTCTTTCTCTTGGAACCCACAGCTGCAAGGGAGAAGTCTGCGCTTACCCTCTGGAAAGCAGAAGCCATGGGGAAGAGAAAAAAGCCATCACGGCCAAAGTCTCAGACCCAGAAGAGGATCCAAAGACGTGTCACAGCCATCCCAGCACTAACCACACAGATGAGTACATCCATCTGAGACTAGAGGAATCACTGATTTGTTTCATTCTTTATTTTATCTCTATTTATCTCATATTCCATTCTTTATTTTATCTCTATTATCTTGGATGAAAATTATTGGTATGATTGCGGCTGAATTAGAATTTACCTTCACCCAGAGATGGAACAAGTTAAGTGTTAGTGATGTAGGCAGGCCTACAGGCTAAAACTGATTAGGTTTGTACGCCTTCACCACGCCCCTGTGTGACCTCATGCCCCTACCTGGCCACACCTGTGCACCCACCGGCCAATCAGGTTAATTAACCACTCCCCTTTGGGAGTGGATTAAAAGCCTGGGACAGGGTTTGCCCACTCCTTCTTTTTAGCCTCTCTTGCCAGCACGGGGCTGGCTGCAGCCTGCACCTCCAGAGTGCGTGGCCTTCGGGCCAATCCACCCCATGCTTCCTGGTCTGGATGCTCTTCCACATGGCTGGTTCCTGATGTTTGGTATGAACCCAGATGTATCCCTCTCTTTTAGATAACGTCCTCAGTTTCCCATGCATCTTTCGCACTGAATAAAAGCTTAAAATGTACCATGTTGCCTCATTCATTAATGCCGATATTCAGAATTCTTCTCTGAATATTAGGCAAGAACCCACACGGGCTTATTAACATTGGGAATTTATTAATAAGCATAGGGTGATATCATATGGCACCCCAAATTCCCGTTTCATGTGGCACTCCCGATGGGACTTTCAGGGAACTTTAAGTGGGCCACATTCTAATATTACATTTTAGGGGGTCTACATCGATTTCATTAGGACTCTGAGTCATTTTCATATGGGAAAAGGGTGACTTCATTCATATAAATGAGAGGTGCACCCTGGGAGGTAGAAGTGTGAAGTTGTTCCTGCTTTTGCCTGGAAGTTAAAATAGGTAGAGGAGTGCTTATGAGTGTGAGTAGCCAAACAGGGCGGCTCTGTGACACTGGGACGTGCACCGGACCTTTACAAATTACCTTTCTTGCCAGCTAGCTTCTTTTTCTTCTGCCCACAGGTGACGCAGAGGGAAAGACAAAAGAGAGGGCTTCCTTCCTGTTTCTCTTGTCTTCGCCAACGTTGCCCCGGAAGCACCAATCGAAGCCTGCCCCCAGTGTTCATGGCATGTCCAGCACAGCACTGTGGCGCACCCTCGTGCCATCAGTGTGACCCTGGCAGTGGCCCCCTCTCAGAGGAGTATAGAACCAGCTCTGCAAAACCCCTTTTCCTGGCCTGCAGATCTGCTAAGCTTAGCCGTCCCTCTCCTTCCCTGGTCCACGGGTGGCAGCTATTGCCAGCAGTTCCCAATCTCTGTGCTTCCCGGCTGCTCCTTCAGGCATCTAACATCTAAGTAACAGTCTCCTTCCTCTAAAATATCTAGACTTGTTTTTGTTTTCCTGAGTATACCTGACTAGACAAACCATGGAGGGGTTTGAGATATGAGATAATTTTCTTGCATTTTGATAGGACCACCCTGGCTGTTGCATTTGAATAGACTGAATGAAGCATTAGAAAACAATTTCAACAGAAACAGATAAGGATATCCTGGTCCTGAAGACGTTGTTAAATTCTGAACATATTTTAAAGGTCTCAATGATGAGATCTGTAGACTGACCAGTTGTGAATTTTGAAGACAGGGAGAAAAGTCAGGTTATTGTGTAGGAGAGGAGGAGCAGGGATATGCTATGGAATTTTACTGTTAACACTGGGAAAGAATTAACATTATAAGCCTGGGGGTGGGAGTTCAGCCTAGTGGCTAAGGCGCTGGTTAACACTCCCATGATCTACACTGGGCTGTCTCAGTTCAATTCCCACCTCCAGCCCCTGAGTCCAGCTTCCAGCCATGCACATTCTGGGTGGCAGTACGTTGACACTCTCATTCTTGGGTCCTGGCTTCTATCCTGGCCGTTGAGGGCACTTGGGGAGTGAACCAATGGATAGAGCTCTCTCTGTGCCTGTCTTCCTATCTCTGTGCCTCTGTCTCTGCCTCTCAAAATGAATTTCTAAAAAAATTTTTAAGATTCATCATCGTGAATTTACAGGTGAGACCAATAACTGTATTTTTTTCCACAAACATGGTTCTACAGTGGTTGTATTTGTTACAGTGACACTATCTGCTGTAATAGATAAGCCTTGAAATCTTTATGTCCTAACCCGTTAGAAATTTATATTCCAGTAATATAAAGTCTAATAGGCAATGGGACGTGGTGAGAATGGAAGTCTAACTTGTGCAACTGTGTCTTCAGTGATCATAGTTAATAGAACTTAGGCCGGTGCCGCGGCTCACTAGGCTAATCCTCCGCCTTGCGGTGCCAGCACACCGGGTTCTAGTCCTGGTCGGGGCACCAGATTCTGTCCTGGTTGCCCCTCTTCCAGGCCAGCTCTCTGCTGTGGCCAGGGAGTGCAGTGTAGGATGGCCCAGGTGCTTGGACCCTGCACCCCATGGGAGACCAGGAGAAGCACCTGGCTCCTGCCATCGGATCAGCGTGGTGCACCGGCCGCGGCGGCCATTGGAGGGTGAACCAACGGCAAAGGAAGGCCTTTCTCTCTGTCTCTCTCTCTCACTGTCCACTCTGCCTGTCCAAAAAAAAAAAAAAAAAAAAAAACCAAACAAAAAAAAAAAACAAAAAACTCTACCCATTTCTCCAAGGCACTGACTCCCAGATGGAAAATTGGGGAAGAGAGAAAACAGAAGATTCCAAGCATGTATTTATACCAGGCCTGAAAATCATTTGTACCACTTCTATTTATATTTCACTAGCCAAGATTCAATATCAAGGCTATACCTTAAATCAACATAGGCCAGGAAATATTGTTTAGCTTTCTACCAGGAGAGAAAAAAAATACTCTTGAAAATTGATGAACTGTTAACCAGTCTTTGTGAAAGGGAGAGATAATCTTTATCCATGCAAACAGAAAGTTAGGAAAAAATTAATCAAGGTTGTCATTTGCCAAGCATATCACAAAAGTAGCAAAGGTAAGGTTCGGAGCATATGTAAGGAATAATGATAGTGACTGGCCAGGCATTTAAATAGGATGAAGAGAAAAGAGAGGGAGCAAGGATCCAGGCAGAGGTGCCAGGACCGCCATGCAGACATGCCACAGTGGGGACAGCACGGTGAGGGCTGTGGCTGTAGTGAACTCTAGTTGGCAGAACAGAGGTGCGGGCTGGAGAGCTGGAGATGTCTACACTGAACGCTTTGAGCAATTGCAGTGCTGGTAACTACACACATGAGAGAATGACCCGAAAAGTTAGTAGCTGAGAAGGGGGTGTGAGAAAGATGATTGGAGAGAGGCTGTCAGGGAATCCGAGTCTGAGATACTGACAAACGCTCTACACAGATGTTGTAATGGTCCAGGGGCTGAAATCTTGGAGGAATGAGAAAAATGTAAAAATAAAAACAGGGGATGACTTGGAAAGCTTTTAAATGGTAAAATGACAAGATCTGGTGATTTGTTGTTGGCAACAGAGGTGGAGGAAGTGTCAAAAGCTTACCCCAGGTGGGTAAGCGTACTCACATAGACGCAGAGCTTAGCCACTGACGCAGGAGAAACCATGGATGGAGGAGCCATCTTTCGGAAAGAAATTATCATTTGACTTTGAGAATTCTCTCAAAGATTCAGAGGGAGGTTTTGTGAATCCTGAAATCTAAAGCCTATGGGGGGAAAAAAAAAAACCCAGTGAGATACATTTTTGAGATTCTTGGAAAATAAACATATATAAAAAACTATATATTAATATTATCTGAGGTGCTGATACAAAACAGGACTGGGCCTTGAGACACATAAAAAAACAGAGGCACAAGGACACGAAGAGAAAACTTTTATCTCTTCAAACTACCATTAAATCTGATGGAACAAAGACATAAGCCTCAGCCAGTCTTGCTCACTGCCCAAAAGAGTAAACACTGGCATGTATCCCTTGCCCTTGAATGCTGGGTCTCACCTATCGCCTCCTTCATACCACACCTCCCACAGCCACCTGAAAGACCAGTTGCTTGGAACACTTGAAAGACCAGTTGCAGGAATTCCCCTCTGCCTGCTGCCCCCTACCCACCCCCATCCCTAACCCTCCTTATATTTCCACAAATATTCCACAGGTTTATGCCAATATAATTGAGAAAATATTGTAATCTTTTGGAGTATAGCTGGTTTCATTCTAGGTTGGATATTTTACTTATTCCCATTGAAAATACTTAGATTTCTCTAGCCACATGTCTAGACACAATATGGGTGGCAGGGATAAACCGTGAGTAGAAGAGGCACCAAAGAAGGTTTGAAGCAGACTCAAGATTTCCATCCTCATTCATGGGTACCCAAATATCCTGACTGCTTCCTGATCAATATACCCTCCTCTTCCCTGAGGACACTTGGAAAGTAAGTATACCTTAAATTCTAATTCTATAGATATAATGTGGATCATAGACACTGAAAGGTAGAGTTTAATTTGCAGCCACTTCTCCTGTGCTGAAGAAAAACAAAAAAATAAATCTGCATGTACAAAACCCTGAGTTTTTTAGTATGACCAAGGAAGCTCTATTTGAGTTGACTTTGTCAAATCCCTGAACCACAAAGTCAGGAGGGGTCAGTCTGCAAAAAGAAACAGAGTGTGAAGTTGGGAACCAAAAGAACACACTCACTCAATAACGAGGAAGTATGGCAATAAATGTAATAGTAACATTTACTGAGGTTAGCAGGTACCAGTCTATGTTCAAAGAATGCTATACATTTTATTCTTATAATGGACTTGGAAAGTTAGTACTACTTATCCCTTTTTTTCCCTAGAGAAAAAATACTAAGACACAGAATTTTTGTTTGTTTGTTTGTTTGTTTGTTTTTTAAGCTAATTGCTTTCAATCTCAGCTAGTGATTGGCAGATGCAGTAATCCATCCCAGACCATTTGACTTCGGGAGCCACATCTTTACCTAGTCTTACTAATTTCTAACCAAAGTGGTCAGCACTGCTCAGGCAGAAAAAAGTAGGCCAATGAATAAGGAAATGGTCTGTGGATTCATTGGCATGGAGGCCATTGTTGATTATGTTAGAGCTGTTTTAGGGGAAATTGAAGTACGCAGTAAATTAAGGCTAATTAGTAGATGACAAGGAAAGACTGGGGAGGTAGGAGGATGATGGATACATTTTGGGTACCTTGACTGTCAAGTTCAGAAAAGGAAGACAGAGAAGATGACAGAAATAAAATTGTAGACAAGGAAAATTATTTTTATTTTGTTTTGTCTTGTTTGTGAGATGAAAAGAATCCTTTCAATGTTTATAAAAAAGAAATATTTGAGAAAGAGGACTGATTACATACAAGGGAAATTCAAAAATTTCATGGAGAATGGAATTAAAGGATATATTTATTTTGATGGAAAATTCTGTTGTGCTCTATGAATATGGTAGTGTCTTCAAAAAGTTCATGAAAAATGCATGCCATGAAAAAATTACATGCTTTTCAAAATCCTTCTGCACCCAAATTAACTTTTAATTTCATTTTCCATTAACTTCTTGACGAATCCCCACAGAAAAGGAAATCGATAACTGGTACTGCTTGCATCAGGGAGGTGAGAAGCCCAACCTTCAACAGGCTGTGAGGCAGTGCTTCCTCCCTTTGAACTGGAGGGAAGACCGACAGGATGAGCTCAAAGGCCACTCTATCGCGGGAACTGAAGGTGTATCCAACGGAAACCTTCCGTTCCTCACTTTTAGGAAATAGATTTCCCTGGGTCTGAAAAAATGATGGATCTGCCCTGGTGTAAACTGGCATTGAGAAAGCATAGAGAATGTGTGGGTAAATGAGGTGAGTGAGAAAGACGTGGGGAGATCCTCTATGGAGGTGACAAAGGCCTACAGGTGTCCCTGAGGTCCTGCAAGAGAATCGGGGTCCCCACTAGCAGAGCTGGACGGAATGTTACGAACACAAGTCACAGAGGAATTTTCACATCATGGAAAACTTCTTTTAGGGAGCACAGTTGTCCAAGGGGGGGAAGGAAGAGGAGGGATTGCAAGAAGTCGTCTCGGGTACGTACATAGTACCAGGCTGTAGAAAACAGATTTTTTTCTCTTTGGCCATTGATTACACGATTTTTCTAAAGGGATCACTGGGGCTTTGGATATTGACTGAAAGAGAAAGGAATGGAAAGTCGAATTTAATCTGGACAGGTTTCTTGCTGAAGGCGGGATTTTTTTTTTTTTTTTTTTTTTTTTTTTTTTTTTTTTTTTTTTTTTTTGTAGGATTGGTTTGATAGGTTGCTCTTGTCAACTTTCGACAATGTTGGTTTGGCCTCTGAAGTCTCAAAGCAGACTGTGTGTAGTGTAACAACCCTGTCTCTGCGGGCCCAGCTGGTTTATGATTTGTCTAAATGCTTATTACTTCAGCTACAATCTGTTGGTACATGTATTGTTCTGTGTTGTATTTGTTTATTTACATACTTTCTCTACAAGACTGTGTTTTTCCCAAAGGGCAAAAGCAGAATCTTATCTTTTTATTCTCAGTCCTTGGCTTACTCATAAATATTTCTCAATAAATATTTGATTTAATGACTTTAAACACACTGTTTCTAGTCCAAATTCATTGCACTGTCTTCTATTCAATACAGCTTATCAATGCTACGCATTTCTTTGCTAACTGATGATTACTTAAAAAAATGCTACATCTATCTATACGGAGAGGCTGGCTGTGGACAAGAGGAAGAATGTGATAGCCTTACAACTGTGGACGATCAGTGATAAGAGAGAGAGGAAACCAATTAGCATTCTTTTCATTATCAGCTGTTTTCAATTGTGTTAAGATGACCTGGATAGAATTTCCCATAAGAACTCAGTAGTGAGGAAACAAATAAATAAATGAGGAATAAGCTGATTACTTGACTGCACTTGCTTCTTAACTGGTCTGAAGAAATGAATAACAAGATTAAGAGGCTTATCGGCTTCTTATTTGCATAGCTGATGCTTTGCAATAAAATAGTCTCCTATATTTGACTCATCAGCCACACTTTCATGTGGTTAGTCAAATTTCATACACTATGTCAAAATTCACTAAGAGCCTCAATTTTTACTATTTTTATTATTTATTCTATTTTTCATTTTTGAGACAACATATTTTAATGTAATTATAGTCAAAGGCCTAATGCTCCCCTAGAGTTTTGAATGACCCCTGCTTACAAGTTATATCTTTCCTACGGAATACTTTTCTTTCTTTTGTTCAGTTGTAATTCCTGACTATGGACTTCGTCGGAAATATTGTAAAACCAGAGAGTGTGTGTGGTTTTACCAAAGGTTATTAAATACAATCTTACCAGATTCCAGTGGCTAAAATGTGATGATTTATATGGAAGAATCAGAATAACATTTCCACAAAGTGAGAGTTCAGGCCTCTCTCTCACACAAGTATATACTTCTCTTATCAATCATAGACTCCTCATAAGGTTTACTGATGCTATAGCAAACTTATTATTATCATCACCACTTAATACAGACCTATTCTATGTTGAGTGTTTGAGTGTTTCAGATAATCCTTTAAAAATCCTAAAGTCTCATTTATAATTTCAATTAACAGCTGATGAAAGTTAAATTCTGAAAAGCTAAATGATCTGTGATCACAAAGTTTTCAGGAGAGAAGTTGCAGTGTAAGACCCACTGCCATCCTCGCATTCCTTGTACCACGCCGCAGGGCCTGCAGTCCAGACCGTATTGGCCAGTGTTTCCTTAGGAGGGCAAGCAGAACCACATTCCCACACATGTGGCGGTACTGGCCAGGGCACAGGAGGAATCATGAGGACTAAGCCATGATTCAAGAGAAAAGTTTAATATTTAAGACCAAAATGGAGTCTTTGATTCCATGTGAAGCTTTTTATTCATTTTAATGGGAAAAAATAAATTTTCTGTCATGTCCTGTAGTTTTGTGTTGTAGCTATATATTTTCATGTGGAAATGATCCAGGAAAGTTTGTTCCATTCAAGTAAAACAATATTATTCCATCCTCATAGTAAATCCTCTGAAACCAGAAGTCTTCTTTGGCCAGGATTATATTTCCCTACTCAGAGCACAATGTCATGAATTTAGTATTGTCCCAAATTCCTACCCTTGACAGTAGTTCCAGTTCATCACAGCCATGTATATAATACCGGAACACGGCAGGGCTGGCAGCTTTTCAGTCATTACTTAATCACTGGTAAATGAACTTTAGGTACAAAGTCCCTTACCTGCACCACCAAAGCCCAAACACCTTTAGAAACTCAAGTTTGGGGTAAATGTGTTACTAACACTTCTTTGACTGAAAATTATGCTTTAAATTTACATATATATATATAGTTTTTACCTCTTATTTTGTATAAAGTTTCATGTGTTTTCTCAATAGAAACATTAATGTTTTAGTTAAGAGAAGCTGCAGGTGGTGTGTTATACTGGTAGATGCATCACATAACTACTCCAAAATCTAAACAATTCTGAATACCAAATTCCATCTGGCCTCAAAAATTTTTGAAAACGGATTTTACAATGTTTTTCTTGGGGCAGGCATTTTGCACAGTGAGTTAAGCTGCTACTTGGGAGGTGCATACCCCATATCAGAGCACCAATTCCAGTCCTGGCTCCTCCGCTTCCAGTCTGGTTCCCTCCAAATGCATCTGGGATGGCATGAGGGTCCAAGTACTTGGGTCCTTGTCATCCACGTGGGAGACCTGGTTGGGGTTCCTGGATCCTGGATTCCCCTGACCAGTGCTGGCTGATGCAGTCATTTGGAGAGTGAATCAGTTGTTGGAAGATCTCTCTCTCTCTCTGTCTGCCTCTCCCTGACTCTCCCTCTCTCTCTTACTGTCAGTCTGCCTCTCAAAGAAATAAATAGACCTTCTTCATGAAGTTTCTCTTCAGGCCAGCACCGTGGCTCATTAGGCTAATCCTCCACCTGCGGCACCAGCACCCTGGGTTCTAGTCCCAGTCGGGGTGCCAATTCTGTCCCGGTTGCCCCTCTTCCAGTCCAGCTCTCTGCTGTGGCCCGGGAGTGCAGTGGAGGATGGCCCAGGTGCTTGGGCCCTTGCATTCACGTGGAGACCCAAAGGAAGCTCCTGGCACCTGGCCATTGCAGCCATTTGGGAAGTGAACCAGCAAATGGAAGATCTTTCTCTCTGCCTCAAAGTAAATAAATAAATAAATAAAATCTTTAAAAAAACTTTTCTCTTCATGTTCAGTTGCAATCATCTAAAAGCTAGTGCGAGGTTTCATTAACTCATATTTAAAATTAATTTGAAATAATGGAAAATTTTTCATAACTAATTTATTACTGTGTATCCAGCAGACCTCCTGTGGGAGGGAGGCATCCAGACATTGTAGAAGTGAATGTGGCCTTTTACGTTTCATGCTGTGTGGCCATCAGAGTTCACCAGTGCGTCTGTGTCATTCCCTTCACACTAAAAACTGTTCAAGCCCCTTGGCAGGTAAGCCTCTCTCCACCTACAACGTAAGATCCATTTCCGCTGCTGTAGAATGGAACCACAGAGATGTGCGTTGGGTACAGCGGCTGAGACACCATTTGGGAAGCCTGCATTCTAAATTGGAGAGTAATAGGTTCCAATCTTGGCTCCACTTCTGAGTCCAGCTTGCTGCTAATGTGCTCCCTGAAAGCCAACAGGAGACGACTCAGGTACCTGGTCTCTGCCACACATGTGGGAGAACCAGACTGAGTTTCCAGATTCTAGATTGGCCCCTCCCTGGTGGATGAAACCTAGTAGATGAAAGACTATCTCGCTAAAATGCATTTAGAAACACAAGGTAGCTAAAGCAATCTGAAACAACAAGAACAAAGCTGGAGGAATCACAATACCATATTGTTGCTCCCCCTCTTCGCGGAGGAACGACACAGGACCCTGCGCTGTTCTTTTGTCTGCTCGGCCCTCCCCGGGTTTGCTGCTGGTCCTTCCCGGGTTGGCTGCCGTCCTTCCACCTCCGTGGAAGGGCGACTCCCCCTGCCACATTCCCCACTTCCGTTGGGGAGCGGGCTGCTCAGATGTTCCTCAGGTGTTCCCCTTAGATGTTCCTGGTGCATGTTGTCTCTCTCCTCCTTTATAGTCCTCTTCCACCAATCCCAACTCTGCTACCCACACGCCGAGTACGCTGCTCTCCTCCAATCAGGAGCAGGTCCTGCTGTTTATTGGTTGAACTGGAGGCAGCTGTGTAGAAGCTGTTTCCTCCTCTCCCAGCGCCATATTGTGGGAGAGCAGATGCATAGAATAAGTCTTAATTCCAGTAACTTAGTCTAGTCCGAGTTGCTCCCCACACCATATTTCTTCTTTCTGTTGTTTAAAGATTTTATTTATTTATTTGAGAGGTAGAGTTATAGACAGTGAGAGTGAGAGGCAGAGAGAAAGGTCTTGTCTCCACTGGTTCACTCCCTAGTTGGCCACAATGGCCAGAGCTGGGCCAATCCGAAGCCAGGAGCAAAGAGATTCTTCAGGGTCTCCCGTATGGGTGCAGGAGCCCAATTGCTTGAGCCATCTTCTACTGCACTTCCAGCCCATAGCAGAGAGATGGAGCAGCCGGGACTAGAACTGGTGCCCACATGGGATGCCAGCACTGCAGGCGGAGGATTAACCCACTGAGCCACAGTACTGTCCACAATACCAGATTTCAAGATATACTACAGGGTAGTTATAATCAAGGCAGTGTGGTACTGGCACAAAAATAGACATGTAGACCAATGGAACAGAATAGAAATTCCAGAAATTATCCTATGCAGTTACAACTAACAAATCTTTGAAAATTGAGCTAAAAATCACTCCCTGAAGAACAGTGTATTTAACAAACAATGCTGTGAACATCAGACCTATGCATGCAACCTAAGTCCCCTACCTTACACCTTACCTTAAACAAAATTTAACTCACAATGGATCAAGGATCTAAATCTATGACCTGATAACATCAAATTACTAAAGAAAACTACACAAGATACTGTCATAGGCAAAGACTTCTTGGAAAACACCCCAGAAGTACAAGCAAAGCAAAATTGGACAAATGGGATTACATCAAGCCAAGAAGCTTCTGTCCTGCAAAGAAAACACTCCGCAAAGTGAAGAGGCAACCAAAAGAACAGGATAAGGAACCAAAACTGTGGCATAGTGGGTAAAGCTGCCACCTGCACTGCTGGCATCCCATATAGGGCGCTGGTTCAAGTCCCAGCTCTCTGCTATTGCCTGGGAAACCAGTGGAAGATGGTCCAAGTCATTGGGCCCCTGCACCCATGTGGGAAGACTTGGAGGAAGCTCCCGGCTCCTGGCTTCAGATCAGTACAGATCCAGCCACTGCAGCCAATTGGGGAGTGAACTAGCAGATTGAAGACCTCTCTCCCTCTCTCTCTCTCTCTCTCTGCCTTTCCTCTCTCTGTATAACTCTGACTTTCAAATTAATAAATAAATTTTAACAAAAAAGAATGGGAGAAATATTTGTAAGCTATGCAACTGATAAATGATTAGTAACCAGGATATATAAAGAATTCAAGAAATTCAACAACAAAACAAGTAGTTAAGAAATGGGCTGGGGCTGGTGCTATGGTGTAGCAGGTAAAGCCACTGCCTGCAGTGCGGGTATCCCATATGGGCACTGGTTCGAGACCTGGCTGCTCCACTTCTGATACAGCTCTCTGCTATGGCCTGGGAGGGCAATGGAAGATGGCCTAGGTCCTTGGGCCCCTGCACCCATGTAGGAGACCCAGAGGAGGCTCCTGGCTCCTGGCTTCAGATTGGCCCAGCTCCAGCTGTTGTGGTCATCTGGGGAGTGAACCAGACAGAAGATCTCTCTCTCTCTACCTCTCCTTCTCTCTGTGTGTAACTCTGGCTTTCAAATAAATAAATCAATCTTTAAAGAAAAAGAAATGAACAAAAGACATGAGCAAGCATTTTTTAAAGGATGAAATACAAATGACCAACAGACACATGAAAAAAGTACTCAAGATCACTAACCATCAAAGAAATGCAAATCAAAACCACAGTGATGTTTCACTTCATCTCAGTTAGAATGGCTATTAGACAGAAATCAAGAAACAATAAATGTTGATGAGGTTGTAGGAAAACTGTACCCTAATCCACTATTGGTGGGAATGTAAACTAGTATAACCATATGGAAAACCGTCTGGAGGTTCTTCGGAAATCTGAAAATAGATCTACCTTATGACCTGGCTATCCCACCCTGGGGAATTTTCCCAAACAAAATTAAGTCATCATATGAAAGAGTTGTTTATTACAGCTCAATTTAAGACATGTGATCAACCCAGATGTCCATCAACTGATGAGTAGATAAAGAAAATGTGGCATGTACACACTGTGAAATACTACTTATTCATTAAAAAAGAATGAGATTCTGTGTTCTGCAACAAAATGGATGCAACTGGAAATCACTGTACTTAGTGAAAGAAGCCAGCCCCTAAAGGACAAGTATCATATATTTTCTCTGATATGTGGTAATTAACATAGGATACAAAACTGGATAGGGATGAAATGGACATCTTGTGATCTGATTGTTGTTTTTGGCCCTTGTTTATACTCCTGAGGAACTGTGGTCTTTCTACTTTTTAATTGTTGAATATTATGGCTAGCGGTACATTAAGCCCGTGATTATGGGGGAATTGAAATCATGCTTTAAAAAAAAAAAGAAATCATGCTTTTGTAAAAATGAAGACAAAAAAGAAGTGAAGGAAGGAAAAGGATTGAGGGAGGGAGAAAAAAGGGAGGCAAGTATGGTTATCTTCTTAGAATTTTATCTATGAAATACATGACCCTGTCCTCTTTATATAAATTAAAATATTTAAATAAAAAGGAAAGAATGGAATCGTGTGGCGTGTTCTTCCTGAAATCTAGCCTTTTTCATTCTCCTTGGTGATTTGGCAATCCACCCACCCTTGTGTTGCGTAGTATTCCGTTGTGTGAGTATTGTACAATTTATTTATCTGTTTATGAGCATTTCAGTTGCTTCTAGATTGAGGATATTATGAATAAATTTGGTAAAAATAGTAACATTCAAGTATTTGTGAATATATATTTACATTTTTCATTAGGTAAATACCTGGAAGTAAATTACTGAGCCAATCAAGTAAGTGTGCATTTAACTGTAAGACATTGTCAGACTGCCTTCCAAGGTGGTTTGCTATTTTATATCCCCACTGACAGTGTGTGACAGTCTCAATGGCTATGCACATGGAACCATCGGGATTTGATTTTTTGAATTTATCTAGTCAAATGGTATAAAGCAGTCTATTATGGTAGTTTTAGTTTGCATGTCCTTAATGACTAGAGAAGTCCAACATCTGTTTTTGGATCATTAGCGATTTGCGTATTTTATTGTGAGACATTTGTTCAAATCTTTTATCTCACTTTTTTGTCTTCTTACTATTCAATTTTAAGAGTTCTTTCTACTTTTGTATTCAAGTCTTTTGTGAGATATATGTACTATGAATACCATTTTTAGTCTGTAATCTTTATTTTGCAGAGTAGAAGTGCTTACTTTTACTTAGCTCCAATTTTTAAAAATTTTTGTATGGGGGCGGGCATTTGGCCTAGTGGATGAGATTCTGGTTAATATACCCACATCCCATATCTGAGTGCCTAGGTTCAGGTTCCAGCTCTGTCTCCTGACTCCAGATGCCTAATAATGTGCACCCTGGCAAGCAAAGATGATGGTCAGAACAGTTGAGTCCGTGTCACTCACGTGGAATATGTGGATGGAGTGTTTCCAGTTCCTGGCTTTGGCCTGGTGGATTCCCAGCCACTGTGAACATCTGGGAAGTAAACCACTGGATGAGAATTCTATCATTCATTTTTCTCTCTCTCTCTTCCCCCTGATCTGCCTTCCCCCTTCTCCTGTTTCTCTACTTATCATCTACCTATCATCCATCTATCTATCATCTCATTTCTCTCTGCCTCTTAAATTAAAAAAAATTATATGGTTCACGTCTTTTCTTGTTCTAAGAAATCTTTGTGAGCTTCAGTGCTTCAAACATGAAACCAACCACTCTGCGAATAACTGAGTTTCTTTTATTTCTCTTTATTGAGTGAGAAACGGGTCATATATGTTATATTCCTTCTTAACTAGCATTTGGCATTTTTAAAAATTGGTTCCTGAGATTTTCTGTTTAAAAATCTACATGATATTTTTCTAAATTACATGGTTGAATACGAGTGCTATTCGCAGTTCTCAGTAAATATGTACTACATTAGCAGAAATAGAGGAGGGCAATAAACAAATGAAAGAGGGCCGGCGCCACGGCTCACTAGGCTAATCCTCCACCTAGCGGCACTGGCACACCGGGTTCAAGTCCCAGTCGGGGATCCGGATTCTGTCCCGGTTGCCCCTCTTCCAGGCCAGCTCTCTGCTGTGGCCCGGGAAGGCAGTGGAGGATGGCCCAAGTACTTGGGCCCTGCACCCCATGTGAGACCAGGAGAAGCACCTGGCTCCTGCCTTCGGATCAGCACGGTGCACCGGCCGCAGCGCGCCAGCCATGGCGGCCATTGGAGGGTGAACCAACGGCAAAAGGAAGACCTTTCTCTCTGTCTCTCTCTCTCTTACTATCCACTCTGCCTGTAAAAAAAAAAAAAAAAAAAAGAAAGGGCAAATGTGTTACATGTCTCAAAAACAGTAATTCTAGATAACCATGCGTCCAGAGATAATTTAGGTACCAGATCAGTCCTGACAGAGCAAGGAAGGCTTTATACAAGAAAAAGGCAGCACTGGGGGGCTGGCGCTGTGGCTCACTTGGTTAATCCTTGCCTGTGGCACCAGCATCCCATATGGGTGCCGGGTTCTAGTTCCGGTTGCTCCTCTTCCAGGCCAGCTCTCTGCTGTGGCCCAGGAGTGCAGTGGAGGATGGCCCAAGTGCTTGGGCCCTGCACCCCATGGGAGACCGGGAGGAAGCACCTGGCTCCAGGCTTCAGATCAGCACAGTTCCAGTTGTAGCGGCCATTTGTGGTTGAACCAATGGAAGGAAGACCTTTCTCTCTCTCACAGTCTGTAACTCTACCTGTCAAATATTTAAAAAAAAAAAAAATCAGAAGAGGAAAAGGCAGCACTGGACCTGGCTGGGAGTGATGGTGGAATTGTGATTGACATTGAAGATAAGGCCCTCCACAGAGCTGGGCACAAAGAGGAACACATAGGAATGAACAGAGGGGAGAAAGTCTGTTTTCCCTCTGCTCTCACACCTCAACAATCAACACGGAACACTTCTGCGACTTCACAGGTGCGAGGATATCTCCCCACCAGCAGCAAGCCGTCAGTTCTGCAGCTGTGGACACCAGCAGGGCCCCTCTAACTCAATCTGTTCTGACCCTGTCCCCCTGGAGGCAGCGTCAGGTCCCACAGGGTGAGCTCTCAGTCCCCCAAACTGTCCCTCTCCACTGGCGGTGCCTCTTGCATGACCAAAGTTGTTTTACCCATGCTCTGATCGTACAGAGATAAACTGGGTTTTTTACACTTGAACCCTTCTTGGGTTCAAATGATTCGCTTGCATGGCTCACAGAACTCAGAGACACACTGATGTTTACTGGTTTCTTATAAAGGATTTTACAAAGCGTGCCTATGAAGAGATGGGGTGTGGGACAGGAGAAGGGGCACAGAGCTCCCATTGCCTATTCAGGGATGCCAGCTTCCAGGAACTGTGTAGTGTTCAGCTATTGGGATCCTATTCGTTTTAAATATATATATATATATATATATATAGAGAGAGAGAGAGAGAGAGAGAGAGAGAGAGAGAGGAGGGAGGGAGGGAGGGAGGGAGGAAGAGTAAGAAGACAGGCAGACCAATGGCACCCATCTGCTGATTCACTCCCCAAATACCAGAAAGGCCCAAGAAGGGGCTGCAGCTGGAGCCAGGCTCAGGGAATTCAATTCGGGTCTCCAACATGGGTGACAGGAGGCCAACTAACTCAGTCCCACCTGTTGCCTCCCAAGGTGCTCATTAGCAGGAAAACAGAGAGCCAGGAACTGAAGCCAGGCACTCCAGTGTGGAGCACAAGCTTGTTAAGCCTTCCTGGGTTTGGGTAGAGACTTCATTGTATAGGTGTGAGCACTGAGAGTAGGTGTGGAAACCCAGCCGGGCCTGTTTCAGTTCGGCATTCTTTCCTTGCTGGGCAGGCAGGACCTCAGTGCCGACAACTGGACAAGGTAGATCAGAGAATTTCCTCCTACGCCCAAGAAGGCAGGGGAAGGTTAGAGTTTCTATGACTCACTTTGAAGAAGAGGAATTTTAGTTCCTATGATACTCCTTGGGCAGGGAGTTATGAGCCAGGAACCCTGGATGAAAGCCCAGGTAGATAGAGTAGGTAGGTAGGAAGGTAGATTCTATCTATCTATCTAAAATAACATCACAATACGTATGTCAAGCAATGTACACACAGTTTGACTGGAGATAAGTGTCATTTTAAGTCAATATGAGACCTAATGCTAGAAAAGTCCATTGGAGGTGGGGTGGAGGAAGGGTCCACTCGGTATTAACTGCCGAGTGTGACCCTCACACAGGCGATTTCAAGTAGAGAAAGAGCGGAGTAAGGAGAGGCTCTAGAAGGAGTGTTCATGAAGACTAGACGAGAACGGCTCCGAGAGTAACCTATGCTGGGGGAGACGCCGTTAGAACCCAGGCAGCAGGACTCCACCTCCTTTCTTCATGTGTCCACGCCTCTGTGTCTCTGCACTGTGATGTTGAGTTCCTGTAGACAGGGCCTGTTGTGACTCACTCCTCTGCTTCTGCCCCTCCAGCCTCTGATATAATGCACATGGCAATGTGGACTGGTGCACATGCCCCCCCCCCCCAGACAGAGTGTGAGGACAGCAGAGAGAGGGAGAGAGAGAGAGAGAGCGAGCAGCAATTGCTGGGGGGGGGGTATTAGCCTCAGTCTCAGCATTGGAATTGGCTTTCATGACGTACATCAGGCTGCATCAGAATCTCACTATTTATAGAACAGTTTTGACTCTGAACACAAAGAAGTCACATTCGTCCCAAACTCTCTCAATTTCACTTTTACAATCTATAAAATTTAAAGCTTAAATGAAATTATTCTAAAGTCCTTTTTATCTTGCAATTTCTAAACACTGTTACAGGGTCAATATGTCACTTCTTTATGAGAGATCACCTATTGTGGGATTGTTGCTGTAGGAGTTGTGTAAGTGATCATTTTTTAAAAGTGCCCCTACAAATAAAAACTTAAAGTCATAACAATATTAACATTTAGAATGAGCAACATACTAACAGCTAAAAGTAGAATATGAAGGTACTGATCCTCTATTCGGTGATGGGAGATTTTGATTTCTGCAACCATTCTCAGTCTTAACTCCATGTTAACTATTATCACATCCTATCCTGCTTTAATGTAATATAGCTTATTGTGACATGATTTCATATTCTCGACTCTTCTTCTCCTATCAGTTCCTAAACCTAGCTTGTGGGTTTAAAAGACAGTGCTTATCACATATTACTTTTCCATTGCAACCTCCTATGCACCAACACGAAGTAAGAAGAGAAGAGAAAAAAATGGACCACTTGCTCGTTGGATGTTCTGAGGGTGAGAAGAGGCAATGACAGAAGAGAAAGGAGCCTTGCTAAAGTCCCTAAAAGCTAACAGGGAGAGGCGAAGGCACTCGCTGTGCACAGCTAACCTTTCTGTGGGGCCCGGAGTTATAACCCTCAGTTCAGCTCGCTTAATAAAATAACTCTTCTAGAAATTTACATTTCACTTATAATATACACGCTAAAGTAATGATACAATATTTAATGGCATAATGATATTTAACACATTTGGAAGTTGCTAAATATCATCTCTGCCAAGGAATTGTATTGAATTTTATTACTTTAACAGAAAAAAAATACATGTGTGTTTCATAAAATAGAAAAGAAGTTGCTTAATGACTTATAAAAAATCTTTTATCTTAGACTTTAAAACGTCTAAACTTTCAATATTTTCAGCATTTGATTTTGCATTTTCTACAGACTCTCCAGAGAAAATTTCTGCGCAAGCAAAATGTTTTCCAAAAAGGCCTGTGAAATTGATAGTGTTATCTGCTAACAGAGAGAATGAAATTATCATTTGATAAAGCCCAAAGAAAACTTGATGGTCCCAGATAAAAAGAGTGATCTTCGCAAAGGAAAAGTACTTCACAGAAAACGGAAGCTGGGATCCCAAAGGGAGGAAATGGGTACTAGAATATTTCACTTAATGACTGCATGACAAGTCCATCACAGGTCATTATTTATAGGTCATTTTCCTGTCAATTGTAGGAATCCTGGCCTTAATCATTTGTGTCAACACACACTTCCGTATAAAAACTTCCAACATGATACAGATAATTCTGAGAAACACGATATGCGTTCTGACAATTTTGTGATTTCCTTCTGACTTTGAATTTGCCAAGATATTTCCTGTTAACTCCTTGGCATGACTGTTTTGACGTGTCTGTTACTGATGCCAGCACTGGGTGTCATGCTGGGAAAATCAAGTTTTTGTAAGGAAAATTACAAAGCCTTGTGGTCAGCATTAAATTTAAAGGAACATGCCGACTACATCAACACATTTCTGTAGTTTGTTTAGGTAGTGCTTTTCCCTTTTCTTTCTCTTTGGCAGGACTGTCTTTTCCCATTTAGTGATTCACTTCATGAGCAAAAGACAAAAAAAATTAGGGACTGTTGTGCACTATGCATTTTTACTTTAGGAACAATAGAAATTTCTCAAAAAAGTTTTGTGATTAAGTTAATATTACAAAAAGTAGATGCCTTCCAAGACACTCAGAAAGAACTCCTCCACTGACAATAATAATAGTAGTACCACTAATGATAATGATAATAACACTTCTCTTTCAAGGCATCATTTGGCAACATCTTCAAGTCATTTATTTTCAGGCCAAACCATAGAACTTAGTCTGTAAAACTTCCAACATTTAAGTTTTCTAAGTCATAACCTGTGCATTAAGAATTGAATAGGAACAGTAACCTTCTCCAGGGCAGTATTGTTTTTATTTATTTTTGTATTGAGATACATGAAGAAGACATAGAATTCCTCACAGCTTCAACCCTATCTGGGCTGGAGGTAGTAGTTACTCAAAGTTATTAATTCAAAGAAAATTACTATTCCTGGGTGAATCAGTTTGAAACTTTCTGATCAAAATAATAGATTCTAAAAGAGGTATTCATAAGATTTTAAGTGACACTATATAGAAGAGTCTAGGCTTTGAATTAACATAACATCTTTAAGTAAAATAAGATACAAGTACATTATGGGAAAGAGTCATTTATAAATCAAGACATTTGAAAATGAGGGAGAATCCCCACTCGGGTGAAATGAAGGAAAAAAATTGAGCACAGAAGTGAAAGAATAAGGAAATAAATATTTCCATCATTCCATTTAATGATTTATGAAACAGAAAAATAAGGGAAAAAAGCCTTGAGTACTCAACAAAAATTAGATAAAATTAATTTTATGGGAATAAACGAGAAATATTTTAACAGCCTTTCAAATAACTAAATAAATCCTGAAGAAAAAATAGAATTACTGATTGGTTTTACTGGCATCATCATTGTGAAACCTACTCTGACAATTAAGAAGTATTAGGCAAAGGACCTTAAAATTTCAGAATAAGAATTCAAGTTCAGTAAACGTGTACTGAGCGTATGCTACATAGTTAGTGCTGTACTAAGTGTCAAATGCATGAATGACTGAGGCATGAGCCTAATCATGGAGGAAACCAAGGTGCAGTTAAGGAACTGAATAAAATGCAAGCAGAGACTGCCAGTGACAGTGAAGAAAAAAGGCAGACGAATTTCCCAGGAAATGCAGACGGGCCTGAGTGACTTGCTTCCTTCCCTCCTTCCTCCTTTCCTTCCTTCCTTCCTTCCTTCCTTCCTTCCTTCCTTCCTTCCTTCCTTCCTTCCTTTCCTTCTCTCTCTCTCTCTCTCTCTCTTTCATTCGAGATACAGATAGAGAGATCTTCCACGCAGTGGTTCACTCCCTAAATTCACAGCAGCCAAGCTGGGCCAGACCGAAGCCAGCAGACAGGAACTCCATCCAGGTCTCCTAGGTGGGAGGCAAGGACCCAAAAGTACTTGAGCCAAAAGTACCCAAAAGTACTTTATTATCTTCTGCCTCCCGGGTGCACATTATCAGGAAACTGTATCAGAAGCCAGGACTCAAACCAGGCCCTCTGGTGTGGGATACGGGCATCCCAGGCAGTATCTTAGTGGCTAAGCCACGCACGTTCCCTGGAAGACTATTAAACACAGTTTACCCAAGCTCATTATCAAGATGAAGTAGTAGTATCTACTTCCTTTTGCTGATGGAACAGTTTACCACAAATTTATTGGCTATAGGCAACAACAACAAAATGTACTCTGCTTCAGCTCAGGTGGTCAGTCAGTCTTATGGTGCTAACGCCAAGCTGTCTGCCCAGTTGGCCCCTTCAGGAGGCTCTGGGAGGAATCCTTCCTTTGCCTCTCCCAGCTCCTAGAAGCTGTCATCAATCCTTGGCTCACATCCACATCACGCCAACTTCTGCTTCCGGTCACATCACTGTCTCCTCCACATCGGATCAGGACCCTGGTGATTGCATTGTGCCTACCTGAGTAGCCAACGGTAACCTTCCATCCGAAGGGGCTTAACCAGATCACAAATGTGAAGCACCTTTGGCCAAGTGAGTTCACAAACCCACAGCACCGGAAGTTAGGAGTGTTATCCTACCACGCTAGGCAAACGCCACATTGCCGTTGTGGTTGTCCTGGGGTAAACTGAACCAGATTCTTCTATGTCAGAGAGGATGCTGTCTTTCAGAAAGAAAGGAAGCAGAGAAGGTGTGTTGTAATCCGTCCATGGTCCTTGCAGCCCCCTTAAAAAGGTTCTACGTCTCCTCGTCTGTGCCCAACACCTCTGACCGAGGGCTCTACAAGCTGATCTCCAAATTTGATTTTGCAATTATCTCTTACTTCCTAAGAGAGGTCATTTGACATCTAAATCAAATGAAAAACAGGCCTGATTTCTTGCACAACAAAACAGAACAGCTCCTAGGGAGCAGGCATGTGGTGCAGTGGTTAGGACTTTTTAAGACAGATCCGGGACACCCACATCCCATCCCTCAGAGCTAGCATTTGACTCTGGCTCACTCCTGACTCCAGCTTCCTGCTAAGGTGCGCCCCAGGAGCGGCAGGTGATGGCTCAGGTACTTGGGTCCCTGCTACCCATGTGAGCGGGCATGTGGAAAGTGAACCAGCAGATGGGAAACAGCTCGCTCGCTCGCTCTCTCTCTCTTCCAAATAAATAAAATATTTTAAAGGTACCCTTAGGTTGGTAATTCAGGTTCTTTTGTTTTTTATATATATAAAAATGCAAATCAATAAATTCCCCTATGTACAAATGGCAGGACAGTGTCTATAACTACCTAAAAGATAATCTTGAAAATACTAGACTTGGGCCGGCGCCGCGGCTCACTAGGCTAATCCTCCACCTGTGGCGCCAGCATCTCAGGTTCTAGTCCCGGTTGGGGCACCGGATTCTGTCCCAGTTGCCCCTCTTTCAGGCCAGCTCTCTGCTGTGGCCCGGAGTGCAGTGGAGGATGGCCAGGTGCTTGGGCCCTGCACCCCATGGGAGACCAGGAGGAAGCACCTGGCTCCTGGCTTTGGATCGGCGTAGCGCACCGGCTGTAGCAGCCATTTGGGGGGTGAACCAGCGGAAAAGGAAGACCTTTCTCTCTGTCTCTCTCTGTCTAACTCTGCCTGTCAAAAAAAAAAAAAAAATACTAGACTTGAATAATGATACACTCCACCACAATGACAGACAAGGATTCACTTTCCAAAGTGCTTTCTTTGTCTGTGCGTGGAGAAACGGAACGGTGACCTAAGTATTCACAAAGAGCAGTCATCCCCAGCCTCTGGATTATGTATCAGTGGCTGACTTCAACTTGAAAAGCGACAATTAATGCGTTTCAAATGAAAGAAAAGTTTTGGAAAAACTCACTTAAACTTCTTAATAGTAAGAACGAAAGCTGAGTTCTGCCTTTTTTGCTATTATCAGAATTTAGATTACACTCACCAGAGGAAGTGGGGGAAACAGGTAGGATAAATGTTCCCAAAGAAAGAATGACTCATTTGGAAATTCATAATTAAAGTCTGGCTCAGGCGTATCAAACACCCTCGCCGAATCAGCTGGAAAGCAAAAGTTTTCAGAGCCTTTTCTTTAAAACTTGCTGCATAGAACACTCTTTCATTTGCAGTATCTTTATGAATGGTTCCTCACTTGGGCTTATTCTTAGAAAAAAAAAAACAAATTTATGGTGAAAGATGGCAACAGACCCACTAAAGCCAGCAGTCCATCAACATTTGATACATATTTGAATCATTCATTAATCCAACAAATAATTACTGAGATGCTTGACACACACCAGACCCTGTTCCAGATGCGGGAGACGCTAGCATAAACAAGAGAGGCCAAGCACTGTGCTCTTGTGGTCTGCACGGAGCAGGGATTCTGACAATAGTGCCTAAACAGCAACTAACATCTAAGTAACAAGTTGGTACAGAAATGACTACCTCATGAAACACTGGCAGATGTACAAGCAAAAAACTTAAAGTGAACTAAGCCGTTAGGCTGTGAAGGATGAGGTGGGGGCTTTTTAGATGGAGTGGCCTACAAGGACCTCCCAGAGCCCCCAGCTGTGTGAGGGGCAGGAGCAGGTGCAGTCCACGCTGGGGGACACCAGGGTAGAGCAAGCCCCTCAGATGCTCAGTACCGAGGCCAGGGTGGCTGGCACAGGCAGGGAGAGGGACAGCGAGAGCGAGGGAGAGGCAGAAGGAAAGGAGGCCAGCGAAGCATCCTGGGAAACTGTGGAGTGTTTTCTGCAGAGAAATAATGCGATCCCACCTCTATGGTTAAAAGCTGACTGTAGCTGTAGGTGGTGGATAACACAGGACCCCAGAGGAGAAGGAAAAGGACAAGGCAGAGACTGCTTCGGGTGCAAGACGCTGCCTTCCCTAGAGTGTGAGAGAGAGAAGTCGTCAGGACAGCGCCTCCATGGTTCTGATGTCCTGGACTCTTCTGGAACAAGCACATCACAGTTATGTGCGCAATGAAGCCTGCGTCGTTGGTTTCAAGGCCACAGCGGGTACCTACTGTCTCCTTCCTCTTCAGTTCCAGACGCTGCTCGCCCTCAACTATCACTTCTGCTGACCTTGACCTTCACCTTTGAGCTACCAGAGCCTCTCGTCATCAAGTTCTTCAGGCTGCAGCACACATCCCTTTACCACGAAACTTGGGCAAGGGACACAGACCACGAGTGTCACATACGTCCCTCCCTGCGCTTTGGGTACAAGCAGCGGTGCTGTCTGCAGAGACCATGATCAGTGATCTCCGCCGTGATGGTGACTTCCTTTCTTGCCTGCTGGCCCCTTGGCCTTAGGATCCTGAAGTTCCCAGGTAGCAGTGTAGTTTTAAGTTCCATGCCTGGACCCTCTGCTGGAAGCAGCTCCACTCTGTGAACCAGACATCTCAACCCAGGAGATCAGGGAAAGTGAAGTACACATTACAAAAGAGAGTAAACCTGGGCCCACGGGTTCTGTCCACTAAGGACACAACACTATGTAACGATCATGACTTACAGTTAGTTCCACATCCTAAATACTGCAGTGTGTGAGGCACCCACATGGCGCCTTGGCTGTGCCTTCAACAAGCTGTTCCGTCACTCTATCAACCATGCTTCTTCTAGGAGTTGTGGCACGGAATGCAATCATCAGATTCCACAGGGGAAGAGGCTCCAGGGCACCAAAGGGAGAACGGCCATGGACTTGTGGGTTTCTTCGTGTCCTCCAGTCTGGTGTGTGCCTGACCCCAGATGCACTACTCCTGGAGCCAAGAGCTGTTAATCAGCAACACCCACAACCGTGAGCGGACGAGATCCTTCATGCGAACTAGAAAACGGGGAAACACGGCACATCACCCGCCACATGCCCCGAAAGTTTCAGACGCTAATTAGATGTTTTCCCACTGTTCCTGGCCCAAGGATTTACATTATTAACTGAGAAGCAGAAGCAAATGTTGTCTTTCAAGTAACCGTATAATAGATTTCTCCTCTGTATTTCTGCAAACAAAACCACAGAACCTTACAGAATAAAGAAATCTTCTTCCATCTGACAATGCTTCACTTCCTCTGGATCTTGTCTCCATTTGTTTCCCAAGACATACATGCTTCCTTGCACAGACTCATGCTCCTCCATAGCCCTCCTAAAGTCTGATGCTGTTTATTATGAGTACATATGAAATGAAGGCTCCTTAACTCGATTCTTTGTAGCTGGTATTTTGAAATGAAATCTAGAACTGCACCATTTTTATTGTTAACCAACTTTCTCCTTCTTAGATTTGGTCTCCTGTTCCAGACTGTGAATGCACTTCAAACACTGGTTTTCTGATCCAACCGGATTTTCAGCAGAATGAACTATAAAGAGTAATGTGCTAGTGTAATCAATGTTTTTAGTATGACTTTGACTACTCATTAGTTCTGTTGCACAAAAGGGACTTGATAATATTGCTCAATCACTGGAACGCCATTAAGATCGTGGAATTAAAGTTTTCAGCAAAACTTAGCATCACGCTAACATTAGTTTTGTTGAATAAATTTTAGTGATATAAGAAAATATGAGTGACCCAAGGCCTTTTGGACCACTTCCCCCAAAAGAATGAAACAATAACTTGCATGTCTGGGCCCAATTTAAGGCCCTCAGATGAGCTTCCACAACCCACTGGTGGACCTGGAGTACGTGCTGGGAGACCCCACTCTACATCAACATCCGTCTGTTAACCTGCATGCATTGAATGAGCTCAGCTTGTCATCCAGCCCACGTTTTGCATTTCATTCAAAGCTGTACGATAAGATGCCCCTGCCTCCTTTTCTTTCTTCATCTCTTAAGTGGAAAGTGCTGTTCTTGGTTCATGTGTGGATCTGAGAGGCAACTAGGGTAATCATAAAGAAAGAGAGGAACTAGCAAGGGCACCCCTGGGCAACCAGCTGACATCTGTGGCACCGCTGCCTCCTGCCTGCCTGCCCTAGTGAGTGTGGTGAATATCTGAAAATCTGAATCTTTACCATCTCAATCATTATGTCTAAAGAGATACACTGGTGCAACACACACCAGACATCAATCCATCCAAGTTTAATGATAGTAAGATGAAGCTCTGAACAGATGTTATAATGGTTGAAATATGTCAGACTTTGCCCAACCTAAGGCTTAGGTTAGAATGCTTTCCACTGTTGGCCTTGGAGACAAATAGGTGAATCACTACACGTTCATAATGATGACATTTAGTCACCCTGAAGACTGCAATAGGCCTGGAAAGATAGAAAACATGGATTTGGCTGTTCACAGAATACATCTGAGCACGTCTCAGACTATAATATGCTTATAGTATGTGCATGTATGTGCATAGACAGATACATACAAGTACACAAAATATTTAATATACATAAAATAGTTCCAAGTTCAGACTACTTTGCTTAGATTTCCTTATTTCAGAAGAGGAAGTTGATACAAAGGAAAGAAAAAGAAGACAGATTTGTCTTGGCCCCTTCCTTGCTGATGATAAAATTCCATGAGGAAGGAGGGTGTCAAGGGTCCTTACCACCCTCTTTCACTTCCTTGCTCTTCTCTTGAAATAAATCCCAACAATACCACCACGATCTCTGCAATTAAACTGCTTTACCCAAAGCAGATGTTCTCTGGGAGCATTCTCCCTTTTGCAGCATGGGGACTCATAATTTCTCTGCTCATTTGTCTTGTTAACTCCTATCTGAGCAAACACATGGAAGCAGCATGAGCAAAATGCAATTGGATACAGAAAGAAACACTTTAATTTCTGCTGTGAATACTGTGCTAAATTATTAACCTACAAGTCAAATAAAATAGTTAAAAGACTGAAAAAGACATAAATCAGTCACCACCTAAATAATTTATTTCATTACCATTTTTTTACTGTCTTAATATTTTTCTCGGTTTGAATCGTGAAACAGAATTAATTGGTTTCACTTTCAAAGCAATGTTATTATAAACACGTATTCAAAGTGAACAAGATTCTAAAAACATATTCTATGTATCAAAATATGTCTTTTGAAGGCATCTCAATTTAAACAGATAATGAAATCTCCTTTCCTTTACCACTGAAATTCTCAAATTATTCTTAAAAACAACTGAAAAATGTCTTTTTAGCTTTTGAGATACCAAAATTATAACCTAAAATATAAGAAGCTTCAATTTAAATATAAATTAGATCAACATGAGAATTAAATAGAAAAACTAAGTAACCTTAATTTATTTTCAATTTGATATACCTAAAATTAATATAATTTGCTATTAATATGTGGACAGAAATGTTTCCAAATGTGTAGTTAGATAGAAAACATGTATTGGCAATTTCAACTAAAGGCATTACATAATAAAAATATAAATGATTTTAAGAAGTTCTGTAAAGCAAGACCATCTCGCATTCCTGGGAGACCTCCCTTGGTTGAGGAGAGCACAGCCTGTATTTTGATCCAAATAACATTGAAAGTTTTATGATTCTCTTGGATTTACTAATGGTGAAAATAGCTTTATTTTTCCATTGAATCATTTCCAAGTTACTTTTAACTAATATATATATATAGACATATATATATTTAAAGATATTGATTTTTATGACAAAGACTCTCCATCTGGAAAATAAACTATACATTACTGTCATATTCAAGGACAAATACAACAGTTGAGTTTTGCAAAGCAATAGCAGATGGGATTTTTAGAGGGGCCTGGTGTGGAGGCTGGTAGAGAGGAGGGAGGAGTTTATCTGACTGTGGAAGGAACGTACAAGGTCATACATAGCTCACTTTAAGAGGGACTCCTACACCCAATCCAATATTCGACACCACCCGATGCATGGGATGCACCAGAAGACAGAGACTCAACCTGCAAATGACTGTGTACGTGCAGAGAAACTCTGCACACTGACAAGGGTGACAGGACTTGGAATTGAACTAACTGCACTTTGGAGCGTTTACATTGTAATTCATCGCCTTATTTAGTAGTAGAAGTTTGTCTTGTTAAAAATATATCTAACATTAGCCATCAGTTTTTTTTCCTTAAAAGTCTAAGTTTTCATCAAAATATGGTTTTCCAAACAGATGGAGCTACACGGAGAAAAACTGAGTTAACTAAAGAAACTACATATTGCCACCCGTGTTCTAAGACAAGGATGCAAGTGCATACCAAATAGCAGTTTTTAAAACCACCTGTGGGGCCGGCGCTGTGGCTCACTAGGCTAATCCTCCACCTAGCAGCTGTGGCCCGGGAGTGCAGTGGAGGATGGCCCAGGTGCTTGGGTCCTACACCCCATGGGAGACCAGGAGAAGCACCTGGCTCCTGCCATCAGATAAGCACGGTGCGCCGGCCACAGCGCGCCAGCCGTGGCGGCCATTGGAGGGTGAACCAATGGCAAAAAGGAAGACCTTTCTCTCTTACTATCCACTCTGCCTGTCAAAAAAAAAAAAAAAAAAAAAAAAAAAAGAAAGAAAGAAAAGAAAAAAAAAGGAAAAAAAAAGACATAATGATATGATTACATGTGCCGCAATCAGGAACAGGAATCCTGGGTAGCATTTTTAACTGTATCATCAACAAAGCGCATGGTGTTATGAAAGTCACTGACCCACTCTGGAACTTCGTTCCCCAGCTGGTGAAGTGAACAGCAGAGGGGCAGGCACTGGCGGTGATGAGGACTCTGCTTGAGACGCCTGTGTCCCCTAGCAGAGCGCCTGCAGCGAGTCCCTGCTCCTCTTCCATTTCCAGCTTCCTGCGAAGGTGCTCACTTTAGGAGGGGCTGAAAAGGCGGAAGAGGATGACTCAAGAATTCGGATCTCTGCACTCACATGGGAGACCCAGCAGGAATTCTTGGCTCCTGGCTTACGACAGGCCCAGCCTTGGCTATTGCAGGCATTTGGGGAATGAAATAGTTTATGGAAGATCTCTCAGTACCTCAGCCTTTCAAATAAGAAAAAAACTTTTTTATTACTTTAAAAAAAATGAAGAGCAGAGACTATATAACTTCTAAGACGATTCTCAACTTTGCTAATCAAAGGATTAAAAATAGGAACAAAATATAATTACATCTCCTTAATATTGGAGTATATTTTGTATATCCAACAATTTTTACATTGCATCTTAAGGATTCTACAGCATCATTAACACTCAGATTTTTTAATAAAAAATTTTAGGAGCAATTCAAAGCAGGATTTTGAAGGGAAAGGGAAAGAGAACTGGAGAAAGTATAGAAATTGGAGAAAATATTTCAGAAAGCAGAGACTGGACCTGAGAAAACTAAGCCCACAAAGAAAGTCTGATTTTCCTAACATTTGCCTTAACCTCAAGCTAAAGATCTCACAGGATCCCACGCATACCTTCACTGGGTCTATTTTGTCTTCATGTCTCTTTTTTTTTTTTTCATTTTATAAACTTATTTTTGGAAGATCTAAATTTGTAAGACTAATACCATAAAGCTTAGATCTAACCTAAAGCAATTTTGCATGTATATACACAGGTACATCAAAAAGTTCATGAAAAATGGAAATAAACTATATTTTTGTGCAAAAAAATTGAAATCTATGCACTAAAGGTACTTTCTGAAGCGCCCTCCTACTTGTTTGTACCCTGACACTAACTTGCATTTAAAGCCTTTTGATTGTGATAAAACAGACCAGCTTCCTCCCATGCTTAACTATAATTATTTGTCAGGCCCAGCTGATAGCTACTAATAAAACCTTCACAAAATCTCCATCACCCAATTGCCTAAAAATAAGAACCTTTATTTTACTCTAGAGTTCTTAGTTAGGTCACTTCTTTATGATTTCACTCACCTAATAAAGTTCAGTGTCCGTCATACTCGAAGCTTCGTTCTATACAAAGTCCAACAACAACAACAAAATGATCTTGCTAGTGGTTTTTAAAACAAGTATCCCTTTAGCTACATGGAAACTTCAGAAAGAGCTGAAGAACGCCCAGTTGCGCTGTGAGATGTTTTGAAATCACACTTGTCTTTGTTGGTTCATTACTCTTATTTGTAACATCTACTTTCCCCTTCATTTTTTTTTTTTTTTGACAGGCAGAGTGGACAGTGAGAGAGAGAGACAGAGAGAAAGGTCTTCCTTTTTGCCATTGGTTCACCCTCCAATGGCCGCCACAGCCAGCATGCTGCTGCCGGCGCACCGCGCTGATCCGATGGCAGGAGCCAGGTGCTTCTCCTGGTCTCCCATGGGGTGCAGGGCCCAAGCACCTGGGCCATCCTCCACTGTACTCCCGGGCCACAGCAGAGAGCTGGCCTGGAAGAGGGGCAACCGGGACAGAATCCGGCGCCCCAACCGGGACTAGAACCCGGTGTGCCGGCGCCACAAGGCGGAGGATTAGCCTAGTGAGCCGCGGCGCTGGCCTACTTTCCCCTTCGGAGATGCACAATGGCAAGTCAGATAACACCTGTGCAGGGGAGATAATAACACAGCGTAGTTCAGAAAGTTATGCCTGCGCAACAGACATCGGAGGTGTCCATGAGCAAGAGCCCTGCTTTTCCTGTGCTCGTCTCAAATGTTTTCCTGTTATCCCTCCATGCTTCTGTGCTGTGTGACCAATCCCTACAAACAGAGATGAGATCGGGTAAATATTCCACACCCCTGCTAAACTCAGATTATTTGTCCCCCCACCCTCACACCATTTGAAACTGCCATGCGACATGCAGAAAAGCTCTTCACAACACGACAAGGCCAACGGCAAGAGAGATAAATGAGATTTTCAACGGGCATATATTTGATCAGAATGGAATTCATTTTCACAGGATTCTTATTTACAGTCAGTGTCTCTCATGGTGCACTCCAGAGTCTTAGAAAAACATGACAAGAAACAAAAGTAAACAATAAATTTCTATCTGGAATGCTTTTCAATGAGAATAAATACATACTGAGACACTTAATGTCATATGGTTTTCCAAAGGGTTTTTTCCCTACACACTTGAGAACTATATTCGAAATATTTTGGTCCAGGCCCTGCCAGCCATAACTTGTCCAATTGATGGCTGCTGAAGGCCCAGGCAGGGCTAAGGCTCCATCCTCAGCGAATGGACCCAAGGAGAGGGATGACGGGGGCGGGTGTGATGGGAGGAGGAAGACATCGGTTACCAATTTCTTTGAAAAAAAGTACAGCAATTTAACAACTGTTCAACCACCACCAAGTTAGCTGAAGCAGTGCTGTGTCTACCCTCGACTTATCGAATGTATATCTCTCAATGTGATTCTCACAGCACACGAAGTGGAAATTTAGACATTTGAGTAATTTGTTTACTACTTTAAATATATTTATTTAAATATTTATTTAATACATTTATATTTTATATAATAATATATAAATATTTATTCAAATATTTATTGAAGAGCTGGTGGGTTCCAGGTACGTGGCTAGGCCCAGAGGAAAAAAGACAAAGAGGGCAGCCATCCGCAGGAGCATTGCGCAGTGGGGAGAAATCTTCCACCACGCTCATCAGCTAGAGTCCCTTTCTTCAGCTCATACTGTGTTTATAACACACAGCATTTTATTAGAACAAAACAGGACAGATCAGACATTGTCTATCTTCTCCATCTAAAATAAAGCCACTTTAACTCTCCTACGTAAAACAGATGTTCCTTGTCTTTCTACACTCATTTCCGAAGGCTGTTACTTGTTTCGGGAAGTTTGCTCCCAGGGCTTGGCTCCCGTGTTGTCCCTGTCCCACCGAGGGAGGGCGTTCTTTCTCTCCTAGGGAACCCTCAGGTCTTCCCTGACCAGTTAAATGCACTTGAAGAAAGTGCATTTTTCTTGAAAGACACATTTCCTGCTTACAGGCACCCTTATTGGTTCAGGTGACCCTCATCAGCTCTGTTCGCCTTTTTGTTATATGATGTTTGGTGAGCGGTCAGGGCATTTACACGCATGACAGCTTTCTGTTTGCTCCTATCAAGAGTGACTTTCACTCAGCATTCAGGCAACCGCACTCAACCTGGAGCCCAGAAACACAGCCCCCAAAGTTTCTCCCCAAATGCTGAGGATTAATCAGTCATCAAAAATAATGTGCTTATCCCTGCTAAAATGGTAGGAGGAATTACTGGTTCTTTCTTAAGATCCAGGAAGAATTTACAAAATAAGTAAATAACTGAAGTAAACTAACAGTTTAATTTACATGTTAATGGAGGGAATTAGCACAAAAATAAAGATACACGTGTGAACCTGTGAAACCCAGACAAATAACCAGTTAAACCTCAGTAGGCAGGGTAGGTTGGTCCCCATGTAATATAATATATATATATATATATATAAAATGTATATTTCTTTCTGAGAGTAGAACGGATTGCTCATGGCCTGATAAAGAGAATAACTTGTGTTCAGATCAAAAGCCAAGGAATCCTCCACTGTTGCAGCAAGATTCAGCCAGGTGGAAAGAACACAGTCCTTCTCTTCACTGATTTGTACGTCCGGTTAAGGCAAAACCTTATGAGTGGTCTTGGGTCCATGATACACACAGGTGCCCCTTTACATTTGTGGGAAATTCCCTGCCAGAAGAGGGCGACAGAGAGGAACTGGGGTTGGTGGAGAGACGCGCGATACCAAAAGCAAGGCATTTCAGCAGTCAGAGTCACCATCAGTGCGAAAGAGTCTGACGGTATCTCTAGTCACAAAGAAAAATCACATCGCATTTAAGGAATCTTTTTGTTTTAGGGAATCGTATGCATCTCAGTGACCTAAGGAAGGGAAGGTCTCACTCTCAGAGCCCCTATGTAGCTCTACAGCCACTCAGTCCAATATGATAGACATGAGGAAATTGTCGGAATGTGGCTGGTCCAAATGAAATCGGAGAAGACCCCCTAAATTCACACTGCAATGTGGCCCCTTAAAGTTCCATAGAAACGCTATCCGGGGTACCACATGTGCTACCGGAATTTGGGGTGCCTTACGATTTCACCACGGGCTTATTACTAAATCCCCAATATTAATAAGCCCGAGAGGGTTCTTGCCTAATATTTAAAGAATTCTAAATATCGGCACAGATAAACGAGGCAGCATGGTGCGTTTTAGGCTTTTATTTAGTGAGAAAGATGCATAGGAGAGAGAGATTTAAGAGAGAGAAGTGAATGGGGGTTCATACTGAGCACCAGGAACCAGCCACGTAGAAGAGCATCTAGGCCAGGAAGCCTAGAGCACATGGCCACTATTGTGGGAGACCCAGGTTGAGATCCTGGCTCCTGGCTTTGACCTGGCCCAGCTCTGGCTTTATGTGTTTCACACTGAACCAGCAGATGGGAGATCTTGCTCACACTCTCTCTGCATTTCAAATAAATAAATTACAGAAATGTATGGGGGCCAGTGCTGTGGTGTAGTAGATAAAGGTGCTACCTCCAGTGCTGGCATCCCATAAGGGCACCCCAGCTGCTCCACTTCCGATCCAGCTCTCTGCTATGGCCTGGAAAAGCAGTGGAAGATGGCCCAAGTCCTTAGGCCCCTGCACCCATGTGGGAGACCTGGAAGAAGCTCCTGGCTCCTGGCTTCAGACTGGCACAACTCCGGCCATTGCGGCCAATTGGGGAGTGAACCAGCGGACGGAAGACCTCTCTCTCTGCCTCTCCTCTCTCTGTGTAACTCTTTCAAATAAATAAATAAATATTTTTTAAATGCTATGAAAAGTAAGCAAGTTAAATGCATCCAGTTAAAAGTCTTCAATTACACGCGTGGTTCCTGTTTGTAACTCACATTGTATTCCTACTAGACAACACTAATCTACCCTATTGGCTCGTTATGAGCCAGAGAGAGTCTATGGACAACTGTTAGGTGGCGGAGGCTAGTACAGTACTTATCAGAACGTGTCACGGGTTTCCATACAGGCAGACATTTCTTCCTGCATAATAGAGACATTTGCTTTAAATCTTCAGAATTCACTCTGGCTCTGGCCCAGGCATTAGTATGAAAAATCAGCACATCTAACTTCTACTAGTCTCGCAGGGGCAATATGAGTTGATAGGTCCGGATGGAGCTGATGAAAGAGGAAGAGGACAGAATCGTTTTTAATACTCTCCACGTGAAGGCCCAGCCAATCCTGCGAGGATGAAGATGGCCACTTACACTGTGTGTGAGGGAGCCAGCAGAGAAAGCCGAATGCTTACGGGGAACAAGGCGGGCAGCAGAGGTCACTGAATAGTAACCACACCTGTGAGACAGAGAGAGCACACTCTTCCTTCCAGGGGCTGGCGGCCGTGCATGAAGGCAGTCCTTCGGGATGTGGGATCAAGGAAGACTGAACTCTGGGAATGGGGCGGGACTGTGGGGCTGGTCTAGTACACAATTTTTTTTTTCACTTCTCCATGTGCTCTTTGATCCCCACTCTGCATCCTTCACGACACTTCTAACAAAAGGGAGATTCTTGGCTATCAGCCATAAACAGGGATACCTATCACCTCCCAGGTTGGAAATAAACTTAAGGGAAGAATGCAAGCACGGTACCACGCTGTGCCTCCTTCTTTGAACTGTCAGAAAGCATCTTCAAGAGCAGGGGCTTTTCCCTGCCCACCGCCCACCCTGGCCTCCACTTGTTTTCCATTAGCAGCACCTGTGTTCCTGTTGTCACACGATACTGGCATTGATAATAACCAGAGTGAGGAAAGGAAGTGGAGGTTGGAAAACAAACCCTTTCAAGTCCTTTCCCCTGCTTAGGGTGCAGCATCCACGCCCTCTGACTGTGTTCTCTGCCCTTGCTCGCCCCATTTCCATGGTCACTGTGGTCAGAAGCCATGCTGCAGGGACCTTGGACTTTCTGTCTCGCTCTGCGCTCTTGGCCGGTGATTTCGTCCACGTTGTTATTTACCCAGGCCTTGAGCCCTTCTACTTTGATGTCAGGAATTGGCCTGCTCTCCTGTTCCTGGCCAGCCTCTTGACTTTCTCCCACCAAATCATTGCCACTTCCATCTCCACAAGGTGAGATTAAATTGTTCAATTGACAAAACTGCCTCCCTTTGCTAAAGGAAAAAGTCAGGCTGCATGTTGACAATTCAGTTTTCCCTTTTCCTTGTCAAGTAGGTTATACAGGTCTCCTACACACCTGTTGTATTTATAAAACCGTGTAGTTTATTATTCTTTACAGATCTTCAGACTTTAGATCATGCCTCGGGACTTCAAAACCATGATTCCTGCTTCATCTGAAGTTATAAATATTTAAACTTTGGCAATGAATCTTAAAGAAAGCACAGAATGATTTATTCTCTGAGAAGAGGCCGCTGTGAACAAGGCTGGCATGCAGCATTTTCTTAACATTCGTAAGACAAGCCAACTGCTCAGCTCACACACATTACTGAGATGAACAACACAGAGCTATTGTGACTCTGCATAAAAATGTTACTAACCTCGTAGATCTTGGTGAAGATGGAGTGAAATAAATATACTCACAGCATCCAAAATTAAAGACAGAAAGAGCCTAGAGAAATGTGTCTGCCAGCACACTATACACCTGCTTACTGGAAATCATTTTCAAATCTGGAAAAAATATTTTCGACGTGAACTTGAGGGAAACTGGGGGTCCAGCTGAACTGGTCAGTTATTAAAATAGACCCATAACATTTTCCTATTTTGAGAGTACAACTACAGTGTTATACAGTTTATAAAGCACCATCAAATACAAGCACAAAATAAAGAGCAGACAACAACGCCACGTGGAGAGATGGGATACACAGCCTGGAAGGCTCGATGGCTAGTGAAGTGGGGAACGTCTGCCTGCCAGTCCCCATCACGCTTCACTCAACACTGGGCTCAGCAAGACTGCAAACCACTGTCTTTACTGTGTTTCATGGATCTTTTAAGATCCCTCACAAACCATGCTAACATACGAAAACCACAATAAGATAAGAGTAAAAATAATCTTATTGTTGAAGAAGTAGCCCAATATAAAAACAGGAAAAACCTTGGTTGTGGCTCAGTTGGTATAAGTAACCAATACATCCATCATGCTTGACCAATGTCCTTATGATGTCCAAGCAAGGACTGGAAGATGGATTCTCCCCCAGGATGGGCACGGTGGTACATCAGGTTGAGCCACTGCTTGGGATGCCCACATCCCGTATGAGAGTGCCTGGGCTCAAGTCTGCTTCCAATTCCAGCTTCCTGCTCGTGTGCACTCTGGGAGGCAGCAGGTGATAACTCAAGTAGTAGGGTCCCAGCTACCCACGTGGCAGACTTGAACTGAGTTCCTCGTTCCTGGCTTTTGGTCCAGCCTCTCTCGCTCACTTGCTCTCTCTCTCTCTCCCTGACTCTCTTCTCCCTCTCGCTCTCTACCCCTACTCTGCCTTTAAAATAAAATAAATAAATAAATGGACCCTTAGGCCTTCTCATACAAAGTTGGACTATTAACTGGATCTCCTGTTGTCAGAAGAGACATTTACTATACACTCCTAAGGAACACTTCAGTTCACTGTTGGGAAGAGGTATTCTAGTGAGAACTTGAGAAAGACATGAGGATCCTGATGGGTTTCTTTTTTTTTTTTTTTTTTTTGACAGGCAGAGTGGACAGTGAGAGAGAGAGAGACAGAGAGAAAGGTCTTCCTTTTTGCCGTTGGTTCACCCTCCAATGGCCGCCGCGGCCGGCGCGCTGCGGCCAGCGCACCGCGCTGATCCGATGGCAGGAGCCAGGAGCCAGGTGCTTTTCCTGGTCTCCCATGGGGTGCAGGGCCCAAGCACTTGGGCCATCCTCCACTGCACTCCCTGGCCACAGCAGAGGGCTGGCCTGGAAGAGGGGCAACCGGGTCTGATGGGTTTCTAAAAGTTTCCAGCACGGGGTGGGTCAAGAAAGTACCAATGTAAATCACTAAAGATTCTTTGCAGGGATTTTAAACTACAAAAAAAAAATACCCAACATGTCCTAGTGAATTACAAATTTTTAGCCCCTATAATGGGTAATGGGAGTCATACACCAAAACATCTGAAGGTCCAAAGTCAAATAATATAGCTTAATGGAAACACATTAAGCTGGACAACCGAGGTTGCAACAAGGGAGCTATCTCTTATCCACTACATAGGATTATCACCAAGGGTTGCCCAATCTCCTGCAAGACAGAGAAGCCAGAACTCCTACTGTAAACACAGTTCATTTTCAAGAAAAGCACATCTCTTACCTGTACATCATTGCAAGTCCCTAGCTTCCAGTTCCCAACCTGGAGCTGACATTCTTAGATTTACTAGTTCCCCATTAACTTTTCTCTTTAGTGCACTCAAAGATGTATCTCCCTTCCCATCAGGAACTCAGGTCAACAAAACACAGCACCGAGAGGAAAATTCAGTTCAATTCTTATTCTCCAAGGATTACCACCATACTCACTGTGGCAACAAAACTGTGGGGAGCAACTGGGAGCAACTCGGACTAGACTAAGTTACTGGAATTAAGACTTATTCTATGCTTCTGCTCTCCCACAATATGGCACTGGGAGAGGAGGAAACAGCTTCTACACAGCTGCCTCCAGTTCAACCAATAAACAGCAGGACCTGCTCCTGATTGGAGGAGAGCAGCATACTCGGCATGTGGGTAGCAGAGTTGGGATTGGTGGAAGAGGACTTTAAAGGAGGAGAGAGACAACATGCACCAGGAACATCTAAGGGGAACACCTGAAGGAACACCTGAGCAGCCCCCGAGAGAGCCGGCCGGCGGTGTGCCGCTCCCCCGCGGAAGTGGGGAAAGTGGCAGGGGGAACCGCCCTTCCATGGAGGTGGAAGGGACAGTAGCCAACCTGGGAAGAACCAGCAGCAAACCCGGGGAGGGCCGAGCAGACAAAAGAACAGCGCAGGGTCCTGTGTCGTTCCTCCACGAAGAGGGGGAGCGACATAATGGTGCCGTGACTCGGATAGGAAGCCTAGGCAGGGTTTAGTGTCGTTCCTCCACGAAGAGGGGGAGCGACATAATGGTGCCGTGACTCGGATATGAAGCCTAGGCAGGGTTTAGTGTCGTTCCTCCATGAAGAGGGGGAGCGACACAAAACTGTACACTTGTGTAAGTTACCAAAGAAGGGGTTGTGAAACCTCATTTAACTCAGCAAGTATTTAATTTCTATGCGCCAAGCAAAAAGCAAGTCTTTATGGGAAAGGTGAAAAAGGTAATTTAGTTTGTACACTAAAAAAGTTCACAATACATGTAATCATGTGGAATTAAAACAGTCACAGCATTGTCAAATACATAGTGCAGTTGGTCACATAGATGGGTATACCCTGTAGGCAAACATTGAAATGTTGTACCATACATTATAAGTATGTACAATTATTATTAATCAGAAGAATTCTTAGATGTTTAAAGAGATATAAATGCTAACTAACCTGATTTGATATTCACACACTGCATGTATGTGCTGACTTATCTCACTGTATCCCAATAAGTATGTATAATTAAAATAATCTGAATTAAAAATATATAAAATAAAAAATATGCATTTTAAAAAAAAAGAAGTTAGTCAAAAGAGCAATTTATACTCAAAGAAGTTAGAGAGAAGTAACAATAAGAAGCAAATGAATGAAATAAAACACACATTTAAAAAGCAAAAAAAGAAACAGCCATGTGAGAGCTTTTTTTTTCCCTGACTTAGCATTCTGACCATTTGAATGGATGTGTTTTTCCCTCTGAGTTGCCCATTATCTTACAGAGATTGCATTTGAACAGTGGCAAAACCCAAAACCTTTACTGAAAGGTTGAATAGGAGAATAAGGGTTGGGGAAAAAAATAAGACCCAGTAATTATCCCATTTATAGATGGAGACTCATTAGGATCTTATTGCCTTTACTGGAAGATGAAAACAAAGATGGGAATGATTCATTCAGATGTCAGATTCTGCTAATTATTACAGCCTACTATTCAGCCTTGAAATAACCCACGCTTTCTGAACTGCTAGGTCTCTTCAACTCTATGCTTTGCTTTGAATTAAAATACCTGCTTTCCCCATGACTTCTTCTGAACTCCTGGGAAAATGTTGAAATCAAGTCTCTGCTTAGCTAACATTTCTCCTAACTCTTAGGAACAAAACCCAAGTTCACACTTAATGGTTATTTAGCTTTTTAAAGAATCTAATGATGGGTCTGAGAAAAAGAGCTAATAGGGAAGCTTCCAGATGACTAAAATAAAATGCATTTGACTATTGTATGTAATAACAACCATGCTGTAAAACGTTTTAAAGGCACATCAACAGTTTCCTCAATTATCACTAGTAGATAATCCTCAAGAAACAAGAACTGCAATGTTCCATGGCTCAATATACATGGTAATTATCTGCTGTTATATATGGAACTGCTTGACCTTAGTGCAGAATTAAGCTGTGATTGTTAAAATACCCATAATCTCATTACCACATTTTTAAAGGAGTTTGACAAGAATTTGGAGAGGCAGGGCTGGCATTGTAGCACAGCTGGAAAAGCCATCATCTGCAACACTGGCATCCTGCACGCGTAGCAACGCATGTCCCAGCTGCCGTACTTCCCACCTAACACCCTGCTAATGGCCTGAGAAGAGCGGCAGCAGATCATCCAAGTGTTCGGGCTCCTGCCACCCATGTGGGAGACCTGAATGAAGCTCCTGACATCTAGCCTTGCCCAGCCCTGGCCACTGTGGCCATCTGGAGAGTGAATCAGCAGATGGAAGATCTCTATCTTTCTGCTCTCTGTGAGGTGAGTGTGTGTGTGTGTGTGTGTGTGTGTGTGAGAGAGAGAGAGAGAGAGAGAGAGATTCTGAATTTGAAATAGATAAATAACTTAAAAAAAAAAGAAGTTGAAGAGGCAATAGCATATTGAAGTATCAGGACTGTATTAATCATTCTGTTGAAAGGAAATTTAGTTAAAAGTTAGTGAGTGAAAATTCCATGACAGTTTCCAAAGGAATCAAAACAATAACTCAAACATAACAATTTCAGAGACTTATAACTTAGTTTTAAAAAAGGTTTTTTTTTTTTTTTTTTTGGCATTTGATACATTTGGTAGTGGAATCAACTGTCTTAGAACCAAAATTGTGAAGTCTACTGCAGAGAAAATATTCACCCAAGAATATTGATACTCAATTTATTGCTTTCCCTTCAATGTTAGCACTAAAAGACCTTCCACGAGTGGGTCAAGTGGTCAGAGTGCTCCCACACATCAGTCAGCGAGAAGGGGCAGAGAAGAGGAAGGGGAGGACAGTGGAGCATCTTCCCATGCTTCTCACCACCTGGGTGAGCACTGAGCGCCGGAGCTGACCTTAGACCGCATGGGCACACAGAGGAGTTAGAATGAAAGAACCCTGGGTCAAATGATTAACCTGGGCACAGTTAGCAGGATTCCTTCTTTGTGTCAGCAAGGCTCCAGTCTCCAGGCTTCTTAAACTGAAAAGCCCTATTAGAACCACTGGCAGCTCCTAAAGAAGTTTCGGAGGCCGGGTGCCTTACTCAAACTCAGCTTGGCCAGAATACAATCCCTCTTCTCTATCCTTGGTCTACAGTGAGAGCTGGAAGGACGTGGATTCCTTTTTGAGTTCCTCTGACTCAGTCCCCTCTGCAAATGGGGATCAGAAAAAAAGAGAACTCTGTAAGTCCTCTAACTACCAAACTTGGCCTTGAAAACTCCCTGCAAACCAACACCCTGCAAAAGGAAGGCAAGAGAAATGTAGGACAATCTCCCACATCTGGATTGATTATCCACAGTGTACGCAGCGGACTGAGCCAATCTTCCCCTCAAAACCTTGGTCACTGTCATTGAAGATACAGTATCTTCATTATGCTCTTCTAAAAATCAGTTTCCTATTTTAAACTGAGGCTGTCTTCTGACATTAAAATAAATGTAAGCTGACAGAAACATTAACCAGCTCTTGTTGGCAGGCTTGGCGAGTTCTCTGGCCTGAAGCAGGGGTCCTCCAACCTTGGAATGGGTAAGACTCATGCATGAACTTGAAAGTGCTGACTGTCAGGGCCATCCGTTGCAATTGTGATTCAGTAGGTTTGGGCTGTGGCTCAGAAATCTTTTTAACAATGAAACCCATTATAATTATCTTCATGTAGGTGGCCCATGGATCTCACAGAAACATTGGCTTGGAGAGTGTGTTTTCAGAGGGGAAATAAGCAATTGGAATCTTATCAATGTTGGCCTTGAAAGACTCTCTCTCTCTCTCTCTCTCTCTCTCTCTCACTCTCTCTCTATCTATCTAAAATTCCCCTGAAAATATTAGTGTTTTGCTTATAAATCCTTGCAGAGCAACTCTGAGGTGGGCAAGAGACAGGAAATAATATCCATAGACAAGGTTAAGTAATTTACTCAAAGTGACTTCACAAATCTGTGTTTGAACAGCTGTGGGAGCTACAGCCTCCAGCCTCTTGAGTCCTGTTCTCTCTACACAAGATCTGCATTTCCACAGTTACAAAACCTGCTGCACTCCATGCTCTCCATTCTTCTGAAACATTACAGGGTACTCGTATGGCAACTATTCTACAGACAACGGCCTCAAATGATAATCAAATTTGGAGATGTTACTATTGTGTGGGTGAATGTCTGTACTTGCTCCATGGCTTCCACCTTCAATACTCACACTTCAACCCTCTAAAATCTACATTCTTTCCACCACTTCATTCCTTTGCCTGTGCTCATTAGGGTCCCTTACAATCCTCTTGTTGTGATATCCAAAGGATCAAGGCTATGGAACAAATCACTGTCTACCTCACTTCAGGCAACATAATTCTTGAGACAACATAAAGACTTTTTTAAAAAGCTTTAACAAATGCCAATTTCATAGGTACAACTTCAAGAATATAGTCGTGCTTCCCTCCATACCCACCCTCCCACCCCCAACTCTCATCCCACCTCCTACTCCCTCTCCCATCCAATTCCATAAAGACTTTTAGTAAAAGTGAGAAATAGTCAAATCAACACAACAGAAAATTTGAGGAGTTCCTAAGAGGTGAAGAGGAAACAGAATGAGGAGGAATATGAATAAAGAAACTAGGGATCAAAACATCACACTAAAAAGACCTACCAAAGAAGGTATCACTGGCATTTGCAAGTTAAGAATTAACAAGATATTCATAATGATTCTGCCTTCATTGCCAATTCTTCCAAACAGCCAAATCCCCGAGAATTGCAATTGCTCTCTAAAAGAGTATTCTTCTAAGAGAAGTCTTCCTTTATGAATGTTGAGGGGTGAGCTTTGTGGCACAGCGGGTTTAAGCCACCCTTTGGGACACCCATATGCCATACCGTAGTGCCTGATTGAGTCCCACCTCTGCTTCTGATCCAGCTTCCTGCTAATACACACTCTGGGTGGGCAAGGGGGCAGGCAGCAGATGATGGTCCCAGTACTTGGATCCTTACTATCCAAATGGGAGACCATAGATTGAATTCCTGGCTACAGCCGGGAACAGCCTGGCTGTTGTAGGCATTTGGGGAGTGAACCAGCAGATGGATAATCTCTCTCTCTTTGTCTCTCTCTGTTTCTGTTTTTCAAAATTAAAAAAAAAAAAAAAGAATGCTGAGGCCTACTTACCTAATTATTGAGCTAATAACATAAACATTAAGCACTTCCGGAGCTTATAGAGCACCCACAAAGCACCAGGCCCTACTCTCAGCACTTTACAAACACTGACTCCTTCCATCTTTATGATCACCCTACAGTGCAGATGCTGCTACTCTCCCCGTTTCAATAACAAAGAGAGATCAAGTGGCTGATGCATGGCAGAGCTGAGAGGTAAACTCAGGGAGCTCCAGAGGTTTGGGTCTTCCGCAGAACACACCTCCACCGCAATCACTGCTGGGAAAAAAGGAAACACAACTGGGCCAGGGAAGGAAGTGCACGAAATGTTACAATGCATGGATCTCTTTAGTATGGATGCCGGTGAGGAAGCGTGCAGTCCAGTCTCCATCCCGACAGCTGAGAAAAGCCAGGTTCACTACTGCTCCGATGAGCCAAGTCCTCCATGAAGAAATACAGGCCATCAGGGACAGCAGGTATTTGAGCAAAAACAATCAGTAAAGGGAAAAACCAAGATTAACAAACAGAATAGCCGACCCCAAGGAAAAATAAATAACATAGAGAACACCAGAGAACCTTTAAAATACTCTGAATAGTACTCTCAGGAGTACAAGAACATATTTAATCCATAAAAGAAGGAGAGCTTGTTCATATAAGAAAGAGCAACCAGAGGAGGAGAAAGAGTTCTTGGAAATTAAATGTCTGGTTACTGAAAGTAAAACACCCCAAGTGGAGCAAATTCTGGAAGAGGTGCAGCTGACAGTTACGAGAGCAACTGGGGAGAAAAAGTCAGGGGAGCCTACTCAAGAGAAAGACAAGCTGCTTGAAGAACCACAGGACATGGAGAAGAATGGGAAAAGTCCAACATCTATCTAAATGAGATTTCCGAAGAATCAAGGCAATAGAATAAAAAATAATACAAGAAAATTTCTCTAAGCTGAAGAACAGCACATACTTTAGGATGAAAGAGTTCATTAAGCATTCAATAGTGAAATAAATTCTAATAATGAAGAAAAAAATAAACTGGAGGTACTTAAGAATGAAGCCAAAATCTACTGTGCAGGATATAAAAAAATAAATAACATGAGAAGGCATATGAGTAGTCCAACATACACAAGAAATTCTACCATCTCAAAGTATCTTCAAATTCACCTATAAAAAACCATAATTCCAATAAAAATCTTAGGAGCATCAAAAGACAATGATAGGGCCAGCACTGTGACCTAACGGGTATTGCTACTGCGTGCAGTGCTGGCATCACATACGGGCAGCAGTTCGAGTCCCAGTTGCTCCACTTCTGATCCAGCTCCTTGCTAATGTGCCTGGGAAAGCAGTGCAGGATGACCCAATTCCCTTGGGGTCCCCATGTGGGAGACCTGGTAAAAGCTGCTGGCTCCTGGCAATCTGGCCCAACCCCAGTTACGTGGCCATTTGGGGAGCGAACCAGCAGATGGAAGACCTCTCTCTCTCTGGCTCTCCCTCTCTCTGAAATAAACAAAATTAATCTTAAAAAAAAAAAAAAAGATGACGCTTAAATTTATATAGAATGAGCCAAGAGCAACTAAGATAATTCTGAGGAAAGTAAGTTACTTTTCAAATCATATTTTACAACTGGAGTTACTGAGACCACGTGATATTGGCAGTGAATGAAACGAACAGTGGGGCTGGCACCGTGGCTCACTAGGCTAATCTTCGCCTTGCGGTGCCGGCACACCGGGTTCTAGTCCTGGTCGGGGCGCCGGATTCTGTCTCGGTTGCCCCTCTTCCAGGCCAGCTCTCTGCTGTGGCCAGGGAGTGCAGTGGAGGATGGCCCAGGTGCTTGGGCCCTGCACCCCATGGGAGACCAGGATAAGTACCTGCCTCCTGCCATCGGATCAGCGTGGTGTGCCGGCCGCAGTGCGCTGGCCGCGGCAGCCATTGGAGGGTGAACCAACGGCAAAAGGAAAACCTTTCTCTCTGTCTCTCTCTCTCACTGTCCACTCTGCCTGTCAAAAAAAAAAAAAATGTCTCAGACAATGCAGAAAGATGATTTTAGATTATTCCAAACATAAATATGCGGACCAGTGTTGTATCACAGGAGGTTAAGCCATGGCATACAGCGCTGGCATCCCGTATCAGACTGCAGATTTGCGTCCTGACTGCTTTACTTCTGATCCAGCTCCCTGCTGTTGTGCCTGGGAAAGCAGCAGAAAACTGGGGCTCCTGCAATTCCCAGGGAGACCCAAGAGGAGCTCCAGAATCCTAGTTTTGGCCTGACCCAGTCCTGGCCATCATGACCATTTGGGGGAGTAACCAGAAAATGGAAGATTTCTCTCAATCTCCCTGCCCCAAATGCGTAAATAAAATAAAATCTTAAAAAAAAAAACAAACCCTAAATTCTCAACAAGAACTCTAAAGCATTTATAAGAGAACATATTAGAAGATTTTTGTACACAGTAAAGGTGACCTAAGGTGGTTTGACTGAGCAATTTCATTATTGGGTAAGGAACTCATAAGGATTTGCACCCACATACACAATACATATACCAAAAATGCTCATTTTACAAGTTCTTGTAATAGTGAAAAACTAGGGGAAAAAATAAGAAAAATTTTATTATAGTGAAAAACAAAAAAAATTTAAACTTATGAAACTCTATACTGTACATATACAGGTTTTAGACAATTTTATAAAACGTAGCTTGATAACACACAGTATTATTCCACATATGTAAAAGTTCAAAATAGTTGTTATTGCATATTACTTATGCAACTATATATGCAGGATCAAAATACAAAGGCATGTATAAGAAAGAAACCAAATTCAGAGACTGGCTTCCTCTGACCGGGGGAGCAGTGAACAGGACCAGGAAGAACTATCCAGGAGATCTAAAATGCTTTACTCCATCTGCCATATTTTATTGCATTTGTAACATAATGGATGCTAGTTATATTATATTCTCTGGGCTTCTCTGCATGTTTATAACAATCCATGAGAAATTTAGCTTGACAAAAGACACTGCACTTATTAACGTGAGTAATGTGTTTTCTCATAGCAAATAAGTCAACTTCCCTAGCACCTGGGAACGTCTCAGCAGGAAATGTCTAATAGTAATTGCTCTCACAAATGCTTTAATAGGCCCTGAACGGGAATATAACCTCCTGTAATGACGTGGAGCACACACTTTATATTCCAAGGCCCTCCTGGGAGTGACAAAGGAAATTCAAGTGGAAAGCCCTGGCAGGTCCACTGGGGAGGCAATCTTCAGCTCCGAGAGGTAGATGAGAAATGATTCTTGCATGCTCAGGAAGGATTTAGACCATCGTTGGTCCTGTATTTGCATTCATTAATAGGACTGCCTACTGCAAACCTACTCCAGGGACCAGAGAGCAGGGGAAAGATGGGAGTAGGGGAAAGCAGCCCTCTTGTGCAGTCTGATGCATTTCTCTTCCAGCAATGGTAAGTGTGATGGAGACATCACCCTCCAGGGACACAGACAACATGTAATCCCACGACTGAGATCCCAAAGGATGAGGGGTACCGTGGAGGGAAAGCCCAGAACAGCCCAGGATAGACTTCTCATCAAGTCGCAGTGCTGGGTTCTGCGTATGAACAAGAACCCTGGTGACATCGGGGTTAGTCATCCCGGGGACTGACTCTCCCCTGAACAGCTCTGCTCTTGCCAAATGATGAATGGCCACCCTGTGCTTCCCAGAGAACACCAAACGGAACTGAGCACTGCACAGCCATGGGAAGACACTGCTGCTGTTCTTTTGAATCAGTCTGGAACAGAGAGAACACTTTGTTCTCTTTATATGTAAAAGGCAATCTGTAACTTTTATATGGCAATTTCAAATGCGTGATTTTCTTAAATTCTTGCAGCCTCCCAGTGCCAGCAGTTATGCATCATGGGGCAACATTGTAAAGGTTGATGAGAGGTAGGAACCAGAGCTGTCTTGGTCTGTGTGTGCTTTCCTAACAGAGTATCTCAGACTGGGTCACCTATGCAGAGCAGAAGCCTGCTCTCCTCAAGCTGTGAAGGCTGCAAGTCCAATATCAGGCACTGACATCCGGCGTGGGCCTTCCTGCCCAGTCCTCAAGGGCAGGAGGCAGCAGGACGACAGAGAGATCACTGCACTCCTTCTTCCCTGGACAGAAGCAGGAGAAAGAGAACTCGCTTCTACGAGCCCTTTAAATAAGAACATGGCCGGTGCCGTGGCCCACTTGGTTAATCCTCCACCTGCGGTGCTGGCATCCCATATGGGTGTCGGTTCTAGTCCCAGTTGCTCCTCTTCCAGTCCAGCTCTCTACTGTGGCCCAGGAGTGCAGTGGAAGATGGCCCAAGTGCTTGGGCCCTGCACCCCATGGGAGACCAGGAGGAAGCACCTGGCTCCTGGCTTCGAATCAGTGCAGTGCACCAGCTGTAACGGCCATTTGGGGAGTGAACCAACGAAGGAAGACCTTTCTCTCTGTCTTTCTCTCTCTCACCGTCTAACTCTACTTGTCAAATAAGTAAAAGTTAATTAATTAATTAATTAATAAGAACATGAAGGCTCTGCCCTCTTGACCTGGACGCCTTCAAAAGGCCCTACCTCCCAGCTCCACTGCGCAGGGGAATAGGTTCCCAGCATGTGGATTTCAGGGGACACATTCAAACCTCGGCAGGAACTTTGGGGTGAGGTGCAGGAACAGAATTCTCGGGGCCGGGGTGCTTTCCTGGCACAGCCTCAGTGTGAGGACACGACCTCAGGCACCACCACCTTGATCCACCATCCAAACGCTTGCTTCAAACCCCAGTGCTGGAATTACTTCTCCAGTCCAGAACAAAATCATTGCATAGCTCTCCCCCAGCTTTCCGGCAAAGGAAACCCAAAGCCAGGCTGATGAGGATTCCTTCCTTCCACGGAAGGCGTGAGAAAGGACTTCTCTCTCCATTCCTGTTCTCCCTGATCTTGATTTTATGGAGCAGTGCCCCCAGGACAGCAGGAGTGCTGGGCAGGACACTTCCGGGTCACCCACAGTGCTTGCCGGAGTAAACCAGCATGGGTCCCACCGCTGGGGGTTATGATTTAGCAGGGATGAGGTGCAGCCCTGGGACCCACATTCTCTCTTCCAGGAAAAGCTGATTTTAGGAAGCAGCATCACAGAAGGACTCGACAAGGTCACTGCCAATGCTTCAAAGAAGAGGCTTAAGGAGCACATAGGACTGGAGAGTCACCTGTATTTCAAGTAAGTTTAATTTATAAGTTAATTCATAAAATTTTGGCAGTGGTTTTCCAATGAAAGAACCTGAAAACAACGTAGGCTTTAAACGTTTTTATTTTGACATTCAGTGCTATATGCCACATGGTGACAAACACAGCTTGTGAGGGGCAATTGTTACGTTTCTAGGGATTTTAATATTCGGTGTGGAAGTACTCTCACAGTGCACATCAGGAAATGTTAGGAATCAGGCACAGACACCTAGGGGAGTTGGTTGTCATAAACGCATCTTCCACCCCTGGCCATGGAGGATGTTAGGAATCCTGCTCTATAAACATTTAACACAGTGTTGTTTCCTCACTCTTTTAAATGTATCCAACTGATTCTAACACCAGAAATATTTGAAATTCATGTACCATTATCCACTTGAAAATGCAGACCAATCTCTTCTGTAATGGACTGAAACTTCTCATTATCCCCTTTTCTTCTTGAACTCCTATATCCTTCCAACATCTTTCATATAACTACATTCAAATAATATATTTTAAGCTTGAATGTCTAATTTAATCAATCCTATCCCATTTCTCTATAATAGAGTACGTACAGAAGTCGAAATTAGAGATTTCTTAAAATTTCCTATGATAATCATTAGTCTTTGAGATTTAAATAGTTTTTCTGCCTTATATTATCTTAAGAATGAACTTTAAAAAATTATTTTTGCAGCAAAATAATTAACCTTCAATTCTATTTTCCATGAACTTTTTGAAGTCTCCTTATGTTCAACAGTGAATATAATTTATTGCTAAGTTGAGACTGGCCCCTGCCTAAGTTTAAGAATTCTTTTTTCTTGTTTAATAGAAACACTGAAAAGAGCTTGTTAAAAGACAGAGACGAATGAAAGGAACTCAGTTCCAGCAGAAACCCTCACTCCACAGTTCTCAGTGACGGGCAAAACTCAGATGGCGATTTGTTTCTCAGAAACAATTGCTGACGAAACCTGATACATGCATGAGTTCTCTGTCAGTCGTGGTGGAGGCAGAGCCAGGGAACTATTAAATTCCAGAGGATGTCCCCTTAAAAGCTGCTCCTTCCCTGTCTCCCTGCCAACGGCCATGTTTCCAATCCCATGTTTCCCTCTGGAGACTCCTGCTCCAGGGCAGTGCACTTCCTAATAAGAAGAATCGACCAGAGGGAGGCCTTCTTCTCCCTTTTGCTGAGGCATGAAATGAGTGGTTTTGAAAATGGAGGCAGGGCTGGCGCCGCAGCTCACTAGGCTAATCCTCCGCCTGCAGCGCCAGCACCCCGGGTTCTAGTCCCGGTCGGGGTGCTGGATTCTGTCCCGGTTACTCCTCTTCCAGTCCAGCTCTCTGCTGTGGCCCAGGAAGGCAGTGGAGGATGGGAAGGCAGTGGAGGATGGCCCAGGTGCTTGGGCCCTGCACCCCATGGGAGACCAGGAGGAAGCACCTGGCTCCTGGCTTCTGATGGGCGTAGCACCAGCCGTAGCGGCCATTTGGGGGGTGAACCAACGGAAGGAAGACCTTTCTCTCTGTCTCACTCTCTCTCTGTCTCTCTATCTCTCTCACTAACTCTGCCTGTAAAAAAAAAAAAAAAAAAAAAATGGAGGCAAAGGAAGCTCTCTCCCTACTTAAGAGGTGAACTATCAGGCATTAGGAAATATCAAATATCAAATATGATTTGCATGAAACTCCTGCTGTGTGGCGCATGCCCAGTAGTCTGCATGAGCCCCGGGGAGGACGGGCTCCATGCCTGTTGCTCTGCAGCCTGTTGGCTGTCAGCTGTGCGGCCCAACTCACCCTGGCCCGTCTGTCACATGAGCCTGGGCGCTCCACCTTCCCTTCCCAGATCTCTCTGCTTGAAGACAGCAAGTAGCCTCATCACTCCAGTGACTTCTTCAATGCTGTGCGCAGCACTTTCACAGTGCAATGCTGACATCTAACTCCAGCCTGGCTTTACATAAATTATGAAACGAATTAAATTTTTTCAAAATGTATTTATCTGAAAGGATTAGAGACCATTTCCATCTCTTGTTACACTCCTCAAATACCTACGATGGCCAGCGCTGGAATAGGCAGCCAGGAATCTACCCCAGGTCTTCGATACGGGTGGCAGGAGCCATGATCTCTGCCTCCCAGGGTGTGCACCAGCAGGAAGCTACAGCCAGGAGCAGAGTCAGGTATTGAACCCTGGCACTCCAATACGGGACATGGGAGTCTTAACTGGTGCTTTAATGGCTAGGCCAAACACCCACCCTGACACTAATTTTCTACTGAACAAACAACAATTTACCAGTTTAACTTTATTTTTAAATTTCTTTAATTTTTCTTCTTTTTAAAATGATTTATTTATTTATTTATTCGAAAGCAGAGCTACAGAAGCAGAGAGACAGAGAGAAGTCTTCCATCCACTGGTTCACTCCCCGGATGGCTGCAATGGCCAGAGCTGCGCCTATCCGAAGCCAGGATCCAGGGGCTTCTTCTGAGTCTCCCACGCAGGTGCAGGGGGTTCCAAGCACTTGAGCCATCTTCTATTGCTTTCCTAGGCCATAGTAGAGAGCCGGATCGGAAGTGGAGAAGAGAAGCCAGGTCTTGAACTGGCGCAAGTATGGGACGCCGGCACTGCAGACCAGGGCTTTAACCCACTGTACCACAGCGCCAGCCACTCTTTAGTGCACTTGGAAGAGTATTTAAGTTTGCAGAGGTTGCATCCCACAGCAGTTGAAGCATAGGCCATGGAGTCAAACCCCCTGAGACCCTAACTTTGGTCCTTTAGCACAATGACTGTCTCTACAAACTTCGGTCCCTTGTGAAGATTCTAAGCCTGTCGCACTAGGTACCTGCCACATGTGGACAATAATCCCAACCTTTGGGCTGCAGTGAGGATGAAGTAAGGAAATACAAGATAAATGCCCTGTGCAGTGAGAACGGGAAAGCTCAATACATAGTGGCTCTCACTTTTTATTTTTCATACCATAATGTGACATGTACAAGTGGGATATTCTTATAAAAGGTATTTAGAAAATAAAGGATCTTGGTAGAAAGTAGAGGACTTTGGGATCTTCCAAGAAGCCCAGGAACTTCTGAGTAGGCATTTCAATTCTAAAATGCTTATTTTTGGATCTTGTCTTCCCTTCTTGGAACTAAAGCCCTACTGATGAACTCCGATGGAAATGAACACCACAGGATTTACTCTTACACTCCTGCCATGGCTGCCTCTCCCAAATTCCTGTATTATTTAATGGGAAATATTGATAACAAGTTTGTCTCAGGTCAGTGAGAACAGCAGGCCTCCTGAAAGTCCTGGTTCGTAGGACCCACAGAGTGGATCTGTTGTCCATTTAGGACTGTGTAGTCAAGGTTATAAGCAAGGTTATATAAGCGAGGGTATTCATAAAATCTTTATCCATCCGAGTGCAGAGTGGCTTTGGTATAAATTTTTAAGGAAACTTAGTGTCTCCTTTGGGTTCTTGCTCAACTCCTCCAAGTCACACGATGACCAGATGTTTGTGGACACAATAATAAGCATCACACAAAAGTAAGAACAGAGAAATTTGAAGTCTAAGTGGTCTTATTTCCTTTGTTCTCTGAAGCCAGTGAAAAACTATTCCCCATATGGTATTTTTGAAAGCTCTGACTCTCAAGACTTTACTAAAAAACCTGAGTATCTCTGATGATGAATTCTCACCCGATAGAAAATTCAAAGAATCAAACTTCAAACCTCTCAGCAAAAAACAGTTTGAAAGGAAATGCTGGCAGCCCCACTGCTGGCCAATGTGATAAACAGATGAACCCTTCCATATGCGCCTTCATCCAGCCACACCCATTGGCCGGAGCCCTTCTCACTGGACAAATCTCCCTGCTAAACCACTAGGCACTGATGAGAAAGGTGCCAGAAATAATAAGCTGGGGTTGAGGCAAAACCCAAGAGGAAACACTTGATGTCAGATATGAGTTTGCTATTGTTAAAGGAACATGGATGGGGAAAGAGAGTAAGTGCCTGTGTGTGTGAGACTCAATGTATATATGCTGACTCTCAGAACGGATCCTATTTCCCCTGGTCACTACCCACTGCCCCTACATCATCCTTTTCTGATATTGATTTTAATAGTGACATTCATTTCCGGGTTACCATCCAAAATCGTTCTAGTGTTAAGAATGTTTTTAAAAATAATAAATATGTGAAATAATAAAAATCAGGCAGATGTTTGTGAACATTAGCCAAGCTCATTTCCTATGATCGTGACTCTATGTCCACTTGTGGCTAACTCATTTTGCAAGAGGGGACAAATAGCCTCATATGCCTCTCATGCTTTGACTCAGTGATTGCCAGCTCCAGTATGTGGTAGAGAGGCATCAAGTGGGAAAATCTCAAAGCACATACACACCCACTCTCCTTATATGCCCCTATGACTTTCTATCAAGGTTCACCCACAAAAACCATAACTGAATCTTACAGGGAAGGTCAAAACCAGCAATTCCTTTCAACAACCAAAAGCCACATAGACTTTGGAAAGCCAATGAACATCAAACTGGCCCAGAACCATGTCGTTTCTGGACTTGGCTTTTACTATTTAGGAAGCCACAAGGCAATTTGACTTGCCACTTACAAGACTAAGCTTGCTCAGTCGAGCCACTTCCAACTGAATTGGATAATAATATTTATATCACCATAGTACCACATAGAATTACAGAATTTCAGAGCCAACAGTGACTTGAGAAATGATAGTATTTGACAGATAGAATTCCATAAGCATCCAAAAGTTCCTGAGTATATACCTCTCATATGCCAGAATCACAGTATATTATTGTATATCAATGAAGATCACACCCTGAAACTACACAAATGTCACTGGTTGCACCTGTCCAGAGCACACTGTCTGGAAGGAACAAAAATTTCTGTAGAGCAAAATTACACTTCAAAACGACCAAGCTCACCAAGAGAGACAGACACAAGAGCAGGGACAACTGCTTTTTTTTTTTCCAAGTCAGTTACTACTTTACAGAGAACATTTGGGAAAAGGTTAGATTCTTCCAGCAGAAAGATAGTGAATAGAGAGACAAAGAAGGCCGGAAGGAAGGGTGTTCCAAGCACAGAAAATAGCATGAACCAAACACACAAACAAGAGCACACAGAGGCTTGATCTATGTGTTGTCTTTGTGTAACACGAGAAAAATCCAGCCTGCAAGAAGCATGGATAGGTGGCGGAGAAATGCTGCTATACTAAGAAGCCTAACTGGATCACAACTGAGGGATGAATGCTGGATGACTTGTAAAGGGGTGGCATAGTTACAGCTGAGCTTCAAAGCATGAACTCTGACAGTAGCGTAAGGGACTATTAAAAGAAGAGAGAGGGAAAGGCTCGGAACACACCCAGTGGGAAAGCAACTGTGTAAGGATGAAATCTTCTCATTCACAACATGGATGGAACCGGAGGACACTATGTTAAGTGAAAAAAGCCAAGCACATGATCTCACTCCTAGGTGGAGTCTAAAAAATGGATGATCTCATACAAGTTGAAGGTATGATGGTGGTTGGCGAGAGGAGGCAGGAGGGAAGGACAAGGAAAGGTTGATTAATGGGTACTAAGTAATAGCCGGATAGGAATAGGAGTTCTTAGGTTCTGTTGCACAGTAGGGTGACTATGGTTAACGTTAACCTACTGTGTATGTTCCTCTTTTTAAAAAGCTACAAAATAGGAGATGGGATGGCTTCACCATAAGGAAATGCTATGTTTGCAGAAAAGGTGATATTTACCCTCAGTGGACCATATACCATCTGTACTTGTGTCCATGTGTCAAAACATCACAAATATGTCCAATTTCCACATGTGTGTTAAAAATCTTAATAATTCTATATTGAAATTCTGTAAATCATGTTCCTTTTGTGAGAAATAAATTTAGAAAGTTATAAATTTTAAAATAATAAAATTCATAATTTGTACATTACATGTATATACTGTAAATATATATATATATTCATCCAAATTGGAGCAATTAATCAAATCAATTAATGAGAGGCTTATGAGCTCTTTTCCATTATTTGATTCCTTGATTCTTATTTCTGTCTGGTTCTGCATTTGAATAAAACACAAAGAGAAAGGCTATCCAAGGTTCAAGTATAAGAGTACCGAATTTAAGAGCACATGTTGACTCATTTGGCACCCAAGTACCTGTTATCTGCAGTGTTTGTTGTTCAAGGCCTGGAGTCAGCAGCAATGCAGGGGGTTTGGGGGGAAAGCCTTGTGAAATGTTTTAATGAAAACATAGTCCTGTGAATTCCTGGTATTAAACAATTTGTCAAAAACTTGGCAGCCCGCAAGGCTGGAGCAACGACGGGACCCTAGCTGCCAGGGCTGCTGCTGCCTAGCTCTGGCTGTCCTCCTTTCACTCATGGATCCTAAAAGGAAGGTCTTCCACCGAGGCAGAGCACTGCTTAGTGACCGGGCTCCATGAGACTGTCCTCTTGGATGTATTCTCTCTGATGGTTCTGTTTAGCCTCCGTCTCACTTGTGTGTCTTTCTGGGATTCTAACCTCACCACAGCCAGTCAAGACCCCGGCTCAGTCATTCATAACTTCAGAGCCCAGATCCAAATAACCAAAATGGGTCAGAGATAAAAACACAATTGTACATAGTGAATTTTTAATGTATAATTTGAGCTAAAAATATTTTATGACATAAAAATAGATGGTTGTTACCTTTTTACCAGTCATACTTAGAAATGATTCCAGGGGCTGGCACTGTGGTTTAGAGGGTAAAGCCATCACCTGCAGTGCCGGCATCACATATGGGTGCTAGATCAAGCCCCAGCTGCTCCACTTTCAATCCAGCTCTCTGCTATGGCCTGGGAAAGCAGTAAATATGGCGCAAGTCCTTGAACCCCTGCACCCATGTGGGAGATCCAGAAGAAGCTCCAGGTTCCTGGCTTTGGATTGGCCCATCTCCGGCCGCTGCAGCCATTTGGAAAATGAACCAGCAGATAAATAAATCTTTTTTTTTTTTTTAAAGATTTGATTTATTTATTTGAGATGTAGAGTTACAGACAGTTAGAGGGAGAGACAGAGAAAGAAAGAGAGAGAGAGAGGTCTTCCAGCTGCTGGTTCATTCCCTAGATGGCTGCACCGATCTGAAGCCAGGAGCTGCTTCGGGTCTCCCACATGGGTGCAGGGGCCCAAAGACTTGGTTCATCTTCTACTGTTTCCCAGGCCATAGCAGAGAGCTGGAATGGGAGAGGGGCAGCTGGGACTAGAACCAGCACCCATAAGGGATGCAGGCATTGCAGGTGGAGTATTAACTTAACAGTGCCGGCCCCAATAAAACAAATCTTTTTTTTTTTTTGAAGAAAGAAATGATTCCAGTTGTTCTGAAATGCTTTGCTAAATATTCTGTCTCTATTATAATACCTATCTAGATGTTTTCTTAGTTTACAACAATGATGACATAAATCTGACATAAATATTCATATAAAAATGTATTTATGAAACATTAGAATTGAGAGAATAGTGGGACCTGACTCCCAACACAAGAATGCCTTCTATGAAGTCACTGGCAAGTAATTTCTGCATTTTAAACTAGATTCTCTGATATCTACTTAATAAATCAATAAATCACCCTTTTAAATTGTGCTGAGTAGGCAAACCCAACTATATATAGCTGAAATCTTACCTCTGTCTTCCAACATTTGATCCTATTTTGCTTGCTGAAACCACATAGATTAAGCCTTATCTTCCATTCCTAATGCAGACATCGATAGTATGTAGATATGCATAGTTGAAGAAAATAATCATAATTGCCTGAATTTCTATTTTTCTGAGCTCTCTATGCTCAGCACCATCAACCGTTCCTTACATAAAATTTGTAAATCCCTCATCCTCTTATCTACGCCTCCTGTGGAAACTCATGATTTTTGTCCAGGCCATTTTGGTGTTTCCAGACTATCGTCAGAACATCTGGAGATGCCACTTCCCTTAATGCTATGGAAGATTCCATGTTTTTTTCAGCATCTATGTCACTGCTGACTCATTTTAAGCTGTAGGCCAAATCAAATACCAAGGTCAACGATTTAGCAAACTATCTGCTCTTAAACCACATGCTGACTATTTCTCCTTGTAACAAACTAATGAGAAAGGAGTTGGGATGAATGGGAAGAAATTAGTGGGTCTAAGGAAGACTCAGCAAGTTTCAGAGAAATATATTTCCATCTGAAATTCTTGACTTTTCAGGCAACTCATTTTTTTCCCATTTGATAATATGATGAGATTGAGTGAGACGGTATTCTATGGAGAACTCTGACTTCTATCTGGCATTAAAGCATGTATCCTAAGTCTATAGCTGATTGTACTAAAAATCTTTAATTTTGAATAATCTGTATCAATCATTTTAATTGAAAATAGTTACACAAACAATTAGTTGGCAAACTAAAACATACATGAAACACTTTGCTATATTCCAGTTCCCTTGTTCTGTTCAACCTGGTTACACCAGGCCCTGGGCCAAGGCTGGGTTAGTTGCTAAATAACTCTAAGAGAGTACTCACTCATCACTGCATGTTAAAATCTTAAAATCCCATTAGCAAACTCTAGCTTACTTCACACCATGGGTGGAACGTGATGTTGTGGGATAAGGATAAATACCCACCCTACTTCAAATGTTTGTTAAAGGTTAACACTTCGATAAGGTGCATCAGAAGAGATACTCGTTTCTGTTATTAACTGGCTCCCCAAAACACCTCCTCAACTTTCAAAAGACAAAACAGATTACACATTAAGCTTATGAACCTCAGTGTTGTAGCTCTAAAGGGCAGTGCTGAGGTGTTGGAAAAAGTCAGTTTCCTGGTTTCAGTTTGTGAGATTGTGGTGTGTCATCATGCAGGAAGTATTGTAGCTACTGAGGGTTGTGCTTTCCATCACAGCCAACTATCTCATTCCCATACCATGAGCTTTTAGAAGACCCATTAATTTACATGTTGAGAGAATACTAAGATTTACTATTTGGCTGCACAATCACAAACCCTTTGTCCAAACATTTGGCTTGTTTTTGAAACAGAATTTCTTTGAAAAATTGACTTTCGACAGGAAAATTAAAAAAAAAATTGGTCTCAATATTACGTTCTTTCTTTTTTAAAAAAAAAATTCTTTCCTTTGAGAACATGGGATCTCTGATGCTCTCATGCCCCTAGTAAGTTTGCTGTCCAATTATCTATCATCACCCAGCTGTGATTCACACCCTGTACTTTAGATTTAGTGGCTAAAAAAAAAATTCACATCCAGAACAGTTCAATTGACACGGGTCAAAGGGACAGAGCCTGTATAATTCTGCACACACAGATGTTCAACTGAGACAACTCAGAGACCAACATGGAAACATCCCAGCTCTTAAAATCCCAGAGCACTGTGGCCGCGAACAGAAGCCAGTAAGCACGGGATGTTCACCTGTCTGCTCTGGCCTGAGGCATTTAAGTTTGCTGTTGGGTTGTTTTTCTAATTATGCCACAGTTGTACCAAGTCATAGGGAGTAACACTAGCTTTCCAGACACTGACGGATGGAACCACCAAGAGAAGGTCAAGGATTTCCTCTGCAGAGACCGAGCAGTCACTACCGATTCACTCCAACACGGGAACAGTATCAATGCAAAGAGGACAGCCCTTTCACCGCAAGTAATTTGCTTTAGAAGCCAAAGGCTCATCACAGTGCTGTGCATTTTAGAGGTAAAAAAAAAAAAAAATGGCAAAAGGAGGAAACAGAACAAAGCAGAGGAAATATTCAAACCGCTCACAAAGGAAGGCCATGTCAAACAAGAGTGAAGTCAGAGTTCATTCGAACTGCTGTGAACAGAAATCAAAGGGAACCTTTCCAGACTGGGGTCATGCATCTTCCCCAAGTGCTGGCCACGCAGTGGAGACTGGGAGCCCTCCAGCCGACGGGCACCTTCAGAAGGCTGGCCTCCTCCGGAAGACAGACATTCTGCACAGTCAGCCAGCCGGACTTATTGTTTCAGTTCCTGTGCTAGGTGCTCTGCAGGATGCCAAGATCAGCGGGTTTCTGTGAATGCCGCCTTCACTGTGTCTAGGGGAGAGAGAGAAGGCAGTACGTAGTAACAGTAACACAAGGTAGGGCGTTACAGCGAACAGGAGAGAGGCACAACCTGCTTCGGGAATGAGGAAGAGTGAAAGGAACAACGCAGCAGGGACGGGAAAGGAACTTGGGGAACGGGCAGCAATGGCGTCGTGGAGGAGGTGGCGTTTTCTGAATTTGGCAATTCATTTTGTGATCTGCTGGTAAATCCTTTAAAGCTCCTCTCCTAGAAGTGTCTTCAGGGAAAGACGGCTCAAAGCACAAGATGGGCTTCATCAGTACAGTGCCGTGTTAGGTACACAGGTCAACACCACTTGCTAGGGATCTAATGGTGCCTAAACAGGAGAAAGCAGGAGTCCTCGGGAACCTTCTGCCTGCCCGGGCCCAACGCAGTAGCCACCAGCCACATGCGGCTATTCATATTCAAATTGACTAAAATAAAGTTAGGTTCACAATGCAGTTCTTCAGTTGTACCAGCTGAATTTTAATGCTCAAAAGCCAAATATAAGGCCAACAGCAACTATATACAACTGTTCAGCCACTACAGGAAGTTCTATTGGGCAGGATTGAAGAAATTAGGGTCAAAGTTATAAAAAAGGTATACTTTGCCACTGTGACTTTCAGGTACTTCTACATGAACAATTCTAAAATCATAAATTATATTAACACTAGATCTAAAAACACTAAGAAGATAAAGTAGGCCTAAAAAAATGACACTGGTCATAGGATGTAATAACAGAAAATTGAGAATGAAACTTGTTGAATATAAAAAAATGCCTTAGGATAGTTACTTCTGACACTTGAGGGAGGAAAACCAAACACAACAGTAGTGAAGACGGGAGTGGTGGTGAAACATCAGACGTGCAAGAAGAAGAAAACAACATGATGGATACTTCCAGCTAGAAAGTGAGGAAAAATTAAGTGTATATCTATCTATCATCTATCTATCTATTTATCATCTATCTATCTATCATCTATCTATCTATCTTCTATCTATCTACCATCTATCTATCTATTTATCTATCTAATTTTAGAACAGCCACTCTAACTGGAGTGAGATGATACATATCTCACCGTAGTTTTGATTTGCATTTCTCTGTTTTCATATCTTTGCTGGCCATTTTCATTTCTTATTTTACTAAACGTCTGTTCAGATCCCTTGACCATTTCTTAATTGGATCGTGTGTTCTTTGTTGTTGACTTTTTTTTTTTTTTAGTTCCTTGTATAATCTGGATACTAATCCTCTGTCAGGTAAGTATGTGCAAATATTTTCTCCCATTCTGCCAGTTGTCTATTTACTATTTTCCTTTTCTGTGAAGAAGTTTCTTAGTTTGATATGATGTCATTTGTTTAGTTTTGCTTTTGTTGCCAAGTTAATCGAAAAGTTTTAAAAAGAAAAAAAATACATGCTTTAAGTTAATGTTAAGACTGATTTTTTTAGTGGAAATGACAGAAACAGAGAAATACTCTAAGATTAGAGAAGAAATACTTCTGAATCATTATCCACATTATATGCTTCTCCAGATATATCTAAACCATCTACCAGAAGGCCACCTCCCTACATAATCCCTCTTGTATGCACAAAGTGCTTGTTATAAATTTGTCTGCTTATTTTTTAATTAAAAGAATATTTATATGTAATTTAAATGCTCTGTTGAAATTAGTCTTGTAACTTCAACATTATAAATCACAGTTTTAAAGCCCCATGAGATTAAAATATTATGTCACAGATTAGTGGAAATTTTCTTAATGATTCATAGCAAAATACAACCACCTGAAACTGAGCAAAAGTTTCCTGCTGGGAATTCAAAGAAGCCATGCTAGTTCACCTCATTTATATCTCTGCCATAATTAAATTAAGCTTTGAAGGAAAAGGCTGGGATTCAAACACGGTTTAGGCAGCAAAATTTAAATTCTGAACTTCTGACAGCATGTATTCACCTTTCCTTAGGAAACCAGGAAATCACCTTTCAGAAAAATGAACTTCCCTTCTTAGAGAATAAATTGGGGTTAAAGAAGAAATGAGTGCATTTTAAAAAGATAACTCAGCACACAAAAGCTCTAATGATATATTTCATGCTTCTTAATTCATGGAAGTAAGCTTATTTAAAACCCAAATTTATAAGGACAGCCACAACTACCAAACTGCTTGAATGAGAGACAGGAACACTTGGATGTAAGATGTCACAAGTAATGAAGGAATGTTATGGTTTACAATGTTACAGAAGGTCACTTATTACTTTTTGATGTATGTTTTCCTGTAACAGGATATTTTCACATGTAAAAGTGGCACCAAATGGACAGTCAGTTTGGAAAATAAGGTTTCACGAAAAATTAAGGAGGTATAAAAAGACCAACTATTACCACCAGTACATATTTTGTATTTGAAGAGTGCTTCTGTGTTTTCGAAGCTCCTTTTTGTATACTGTAACACTCCATTTTTAAAAATTTTTATTTATATAAGATGAACAAATTTCATGTATTTTATATACACAGATCTGGGGGCATAGTGATACTTCCCATCCTACCCTCCCTCCCGCCCATGCTCCCGCCCTCACTTCTCCTTCCTCTCTTATTTTTCCTTTTAGTTTTTCAGTGACATAGAGTAGTGTCTGGGAAGCATTATTGCATCCTTTCTACAGGTAGAGGCACTGCCCATAGAGAACTCACATGGATTTAGCAGAGTTTCCTAGCAGGAAGCCCAGGGGACCAAGCTAAGAAATTGGGAAGCTGGGATTCTGACCCAGTCTTCCAGGTTTCCTGTTCAGAATTCTGTTGTGGGGGGCATCACCGTTACTTGTGGATATTCCTAATCCCTTTCAGGGACATGTAAAGATTACACTGTCTGTGCCGTCCAAAGCTTGGCATGCTCACATGACTTCTTTAACCAATGGTTTGTGAGTACGATGAGTTGCATCTCAGTAGAAGCACAAAATTGTCAATGCAAGACTCTAGCCCCCTCTGCCCACTGCATGTTCACAGGTGTGTGCTACACTGAGCCTTCAGGGGAGGGCAGTCCCCAGACCCTCATCAAGAGCTAACTATTTGTTGTAACTGTATATTATGGTACCCTAACCTAATCCAAACTGGCTGAAACATTTTTGCATTGTTTAAATGCTGTGGACCCCAACTTCTTGGTCACACATCTAATATACAACTTTTTTTTCTTTTTGACAGGCAGAGTGGACAGTGAGAGAGAGAGACAGAGAGAAAGGTCTTCCTTTACCGTTGGTTCACCCTGCAACGGCCGCTATGGCTGGCACATCGCACCAATCCGAAGCCAGGAGCCAGGTGCTTCTCCTGGTCTCCCATGGGGTGCAGGGCCCAAGCACTTGGGCCATCCTGCACTGCACTCCCGGGCCACAGCAGAGAGCTGGACTGGAAGAGGGGCAACCGGGACAGAATCCGGTGCCCCGACCGGGACTAGAACCCGGTGTGCCGGCGCTGCAGGCGGAGGATTAGCCTATTGAGCTGCGGCACCGCCCACAACTTTTTCTTGTGATTACCATTAACAGTGTTGGATGAGTACTCTGTTCACTCAAAAGAAATTCTCTAAAATTCCTCTTTAATTGCATTCTAGCTACTTTTCATAACAAATCATCTACTATCTCCAATCATTTCTTTTTTAAAAAAAGATTTATTTATTTGAATGACAGAGTTACCGAGAGAGAGGGACAGAGAGGGGGAGAGAGAGAGAGAGAGACAGGTCTTCCATTCAATCCCAAATGACCTCAAGAACCAGGGCTGGATCCATCCAAAACCAGGAGCCAGGAGCTTCTTCCTGGCTTCCCAGGTGGGTGCAGGGGCCAAAGACTTGAGCCATCTTCAGCTGCCTCCCCAGGTGCATTAGCAAAGAGCTGGATCGGAAGTGGAGCAGCCAGGACTCAAACCGGCACCCACATGGGATGCCAGCGCTACAGGCAGTGGCTTTAACCTGCTATATCACAATGCCAACCCCACCCCCATTCAATTCTAAGAGCCTTCCTCTTAGTACCAAAGCTCAAAGCAGCCATATTTTGTTTTTGTCCTGGCAGTCGACGACTAGTCCTAGATTTGCCTTCCTTCTCTCCTGCCACCCTCTCCTATTCTCTAGAACACACACTTGGCTATTGTGCAGCGACTGTACCCAAATGTGACCCCAAAAACTTCTGCCATTAAATTCTATCTTCTTGTAGGCATTTTTCACAGAGAGAAAACTTGCAGCTGGGATTCTAATGGTGCTGTATTAATCAGAATTCTAACTTACAGTAGTTTAGGAAAAGGGAGGGACTTTACTGAGTCACCAAGTACAAGAAAAAGCTAAAAACTAGGAAGAAGGGAAGGACAGGGAGACGGCTGTTCTTCAGGAAGCCCGCAGCCCGAGATCCAGTCCTGGCAGCTCTCTCTCCCTCCAGTTTGATTCCACTCCTTTCTGTTTTCCAGCTCATCTCTATCACTCTAGACAGTTCCTTTCACAGGACAGTGACAGCTTGCATATTTTGCATATCTTACACATGTCTCCACCAGCTAGATGCTGATTCTTCTCATCCGCAGTATCAGGAATCACAAGGAAGGTCTCATGTTGGTTTAGTGTGGGTCGAGTGCATCTATGCCCAAGCCAAACAACTGTGATGGAGAGGAGACACCATGATGGTGCATGGTGCAGGTCTCTCTCTAGCCTCTAGACAGGACGGTGGTCCCAGAGCGGGGAGAACAGTACGCTCAGCAGACAGGACGACAGATGTTCACTGTGGACTCAGACCAAAAGACTGACAGAGTGGGTATTTAGCCTGCTAGTGAAGACACTGTGTAAGATGCCCACATCCCACCTCAGAGCACTTGTGCTTGACACCTGTTCTGACTTCTGATGCTGGCCTCCTCACCTCCTCACCCTGGGTGACAGCAGTATTGCAACAAGTAACTGGGCTCATCCATGTGGGAGACCTAGACTTTTAGTTCCTGGCTACTGGCTTTAGTCCAGCCAGATGAGATCTCTCTCCCTTTCCCTCTCCCCCTCTCCCCCTCCCTCCCCCTCTCCCCCTCCCCCTCCCCCCTCCCTCTCCCTCTCCTCAGCAAGTAAGTGTCTTTTGGCTGAATAAGTAAATTTTTAAAATTAAAAAAGCACTGATACAGCCTAACCTGATGTTAATATATATAATTAAGAAGTTGAGAATAATATCTATACGACAGCTTAGTTAGTAAGTTACAGTACAATGGATTTCATGGATCTATACCTTCACCTTAACTGAACATCTACTTTTATCTAAAGGTCATCCCCTACTTGAGTATCTTGTTTTATTTAAAGGTAAGACAGTTGCTATGTTTACTTTTTTTAAAAACAGTAAATATTTTCAAATTCATTTAGGTGCATTTAAAAGGAATTGCTGATCAAGATTTATCAGAAATAATCTGAATAGTTAACATGACTGAAGTACTAACAACCAAATGTCAAGGCATAGGTTTATTCAACAGAACAAAACTTCTTAGATGCTGTCATTGGTGTGAAAGCTGACTTCTTACTTATCTACACAGGATGATATAATTAACAATATGCAATCACTTCTTTTTTATTCTGGAATATATAAAAATTAAAATATGAAATATGTTTTCTCTTTCTTACAATTTCTATATTATTATAGTAATTCGGTTTAAGATATATTTTGTTCACAAATTAAAGTACAATCCACCTAAAGAGAATCAATAGAGTAAAAACTCATTATGCAAATAAAGAGCTCAGGAATGCATCAACTGGCGTTTCTACAAAGCAGAACATACAGAATTCTTAGAAGGCACATGCCTTCTTACTGAGCAGACAGCCGAAGAACTGGAACTTCTGGTAATTTTGCTGGCAATGGGAATCCCAACGTCTGCAAACACGGCTTAGAGACTCATTTTAGGCTTTGCATCTTGCTTTTCCAGTTTCACTAACAACACAAACATGATTCAAATCCCTGAAGTGTTCATTATAGTCAAGGGCATGTGCTACAACAAAGTTCTCTGGAATTTCTAACCCAACAAATTCTGGGCTGTAGCCAACACTTCGTTTTTTTTTTGTTCTTTTGTTTTGTTTTGTTTTACCAGCATGCTTGCAAACTTGAGGACCTTTGGATCCTACTACTTAATTAACCAAAAAAAAGCAGGGTGTGCATTGTGTTGTCTGTGTCAATTAAATCTTCAACAATCAAGATGTTGTGTCCAGTTAAAGCTGAGAAACGTCTCTGTCAAGGACTTCGACATCCCGCACTTATTGGTCATTACAGTAGCTCTTTGGCGGGTAAAGTGCAGTCAAAGGAAGAGCGCTATCACTGTTTCCATCCAGTGCTTCACTGTGATCCAGCAGGTCCACCAAGAATTTACTGCCCCCCGCCCCGCCCCGAGTATGCAGAGAGCGACAGTACAACAGCTTCTTATCTGCTTCATCACTTCCCCAGCCCCTTCTCAGTGCTGACCGTGACTAGTCCACAAGGAATAAACATCTTTTCCAAATCTTCAGCATAATGAGTAGACCTACAACATAAATCTAGTTTATAATCAAGTTCCTCACCACTTATCATGATTCTGGTGCTACTGGGGGTTGTCTTATGGGGCCAGCAAGTTCAGGGGCTGACAGCCGCATAAAGACATTTAATTTTAAACTAAAAATGACCCAGGAACTCAGGAAGCCATAATCCCAGTCTCTCATGGAGATTAAATGAAAAAAGAAGTTTTGGATCTGAGGCAAAAGTGATTCTGATCCCACCCACAGGTTGGGTCTCCTCTCAGAAGATTCATAACCGCACTTCTAAATAGCATTCTCGTCCTCACACTTCAGCGAATTTTGCATTTCAGTCAGTTGAAAAGACCTTGTATTTCACTTTGAGAATCACCTTTCCAGGAAGCTCCTCATTCATATATGTACGAAAAAAGTATAGAAACAGGGGGATTTACTTGCCATGCTTTTGTAAACATTTAAACGTTCCCATTGACATAATTTAGTGTTAAAGTATAAGAACACAGGAACTTCTTTGGTAGGGTCTATGTCATGAATTAGTTCCTAGAACTAGAATATTCCAGGTGGGCTTCTCTGGAGAACCAAGGGTGACTTTCACTTAGTGGTAAATGTTTCAAAAGCCAATTTCTAGGGGTAGCCATTGTGGGGCAGTGGGGTAAGGGGCCACATAGGATGCTTTTATCCCATTTTGGAGTGCCTAGGTGCAAGTCTCAACTCCACTTCTGCTCCAGTTTTCTGGGAGGAAGAAGATGATACGCTAAGTACTTGGGCCCCTACCACCCACATTGGAGACTTAGATGCAGTTCCTGGCTCCTGGCTTCAGCCTGGCCCACCTCTGGCTGTTGTTTGCATTTGGGGAGTGAACCAGCTAATGGAGTATTTCTCATCTCTCTCTCTCTCTCTGTCACTCTGCCTTTCAATTATAAAATAAAGAGAAAGAAATTTTTCTCACTTGGCAATGTGAAGAGGCAACCAACAGAATGGAAGAAATTATGTGCAAACTATAAAACTGATAAGAATTAATAACCAGAATATATAAAGAGAGCAAGAAACTCAACAACAACAAAAGAAACAACCCAGTTAAGAAATGGGCAAAGGACTTAAACAGGCATTTTTCAAAACAAGAAATTCAAATGGCCAACAGACACATAAAAAAATGCTCAGGATGACTAGCCATCAGGGAAATGCAAATCAAAATCACAATGAGGTTTCACCTCACCCCTCCCCAGTAAATGCTGGAGAGAATGTGGGGGAAAAAGTACCCTAATCCACTGTTGGTGGGAATGTGAACTGGCAAAACCACCATGGAAGACACTATGGAGATACCTCAGAAATCTGAATGCAGATCTACCACATGACCCAGCTATCCTACTCCTGGGAATTCACCCAAGGGAAATGAAATCATCATATGAAAGACTTATTGTACCCCATGTTTATTGCAGCTCAATTCACAATAGCTAAGACCTGGAATCAACCCAAATGTCCATCAGCTGCAGATTGGATAAAGAAATCATGGGATATGTACAACATGGAATACTACACAGCAGTATAAAAAATGAAATACGGTCACTTGCAACAAAATGGATGAAACTGGAAAACATCATGCTGAGTGAAATAAGCCAGTCCCAAAGGGACAAATATCATATGTTCTCCCTGATCTGTGGTTACTAGTAGGGCACCTAAAAGGCAATCTGTAGAAGTGAAATTGACACTTTGAGAAGCAGTGTCTTTGAACAGCCCTTGTATCAACTGTCGAGGAACCGTTTTTTTCTTTTCATACTATTTGTTGAACTCTTTATTTAACATAGAGTTAATCATATGTGTATAAAGTTCATTGAAAATAGGTCTTAGTAAAAAAAATAATTGTGGGAGTAAGAGAGGCAGGAAGAAGAGGGGTGGGAGAGCAGGCATGGTGGGAAGAATTACCATGTTCCTAAAGCTGCAATTATTAAAGAGATGAAGTTTGTATTCCTTAAATAAAAGGTTTCTGGGAAAATTTTTTTTCAAAAGCTGATTTCTATACTTTTTTGTATCCTAACCTATATTTGGTGTAGCACCATTTTAAGGCATTATACATACCTAAAAATACTTATATGAGTAAAAATAGGATGATAATAGAATTGTCTAAACTCACACAATTTGGAGACCAAAAGAGGCACTATTTGGGGCTGGTGCTGTGGCGTAGTGGGTAAAGCTGCCGCCTGCAGTACCAGTATCCCATATGGATGCTGGTTCAAGTCCTGCCTGCTCCACTTCCAGTTCAGTTCTCTGCTGTGGCCTGGGAAAGCAGCAGAAGATGGCCCAAGTCTTTGGGGCCCTGCACCCAAGTGGAAGACCCTTAAGAAGCTCCTGGCTCCTGACTTTGGATCTGCTCAGCTCCGGCCGTTGCAGCCATCTGGGGAGTGAACCAGTGGGTGAAAGATCTCTCTTTTCTCTCTCTGCTTCCGCATCTCTGTAACTTTGCCTTTCAAATAAATAAATAAATCTTAAAAAAAAGAGGCACCACTAATAATATACCTGGACAAGTAAGTACACTGAAACAATTTTGCCCCAACCAAGTTTTAAAATTACCCTACCCCCCCCCAAAAAAAAAGATCCACTAGGCTTTGCATTATGTTCCATTTTCTACTGATATTACACAAGAAATATCATTCCTTTGCTTTGCTTTTTTGAAAGATGGAAAATGCTACAATTGACTTACTTTTCACAAAACATTCAGATGTAACTGACAATTTTTTAAAGAGCATCCAATTATGTATTCAGTCTTAAATCACAGAGACACCGTTTAGAATCCGTACTCGGTTTCTGCACCCAGCTCCAGTTAGTAAATAAGGTCCTAACAAACTGCTAACATTTGGACGTGGCCAAAAGCAAATGAAGCCTTGGAACTCCACCACTGCGGTGGACCACAGCCTCCTCTCCCTCCCACGGCTCTGGAGGTTTCCGACCGGCCAAGGCCTCGGTCCAACAGCAGGGACGGAGCCATAAATCAGACTTTCCTTGGAATCATGGTGAGAGGACTGGGACCATTACTGGCTGTATTTATACTCAACAATGGCCTTTCTATCCTGAGTTGTTGAGAGATGGGACTTGTAGATGAAAACAGAAACGCCTTGACTGAGTACCGCATGTACTGAAAGTGGAGGAAAAAAAGCAAAAATTATATTTAGGTCATTAGGTTGCCAGAATTACTTATGCTTTGAACATTTATCTCAACTCATTTCCAATTTCTAGTGCCACGCTGACGTTACTCAGTCATGATGTTAACGGCATACTTGCAGATAACTAGACCAGACAGGACTGACAATGCAGTCTGAATGCTATGTTACACCCATTAGTTCTTTTTTTAAACTCATTTTTAACTTTTTAAATAAAAACTTTTTAACTGCTACATAAAAATGTACATATGTATAGGGTAATGTGAAATGTCCCATACACTACACAGTGTGTGGTGTTCAAATCAGTAGATATATAACTTCAAACATTTAGTATTTCTTTATTGTGAAAATACACCCAGTACGTTATTGTTATCTATAATCATCAGACTGTGCAAAGCCTATAGTAACCTTTTCCCAGTTCTCCCTCCTCCTTCTCCTTTCCGCACCTATGCTAGCCACTATTCACCCATTAATGCTTGTATTTCCTTTGTTCTCCAAACAGATGCTGGGAAAATTCTCCTTTTTATTAATGGGCTTTCCCTCCGCATTCATCTTAGATTGTCTAACGATCTACTCAGACAGATGCAGATTTCATTTACATAACTATTCGCAGCACTTTTTAAAAATTAATTTCATGGCCTACTGACCATAATTTTGAGGCACTCAATAGAGGCATCAGACTCTGTATACATTCCATTCTCTTCCTAAATGGAGGATAAGGAGCAGAAAAGTGATCTTTCAAGACATAACTGAGTGTTGCAATTTAAGTCCAATGGTGCAATTTGACATTACCAAAATCCTGTAAATGAGGAAGGATTTCTCCCTTTAGTCACCAGGTGCTGGATTAATCCACTTAGAAGTGAATTATGTCACCCTGTGATGACCAGCTTTCTGTACCTTCCAGCTTTCAAAATATAATTTATTACATCCAATTATACTTAAATATATGAAATACAGGATGATATCACTTAATCATATTTTGTAGATGCAGATAAATTTGTCAAAAAGTTATAAATCATAGCCCAATGAGGACGGCAAAGTCCATAATATACTGCTGATCATTCATTCATGCTCTCAGTGAACTGAACTATTTACATACCTCACAGGATTGGAAATCACATCAGTGGATGAACCCTGTAATTTTCTCATTGGTATGTAATAGTCTTTTTCTAAGCTTGTGAAATTTGTTAACTGTTGGGGCTGGCACTGTGGCATAGTGGGTAAAGCCACCCCCTAAAGTGCGAGCCTCCCATATGGACATGGGTTCGAGACCCGGCTGCTCTATTTCTGATTCAGCTCTCTGCTGTGGCCTGGGAAAGCAGTAGAAGATGGCCCAAGTCCTTGGGCTCCTGCACCCACATGGGAGACCTGGAGGAAGCTCCTTGCTCCTGGCTTTGGATTGGCACAGCTCCGGCTGTTGCAGCCATTCAGGGAGTGAACCAGCAGATGGAAGACCTCTCTCTTTCTTCTCTCTCTCTCTCTGACTCTCCTTCTCTCTGTGTGTAACTCTGACTTTCAAAATGAATAAATGAATCTTTTAAAAAAATGTTAACTGTAAAAGAATGAGATGAATAGACACCCACACATATACAAACATACTTTAAAAAGTTTATGGAAAACAGAACTAAAAGAATATTTTGGCATGAAAATAAAGAAGTGATGCAGTTTTTTCATAATATGCAATTTCCATTAACTTTCTGAAGACTCATCATGTTATATATATGTTTACCTATGTGTGCATATATTCATATGTGTATGTACTTACGTGCACACATACATAAATAAGTTGGATGAATTGATATGGCTATATAAGTGAGAATTAACAGAGAAGTACAGAACAAATTAATCACAGGCAACAAAGGTGCTAAGAGAAATGTCTGGTTAATTATCATGAGTTTTTAACTTTATGTAATGTAATGCAATGTAATGTAATGTAATGTAATGTAATGTCTTCTTTTCAATAAACAAGTCACTCCACCTTAATTTTAGGTTTAAGGCCTCAGAACTTTTATGTGTTTAGAACACTGTTCAAATGATAATAAATCTGAGTCTAGCTGCTTTTAACAGTTTATGTTTCCCCTAAGCACCACAACTAACCATGACTAATCTTCCCAAATTAATTTAATTTCACAGAACGAAGCATCTCGAAATATAGAAGGGAGCCATTCCGTGAAGATGAGCCAGATCTGCGGACGCACCACTCCTCAATGCCGTGAATTCATCCGGGGACGTTCACATCCCAGAGTTCAACAGCCCTGGCAAATTCTTACTCCCAGGGAATAGTAGTAAACTTTCACTTTTCTTCTTAGAATATTTTACATCTCAGCTTTTACGTTCCCTGTTACTACACAGAAAGGGAACTGCAGCTGATAATACAGAAACAAACAACAAATAAATAGACAAAGAGAAGCCTCCTCCTATTTTCCACCTAAGTACCCATGATGCTTCTGTCCTAATAACACCATTACAGAATGTGCCTTGCTGTCTACATGACTCACAAATTATTTAGAATTTACCTTCTTAAGCATTATATATTCTTAGGCATAGCAACGGGATTGGGAAAGACTTCCTGATTGTTCTCTGACTCCCAACAATTCACTCTGAGCAGGTAAAATAAATTACGAGCAGCAAAAGAGAAAGTAATAAATTTTCTATAATGTAATTACTGTAATTGGGTTACCTACCTACAGAAAAATGCAAGTTCAAATGCACAGTGTTCCAGATGCTGGGTTGATAAAAGTCTGAAAATTACTTTTTAATAAAAATGGGTAGTGATTTAGCCCATGGTATGCCAAGGAACCAAGTGCACATTATTGAAACTTATGAGAAAACGGTCTCTTGGAAAAGAAGACCTCAGTTTTTCTAAGAAGTATTTTGCAAACAGTTCTCTAAAAGTTTTATAATTTATCTCATTACAGAGGCCTTTCAATACTCCCAAAATTATAGCCAAAATGCAACAACAAATAATTCCCTTTGGTTGCCGATGTTGAAATTACTTTTCCTGTTCCAAGCCCCTTACTGTCTAGGCAGCTCCCAGAGGCAAACATCTGAATGAATTCAGAGAGGTTTCCTTTGGATGTGAGACTGTGCTTGCCCCAAGTAAGAATTTAATTTCTCCTAATTCCTTTACAAGGGATCAAATTGCTTCTTTTCATAATATGAGCAAGCTCGCCTATTCCAGAATACCTTTTTGTGCATTGGTTTGATGTCTATTCCCCCAATCGCATCAAGATACCCTAAACCCTCACTTCCCTGCAGCTTGCAATTTGCTGCCCAGCACTATGAACAGAGGGGATCTGCCCACTACTGTTAACAAGCAACCCCCTGCAGAATGCAGGGATGCTCACACCAAGCTGCAGTAATGACATGCACGTGGCTAGCTAGAGCCATCTGACCATGCACGTTGCTAGCTAGAGCCATCCGACTTCAGGAGCAGCACTGTCTTTTTTTTTTTTTTCTTTTTAGTTCACCACATCATCTAAAGCCAGGAGAGAAATATTTCTACATTTCTTCTTGAGCTTAGAAGCCCAAAATGTGTCTACTTCTGGATACAGGAAGGAGATTCAGGCCCACTCTTCAATAACGGTGAGGCTTTTTTTTTTAATTACTCAAATTATTTTATTTCTTGGCAGAAAACAGAGCCAAGAGATAACCAGAGGATAACATCATTACTGTTAAAAGATTTAAAGAATAGACAAACATCTATGTTAGCTGTTTGCTGATTTTCAGTATTCCTACAAACAACAAAATCCAAAACCTGGGAATAAGTATATTCTAACACTCTAAAGAAGAATATGCTAGATTGTCCTATACAGCAAAGAAAAAAAGTGCAAATCGCTTTGCATGCATTTATTAAGAGGGCTGCAGAGAATATATTGGTTTGGTTTTAGGAGTCCCAGTGGGTGGGCATTTGGCCTAACGGTTAAGCTGTTATTTGGAATGCTAGCTACCCATATGGGAGTACCTGGGTTTGAGTTTCAGCTCAACTTCCAATTCTAGCTCCCTGGGAAAAAGCCAATCGTGGCTTAAGTAACTGCGTCCCCACCACCCACATGGGAGACCTGGACTGAGTTACCAGTTCCTGACTTCAGCTTGGCTCAGTCTTGGCTGTTAGGAGCACTTGGGGAGTGAATCATTAAATAGGCACTATCACATATTCTCATTCATTCTCTCCCTCTCCCTACTCTCCCCTCTCCCTCTTCTCCCTCCCTCTTCTCCCTCTTCCACCTCTCCCTCTCCCTCCCCTCCCTCTCTCCTCTCCCTTCCCCTCTTCCCCCTCCTTTCCCTCCTCTCTCTCCTCCCTCTCCCTCTCAAATTATAAAAAAAGAGTTACAGATACGCAAAAGTGTAGAAATCAAAACATTTCTGAATCCATGAACCACTCATGGGTTAAACATCCCCAGTTTGATTTTCTCACACATGCAGTCCTGTCTCTGATCTGTCACTTAATTGCATGATGTGGGGCATGTAGAGAGGGAAAAAAAAAAGGAAAAAAGAAAAGCTGACAGTAGAATTCTTGTGAAAGAGAATGATCTTCTTCAAGAAAATCTACTTGCCTTCTGACAAGAAAACCATCAGCATATGGTCAGGATGGTGGGAAGCCGAGAGAACAAAAAAAAACAAAACTACATTTTACCACATAGCTGTAAGTTCGGGTTTCCAATAGTAGCCGGAGAGGGAGGGCAGGAAGGGCAGGAATGGAAAGGAAGAAGACCAGGTATGGAAGGAGAGGGTGGGAGACGTCAGCCTGGCCAGAGGACAAGGGCAGGAGCCAGCACCTGGGAGGACAGAACAAGCTTAAAACAGCGAACAGCAGACAGAATTTTATACACAACACGTGTTACATTTACTGTCAAGATTTTTTTTTAATGTTAGGCTAGGCTATCCCACTGCAACCTTGAGAAATGATAGCTGTTCTTAAATGGAGCTCCCCCAACTCTGTCAAATGATCTATAAAGCATTCATAACACCTATCACTCTGGTATAGGAATGTGTGTGAGGAAATGAGAAAGCAGCTGCATTTTACTGACGTGAACAAGAAGGGAGGCCACTGTTGGTAGTGGCAAGATCCAAGCACAATAAAAAAAAAAAAAAAAAAAAAAAAAAAACTCCAGTGGAAAAAGGAATTAAGAGAAAGAGGTGACAAGGAGAAGTGAGCATCGTTTTATAACAGATACACTGGACTTCACATTTTTTTTTTTTTTTTTTTTGACAGGCAGAGTGGACAGTGAGAGAGAGAGAGACAGAGAGAAAGGTCTTCCTTTGCCGTTGGTTCACCCTCCAATGGCCGCCGCGGCCGGCGCGCTGCGGCCGGCGCACCGCGCTGATCCGATGGCAGGAGCCAGGAGCCAGGTGCTTTTCCTGGTCTCCCATGGGGCGCAGGGCCCAAGCACCTGGGCCATCCTCCACTGCACTCCCTGGCCACAGCAGAGGGCTGGCCTGGAAGAGGGGCAACCGGGACAGAATCCGGCGCCCCGACCGGGACTAGAACCCGGTGTGCCGGCGCCGCTAGGCGGAGGATTAGCCTAGTGAGCCGCGGCGCCGGCCGGACTTCACATTTTTATTTAAACATCAAGGGGCCATATGCCCTCCACTAACTGAGACTTGAGGGAGCCCGGGCAGCTGGCATCTGTCCTACAAGGTAAAGAAATTAGCTTGGTGTGCTCAGCGCAGTCATTCAATAAAGGAGAAGAGCCACAGAGGGAGCCATCTAGCTGTTTTTCTGGAACTGTTTTAGCAATATTCACCTGAAGAGTAAACTTAGTCTCTCAGATCAGTTACCAATAAAAATACAGCTTAAAATAGCAGTAGGGTATTCCATTAGACAACAGAAAATGAGCAATCATCCAAGACCCAAAACCAAAATAATTCATTTTTGTTTAACTCTATCTAGAAGGCAACATCTCTAAAGCCCTTCAGGATATGAGAATGGTGACACAATATATCCTTAATTAATACAGAAGTCAATTTCCCAGGTTGGGGCCAGTGTTGTGGCACAGCAGGTTAAACCACACCTGCAATGCCAGCATCCCATATGAGCACCAGTTTGAGTCTTGGCTGTGCCATTATGATCCCGATCCCTGCTAATCCACCTGGGAAAGCACAAGTATTTGGGACCCTGTCACCCAGGTGGGAGGTTCAGACGGATTTCCAGGCTCCTGGCTTTGGCCTGGCCTAGCACTGACCATTGCAGCCATTTTAGGAGCAAACCAGTGGCTGGAAAATCCCCCTCTCCCTCTCCTTCTCCCCTTTTTCCCTCTCCCCTCCCCCCTCCTCCTCTGCCCTCTCCCCTCCCCCTTCCCTCTCCCGCTCTCTCCTCTCCCTTCCTTTCTCCCCCTCCCTCTCCCTACCCCGTGTGTGTGTGTGTGTGTGTGTGTGTTTCTCCCTGTATCTGTGTCATTCAAATAAATGAAATTTTTTAAAAAAATTTCAAATTTCCCAGCTTATCTTTCGAAAAATTGTATATAATATGATGGTTCCTATAGAAACGCATCCTCCACCTACAAGAGCTTGAAAATGAGGAAAATAAGGTCGTCCTGTAGAAAACAGGTATCCAGTTCAACCCATCATGGATCTAAAGAAGAGGCTGTGTAAGACTCGTTTAAAGAAAGAAAATGGTGGTCATGAAGCCTAGGAAGAGAAGAGATTTTGAGACAAGCATCGCGAGTACTTCCGGAGCATGACGCAGATGAATGGAAAGTTCTCCTAAAGGTCCCCACCTTCTGAGTGCCTGGGAATCAGGTGCATCCTGCTCCTGCAGTCGGCATCTGAACCAGTCCAACTGTGAACCCAGCTCCACTACTAATCACCACGCGAACTTGTTTCCTTAGAGCGTGTCTAAGGAGTGAAAGATTGATCAGAGGTGGACCATGCACTATGCCTCTGATCTTTTATGTGCCGTGATAGGTTAATAAATGGGCCATCTGATTTGTAACTCAGGATTTTGAGTTTGTGGTTTAAGTCTTTCCCTCAGAGACAAAACCACTTTCAGAGAGTAAAAACGCCAGACTTCTAAGCCCAAAAGCTGAAGGCCAAGTTCTAGATCATTACAAATTAACTCAAGTAATAACACTGCAGGAGGCATCTTGGGAAATATCCAGAGAGCCTTCTTTGGATGCTAACTGTTCATAGGTCTACCTTGAAATGTAACAGAATAATCCCATGCTAACATTCACTATTCCCTTAATATAAATGACTCAAACTACCAAATACACTTGGCCTAAAACAAAGAATAGGAACACAACAAACTAACTGTATTTAATTCCATGCAATGAATAAGTTATCAAAAGCAGAAGAAACTGAGTGGCAAGAAGAAACATTAAAAGGCGCTTTTTTAAAGTCTTGCAAGTTTTCATTCAGCTCTCAGGTTTACTTTGGAACTAATATTTTGACATCTGTTACTTCAGAATTTGGATAACCGTAATATAATATAGTAAGTATAGGTTTCTTTTTCCCTTAACATTATGTTCGAAGATCTAGGTGGCATCTTTCTGTTGTTTTTCTATTACTTCTCAAGTAGAGAAAAACTTTGCTATCTGGGAATAACATTATTTTTGGCTTTGACCTTGTGTGGACAATTGTAATGACACACACAGCTGTTGAAATGTAAATAAAAGAGGTTAACTGCACATGGAAACTGCACTTTCTACTCCAGCTCATTGCCCCTTCTAGTTTAATACACCATACTTAACTTTCACTTAATATGGGAACCACAGTACAAGCAATTTAGCATAATTCTTTATATTCCATTCAAGTTTCATATCCCAATCTACATCCATAGAGGTGGAACTAGGAAAGATCCAAAAGGTAATCTAAAATGCATATTACATAATATTCTTTTGAAGGACTCATAAAACACTTTTTTTTCCTTGTCTGGAGAAGTAAATATTTCTGTGTATTGATTCTGTGTAGTAGGATGTGGTGATTACTAATAAGAATGGTCACAACACTAACTGACAGAATCAAAATCAGAGTGACAATGACATATACCTGGAGATCAAAATCCACAGAGTTGAGCCCACTAAAGTGACATAAAACTTGCAAAAAATTATTTAAGATTTGGATGCATTTATTTATTTACCAATTTCATGCATATGATGTATTGAGCATCTCCAATGTGTTAGGCATTATTTTCATGCTGGGAATACAAAATCCCTATCCTCCCGGAGCTTACATTCTAGTGGGACAGATAGAACTTAAACCAGGTAAACTAAAATATGTTGATGGTTAGTGAAAAAGGCCATGAAGAAAACAAAACAGGAAAGGGAGATGACCTATGGTGTGGTGGGTTTTGTAAATCCATATACTATAGCCAAGGAAAAATTGACTTGAGTAAAAGCCTGAAAGACATTTGAATAAATCCTTTAAAACAAGTTGGGAGGAAGCCATGCTGATGTAGAGATCACCCCAGACTATGCAAAATGATGGGTGGAATAGGCTCCATACATTCAAAGAGTAACTCACAAGTCCAAGTGGCTGGAGCAGGTGAGCAATCAGAGTATGGGACACAATGTAGCAAGAGAGCCACAAGGCCAGGGTTGAGCAAAGATTCTGTGGGGCCTGGTAGGTAATAGAAAAGACTTTAGCTTTTGCTGTAGGTGAAAAAGAAGCTGCACCTGTATCCCTTATCAGAGCATCACATCAGAGTGTGTTTGAGTCTCGGCTCTGTTCCTGATTCCAGCTTCCTGCTAACGTGCACCCTGGGAGGCAGCAGGTGACTGACTGTCCAAGTACTCGAGTTGCTGACACCCCTATTGGTAGACCTTGATTGAGTTCCCAAATCCATGTGTCTACCTGGCCCAGGCCTGATCATTGAAGCCATCTGGGGATTAAACCAGCATGTAGTAGTGGGATCACTCTTGCTTTCTCTCTCTCTTTTTCAATTTCTTTGCTCTTTCTCCACAAATAAATAAATTTTTCAAAAAAATGTTCATTTTTTAAAAGTTCTTGGAAAATGCATATTATGCAAATCTTTATGGATTAAAAAACATTTTGCACCAAAATAAACTTTTTAAATTTAATTTCTCTACAAACTTTTTGATGTGCTCATGTACAGAAAAATTTTTATGTCATTTCATGGTCTGAGTAAAGAATATTAACATAATCGTACCCACAGTACTCATATTGTTTCAGGAGCTAAAATCACATCCACATAAAAGATTACTAACTGGGTTAGTAGATTTTGGTACACCAAACTGATGACTCAGTACATTAAAGAGATGCACCATCTACCTCTTCAATGCAAAGATTTTGCTATGACTGAAGATACTTCTTTTTTTTTGCAAAGAAGCTTTTTATTTAATGAGTACAAATTTCCTAAGTACAAATTTAATAATATAGTGATTCTTCCCAACATACCTGCCCTCCTGCCTCCACTCCCAACCCACCTGCTCCTCTCTCTCTCTCTCATTCCCTGTCTTATTCTCCATTAAGACTCATTTTCAATTAACTCGATACACAGAAGACCAACTCTATATTAAATAAAAATTTCAACAATTTACACACACACACATACACACACACACACATGCAGCTGCCTGAGAACAAGTTTTACAGTTAATTCTCATAATACAACTCATTGAGGACAGAAGTCCTGCATGGGAAGTTAAGTGTACTGTGACTTCTGTTGTTAATTTAACAATTAATTAACACTCTCATGTATGATGTCAGTGATCACCTGAGGCTCTTGACATGAGCTGCCAAGCCTTTTGAATCTTCAATCTCCAGCAGTGGTTAGACAAGGCCATAAGCAAATTAGAAGTTCTCTCCTCCTTTCAGAGAAAAGTACATCCTTCTTTGATGGCCACTTCTTTCCACTGGGGTCTCACTCACAGAGATCCTTCATGTAGCACTTTTTTTGCCAAAGCGTCTTGGATTTTCCATGCCTGAAACGTTCTCATGGGCTTTTTAGCCAGACCAGGAATCATTTAGGCCTGATTTTGAGGTCAGAGTATTGTTTAGAGTGATTGTCATTCTATGAGTCTGCTGTGTGGACTGCTTCCCATGTTGGAACATTATCTCCTTTTTAATTCTATCTATTATTATTACCAGAACCTTGGTCTTATTTATATGATCCCTTTAACACTTAATCCTATATATATATATATATATATGATCACTGTAACACTTAATATGATCACTTTAACATTTAAGATGGCATTTTTATCACCAAGCATAATTGGATTTGGGATACCATGGCAAGTTTTTAAACTGTACTCTTCGATGTAAGTCTGTAGGAATGTATGCAGAACTATACAGCTTTACAGTTACAAATGTCCTTCTCGCTCTCTTCTTCCCACTCTTATTTTTACTGAGATCTATTTCCAATTGGCTTTATACACATATGACTAATTCTGTGTTAAGTAAAGAGTTCAACAAATAATATGAGGAAGAGAAAAGAAAAAACAAAACTGTTCCTGAACAGTCAAGAAAAGGGCTCTTCGTGACATTGTTTCTCAGTGTCAATTTCACTTCTACAGATTGCCTTTCAGGTGCTCTATTAGTTATCACAGATCAGGGAGAACATATGGTATTTGTCCCTTTGGGACTGGCTTATTTCACTAAGTATGATGTTTTCCAGATTCATCCATTTTCTTTTAAATTACCAGATTTCATTTTTTAAACCATTGTGTAGTATTCCATAGAGTACATTTCCCTTAATTTCTTTATCCAGTCTTCAGTTGATGGGCATTTAGGTTGATTCCATGTCTTAGCTATTGTGAATTGAGCTGCAATAAACACAAGAGGTGCAGATAACACTTTCATATGCTGATTTCAATTCCCTTGGATAAATTCTCAGGAACGAGATGGCTAGGTCATATTGTAGGTCTATGTTCAGGTTTCTGAGAAATCTCCATACTCTTCCATAGCAGTTTTACCAGTTTACATTTCCACCAACAGTGGATTAGGGTGCCTTTTTCCCTACATCACAGCCAGCATTTGCTGTTTTTTGATTTCTGTATGAAAGCCATTCTAACCGGGGTGAGGTGAAACCTCATTGTGGTTTTGATTTGCATTTCCCTGATGGCTAGTGATCTTGAGCATTTTTTCATGTGTCTGCTGGCCATTTGGATTTCCTGTTTTGAAAAATGCCTGTTTAAGTCCTTTGCCCATTTCTTAACTGGGTTGTTTGTTTTGTTGTTGAGTTTCTTGATCTCTTTATATATTCTGGTTTTTAATACTTCATCAGCTGAATAGTTTGCAAATAATTTCTCCCATTCTGTCAGTTGCCTCTTCACTTTCCTGAGTGTTTCTTTTGCCATATGGAAGCTTCTCAGTTTGATGTAATCCCATTTGTTAATTTTTGCTTTGATTGCCTATGTCTCTGGGGTCTTATCCAAGAATTCTTTGTGCTAATGTCTTGCAGTGTTTCCCTAATGTTCTCTAATAATTTAATGGTATCAGGTCATAGATTTAGGTCTTTAATCCATTTTGAATGGATTTTTGTGAAAGGTGTAAGGTGTAAAGTAGAGGTCCTGCTTCATACTTCTGCATGTGGAAATCAGGTTTTCCAGCACCATTTGTTGAAGAGACTGTCCTTGCTCCAGGGATTGGTTTTAGCTCCTTGGTCAAATATAAGTTGGTAGTTGGTAGTAGATGCTGGGATTGATTTATGGCAGTTCTATTCTGTTCCATTGGCCTATTCATCTGTTTTTGTACCAGTACCAGGCTGTATTGATTATAACTGCCCTGTAGCATGACTTGAAATTTGGTATGGTGATGCCTCCAGCTTTGTTTTTGTTGTATAAATGGATTTAGTTATTCAAGGTCTCCTGTGTTTCCATATGAATTTCTTCATCATTTTATCTAGGTCTAAGAAGAATGTCTTTGGTATTTTGATTGGTATTGTGTTGAATCTGTAAATTGCTTTGGGAAGAGTGGACATTTTGATGATATTGATTCTTCCAATCCTAGAACATGGGAATTTTTTCATTTTTGTATCTTCTATTTCTTTCTTTGATGCTCTGTAGTTCTTGTTGAAAATATCCTTCAAATCCTTGGTAAAATTTACTCCAAGGTATTTGGTATTTTTTGTACCAATTGTGAATGGGTTTGATCTTAGAAGTTCTTTCTCAGCCATGACATTGTCTGTGTACACAAAGGCTGCTGATTTGTTGTGTTGATTTTATATCCTGCTACTTTACCAAACTCTTCTGTGAATTCCAATAGTCTCTTGGTGGAGTCTTTTGGATCCCCTTTATACAGAATATTCTCATCTGCAAACAAAGATAGTTTGACTTCCTTTTTCCCTATTTGCATCCTTTTTTTCTTTTTCTTGCCTAATGGCTCTGGCTAAAATTTTCTGGACTATACTGAACAGCAATGGTGAGAGTAGGCATCCTTGTATGTTATTGGATCTCAGTGGGAATGCTTCCAACTTTTCCCCATTCAGTAGGATGCTGGATGTGGGTTAGTCATAAATTGATTGTGTTGAGGAATGTCCCTTCTACACCCAATTTGTTTAGAGTTTCAACATGAAAAGGTGTTTCATTTTATAAAATGCTTTCTCTGCATCTACTGAGATAATCATATGGTTTTGTTCTTCAGTTGGTCAATGTGATGTATTACATTGATTAATTTGCGAATGTTGAACTATCCCTGCATGCCAGGGATAAATCCCACTGAGTCCCTGTGAATGATCCTTCTGATGAGTTGTTGGATTAGATTGGCCAAAATTTGTGGAGGATTTTAGTGTCTATGTTCATCAGGGAAATTGGTCTGTAGTACTTTTTTTCTGTTGCGTCTTTTCTGGGTTTAGGAATTAAGCTGATGCTGGCCTCATAGAAAGGACTTGGGAGTATTCCCTACCTTTCAACTCTTTTGAATAATCTGTGATGAAATGGAGTTAGCTCTTCTTTAAATGTCTGGTAGAATTCAGTGTAAAGCCATGTGGTCCTGCATTTTTGTTGTTGTTGTTGTTGTTAGGAGGGTCTTTATTACTGATTCTATTTCCGTCTTAGTTATGGGTCTGTTTAGGTTCTCTATGTCTTCATGGCTCAATTTAGTTCAGTTGCATGTGTCCAGGAATGTAACCTTTTCTTCTAAGTTTCCCAGTTTCTTGGCATACAGCTCTTTGTAGTAATTTCTGATGATTATTTTATTTCTGTGGTGTCTGTTGTTACATTTCCTGCTGAAAGTGGGGTACTGAAGTCCCCCATTACTGTTGTATTTGAGTCTAGATCTCCCTTTAAATCCATTAACATACCTTTTACATAGCCAGGTGCCCTGTAATTAGGTGCATATACATTTATAATAGTCACATATTCCTGTGGAATTGATCCTTTAATCATTACATAGTGTCCTTCTTTGTCTCTTTTAATATTTTTGTGTTAAAGTCTATTTTGTCTTATATTAGAATGACTACACCAGCTCTTTTCTGGTTTCTGTTTGCACAAGTTATCTTTTTTGATTCTTTCACTTTCAGTCGGCATGCATCTTTTTTGGTAAGATGTGTTTCTTGTAAGCAACAAATAGATGGGTTTTGTTTTTTTAATCCATTCAGCCAATCTGTGTCTTTTTACTTGAGAGCTGATTTCATTTACATTCAGAATGACTATTGTTAAGTATCGACTTTGCCCTGCCATATTTCCATTGATAGCCCTAATTTTTTACTTTGGGTTACCTTTGTACTTTTAATGGGCCATTTTCTGCATTCATCTTCTTTTGTAGTGATGTTTCTGTTTCTGTGTGTAACACATTCTTGAGCATTTTTCTTAGGGCTAGGCAGATATTTACAAATACTTTCATTTTCTGTTTGTTTGGAAGATCTTTATTTCTCCTTCAGTCATAAATGAGAGCTTTGCAGGGTACAGTATTCTGGGCTGACAGTTTTTTTCTCTTAGGACTTGGAATATATCTCATTATTCTCTCCTTGCCTGTAGGGATTCTGATGAGAAGTCTGCAGTGAGTCTAACTGGGTTTCCTCTCAATGTGATTTGGCATTTCTCTCGTGCAAGTGTTAAGATCTTTTCTTTATATTTTAGTGTGGGTGGGGAGTTTTATTACAATGTGTCATGGTGAAGATCTTACTTGGTCGTGTCTATTGGGAGTTCTGTTACTTCCCATACATGAATGTCTCTTTCTTTCTCCAGATTGGGGAAGTTTTCTGTTATTATTTCATTAAGAAGGACTTCTAATCCTTTATCTCTTTCCATGCCTTCCAGAAAACCTAGGATCTGTATGTTGGTCCTTTGAAAGAATCTTGTAGATATCTAAACGTGTTTTTTAGTTTTCTAATTCTTTTTTTCTTTTATTTGGTCTAATATATCCATAAGTTTGTCTTCCAGTTTTGTTATTCTTTCTTCTGTCTCACCTATTCTGTTGTTACTGCTTCCCACTGCATTTTTCATTTGATCTATTGAATTCTTCATTAATAGTATTTCATTCTGGCTTCTCTTTAATATCTCAATTTCTTGGGAGTACTTTTAATTTAGATCGTGAATTTGCTTCTGATTGCTTTTATGCAATCTGATGATTAATTTTCTGAATTCCATTTCTGGCATATCTTTGATCTCTACATCTTCACCTTCTATTATTTAAGACTTGTAGTGTTCCTTTGGGGGACTCAAACTGCCTAGCCTAATATTATTTAGGTTTTTTTCTGTTTTTTGGCATTTGTATTTTTTTTATCTGGTTGCTTTTCTCTTTGTGTCTTTGTGATTTAGTGGGACGTCTCTACGTTTAGTTATTTCTAAGAGGTGCATCATGAATGTGGCCTGGGTGCTCTGTTTAGTATTCCAGGGTGGAGGTAAGGCCCCTGTGGGCCTCTGTAGCTTTCCTCTGGCTTTTTGGTTGGAAGAGGTTGTACACTTCTGTTGGTACAACCTGCTCTTTTCCTCACAGTTGCAGGACACCCCAGTGTTAGTCTCTGGTGTGTTCAGGGTTGTATCACCCTGCTTAATGAACTGCACCTCTAATCTGTAGAGATTTCCTTGTGGGGAGGTTTCCCTCTGTTATGAGCTTCTATGTGTCTGTGCGTTGCAAGTGGAAGCAAGGAGCCCCACCTACTGGAGCCCAGCACAATTCTCAATCATGGTGGAGGTGGGTACCAGCTCCAGTGCACAGAGCCCCACCTACTGTAGCCCAGCTGGCTTCTCAATGGTGGGTGGAGCGGGTTCAACTTTTCAATATTCAGGACTTCTCCTTTTTGTACAGCTTGCTTGGTGGGGAAGAAATTCTTCTGAAATGCTGTGGTCCTCATTCCTGGGTTGGGGGTGTGGCCCTACACTGATGGGCATGCGTGAGGGAGGCAAAGTCAAAACAAAATGACTTCTCCCAGCTTGCTGCAGGTCCAGGTGGTGGGGGGAGGGAGGTGGCCAGAGGAGTGCCCAGCCTCTCTGTTTTTCCTCTATACCTTCTCTTTTTTCCCACATAGAGCTTCAAAAGCAGTTTGCCAAGCTCTCCCTCCCACTGCTATTTGCAGCTCCAAGGGCCTGCGATTTCCAGTCTCACCTGGTCTGCTGGGGGCTGGCGCCCACCTCCCCTAGCTGAGTCTCTGCTGCTTCCCTGTCTTATTTGCTCTTTCTGCGTGGGCCTGCCCAGTCTCTGTTGCTCTCCTGGGCTTCCCATAGAGAATTCCCCCTGGCTTATCTCCAGTGCCTATCTTCTCTCCTTTTTAACTGTCTATTTAGCCTGTTGCTCTACCGCCATCTTGGGATCTTCCTATTGAAGATATTTCAATGAAAGACTTCGAATGCACTTGTCAGAGTTCCGTCCTCTGAACAGACCATTTCCCAGCCAGAACTACATCCAAAAACAAGCATCAGCTGCTGACCTTTTAGATGTATCACTCTTTGAAACTCCAATCACAGAAAATCCTTGGGAAAATGTGGCTCTTTCATCTCTGCGTGGTAGGGGCACAGAGCTCTTCCTATGGATGCTGGCAACCCCCGGTGCCTTTGCTGCCTTGTGAGAAATGCTTTGAAACAGCCATTTCCAGCCAGAGTTCTCAGCCTTCCATTTCCTTCCTTACTTAAAATAAGGAAATGATGTGTAGAAGGAGAAAAAAATAAAAGGATTCTTTTATTTTCTGCTTAGTTGGTCTGAACTATCTCCTAAGCCACATCTTTGCTGACTTTGGCAGCTCCTTGTGTCCATCCTTAGCACCTGACAGGGAAAGCTACTCAGCAGAATTTTGCTCTCATCACCAACATGAGAGTTGGTAAAACACAAATGCTACCCTTTCTTCAACATGGGCCACATATGTAGGCTAAAGTTACGATATGCTAGAGCGCCCAGGAGCTGATAAAAATCAAAACTGTTGAGGTGTAGCAGGTAGTGAAGCCACGTGCAGTACCCACAACCCATATGAGCTCCTGTGCAGGTCCCAGCTGCTCCTCTTCCGATCCAGCTCCCTGCTAATGGCCTGGGAAAGCAGCAGAAGATGGTCCAGGTGTCTGGGTCCCTGCCACCCACGTAGGAGACCCAGATGAAGCTCCTGGCTTTGGCCTGGTCCATCTCTGGCTTTTGTGGCCACCAGGGGAGTGAACTGCCAGATAGAAGATTTCTCTTCCTTCCTTCCTTTTTCTTTCTCACTAATAAGAAAAATTTTTAAAAAGTATGTATGTGTTCAAAAACGCATTAAGGCTTAGCAGTACTACACACTGTTTATTTTTACATCAAACTACCTTTGCAGCCACAGTTATTTGAGCTAACCCTGAAATACTCTGGCACTCGCCACATAACCACAGATTACTAAGAGCTAACATTTACCGAGTGCTCAAGACATGCCAATTACTTTGCTAGGCATTTTCTATGCATTGTCTCATTTAATCCTCACCTCGGCCCATCAGGTGGACACCTTTTACAAGTTCCAACTCAGGGACTTAAATATGTTTCCTGAGGTCACAGAGCTAGCAATTAAAGTTCACAGCCTGGATTCAAATCTGGGTCTAACTAGATAACTCATAATTTACCATACTGTCTCCATCAAGAGTAAGAATGTTACGAGTGTATTACTCATTAAATCATTGTTTTTCTCTTTACAAGGACTCATGGGAGAGACAACTGTAGTTTCAGTACCAAGAGTAGTTCTGCTTGTCCTGAGAAAATGATTATTCTTATATTGCCTATCAAAAATCTAAACCAAATTCATGGCCTTTTTCCAGCAATGAAGAAAACCTTAGGGCATTTACCTAGACTCATCCTCCTGACTTCCTCATGTTCCTCCTATTCTTATTTTCCTTTGAGCTTTTCTTCATGTGTGTAAACTGTGCTTTCCTTAATCTTGTTTTATTTTCAGTGTTCATATGATTCATGCTAATGGTTGTCTGAGACTGAAAGAAGATAAATGTATGAAGCAATACATGAAAGTGGATGATGAGTTTAGAAATGTTAAAGTTATGGGGCCGGCGCCGTGGCTCACTTGGTTAATCCTCCACCTGCGACACGGGCATCCCATATGGGTGCCGGGTTCTAGTCCCGGTTGCTCCTCTTCCAGGGCAGCCCTCTGCTGTGGTCCAGGAGGGCAGTGGAGGATGCCCCAGGTGCTTGGGCCCCTGCACCCACATAGGAGACCAGGAGGAAGCACCTGGCTTCTGGCTTTGGATCGGTGCAGCGCCGGCCGTAGCGGCCATTTGGGGAGTAAACCAATGGATGGAAGACCTTTCTCTCTGTCTCTCTCTCTCTCTCACTGTCTATATCTCTACCTGTCAAAAAAAAAAAAAAAAAAAAAGAAATGTTAAAGTTATTACAAAAAAGGCATCCCCTGTGAAGAGAAATTGTTTCAGGTAGCTTGAATAGTAGATAATTCACAAGAGACAGAGTGAGAACTTGTGCAGACAAACTTGTTAGCAGCACAATTTTCCTCCAAGGGCATTGCCATCTCAGTGAGAAGCTGGAAGTCCCCACCTTAACTCTCCTTCTGAAGTTGTCTGGAATGCTTCAAAATAGAGAAAGTGATGGGCATAAAGGAAAACTAATAAAAATAAAGCATGCTTCTGGTATTTCCTGTAGTTCTTTTCCTTTTGTGCACTAGAGACGTACACCGTGTATGTTTCGTTATTTACCTCTAAAACTTCATGTTAGAGTACATTTCATAGGTGGGAAGGTAAGTATGTAAATTACCTTTCTATTCAAAATGTGAAATGGCAGAAAATCAGGAAAACAAAGCATGGAAGCTCTACTCTCATCCCTTCTACCTTCAGCAGCCCCCAGCAAATGAAAACAAAGCAGTATGTTCAAAATGACTGACTTACTCAGCAATTCAATAACGGTGCAGTATTTTGTAATCATTTAATTTATTATTATCTGCAAGGCAGAGCAACAGACAGGAGAGAAAGAGGGAGAGGGAGAGAATATGAATGAATGAATGAATCTTCCATCCACTGGTTCACTCCCCCACATGCCTGCAACAGCCAAGGCTGGGCTGGGCTGAAATCAAGAACTCTATCCAAGTCGCTCATGTGGGTGGCAGCACCTCAAACCACTTGATCCACCTCCTGATGCCTTGCAGGAGGTACACGAGCAGGAATCTGGATCAGAGTGTGAGGACTCAGACCAAGGCACTCCAACACAGGATGCTGATATCTTCACTGCTGAGCCAAATACCCACTTACCATTGGCTATTTTAAAGCTTCAATGTAATAAGAAAGCACTGGAATGACTATAATTATTAATATTTTTTCTTATTACAACTAAAGGAGACAACACAAATTACCTATGATTACAGACTGCACTTCATGCGCACCACAGCACTGCTATTAAAATCATTAAGGGATGCTGTGTCCACAAGAAACAGTCCAGAAACAAGCTCCATAATTTGCCAGACTTCTCCCTCTTTTCCATATCATCATGTTTCTAAAAAGAGATCAGATCAGAAAATTGTAATGTTTTACTTTCTTTATAATCACGGTTCATATCCTCTCTGTTGGTTGCGTTTATTAAAGGTTGGCGTTTTAACATAGCGTTGAACAATATAATACGTTCATCACAATGCTGGAGGCCATCATGATACATACATGATACATACATGAGAAAGCACTCGTCCTTCTTATGCTAGATTTAAGAAAATGAATGCGAATTTTATTCCTAATTAGAAATGTTTCCACAGAACTACACCATACCCACAGGGGGACAAAGCATTGTTAAAAGTTGTGAGGTGTGATATATTGGCCTTCAGTTCAGTACAGCGCTTTCCTTGGGTAGTTCACATCCGGATTCTCAATCGCATTTCCATCTAATTAAATTGTTCGGCTGACAACATTCTGGGTATATGTGAAATCAAGAACATGCGTGTAAAGGTTCCCTGACTCTTTAATCATGCAAGATTTCCCAAATCCCTGGAATGAAGGTCTGTGAGTGGCCCGAGACCCTCCCATCATTCATGTTTCTTCCCAAGACTAATTGATCCCAAAGTCCCTGTAAAAAAGCACCAAGCACAGACAGCCCAGACTGCACTGGTACAGAAGAATGTACGCTGAACAGCCCAGGATTCAAAGTCAGCCCCCACAAAAAACGACCTAAATCAAAGATCTCTGTGAGTGAGATCCCAGTGGAAAGAACGGGGCCATCAAAGAAGGAGGCACCTTCCTCTGAAGGGAAGAGGGACTTCCACTTTGACTATGGCCTTGTCTAAACAAGGTCAGATTTTTTGAACTCAAGAGGCTTCCAGGGCTGACAACGTGGCTCACTTGGCTAATCCTCCTCCTGCGGCACCGGCATCCCATATGGGCACCAGTTCTAGTCCCGGTTGCTCCTCTTCCAGTCCAGCTCTCTGCTGTGGCCCCGGGAAGGCAGTGGAGGATGGCCTAAGTGCTTGGGCCTTGCACCCACATGGGAGACCAGGAGGAAGCACCTGGCTCCTGGCTTCGGATTGGCGCAGCACCAGCTGTAGAGGCCATTTTGGGGGTGAATCAACAGAAGGAAGACCTTTCTTTCTCACTGTCTAACTCTGCCTGTCAAAAAAAAAAAAAAAAAAAAAAAAGAAAAGTTTTGCATAGCCTTGGCAGCTCATGACAAGAGCTTCAGGTGACTGCTGACATCATAAATTAGAGTGTCACTGTGCACGTACTCCCCACGTAGGATCTCTGTCCTTAACGTATTGTACTTATGTGAATTAACTGTAAAACTAGTATGCAAACAGCACTTTATACTTTGTGTGTCTGTGTGGGTGTAATCTGTCGAAATCTTTACTTAGTATATACTAAGTTGATCTTCTGTATACAAAGATAATTAAAAATGAATCTTAATGAAGAATGGGATGGGAGAGGGAGTAGGAGATGGGATGGTTTGTGGGTGGAAGGGTGGTTATGGGGGGGAAAAAACCACTATAATCCAAAAGTTGTACTTTCGAAACGTATACCTATTAAATAGAAGTTTTCTTTTTTTTTCTTTTTTTCTTTTTTTCTTTTTTTTTGACAGGCAGAGTGGACAGTGAGAGAGAGAGACAGAGAGAAAGGTCTTCCTTTGCCGTTGGTTCACCCTCCAATGGCCGCCACGGCCGGTGCACTGCGGCTGGCGCACCGCGCTGATCCGAAGCCAGGAGCCAGGTACTTCTCCTGGTCTCCCATGGGGTGCAGGGCCCAAGCACTTGGGCCATCCTCCACTGCACTCCCTGGCCACAGCAGAGAGCTGGCCTGGAAGAGGGGCAACCGGGACAGAATCTGGCGCCCCAACCGGGACTAGAACCCGGTGTGCCGGCGCCGCAAGGCGGAGGATTAGCCTAGTGAGCCGCGGCGCCGGCCTAAATAGAAGTTTTCTAAAAAAAATAATAAAGTCCACAAAACCCTCGGTGTCTTCTGGATCTTCTGAAGTCTTCTTTCTTTCTTAAAGGTTGATTGGTTTTCTTTGCTGAGGCTCTCGGATTAGAAACTTCCCCGGCGAGAATTCACGGCTGGGCAATACGGCTGGCACGGGCCTAAGGAGAGAGGGCTCTCCTGACCACAGAACCGAACACCACCTGTGGACGAGCACGCGGCAGTTGTTTAATTAAGCGCGGTGCCAGGTGCCGAGCAATTTCCGATGGGGAACTACGATCCCGCTTGAAGCTGCTAGGGGCATTAGACAAGCAAAATGTAATTATCGAACTGAAATCCAGCTGACGCCTCTGACAAGGAACACCGGGGGGTCTTTAAGGATCAGCTGTTCTGTTTCAAGTCAGTGCCTCGGCTTCGGAGACCTCTGCTTCCCCCTCGGGCCCCCAAGGAAGAGAGAACACCCCACACTGAGTCACGAGCACCACTGATCTCATGGCCAACTCTTGCTCGTAGAGAAGCCAGGTTTATACGACCAGAGTAGCGGAGACAGTCTCCAAATATTTTAGGCCAAATAATTTTTTTTTATTTCCAAGTTAAAAGGATTGTATTTATGGAAGCTAGAATTCTGCCTCGCCCTTTTCCCCAACTCAGACAGAACCAGTTTTTCTTGATTGTTTTAGAGTACACACTTAGAGACAGGCTATCTCACACGGTCGTCTATGGTGTGCAATGGAGACGTTCATTTAAATTATGTACTTTGCAAATTAATCTTGCAGGAAAGCACACAGGGGCCTTTTAGCCATGATCTGCTGCTTTTTTTAAAGGCAGAAACAAAATGAACAGATCAAAATCACCGTATGATGTGAGCTGGTTCAATGTCTGATCTTAGTGTGTTCAGGACCTCAAGTGAGATGAGTGACCATAATCACTAAGTGGGCTCTTTGCCTTAAGAAGAAAAAAAAAAAAAAAAAGAAAGAAAGAAACTTCAGAACTTTCCAAGGAGATTCAAAATTAGAGATAGAAACTGCTTCTCTATTCTTAAAATGGTAAGGCACAGGCCGGCGCTGAGGCTCACTAGGCTAATCCTCCACCTAGCGGCGCCGGCACACCGGGTTCTAGTCCCGGTTTGGGCACCGGATTCTGTCCCGGTTGCCCCTCTTCCAGGCCAGCTCTCTGCTGTGGCCAGGGAGTGCAGTGGAGGATGGCCCAGGTGCTTGGGCCCTGCACCCATTGGGAGACCAGGAGAAGCACCTGGCTCTTGGCTCCTGCCATCGGATCAGCGCGGTGCGCCGGCCGCGGTGGCCATTGGAGGGTGAACCAACGGCAAAGGAAGACCTTTCTCTCTGTCTCTCTCTCACTGTCTACTCTGCCTGTCAAAAAATAAAAAAAAAAATTAAAAAATGGTAAGGCACATTTCTTACAGTATATACTTTATATATAAATTCATTTTAATGTTAACTATCTCAGCTACATTGTCTAAAGTACCTTCCCATGGGAGCACCTTTTATAATCCATCTTGGCTGTTAGAATTTTTTTGTTGGTACTTCCTTCACTTGGCTCAATTTTTCCTTTGTTTGGGTTCATGCTATTAGTCGTAATTGCATCCCATTGGATTTCTCTAAACAATTCTTTGCTTTACCCCTGATTCATCATAGGAAAAACACTGCTTACTCTGCCGGAAAATGTGTTATTCTGTTGACTCTGAATCCTCTTGCCAGCCCTCCTTTGAAGAGACAGCCCGATTTGTGCCCATTCTCCTGGCATAGTAGTTAGCACCCGTGAACTGGTTTGATTGATAAATTATCTGGGTGTCTTTTGTTTAAAACATGACTGGGTTGCTGCTTAACAAGGAAAAATACGATCACAGATAATGTGCTTGAGGTTATGAAACTGAACACAATGGTTTTTCTTTTCAAATTTCTCCAAAACGCTAATACATTTAGTTTTAATCATGCACTTCCTTGGAAGATGTTTTTAAGCATTTCTTTGTTCTTCCCAGTATCCTTATGACCCAACACAGTGAGCATCGCGTGATACATGATTGACAAATGTTGAGTGAGTAAATAATTCGGATCCCAGAAATTCAGGGACACTCATCTAAGCTTTGTTCTCCCTTATCTTGTCAATAGCAGTCCAGGGCTGTCACCAAAACGAAGTTTTTATTTGGCTTTATAAATTCATTCTTCTTTCACTCATTTTTTGTGGGGATATCACTAATTATCAACCAATATCACTCCTTTGTTCCTGAGTTCCTGAAATTGAATTAAAAGGAATCTGTGCTTTCAGATTAGTAGTTGCCAGTTATTCAAAATGATAAACACATCTAAAAAATCAAAATCCTATTAGCACAAAGAACCTTACTAAAATCGCACAAGCCACCCATTCACAGCACAGGATCCTAGATTTTATTCTCTTTTTTAAAGATGTATTTATTTATTTAAAAGCCAGAGTTACAGAAAGAGAGGGGAGGTCAGAGACACAGAGACAGAGGTCTTCCATCTGCTGGTTCACTCCCCAGATGGCCGCAAGCTGGGGCTGGGGCCGGGCCAAAGCCAGGAGCTTTATCCAGGTCTCCCAGGTGCGTGCTGGGGACCAGCCACTTCACCCATCTCCTCCTTTCCCAGGCACATAAGCAGAGATCTGGGTCAGATGTGGAGCTGCCAGGACTGGAGCCAGCACCGATGTAGGATGCCAGCATTGTGGCGGGGGGGGGTGTTTAATCATTAGCACTCAAGACCTGAGGGTGGCCTCTGCATGCTCTCTCCTTAGTCCTCTAGGTCCCTGTTACCACACCTTCCATTCTTCCTGCGTGGTTTCTGATCCCTTCTTTCCTGCTCACTCCTACTGCTGATATCCCACGCCTGATCCTCCACACCTGACATGCAGATACTGTTCCCCAAGACTCCCCTAAGACACACCTCACAGACTGCAGTCCATCCTGTATTTAAATGCAGTCACCATGCACAGAGCACCATTTCTACTGCAACTTCTACTCCTGCCCTGGTTCCCCTTTTCTTTCTCAGCCGCCCCGGGTCGCCTCCTGAAACTTGGCATGCTTGCTTACTGCAGCCAGCCTGGCACAAAGTGGATCATACTAATGATTAACATAAATTACGTAATAATTTCCCAACACACACTCAGTCTTCACAACAGTTCAATGAGGTAGGTGCTGCTATTACAATTCCCATTAACACGGGGCCAGTGCTGTGGCGCAGCGGGTTAACACCCCGGCCTGCAGTGCTGGCATCCCATATGGTCACCAGTTTGAGACCTGGCTGCTCCACTTCCGATCCAGCTCTCTGCTGTGGCCTGGGAAAGCAGTAGAAGATGGCCCAAGTCCTCCCACCCATGTGGGAGACCCGGAGGAAGCTCCTGGCTCCTGGCTTTGGATCGGTGCAACTCCGGCCGTTGCAGTCAATTGGGTAGTGAACCATTGGATGGAAGACCTCTCTCTCTCTCTCTCGCTGCCTCTCCTCTGTGTAACTCTTTCAAATAAATAAATAAATCTTAAAAAAAAATCCCCATTAACAGATGAGGCACATAAGGCAAATTTGGGAAACGCTCACAAGTAAGACTGGGTTCTGGCCGGCGCCGCGGCTCACTAGGCTAATCCTCCGCCTTGCAGCGCCGGCACACCAGGTTCTAGTCCCGGTCAGGGCGCTGGATTCTGTCCCGGTTGCCCCTCTTCCAGGCCAGCTCTCTGCTGTGGCCCGGGAGTGCAGTGGAGGATGGCCCAAGTACTTGGGCCCTGCACCCCATGGAGACCAGGATAAGTACCTGGCTCCTGCCTTTGGATCAGCGCGGTGTGCTGGCCGCAGCGCGCCGGCCACGGCGGCCATTGGAGGGTGAACCAACAGCAAAGGAAGACCTTTCTCTCTGTCTCTCTCTCTCTCTCTCTCACTGTCCACTCTGCCTGTCAAAAAAAAACAAAACCAGACTGGGTTCTGTCAGAGTCCCAATCTTGCTATCCCATACCACATCCGCCATCAAGCACATTAAATCTCTGTGAAAGAACACTTCCCTAAAAGAATGTTCAAAAAATCTCTTTTGGACCAGACAGGAACATGAATGCATGAATTAGTGATAAATTGCATACTTTTTCAATTTTATTAATGGTGTTTAGTAACTTAATTTCAAGCTAACTGCAAGAAATGGATGATTTTCATCCAAAAAGAGCAGTATGTGAATAGTGGCCATAAAGCATGCAGAGTCTGAATGACCGTTTGCCAAGGGTAAAGCAGGGGAGATTTCTGAACAGCATGGAAGATGTAAGTTCATAGCCTCTAAGGTCCCTTCGAGAACAAGTGATGCGTTCTATGCTTCCAAGAGCCTCCTGTAAAGTGGAAAACTTAGATTCATGAGTGACTGGCTATAGTCTCTATAAAAAGAAGTAAAACTGATCCAAATTGTTCTTTCTTTTATGCTTTTCTAAAAAAGAAACCACCATTTTAGGGTAACTCCAGGAGATAACAATCAGAATATCAACATTTTGAACTCTATCAGCTTTAATTCATTTTTCCTTTTAAGTATGCACTTTTGTAGCACTGACATTTCTCTACAACAATGGTGAATAACGAGCACTTCTTGTTCCTGGAACAAGCTACCCAGCGCTGGAGCAGCGGGCTTCTGCCTGCATAGAGAAAGCATCCAGATGTTGGCCAGCTGAAACAATACATCCCCGCGCATCTAAATACAAAATGCATCTTCTTCTAAAATTGGAAATCAAAATGGAGTTCAGGACTCCCAACAAGAGTCAAGAAACCACGAGTATCAGTGAATCTCTGAACCTGCCATTTTTCAGAAGCAGTCCGTATAGTTCCTAGAACACTAGAAATTTTCAGAAGTAAATAAAATCCTACATACAACAGCTTACCCTCCTGATTTCCCTACCCTGTACATATAATAGTAAATGCCTAGTATTTATTTGGTTATAATTGGCAGTTTTCTCATATGGCAAATTCTTTTTTTTAAAGGTTTTTTTTTTTTATTTATTTGACAGAGTTACAGACAGTGAGAGAGAGAAAGACAGAGAGAGAAGTCTTCCATCCACTGGTTCACTCCCCAAATGGGCACAACTGCTGGAGCTGTGCTGATCTGAATCCAGGAGCCAGGTGCTTCTTCTTGGTCTCCCGTGCGGGTGCAGGGCCCCAAGGACTTGGGCCAACCTCCACTGCTTTCCCAGGCCATAGCAGAGAGCTGGATTGGAAGAGGAGCAACGGGGACTAGAACCAGCGCCCATATGGATGCCAGTGCCTCAGGCAGAGGATTAACCCAGTGCGCCACGGCACTGGCCCCATGGCAAATTCTAACCATAGATCCCTTTCAGGCATAAGATCACAAGCCCAGCCCTGGGAAAAGTTGGGGAGGGAGGGTGAGAGAGGGACTGGGAATCTTGCAGATCATTGAGAGACCTAGGTTTGGGGAGAGGCATTTTCCACCTACTCCCCTCTAAATTTCCCATAAAAGCAAAAATTAACAAAACTATCAGGCAAACGTAACAAATACTCAGGAGCCTTGAAGACTTTAGAAATAAACAGTGGTTCTCAAAGTTCATGGAGAAAAAGAAATCAAGATCATGTCCACAGAAATTAAATTGAGGAAAAATGTAATGACATCTTGAGACATCAGCATGGATATGAGTTTTCAGTATAGTTCACTGATGAGGCAGGATGGACAGGAGTGCAAGCCTCAAACTATGGTTCACTTACTCTCAGTGCTGAATTACAGAGGATATTGGTGAAAAAAGAACAGTGTATAAATGAATGCCAATTTCTGAGACTCACATCACACCCAACCAACAAATATTCCCATATGTTGGCTCAAACCATCTACATTTCAGCATTATACCCCAGTAATTCTAATTTACACTAAAGTTTAAAATTTGGGAGCTGGAATCACAGTTCTAGGTGACTATATTAGAGAAGCCCAAGGTCATGATGAATGACACAGTACCAGAATGAAGAAGAGGGGCCAGTACCAGAATGAAGAAGAGGGGCCAGCACTGTGGCATAGCAGGTAAAGCTGCTGCCTGCAGTGCTGGCATCCCACACAGGCGCTGGTTCAAGTCCCAGCGGCTCCACTTCTGATCCAGCTCTTTGCTATAGCCTGGGGAAGCAGTAGAAGATAGCCCAAGTCTTCGGGCCCCTGCACCTGCATGGGAGACCCGGAGGAAGCTCCTGGCTTTGGATTGGCACAGCTCCAGCCAATGCAGCTATTTGGGGAGTGAACCAGCAGAGAGAAGATCTCTCTCTCTTTTTCTCTCTCTCTCTTTCTCTCTGCCTCTGCCTCTCTGTAACTCTGCCTTTCAAATAAATAATAAAATCTTTAAAAGAAAAAAAAGAATTAAGAACCAGCTTAATTCTTAGAAAACAGCAAACTTAGCGAAGTAACCCAAGTTTTTTTTAGAAATCAAGGAAATAGCTAGAACTCAGTTTCTCTTTTTCTTATTCCTCTTTCCTTGTTCTATCTTAGAACAAACAGGAGTGGCAGTAAATGAAAGATCTTGACTAGTTTCTTTGCAGAATGTCCCTGTGTCTTTAAGAGACCTTTTTTTCTTTCCAGTTTACCATGCGCTTCCACACCTAAGTGCATTTTGCGTGTCTGTTCTTCTTCATGTTGGAATACTTGTAAAACTGACAGTAACCCATCCTAACCAAAACTGTGAAATAGCAAGAGTTTTCCTAAATAGAGAATTGAGAGGTTGCATTGTTTTCCTGCGGCTGCCATAAGAAATGACCACAAACTGGGAATCTTGGGATAACAGAAATGTATTCTCTCACAATGCTGGAGGTCAGGAGCCCAAAACCAAAATGTTGTCAGGGCGTCACCCTCTCCAGAGGTTCTACTGAAGAACCATTCCACGGTTCTCTTGGCTTCTGCCAGCAATCCTTGGAAAGCTGTGGCCTGTGGACACATCACTCCACTTTATGCCTCTGCCTTCATACGGATTCTCTTCTGTGTGCTGTCTTCACGTGTCATTCTCTCTTATGCTCATATGTTCCTCTCCTTATGCAGACAAGTGTAAGTCCCACCGCAATCCAGTGTGACTTCATCTTCACTTGATGACATCTGCAAAGACCCTGTTTGCATATAAATATCACATTTCCAGGTACTGGCGACAAGGAGTTGAACCTATCTTTTTGGGAACACGATATTACCCTCTACACTATGTAAATGTTAAAATGGTGCTGGCAGACAAAACTGAAGGTGTATTGTTTTGATCTCGTATCTATTCCTCCCTGCCCCCCGCCCCCCGTATGTCTCTGCCTTCCCCTCTTCTGTCAATAGCAAAGATAATGGTCATTGGCAGTAGGGGCCACTCGGATAATTCACTCATCTTTACATCCTTAAGTATAAATGCAATGACCCTTTTTCCAAATGAAGTAATAGACCCAGGTCCCACAAATTACAAGATGGACCTTTTTCAAGACCGCTGTTTAATCACTACAGAGGTGATGGAATTTAAAAGCAGGGTAGATTTTTATCCATCTGAAATTAATTGAGTGTAGTTTTGCTTGAGATAGAGAAAATTAAATTACTCTTCAAAGTCATTCCTAATTAATTTAATTCCATAATTTTATAATCATGACAGAGTTTGAGTTTCTAGGACCTTGGCTAATTGGAGAGAAAAAAAAAAACAGAAAAATCTATCACAAGTCATACACAGGTATTACATTTTCAATTGGTTTAAATTCACAAAACAGATTTATTCAGAAGGACAAAATGTATTTCTACTCAACTTCCAAGCAAGGAAGTTTTTTCCCCAACATTTAGTTTATCAAATGATGTAAATCTCAAACATGCATCAATTGATGTTTATATAACATTAATCTTCCCAGATCACCTGTGTCATAAAGGTCAGATCAGGAATGATTAAAAGATTTTAAAAACAAAACGTATGTTAAAACCAAGTTTCAAGCTGGTTATCCTGTTCTTTCTGCGTCTATAACAATTCCCTCCGCAAAGTCAAGATCTGAAGACGTCTCACACTTCCTGAGTGACTTCCTTCAAGCAGAGATATAAGAAAAGCTGAAGTGAATTGTGATGGAATGCATCAACGTCCATCATCACTGGCTTTAAATCGTGAAGCTGCTTGGAGTTTTAGATTTTCAGTTTTAGAGTTTAAGTGCACAATACTGGAAGCTGAGCTCTGTTCCCCTAACACTGCAGTTGGAGGCCTCATGATTGGAGACGCAACAGTAACGAGTTTCAAATGGAGAACGCTTCTGCAGAGAAGAGAGTTGCAGAATGGAAGAAACGAAGTCATCTTCTCCCTCATGGTATTTCTAGGTCCCAGCCTTGGAACTCGCTCTCTAGTATTTGGAGATGGTAAGATGCTTCACAAAATTCTCAGATTTTAGGGTAAAACCAAGAAAATCCAACACAAGTGTGTGTAACACACTCACAGTGTCATAGCCACTACTACATGTTTAAAGGCCAACTCCACAAAGTAACTCATGCCGACCAGAACCCGTAGCAGCCCATGAAATCTGTAATTTGGCAAACCAAAAATAAATTTATTCTGTGGTCAATTTTATCAAATTTAAGTGGTCTCTAAAGTAGCATGAGCATGTATTGAGGTGAAAAAAATCTTGTTTATATTTATTTTTAATATTAACACATAAGATAAAAATTAATTGTACCTGCCTTTAAAATTTGGAATAGTGTCACTTTGTTATTCATAAATTTTAAATTGTATATACTGAAATACAATCATGATACTTTCATTTATATGGATATATAATACTTTTACTTATATAGATGGATGGTCAAAGAAATTTGGATTCCCTTGATTTAACCAAATTTGCAATAGTTTCATAGTTTCTTATTTTCCATAGAGCATAGAACTGTACATTTACGGTTTTCAGATATTAGAGTTTTATGTAGATACAAATTTTGTGGTATAAGTTATACTCATTTAAAAATAGACACAAATTACATGAAAGGTTTTAGAATACTTCCTTGGGGTCACTGTGGCCTAGATCTGTCCATATGCTCAACAAGCAAAAGTTCAGTGGGATGGTATTTACATAAAAGCTTTCAACATGTCACATATTAATAAAATATCTTCCAAAAAACACCATAAAGAAAATCATGCCCTAGCCATTTAGTAGTTTAGAAAATATAAAGAAAAGAAAATGAGGGATGTCAGGGTCAGTACTTTCTTCAGTCTTCATAAAAAAATCAGTATTTACTAAAGTTGCATAGAGGACCTACTGCAATTTAAATATTGCGATCTAAAACAGGGGTTGTCACATTCCACGTATGATCTAGATTCTCTTTCCCTCCTTGACATTTCTAAGTCACCAGAGAACTACCTAGAGATGTGTTCTAAGAACTGACCAGTGACTTTCACAGGCAAGGGCTGTCTTTCACTTGTCTTAGGAAAATAGCTATTCTCGGCTATTGTGTGTCAGGACAAACCTTGGTGCCATGTGCCACTTACTAGGAGTGCCACCAACATTTTATTTCTACCCCTTGTTCAAGTGCAGAAATTAGAGGCAACCATCTGTGCTCTCCGCCTGCCACCATCCCTCCCCACCCTCCCAGTACAAAATTTTCTTGCCATTCTGTAAAATACCTTCTGTATTTCTTGGCTCCACTGCCAGTAAAAGGATTCGCCCTGCCTCCTCCCTGGGGTGGGCATTTGACGAGCTGCTCACAGTGCTCCAGATCCCTAGACACATTAATTAGTCCAATGATAGACAATTGGCCAAATAATTAAAGCCACTTGCAGGACTGAAATAAACGTTAGGGATGGAGGTGGGGAACGAGGGTGGGTGGTTTCTAAGATCATTGGTGCCAAAGACTGCACAAGCCTAGTGCTACCAGGGCCACTTTTTGCCACCAAGGGAAAAAACAATAGTTGAAAATAAAATCAATGCAAAGAAAAGAAGGGATGAGAGTGGAGGAGAAAAGTGTCCAGATTCACAGGTTGTTTTTTTTTTTTTCCTATGATATCTATGGGAGCAATGAAGTCCTTCTTGGGGTAGGATTTTTACCAGTTGCACCTGAAAAAGTCCTCTTACACAGGGATAATTACACTCAATATATTTAGGTTGTTACTAAAATAATGCCCCACTCTTACTTTATAGATGTATTTTTGAGTGGAAAAAAGGTAAATATGCAAATAACATGAAATCAGTCTCATAACTGGTCACACTGTGTCAAACATTTGAACATCAAGCATTTCATCTCTCTTAATTCTGTTTCCCTCACTTGTGTGCACACACACATCCCTCAGAATATTGTCCTAATATAGCTAGTAGAGTGTATACCACATACAGTTGTTCATTCAACAAGCATAACTGACAACCTACTAAGAACATAATGCCTGAATTTCCTTTAATAATTTCTACCCATTGAGTAATCTGCTTACTTCTACTTTATCATTCTTTTATTTTCTTTCCTCAAAATTCTAATTATCCTGTACCGCTTCTTGTAAGCCACACAATATTAAACACTAATCAATCCAAATTTTCGGCCATTGTTTTGTGACCTGACAGCTTTTACATGCTGAACATCACAGAATGGAAATGAACATTGATCAAAAAAAAGAGAATCAAACATTTGTTCAAACCCTTAGTCAATTTAAAATATTTTGCTAAGTCAACTAAATAAACACTCCTCTTTGAAATAAGACAACAAATGATTTTAAGTTTTCTTAGAAAATCTATTATTGGTGTTTCTAAAAGAATAGGGTCCAAGAGGGGACATTCCTTTAAAAGTGAAATAGATAGAGTCAAACCCCTTTCAGACCTTTCTCAGAAGTAAAAGCTGATTCTTCTATTAACCTCTTTCTCTCTGCTATGATGTATTATTAAAAATGGAAGGACATTGTTGATGGCATGTATTGTATAACAGCATTGTGGGGTACCATTTATTTTACTTTCAGGGAGTTTATTTCATCTTGGGCCAACTTGGAAAGCTTTTCAGAGGCCATCAGCACACTGGCTTTCTTCATATTAGATAAAAGCAAGGACGTTGCTCGTACATTGATCTGGAGTTATTCAAAGGCTGAGCTGGGGAGGAGGGAGTTTTGATCCGTGGTACAGAGCAACTTTCACATCCTATCAATGCAATCAAAATCTGAAAAGCCCTTTTTAAATCAAGAATGTCAGTAGGAAAATTTCATCTTTTTTGAGATGCAAACTGGAAATATGGAGACAAATTTTATCAGAAGAACAAGGGGATAAAACAAAGTTTAATGTCAACCTTAAATGTCAATATAGTCTCAAAGTGCGAACAATGGAAAGCTGAGTTTACACTGCACCCACTCGTAACTGGTACACTGTAGGTTGACATATACTGCTTACTCATAGCACACTGAGCGCTTGGATCCAAGGAGATGCTTTTCTGGCACATTTTTAATTTAAATAACCAGATAATAAATATTTTAGGCTCCATAGGGTATTTAGTCTCTCCTAAACTCTGTCACTGAGACATAAAAGAATCCATTGATATTATATAAACAACTGTGTTTATTCCAATAAAGTTTTATTTATAAAAATCAGGTGGTTTCTGGATTTAGTCTGCCATGTGTAGTTTGCCAACCCCTGTTGTGTGCCAAGCTCTAACTTACTATTAGAGAAGGGGAGAAGGGGATGGTTTATGCATTTAATAAAAGGACTATGTTCCCGAAAACAGAAAGTGAGTTCCCGAAGTTTGCTAATAGTGTGTCAACATATTCCTTCTAAAGCGCAGAATGGGAAACGTCTGGCCCTGCAAGGCAACCACAGCTGGGACTCAAAATTCAATACACCTGGGGCCAGCGCTGTGGCGTAGCGGGTAAAGCTGCCACCTGCAGTGCCTGTATCCCATATGGGTGCCGGTTCTAGTCCCGGTTGCCCCTCTTCCAGTCCAGCTCTCTGCTATGGCCTGGGAAAGCAGTAGAAGATGGCCTAAGTGCTTGGGTCCCTGCACGTACATGGGAGACCCTGAAGAAGCTCCTGGCTCCTGGCTTTGGATCAACCCAGCTCCAGCCATTGCAATCATCTGGGGAGTGAACAAACAGATGGAAGACCTCTCTCTCTCTCTTTCTCTCTCTCTCTCTCTCTGCAACTCTGCCTTCAAATAAATAAATAAATCTTTAGAAGACATTCAATACACCTATAGCAGGCTAATTTGTAAGTGGATACTTTTACATGACCTGCAAATGATGCTGTAAGTATCCAAATAGCCTTTGGCAGAGTAAAGGTTCCCCCACTCCTGCTAAGGTGTTAGGTAGAGAAGGAGAGAAAATATTTTGGGGGAAGAAATTGAGAGGGCCTGTCAGTGAGGGAGACAAAGTCATGCTCTGCTTAGCAGCAGACCGATTTTGCTTTTATCTACTATAGATATTTGACTTGTACAAAATTTCACAAGGAAAAACATTCTACTTACTTGTCTAAATCACATGCCATGTGAAATCACATATGTCTGAAGATCACAGATGCCCTGAGTGTAGAGTGAATCTTGTGTACAGGAAAGAAGAGAGATAAATATTGATTTGGGATGAAATACAGAACAATACACTTGTCAAATGTCTTCACAGGGAATCCTAAAAAACCAAGGAGTCACAACAGGAGACAGATACTGGGGTGCACAGACACAATCATAGCGGTGCTTACAGTCTGATTTGTGGGGACGTTCCACCCTGAGGATTTTAGAAGCTGCGCCCACTGAGGCAGTTTCTATCAGGCTTCAGGGAGCAAAGCAGGCGGCTCTTCAGCAGTGCTCTGATCGCATGTGACAGCCATCACTGACGAAGCCAAGGGGATGCTGAGCAGAGGGTAATGGGCCATGGAGCGCAGGAAGAGCCCAGTGGGTGCTCAGAGACCATTCTCAGAGACTGTATGTGAGACGGGGACTGATCCAGAGACGGAAGCTACCATGAGCATTTTGACAGATCTACAAATAATGACGGCCATTGTCCGAATGCCATAATACACAGAGTGGCGTAGCAGGTTAAAGCCCCAGCCTGCAGCGCCGGCATCCGGCGCCAGTTCTAGTCCTGGCTGCTCCACTTCCGATCCAGCGCTCTGCTATGGCCCGGAAAAGCAGAAGATGGCTCAACTCCTTGGACCCCTGTACCTGCATGGGAGACCCAGAAGAAGCTCCTGGCTCCTGGCTTCAGATCAGCTCAGCTCCGGCCGTTGCAGCCATCTGGGGAGTGAACCAGCAGATGGAAGACCTCTCTCTCTGGTTCTACTTCTGTCTGTAACTCTGTCTTTCAAATAAATAAAGTAATTCTAAAAAACAAAAAAGAATTTAGGAGACAAATGTTCCCTTTTGGGCACACACAAGGAACTGATAGCACTGATTGAATTTGGGACAAACAAGAGTCTGTCTCTACCTCTCTCAGTAACTCTGTCTTTCAAATAAATAAAATAAATTAAAAAAAAAAGAAAAGAAACCAGAAGCCAGGAACTTCTTCAGGGTTTCCCACGTAGGTGTAAGGGCCCAAGCAGCTAGGCCATTTTCCACTGGCTTCCCAGGCCATCAGCAGAGAAATGGATTGGAAGAGGAGCACTCGGGACAGGAGCCAGTGCCCATGTGGGATGCCATTGTCCCAGGCAGAGGCCTAGCCTACTGCATCATAGCGCTGGCCCCTAATGATACATCTTGAAGATTTAGGAAAACAAGAACAGATCAAACCCAAAATCAGCAGGAGGTGAGAAATAATAAGGATCAGAACAGAAATAAATGAAACTGAAACTAAATAAAAGTACAGAAGATCAACAAAACAAAAAGTTGTTTTTTTTTTTTTTTGAGAAGATAAACAAAGGAGATAAACCACTGGCCAAACTAATAAAGAAAAAAGAGAAAAACTCAGATAAATAAAATTAGAGATGAAAACGGAGACATTTCAAATGCATAAATAAATAAAATCTTTAAAGAAACAAAGCAATTTGTTTAAATTTCAATGTACTTGTGTTTTTACAACAATTTCAAATAGTTTCCTATGTGTAATGAATACCATATGTAACAGTTTTACTATGTTTGAGATTTTATAGATTGTATTTAAATAAACATACCTATTCATTTATTCTCCATAGACTTACGATGTGTTGATCTTTGTGCACTAATACGTTTCAGAGACCATGGCAAGGCACCTAGAACTCTACTGAAGAGAACTATCTAAAACAGCCTAAAGCATGGTCCTTGTCAAAGTTTTTGCCTTTGGCACTTTTGCTAACTATGAGTGCAATAAGATCCTATCTCTACCTTCAGAGGAGATCCGTCCAAATTAATGCAGAACATCTTACCAATTGTGGGAGCAGAGGGTAATCTTGAACTACCATGCAGGAAGAAACCAGCTGCCCCGTCGATGGGTAACACTGTTTATAATGCGTGTGGCTGGTGTTGTGATAAGCCTGCAAGGAATGTGGGAGGAAGGATAATGCAGTCCAACTCAGATTGCTGTTGGAATGCTGCAATTTGTTCTTGGTTATCATTGGTGTTCAGCACGTTTTGATAGAATCTCCTTAGGTCTGAAAACTGCCAGTGATCTCAGGAAATCGTTTGGCCTACCACAGTTGCTGTGCCCTCCTGTTGGCCTACGCTGATTCTATCAAATTTGGCTTTTCCCAAGTTCATGTTCCCATACCGTTACGGAGTGTCATTCTGTATTTCTCTTTCTGTATCTCTCTCTCTCTCTTCCTGTCTTACTAGTGCATCCATGCACACAGGCACAACACCACACACAAACACACATATGCACAAGTACAAACACTTACCGATGCTTGTATACACACACACACACGACCACACACTCAACTCTTCTTCCTAGACACCCAGGGTTCTTCTCTAGTTAAATGATCTTTATCAATGCTGCTTTTATTTCTGTGGCAAAGAATAATCCTTTAAAATATTCTATTTAATTTTTCTTTGTGAGCTTCACTTAGTGGGGGAACATAAGGCTAGAGGAAACTCTTTATCTATGTATGTAACGGTTGTTGAAATCTTGCAATGTGTTAAAATCTATGATGAGACTATTTGTAAGTGAGAAGCTACTTAAGTGGTAAGACATTATTAACTTAGAAATCTCTTCATTAAGCAAGAATGTTCTAGATTTTTTTCAGTGAAGAAATGTAATTAGTGTGGAGATCCCATTCTGCTTCTGCTTCTGAGGAAAATGAAAACTATTCATTGTAACCTTAAAAGGAAAAATGTAGGCAGTTCAGACTCCCACCGAGAACAATGAGGCACGCATAGACAGTATCTAGAGACCCAGTTGGTCATTTCCGAAACCTCTGTACAAAGTGAATTTCAAATTTTGTTTTGTTTCTTAAGCTTGAAGGAATGGTGAATTTAGGTTGAGAAAAGAGTGGTCACATTAAAATGTGGGCGGCTTTGGGACTGTATTTGTCCAGGAGGGTTGATGTGAAATAGCATCCGGATTGGCTGTACAACAGTGACTCTGAACTGTCTGTCAAGGTTCCCCAGGTGCTGCAGCAACCTCACAGGGATGCAGGTGGGACATTTTCCGTGTTCAGGGGACAGACGGCAGTCGTTGCTGCCTGTTGGAAATCACATGAAGTTTAAGGGAGTTCATTTTCACCATAAGACTATGCTATATTCCTCTCATTGGTTTCATGCCATATAAGGCTGAGTTTTTGGCAATTCTTAACCAGTTGGTAAATGGAATTATTAGATATTCCTTTTGGAATAGGAGTGCGTTGAAAAACATTAGTGAATTAGTCAGCTGGTGTGTCTGCATCCCACAGTAGAGAGCTGATCCTGTTTCCAGCTAATGCACACCCTGGGATGCAGCAGAGGATGGCTCAAGTATTTGGGTTCCTGCCACTCAGGAGATCCTGGATGGCTCCTGGCTTTGGTCTTGCCCAGTGCATGCTGTAGTAGGCGTTCTGTGAGTGAGCCAGAGATGGAAGACCTCTCTCTCTCTCTGCCTTTCAAATAAAAACTGAAAGTAAATTTTAAAATCTTTATTTAAAAAAAAAAAAAGGATACCATGAATAGAGAAAGGTTGGGAACCTCTGCTTTCTTATTTTTTTATAAGGATTTTTTTTATTCAAAAGTCAGAGTTACACAGAGAGAGGAGAGGCAGAGAGAGAGAGAGAGAGAGAGAGAGAGAGAGGTCTTCCATCCAATGGTTCACTCCCCAGATGGCCACAACGGCTGGAGCTGCACCTATCCGAAGCCAGGAGCCAGGAGCTTCTTCCAGATCTCCCACATGGGTGCAGGGGCCCAAGGACTTGAGCCATCTTCTACTACTCTCCCAGGCCAAAGCAGAGAGCTGGATCAGAAGAGGAGCAGCCGGGACTAGAACCAGTGCCCAAATGGGATGCTGACACTTCAGGCCAGGGCTTTAACCTGCTGTGCCACAGCACTGGCCCCTGTGGCTCCTGGTTTCTAATCAGCTCAGCTCCAGCCGTTGCAGCCATCTGGGGAGTGAATTAGCAGATAGAATGACTAGAATGACTCTCTCTCTCTCTCTCTCTCCTTCTCTCTTCCTGTAACTCTGCCTCTCAAATAAATAAATAAATCTTTTAACAAAAGATGCATCATTAGATCTTTGAGACTTTTTTTTAATTTTAAGCACTTAATGCTATAAACTTCCCTCCTAATACTGCTTTTGCTGTATCCCATAGGTTTTCATATGCTGTGATTTCATTTTAAGAATTTTTTTTATTTTGTTTAATTTCTTCAATGACTCATTGATCATTCAGTAGCAGGCTGTTTAATTTCCAAGTATTTATGAGTATTCTACTGTTTTCCTTGTTGTTGATTTCTAGGTTTATTCCTTTATGGTCTGAGAAGATATGATTTCAATCTTTTTAAACTGGCTGAGATTGATTTGTGGCCTACCATGTGGCCCATCCTGGAAAATGTTCATGTGCTGATGAGAAGAATGTGTACCCTGAAGCTGTTGTGTGAAATGTCCTCTAGGTTCAGTCCATTTGCTCAAAAGTATGTTTCAATCTGATGTACCTTTACTGATTGTTTTTGTCTGGATGACCAGTCCATTGATGAGAGTGGGGTGTTGAAGTCACCCACCACAACTGTATCAGAATCTCTCTCTCTTTAGGTCTAATAGTATTTTCGCATATATCTGGGTATTTTTGTGTTGGGTGCATATAAATTTATGATTGTTATGTCTCTGTGCTGAAGTGAACCTATTATGAAAATGTAATGTCCTTCTGTATCTCTTTTTACAGTTTTTATTTAAAGTCTGCTTTATCTGATATCAGGATAGCCACACCTGCTCACTTTTGGTTTCCAGTTTCCTGGTATATCTTTTTCCAATCCTTCACTTTTAGTTTGTGTGTACCTTTGTTTGTGAAGTGAGTTTCTTGTAGGCAGCATATGAAAGTCAGAGTTCCAGAGACAGGAGAGTCCAGAAAGAAAGAGAGAGAAAGAAAGAGAGGTCTTCCATCTGCTGGTTCACTCCCCAGATGGCCTCAACAGCTAGGGCTGAGCCAGGCCGAAGCCAGGAGCTTCATCTGGGTCTCCCACATGGGTGCAGGGGCTCAGGGACTTGGGGCCATTTTCCGTTGCATTGGCTAAGCCATTAGCAGGGAGCTGAGTTGGAAGTGGAGCAGCCAGGACATGAACTGGTGACCCTACGGGATGCCAGCACTGCAGGCAGCAATTTTACCCACTATGCCACAAAGACAACGCCTAAAAAAATCTCTATAAAGTCTCACATTTAAAAGCCCTTATTACTGTATGTGGAGCCTTAAACTAAATGAAACTATAGTGTGCCATTAATTAAGTGACTACTAGTATTGTACCATGCCAAAAATAAAAGTACAGAATATTAACTAATTAATAATTAACTATTAGTTAATAATAAATAATTAAATGTGAATTAATTGTCAAAAGCAATTTTTCTGAATATTCTGGTAATATCCATGAGAGGTGAATTACATAAAGTGAACTAGGGTGCGCTGTGAAAGATGTAACAAGCAAAAATAAAGCTAGATGTGAGTGACGTGGTCCTGTGTGGGTTGTCTGTCTTCTTCCTTTGTCATTACCCTGTTTCCCATCATTGAACTTCATGTGGGAAAGAACCATTATACTTTGGCAGTAGGACCAACCCAAAAGGAACATACTTCTAAATTTGTTTCTTAAGCCATATGGAACTTCCTAAAAATAGTAGCAGAACAACTATTACAATAAATCCCAGAAGTTTTAACACATAAGTAGTCCTGGGCCATTTTCTGTCTAGTGAATCAGAAAGAAGTTATGAATACTGAAAATAATCAAAACCTTTAACAAGTGTGTTTTCAGGGAATTTTCTATGCTGAGAATTGCTATAACACAGCCATTATTGGCAAATATTCCTTTATTAGTGTCATTGTTTTGCTTTCTTTCTCTATTAAATGGAGATAATAATTTTGTCAGTCTCACATGGTTGTGGCAAAGAGTCAACTGTATATACCTCACATAGACAGATGTGTCTCAAAATGCTGTATTATTTTTCTTTTTCTTAAGATTTATTTTATTTATTTGAAAGACAGAGTTATAGAGAGAGGTAGAGACAGAGAGAGAGGTATTCCATCTGCTGGTTCACTCCCCAGATGGCAGCACCAATCCTAAGCCAGGAGCCAGGAGTTTCTTTCTGGTCTCCCACATTAGTGCAGGGGCCCAAGGACTTGGGCCATCTTCTACTGCCTTCTCAGGCCACAGCAGAGAGCTGGATGGGAAAAGGAGCAGCTGGATCTCAAACTGGCACACATATGGAATGCCGGGGCTTCAAGCCAGGGCTTTAACCCACTACGCCACAGCACAAGCTATTTTTTTTCTAAAGATAATACAGTAGTGAGTGTTTAGTTTCGTGGTTAAGATGTCTGCTTCCGGCTGGTGCCGCGGCTCACTAGGCTAATCCTCCGCCTGCGGCGCCGCCACCCCAGGTTCTAGTCCCGGTTGGGGCGCCGGATTCTGTCCCGGTTGCTCCTCTTCCAGTCCAGCTCTCTGCTATGGCCCGGGAGTGCAGTGGAGGATGGCCCAAGTGCTTGGGCCCTGCACCCCATGGGAGACCAGGAGAAGCACCTGGCTCCTGGCTTTGGATCAGCGCCGGCCGCAGTGCCATTAGGGGGTGAACCAACGGAAGAGGAAGACCTGTGAGGCAGTAGGGAATAGCTCAAGTAGTTGGGTCCCCTGCAACACACATAAAGGCTTAGGCTGAGTCCCTGGCTGCCGGCATAAGCCTTGGCCCAGCCCTGACTCTTACAAACATTTGAGGAGTAAACCAGCAGATTAAAATGTTCTCTTTCTTTTTCTGTCTGTCTCTCAAATAAATTTCTAAAAAAAAAACCACAAATATTAGCACTGTAATTAAGCACAAAACCCAAGGATTTTGTGTAGCATTTCCACCACTGGAAACATGCAGACATTAGTTTAAGACATAAGTAGGTTTATTTGAGTTGGCAAAGCCAGGAGCCAGATTAGTTCAGGACCAACAATCAGATTCTCTGACCAGATAGGAGTTAACAAGTTGAATAGGACTTGGCTTCCAGGTAGCTACACATGTTCATTGAATTTCTGGGCAGGGTTGTACATACTTAAAGAGGGGCAGCACACATGCCCATCATGTATGCTACATGCATCTCACGTTCATTGGAGGGTGTAGATTCAACATTGTAAAGACTGAGGGTGGCGTTCTATGTAGGAAAGGTGCAACTGAGGGCACAGCTGCTGCACACTCAGAATCCACGCGACTTCTGCCAGGTCGGGCTCATGGCGTCTTATCAAGGGGAGTTCACCAGGGAGATGTCTGCATCCAATCAGCTGTGACTACACATCGTCCTGAAAGGACATCAGGTAGATATGATCTGTGAGTACAACAGGGTTGGGTGGTTTTCTTTAGGGGTGGAGTACAGGTGTTATGTCACATTCTACCTTCAAACACAGTATTTCTGTAGAGCCTAGAGTATTTACCTCAAGTGACAGAAATGAAGACGATATACTAGAAATTTAAAACTGCCCATTCAGGTCAGTTTTTCTGCTGTTACTTGAACTTAAATCAAACTCTTTAAATTCTAGAATCATGAAGAAGGAACTGCAGCCCTGGATCTGTAGAACCCACAGATACTTAGCACAGTACCTGTCACAGACTAAGAATTAAGCATGTGCTTTTGACTATTATAGCTTACCATTATTATTATCCAATCTAGAGCTCAAAAGGATTATACCTGCCTTCCTCCCTTTTTTTTTTTTTTTTATTTTTTGACAGGCAGAGTGGACAGTGTGAGAGAGAGACAGAGAGAAAGGTCTTCCTTTGCTGTTGGTTCACCCTCCAATGTCCTCCGCGGCCGGCGCGCTGCGGCGGGCACACCGCGCTGATCCGATGGCAGGAGCCAGGTGCTTTTCCTGGTCTCCCATGGGGTGCAGGGCCCAAGCACCTGGGCCATCCTCCACTGCACTCCTTGGCCACAGCAGAAAGCTGGCCTGGAAGAGGGGCAACCAGGACAGAATCCGGCGCCCCAACCGGGACTAGAACCCGGTGTGCTGGCGCTGCTAGGCGGAGGATTAGCCTAGTGAGCTGCGGCGCCAGCCCCCTCCCTTCCTTTCTTTCACCCCTCTTTTCTTCCTATCATGTCTCCCTTCCAACAAATAACAAACCAGGGCATTTTACTTATGAAGGATAATCTTATTTGATAAGATAATCAAGTAACATTCACACAAATGCATTTCCCCTCTGGACCAAGGGCCAGTAAAATTCCTTAAAGTATTACTTTGTGTGGCTGCAAAAATTGTTTATCACCAAAAACCAGAAGTCCCAGCCTTTCTAAAACCATACTCAGCAGCTTTCACCCATACATTTAAAAAGTCAATAATCAAGTTGAATTACCAAGTATTTGTAAACAGCAGTCGTTATAATTGCGTTAGTATTATTGTCATAATTCTGCCTATCAAGGTTTTCCCTCATCACCAAGTTATAACAAGAAAAAAAAAAACTAAAGAACTTTAGAAAATCTTCATACTTAAATTAGCCTTAACATAAATAACCGACCAATGCATACTGAAATCTCACTTTGACATTTTCCAAAGAATCTCTGCTCCCCCCATAAGATAATAAGATTTTCAACTTAATTTCTGCCTCAATAATAGGACTGATTAAAAAAGAGAGAGAGAGAGAACTGGGTAATACCATGCTTATTCAAAACATATTGATCAAAGCCAAATCCCTGTTAAATAATGTTTTACATTCAAAAGATGGAAATCTTCAAAGCATTCTCCATTAATTCCATAAGAAAGTCACTTATGTGTGGCCCAATCTGTACAGAAAAAAAAATATTTTGGAACAAAATACTAAGCATGTCTTTTAACATAATAACAATCAACCATACCCCGGGCTCTCTCTCTAAATCCAGCTCTAATTTCTGAATGGGACAGGCCCTTCCCCGATGGTGTTTTCGCCATTTTCTGAGTTGTTCAACTTCTGCATTGAGCTTGTTGGAATCTAAAATCTAACTGGGGGCTTTTGTCCCTCAGGGAGTGGACAGAGGTAGATTCATCTAAAAATGCGTTAATAAAAAACTCACAGCAAGCTTTTTTTTTTTTTTTTTTTTTTTTGACAGGCAGAGTGGACAGTGAGAGAGAGAGACAGAGAGAAAGGTCTTCCGTTACCGTTGGTTCACCCTCCAATGTCCTCCGCGGCTGGCGCGCTGCAGCCAGCGCATCGCGCTGATCCAATGGCAGGAGCCAGGTGCTTCTCCTGGTCTCCCATGGGGTGCAGGGCCCAAGCACTTGGGCCATCCTCCACTGCACTCCTGGGCCACAGCAGAGAGCTGGCCTGGAAGAGGGGCAACCGGGACAGAATCCGGCACCGCAAGGCGGAGGATTAGCCTAGTGAGCCGCGGCACCGGCCACAGCAAGCTTTTATGAATCATCTTATAAGTGGCTAAATACAGGCATCATGTAATTTATCTCTCTCAACAATCTGCAAGGACGAAGTTCCTAAAGAAGTACAAGCCTCGTCCTCGAACGTCAGCTACTCATCCACCAACTCAGCCTTCATAGAGAGGAGCTGGGTGCAAATATCACAACATGGTGTGACTTTCCTGGACTGCTGCACTGGAAGCAATAACCTCCCCGGAGTAAAGGAGACGAAGACCCCAACATCCGGGTTACTCTACACTGAGCAAAGGCCAAAGTTCATCACTGGGGTTGACTCAGATTTCAGCCCCTGGTGAGATCAGAATCACCCACTCCACTTAATTCTGTAACTGTGCTATGACCACGACACTTTCATACAATGGCAAACTCTGCTACAAAAGAAATGAGCAGAACAGACCACTATGATGTAGAACTTGTGACAAATCAAAGAAAAATGTTGAACAAGAAGGCAAGTTGCAGTATATATACACTATATTACGTATTATAGGTACTTTAAAATATACAGAATGATGCTTTCTTTTTTATGGGACTAGAAACTAGTACGAGTAGAGATAAATAAATAAGGGTGAGCATGAGCAAATTCAGCATGGTTGTCTCTCTGGAAAAGGAAGGAGATGAATGGCATCAGAGAAGGGACACTGAAGGCTTGAACAAACGCTAAAACATTTTATTTCTTTTTTTAAAATTTTTATTTACTACCTTTTTTTTTATTTGAAAGGCATAGGCACAGAGAAAGAGACAGACGGAGATCCTTCATCGCTCATTCGCTCTCCAGAAGTCTGAAGCCAGCAGCCCAGATCTCCACATGGGTCTCCCACAGGAATGACAAGGGACCCAAGTACGTGAGCCATTATCTGCTGCTTCCCAGGGTGTACATCAGCAGGAAATTAGATCAGAAGTGGTGTAGCCAGGGCTCAAACTAAGCACTCTCTATTTGATTTCTTTCTTTCTTTTTTTTTTTTTTTTTTGACAGACAGAGTTAGACAGTGAGAAAGAGAGAGACAGAGAGAAAGGTCTTCCTTTTCTGTTGGTTCACCCTCCAAATGGCCGCTACCACCGGCGCACTGCACCGATCCAAAGCCAGAAGCCAGGTGCTTCCTCCTGGTCTCCCATGCGGGTGCAGGGCCCAAGCACTTGGGCCATCTTCCACTGCCTTCCCAGGCCACAGCAGAGAGCTGGACTGGAAGAGGGGCAACCGGGACAGAATCCGGCGCCCCAACCGGGATTAGAACCCAGGGTACCGGCGCTGCAGGCGGAGGATTAGCCTAGTGAGCCTCAGTGCCGGCTGTATTTGATTTCTTTAACATGAACATCTGATGTGTTTAGGGCTGAATGCTACTTTGTTCAAGTTAAGTGTGGATGCTGACAGTATATAATCGTTTTAATTGTTATACAACAGGTCTTCAAGAAGTTCCCAGAGGGGCCAACATTGTGGTGCACTGCAGGTAAAGCTGTAGCCTGTGCTGCATCAAGCCCCAGACGCTCTACTTCTGATCCAGCTCCCTGTTAATGCACTTGAGAAAGCAGCAGAAGATGGCCCAAATGCCTGGACCCCTGCCACCCATGTGGGAGACCTGGTTGGAGCTCCTGGCTCCTGGCTTCAGCCTGGCCCAGCCCTGGTCACTGTGGTCATCTGGGGAGTGAATCAGCTTTCTCTCCCTCCCTCTATCTCTCCCTCTTTCCATGTGTCGCTGTCCTTTCAAATAAATAAATCTTAAAGTTCATAGAATAAGTGCATTATGAAAAAGCCACACATGAATTTCAATTACTTTTTGCATCAAATAAGCTTCTTTTCATTGCACTTCCACTAACTTTTTGAAGCCCCCTTATTCTTTTGTGTTTGAATGTTTCATAACTTTAATACAAAAAATAACTGAATGTGTTCATGATGAGGAAAAAAAGACAAAGGAAGAAATGCTATCTAGGATATTTTCTCTAGGAAACTTTCCAGGAATTTATTATATACCATTTTATTTTCTGGAAACCCCTTTATCAGAAAATGAATGCCAAGATTTTCTAAGGACTTTTCAAAAAATGTATAGCATTGAATACTTAGAGTGAGTCCAAGTATAACTCTATGTTCTCAGTTAATCACTCCAAAAAATCTTGTCAGGTAGTTATTATTATTCCCGTTATAAAATTCAGATGCAAAGTAATTTGTTCCAGTCTGTAGCAGACCTGAGACTAAAACCTGCACAGATGTGGACCCAAGCCCATTCTCTTTTGTCAGTCTTGTACTGGAAAGCCATAAACACAAGACAGGAGGAAGGAAGCAACTCAAACTTCTGTCAGAGAAGCCGTTAGATTAGAATGGGAAGAAATGAAAACCCAGCTAGTGCAGAGCCAGCTAGAAGCCTAGGTTGAGGATTTCTGTTACCACCTGAAATCGGAGCCATGCTTCAAATACGATCACAAGATCACGAATAACTTACAACCATAAAATGGAACACAGGTGGGAAAGGCTGAACTCGCGGGAGAGAAGGCTCATTTCCGCAGAACGTGAATGGGGTGTGAGATTCATACAAAAGACAAAAGAGAGAAGAGAACTGATGGAGATTTTCAAAAGAGATCCGAATCGGAAAAGACATTGATAGGAAACATACGAAGACTATTAAAATATAAAAATAAAAAAAAGTGAAGAATCAAGCTGTAGCTTCTGAGATCTGAATCGCACCAAACTGTTACAACAGAACGAGGAGCTGAATCGTCTGATTTCAAAGGTAGGAAAATTGGAACAAATGATTAAATTGAGAAAAAAAAAAAAAAAGAGCAGACTTGTGGTTTGTTTATTTTTGGAGGTTAAATGGAAGATTCTTTTAAAACGTGTATTAGAAGCATCTGATTCCACATAAGGAACTGGGAAATGTAGGACAGAGCAAAGCATTTTGCTTCTGTTTTCCCCAGCCTTCTGTAAGTACTTAGGTGGGTGTGTTTGGGTGGAAACATGAGCTTTTTTTCTGAACACCCTCTGGTCCTCCCCCACCAACCTGAAATCCTAAAGCTGTGTTTATGACAACACAATCATTTCTACAGTAACTAAAGAGCTGTCAGCAAAAGAGGATTATTGCTTAAGTTGAGAAATAAGCAACTAAAAAAATTCTTAAACCACAAAGAACAGGTTCCCATGCCAATATTCAAAGTGACAAAGCCAAAGCAATGCAAATACGGAAAATGTTGTGCACTGGGCAACCCCAACTGACCTTCTAGCAACTGGACTTCAAACTCTGTGGAAAGATGTCCACAGTTTAACCCAATAAGTGTCAGACTTTGATATACTTTGCTGACTCCTGACACATGAATTTATCAATGGATATCTAAACTCAATACGAGGCATCTGGTTTATATCCCATTTCCAACCCCACACAATATACAGAATTCAAACTGAGTCATTTGGACACTTTGTGATAAGAATTATGAATTTCCTGGGAAGGTCTGAGATGATCCCAACTCCATCCAAAATTAATTGAACTATCTGTTCAGTGAACGGTGCCTAGGAAATCCAGCGAAAAGCGTGATGTATTATTACTGTAGAAAATCTGTCAGACTGCCTACCGGTTTGGGAATGTGAAGGCTACCACATGGGCTTCCACGGTGAATTCAGTCTCCTCCTTGATAATTCAATCTCTGGAGTTTCACTCTCCTCTCTTCCATTTTTGTTACTGACAGGGAAGGGTATTGATGTTTTGTACAATAAATTATTTACATATGCAATCAGCTATACATCAAAAGACTCCTTTTGATAGGTATGCTAACTCAGGTCAAAGAAAAAAGCAACTGGGAAAGAAACGATTATCTATTTGAACGAAATATTTATTCTAAATAAAAGGAAGTTTAAACTGCCCACTTCACATATTTTAGAAATTGCAACATAACTTAGACCCTATATTTGAATCTGCCAAAGAACAAGTGATAAATCAATAGGACAGAATTTGAAAGAGAGCAATTTATTTTCCCATGTTGCTGGAGAATTAAAATGTTCAAGAGATTTCTAAAAGAATTTTTTGCTATCATTTCCACAACTATAAAATAAATGTATAATTTAGGATTTTTCTAATACTGTACAAATACAAATGTAGTATGAGTCTCAAAATTTTTAAATTTTCTCATTCCTCACATTTGGGCAAGTTGTATTTAGGGAATTGTGTTTAGTCTGTTGAAGCACTAGGGTATATTTCATGATTTAATCTAAGAACGCCAAAGGGTTCTTTTAATGCTTATTTTAAGGCAGCTACAGAGGAGAGTATTGCAATCATTGGCAGACTCTGTCCTAATGCTAGCATTTTTCCCAGTCAGGTGAAATCAACCAGCACTGAGCTTCTTCATCAGCAAAGCCAGGACAATGCCAGCAACACTTCTTGCACAAAACTGTGAGAAGCAAATGGAAGAATCGAAAGTTTCAGAAATTCCTATCTGCGTGTGCACCTTGTCTCAAAAGCAGATTTGTGGAAAATGAATGTCGAAATGGGGACAAAACAATCACATCAAAGATAGAAAAAGCCAGAGGAAGGTCAGCACGTAACCCTACATGGCCACAAAATAGCACAACAGGGGTCAGAAGGTGGCAAACAGTGGCTAGTGAGGTGGGGGATTCCAGCAGACCACAGCCACGTGAATGAACACAGGAGATATTTCAGGATTTATGATATCTCTACACACAATTCAGTTCCTAAAAAGAAACCCAATTTTTTCATGATTCTGAAATTCTCAACAAAGTGTACACTGTATGAATGAAAAAAACCACCCAGCTATTTCTCTGTATCCATCCAATGCTGAATTTCACAGGGCTGTTTATAACATGACTCTTAGTATGGCCCAACGTAAAGACTTAAAATGTCACATGTTTAGCATAAGCAAATTTTTAATATATGCAAAAACATGGTGTGAGGCCAGCACACAATTTTTTTTTTTTTGACAGACAGAGTGGACAGTGAGAGAGAGAGGAGAGAGACAGAGAGAAAGGTCTTCCTTTGCCGCTGGTTCATCCTCCAATGGCCGTGCTGCGGCCGGCACACCGCGCCGATCTGAAGCCAGGAGCCAGGTGCTTATCCTGGTCTCCCATGGGGTGCAGCGCCCAAGGACTTGGGCCATCCTCCACTGCACTCCCAGGCCATAGCAGAGAGCTGGCCTGGAAGAGGGGCAATCGGGACAGAATCCGGCGCCCCGACCGGGACTAGAACCCGGGGTGCCGGTGCCGGCCCAGCACACGATTCTCTACTGGCTACATGACAACATTATAAATGTATCTCTCTATCTGGAGCAGCCATTCCCAAACATTTTGGTCTCAGGACCTCCTTGAATTCTTATTGTTGTTGACACAAAAGCCTTCGTGTAAGTGGAATCTGGATTCCTGTGATCACACCGAGTGCTCCTGGGACATCCTAATGACCATGTTTAATGCTCATTCAGGTCTTTTTCTGAAATTTATCATCCATGCTTTCTCCATGAAAGCATGTGGCCTCTTTCAAATTTCAATTACCTATGGCTCTTAAAACTACCAGCCTCATATGATCAGTTGCTGTGGTCCGTATGTGGTTTGTCCCCTAAGGTGCCTACGTTGGAGGCTACGTCCCCAGTGTGGTGGTAAGGAGCTGTAGGAGGTGGGACATAGTGGCAGGTGTTAGATCATTAATGGCTCTAAAACCAGAAGAGATTAACGTAGCTCTTGTGAGAGCAAGTTGTTGCTAAGACCAAGCCAGATCCCTGAATCACTCTCTGGCTTCCTGTTTTGAGATCTGATCTCTTCCTCCCCCACACACTACCGCTATTGTGATGCCATCCACTGTTAGGCCCCACCAGATACCAAACCAGTGAGGCCAGCCTGGCCTTGAACTTTGAACTTCCAGGGCTGTGAGGTAAACAGGCATCACTCTTTATAAAAGTTACCTGCCTCTGGTTCTTCATTATGGAAACAAAACACTGACTAATTCACCACTCACTGGGAGAATGAGCTGTACATTCACCAACTCTAAAATAGATAATAATTGGCTTAAATCAACAAACAAATCACTGGCAAAAAGTCAAGGGAGACCACCTCTTTCAAGTGCAGGGACAGAGTTCTGAGAAATCCTCTCTTAGCAACAGATTGACACTGGAATTCCACTTACCTTTCTTAAGTATCCTTACTTTTTACAACCACTGAATTAGCAAATGTACAATGATTAGTTAAGTTGGCCATAAATGATGCTGTTTTACAAAAAAAATTCACTGACTATAGAAAATGAAAGAAATTTTAAGTATATAAAATATAATAAAAAGTATAGTAAGAGTTCATCTTTAACATGCTTGTATATGCCTTCTGGACTACAGAGATGTGCTTACAAAGAAATAAACGTGTGTAGGTGCTAGATCAAGATAAAAATAGAAATAAATATTTGCATAATTAGCTTTGTGATCTATTTAGATTTGTGTATGTTCAATGAAAATTTGATAAGAAGTATTTTTCTATCAATTAACATTCTCTGGAAACAAGTGTTAACTGGATACAGCATGATTTTAAAAACTCTTCCATTATCACAAGCTGTTTGGGCTATCTGAGGATGCTCTGCAGATCACAGATCTTCCTCAAGTACAGAGATGGACGCACACTGTCATAAGCATTGTAGCAGCCATCATAAGATTGTAATGCAGCTTGAGTACCACCCTTCTCTCTGAAAAGATAACCTTATTTTACACTGACACATGAATAAATTTACCTTAACAGGGAGAATAATTTATTTGAAAATAAATGTTTTGACACTTAACCTGCAAGTCAGTTGTTTGCAATAAAGCCTGCTGCAGACTCAAAGGATGACTATAGAATTACTACTCACTTTTTTTCCCGCCTCAGTGTTGTTTCCTGGTGATTTTTTTCTAAGTGGTTTGTCCTGTCTAATGTTATCAGTCTAATAAGAATCCATGTTTCAACTCTCTCACTGCTCTGGGCAGAAATTCCTGTGAACATGTCAAATGCATGAGTGAACGGACAAATTGGCCTAGTGGGAGAGCATACACACAAAAGTGAGATGATGGCTGACCGATTTCCCTAATAACAGGGGTTTTAATGAGAAGACAAAGCCCTTACTAAGGGTTTCTTAGGTTGTATTAGAAGTCAAGACTCTGCATTTGCTATAAGGCGAGTCCAAAGGGGTCCACAGGAAGACAGTGTGGCCTTCAGTTTGCAGTTGAGAGTCACTGTTGGTTTGAGGTGGAGCCCTGATGCACAGCATGGCTCCAAGTGCAAACAGCGAAGCCACACAGAACAAAAAAGACTGAAAAGGGAGAGTGACCTCAGATGGGAAGTATGACGGAACAATGAGGACCAAATAATGGAGTCCCACTCCACCTTTAAAATCTTGGCTTCAAATCTCCACTCATCCTGGCCTCTGAACTCAAAAAAAAAAAAAAAAAAAAAAAAAAAAAAAAAAAAAAAACACCTAACCCTGAAAGGACACCTTTCCACCATGCAAAGACCAGAAGAATATGCTCTCTCCTCACCTACAGTCCTTGTGTTCCATCCACATTGCCACCCACTGTGCCTCAAGCCCATCTTCCACTTCAGTAGTTATTTAAATGTCTGCACAGAATCTCCAAAGAGTAATTCCAGTGACTTCCTGTTGTTGGTTGCTCATACACAGTTTCACAAGCGTTTTCTGGAATTCTCTGACCTATTTTTCATTTTGTTTTCTAATCAATGAAACAAGAACAAAGAAAGGAAGTCAGTGATCTGTCTCCTTTGTTTCTATGTGTTCCAGAGGGACGCTTTCTTTGGTAACAAAAGGTGTTCATGGGTTCTTACACTGGTTCAAAAGCAGAGACTGGCCGGTGCCGCGGCTCACTAGGCTAATCCTCCGCCTTGCAGCACCGGCACACCGGGTTCTAGTCCCGGTTGGGGCACCAGATTCTGTCCCGGTTGCCCCTCTTCCAGGCCAGCTCTCTGCTGTGGCCCGGGAGTGCAGTGGAGGATGGCCCAAGTCCTTGGACCCTGCACCCGCATGGGAGACCAGGAGAAGCACCTGGCTCCTGCCATCGGATCAGCGCGGTGCGCCGGCCGCGGCGGCCATTGGAGGGTGAACCAACGGCAAAGGAAGACCTTTCTCTCTGTCTCTCTCACTGTCCACTCTGCATGTCAAAATATAAAAAAAGAAGGCAGAGATTACAGTTCTCTGCTCCGTCGACAGAGTGTATACCAATATGCCAGTTCAGGAAAATTTCATTTTGCCAGACTAGTGTGATTTAGTTTTGTTATCATTAAGTTTCTGCTGGCCTTACCTGCATTTCATATTTAGAGCCTAGAAAACTGTTCATTTGACAAGAAGGTGTAGGAAGTCATTATTTCCAAGAGACATTCTGTTCACCACAGATTTGCTACTGATTCTGTCAATGGAATAAATTATTTTTAAATGTTTAAAGGTGCATGGTAATTCATTCTACTTTATAAGAGGTTTGTTTCAAAGTTTAACAGCAATATTGCTGTCTGTGAAATGCTATTTTTTGGCATAGGCTTACTGGCTTACTCAGGGAGTGTTCCTTCTCTCAGAGAAATCTTTTGGGGGTGGCCTTGATATTCCTGTTCATTTAGACAGTTGGCCCCTGTGGCTCTACAAGATTAGGCCAGGGACAGAGACAGGACTTTAGTGTGGTCACTTAGATCCTCTTACACAGGAATTTGGAATTGAGACTAAGAGAAAATAACTTTCTTAGCTTGTATCTGAAACTGAATCTTTATAAAGTTGGGTGGTATGGCACAGTCATGTTTGCAGAGAAAATAGAGAGAGCGGGGAGAGAGAGGAAAGGAAGAGGAGAGCAAGAGAGAGAGAGAGAGGGAGGAAGGAGGAGGAGGAGACAGAATTTTGAAGCACATATGTAGAAGGAGACAGACACAAAGCCATGTGGTCATAGTTAGAGAGGCTGAGAGAAAAGCTGCCTTAATTTCTGTCAATTTTCTTGTTTTTGAGTCCAAGACCTCCATGGCAGAAGTAGCCCCTAAATGCTCCTATTTGATTTCTACTTCTTAAGCTCACAGGAAAGATTGTGTAATTATTTAAATATAATCAAAAGGGCATTGAGGTTTACAGCTCCATCAATGATGGTATTTTCATTTAATACACTGCATTTTTCTAGTCCAAGAACTTCCTTTTGATTCTTTCTATAGTTCTCATTTTTCTGCTTGGATTTTCTTTTTGTTCCCTTATTGTATTCAACCTTGCCTTTAATTTCTTGAATATATTTGTTTCATCTATTGCATAATCCTTATTGTTAACTCCACTGTTTCTGTGAATCTCTTTCATTTATTTTGTTTTTTGCTGCTTTTTCTCTTCTAGCTATGGGGTTTTTGTTTGTTTGTTTGCTTCTTCACATACCTAACAATTTTTATTTTACGCTGGACATACTAGTGCTACATTTTGTATGTTATTCTACTAAGCAGTTAATTTATTTGTAGCTTTGCTCAGTCATTTTAAGGCTTGGTTTAAACTTTGTTCAGAAGGTCTAGACTTGCCTTTCCTCCAGGGACAAATAAACCCTACAGCAGACTGGTGTCTTGCTGGACACTCCACCAAAATCCAGAGTGTTCCTTGAGATCCCCCCCTTCTCACTGAAGAACCCTCGCTCTTTGCAAGCTAGGGAAGTTGCTGCCAGCTTAGCTTCCTGGCAGGTTGTCTTTCTCAGAAAGCGTCCTTTGCATATTCCCGCGGAGCCTGACCTGAGCATGTGCAACTCAGATGGCATGAACTCCTTCTCTCCGCAGTTTCTCCTCCCTGGAAAATGTTCTCAGACAACGCAGCTGGTTCATTATCCCAGACTCTGACCTCTGCTGCCTCGGCCCCGTAAGACCACTGAACTTCATTTGGACTCCCAGATAAAGGAATCTAGAAAGTGTCTCCAAGCAGAAAGTCGGCACTACTCTACAGCTTATCTTGTAATGCCATCCACCACTGAAGAAAATCACAATCCTATTTTTTTTACCCAGAAATTGTTTTCATATACTTTAAGCTGTTTTATACTCAGTTAGGGTGGTGGCTAGTCAGGAACAAATTAGCCTACTGTGGAAAGCACCCAAATATACTTATGATACAATTATTTCTTAAAATTAATTTTATCTGGAATGAATTATGTACTAAATATATTTTTTCTTCACCAACTTGATTAGCATTAGAGTTTTGTGTGCACTTTAGAATTGTTTAGAAGCTATTTTTAAAAAGGTTTACTTATTTGAAAGCAGAGTTACAGAGAGAAGGGGGAAGAGAGAGAGAGAGAGAGAGAGATCTATCTGCTGCTTCCCTCCCCCAATGGCCCCAATGGCCAGGGCTGGGCCAGCCAAAGCCAGGAGCCAGGAGCCAGGAGCTTCTTCCAGGTTCCCCGTGTGGGTGGCAAGGGCCCAACTTTAACAAGTTTGGTCATCATCCACTGCTTTCCTAAGCACATTAGCAGGGAGCTGGCTCGGAAGTGGAGAAGCCAGAACTCGAACCAGCACCCATATGGGATGCTGGCATCACAGGCAGCAGCTTAACCCACTGCCCCACAACATTGACTCCTACGGGCTTGCTTTGAAGCAGGGAAAATGTATTAGCTTGATTGTACTAGAGTTCTTTCTGTGCTTCTTCCACTCAACTCAACTTGCTGTCTATCCATCTCTAGGTCTTGTACGGTGTTTTGGGTTCCTATTCTGCAGTGATACCTTAGATCTCAGAGTATGTGGGCATCTTGGTTCATCCATGACCACAAGGGTCTTTGTGGATCCTCAAGCCTACAGAATACCAAAATCTGTAGCCCTAGACAGCTATCAGAAATTTCGTAAACTTCGAGTCCTCCTATTTGCGGAATTCAGTCTGCAAAGCCCTGGTACCTGTCCTCATAGCCAGGTTAGCCCACTTCACTCTGCAGATACAGAGTTGTGAAGCCACTACTACATGCTTGTGCATCTGAAGCCCAATAGGTGAGCTCTGCCATCAGTGATTAACACTAAGGCTTATCCATTTAGTGTTTAGTTAACTCTTTCATAATTTATCTATTATTGCTGTGCTTGAAGCAAAGCACAAGATCACGGAGTCATCTTGGCCAAAGAAACTTTTAATAACCAACTATATCTCCTTCCCTGTAGTTTTCATAATTTGAAATGAGGTAGACCAAATCGTTCTTTTTTTATAGAGTAAAAACATTATATAAAAGAATCAGAAAATTCAAATAATATGCCCTCATCAGAAAGAAACACCATGTATTACAAAAGGAACATCATTTAAATCATCAAATGAGTTCTAACTAAAAAATTCTGAAACTTCAAAATACCATCATCTTTGCCTTTTTAAAATTACTTCCTTCCTTTCTACAGTCATGTTGAATATCAATTTTTAAACAAGCATTAGAATTACTGTCATATGGTACATGTTTTGGATGTGGTTGGACATAAATTTTATTTTTCTTAATTTTTATGTGTTTAACTATTTGAGAGGTAGAGAGACAGAGAGAGATAGTCAAAGAGAGAGCTCTCATCCACCAATTCAATCCTCAAATGTATCAACCAAGATCTCCCATTTGAGTGGCAGGCTCAACTACTTGAGCCATCACCTGCTGTTTCCCAGGGTACATATTAGTAGGAAGCTAGAATCTGAAAGAGAGCTGGGACTTGAACTTAAGCAGTCCAGTGTAGGATGCAGGCATCCAATGTCTTAATCACTAACCCTAACATCCACCCAGGCACAAATTTTAAATACCCTTCATTGTAACATAATCCTGGTAAAAAAAAAAAACATCACAGTTGAAATAGGTAATCTCTACTGTCCTTCTCTCTCTCTTGTTCTCTATGTAAACTTACTTTCTCAGTATGAGTTTACTATGCTATTATAGCTTCTCAGTTTATTACTACTGCTAAGTTCAGATACTCATATCACAAAACCTGTTGAAATAATTTAAAACACTTAGGACAAGATGCAGGCAGGGTGGAATGACCACATTCTCTGATATGTTATCAGGCAATTTTTATGTACTGGTATCCAATCTGTTTTTCTTCTCCCTTTCTCTCACCTTCCTTCTTCCCACCCTGGCATCAGCCAGTTGGAGGGGTGGAGGGGGAAGGAGCTGCTCGTATAACTCTGGTTATAAAATCAGAGTAAAATTGAACAAGGGGACTTGACACACGAGAGGCACCTGCAATCAACACCTTTTTCTTTTGGAAAGGCACAGGAGTCACCAGCATGGTGATGCAGTGGGTTACGACTGCCTGCAATGCCGTCTTCCCTTATGGGCGCTGATTCTCGTCCCAGCTGCTCTGCTCCAGTCAAGCTCTCTGCTAAGGCAGCAGAAGATGGAGAAAGCACTTGCATCCAAGTGGAAGACCCAGATCAAGTTACAAGTAACCTGGCTTTGGCCTGGTCCAGTCCTGGCCATTATGGTCATTTGGGGAATGAACCAGCCAACAGAGGATCTGTGTGTGTGTGTGTGTGTGTGTGTGTAACTCCAGCTTTCAAACAAATAAACAGAATTTAAAAAAAAAAGACACAAGAGCAAATTCCAATAGCTCCAACTCACCAACAACTAGCTGAGCAGCCACAGTTGTGATCTGTTTGCTTCAAAAGGGAGATTGATGGGGCTAAAATGGCCATCAACAGCACACCAACAGATGCCCAAAGTGATACAGTCTGCAAATCATAAATTTTCAGTGGCTTTATTTGGTCTTTCCATTCTTGATAATATGGCAAACACCTGTCTGCTCCTTGCTAATTCTGTTGGTTTAACCCTAAGACTATTTCCTTCCCTATAGCCAGTGATGAGTGCCTTAGTGCATTCAAGTGGCTATGACAGGATACAGAAGTTTGGATGCCTTATAAATAATGGAAACTTATTTCTCACAATTCCGGGGGCTGGGAACCCCAGCACCAAAGCACCAGCAGGTTTATGTGTGGTGAATGCCTGCTCTGTATTTCAACATCATATGATAGAAAGACAACTAAGCTCCCTCAGGCCTCTTCCATAATGGCACTAATCCCACTCGGGAGGACTGTGCCTCCTGATCCAATCCCTTCTCCAAGGCCCCAGTTCCTAACCCTAACCTTCACCTTGGACACTTCAACATATGGAAGGGTGATGGGGGAGGGGGGGACACATTCAGACCATGGCACTGAGGTTCATGTATCTTTCTTAGGTATTTGTTTCTCTTATTCTTTAAGCAGATTTAATTATTCTTAAATAGGCAGCAAAAATCTTTAAAGTGTGGTCTCTAAAACTGCTATATCTACTCATTACATTATGCTAATGATGCCTGAGGCTTTACTGTTGTCCCACAGTAGCCACCACCCTCCACAGAAAGAGAACCTCCTTGAGCACTGGCCTCCATGTGCCCGGTGAGACTGGACTCCACTCCAGGCACAGGGTCAGTACTGTCACTGAAGTGACCCCCAGTCTCCTGGCCAGGAACTGGAGTTTGGCACCGCACAGGACAAAGAAGCCAGAGGGGAAATCTGACAAGGCAATCCCAGGGAACATCGTCCTCTTAACAAGAACTGCTCCTTTTTCAGTGTATTGTTTAACCTTCTTATAATTCTTGGAATGATGACAACAGTTTAGGGTGTGTGGGCTGGGGTTGGGGGGTAGGGAGGGGGAGCCAAAAGGATGTGAATGACAAAGCAGAAAGATGGAAACACCCAGAGTGTGAAGACTGTTATGCCACTGAATTTATCAACCCTAGAATGAGCTCATCTCTAATATTCTGGCTAAATGAGATTGCCTTAATATTTAAGGGACATTTAATTTGGGGTTGAGGTTTCTGTGATGAACAGACTAAAAAATAATCATTACTGAAACTGGAAAATGACAGTTTTAATTTCCCCAGGACCCATAACAAAATCTGCAAGTTGTAGAGTTGTGATTCATGTGCCATTTGGTCTGGTTCCAAAATCCAGATTCTATTTATTTATTCATTTATTTTTATTTATTTAAAAAGCAGAGAGTGAGGGAGAGAGAGATCTTCCAGCTGGTGGTTCACTACCCAAATGCTTGCAAAAACCAGGGCTGGGCCAGGCTGAAGCCATGAGGAGGCAGGATCTCTAGCCAGAGCTCCCATGTGGGTGGCAGACATTTAAGGACTTGAGCCATCCTGCTGCCTACTATGGAGCACACTAGTAGGAAGCTGAAATCTGGAGTGGAGACTGGACTCAAACTGACCCTCTAATTTGGAATTGACCCTCTAACTTGGCAGGAGCATATTAATTTTATTTCAGGCTCTTGTCTCATACAAAGATAAAATTTCTAAGTGCAGACACATGTAAGGTACAAAATAGGAACAAGATTTATTTAACAGTGAGAGACAAAACATACAATCACACAGAAGTGTGGGCCGCCATACATGGAGAGCTATCAGTCTTGATTGGGCCAGAGAATTGCCTGCAGGGAGAAAGGGTGGGGGAAAGGGAGAGAGACAGAGAGAAGACAGAGAGAGAAACTGCTACCCCAGTTTGCTGGGCTTGGTGCAGCAAGAACAAAAGCTTTCGATCCACTTTTCAGTTCCTTGCCTATGTGACTAAGAACAGACCTCAACCCCACTCTGTTGAGAAACCTAACCCCTGCATTCTTCCTAAACCAGCTCAACACCGTCTGTGTCGGCCAAGTCTGATAAAGCCGGTACTGGCCATGAAAGCCCACGCAGACTCACTCAGCCTTGCCTCACGCCCACCCGCCCGGAATTGAAAGCAGCCCAGGCTGTATAAACACCTACTCTGATCTGAGGGAGAGCAGTGCTCCCTGCCCGCGATGAGGTGGACCCCTCTCAGGTTCGTGTGCCAGTAAACCTGTGCTGGTTGTGGAGTTCCTGTCTCTCTTTCCTGACAGGGCTCCTTTATGAGGCAGGGAGGGGTGGCACCTCTACATGTGTGAGCCACAGGCAATTTTTGATGCCTCCAAAAATTCCACATGGAGCTTAATATTCACATTTTCCTGGCATCGCCCTTTGAGTCCTGGATGAAGCAGGTGCACTCTGGGAAAGAGGACATTTTGATTGACAGGTAGTGGGGTAGCATTGCATTTGAGGGATTGTAGGGACTTCCAGCTCACGCAGACCTAAACAGCAACCGACTTTCACCACATCAGGATGAGGGTGTCACAAGGGTCAGCTTAACCTACTGCACAACACCCAACCCCAAAACTCATAGTCTGAAATGTCATGCTGAATTCACTTGTTAAGGATATATTTGATACATATAGTTAAAATGTGTTCATCTTCCATGGTTCCTTTACATGGATCCAAACTTGACAGTCCATATCTCACCTTTATTTGTGTCTTTGTTAGTTGTCAGAGGGGTTTTCCACCTTCCCTAACCTCTAGGCCTGGCTTGAGACTGGTCACATTTTTTCCTTTATCTACGTTTCATACTTTCAAATTTTTTCTATTAGTGGCATTGGGTAAAATAATTTAAAACAATGGGATACACTGTCCATAACCATTCTCTTTTTTTCCTTTATTAACATACTAATATTTTCTTTCCATTTTGCTTTGGACAAACCACACTACTGATCCTTAATGACCTCATTAACTAGTAGTTACTGGAACAGCTGCAGCTTTTTATTCAACTGGACCTTTTTTCATATGCTAAACATAGCCTGGGGAGGGGGGACTACCACCAGAGGAAGGCACTCCCTTAGGAGACCATCTGTGATAGTCTCTGTGTTGGCACTGGGATCTTCCAAATGACCTTGAATTTCTTCCTTCTTTTTTCCGTGTAAAACCAGCTGGTGAATCACTGTAAGTTTTTCTTGGGCCTAACTTAAAGGTTTTCAACTTTAAATGGGAGACTTGTGATTTCCACCCAGAAGACAGCCAGCCGCCTCAATAAACACTGAGCTGAGTCATTCTGAGACATCATGGGAACTTGCAGAAGTTCGGCATAGAACTTTACTCCCTAGGAAACACTCATCTCCAAGATGTCAGGAAGACTGTCACCAGGAATTAGCATTAAATGCAATATTCATGACCCCTTCAACTTTAGGGAGGTGAAAAGGAAGAGTCAGCTTCTAAGTCAAAGGAGATTTGCCTGTTCATGCAGTGAAATCAACAGGAGAGTCAGTTATAGACCAGAGAGAACACATTTGAAAACTATTATAGACACATTATGTTTATCTGGAAATCTCAATAATTAAAAACATTGCAAAAATAAGTAAATAAATAAAGTCCCATGAGCAAAAGCACTAAGTATCACAATTTCCACTTACTGAATATACTACTTTTGGAAAAAGTCTCCAAGTTCTTACTCATGCCGACAGAAATAATCAGCTTGGTGGTGCAATCTAAGTTACAGTTTATTCAGCTACTCAAACTGAGGATTCAAACCTGTAAACAGTCAATTGCCTGAGTTGGCTATTCCATAAGCTTGAGTTCAGTTATAGGTTTTATACATTTTTACAGAATGAATGAATACATGGACTCAGGTTTAAACAATATAGACTCACATATACTTATCAATCACATTGAAAGTCAAAGAATACGTGGGAGTAGTTAGCAGAGTCTGATTATCCATGAAGGAGGTACTTTACACAGCACACCCACTCCCACACTGGATATTACCCATATGCAGGGACAGGTCAACAGTTCAGCCATGAATCACTCCCTACAATGGCCCCACGGCATGCAGCTCACTCTTTCTCCAAGTCCAACGGATGCTTCCTTGGTCATGGTTAGAGTTTGTTGAACGATCCTGTTCACTGGGAACCAACTGAAAGGGCTGTTCCTAGCACTAGACAGCATCGTGCCAACTTCCACCTCTACAGTCACCATTCTATCATTAAATCCACACTCACAACCCATGTATTAATATCTTAGACATTGTAATGAATTTTATTCGCTTGTTCCTGACTCATAGCAGATAAAATTCACAATATCAGAAGGGATACATTGGGAAAAGAGGAAGAGGAGGTCTTTAATAGCATGCATATTGACAGCAAGGGAAAAGACAGAGAAATAACAAGCAGAAGCACCATCACAAAACATTCTAACCAATGATCACCTAGTAAACACCAACAATTCAGTGAGTCTTGAAAAGTCACTATTTTATGACTAATACCAATTTTAATTAATATTCATAATTTAAATGTTCAGCTAATAAGAAAAATTAATAACAATTAATACACAAGATTGTGTAGATTTGCTGTCACTTCAGCAGTGATGGTAAAATAAGTAGCAGAGCAAGGGTCTTCTTCCAGCAAATCCAAATAAAATAAATGAGAAAAATTCATCAACATCAAAAAGACCAATAAATTATATTCATATATGTATCACTAGACAGATTTAATAAATCTATTAAAATATTATTCTGATTTAGATATTACTTTGAAGGTTAAAGTCTCTCAAAGTCCCACATGCCAAAGGGTTGGTCTCTAAAGTCTTATGTTAATGCTACTAAGAGGAAAGAAATTAGGAATTATTACAAAGAGCTGTAGGCAAACATATTGGGGAACCTAGAAGAAATGGATAGATTCTTGGACACATACAACCTACCTAAATTGAGCCATGAAGACACAGAAAACCTAAACAGACCAATAAGCAAGACAGAGATTGAATTAATAATAAAGACTTTTCCAACCAAGGAAATCCCAGGACCAGACAGCTTCAATGCTGAATTCTACCAATCATTTAAAGAAAAAGTAATTCCAATTCTTCTCAAACTACCAAACAGTTGAAAGGGAGGGAATCCTCCCAAACTCCTTCTATGAAGCCAGCATTGCCTTAATTCCTAAACTGGGAAAAGATACACCAGAGAAAGAGAACTACAGACCAATTTCTCTGATGAACACAGATGCAAAAATCCTTCGCAAAATAATAGCCAATCAAATCCAACAACACATCAGAAAGATCATTCACCCCAACCAAGCAGGATTGATCTCTGGGATGCAAAGACAGTTGAACATTCACAATTCAATGTGATACATCATATTAACAAACTGAAGAACAAAGCCATATGACCACCTCAATAGATGCAGAGAAAGCATTTGACAAAATTCAATACCCTTTCATGATCAAAATTTTAAGCAAATTGGGTACAGAAGGAACATTCCTCAACACAACCAAGGCAATTTATGATAAACCCACAGCCAGTATACTATTGAATGGGGAAAAATTGGAAGCATTCCCACTAAGATCCAGAACTCACTCTCACCACTGGAATTCAATATAGTCCTTGATGTTTTAGTCAGAAAAAGAAATCAAAGGGATACAAATTGGGAAGGAGGAAGTCAAAATATCCCTATTTGCAGATAACATGATTATATATATAGGGATCCAGAATACTCCACTGAGAGACTACTGAAACTCAATGAGTTTGGTAAAGTGGCAGGGTAGAAATCAACACACAAAGCAAGCAATAGCCTTTATATACACAGATAATGCCACAGCTGAGAAGAACTTTTAAGATCAATACATTCACAACAGCTGCAATAAATAAATAAATACCTGGGAATAAATTTAACCAAGGACATCAAAGATCTCTACAATGAGAATTACAAAACATCAAAATATTCAAGAAGACAATTACATAAAACCAACAACACACAAAATTGAAAAATCTTCCAATTATTAAATTCAATAAATGCTTTTTTCAAAGCACCATCTTTTTGTTTGATTCACTTTCTAGTCTATGTACAGTAGGGTACACTCTTTTGGATGCATCTTCTTGTGAGTTTGTCACTATAATAATCAAGATATAGAGTAGTTCTGTCACCTCCCAAAATTCTCATACTCCTTTGTAATCTAACCCTCTTGCTGTGTACAGAACCTAGCAACCACTGATCTGCTCTTTCTTCCCATAATTTTACATTTTTCAAATGGAATCATATATTGCATTGTCTTCTAAATCTGAATTTTTTTCACTCAGCATAAGGCATTTGTAATTCATCCATATTGTTGTCTTTATCAGTAATTTCTCATTTTTATTGTTCAATAGCATTTTTGTGTGAGGATGAACCACAAATGTTTGTGAATTTACCAGCTGAAGAACTCATGGATTATTTCCAAGTATGAGAATTTATGATTTAAATACTAACATGAACAAGTTTATCATTCATCTACTTGCACAACTGAAAGACATCCTCAAACTTAACAAAGCCTTAGCAAATTGTTAAACAAGATAATTTTTAAGATTTATTTATTTATTTTAAAGTCAGAGTTACACAGAGAGAGGAGAGGCAGAGAGAGAGAGAGAGAGAGAGAGAGAGGTCTTCCATCCGATGGTTCACTCCCCAATTGGCCGCAACGGCCAGAGCTGCGCTGATCCAAAGCCAGGAGCCAGGAGTTTCCTCCGGGTCTCCCACATAGGTGCAGTGGCCCAAGGACTTGGGCCACCTTCTACTGCTTTCCCAGGCTACAGCAGAGAGCTGGATCTGAAGTGGAGCATCCAGGTCTCGAACTGGCACCCATATGGGATGCTGGCATTTCATTCCAGGGTGTTAACCCACTGTGCCACAGCACTGGCCCCAAACAAGACAATTTTGTAATAAAAATCCTGAATATGCACTTAAGACTCCTAATAACTGACATTAAGAAAACACAAGACAAGGGGCTGGCGCTGTGGTGCAGCGGGTTAAGCCCTGGCCTGAAGTGCCAGCATCCCATATGGGCTCCGGTTCTAATCCCAGCCGCTCTACTTCTGATCCAGCTCGTTGCTATGGCCTGGGAAAGCAACAGAAGATGACCCAAGTGCTTGGGCCCCTGCATCCATGTGGGATGCAGCTCCTGGCTTCGGACTGGCGTAGCTCTGGCCATTGCGGCCTTCTGGGGAGTGAACAAGCATATGGAAGACCTCTCTCCCTCTGTGTCTCCCTCTCTCTGTAACTCTTTCAAATAAATCTTTAAAAAAACACACACACACAAGACAATACTACTATTGAAGAGATATATTATGATCATTGAATTGATGTTGAAATTTTGCACAGAAAAGTCATTAAAAATAAGTTTTAATAAATGTAATTATCAAAGCATTTGTGTTAAATAGAGCTACAGAAAATTAATATATGAATATGAATAGACTTCAAAATATTTCAAGAATGTTCTCAATGAGTATAACAAGTTACTATTAAGTGTTAAACTTACAGATTTTTTTCAAAAAAGAAATATCTTTAAGCAAGTATTTATTACATATCCAGTGACTAGGTTTTCATCCATGAGAAAAAGAAAATCATAACACATAGCAAAATTTAAATATCAATAAGTATCAAAAACATCAAAAGTTATTGCTTCTCCTACTCTCTTGGAGTGTTTCTCCCAAGTTTTCCTCTAATAGTTTGATAGTTTCAGGTCTCACAATTAGATCTTTGATACATTTTGAGTTGATTTTGTAAAATAGGGGTCTTGTTTTAAACTTCTGCATGTGGAAATTAAGTGTACTACTGGCTGTAGGGTTTTGTGGATGCCCTTTATCAAGTTAAGGAAATTCTATTTTTCTTTTACTAAGAGGTTTTCTTCATTTATAGAAGTTGAATTTTTTCAAAAATTTTTTTCACAGTTTTTAAATGATCCTATGATTTTTTTCCTCCCTAGATTTTTTATATGAATTTTGTTGTTCTTAGTTATCTAACCTGTACTGTGCTCTTGACATACACCCACTTTCCATCCTTTATTACCACTATTTTATATTGTTGGGTTTGATTTGTTAATATTTGGTTGAAGATGTTCTATTTATGATGACAAAAGATACTGATCTTTAGGTATCTTTTTCTTACAATGTTTTTGTCTGGTTTTATAATCAGGATAATGTTTGCCTCATAAAATGAGTTGATTCTCTCTCTCTCTCTTTTTTTTTTTTTTTTTTTTTTTTTTTTACAGGCAGAGTTAGACAGTGAGAGAGAGAGAGACAGAGAGAAAGGTCTTCCTTCCGTTGCTTCACCCCCCAAATGGCCGCTACAGCTGGCGCTGCACTGATTCGAAGCCAGAAGCCAGGTGCTTCCTCCTGGTCTCCCAAGCAGGTGCAGGGCCCAAGCACTTGGGTCATCCTCTACTGCCTTCCCAGGCCACAGCAGAGAGCTGGCCTGGAAGAGGAGTAACTGGGACAGAATCCGGTGCCCCAACAGGTACTAGAACCGGGTGTGCCAGCTCCGCAGGCAGAGGATTAGACAAGTGAGCCACAGCGCCGGCCTCTCAGTTTTTTTTATAAGAGATTATCTAAGATTCTTATTACTTCTCCCATAAATGGCTGGTAAAATATGCCACTGCAGCCACTGAGAACTGAAGCTTTCTTTATTGAAGGTTTTTAATTATGAATTCAATTTCTTTGCTGGATATAAAACTCTTCAAATATAATGATGTTTTTTACCTATCATTTTATACGGAGACAAGAAAGATAATTCAATCATTTCTCCTGGATGCTTGATAGAACTTGTGATTTTATTGGTAATAGTTAGGAAGCATAAAGTACCAGATTTCACACTTTGATACATTCACTGTTTATAGTAAGAGTGACAGATTTTTGCCCTATAACACAGGTCACATCGCATAATTTTGAGTTATTCCTCACAAAGGAGTGTGCACATTTTTTATGTCTACTACTGTATTATTTTATACTTTATGAAACACATCCTTTAGCACTGGGTGTCTGGCCGGTATTAAGACATCCACATCCCATCCTGGAGTGCCTAGGTTCTAGTTTGGCTCTGCTCTAGATTTCTGCTTCCTGTCTAATAAGCCACACCCTGGGAGGCCGCAGGTGATGGTTCAAGTAGTTGGGTCCCTGCCACCCTGGTGGGAGACCTGGTTTGGGTTCCCAACCCATCGCTGGCTGTTGCAGACATTCATGGAGTGAATAAGGGGTTTCTCTGCCTCCCAGATAAACCAATAAAAGATAATTTTTAAAAATTAGCATTCTTAAAAAATGTGTATTCATTATTCTATTTTACAATGGCGTGTCACACTTTATATCTTATTTTCACTAGGCATCAGTGAGAACACATTGCTCCACTGACAATTCACGGGGCCCCTGTCTGGAAGACTCTTCCCCAGACTAGCTTCTGGCTTCATAAATTAGCGTTTTCCTTTTATAGACGTGAAGCTTAAATGTCACACATTACTCCTGTGTGGTGATTATAAATACACACTTAGAAATTCTAACGTTGAAAAGTCAAGGATTTTCCCAAGGCTGAAAACACACATGTGCAGGCTGGGGGCAGCCGGAGAGCAGCAGCCCCTCCGCACCGCTCTCCCCTTCCCGCGACATCCTGCTCCAGTTCCCGCCTGGATGGACTTCTGGCAAGGTGGCTGGAATGCATCTGGCTCAGAACTATGACGTCCAAACTTGGCGAAAAGGCCTGAAGAGATTAAAAGGGACACAGATGCCAAGGAACCCCCCCCACCGCCCCCAGCGCCAGTTCACGAGACTCATGCCAGCACTGCCTTCTGGGTACACTGCTTCCTCCTTGGCCATCTGATCCCCCGTTTGTTTTCCTCTCCAACCTCAGTGATTTTCCTCTTTGCCTGCACCCCATGTTGCTTCTGAAAAAGCGGGGCCACCAGAGCTACCCTGACATTTCCAGCACCCTTGCCCTCTCCCGTTTCTCACTTCCAGCTGCTTGGGAGGTCCTAAGGCTGGAATTACAGAGCTGGATTAGGAAACATGCCCTTTAATTAGTAGTCTCTCCCTAATTCTCTCGGATTTCTACTACCTGTGGTCAAAAGAAAAACAGATGAGTTTTGTATAACTGATGAGATAGATAGAAATAATACTCATTTTACAGGTTAGCACCTATAAAAGCACTTTTAAAACATTCATCACTACATTTTGTTGTTCTGATGTAATTAATATCTAGAAGCCAGTTTTTGATTAGTTATCTATTTACTTTAGACCATCAGGAAGCTCCCTAGTTGACAATTTAACCAGTAATTAATTTACTACTCATTAACTGAAAAACTATAAGAATCCTGACAGCAATATGTAAAATAATGGTCTCTGCCTCCGAGCTCACTGTCTAGGTGGTAGGCAGGTTGTCCTTAGTGATGTATTTGATCTGACTTGTCTCTCAAAAGAATCCTACTTGTGACTGCAAGTGCACTTGACAAGACCTGGTGAATAAGTCCGAAGTTGTCAGTAAAGGGAATTCATATTAAAGAAAAGGTGTGAGTACATTGTAACTTTACAGTGATTATTACAGCAAAAATGGGCTGTGAAATCAGCCTCTCAAGAAGGATTTCTGCTTCTGTCTACGACTGCTGCTGTATTCTGAAATCAGAAACTGTCCTTGTGATTTGTCAAGTATCAAGTAACCAGTCCATTTTTTCTTAATTTAAAAAAATGGGCTGGTGCCGCGGCTCACTAGGCTAATCCTCCGCCTGTGGCCCCAGCACACCAGGTTCTAGTCCCGGTCGGGGCACCGGATTCTGTCCCGGTTGCCCCTCTTCCAGGCCAGCTCTCTGCTGTGGCCCGGGAGTGCAGTGGAGGATGGCCCAAGTGCTTGGGCCCTGCACCTGCTTGGGAGACCAGGAGGAAGCGCCTGGCTCCTGCCTTCCGATCGACGCAGCGCTGGCCGTAGCGGCCATTTGGGGGGTGAACCAACGGAAGGAAGACCTAGAATTCTCTCTGTCTCTCTCTCTCACTGTCTAACTCTGCCTGTCAAAAAAAAAAAAAAAAATGGAGCAGTTACCTTTCCAAATAGGTCAAGATACAAAACTGATTCTGTGCAAAGAGCCTCTCCCGCTGCTGTTTCCCGGCTCCCGGCTCCTCTTGCTCAGACAGACACTGGCAGCAGCTTGCTCTGTGCTTCTGAGAAAGTCTGTGCCTAAACCAGCAGTAACAACCCCACACAGAGGTCTGACCCTTGCCTTTCTAATGTTCTACTGGAGATCATCCCACGTCAGTGTGTAGGGAACAAGGAGCCTTCGTCCTCTCTTGGCTGCAGTAGATTCTGTTCAATGGATGTACCACACGTTGTTCAACCTGCTCCTGGAGAATGTTTTTTGCTCTGACAATGGTAACCTTCGACTGTTACTGTATGTATCACTGCAAGGATGTACCGACAAGATAAAGTCCTCTGTTTGCTTTAAATATAAATACTCCTTCCATAAGGTGTTTAGTTTCAGAGGGCTTGTTGGGTAGCCTCACGGCTAATCCCATTCCTAAAGTAGCAACAAGCTGGAAGAATTATTTAGACACCTTTTGTTCAGACAATGATGATGCTGGTTCTTTATGTGATTCTAAAGTAAAGATTCAGTTACCATTTGCAAACATGGCTCTCTCATCCATGGAGATTAACGTTATTCTTGCCATGACTGCCTTTGTGTGCGTAACAGATTAGGATCACATAATGGCTTGGCTTCTTACTTAACAGTGTGATAACAGGCTAATGGTTTATTCTTTCGGAAACTCTTAATGTTATATGTAAATGTGGATGTAACACCTACCTACCTCATAGGGTTTTCATGAGAAATAATTATGATAAGGTATATGATATGCAGCTTTGCTTATCTTCCAATAAATAGATACTCACACATACCAAAAAAACCCCAACAACCTTGTAATTAAACAAATAAAAGCTATGGCGGGCATTTGGCACAATGGTTAAATCACTGGTTGGGAAACCTGCATCACATATTGGAGTGCCTGGTTCAGGGTCCAGCTACTCTGCTTCTGTTTTATCTTCCTACTAAGGGGCACTCTAGGTAGCAACAGATGCTGACTCAAGTATATGGTCCTCACTTCCCATGTGGGAGACCCAGACTGGGTTCCAGGCTCTTGTTTTCAGCCTGGTCCAACTCCGGATATTGTGACCTTTTAGCCAGTGAGCCAGAAAATGGAAGATCTGTCTCTGTCTCTGTCCACCCCTTCCTCTCATTTTAAATGGTAGTAAGTAAATTAATTTTTTAAAAATATAAGTTATAAAAAAGTGCTGATGTAAAGCTAAACTAGTCTTGTCCATGAGGAAAGCAGGCATAGCAATATAACTTCCCAGGTTTATGCAAGATGAAATCACTACATAATTATAGAAGTTGGATAAGTAATAAAGACAAATACCTTAACATAAGATAGGGTAGATAATATAGCAAATGTATTAAATTAAAAATCTTTGAGAAATATACAAAAAATGTAACTAAAGATTTGTTAACAATTTCAAACTGAAAAAGAATAATAAAAACTATAATTAGTAAAATGTGAAATTGCTGCATAAACATCAACTCCAAAGAAGAAATACATGAGGCCAGCGCCGCGGCTCACTAGGCTAATCCTCCACCTGTGGCGCTGGCACACCGGGTTCTAGCCCCGGTCAGGACGCCGGATTCTGTCCCTGTTGCCCCTCTTCCAGGCCAGCCCTCTGCTGTGGCCAGGGAGTGCAGTGGAGGATGGCCCAAGTGCTTGGGCCCTGCACCCCATGGGAGACCAGGAGGAAGCATCTGGCTCCTGGCTTCAGATCGGCGTGGTGCGCCAGCCGTGGCGGCCATTTGGGGGATGAACCAACAGAAGGAAGACCTTTCTCTCTGTCTAACACTGCCTGTCAAAAAAATAAATAAATAAGGATACAGTGAAAGCATTTTTACTAGAAAAATTTTAATCTGCATTCTCTTATTATTTAATAGACCAACACAATTTAAAATTAGTCAAAGTCATAAGGAAATTTTATGATTTAGAGAGTGCCATACATAAATCTGAAAATTAAAATAAAAATTATAAACTTCTAGTAAATATTGATATGAACATCAACAATGTTTCCATTTTCACAGGAACACCTTCCAGAAAACCACATAACAAAATGAAAGTCATCCAAGAAGCACTGTCAGACACAGTTGGGAAGGGGACGCCCATTAAACCTGACAAGTCCTTTAGAGGTCCTTCAAGCTTTCAAACCAACGATTTCCATGTGATGCATATTTCAAAGCCTAGAAAAAAACCTGCAATTATTTCATGGAACAAATGTGGTCTTCCTCAGCCCAAATCTGTGTAAGTCACACTGAAATGCTATCTCGCTTACCATAAAGGTGGGAAAATCTATTTTTTAGAGTGATCTACTAACAAATCAATTTAGTTAGATTTTATAAAATAACCCAATATAATTAAGTCTAGCTTTCCTCAGAAGTACAGGGATTTTTGGACATAAAGACCACTTTTGTTAAGTAAGAAAAAATAAAAAAATAATAATTTTAGGAGATGCTGAAAAGATGTAGGAATAGCTTGTGAATCCTGACTGTGCCGGGTCAAGAAGCCTGAGAGAGTCGTACACTGATGGGAGTCTCTAGGCCAGGAAGATATGACTGCTGACCCGTGTTCATTTCTGAGTGCAGGGAACCCAGAAAAAGGCCTGGGACAGACTGCAAATGAAGGCAGCAAGTTAAAGCTGGGAAGATGGTCAACTGGAGACAGTACTAAAAGGTCCCGGTATCGAAAGGAATCAGAAAATAGGAGCTACTATCTGTGAGAGGAACAGTTTGCAAGTTAGGTGACCAAGAAACAGACACGGTCTGTAAGAACAAAGCTGGCTCCACGGGGTTTTCTTCTCATGAGGTCTCTGTCAGGAGCGGTTTCCTAAAATGACTGAACTCTTCCAGAAGAGGCATCTCATGAATTCCAATATTCAATCACAATATGCGTTGAATAAAAATGGACATTCTAAAGATATTTCCACTGACTAAAAATATAAGCTAAAAAATATTAATTGCTTTAAAAATTCTCGTCTATAGTAAGGAAAAATGAAAGTTCTATTTGTAAAACAAATGAAGGCCAGCGCCGCAGCTCAGTAAGCTAATCCTCTGCCTTGCAGCGCCGCCACACCAGGTTCTAGTCCCGGTCGGGGCACTGGATTCTGTCCCGGTTGCCCCTCTTTCAGGCCAGCTCTCTGCTGTGGCCAGGGAGCACAGTGGAGGATGGCCCAAGTGCTTGGGCCCTGTACCCCATGGGAGACCAGGAGAAGCACCTGGCTCCTGCCTTCGGATCAGCGTGGTGCGCCGGCCACAGTGCGCCGGCCGCGGCAGCCATTAGAGGGTGAACCAACGGCAAAGGAAGACCTTTCTCTCTATCTCTCTCTCTCACTGTCCACTCTGCCTGTCAAAAAAAAAAAAAATGAAATAAATACTGTTTGAAATAGAGAAAAGCAATAATACATAAAGTATACAAGTCAGTTAAAGAAAATTATTAAAATGGTTTCTAGAATAATGTATTCAGATAAAAATAAACATGTGATTAATATGACCTAAAATATTAAGAAACTTTTTAGAGAAATAAAGACTCTATATTGTATTTCTACACATAAGTGCTATAGTTTTTTTTTTTTTTTTTTTTTCGACAGGCAGAGTTAGACAGTGAGAGAGAGAGACAGAGAGAAAGGTCTTCCTTCTGTTGGTTCACCCCTCAAATGGCTGCCACAGCCAACGCGCTGTGCCGATCCAAAGCCAGGAGCCAGGTGCTTCTCCTGGTCTCCCATGCGGGTGCAGGGCCCAAGCACTTGGGCCATCCTCCACTGCACTCCCGGGCCACAGCAGAGAGCAGGACTGGAAGAGGAGCAACTGGGACTAGAACTCGGTGCCATATGGGATGCCGGTGCCACAGGTGGAGGATTAACCAAGTGAGCTACGGCACCGGCCGTAGTGCTATACTTTTTAATAGTATGCTTTTTCAGGACTTCATTCTTATAAAGACTTATAATGTATTTTATATATTGATATTGTCTGTTTTGTAAAAAATTACATTTACTTTAAAATTTTGTAAATATAAAATTACATGAAACTAATCAAACTTACCTGAATCTTAGCAACTGGAAAAAATTTTATTCTCAGTGATTATACATAAACATGTGTATATCTACAATCTAATTTCTATATAATTTAGTATAAATTCTACCACTTACAATGTGACCATCAACAAGATATTCAGCCTCAATAGCCTCAGTTTCTTCAACTGTAAAACAAAAAAAAAACTTATATATGTATTGTAGGTTTATTTTGTAGATTATATCAAGTTGTTTAATTTGCATAGGGTAAGTATGGAACATGTTAGCTTGTATTCTCATTGGATATCTTATGCATTAGATATTTTTCAAAATCTTACATTTAATTTGTCTATTATATGAATGAATTGCATTGAATGAATTATAAAATGTATTTACCCTATGTCCTACTACTGGATATTTAATTGCTTTAACTTCTCACAATTATAAATAATACAGAAATTAAAATGTCTGTGAGGTGTATCTAGTGATCCTAATTGCCAGAATTTACTTAGTGCTTTCCATGTGCCAGGTACTATGTTAAGTACATTGATTTTTCTGTTTAATCCTATCATTCTTCTTACTCTGTGTCTGAGGAAAGAACATCTTAGCAAGGTCAAGTAACTTGGGTGGTATCGACAAGTATATGGAGAAAGCAGGGACTGGCGTCTTCTAACTACAAAATCCATGCTAGTAACCATTTTACTGCATTACTTTCTATATCCCTAGAAAAGTATCTACAAAATAACAAGTGTTGACATATGGTAACATTATTACAGAATTATACACTTGAAAGCCCATATGAAGTTATTCTGCTACTAGCCATATAGTGTCTACCAGCTCTGGCTCTGGCATCCTTAACATAGCAATAGCCAACTTGATAGTAGGAAATCGTATCAGATTGTAGGAGCAAATGTTGGCAGCCTCAGTGATGTTTAGATGGTATCTTAGGTAGCACTGAGAAACAAGGAACCTTAAACCCTTTCTCTGCTGCCAACTCCTGCCTCCCTGTAAGGTTTTGAGGCCAATGTACTTAAGGAATAATTCTAAATGAAAAGCAAAGTCTCATTGTATTTTCTCTTAGGCCAGTGCCCAAGGAGCTTCATCACTCTGTAATGACGACTTGGAACATGTAGCTTGCCAGAGTTCCAAGTAGCAATCCCTTCCTCTCTAGTGGGACATCCAATTTTGAGATCTTATGATCTTTTAGCCTTTCACGTGGTGGGGCAGGGGCTGTAACAGTGTTCAATTGTTCATTCATTCCAGAAATCGACTGAGCATCATCACCCTTCTGCAAGGTATTGCTCTATGAGCCAGCGATACAGCAGTGAACAGTAGATGGAAGCTCTTCCCTCATCAAGCTGACATCCCAGAGATGTGATGGACAACAGGTAAGCAAATGTGTTATGCTTATCCGTTCACTGTTTATCACAACTAGGAAATATCTTCATCTCAGCTGTGGAATACACTGACAACACTGAGTTTTACATTCCTTATACTTAATATAAATTATGTAAAAACAACACTACAAGGTTAGTGTTTTGGCATAGCAGGTTAAGCCACAGCCTGCAACATATGGGTGCAGGTTTGTGTCCTAGCTGCTCCATTTCGAATCCATCTTCCTGCTAACGTGCCTGGGAATCAGCGGAGGATGGCCCAAGTGCTTGGGTCCCTGCCACCCACATGGGAGAACCCAGAGGAACATCCTGGCCCCTGGCTTCGACCTAGCCCCACCCTGGTTGTTACAGCCATTAGAGGAGTGAACCAGTGGATGGAGGATTTTCTCTCTCTCATCCCCAACCCCGCCCCCATAACTCTGCCTTCCAAATAAATATATAAATCAGTTTTTAAAAAAACATAGAATTGGCCAGCGCCGTGGCTCAGTAGGCTAATCCTCTGCCTTGCGGCACTGGCACACTGGGTTCTAGTCCCGGTCGGGGCACCGGATTCTGTCCCGGTTGCCCCTCTTCCAGGCCAGCTCTCTGCTGTGGCCAGGGAGTGCAGTGGAGGATGGCCCAAGTGCTTGGGCCCTGCACCCCATGGGAAACCAGGAGAAGCACCTGGCTCCTGCCATTGGATCAGCGCGGTGCGCTGGCCACGGCAGCCATTGGAGGGTGAACCAACGGCAAAGGAAGACCTTTCTCTCTGTCTCTCTCTCTCACTGTCCACTCTGCCTGTCAAAAAAAAAAAATACCATAGAATTGTAAGATATACACACACACACACACACACACACACACACATATATATATATAATGGAAATATGAGGCTAATTCAAAACTTTTGTGGAAACTGAAATTAAAAGATAAAGTTTTTTGGTACTAAAAACAATTGAAACCTAGGTACAGTTAAAACCACAATGTCCTATGAACTTTAAAAACCCCTCAGACGCAGAGATTTGAAATTTTTTGCATAAAAATACACTATCTGTGTAACTCCAATTTCCATGAGCTCACATGCAGATACAATTTTCCATGGCTGTGACATCATGAAGAAAGTAAGTCAAGGTTAGGGGACAAAGATGATGTGTGTGAACTGCTCTCCTAGATGGGGTGCTCACTACTGAGTAGCATTTCACAGGCAGATATTTAGTACACTTTACTACCACTCATTACAGTCCAATCATATTAAGATTTGACCCGTAAGTTTAACAGCTTTTCCTGCTTAACAGAGAAGAGGTTATAAGTAAAAAATATGTAGCATAGGAAAAGATGAGTTATCTCTTCATGCTACATTTAATTCATCTCCCTTCAGTTACTAGCACGGTAAAATATTTTTCCATATATTTATTGGCCATTATTATTTATGTGCGAGTGTGTATGTGTTATCATTCCTAAGGTCGTTTTTGATCTCCAACCAAAACTGACTTAACATTATTTACAAGTTACATAGGATTTTAATTGTACCTCTTTTGACATGTACCATACTCTACTCAATATTTTTATGCTTGTCTTATCTTCATTGTGTAAATTCTTTGTGGTCTCATCTTGTTCATTTAAACTGCATCATCATCCTTCCTACCCAGCTGAGAATAATGTAGGGGGTAGAAGTTCAGTATGGATTTCTTGAATTATTCTGAATCATAAGTGGGCAGGGATTTGGTCTCAGATAATCTTGTCTTTTCCAAGTTTTTACTTTGAGTTTAGGGATAGTTTGTGTTCTGTAACAGTCCAAACATCTCAGGAAAAATTGCCATATCATTTTAGTGTTCTTGATGTGAAGCACAAGTTGATTTCAAAATAGTACTTTCTTCTTACTTCTAATTATCTCCATATGAACATCAACTCCCTTCCTAACACTACTTCCCTGTCTTCGTGCTAGTGCTTCTGTCCTGTTCACATCCAGGCCTCATCTTCAGCAAGTCCATTTCTCCCAATGTTGTTCAAATCTGACCTAGCAGATAGAAGACCTCTCCCTGCCTCCATCCTCCCCCTCACCTCTGTCACTCCACCTTTCAAATAAATAAAATAAAGCTTTTTAAACATTCACAGAGCTATTTGTACCCTCATGTTTATAGCAGCTCAAGTCACACTAGCTAAAATGTGGAGTCAACCCAGAAGTCCATCAGCTGAGGAATGGATAAAGAAATTATGGTATATTTATGCTACAGAATACTACTCAGACATAAAAAAGAATTAAATACTATCTTTTGTAACAAAATGGATGCAAGTGGAGACTATTATGCTTAGTGAAATAAGCCAGTGCCAAAAACATAAATATCATGTTTTCTCTGATATGTGGTAGTTAATATAGAATACACCATTTGGGACAAGTCCGATTGAGCATGTCCCAAATTGTACATCTCCTCCCTCTCTTATTACCACTCCTATATTTAACAGGGATCACTTTTCAGTTAAATTTAAACACCTAAGAATAATTGTGTGTTAATTACAGAGTTCAACCAATAGTACTAGAACAAAAAAAAAAATACTAAAAGGGATAAAGTATTACATAGTACATCAACAGTCAGGACAAGGGCTGATCAAGTCACTGTTTCTCATAGTGTCCATTTCACTTCAACAGGTTTCCCCTTTGGTGCTCAGTTAGTTGTTCCAGGGGATTCCAATACAATGCCATCAAGGTGGCATGTACCAATGCCATCTCACTAGTCCAAGTGATCAATTTCAATTCACAATTGATCACACTGAAAGGTCTAAGAGTCAAAGGGATCACACAAACAAGACTAGTGTCTGCTAATACTAACTGATAGAATCAAAAAGGGAGAGAACAATCCAACAAGGGAAGCGGGATACACAGCAGACTCATAAAATAGCAGATGTCCTAAATAGCACTCTGGCCTCAGAATCAGCCCTTAAGGCATTCGGATCTGGCTGAGGAGCCCATGAGAGTATTTTAGGCATGGAAAGCCAAGACACTCTGGAAAAAAAAAAAAAAAAAAAAAAAAAAAGACTTAAATGAAAGATCTCTGCGAGTGAGATCCCAGTGGAAAGAATGGGGCCATCAAAGAAGGAGGTACCTTTCTCTGAAGGGAGGAGAGAACTTCCACTTTGACTACGACCCTGTCGGAATAAGATCGAAGTCGGCGAACTCAAAAGGCATCCATAGCCTTGGCAACTCATGACTAGAGCCTAGGGAGATTACTGATGCCATAAACAGGAGTGTCAAATTGTTAAGTCAACAACAGTGTGTACTTAACTCCTCATGTGGGATCTGTCCTTAATGTGCTGTTCAATGTGAAGTAATGCTATAACTAGTACTGAAACAGTACTTTACACTTTGTGTTTCTGTGTGGGTGCGAACTGATGAAATCTTTACTTAATATATACTAAATCGATCTTCTGTATATAAAGATAATTAAAAATGAATCTTGATGTGAATGGAAGGGGAGAGGGAGTGGGAGATGGGAGGGGTATGGGTGGGAGGGAAGTTATGGGGGGAAAGCCATTGTAATCCATAAACTGTACTTTGGAAATTTATATTTACTAAATAAAAGTTTAAAAAATATAGAATACAAAAAGTATATTAAGCATAAAATGGACATCTTATGATTTGATTATTGTTTATAGCCTTTATCTATCTTCCTGTGGCAAAGAGGTCCTCCTACCTTTACTGCTTTTTGCTTGTTGAACATGATGGTTAGTCACATATTAAATCTGTGATTATAAAGTAAACAGAGTTTATTATTGTAAAAAATAAAGGAAAAAAAAAGGAGAGAAATGAAGGAGGGGGAACTGAGGGAGAGAAACAGGAAAGAAAGAGAAGTGTGGCTATCTTCTTATAATTGTATTTTAAAACACATGAAATTTGTTCTCTTTATATTAAAAAAATTTATTCACTTGCAGATCCAAGAAAGCCAATGGAAAGGAAAATATGTATATGTGGTTTCTTAAAGAATAAATTTTGATCTAATTGTAGAAATTTGCTATGTATATTACTTTAGGGAATGTCTGCTTTTAATGGTTATACTTTTAAAAATTAGTGTTTTTTTTTCTTAATCAGAAGAATCCCTTAAGTACAATAGGGCAAATATCTATTTAACAGTGACCTAGAATCCTAAAGTCTAGACCACTCCTAAAATGTCTAATTTACCTTTTGATGAATTTAATTTACAATTTCTGTAGTGGGTTGGTTAATACTTCTCTCATTCTTGTTCCTTGATAACCTCAGAATTTAACCTTATTTGGAAATAGGGCCTTTCCAGATATAATTAGTTTCAGTTCAAAATGAGATCATACTGTATTTGGGTGGGCCCGAAATCCAATGACAGTGCCCTTATAAGATACAGAAAAGGACACACAAAGGGGAGAGAAAGGCCAATCGAAAAGAGAGGAAGAGTCTTGAATTATATAGCCAAGGGCCTAGCGATGCCAGTAGCCACCAAGAGCTGGAAGATGCAAAGGAGGACTCTTCCCAAGAGGGAAAGCGGCTCTGCTGACACCTTGACTTTGAAGTTCCAGCCTTCAGAGCCATGAGAAAATTAATTCCTGTTGCTTCAAGCCACCATGAGAGTAACTTCCCATGACAGCCACAGGAAACTTAACACTCATACAACGTCAGGATCCACTGCAGTGTCTATGTCCTGCACTGATGTGCATTTAATCTGTAAGGAGATACATGTAGCCCCTACATGGTCAAATCTCAACACATTGCTGAACTGTCTGTAAATAATATGTAAAAGTGGTGCTCAGGAGTCCATTCTTCTCTTGGAGAAAAGTCAGTTCATTAACAGGATACACGCAGATCTCTTTGTCCACCTCTACCTCTTCATACTTTCTTCCCCTTTAAATGCTTTTAAAATTATTTTAAAGTTAAATTTCAAAATTTACTTGTCTGAATTGCTTTATGAATTAATATTTTTCAAAATAGTATGTCAATATCAACTTAGCATTCACGTTTTACAATGTGTTCTGCTTTTCAATCTTCTCTTGAAAAACATTGAAGAATAAACAAATTCAACCCTACACTTATCATAAGCAAATAAATGTCAGCTGTCACTTCACAGGTTGTACCTGAGATGACAGGTTGTATCTAAAATTAGTCAACCTTTGCCATTTCTGCATTATTTTCCTGCCCAGGACCTATAGAAGCTGGCTGCACCCTGGCTTCCTTGGGGGTCTCTGGCATTCTCAGAGTGTGAAGACCAGCCGGATTCTGGTATCACTAACTCTTTAGGGGCTGTTGTTCCTACCAACCCTATTGTTGTTTTAGATTGTCATCTACAGGAATGTCAGATTTATGGCTAATTCAATGGTCCAAACCCACAGTAGCAGATGCCTTGTAAGAGAATTTCCCTTTGGAAATCATTGAACTGGTTGTAATTTGCTACCCACAAAACCTACCAGACTAGATTGCAACTTCTATGAAAATTAAAACCAGAGTCATCCTTCTTACCAATCACTTGAGATTGATATAAACAAGGGAGATCCGCATGGTGAGAATGCCAGATGTCAGAGAAATGCCATGTTCTACTAAACAGAAACATGTCCAAGTTTACGAGAATATGTAAGTACTTATAGCACCCCATATCAGCATCTAAAATAGAGAAGGCAATGTTTCAGCTGTAATTTCTTCAAACACATGAGGCTAGGAAGTCACTGTCCTTCCAAGGTGGTGGGTGTCTTACCCTCTGTGAGTGAGTCCAAGTGAATGTGTCAACAACAGCAAGGCAAAGGGAACCCTAAGGAAAACAGCACCCTGCCTTGGGCTCCTGGAACACACAGTGTAGAACCAACAAGAGCACAACAGATGTTATACAGCGTGGGTGTTCCCTTCCACACCAACATCTCTGTCTCTCAACTGTCTGAGAGTCCCTGCCCCATAAATTGTGTGTCTGGAATGATGAAGTCCCAGTGTAAGTAAACGGCACCCCAGGGTGTCCTGATAACTGGCACACAATCAGTTTTCTTTTCTTCTAGGATATGGAGCAAAGTAAATCATTACTACATTTCAGGATGCTTATGAGCTACATACTGAGGAGGAGTCTGGACTAAAACCAAACTCCTCACTGTGACTTTTAATGTTCTTCATCATTTGGGCCCTTCTCCTAGCTTTAATTCTTCCCCAATTCCTCCCCTTGATCCCTAGTCCCAGGAAATCCTGATCATTTTCAGGTTAAGAAAACCTATGCCTGGTGTTAGTTTACAGCAGTTAACCAACACCATTTCCATCTTCAAGGAAATAAGAAGAGTCATTATAAGTATAATGAGACCACACAGGCACAGGACACCTATCTCCCTGATAGGCAGAGACAGGGAGATACAGACAGACATACAGAGGGAGTGCTCCCATCTTCTGGCTTATTCCCCAAATATCTGCAACATCCAAAACTGGGCCAGACCACAGCCAGAAGCCTGGAACTCAATTCAGATTTCCTACATGGGTGACAGGGACCCTACTACTTGACCCATCACCTTCTGATTTCCAGGATGCATTAGCAGAAAGCTGGATCAAAACTGGAATAGCCAGAACTCAAACTAGCCACTCTGATAGGAATGCAGGTATCCCAAGTGGTGTATTGGCCTATGCACCAAAAACACTAGTCTCTCCACCAGAAAAAGCAGCCTGTGCAAATTCTTGGAGTTTCCTAACAAATATTCTTTAGTTGATCCTCAGTCGCAATTTGTCCATGGTAACTCAATGCCAGTTCTGTGGGTGAATTTCAGATAAGTTTGCAACATGAATTCCTCCATCCATTTTTACAAGTTTCTTATACCTAAACCATTTACAGGAAAACAATAAACTAATCTACAGAATTGAAGACTGGAATGATCTAGACAACATTCTGTGAATTGTTATACTCCAAGTGCAGTCAGTATTCTTCACTAACCTGGAAAGCTCAGCCCCAACGTGGCTCTGTTAATTGTTTTATTCCACTGTTCAAATACTTCCTACCATTAGACTGAAGGGCTGCTATCTCCATGAAAGACAAGTCCTGAAAGTAAACTTGGCATTGAGTGCCTGTTTCTCTTCTGTAACCTTTTTAGATTTCATACAATTCCACTTCCTTGGACTCCCTGAGAGTCTCATTCAAAACAGCAAAGCAGAGCTGAAACAATGTTATCCACCCTGCAGGCTAAAAGCCTGACATCTCCCACCTCCATACCGGCTGACCCCTCTCATGTATCATCCCTTGGCCTCCATCCCAAGTTCTTCCAGCCATCCTCTATGCTGCTACAGAGATATGCTGGATGAGAACTTGCCAAAACATGGCCCTTCTTTACCTAAATCTACATGTGCATTACACATGTGTGCTCGGAAAAGAAGTAAGCAGAACTAATTTCATATATACCACAGTGGCACCACATCTGGTCTCCATAAATGTCAGTTAAGGAGAAGAATTAGCCTGCAGTTGGCAGGGAACAGAAACTCTTGTGCATTCAATTCTTGGCACTTTTTTTCAATTGCAATGCTGTGCTTCACAAATATTTTGCCCTGTGACACTCTTGTCCTCGTCTATTGAGTGCCATGCTAGTCTCCTGATTGCCACGCTCATGTGTATTTACTGATTCCTGTGTGGTCTGCACTGATTCTCTAGGTGTTCATTTCAGAGAGAGAAAGGATATGCACACATGCACGACAAAAACAGAGTTTCTATCTGATTTGTAAAACTATTTAATAAAAGTCAGGCTCTGAGGAACAAATATTGCCCACGCAAGTCTGTTCTGAGTGCCAAGATCTAGTGCTGAAATACTGCCACTTACTTTTGCCTTTCACTCACGGCATTTATTTTATACTCCAGAAGATGAAATACTATGCTATAAAGCTACAAGTTTTGTTAGGAAATATCAACATTCTTTTCAATCTAAGTTTTAAAATAAATTCCCTTTTCTAACATTCCAGATAAAGACTTTGAAAAACTAAGCTGATTCTTTTTATTTCCATCAAAAAATAAATTCTGATTCTAATTACCTTTATGTGCTGCTTGCTTTCAAAATAATAAAAGTAAAAAAAAGTAATAAAATGAAAATCGGAGGCAATGCTTTTTGTCAGAGGAGGTCAAAGTACTCTATAAATATTCCTTCAGCCACTCCTGGTTTTCTAATTTAAAAGGATCCATCACGCAAGTTACAAAGTTGTTTCTTATGAAATTATTTCCCATGCAATGTTTAGTGTCAGCCCTTGTAAGTCATTTCCTATGATTTCAGAATCATTTACAGTAGTTGTACATCTGTTTGTAACTGAATGATCTAAATTACTTTAACTTCTGATTCATCACCCCCCCATCCTGGTTTTATATTTAGTTCCATTTTCTCCCCAAGACTCAATGTCAACACACAGCAAGGCTCTTCATAAACAGTATTCAACCTATAGCTTTATTGTTTACATCCACAGAGAGAGATTTGCATCTTTCCTCCTGCTAAATTTCTCTTTAAGTTCTAAGCCATATGGCTATGTCAGGTAACTACGCAGTTTCTTTAAGCTGGAAACAAATATGAAGGTTGATTAGTTTGACATCCTAACTAATGCAGTAACAGCTTAACTTTCTGGCAAGTAATCTAGACTTTAAGGTTTCAGGACAGAGAACCCAACTGCATAAGCCAATTTCTTGTATTTCCAAATCAAGGCTTTTTACTTCTCTTTCCTGGGCCTGAAAAGAACAACCTTATGGATGGGTGTGGTGGCTCCATGGGTTATGCTGCCACTTGTAATGCCTGCCTCTCATCTCAGACTGCTCAACTTCTGATCCAGCTTCCTGTTAACACATCCTGGGAAGCAGCAGATGTTGGCTCAAGAGCTTGGAGCCCTGCCACCCCCAAGGGAGACTCCAATAGAGTTGTTGGTTCCTGCCTTCAGCCTGGCCTCGCCCTGGCTGCTGTCATTTGAAGAGTGAACCAGTGGATGGAAGATCTCTTGCTTGCTTGCTCTCTCTCTCTCTCCCTTTCAAGCAGATGAAAAATACATAGGTAAATACTTAAAAAACAACTTTCCTTCAGGGTTTTGCATAGCTGCTTCCTAAATGCAGTCAAGAAGCTGCTTAAATGTCACCCTTCTTAGAGAATTGCCAACCATTCCCTATTCTCTCACCCACCTTAGCTTTCTTCCCAATCCTTAACTAACACCCTGTGTTACACTGTAAGGTTGCTTATTCACTGATTATCTGATGCAACACAGAATATAAACTCCAAGACAGCAGGAACTGAATTTTGCTACCACTGTTTCTCCAGGCCTTAGAAATGCCTGGCACATAGCATAATAAGTACCAGAAATAGTGGCTGATGGGTTAAATATTAAGCTAAAATGAGCATCTTTGCAATTGTCATCCACGATCCAAATTCTGCTTTTTAGATTCCCATAGCAAACATTCTTCCACACACAACCAGCATTCAAATATTTGAAAACAGCTTTCCAATCCTTTTATTTCAGAGCTGTAGTATATCAAGCAGTAGAGAGCATTCACAGAAGTGTGATAATTTGTCATCTTGTAGCAATAAGAGAAGTGAATTTGAGGAACAAGATTCGGGGTGTATAGATATTAGAAAAAATATTATGACTTGGAATGAGTAAATAAAACGGGGTAGCAGGGGAGAAATCAAGCCTGTTGCTATTGCCCCTATTTAAAGGGCATTATAAAGTGAAAATAAATTACTGGCTCAGTTCTACAGCTTTTTGACATAGCAACAGTTGCTGGAACTACAGTATCAACACTTTCTCAACACAAGTTGTTCATTTCATCGGGGGATTTAATTCTTGCCCTTAGTTTATAAACTGAGAAGGTAGACCATATTATCTTTGAAGTTTGGAATAGTTTTTAAATCATCCTTAGAACAAGCTTCTATCTACAGGTGACCCCTGTGTGGAACTTAGGTCTTCAGCCAAGACTGGAGATGAGGAGTCAGGCTGGTGGCCTGAGACACACAGAAATCTCCCATGCTGAGACAGGGAACTCCAGAGAGAAAACAAATGGGGATATTCAGCTAAGGCATAGCCATTTCAAGGTGTAGGATAAGAGGGGCCTAATATCTCCCAGGCTAGAGACTGCCTCTACTGACATCCCAAGGACTGAGAGCGACCACGTTTGAGACTGGGCAAAGCAAAGGCCATGAAATTTCAATGCCATCACGAGGGTGAGAGTCTGGTCATGGGTTACATCTTCAGAGGAAAATAAGCACAGCTAAAAAAGTATTAATGAGTTAGTTCAGCACAGAGAAGTGAGACCAAGACAGTAAATGAATGTGTGTTCAACAGCAAAGTGCATTTCAAGGAGTTAGACTCTGCCCTGTAACTGCTTGTGTTGGGGGGTATCTACTGGAGAGGCCTCACTCCGTCCCTCTACTCTTTACCTCTCCTGGCTCTCGATGTCACTTAAATAACCTACTCTAGATAACAGTAATAATTTCTAAAGTCTCATTCTTCTTCAGAATAACTTAGAGAACTTTTGTTCTGCTTTTTAATAATACAGTATTTGGAAATCTTTCATTATTTCCTATTCAGCTATCAACGGGCCGTCCCTGAGAGTGACTAAAATAGGGTATCGCATAGTATCCTACACATTCTGCAGTATCAGCCATCCCCAGTCTGTTTCCAGTTCTTCATGCACCTTGTTTTTAACTAAAGGAAGCATAGCTAATTCTTAGGAATCCAAAATAAGGGAAGACAACACTAGTGAAGAACAATGAGGCCCGCAGTCCCCATTTCACACAACAGTTGTAAGCTCCTCCTTGATGGTTACTTTCCCAGAACCCCTAACAGTGGCACAAGGATGAGTCTGTCTGTCGCGCCTGCTTTCCAAAGCAGCAGCAGAGCTGGGCGTGGGTGGTCTGCCTGGGGCCTGTGTTCCGTGACCAAGCTCCCTGCATCCACCTGTGCCTGCTCTCTTTCCCCTTTCTTTGCCCTCTGCTGGCAGTACTAACTGAGCAGCTTTCAGCACACTGAGCAAATTCAATTCATTTCCCTTCTTCCTATCTCTCCTTACATTATCTTTATGGCCCTCTGGAAAACAGGTCCAGCCCGTGGTCTGAAGCTTACATTTCCACAGGACCTTTTCTCCAAGTTTCTAGCCCTCCTCGCAGACCTCTTTGTGTCATGCTCGGTTTCCGTTTTCCAAAACAATGAGCACTTCTCTGAGGACGGGGCCGTGGCCGGACTTCTTCACCTCTCCTTCCTTGCAAAGATCCGCATCAGGGCCCTGTCACCCAAATGTTTACAGATTGCAGCAATTCCTTCCTCTTCAAGTTCCCGGTGAGCCTTCTGCCCCTCTGCCCACACTGTCTTCCACCAGACAAAGGCATTGTTACCTGGAGGAAGCGGGCTTCCTGCCTGCATTTGCTGAGTCACTTCTCACCATTACTGGGCCATGCTCATCTCCCTCTTGCTTCCTTTTTGCACCATACCCCACACAGAGTGCCTCTTCTCACCCACTTCCTCCTGGCCTCCTCAGCCAACAACACAGAGTCGGGGCTCCTTTCAACCTCCCGCTGGCCACCCTCCCATCAACATTCTATTCACACCCACTCGCCCATCCATTCCTTCAGTCTTTTCTTCAGCATGTCTGAGAGCACCATGAGTTAGCACCACCCTGCCACACTGAACCATTAAGAAAACTGGGGCCTCGACAAGATACAGCAGACCAGACAAGTTTAGGGCATAGTGACTCACTGTGGGCATGAAAATTACTGAGGTTTCGAAAACTAAAATTGTTGGACAATTTCTTGTGAATATATTTTTCCAAGAATTTAGGTAAACCCCTGACTGATTCTCTAGTGGGTCTCCTCTGTCTAAACACAGAATTTTTATGGATCTAGCCTCATTCCAAAGAGCCCAGAGCAGAGCCTGATGAAACTCAGAACACGTTGTCTTGGCTCCTTTTGGCCAGTCCTTGAGAACCCAGTATCTAGCCTGCCCCCAAGGTCCGGGTGAATGAGAAGAAACAGTTCCATTAGAGTGGTTTGACAGACAGATCTTCCTCGTTAATTTGTTCTCAATCTCCACCTGTCTCTTCTGTTAAAAACAACTCAAAACAAACAGAGACATGAAGCCTGCTCTTCCGCTAGGAGGTCTCAAACAGATGGGGCATCAGTGTCTTGCTTTACAAAACGCTGAGCCACTCCTCCTGGTTTTGCTCTGCTTTAGACACTCAACTTCATATTCCTTTATATTCATGATGAGTGGCCTTCTTAAACAATAGACAGTCTTAGGAATCCCACTAGCTAGCAGTGTCCTGCAATGTCTAAGTATAACCTGGGCAATTTCTAAGACACAGATTCCTAGGTTAGTTTTTCCATTACTGCATAACAAATTATCATAAACTCAGCAGCTTTAAACAAGATGAATTTATTACCTCTCAGATTCCATGGGTCAGCATTCAGTATATTTTTCTACTGAGCCCTCTGCTCATAGTTTCACGAAGCTGTAACTCAAATGTCAGTCCTAACGGTGATTTTATTGAAAGCTAAAGTTCTTCCAGGCCCCTTGATTGCTGGCAGAAATCATCCGAATGTGATTGCAGAACTGAGGTCCCCTCTTTACTGCTGGCCGTCACGAGCTCTCAGTGCCTGGAGGCCACCTGTGGTTTCCTGCCTCTCAACCACATAGGATAAGGCAAGGTGCTTCTTCAAAACCAGCAGCACAGCCCCTCTCTTGCTGTGCATCTCTCCCTCCATGCTGCCAAGATGTATATTATGGGAGTGACTAGCCCATCACAGTCCCAGGTCTACATCTCTCCCTCCATGCTGCTGAGATGTTGTACAACATAACACAACTGTGGGAGTGACTAGCCCATCACAGTCCCAGGTCCAACTCAATCTACAACAAGTAGTTGCACAGGACATGTACACTTGGAACACGAAGGGGAGAAGGGTTACTGAGAGGTTTATCACAGAACTTTGCCTACTACAACAGTCCGGGCTGGCAGTGCTTCCAGAAGAAACAAGAGTCATTCCTTTTTCTCAGGTTTGCACAGTAGACAATTAATTGAGTTAGGCAAATCACAGATGCAGCCTTTCTCAGTGGACATTTTCCCAACACTGTGGCCCTACTGGGGTGGCCAAATGGACTACGAGAAGCCTAGAGAAACTATTGTTCACAAACCAAGTGCTGTCATGGAAGTCCACAAGAGAAAGAAAATGCAACAGCTTATGAATAGGCACTCAGTATTTTCATTTTTGATCTAAACATGGTAGGAACTGATAGAACAACTTCCTTAACTAGAGCTTTTGGATGTCGGGCATTCTTTGTGCTGGTGATTCTTGCTGAGCTTTCAAAGGAAACCCAAGAGGTAAAGCTTCAAAAAGCTCCTTCTTTTAAGGCTGCATGGGGCATGGAATGTCAACAGCCTACTATAAATCCTTCTCCACTGAATTTTTAGGCTAAGCCTAACAAATTATGGTGTTCAAAAAAAAGCAAAATAGTATTGATCTTCTCTGTTAGTATTCACAAAGTGCAGGCTAGCAAAGATGACAACTATCCAGTCTATGATTGCATGTATCAAGCTTAATAAAAACGTACTGCAGAAACATAATCAATTTGCAATGCTTGTGTCACATTATGTAAATGTAACATTTTTCTTGTTTAATTTTTTAAATTATTGAATAAAACTTCCTACAAATTCTACTAGTTTGAAAGACATTTTGTTTCTATAATGTTTTTTTGAGGTTTAAATGCAAGAATGGGATAGTGCCACCTCAATCAACAAAGGCAGCCAGCTAATGTCTCCCTAGTTATGACGTTGTGTATTATTAAATGGTGATCAGCCCAACTGCCAATCAATGCCTACCACTATATGACAGGGAAGTTGGTAGAAAGATGATGATTCAACAGAACTCCACTCAATTTCTCTGTCTGTTAGTAGATACCAGAGCAGAATCTTCATATTTGGAAATGAAGACATCACATTTATATTTGAACCTTAAGTCCAATGCCGCAGGTTTCTTTTCATTATTACTTTCTAGTTTGTGCAATTTGTGCCAATTCAGTTACCACAGAGCATTCTAGCAGTTTTTCTTCTGCTTAGGTTTGTAAGCAATTGCATACCCTGGAATCGATCACTGTCAAGCTCTCATTCTACTTGAGGTCTATGGGGACGCATGGGCCAGAGGTGCTGGCCACAGCTCCAAGAAGGACCTGGCTCACTGGCACTGTTCTTGGATTTGAGGAACTTCTCAACAGTGTCCAGCCTTCTCCAGCACAACCCAATGAAATCCAGACCTCCTAAGCATCTACACAGCCAGGCAACTCCTCTTGTGCTGTTCTCAGCATTCTTTAATGCCTGTGGCTCTTTGTCTGGTGGCTGATCCCAAAATTGACTTTAGATTGCCCCTTGTTTTGGACTGAACAGGACATGGATCCCGAAAATTCATTCATGCACTTAAAGCTCAAATCCTAAATTAACAGTTAATGGATTGAGCTAATTGTGGATCGATTGGGCAGGATTTGATCTACTTACAGGGTCTGAGAATGGGCCTGGTGAGAGATCTGTAGATCACTAGGGGCTTGCCCTCAGAAGGTAGTTCTCATGAGACAGTTGTTCATTTAAACCAAGTTCAGCCTAGCTTCTCTGTTTCTTGGCTCACCAGGTGACTGAATGTTGCTCTGGACCTGCTCTGCCATTGCCAGCCTCTAACAGGTGCTAAACTAATGGGGCCACCTGATACTGAACTGTAAATCTCCCAGCCACAAGCTGAAATAAACCTTTTCCTTCCCAAGGATTTCCTTACAGTTGCTTTAGTTAAAGTTAACAAAAATAACTAACACACTCCTGTGAAGTTTCTGGTTCTGTAGTAACCCTAAGGATAAGTCTTTTTATTTAAATACCAATACAAATCCCACATTCTGAATCTTTGTCTTAGGGAAGAGTAATCCACATTCACTTTCAGAAGAATAAGTCAGAGGACATAGAAAATAATATGCATTTTTTTCTATGCACAAAAATGTTCTGGGAGAATACACAAGAAACTGTCAACAAGCATTGCCTTTGGAGAGGACAACCAGAGAAGTGATGAAGAATGAAACTGATTACATACACTCATTCTACTTGAATATGTTACAGTCATTCATCTTGATGTCTGAGCATTGAACTTTTCAATTAGACATGAAAATGGAACTGAAAGCTACTGAATATGCAGAAAGAGCCCACTGATGCCCCGATTTATGAGGAAGAGACAGATTCACTGATACAAATCTACATCATTGAGGGCAAAAGTGCCCAACCCCTCTCCTTTTGCAGTAAGACATTTCTTCTTCATTCAAGGAAATCCTTGCCAAGTACTCTTCGGAGGACTATGATGGTCCAAATGGAATATAGCACACCTGTTCCATCCATTAGGAAGTAGAGACATGACAGACATTTAACGCACATAAGTTAGAGCAACTAATGGGTAAACGTTGGAGTCCCACTTTGGCACTGAAGACACAACTGATAAAACACGGTGTGGGTTTTATTGCACCCCTCCTTCCCTCCCCCTCCCCAAAAAAGAACTGTCAGAGTCAGGACTCCAAATTCCATTGAATATGATCTTAAATGGAAACAGGATCTTGATGGAGTAATCAGATTAAAATGAGGTCAAGAATGGGCCCCAATCCAATAAAATCAGCATCTTTATAGGAAAGGGAAATTTGGACAGAGACAGACACAAATAGAGGCAGATGACATGGAGATGCAAGGAGAACATCATCTGTAAGCCAAGGGACACATGAGGCCACCAGAAGTGAGGGAGAGGCCTGCGGTAGATTCTCCCTCTCAGCCCTCAGAAGGCACTATCCTACTGACAGCTCAATTCCTCACGTCCAACCTCCAGAACTGAGACAATATATCCCTGTTTTTAAGCTGCCCAATTTCTGGCACTTTGTTGTGGTAGCTCGAATAAACTAATGCCAAAAAAGAATACATACACACAGCTATTCAGTAATAGTCACAATGAAAACGAGCCCATCTTCTACCCAACCACCACAGTCTCCCTGCATGCAGACAGCTAGGCAGAACGTCATCATCAGTGGCTCTCAGCCGGAGTATGTATGTCAACCCAGGGATATTTGCCCAAAAGTGAGTACATTTTTGGTTGTTTTAACAGGGGACTTGCTACTGGTATCTGGAGGATCCAGAGGCTAGAGGTGCTGCTGCACATCCACCACACCCAACACAGTCCCTCATGGCAAGGAATCACTGGGTCCCAAGAGCCAATAAATTCTATTTCTGACTATATACGACCTAATTTTTGTACACATAATATATTGTTTTATTATTCAACAGAAGGCCTATTAGATTTCACGTGCATAAAAAAGATCATTTATTAAAATATATCTCCATTTAGTGTCATAAGCAGCCTGTGTAATGTGGCACACACCACACACTACAAAAAGTGGCCCTTCTGGAACTGTCGGGCCCCTGTAGGCTTATTGCAACCTGTTGATTTAACTAACATGAGATTCTTTATTCTGTTTCTGTTTGCAATCTGGTTGAAGTAATGTGTAACTCCTCCCATGACATGCCTTCTAAATCACTTCTAATTAGCAGAGTCTGAAAAAAGTCACTGCTCAGAAGCTGGTATTGCATTCCTTGGTATTATAAACCTTTTGGGAAGTGACCCAGGTTCAGAGAAAAGAACCTAACAAAGCTCCTGCTATGATCTGATCCAACAGGATTGAGGCCACAAATGCTGTGATTTCTCTCCTGATCCTTTGTGCAGTCTTCCTACTACAAGATTTCTATCCTCCTCATCCACAAAGGAATTAAAGCTTTTTTCCCACTTGAAGTATATTTAAATCCTATTGTTCAACTGTCAAGAAAATAAAACACTGAACTTTGCTTTAAAGAATTTGTAATGTCTAAATGGTTTTCTTTTCTTTTTCTTTTTTTTTTTTTTAATTTGATGAGCTTGGATTCAAATCCCAAATTGGGACGGCTGGTAAAACAATGTCATGTGGTTTCATATAAATGCCTGATTATCTTTTATGCACATTAACCACTGTATATTTGAACTTCATGGGCAGTTTTCCTAAAATAGAAAAAGATCAGGTTCTAAATGACTCACATATATGATTGAAATGTATTGTTTTAGGCCAGCGCCGCGGCTCACTAGGCTAATCCTCCGCCTAGCAGTGCTGGCACTCCGGGTTCTAGTCCCGGTCGGGGCACCGGATTCTGTCCCGGTTGCCCCTCTTCCAGGCCAGCTCTCTGCTGTGGCCCGGGAGTGCAGTGGAGGATGGCCCAGGTGCTTGGGCCCTGCACCCCATGGGAGACCAGGAAAAGCACCTGGCTCCTGCCTTCGGATCAGTGCGGTGCGCTGCAGCGGCCATTGGAGGGTGAACCAACGGCAAAGGAAGACCTTTCTCTCTGTCTCTCTCTCTCACTATCCACTCTGCCTGTCAAAAAAAAAAAATGCATTGTTTGCCCCATGCATATTAGCATTTACGCACTTGTTTACAATTCCATGAGATATTTGACTGGGAGAAATCTGAATAATTCATGCTGCTGAAGAAAAGGGATCGTTTACTCCCCCTAAATGTTTCAGAGCCATTGACTTGATCAGCAATAACTTTCAATTGATGTGTTTAAATATGCAACTTCACACATTAATGGTTTGTTGAAGACAAATAGATTGTGTGCATCTAAAAACATAACTGAAACACAAGCAACATTTTTGAGATGTACAACAAAACTGTAAGCTCTTATAACCTAAGGTCACACTTTCACTTGAATATTATATACACCATTGGGAGACAGCTAGCATAAACCACACAAGGACCTTACAGGAAATGAGGAAATGCGCAATCCTTTTAAGTAGGAGGTGAAGTCTTACATAATATATGGATACACTGCTTTTGCTACAGACTTGGAATGCTGAAAACAAAGGAGAAGAAATTGAAAATGCCACCTAAAGAAAAGTTTCTGTGTGTCTGTTGTTTATTTGAGTAAATCTCTTGAGAGTACAAGCTCCTAGAGTTCTTCCGTCAAGTATCAGTCTTGCTTCCAAAGAACAGGTTTCCTCAGGGAAAACAAATAAATCCTTCCACGAGCATAGAGCTGGGAATAACTGAAGGATGACAGAGAAGCGTGCAGAGTGTGAGTTTTCATATGAATGCTGTCAGAATAAATTAGGTGTGGTTCGGAAGAGAGAAACAGCAGTAGCTCCAGAAAGACACTATTTACAGAGTTAGAACTGACAAGCAGACGAGAAAAAAACAAAAAACAAAACATGAGTACGTGGTGTGAAGCTTGGAAAGCGGCAGCCTACAGGGAAGAGACTGCGTTGTAGAGCAGGACACAGAGCATGAAGGGGCTGTGGAAAAAGGGAATTTCAAAGAGCAAGAGTCAACCTGAAATAAAAATATCGGGCAAAGGGGTCGTGAATGTCTGGAGATTCGCAGAAAAGGCAGAAAAGACCTTGTTAAAAGGATTGCTGGTTCAAAAGGGATAGAAGGGACTTCAAAGGGCATTTGGAAGCATACAAGCTGTAACACAGAGAAGACAGCAATCACAGGTAGAGACACCCAGATCAGAGAATCAGCTTTGAGATGCTGGCGGGCGTTGGTCAACACAGCTTATACCGCTTATGTGGGAGGTAGACAGCCACTATAAATTCTCCCATGAGACGAGATAAATCATTTAAAACTAAACAGATCTCTCTATAACATACTTCTAATCCATTCTTACATCCACGTGACATTCGTAGACAATTTGGTTATTGTCAAATTATCCCTTCTCATTAAAGCTATCATCTAAAAGCCCTAATCAATTTAACACCCCCATCAGAAGCTCTTGAGTAGAACTTTTTGCCACTTGATGCCATGATGCTTGACAATCAGGCTACTTTATTAGTTACATTTATATCCTTGCCTAATAACTAAAAAAGAGTTAAATAATTACACCTCAAAATGCACAGTTACAGAAAGCTCCTCTTTTCTGTGGGAGCTAACAGATTTGCAAGAGTTCAGAGAGACAGGGGTGATTAGCTTACCCCCATTCCACCTGCTGTAGATTTTCCTTATCTTGTCAGTTCAAGCCAAGAATCGCTCCATAGTAGCCAACCGCATGTATTATTTCTGGCACAACACGAAGAACAACATGGAACATTTCCATCCGGGTTCTTCATTGCCAACAGAAGAATTCTTGAGCAAATATTTTATGCTCTTTCAGGGCTCGTTCTACAGCAGATACTTATTCATTCACTCATCTCATGTTTATTGAGTCAAAATTTGTAATCTAATAAATACTGTGGAGTTTATTCTTTCCCCAGCTAGGATCTGGGCTCCCATGCTACGTGCAGCTCCTATAGGTTCCTAAAACTACAGATCAGCAAAATATAAATGCTGCTGGCAATGAGAGGCAGGATAATAACTTCTGGATGGGAAATCCCAGAAGGCGTCATGGAAGAAGGGAAGATGGAACTGGCTGGAAGTCCTTCAGAAGGCAGAGGCATGAAGGAAAGTAACACCTGTGTGTTGACACGTAGAAAGAATATTCCAAAGGGCAAAATTTAGAAAGCAAGTATTTAGGAAGGAGCCATTCAAGGTTGCCCAGAAGGTAGGATATGCGTGGGGAAAGGAGAACAGATAACCTGTCAAGGCTAACAAAACAGGGCAAGCCTTCCTCAACAACAGAGTGTGAATTCTCTTTAGCATGCAATACAGAGCCAACAAAACCTCCTGAGCAAAGCAGTAACTTTAATAGAATAAATCTTAATGCTTTGAATGAACTGGCAAGGGCGTCTGTGAGCACAAAATCCAGTAAGTGGACTGTTCTAACAATCCAAGTATGAAGTGTTATCGGAAATAAGACGCGAATAAGTAGTTTAAAAGCTGACGGCATAATCATTCCTTTTTGTACCCAGCCTATCTTTATGTATCAAGACACAAAATATATTGCTAATAAGCAACCAGAGATCTGGGAGGAAGGTCAGGAACAAGCGCAGAAGAATGAAAGGCAAAGGGCGGTCAAGGCAGGTGTTGTATATGGTCCAGAAAGACTACATCCTACAATGGCCAACAGAACTTGAAAGAGGAAGAAAACTGGTGACAATGAAGAGCTAGGAATTAATCAGTGGGTGGAAGAAAGAGGAGAAGCAAAAAGTTTAAACTCCTAATTAAAGAAATTTGAAATAGAAATGAGAAAAGACTTGTTAGTAAACGGCATACAATGAATTCTGCAAATACTAAGTGTGACAGGACTTTCTCATTCAAAAAAGAACCTGCCTGAGAAATATTCAGATAAACAGGAGAAAATCTAGTGTTCAGGGCTCCAGAATGATAGAAAATAACTAAGAATTAAATAGATAAAATCCAGTAATGGCTATATGTTAAGAACTATTGATAATAATAAACAGTTTCTGCCCCCAAAGAATTTATACTCTCAGGAAGAATCAGGCAGAATTAACATGCAATTAAAATGTAATAATGATTTTAATTAAGGAATGAACTAGGGGCTGGCGCTGTGGCACAGTGGGTTAACACCCTGGTCTGAAGTGCCGGCATCCCATATGGGTGCCGGTCTGAGACCCAGCTGCTCCTCTTCCGATCCAGCTCTCTGCTATGGCCCGGAAAAGCAGTGGAAGATGGCCCAAGTCCTTGGGCCCCTGCGCCCATGTGGGAGACCCGGAAGAAACTCTTGGTTCCTGGCTTCAGATCAGTGCAGCTCCAGCCACTGCGGCCAATTAGGGAGTGAACCATCGATGGAAGGCCTCTGTCTCGCTCGCTCATTCTCTCTCTGTGTCTCTGCCTCTCTTCTCTCTGTGTAACTCTGACTTTCAAATAAATAAATAAAATTTTTAAAAAAAGGAATGAAGTAATTATAGAAAAGCAAAGGGAGACCCAGAGTGCATGCGTGAGTTATAAGAGGTGCCAGGAAACCATTTTCCCTCCTCTTATTCACTGAATTCTTACACTGCTTTTGACCAATCACCCCTCTTACACTAAGTTCATATGTTTTGAAATAATCAACCATGATCACAAGCTACGGTGTAGACATGAGACCCTGGACTAACCAATCAGAGAATCACATGCCCCGGCAAATGGCTGCAGGTGGGACAGCAACCAGGCCATACCAACCAAATCCACTCCAGAACTAAACTATCAACTATCAAGAAAGAACCTCCCCCTCCCTCTCAATGCAAATTTGAAGAAAGCACTTGATGCTGATTGGGTGATTTTCAAAACTAACCGCAGATCACTGGTCCGGTTTGGATGGTGAAACAGGACTCCTCTGAGATGGTTTATCTGGGCTGTGGAAACAGGAAGGGCAAGTGCTACAAAGCGATTTTTCCAGCAATGTGCGTAGCCTCTAATCAGCAAATGACTGTCCCATTCTATTTATAATTTGTGGCCAGGTTTGGCACTCAGGATCCGTCATAAAGGTTTATCTTTTCTCAGGACTTACAGAGTAGGTAACCAATTCCAGAAACCCTAGAGGAGATGAGGAAAATTCACCAGCTGTGGGGTTCTGCAGAACCACCCTCAGTACCAAAGTCTGTATTAGTGAGGGTTCTCCACAGAAACAGACCAGAGAGAACAGTGGAAGCAGTAGCGTCACCCAACCGTGAAGACTTGTAAGCCTGATTCTGAAAGGAAGGCTCAGGGGCTGGACACTCAGAAGGAGGCTGTGATCTTGAGTGAATTCAGGATGATCTACTCGATGTCTGCCGATTTTGGAGCACGCATTTAGCCTGGTGGTTACCTGCCGGCGTCCCACATGGGAGTGCCTGGCTCCGGCTCCTGACTCCAGCTTCCTACCAAAGCAGCCGCTGGGAGGCAGCGATGATGACGCCAGTGACTGGGTGTCTGCCGTTGGACTGCACTCCTGAATTTGGCTCTAACTCTTTCTGAGCCTTTGGTAAGTGAACCAGCATATAGACGCTCGTGCTCTCTCTCTCCCTCTCTCTCTCTTCCTTTCTCTCTGCCTGTCTCTCAAATAAATGAATTTAAAAATTTTAAAAGCATATTTAAAAAATACCTTCATTTTTTTTTATTTATTAAATTTTATTTAATGCATATAAATTTCCAAAGTACGACTTATGGATTACAATGGCTTCCCCCCCATACCGTCCCTCCCACCCACAACCCTCCCCTTTCCCACTCCCTCTCCCCTTCCATTCACATTAAGATTCATTTTCGATTATCTTAATATACAGAAGATCAGCTTAGTATACATTAAGTATGGATTTCAACAGTTTGCTCCCACACAGAAACATAAAGTGAAAAATAATAGATGATTTTTTTTTAAATGATGATGAAATCAGAGCAGACCTATTGTCATGTTTAATCCCAGTGAGAGTCAAGTTGGGAATTGATAATTTCTTTTTTTTTTTTTTTTTTTTTTTTACAGAGGATCAGTTTAGTATGCATTAAGTAAGGATTTCAACAGTTTGCACCCCCATAGAAACACAAAGTGAAATATATTGTTTGAGTACTCGTTATAGCATTAAATCTCAATGCACAGCACATTAAGGACAGAGATCCTACATGAGGAGTAAGTGCACAGTGACTCCTGTTGTTGACTTTACCAATTGACACTCCTGTCTATGGCATCAGTAATCTCCCTATGCTCCAGTCATGAGTTTCCAAGGCTATGGAAGCCCTCTGAGTTCTCCGACTCTTATCTTGTTTAGACAAGGTCATAGTCAAAGTGGAGGTTCTCTCCTCCCTTCAGAGAAAGGTACCTCCTTCTTTGAAGACCTGTTCTTTCCACTGGGATCTCACTCGCAGAGATCTTTTGCCAGAGTGTCTTGGCTTTCCATGCCTGAAATACTCTCATGAGCTTTTCAGCCAGCTCCGAATGCCTTTAGGGCTGATTCTGAGGCCAGAGTGCTATTTAGGACATCTGTCATTCTATGAGTCTGCTGAGTATCTCACTTCCCATGTTGGATCACTCTCCCCTTTATTTACTCCATCAGTTAGCGTTAGCAGGTACTAGACTTGTCTATGTGCTCCCTTTGACTCCCAGTCCCTTCACCATGACCAACTGTGAACTGAAACTGATCACCTGGAACAGTGAGATGGCATTGGTACATGCCACCTTGATGGGATTGAATTGGAATCCCCTGGTATGCTTCCAACTCCACCACTTGGGGCAAGTCAGCCTGAGCATGTCCCAAATTATACATCTCTTCCCTCTCCCATTCCCACCACCATGTTCAACAGGGATCACATTTCAGTTAATTTTCAACACCTAAGAATAACTGTGCATCAATTACAGATCTAAACCAGTCATATTAAGTAGAACAGATAAAAAAACTACTAAGAGGGATAATGTATTAAGTTGTTCATTAACAGTCAGGGCTATGCTGATCAAGCCACCATTTCCCATAGTGTCCACCTCACTCCAACAGGTTTCCCTCTTGGTGTTCAGTCAGTCGTCACTGATCAGGGAGAACATATGATATTTGTCCCTTTGGGACTGGCTTATTTCACTCAGCATGATGTGTTCCAGATTCCTCCATTTTGTTGCAAATGACTGGATTTCGTTGTTTCTTACTGCGGTATAGTATTCTAAAGAGTACATATCCCATAATTTCTTTATCCAGTCTATCGTTGATGGGCATTTAGGTTGGTTCCAGGTCTTAGCTATTGTGAATTGTGCTGCAATAAACATTAGGGTGCAGACCTCTTTTTTGTTTGCCAATTTAAATTCCTTTGGGTAAATTCCAAGGAGTGGGATGGCTGGGTCGAACGGTAGGGTTATCTTCAGGTTTCTGAGGAAAAAATACCTTCATAACAATAGCTAGGTTCATGTTCAGACATAATATACCAGAACTAACCACCATCTCTACACCATGGACTGAACCCATATGTCCTCCTCAGCTTTATTCACAACAGTCCCAACCAGAAACAATGCAAACACCCGTCATGAGGTGATGATCAAATTACAACACAGCTATACAGGATACCAGTGATAACAAGAACACAGTATTGGCTGGCGCCGCGGCTCACTAGGCTAATCCTCCGCCTGCGGCACCGGCACACCGGGTTCTGGTCCCGGTCGCTCCTCTTCCAGTCCAGCTCTCTGCTGTGGCCCGAGAGTGCAGTGGAGGACGGCCCAAGTCCTTGGGCCCTGCACCTGCATGAGAGACCAAGAGAAGCATCTGGCTCCTGGCTTTGGATCAGTGCGCCGGCCGCAGCAGCCATTGAGGGGTAAACCAACGGCAAAGGAAGACCTTTCTCTCTGTCTCTCTCTCTCTCACTGTCCACTCTGCCTGCCCAAAAAAAAAAAAAAAAAAGGCAAACTATAATGACAGAAATAAGTAATAAGTGAGCAGTGCTTAAGAGGGACAGGGGATGGAAGGAGGAATGGATTATGAAGGAGCATGAGAAAATGTGGAGGGATGAAGAGTAATGTCAGTTATCTTGACTGTAGGGATGGTTTCTTGGTGTACACATACGTCATCACTCAGCTTCTAAGATGGCCCCCAGTGATACCACTTCCTGATATCCTTGTCCCTGTGGAAACCTCTGGCCTTAAGTAGAGCCTCCATAGGCAGCCTTGTGGTGCAGTGAGTAAAACCTCTGTTTGGAATGCGCACATCCCATATCAGAGTGCCTGGGGTCAAGTCTTACCTCTGCTTCCCATCCAGCTTCCAGCTACTGTACCGGGGAGGTAACAGGCGACAGCTCAAGTTCTTGAGTTCCCACCAATGATGTGGAGACCTAGTTGAGTTCCTTGCTCGAGGCTCCTGGCTTTGCCCTGATCCAACCTGAGCTGTCAGAGGCACTTGGTAAATCAATATTTGGTATATGGAACATCAGTCTCCCTCTTTCTCTGTCACATATGCCTTTCAAATGAATATTTAAAAAAAAAAAAGCATAGATTGCAATTAGTGATGTGCTTATAGTGACTAGAATGTAGAAATGTTGGAATGTCACTTCCAACCAAGATTAAGTTACAACACTAATGTGGCCTCAGCCTTGTATTCATTCAGTTTCTCTCCAGCACCACCCCCTTCCTCCTTCCCACTACGCTCTGCCTTTATCTCTTGAAACCTTTGCCGAGGGGGCCCCCAGCTGCCAGGGAGAGGTTTATGTACCAAAACATAGAACTCAGACCTGCAACACTTCTGTGAATGAGTCTCAAGGTGAATCCACACTCACTGGCACACAGAGGTAACTGTTGGCTCTGGCCAACACTGACTTCAGCCTCTGGGGGACCAGGAACCAGAATATTCAGCTAAACCTCTCCCAAATACCTGACTCACAGTGTGAGACAACAAATGTTGTTTTAAGCTTCCAAGTTTTTGAGTATTTTCTGCGAAAAAAAATGCATAAACAGTACACTAATCATATGTGTATTTCAAACATATGTGCAGTTCACTGCACAATTAAGAATCAATAAAACTGAGATTAAAAATAATGGAGAGGAAAGGGAGGGACAAAGAGAGGGAAGGGTAGGGTGAAGAAGTGATGGAGGGATGAATAGAGGGAAGGAGAGAGATGGGCAGGGAGCCAAAAATGGAAGAAAAAAATTGAGAGGAAGAAAAAAGATCGTTTATGATAATTACACCCCCAGGACTATGGCAAGAGTAAGAATGGGAAGGAAGACCTGGCACAAATGTTAAACTTCTTGATAAACATGATATTTTTTCGATTTTTTATTTATATTTTTTTATTTCTAGAAAGGGGAATTTTTTCATGTATTTCATCTACACAGTTTTATGAACATAATGATACTTCCGACCCTAGCCTCCCTCCCTCCCTTCCACTCTTTTTCTTTCCTTATTTTTCTTTTAATTTCTATAATGGCATACTTTAAATTTTCTTTATAATCACAAGCTTAACCCTCCACTAAATAAAATATTCAGGGAGTATGGGTAGGAGGAAGATGGGGGGGGGTAGAAGCATCATATTTCCAAATCTGTATATATTAAATGCATGAAGTTGTACTCCTTAAAATAAATTTTTCAAAAAAAATTCAACAAGTATTAAATACAAAAACAACTGTACCTCAGGAGTCTAGACCAGGGCTATAAACAATCATCAAATCTCAAAATGTCAATTTTTCTCATATACCTTTTTTTGTACTCTGTATATTAGTTACCACAAATCAGGGAAAACATACACCACTGTACAGTGTTTGGGGAAGAGACCACAGAGGATGGTTTACTTAAGTTCTTGAGCCTTAAGAGGAGGGATGTAGAACAAGATTCAAGTTTAACAGGCTAGAAACAGAACTAAGTGACATTCAGACCCCACCTCGCGACCCGTGACATGGAAATGGGGCAGCAGCATCCTTTTTAAAGGGCCTCCCTGGGAAGCCAGGTGTAGCATGAGTAAAGGAAGCACCTGCACAGCACTGTGATGCATCTGAAGGTATCAAGAAGCGTGGACTCCCAAGGGCACAGAGGAAACCATTCGGCAGAAAAACACTAGAAGAAGATGCAAACCAGGGGAGAGCTGCACAGCCATGTTTAAATGTGATTGTAGGAAGGACTGTTAACTAGTCAGAGTTTAATTTGGAATAGAGACAAGAAATGATAGGACACAATATCCAAATCAAACACAGGTGGCCAGCGCCACGCCTCACTAGGCTAATCCTCGGCTTTTGGAGCCAGAACCCCAGGTTCTAGTCCCGGTTGGGGCACCAGATTCTGTCCCAGTTGCTCCTTTCCAGTCCAGCTCTCTGCTGTGGCCCGGGAAGGCAGTGGAGGATGGCCCAAGTGCTTGGGCCCTGCACCCCATGGGAGACCAGGAGGAAGCACCTGGCTCCTGGCTTCAGATCGGAGCAGTGCGCTGGCCGTAGCAGCCATTTGAGGGGTGAACCAACGGAAGGAAGACCTTTCTCTCTGTCTCTCTCTCTCACTGTCTAACTCTGCCTGTCCAAAAAAAATAAAATAAAATAAAGTAAAAAAAAGCAGGTAAAACTGTTATGCTGTTATGATTAAGGGTAGAGTGAAGGATTTAATCCTAGAAACAGAAAAGAGCCACCCTTCCCTCTGAGACAGGAGTGGATTACATATACAAAATGGTTTACATAAAACACAGTTTGGGTCACTGAGAGGAGACTGAAGACGAGTGGGAATTCAGAAGCTGGAAGCTGAGTAACTTGATCTTCTGTGTGAGTTCACTCAGCCTATTCCCTTTTAGTGCCTACTCACCACCTGTTCTCTCCTCCTTTCTTACAAACAGAATGCCTGTTTTATTTGGGTTTTCTGCCTCCTGAGAATGTAATCCTATCCCAAAACAGCAGGTAAATCCAGGATACTCTCAACCCATTGTGCTTATCTCATTGTCTTGCCAATGGCTTGCCTAGGGAGAGACAGGTAACCCACTCTGGAGCAATGACAGACACGAGTGGAATCTCGGGAGGGAGAAAGACCTGAGAAGGATTTTTTCATCCTTAAACCAAGACATGAGAAAACAGCATTACATGTTATTCCATTCAACCTTGTTCTGTCAGGATGCAATGCCTGGAACAAGGCCATCTTATGACCTTGAGAGAGGATAGCCTAAGGACTCAACTAACTGGGGATAGCAGAATGGAAAACCAGAAAACACACTGATGCTTAATGACATTGTTAAACCAATGAATTAACCAAACCTGGAAACCCTTACCCCCCAATAAATGTTTTTGCAGTTTGCAGCTTAAAGTACCTAATTCATTTATAAGGAAAACTAACTGCAAAGGATGTTTACAAGTATGATGCAAAAAACAAGTTCATTGTCAAATAATTTGGAGTATCATGCATAATATATCCTTATATCACCTGAAAATCCTGTTTAGCTATTAACAGAAAATTTTTAAATGGAATTTATTGCCTTAAGTGTTCAATTAAGGAGATCTTTCTGGTCTCAGGCATGGCTTAACCCAAGAGCTCAACTGGTATAGGGTCTTTATCTCTCAGCCATACCTCCCTCCTCACATGGTGTCAAGATGGCTGCCAGCAGCTCCAGGGCTACATTGTTACTGGTGATTTTCTCAGTAGCCCTAATATAAATCCTTGCATTCCACTTTAAGTGGATAGGTCTTTATGTGCCCACCTCTACTGTGTGGCTATGGCTCTGGATTACAAGGGTTGCCTGGTACCCAGGTACCAGAAAGGTACTCAAGAAATTGAGGAGTGAGTCAAAGAATGGCACAGAGTGGGCAGCAAGTGTTTTATTGAGAAAGCAAAGATACATACTCCACAGAGTGGGACCCACTTAAAGGGGAGTAGCCCTATCTCTGAACTGTGTTTCAGATTACGGGGGTCATTTACAGAAAGGAGGGGTGCATTCTGATAAAAGGAGGACACATTCTAATAAGGGGAAGGCATATTCCTGGTTTTTCTGTGAAGTAGGTGGAGATTCCTGAAATTTGGCTACAACTCCTTTTCACCCCTTATTTGGCCCCATGTTTCCTGACATGGAGGCTGACAAGCGTGTCATTCAGCATGCTACAGTGTCGCAATGTGTGTGTAAGGAGCTCTAGGTCAATAAAGGTCAGCCAGGGCCCTAACTGGTTTGAACCTTGTCCGGGCAGGGAATCTGTTGATCTTCAGAGAAGAGTGAACCAAATCTTTGTCCTGTGCACCTTGAGATCACAGGAACTACCTTCAGGTGGCTCCACTGCTTCCTCCACTCCCAGGTCTCAGCCAGAGTGACAGAATTACCCTGATTTGTCAAGCTTAGTTTTAAAGACCACTGCAGAGTTAGAAGTTGACTCACATCTGACCTTGGAGACTGAGATGGGACAGATGGGGGAAGGGGTGCAGGAGCAGTAAGCATCTATGGAATTGTTTCACAGGGAACTCTTTGTTGAGGAAGGAGGAACACGGGGCAGGTACAAACACTAAATATTCATTCTGGCTACCCAACACCCCTCACAGTGCTCTTCCCTAGAGACGACAACTGAAAGGTTGAGTCACTGCATCTATGCTGACTCCAGGATCTCTAGGGGATAAACATCATTCCAGACTCATTCTGGACAAGAATCCTTGTGGTCTAGCAGCCTACATGACAAGTGCAACCCACCCTCTGTTGGACAGGAAGTGCTTGTATCCCTGTGTTCCTATGAATCTTGCATCAAAAAGAGAATCCAACTTCTCCATCATTATAAGACTTCAAATCACTGAACTTTCACTCTATTCGATCTCATAAAGCAGAAAGAGGGTCCTCTTATAGTGAAACTGTATTATTCTGAATTTCTGATTTAGGTATTAATTCATACAACTTTGTCTCCTGCAGGACCTTACTGAGGCATAATATAATATATATAACATAATACTCAGATGAGCTGTGTTATATTTTACATGAGGAGACAAAGAGTACTTCCAAAATTTCCAAAATTTCCAAAAATGGAATTGAAAGATAAATTTGTTTTGCTGTACAAAAATTTGAAATCTATGTATATAAAGGGGCTTCAAAAAGTTCAAGGAAAATGTGTCTTATGAAAAAACTATAATAGTATATGTTCCATAGTCACATTCTGAGTATTCAAGTTTACAACTTCAATATATGAATTTTGGGAGGATACAACCCAACCCATAAGACAGAACCTGACTATGTCCTAGACACTGTGGGCGCAACAGTAATACAGTCATATCCCTGTTTCCTGGCACTTACATTCAAACAGCCATTAACAATGGTTATTTAACTACAAATACAACAAGAAAAGTAAAAATCATGAAAGCACATAATAAGGGCACTTAACCTGGTCCAGTGGTTCTCAAAAATGGAAGTAATTTTGTTCCCAGGGAAATGAAGACATTTTTGTTGTCACAACTTAGAAGTACCAGCAGCTAAACATCCTGCAATACACAGAGCTCCCCCTAAAAATAACGACCTGGTCCGAAGAGTCACACTGCCACTGTTGAGAATGCCTGGCCTAGTCAACAGAGGCAGGCAAAGCTCCCTTGACCTGACCTTGCTAAGGAAGGCATAGAAACAGCAAGTGTGCAAACTGTGTTAGCAAGAACCACTGTTCATGTGAGGAACTGAAGGACGGCAGAGTACTGAGTGCAGAACACCGACAGTGAGGGGCAGCCTGACATGAGGCCAAGTGCACGAGACCCGCAGCAGCTCAACCATGCGAGCCCTGGACTGTGGTTTTATTTCAAAGAATGATGGTGAAACAAGGGGTAGAAATGTTCAAAAGAAGGTGGCAGGGGCCAGCGCTGTGGCGCAGTAGGCTAAGCCTCCTCCTGCGGCGCCACCATCTCATATGGGAGCCGGTTCAAGACCTGGCTGCTCATTTTCTGATCCAGCCCTCTGCTACAGCCTGAAAAAGCAGTAGATGGCCAAAGTGTTTGGGCCCCTGCACCCACATGGGAGACCCAGAAGAAGCTCCTTACTCCTTGCTTTGGATCAGCTTAGCCCAGCTCCAGTCGCTGCAGCCATCTGGGGAGTGAACCAAGAGATGGAAGACCTTTATCTCTGTCTCTCCTTCTATTTGTCTGTAACTATCTCTCAAATAAATAAATAAAATCTTAGAAAAAAATAAAGGTGACAGCTCCTCCTTTAGAGATTGTGGGTGGGGGGTAACTCTCCAGGAGCTGCTAAGAAAACAGATGGCATTTGTGATAAGTGAGTTACAGCAGGAGAAAAGGGGTTTCATGGAAAATTTGGGGATATGGAAGATCAAGAAGCAGTAAGCACTATTTTGCCTTTGGAGGATCTAGTAATCCTACAAGTCTACAGCAAAAATTGCAAAGGATGGTGAAAGAGGAAGAAGACCCAGGAAAGGATAAGAAGTTATACTGTAAGTCAGTGTCTCAAACTTTAAGAAAAATCAAATGAAGAGATTTTTACTTTGTCTAATTATTTTGTTTCAGAGGTGGAGAGACAGAAACAAAGATGCCCCAAATATCTGCACCGGTCAGGGCTGGGCCAGGGCCAGGACACAGAAATGCAATCCAGGTCTTCTATTTGAGTGGCAAGGACCCAACAACATGAACCTTCACCATCTCCTTCCAGGGTCTGCACTGGCAGGAAGCTGGAGTCCAGGGAAAGAGCCAAGAAATATACCCATGCACTCCGATGCATGGCTGCCAGGCCAAATGTCTGCTCCAAATGAAGAGCTTTTTCATTTATTTATTTATTTATTTATTTTTACAGGCAGAGTGGACAGTGAGAGAGAGAAACAGAGAGAAAGATCTTCCTTCCATTGGTTCACTCCACAAATGGCTGCTACGGCCGGCGCACCACACCAATCCGAAGCCAGGAGCCAGGTGCTTCCTCCTGGTCTCCCATGCGGGTGCAGGGCCCAAGCACTTGGGCCATCGTCCACTGCACTCCCGGGCCACAGCAGAGAGCTGGCCTGGAACAGGAGCAACCAGGACAGAATCCAGCGCCCCGACCGGGACTAGAACCCGGGGTGCCAGGGCTGCAGGTGGAGGATTAGCCTAGAGAGCCGTGGCGCTGGCCCTAAATGAAGAGCTTTTAAAAGTACAATTTCTAGACATTATGTCCAAATATTGTAATTCTTAAGTTTGGATTTAGGTCCAGAAATTTTTACTTCTTCCAAAAAAAATTCCAGGTGATTTTAATGAAATGATCAAGGTTACACTTGGAAAAATTCTGCCAAAATGTAACATGAGCAAATTTTCATTCTAAGTGCCTGGTGGCAATGGAAAGGTTGAGGGAGAGGATGAGACTGGGAGCAGAAAGTGCAGAAAGGAGACAGAAAGGGAGAGATTTTTCCATCCACTGGTTCATTCTCCAAATCCTCACAACAGACCAGGCTGGACTAGGTAGGCCACAGCCAGAACCCAGATCTCAACCCAGGTCTCCCATGAGGTGGCAGCAACCCTTATTCTTGAACCATCATCAGCTGCCTCCCAAGCTTCATTAGCAGGGAGCTGGAATTGGAAGCGAAGTTGGGACTCAAACCCAGGCACTCCAATATGGGGCGTGGATATCCCAAGTGGCATCTTAACCACTGTGCCAAATGCCTGCCCTGAGCAGGCACCAGACACTAGTGCCACACAGCCTGGCTCCAGAAATCCACACTCTAGGCCCATACACTGTGACCTTCTTCTTCCTCAGTTGTAGAACTCACCACACAAAGAAGGACTTTCATTCTTCCACATTGTCTTCCACAATAGCACAGACACAATACATGCTAAGCACACAGCAGAGATGTGCTGAATTCTCTCTATAAGGAGACTCCAAAAATTTCCTGAAAAATAAATGGAATTGAAAAATGTTTGTTTTGGTGCCTAAAAAAATTGCTGAAATCCACCCAGATTTTTCATAATATGCATTTTCTGAAGGTTTTGAGAGCCCCTCATCTCTATGGATTTCAAGCTCCGTGTTCACCAAAGAAAATTGTGTCTTTGAATCCCATGTCTCCATGAACTTTCTGAAGTGCCCTTGTATAATTAAACCATGAAACAAAGGCAGCCTCTTGTAAAAGAGCAGAGGAGGTAACCTCTGTTGAATCCACCAGTATATAAGTCTCAGCAGGAAGGGTTTGGGCAAAGCTAAAAAAAAAAAAGAAAAGGAAGAAGGGGGTAGGGGATGGGGAGGGAGGGAGAGAGAGAGGAAATGATATCTCAAAGCAAATTGGAGCAGAAAATATACATTTTTCTATTCCTAGTTTGCTGGAAACTATTACATTTCACTGTCTTTAGCCATAATTTGGTGTCCTGTGCTGTTGAGGCTCTGTGATTCAGAAGCCCTGGGTTTTTGTTGTTTTTTTTTTTTTCTTGGCTCTGCATTTAATTCATTTTGGAATGTTACAAAATCCATCTGTTCTCTCAGTCTCCTTCTCTGTTTTCCACCAAATAGGAATCAAATGCTGATCCACCACTAAAATGCTTAGAGATCCTTGGGGTGAAAACATTATCTAACCACAAAGGACGACTTGACTGCTGTGCTTGCAGGCAACTGCTAAAGAGACTTCCAAAAAACTTAAAGCTGCAAACTCGCTGTGTGGAAAAGCAGCAATCGTGTATATGAAAATTTCTACAGTCACTAAAAATTCTAGACAAATTAAGAATTTCTCAGTCTTCAGTCACTAAAAATTTTTAACAAGAATTTCTGAGTGTTCATGCGATACAGTTGTCACTGATGAATGATATTCTTCAATTATAACGAAGAATTCAAACATGCTTTACTATCCTATTGGTACTGTGTTCACATCATTTTCCCATTTTGACAATCTAAGACTTTGACCTTTGTCTTCATGATTCCACACAGTTGGCCAAAATATTAAAAAGCACAGCATTATGAGAACAAATGTCATCTGACTTGTCAAATATTAGAATAGGTTGGGAAAATACAGTACCTGTTCTCTTATCGAAACCATGGGGCAAACAGTTTCCTCCATGTCTCTGATAATGGTTATACCTGGTCAAAGCAGGTGTTGCACAGAGAGATCAAGAACTTGTAGAGGCAGAAAAGCAGTTTTTTTTGTTTGTTTGTTTTTTGTTTTTGAGCCACCCACATCCCAGAAAGCATATTGTTCTCTCTTCCCAGGGGAATTAAAGAAGACATCATCTTCCTTCCTTGAATGACCATTTCACGCTCATTAACTTTGCTTTCAATTTGCTCACAGATTCATTCATGCACAGCCCTCTGCTCGCTAATGACCTCGCAGCACTGTCTCTCTTCTTTCTAATCTCACTCCATGAGTGACGTATGCAGACCCACTCATTTAAACAGCGTGCTCTGGCTCACTCTAACACTGCGGTTCTGACCTCTCTCTGGAGCCCCCCCACCCACCCCGTAAACGCACTATCTGATCTTTCTTCTTGGATATCTAGTGAGCAGCTCAAATAATACAGCCATGTGCTGGACAATGACATTTTAGTCAGCACTGGGTCACACATACAATGGTGGTCCCATAAAATTATAATGAAGCTGGAAAACTCCTACCACCCAGTGACATTATGATCACATTACTCGCACGGCTGTGATGGTGCTGGTGCAAACCCACCTGCCTGCTCTGTGAACAGTATAACACATGTCACTGTGCACAGAATATAAGACTTGATAATGATAACGAATAGCTGTTACTGGCTATGTATTCACTGCACTATGCTTGCTGTTAAAGTACACTCCTACTTAGACTGAAATTTGCTGAAAAGTAGCATGCTGCTTATGCTAACAGAGCTTTATCCATCTTCTGCATACCAAATCTCTTGATCACATCGTTTTTACTGGCACTTGATTTAATCTTGAGTTGTTTTGTTTAGCGCAGCCATAGGAACAGGAGGCTACACTATATAAACCCTGGAGCCTGAGTGTGTAGTGGGCTATACCATCCAGGTTCGTGTAAGGGCACTCAGTGATGTTCCTACAATGAAGAACCTGCCTAACGCTACAGTCCTCAGAACGTGCCCTTGCCACTGATCGATACAGAGTTGCATCCTCACAAGAATGTTCTGCTTTCCTCCCAGAAGAAATCACCACACAGTTGTCACCCAGGAGCTCAAACTCTTCAGGCATGAGATTCAATTCTCTATTTTTCTCACTGCCCCCCAACACACAATTCATTAACAAGCTCTATCAACATCGTTTTAAAAGTCATCACAGACCGGCGCCGCGGCTCAATAGGCTAACCCTCCACCTAGCGGCACCGGCACACCGGGTTCTAGTCCCAGTCGGGGCGCCGGATTCTGTCCCGGTTGCCCCTCTTCCAGGCCAGCTCTCTGCTGTGGCCAGGGAGTGCAGTGGAGGATGGCCCAAGTGCTTGGGCCTGCACCCGCATGGGAGACCAGGAGAAGCACCTGGCTCCTGGCTTCAGATCGGCGCGGTGCGCCGGCTGCAGCAGCCATTGGAAGGTGAACCAACAGCAAAGGAAGACCTTTCTCTCTGTCTCTCTCCCTCTCACTGTCCACTCTGCCTGTCAAAAAAAAAGTCATCACAAATGACTTCAGTTTTGATCACCTCTTACCATTTCTCTTGGTCCCCAACCAACACTGTGACCTATTCTCCACTGAGCAGCTAGAATAAGCTTTTTAAAACAGATAAGAACTTACCTTTCCCCCTTTTTAAACCTTCTAAAAGCATCTTTAGGAATAAAATCTTAGGCCGGCATTATGGCACAGGGGTTAGGCCACCACCTACAACACCAATATCCTATACAGTCCCAACTGTTCTGCTTCCAATCCAGCTCCCTCCCAATGCTCCTGAGAAAGCAGCAGAAGATGGCCCAAGGATCTGGAACTCTGCAACCCACTTAGGAGACCCAGATGGAATTCCAGGCTCTTGACTTCAGCCTGACTTAGCACCGCCACTGCAGCCTTTTGGCGGGTGAACCAGTAAATGGGACATCTCCCTCTCTCTGTCTCTGCCTCTCTCTTGTCCCTCTTTCAAATAAATAAACTACATCTTTTCTTTGAAAAAAAAAAAAAAAGAATGAAATCTGAATCCTTTGTCCTGGTCTCCTCAGCAAGTATTTAAGTCGGTAACCACCACTCTGTTTCTTGCTTACTCCCTCTAGTTCCCAGCTCTGCAAGTTTTGGGGCCTGCCATGGTCTGCAATCTCTAGATCCTACCCTCTTTCACTGTCCATCACCACCATCAAACCTCATGCTTAAACATGCAAACTTAAATATCCTTGCTTCAATATCCAAGCTCCTTGCTCCTCTTTTAGTACTTCATGTATATGTAGGAAACCGTCTAACTTTGGTCAAACTCAGTTCAGTCACACACCACGCCTGCTTTGATGCAAATGCATGTGACTAGGAAAAGCGCATGCCCATGCCATGGTAAGTAAGTATGCTTGATCTCACATACTTCTTTCAATACTGTTCCAATTCTCCAGCTCTTTTTTTTTTTTTTAAAAAAAGCCTAAAAACATTTTATCACCCTCAATATTCCTTTTTAGTTTAGTTTTAGTCTCTGGACCCACTGTAACCACCCTCCTGAACTACCATTCATACAACTACGTTCACAAATTCTCTCCAAGTTTTACAACCAATGCTCAATTCTCAGCTGTCTTCTCCCTTCAATTTCAGCAGTGTTTGAGACAGTCTTACTCCTTGTTAAGGCTGCATTCACTTAATGTCTGGCAAACGCCAGCATCGGCTCTTCCTCTTATCTCACTGGCTGCTCGTTCTCAGTCTCCATCACTGGCTCCTCCTATTAAAGAGGATGTGCGCTGGGCTTGAGTCCTCAGACCGTGTCTCTTCTCTTTCTGCTCCTGCGCCTTTGCAATGATCTCATCCAAGGTTCATGGCTCAATACATCATCTACATGCTGATAATTCTCCAATTCATAACTCTAACTGGACATCACCCTTGGCTGCAGATTCACACACCTGAACACCTACTCTATAACTTCACTTGTATATCAAGTAGGCACTTTAAGTCCTCTGCCTCTGAGCTCTTGATCTTCCCTCCCATTTATTCTCTTCCTAAAGTCTTCCTTACTTCAGTGCATATCAACTCAATCCTGCAGCAACCTCACCTGAAATCTCTCTGTTGTATAAACATTCAAGCTGTCAGCCTAGCACACTGCACCTCCCTGGTACAAACTAGGCTTCCTATTTCTCTACAGTTACCAGCTCTTATACAGATTATTGCATTAGCCTCCTAATACGCCTCTTTGCCCTTGTATCTGGCCCTTTTCAGTCTTTTCTCAATGCAGTAGCCAAAAGGCCATGTTCAAACGTAAGTGATCCCGTCAAACCCTTGGAACTGCATCCCTTCTCAGTGATAGAAAAAGCCAAGGCCCACAGGATGGCCTGCAAGGCCTTAGCTGATCTGGCCCCTTCTGACCTCACACTCTATTATAAGCCACATCCACTGTATTCTTGTCATTCAAATACTTAGGTCTTCTCTTTGCTCCTGGAATCTGCCAGGCACACTCCCACCACAGGACTTTCGTACTTCAATTCCTCTTCTTACCTCACCCTTTCATCAACTGTTCACATGACTCAGTCCTTTATTTCCTGCAAGAAATTTCATTAAAGTCACTGCTTAAAATTATAGCACTAATGCTTCCTTTTCCTATTTCTGCACTGTCTTTCTTGGTAACATTTACTGACCTTGAATGTTTGTGAACTTACTTCTCTGGAACTGCCTCGGCTTCTTGTGTGTGTGTGTGTGTGTGTCTGTGTGTGTAAGAGAGAGAGAGAGACAGTAGACCATAGTGAACCCAGTGTGTGTGTGTGTGTGTGTGTGTGTGTATAAGAGAGAGAGAAAGGAGACAGTAGACCATACTGAACCCAGTGTGTGTGTGTGTGTGTGCATGTGTAAGAGAGAGAGAGAAGGAGACAGTAGACCATACTGAACCCAGTGTGTGTGTGTGTGTGTGTGTGTGTGTAAGAGAGAAAGGAGACAGTAGACCATACTGAACCCAGTGTGTGTGTGTAAGAGAGAGAAAGAAAGGAGACAGTAGACCATACTGAACCCAGTGTGTGTGTGTGTGTGTGTGTGTGTGTGTAAGAGAGAGAAAGAAAGGAGACAGCAGACCATACTGAACCCAGTGTGTGTGTGCATGTGTAAGAGAGAGAAAGAAAGGAGACAGCAGACCATACTGAACCCAGTGTGTGTGTGCATGTGTAAGAGAGAGAGAGAAGGAGACAGTAGACCATACTGAACCCAGTGTGTGTGCATGTGTTAAGAGAGAGAGAGAAAGGAGACAGTAGACCATACTGAACCCAGTGTGTGTGTGTGTGTGTGTGTGTGTGTGTGTGCATGTGTAAGAGAGAGAGAGAAAGGAGACAGTAGACCATACTGAACCCAGTGTGTGTGTGTGTGCGTATAAGAGAGAAAGGAGACAGTAGACCATACTGAACCCAGTGTGTGTGTGTGTGTGTGTGTGTATATATATATATAAGAGAGAGAGAAAGGAGACGGTAGACCATACTGAACTCAGCCTTAGACCTAAATGCAGGCAGAATGGGTCTCTCATGATTTCCTGGTCAGTTGCAATTGGAAGAGGATGTTCACTACATCCATGAAGCTACCTGCATCTGGATCCACATGTTCCCCTTTTCTTGGAACTTTGGATGAACTGTCCATTATCCAGCAAAGCTCGCACACTCCATTTATTCAGTAGATCCTACTTCCCTCATCTGCTTGGAAGCAGTGTTGCATATCTCTCCCAGCTCTTGCCTGTATTACCAAATTTTCCTTCTGTACTAGATTTTCCTAGTGGCCCGTAAGTATGTCATTATGACTCCCACATTAAGCAAAAAATTTGGCGTGATCTTAAACACTTCTCAAACTGCTGTTATAGTTAGAATCTTTTTTTTTTTTAGTTTTTTTTTAGTTTTAACTTTTATTTGATGAATATAAATTTCCAAAGTACAGCTTATGGATTACAATGGCTTCCCCCCCCCATAACGTCCCTCCCACCCACAACCCTCCCCTTTCCCTCTCCCTCCCCCCTTCCATTCACTTCAAGATTCATTTTCAATTCTCTTTATATACAGAAAATCAGTTTAACATACATTAAGTAAAGATTTCAACAGTTTGCTCCCACACAGAAACATAAAGTGAAAAATACTGTTTGAGTACTAGTTATAGCATTAAATCTCAATGTACAGCACACTAAGGACAGAGATCCTACATGAGAAGTAAGTGCACAGTGACTCCTGTTGTTGACTTAACAAATTGACACTCTTGTTTATGGCATCAGTAATCACCCTAGGCTCTTGTCATGAGCTACCAAGGCTATGGAAGCCCTCTGAGTTCACCGACTCTGATCATATTTAGACAAGGCCATGGTCAAAGTGGAAGTTCTCTCCTCCCTTCAGAGAAAGGTACCTCCTTCTTTGATGACCCGTTCTTTCCACTGGGATCTCACTTGTGGAGATCTTTCATTTAGGTCTTCTTTTTTTTTTTTTTTCCCCAGAGTGTCTTGGCTTTCCATGCCTGAAATACTCTCATGGGCATTTGAACAATGCTCTGTTAATGGCAATTGCTACTCTGTTTTTGCAAATGAGTATGCCTACAGAGACTTTAAGTGATGTGCATAAGGTAATTTAGCCAGTAAAGTATGAGCCAGAATTTAAATACAGGACTTAATGACCTCCAATCCCATGTTAATAAACTTTTCTATACTGCACTGTCCTAAAGCCCTATTACTTATGTGATATAGAATTTCATGGAAAGGGGCTTTCGTTTGCAATATATCAATCACTTGAAAGTTATTCTACTTAAGACCACTTTAATACATGCCATGATCGTTCTCCTTTTTCCATAATACACAATTCTTTGTATCTACAACTTCAAAATTGCATCTGCAATACAGAACACTTGTTTATACCTTCACTACAACAAATATTTACTTGCCTTAACACCCCACCTTACTCTTTTTACCATTATTATGTAAGTGCAATATAGTCATCAAGGCTGAGATTTGTCTTTCAGTCAACAAAGGTCACAGGTTTGCACTCTGTGAAAATGAACCATAATTCACACTTTCATCAATTTCTCCACACTTTATTTGGGAAATAGCCAAGTATATATTAAGATGTGTACTAAAAATATTCCAAGCCCCTCACCTCCCTTCATCCACTGATGACATTGACTTCTGCTTCTCAGCTGGGAGGCAGGAACAGACATTCTTGCTGACACCTCACCTGGGATGCATAGCCAGCCCCGGTGGAAAGAGCAAGGCTAGAGCTGTCCTTTCTGATCAGGTCCTTCCCTTTGCTGCTTCATACTTGGCAACAGTTCCCCAGCACTGGGGTAACACTGATACACTCCTGATGACAAAGACGAATACCTTCCATTTTGGAAAAAGAAAACTTTTGAAATAATGGGAATTCCTGTGGTCTGGAATTGGCACCCGTCATTTGGTAGCCTTTGCATTCCCCATCTCAGCATCTGTATTCGTGCTGAGCCGTGAGACGCGAGCCACTGCCTAAATTCCTTGTTCCACGGACTGGAGAAGGCTGAAAGATGGCTGTCGCCTGCCTTTCTCTCACTGTAGCACTGAACCTTTCCCGGATTTCCAGGAATTCTGATTTTTCAACAGAATGTAAATATTTCTTAAAGAACTAAAATGCTGTAACACTTTGTTGCCAGTTTATCAGATGTCTTCATGGACAGGTGGTGTAAAAGCTGCATTAGAACCCTTCAGCAGGGAATGGATTATGGCCAGAAAGGGTACCAGTACCAGTCCAGGCAGGTGAAATGAGAAACACAAAAAGCCAGTCTGGTCTTCTCCACAGCCCTCATAACTGGTTAACTGGAGGAAGGTAGGAGGAAAAGAGGAAGGGAGGAAAAGAAAGAAGGAATCTGTTTCCATAGGGCTCAAGCTAAGTCCAACCTAATACTCTAACTGCTTAGGTGGTTCTTGTTCCCTCCTGGAAATACACACGGAGCAGATATCTGACTGCATGTTTGGACATGGGCATCTCCCGGCCTCCCTGTCTCACAGGGATGCTGCCGGACAACAGGGTGGCCTCAGATCACAGCAACTGTGAGATCTGCTCAGTTTACTTATGGAACACGGCTGAAAACATCGCACACGGAACGACATCTCAGCCACCACAGACTCACTAGGCTCCTCTACAGACAGAGATGTCCACTCAGACGCGACCTGGGGAACCTGCTTTAGAGCCCTGACTTGAAGCTGGTAGAGCACCTCGCCTGGAGAGCCTCCACCTACACCCTGGAGGTCTCCCAGCACCAGCTGTGGGTGCGGAATTCCCGAGAGGCACTCTCTTCCCAGAGTCCCACTGGAAGATGCGTGCAGCAGCTGCCTTTCCCGAGACTCACAACAAAGAAACAAGGCAAGCGCATTCCTGCTTGTAAAAGTATTTCAAATGTAAACGGGGTCTCAGGAATAACACACAAATTACCTAATAAGTGCACTACATAAATATTTCTCTTAACTAATAAAAAGATTTTAGCAAACAAAAGAAACTATATAAAATTTTCATGGAAATTCAATGAACTCAAAGATTTCTTTTCTTGAATCTTCCTGAAAATAGTTTTCATTTTTTAAAAGTTCCTTGTGATTTTCAATAGTTTTTAATGTTTATTTACTCAGTTTTATTTATTTGAAAGGTATAAAACAGAGACACAGAGAGCTAGCTTCCATCTGCTGATTCACTCCCCAAATGCCTGAAACAGCTGGGTCTGGGCCAAGCCAAAGCCAAGGACCAGGAACTCCACCTGGGTTTCCCACATGGGTAGAAGGGGCCCAAGTCCTTGGGCCATCATATATTGCCTTCCTAGCCACATTGGCAGGAAGCTGGATGGAAAGTAGGAGAGCCAGGACTCAAACTGGCACTTAGATGTGGGCTGCTGGCATCGCAGGCAGCACCCACAGTGCAGGCAGGCCCATTCTGGCCCTTTTTTCCCCGTCAAGTCCACGTAGAAATGACCATTCCATCTCCAAGAACTACCCCACCCAAGCCATTGCAGACACCTAAAACCTCAAATGCAGTCATGAGTTGTCAGTTTCTTCCCCAGCTAAACCATTCCTAGACCTAAGCTTCTATAGAATTACTGGCTACTTGCCCAAAGACCAAGTGGGTATCTGCATACCTTGGACTTCAGTGTGCAAAGGACAAAGCAGTGCCTTAAATTCTAGAAACTTAATCTGGTTTCTTGACATCAAGGGAATTAATTCCAATGGCTGTGTGGAGGTCACACAAGCCTGATCACTCCCCAGGTGACACTGGAAAAGGCTTCGACTATGTTAACCTCTGTTTGCCCAGCTCACCTCACCTCTTTACTCTTGCCGAATCATCTAAGGATTCACAAGCAACTGGCTGTAAGGAGAAAAGATCCTATATAAACACTCACGTTGTTTTTGCTATTTCCTTCTTTCAAGTACATTGAAGAGGACAGGATTTCACACAGGAAACACTGAATGATAATATTTGGAGGAAACCTGCTGACTTCGTAAGACACAGTTGGCCAAAATTCGGCTCAGAAATACCCAGGGAAGTAAAAGCCTCCTAGAGTTACAAGGATGAGGTTTCTGCAAGCAACAGAGCCCTCTGTAAAAGGCCAGGGATAAAACTGCTTACAAGGGGAAAAACGGAAACATTCGTGAGGTTGCAAGCAGCTCATGGAAGTGGTGCACAGGTGTGCCAAAAAATGTGCGACTCTGCAAGGAGGAGACGAAGAAGGGGCTCTTAGGTTCTTGAAATGATAGTAAAAGAAAGGAGAAGGCGAAAGAGAGGGATGTGGACAGAGAGAAGACAGAGAGGAACATGAAGGCAAAAAAGACGTAGTAACTGTCCAGGAAGGGATTCAACCAATTCGGCCCTAGACCCTACAGCTGGGAGGTTAATTCTTTGACACGCCTATGGAAAGGATTGTAGATGAAAATCCTTTATTAAAGTACTTTTGAGAGTGTTCCTGAAGTTGTCATTAACATTATTGAGGTCGTGGAGAATTGTCACTTGTTTGCTTTCCTAAAGACATAAGCATGGGGCCGGCACTGTGGTGCAGCAGGTTAATGCCCTGGCCTGAAGCACCAGCATCTCAAATGGGCACCGGTTTGAGACCCAGTTGCTACACTTCCCATCCAGCTCTCTGCTGTGGCCTGGGAAAGCAGTAGAAGATGGCCCAAGTCCTTGGGCCCCAGCACCTGCATGGGAGACCGGGAAGAAGCTCCTGGCTCCTGGCTTTGGATCAGCGCAGCTCCAGCCATTGTGGCCAATTGGAGAGTGGACCATCGGATGGAAGATTCTCTCTCTCTCTCTCTCTCTCTGTCTGACTTTCAAATAAATAAATAAATCTTAAAAAAAAAAAAAAGAAACAAAGACTAAATGGCAACCTAAGGTCATATTTAATTAGGTGGAGAGATGAGATTTAAAAATCCAAGTATTATGAGTTGTGATAAGGGGCCGCTGCCTACGACATACTCAGGTTTTTTGTTTTTTGCAAAAGATGCTAAGTTGTAAGGGGGAATGGGATATTGAAGCTTATGAGCCAAGGCTGAGGGTAAACATACAAGCACTAATAAATCACAAATTCTGTAAAGGCATACCCACGATGGTGCAAGAGCACATAGCTGGGGTATTTACTCTGCAGGCGATTATGAAGGAATGGGTGGCCCAGAGGTGAATGGGGAACACAGAGACTAAAATGCAAGACCAGGACTTGCCCTCAACTAAACAGAAACAGCTTCGGCCTCCCCAGATCTTCAGAGAAGGCTGAATAGGAGATGTGGGGAGTGGTCTTTAGACTTGAAATATTCCTGTCTGGACCCAGCAGATCTGTAATCCAGCATTTGAAACTGGCACAGAGCCCAGGCATCCAGCTGACAGGTGTGCGGCCAGAAGGGCAAAGGAAGGCCTGTTGTATGTGAGATTTTACACGCTTACTCCTAAGACTCTGTCCCTAATGCGATTTTCAGATGTCCAGTCACTGCCTCCACTCACTCCTTGCCAGCAGAATTAATTACACTAGTAACTGCTGGTCACATAGCCAGGATGTGATCTCAGAAGCCTCTGAACATCAAAGAGATTTTTCTAGAGCCCTCCCTGAACCATTAGAGAGTTTCATTTTCAGTAATTTTATTAGTGGGCATTTGGGTTTGGCTAAGTGGTCCCTTGGCCTACCCTATTTAGTCCCAACAGGAATAGAGATGAACTGAAATAAGGGTTTATCTTCATAAAGCTGTGTTAAGACCTTAAACACGTAATGTAGCTAGGAGAGAGCAAGGACAAAAATCACTGCTGGACATGAGGCAGTTCAACTTCCTTCAGTTTTGTATGTAGGACTTTAATTCTAAGATATCTCACACATATATATATATATATACATATATATCATAAGACATGTTCTGATACACACAAATATGCACATATATACATATATATGTAGAGTCTGTCATGACATATATGACAGTACTTCAAAAAGTTCATGAGAAATATAATTAAAAAATAAGTTTATTTTTTACAAAAAAATTTACAGCCATGCACAGCTTTTTCATAATATGCATTTCCATTAACTTTTTGAAGCCCCCTTGGTATGTTATATATATACATACATATATATGTATATATGTTTGTGTGTATTGTGTGTATGTGTGTATATATGTATGTATACATATGCATATGTATATATATATATATATATAAACACTATGCACTACATGATAGGGAATACAATGAGGGTTAGAAATGAGAGAAAGCAATGATGTGACCTAAGAAGTAACAGAGTCAATTCTTTCTGTATGGGGGATGAGAGGGAGGCAATGCTGTTTTCACACAATTCTGTAACACTGTGAAATAACATCAGATGATTCTATGCCTGTTAATTCTTGTTCATACACAGTGCCTCAATAGGACTGGAGCATCTGTCATTTAACAGGAGGAAAGAACCAGGGACAAAGGAATTTTTCAGCTTGAGAGTTACAAAAGAAGCCCTAAAAATCCCAACTCAGAAACCAGGCCTTCATTTGGGAGAGCCAGTCTTTGTTTCAAGGAAGAAACAATTTGTGTGATTTCAAGGAACCAAGGTATAGGACAAAAGATTACATGATTGAAAGGTAACCACAGCACATGAAAAGATGCTGGATAAGTCAAAATAGCTTTTCATCACCTCAGGGGGAGAAGAAACACCTTACTTGGACAAGGAAAGATGCCAGGGAGGAATTAGGAAAGGGTGGAGACTGGTACTATCCCTACTTCTTTTCTTCAATTAGGTATTAAAATTTCAAAGAAGGGAAAGAGATGTGCAAATAAGTTTGCAAATCTCATGTGAGAAAACCTGAGAGTAAACTACTTTGCACAAACTACCAAGGCAAGAGATAAGCTCAGAGAGGGGAAAATGGAGGCACTAGGAAAAAAAACCTGATTGTTCCTCAATTTGGACAGAGCTACCTACACAGAACATCATCATCACCATCACCATCAACGTCAACGTCAGCATCATAACGCTCTGTCTTCTTTTCCTCTATCCTGCTCTGCAACGTTGGAATTGGAGGGAATATTTATTCTAGTCTCGTATTTCAGTGAAAAGTTAGTTCTAGAGAAACATCTCCATTTTCTCTCCAGATCCTTCTTATTTATCTCCATGGGAGGAAGTATGAAGCTGTAGTTGGAATATGCTTTGGTCCCCAAACTCCTGCAGATGTTTAAACCCAAAGTCATAGGTTAACAGAAGGAAAGTTAATCCAATTATGGTCATTGGAGCTCATTATGTCAGCTGGGACAACCCCTCAGAAGGTAATTCTTGAGAGAAGGTTGATTATAAAAGCCTGAGTTTGGTCAAGCCACTGTCTTTCACCTGGCTCACCATGTGAACCTGCTCCACCCACATCCCACCACTGCCACCACCCTCACAGAGGAAACCACTGCGGTTGCTCAGGCTTAAACCTGAACTTTGAAAACTGTGAATCAAAATAAAACTCTTTCCTCTGTAAGCTGATTGTCTCAGGCTTTTCAATTTAGTAACTACTAACCAATACATATGGCTTGTTTTCCTGCTAATTTGGGAGAGGGACAAAGCACTCTCTCAGGAAACTGTCTCTGGGACAAGGGAGGCAGATTCTGTGAGTGTGGGGCTTGAGAGAGATGTCCACGCACAGGAATATTCTCCCAGGCTTCAAAGCCAGAATCCAGCCCATTATTATCATGATGATAACTAGCATTTTTCTGACACTGGATCCTTAAAATCTTGACATCACAATGTCTTCAAAGGTCTTAATATTAAGGAACAATCTGGTTTGATAAATGTGCATAGCACGGAGTGCAATTGCTTGTTCATGAGGGCCACTGTATTTTGACTGTATTGACTAATGAGTGGTTAATAATATTATATATTGAATGACAAAGCTGAGTATCCAGCTGAGTTTTCTTGGGAGCACAGAGTAGCAGAGACCACAGAAAATGAGTGAGCAAGCAGTTTTTAACTCTGATTTTATCACCACAGCCATCAGCACTTTCTCAAGTACATTTTTTAAAACTTAGATTGCATGCTGTTAAGCTTCTCTACTTGGCAGAAGGGAGCACTACTGTCCATGAATTAAAATCTCACAGGTACGAGAAATTTCAAAATTTACATATACCTATGTCAAAGGTCTTCAGAGACACAGGATGCTGTGGATCACAAATGATTACAAAGCTATTTTTACTTGTTCAAGGGGGACAAGAGCATGCTGGAGTCTTCCTAACTTGTCCATCAAGAAATAATGAAGGAGTTGCAGGACATCTTGAAATATCCACGTGGGAATGGCAGAAGAAACTGCAGACAGCCAGCCCACGAGCAGCACCCTGGGGAGAAATACATGCTGCATCGCAATTAAGGAACACGTTGCCTCTCTGAGCACTATCTGGACCTGCATCTTCAGAAAGTCAAAAGGTTGAAGCACGCTTGCCCCAGCACACAGCTCAGTGTGAAAATGTCCAGTTCTTGCACTGAAGTCCTGTAAGCTCAACTGCAGTGTTCTTCAAAAACCAGACATTTCCAAAAGTTAACAGGAATGTCTGACTTATTGTCCAATGCTTCACACCAGACAGATCCAGGAAACCTAGTTTCTGAGGTCAATTTTTTTTTTCTAGAATCCCCAACTGATAGACAGTAAGATGAGATTCAGAAATCCTCTAATTCAAGTTCAAAGGTTGATAGCATCCTCCAAACATCACTGTGGGGAACCACGTGGAATGCATATAGGATGAGCTCCATTGTGGAAGGAGTAGGGTTAGAAAGGTTAATTTAATTCTTTACAGCATAGACAAGATCCAAATCCAACTCTCTTGATATTTAAGGCTCAATTCACATTGATTATGCAAAGTGCAATGGGAATATCAGGGTTATATAATTAATTTGATTTTTGAGGCAATCAAATTAATTTTCCCTTATTCACTCTATTTAACACCCCATAGGTCAAATTAATTGAGTGCTAAAGGCTATAGCTACACAGAAGAAACTACTATTCTTGGGCCTTAATGATAACAAACCAACCTAAAGTATAGGAAATCAATTAATTCACAATTTCAACTATTTACCTTAACATTTCCATTCATTTAATCTCCATGTTGGGGTGACTAACACTATTTTTTTCTTTTTCTTTTTTTTTAAGCTTATAGTGGAAACAATGTGTAAGTCGCAGCAGGGAGCTGGGATCTATAGTTAGAACCTGAATTGTATCTCACATCTACCACATGAATCCGTCCTGTCTTGGCATCAGTCCCCACACACTTCTCTTTGTTATTCTCCTCCTCTTCCTTCCAAGAGAGAAGTTTCTGAGCCTTGTTGCCTGGATTCAAATCCTAACTCATTCACTTGATTTCATTTCCAGTTCCCTACCAATCCCTCGTGTTTGTCCTACGGATTAAAGAAGTCAGTCATGTATACACCTTGGCATGCTGGCGAGCCCGTGTGAGTGTTTAACAGATGCTAGCGATTTTCATCACAGTCTGCGGCATCACTACTGTCAACATCAGCAGCATCGTACTGTTCTGGATTCTCTGCTGCACTCTCTTCTCAAACACAGGCTAAGAGCAGACTCTTCTGGCCTCATGTTTTTATGTAGAGGAACTTCACCCAGAGAACACTTCCAATTTCACTTAGGCCCTCATCATTCCTACCCCCATGGCGGGGAAGAAAAGAGTGGCTTATTCTGTTGATGAGAATGGGGAAGAAGACATCATTTTTCTAAACTGCCTGAATATTTATGAAGCAAAGGGCAAATAAAAATGTCAGATTACTGAGTAAAATGCTAAAAGAATTTTTTGTCCTTAGAAATAAAGCCATGTTCTGGCTGAGAAAGAACTTTTAAGAACAATCCTATTCATAATAGCTACAAAAAGAATTAATATCCTGGAATAAATTTAACCAAGGACATCAAAGATCTCTATGATGAAAATTACAAAATATTAAAAAAGTAGAAGACAGAAAAAAATGGAGAAATCTTCCATGTTTATGGATTAGTAGAATCAATATCATCCAAATGTCCATATGACCAAAAGCAATTTACAGATTCAATGTGATCCCAATCGAAACACCAATGACATTCTTCTCAGATCTAGAAAAAATTATGCTAAGCTTCATATGGAAGCACAAGAGACCCCAAATAGCTGAATCAATCTTATACAACAACAACAACAAAAGCCAGAGGCATCATAATACCTTATTTCAAGACATCCTACAGGGCAGTTATAATCAAATCAGCCTGGTACTGGCACAAAAACAGATATGTGGACCAATGAAACAGAATAAAAAACTCCAGAAATCAATCCATGTTTCCATAACCAACTTATCTTTTTTTAAAGATTTATTTATTTATTTGAAAGTCAGAGTTGCACAGAGAGAGGAGAGGCAGATAGAGAGAGAGAGATCCTCCATCTGATGGTTCACTCCCCAGATGGCTGCTACAGCCAGAGATGAGCCAATCCAAAGCCAGGAGCCAGGAGCTTCTTCCCAGTCTCACATGTGGGTGCAGGGGCCCAAGGACTTGGACCATCTTCTACTGCTTTCCCAGGCCATTGCAGAGAGCTGAACAGGAAGTGGAGCAGCCGGGTTTTGAACTGGCGCCCATAGGGGATGCCAGCGCTTCAGGCCAGGGAGTTAACCCACTGCGCCACAGCGCTGGCCCCCCAACTTATCTTTGACAAGGGAGCTAAAATCAATCCCTGGATCAAGAACAGTCTCTTCAATAAACAGTGCTGGGAAAATTGTATCTCTGCATGCACAAGCATGAAACTAGACCCTACCTTACACTTTACACAAAAATCCACTCAAAATCGATCAGAGACCAAAATCTATGACCTGATAACATCAAATTACTAGAGAACATTGGGGAAACTTTGCAAGATATTGGCATAAGCAAAGATTTCTTGGAAAACACTCCAGAAACACAGCAATTAAATCCAAAACTGACCGATGGGATTACATCAAGCTGAGATGCTTCTGTACTGCAAAAGAAATACTCAGCATAGTGAAGATGCAACTGACAGAATGGGAGAAAATATTTGCAAACTAGAAAAATGATAAAGAGTAATATCCAGAATATATAAAGAGCTCAAGAAATTCAATAACAAAACAAATAATCCAGTTAAGAAATGGGCAAAGATCTTACTAGTCAAAGGGATCAGTTTAAGTTCATAATTGATCATAAAGATAAGATTAAATGTCAAAGGGATCACATAAACAAGACCAGTGTCTGCTAATAATAACCAATAGAATTAAAAAGGAGAGCACGATCCAACATGGGAAGTGGGATACACAGCAGAATGCAAATGCCCTAAACAGCACTCTGGCCTCAGAATCAGTCCTTAAGTCATTAGATCCGGCTAGAAAGCCCATGAAAGTTTCTCAGGCATGGAAAGCCAAGACACTACAGCAAAAAATGACCTAAATGAAATATCTCTGTGAGTGAGATCCCAATAGAAAGAACGGGCCATCAAAGAAGGAGGTTCCTTTCTCTGAAGGGAGGAGAGAACTTCCCTTTTGATTACGGCCTTGTCTAAATAAGGCCAGAGTTTGAACTCAAGACGCTTCCATAGCCTTGGCAACTCATGACAAGAACCTCATGTGATTACTGCTATCATAAATAAGAGGGTCAATTGTTAAATCAACAACGGGAGTCACTGTGCACTTACTCCCATGTAGGATCTCTGTCCTTAATGTGTTATACTATGCAAATTAATGGTAAAACTAGTCTTCAAACAGTACTTTACACTTTGTGTTTCGGTGTGGGTGTAAACTGTTTAAATCTTTATTTAGTATATGTCGCTCCCCCATTCACGGAGGAATGACACTAGACCCTGCGCTGTTCTTTTGTCTGCTCGGCCCTTCCCGGGTTTGCTGCTGGTCCTTCCCGGGTTGGCTGCCGACCCCTCCACCTCCGTGGAGGGGCGACTCCCCCTGCCACTTTCCCCACTTCCGCGGAGGAGCAGCACACCGCCGGCCGGCTCTCTCAGGGGCTGCTCAGGTGTTCCTTCAGGTGTTCCCTGGTGCATGTTGTCTCTCTCCTCCTTTATAGTCCTCTTCCACCAATCCCAACTCTGCTACCCATACACCGAGCACGCTGCTCTTCTCCAATCAGGAGCAGCTCCTGCAGTTTATTGGTCGAACTGGAGGCAGCTGCGCAGAAGTTGTTTACTCCTCTCCCAGCGCCATATTGTGGGAGAGCAGATGCATAGAATAAGTCTTAATTCCAGTAACAGTCTAGTCCGAGTTGCTCCCCACAAGTATATACTAATTTGATCTTCTGTATATAAAGATAGTTAAAAATGAATCTTAATGAGGGGTGGGATGGGAGAGGGAGTGGGAGATGGGATGGTTGCGGGTGGGAGGGAGGTTATGGGGGGGAAACTGCTATAATCCAAAAGTTATACTTTCTAAATTTATATTTATTAAATAAAAGTTAAAAAAAGAAATGGGCAAAAGAGGCATTTTTCAATTTTCAACAGGCATTTTTCAAGAGAGAAAATCCAAATGGTCAACACATGAAAAAATGCTCAGCATCACTAGCCATCAGGGAAACGCAAATCAAAACCACAATGAGGTTTCACCTCAACCCAGTTAGAATAGCTCTCATACAGAAATCAACAAACAACAAATGCTGACGAGGATGTGGGGGAAAAGGTACCCTAATCCACTGTTGGTGGGACTATAAAAAGGTCCAGCCATTGTGGGAGACAGTGTGGAGATACCTCAGATAGCTGAGTATAGACCTACCACATGACCCAGCCATCTCACTCCTGGGAATTTACCCAAACTGAAAGAAATCAGTATATGAAAGAATGATCTCTACTCTCGTGTTCACTGCAGCTCAATTCACAATAACTAAGATATGGAATCAACCCAGATGTCCATCAACTGTTGACTGGACAAAGAAATCATGGTACACATACACTATTTACTCAGCTGTAAAAATAATGAAATCCTGTCCCTTGCAACAAAATGGATGCAACTGGAAACCATTATATCTAATGAAATAAGCCAGTCCCAAAAAGACCTGCCATATGCTTTCCCTGATCCAAGATAACCAACAGAGTAACTAAAATGTAATGTATTGAAGTGAAATGGGCACTTTGAGATTCAGTGATTGTTTACAGCCCCTTGTCTCTTCTGTTGAGGAACAGTATTTTTTTCTCTTAATACTATTTGCTGACCTCATTACTTAGTGTAGGGTTAAGTTTATGATCACTAAGTAAACTCAAAGTAGATCTTCATAAAATTAAGACTGGGAATGGGAGAGGGATGAGGAAGAAGGGTTGGAACATGGGTGGGAGGGAGGGAAGGGTGGGAAGGATCACTATATTCCTAAATCTGTATATACATGAAACTTTATTTTTAAGTTCTACAAAAGAAATAAAACCAAGTTCTTTGATCAGCTTTGCTATTTTTTAAAGATTTATATTTATTTATTTGAAAGAGTCACATACAGCAAGAGAAGCAGAGAGAGAAAGAGAGAGAGAGGTCTTCCATCTGCTGGTTTACTCCCCATTTGGCAACTGCCAAAGATGCACCAGTCTGAAGCCAGGAGTCAGGAGCTTCTTCCAGGTCTCCCACATAGGTGTAGAGGCCCAAGGACTTGTGCCATCTTCCACTGCTTTCCCAGGCCATAGCAGAGAGCTGAGTCAGAAGTGGAGCAGCTGAGACTCGAACTGGCGCCCGTATGGGATGCCAGCACTGCAGGCGGTGGCTGCACCCACTACGCCACAGCGCTCTCCCCAAGTTTTAGTATTAACAAATGTAATGCTCCCAGCTGTATGTGACTTCTGTGTCCAGCTCCATACCAGCTCCAAACTCTTCAGAACAGGAGTGTTAGGCAGTGCACATGTAAGGCTTCAACATGAGCATCCACTCAGATTCCACCCTTTCTTCTGCCTGTTCACCCCATCTCTTCAAATCTCATCTCTCCTCTACACATGCCTGTCCACTTCCAGAACAAACTTGCCCAAGCATTTTTAAACACTGGAAAAATCATGTGCACTGTGTTTTCCCAGTGCATCGAACTCTAGCAGTCTTTGAACTCTAATAAAGTATTTCTGTGAAATCTTCAATTTTGTTGTCCTTTGAACCTGCTAGTCTTAAATTAGATATCACTACCTTCAAAGAGCCTTTCTAATCTCTCCCATCCTCAAAATAACTCCCCTAATACTCTTTATTTTTCTATTAAAAACACTGTATGTACCTTCTTTTTATTGTCTCTTTACCTCACTTGTATGTTCCCACATTTAGTAAAATACTGTATTTTGTTAACCACTGAATCATCAACACATATCATCATGCTGACACATAGTAGATGGTCAATAACTGCTCTATTAAATAATGAGTAGGCGGCGTACTTAGCCTAGCAGCTAAGCCTTCAGTTAAGACACTCATCTTCCACCTGAATGGGAGCGCACGCTCTCTCTCTCACACACACACACACCCTCTGCTTCTCTACTAAACTAAATTTTAAATGGATAAGGTGCTTATGTGTTACCTTACATTATGATAAATACTAAGGGTAAACAAAGTAACCTGACTTTAAGAAGCTTGCAGTTTGCATTAAGGAGCAAAATTAAGCAGGAAAAAAACAGTGCTCTGAATGGCTATGCCTTATCTTTAGAATAAGTATCAACAACCACTTTTCAAAATACATGTTAAAGTGGAAGAAGAATCCTACTTATTGGTAACACAGAATTCAAAGGAAAGGCAATCACGGTGCTTTTGACCATTTATTTCACAATCGTCTGTTGCCTTTAGGAATCCCAAGTGAGCAGATCTGACCATCCCCTGTCAGCGGCCATTTCCATCCTTGCCTTTATTCAATGCAAGCAGCACTAGCTTGTTAAGGTTGGTTTGGGGTTCAATTGATTTACATTTCATTAACGTGGACAATAGTTCCTGATAAGTATTCATGTGCTCATAAAATGTCACCACTACAAATATCCATAAATAATGTCACCCTGTTCTGGAATGTGCATTGGTGAAAAATGTCATCTTGAAGCTAATCACAGATCATGCTGCTGTCACTGATTCCAGGATTCCATTCTTAACAGCTTGATACAGCAGTGGCTGGGAGTCTTCCACGGGCTTGGTACATTATTAGGACAATGTCACTTATTTTATCAACACCAAAAAGTCAGCATTGAGTCAAGTCACTTTTTGAACAGAACACCATGAGCATTTTCTACCAAAAAGTAATTAATCATATTTTTAATCACTGCCTTGTTACAACTCGCATGGCAGGCTGTCCTAGGAAGAACAGTAGGTTAGTCAGCTGGCTAATGAAACTCCACTGGTGAGCTATGCATTCACTCCTTGCTGCACAGACATCAGACATGACTCAGCGGCCATAAATGTCCAGGCACATCCACAAAGAACTCACCAAGGACCCTGGAGGTTCGTTTTTGTTTTCTTGAACATGTGAACTCTAAGCAAGTGGAAGGAATTAGGGAAATCAATTGCAAGGCCATTTTCCCCACTAACAGCATGCCTGCATTGTGCTGGTTGCATGCCAGGGAAGAGATCTGCCACAGTCACCCAGACACGTGGCCCCTCAAGGCTTGTGCCTGGACTTGCAATCAATCCATTAAGTTAATTCAACACGTTCAGCGTACCTGTCTAGTAGGCTTTAAGAGCTCTGAATATAACCAAATCAGAAAATCAAAGCTCAAGCAAAATCAAAATGTTGCCAACCATAACTTTTTCTTACTAAGCATATCTACAATTTGTGAGGTTGTCAACTGAAGCTCTATCTTTTTAGAGCTTTGAGTCGATGCAATATATTTTCTAAAGACAAAACTAAAACACCATAAGCAGGTCTCCATCATGCAATCTGTGATGACAGTTAAAAAAGAGAGAGAGAGAGAAAATAGAATTCTGAATATTTATCAACTTAACACAATCTGTAAGTTGAACATGCATTTATATTTGTTTATAATTATTTTATGACAGATACTCTATTATTTACAAGTAACAGTTTCTCCAAAATCTCAAAATGGCTCGGATATTTTTAAAAATGCTTTGTATCTGAAAGGCAGAGAGACAGAGAAGACAGAGGGTGGGGTAGGAGAGAGAGATCTCCCATCTGCTGATTTACTCCCAAAATGCTCACAATGGTCAGGGCTAGGCCAGGCCAAAGCCAGCAGCCAGCAACACAATCTCACATGTGGGTCACAGAAATCCAGTGACTTGAACCATCACTGCTGCCTCTCAGGGTGTGCACAGTGAGAAGCTGGAGTCAGGAGCCAGAGGCAGGAGTCAAACTCCAGTGTGGAACATGAGCATCGTAAATGCTAGGCTAAAGTGCCACTCCTTCTAAAGTGCCATTTATGTGGCTCCTGCTATCTACCTCAGCACAAGGTACGCAGGAATGTAAGGATGAAAATTTCAGGAAAGGGCTCAGGCCATGCTTAGAGGACTCAAAGATTGTGTTTTGAGCCTGATGTGCTCCAAGTTTCTAAAAGGATTTAAAAAAAATCCTTTAACTGTACTGACCAAGTCTATGGGAAGGTGTATAATGCTTATAATTTGGATTTAGCCTAAATACTGATGGCTTAATCGACCACCAAATGTGTACTCTGGAACATTGTTTTAGAATTTCCCTAATGCCCCACCACTATGCCTTTGTTAGCAAATGTGCCATTTTAATTCTTCTGGTGTTTTGCAACCCACTGCGTAACAGAAAAGGCCTAAGTTACACTGAAATTCAGTTCCTAAAGCCAGGCACTGTCAGCAAGCTTCAGGATGTCGCCTTTTTCTGTCCATCCGCAGCTTTTCCCCCCACTCCCAGCCCCACAGACACATAGATTTCCAGATTTTTATAAAACTGCCAAGCTAGAACCTATATAGCCATCCCAAAGTTAAACAAAACAGTCAAAGCGAGCATCGGACCTCGCAGTTAAGATGTTGCTTGAGATACCCAGATCCCATAGCAGAGTATCTGGCTCCGCCTCCTCATTACAACTTCCTGCTAATGCAGTCCCAGAGGGTGCAGTGGTGACTCAAGTGATTGGGTTCTGTCACCGTGTGAAGACCTGGATTGAGTTCCCAGCTGCCAACTGTAGTCTCAGTGCTATCCATTCCTTGTTAGCATTTGGGGAATGAACTGGTGGATGTAGTGTGTGTGTGTGTGTGTGTGTGTTTGTGTGTCCGACTGTGTGTGTCCCTCCCCACCTTGCAAACAAAACATACCAAACTTTTTTTTAAATCCTCCCATATTAAGAGATGGTCTTTTACATAGAGTACTTTTTACTTCAACATAATTTGTGACCTGATATTACAGAACAAACTCTCCCTCATTACTCTCTGACTTCTCAGCTGACAATCAAGTATAGTCCTTCCACTGCAGATCTATGACTGCTTACAATTTGACATAAGCAGGAGCTTCAAAAAGGTCATGGAAAATTGCCATTATCTTTTAATTTTATTTCTCCATGGATATTTTGAAATCCCTTTGTATTTGTCTCTCCTCTAATAGAATATAAGCTCAATAAGGGTTAAAACTTGTCTTAAACTTCTTTGTATTCCTCAGGTGCGTAAAAATTTTCTATAAAACAATAAGCAGTAAATGAATACCATTGATTGAGAAAACATATGAGATAAACATAATAGGTTTTGCTCAGTGCACAGAATTGGAAGCAAGCCTTCTAAGGCAGGAAGGACAGTAAAGATTTGAGAATAATAGATATCTTTATACTCTCACTTTGAATCTCAGCAGAAAAAGAAAATAGCTTTTAAACCACAATGGTACTAAAACAATTTCAAATACTTCAAAACTAAACTCCAAAGTAAAACTAAAATTTCTAATAGAATATAAAGAATCTTGCCTGTGGTGTAAACACTATTAAACCCAGATTGTGAAAGTGGGAAGTTAAGACATCTACATTACCTAAGCAAAGATTGGTTTATGCCAAAAATTATATTATGTCCCTAATAATTACATTCCTGAATTGTGTGTAGATGTGCTGTGTGTGTGATTATTAATCTTTCTTTAAATGCATGCTGGTTTTGTGGGGGAAGACCCAAAAATCACTGTGACGCTTGAATTTAAAAGTAACCTAGACACTATAATCAAAACTAACGTTTACTGAAGAGTTCACAAAACAACAGGTAAAACTTGACATTTATTCTAAAACTTTAAAACCATATAAATAAGGTCATCTCTCAGTAACTATAGGGGATTAGCCTCAGGACCCCTGTGGGCATGAAAATCTTCAGATACCACAACCCCTTATGTCAAAAGATGTAGTATCTGCAGAGGATAGATAGCACACATCCTCCCACATACTTAAATTTAAATGTCTTACAATAATAATACAAAAATTTTAAACGTAGATGCCATATTATTCAGTATAAAGATACTTATAAAGATTGTCTTCACTGAATTATAGCTCTTCCTTAAAAATATACCCTTCTCTCCTCATTTTAGGAGCTTCATCTTGAATTCCAAGTTATGTAATATTAATATACCCACTCCTGCTCTCTTGGTGTTGGTATTTCCTTGGTGGACATTAAATCCTCAAACTTTCCACATCTTTTTGCTTGACTATATCTCTTACATGTAGCATACAGATGTCCAATTAGCTGCATGCCCATTCTGAAAGCCATTTTATCTTAATAAAGATTTAGTTCTATTTTTAAATAAAGGAAACCAGCATGGAGGTCTGTTGGAAACTATAATTCCTGGTTGTGCCAGGAGTGGAGGAAAAATATCTGTGGGTTAAGTCTTCCTTGTAAAGATCAATTAATCTCATTTTTATTCCTACTTATCAAACTTTTGCTTTTGTAAGAATTGGATGCATCTCCAGAGCTTTTTCTGGGGTCCTGAAATAGAAATCATCCTATTTCTTGTTGGCTTTCCCATGTCACTTACCACATGTGTTTCTATATGTGCGCACGTGTGTGCCTGTCTGTGTGCATGTGAGGGAGGGAGAGAGAGAAACAGAAAAGTGTGCATACAGTAACAATTAGTTTTAGGAACAAAACCTGTCTGCCATTCGCCTTCATAAAGAGAGATTTTGAGACTTGTTGGAACGTCCTCTCCAGTTAAATCCTCCTATTCTCTAAACATAACCATCATTTTGACTTGTTTCAGTTGTTCACTGCCTTCCTCTCCCATTTACTTTCTCCACATGCACTCTGAGAGTGCTTCGAAAGCTGGTGGAAAATGCAATGAAAAGCTAAGTTATGAAGAAAAGTTTGAAATCCATGTATATATGAAAGATCTTCAAAAAATTCATAGAAAATGCATAGTATGCAGAAAACCATGCATGAATTTCAAAGTATTTTTGCACCACAGTAAACTTACCTTTAAATTCATTTCTCCATGAATTTTTTGAAGTGTCCTCATGCATGCTTTTTTCTACGTAATATACTTTGTTAGAAAAGTTTTATGTAATAAATATAAATTTTGAAAGTACAACTTTTGGATTATAGTGGTTTCCCCCCATAACCACCATCCCACCCACAAACCATCCCATCTCCTACTCCCTCTCCCATCCCATTCTTCATTAATTGTACTTGATTTTTAACACTATGTAAGTAGAATTATACCATTTTAGCATGTATTACATTGAGCTCTTAATATTTTCATATTGCTGCTGTTAGAACTGCACAGTTCATTTTTTTCCTACTATATCATTTTCTTTATATAAATATCCCACAATTTTAATTCTTTCTACTATTGATGGATGGTTGAGTTGACCCAGTTTCTGCTGCTAGGAGCATTCTTGGCATGTCTCTGGTGCTCGCAAGCAGTAATTTTTCCAAGGACCTAGACACAGTAGTAGAATTTCTGGGCTGTGTGGAAATGCACCTTCAATTTTATCAGGCCATTCCAAATTGTTTCTCCAAGTGGATACATCAGTTTACATCTTTCCAATGTACAATCCCATCCCAGAGTTCCCCATCCTTCCCAATCTTGATATTGCTCCATCTGCTTTGCAACCTTCTAGATCTGGTCAATGTCTCTCATTTGCCATCAGTGTTTCCCCTTGAACAATTTCTACTCCTTGTGCTGTGCTACCATTTTAGATAGTGCAGGTAATTGAACACAGACAGTCCACCACGTCCAACTGAAAGATTTACATGCAAATCTTTATTCTTCATTTTCAGAAAGTAAAGTAACATAAAAAAGAGAAGTGCCGGCGCCGTGGCTCACTAGGCTAATCCTCCACCTTGCGGCGCCGGCACACTGGGTTCTAGTCCCGGTCAGGGTGCCAGATTCTGTCCCGGTTGCCCCTCTTCCAGGCCAGCTCTCTGCTGTGGCCAGGGAGTGCAGTGGAGGATGGCCCAGGTGCTTGGGCCCTGCACCCCATGGGAGACCAGGATAAGTACCTGGCTCCTGCCATCGGATCAGCGCAGTGCGCCAGCCGCAGCCATTGGAGGGTGAACCAACGGCAAAGGAAGACCTTTCTCTCTGTCTCTCTCTCTCAATGTCCACTCTGCCTGTCAAAAAAAAAAAAAAAAAAAAAAAAAGAGAGAGAGAGAGAGAGAGAGAGAAAGGGTTTATCTCTTAAACAAAGATGGGTCATGATACTGACTTCTCACCAATTCAAACCAATTCCTTTAAGATACAGGCATGAAACACTTTAAAGAGTGTTAAGTATGGTTAACTCTCAGGCAATAAAAACGGCAATGCCTTATTAGCAGTCCATTTTAATAACTGCTATCCCAATAAACTAAAAGTAAAAAGCATGATTTTTTTTTGACAGGCAGAGTGGACACTGAGAGAGAGAGACAGAGAGAAAGGTCTTCCTTTGCCGTTGGTTCACCCTCCAATGGCTGCTGCAGCCGGCACACCACACTAATCTGAAGCCAGGAGCCAGGTGCTTCTCCTGGTCTCCCATGGGGTGCAGGGCCCAAGCACTTGGGCCATCCTCCACTGCATTCCCGGGCCACAGCAGAGAGCTGGCCTGGAAGAGGGGCAACCGGGACAGAATCTGGTGCCCCTACCGGACTAAACCCGGTGTGCCGGCGCCACAAGGCGGAGGAATAGCCTATTGAGCCGCGGCGCCAGCATGATATTTTCTTAAAAGCGACTAAATAAATAGCAGTTTGCTTTCCTCAAACTTGTGCTGTATCACTTTCTTCTATTTGGAATAAAATGTGAGTACAGCTTTTTGAATACTCCATCCAAACATTTAATACCAGTTTCACACCTTCTGTTTCATCTCTAACATCTATATTACATCTCTCTTTTGTACTGTAGATATCTCTTATGTGATAAAGCAAAACAGACCCTAGATTTAGGGACACGATATTTGAATAATAAAGCAAATTTATTGACTCAAGTGATTAAATACTCCAGAGGTAGTTCTGCCTTTAGGCGAGTTATGATCTAGTGGTTCAAATAGTGGCAGTGAGAGAACATAATTTCTCATTCTCTCCACTCTCTGCTGTGTGACATCATCTGCAGGTTACATCCAATACTGACACTCACACCATGCCCAGTGCATGGCCTCCAGTCCCAGAGGTCACCTCCTCAGTCAGACTGCCCAGGAGAACACTGGTGTTTTCAATCAAATATCTCCTTGCAACTTTTTAGCTCTGAATAGGTTACAGAAGTATCCCTGAAAAAATAAAATGTTATGGTGGAAGAACTACAGGAAACATTGATTGACTAAAATTGATATGAAATCATTTGAGCCGGGAGTAGGTGTCACTCAAACCACACGGCTAAGGAAGGAGAAAGTGGTTTTCTCAAAGGAAATCACAATCCTATTAGAAGAGGAGTACTGGACAGCCACACAGCAACAAAGGTTTACTGAAGTCCTAGTTTAAAAATACTGTTTTCACTTACATACTTGATATACAGAAACAGTAAGTCTTCCAGGATATGCCCTAAATATTGTCTTCCATGAACCTGCATGTCAACGGAATCATAAAAAGCAGGAGCAATGGAAAATCTGGAACCACAGACTGAATTTAAAATGCCACCTAGGGGAGGGGGTTTGCCTAGTGATTGGGACTCCAATTAAGATGCTTGCATCTCACATCAACGTTCCTGGGTTGGATGCCGAACAATGGCTCCTAACTCTTACTCCCTGCTAATGCAGCCCTGGGAGGAAGCCTTGTCGGCTCACACATGTCAGAGATCTAGACTGAGCTCCTATCATGGGTACGTGTCACTCCTCTGCTCAAAATCTGTCCTGGCCTCCCATCTCCATCACAAAGTCAAACTCTAATCATGACCGGCCAATGCCGGTCAAGTTCAGCCCTCAGTACTTCTCTGAGGTCCTCTTCTGCCATTCTCTCACTTGTTCACCCCATCCAACCACACCGGCCTCCTCACCGTTCCCTGATGAGGACACACAAGCTCACTCTATGTGCCATATAAATTATGGGTCCCAGGTTTACCGCTGATTCTAAGACTGCAATACAACCAGGTGAGAACAGTAATGCATGAGAATGTAATGTTTTATTTTTAAATGATACGAATAATGATGTTTGAAAATTTTTTACCTTTTTCATAGACTAAACAAATGACACAGAACCAAATTTAAAGATATAAAGATCTGGGGCAGGCTTCTGGCACAACATTTTAACTAATGCTTGGGACGCCCATATCCCATATCAGAGTAGCTGGGTTCAAGTCCATTTCCTGCTTCCTGCTATTGCACCCCAGGTGAGGCAGAGGTGATGGTTCAAGAATTCAGTCACCCACATGGGAGACCCAGATTGAATTCCTGGCTCCTGGTTTCAGCCTGACCCAGCTCCAGCTGTTGAGGGAAGCTGGGGAGTGAACCAGCAGTTGGAAGATCTTTATCTGTCTCTGTCTCTCCTTACCTCTCTGCCTTTTGAATTAAGCAAGAAAAAAAGAAATGATTTTCTTTAACAATTTAAAGCTTTAAACTATACTTGTACCTTGAAAAGCACTAAATGGAAGTTAAAAGTAAGGAAAAGACTTGCATTAGTCTGGTTTTCATTACTTTAATAAAATATCTGAAGTTAGGTAACTTTATAAAGAAAATGTGTTTATCTAGTCCACAGTTTTGGAGGCTGAAATTTCAAGACTGGCAGCCTCATAGTGAAACCAAATGGAGTGTGGCATTGTGATGGGCCCACGTGCCAGAGGAAGAGACCACGTGGCAGACTGGAAGCCAGAGGGCCACTCGGGACTCAGCCTTGATTTTTACAGAAACCCACTCTCTGTTGAACTAACTATGGTCTCACAAGAGCTACCTCCATCCCTTGTGGCTCAATGACTTTCCTATTGGCCCCCCCCTTTTAAAGATACACCATTTCTCTGGGGCCAACACCATGGCCTGTGGTGCCAGTTCTAATCCCGGTTGCTCCTTTTCCCGTCCAGCTCTCTGCTATGGCCTGGGAAAGCAGTAGAGGATGTCCCAGGTGCTTGGGCCCCTGCACCAGCGTGGGAGATCCAGAAGAAGCTCCTGGCTCCTGGCTTCAGATCGGCACAGTTTTGGCCATTGCAGCCATTTGGGGAGTGAACAAACGGGAGGAAGACCTTTCTCTCTATCTCTCTCACTGTCTCTAACTCTTTCAAATAAATAAATAAAATATTTTTTAATTTTTTTAACTTTTATTTAACAAATATAAATTTCCAAAGTACAGCTTATGGATTACAATGGCTTCCCCCCCATAACGTCCCTCCCACCTACAACCCTCCCATCTCCCGCTCCCTCTCCCATTCCATTCACATCAAGATTCATTTTCAATTATTTATATACAGAAGATCAGTTTAGCATATATTAAGTAAAGATTTCAACAGTTTGCACCCACACAGAAACACAAAGTGTAAAGTACTGTCTGAGTACTAGTTATAGCATTAATTCACATTGAACAGCACATTAAGGACAGAGATCCTACATGAGGAGTAAGTGCATAGTGTCTCCTGTTGTTGACTTAACAAATTGACATTCTTGTTAATGGCGTCAGTAATCACCCTAGGCTCTTGTCGTGAGTTGCCAAGGCTTTGGAAGTCTTTTGAGTTCACCGAATCTGATCATATTTAGACAAGGTCATAGTCAAAGTGGAAGTTCTCTCCTCCCTTCAGAGAAAAGTACCTCCTTCTTTGATGGTCCATTCTTTCCACAGGGATCTCACTCACAGAGATCTTTCAATAAATAAAATCTTAAAAAAAAAAAAAAGATCCACCATCTCTCATTACTACATAAGAGACCAAACTTCCAGATTCTGTGAAAATATTATAGTAAACAAAATCTATAATACTGCTGCAAAGATCTGATACCCCATATCTATACACACCCATGTGCATGAATGTGTGCAAACACATACACAAACTGAAATAACTTATGGAACAAATAATGTCAATTAGAGCAATTAAGAGGGGAAATCTATTTGAAGAAATTAAAGAAACCAGTTATTTTCAAGTACTCTGAATAGTTAGAGAATGCACTTAAAATGGTTTTTTTACCTTTTTACTGTGATGTAAATGTAAAATATGTTAGAAACCAAAAAAAAAAAAATGACACAAAGACAGAGGAATGAAGATAGGAAGGAGGAAGGGAGGGGCAGAAGAAGGGAATATCATTTCGTTCTTAGACTTTTATCTACGAATCATACTGAATCTGTTAAAATCAATTAAAATTAAAATAAAACATTGACAAAAGCAAATGGCTTTTTAATAAAGGTGAGATGATAATTATTTTAATTTTTCCATTCTAAACCACAACTATTATCAACCACTGGCTGGTTGTTCTTTGGATTTAGTTCACCAATCTGAGAATGGTGCTGTGTCTTGCTTCCTTTCTTGAGGTCAGGAAGAACTGGAATCCCTCTGGCTTTGGAGCAGCTGTGTTTTAGCTTGGTGATGCGTCACCAGGCTTTTCTGCTTCAGCTTGTTAGACACACAAAAATATCAAAAGAAATTGTATTTATTTGATCTAACTAAAAATGGATATTTGCTCTTAGCTCTAATTGTTAATACCATCTTACCAGAGGGATTAGAACTCCTGCTCTGCCACTCCCCACTACAACTGCATGGCTCACGTCATCAACATGAAATCTGTCTTCCATGCCTTTCTTTCCAGAACACTTCACCAACCACAATCAGTCTGCTGTGTTTCTTTCCTATGTGAGGCTTTGTCCCAAATCACAGATTTTTCAGAGATGCGCGCATTGGGATGTAGCAAAATTGTCTGCAACAGTCTGCCTTTGAGTGACTGCAGTTTCTTCCATCAAGTCTAAGTACTGCCACTTCTTTAGTCTCCCATCTTCACCGGGCCATTTTTAGCATTTTGCGATTTCATTTAATCCCACAACAAACACTCACACAGAAAAATATTTGTCCCACCCCAGGTAGTCTCTCAGAATGAATCCTTAGGAGAATCATAGTGAGACTAACAGGTAACAATCTTTTTTAAAGCTTTTGACATCAGATTTTCCTTCCTAAAGGTTGTACACATTTAAACGCCAGCAGCATGAACAGGGACTCCGATCCTCAGAGCTCTCACCAACCTATGGCTTTCTTTGGTAAGAGAGCCGACAAGAGCACAGAAAATGGCGTCTCGTCTTACCTCAAGATCAGTGGTCAAAACCTTCCCATGTGTGAATCTGATAGATTGCATTCTTTCTCCTGTGAGAACTGTCAGTGTGCCTTTTCTAACCATGCCAACGAGAAGTGACAGTTCACTCCACTCAGCCTCAGAAATGCTTCATTTGCATTGGGCATTTAACAAAGCTTATTTGCATTTCACCTTTAGCATTTGCATTAGGCCAGCATAGGTTCAGAGAACATTTTTCTATTTCTTTTCATAATTATCATGGTCTACTGTTTTTCCCAAGGGCTAACCCTTCATATTTTTTAACTTCATTCTAGGCCCTTTATCCAGACAATGCTCAGAGCAGAACTGATGCTATACGAGTAACTTGTTCCTATATCAGGACAAATTTAGAAACTAACTAAACAGAGTTGGACTGGGTGATCCCTTTGACTTCTTCCAGCGCTTGTAATTCATGTTTCTCTGATCCATTTGCAGGCCTGCCCTGATAAGCTCACTTCTTCAACCCATGTGATAGTTCCTAAATACAAATTATGCATCAGTATCAGATATCTTCACATTTGAATAAATCTGAATGAGTACCTATAATGAAAGCCTTACAAAGCAGTCATATAATAGTTGATTACTTCTATCATATGGCAATAAAAGTCAAATATTTAGTAATAACTCTCTGATATAGGATGTTTAGATTCAAAGATAGCTTGTTGCTTACAATTTTAATAACTATAAGTAAATTAAAATCACCAATAATTTTTCCACATGAGAGACAGATATAACAATGAATACTTAATCAAAATGAGCTGAGTAAATAAAGCACTATTAAGAAAATTAAGTAATAAAATGTATGTCAAGTCTTTAGCACAGTGTCTTCCAAAATTCAAAACATTTATTGAGCTTCCATTTCATTTCAGGTGTTCTTCTTCAGTATGGAAATTTCAAACTTTATAAAGCCTAAGAATTTTTTGCCCTCACTGAGCTGCCCAATTCCTCAATGCAATAGTTGCTCCTCTGTATCTGTTGTTTCTAAATTCACAAATTCAATCACCCACAGGTTACAAATATTCAGGGGGAAAAAAACTGTGTCTATATTGAACATTTATAGATTTTTTTCCCTTGTGACTATTCCCTAGACAAAACAGAACTGCAACTATTTACTTAATATTTATATTTCTAGATAAGTAATCTAGAAATTATTTAAAACATGCAAGATGGTATGCATAGGTTATATGCAAATACAATACAATTCTTTATATTTTATATAAAGAATTTGAGCATCTATGTTTTGGTATCCAAAGGGGTCCTGGAGCCAACCCCTAATGGATACTGAGGGATGATTAAATATTCTTGCCAGGTAACCAATGCCTAATTCAGAACACATCCAATTATGCTCCAATTTTGGTGAGCCCTCTTCCCAAGACCTTGTCCACTAATTTGACCAAAAGTCATTTTTGCAAACTCTCCAGGAAACTAAAACCAGTCAGTATTGCAAAAATTAGGTTGGGTTAAATAAAAACTTCTCCAAAGATGTTTAACACAAACAATATTGAAATTTTTATTAATCATCATTCACATTTGGTTATATATACATGGTTGTCGATAAATTATTAAATATTAGATAAAATAGTATTAAAACTTAAAAGCATTAGCAAGGAAAAAGCAATTTCAAAGATCAATCAAATAAAATTTCTAAAAAAACAAAAAAATGGGCAAAAGTAACTGAAGTTGAAATTGGTGACTACATTGATTAACCAACAGAATAAACACCACTAAAAAGGGAGCTCCTATTCTAATTGAATAAGCTGTCAATCAAATGACTGTCCTACAAATAAAACTTTCATATCACACAGATAATATTTTAAGAAAAAAAGATTTGAAGGCTTTAGAGAAGTAGGAATATCCTGCAGGATAGTTGAAACCTAGAATTAGTGACCAAAGCAGAGTGGAATTGCCAAATATTTTTCTTTCTTCTTTCTTTTCTTTCAACCTACAAACAAGTTATAGTCATACAGTCATGGAGCAGCTAGAACTATGAGAATCTACATAATTTGCTCAAGAGAAACCAGAAGGAAAAATTTAGGGCAACAAGAACAGCTGGAAAAATGAGGTAAAAATGTAGAGAGAGGAGCCCCCAAATCCGAAGATGGGAAAATGCTGAAACGATGTTTTAAGCTGCTTCCAGGCTGGTGCCGCGGCTCACTAGGCTAATCCTCTACCTTGCGGCGCCGGCACACCGGGTTCTAGTCCCGTTCGGGGCGCCAGATTCTGTCCCAGTTGCCCCTCTTCCAGGCCAGCTCTCTGCTGTGGCCTGGGAGTGCAGTGGAGGATGGCCCAAGTCCTTGGGCCCTGCACCTGCTTGGGAGACCAGGAGAAGCACCTGGCTCCTGCCATTGGATCAGCGCGGTGCGCTGGCCACAGCAGCCATTGGTGGGTGAACCAATGGTAAAAGGAAGACCTTTCTGTCTCTTTCTCTCTCACTGTGTCCACTCTGCCTGCCAAAAAAAACCCAAAAAGCTGCTTCTAGAAGACACACTAAACAATTTCAGTATGAGCAAATCAATTGCCATCTAAAAAAAACTACCAATACTTCTCAATGGAATATAACAAAACCAACAATCATCACATCATAATACATTCACAATGTACAGGATATAAGCCAAAGTTACTCAAATTATGACAAACCAGGAAAATATGTAAAATTCAAGGGAAAAGTCAATCATTGGAGACCAATCATTAGACATAGGCTCCAGATATAAGAATAAGTGGACTAGAATAAGCAACCACTGTAACTTTGCTCAGTGACATTAAGGTAAATATACTCATAATAAAACTAAATACAGCAAATCTCAGTAGACAAACAGAAAGAATAAAAAGAATGAATGTAACATATAGCATTGATTTTAAATGCTAAAATATCTGAATTAAAGTATTCACAGAATAATTTGAACAGAATATTGAGTATAATAAGAAAAGAGTCAATGGCCATAAGATAAGTCAATATAAAGTATCCATTCTGATATATAGAAATAAAGGATAATTATACATAAAATTGAACAGATTTTCAGGGAACTGTGAAACATTATGAAAAGACCTACTAGGATATATATGTAATTTAATTCTAGAAAGGAGACAAGAGAAAAACAGGACAGAAAAAATATTTGAATAAAAAAATGAGAAATTCCCAATCTGATGGAAGGTATAAATTTATACAACCAAGAAGATGAGAAATTTCCTATCAGGATATTACAATAACATATGAAATATCTATTGATCAAAGTTTCGAAACCCAAAGAACAAAATGAAATCTTGACCATGTGCAGAGAAAAGTAGCCTAAGAGATACAGAGGAATATCCGTGCCGATAAGTACTGACTTGCCACACTTAATGACAGGGGCCAGAAGGCAACGGGACCACATCTTCCAACCGCACAAAGGCTTGGGGAGGATTTAACAACTCAGAATTATGTGTCTAGTAAAATTTTCTTCAAAAATGAAGGTGAAAACTTTTCAACTATAAGAAATTTCAAGATAGTCCATTGCCACCAGAACAATAAACAAAAAAATGCTAAACAATGTAGTTCAGGCTGAAGGGAAAATATCAGAGAGGAAATAAAAATCCTCACTCCCCCCCCCAAAATGAAGATCATTAGAAATAGTAAATACTTAGTAAAAATGTACTTTTACTCTTCATTTCTTAAAAATAAAATGTAGTGCAAAAATTGCATTATTTCATATAGCTCATAATGTACATAAACAGGATAAATACGACAAGTACAGAATAAAAACAGGAAACTAGTAAGTGGACCCACATGACTGGAAATTTTCTGCATTTTATATGAAGAGATTTAATGCTAACTCTGAGTGAAAAAGCGTGCCCATAGGAAAACGCTATGTGGAGTGTTAGATTTATCTTGAAAACCCTAGAATAAGCACTAAAAATAAATAAAAAGCACATATCTGAACAAAGAGACGCAAATAAAATACCAAACAAACAGCAATGAACTTTAATGATGCACTTCCTCACGTGCAGTTCCTCTTGGTCTGAAGACCTTAAAACCAAAGGGACAAATTATTTGCCCCTTGCAACCAAATCTCCTTGGCAATGATTCTTTTTTTTTTTTTTTTTTTTTAAGATTTACTTATTTATTTGAAGAGCATAATACAGAGTCAGATCTTCCATCCGATGGTTGACTCCCTGCAACAGCCAGGGCTGGGCCAGGCCAAAGCCAGGAGCCAGAAGCTTCCTCCAGGTCTCCCGTGTGGGTGCAGGGGCCCAAATATTGGGCCACCTTCCACTACATTTCCAGGTACATTAGCAGGGAGCTGGATGGGAACTGGAGCAGCCAGGACTTAAACTAGTGCCATATCCGATGTCGGTGCTGCAGGCAGTGGCTTAACCCACTGTACCACAGTGTCAGCCCCAGGAACAATTCCTGTGCCTCTATCTGGAGTCCTTCTCTCTCCCCACAAGAAGCTGCCCAAGTTTACAACTCAACAGCCTTTCAAGTATTCCTGCTTAAAAAGTCAGAGAACCCAAGATCTAATTTCAGTATGTCCTCTTTCTGTCTCATTTAATCTTATTTGTCAATGCTTTATCAATACAATTTCCATTAAAAAATCTATTTTGATCATATTATTTAAAGGGAACAAATTCCATGTATTTCATATATACTGTTTTAAGAGTGTAATTATACTTCCCTTACTACTACTACCCTCCCTCCCTCACTCCCTCCTTTTCTTATTTTTCTTTTAATTTTTACAGCAACATATTTTCAAGTTACTTTTAATTTTTAAATTTTTTAAAATGTTTCATTAATTTATTGGAGAAGTAGAGCTACAGACAATGAGAGGACAAACAGAAAGAGAGGTCATCCATCCACTGGTTCACTCCCCACATGGTCACAATGGCTGAAGATGGGCCAGTCCGAAGCCAGGAGCCAGGAGCTTCTTTTGGGTTTCCCACATAGGTGCAGGGGCTCAAGTGCTTGGATCATCTTCTATTGCTTTACCAGGCCATAACAAAGAGCTAGATTGGAAGGGGAGCAGCTGGAACACAAACCAGTGCCCACATGAGATGCCAGCACCACAGGTAGAGACCTAGCCTGCTACACCTCAGCATCAGCCCCTCAATTCACTTTATAATTTAAGGCTAACCCTCCACTAAAGAAAGAAATCAACAAGTAGTAAGTAGAAAAACCACTGTTCCTCAAGAGTATAGACAAGGGCTATACACAATAATCAAATCTCAAAATGTCAATTTTGCTATATATATTTTTGTACTCTGTGTATTAGTTACAAATCAGGGAAAATATGCATTTGTCTTTTTTGGGGACTGGCTTATTTCACTAAGTATAATGATCTCCACTTGCATCCATTTTGTTGCAAATGACTGGATTTCATTGTACAGTTGAATAGTATTTCATCATATATATATACACATATTTATTTATTTATCACAATTTCTTTACCCAGTCATCAGTTGCACATCTGAGCTGATTCCGTATCTTAGCTATTATGAGTTGAGCTGCTATTGGGGGGGGGGGGGTGTACAGTTAACTCTTTCATATGCTGATTTTCATTTTGTTTGGGTAAATTACAGGACTGGGATAGCTGGGTCACATGGTAGTTCAATGTTGGATTTCTGAGGAATCTCCATACTGTCTTCCAGAATGGTTGTTCTAGTTACAACCCCACCCACAGTGTATCAGGGTATCTTTTTTCTCCACTTCCTCACAACATTTTGTGCATTTTCTCTAAATTTCAATAGGATATCCGTATGAGCTAGAAGATAACACTCATAATCTTTTTGAGACATACTGGTCTCTACTTTCCATCCTCTGTGATCACTTCTTAGGCTTTTGGCTAAGTTCAAGTGTAGATCCTGTGTGAGACTGCTTTGGAAAAGTGCCGTTAAGACTTTTACAAATCCTACTGTTTATCGAATAGGCTCTCTGAGGCCACCTGAAAATCTTTACATAATGAACAGTTCTTCCTGCCTAGATTCACCTCCTTTTTCTCTTAATTTGTCATAGGCTGTAAGAGGCAAACTGGCACAGAAATTTCCCTAGAAAGATCTAGGACTTCACTGAATACTTCTGTTTCACTGCTGTGGACAGGTGTTGTACCTGAGTCCTCACCACTATGAAACAAGAGTCCCTAACAATGACAGTCTCTTCCAGGCCTTTCCAGCTTTCCTAGCCGTTTCATGGAATCTCTTTTCCAATTTTGCTCACCAACCAGTTGCAAAGGCAACGTTTCAAGTTCTTTTACAGTGGTACTCCATTCCCATTAACAAATTCTATCCTAGCTATTTGTTGCTGTATAAATTCCAGTGAAATTGGGCCTTGTACTATGGCATAGTAGGCTAAGCCTCCATCTGCAGTGCTGACATCCCGCATGGGTGCCAGTTCTTGTCCCAGCAGCTCATCTTCTGATCCAGCTCTCTGCTGTGGCCTAGGAAAGCAGTGGAAGATGACCCAAGTGCTTGGGCCCGTGCACCTGCATGGGAGACCAAAAATCTTCAGTAGCTGCTACTCCCGTCCCCCACTTCATGTCACCGTATTGGGAAATGTGTGTGGTATACTGACCATAATCATGAACCAGGGGCAGGCATTTGGCACAGCAGTTATGAAACTACCTGGGGGCTGGCACTGCGGCAGGCTAAAGCCCCAGCCTGTGACACCAGCATCACATACGGGTGCTAGTTTGAATCCCGGCTGCTCAACTTCTGATCCAGCTCCCTGCTAATGCACCTGGGAAAGCAGTAGAAGATGGCCCAAGTCCTTGGGCCCTTGCACCCACATGGGAGACCCAGAGGAAGCTCCAGGCTCCTGGCTTCAGATCTGCCCAGCTCTGGCCATTGCGCCTATTTGAGGAGTGAACCAGTCTCTGTCTATAACTGCCTCTCAAATAAATTTTTTTTAAATCCTACAAAACTGACAACTCTAAAAATCAGTGACATCTCACATTTTTGTAGGTCAAGAATTCAAACAGAACTCATCTGTGGGATCCCTCTACATGGCATTGCTGGACTCAGTGGTAACTATTTGGCGGTGCCACGAGGCAGAGCCGGCAGTCACAAAACAGCTTCACTCACTTAGCAGGTATGACCTGAAGCCTGGCCACAGCAAGACCTCTCTTTCTCTCTCTAATCTTTGAAGCAGGATAGTTAGTTTTCTACGTGGAGGCTGAAAGCTCTGAGAGACTGTGGTGAAAGCTCTCATTCTCCTGAAGGGCAGCCCAGAACAGGCACCGGGTCACTTTCACTGTACTCAAGGGGTCAAACGCTCATGGGCCAGCCCTGGTTCTAGAGAAGGAGAAACGTGCAACACCTCTGCACCTCTGTGGAGCAGGAATGGGGAGGAGTTTGTTGCCATTTTAAACCTGCTTTACTACGACAGAAGAATATTCTCCTTAACTAGTAAAAATAGCTACGAAAATACTGAAACACATGGTGAGATGTTGAAACCATTTTATTTAAGATAAAAGTAAGATGCATGCTCTTCCCATTGCTAGTCATCACTGAATGCTGACTAATGCTAACGTTAATGGATGTTAACTAGCACAGTAAAGCAAGAACAAGAAATTAAATCATCTAAGAAACTCCTACTGTTCATAGGTGATATGAAACAAAATTCAAAACATTTAACAAATTATTCAAATTTTAAGAGAGTTTAGCAAGATTCCAAGAAAGTCATTAAAACTAATTTTAATAATCTACCAACAATCAATTAATAAAAATAATTTTAAACTGTGTAATTTTTAAAATTTATTTATTTATTTGAAAGTCAGAGTTACAGAGAGAGGAGAGGCAGAGAGAGAGAGAGATAGAGAGAGAGAGAGAGAGAGAGGTCTTCCATCCAATGGCTCATTCCCCAATTGGTAGCAATGGCCGGAGCTGCACCAATCCATAGACAGGAGACAGGAGCCTCCTCCGGGTCTCCCATGTGGGTGCAGGGGCTCAAGGACTTGGGCCATCTTCCACTGCTTTTCCAGGCCACAGCAGAGAGCTGGATTGGAAGAGGAGCAGCCAGAACTAGAACTGGTGCCCATATGGGATGCCAGCGCTTCAGGCCAGGGCATTACCCCGCTGTGCCACAGCGCTGGCCCCTAAAATGCATAATTTATAACTCCAGAAAAAAAAATTAAGTACCTAAGAATAAATCTAACAAAACATGTAAATGTTCTTTATGAAGAAAATGAGAAATCTTACTGAAAGATGCTAAAACAAAATAAATGAATAAAGAGCAACTCAATGCTCTCACATAATAAGAATCAAGATTCCAATGAAGTAAATTTTACATAAACTCTTTGTAGATTTAGTGTACTGATGAAAATCTCAACAGAGATTTTTACAGAACTGGACAAGCTGATTTCCCTCAAATATTTAAGAAACTGGAAGAATCAAAACACATGGAAGGTAACAATCAGGTAGAGTGACTTGCTCTACCAGTTATCAAGTTCCATCATAAAACTGTAATAACCAAGATAGTATAAGGATAGGAAATTTGACTGTTATAGTTCAGATATGGTTTGAATGTATTCCCCAAAAGTTCACATGCTGGAAGCTTGGTCCCCAGTGTGGTGATGTTGAGGTGGTTAAACTTGTTAGACCTGGGGCCTAATGGGCAGTGGCTAGGTCACTGGGGGACTTCAGATAGCTCTTTTAAGAGAAAATTATTGGGGCTGGTGCTGTGGCACAATGGGTAAAACTGCCACCTGCAGGGCCAGCATCCCTTATGGGCACCAATTCGAGTCCCAGCTGCTTCACTTCCCATCCAGCTCCCTGCTAACGTGCATTGGAAAGCAGCAGAGGGTGGTCCAAGTCCTTGGGCCCCTGTACCCACATGGTATACCTGGAAGAAGCTCCTGGCTCCTGGCTTTAGACCAACCCAGCTCAGGCTGTTATGGCCATTTGGGCAGTGAACCGGTGGATGGAAGATCTCTCTCTCTCTCTCTCTCTCTGTGTGTAATTCTGCCTTTCAAATAAATAAATAAAATCCTTTAAAAACACTGTCCCTCATCATGAGATCCTCACCAAAGCTAAGTAAAAGTTGGCACGCTTTTGTGCCAACAAAAATTGTGAAGTGAATGAATCTCCTTTCTCTGTAAAGCACCCAGCTTCAACTATTTTGTGATAGTAACAGAAAAGTTCAGAAAAACGCTGACAAAATCGAAGAAATACGGAATTTATCTTACAAAAGACCATACATCGTAGATCAGTGCAGAAAGGTTAGACTTTTCAGGAAAGGCTCTAGATTGATTGGTTAGCACACTGCAAAGAACTAAATGTAACCTGTATTTCCCAACAAGTACAGAAATGTTCTCAAGGTACATAAAAACTATTGTGTTTGAAATACAAAACTGTAAGACTTCCAAAAGGCAACAAAGGACTCTCCCTGTAGGAGCGTGGGAGAGCAAATGACTTCTTAAGCAAGGCAAAACAAAAGTGAAATTCATTCCAAAGCAGAGGCTTATGAGGAACCAACTCATATACTTGTGGCAGCTGACAAATCCCAAAGCTCACCATGGGAAGGGACCAATTGAAGACACTGTCGTGTGCAGTGAAATCACCAAAGGAGAGGAGGGAGAGCTAGTTTTACTGAACGCACTGCAAGGAAACAGCAGGCAGGTAGGTAGCTCAGGTTAGACATGACAACTGCTGTCAAGGTGGACCATCGTCTGATGAGCAGACATATAGCAGCAGTCTGTATTTAGTCAGAGTGACTGCTGTCAGATGCTCCCAAGGGAGCAGTAGACAGACCATCAGAGGCTGGCTGTTACAATAATGACTACAATCAAGGGGCATACCCGTCATGCTGGTATTTCCTTGGTTAGGAAGAGTTTCCTAGGGCCCAGGAGGATTTCCCAGGTAGGTGATCTGCATCTAGGGGTGGAGCTGGGGAGTCTCTAACCACCCCTTTATCTTAAGGAACTCCACCAAATGCCCTGGGCCCACCCTTCATATAGTCTACAAGCTGGAGGCTCAGAAGAGCTTACGGTGTAGTTGCCATTCTACTCCATAAGCATGAGGAGCAGGAAAGTGGATGGTAAAGTTCTGTTCTGAATTTGGGCAGTTCCAAGACTCAGAAATTTCCTTAGTCCACGTTTCCAGATCAAGTCCAAAGGCAGGAAAGAACCAACAGCCTCATTCAAGGCAGCCGGCAGAAGGAATTCCCTCTTGCTCACAGGACAGTCAGCAGTAGTCCTACTGAGGCCCTCAACTGAATGAATGGGGCCCACCCACTACCATGCTGCCAGTTCAAATGCTAATGTCATCCAGAAACACCCTCAAAGACACACCCAGAATAGTGTTTGGCCAAATGTCTGGGCACCTTGTGGCCTGGTCACATTGACACATAAAATTAACCATCACACTAATCATAAAGGAAAAGTTTGATAAATTCAGCCACAATAGAATTAGGAACTTCTGTTCATCCAAAAATACCAAAAACAATTTACAAAGCAAGCCACAAACTAGGAAAGGACAATTGCAACACAAGTGATTGTCTTAGTCACCATGGGCTACTACAGCAGAAAACCACAGACTGGGTGGCCTCAGTAGCAAACATTTATTTCTCACAGTTCTGAAGGCCAAGAAATCCAAGATGAAGGTGCTGGCATGCTCAGTGTCTGGTGAGGACACTGCTTGGCAAACCTTGCCTTCTTGTTGTACAACACACAGGGCGAGCGCTAGACTCTTCCAAGGATGCTAACCCACCATGGGAGTGACAGTCATGACCTCACCTCAACCCAATTATCTCCCCCAAACTCTATCTCCTAATACCATCCCACTAGGGAACAGAGTTTCAACATATTAATTTTGGGGAAACACAAACATGCAGTCCACAACAGTAACCAAGGAAAGATTAATATCTACACAATGTAAACAACCCCTATGACTCAACCTCAATCATAATCAAAGAAATGAAATTAAAACCCAAAAGAGATAGCATGTCACACCCACAAGACTGGTAAAATAACACCAAGTGTTGGTAAGGATACAGAACAACTCTTAGGCACTTTTGTGGGAGGATAAATTGTCAAAAAGTATTTTAGAAAATGATGTGGCGTTGCCTAGTCAATTTGAATGTGCACAGACCCTACAATCTTGCCATTCCACTCTTAGGAATATATCCTAAAAACCTAGAGAAACTCATCGTTACCCAACAAATCTTTACAGAAATTCTCTCATAGATCAGTAACATTCATAATAGCCAAAATCTGGATATAATTCAAACTTCCATCAGCATTAAAAGACTACATCAATTGTGGCATATACATTTGATGGAATATTATATAGCAGTGAAAACAAACTACTGCTACATGTATCGACACAATATTGGGCACTGAGTAACTGAAGAATGTAATAGTAGCAGTAATAATAATAAAATCTATGTTACCAAGTGCTCATCTGGGCACCATACATATAATCTAACCCCATAGCAATGCTGTGTGGTACATACAATCATTGTTTCCATTTTACAGACGACAAAAAATTAGTGCACACCCTAGTAGTGTACTGAAGCAGGACCTCAAACCAAGGGAATTTTTATGCAGAGTCCATTGGGTCAAATTAAGAATGTTCAAAAACTGGCCTAAGTAAGCAGTGTATTTGGGGCTACACATGCACATCTCTGTTCATCACAATAAGAAGGAAGACATAAAAATGATTCATACGAAATTATTTTTCCAGGAATGACTGAGGAAAGGATATTTTGGTAATTTTCAAAGTCCTGGAATTTTTTTTTCTTAAACTGAATGATGGGTCTGTGGTTGTTTACTTGATTATAATTCTTTAATGTGCATCTATACTCTGGAGTACTGGCATACTCCATGCTATTGTCAAGTGAGTTTTCCTCCCACTCCTCTCCTTTCCTCTCAAATTTAGGCACAATTCCTCCTTAGTATCTGCCATTGAAACTGAAAGCCAGGAGTTTTCTTTCTTATCACATCCCTTCTCCACAGAAGTGGGTCAGTATGACCTTGTCCACAAATGGGGTTAGGCAAAAAGCAAAAACAGAAAAACATGGAGGGAATGTGACTTAATATTTATTATAAATTTTATTTTTAATGGACAAACATTGGATATGATGTTTTCATACATGTATAAATTGTGGGATGATCAAATCAGGCTAATTACTATATTCATCACATGGATTGTGATGAGAACATTTAAAATTCACTCTTCAAAAATTATATCATCACAGAGAAAGCAAATGCAGGAGTGGAGGAAAAAATAAGGTAATGTAAGGGGAAAAGAGAAGTAAAGATAGAGATGGAGATAAAGTGACACAATAGAGAAGAACAGGAAACAAAAGAGAAAAAGGAAGATCAGCCAGTAATTTTCTGAGTGTCCTGCATAGTTTACCTATAAAAACAAAACTGAACCACTTAATTCCACTAGGCCGTGGATGAGGTCAACTGTCATTGTCTGCTAGGCGTGGTCTAGTTTACATCCAATGATCCAGTGCTCTATAATGAAATGATTAGTTTCTACCTTCACTTTATTAGTCATCTCCGCCCTAATACATCAATACTTAAAATAGTCATTTGGCATCAAATGCAAAACAAAAATTCAAAGAAATCAAAAGATGAGTTTGAATCAGTGTATTTACATATGTATTATCTGTGCAATAAATAAATAAATTGCACAGATAATACATATGTAAATACACTGATTCAAACTCATCTTTTGATTTCTTTGAAAGGCAGAGAGACAGAGGGAGAGAAACAGGGAGACATCTTCCATCTGCTGGTTCATTCCCTAAATGGACATAACAGCCTGGAGCTAGGCCAAACCAAAGCCAGGAGCCAGGAGCTTCTTCCAGATCTTCCACATGGGCCCGGGGCCCAAGCCCTCGGCCATCTTCTGCTGCTTTCCCAGACCAGAGCAGAGAGCTGGATAGGAAGTGGAGCAGCCAGAATTTGAAACTGCACCCATCTGGATGCTGGGGCCTTGGCCTAATAGGAAATCTAGATATGTCTTAAAGAGAACAATAAAGATCCAAGAAGACACGACTTTGCTGAGTTGTTTTGACAAGACTCCTCTGCCCCGGACTGCTAAGCTATGTTGTTTACTGTCTAATATTAGGTGTCCTGGAGAAGAAAAGTTTAAAATGTGAGTAAGGTCTTGCTTTTAGAGGCAATTTTAATGCTTAATGAATATAATTTTGAGACAAATAAAGATATGGTACTAATCACCAGCAAAATGACAATAAATTTAAAGGACAGGGACATCAGTAAATATCTACTCATTGTGAAACTTACCTGATTTTCCTTATAAAAAATGTGTTTCTCCCCTGCAAGATATAGGCACCAGCAAAGACTTCTTGGAAAAGACCCCGGAAGCACAGGCAGTCAAAACCAAAATTAACATTTGGGATTGCATCAAATTGAGAAGTTTCTGTACTGCAAAAGAAACAGGAGAGTGAAGAGGCAACCGACAGAATGGGAAAAAATATTTGCAAACTATGCAACCGATAAATGGTTAATAACCAAAATCTACAAAGAAATCAAGAAACTCCACAACAACAAAACAAACAACCCACTTAAGAGATGGGCCAAGGACCTCAATAGACATTTTTCAAAAGAGGAAACCCAAATGGCCAACAGGCACATGAAAAAATGTTCAAGATCACTAGCAATCAGGGAAATGCAAATCAAAACCACAATGAGGTTTCACTTCACCCCGGTCAGAATGGCTCACATTCAGAAATCTAACAACAACAGATGCTGGCAAGGACGTGGGGAAAAGGGACACTAACCCACTGTTGGTGGGAATGCAAACTGGTCAAGCCAGTATGGAAGTCAGTCTGGAGATTCCTCAGAAACCTGAAGATAACCCTACCATACAACCCAGCCATCCCACTCCTTGGAATTTACCCAAAGGAAATTAAATTGGCAAACAAAAAAGCTGTCTGCACCCTAATGTTTACTGCAGCTCAATTCACAATAGCTAAGACCTGGAATCAACCTAAATGTCCATCAACAGTAGATTGGATAAAGAAATTATGGGACATATACTCTATAGAATACTATACAGCAGTCAGAAACAATGAAATCTGGTCATCTGCAACAAAATGGAGGAATCTGGAACACATCATGCTGAGTGAAATAAGCCAGTCCCAAAGGGACAAATATCATATGTTCTCCCTGGTCAGTGACAACTAACCAAGCACCAAAAAGGAAACCTGCTGAAGTGAAATGGACACTATGAGAAACCATGACTTGATCAGACCTTGTCCTGACTGTCGAGGAATAACTTAATATTTTATCCCTTTTAGTATTTTTATGTCCTACTTAATACTATTGGTTGAACTCTGTGGTTAACACACAATTATTCTTGGGTGTTTGGATTTAGCTGAAGAGTGGGAATAAGAGAGGGAGGACAATTTGGGAAATGCTCAATCGGACTTGCCCCAAATGGTGCAGTTAGAAACGTGCCAGGGGATTCCAATACAATCCCATCAAGGTGGCATGTACCAATGCCATCTCACTAGTCCAAGTGATCAATTTCAGTTCACAATTGATCACACTGATAGGTCTAAGAGTCAGAGGGATCACACAACCAAGACTAGTGTTTGCTAATACTAACTGATAGAATCAAAAAGGGAGAGAACAATCCAACATGGGAAGTTGGACACAGCAGACTCATAAAATGGCAGATGCCCTAAATAGCACTCTGGCCTCAGAATCAGCCCTTAAAGCTTTCGGATCTGACTGAAGAGCCCATGAGATTATTTTAGACATGGAAAGCCAAGACACTCTGGCAAAAAAAAAAAACTAAATGATAGATCTCTGCAAGTGAGATCCCAGTAGAAAGAACAGGGCCATCAAAGAAGGAGATACCTTTCTCTGAAGGGAGGAGGGAACTTCCACTTTGACTATATGACCTTGTCTGAATAAGATCGAAGTCGACGAAGTCAAAAGGCTTCCATAGCCTTGGCAACTCATGACTAGAGCCTAGGGAGATTTCTGACGCCATAAACAAGAGTGTCAAATTGTTAAGTCAACAACAGGGTCACTGTGTACTTACTTTTCATGTGGGATCTGTCCTTAATGTATTGTCCAATGTGAAGTAATGCCATAACTAGTAATGAAACAGTATTTTACACTTTATGTTCTGTGTGGGTGCAAACTGATGAAATCTTTACTTAATATATACTAAACTGATCCTTTGTATATAAGGATAATTGAAAATGAATCTTGATGTGTATGGAATGGGAGAGGGAGCGGGAGATGGGAGGGGTGCAAGTGGGAGGGAAGTTATGGGGGGAAGCCATTGTAATCCATAAACTGTACTTTGGAAATTTATATTTACTAAATAAAAGTTTAAAAAATGTGTTTCTCTTATATGTACACAATTTAATTAATAAAATTAAATGTTATACCTTTATTATGTTTCTCTACAAAGAAGCCATTTTTAAAATGGATTAGGTTTTCTATTAAAGGCTAGAAAATTATTTAAACTTATTTTTGTTTTGTTTTTTTTCCCAGAAACCTTTTATTGATGGTATACAAACTTCGTGCATTTCATAAATACAACTTTAGGAACAGAGTGATAGCGATTCTTCCCACTGTACCCACTCTCCCAGCCCAGCCCTACTCCCAACCTTCTTCCTCTTCCTTTTGCAGTTCCCATTCTTATTTTTTACTAAGATCTATTTTCGATTAACTTTATACACAGAAGATTAACTAAAGATCTCAACAAACAGTATTAAAAACCTGTTCCTCAACAGTGTTTTGACTTCTCTTCTGGCTTCTCCTGTGACCCACTGTTCATGCAGGAGCGTGTTGCTGAGGCTCCATGGTTTGATATGCTCTAGACACTCTCACGTTGTTGATCTCCAGCTTCACTCCACTGTGGTCAGAGAAGATGCATGGTATGATTTCAACTCCTTTGAATCTGCTGAGACTTGCTTTATGGCCTGGCTTGTGCTCTATCCTAGATAAAGTTCCATGCAATGGTGAGAAGTTCTGCAACTGTAGCACAAGCACCCAGCCCCCGGTCAATTCCCCCAGCCAGATTCAGGTGTCGCCTCCTGGCTGGTAGCTGGGGGCATGGACACTAACTGGCACAGCTGTTACATATGTCCAAATGGGACCTGCCCAATCTCTGCTAGTTACAGGACACTGGTGCCAGGTGGTCAGGGAGAGAGAAATGTGCCCCCTTTTTTCCTCTAGTTTGGCAGGTATACTGTCTCCCACAGGGCTCCAAGCCAGACTCATGCCAGGCTCCTCCCACAGTTTTATCGCCAGTGGCTTGAGCTGCTTCTGACTGGTCTCACCTCACTCTCCAAAGCTGGTGCTGAGGCTCTCAGATGTTGTGGTCCTGAGTTGTGCATGTCCACACCTCCATGTAGACCCACCGCATCCCTCTAATTTGTGCGGAGTTTCCTCTACCATCCTTCTCCCTAACTCTTCCCTGAGATTGCAGTCTCTCCACACTGTTTTAAGTACCTTCCCCTAGACTAGAGCGTTAAGCTCCCTCCTTATTCCACCATCTTGGTGCCTCCTAAACTTTTTTACATAAGTATTGATATCAACTTCAACATACTAATCAATCTCTCTGTGGGAGAAAATCAGAAATGTGTTTGCCCCTAGAAATACCTAGATGAATATATTATTTCCTTAAAACTCTGCACCCTGAAAAAAGGTATTCCTTGGACACCTAAGGCAAGTTAATGAATTATGACACCTCAGGCCCTGATAACACTAGATAGTATATTTTTCATGTTAAACATTAGAGGATATCCACATGCAGAAATTAAATCCCTATCTTTCACCCATTATAAAAGTCAATTCAAAATGGATTAAAGATCTAAATATGATACACGAAACTGAAATTTTTGCAAGAGCACATAGAGGAAACATTTTAGGAACTTGTAAATTGGCAAGGATTTTTTTTAACAAAAAACAAAAGCAAAAATAAGATAAATGGGATTTCACCAAACTAAAGAGCTTTGGCACAACAAAGGAAACAATACAGTGAAGAGACAATCTACAGAAAGGAAGAAACTGTGTAGAGGCCAGCCTTATGGTGTCATAAGTACAGCTGTCACCTGTGTTGCCAGCATCCCACATGGGCACCAATTTGGGTCCCAGCTGTTCCACTTCCCACCCAGCTCCCTACCAGTGGCCTGAAAAAAAGCAGAGGATGGCCTAAGTGTTTGGGCCCCTGCTACCCACATGAGAGATGCAGATGAAGTTCCTGGCTCCTGACTTCAGCCTGGTCCAGCCCTAGACCTTGCAGCCATCTGGGGACGCAATCAGCAGATGGAAGATCTCTCTCTCTCTCCCTCTCTCTCTCACTCTGTCTTTCAAATAAATAAATCTTTTTTTAAAAAAAGGAAAATATGGGCCACCTATACTTTGGACCAGGCATTAACATCCTGAATATATAAGGAACTCAACTCAATAGCATATATATAATATACATATATTATATATATGAAACTAAAGGAACTCCATAGCAAAATTAAATCCAATTTAAAAATGTGCAGTAAATTTAAACAAATATTTCTGAAAAGGAGACATAAAAATGCCCAACAGGTACATGAAAAAAATATTTACAATACTAATCATCAGGGGAATGCAAATGAAAACCATAATAAGACACCACCTCACTCCAGTGAGATTATTACCAAAATGACAAAAGGTAACAAGTATTGATGTGATGTGGAGAAACGGGAACCCTTGTACACTACTGGTGGAAATGTAAACTAGTATAGTTATTGTGGAAGCTAGTAGGAGGGTCCTCAAAAAATGAAAGAACTATCATAAATTCCAGCAATTCCACTACTGGGTATATACCCCAGGGAAACAAAATCAATCTCTGGAATAGACTTTTACAGTTTCATGTTTATTGCAGCACTATTCAAAATTGCCAAGAAATGGAAATGGTCTGACTACTGACGATTGTACTAAAAAACTGTGTGTGCACACAATGGAATACTACTCCATCGTAAAAAAGGATGAAATCTTGTCACTTGCAACAGCATGAATGGAACTGGGTGTCATTATGCTAGGTAAAATAAGCCAAGCACAGAAAGATAATTATCAAATAATAATCTCATAATAATCTCGCTCATATATGAGTCTAAAAAAAGTGATCTCACAGAACTTGAAAGTATAATAGGCATCACCAGAGGTGCAGTGGGTTTTGGGGAAGGGGAGAAAGAAAGGATAGGAAAAGGTTTATTAGCAAGTATTAAGTTGTAGCTATATGGGAATAAGAAATTCTGGGGTACCAATGCATACTGGGGTTACTAGTAATGTTATTGTATGGTATATTTCTCTATTTAAAAACCTAAAAGATAGGATTTAAGATGTTTTAACTACGGATAAACATGAGAAGGGCTCCAAGATGGCAGAATAGGGAGGGAGCTTACTGATAGTCCAGGAAAGGATAGTTTAATAAAAGTGGAGATACTGTTGTCTCAGGGAAGAATTAGGGAAAAAACTGCAGAGGAAACTCTTCCGGAATTAGAGGGACATGGTGGACCTACACGGAGGGCACGGGCGCCCATGGCTCGGGAGCCCAGCTCCTGAGAGAGTTTCCGCTCCAGGGCTGGAAAGGGGGGTGAGGCGTAACAGTAGTAGCCCAAAACACTGGAGGAAAAGCAGCAGGAAGAGCCTAGAGGGAACGAGGCTGGAAGTCCCATGAAGGAAAGTACACCAGCCTAAATAGAGGAGAAAAAAATAAAAGGGACTGGTACAGACATGATTCTCTCCCTCTACACACCTTACAAAGGGGTGCGTGACAATGGAGCAGGCGTCATTTTGGACATATGTAACAGCTGCGCCAGCTCAGGGCTGCACCTGCCCTCAGCCAAGCAGAAAAACCTGACTCTGATGGGGAGAAATACTAGGAGACTAAGACCTTGTGAATGTGTGGAGCTTATGAACTGGGACTGGGAAGAAACAAAACAAAACAAAACAAAAAAAAAACTGTGGGTGTGTGGGAGAACCCACGGTATGGCTGAGACATGAGTAGTCTCAGTGAGAGACATTTCAGGGGAATCTGGGCTTACACTGAGGACTGCACATATCCTTTGTGTGGTCCTTGGGAGAGAGCAGACAAACATACCCACTGGGGCTAGTGCTCAGGCACTGATTGCCATCAAGGAGAAGAGTGCAGCGGAGCAGAATTACCTCCCTTCTGAGTAACAGAAAATAAGAGAGAGACAGAGAGAGAGGGAGAGAGAGAGAGAAGATTTACCATGCCAAACCTGGGTGTGTCACCTTTGGCACACCCTTAACCCTGAAGAACTGAACAGAGCTCTATGGCCACACCCACCACAAACCTCTAGAGATTCACCAAAAGCAGACAGTCCACTTAATCTAGAGTCACAGTATAATGAGACAAGCCACCAGAGTGAAAAAAAAAAAAGAAGAAACCAAAGAATGTCTCCACTATCACAAACAACAAACACAGAAACCGAGGAAACAAGAAAAAGGAAGACAACATGATGCTACCAAATGAACATGACACTCCAATACAAGATTTTGAAGATGAAGAGATAGAAGAAATGCAAGATACGAACTTCAAAAAATTTATAATAAGAACATTTAGAAGTTCTCAAAAACAAATTCATGAACTACAGAAATCCATACAGGACAGAAAATCTCTCTCATGAAAATGAAATCTTAAGGAGGAATCAAAATGAAATGAGGAACTTACTTAGGAGAAAATGAAACTGAGATATTGAAGAGAAATCAAAATGAAATGCAGAATTCAATAGAACAAATGAAAAACACATTTGAGAGCCTTAAAAACAGAATCAGTGAGGTAGAAGAGAGAATATCAGACTTAGAAGACAGAGCATAGGAAAGTATACAGTCAAACCAAAGAAAAGAAGAGGAAATTAGAAATCTAAAAAATATTGTTGGGAATCTACAGGATACTATAACAAACCCAACATTTGGGTTCTAGGAGTTCCTGAAGGCATGGAGAAAGAGAAATGATTAGAAGGCCTTTTTAGTGAGATACTAGCAGAAAATTTCCCAGGTTTGGAGAAGGAAAGAGACTTCCAAGTACAGGGAGCACATAGAACCCCTAATAAACATGACCAAAAGAGATCCTCACCACGACACGTTGTAATTAAACTCACCACAGTGAAACATAAAGAAAATATTCTAAAATGTGCTAGAGAGAAACATCAGATTACTCTCAGAGGATGAGGATCTCCAATCAGACTCACAGCAGACTTCTAATTAGAAACCCTACAGGCTAGGAGGGAATGGCAAGATATAGCCCAAGTACTAAGAGAAAAAAACTGCCAGCCCAGAATATTATATCCTGCAAAGCTTTCATTTGTGAATGAAGGTCAAATAAAGACCTTTCATAGCAAACAGAAATTGAAAGAATTCGTCACCACTCGTCCAGCCCTGCAAAAGATGCTTGAAGATGTGTTACACACAGAAACACAGAAACAGGGACATCAATATGAAAGAAGGTAAAGGAAGAAAATCTCTCAGTAAAAGATCACAGGAAATTCAAAGCATATATTAGAAATATCTTTGGAAAAATGGCAGGGCAAAGTCACTATTTATCAATAGTCACATTGAATGTAAATGGCCTCAACTCTCCAATTAAAAGACACAGACTGTCTGAATGGATTAAAAACCAAAACCCATCTATTTGCTGCTTACAAGAAACACATCTTTCCAACAAAGATGCATGCAGATTGAAAGTGAAAGGTTGGAAAAAGATATTCCATGCCATCAGAAACCAAAAAAAGAGTTGGTGTAGCCTCCTTAATATCAGACAAAATAAACTTTAACACTAAAACTGTTAAGAGAGACAAAGAGGGGCACTATATAATGATTAAGGGATCAATTCAACAGTAAGATGTAACTATTATAAACGTATATGCACCTAATTACAGGGCACCAGATTATTTAAAATATATGTTAAGGAACTTAAAGGGAGACTTAGACTCCAATACAATAGTATTGAGGGACTTCAATACTCCACTTTTAGCAATAGACAGATCAACCAGACAGAAGAACAACAAGGAAACAGCAGATTTAATTGACACTGTAGTCCAAATGGATCTAACAGGTATCTATAGAACTTTTCATCCTAAACTTAAAGCATACACACTCTTCTCAGCAATATATGGAACCTACTCTAGGAATGACCACATACTCGGCTATAAGGCAAGTCTTAGAAAATTCAAAAGAATCGAAATCATACCATGCAGCTTCTCAGACCACAGTGGAATGAAGCTGGAAATTAGCAACTCAGGAATCCCTAGCATGTATGCAAACACATGGAGACTGAACAACACACTCCTGAATGAACACTGGGTCATAGAAGAAATAAAAAGATAAATCAAAAACTTTCTGGAAGTAAATGAGGATAACAACACAAAAACTTATGGGATACAGAAAAAGCAGTGTTGAGAGGAAAATTTATAGCAACAGGTGCCTGCATAAAGAAACTGGAAAGGCACCAAATGAGCTATCAATGCATCTCAAGGATCTAGAAAAAATACAGCAAACAAGACCCAAATCTAGTAGAAGAGAAATCATTAAAATCAGAGAAGAAATCAACAGAATTAAATCCAAAAAAAATTACAAAAGATCAGCAAAACACCAGAAATCAATCCAAACATCTACAGCCAACTTATATTTGATCAAGGATCTCAAACCAATTCCTGGAGCAAGGACAGTCTATTCAACAAATGGTGCTGGGAAAACTGGATTTCCACATGCAGAAGCATGAAGCAAGACCCCTACCTTACACCTTACACAAAAATCCACTCAACGTGGATTAAAGATCTAAATCTACAACCTAACAACATCAAATTATTAGAGAACATCAGAGAAACACTGCAACATATAAGCACAAAGTCTTCTTGGAAAAGACCCTGGAAGCACAGGCAGTCAAAGCCAAAATCAACTATTAGGATTGCATCAAATTGAGAAGTTTATGTACTGCAAAAGAAATAGTCAGGAAAGTGAAGAAGCAACCAACAGGGTGGGAAAAAATATTTGCAAACTATGCAACAGATAAAGGATTAACAACCAAAATCTACAAAGATATCAAGAAACTCCACAACAACAAAACAAACAAACCATTTAAGTAGATGGGCCAAGGACTTCAATAGACATTTTTCAAAAGAGGAAATCCAAATGGCCCGCAGACACATGAAAAAATGTTCAGGATGACTAGCAATCAGGGAAATACAAATCAAAACCACAATAAGGTTTTACTTCATCCTTGTCACTCCCCCTCTTCGTGGAGGAGCAACACAGAACCCTGCGCTGTTCTTCTGTCTGCTCGGCCCTTCCCGGGTTTGCTGCTGGTTCTTCCCGGGTTGGCTACTATCCCTTCCACCTCCGTGGAAGGGCAGTTCCCCCTGGCCACATTCCCCACTTCCGCAGGGGAGCGGCACACCGCCGGCCGGCTCTCTCGGGGGCTGCACAGGTGTTCCCTTAGATGTTCCCCTTAGATGTTCCCGGTGCATGTCGTCTCTCTCCTCCTTTATAGTCCTCCTCCACCAATCCCAACTCGGCTGCCCACACGCCGAGTACGCTGCTCTCCAATCAGGAGCAAGTCCTACAGTTTATTGGTTGAACTGGAGGCAGCTGTGTAAAAGCTGTTTTCTTCTCTCCCAGCGCCATATTGTGGGAGAGCAGATGCATAGAATAAGTCTTAATTCCAGTAACTTAGTCTAGTCCGAGCTGCTCCCCACAATCCTGGTTAGAATGGTTCACATAAGAAATCAACTAACAACAGATGCTGACGAGGATATGGGGAAAAAGGGACACTAATCCACTGTTGGCGGGAATGCAAACTGGTAAAGCCATTATGGAAGTCAGTCTGGAGATTCCTCAGAAACCTGAATATAACCCCACCGTTCAACCCAGCCATCCCACTCCTTGGAATTTACCCAAAGGAAATTAAATTGGTAAACAAAAAAGCTGTCTGCACCTCAATGTTTATTGCAGCTCAATTCACAATAGCTAAGACATGGAATCAACCTAAATGCCCATCAACAGTAGACTGGATAAAGAAATTATGGGATATGTACTCTATAGAATACTATACAGCAGTAAAACAAAATTGAAATCTGGTCATTTGCAACAAAATGGAGGAATCTGGAAAACATCATGCTGAGTGAAATAAGCCAGTCCCAAAGGGACAAATATCATGTTTTCCCTGATCGGTCACAACTAACTGAGCACTTAAAAGGAAATCTGTTGAAGTGAAATGGACAAATGAGAAACAATGATTTGATCAGCCCTTGTCCTGACTGTCGAGGAACAACTTACTATTTTATTCCTTTTAGTATCTTCTTGTTCTACTTAATACTATTGGTTGAACTCTTTAATTAACACACAATTATTCTTAGTCATTTAAATTTAACTGAAAAGTGATCCCTGTTAAATATAAGAGTGGGAATAGAGAGAGAGGAAATGTACAGTTCTGCACATGCTCACTCAGATTTACCCCTAATGGTAGAGCTAGAAACATACCAGGGGATTCCAATTCAATCCCATCAAGGTGGCATGTACCAATGCCATCTTACTTGTTAAAGTGATCAGTTTTTGACAGAATTAAAAAGGAGAGAACAATCCAACATAGGAAGCAGGATACACAGCAGACTCATAGAATGGCAGATGTCCTAAACAGCACTCTGGCCTCAGAACTAGCCCTTAAGGCATTTGGATCTGGCTAAAAAGCCCATGAGAGTATTTCAGGCATGGAAAGCCAAGACACTGTGCAAAAGAAAAAAATGACCTAAATGAAAGATCTCTGTGAGTGAGATCCCAGCAGAAAGAACGGGCCATCAAAGAAGGAGGTACCTACCTTTCTCTGAAGGGAGGAGAGAACTTCCACTTAGGCTATGGCCTTGTCTAAACAAGATCGGAGTTGGCGAACTCAAGAGGCTTCCATAGCCTTGGCAGCTCATGACAAGAGTCTCGGGTGACACATGGGAGACCAGGAGAAGCACCTGGCTCCTGGCTTTGGATCAGCGTGTTGCACCGGCCGTGGTGGCCATTGGAGGGTGAACCAACGGTAAAGGAAGACCTTTCTCTCTGTCTCTCTCTCTCACTTTCCACTCTGTCAAAAAAAAATTAAAAATAAGAGTCTTGGGTGATTACTGACATTATAAATAAGAATGTCAACTGTTAAGTCAACAACAGGAGTCACTATGCACTTACTCCCCATGTAGGAGCTCTGTCCTTCATGTGCTGTACTATGTGAATTAATGGTATAACTAGTACTCAAACAGTACTTTATACTTGTGTTTCTGTGTGGGTGCAAACTGTTGAAATCTTTACTTAATATATACTAAATTGATCTTCTGTATATAAAGATAATTGAAGATGAATCTTGATGAAGAATGGGATGGAAGAGGGAGTGGGAGTTGGGATGGTTGCAGGTGGGAGGGTGGTTATGGGGGATAAAGCCGCTATAATCAGAAAGTTGTACTTTGGAAATTTATATTTATTAAATAAAAGTTGAAAAGAAACTATGAATAAACATAAAATATTACATAAGTATCTATTACAAATAGATACATTACAGTGATTACATATTATACAATATATACATGGATCAAAACACCACACAAATATGTATAGTTTTATCTTTAAATATTTCACTGTTTAAAAATAGATAAATCTTTTAAAAATTAGAAACCAAAATTATATGAAGCTTTTCAAGCTTAAAATAATGAAATAGAAATAGAAACAATGAGATTTCATTTAATTTTTTCCAAACGGTTTTTAGTAATGCTCAGTTTTATAGAGGGTAAAAGATGTTTTCTCACATAATAATGCTTGACAGCATGTATAAGACATCTTAGGAATGTGTCTACTTTGATACAATAACTCCATGTCCAAGAATTTGACCTAAGGAAATTGTCATCAGTCTATTGAAAGTTTTAGATGCAGGAATATTCATATCAATGCAGTAATTGTAGTAAACAATGAAAAAAATGCCCAACATCACAGAATTAAATAATGGCACATTTCTTGAATGGAGTATGTTCAAATGATAGTAAATATAGAAGGGAAAATATCAAGATATTAAAACATAATAAGTCAAAAAATAAAAATTTTTGAAACTCATAACTCTATGTGGAACTGTCAATTTGAAATAAAGTCTTAAAATAAGGAGGCAAGAAAGCAATCTCAGTGATTGCCTAAGTCCATTCTGGTCTGCATGGCTCAATTAAAGCCCAACTTCTTGTTCTGTAACAATTTCTCCTTCTAAGGTAAGCTATTAAAAAGCATAGTAGTGAGGAAGAAATGACTGAGTACATTCAAATGACCTTGGGTTATTGATGACAGGAAGGCAAATTTATTGAGAATGCAGTTTGCATACTGTCCATCAAGACTTTCTGTGCACGGCTGATGTAAGAAACTAAATTGATCAATGGTGTTGAAATTAAAATAATCAATGGTATAGAATCCCAGAGGATAGTCACAGCTCTGTAACCATAGGTAATCTTTCACAAGGATGCCACTAGCTCATCTCCACAACTGATGCTTTAGCCGTAGGGGTCATCTAGAACTTCTCAAGGGCAATTCTAAACAATTACATATTGCATTTAAAGAAAGAGAGGTTTCTCTCATCTAATTCCTAATGGGAGTTTTCCATAGGAAACAGAATTGGGAAGGAAAGCTGACAGTATACATGATTGTCAACCTCTGCTACAAAAGTTGAAGAAGAAAATTACCATGGACTATGAAGCCAGAGATTTTCACATCTGAAATTCAGAATAGTTGAAGAGGTGTATGTGTTAACAAGACATAAAAGTCACAAAAAGTATACATTTGTTGACCATAAACACAGATACCAAATCCCAAAATACTATCAATGAGCCAGAAAGGAGGTAGCTCAGGAACTTTACTGAACACATGGAATTCATTTCCCCCAATAAATCGTATGAGACAAAATTGGAATAGTCCTAGAAGGGATTGTTTAGAGCTTTTTTGTCCATGAGTTTACCATAAAAAGAGAGTAGTGTCCATCCACAGAGACCATCACAGCGGGAAACAGCCAAGTTCCTCCAAGCATGTGTTCTTGTGTCACTGACAGTCACTCAGCAGACTCTATGGAATGCCACCACTGGTGTTTTTATCTGCCTTGGCACAGTGCCTGATACACAGTGGGTGCTCATGCATATTTGTTCAATGACAGCAGATTTAATCTGCCCCCTACAAATCATCATCAATTGTCATTCGGCTGTGTCACTGCTCTTACAGTGAGGAAAAACTGGAAGACAAAGTCCCTTACCAGAATTCTAATCCCCCAAACATAAAATATGGACCTCGTCCCCTTATAGAAACATTAAAAAGATTATTAGAGTCATTAAAATATTCTTGAATTTCTGAAGAAAAAATAATAGTAATGAAACACCAGGTAATTTTACTAAAAGAGGCACACAGAAGGTCTTCAATTAATGTCATCCATTAAATGTGTCTGCACTTTTAATTTAAAACTCCATTTTAAAGCATCTCATAGTATCCCACCTTCTCCTCCTCCACCTAACAATTGTTTAATAACAATGTATGTTGCGTACCAGTCACTTTTTCAAAAGGTATGTGACAATTATAAGTTGTAACTCAAGTTCTATCTTATCTTTGAAGAAATAAAATTTATTTATGGGACACTGAATTGCCCCTTCTTTTCTCCCTCCCATCTTTTCCTGTGTGGGAGACACCCAAGAACAGCCCTTGCAAGTGGTTCACAATGGACGGCCACCATGCCCAGGCTGCCAAAATCCATGAACAACACGAGGCAGATACCATGCTATAAAACACACTGACATGATGGCTTTAACAGACCTGCATGTAAAAAGTCTCAAGGAAGTTCTCTCCCACACAGCCCAGGGATCTTTGAAGCCTTTTCCTGAACCGTAAGGAATTTACCACATTTCTTCACTGGCCTTCTGGAACCCACGCTTGCAGTTACAGGGAATAAGAACCGAGACCTTCTAGAAGTCCCCTGCTGTCTCATCACATATCACTCCAAGAAGAATGCCAAAGGACACTGTATCCTAGGAATCCAAGCTTGCTGTCTGGGAACCATTCTGATCCCCTGCTGAGAAACACAGAGTCAAAGTCCTCACACTTCAACTCCGCACAGTGGATGAAACTAGCACGGCAAAGCAGAACATTCCCTTCCCAGAGTAACCAGATGCAGGGAGACAAAGAAACATAAAAAGTGGACACAAAAATAATACTTTCTAACAATAGTTCCCACAGAAAGTATTTTTTTATTTTTAAAAAGCTCAAATACACACACATAAATACCTAAATAACAGTACAAAAAATATTGGCATATTCCTTATCTCCAAGGGGACTTCAAAAAGTTCATGGAAAAGCAGAATGAGGGAGTGCAGTGGAGGATGGCCCAAGTGCTTGGGCCCTGCACCCCATGGGAGACCAGGATAAGTACCTGGCTCCTGCCATCGGATCAGCGTGGTGCGCCGGCCGCAGCGCGCCGGCCACGGCGGCCACTGGAGGGTAAACCAACGGCAAAAGGAAGACCTTTCTCTCTGTCTCTCTCCCACTGTCCACTCTGCCTGTCAAAAATAAAAAATAAAAAAAAAAGATAAGTTTCTATTATGACAAGAAAAAATTTGAAATCCATGCAATGAAGGGGGGTCTTCAAAAAGTTCAAGTGGTAGAGTTAGAAACATACCAGGGGATTCCAATTCAATCCCATCGAGGTGGCATGTACCAATGCCATCTCACTAGTCCAAGTGATCAATTTCAGTTCACAATTGATCATAATGAAAGGACTAAGAGTCAAAGGGATCACATAAACAAGTCTAGTACCTGCTAACACTAACCAATAGAATAAATAAAGGGGAGAGTGATTCAACATGGGAAGTGAGATACTCAGCAGACTCATAGAATGGCAGATGTCCTAAATAGCACTCTGGCCTCAGAATCAGCCCTAAAGGCATTCCGATCTGGCTGAAAAGCCCATGAGAGTATTTCAGGCATGGAAAGCCAAGACACTCTGGCAAAAGATCTCTGTGAGTGAGATCCCAGTGGAAAGAACAGGTCTTCAAAGAAGGAGGTACCTTTCTCTGAAGGGAGGAGAGAACCTCCACTTTGACTATGACCTTGTCTAAACAAGATAAGAATCGGAGAACTCAGAGGGCTTCCATAGCCTTGGAAACTCATGACTGGAGCATAGAGAGACTACTGATGCCATAGACAGGAGTGTCAATTGGTAAAGTCAACAACAGGAGTCACTGTGCACTTATTCCTCATGTAGGATCTCTGTCCTTAATGTGCTGTGCATTGAGATTTAATGCTATAATGAGTACTCAAACAATATATTTCACTTTTTGTTTCTATGGGGGTGCAAACTGTTGAAATCTTTACTTAATGTATACTAAACTGATCCTCTGTAAAAAAAAAAAAAAAAAAAAAAAAGAAAAAGAAAAGAAATTATCAACTCCCAACTTGACTCTCACTGGGATTAAACATGACAATAGGTCTGATCTGATTTCATCATCATTTAAAAAAAATCATCTATTATTTTTCACTTTATGTTTCTGTGTGGGAGCAAACTGTTGAAATCCTTACTTAATGTATACTAAGCTGATCTTCTGTATATTAAGATAATCGAAAATGAATCTTGATGTGAATGGAAGGGGAGAGGGAGTGGGAAAGGGGAGGGTTGTGGGTGGGAGGGACGGTATGGGGGGGAAGCCATTGTAATCCATAAATCGTACTTTGGAAATTTATATTCATTAAATAAAAGTTAAAAAAAAAAGAATTATTTCAAAAATTTTTCACCAAAATGAATTTATCTTTTCAACCCATTTTCCCACAAACCTTTTCATGGCCCATTCTACACCAACTCTTAACCAGTTTGATGTGTATGTCTCAGCTCTCTCTGTAAACACTGCTATGGTCTAAATGTTTCTGCCCCCCCCCCCAATATGCATATGTTGAAATCCTATCCCCCAGGGCCGGCGCTGTGGCGCAGCAAGTTAAGTCCCTGACCTGAAGCGCCGTATGGGCACTGGTTCTAGTCCCGGCTGCTCCATTTCCAATCCAGCTCTCTGCCATGGCCTGGGAAAGCAGTAGAAGATGGCCCAGATCCTTGGGTCCCTGCACCCACATGAGAAACCTGGAAGAAGCTCCTGGCTCCTGGCTCCTGGCTCTGGATCAGCACAGTACCGGCCATTGCAGCCAACTGGGGAGTGAACCATCGGCTGAAAGACCTCTCTCTCTGTCTCTCTCTCTCTCTTCCTCTCCTCTCTCTGTGTAACTCTCTCAAGTACAAAATAAAATAAATCTTTAAAAAAAAATCCTAACCCCAATTTTAGGAGGTGGGGCCTTTGAGAGGTGATTAGCTCATGCAGTGCCGCTCTCATGAATGGAATTAGTGCTCTTATAAAAGAGGCGCCAGAGACACCCCGTGCCTTCCCACCGCGGGAGAACACCGGAAGAAGGTGCCATTGTGAATAAGGAAGTGGGCTGTCACCAGACACTGAATCTACTGGAACCCTGGTCTTGGACTTCCTAGGCTTCAGACATTAAGAAATATATAAGCTGTTTGAAAAGCCACACAGTCTACTATACTAAGACAGGTACCTACGCTCACTTCCTCTGCTAAGCCATTGAGATCATGTCGTGCACCATGTAAGGCTTTGCCCTTGAGCATTTTAGCACTTAACTGTCATGAAGAGGAGCTGGCACTCACACTGCTCAACACCATTCCCAGGCCTTCAGGAGGAGTCTGGATAACAAGTTCCAAATCAGACTTAGCTGGAAAGAAAAAGAATGTAGAGTTACACAGCAGAGTGGGTGGCCACAGATCACAAGAGCCTACGATACATTTTATGAACAAATAGAAGAAAGAAGTTCCAAGCCTCCAATTATAAATTTGTGTCAAAGAAGTGTTGATTGCTCTAATTTAATCAGTATACAATATATATGAAATGTCACACTATAGTCTGTAAATAGTACAATTAGGAAAAATTAAAAACACATTTAAAATATATGTATATTTTAACTTAATGTTTTGCATTTAAATCATGCACCTCAACTAGACTTCCATATTCTAAAATTTCATTTTAGAACTAGATAGATTCTCCATTTTGCCTGTGAATCATGAAGCACAATTATAAAACCTCTGAGGACTTCCTAAAAAAGGTGCCCAGAAAGTTCAAGAAAAGTGTGCAGGACAAAAAACTATGCATGGGGACAAGCATTGTGGCACAGCAGCACAGCTGCCACCTGCACCAATAGTATTCCATATCAAAGTGTAGGTCTGAGTTCAGGCTGCTCCACTTTGAATCCAGCTTCCTGCTAATGCACCTAGGAAGACAGTGGAAAATGGCCCAAGCACTTGGGCCCCTGGCAGGAGCCAGGTGCTTCTCCTGGTCTCCCACACCCCACATGGGTGCAGGGCCCAAGCACTTGGGCCATCCTCCACTGCACTCCCAGGCCATAGGAGAGAGCTGGCCTGGAAGAGGGGCAACCGGGACAGAATCCGGCACCCCAACCAGGGCTAGAACCCGGTGTGCCGGCGCCACAGGAGGAGGATTAGCCTAGTGAGCCGTGGCGCCGGCCTCAGGTTCTTTCTTAGGCACTTGCCCAAAGAATTGTGTGTACACTAGAAAGACCGGTTCTCTTTCAAAACTGGCAGATGAAAATCTGCCCAACTGTTTTGTACATTTATCAAGAATTAAGGGAGCCTAATTTTGCTCGTGTGCCTTTCCACCTTTTAAATCTATCAGTGAATTTCATTCAAGTGGACCAACTGGTGATCAGAATCCACATCTGAAGGACTGACTCAGGACATCCTATTTCACATTATCTGAATCTGACAGCTTAAATATTAGGGATGGTGCTATAATCAGGATTTATTTAAATAGCCTATCAACCTATAAGAAAGACTTACAATCAAAGCACATTAAATCAAAAAATGTAAATGCTATATTTAAACATCTCTGAAAAGAGGAAGTCACTATCCATTCTGCTAGAATCAGCACTTTTTCTTCCAGTCAACTATGAAAGATGTACAAAAGTACCATGTGTGTTTTAATGAACACAGTAAATCAAGGTATTTTGTTTTTGACTAAGACTTTAGAAGTAAATGGCTTTGTAGATAGGGAAGTAGTTGCATTTGTAAGTAATAACTATATTCAAATAAATTACAAGAAATAATTTAATGACATCATCCAATATTGAAGCTATTCTCAAATTGCTCCATTTGTCCCCCAAATGTCTTTTATAGCTTTTTTTTAAAAAATTCAGGATTTAACCAATCCACATGTTACATTTGGATGTTGTATTTCTTTAGTCTTCCACTGTCACCCTCTGATGTTCATGACACTAAAACTTTGGCTGTACTGAAGCCACCTGGTCTACAGAATGTTCTACACTCTGAAATTCTTTGATGGTTTCCCCATGCTTAGATTTAGACGAAACATCTCTGGCGATGACTCCACCTAGGTGACACGGTGTCCTTCCAGCTGTGTAACACCTGGAGGCACCTAACGTTAGACCAACCAGTCACTGCTAGGCCTAAAGTACAACGCAAACTGCTAGATCTCTCTCCATAGAGACATGGCTTGTTCTACTGTAATAAGGAACATCGTGGGACGATACTTTGAAACTGTGTGAACATTCTGTTCCTCGACAATCTTGTACCCAATCATTTTAGATTTCAAAAATATTCCTCACTGAAATCAGTCATTGCACTGACAGGTTCATATAACAGAGTTTTATAAAAGGAATTTATTTACTTATTTATTTAATTAATTAAAAGATACTGTTACAGAGAGGGAGACACACACACATAAGAAAGAGAGAATCCTCCGTCCTCTGGTTCACGGCCCCAACGGCCATAACAGCCAGGCCTAGACACACTGAAGCCAGGAGTCGGGAACTCTATCTGATTCTCCCATATGGATGCAGGCGCCCAAGCACCTGAGCCATCTTTTGCTGCTTTCGCAGGCACACGAGTAGAGAGCTGGATCAGCAGTGGACCAGCAGCTGGGACTTGAACAGGAGCTCACAGAGGATGCAGGAGTCATAGTTGCTAGGCCACAACTCCAGTCCCATAACAGAGAATTTCTAATTCTATCATTCTTTCTGCATTTATTAGTGACATTCTACTTTAAGGAAAAGCTTATTTGCTCTCTTTCTCTTTCATTTTGTTATCATGGTATCAAGGAATTTTTGTATTTGCTGTATTTTATTAGTATATGGTTTTTGAAGTTTATATGGTTTTTGAAGCTCAAATTGTCCCAACTGTGGTTAATATGAGTTTTATTTCAACATGTCCCCTTTATTCATAGGACATTTTCTTGGTTTCTAGATAATAGATACTCCAGGATAAACCAAAGCTTTTCCTCCCTCAGACAGGGATTCAGTCATTTCTCCAAGAAGCCCTAACTGATTTTAAGTGATTTCAGTAAATAATAGGCACTATATGTGCTCACATTTAGGAGGTAACTGATTTGAACTGAATGCACAAACCTCAGAATCTTTCTAAGCTGTCAAACAAATAAGGTGATTAAGAAATAAAATTAGGGGCCAGTGCTGTGGTATAGCGGGTAAAGCCGCCACCGAAAGTGCCGACATCCCATGTGGGCGCCAGTTCAAGTCCTGGCTGTTCCACTTCTGATCCAGTTCCCTGCTGATGTGCCTGGAAAAGCAGTGGAAGATGACCCCAAGCCTTGGGCCCCTGCATGTACACGGGAGAAGCAGCTCCTGGCTCCTAGCTTTGGGTCAGCCTGGCTCCAATCGTTGCAGCCATCTGGGAAGCGAACCAGCAGGTGGGGAGGACCAGGGTCTCTCCTTCCCTCTAACTCTGCCTTTCAAATAAATAAATAAATCTTTGGAGAAAGAAATAAAAATTAACAGTGAATTTCCACTGTATTTCCACTACTAATGTATATAACAATGCTCATATGTCTGATAATTTAAAACTACACAGGCCGGTGCCACGGCTCACTAGGCTAATCCTCCGCCTGCGGCACCAGCACCCTGGGGTTCTAGTCCTGGTTGGGGCGCCGGATTCTGTTCCAGTTGCACCTCTTCCAGGCCAGCTCTCTGCTATGGCCCGGGAAGGCAGTGGAGGATGGCCCAGGTGCTTGGGCCCTGCACCCACATGGGGTGTGGGAGACCAGGAGGAAGCACCTGGCTCCTGGCTTCAGATCAGTGGGGTGCGCCGGCCGCAGCGGCCATTGCAGGGTGAACCAACGGAAAAGGAAGACCTTTCTCTCTGTCTCTCTCTGACTCTGCCTGTCAAAAAATAAAAATAAAAAAGTACACATTATTTTTGTTGATAAAAAAAAATCAATAATATAAATCATCGCAATTTTAAGATATGGATACATATCGTGTGTATTCTACTTGGGTACTAACTTTATCATCTGGGTTATATTCTGCTTCAGACAATTATAAAATAAACTCGCCTTCTTAGAGTTCAACCTGACTGATACGAGGTGAAGTGGATCAAAGCCTTACAAACAGACAAGGAAAAGCACCTTAAGTTAAACTCTTCTGGAGCTGATTTCTGACACATTTTATTCCCCCCTGTTTGGTGCTGCTACTGCTCCAGCACTTACTCTTCACATAAGCTTCTAGCATGTCCTGAGTCTTAGGGTGCAAATGCTGCAGCAGAAGTGAAGAGCCATGATGCCTGAAGTTTAGTCTCAAACGGTTCAAGGGGGAAAAATCACCTAAAGAAGTATGACGAAAAGTTAACAACCAAATACAGGTGCTGGTATAGGGGTATTCGCCATATTGCTCTTTCAATTTTGTGCATGTGGAATTTTTCACAAGATAGCAAGGGAAAGTAACCCTAAATGGATTCAACATATTCATCCTCTGAGTCCTGGCAAAGCCGACAGCGGTTTCTTAACTCTAACAATGATCATGTCACTACGCTGCTCAAAAACCTTCAGTAGCTGCCACCTCCACCCCCCACTCCACGTTACCATCTTGGGGAATGTGTGTGGTGTTCCGACCATAATCCTGGACCAGGGGCAGGCATCTGGCACAGCAGTTAAGAAACTACCTGGGGGACTGGCACTGTGGTGCAGCAGGTTAAAGCCCCAGCCTGCGGCACCAGTACTCCATACTGGTGCTAGTTGGAGTCACGGCTGCTCCTCTTCTGATCCAGCTCCCTGCAAATGCACCTGGGAAAGCAGCAGAGCATGGCCCAAGTCCTTGGGCCTCACATAGGAGACCCAAAGGAAGCTCCTGGCACCTGGCTTCAAATAGGCTCAGCTCTGGCCATTGCAGCTATTTGGGGAGAGAACCAGTGGATGGAAGATCTCTCTCTGTGTGTCTCTACCTCTCTCTGTAACTCTTTCAAATAAATAAAATAAATCTTAAAAAAAAAAAAAAGACACTATTTGGAACATCCACACATCCCATATCAGAGTGCCTAGGTTTGAATCCTGGCTCCACTTCCAATCCAGTTTCCTGCTAATGCTTGTCCTGAGAAGCAGAAGTGACGGCAAAAGTCCTTGGGTCCCTGCAACCAACATGCAAGACAGAAGATCCCGACCAAGTGCCTGACTTCAAGCTGGCTCAGTCTCAGTTATTGAGGGCATCTGGAGAATGAACTGTGGATGGAAGATGGATGTATCTACTTGTCTAAATCTATCGCTGTCTCTCTGCCTTCAAATAAATAAAAATAAATTGTTAATATATATAAATAAATAATAGAAAGCTAAGTTAGGCACCGGCATTGTGGCACAGCAGGTTAAGTCACTAGCTGTGATGCCAGCATCTCATTTCAGGGTGCCTGTTGGAGTGCCGGCTATTCCACTTCCTAGCCAGCTCTGTGCTAATGCACCTGGGAAGGTGATGGAAGATGGCCAGAGTACTAAAGCTCCTGTCAGCTTCACGGGAGACCCTACGGAATTCCTGGTTCCTGGCTTCACTCTGGCCCAGCACTGGCCATTGTGACCATTTGTAGAGTGAACCAACAGACAGAAATTCTCTCTCTCTCTCTCTCTCTCGTTCTCTGTCACTCTGTTGTTGTTTTGTTTTGTTTTGTTTTGTTTTTTGACAGGCAGAGTTAGAGAGATAGAGGGAGACAGAGAGAAAGGTCTTCCTTCCGTTGGTTCATCCCCCAAATGGCCACTATGGCCGGCGCACTGCGCTGATCTGAAGCCAGGAGCCAGGTGCTTCCTCCTGGTCTCCCACGCGTGTGCACAGCCCAAGGACCTGGGCCATCCTCCACTGCACTCCCAGGCCACAGCAGAGAGCTGGACTGAAAGAGGAGCAACCGGGACAGAACCAGCGCCCCAACTGGGTCTAGAACCCAGAGTGCCGGTGCCGCAGGCGGAGGATTAGCCTAGCGAGCCACAGCGCCAGCCCTCCATCACTCTTTCAAGTATATAAATTAATCTTTTTGAGAAAAAAGTTTAAAAAATATATTTGTGTTTGAATCCTAGTTACTTCTCATTAGCCTGTGATCCTGCACCTGTTTCTTACCTTTCTATACCTCAGCTTCCACGCCTATGAATGAGAGTAACAGTAGTCCCATCTTCACACTATATGAAATGGATTAAGTGAAAAATAGCTGTACATATTTCAATGCACATGTCAAACACTGCCTGGCATACAGTTTTGCTTTCTTATGCTATGTGAATTGTTAGCTCTATGCACTGTTAGATTTTTAAAGGATTTTTTGGTCAAAAGTTTTCAGGAATTGTTGGGTTAAACAAAACCAAGCAAGAATATTGACTGTGGGATTCTCGGAGCTCTTAGTATTCTGAAGTGCAGGACAAATCTTCAACCACGTACATCTCACACTCAGCATACCTCATGGGACAAGCTCTTGGAAATCAGACTTGGGAAATCTGACCTGGCAGGTAACAGCTGCATTCTGTAACACGACTGTGAAGGGTTCTACCTACCCACCGACTGACTCTGCCATCTCCTTCTTTCACTCACTGAAGTTTACTGAGCCAAATTTCAAACTCCACCACCTCCCAATATGCCCTTAAATTTCCCACAGGCACTGTGCTCTCTGCCTGTTGGGTTTTCCTTCCAATCTAGCCCACTGAAATGCTAAATTACTTGATTGATCATTATAATTGTATAAATTTATTGAACTATCACTCTGTGCCCTATAAACCATCATTCATTTTTTAATTTTAAAGAGCTGTGAATGCTAACTAAACTTATTTGATCATCATCTATTGAATTATCACACTGTACTCCATGAACATGTGCTATTACAATTTAAAAACAGGGATGGACATTTGGCACAGCAGTTCAGATGCCCTTGGGATGCCCCCATCCCATATTGCAGTGCCTGAGTTAAGTCCTGGCTCCACTCCTAACTCCAGCTTCCTGCTAATATGTATTCTGGGAGGCAGCAGATAATGGCTCAAGTAGTTGGGTCCTTGTTACCCATGTAGAAGACTTGTACAGAGTTCCTGGTTCCCAGGCATTTGAGGAGTTAACTAGTGGATGGGAGACTGATTTCTCTCCTTCTCCCCTCTCCATCCCCTTTTCTCTCCCTCTTCTTCATCCTCCCTCTCCTCCAATTTCTCCTCCCCCTCTCTTTATCTTTCTCTCTCTCTGCTTCTCCAATCAAATGAATAAACAAGAACTTTCAAAAATTAAGTTAAAAAGTAAATAAATCCCTAGCATGACGCTGCCTCTACTAAGGCAGCCCAGATTCTCCCAAGCAGAACTAACTTTTCCTTCCTTGCTCCTTCGAGTACTTTATTTAAAACTCCATGAAAACACAAGCCATCCTGTCTTATGTTGTGGATTTTTAATTCTAGTTTTCTAGAATAATTCATTTAAATTATTTGTAACTATGTGGGGGAAAAAACATGTTCAAATTTACAGAGCAACTCTTTTGTCCACCACCAATCTTAATCTCTTCCCTAAAAGTATTTTTCAAGTCCCTGTGGCACAGACCTGGCAGTATAGACCTTAACATGTTCATGGTAACTATTATGAAGAAGTTGTGCATGATTTCAAAAACTTTTGCACCAAAATAAATTTGTCTTTTAATATTACTTTTCCATGATCTTTTTGAAGTACCTTCATATTATGCTTTTAAATTACCTGTTTCATTATAAGACTATAAATCCTAGAAGGAAGAATTAAACTTGTCCAATTTTCTATCTCTCTTAATAGCTACAGAGTTCAATAAATACGGCACATGCTACATAAATGTAAGGAGAAATATTAACTGCATGAGATCTGTGGTTGCCACAACTTTGATTTACAATATGAAAGAAAAAGAGAATTTCAGAAATGATGACTATTTTAAAGCTCTGTGTTTTGTGTATTTAAAAATTCCCCTCCTTTTGAACAGTTTAAGCCAGAGAATCTGTTTTTCTGTTTTCTCCTCTGAATCCTATAAATTATATGAAGACAGGAATTCTGTAAACAAACTTGAACTGTTTCTTTCATTGCAGCAACTGGTAACAGGCAGGATGCAGGGCTCAGAGTTGACTTTGGAGAAAGTAGACGTCATCTGGACAGGAGCACAGCCCCTAGCTGGCGGTAATTCCAGCGGGGAACGGCAATTATATGTGTTCAGATTCTGACCATCTGGACTATAGGAAGCTTCTAAATTTGATTTGTGATGGAGGAACTGTGGTCAAGAAAGGACCGTGCACACCAGTGATTTGGATACACTCCAGAACGTGGCCTTTCTGGACCCCAGTACATGTAATGCTAGGAGAAAAATGTGAACAGAGTAATCTTCCCCTTTGCCCTAGAGGTGTTTCTTGGAAACTTTTATTGAGAAAGAACAGCTCATTGATAAGTATCCACCTAGAATTCCTAATCCCATAATTAATTAACAATTTGATATTTTGTCTTTACATTAGAACACCAAAATGTTCCACCAAAAATCAATGCCTCTGTTAGCTCCCTGAGCTTTAAGCACCGAGAGTGCATCTGAACCAAAAGAAACAGCTGACCAGTGAACAGTCAACACTTCCCTCCCACTTGGCCATGACATCAGCAGAGCCTCCTTCACAGGAGCTTCCAGAAATGCCTGAAAAATATGGCTTTTGGCTACTTCCAGAAGAGAAGTGATAGCATTTGTAGAAAATAACTTAAAAGTCCAATGAGCTATTGAGTTGGATCCCAGGCCAATCTTTTTGGGATATAAACACATTTTTAAAAGCCTTGTTATCATTATGCAAGGCCAGTATTGTACAAGAATGACTAAACTGCCTGGGGGAATGAAGCAAAGGAGGAACAGTCTGGCCCAGCCTCTCCAGGCATCACTGAGTTCATCAACAGGACAGTCAAATACCAAGTTGTCAGTCAAGTTCACGTACGCTAGAGATTTGGCTGTGTTTAGAAATTTCTGTGCATGTAACATAACTGCTCAACTTTAAAAATATTTATAAGAGTAAATATGAAAACATAATTACCTTGTTTTATGCAAAAAAAACTATCTGTATTAGCATTTGAAATAGCAAGCATAGTCTCAGGCAGTTTATCTTCCTATTTATCCACAGTGAATTGCTATGCCAAAGCCTTTAATTATGAGTGACACACCTCAGATGTGCTCTTCTGAAACAACTTCTGCACTAGAATAAGGGTGCAATATTGCTTTGAAGAACTTGAAAGATGACAACTCTGTCAAACCCTATATCTTCTATGCACTGACTTTGTACCCCTAGTTGAGACTCCAAGCCTCAGTTTCCTGACCTGTAAAATAGGGTAAATTCTATCTACCATGCAGTGTGATAAAGTGATACATGCACAATGCTTCATTTACAAAGTGCTCAAGAAGTACATACTGTCATTTTTCAATCCTGGTATTTAGGAGTAAAACCATGATAAATGGCAAACAGGCATTTAATGTCCAGCCTGGCTGGAATTACAGCCAACTTCCGTCCCCTCCCCATTTTAAAAACTCAGTCCGTGGTGGTTCACAGCAATAAAGAGTGATGCCTACTGTTTACTGAAGCCTCACACCATCCTAAGCACACTGAGTAACTTGTCAGATCCTCATTTGTTCCTCCTGAAAACGAGCTTTATGCTTGTTTTCATAAGAAAGAAACTGAAGTGCAAACAGTTTAAACAACTTGCCTGGAGTCACACAGCTGGTAAGTATCAGCTTCCGGGCCTGGACTCGGAGCCTGACTTCTCTCAGCAACCCCTGCCCCCTTGACCACCTACCAGGAGGAGCACACACAAAGCTCCCTGGGAGTTTCTGTTCCTGCTGAGCAGGAAAGTAGAAGCTGTCCTCAGTGGGTGACAACTACCACTAGACTGCTGCCACTTCAATATACGAGTTCCATGAAGTCACTTTCAGTGATTAAAACCACACTTCATCTTTATATGAGATCTTCAGGAACTATCAGGACATGGATTTAATGTTACACAAGGATCAAAAAGTTCACAGAAATGGAATGAAAACCTAGGTTTACTGAGGTCAGCCGTGTGGCATAAGAGGTAAAGCCGCCACTGTGACGTCAGTATCCCACATGGACATCAGGTCTAGTCCTGGCTGCTCCACTTCCAATCCAGCTCCCTGATAAAGAGCCTGGGAAAGCAGCAGAGGATGGCACAATTGCTTGGGCCCCCTCATCCCTATGGGAGATTTGGGTGAAACTCCTGGCTCCTGGCCTCAGCCTGGCCCAGCCCCGGGCACTGTAGCCATTGGGGGAGAGAACCAGCAGATGGAGACCTGCATGTGCGCACATGTGTGGCAGGGGTGGGGGGGATCTTCCTCTGTCTGTTACGCTGACCTTCAAATACATAAATAAATCTTTTCAAAAATGAAGTTAACGTTGGTGCCAAAAAGTTTTGAAATCCATGTACAGAAAGGTCTCTAAAATGCTCATGGAAAATGTACACTAGGAAAAAACTACATGGATTTCAATTGTTTGATGTCAAAATACACTTATCTTTCAATTCCATTGGCCATGAATTTTGTGACCCTCATGTTTGCAAGTTCATAGAACTGTTAAAGGAAAGCTACCTTCTTACCCCAAGATTCTTGCCTGGTATCCAAGAGAGAATCTCTACGAGCAAGCTCCTCCACGTTCACTGTGTCCGTGGAAAGAGAAATTCTCTGTGGTTGGGAGGAGAGGGCTCCTCCTCACACTCCACCCAACGACTTATTCAGGATTCAGATCCCCAGTGGAACATCACTTCTTCACCAAGGCTTCTTGTTCCCCTTTGCCCACATGCCCCTGGCCAAGTCACTCACTCATGCAGCTTTGTAGCTTTCAGTATCATCCAAATGATGTCAATTTCCAAATTTACACCTCCAGCCCAGCTTTGCTTCTGCATGCCAAATGAAATAAAATATTTCCATTTGGATGGATCGCAGACACTTCCTGCTTAATATGGCCAACACTGGATTCCTGATCTTTGCCCCAAAAACCTGCTCATGTTCAGTCTTCCCCATCTCAATTACTGGCTCCTCCACCCTTCATCTGGCCAGGCCAGATGTCTCTTAGTCATCCGTGACTTCTCTCTTTGTCTCATAAATCTCATTCAATCTAGCAGGAGTTCCTGTTGCCTTGACCTTCAAAATCCATCGTAAATTCTAGACTTCCCGATGCCTCTACCGTTACCACCCTGGTCCAAACGATTATCTTCCTCCTAGACTGCTGATCTCCTGGTTTCCCTCTTTAACCCTTAAAATAGTTTTATCACTTCAGTCAAGAGTGATCTTCTTATAAATAAGATGGTGTCATATCTCTGCTCGAAACCCTCCATGGTGCCTGCATCCATCTGTGTAGATGACACAATGACCTTTTAGTGTCTACAGGATCTGCCTCACATCACCTCTCTGACCTAGACCCTTAACCTCTGTTCACTCCATTTCAGTCATGCTAGAATTCTATCAGTTCCTTGAACTCATCAGCGATGTTCCTACTTCAGGGCCTTTGCACTTGCCGCCCTCCTCCAATATTCACTCATTCTTTTCCCTCTTTGATTTCAAGCTTCTGGACATATGTCACCCTCTCAGGGAGACCCTCTGTCTCTAGACCATCACAGACTCCCCCTCAATGCTACCTCTCTCCTCTGCATTATGAGGTGTTTACCTCATAATAATCACAGGGTTTGAACAGGGTTTCTCCCCTCCAAAAACTCACACTAAGATTTAATCTCCATGGTGAGATATTAACAGGTAAGAGCAGGTAGGAAATTTAACTAGGGACCTGGGCTCTGGCCATCATGACTGGGTTAACCCATTTATATGATTAATGGACTAATGGATTATCTCAAGACTAGATCTGCTATCAAAGCTGGAGTGACTTGGGCTCTCCTGTGCTCCATCTCTTGCTGTGTGATGCTCTGCTAACCCTAGGACTTCACCAGGAAGACCATCACCAGACAGATGAGGCTGCAACCGTGGACGAGACTGTGAGCTGAAATAAACCTCTTTGCTTTATAACTTACCCAGTCTGTGGTGCTGTGGTATTAACCAAAGAAAACAGACTAGGAATTTTTATTATAACTATTATTATTACTATTACTATTATTATATATTATATTACATATAATATATGTTATATATAATATATTGTATATTACTACATATATTACTATTACTATTATTAGTATATCTGTGCTTGAGAGACACAGAGTCAGAGAGAGACACTGAGAGAAAAACACAGAGAGTTCCCATCTGCTAATTCACTCCTCAAATGTCCAAGACAGCCAGGACAGGGCCAGACTGAAATAGGAGCTGGGAACTCATTTCAGGTCTCCCATGTTGGGGTGACAGGAGCCCAATTACTTGAGTCATCACCACTGTCCCTGGGGTTTGCTTTGGCAGGAAGCTGGAGTCAGGAGCCAGAGCCAGGGAAGAGAATCCAGGCACTCTGGTGTAGGATGCAGGCGTCTTAACCAGTATCTTAACTGCTTGGCCAAACGCCTTCTCCCTGAGACGTATGTTATACAATTACGTTATGCTGCTGACTTTCTGTGTCCCTTGACTCAAATACATCTCCCTTTCTGCTTCATTCACTGATGACTCTAGCACCTAGAGGTATCTATCTGTTCAGTGAACTGAGTCAGATCACCAGTTATTAGTATTACAACTTTTTGTGGCCTTTGTCACAATGGTATTTGACTGATTTTGTTAACTATGAGTTTAGTTACAGAATATGTCTCTCCTCCATAGAGTAAAAGTAACAGGAGGCCTGAGACTGTGTCTTCGTGACACTGATTTCCCAACAGCCTGCAGAGCATCCTCTGCTGAGCAATCCTTACCTTACTCATATTTGCTGAATGAATGAACCAAACCATCAAGCACTTAGCACCGGATTCCAGGGCTGATTCCCTGTTCCCGAAGTGTTGCAAACAGGCTACCTGCTACAAGTCCCTTGATGAGACAAAAAGAAGGGAAATCTGGAAGAGATAGGCTTCAGGGTACCCAATGCCAGGATATGAGAAGTTTCGCTCAAGAAGGGTTGACCAGAGTTGTTTATGTGCGGGGGTGCTGTTTGGGCTTGGGTGTGCTTTTCTCTTGTGTGACTGAAACAGTGACATCTTTCTTCACATGCTTGCTTATTTCCGGAAGGTATCAAAATTTCTTCAGGCAATAAGAAAGAACAGTATAAGATTATTTCAGCACATTCCAAGTGCATACACCAGAGTGCAAGTCCAAATTGCCCAAGGGCTAGAAAGCTAGTAACTAAGACAATTTCTCAATGTTGCGAGTAATCCAATTTTGTACTTTTAAAAAGGTGGTGTGAGGCCGGCGCTCCGGCTCACTAGGCTAATCCTCCACCTAGCGGCGCCAGCACACCGGGTTCTAGTCCTGGTAGGGGTGCCGGGTTCTGTCCCGGTTGCCCCTCTTCAAGGCCAGCTCTCTGCTGTGGCCAGGGAGTGCAGTGGAGGATGGCCCAAGTGCTTGGGCCCTGCACCCCATGGGAGACCAGGAGAAGCACCTGGCTCCTGGCTTCGGATCAGCGCGGTGCGCCAGCCGCAACGCACCAGGCCGCGGCGGCCACTGGAGGGTGAACCAACGGCAAAGGAAGACCTTTCTCTCTGTCTCTCTCTCTCACTGTCCACTCTGCCTGTCCAAAGAAAAAAAAAGGGGGGGGGGGGGCTGTGCGTGTGTGTGTGTGTATTATATATATAACATAATATATATTATATATATGTATTATTCCTAGCACTCTACCTCTTTGGTCCACAGGGTTTTCTTTAAATTATCTTAGTATAAAAACACATTACGATGTGGCAGGCACATCCCATATCAAAATGCCTGGCTTTACATCCCAGCTCTGCTCTACATCATAGCATGTTGCTAATGGACACCCTAAGAGACACTAAGTGGTGGCTCAAGTAGTTGGGTTCCCACCACCCACAAGGAAAACCTTTAAGGAGTTCCTCCTGGCTCCTGGCTCCAGCATGACCCAGCGACTGTTGCAAACATCTGGGGAGTGAACCAGTAGATGGGAAATATCTCTATGTCTCTCAACCTTTCAAATAAATAAATAATTTAAAGAGTACATTAAGGTTGCTCTAAAGTTGGGAAGAATGGGTTTCCTAGATCTTTTGCTTAGTGTTATACTGCCATCTAGTGATCATAAAATGTAAGACTGACCTGCAGACAAAAAAAATGTAGTTGCCCAAGGCACAATCCCAAACTGGCTGATGTAGCTTTTGAAGATCCCTTTCCGGACCCCGGAAGCACAGGCAGTCAAAGCCAAAATTAACAATTGGGATTACATCAAATTGAGAAGTTTCTGTACTGCAAAAGAAATAGGAAAGTGAAGGGGCAACCGACAGAATGGGAAAAAATATTTGCAAACTATGCCACCAATAAAGGGTTAATAACCAGAATCTACAAAGAGATCAAGAGACTCCACAACAACAAACAAGCAACCCACTTAAGAGATGGGCCAAGGACCTCAATAGACATTTTTCAAAAGAGGAAATCCAAATGGCCAACAGGCACATGAAAAAATGTTCAAGATCACTAGCAATCAGGGAAATGCAAATCAAAACCACAATGAGGTTTCACCTCACCCCAGTCAGAATGGCTCACATTCAGAAATCTAACAACAACAGATGCTGGCAAGGAGTGGGGAAAAGGGACACTAACCCACTGTTGGTGGGAATGTAAACTGGTTAAACCACTATGGAAGTCAGTCTGGAGATGCCTCAGAAACCTGAAGATAACCCTACCATACAACCCAGCCATCCCACTCCTTGGAATTTACCCAAAGGAAATTAAATTGGCAAACAAAAAAGCTGTCTGCACCTTAATGTTTATTGCAGCTCAATTCACAATAGCTAAGACCTGGAACCAACCTAAATGCCCATCAACAGTAGATTTGATAAAGAAATTATGGGACATGTACTCTATAGAATACTATACAGCAGTCAGAAACAATGAAATCCAGTCATTTGCAACAAAATGGAGGAATCTGGAACACATGCTGAGTGAAATAAGCCAGTCCCAAAGGGACAAATATCTTATATTCTCCCTGATCAGTGACAACTGACCTAGCACCAAAAAGGAAACCTGTTGAAGGGAAAGGGACACTATGAGAAACCGTGACTTGATCAGCCCTTGTCCTGACTGTCGAGGAATAACTTAATACTTTATCCCTTTTAGTATTTTTTTGTCCTACTTAATACTATTGGTTGAACTCTGTGGTTAACACACAATTATTCTTGGGTGTTTGGATTTAGCTGAAGAGTGATCCCTGTTGGATATAAGAGTGGGAATAAGAGAGGGAGGAGATGTACAATTTGGGAAATGCTCAATCAGACTTGCCCCAAATGGTGCAGTTAGAAACGTGCCAGGGGATTCCAATACAATCCCATCAAGGTGGCATGTACCAATGCCATCTCACTATTCCAAGTGATCAATTTCAGTTCACAATTGATCATACTGATAGGTCTAAGAGTCAAAGGGATCACACAAACAAGACTAGTGTCTGCTAATACTAACTGATAGAATCAAAAAGGGAGAGAACAATCCAACATGGGAAGTTGGACACAGCAGACTCATAAAATGGCAGATGCCCTAAACAGCACTCTGGCCTCAGAATTAGCCCTTAAGGCATTCGGATCTGCCTGAAGAGCCCATGAGAATATTTTAGGCATGGAAAGCCAAGACACTCTGGCAAAAAAAAAGAAAAGAAAAACTAAATGAAAGGTCTCTTCGAGTGAGATCCCAATAGAAAGAACAGGCCATCAAAGAAGGAAGTACCTTTCTCTGAAGGGAGGACAGAACTTCCACTTTGACTATGACCCTGTCTAAATAAGATCGAAGTCAGCGAACTCAAAAGGCTTCCATAGCCTTGGCAACTCATGACTACAGCCTAGGAAGATTACTGATGCCATAAATAAGAGTGTCAAATTGTTAAGTCAACAACAGGAGTCATTGTGTACTTACTCCTTATGTGGGATCTCTGTCCTTAATGTGTTATCCAATGTGAAGTAATGCTATAACTAGTACTCAAACAGTATTTTACACTTTATGTTCTGTGTGGGTGCAAACTGATGAAATCTTTACTTAATATATACTAAATCGATCTTCTGTATATAAAGATGATTGAAAATGAATCTTGATATGAATGGAATGGGAGAATTAGCAGGAGATGGGAGGGTTGCCGGTGGGATGGAAGTTATGGGGTGGGGGGGAAACCATTGTAATCCATAAACTGTACTTTGGAAATTTATATTTACTAAATAAAAGTTAAAAAAAAAGACACAGACTGGCTGAATGGATTAAAAAAAAAAAACATCTATTTGCTGTCTACAAGAAACACATCTCACCAACAAAGATGCACACAGACTGAAAGTAAAAGGATGGAAAATAATAATCCATGCTAACAGAAACCAAAAGAAGAGCTGGAATGGCCATTCTAATATCAGACAAAATAGACTTTAACACAAAAACTATTCAAAGAGGGGCCAGCAAAGTGCTGTAGTGGATAAAGCCACCACCTGCAGTGCTGGCATCCCATGTGTGCACAGGTTGAGTACCAGCTACTCTACTTCCAATCTAGCTCTCTACTATGGCTTGGAAAAGCAGCACAGTATGGCCCAAGTCCTTGGGCCCCTGCACCCACGTGGGAGACCTAGAAGAAGTTCCTGGCTCCTGGCTTTGGATCATTGCAGCTCCAGCCATTGCAGCCATCTGGGGAGTGAACCAGCAGATGGAAGACCTCCCCCCACACACACCGCCACCTCTGCCTCTGCCTCTCTGTAACTGCCTTTCAAGCAAATAAATAAATCTTTAAAAAAATTATTAAAAGAGACAAAGAAGGAGACTATATAATGATTAAAGGAACAATTTAGCAGGAATATGTGACTATTATAAATGTATATACACCTAATTACAGGGCACCTGGCTATTTAAAAGAAATGTTAATTGATTTAAAGGGAGATATAGACTCAAATACTATAGTAAAGGGGGACTTCAATACCCCACCTTCAGCAATGGACAGATTAAACAGACAGAAAATCAATAAGGAAACAAAAGAATTAATTGACACCATAAACCAAACAGACTTAGCAGATATTTACAGAGCCTTCTATCCTACAGCCACAGAATACACATTTTTCTCAACAGTGCATGGAACTTTCTTTAGGACTGACCACATGCTAAGTGGTCAATAGACCACATAAAACAAATCTCAGCAAATTAAAAGAAAAAGAAAATATCATACCATGCATCTTCTTGGACCATAATGCAATGAAGCTGGAAATCAGCAACTCAGGAATCTCCAGATCATATGTAAACAAATGGAGATTGCACAACACACTCCTGAATGAACAGTGGGTCATAGAAGAAATCAAAAGAGAAATCCAAACATTTCTGGAAACAAATGAAGATGACAATACAACATACCAAAACTTATGGTATACAGCAAAAGCAGTGTTAAGAGGAAAGTTTATAGCAGTTGGTGCCTCTATCAAGAAATTGGAAATAAATGAGCAATCAATGCACCTCAAGGATCTAGAAAAACAACAGCAAACAAAACCCAAAACTAGTAGGGGAAAAGAAATAATTAAAATCAGAGAAGAAATCAAAAAGTTGAAATAAAAAAAATACTAATCAAAATACCAAAGACATTCTTCTCAGATCTAGAAAAAATGAAGCTGAAATTCATCTGAAAACACAGGAAACCTCTAATAGCTAAAGCCATGTTATACAACAAAAAGCCAGAGGCATGACAATACCAAATTTCAAGACATATTACAAGGCAGTTACTATCAAAACAGCCTGGTACTGAGACAAAAACAGATGGAAAGACCAATGGAACAGCATAGAAACACCAGAAATTAAGCCAAGCATCTACAATCAACTTATATTTGACCAAGGAGCTAAAACCAATCCCTAAAACAAGAACAGTCTCTTCAAAAAATGGTGCTGGGAAAACTGGATTTCCACATGAAGCAGGACTCCTGCCTTACACCTTACTCAAAGATCCATTCAAAATGGATTAAAGACCTGAATCTACGACCTGATATCATCAAATTAATAGAGAGTATTGAGGAAACCCTGCAAAACATTGGCACAGACAAAAAGTTCCTGGAAAAGACCCCAGAGGCACAGGCAATCAAAGCCAAAAAAAAAAAAAATTAACAAATGGGATTACATCAAAATAAGAAGCTCCTATACCGCAAAAGAAACACTCAGGCAAGTGAAGAGCAACCAAAAGATTGGGAGAAATTATTTGCAAACTATGCAGCTGATAAAGGATTAATAACCAGAATATATAAAGAGATCAAGAAACTCAACAACAACAAAACAAACAACCCAGTTAAGAAATGGGCAAAGGACTTAAACAGTCATTTTTCAAAAAAGGAAATCCAAATGGCCAACAGACACAAGGGAAAATGCTCAGGATCACTAGCTGTCTGGGAAATGCAAATCAAAACCACAATGAGGTTTCATTTCACCCCAGACAGAATGGCTTTCATATAGAAATCAAAAAACAATGAATGCTGGCGATGATTTGGGGAAAGGTACCCTACTGTTGGTGGGAATATTAACCGGTAAAACCACTGTGAAAGACAATTTGGAGATACCTCAGAAATCTAAATATAGTCCTACTATGTGACCCAGCCATCCAACTCCTTGGAATTTACCCAACGGAAATGAAATCAGCAAATAAGAGAGTTATATGCATCCCTATGCTTATTTAAGTTCAATTCACAATAGCTAAGACATGGAATCAACCTACATTCCTCTCAACTGAAGACTGCATACAGAAATTATGGGATATGTACTCTATGGAATATTATACAGTGGTAAAAAAAAATGAAATCCAGTCATTTGCAACAAAATGGATGAATCTGGAAAACATCATACTTAGTGAAATAAGTCAGTCAGTCCCAAAGGGACAAATACCATGCATTCTCCCTAATCTGTGGTAACTGATAAGTAGCAGAGCACCCAAAAGGTAACCTATAGAAGTGAAATCGACACTATGAGAAGCAATGACTTGAACAGCCCTTGTCTTGACTGTCAAGGAACAGATTTTTTTTTCCTTCTTATTAACATTGGCTGAACTCTTTACTTAACATAAAATTAACCATATGTATATAAAGTCAGTTGAAAATAAATCCCAATTAAAAATAAGAGTGAGAATTAGAGAGGGAGCAGTTACATAGTTCTGCATACATTCCTACAGACATACTTCCTTTTTTAAGATTTATTTATTTATTTGAAAGTCAGAGTTACACAGAGAGAGGAGAGGCAGAGAGAGAGGTCTTCCATCCATTGGTTCACTCCCCAATTGGCCACAACGGCTGGAGCTGCGTCGATCTGAAGCCAGGAGCCAAGAGATTCTTCTGGTTTTCCCACGTGGGTGCAGGGGCCCAAGGACTTGGGCCACCTTCTACTGCTTTCCCAGGCCATAGCAGAGAGCTGGATAGGAAGTGGAGCAGCCGGGTCTCAAACTGGCGCCCATATGGGATGCTAGTGCTTCAGGCCAGGGCATTAACCCACTGTGCCACAGCGCCGGTCCCCAGACATACTTCTAAGGTGAAGCTAAAAACTTGCATGGGACTCCAAGTCCCATTAAACTGGGTGATAATAACGCCATCTAAGTGTTAAAGTGATCATTTTAAGTGTGTAACTGATCATATGGATAGGATTAAGTGTTAAAGGGATCATATAAATAAGATCAAGTGTCTGATAATAACAATAGATAGAACTAAAAAGGAGAGAATGTTCCAACATGGGAAGCAGTCCACACAGCAGACTCATAGAATGACAAACGCCCTGAACAGCACTCTGACCTCAGAATCAGGCCTTAAGGCATTCTGGTCTGGCTGAAAAGCCCAGGAGAGCATTTCAGGCATGAAAAACTAAGACATTGGGGGTGGGGGGTAGAGTCCTACATGAAGGGTCTCTGTGAGTGAGACTCCAGGGGAAAGAAGAGGCCATCAAAGATGCCCTTTTCTCTAAAGGGAGGAGAGAACTTCCATTTTGATTATGGCCTTGTCTAAACACTGACAGAGTTTGTGGACTCAAAAGGCTTCCATAGGCTTGGCAGCACATGTCAAGAGCCTCTGGTGATCACTGACATCACACATAAGAGAGTTAATTGTTAAATTAACAACAGGAGTCACTGTGCACTTACTACCCATGCAGGACCTCTGTCCTTAAGGAGTTGTACTGTGAGGGTTAACTGTAAAACGTGTTCTCAGTTTATATTTTGGGCATGTGTGAGTGCAAATTATTGAAATCTTTACTTAGCATAGAGTTGGTCTTCTGTGTGTAAAGTTAATTAAAAATGAATCTTAATGGAGAATGGGATGGGAGAGGGAGGAGGAGGTGGGATGGGAATGGGGGCGAGAGGGCAGGTATAGGGGGAAGAACCACTATATTCCTAAATTTGTACTTATGAAATTTGTACTCATTAAATTAAAAATCTCTTTGGGAAAAAAAGCAAGCTGAAGGCAACTGCTTTCCATTTAAATCTTTGTGAGCACAGACCTTGTTCCATCTTTCAACAATCATAAAATAGCTGAGTTGTATGAATATAAAATTTTTTAACTCCTAAAAATGCATATTATTACATTTAGCTGACTCTAAAGCCATTGCAAGTGGCTATGTATCTTTTGTGGATAATACAAAAATTTTATTCAAACACTCCCCTCTCAAAATATCATCTTCAGGATTGCAATACAAGAGGCTTCAAAAGGTTCCTGGAGAATGGAATTAAAAGCTAATTCACGAGGTTGGTGCTGCGGTGTAGTGGGTAAAGCCACCACCTGCAGTGCCGGCATCCCATATGGGCACCAAGTCCCAGCCACTCCACTTCTGATCCAGCTCTCTGCCATGGCCTGGCAAAGCAGTGGAAGATGGCCCAAGTCCTTGGGTCCCTGCACCCACTTGGGAGACCCAGAGTAAGTTCCTGGCTCCTGGCTTCGGCTCATTGCAGCTCTGGCTGTTGCGGCCCATTGGGAAGTGAACCAGCAGAGGGAAGACCTCTCTCTCTCTCTGCCTCTCCTTCTCTCTTTGTGTAATTCTGACTTTCAAATAAATAAATAAATCTTTAAAAAAAAAAAGCTAATTCACATTTTTATTATGAGATTTTTGGTGATCCCTTGTATACTCTAACACACGACCTGTCCATGGAACTTATGGAGAATTTTTCTCTGCCAAATCAGCCTAAACTGTGGGCTGGTTTACCTTTACTTCTCACCACACATACTCTGTATGACAAAGGCGACTTGTATGTTTGATTGGCTTCAATTTTCCTCAATCATTCCCACATTCATTTTGAAGGACAACAGGGAAAGAAAAACATCAAATGATAGAGAAATGGAACACATTCACTTACACCTGCTTTCCATATAAACAGAAAGCGAATGGGGGAGGGGGGCACCTGCAGGATCACCTTATCTGGCTAATGTCTGGCAGGGAAAGATCTATAGGATAAACCTGCATGAAAAACCTCTCCAGATGAAGGGACAGACGTCCACATGATGCAGCAGGGCATGGCGATGTAGGCCTCACAATCTAGCAACCTCTTTCCATCAGAGACACAAGAACTTCTCATTCTCTTTATTCAAGGGCATGAAACGTGCTTCCTGTGAGTAGGATGATTACAATTATGGATACTGCATGTGCTCTGTATGTTTTTATGAGAAACAGTGAGCAAAGTGTTTATGGAAACTCCGAAAGAAGAGAATAAACCATCTCTACTTAAATAGTTATTTAGTAATAAATAGCTAATTAATTCTACTTTTGTTAGCAAAATTTTAAAATAAAGTTGAACTTAAACACTAAGGAGATTGTAATTAAATCACTGGCATCCATTTTTTAAAGTATTTCAGGGAAATGTAGGTTTTTAAAAGACTTCTTTATTTAAAAGGCGAAGCAAGAGAAAGAGAGAGAGACAGGGAGAGGGATCTTCCATCACTGGTACAGCCCACAATGGTGGCAACCACCATGTCTGGCTAGGCTGAACTCAGCAGCCAGAAACTCCACACTGAACTCCCACATGGATGGCTGAGGCCCAGGCCTCTTCTGCTGCTTTCCCAGGTGCATTGGCAGGAAGTTGGATTGGAAGTGGAGCAGCCACGACTGGAACTGGCATTCTGATATGGAACCCTGGCAGCATAAAACACAGTGGCTCAACCTGCTGTTCCTCAATGCCAGCCCCCAATTTTTTTTTTTTTTAATTTACGTCTTCATGTTTCACCTCCTTCTGTGACTAACACAGTAGAGAATACCTGCAGTCTTTGTAGAATTTCAGAGAATGTTTTCTGCATCCATCCTGTGTCCTCTGAAAGGTCATCCCCACCAAATGGAACCAACCATGAGTCTTCTTGACAAGTCTACAGACAAGTTTAAACACTTTGTAATAAAGGAGCAAAGGCTCATAACCATTCTACAACTAATGCCAGACCCAGCAGACAGCACTGGAAGGTTATACACTAAGGAGAGAATGAGCTGGATTGTGGGAGACTTTGCAGGTCTGACTAAATAGTGTGAATTGGAACCTTTACCAGGGTTGGAGAATGTCTGGCCCATTTCCCATATAAGGCCCGTGAAATCATTTGATCTGGCCATGCCCAGGCAACAGCCGGTGGCACCTGAAATCCAATAAACCTACAGCTGGCTAATTTTTTTTTTATCTTTTATTTAATGAATATAAATTTCCAAAGTACGACTCGTGTTACAATGGCTCCCCCCCCCATACCGTCCCTCCCACCCACAACCCTCCCCTTTCCCACTCCCTCTCCCCTTCCATTCACATCAAGATTCATTTTCGATTATCTTAATATACAGAAGATCAGCTTAGTATACCTTAAGTATTTCAACAGTTTGCTCCCACACAGAAACATAAAGTGAAAAATAATAGATGATTTTTTTTAAATGATGATGAAATCAGATCAGACCTATTGTCATGTTTAATCCCAGTGAGAGTCAAGTTGGGAATTGATAATTTCTTTTTTTTTTTTTTTTACAGAAGATCAGTTTAGTGTACATTAAGTAAAGATTTCAATCGTTTGCACCCCCATAGAAACACAAAGTGAAATATACTGTTTGAGTACTCGTTATAGCATTAAGCCTCAGTGTACAGCACGTTAAGGACAGAGATCCTACATGAGGAGTAAGTGCACAGTGACTCCTGTTGTTGACTTTACAAATTGACACTCCTGTTTATGGCATCAGTAATCTCCCTATGCACCAGTTATGAGTTTCCAAGGCTATGGAAGCCCCTTGAGTTCTGCGACTCTTATCTTGTTTAGACACGGTCATAGTCAAAGTGGAGGTTCTCTCCTCCCTTCAGAGAAAGGCACCTCCCTCTTTGAAGACCTGTTCTTTCCACTGGGATCTCACTCACAGAGATCTTTTTGCAGCTGGCTAATTTTTAAGCTGATAATTTTGTGTGGTCCACAAATGATGCTATAAATATCCAAATGGACCTTGGCAGAACAAAGGTTCCCAAGCCCTGCAAGCAATGACTTTCAACTCAAAAGCCAATCAGAACAAAGCAACACTGTTTTTATTTCTCCATATCACAGTATTTACAGTTTTGAAATTTCAATTAACATTAAAGGAAAATACAAGATTTACACTCATCAAAGAAGATGTGATTGGACCGCTGCTGTGGCATAGCATGCTAAGGCTCCATCTACAGGAAAGGCATCCCATACAGGGCGTTGATTCATGTCCTGGCTGCTCCTTTTCCAATTCAGCTCCCTGTTTACAGCCTGGTAAAGCAGTGCAAGAAGGCCCAAGTGCTTGGACTTCTGCACACATGTGGGAGACCCAAAAGAAGCTCCTGGCCCCTGGCTTCAGATTGGCTCAGCTCTGGCCATTGAGGGCATTTGGGGAGGGAACCACTGGATGGAAGATATTTCTGTCTCTCCCTCTCTCTGTCTGTAACTCTACCTCTCAAATCAATCGATAAATTGAAATCTTAAACAAAAAAAGAGGATGTGACTTTTAAGGTTAAGAAACAGTGCAGACTTAGGAATAAGCAGCCACTATGTCTTTGAAGAAGCAGGATTCAGGAGAATTATTTCAGGAGCAAAGGAGAGAAGTGACAGCAGGTAGGAAGATTAATCAGTTCAAATGTCAGAGGCAAAAGGACAACTCTGTGTATAATTAAAGGAGAAGAAATAGTCGTGAGCAATGTTTAGAAGTACTGTTTTTTAAGTCTTTTTAAAAATTTTTAAAACATTTTTAAAAGCAGAGAGAGAGTCAGACACAGAGAGGTTTTCCATCTGTCCACTCCTCAAATGGCCATCAATGGGCAGGGCTGGGCCAGGCCAAAACCAGGAGCCAGAAGCTTCCTCTGGGTTTCCCACATGGTGCTGGGGCACAAGGACTTTATCCATCCTCTGCTGCTTTCCCAGGCACAGTAGCAGGGAGCTGGATCAGAAGTGGAGCTGCTGGAACACAAACTGGCACCCATATTGAATACCAGTGCTGCAAGCTGTAGCTTAATCTGATACACCACAGTCCAGCCCCCTTAAGTGTAGTTTCTTGTGGAACGCTGGATGATGTATTCACAGAAAATAGCTCATAGCACGTGTCCACAGCAGACATTTCTGAAATGGCTTCCAATGTCCCACATACATGACTGCCGTGTTTTTATGTGAACTCTCTTCATGTGTGTGTGTGTGTGTTACCTTTTATTTTTTTTTATCTGACCAGAAGATTACAAAGATGATTTGTCTTCTAGTTCAGATATTCTTTCTTCTCCTTCACCAAGTCTGCTATTATGGCCTTCCACTGCATTTTTTACTTGATCTATTGAATTCATTTCTAATATTTCATTTTGATTTCTCCTTAAAATCTTAATTTCACAGGAAAAATATTCATGTCATATATGTTTTCTTCAGTTCATGGATTTGCTTCTGAGTGCCTCTGAGTAATCCTATGATTAACTGTTTTTTTGTTTTTTTTTTTTTAAACTTTTATTTAATGCATATAAATTTCCAAAGTACGACTTATGGATTACAATGGCTTCCCCCCCATACCGTCCCTCCCACCCACAACCCTCCCCTTTCCCACTCCCTCTCCCCTTCCATTCACATCAGGATTCATTTTTGATTATCTTAATATACAGAAGATCAGCTTAGTATACATTAAGTATGGATTTCAACAGTTTGCTCCCACACAGAAACATAAAGTGAAAAAAATAGATGATTTTTTTAAATGATGATGAAATCAGAGCAGACCTATTGTCATGTTTAATCCCAGTGAGAGTCAAGTTGGGAATTGATAATTTCTTTTTTTTTTTTTTTACAGAGGATCAGTTTAGTATGCATTAAGTAAGGATTTCAACAGTTTGCACCCCCATAGAAACACAAAGTGAAATATATTGTTTGAGTACTCGTTATAGCATTAAATCTCAATGTACAGCACATTAAGGATAGAGATCCCACATGAGGAGTAAGTGCACAGTGACTCCTGTTGTTGACTTTACCAATTGACACTCCTGTCTATGGCATCAGTAATCTCCCTATGCTCCAGTCATGAGTTTCCAAGGCTATGGAAGCCTTTTGAGTTCTCCGACTCTTATCTTGTTTAGACAAGGTTATAGTCAAAGTGGAGGTTCTCTCCTCCCCTCAGAGAAAGGTACCTCCTTCTTTGATGACCTGTTCTTTCCACTGGCATCCCACTCGCAGAGATCTTTTGCCAGAGTGTCTTGGCTTTCCATGCCCGAAATACTCCCATGAGTCTTCCAGCCAGCTCCGAATGCCTCCAGGGCTGACTCTGAGGCCAGAGTGCTATCCAGGACATCTGCCATTCTATGAGTCTGCTGAGTATCTCACTTCCCATGTTGGATCACTCTCCCCTTTATTTACTCCATCAGTTAGCGTTAGCAGGTACTAGACTTGTCTATGTGCTCCCTTTGACTCCCAGTCCCTTCACCATGACCAACTGTGAACTGAAACTGATCACTTGGAACAGTGAGATGGCATTGGTACATGCCACCTCGATGGGATTGAATTGGAATCCCCTGGTATGCTTCCAACTCCACCACTTGGGGCAAGTCAGCCTGAGCATGTCCCAAATTATACATCTCTTCCCTCTCCCATTCCCACCACCATGTTCAACAGGGATCACATTTCAGTTAATTTTCAACACTTAAGAATAACTGTGCATCAATTACAGATCTAAACCAGTCATATCAAGTAGAACAGATAAAAAAACTATTAAGAGGGATAATTATTTAGTTGTTCATTAACAGTCAGGGCTATGCTGATCAAGCCACCATTTCCCATAGTGTCCACCTCACTCCAACAGGTTTCCCTCTTGGTGTTCAGTCAGTCGTCACCGATCAGGGAGAACATATGGTATTTGTCCCTTTGGGACTGGCTCATTTCACTCAGCATGATGTGTTCCAGATTCCTCCATTTTGTTGCAAATGACTGGATTTCGTTGTTTCTCACTGAGGTATAGCATTCTAAAGAGTACATATCCCATAATTTCTCTATCCAGTCTATCGTTGATGGGCATTTAGGTTGGTTCCAGGTCCTAGCTACTGTGAATTGAGCTGCAATAAACATTAGGGTGCAGACCTCTTTTTTGTTTGCCAATTTAAATTCCTTTGGGTAAATTCCAAGGAGTGGGATGGCTGGGTCGAACGGCAGGGTTATCTTCAGGTTTCTGAGGAATCTCCAGACTGACTTCCATAGTGGCTTGACCAGTCTGCATTCCCACCAACAGTGGGTTAATGTCCCTTTTTCCCCACGTCCTCGCCAGCATCTGTTGTTGGTAGATTTCTGCATGTGAGCCATTCTAACCGGGGTGAGGCGAAACCTCACCGTGGCTTTGATTTGCATTTCCCCGATTGCTAATGACCCTGAACATTTCTTCATGTGCCTGTTGGCCATTTGGATTTCCTCCTTTGAAAAATATCTATTGAGGTCCTTGGCCCATCTCTTAAGTGGGCTGTTGGTTTTGTTTTTGTGGAGTTTCTTGATCTCCCTGTAGACTCTGGTTACCAACCCTTTGTCTGTGGCATAGTTTGCAAATATTCCCTCCCATTCTGTCGGCTGTCTTTTCACTCTCCTGACTGTTTCCTTTGCAGTACAGAAACCTCTCAACTTGATGCAATCCCAATAGTTGATTTTGGCCTTGACTGCCTGTGCCTCCCGGGTCTTCTCCAGAAATTCTTTGCCTGTGCCAATATCTTGAAGGGTTTCTCCAATGTTCTCCAGTAACTTGATGGTGTCAGGTCGTAGACCTAGGTCTTCAATCCATGTTGAGTGGATTTTTGTGCAAGGTGCAAGGTAGGGGTCCTGCTTCATGATTCCGCACGTGGAAATCCAATTTTCCCAGCACCACTTATTGAATAGACTGTCCTTGCTCCAGGAATTAGTTCTAGATCCTTGATCAAATATAAGTTGGCTGTAGATGCCTGGGTTGATTTCTGGTGTTTCAATTCTGTTCCATTGGTCTATCCATCTGCTTCTGCACCAGCACCATGCTGTTTTAATTACAACTGCCCTGTAGTATGTCCCGAAATCTGGCACTGTGATGCCTCCGGCCTTGTCCCTGTTGTACAAGATTGCTTTAGCTATTCGAGGTCTCCTGTGCCTCCATATAAACCTCAGCACCATTTTTTCCAGATCTGAGAAGAAGGTCTTCGGTATCCTGATCGGCATTGCACCGAATCTGTAAATTGCTTCCGGGAGAATGGACATCTCGATGACACTGACTCTTCCAATCCATGAGCATGGAAGATTCCCCCATTTCCCGGTATCCTCCTCTACTTCCCTCTTCAAGGTTCTGTAACTCTCATCGTAGAGATCTCTAACGTCCCTGGTTAAGTTTATTCCAAGGTATTTGATTGTTTTTGTAGCCATTGTGAATGGGATTGATCTTAGAAGTTCTTCCCCAGCCATGGCATTGTCCGTGTATACAAAGGCTGTTGATTTTTGTGCATTGATTTTATACCCTGCTACTTTGCCAAACTCTTCCATGAGTTCCAATAGTCTCTTAGTAGAGTTCTTTGGGTCCCCTAAATACAGAATCATGTCATCTGCAAAGAGGGATAGTTTGAGTTCTTCCTTCCCAATTTGTATCCCTTTAATTTCCTCCTCCTGCCTAATAGCTCTGGCTAGAACCTCCAGAACTACATTGAATAGCAGTGGTGAGAGTGGGCATCCCTGTCTGGTTCCAGATCTCAGTGGAAATGCTTCCAACTTTTCCCCATTCAATAGGATGTTGGCTGTGGGTTTTTCATAGATTGCTTTGATTGTATTGAGGAATGTTCCTTCCAAACCCAGTTTGCTTAGAGTTTTCATCATGAAATGGTGTTGTATTTTATCAAATGCTTTCTCGGCATCTATTGAGATAATCATATGGTTTTTCTTCTGCAGTCTGTTAATGTGGTGTATCACATTGATTGTCTTGCGCACATTAAACCATCCCTGCATACCAGGGATAAATCCCACTTGGTCTGGGTGGATGATCTTTCTGATGTGTTGTTGCATTCTATTGGCGAGAATTTTATTGAGGATTTTTGCATCTATGTTCATCAGGGATATTGGTCTGTAATTCTCTTTCAGTGCTGCATCTTTTTCCGGCTTAGGAATTAAGGTGATGCTGGCTTCATAGAAAGAATTTGGGAGGACTCCCTCTTCTTCGATTGTTCTGAATAGTTTGAGAAGAATTGGAGTTAGTTCTTCTTTAAACGTCTGGTAGAATTCAGCAGTGAATCCATCTGGTCCTGGGCTTTTCTTTGTTGGGAGGGCCTTTATTACTGTTTCAATTTCTGTCTCAGTTATGGGTCTGTTTAGGTTTTCGATGTCTTCCTGGTTCAATTTAGGCAGGTTGCATGTGTCCAGGAATCTATCCATTTCTGATAGGTTTCCCTGTTTGCTGGCATACAAGTCCTTGTAGTAATTTCTGATGATTCTTTTTATTTCTGTGGTGTCTGTTGTTACATTTCCTTTTTCATCTCTGATTTTATTGATTTGGGTCTTTTCTCTTCTTTTTTTAGTTAGTTAGGCCAATGGGGTGTCAATTTTGTTTATTTTTTCAAAAAACCAGCTCTTCGTTTGGCTGATTTTTTGGAATGTTTTTCTTGATTCAATCCTGTTGATTTCTTCTCTGATTTTAATTATTTCTCTTCTCCTACTAGATTTGGGTCTGATTTGCTGTAGGTTTTCTAGATCCTTGAGGTGAATTGAAAGCTCATCTATTTGGTGTCTTTCCAATTTCTTGATGTAGGCACCTATTGATATAAACTTTCCTCTTAACACTGCTTTTGCTGTGTCCCATAAGTTTTGGTATGTTGTGCTGTTATCCTCATTTACTTCCAGAAAGTTTTTGATTTCTCTTTTGATTTCTTCTATGACCCATTGTTCATTCAGGAGCATGTTGTTCAATCTCCATGTGTTTGCGTATGCTCTAGGGATTCCTGAGTTGCTAATTTCCAACTTCATTCCTTTATGGTCTGAGAAGCTGCATGGTATGATTCTAATTCTTTTGAATTTGCTGAGACTTGCTTTATGGCCTAGTATGTGGTCAATCCTAGAGAAGCTTCCATGTACTGCTGAGAAGAATGTAAAATCTTTAGCTGTAGGATTGAAAGTTCTGTATATATCTGTTAGATCCATTTGGGCTATAGTGTCGTTTAAATCTACTGTATCCTTGTTGATCTTCTGACCGGATGATCTGTCTATTTCTGAGAGTGGAGTATTGAAGTCCCCCAGTACTACTGTATTGGGGTCTAAGTCTCCCTTTAAGTCCGTTAATAAATCTTTTAGATAAACTGGTGCCCTGTAGTTAGGTGCATATACATTGATAATTGTTATATCTTCCTGTTGAATTGATCCCTTAATCATGATATAGTGTCCCTCTTTGTCTCTCTTAACAGTTTTTGTGGTAAAGTTTATGTTGTCCGATATTAAGATGGCTACGCCCGCTCTTTTTTCATTTCTGTTGGCATGGTATATCTTTTTCCAGCCTTTCACTTTCAGTCTGTATGGATCTTTGTTGGAAAGATGTGTTTCTTGTAAGCAGCAAATAGATGGGTTTTGTTCCTTAACCCAATCAGCCAATCGGTGTCTTTTAACTGGACAGTTCAGGCCATTCACGTTCAAAGTGACTAATGATAAGTGGTAACTTTGCCCTGCCATTTGCCAAAGGTAAGTTCTAATATATGCTTTGAATTCCCTGTGATCTTTTGCTGTGAGCTTTCCTTCCTTGGTTTCCTTCCTTTACCTTCTTTCATATTGATGACCATGTTTCTGTGTTTCTGTGTGTAACACATCTTTAAGCATCTTTTGCAGGGCTGGACGAGTGGCAACAAATTCTTTCAATTTCTGTTTGCAATGAAAAGTCTTTATTTCACCTTCATTCACAAATGACAGCTTTGCAGGATATAATATTCTGGGCTGGCAGTTGTTCTCTCTTAGTACCTGGGCTATATCTCGCCATTCCCTCCTAGCTTTTAGAGTTTCTGATGAGAAGTCAGCTGTGAGTCTGATTGGAGATCCTCTGAGAGTAATCTGACGTTTCTCTCTTGCACATTTTAGGATCTTTTCTTTATGTTTCACTGTGGAGAGTTTAATTACAACGTGTCGTGGTGAGGATCTCTTTTGGTCGTGTTTATTAGGGGTTCTGTGGGCTTCCTGTACTAGGATTTCTCTGTCCTTCTCCAAACCTGGGAAATTTTCTACTAATATCTCACTAAAAAGGCCTTCTAATCCTTTCTCCCTCTCCATGCCTTCAGGAACTCCTAGAATCCGAATGTTGGGTTTTTTAATAGTATCCTGAAGATTCCCGACAATATGTTTCAGATTTCTAATTTCCTCTTCTTTTCTTTGGTCTGACTGTATCCTTTCCTGTTCTCTGTCTTCTAAGTCCGATATTCTCTCTTCTGCTTCACCCATTCTGTTTGTAAGGCTCTCTATTGTGTTTTTCATTTGATCTATTGAATTCTTCACTTCAGTCACTATCCCAGTTTCCTGTTGTACTAGTTGTTTCGTTTCATTTTGATTCCTCCTTAATATTTCATTTTCACGAGAGAGATTTTCTATCTTGTCCATTAAGGATTTGTGTAGTTCCAGAATTTGTTTTTGAGAACTTCTTAATGTTCTTATCAATTTTTTGAGATCTGCTTCTTGCATTTCTTCTATGTCATCATCTTCATAATCTTGAATTGGGGTGTCTTTTTCATTTGAGGGCGTCATGGTGACTTCCTTGTTTTTATTACCTCGGTTTTTGCGTTTGTTATTTGGCATATTGGAGATATTTGGTTTCTTCACTGTGGTGCTTTTTCTTGTTATACTATGACTCTAGATTAAGTGGACTATCTGTTTTTGATGGAGCCTTAGGGCTTGAGATGGGTGTGGCCTGAGAGCTCTGTTTGGTGTGCCAAAGGTGACACTCCCAGGTTAGGCGTGGTAAATCTCTCTCTCTCTCTCTCTTTTTTTTTTTTTTTGATTCAAAAGGGAAGTAATTCCGCACAGCTGAACGAAGTTGGAGGTAGTTAGCAGGCAAATGATATACCCACAGGAGCCAGAGATCGGAAGCTCTTTCCCAAGATCCCCACAGGGAATCTGTTCGGCCCTCAGAGTGGGCTCAAATTCTCCTTCAGCCTCCCACTGGGTTGCCAAAGTTACGGAATTGTAGCGTCTCTGGAGAGTGCTCATGTGAATTCCGTGAGTTCTCTCCCCCACCGTCTCTTTTTTCACAGTCTCAGTTCAGTAGCACCACAAATTTACTAGCTCCTAATCTCCTGTTAATTCGCCCCGCCCAGAGTCAGGTTTTTCTGCTAGGCTCAGGGCCGGTGCAGACCTGAGGTCGCTCTGCTTATGACGTATGTCCAAGATGGCGCCTGCTCTTTGTCTTGCTCGCCCTTGAGAGGTGAGCGGAGAGAGAGAAACCCGTGTCCATACTAGTCACCCTTTTTTCTCTCTCTCTCTCTCTTCCAGTTAGCCTTGTGAACTTCCCCCCCCGGGGGTCGTTCCCTCTAGTCTCCTCTCTCCGCCTGCCTGCCGGTGTCTCGGGCTATTAAGGTTCGGCTCACCTCGCGTTCCAACGCTGGTGTGTTGAGTCTGCCGCTGATGTCCCGAACTGTGGGCTCCCACGCTCTCCACGCAGGTCCGCTGTGAGTCACGCGTTCCGGAAGAGTTTCTTCTGCTGTTTCCTCCCCTACTCTTCCTTGAACCTGCAGTATCTCCACTTTTATTAAACTATCTCTCCCCAGACTATCAGTGTGCTCCCTTCCTATTCCGCCATCTTGCCGGAAATCTCCTGATTAACTGTTTTTATTCTGTTTCTGGCATGTCCTCAATCTCTTCATCTTCCCATTCTAATATTGGAATGTTATTGTGCTTCTTTGTGGGGATCATGTTTTGTCTTTCTTATTCTTGTGTCTTGAATTTCTGTGTTTGCTTTTAGGCATTTGTGGAGTTGATTTTTGTATTTTTCCTCTGCTGGCTTTTAACTTTGAGCTGTGCCTCTGTGGCTTAGTGAAATCTCTGCACTTTCTGTGAATACCAAGAGGTGAGTGTGGGTGTGGCCAGGAAGCTCTGGTCATTGCTCCAGGATGAGGCGAGTATCCACGGTAACAGCAAAATTGGGCATGGTAAATCTCAGTACCCAGCTACACTCTGCACTTTGTCGTGTAACTACCGAGTCCATACAGTCTGAGCACACAAGGCTCCCACAGTGGCTGGGTCCAGAGGTTTCTGTCTGCCCTGCCAGTCTGTCTAGTAAACAGAGGCTGACATTCACCAAGATGGCTTCACATAGGCATGTTGATCCTCGGAGGCCACAGGAGCCTTACCCTCCCAAGTGGTAAGATTGCTCAGCCATCTCCAAGCCAGGCTCAAAGTCAGTGGGGACTGAGGATTGTCCCCTATGCTAGAATCTCTGAATCACACACGTGTAAAGAGCCACTGGCTGAATCTGCTCCCTCCCCACCACTGCCACCAGCACTGGTGAGAAGACGTTCTGTCTCAGCCAGTTGCTGTGTACACACACAAAGGCTTCTACAGCTGTTGCCCAAACCCAAAATGGCTCCTGCCCTTTCTCAGCTGGGCAGCGGGCAATTCTGTGGGGAAGTTGGGGCAATATTAACGTGCCGTCTCTCTTTCACTGGGCAACCACTAGCAACTGCTAGGAACCACTGACCCCCAGGGCGCCACAATGGACTCATGCCATGCTCTCTCTACAGCTATATCACCACGAGTTGCTACCATCTGGTCTCACCTCTGTCTCCAAACTACCACCTGCTCTGGCTCTGAGCTGCTGCAGTTGTCTGTGTTCGTACTGTGTGTCTGCATCCTCCACACAGGTCCACAGAGTTCTTCTCCCATTTGTAGGATTTCCAGTGCAGTTTTCTCTCCTATTCTCCCGTGAGAGTGCACTTCCTACACTTTTTTAAAAAGTTTTAAGGATTTTTATTCAGAGAGAGAAATGCACAGGAAAGAGAGGGCTTTAATTAGTGGGGAAAGAAGTCTAGAAGCTAGATTGGGTCCATACCATGCAAAGAGCAGGCTGGCATGAGGAAGCATGCAGGCAGGAAAGCAGAGGCAGGGTGGAGGCCATAAAGCCTTGCCCCCAGAGGTGCAGTGCAATAGGGGTGCACAACCAAAAAAGGGAGGGACCCACCGTGCTCCAGGCCTTTTATCTATCCCAAAGGTGGTGGTTACATCGTCTGATCGGCAGGTGAGCGTCCAGGTGAGATCAACAGGGGCATGAGATCACACAGGGGGCGTGGTCTCCAGCTTACAAATCTGATCAGTTTTATCCTGTCTGCCTGCCTGCATCATTCCCCCCTCAGAGAAATTCCAGACTGTAATCTTAAGGGACTCTGGAGGGTGTCAAATCACTATATCTTCTATAGCTGCTTCCTGCTGATTAGGGGCGTAGTGCAGGACTTGCCTGCCCTGGGTCTGGGAGTCTTCGCCTATCTCATCTAATCAATTTGTTTTATGAGCTGGAGAATTTTTGGTCACCACCAATGGCTGTGTTCCCTGCATGGCCAGTTGTTCTTAGCAGTTGTTGAGTTCTGAAACATTTAAGTTTGTTAATTAGCATAAGCAAAACTGGAACAAAGCCGGCTGCAAGTGGTGTGCCCCTTCAGATGGAAAGAACTTATCTTACAGACTTCCAGATAGTGGGTGTGATAGGCTACCCTTATGTACAGTATAAAACCATTTAGCTTGAGTGTAGAGGATTATAATAGAAGAACCCAATAAGGAGTTTATTGTCAATAACAGCTCCCAGAGAGAATCAAAAGAGGAGGCAGGTACAGCATGTCTGCCTTAAGGTGCAGCAGTCTTGATACAACAAAAGCAAAAGCTTCACTAATCTTTTTGTTTTTGAAGAGATATCTAATATCCTCAGCTGACTTCAGGAATAATCAGATGTGCCTTTTGAGTTCACCTGTGAAGACTTTGAGCATGACCACCTCAGTACACTTTTTTTTTTTTATACTGTTTATCCTTAGTCTAATGCAGTATGTCTTTCCCTAATTTGCCATCTTGGAATCTCTCCCCAGTATGACATTCTTTGAAGCCAACCTTGCCCTCTTCCTTTTTTTCTCTTGAATTTCTTGAAAATTTTTCATCTCATAGTCTTGTAACTCTTTCACTGAATGTTTCATAATTCATTAAGTTTTCGTTTATAATCTTTTCTCTTAAGTTTAAACTTGATGGTAGAGACCATGTTCACTTTGTGTTGACAAAAAATTAAGTCATTTGTCAAAAAATATTTGGTTAACTGAAGTACCTATGTTGATTATTAAATGCAGTGGCTAAAAATCATGGGTCTTCGGGACATCTATCAGTTCTGGATCTTTCATTCACTACCTATGTTTACTTTCCTAATTATGGCATGTAAAATACTAATTTGCAACCTGCAGGGGGCAGAATTAGGACAGCTGGCATATGATCCATTCTATTCCTGGTTACTATAGAGATACACCCAGAGGAAAAGGGTATGGCAAGTCACCTAATCCAAGCTCCTTATAAACATGTTGTCTAGATATCTATGTTTTAAATTGCTATGAAAGAATATCATACACTGGGTGGTTTAAAAAATATTCTTCAGGGAAGATTTGGTATCTGTTAAAGGCCTGCTTTCTGCATCATAGATGATTGTTCTTCGTGTCCTCATGTGGCATAAAGTGGGCTGGTGGTCTCTCTGGGGTCTTTTGTAAGGGCACTAATCCCATTCATGTGGTCTTCATCCTTGTCACTCCCCCTCTTCATGGAGGAACGACACTAAACCCTGCCTAGGCTTCATATCCGAGTCAAGGCACCATTATGTCGCTCCCCCTCTTCGTGGAGGAACGACACAGGACCCTGCGTTGTTCTTTTGTCTGCTCGGCCCTTCCCGGGTTTGCTGCTGGTTCTTCCCGGGTTGGCTACCGACCCTTCCACCTCCATGGAAGGGCGGTTCCCCCTGCCACATTCCCCACTTCCGCGGGGGAGCGGCACACCGCCGGCCGGCTCTCTCGGGGGCTGCACAGGTGTTCCCCTTAGATGTTCCTCTTAGATGTTCCTGGCGCATGTTGTCTCTCTCCTCCTTTATAGTCCTCTTCCGCCAATCCCAACTCAGCTGCCCACACGCCGAGTACGCTGCTCTCCTCCAATCAGGAGCAAGTCCTACAGTTTATTGGTTGAACTGGAGGCAGCTGTGTAGAAGCTGTTTTTCTCCTCTCCCAGCGCCATATTGTGGGAGAGCAGATGCACAGAATAAGTCTTAATTCCAGTAACTCAGTCCAGTCCGGGTTGCTCCCCACAATCCTCATGACTCAATCATCTCCCAAAGGCTGCACTGTCTAATATTGTTGTATTGGAGGTTAGGATTTCTTTTTTTTTTTTTTTTTTTTTTTGACAGGCAGAGTGGACAGTGAGAGAGAGAGAGACAGAAAGGTTTTCCTTTAGCCATTGCTTCACCCTCCAATGGCCGCCGCGGCTGGCGCGCTGCAGCTGGCGCATCGCACTGATCCGAAGCCAGGAGCCAGGTGCTACTCCTGGTCTCCCATGCAGGTGCAGGGCCCAAGTACTTGGGCCATCCTCCACTGCACTCCCAGGCCATAGCAGAGAGCTGGCCTGGAAGAGGAGCAACCAGGACAGAATCCAGCGCCCCGACCAGGACTAGAACCTGGCATGCCGGCGCCGCAAGGCAGAGGATTAGCCTATTGAGCCACGGCGCCGGCCGGAGGTTAGGATTTCAACACATGAATTTAGGGAACACATACCTTCAATCCATAGCACCAGAGCATGAAGCAAGTAGACTAGTGATCTTTGGTAAGAGGAAGCACCCTTATCTATGGTACACTTCTAGCAGATGTCTCTGGTTTATGGTTGCTTATAGTAAATACACCTGAAATCTGCGGACTCATGAGATTCGGTTCTCTAAATAGTATCACACAAGTTGCAAAAAATTCTGGGTTAAGAAGGTGTTATTTCAGCCGGCGCCGTGGCTCAATAGGCTAATCCTCCACCTTGCGGCGCCGGCACACCGGGTTCTAGTCCCGGTCGGGGCACCGGATTCTGTCCCGGTTGCCCCTCTTCCAGGCCAGCTCTCTGCTATGGCCAGGGAGTGCAGTGGAGGATGGCCCAGGTGCTTGGGCCCTGCACCCCATGGGAGACCAGGAAAAAGCACCTGGCTCCTGGCTCCTGCCAGGATCAGCGCGGTGCGCCGGCTGCAGCGGCGGCCATTGGAGGGTGAACCAACGGCAAAGGAAGACCTTTCTCTCTCTGTCTCTCTCTCACTGTCCACTCTGCCTGTCAAAAAAAAAAAAAAAAAAAAAAAAGAAGGTGTTATTTCAAAACTTCAATGTTCCTACTCTGTAAGGTGACTGTCAAGAAGATAATAGAAAACTTAAAAACAGTGTTGGAGATTATGTGATGCTATCAAATGACCCAACATACAGGTCTTAAGGGTTCCTGAAGGTGTGGAAACAGAGAATGAATTAGAAGGCCTTTTTAGTGAAATAATTACAGAAAACTTCCCCAATTGGGAGAAAGAAAGGGACATCCAAGTACAGGAAGCATAGAGAACTCCTAAAAACACAACCAGAAAAGATCTTCACCACAACACATTGTAGTCAAACTCTCCAAAGTAAAACCTAAAGATAAGAGTCTAAAATGTGCACAAGAGAAATGCCAGATTAATTTCACAGGATTTCAAAGTAGACTCACAGCTGACATCTCATCAGAAACACGACAGGCTAGAAGGTAAAGCAAGATATAGTCCAAGTCTTAAAAAAAAAAAAAAAAACACTGTCAACCCAGAATACTGTACCATGCAAAGCACTTTCATTTATGAGTGAAGGTGAAATTAAGGCCTTCCATAACAAACAGAAATTGAAAGAATTTGTTGCCAGTCGTGCAGCCTTACAAAACACGCTTAAGGGTGTGCTACACAAAGAAAACACAGAAACATGGTTATCACTATGAAAGAATGAGAAGCAGAAAGTATCCCAGTAAAGGTATAAAATAAATCCAAAGTAAACAACAGGGATATCTGAGCAAAAACAGCAGGGCCAAGTCGTTGCTCATCAATAGTAACCTTCCACATAAAGGGCCTCAACCCTCCAGTTCAAAGACACAGACTGGCTAAATGGATTAAAAAACAAGATCCATTTATTTTCTGCCTAAAAGAAACACATCTCACCAACAAAGATAAACATAGACTGAAAGTGAAAGGATGGAAAAAGATATTCCATGCTAACAGAAACCAAAAAGAACTTGTGTAGCCATCCTAATATCAGAGAAAATAGACTTTAACATAAAAAATGTTAGAAGAAATGAAGAAGGGTAATATGTAATGATTAAGGGATCAATTCAACAGGAAGATGTGATTATAATAAATCTATAGTCACCCAATTAAATGGTACCTGGCTAATTTTAAGAAATGTTAATGAATCTAAAGGGAGACACAGACTCCAATGCAACAGTAATGGGGACTACTATACCCCACTTTTAGCAATGGACAGATCAACCGGGCAGAAAATCAACAATAAAACAACAGACTTAATCCACACTATAGACCAAATGAACCTAAAGGATATCTACAGCAATTGGTGCCTACATGATGAAATTGGAAAGGTATCAAATAAATGAGCTATCTATGCATCTCAAGGACCTAGAAAAAACAACAAACCGAATGCAAAATTAGTAGGAGGAAAGAAATAATTAAAATTAGAGAAGAAACAATATTGAAACAAAAAATCAGAGAAACAAAAAGCTGGTTTTTGAAAAAATAAACCACACTGATACAAAATGGCAAAATGGGTTAAAAAACAAGACTCATCTTTTTTCTGCCAACAAGAAACACATCTCACCAATAAAAATTGCCATTGCCATTTTAGTCATAACTAAAAAAAAAAAAAAGAGGGATAAGTACCTACATAAATAAAATCAGAGATGAAAAAGGATATGTAACAACAAACACCACAGAAATAAAAAGAATCATCAGGAACTACTACAAAAAGCTGTATGCCAACAAATCAGGGAACCTAGAAGAAATGAATAGATTCCTGGACACATACAACCTACCCAAATTGAGCCATGAAGAGATAGAAAACCTACATAGACCAATAACCAAGATGGAGACTGAATCAGTAATAAAGACCTCCCCTACTCCAACAAAGAAAAGCCCAGGACCAGATGGCTTCACTGCTGAATTCTACCAGACATTTAAAAAGAAATAACTCCAATTCTTTTAAAGCTGTTCAAAACAACTGAAAGGGAGGGAATCCTCCCAAACTCCTTCTATGAAAACAGCATCACCTTAATTCCTAAACCAGAAAAACATACAACAGAGAACTATAGAGCAATTTCCTAGATGAACATGGACACAAAAATCCTCAACAAAATACTAGCCAATAGAATCCAACAACACATCAGAAAGCTCATTCACCAGGACCAAGTGGGATTTATCCCTGGCATGCAGGGATGGTTCAAGATTTGCAAATCAATCAATGTGAACCATCACATTAACAAATTAAAGAACAAAACCCGTATGATTACCTCAATAGATGCAGAGAAACCATTTGATAAAATATAACATCCTTTCATGATGAAAACCTTAAGCAAATTGGGTATAGAAAGAACATACCTCAACAAAATCAAGGCAATTTATGATAAACACATGCCCAGCATCTTATTGAATGGGAAAAAGTTGGAAGCATTCCCACTAAGATCCAGAACCAGAAAGGGATGCCCACTCTCACTATTTCTATTTAATACAGTCCTGGAAGTTTTAGTCAGAGCCATTAGGCAAGAAAAAGAAATCAAAGGCATACAAATTGGGAAGGAGGAAATTAAACAATCCCTATTTGCAGATGGCATGATTCTATATATATGGGATCCAAAAGACTCCACTAAGTGGCTATTGAAACTCATAAAAGAGTTTTGTAAAGTGGCAGGATATAAAATTAACACACAAAAGTCACTAGCCTTTGCATATACAGACAATGCCATGACTGAGAAAGAACTCTTAACATCAATCCCACTCACAATAGCCACAAAAAATATCAAATGCCTTGGAATAAACTTAACAAAGGATGTTGAAGGGTGGGAAGCAGGTGGAAGGAAGGTCAGGAGGGGAAGAATCACTATGTTCCAACATTTGTAAATATGAAATGCATAAAATTTGTATACCTTAAATAAAATGCTTCTAGGTTAAAAAATAAAAATAAAAATAAATTGCATGGACATATCTCAAAAATGCTAAAAAGAAAAAACCTCCAAATACCAACATACTGGGGATTAGATTTCAATATATGAATTTGGAGAATTCACATTCCGTCTATAGAATCATGGAATTCGTGGAAGACAGGATGACGAGTCATGATGAGATCTCTACTTTAGAAAACAGGCACAACTGGCAGGGACTCATTTATTATTTCAAGAAAAGTGCTTTGATTTTATTATGGAAATTACTCATATACATGCAGAGATATAATAAAATAGAAACACAGAACTATTTCTTGAAGCCTGAGATTGTGCAACAGCCTTCTCAAGACATAAATCTGTGACCCAGAGCATGATCCAAGTAGTAGAAACAAGTGTCTTGAAGGAAAGTCAGAAAACTCACAGGAAGATTACTAACAGAAAAACAGTCATACACTACAGGATATAAATCACAGGGGAGAAGTCATCCTTCTAAGAAATCAATTAAAATCTTAAGTGGCCTTAAAATTTTAACCTTGGCTGCCTCAGAAATCTTCAAATGTGAACTTGGGTTCATCACATTCAGCCTTCAAATGAGCCTAGAGTAAAATAATTTCCTGTCTGTCATGTTTCATCACAGGATACCACCTTGCCCTTCTCAGAAGCACAGAATTGTCACCCTCATGCACCTTACTTCCTCAGAGCTAAACACCGCACTTAAAAAATCTCCCTTCTTTCCCACTTTTTCCTATCCCACTAATAAAATTCTAAAACTCTAAAATACTGTTATTTGATTAAATACTAAGCAAATATTTTAAATATTTAATGATTATACATTAAATAATTAAAATATTAATTTTAGTTTAATCTAAATGTATCCAATAAATAATCCAACTTTCAAATGTTTGTAAATGAAGAGTAATGCAGTAAATTCATGTATCACTGAGAAATTTTAAAATTTTTCAAGTAAAAAAGTTCATTAAGACTGTGCAAGTCAGGGTGGGGCAATATGAAAATAAACCAGAACCATCAGAAGTAAAGATGAAATAAACTGTAACTCATCTATAAGAAGAATCCAGTTACCAAGACCTATGGGTAGATTTGGATGAATTATCTGCTTTTCTCGAAGTTCAAGTCAGCCCCCAAACCTTGGTATTTACTTTGGGGGGAATCCTACATGGGAAAACCACCAAACCTGTCTGCAAATAACCCCTTATTATCACCAGTAGGCAACACCTAAAATGACAGAAGAGCAGGAAACCCAGTGGTCCCACATCCTTCAAAGATAGCTATCTGAAGCCAACTGCTGCTGGTGGGAGTGTGTGGGGAAGACAGGCAAGAAATTCACCAACCCAAGACATTGCTCAGACAGAAGGCCGTGCTCTTCTGTCCCTGCGGAGATGCAGGGAACACACCATACTCCAGACCCACCAGCAGCAGCGAGAAACACACGATTTGGGAAAGATCAGAAATTTTATACAAGTCCAGCCCCCCAGATTCAGGCACATACAATCTCCCTAAGATGAAAGTTGAAACAGGAGTATCAAGTATTGTTTCTCTCCTCACTACAATTCTTACTCCAAATACCAAAGGACAAACATCGGATCTCACAAGAGCTACTGAAATCTGAGAGTGTGACAAAAATACTGAGAAAATCCCAGTGCTTTCTGCATGCTGCCTCTGCTATGGCCTACCTTATGAAATATCCTAAATTAATTTCGGGTGCTGGCCTAGAAATCTGATTCTTGAGTTCAACCGTACTGAATGGCTTATTTTTTGTTTTGTTCGGCAAATACTCTGTGCATGCAAACACAGTGGTAGGCATGGGCAAGATCTCACGGAGAACCCTGACTCCCATTACCATACGGTAGTAGGTCGGCAGGTAGGACCAGAGTTCATGTCTAAAGTCCACTGTCACGGAGATTTCTTCTTCCACAATAGCTCTTGATTGAGTCTTCACTTTTATTCCCACTTCCACCACCCCAACACAAATGGTATTATATTGAACATAACTTGCAACACAGAAATTTGCCTGTTTGTGATCTCTCCCCTAGCTTTCTCCACCATCCATAAAACCTTTCATAAATCTTTATTATACACTGCTTTTCTCATGCCAGCCCCTGTGCAAGAATCTTCAGTAGATTCCCAAAGTCCTACATTCTGATATCTATGACACCAATGAAGACAAGCTAATCTATGGACAGTGCTGGAAGGCCTAACAAAACAACTAGGAATATAAGATGACACTACTTGAGCTCCATTCAAGTTTTAAAAAACAGGAAAGAATTATAAAACTGAAGCCCATGGAGTTGCATTTGGAAAATGTTGTATAAGAACTATATCAGTGTCCATTCAAAAAGTATCAACTACACAGAGATGCAATAGTCCTCCATTATCAACCAAGGATATGTTTTAAGACATTCTGCAGATGCCAGAAATCATGGATAGTACCATATATATATACCATGGATACTTTTCACTAGACATACATACTTGTGATAGTTTCATTTACATATTAGTCACAGCAAGAGATTTCTAAAAAAAACTAACAAAAATAATAATTAAAAATACAATGCTATTTAAAATATGAATTGCTTATTTCTGGATTTTCCATTTAGTATTGTCGGACCACAGCTGACTATCGATAACTGAAAATGCTGAAAGTCAAACCATATAATTTCAAATAAAACATAGTTAACTAAATAAAAAACTATTAAATAGTTTCACTGAAAGAGTACAGACAAGAGGTAGCAACTGCAAGAAACAGTTTTTATCCATAGGCTTGAGGGAACAAAGGGAAAAGGGTGAAATTGTTAAAACTTAGAAACTTGGAGGAGAGGCTTATGCTTGATGGTTAAAACTTCCATTCCATGATTTGTTTGCCCTTAACTAGGACTTCAGCTGTTTGGTGTCTTAGTTTGTTTGGGGTGCTATAACAGTATTTCTCACAGTTCTGGAGGCTGGGAAGTGCAAGGTCAAGGTAGCAACGGCTCTCCTCTCTGGTGAGGGCTCACTTCCTGTTACTACAAGGCACCATTTCACTATGTCCTCACATGATGGGAGGGACAGGCGGCTTTCTGTTTCTTCTTGTAAATGTGCATGTATAAGGGCTACATTTTAAATGTAATCATCTCCAAAAGGACCCACCTCCTCCTTGGAGATAGAGTCCAACATACGAATTTGGGGAGTACCCAAGCATTTAGACTATTTGAGTAGTCCTGACAGGCTGAGAAAACCTCCGGGCCTGATGGGTCTGAATCCTCAGTACCCTGCTTTAGTCGCGCTAATTTTCCACTAGCTTTTACAAATGGATATGAAAGTACTGAAGTACCCCTAGAAAACCCCATAATTTCCAACGGTGCCTCCACTGTATAACATAAGCCAATTTCCCTTACATTTCCAGATGTAAAGTACTGAATACGTTCTTTTGAATTGTTTTTGTTGTGTTTTGTTGATGAAATGCCAAAATATAGGCCGATGCCACAGCTCACTTGGCTAATCCTCCACCTGCGGCGCCAGTACCCCGGGTTCTAGTCCTGGTTTGGGCACCAGATTCTGTCCTGGTTGCTCCTCTTCCAGGCCAGCTCTCTGCTGTGGCCCGGGAAGGCAGAGGAGGATGGCCCAAATGCTTGGGCCCTGCACCCCATGGGAGACCAGGAAGAAGCAACTGGCTCCTGGCTTTGGATCAGTGCAGCACACCGGCCATAGCGGCCATTTGAGGGGTGAACCAATGGAAGGAAGACCTTTTTCTCTCTCTCTCTCTCTCACTGTCTAACTCTGTCCAAAAAAAAAAAAAGAAATGCCAAAATATTACATATATTAGATCAAACAGGAAATATGACATGAATTACACAGTAGCTCTAAAGAGCAACCCGACCTAACTTAATTCTCAGACCAGAGTTCAAGGCCCTCAACTCGGGTTGCCTCAACATGCATAGTATCCACACTGCTGGCGTGCAAGGTGGCACCATGCACCTACACAGCCCGCGTTCCTACCTGGAGGTGAAACCCAGAAGCGTGCCGTCACCACGCTGCCACTGCGGTTGCTACAAAAACGAGGTCCACACACAGCTTCCGGTCATTCCTGCGGTTGTACACACCGCACCGCGCCGTTTCCACACGGCCATTCCGCGCCGTCCTCACACTGCCCTCACTTGACAGGGAAAAGAGAAGGCAGCATGTGTGCAAGCCGCCATTTTAGGTCCACACACAGCTTCCGGTCACTACTGCCGTTGTACAAACCAGCACTGTGCCGTTTCCACACGGCCACTACCTGTGCCGTCCTCACGCTGCCCCGAGTTGGCGGGGAAAAAGGAAAACGCCATGTGTCCAGGCCGCCATTTTAGGTCCACACACAGCTTCCGGTCATTCCTACTGTTGTGAAAACCAGCACCGCGCCGTCTCCACAGAGCCATTAGCATGCAGTCTCCATGCCGCCACTGTCGTTGTTATAAATACGAGGTCCACACACAGCTTCCGGTCATTCCTGCCGTTGTACACACCGGCACCGCGCCGTCTCCACACGGCCATTCCGCGCCGTCCTCACACTGCCCCACTTGGCGGGGAGAAGGGAAAGCGCGCCGCGTCTCCCGCTCCCGGAGCTGCAGGGCTCCCGAGCGGCTCGCGCACGTCCGTTCCCTCGTCAGCCTCCGCGACGCCCCGGACTGGCGCCCGGGCTGGGCCTGCGGCGGGCGCGGCGCCTCCCTCCGCCATGGCCGCCCTCCGGAAGAAGCTGGTGGTGGTGGGAGCCGGCGCCTGCGGCAAGACGAGCCTGCTGGTGGTGTTCAGCCGCGACCACTTCCCGGAGGAGTACGTGCCCACGGTGTTCGAGAACTACGTGGCCGACGTGGAGGTGGACGGCCGGCGGGTGGAGCTGGCGCTGTGGGACACGGCCGGCCAGGAGGAGCACGACCGCCTGCGGCCGCTGTCCTACCCGGACACCGACGTCGTGCTCCTGTGCTTCGCCATCAGCAGCCCGGACAGCCTGGAGAACGTGCCGGCCAAGTGGGCCCCGGAGGTCCGGCACTTCTGCCCCGGCGTGCCCCTCGTCCTGGTGGGGAACAAGAAGGACCTGCGGAACGACGCGGGCACCAGGCGGGCGCTGGCGGCCTGGAAGCAGGAGCCCGTGCGGCCTGAGGCAGGCAGGGACGTGGCCAGCAGGATTGGCGCCTTCGGCTACCTGGAGTGTTCGGCGAAGACCAAAGAGGGCGTGAGGGAGGTGTTTGAGATGGCCACGAGGGCTGCTCTGCACGCCAGACGCGGCAAGAAGAGGTGGGGCTGCCTGGTCCTGTGAAACCTTGCGGCTCGGTGCGAGTGGCGTGTTCGCTGGGCTTCCTGTCTGCTTATTGGCGTGTTTTTTTTTTTTTTTTTTCATTTATCAGTAGTTTACCAAAGACTGCAAACCAGAAGTCACCTTGCTACAACGTTTATTAGTCAACCATGGTCAATGACATCCAACTCGGCGGCCACCACCACCACCACCCCCACTGTCCTGTACCCTAACCCTGCCTGACACAGCAGGTGCTGTGAATTTCATCACTTCTTGCTTCTTTCTTGAAAGGGAAAGCAGGTGTCTCTTGTGAATCAGGTTGGAACTACTTTAAAACCAGCATCCCACCTGGCAGCTGCAGGGTACTCTGATGTGTTACCACTGTGGCGCTTTGCTCCTTAGCAGATCTCATTGGTGTACCTCTGGGTATCCAGTTTGTTTAAAAAAAAAGGGGGGGGGGGAGTGGGGACTCAACCAGCAAGACCCAAGTCCATGCGGCTGTGGCAGTTACAGCTCTGTGGTTTCAGGTTTGTTACCTTATGGTTCCTGTGTAATTAGTGCCACTTAATGTATGTTACCAAAAATAAATATATCTACCCCAGGCTAAATGTGGTTTTGGTATAATTGGATTGCATAATACCGATATTTGCCAACCCTTCAGAATGTGTATTGGCTTGTGAAAAAAAAAAAAAAAGTAGTGTTTGAAAAAAATTGAGATTGAAGTTTCATTTTAGAAATTCCCACTTTATCTCTGGTAAAAGATAACCACATCACTTGTTTTCTACCTATATCAGTACCTGTTTCCAGAGATGAGCTAAGTCAATAGGACTTTGTTTTCACACCTGAGGCAATTAGAAACTGTGGAAGGTGCTATAATCTCTCTCACCTGGCCTGCAGGCTCTGGCTCTAATTCACAGTGCTTTTTCTCTTCACTGGGTCCAGGTTCCCTCACAGAGAAGTTGCCAATCTTAAAGGTGGAGCTTGATTTCCCGCTTCTCTTTAGTGGACTAATTTTTTTCCCCTGTACTTGTTAATTTTTCCAACTACTTATAAAATAAAGGTAGTTTCAGCCCCCAAAACAGTGCTGAAGTTTTTTGAAACCTGAAATGGCAAGAAAGGTGATAATGGAAGACAGATTTCAATGTCACTGTTAGTCTAAATTATTAAGCAACCAGATAGGATTTATAGAGATTTAAAATATATCTTCATGGTGGGAATAAACAAACATTATCTTGGTTTGTAGCTCCACTCCGAATTCTGTAAAACACTGGTAGAAATGGTTTGCAAACTTGTTCAGTACAGGGCCACATCATAAGTATCTTAGGCTTTAGAGACCATTCTTTGTTGTGTATTCTTTTGTTGGTGGTTTATTTTATTAACAACCCTTTAAAGAAACAGAAAGCATTCTTAGCGCTATGCAAAAACAGGCCCCAGGCCAAATTTAGTCCATTGGCTGTAGATTGCTGTCCCCTAGAAATGAGGTTCTGGGTGTCTGGCTCCACCACAGCCTTCTCTGCTATTGTCTACATACATGGGTAGGATATACAAAGTGAACTTTTTCACTGGAAGTTTTGTGACTGGCCGAAACAGAGGTAACTTAAATATTCTGATTATATTTTTTCTTTTAAAAATGCTCATGATGTTACAAAATAAACAGATACAGCGATTTCATGCTACATTAACATAAAGAGATTCTTTGTTTTTCTTTCACTTATAAAAGTTCAAGAAATACTTTTAAATTTTCAAATTGAGTACTTTTTTACAACAGTAAGTGCATAAATGAAGTAAATGTCTAGCAATTCATTGGGCATTGTAGAGTATCACAAATATATCAAAGTAGACTATATATTTTTTTGACAGGCAGAGTTAGACAGTGAGAGAGAGAGACAGAGAGAAGACTTTATATTTTTGGCCAGCACTGTGGCTCACTAGGCTAATCCTCCACCTGCGGCGCCGGCACCCCGGGTTCAGTTGGGGAGCTGGATTCTGTCCCAGTTGCTCCTCTTCCGGTCCAGCTCTCTGCTGTGGCCTGGGAGTGCAGTGGAGGATGGCCCAAGTGCTTGGGCCCTGCACCCGCATGGGAGACCAGGAGGAGGCACCTGGCTCCTGGCTTCGGATCGCTGCGGTGCGCTGGCCATAGCAGCCATTTGGGGGTGGGGGGGGTGAACCAACAGAAAGAAGAACTTTCTGTCTTTCTCTCACTGTCTAACTCTGCCTGCCCCCCCCCAAAAAAAAAAAAAGCAAGAAAAGACTTTTAGAGATAAATGTGTTCACTTATTTTCTGAAATTGCTTTCATAAAAATGTTCCCTATACAATTGCTGGTTTTTGTAGCATCTTTCTAATACATTTTTACTACCCAGACTTTGTGTTTCAACCTGTGTCTTTTTTGGACGACTATAAACTAAAAATAATTTCTTTTTTGTTCAGGTAAGAAGAATAATTTTACAGTGAAAAATGTTTCACTGTAGCTCATGATGAAACAGGGGTTATTCCACTTATTAGTTTACTGTCATAGACTGCCTTTTTTCATATTAATATTGCATAATAACAAGTTATTTTTGTAAGAAAATCAAGTATGTAGATCTAGTAAGGGAGTTCAGTTTCTGAGTTGTTCAGACTCCAAAAAAATCATAAAAGTATTTCCTTACATGTTAACACAATTGTGAGTAAAATATAGTTGCTTAGTTCTAATTCAGAGTATTTGGAATGGTAAAAATTCCAGTTCTTCAAAGGAGGTCAGTGAATAAAAAATGATTTTTCTGAAAATCAATTATATCACTTATATTAAGGCCTTGTGTACTAATTGTGAGCTACATATCAGCAATTACAAGTCGCAAAGCAGATAACATAGGCCTGATACTACTGCCGAGAACAGAGGTCCTCTTTGGAACCAACTCAGCTCTTATGAAACCATTTGATATGAAAACCATCTCTCTGGCTTTAACTTTTTGCAAAACTGAATATCCAGAAGTAGTTTGGCACGCAGATCCCATGATTCCAAATGCACATCTTTGCATGGTTGTAAGATTTCAAAGAAATTTAAGTCTCTAGGACAACTTAATAAACTATCAATTTGTTTATTTGCTCCTAATAAATTGTTGTAGAAAATAAATAAATTATCAATTTGCTTTTTCAAGTATCTGATCTCTAACCTTAAAAATGAAAGAAACTTTTAAAATAACTGTTGGAAAATTTACATAATCAGTGGAACAGATTAAGTGCACATAGGTTTTTTCCCCTACTGAAGTGGTATTAGAATCTCTCTCTTCCTTTAATGAGTTTTGCTGTCAACTTTATCATGTGATCTGATTCTAAATGTTTTTAACTTGAGAATCACTGTCTTGGCTTGCCTAAAAAAGTACAAATTGCAAAGGGAGTGTCATAATATCTTGCTTCTCTTGGGTGAAAATGACCCATGCAGATGTTCAGGTAAAGGAAATTTGGCCTGGCTATCAAATGGTCATGGATGAAACAAACAAGAATTTCAACTGAAGCCTGAGATTTGCAATCTACACCACTGCTTTTTCCACTGAATTGACAATATGATCATCTACTTTCTGTTATCATTAGCTGATTGTATTATTGGTTAAAGCCAGCCTATGAGGATGAACATATAGCTTAATATGCAAATCAAATAAAATGTGAAATACACTTATTTACGATATACTTGCATTATAGAAAGTATGATTAAACTTTAAAGTAATTTAAAAAGTTAAAAGTGATTTTTAAAAAGATTTATTTATTTGAAAGGCAGTTACAGAGAGAGGAGGGACAGAGATTGATCTTCCATCCACTGGTTCACTCCCCAAATGGCTGCAATAGCTGGGGTTGTGTCAAGCCAAAGCCAAAAACTAGGAACTAGTTCTCACTGGGTTCTGCTACTTTGTGCCCCAGCAGACTGACTCCTTCCTATTACCTCCCACTACACCCCACTTTCCAGATGCTCTGGTTACTGTCGTTTCTACTGAAGTTTGTTTCAGCAATTTCTACACTGGTTTGGATATTCCTGGTAGGACGCACTATGGTGATTGATTAACACTATTTTGTAAATAAAAAAAAAAAGTATTGTAGTATTGTATGCGCACGTGTGTGTCACCTGTGTTACAATCATTTGGGTTCCATTTCAGGCTTTGGTTCTGGTTACTAACGTGGAGTTAGCCAAACTATAGTTTGAGTGCATGATCATTTCTGACACCCACCGCAAGGAGTTACAGTCCAGCTACAAAGTAAAAAGGGAAAATTCATACAAGATTTCTCTGACTTCTGCACCAACTTAAAAGTCAGTAGTTTCCCAAAGCTACCCTTGTGCTTGCTAATTCACGAGAAAGGCCCACAGTAATCAGGAAGGCTGTTACACACCTGGTGATGACCAATTGTAATGCAGGGGAACAGAGGATTCCACATGCCCCTAGCACATACTGCCTTCTCGGCACTCGTGGGTGATAACCACACATGCAGTGCTGCCAACCAGAGAAGCTGACCCAGGTCTCCCCGTGTGCAGAGCTGTTATTGTGGTCCTATTAGGTAAGCGTGATGGATTGACTGACTGCCTCTATAGTTGAGATTCAGCCTCCAGGTTAACTGATACCACATGATTCAAAGACCCAATTCTAAAATCACATGGCTGAGCTTTCTGGTGTGGTCTGCTCTCATCATCTGAAGATTATCAGTCATGGCCAGCCACATTCTCAAATAAAAACACTCCAGATAGTTATGATACAAATTTCTCTCCAGAAGCTACAGGCAAAGTCCAGACTCCACTGTGAACTACGTAACATCTCTAAGCCTGTGTTTTTTCATCTGTAAAATAAATGTAATCAACTTTCCCTATGACTTTCAAGCCTTAATTCATGAAGAAATGCTGTAATCCTCTATATTTAGAAAAAAAAATCCCAGCTAGTAAAAATTAAAAAAAAAAAAACCTCTTCATTTCTGCTAGAATGAGGTAGCTCCTCTGTCTGAGAGAATACTGTCAAATGGCCCCCACCACAAATCCCATTTTCCAAAGATAATTCTGATTGCATCATGTCCTCAGACAGGCTCTCCCATTTTCAGGGGAACAGTACCTTATGATGAGACGTCCACTGTACTAACCACTGGCAGAAGAGCCATGTTCTAAGCATTCATTAGCTGTGTGGTGTCATACAGGTAGTCTAACTTCTCTAAGCGTCGGTTTCCTTGTGAAGATAGCATACTTGCTTTGTGTGATATCACAGCTTATTGTTAAATCAATTGAATGTCATTGAGTTTAAAAATCATGACAAATATATATGTATATGAAAATACTCATAAGTCAAAATTTAGTGAATAGTAAAGCCTCCAGGTACCCCCAAGACAGTGGATTTCAGTAATGTACAGAAGAAAGGGGCTAATATGTCAATACAAAGTGTAATTCTGAGTGTTTCTGTCCCCACAAAAACTCATGTATTACAATCCTAAAGCCCAGTGTGGCTGTATTAAGAGGCTGGACTTTGAGGCTGTGATTTGAAGCAGCTCTGTCTTCATGATTGGGATTAGTGTTCTGATAAAAGAGGTCCCAAAGAGACCCATACCCTTTCTACCATATGAGGACAGAGCAAGAAAATTGTGCTAAACCATGCTGAATCAGTTAGCACCTTGATCTTGTACATCCCGGCCTCCAGAATGTGAGAAAAAAAAAAAAAAGTTGTTCTATTGTTCATAAGCCACCCAGTCTATGGTATGTTGTTATTGCAGCTTCTAAGAACTAAGAAGTGGAGTGTTGAATTTTCTGCTTCATCTCTCCACAGTGCTTTCAAATGTTTTCTCCTGTAGTGGTTTAGTAGCGTTAAAACATTTGTTAGGTAATCTCTCTTCAGCACGTACTCAATCATAAATACACCTGCTGGGAGGTACAGACAGAAGATTTTTGAGAATACGCAGTTCCCTGACTGCTGAGTTTGAGATTCCATCCTCCCACGTGCCTACTGGGCCTTCAGGATCTCAGACACAGCCTTGGGTATGAAACCTGATGCTGGCCTCATTTGCTCTTCTTCCCTCCTTGAGAAATAGCCCAGCTGCGGTGGTCAGCAGCACCCTCACGCTCTGCCTCCTTTCCTGCACTGGTAAGCTGGCCAGACAGCCAGGGAGGGTTTTCCTTCGGCGTTAACAGCCAGCTCCTACTTCTTTTCCAACATGCTGGGACCTCACTGCCTCCACAAGCCAAACAGACCAAAGAAGGTGTGGAGGTTTGTTAAGACTCTCCCAGTACTTAGACCACACAATTCAAAAGCCTGCAGCTCTCGGTGCCACAAGAAGCAGCAAATGATTTGGGAAGATTAATGTCAAAAAACACCAGCTCAGGCTTTAACTTGGCCCATCTTCAACATTTAATAATTTAATGTTTAATAGAAATATCAAAATTCACGTCATTTAATAAATTTAGAACAAGGATCCTTTATATATTCTATATTCTGTGGTAATATGTCATATATTATGGGTTGTTTTTGGCCCTATATCTTTTAAAACTAACCATCCAAATCTGACTTATATAGCACAAATGATTTGGGAAGATTAATGCTAAGTAAATACCAATTCAGGCTTTAACTTGATCCATTTCAAAATTTACATCATTTAATAGATTTCTAAATGTTAAAAAAATTGCTTATTCCAAAGTTGAGTATGAATATACTCAAGGATCATGGAAAATGCACAGGAAAATGTTCATGAAAAATGTGTGCTATGGAAAAAGTATGCATGGATTTTGAAAAAGTATATATGAATTTAAACATTTTGCACCAAAATTATCTTTTAATTCATCTCTCCAGGACCTTTTTGAAGTACTGAATACAAAATGTTTATGAATTTAAATCTATTGAAAATAGTGTCCCTGGTGTATGATTTACTCATGATAGATTTGCCTACAGTTATCTCTTCCTGTTTAACCAAGGTCTTGAAAACCAAAACTCTGACATGCTCACAGAATCCTTAAATTAAATCAATCAGAAATAACCTTGGTGGGTAATTTGATCTACTCCACTTCAGACAGGACTACACCAAATCCATTGCAGACAAGTCAAAGTCTATTCTGTTTTAAATTCAATCATCTATGTGATGGCCTAAATGCTGGCCTTCAGAAAGATACGTCCATACCCCAATGCCATGAATGTTACCTAATTTGGAAAAATAAAGTGATCTTTACATAAGTACTTAAATTAATGACCTTGGTATGAGAAGATTATCCTGGATTATCTAGGTGGACCCTCAATCCAGTGCCAAGTGCCTGTGGGGAGCAACAGAGACAACTAGATTACTGGAACTACTAAGACTAATTCTATGCATCTGCTCTCCCACAATATGGCGCTGAGAGACAGCAAACAACTTCTACACAGCTGCCTCGCCAATTTGACTGATAAGCTGCAGGAGCTGATCCTGCTCCTGACTGGAGGAGAGCAGCGTGCTCGGCGTGTGGGCAGCAGAGTTGGGATTGGTGGAAGAGGACTATAAAGGAAGAGAGAGACAACATGCACCAGGAACATCTGAGGAACATCTGAGCAGCCCCTGAGAGAGCCAGCCAGCGGTGTGCCACTCCTCCGCAGAAGCAGGGAAAGCGGTGGGGGTGCCGCCCCTCCGCGGAGGTGGGGGGGGGGGGGCGGCAGCTAACCCGAGACGGCATCATTCCTCCGCGAGTGAGGGGCCAGCAGCAAACCCGGGAAGGGCCGGGCAAAGAGAACAGCGCAGGGTCCGGTGTCATTCCTCCGCGAGTGGGGGAGCGACAAGTGCCCTTGCCAGAGACAAAAAAGGAGGAGGACAGACAACAGAGAAGCCAGGAAGGTAAAACCACACAACTTCCACTTTGTCTCCCAGAACCCCTTAATATTTATGCAGTGTAACAGACAGAACTGTGTCCCCAGATATGTTGAAGTCCTAATCTCTGATCATGTAAATGTTACCTTCTTTGGAAGTAGAGTCTTTGCAAATGTCATCAAGTTATGGATGTACCTGGGCTCCTAGTTTTGGCCTAGCCCAGTCTCCTGTTAACAGGGGAGTGAACCAGTAGATGGAAGATCTCTTTCTCTTTCTGTCTCTTCCTCTCTCCTTCTCTATAATTCTGCCTGTCAAATATGTAAAGATAAATCTTTAAAAAAAATGAGTAGGGGTCTGCATTCTGGCACAGTGGGGTAGGCCGCAGATTATGACACAAGCATCTCATACTGAGGTACAGGTTCAAACCCTGGCTGCTCTGCTTCTGATCCAGCTTCATGCTAATAAGCTCGGGAAGGCAATGGAAGATGGCCTAAGTAGTTGGGCCCCTGTTACTCATGTGGAAGACTTGGATGCAACTTTAGGCTGCTGACTTGTCTGCCTGTCAAATAAATAAATATTTTAAAGATAACCAAAGGGCTATAGATGCACCTAATTTAATTACTGGTGTCTTTTTTGAAGAGGGAAACTCGGTGGACATCCATAGACACAGAAGAATACCATTTTATTACAGAGGTAGCTACTGAAGTGATGTGCTCACAAGCCAAGGAATACCAAGGACTACCAGCAACCACAAGAAACTAGGAAGACACAAGAAAGGGTCCTGGCCTGAAGTCTTCAGAGACCATAGCCCTGCCTATACCTTGGCTTCATATTTTGAGTTTCCAGAACTGTAAGATAAAAAAAAAAAAAACTCTATTGTTTAAGCCATCCAAGTTTGTGGTAATTTGTTGCAGCAATGATGGAAAACTGGTAGACCATGTTTGCAATAGATGATAGTTCCTGACTCAGCATCAACATACATGTGTTAATGAGCTTCAAATGAAATACTGCCAATGGAAAACTACCTTCAGAGGCAAGGAGTTACTTTTCAAGCACGGGAGAGGGCATTGTCATTGGGATTGACTGATGTTCCTGAACGTGATGCTGCTCACAATTTTTAGAGGGTCAGTACCTGAGCAATACGTTTCTATCATTCAACTGTATGTAATTATTTTTGTGACAAAATAAGAAGCTTTTCTAAAGACCCTAAGCAGAGGTTCTCCACCAGGGGCCAATTTGTCCCCCAGCAGACATTTGGCAGTATATAAGGAGAGTTTCCATTGTTACACATAAAGGGTGCTACTGGCCTCTAGTGGGTGAAGGCCAGTGATGCCACTGAACATCCAACAACACACGAGAAAGTCCAAATGTCAATAGTGTCAAGATTGAAAAAAACCTAATCTATAGGAATATTCCAGGAATGTGGGTTGGCAAAATAATTTGTTATTGTAGAAACAATGAGCAAATCCGCATTACCCCAACAGACAACATTCATAGATGGCTTATAATGGCACATCTCACAGACGCTCGATGATGACTTGTTAGTGGAGACCACAGCGCTTTGGTTTCCCTGTCTTTGAAATGGATATTAAAACAGGATGAACATTTGTATTGGCCATAAAGTAGGACATGTACGAAATGTGCTTAACACATTCCCTGTTGAACAGTAACTTCTTCAGTAATGCTGACTATTGTCCTCATCACTGCACGTACATTGTGATTACTACCAGTTGTTCTATCCTATCACTAATTTGTCCCAGAATAACCCTCTCATCTCACTTCTGAGTTTTCTGTTTTAAAATTACCTGATTCTATGAGCTTGCAGGAAAAATGAATTGCTTATCTTTGACAAAAATTCTAAAACCAACCTGAATCCATTTCCACAAAAATATATCAAACTGGAGGTAAAGACAAAATGGACATCTCATTATCCTTGAATTACCAAGTATCATCAAGACAGACAGGATTCTGTCTCCATTTCCTTATTTTGGGAAGAGAAACAAAAAGTCTCTATCCTCTACTTGATTTTCTTTTGGTTTGGCCAGATTTTTCACTACCCAACTATGTGGAAAATGTTTCTAGTTTTTATGTAAATTAAGCTGGTTACATGGTCTTACAAACCTATTTAATTGTGTTTTAGTTTTTCATAGGGCTTGTAAAAAAAGGCAGAAGACTGCTCTCTCCAAATCATGAATTTGCCCAGGGAAAAAAAACCTGGTTTCCATATGTAGAGATTTCGTGTACCTTATCTCAAGTAATTATCATAACAGCTAGGCAAGGGATATATTTTTATTTTTGCTTTGGGGTTATAAAACTAAGCCTCAGGGAGATAAAAAACTTATGAAACATCACATGGTTTATCAGTGGTCAAGCCTGGATTTGAACCCAGGTTCATCTCATTCCAGAGCCTGACCCCTTCCCATGATTCTTCATGATACCCATCAGCATCTGCTCTCTGGCATCTTAATCTCAGCATAGAAAAGAGCAATGAGACAGAATGGCAAATGCCCTAAACAGCACTCTGGCCTCAGAATCAGCCCTTAAGGCATTCAGATCTGGCTAAAAGGCCCATGAGAGTTTCGCAGGAATGGAAAGCCAAGACACTGTGCCAAAAATGACCTGAGGGAAAGATCTCTGTGAGTGAGATCCCAGTGGAAAGAACGGGCCATCAGAGAAGGAGGTACCTTTCTCTGAAGGGAGGAGAGAACTTCCACTTTGATTATGGCCTCGTCTAAATAAGATTAGAGTTTGTGAACTCAAAAGGCTTCCATAGCCTTGGCAGCTCATGACAAGAGCCTCGGGTGATTATTGACATCATAAATAAGAGTGTCAATTGTTAAATCAACTATGGGAGCCACTGTGCACCTGCTCCCCATGTAGGACCTCTGTCCTTAATGTGTTGTACTATGAGAATTAACGATAAAACTACTAGTTGAACAGCACTCTATATCTTGTGTGGTTGTGTGGGTGCAGTCTGTTGAAATCTTTATTTAGTATGTACTAAGCTGATCTTCTGTATATAAAGATAATTGAAAATGAATCCTGATGAAGAATAGGATGAGAGAGGGAGTGGGAGATGAGATGGTTGTGGGTGGGAGGGAGGTTATGGGGGGAAAAGCTGCAAGAATTCAAAACTTATACTTTGTAAATTTATATTTATTAAATAAAAAATGGAATGCTATGTTTAAAAAAAAAGAGCAATGAGAAATCATGTTAGGGCACTTTAACAGGTAATTGTAGGGAACATTGCCCATTGGACTGTGGTGGCCTAGAGGAGGATTCTGCCTAACACTTCTACAGCTAAAACCTGATGAAGAGTGTTCACTTCTCTCACTAAACTCTCCTTCTCCAAGAGCTTTGAAAACAATTGTGAAGGGCAGATATTTGGCCTAACACTCAAGACACAGGTTAAGACACCTGCATCTCACATCAGAGTATCTGGGTCCCATCTTGGCTCAGGTACCTGATCCCAGCTTCCTGCCTGTGCAGATGCTAAGAGGCAGCAGGTGATGGTTTGAGTAGCTGGATTCTTGCCATTGCGTTCTCAGCTCCCAGCTTTAGCCTGGCTCAGTCCTTGCCAGTGCAGGAGTTCGAGGAGTGAATCAGCTGATGGGAGTGCTCTCTCTCTCTGTCTCTAAAACTATATATATATGGGCCACTGCCTGCGGTGCTGGCATCCCAATTGGCGCCAGTTCGGGTCCCGGCAGCTCCACTTCCAATCCAACTCTCTGCTGTGGCCTGGGAGAGCAGTAGAGGTTGGCCCAAGTCCTTGGGCCCCTACGCCCATGTGGGAGACCTGGAGGAGGCTCTGGGCTCCTAGCTTTGGATCAGCCCAGCTCCAGCCATTGTAGCCACTTGGGGAGTGAACAAAATGATGGAAGACCTCTCTCTGCCTCTGCCTCTGCCTCTGCCTCTGCCTCTTTGTGACTCTGCCTTTCAAATAAATAAAGAAACCTTTTTAAAAATTATATATAACAATTTTAATATAAAAATATAAAATAAAGGTAGGTTTTGAAACAGTCCTTGTCCTGCTACTAAATCTGCAACTTTTCCCTTTTTTTAATATGCTTTTTTTTTTTTTTTCCCTGCATTTCTCATTTTAAAAATATGGAACGCTTCACGAATTTGCGTGTCATCCTTGCGCAGGGGCCATGCTAATCTTCTCTGTATCGTTCCAATTTTAGTATATGTGCTGCCGAAGCGAGCACTTAATATGCTTTTTTTAAGGTTTATTTATTTATTTGAAAGGCAGACTTATAGAGAGACAAAGATCTTCCAATATCTGGTTCACTCCCCATATAACCACAACATCCTGGACCAGGCCAAACCAGGAACTTGGAACTCTATCTGAGTCTCCCATGTGGGTGGCAGGGGCCCAAGCACTTGGACCACCTGCTGCTGCTTTCCCAGGTGCATTAACAGGGTGCTGCAGCAGAAGCAGAGCAGCCGGGACTCAATCCAGCACTCTCATATAGTTAAACCCACTATGCCACAACACTGGCCTGTCATTGGCTGCTTGCCCCCACCCTCCCAACTTGGTCTTAGAACTCAAAGGGCAGAAATACCTGACAGCACAGGTACAGGGTGAATGGACTCTGCTTGTCTCGAAAGGAGATTCCACAGAAAACTATGCTGACCCAAACCCAAACAGGCTGGAGAGGGAAGAATGCAGCATTCTTTCCCTGGTGTTCTCAGCAGGCCACAACCTGAGTCCCTTCGCTCCTGTCTAAATTCCTTCAAGGCCTTAGGTTACAGCCAAGGCTTATTCTGACCGATTCGGTAGTATTTACTGTCCCACACATACTGTGCTTCTCTTTTAAAAGTATGCCAAAGGGCCTGGCGCTGTAGCGTAGTGGGTAAAGCCGCTGCCAGCACTACTGGCATCACATATAGGCATTGGTTCCAGTCCCGTATGCTCCACTTCCCATCCAACTCTCTGCTATGGCCTGGGAAAGCAGTAGAAGATGACCCAAATCCTTGGGCCCCTGCACCCTGGCGGGAGACCCAAAGGAAGCTCCTGGCTCCTGGCTTTGGACAGCACAGCGGATGAACCAGTGGATGGAAGACCTCTCTCTCTCTCTCTCTCTCTCTCTCTCTCTCTCTCTGCCTCTCCTCTCTCTGTGTAACTCTGACTTTCAAATAAATAAATAAATCTTAAAAAAAAAAAAGTATGCCAAAGCCTCTAATAAACCAGAGACGGACTTAGCACATGGCACTTGTGTACTTACTATGACCCAGGCACTGTGCTAAGCACTTTCTGTAGATCACAAACATTTGTACATGTGGAAAGGGTGGGAAAAAAAGAAGAGTGGGAGGAATTCCTTCTGGAGTCTGACTTCCAGCAAATGTCAAGAGCCCAAAGCTACCTCCCATCAGTGGACGCCTTGTTGGTTGAGGTTTCCATTGGCATCCTGCAATATTTAGTCACTGGCTGAGCAGCCTCCCATGGCCTTGTTTCCTAAGCACTGGCCTTTACAGGAAAAAAAAAAAAAACCTTGCAAGGCCGGGACAAAACCTGACATTCAAAATTATCAGAAGTACATGTACATGGTAATGCTTTGAAGCTCAAAGATCACATGATCTGAACTCCACAAAGAGTGCTTATACCATGAGGAATGCTTGCGGCTACGAGTCACCATAAACAGCCAGGGAAGAGTGTCGTTTTCTCACTCGGACACTGGTATACACTCACTTTTGTCCTTGAGCAAAACAACTCTGATGAAGTTAATGTCCCTTTTAAAATTCAAGATAACTTTTCTCTGCAGAAATCCTGCACAAATCTCCCCATGGCATCTGAACTATTTTTCTATTACTGGGCACACACAAACGTATGGAAAGATAGATCATCATGATCCCATCCATATCAACAGCATAGAATTCTCATGTAATCCCATCTGTACCTCAGCATTACTGTGATAAACAAGCCAGAAACTATGTCAACATGCTTCCTAAACTATGGAGAGATTTAAGACAGCGTATTTCAGCTTAAAACTCTGGCATTCTTAAAAACAGAAAGTAATTCTAAAAGGACATTTTGAAAAGCTAGAGAAAATGGAATTAAAATTATATTTTGATGCAAAAGATTCAAAATCCATGCATATGCAGGGGGTTCAAAAAGTTCATGGAAATGTGTGTTATGAGAAACAGAGATTTTGAAATATTTTTCACCAAAATAAATTTATCTTTAACTACATTTAGCCACTACCTCTTTGAAGTAAGTTCATATTTAACACAGAGAAGAACTAAAGGGAAAGCAGCAATCCTCTTCCATGTCCTCTGATTTCAGAGATCCCATCAAGGTTCTGGTCTGCCTAGTGGAAGTGACTGGTAATGAGATGCCAATAGCTCCTAGGCTTAGCTGGATACAGAGACACACAGATATGGGTGTAGCTCTTGACAGAGGTCTACCTCCTGATTCAAAGGATATAGCTGGACTCAGAGCATCATCCCATGGTTTAGATTTGATGCCAGCAAGAGCATCCCTGTCTGTTACCTCCTTTGTCCCACTATCCTGCTTTCTCCCTCTTGTCCTTGCTCCTGTCTTCCAATATCAGCACCAGTGTTCACTGATTCCTCCCCAAGGCTCTTATATCTCGTGCTGGAGCTTCTTTATGACCCCAAGATCCATTCTGTGAGGGGTGTGGCAGCAGGAACACATGTCACAAGTCCATGGACTTGATTCTCTGTCTTGCGCAGGGGGCCAACGTCCAGGCTGTAAGGAACAACGGCATTTGTCATGAACAGATTTTTCTGGGCAACAGAAAGATGTTTCTGAGCATACATTTTAACCAAAATATACTCACCAGCACAAGGTAAAGATTTTTTTACTACCTTCCATTTTGACCCTCTTACTTTCCAAAAGAAATTTCCTTTGAAGAGTCAGAAGATTATTAGGAGAAGAACCTTAAAAAATATCATCATGGCAGCTCTATACCTTCAAGCTAAATATAAGTATACTTCAAAATGTTCATGAAAGTGGAATTAGATAAATTGATTTTGACACAAAAAGTTTTGAAATATCTGCAATTTTTTTTTCATGAACTCTTTGAAGACTCCTCATATGCATGGATTTCAAGAGGATTTTTGGACTAAAATAAATTTATATTTTTATTCCACTCTCCACCAACATTTCAATGTACCCTCATACGAGCAGACTGAGGTTCCCAAAGCAGCCAGCCCCTCTATGAGATCAGCTCCACCTACTGCTCATATCTTCTGAGCCCACCCAGGGCCCTTCCTACCTCCCATGCTCTTAATCCAAGTGATTCCTCCGTGACTCCAAGTTAGTCAGCTGCAATTTCAGGTATTTGTCAACAGTGAGGGAAACGATCTAACTCTACTCAATCTCTGTTAATGCAGGAGACCTGATTTCAGGGAGGCCTCCGCCCGGCCCGGAGTCAGGACCTGGCTATTGGTACTGGGGACTGGATTGGGAGAATTGTAAGGTGGTGAACAGGTTGGAGGGGGCGCTCTCTAGAAAGCAAGCTCCCCCGAGAGCTACAGGATCTGAGGAAGATGCTCTACTTTAGAGGGTCCCTTACTGAGGGAGAGCCTGTGGGAAAAAGGAGGATGAGGAGAGTCTGTACTATTTGACCTCAGTCACTTTCCTGGCTAAATGCAGTTATGAGCCAGAGATGTCTAGAGAGTCAGTGTAGAGCATGCAAAGGAGGAAGGAGAGAGAAGGAAGAGAGCCTAAGGAAAAGTGTGGAAGTTTGAATGAATAGAACACACATGGCAGGGGCTGGCGCCATGGCGCAGTAGGTTAATCCTCCACCTGTGGCGCCAGCATCCCATATGTAGACAGTGAGAGAGAGACAGAGAGAAAGGTGTTCCTTCCGTTGGTTCACCCTCCAAATGGCTGCTACAGCCGGCGCGCTGCACTGATCCAAAGCCAGGAGCCAGGTACCTCTTCCCAGTTTCCCATGCGGGTGTAGGGCCCAAGCACTTGAGCCATCCTCCACTGCACTCCCGGGCCACGAGCAGAGAGCTGGACTGGAAGAGGGGCAACCGGGACAGAACCCGAATGGGCGCCAGTTCTAGTCCTGTCTGCTCCTCTTCCAGTCCAGCTCTCTGCTGTGGCCTGGGAAAGCAGTAGAAGATGGCCCAAGTCCTTGGGCCCCTGCACCCAGTGAGGGAGACCTGAAGAAGCTCCTGGCTCCTGGCTTCAGATCAGCATAGCTCCGGCTGTTGCGGTCATTTGGGGAGTGAACCAACGGAAGGAAGAACTTTCTGTCTCTCCCTCTCACTGTCTGTAACTCTACCTCTCAAATAAATAAATAAAATCTTTAAAAAAAAAAAAAAGAACATACATGACAGGTGATTAGAAAACAAAGTAGAAATGCAAGTGAAATGGGGTGCCATATTTTACGTTATAAAAGCTCCTAAATAATAATACTGGGTTTTAAAGTGATTCCTGAATGGGAAAAGAGAAATGACTTTCTTGCTTTTCCATTTTTCGTATGTTTTGATGTCATTCCAGAGAATCTGGGATGGCAGTCCCTGGCATGCCACCCATGTACCTATAAGCCACATACCACCACCAGCCTAGATACATGAGGGCTCGCCACAGCCCATGTGAGAAGCTGGAGTTTGGAGGCTGGGGCTGTGATTATGGGGCCCATATCCTCACTTCTGCATTCATGAATGAAAGAAAGGACCAGCACACTCAGGGTTGTGCAGGCAGGAGCCTGCTGGACCATTCACCTAGCAGAAGATGCAACCAAACATCCAGCCTCCAGCGCTTCTCTTCATATCTGCCCATCAGTCCTACTTGTTGGCACCTGCACCTTGACAAAGAGCACATGTGGCAGCCTGGAGCTTAAGGTACACCCACAGAACTGGTACTTTCTTACCTCAATTTCACACACACTTGGCTTTGAAATGCCTCTGTGTGTTCAATGCGCAAGAAGTGTGCTTTAGGTTTTAAGCAAAGAAAGCTGTACCACCTCCCAGTTTAATCTTCCCTACCCAGGCCCAAATCCTAGAGCAGTGGTTCATGAAGCCAGATAAGCCATCACAAACACATCTATGAAGCTGTGCTTAGACTCAAAGCCGTTTTCTCACCATCCTGCTCTTCAAATCGAAAGTTTAAAATAAACCCAGGGGAAAAGCTGCAGTGACATTTCTGGAGCAGAAGGGAGAGGTAGGCAAACGACTTTTGCCAGCTGCACCATGGCAAGGGTAGGGAATAGAAGTGGGCTCAGCAGTGGTAAAGCTGAATCTTCAGGAATTTCTAGAATAAATATTAGTGTCATTGTAAGAGGGAAGACAGTTTTAGCCAGAGGGTTCATTGAAAATTTTAAGTCCTGTAGTCAGGACAATAAGAAGAGTGTATTATTATAATTTTCAAACTCATAAAAGGACAAACTCGGCCACTGGTTTGGCTCTTCATGTTCTGATTTACACACTCTGCGGGGTGCTGTATTTTGTCTTATGCTCATCAGCCAGTGATTTCTCAGTAATTCAGTAATTATATCCACCAGGCCAGTTTTCTTTCTTAAGTCCATGAATAGGATTTCAGCTTGATCAGTTTGCATCACAGAGCTAATAATGGTTTAATTCTGAAAAGTTACAAAGAAAATAAATGAGAAAATTACCACTTTTCTCCCAGTTTTGTAGCAATTATAGCAGGTAAACTCTGTTTCTAAAATGAAAAAGGAAGAGTAGTGAGTGTTCCATCATGTTGACTTCCCAGTAAGCTTTCTAACCGTGCATACAAAGGATCTTCAAGAAGTTTATGGAAAATGTGAGTTACAACAAAACTAGGCTTGTATCTCAATTTCTGGACAAAATGACCTTATCTTTTAACTCCATTTTCCATGAACTGTTTGAGTTACCCTCTTATCTAAAGGTAGACATTTATCCTAGTTACCCAGAATGTCTGGGCAGAGTCCTTCCACTTTGTGTCACTGTCGTCTGCACATGGATGCTTAGGTGATAACCCTTCAGAAGCACCAACCGATCCAGGCAGATTTTAACAATGCAAGGTAGACTCCAGTCTCACAAGTCTTGAGGTATAAGCCCACTATGCTTTTCTCTCTCTTTTTTCACATTATCATTCTGACCTTAATATTCCGTGGTTGACTGGGTAGTGTTTGGTCTAGAGGCTAAGGTGCTGATTTGGGTGCCGATTTCCACATGGAAGAACTTGAGTTCAATGCTCATCTCTAGCTCACGTTAGTGCATGCCTGGGAGGCAGCGATGACAGCACAAGTAATCGGGTTCCTGTTATTCTCATGCGAGACCTGGGTTGAGTTCCTGGCTTATAGTTTTAACCCGGTCATTTGGGAAGGGAGCTAAGAGATAAGAGATCTCTTTGTCTCTCTGCCTCTTAATAACAATAAAATATATATTCAGCAGTTGCTGATTAAGTAGCATCAATAGAAAAAACACAATCATTTAAAAATAATTTTTAAGGAATACTGCTATAGTTGATACTAAAATTATCATCATGAAGTCTAGGATTGCCTTATCTCTTTGTCACCACTCTCCACTAAATACCACCAGCAAGCTCAAGTCAGCTGCAAGTGCCTGGGCCCATTTTGACCTAACAGAGACTCAGTAATACACCACCCCTCTTCTGATACCTGGGTTTTCATATCATCTACCAGCATTATCTCACCTGAGGGTCTTCTTTTTTTTTTTTCAGGTGAAGTTCCAATGGATATTAAGTCTAGGGTGGTGCCTTTCTCTTCCCAAAAAAATCTAGCTTCCAACGGTGCAGAGCTGGTGGAGCGTCCATCCGTAGCCCACTGCCCTGGCTCTGCCTGGGGGCTTCCTCTGCCTGCTCCCATCACCAGTGTTCCCACCACTGCTAGTCTTTTGGGGGATTCTGGGCCAGCTGCTGTTCCCACTCGACTTCCCCCAACTTTTTTTTTTTTATTTGAAAGGCAGAGTGGACAGTGAGAAAGAGAGACAGAGAGAAAGGTCTTCCTTTGCCGTTGGTTCACCCTCCAATGGCCGCCGCCGCCGGCGCACCGAGCTGATCTGATGGCAGGAGCCAGGAGCCAGGTGTTTCTCCTGGTCTCCCATGGGGTGCAGGGCCCAAGCACTTGGGCCATCCTCCACTGCACTCCCTGGCCACAGCAGAGAGCTGGCCTGGAAGAGGGGCAACAGGGAAAGACTCCGGCGCCCCGACTGGGACTAGAACCCGGTGTGCCAGCGCCGCAATGCAGAAGATTAGCCTAGTGAGCCGTGGCGCTGGCCTCCACCAACTTGTAAAGCTCCATGGTGGCCTGAGCATCTTCCACAGGGGAATGCCGGCTGTTCCCGACCTGTGTGTCCCAGTGCAGCAGCTTCTGGGTGAGATGCCTCAGAGACAAGGTGGCTTTCTCTGGGAAGCTGGCTTTCCAGTTGAAGCGGGCAGGGGATATGGGAGATGTCCCGGGTTAGGGCTGAACGTCCTGGAGGGCTTTGAAGTCATTGGGGACGGCACGCCTCACCACACCTTCCCAGTGGGTAGCTTCAAGATCTGCCTCTGAGCAGTCTTGAAGGTGCGCTGTTTCTGGGTACCACAACACTGCGATGCTGACAATGCTCCGTGGAGCCAAGGAACTGCCGCGCCCTTGGGTCCTGTGCCCACCATCTCACAGTCAACTGCCACCATCTTCCTCTGCAACTTCCGGGAGAACTTGTTCTCTGAGTGAGCCTGCGTGGGCTCTGGGCGGCATTCTTCCGGGAGCCAGTGGGGCGGCTCTTAATCTTCGGAAAGGCGCCCTGGAACTCCCTCCAGCGACAGCACGGGCCTTCTGGGGAGGGGCGGGGGGCAGCCAGGACACAGACACGCAGCTTTCTTCTCCAGGGACTGCTCTGACCCAGTGCTGCAGGCCCCTGTCTCCTTTCTTGAGAGGGAAGGGGTATTCCCAGCGCCATCCACTGCAGGAGCCTCCCGTGTCTCCGGAGAGTCCGAGTGCAACTTGGGAGGAGCCTGGCGAAGGGGGCTGTTCTCTTCCTTCCAGAAAGCCTGTCCGTTCCAAGAGCCGCCGCTTCTTGACAAAACGTCGAGCACTCCATCCCGGCTGACTCCCACTGCGGAGTTACGGATGAGGCTCTCCTAGACCGGCCCCGCTAGGAACAGAAGCGCCCGGCGCGGGAGACCCAAAGGAGGCTCCTGGCTCCTGGTTTCGGACCAGTGCGGCTCCAGCCGTTGCAGCCATTTGGGGAGTGAACCAGCGGTTGGAAGACCTCTCTCTCTCTCTCTCTCTCTCTCTCTCTCTCTCTGCCTCTCTGTAACTCTGCCTTTCGAATAAATAAATAAATCTTAAAAAAAAAAAAAACTATTCAAAAAAATGTTGTTGAATTGATTTGAAAAGGGTTCTTAAATTACCTTTAAATGGCCTTCCTTCAGAATAAGTAATAAATACTACTCCAAAGCCCAAAGTATAGCAACCCACATATTGGAAGTCAAAAAACAATATAAAACAGGATACATTTAATTAAGACTACAGTTCTTTCTAGGTCATACGAAAGACGTGAGGTACAGTGGAGCCAGGATTGGCGCAAGGGCAGGCAGACATGAGTTTTACTCTCGCTCTGCCATTTAGTAGCTGTGTGAAGTGAGCAGTTTAATTAAATTCTGAATATCTTTCTTCATCTGTTACATAGGAAGACTGTAGCACTTCTTTTTTTTAAAGAAAAGATTTATTACTTATTTGAAAGTCAGAGTTACACAGAGAGAAAAGAGGCAGAGAGAGGGAGAGGTCTTCCATATGCTGGTTCACTCCCCAATTCACAGCCAGGAGCCAGGAGCTTCTTCCAGGTCTTCCACACGGGTGCAGGGGCCCAAGGACTTGGGCCATCTTCTACTGCTTTCCCAGGCCATAGCAGAGAGCGGGGGCAGATGTGGAGCAGTGGGGAGTTGAACCGGTGGCCATATGGGATGCCAGCACTGCAGGCGGCGGCTTACCCACTATGCCGCAGCACTGGACCCAGCACTACTAACCTTAAAATATTGTAACTGTAGTTTCAAAATACTGCATTTCAAGTGTCAGGCACAGAGGGTAGCACAAGACACTTCTCAGTAAAGGTAAGGGTGATAGTGACAATGATGACAGCATTGATGGGGAGGACCACAGGCCACCTTCCTGGGGGAAAACATGGGGTGAGTGTTTTGTATTTGCTGAATAAATCTTCAAAAGAAAAGGAGGGAGAAAAGAAAAGGTAAGAGAACATCCTCAAAGAACTAAGACAGCTTTAGATTAAAAGAAGTAGGGGGCTGGCGCCGTGGCTCTCTTGGTTAATCCTCCGCCTGCAGTGTCGGCATCCCCTATGGGCGCCAGTTCTAGTCCCGCCTGCTCCTCTTCCAGTCCAGCTCTCTGCTATGGCCTGGGAAAGCAGTGGAGGATGGCCCAAGTGCTTGGGTCCTGCACCCGCATGGGAGACCAGGAGGAAGCTCCTGGCTCCTGGCTTTGGATCGGCGCAGCTCCAGCTGTTGCGGCCACTTTGGGAGTGAACCAGCAGAAGGAAGACCTTTCTCACTGTCTGTAACTCTACCTGTCCAATAAAAAAAAGAAGTAGGAGAAAGTACAGCACTCTGCAAAGTTACTGCCTTGGGCCCCCTGGCATCATGAGGTGTTCCAGTAAGTTTCATCAAGGTGATGTTTCTTCTCTTGCCTTCTTTTTATTTTTAGACATAGGGACAAAGAGCTTCCATGTACTATTCCACCTTCCAGATGCCCACAACAGCTGGGACTGGGCCAGGCTGAAACCAAGAGTCAGGACCTAATCTGGGTCTCCCACGTGGGTAGCAGGGACACAAGGCCTTGAGCCATCCCTGCTGCTTTTCAGGGTGCACATTAGCAGAGCTGGGACTCAAAGCTGGGTACTCCTTATGAAATATCTGCAACCCAAATGGCGTCTTCACCACTAGGCCAAACACTTGCCCTGATTTCTCTTATAGACCATATACAATTTTCAGCTTGGTCCACATGCATGGCTCCTACCCCAGCAAAGAGAAATCTTAGTCCCATCTTTGAAAAGACTCATTCTCAGGAATTTTGCAGTGATTTAAATTAATCACATAAAACTATCATTATATTCTATCATAGAAACTCAAGTCATGATAAGTGGATTCAATTATCACTGTATAGTAGAAAGAAATAAAGGGTAAGGAATCATAGCATTTGTAAGTATGTTAGATGATGTTTAAGAATAGCAAAGTCAGGATGCAGTTTATTTATAAGGTAAAGCACAAAAAAATCTGGGCATATTGTATCCTGACATTTTTCAGGCAAAAATTTGAAATGTCATCCAGTCCTAACCACAGAAGACAATCCTCGTGAGAATTTTGAAAAAGAGAAGTTGAGTAATATGTTGGAGTGAATGATAGGTTTTTAGCCTCCCACAACACCAAATCATGGAAAGATTTCAGAGGTTGAGTATATAAATAAAATATGAATTTCAAAGCTCATAGTTCCCTTTCTGCAAATACTCTATCTCTGTTTATGCAAAGAGTTGGACATAAAAATATGAATTAAAATGAACTATTCCCTCCGTGGTAATGTGTCTAGTTTCCATCATCAATGAGAAGAAATAGTAATGTTCAAAAAGTATTATTTAATTACAATCAATTATACAGTCCTCTTCCTTGCTGATTTTAATTCCCTAAAACAATCTGACCTTGGGTCCGGCACTGTGGCGTAATGGGTAAAGCTACTGCCTGTAGTGCTGGCATCCCATATGGGTGCCAGTTCGAGTCCCAGCGCTCCACTTCCAATCTAGCTCTCTGCTAATGCACCTGGAAAATGAGCAGAGGATTGCCTAAGTGCTTGGGCCCCTGCACTACGAGGGAGACCCACATGAAGGTCGTGGCTCCTGACTTTGGAACAGCCCACCTCCAACTATTGTGGACATTGTGGAGTGAACCAGCAGATGGAAGATTTCTCTCTCTCTCTCTCTTTCTCTTTCTCTCTTCCTCTCTCTCTAACTCTGCCTTTCAAATAAAGAAATCCTAAATAAAATAAAATAAAATAAATTTGACCCTCTTTTTCACAATTCAGATTTGTTTAATCCTCAACTTACATATCGCCCAAGTCCTTGCTTGCTCTAACCTTCAGTTCTAAACCAAAAGTCTAAATCAGAGTTTTCATCTATGCTAAATTTACATGAATCAACAATTTGATGTCATTTCCAAAAATGTAAGCATCATCTTGAACTGTTTTAAGAGAAAGACAGTATTCCAATAAGACAGGTGCTTTTGCAAAGGCCACATCTAAAATATTACAGAATTATATCTCTTAAGGAAAGTATAGATTCAGCTTCCATTTCTCCTGTTCTTGAGTTCAGAACCAGTAGAAAAGTAAAGACAAGTTAAGCTGTCAACTGTATTCTTGATAATCTATTTTGAGAAAGTGATATCAGATCTGAGGACCAAGAGCCCATTAGTACTCTGTGCCAGTCAACTACCACTTTTGTCCCCAGGCACCCAAAGCTTATGCCAGCACCTAAGAGAGTTTGGAGCTGGCTCTAGGGAGGGGAAGGGGAAGTTTACAGTTTTCTGATAGACTTGTTCTACCCAATTAAGGCACCATGTTCTCCTCATAATTAGGTGACTGACTTCTCTACAGGGAGGAGTGAGAGAGGAGTGGGACTAAGGCCAAGAGTCTTATTCTAGGAGAGGTCCTTCTACACAGACACGAACCCAGGGAAAAGGAGCTTCTCTCCCAAGAGCACTTAACCTGCACTCCCCATTAGACAAAATTGGTACACTGTAAGAACACAAGGCCATAGAGCTCAACAAATGGTTGCAAGAGCAAGACTGCAGGGAATTAATACCTTCCTTCCAACAGCTGTATGGGTAATTCAGCTGGTCTGTATGGCTCATTGGCAGAGAGGCACGTTGTGTGTGCTCCCTCACCTTCCTTGCTTTCTGTTCAGTTAGGCAAGGTCATGTGACTAGTCCTGGCAAAGGAAATAGGAGCAATGCTGGCATGTGAGACTAAGGCAATGTCAATTCTGCTCTTGGTTCCAGTCTTTTCCTCAGTGGATCGGGAAGTCCCACTTTCTAGATGGTACAGCTATGCAGAGTGGGACCTTCATCAACCTAGGATCAACCTAGCTCCTGAATGAATGAGGAAGAGGGCAAAGTCACGCTGAACTGAAGATACTGCTTAGGGTGCCTGCATCCCACGTTGGAGTGCCCGGGTTTGAATCCAGCTGAAAGCTCAGCTTCTGTCGCTCCCCCTCTTCGTGGAGGAACAACAAGGACCCTGCACTGTTCTTTTGTCTGCTCAGCCCTTCCTGGGTTTGCTGCTGGTTCTTCCCGGGTTGGCTGCCGATCCTTCCACCTCCATGGAAGGGCGGCTCCCCCTGCCACTTTCCCCACTTCCGCAGGGGAGCGGCACACCACCGGCCAGCTCTCTTGGGGGCTGCTCAGATGTTATCCGGATGTTCCCCTTAGATGTTCCCGGTGCATGTTGTCTCTCTCCTCCTTTATAGTCCTCTTCCACCAATCCCAACTCTGCTACCCACATGCCGAGTACGCTGCTCTCCTCCAATCAGGAGCAGGATCAGCTCCTGCAGGTTATTGGTCGAACTGGAGGCAGCTGTGTAGAAGTTGTTTACTCCTCTCCCAGCGCCATATTGTGGGAGAGCAGATGCATAGAATAAGTCTTAATTCCAGTAACTTAGTCTAGTCCGAGTTGCTCCCCACAAGCTTCTAGTTCCAGCATCTTGCTAATGTGCAATTGGGAAGCAGCTCAAGTAGCTATGTCCCTGCCACTGACATAGGAGACCCAGATTGGGCTCCCAGCTCCAGACTTTTACATAGCCTGGCCCCAACTGTTGTGGGCAGTTGGGAAATGAACAAATAGATGGGAGATATTTTCTCTCTCCCTCTTCTCTCTCACCATCCCTCCCAAATAAATAAATAAAATTTTTTTAAGAAAAGTGCAAAGTCAAACCATGAAAACCAGTAAGAGAAGGAAGCTGTTCACAGAGTGTAGACTCAATTCTGAGATCAGGAATGTTTTCCATCCCCCAAACAGGAGGCTTATAAAATATCTACTTGGCAAGATTTCAGAGTTGCTGCATACTGATGAGTGCTTGTACCGCTCATTCTTCACCACTTCAAATGGAGTGTTTGCTGACTTTGCTTCAAACACAACCTCTCAACCACTGAACATTGTGTTTGATAGACACACTGACTGGTCTCTCTCTCTCTCTTCAGTTCCTAAGTGTCTGGAGCAGGAGCAGGCACATTCAGAGCTGATGTAGACACTAGTGTGGGATCACTCAGAAATCCCAAAATTGAAACTCAAAACCATGGTTTGATGTGACGTTAAGTTGCCCCCTTGTGGAGTGAACCCTATGTTTGGAAAACCGAGAGCAAAGTTGTGTTAGCGACCAGGAGAGAGGACTGTGGCAGCAATACGGTTGCCCAACAAATGTGGTTAAACAGGGCTGTGTGACTAATTCTGCCCATGGGCACTTCTGCTATGGGCAGCAGTGACTTCAGTTATCTCTGTGTGACCAGAATGAGACTGAGAGAACCTTGGGTTAGCTGTCCGGGTGACAAGGCTGACAGCCTATCGCTGGGTCACTATGTGCGGAACAAGTTTCCTGGAGAGTTGCATGGATGTTACAGACTTCTCATAGGAAACAAATGATTAAGTTAAACCACTGAGGTTTGGGGTTGCTTCTCATTATAGCACAACCTAATATATCCTGTTTTATATAGAACTACAAGGAGCGAACTTTGAAGTTCCTTGGAGTTCAATCCAGATCCTGTTTTTCTTCTCGCTCTGAGTTCCTCCCAGGGGAATTTGTATATTCCTGTGGTCTTAAAGATGACCATTGTAGCAAACTTTGCCCCCAAAATGCTAGATTATACCTAATGCCCTCCCATAATCAGCTATGTCCCTTTCATTCTTTAAAGGGCCACAGATTGGATGATTAAATTAAAAGGAAACATCTGCATGTTGATTTCACCTGACTTTCCACCTCCAATCCCAGGCCTCTTTTTCCAGCATTCCACATGGAAGATCCAACCACACACCTCCATTTGCGTATTCTCAAGTATAGGCACCTCCAACTTAACATTTTCTAGACTGAAATTACTATTTTCTCACCTTTCCCAATCTGCTTCTTCTCCAGTGAGCCAGACTACAGACCCACTTGCTGAAGTTGGAAACACAGTATTATCTCCGATAGCTGCCTCTCCCTTGTCACCACATCCAATCCATTATCAAGACCTGTCAATTCTACCTGTGAAATATTCACATATAAACTCTCTTCTTATCACTACTGCCACCACCTGATCCAAGTCACCTCTCTCTTGGACTCCTGTAATAGCTTCTTATCTGCTCTGTGCTCTTGCTTCTACTCTCTCCACAGCAATGAGAATACTCCTTAGAACCTAAGTTACATCATGTCCCTTTCTAGCTTACAGATACTCAGTAATTCTAAGAACTCAATCCTCAGTCTTCACATCTGGTCTATGAGGTCCGCATGATATTGTCCTGTGCACCTCCCAGGTTTTAGTTCCCATATCTCACATCTCCCTGATCCATTCATTCTGTCCTTAGTCCCCCAGAAACATTCTTTTTTGCTCTGATTCCTTCGCACCTGCTGATCTTTCTAGCCAGCAGACTGCTGGAGGTTCATCAAAGTCCACATTCTCCTCCCCCACCTATATGTACTGTTGGACTATATTTCCCAGACTCCTTTGCAGCTATTGTGGCTGAGGAATGTAATCGCAGGCATGTGACATGAGCAGGTGGAATCTATCCCTCTCCCAGGCCTGGCCAGTGAAACATCCCCTCCATGCTTCACCACACTCTTTCTTCTCTTCCGCTGGGAGCAACAGAGATGACCACTGATGCAATCCTGGTGGGCACATGCAGAAGATGGTAGATTCTTCAAGAAGAATGGGATGGGAGACGCAGTGGGAGATGGGATGGGTTGTGGGTGGGAGGGAGGTTATGGGGGGAAAAACCGCTATAATCCAAGGTTGTATTTTTGAAATTTATATTTATTAAAAAATTTTTGTGAAAGAAAAAAAGATGGTAGATTCAGGATGTGTCCCCAACTGTGTGGTAAAAAGGCACCTTATCTATCTTCTTCCCAGTACAGGTCCCTGGACCAAGAAATATACTATGTTCTAAGCTAACATATAACAGTCTTTTTTTAAAAAGTTCATGGAAAAATAGAATTAAAAGACAAGCTTATTTTGGTACAAAAAATGGAAATCCATGCATAATTTTATCATAATATTTATTTTCCATGAACTTTTGGAAGATCCTTTGACTATCTGAAGATTCACTGCTACAACATTTAGCACTATGCTAACAAAAATGTGTACCTGCGACACTGAGCAATCATACTACCACCAGCATACACACACACACACGCACATGCACACACACACTCAGTCACTCTGCAGGCTCCCATCTACTCATATTTTAACTCTGGGCTCATGTGCATAAAAGGCCTCACTCCTGCACCAGTGGAATTTAATTTTGTCTATTATTCTTTCTCTCCACACTCTATTCCTTCCCATTGATTTACTCACCAGAATGCATTAATTACATATTAATTTTTGTGTGTGTTTAAAGTTTGTATCCACAATTAGTCCATAAGATCCATGGAATCAGAACCTTTTGTCCAGCATGATAATATACACAATGCCAACACCTTGCTTGGCATATAGAAGTCCACGCATTTTAAAATGCAGATGAACAAATAAGAAGTCACTATTAAGGGAATATATTTTTTTCATTACAAGAACTCAGCTCTAAACCAAAAACAATGAAGAATCAAAATACACACCAGGAAGATTTTTTTGTAACCTTTATTCATTCAGAATGCATTTTTGAGTCAATCTACAACCAAAAGAAAATGCTAAATTCTTACGTAGTGTTAACAGGCTGAATGATATAATAGTGCCCCTATGTGTGCAAGCAAGAAGTCGGTCTCTATTCCTTTCATAAAATCTCTTGGTAAACATGTATGGATTTTTTCCATCAAAAATGCATTAACAAGATCATGCTTATGTAGCTAGTCAGCACAATAGACAAATAATAATTTCTACTGAACTACTGAAGTCTTGTGATAGAGTGCTCACAACTCCAAGCAATGTCCATTGATCTTTTCAATGGCATTCATTATGTGACAGGCTCACCAGTTACATTAAAATAAGTCTACTAATTTTAAAAGCTAAAATTACTCAAAAAGTCCTGTATTGTAAATAACACCTGGAATATTGCATTTGCCTAAGATGACTAGATTACATAAATCTTTTCTACAGTCCTTTCCGCAGATGTAGGAAAACAAATGCTATAAGAGAGTGAAATAAAGCTCTTATATTTTTGCCTAAAAGTCTATTTATGTATTTTGCTTAATATTTAAATGATCAAAAATCAATATTAAATAACTGCACAAAACCTAAAATAAAATGGCCACATTACATCATACTACATTATATAGACAGATTAAAAGCTAATTAGAAGCCTTTCTAAAAATTCAAAGTTTCTGACATCATTTTCCACCATTCCATCAACTCTTCCTTCTCCTCTTCTTTCCTTTCTGAAAATGACTCCAGTTCAAAATCAACCTAAGGGAGAAAAATCAAGAACTTATTTTTATCAAATTGCTTTTAAAAATAGACATAAAAATGAACAGTTTCATTGCTTAAATAACAATCTCAACTCAGTCACCCAAATTAAAGTAGATCCTCAAAAAATCTCTTATAATAAACAAGAGATATTCTCAGGGGGAAAATCAAAAGTCATCATGTTTGAAATGTGCTTTGCTCTAATCACTTTAAGGCAGGTATAGTTCAAGAAAACCTCCTGCCCCAGTCTCTTCCCCTCATAAAAAGGTGTCACTTGGGGTTAATATTCTGCCTTTATCTATTGAATGAGCTTTCCCTGCCAGCTTGGACTTTCTCTTACTAGATGGAGACATATGGGAGAATACAGTTCTATGTGCTGTTGTCCCCAGCCATCAAGTTCTGCCTTCCAAAGTCTTGAGTTTGTTGAAGAACTGAATGAAAACACGTATCTCCAAACCACTGCCCTTGTCACGTGGGAGCTTCGTCAGGTCTAGGCGGCCTCCTGCACAGAGCCTATTCAAAATCCGCAGCACTCAGCCCCAACCCTCAGGCCCCGCTCCGCATGAAACCAAGCGTTCTGAATGTGGCCACCTGCACCCCTGGTTGTTCTAGAATGTGATTACACATCCCGGAACCAAGACAGCCAGAAAAGTTAAGGATCAAAATGGTTGAACCTTTACAGACTGTTCCTGGGGCTATTTTTTTTTTTCACTTTTTGAAAATTTGCCTCCTTATTTTAATGTATACACAACCTAACTCACACGCACACACAGCCAAAACCAAAGCATAAGTTAAAAACTCGATATATTTTGTTTGCCGAAAACAAACTTTTATACTCCAAACTTTGGGTGCACAAATAAAACACAATACATTTATTTCAGGTAAGCCTTTGAATTGGAAATACTGTGGTCTCATCACCATCTCCTTTCTAGCAAAATTAATGGTATCTGCTTGAATAAAATATACGTTTCAATAGTACTTAGCATAGGGGCCTTGCTCATGGTGTATGCTTAACAAATGTTTAGTTAAAGCCCCAAATCGTCTAGTTGGCATCATTTTTTTTTAAATATTTGGTGAGTAAAGCATTGTGCTATGTGCCAGAAATAAAGACAGAAAGGAACAAAATTCCATGTAGATTGAAATTCAGGTTAGCAAATAAAATTGTAATTTTTCATGTATCTTTAAGAAACTGAGAAATGGTAACACCGGTGGTAAATCATTCAATGAGATTTGGGGCAGATCATCTAATATTGTTAGGCTTCAGTGTTCTCATCTATTAAATGGGGCTAATACTCCCCACCTCATAGGTTTATTATGAAGATTAAATGTAAGTCACTCGAATATGCCTGACAATGGGTGGTACTTAGTTTTTACTAGGTTCGCTATTATTGCCATGCTAAGTTCTTACGTTTACTCACCCCAACAGCAGGGCTATAAGGAACTGCTACCTTCTTCGTTATTGCCAGATAGCCAGGAGCTGAGGCCGTAAGTTTATAGTTTCCAGGTACGAGCAATCTCCAGTAATCACCATCTTTCGCTGTAGGAAAACAAGATATCAAATCACAAGGCACACATGTGGATCGCATAGTTATGCCATCTAAGAAACACCTACCATTGCTTGGTTAGTCTCCGATCCCTATATTTAAAATAAATATACAGGGAATTTGAAGAAGTTCTCTTGAAAAGGGAAAGACGCTCTCCCAATATGCTCGTTTCTTACAGCTGCTTTACAGACATTACTGTTATCTAGCAGACATCTAAGAGCATGGCTCTTCTGATTGCACCAGGAGAAATACAGGTAAAAAGACGTCTACAGTGGGGCCGACACTATGGTGCAGTAGGTAAGCATCAGGCTGCAGTGCCAGCATCCCATGTGGGCACCAGTTCTACTCCCTGCTGCTCCACTTCTGATCCAGCTCTGCTGTGGCCTGGGAAAGCAGTGGAGGATGGCCCAAGTGCTTGGGCCCTGCACCCACGAAGGAGACCTGGAAGAAGCTCCTATCTTCGGATCAGCCTAGCTGGTGAATCAGCAGATGGAAGACCCGACCTCTCCCTCTCTCTCACTCTCTATAACTCTGCCTCTCAAATAAATAAATCTTAAAAAAAAAAAAAAGACATCTATCAAGTCCTGAGCGGGGAGGTCAGAGCACCTGGCAGCAGGTTTTGATTCATGCTAGGTGAAGACCTGATGGTGCAAGTCCAGGTCGGGGGTTTGCAGAGTGCAGCGGAAGGGCGGCATCCCCACAACTCCCGAGGATCTAGTTAGAAATTCTGATTCCTAAAGATTTCAGAGCAGGTGGGTCTCCTGAGTTCTTCCAACCTCCTGTTTTCCTACATCAAGGCTTCTCAAACTTAGGTGGATATCAGCCTCCTGGAAAACCTGACAAAATGCACAATCCGCTGCACTGGCTCTGGGTGGGCCCGAGACGGGGGCCTTCTGCCTCTGCAGGGTGGTGCTGAGGCTGTGGTAGGAGCTGCACTCTCTGCAGGAGGTCCTCCAGGACAAGCCACACTTCCTCCTTTTCCTGAGTCGGGCCACACATCCTCCTCACCCGCGCTCTCAGGGCATACTTCCCATCTTATCTCACGGTGAAAACAGATCGAACCAGGGCAGGTGAAGCCCCCATCACCACATCGTCCCGTCTGTCTCCAGACCCCCACATCTCCTTTCAGACAGTGCCTCCTGTATCTTGTTGATAACCAAAGTTCTGGAAAGATCTGTCCGCATTCTCTGTTACTGATGATTCTCCTCCTACTCTCTCCTGGACTTTCTCCAATCAGGTTCTGCTTATGCACTCCACAGGAAACAGATCTTGTCACAGCTACCCACACCGGTACAGGGGAACTGGGCAGGGTGTCAAGAAGAGTTGAGCCAGAATATTTCCGCATAGGCATTGTAACTCCTCTCCCTTACCTGTCAATCCAGTATGCTCACTTTCCCATGATGCTCCAGTGTCTCATCTGAGACCAGGAAGGAGGAGATGCCATGATGGGCACATGGAAGTTAAGCTCCAGGTGGAGGAGGTATGGAACTCCCAGGAAGCCTCATACACACTAAACTCCACCTCGCTTGTATATTCTATTAGGGCACTTCACCGTAAAACAGATACATGTGGAGACACCCTTCTTTTGCCCTTGGCCATGTTCATGGGTTGCCCTCTGGCCTCCTTCCCGTCTCTCCTCATAGGCAACCTTCTGGCCCACTCCTGATGGGCATTTCTCCATGTAGGGTCCCCCACACTCTGGCATGAATGTATATTCACCCTCTCCCTTAAATAAATCTCTCACATGTGTACCGTGTTTATGTCTCTGCTTTGAATTCCTATCTCTAGGCAAGCAAGAACCTGGAATAAAATGCATGGTACTTGTGCCCCTAATGACGTGGCTAACTCCAGCGATGCATTCACGAGGCTGCTCTTGCTGGCATTCTTTATCACCCCCTTCTTCCTGAAACACCCCCAGGCTTCCAGGACAACGCATATTGTTTTCCTTCTGCTTTGGAGGCCATTGTTTGTTCTTCCTTCCTCATCACCTTGACTTTGAAAAGCTGGAGGGGCCAGCACTGTGGCACAGCAGGTTAACACCCTGGCCTAAAGCTCCAGCACCCCATATGGGTTCCAATTCTAGTTCCGGCTGTTCCACTTCCAATCCAGCTCTTTGCTGTGGCCTGGGAAAGCAGTAGAAGATGGCCCAAGTGCTTGGGCCCCTACACCCACATGGGAGACCTGGGAGAAACTCCTGGCTCCTGACTTCGGATCAGCACAGCTCTGGCCATTGTGGCCAATCAATTGGGGAGTGAACCATCGGATGGAAGACCTCTCTCTCTCCTCTCTCTGGGTAACTCTATCAAATAAATAAATAAATCTCTAAAAAAAAAAAAAAAAAAAAAAAAAAAAAAAAAAAAACAGGAAAAGCTGGAGTATCCAAGAGTCCAGTCCTCAGAGTTCATTCTCTTTGATTCCCTAGGTCAGAGTTTCCTAAACTTTTCATGTGATGGAGTGAAGAGAAAGTAATATTTGTATGGCAGCCAATGGTTCACAGACAGAAGAGGTGTCCTGGAGCCAGAGGGTCCCAAGCCGGAGTTCTAGCCCTGCTAAGAGGTAAGAGGACCATATCTTGGCCCAGATTCTGGAGGCGTGCTGCCCTCAGTGGGGTGTTGATAAATACTGCTGGGCGTGTGAGTAAATGGCATTTAAGAGGACAGATGTTATAGATTTAAAACAAATCCAAGCAGTGAATGTGAAGATTAAGAAATAGTGATATATACACCAGTTTGGGAAATTAAGGTTAATTATGTGTTAGACCTAGAAAAATTATAAAAACCTTATGACTTAAAAAAAAATGTTGCAATGATCCCAGCAGATGACAGTTAACCTAAAATGAACTTGACAGGAGTTTAATAGCAGGAGTGCAGAGAAGTGCCAGGAAAATAGAACATTTTTCCCAAACTGGGAAACTGGAAGTGGGGCTTTAAACCAAGAAATAAATAACATCCCACTTGAATCCTACAGCCTCCAGTTTCACCTTGAATAACTCTGCATTTATGATACAGAGTAAGTGAAGAAATGAACGCAAATTCCAGACACACTCTATGCCAGCAGTTACCTTCTACCCTACCCTTCTAGACCCCTTCACAGCTCATTGCAGAGACTAGGAAAGACACTAGTATGCTAACTCCCGCCAGCTTTGTTTCCCTTTGCTTTCCTGGGCAGCTCTGGGGAGACACAGCTGAAGAAAGGGCGCCACCTGCTGCACCCCGACTTCCAGGCACAGCAGCCACCCTGCGTTTCACTGTGCCTGACCTGCTCCCACAAATGCAATGGGCCTAGGTCAAAAGTAAGGGAGAGACAGTGGAAAGAGACAAGGAGGCCAGGAGTGTAAGATTATAATTACGATAATGAGCAGTAGGCTTTTTTGTACCTTGGGCTCCAGGTCAGAGCAGACACTCACCAGATGTAACATCGTGATCTATTCCTTCCACGGAGATGGTTGCATTGGCAATCGGGTTACCTTGAAGGTCTCGGACAAATCCTTTAACTCCTCGGTGTATCTATCAAAGTCAAGAACAAACAAAACATTCCTGTAGTAAGTGGCCTTCCAAATGTTCCATGCCAAGCATTCCTTATTTTCTAGCGAAATACCGTCGATCCTGAGTGTTAAAGAATCAAAGCATGAGAAACGTGCCAGGGGATTCCAGTGCAATCCATCAAGGTGGCATGTACCAATGCCATCTCACTAGTCAGTTACAGGGGACTCAGATGATGATTGAGGTCATAAGTAAGAGTGTCAATTGTTAAATCAACAACAGGAGTCACTGCGCACCTACTCCCCATGGAGGATGTCTGTCCTTAATGGGTTGTACTATGCGAATTAACAGTAAAACTACTACTCAAATGGTACTTTATACTTTGTGTATCTGTGTGGGTGCAGTCTGTTGAAATCTTTACTTAGTATATACTAAGTTGATCTTCTTCTGTATATAAAGATAATTGAAAGTGAATCTTGGCTGGTGCCGTGGCTCACGTGGCTAATCCTCCACCTGCAGCACCAGCACCCCGGGTTCTAGTCCCGGTTGGGGCACCAGATTCTGTCCCGGTTGCTCCTCTTCCAGGCCAGCTCTCTGCTGTGGCCCGGGAAGGCAGTGGAGGATGGCTCAAGTGCTTGGGCCCTGCACCTGTATGGGAGACCAGGAGGAAGCACCTGGCTCCTGGCTTTGGATTGGCGCAGCGCGCCGGCTGTAGTGGCCATTTGGGGGGTGATCCAACGGGAAAAGGAAGACCTTTCTCTCTGTCTCTCTCTCTCTCACTGTCCACTCTGCCTGTCAAAAAAAAAAAGAAGAAGAAGAAGAAGAAGAAAATGAATCGTGATGAAGAATGGGATGGGAGAGGCAGTGGGAGATGGGATGGTTGCAGGTGGGAGGGAAGTTATGGGGGGAAGCTGCTATAATCCAAAAGTTGTACTTTGGAAACTTATATTTATTAAATAAAAGTTGCAAAAAAAAAAATCAAAGCATGACCAAAAGGAAATGACAAGTAGCTTCCTGAAAATTTGTATCTTGTTCTAAGTTAAAGAAAGACCTTAAAGACCTTGAAGTACTTTCTGGATTAGAATAAATAAATAAAGTTTTTCATATTTGTAAAGTCACAGGACTTACTACAGTGTACAAATCAACACCCTGGTAAGTAGGTAAGTATCAGGGGCCGCTGGCTAAGTTGCTGCCTGTGGCACCAGCATCCCATGTTGGAGTGCTCTTCTAGGTCCACGCTGTTCTGTTCAGACCTGGCTGCCTGTTAGTGCTCTGGAAAGGCAGCACAGGGTGGCCCAAGTGCCTGGGCCTCTGCCAGTCATAGGGAGTTCAGGCTCCCAGCTTCAGCCTTGCCCAGGCCTGGCAGCTGCAGCCATTCCTCTCGCTCTCTCTCTCTTTCTCTCCCTCTCGCTCTCTGGCTGTCACTCTCTCCAATGCTCTTCCTTTCAAATAAATAAATAAATCTTTTTTGAAAGCATCTTCCTCTACTATGCCAATTGTGGGCAGCATTTTTCTCTCTTTCATCCTTTCAATTTTATTTTTTCTTTATTCTTTTTTCTGATATGCCAACTTTTCTGTTTAAACGATTCCACTGCAGTAATAAATACCAACAGAAGGGTTATGGGCTGTCAGAACCCCACATGAATTCAGGTTGGAAAACACTATCACTGCATGGCTCTTGCGAAGGAAATCACAGAAGTTCAAGTTTCACTCACAACTTGGAGAGGCTGTCCATGACCCCTGCCCCTCTAATCATCTCTACCCAGATTCTAGGGCATTTCAATCTCAACCACAGTTTAAAAGGCATCCAGGAGATTCTCCATTGTTGCTGGGACTATTTGTATCAGTAGCTTTTAACCTCTTATGTACTTAGGTATCACCCAAAGAGTTTTTGAGGGGCCAGTGCTGTGGCGTAGCAGGTAAAGCCACAGCCTGTGGTGCCAGTATCCCATATGGGTGTTGGTTTGAGTCCTGGCTGCTCCACTTCTGATCCAGCTCCCTGCTCCTGCACCTGGGAAAGCAGTGGAAGATGGCCCAAGCCCCTGGGTCCCTGCCACCCACATGGGAGACCTGGACGAAGCTCCTGGCTTTGGATTGGCCCAGCTCCAGCTGTTACAGACATTTGGGGAGTAAACCAGTGAATAGAGTATCTGCCTCTCTCTCTCTCTCGCTTGCCCTCTCTCTCTCTCTCTCTAATTCCGCTTTTCAAATAAATAAACATTAAAAAAAGAAGAGTTTTTGAAAGAGTGTGACTCCACGTGAGACAAGAAATTCATTTTTAAGGACTCAGGTGATTCTGATACAGGTACCCATAAACCAGTCCTGCAAGATCCCCTGAGAATCTTCGTAATAGACTTTTCCAAAGCTGTTGGGTGGGAGACACTGCTCCTCAGCACACCATTTACCTAATTAGCTTCACAGGTCTCAATTCCTGCAAACATTCCTTTAAAACCCTGCAAGAGATTCCTTCCCAACCAACCAGAGTTAGTGCCACTAATCACCTACTTTCCATGAAGTGCAAACTGGTCCCGGCCTAGATTTTAGGCCCAGGTGTTCAATCAGTAATCACCACCACTGTCAAGAACACATCAAGGCAGAGCTCCTGGCAGTCTTCCCTGATCTTTCATCAGCCTCGGATTCCCTAAACGGAGTGTTTATGGTGTCAGCTGTGTGAGCCTGTTCATTACAAAAGACCACTGTATCTGCTGCTACACAGCTCGCACCCCTAACACCAGCACCATGTCAGGGCAGGTCATGGGGATCACAGAGCAAACCTCTGTCCAAGTGACTTCCAACAGAGTACATAACTTCATCCCTCTTTTCAGCTGATTTCTTTTCTTTTCTTTTTTTTTTTTTTGACAGGCAGAGTTAGAGAGTGAGAGAGAGACAGAGAAAGGTCTTCCTTCTGTTGGTTCACCCCCCAAATGGCCACTATGGCTGGCGCACTGCACGGATCCGAAGCCAGGAGCCAGGTACTTCTCCTGGTCTCCCATGGGGTGCAGGGCCCAAGCACTTGGGCCATCCTCCACTGCACTCCCTGGCCACAGCAGAGAGCTGGACTGGAAGAGGAGCAACCGGGACAGAATCCAGCACCCCGACCAGGACTAGAACCTGGTGTGCCAGTGCCGCAAGGTGGATGATTAGCCTAGTGAGCCGCGGCGCCAGCCTCAGTTAACCTTGATCTTAGAAAATCCACCTAAACACAGCTGTCTTCAAAGAAGACCTATAGGGTTCCCACCAAACCTGATCTTGGGTTTGGAACATGGCTACTTATCCTTAGATTTTGTGGTTCAAACATATTTTTATGCTAATTTGCAACAGGAATCCACTGACTGAAAAAATCCTGTGGAATGGGGCCAGCGCCATGGCATAGTAGGTTAATCCTCCACCTGCGGCACCGGCAACCCATTTGGGCGCCGGTTCTAGTCCCAGCTGCTCCTCTTCCAATCCAGCTCTCTGCTGTGGCCTGGGAAAGCAGCAGAAGATGGTCCAAGTCCTTGGGCCCCTGCACCCACGTAGGAGACCAGGAAGAAGCAGCTGGCTCCTGGCTTCGGATCAGCAAAGCTCCAGTCATTGCGGCTATTTGGAGAGTGAACCAATGGATGGAAGACCTCTCCCTCTGTTTCTCCCTCTCACTGTCTGTAACTCTACCTCTCAAATAAATAAATAAAATCTTAAAAAAAAAATCCTGTGGAATGGGCATTCTGTAATCGGGTCCATTCCAGTGGCTCTAGTCCATGATAGTCCTTGTTAGTAGGGCTGTACGGATGTCTGACATGTGTAGAAGAGTTGCTAAGCTGACTTTGATTTTTGGAAAATGAATTGGTTTTTTATATATATATATGTTTATACAAACACATGTATATATGTAAGTGACTAAATATTAACAGCCTTTGTTCATATCAGATTAGCTAATAAATGTGTGTTTCTACTGTCATGGATGTTGACATCACTCTACTGGACTTTAGGTGTAAATGACCACATTCAGAACGGAATTCAAATACTGTCTAGGCACTCAGGCAAGGAATGGCGTCTACGTCCTTCCACTGCCCATGCCCAGTACCAATGTCACAGCCTATACAGGGAGTGAGGCAGCAAGGGGCTGTCCCGGTCTTAAGCAGTGAAGTGCTGGCAGAGGATGAGAACCTCTGCGATTCTACATGGATCTCACCAGAAGGGCTGCATCAGTGACTCTCTGGTGACCATCCCAGCTATGTCATAAGAGGCATAGAGCACAGTGATTCTGGATTCAAATTCCGACTGAAGGACCTCCCTGTGTGACCTCCCTGTGTAGCTGATTCTTCATCTTTAATTCACACACTGAGGAAGGTGATGGTGGTGGTAGTGGTGGTGGAGGTGGTGGTAGTGGTAGTACTGATGTAACTTCCCTCACAGGGTTGTCATGAGGACGAAGTGCCACTATTGTTACATGCCAGTCATTTAGGATAATGACCGGGAAACAGTAAGTGCCCAGCCAGTGTAAGCTGCCGTGATCGTGATTACCCATGACGCAGCTGAGCTAGGCTGAGACAAGCGAGGGATGCAGGACATACGGTCAAGGACAAACTCACTCGCAGTCCTGCTGCTACACTTGCATGAGCTCAAGAGTTAAGTGCACCCTGTGGGCCTCACTTTCCCTATTCAGCCCCTGGCCTCCTGGGATGCCACACACCGAAGGGGCTCAGGGAAGGTGAGAGTCCGGGATTGCTCGTTTCGAATAATACGGATGAAAACAAGGTTCTACCTCACTTCTCCACAACTCTCCAGTGCAGACATTCTCAGTGAATAGTCATGAAGCACAAAAGTTATGACAAGTGAAAGCCTAACTAACCCATGGCCAGCACCTGTCTTCCAAATAAGACAGCCTCATTCTGGGGCAGATGGATGCCTCGGGCTGAACACCTCTTGGAGACTGTTGCACACCAGTGTAAATGCTCCTGAATCTCCCAGGGCATGCTGGGGACTGCATTTACCTGCTCAAGGTAGCTGATGAGGGAGTTCTTATTATCCTTCCAGTAGCTCTTCAGGGTCTCCTCGGGTGGGAACTTCTCACAGCTGAGCTCCACCGTGATCTCAAAACAGTTGCTGCTGAGGTAATTGAAGTCCTGCATCCCTGCCAAAGCACCAAATGGAAAATCAAATACTCTCATGGTGATTAAAACTCTACACAGAGGCCGGCGCCGCGGCTCAATAGGCTAATCCTCCGCCTGGCGGCGCCGGCACACCGGGTTCTAGTCCCGGTTGGGGCGCCGGATTCTGTCCCGGTTGTCCCTCTTCCAGGCCAGCTCTCTGCTGTGGCCAGGGAGTGCAGTGGAGGATGGCCCAGGTGCTTGGGCCCTGCACCCCATGGGAGACCAGGAAAAGCACCTGGCTCCTGGCTCCTGCCATCGGATCAGCGTGGTGCGCCGGCCGCAGCGCGCCGGCCGCGGCGGCCATTGGAGGGTGAACCAATGGCAAAGGAAGACCTTTCTCTCTGTCTCTCTCTCTCTCTCACTGTCCACTCTGCCTGTCAAAAAAAAAAAAAAAAAAAAAAAAAAAAAAAAAACTCTACACAGGCCACTCTGCCACCTTGAGGGCCAAGCAAAAGATACACCAACTGGTGCATTTGAGGAAGTTTGTAGGAAACTTCCTACCATCAGTGATTGAAAAACACACTTAGAAAAGACAGTCACTACCCTTAAAGCACCAACTCTCCTAGGTTCTTAAGCGATCATTTAGCTTAATGCATTGCTGAGGTAGGGTGCTAAGGCAGGTGTTACCCACATTCCCTGCTTCTGGAATGGGCTTCAAGAAAGACAACAAGGTAAAAGACTCAATTCCTACTAAGGTACAATGAAACCTTAAAAAGTTCACGGAGGGGTGGGCACTTGGTGCAGCTATAAAGATGGCACTTGGTTTGCTCACATCGCATTCTGGACTGCCTGAGTTTGAGTCCTGCTTCCACTTCTCATTACAGCTTCCTAGTAATGTACACCCTAGGAGGCAGCAGGTGATGCCTCAAGTGCTTGAGTTCCTGCCACCTGCATGCAAACTGGATTGAGTTTGGAGCTTGGACTGGCCCAGCACCAGCTGTTGCTGGCTTTTGAGGAGTGAACCAGTAGATGGGAAATTCGTATTCTTTCTCTCCCCTCCCCCCCACCTCTCCCGCCTTTCCTCCCTCTCTCTCTCTGCCTCTTTCTCCCTTTCAAATAAATAATAAATAAATCATCTCTATCTAAAAAGAAAAGTTCATGGGAAGATAGAATTTTCAAATTATTATTGTTTTCCATGAACTTCTTATTTTCATTTTTATTATTTTTTTATTTATTTGACAGAGTTATCAACAATGAGAGACAGAGACAGAGAGAAAGGTCTTCCTTCCATTGGTTCACCGCCCAAATGGCCGCTATGGCCGGCGCTGCGCCGATCTGAAGCCGGGAGCCAGGTGCTTCCTCCTGGTCTCCCACACGGGTGCAGGGGCCCAAGCACTTGGGCCATCCTCCACTGCCTTTCTGGGCCGCAGCAGAGAGCTGGCCTGGAAGAGGAGCAACCGGGACTAGAACCCAGCACCCGTATGGGATGCCGGTGTCGCAGGTGGAGGATTAACCAAGTGAGCCACAGTGCCGGCCCCTCCATGAACTTTTTGATGTCTTCTCCTATTGGACACATGAACATTCCTCTAAGCCCACCTTTCTATCAGGGAAGACCTTGGAGAGTCGTGTGCGACGACTGACATATTATCCCTTTCCTGAATCCCCCAGTATCACAGTACATCCCTGATGGAGTGGGAGGCTCGATGCTACATAGGAGGGGTCTGCAAAATGTTCATGGGGGAGTGGGCATTTAGCCTGGCACTTAAGCTGCTCATTTGGACAACCGCATCCCATATTGGAGTTTCTGGATTCAAATCCTGGCACTGCTTCTCGTTACAGCTTCCTGCTAATATGCACCCTACGAGGCAATAGGTGATGGCTCAAGTAGTTGGGTCCCTGCCACCCACATGGACGATATGAATTGAGTTCCTGGCTCCTGGCTGCAGCAACCACCCAACCCTGGCCATTGCAGGCTTTGGGGAATAAACCAGCAGATGGGAGCTCTGTTGTCTGTATCTCTCTCAGTCTCTCAAATGAGAAAAAAAATTCATGGAAAACAGGTATTATGAAAAAGTATGCCTTAGTTACCAAAAAATTTGCACAAAATAGACAGGAAATTTATTGGTAGAACTGTAAATTCAATGTACTCTATAACAATGGAGGAGGATGAATGGCTGACTCTCAGTGGTAACTGTCAATAAGCAACCATCACATAAACAAAGATCAGAACGGAAACTCACCGCCAGGCACACTATACCAGGCACCACCGTTGGTTGTGCCTTCTACAAAGCTGCTGTCATCATCATTCTTGCGACAGGGTGGCCGGTTGGGGTCAGACATGACTGGGTTGAAAGAGGAGTACGCCCGAGCCACGCTTTGGAAAATGGCATCATCTGGGCAGGAGCTGTATTCATGAGCACTTCCTGCAAAAATAATTCTCAAGATGAAAGGACTCGACACTGATCAAAATACCCTGCTTGTTTTTCCAAGGAGCGATTCCGTGTTGAGTTTTTACTGGTACTTTTTTTCCAGCTATGTCACCAGGGGAAGTGGGGTAAAGGGTTAAGTACTAAACTATTACCCATTGTGCTTAGGTTCTGTAACTTCCGCTCCTAGCACTGCCATGGAGAAGTTGGATAGAATGCATATGCCACTTACTAACTGGAGCTTCACAAGAAAAGCTGGTAAGGCCATAAATTTGGCAATCATAGTTTTTTCCTATGCATTTCCCATGAACTCTTACTCAGGTAAGGATAACGGAGACAATCCTGCTGATTAAATGTTATTTAAAAATGCACCTGCACAAACCTCACTGACTCTATGAACCACTCTCACACAAGCTATTCAGTATTCTACTTTAGATTTCGTTTTAAATCTCCTATGTACATTGAAGAAATACATCATATCAATTTTATGCTTTGAATTCTTACTTATGTACTATAAAATATGAGGGGACTTCAAAAGGTTCACAGAAAACTGTATTATGTGAAAACTATGCATGGATTCCAAATTTCCTATAAACTTATCTTTCAATTGCACGTTTTGGAGTTTTTTGAGGTTTTTGGAGCTCCCCTTGTATTCCTAGCCTACAAATTTCCCAGCTCCTGACAAGCTACAAAATTCCTAAGTTTATTTAACAATTTTGTTTTGCTAACCTTTCTTCAACTCCCAAAGCTTCCCGATATCTAAAAGCATCATCGCATGTTTACAAAGTGCTAACTCTTTCAAGGCCCCCAGGAATGGATACGATGCAGGAGCAAGAAAAATTAAGCTGAAATAACTAGCTAAAGCTTGCGCTACCTGAGGTGCAACTGAAACTCATGGAGGAGACCAAGCGACACTTCCCCTTCCTGGCATCCCCAGAAAGAGCGCACACCAAGATACAGAGTCACGGCGCCCTGCCCAGGCACCAGGAGGCTGTCTCTGTATGGAAGTCCTTGGTGCACAAGCCTATGTAATTTCTGTAATCGCTCCCTTTTACCAGTGACCAGGAGCGACCCAACTTTGTGACTTCTGTCTTCTTTTCGTTTCAGAAGTATTCTATCGGCATCATGTTTGGGGGCGGGGGGCAGGAATCTAGCCTAGCCATTGGAACACTGGCCGCCCCATCAGAATGCCCGAGTTCAACTCTGGCTCTGGCTCCAGCTTCCTGCCAATGCAGACACTGGAGGCAGCAGTGCTGCACTGATCTCTCAAGTTATTGGGTTCCTGCTACCCACGTGGGAGACTGAACTTGCACACCTGGCTCCTGGCTCTGCCCCAGCCACTCACTCAGTCCCGCCTGTTGCAAGCATTTGGAACTGATCCAGTGAACAGGAAGGTTCTCTCTCACTCACTCACTCTTCCCCTCCGCCACTTTGCCTCTCCTCTCCTTCTTCCTCTCCCTCTCAAGTTAAACAAATACACCTTTGAAAAAAATCCTGTTTCTATTCACCTAAGCTTTGAAAAAACATTACAGTCTTTTTCTGTCCAACAGATGTGCCACTGCTAAATGAAATTATTAGGGGATGTTCCTGTTAAACAATACGTATGTCTATCACTTAACGACTGGTTATCTAACAGAGTATCACACAAGTCATCCTATATACCCTCACTGAGCATAGTCATTGCAAACCATGAACCAGTTGGACAGGCAAGAATACCTACCACTCCTGGTCTCATCATAGGGATAATTGGCCACAAGGTCTCCTCCATGGAGATTGGCAGAGAGCACAAAAGGAATGTCCATAATCCAGTGAATGACAGCCTTGGTCTCAGGAGCAAGCTATATGAAAGATTGGGGAGGAAAAGGACTATGAATTGGAGTCATTGGTACGCTCTCATGACAGCAAAGACATAGGAAAGGTCAAGAAAAAAAACTGGAACCTGGTCCTATTTCAACCACTTTGCGGTTGTTTTCATTGGAAAAAAGTTTCCTGTAAGAGCAGCAGCCCCCATATCTATCTTTCTCAGATGTGTAATAAAAATATTTCAATAGCACTTAAATTTCTTTACAAGTTCTGTCCGTTTTTCTCTCTTTGGTAAATTGAAAACAAACCTGCAAATCACTTACAAATGTCGGGACAGCTTTAGCTGATCTGTCATAGCTCATGCATCTCAGCTCGTAATAGTTAAGAATAAGATAAGGAGAGAAGATAACAGTTGGGCTGCAGAGCAGAGTTCCTCATCTAAGGTTCTTCAAACACGTGGTAGATTTTTATTTCCAACTTTGGCTTACTGTTTTTCCAGTTTTCTTCTACTACTTCAAACACTGTCCCTATAAAAGAATATTAGTCTGGGTCTATTTTAGAGGTAACTATAAAATCTCAGTTTACTTTGGAATGATCATCTTAAATTTACAAACAAAAGCACACGTTTCAGGAATTCATGTTGAGTTTTTTGAATGATTCACATCCCCTCATATCTTGGAAGCAAAACAAAGGAGAAAAATTTATACCAAAAAATTAATCTGGAGCCAAAAGCTTGATACTTTTATATGATGAGCTTTTAATAGCAGTGGGGGAGATTCTAAAACTCCAAGTATTTCTGTGGTAAAAAGAAAAAAGCTGTCCCTGGAGATGTGATCTGTACTGTTCTTTGGGACAGCAATTCTAAAGGCATTCATATGGGTTGGTGGTCAGGGTGAGATCATGTATTTGTGTATCCCAGTTTGGCTTATGAACAGCTCTCATATATGCTATTTTATTGCACTTTGTAACACCTCACTGGATAACAAAGACAGGGAGCTCCACTTCCCAGGGGAGAATCTGATGCTGGGGGGTGTGAAATCCCATGCACAAGTCCACACAGGTGAGGATTCCAATCCAAAGCAGCCCCAAAAGCGGTGTCCTCTTGTGACGACCCCAGAAACACAGACTCCGGACCAGACGATGCAATAGAACAGGAGGTAATTTATTTCATTTGTACAAATGGGCCCTCTACTGCTGCAAGCAGCAAGCAAGCGAGAGGAGCCCCGAGCAGCTATCTCACACAGCTTTTAAGGGGCAAAACCACAAAATTAACATACCATAGGGTGGCGTAAGTTTATTGGGTAACTACAAGGGGAGGAGGTCGTCGAGGAGGAGGAGAGAACAGAAACGGGGGCTACGTGCCCTACGTGTCTAAGCTTGGACAAGGGGAGGGGGTCCTTGAAGAGCAGAAAGGGGTGGCTACGTGCCCTACGTGCCTCACGGTTTCTTTGTTAAGCTTGAACAAGCACAGGGGAGGGGGCTTAGGTGCATACCAGGATGTTCTGTCGCCCTTATCTCTGGGTAGTAGCCCTTATCTCTGGGTAGTAGCCCTTATCTCTGGGTAGTAGCTATCTGCTTTCTCTGTGAACTTAGTTTACTCCCCATTTCCCAGGACTGTTTTATTAAGGCCATTTTATGGCGGCTCTCGGCCGCTCCTTTCATTCCCCCATTTTCTCTTTGAACTAATTTTAATCCTAAAATTGTGTGCCCATTAATGAGGGGTTTCAATACGGTCACTGGTGGCCAGGGCTTGATACTGTTGCGTGAGGACTAATGCCAATGATCAGCAAGCCAGGCCTTAGCATGTGGGCCCATGGCCAGCCATGGGTCCCCACATCTCCTCCTTTTTTTTTTTTTTTAATTGAGAATGGCCTCTGTCTTAGGTTGCCCTCAGTCATCTCTGTCCTTACCCGTCATCGGTAACTCTGGCAGCTTGGCCTAGAGCCCTGTCTTAGGTTGGTACAGGATGCTGAGCGTCTTACCCGTCTTTGAGTACCATTCCAGCCCAACATTAGGTGAGAGATGAAACATACAGCCAAATATCAATTATTTTGATTACAAAGGAGGCTTGGTACGAAGTTTTAAATGATGAATCTCAGTCCATTCATACTATAGGGAAGTCAGCATAAAATGCAGAACACACGGAAGACATCCCATACAAAGTGGGAAAAGCAGTAGCAGTCCAGCCAACATTAATAACCAATGAATCCATTGAAACCCTTCAAATGAATAGTGGGTTAGTAATAAACATATGTTGCATTTTACTCTTAAGTTTATCAATAACAGACTCTATATATGGCACATTGTTAGTAATGTTAAAATAACATCCCCCAGGTACAGATTTACAACTTATATGATTTTTTTTTTTAACAGCAAGTAATTGTTAGCTGCATGGCTTAAAAGCACTCCTGAGTGAACTTGATCCAATTCTTTGGCTATATTGGATAGCACAGTAGCAGTAAGATTGATTGCTTTGGTCACCAAACATGTAAGCCTTCATAGTCCACGATTATTTCCAAAAGCCAGTCCAGGAACACTTACTACTGATGCAGCCATGGCAAGGGCAGTGTCCTCTCCTATTAGGATGATTGTTATAGTAGTCTTCAGGTAAAGCACACCACTGACGTACTCTATCCGCTGCTGTAAATACGGATGTTAGCATCAGGGCCACACGGCCCAGGGAGCAATTGCAGAAGTTATCAGAGGCTAATGATGTAAAGGCATGTTGGTTACATGGAAAAACCCATCCCTTAGGAGCCCTTGTCCCATACCAGTACTGGATCAGGTCCATTCCATTGATTGGTGATAGGATCCCTCCATTTCACCATTGCTCTTTTTACAGCTGTTTTTAAGCAGTTAGAATTCAACAGAGACATCAAGAGAACATAATAGATTACTTTAACTCATTGCTTTAACAGAGGATCAGATTTTGATTTTATGTCAAAGAAAATAACCAAAGATTTCTTCTTCCCATAACATTTTGCGACTTTCTCACACCTTCTGTAACTTGCTCAAACCTTTCTCTTCTCCCACCCTCTTTTTTTTATTCCAGTATAAACCAGCCATTAAGATAAACAATTTTTACAAATCATATCCTTTTAAAAGTATCTCTTTCTTTTAACTTTCCTTATCAAGAACACGCTTTTATGTTTGTGACCTTTTACATCAAAATGATGGTATCTGGGACTGTAGCAGTCAATGGGAGAGTAACTTTGTTTAATTCCCTGTAATCCACAGTCATTTTTCAGGTTTCATCTGATTTCTTAACATGCCAAATTAGATAATTCCTTTTAGTGATTATGGGAATCATCACTCAGCACTAAGATAATTTTTTTACTGTTTTAGATTTTTTTTTTTTTATGTCCACCTGGAATTTTGTATTGTTTACACTGAATAACCTTAGTTGGCCCTGGCAGCAGTACAGGAGCTTGATATAATTTTTTTACCACTACCTAGCAGTTTGACTCTAAAGGGCAGTATTTTTTTTTTAATTTATATTTATTCTGTACTTATTTTTTAATTGCTTATACATGCATCAGTATGCAGATAACAAAATCCATTCTCACCTCCCCAAAGCCTATAGTTCATCCCCCTTTTCCACCGGCACTGATAGCAAAACCTCAATAACTTGTGGAGGCTGTGCACTCTGTAACTTGCCATCCCAATTCTCACTCGATTCTGAGCAGAGAGCCCATTCCTTCACCAAAGAGGCGATCTGAAGGTCTTTCCAGCCAGGAACATCACAGGTTACACATGCAACTTCAGTTTTTCTTTTAAAGAAAGGCATTGCTTTGCATACTTGCGGATCCTGCCAACTATGCCAATTTGTGACAGTAAATTACTTTTTAGCTGTCTGCTGTGCACAGACTTAGTTACTTTTAATCTGCAAGAAATACGCTGCAAGCCTTGTAGTGCACACTAAAATTATTTAGAGGAAAGATGGTAAAGGAGCATAGATTAACAGAATGTTGCAATAAACATGGCTCCATTGCTTTAATGATACTATAGCAAGATGGTCCACTGACCCCTGTAGGGAGGGCCTGAGGCTGGCCCCGCTTCCAGTTTCCTGAACTCTGTTTTTTAATGAATTACCTTCTTTATCAGTTTTGGAGTGACATTATTGGCCCAATGCCTTTCCCTTTAGCACTGGAAGCAAATCCCAGGAAGAGCCTTATTTTGATTTTTGACTTCTGGACAATTTTTGTACATGTCCCTGTTGCCCACATTTATAGCACCCTCATTTATCAGGCATAGCCCTCCTTGATGATTTTTGTAATGACATACCAAGCAGAGCGTCAGGTCCTGAATGTCCTGTTATTAATCCATTTTGTTAATTTCTCATTAAAGGGACTGTCACAGAACACCTCAATCACAGTAGCCAATTGATCATGTTCACGTTGTACTTAAGTTTTGTAGAATTTACAGTACTGTGGGCATCACTAGGCAATCTTCACACAGCTCCGGAGAAGGATCCATACTGAGAATTAAACATTATTAGTAATCATCACGGGCACATTTAACATTCAGCTTGACTGCATGTTCCCCCCGAAATGAAACAGCAGCAGCAGAGGCTTGCTCTGGCTCCCCCTTAAAGCCCCCAAGGACAAGGGTGGCTCATTGCCAAGATTTTAGGCAAGCAGTGCGTCCCATCTCGGGTCTTGGCCAGAGAGCCGAGACATGAAGCATGCCCACCTGTTTATCAGAAAACATTCCTTTATCCTCCTCCCTGGGAACTGGCCAGGCTCCCAAGGAGCAGGAGAAGGTCATTCGGCAGCAAAGTTTCTTGGTTACCAGAGCCAAATCTAGGTACAAGCCTCTCCATTCCAAAAATTTGTCCTTACATTTGGCCCTAGAGTTGCATTGAGAAGTAGACATAATTAACACATCATAAGAATACAATACACATTTTTCATACAAGTATACATCTAGCAATCAAACACAACAATAAAAACAGATGGGGGAGACAGTAAGAGATAAAGGACAACAAAAACAGTGACACACAGAACACAAATCACAAGCCGCGCGGCAACAGACCGAGACAAAACCGAAACTATCAGAAGGGAGCGGCAGTCTAGCCAGGCTCTCCCCTGGAAGAAAGGAAATTCCCTCTTTCCCTCCTTCCCAGACCACCACTGGAGCGTTCTCCAGGGTTGAACCAGGGGTCTCAGGACACGTCTGAAATCACAAGCCGCGCAGCAACAGACCGAGACAAAACCAAAACCAGAATTTCAGAAGGGAGCGGCCGTTTGGCCAGGCTCTCCCTTTAAGAAGGGAAACACTCTCTTTCCCTCCTTCCCAGACCACCACTGGAGCGTCCTCCAGGGTTGGACCAGGGGCCTCACGACACGTCTGTCTCCCCTTTGGTCCAGTCAGTACTGAGCCTGTACAGGCGCCCCAGGACGGATTCCACGTCGTCCTGGCAGACAAGGACAAACAGTACAAACCACAGTTACAATAATACACAAGTAAGCAAACTTACCTCCGTCTGGCCGATGGAGTGTGGGAGTCTGGGGTCCCCCAAATCCCGGACGAGCCCCCAGATGTAGGACCCCAAAAGCGGTGTCCTCTTGTGACGACCCCAGAAACACAGACTCCGGACCAGACGATGCAATAGAACAGGAGGTAATTTATTTCATTTGTACAAATGGGCCCTCTACTGCTGCAAGCAGCAAGCAAGCGAGAGGAGCCCCGAGCAGCTATCTCACACAGCTTTTAAGGGGCAAAACCACAAAATTAACATACCATAGGGTGGCGTAAGTTTATTGGGTAACTACAAGGGGAGGAGGTCGTCGAGGAGGAGGAGAGAACAGAAACGGGGGCTACGTGCCCTACGTGTCTAAGCTTGGACAAGGGGAGGGGGTCCTTGAAGAGCAGAAAGGGGTGGCTACGTGCCCTACGTGCCTCACGGTTTCTTTGTTAAGCTTGAACAAGCACAGGGGAGGGGGCTTAGGTGCATACCAGGATGTTCTGTCGCCCTTATCTCTGGGTAGTAGCCCTTATCTCTGGGTAGTAGCCCTTATCTCTGGGTAGTAGCTATCTGCTTTCTCTGTGAACTTAGTTTACTCCCCATTTCCCAGGACTGTTTTATTAAGGCCATTTTATGGCGGCTCTCGGCCGCTCCTTTCAATGAACAGCTCTCATATATGCTATTTTATTGCACTTTGTAACACCTCACTGGATAACAAAGACAGGGAGCTCCACTTCCCAGGGGAGAATCTGATGCTGGGGGGTGTGAAATCCCATGCACAAGTCCACACAGGTGAGGATTCCAATCCAAAGCAGGAGCCAGAAGACACACATTACTCTTAGTATGTCAGCGTCACTGCAGAAAACGCTCCTATTCTTCACATGTGCTACTCAGAACTGTGGAAAAGGGTGATTTAGGATATTGTTAAGGGGTAGCAAAACATGGCTAACTGGAAGAATAAGTTGTAATGTTCTACAACATGGCAGGGTGACTACAGCTTACAACAACTTATTGCATGTTGTATAAATAACTAGAAAAAGGAGTCCAGAGGCTCTCAATGCAAAGAAATGGTAAATGTTTAAGGAAAGAGAAACAGTAGATACCTTGATTTGATCACCCCACAATGTGTTTGCTGTATTATCATAGCATACTCCAAAAATTCGTAAACTTATTGTATGTTGGTTACAAAAAGATTAGGGTATTATTTTTGCTATTTGTCTGGTTGGTGGATTTTACCCTCACTATTAACAAATGCTCATTGCACAAACTGTAGAGGAGACAGATAGTCACAAACAAGAAAATTAAAATTACTCATAACTTTGCTACCTAAAGAACTTTTTGAGAACTCCTCACATTTAAGTGGCCCACCGAGAAGACACCAAGACACCCCTAAGATCAAGCCCCTTGTGCAACCTAAAACCAGCTGCGGCCTATCTTTACAGCCTGCACTTGGGGGCAGGCATTTGCTGCGGTGGCCAAGGTATCACTTGAGTGGCCCTCAGCCCACATCAGAGTGCCTGGCTTTAAGTCCCGGCTCTGCTCTCATTTCTAACTTCATGCTAATGTGCACCCTGGGAGGCAGTAGGTGAGGGCTCAAGGACTTGGCTCCCTGCCAGCCATGTAGGAGACTAAGATTAAGTTGCCAGCCCGGCCCCAGCTACTGAGGGCGTTTGAGGAGGAATATCTATGTGCGTCTATCTCTGTCTCTCAAATAAAAATAAATACTTAATTAACTTTAAACTTCCATTTAAAGACTGTAAATGCAGCTCAAATATTAGGCTGCATCATTAGATGATTTTGGCTCCCAAAATAAGTTGAAACTCTAGGAGTGGTATTAAAAATGTATAGAAAATACATATGCATGGATTTCAAAAGTTTTACACCAAATTAAACATATCTGTTAACTCTACTTTTCTATAAACTTTAACTTTCTTTGTTTATTTATTTCAGAGACAGAGAGAGAGAAACCTCCTATCCTCCAGTTCACTCCCCAAATGCCTACAACAACTGAGGCCGGGGCTGGGCCAGAGCTGGAGCCTGGAGCTGGGAATACAGTCTGAGTCTCTCACATGGGTGGCAAGGACCCAATCGCCTGTGCCATCACTGCCACCTTCCAGCATGCTAGCAGGAAGCTGGAGCCAGCAGCAGGAGCCAGAACTCAAACTCGGGCACTTCAACGTGGGACCCAGGCACGGTGCTAGGCCAAACAGCTGCTCCCCGATTTTTCCATGGACTGTTTGAAGTTCCTCATTTGATTTAGGTCTCTTCACAACGGTAACCATTAAAGGTAAGTATAAACTCAACAAATTATGGGATGCATTTTCATCCACTGAGCCTGGATGACAGGGGAGGCAGCTGGACCGACAGTTCAAGAGCAGGTGAGAAATGACCCAGCAGGAAGAAGAGCAAGAGGAAGCTCTATGCAGAGAGGCTCAGAGGGGCCAGGAGAGTGTCGGCCTCGTGGCCCGTCTCGGGGGCTGGGGGGGGGGGGGCGGAGCACCAGGGGCTCGTGGAGAATGTCAACTCCTTCCACCACCAAGGCCACAGCACACACCCCAGACTCCATGAAGCCGTATCAGCTGCAATCTGCATCTCTAACAGGGGAAGGCTGGCCCAGCAAACAGCAGAGCTAACCTTGCGATTCCAAAGCATTCCTAGGTGATATGCACAGACAGAGGTATCAGGGGCGAAGGGAAGGGAGTAGGAGGGGATATATAGTGACGCTTATGAAATCCCTGCCAACTGTCTCTTCCCTGCTGGGTCTTAACACTCCCACATTCTTACTGACAAACTGGGGAAACGGAGACAAGGCACAAGACATGCACAATACCATCCCCCAATTATAAACAGCTTTACTGAAGAATCAGTATACAGTAAACACATCTTGCTTTATGTGTCAGGAAGGGGATTAAACTTTGATTTCCATGTATTTTTCTTTAATTTGCATTTATCTAGAAAAAGTAGTGGCATTGAGTTTTGGGGTTTTTTTTCTTTTCAATAAAAGTTGTTTATTTTTTTATATTTGACAGGTAGAGTTATAGACAGTGAGAGAGAGAGAGAGAGAAAGGTCTTCCCTCCATTGGTTCATTCCCCAGATGGCAGCCACGGCCGGCGCTGCGCTGATCCAAAACCAGGAGCCAGGTGCTTCCTCCTGGTCTCCCATGTGGGTGCAGGGCCCAAGCACTTGGGCCATCCTCCACTGCACTCCCGGGCCATAGCAGAGAGCTGGACTGGAAGAGGAGCAACCAAGACTAGAACCAGCACCCATATAGGATGCCGGCGCCGCAAGCAGAGGATTAACCAAGTGAGCCACTGCGCCGGCCCCTCAATAAAAGTTCTTATTTATAGAATACCATCGGCATAGGCATTGTGGTACAATCAGGTTAAGCCACCACTTAGGAAGCCGGCATCCCGTATTGGAGGGCCTGGATTGAGTTCTGCCCCCCACTCCCGCCCTGTTTCCAATGCAGTTTCCTGCTAACATGTCTGTGAGGCAGCAGGTGATAAGCCAAGTACTTGGGTCCCTGCCACACATAGGGGGAACCTGGATAGAGTTCTAGTCTCTTGGCTTCAACTTGGCTCAGCTCTGGCTATTGCAGGCATTTGGGGAGTAAACCAGCAAATGGAAATCTGTCTCTCTCTTTTTCTTTCTCTCTCTCTTTCTTCATCTGTCATTCTGCCTTTCAAATAAATATTTTTAAAAAATAATAATACCAATAAGCATGCATCATTTAAGCAAATATTACCCAAGCTAGAAATACAAAATTATCTAGAGATTACACAAATATTATCCCGGTTAAAGCTGGGATGGAGAAGGTGGTGCAGGCTGGAAATAATGTCACTTGCACAAAGTTGCCAATCACACATCTGGTCAACATGAGTTTAGTTCACAATTCTTCCATGACAGGTGCCAGAAATTATTTTCCTTGTTTCTCAGATGTAACAAAGGCAGGTTCAACAAAGACAAAGATGGGAAAGTCTGAGGCCAGCGTTTTGTTTCTGCTGAAGTCATACTAACAGGTCTGTACCCTCTTTGCTGGCCATCACCTGTCCAGCTCTCCCTCTCCCTGGAAAAGGTACTTTGGGCGGGGGCGGGGGGGGCTGAGAAGCAGTGAGTGTGTCTGTGACTCCCAGGCAGGGAAGCTCTGGTCACTCACTTAGAAGGTCCTGCCAGAGCCTAGCCCTTGGCAGCCCAGAGGCAGCCCAGCCTCCGCCTGTAGGCTGAGCCCAGGTTTCTGGGAGGACTCCTAAACACAGGCAGCAGAATGTCGAGAATTTAGGTCAACAATCCGGGACCCTCTGCCTGAGGACCCTCTCCCCAGTGTCCCAGCCTGGATTGTTCGTGACTGCACTTTCACATCCTACATTTTTCAGATTTGCTTGTGGGACTGGATTGCACCTGCACTCATAGCAGGCCCTGGGAACAAGGGGGTGAGATGCAGACCCATGGAGAAAGGCAGCCACATAAACAAATCCCGGTGAGAGGAGGAATGCTCCCGCGACAGTGAGCACCGCCCTGGAGAACACAAAGTAAGCTTCTCAGGACGCATCCTCGAGAGCAGAGGGACATTGCCCGAGGGGGACCTGGGAGCAAAGGCAAGGGATCCCAGACCTGGGGATGATTCAGAGCCAGGCACTGAACTGTCAGAAAACAAAATCCCGGGAACAAGGAGAGGGTGTGGTTGTACCAAGCATCCAAGCCAGATTACGGGGTGAGCCAGCTGGCAGCTTCCAGGGGCCAAGGGACTTGTGAATGACCCTGAAGCTATAACGGGTGGGGAAATGGCTCTTTCCCCCTCCCACTTAGAGCAAGAATTGCCTGCGGCAACCAAGCAGGAACTGAGAGCTGCCTCCTGCGCTTCTCCCTTGTGGGCTCAGCTTCTCTGCAGCACTGAAAACAATGTTGGTTTGAAGACACCCAGTGCTGAGTGAGTATGTGTCCATCTAGTCCTGAGTACCTCCCTAACAGGAAGCGCTGAGAAATTACACGGAGATGATAAGAGTTCTGGCTCCCGACCTCACGCCCTACACGTGTTAACTCTTTCAGTCTCTATGAGCATCTGATGAGATGGACACTGCTGCCGTCTCCACATCCCCGATGAAGACACTGAAGCACAGAGATGTCAAGTAACCTTTCAAAGTTCACACAGCAAATCTCAGAGCTAGAACTTGAGTCAGGGTCTCCGAGTTTCACCGTCACACTGTTCTCCCATACTGGCTTTTCACTCTGTCAGCATTCTTCACTTTATGGACCACTGGCAAGGTCTGAAGCAAAAGAGTGACTGGGGGGTGGGGTGGGGTGGAGAGGTTCACTATGCAGGACTCTGAGAAAACTCAATAGAATGGAGAGAGGCTAGACACAAAGAGTGGGAGTCTCACCCAGCAGAGCAGACCGTGGGGACCTGAATTAAAGCTGTGGGATGTCTTTGCAAAGGAAAGGAGACTGCCGAGGTGGGAGCTGTGGGAACTCACTGCTGGTGAGGGCGGGGAGCAGAAAAATCAAAGGTTTTCATGATCAGGATAATGGAAGAATAGTGACTCTAAGAGAAAATCGTTGTTTCCAGAGAAGCTAAGCTTGCGGCCCTGGGTTCCACTGGGCAAAGGGACCCAGCGAGCAGGTGAAACTGAGAATGGAGCTCCACCAAAGGTCTGGAGCTAGAGCGATGGAGCCGGGAGACCTTGAAGAGAACTCACAGGGACACAGATCCAGAGCCGTGGTGACTGAGATGCCCATTCTGGGTTCCTCCCTTCTGTCCCCACCCCTGAACCCAATTCCAGAGAACAGGACTCACGTCCAGCACCAGCCCGCTGGCCATGACTTTCATGTCAGAGTTAACTACTCCACACGTGACAGTCTTTGCCCCTTTTCTGAGACCTGCAGTGAATGCCTGCAGGTACTACTAAGCCCTTTCTATAAGATGCTTTTTGCTAGACATCCCTCCCTCTGATAAAGTTTAATTTGTAAGTCAGGCACAGTCACAGATTAACAATAACTCACAAGAAAATAGAGCTATAATGATATACTGTAATAAAATAGCCAACGTCGCTATTCTCACACATCGGGGTCCCAATCCCGGAAACTGTTCAAGAATGACTTGAACAAAACCCTGTGACAACATGACAGCTGATCTCTTTAACAGAGACACCACTGAATGGTGGGGTGGCAGATACAGTGTGGATGCTCTAGGGACGACTCACAGCCAGGGAGGATGGAGTGGGACAGCCCGAGGTTCCATCACGCTACTCTGAACAGCTCGCAATGTAAAGCTTAGTGAACTGTTTATTTCTGGAATTGCCATTTAATCGTTTTGGACTGAGATGGGTGGTGGGTAACTGAAACCACGGCAGGTGACAGGGCAGACACCCGCTGCATGCCTGCATCCTTCAGGAAGAACAAACACGTGAGGGCCCATCGCCTTAGCTTAGAGGACACAGCCCGGAAAACAACGACGACACGTATGGTCGACCTTTGTGTTCTGATCCACAATCTTCTTCAGGTTTTTCAGCAGATGGTTATTGGGGCCGCCTTCTTTCTCATTGACGTACACAATCCTATCCAAGTCTGGGAAGTTCCGGTTCAAATCTATTCCCTGGGCGTTGCTTCGACCCACAAACCAATCCTTGAGCTCACCAGGCTAAAAAAAAAAAAAAATCACAAAGATGCTCAGTTATTCGGCATTGTGTAACTATAAGGTCTCTATTCATGGTTTTTAAAATAAGTTTAAAATAAGGATTAAGTATTCGTTTCAATGATATCCTCCCATAATGCAATTTTCACTATTTTACTTACAAAAGAATGAAGGTATCGATTTAAGGTACTTGTTTGGATATTTTGAAAATATTTCGATTAATAATATTTTAAGTGTTAATAAGTATTTAAGAGGTATGTGTCATTCAATTTCAAAAATTCAGTATATATTAATTAATAATAGCATACATTCTGTATTTAGATTTAACTAAAATATTCATTGCCTCTAAATCATAGCAAACTATTTTTAAATATTTAAAAGAATCATTAAATAAGATTAGAAGCTTAAAATAAGTCCAACACGAATAATTCATGTTTTAATAACACATCTCCTTCCAGTAGTCCTCAAGAAGAAAAGCAAGCTCTAGAACAAAAGTTCTAGAGTCTTGCGATTTGAGGAATTTCTGTCCAATTTAAATGCTTCCTTTCACTGTGCTACAACCTAGAAACTTAATGAATTTCCAAGATACTCGGTTTAATGTTATAATGTGAATTTTGTTTTATGATCAAATTACTTCAAATCTATGATGGATTTTTAAGTCATGTACTCCTATATACCTTAGACTGTGAGAAATAAAAATCTGTAAGACACCAAACAACAATGATAATCTTTTACTCATCTGTCTTATAAGATCAATATCACATTAAGACATCAAATAACTTAATTTTGTTACTAGAATTTTTCTCCTATAACTTTGGAAAGCATATCAATATTATATTTATTTACAGAAATTCACTCTGTAGTAGATGTCAAACTACTGGGTCCCTGGATTTTCTTAATTGCAGCTACACACAAAAAAAGCTTTACTTGTGTTCCCATACAATAGGAAAATTATTTCAAACTGAAGAAAACCGCAAATATTATATCCCCAATCCTGTCCAATCAAAATGAGAATACACTCTATAGCTTCTCTTTTTTAAAAAAAAAAAAAGTTTTTTGTTTTTTGTTTTTTGACAGGCAGAGTGGACAGTGAGAGAGAGAGAGACAGAGAGAAAGGTCTTCCTTTGCCGTTGGTTCACCCTCCAATGGCTGCTGCGGCCGGCGCGCTGCGCTGATCTGAAGGCAGGAGCCAGGTGCTTCTCCTGGTCTCCCATGGGGTGCAGGACCCAAGCACCTGGGCCATCCTCCACTGCACTCCCGGGCCACAGCAGAGAGCTGGCCTGGAAGAGGGGCAACCAGGACAGAATCTGGCGCCCCGACCGGGACTAGAACCCGGTGTGCCGGCGCCACTAGGTGGAGGATTAGCCTAGTGAGCCGCAGCGCCGGCCCTAGCTTCTCTTAAATACCATTCATTTCTAGCTCTCTAACAGCCAAAGTCTATCACATTATTTTTATTTTATTGGCGAGTTATTTTTTGTTTTATTTGTGTGGTTTTTTTTTTAAGATTTGTATTTATTTATTTGACAGGTAGAATTACAGACGGTGAGAGAGAGAGAGAAAGGTCTTCCTTCCGTTGGTTCACCCCCAAATGGCCGCAACAGAGGGAGCTGCGCCGATCTGAAGCCAGGAGCCTGGAGTTTCTTCCCAGTCTCCTACGTGGGTACAGGGGCCCAAGCACTGGGGCCATCCTCCACTGCCTTCCCAGGCCACAGCAGAGAGCTGGGCTGGAAGAGGAGCAACCGGGACTAGAACTGGTGTCCAAACGGGATGCCAGCGCCGCAGGCGAAGGATTAACCTAGTGTGCTATGGAGCTGGCCTCTGTTTTATTTGTTTTTTTAAATATTTTTCATGATTAACCAAAGATTAGACATCTATTAAAACATTGGTCTGGCCAGAAGCTCTTCCTCCTTGGTTTCGGTAGAGGGCGCTGTGTCCCTGACTCATCCAGACCGAGCCGAGGGATTCCCCTTCAATACAGAGCAGTATTTTTCATACTGGCAAATTTTTAGAAGGAAATTTATCTAGTCACAAACGAGGATGAATTAATCGGAATTATTTAACAACACAAGCAAAACATTATCAAAAAATTAACTGATTAACAAAACTTCTCATTCAGTCTCTGCTGAAGAAGAAATTCTTTAACCCCTCACATTCTGGCTTATTTTCTTACCAGCCAGCTGAATTCTGTACCACTTTTACTCTCCAGTGAGCCTTGTGGAAACTCCAGATGACAGCATTACTTACAGCTGCGTACATACGTACAAGCACATGGATCACGAGGAAGGCCAGCCCCACCTGACCAGCCGGGCACCCACCTGGGATGCTGCCTTCTCAAAGCCGTCGGGGTTCAGCGAAGGCATGATGTGGATTCGGGTGTTGTGGATCAGGTTGACGACTGTCTCATTCCCCTTCTGGTATTCATTGCATAAGTACTGGGCCAGGAAAATGAGCAGTTCCCTTCCAACAGCCTCATTACCGTGCATATTCCCAATGTATTTAAATTCAGGCTCACCTGGCAAGATCAAAAATAGAAAATAGAAAGACGTTTTCCATAATACCAAAGAGAAAGCAAATAGCACACACTGGTGACGATCTCTTCTCCCTACTGCCGGACGACACATAGCCACAGCTTCCTTTCCTCCCTGAGGCGATGCCTGAGACATCTACCTTACACATTAAAACTCTAGAAACATCCTTTCTCTCCTAGCCCTCTCTCCTCAGCTTCCCACCTGCTAGGGACTGAACTGTGTCCACCGACATTCATAGGTTGAAGGCCTAGCGCCCAGTGTGACTGTAATTTGGAGATAAGGCATTTACAGAGGTAATTTAGGTTAAATGAGGTTATAAAGGTGAGGTCATAATCCAACATGACTGATGTCTTTAGAAGAAGAGACAAAAGATAACTCTATTCTCTATTTCTATCTCCCTCCTTCCTTCCCTCCCTCTCTCTCCTCCCTCCCCTCAACACAGGAACGGCCATGTGAGGACATGGCAGGAAGGTGATGGCAAGTCAGGACAAGAGCCCTCAGCACTCAGTGGAAACCCACTCAGCGGCACCTTGATCTTGGACTTGTAGCCTCCAAAACCATGAGAAAATAAACCTGTTGTTCAATCCACCTGGGCTGTGGTATTTCTTTTTTAATGACCGTCTGACCAGGCTACCCCACCACCAAAATCTATTAATAAGCTGCTAACATGACTCCTGTTGGCTAAACACTATATTTGGCATGTTTTCTTATTTGATCCCCACCAAACATCTACAAGTGTTTTCATTGATGAGAGCCAGGCTGCCTAAGAGTCTGACCACACAACACAGCCCATGAAGCCAGGATTCAAATGCTGGTCTTCTAGTGTGGGCAAAAGTTTATGCTTTTGTGGCTTTTTTTTTTCCCCTCTAAACCATAGTGGTTAAAAGGAATCAGCCTGGGTTCAAATCCTAGCACCAGTCCTTCCTGGATGGCTTACTTAGAGTTCCTCCAGGTCTCCGTGGTTCTCATCACCTATCTGAAATATAAACAGACTTTTCCCTCAAAAGGTTACAGTGAGAACTAAGTGAAATCATGAATGTAAACTCAGAACAGTGCCTGGCAGTAAGCAAGAGCTACGTGTTTGCTGCGCTTGTTTTCCATGGTATCATGGTATTATTACTCCCCCATTTTATCTTGTCGTTGCATGGTGCTTTAGCACACATAATCTAGCTTTTCTTTACAACAGCTCACTGAACTATGGAAGGCAGGGACTGTGTTTTCATTATGGCTCCAAGGCTGCCTGAAGAGCACAGGTTGTGTTGAAGGGCTCGGCACCCAAACACAAATCGCAGTCGCCTGTCTCTGCTGCTTTCCGACGCGGTTTTGCAGGAGCAATGAGAACGCAGAGCGAAGTGGCCCAAGGTAACCCTGGGGCTCTGCTCCTTTCACGCTCATCCAGCCCACAGGCCCAGCTTCTGCAGTCCAAGGATTCTCCCATCTGGGACCGCCTGCTCCTGGCACGAGCAAAGAAGCCGGAATTCCTTTTCTCCCGCGAATGCCCCGGTATCTAAAGATTCTTCGCCTGAGATTCTGAGTGTCTGATTTCAGTGGCTACTAACCCAGAACCCAGGTCCTCGTCCTCCTGTTGACCTCTCCGGCTGAGTTTATGCTAATCTTCATCTGCGGGTCAGATGGGGGTAGGAGCAGAGCTATTTATACCCCCTCGGATTTGACTTGGACGGAGAGATTCTTAGTAAAACCAGACTCGCCTAGAAGGTGCGAGAACAAACGAGAAGGCGTGAGAGGAAGCAGTTCCTTGGCTTCTGAGTTCAGAAGTGACAGTAACTCTCTCCTTCCTGTGACTCTCACGCACTTTATACCACCCCCCCCAATGTATTAATTTCACTGAGGCACAGGAGGAGTTGCAGTAGCCCTTTATGTAAAGAAAAGGAGAGCAAGCAGCCAGGGAGGCGGGAGAGGCTGGTGCAGCTCTGAGCTTGGCCCACAACCCGGGAGCGGAGAGGAGCACACTGAACATTGCCTATTACTTCTCTGGGAGCAAGTGTTTGAAAATCATTTCAAGAAGAAATACCAAACTCATAGTCACTTAGCCACGTTGTTTAAAGACGGCATTTTGTAAGACACACAGAGTAGACGCAAATCTTGGCGTCCAGGATGCTACAGAAGCCCCAAGAGCAAATAAGGTGTGTTTCCAAACGCAAGGAATACAGGGTCTGGGGGAGGACCCATAGCACCTGAGCACTGCTCAGAGGGGAGGGAGCACCGAGCAACGTCGGATCCGAAACTAGCCAGTCCCACGGTGTTAAGCTGCAGTGTTCCACCTGCCTCTCAGGACTGTCTCCAGGCCCCTTTTCCCTCAAAGCCAGAGTTATCTTTTTTTTTTCTTAAGATTTATTTATTTATTTGAAAGTCAGAGTTACACACAGAGAGAAGGAAAGGCAGAGAGAGAGAATTCTTCCATCTGATGGTTCACTCTCCAATTGGCCACATCAGCCGGAGCTGCACCCATCCAAAGCCAGGAGCCAGGAGCTTCTTCCGGGTCTTCCACGTGGGTGCAGGAGCCCAAGCACTTGGGCCATCTTCTACTGCTCTCCCAGGCCATAGCAGAGAGCTGGATGGGAAGTGGAGCAGCCGGGTCTTGAACCAGTGCCCATATGGGATGCCGGCGCTTCAGGCCAGGGTGTTAACCCACTGCGTCACTGTGCCACAGCACCGGCCCCGCAAGAGTTATCTTTACAAAACACAGCACTCATCAGGTCACCGGTACATGAAAACCCATCACTAACCTCCCACTTGCCTTCACAATTGACACAAAATTCTCTACAAGATCTCTAACTGCTACATGGTCTTGATATCAGAATTTGGCCCCCTAAAATATGTATCAAAATGTAGTCCCTTAAAGTTCCCTGAAAGTCCCATCTGGGGTGCCACATGTTATTGGAATTTGGGGTGCCATACAATATCACCATATGCTTATTAATAAGTTCCCAATATTAATAAGCCTGTGTAGGTTCTTGCCTAATATTCAGAGAATTCTGAATACTGGCATAAATGAACGAGGCAGCACAGTACATTTTAAGCTTTTATTCAGTGCAAAAGATGCATAGGCGAGGGGCTAGCGCTGTGGCACAGTGGGTTAAAGCCTTGGCCTACAGTGCCGGCATCCCATATGCACGCTGGTTCGAGTCCCAGCTGCTCCTCTTCCAGTCCAGCGCTCTGCTGTGGCCTGGGATAGCAGTAGAAGATGCCCCAAGTCCTTGGGCCCCTGCTCCTGGCTCCTGGCTCCAGATCAGCTCAGCTCCGGCTGTTGCGGCCATCTGGGGAGTGAACCAGTGGATGGAAGACCTCTCTGTGTCTCTGTCTCTACTTCTCTCTGTAACTCTTTCAAATAAATAAAATAAATCTTAAAAAAAAAAAAAAAGATGCATAGGAGAGTGAGGGCTTTATCTATTAGAGAGAGGTAGATCTGGGTTCATACTGAGTACCAGGAATCAGCCACGTGGAAAAGGATCTAGGCCAGGAAGCATGGGGCGGGTGGGGCCTCGCACCCTGGAGGCGCAGGGCTGCAGCCAGCCCCCTACCGGCTAGAGGCCAGTAGGTAAGTGGCTGGACACACCCTGTCCCAGGCTTTTAACCCACTTCCAAAGGGGAGTGGTTAATTAACCTGATTGGCCAGTGGGCGCTCAGGTGTGGCCAGTTATGGGCATGCGGTCACACAGGGGCATGCCGAAGGCGTGGTCTAACAGCTCACAAACCTAATCAATTTTAACCTCTATGCCTGTCTTCTTCAGTCTGGCCTGGGGTATTCCTGTCGCCCTGGAGGTCCCACGCCTTCCCTCCTCTCTTGCCTGGAATGTTCTCTGCTCAGACACACACGCTGCCCTCAGATCCTTCTAATACCGCACACATACAGCTTCCTCAGTGTAACTGTCGCCTGGTTCCAGCCCCTTTGCCAGTTCTCATGCCTCAATCTGTAAACATACATTTAATGATGGGGCCATCTGGCTCCCCTACTGCCCCCCCAGAACTGCAAGGACCCTAAGCACTGGGATGCTGTCAGCTTTAGCTCACTCATGTGTCACCTGTACCCAGCGTAGTCTGGAACATAGTGAGAGCACCACAGACAATGATTCAGTAAATTCACGAGTAAATGAATAAATGAAGAAGTCTGGCTTCCCCCACCCCAACCAGCCACGGCCACAGCCATGGACAGCCTTCCTGGAACAGTGCAAGGGACTTGGGCATCAGGGGGCGACAGCCCAGGACTGGCCGCTCCACGGAACACCCAGGCAGGAAGAGCCATTCTGTGGCGGTGCTGTGAACAGCTGATTTCCCACGAAGAAGATTAATCTCCATGGTCACGGCAAAGCCTCTCTCCTGGCAAGCAGCTCTCGGAGGCTATTTTTGTTGTACATTCTAAACAATGAGCTCCGAACAGACTTTGCCTGCAGCATCCTTAATCCACAAATAGGAATCGAATGGAAGACACTGGGTTTTGAGGGAACCCCTTCTCTGTCCGTGTCCCTTCCGTTTATTTGAAATATTTTTTTTAAAAGGGAGAGCTCTTCATCACCACCTAATGTTCCTTTCTGCGGCTACAAAAGGCGGGTTTACAGCAGGCTGAGAGATGGCTGACGTATGCCTTCCTGTTTACGGTGTTTACAGAAGGACAAACCCCAGGTTTCACAGGGCTGCAGCTGCCAGGTGCGTCACTGCTGGTGGAGGCGCTGGGCAATGCATGCAGTCCAGAGCTAGCGCATCTCTCTCCTGGCAACGGGAGCAAAAGGCAGCAAGAAGCCGGGCTCCCGGGACACTTGGGGACGGCTGTCTGTGCATTCATATGTGGTCTCACTCACTCTTGACCTCACCTCTGCTTCTTGCACAGTAATCCTGAGGTGCTGATCTGGCAATGGAGGAGGAGTCCTATTTGCACAGGGTGCGTGGCTAGGCAGGAAGAGTATTTCCCTGCATCCATCTTCCCACAATGTCATGTCGTGATCTTCCAGCGACTTCCGTGACACAGAGCAATCATCTGACAAACGCAGCCCAGCCTAGCGGGGCCAGATATTATAGTTTTATATGCTGTTCAGAACAGGTAATGGACCTGGTTGGATCTGCCTTCCCATCAGAACAAAATAAGAATAATTTCTGGGCCGGCACAGTGGCTCACTAGGCTAATCCTCTGCCTTGCGGTGCCGGCACACCGGGTTCTAGTCCCGGTTGGGGCGCCGGATTCTGTCCCGGTTGCCCCTCTTCCAGGCCAGCTCTCTGCTGTGGCCAGGGAGTGCAGTGGAGGATGGCCCAGGTGCTTGGGCCCTGCACCCCATGGGAGACCAGGAGAAGAACCTGGCTCCTGCCATCGGATCAGTGCAGTGTGCCGGCCGCAGCGCGCCCGCCACGGCGGCCATTGGAGGGTGAACCAACGGCAAAGGAAAACCTTTCTCTCTGTCTCTCTCTCTCACTGTCCACTCTGCCTGTCAAAAAAAAAAAAAAAAAAGTGAGTTGTGAAATTCTATGCAAGAAGTACAGCATCATCATTTAGGAAAAAAAAAGTAGGTTAAGGATATTTTAAGAAAGAATTTGATTTTAGTAACAGAATTTCCCCATCTTTCTTTCTGAAAATAGAAAGGAGTCTCACACTGAAATGGATATGTTCTTCCTCCAACATCAAGCTTTAGTCAAAATGTAAGTACCCTAACAAATTTGGAAGGTATATATTTAACTCACTGATTACGCAATTTTTAAAAAGATTTATTTCTTTGTATTATTTTGTATTTGAAACTCAGAGTTACAGAGAGGGTGAAGGGGGGAGGGAGGGGGTGAGAGAAGGAGGGGGTGAGGGGGAGAGGAGGAGAGGGAGAGGGAGGTCTTCCACTGCTCATTCACTCCCCAGGTGGCCACAAAGGCCAGCACTGGGCCAGGCTGAAGCTAGAAGCTTCTTTCAGATCTCCCATGTGGGTGCAGAGGCCCAAACACAGGCCAACTTCCACTGCTTTCCTAGGCTACTAGCAGGGAGCGGAATGGAAGTGGAGCAGCCATGGCACAAATCGGTGCCCATATGGGATGCCAATGTCACAGGTGGTGGCTTTACTCACTATGCCATAACGCCAGCCCCCGATTACACAATTCTCAAAGCTGTTGGCACTTTCAAAATACATGTTCCTGCCACAAGTAATATACCAGGGAACTTCAAAAAGCTTTTGCGAAATAAAATATAGGTTTATCTTTGGTGCAAAAATTTATGAAATCTATAAAGGCGTTTTTCATGATACACTTACTTTTAAATGGACTTTTGAAGACCCCTCATATGTATGGATTTCATGTTTTTGGCAAAAAAAAAAAAACCCTTTTCTTCTAATTCCATTTTTCGGTACTTTTTGAAATCCACTCATGCTAAACATAGTACTAGGTAGCAATAGGATCCCAAATAAAACTCCATTTCTCAATAACGTCATGATAAGCACATGAGCAATGAAACTGAGCAATAAACAGTGAACGGCTATCCAAAGAAGCTTACTGCTGAATTGATCTGAATTACGCACCACTAAATGCAAGCAAATCGGAAACAACTCTGAAACAGACGGGCCTGTTACTCAATGATCTTCCTCCCTCACTGGTAAACCTGGGGTTAAGACATTAATGCAACTAATTGTTTCCATCTGTTTGACATTCTAATCTATTATAGCCGGTGAACCAGCCCCACAGAAAACTGAACTCTGCAAGCTTCCTAGAACTTGTCAATAAGCACGTCATTAACTGGCTCATGTTTTAGCACATCCGAGCAGCCTAAAACGCTGAGCGTATTCCTCAAGGAACTGCCACTCTCCAGGGGTCAAATAAACAATGGAAGAGGCTGGGTATGGTTATAAAAATAGATTCCTTTTCTCCAGAAGAAATGAGAAAAAAATAGAGAAGGAGGGAAAAGAAACCAAGAAACAGCCAAGAAAAACAAAAAATCGTTGCAAAAGAAATTACAATGTATAAAAGCATCATATTCTCTCCTCTCCTTCCTTCAGAATCATATCTTAAAACAACTAAATTAACATTTTAAAAATGAAGTCTTCATATTATTTTTAAGACTTTTATTTACTTGAAAGAGCTATAGAAAAAGAGTTCCCATCTGCTGGTTCATTTCCCAAACGCCAAAGCCAGGAGCTGAGACTCAATCCAGATCTCCCAGGTGTACGTCGGGGGTCCACCTACTCGAGCCATCACCTGCTGCCTCCTGGTATCTACATGAGCAGGAAGCTGAAAGTAACAGCAGAGCCCGGTGTTTAACCCAGACGCACTGCGTGGGACTCAGGCACCTTAACCACTAGGCCAGAGGCCACCTGCATCTGATTTTTTTTTTTAATGGGCAGTCAAAATGGCATGCATCACACAACGATTCTGCAGAGACATATTTCAGAATTATTTTTGGAAATTTTAATTTTAAATTAGCCACTTCTCTAAGTTGAATGTTCTCTTATATATGACAATAAGATTATGATTGAAGAGATATCAAAAAAAAAAAAAGAACAAGAGTTCCAGCCTCACGAGTTTGTAAACAATTTGTCACAGTTCCACTATTCACAGAAACAGCTTCAATTTTTTTTAAACAAACTATTTGGAGCCTTTACAAAAAGTATGCTGGGAACTGACTACAAATACCCACACAGTGTGGTGTACACTGGCAAATGTTTAATAATCAGTTCTGATTCGCAGCACTGCCTGCTCCCATGGTGTGAATACTCGCACCATAGCCAATTTGGAACTGCCAACGTGAGGTCACTTGGCTCACACATTTCCTGAAAGTCAAGGACAGGTTCTGAAGTAAGCACTTGGCCTAGCAGTTAAGATGCTCACATTCCACACTGGAGGGCCTGGGTTCGAGTGCCTGCTCAGCTCCAGCGCTAATGCACGTCTTGGGAGGCAGCAGGTGTTGCCTGAAGTACTTGGGTGCTTGCCATCCATCCATGCTGGAGATCTGGAGTGAGCTCCCCGCGCCTGGCTTCGGCCTGGCTCAGCCCAGGCTGTTGTGGGCATCTGGGGAGTGAACCAGTGAATGGCAGCTTGCTCTCCCTGTCTCTTTCTCTCTCTGTGTGTGTCTCTGCCTTTCTAATTTAATGAACAAACAAAAATAATTTAAAAGAAAAAATAGATTCTCACAAGCCAGCGCAAGTCTACTCCAACACACCACTGCACATGGAAACAATCTCTTGGGATAAATAGCTTTCAGTTTCACCACAGAGTCTCCAAAGGGGGAAACTAAGTTCTCAAAAATCTGGGGAATTCTCAAACACAGAAATAGAGTTATACTGGCCTTTATAATACCACTTTCTAAAAAATATTTCACTTGATGCTGAAAGAATTAAAAGAGGTTGGCTTGGTTGCGCTTTTACTTTTTTCTTGTGTAGTTATAAAGCTGTTTTGTAAAGCATTGCACCATGATCGATTCTACTGGGGGAAGCAAAGGTCAAAAGGACTTCAGAGATTTTTTTTGTTTTAGCTAATTATTCTGGCAATTACTGATTTGCCAGATCATATCACCCTTTGCTCTAAAATCGGCTATAAAAATTCAATGAAGAAATTTTACTTGAACCTATTAAGTCCTTTTTTCTGGAATGTTTATCAGCAATACTATCAGGTTTTCGAAATTTCTTATTTTCTCCACAATGTTGACCCAAAAGATCATCTTTGAGATGGAAAAGGCAATGTCATTTCTATGTCTATACACAAATTCATACTTAAAAATTCAAAGAAATTAGTTACTTAAGATTAGTAATGTGAATGCATTGTTTTTACTATCCCAGGAGAAGCTGCCTATGAACACCTTTATGCAAAAGAAAAATAAGATAAACTTTGACTTATTTAAGAAAATCTCAAGTGATAAGTTTTAATATATATATATATTAGCTAATATAGAGATTGTTTTAATGATAGTTTCATGACTTGAAATCTTTCTGTAGCTATTAGCCATCCAGAAAAACCAAGCATTATTTTTTTAAAAGTACTATAATAGCTACTGTCTACTTCAAATGCTTATCGGAATGCTTATGGTATCAGAATATTTGTTTCTAGTTATTTTAGGTAATTCTCTCAGCAGATTCTGCTGTCTTTAATTAATATTCTTATTGAGCAAAATAAGACAAAATGTAAAGATAGACTTATCTAAGGGGTGAAGAATAAGCAGAGCTAAATGAGCTGCCACTGGAAGGGGAGAAGGCAGCATGAATGGACCCGGTTCATACACAGTGATTCCGGCTCGGGTCTCAGCTGATTCCGACATTAGCATATTTGGTTGTGAGTTGTGTTTCAGAGCCATTTCCATGAAGAGTTCATTGCATAGCTTGGGAAGGTTTGTGGGCAGCATCAAGCTCCTTAAGGTGGAAGGTTCTTCAGGTTGCTGAAGGTGGCTGTGTGGAAAAGGATTTGATTCATCCTGCAAAGCTCCAGAGGGCAAAACCAGCATCAAGAACTGGAAGGTCCAGAGAGGGAGCATGCAGGAGAGCCGAAGCACAGACTCTTTCATTCAGAGCTATTGAAAGACGGAGAGGCGGTGAGGGGGGCCAGCGCTGTGGCCTAGCAGCTAAAGCTGCCACATGCAGCAACGGCATCCCATATGGGCCCTGGTTCGAGGCCCGGCTGCTCCACTTCCAATCCAGCTCACAGCTACGGCCTGGGAAAGCAGTAGAAGATGGCCCTAGTCCTTGGGCCCCTGCACCCACGTGGGAGACCCAGAAGAAGATCCTGGCTCCTGGCTTTGGATCAGCCCAAGTCCAGCCACTGCAGCCATCTAGGGAGTGAACCAGTGGATGGAAGATCTCTCTTTCTCTCTGCTTCTGTCTCTCTGTAACTCTGCCTTTCAAATAAATAAATAAATCCTTTAAAAAAAAAAAAAAAGAAGGAAAGAAAGACGGCTGCTGGGAAGCCTTTAGTTTCCCCACAAGCAGAAAGCTAAGAGGCACGCCCTAAAGTTGACAGGACAACCTCTGAAACATCTCGTTAACTCTATCAGAGAAGGGCCTACAACTCCTGTTTGACTGACTGTTGGGACTGAAGTTTCTAAGGTGGTCCTATATGTAACAGTTCTCAATAAAGGTCAGCTGACATTTTTTCCTTTTCTCTGAAACAGTGAGAAAACAGTTCATCAGTCACCTAAGACGTGATTACAAAAGCAGTGGAAAAACACTCGTCTATTGCTACCAACCAACTCTGTGCCCACGAATGAACAGCTCATCCATGCAAAACTAAGTACATAAGAGGATGAGTAAAAGTGATGTCATCAGAACCTGTGTGGGTGGAAAACGTCAGTTAGAGCGTGGACAGATGCATTATAACAAGCAGATAAAGAGGTCACAGTGTTAACCACCTGCGACAAAACCAACAATGTAAACACTGTGAACCATCTCTTCCCAGCAGATCCTTGGAGCATTGTGTTTAAAGGGTTATTTGTTGGTTTGAAAGGTAGAGTTACAGAGAAGCAGAGAGAGAGAGAGAGAGAGAGAGAGAGAGAGAGAGAGAATATTACTCTTAAATAGATAGTAAAAAAAAAAAACACAAAGCCTTGAGTTCTTCTCCTGTGGTTGGTTATTCCAACCAATTTAAGCACTCAAGTGACATGGGATCATTTTCAGGGCAGTTAAATGGCCTCAGATCTGAGACTCATTCTGTGTGCCAAACTGCATGACCAAAACCAGTATCTGCTAATGCATATAAAATCCGAGGCAGGGAGAATATTATAGAGTTTCCTGAAATATAACCCTAAAATGCTCCAGACTATTCAGAATGCAGTGTTTTGCTCATCTCATTTCTAAATTCTATATTTAAATTTTAAATATACATTAAATAATTATGCATGGCTTTATATTTTTAATGCACTTATGAATAAATTATGAGTAATCATGGATCCTCATAGAGTATCAGTATCATATTTTGTTTGTGGCTTCCTCATTAAAGTACTTTCAAGATTTTTTACTGACTGCAATTATTCTAATTTTATCTGCCACTCAGTCTCATCCATTTTCTGCTACTCTTATTTATTTCTCTGGAGACTAAGATGAGACCTTTAGAGAAATTTGTTTCTATGAAGAGAAGAAAGTAGTAACGTGAAAGGCAAAATCTCCCATAAGGTCAAGTAGATAACTAAACAGATAAACTTAGCCCCTAACAAAGACCTGAGATTTCTGAACATACAATACTTTTTATTAGTTTCTACTGTGTTCCAACTGTCCCTCCCCTTAGGGGTCCACTAATGGATCTCTATTACTTAAACATTCTACAGCCATTCAAAATTTAAAATATTGAAATATTTTGCTAAATAAAATATAAGGCACCTGACTTCAATGAAGAAATAGAGAATTACTATATTACTAAATATTAACTAATATTTAATTTCATGTGCTTCCAAAGTAAACATTAACACCACCATAAAATTTTATGCTGAACATTGTCATTGTTTTTGCTAATAAGTTTGTGATTGTTTTTTAGAAAACTTTTATTTATTTATTTATTTTTGACAGGCAGAGTTAGACAGTGAGAGAGAGAGAGAGAGAAAGAAAGGTCTTCCTTTTTCCGTTGGTTCACCCCCCAAATGGCTGCCATGGCTGGCACACTGTGCTGATCGGAAGCCAAGAGCCAGGTGCTTCTCCTGGTCTCCCATGTGGGTGCAGGGCCCAAGCACTTGGGCCATCCTCCACTGCACTCCAGGGCAACAACAGAGAGCTAGACTGGAAGAGGAGCAACTGGGACAGAATCCAGCGCCCCAACCGGGACTAGAACCTGGGGTGCTGGCGCCGCAGGCAGAGGATTAGCCTAGTGAGCCTCGGTGCCAGCCTAGAAAACTTTTATTTAATGAATATAAATTTCATAGGTGCAGCTTTTGGATTATGGCGGTTGAGATTCTGTTAAAACCATATAAGATTCCAACCTGGATGGCTTAAGATACCTTGTCAAAAAGATCCTTACTGAAACATTTCTTTGTGAAAAACAAACAAACAAAAAAAAAAACAACAAAAAAAACAAACAAACAAACAAACAAAGAACTGTCTGCTTTCAAACTTGATGATAAAAATCATTGAAAATATCAGTCTTATTTTAAAAGATTTTCTAATGGCTTAACAACTCAGAAAAAGATAAATAACCATACCCAAAGCTTAGCAAGAGAAAAGAATTTATTTTCTGGGGAGGCCATTTGGTGCAGCAGGTAAGTCATCTCTTGGGACAGTCACAACTCATATCAGAGTACCAGGTTCACGTCCCACCCCTCTGCTGTCAATCTAACTTCCAGTTAATGTGAATTCTAGGAGGCAGTAGATGATGGTTTCGTTGGGTCCCTACTACCAACATAGGAAACCTGGATTGAGTTTTTGGCTCCTGGTTTCAGCCTGGCCCTGGCTGTTGCAGGCATTTGAGGAATGAACCAGCAGATGGAAGATCTCTCTCTCTCTCTGTTTATCTCTTTCTTTCAAATAAAATGGAGATAAATAAAACCTTTAAAAACAATGTATTTAAAATTATCAGAAAAATTCCACGTGAACTTGCATAAAGCCAAGCCAAACAAACATAAACAAAAGCCTATATAGTTCTATCTGTATAGATACTTTCACCATGTATTTCAATTTCAAATTAAGAAATGCTGTATTTTCTTCCAACAATGTCTCTTCAAGAATTTCATGGAAAACACGTTATGAAAAAATTATACAAGGATTTCAAAAATTTTTGCACCAAAATAATCTTTTTTTTTTTTTTTTTTTTGACAGGCAGAGTTAGACAGTGAGAGAGAGACAGAGAGAAAGGTCTTCCTTTTTCCGTTGGTTCACCCCCCAAATGGCTGCCACGGCCGGCGCTGCGCCGATCCGAAGCCAGGAGCCAGGTGCTTCTCCTGGTCTCACATAGGGTGCAGGGCCCAAGCACTTGGGCCATCCTCCACTGCACTCCCTGGCCACAGCAGAGAGCTGGCCTGGAAGAGGGGCAACCGGGACAGAATCCGGAGCCCCAACCGGGACTAGAACCCAGGGTGCTGGCACCACAAGGCGGAGGATTAGCCTAGTGAGCCGCAGCGCCGGCCTGACCCCTATCTCTTTCTATGTATAGTATATCCCATACTATAATCAACTCAAAATGAATCAAAGACTTAAATATCAGACCTGAAACTATGGAAATACTAGAAGAAAACAAGAGAAACACTTCAAAATGCCAAGCAATTTACTGAATGAGACCCCTAAAAGCAAAGGCAACAAAAGCGAAAAGTAGACAAACGTGATTATATAAAACTAAGAAGTTTCACAGCAAGGTAAAAACAGACTGGGAGCCAGCGATGTGGCATAGCCAACAAAGCCTTTGCTTGCAATGCCGGCATCGCATATGGGTACCAGTTCCTATCCCGGCTGCCTCCCTTCCAGTCCAGTTCCCTGCTAATGGCCTGGGAAAAGTAACAGAAGATGGCCCAAGTATTTGTGTTCCTGCCACCCAGGTGGGAGACCCTAAAGAGACTCCTGGCTCCTGAATTTGGTCTGGCTCAGTCCTGGCTGTTGCAGCTACCTGGGGAGTAAACCAGTGGATGGAAGATTTCTCTCTCTCTCTCTCTCTCTCTCTCTCTCTCTCTCCTCCCTTTCTATAATTCTTTCAAATAAATAAATAAATATTTTTTAAAAATCAACAAAGAGACAACTGACAGAAAGAAAACAGTTGCATATTAGTCATCTGACAAAGGATTGATATCCAGAATATATAATAAACTCAAATAACAACAAAAATAAAAAATCCAGTTCAGAAATGAGCAAAAGGAGACGGGCATTGAGAGCAGCAGGTTAAGCCATGGCTTGGGCCCTCTGAATCCCATGTTGAGTGCCTGGGATGAAGTCCCACCTCTGCTTCCAATCCAGCTGCCTGACAATACTGTGCACCGTGGGAGGCAGCAGGTAACGGTTCAGTCCCTGCCACCCATGTGGGAGACCTGGATGGAGTTCCTGGATCCTGGCTGTACCCTGCCCAGCCCTGGCTGTTGAAGACCATTGGGGAGGAGATTGAAGATCTATTTCCCTTCCTCTCTGTCCGCCATTCTGCCTTTCAAATACATTTTAAAATAAGTAAATAAAATAAAAGAAGAAAGATATAAATATTTCCCAAAAGAAGAAATATCAGTGGCCCACAAATATATGCAAAAATGCTTAATACCACTAGCCACAAGGAAATGCAAAACAAAGCTAGGTGTAATTTCGTTCCTGCTGGAATAGCTAATATCAGAAAAAGACAAAAACTAACAAGTGCTGGTGAGTGTGTGAGAAAAGTGGGCCTTTGTACACTGTGGGTAGGAATGTAAATTAGTAAATCATTATAGAAAACAGCATGGCATTCCCTAAAACAGCTTTACCTCTTCTGGTTATATATCTGAAGGAAATGAAGTTCGTGTAAGAAACAGGTACCAGCTGCAAACTGATGAAATCTTTACTTAATATATACTGAATCGGTTTTCTGTATATAAAGATAATTGAAAATGAATCTTGATGTGAATGGAATGGGAGAGGGAGCGGGAGATGGGAGGAGTGCGAGTGGGAGGGAAATTATGGGGGGGGAGCCAATGTAATTCATAAACTGTACTTTGGAAATTTATATTTACTAAATAACAAAATAAATAAATCCTTTTTTAAACAAATAAATAGCCAAAAAAAAAAAAAAAGAAGAAGAAGAAAGGAACCGGTACCAGCACAAGCACGTCCTCTGCAGTATGACTCACCACAGCCGAGATAAGGAGTCGACCTGGGTGTCTACCAGGGATGGGTGGGTAATGACAATGTGACAGATGCACACAGTAGAATATTGCTGAGCTATCAAAAAGAATGGGATTCTGACATCTGCAACAAAGTGGATGGAACTGGAGCTCACTGCATTAAGTGAAATAATACAGACACAGAAAGACAAGTACTGCATATTCGCCCTCCTATGCAGAAATCAAAACGTCAATCTGCACTTATTCTTTTAAGAAAGAGATATATTTATTTATTTGAAGGCAGAAATACACGGGGCGGGGCCGGGGTGGGGGTAGAATGAGTCTTCCATCTGCTGGTTCACTTCCCAAATGGCTACAATTGCAGGAGCTGGGCCAGTCCAAAGCCAGGAGCCAGGAGCTTCTTTGGGGTCTCCTACATGGGTGCAGGGGCCCAAGTGCTTGGGCCATCTTCCACTACTTTCCCAGGCACATTAGCAGGCAGCTGGATTAGAAGTGGAGCTGCTGGGACTTGAACCGACGCCTATATGGGATGCCAACAAGGCAGGTGGCAGCTTATTAACCTTCTACATCACAGCACCAGCCCTGAAATTAGATTTTCATAGCTGGTAGGACTAGTAATTCAATGTAAGAAATTTTTCTGTTATCTTCTCCATAATTCCTATATATTCGTTATTTCAAACAAAGATGAAATAATCTTTTTCATTTCAAAAACACATAAGCCTGTGGAATCTCATTAAATGAAAATATCAATTTTTGTAGAATTTCTGTTTTCACAAATTTTAAGTCTTCTGAATTCAATTTCCATTTATTCAAGTTCTCTCAATAACATACATCTTTCTTCACATAGGAGTTGCACCTTTTTTGTTAAGTCTATTTCTAGTTATACAATTGTGAAAGAACATTTTTCCACTTCTATATATAATTTATTGTTAGTACTATTTTTAAAAGCTGTTAACTTTTCTGTTGTGTCTTTTATTTTTTTCAAGTTCAAGGAAAATACCAAAATCAGCCAAAAGAAGATAGGAGCAAAGATTTAAAAAGCTAAAAGAAAAAAATTAATATTATTAAGAATTATGAAAAACAGTATAAAAGATAAATAACATCAATAATACAAAACAATAGAATAACTCTGTCATGCCTAAGAAAAAAAGAGAGAAATAAAATAAATTTATATACTATTAAAAAAGGAAACAGGACCATAGATATGGAAGTCAGGATACATTTTTCTTATCATTATTAAACAAGAACCCAAAGTATGGAAAGCATTCAACTTCCAATTTTGAGGAATGCAGTTCTGCTACAAGAGAACCTCGCCACAGCACAGGATGCAGCCCCCCCCTTGTGAGAAGTCTCCCTCTGCAGAGAAAACTGGGGGGACAAAGAGGCCAAGGAGAGAGGCTAAGCCTGGGGTAGCAGGAACTTTGGGGCTTAGGAGGGTCAAGTCCAATGAAGGACAGTGGAACCAGTGGCAACAATGGCTGTCTCCATGCCCCATCTTGGCCATCGCCACCCCCAGTTTGCCACCTCAGTGTGGCTGTATCTGCTCCTAATTAGCTTCAAACCCAAAGGTGCTATCAACAGAAAGTCCAGTACCTCTCCTGGTGGTTAAAAATCCAAGTTCTGACAGCAGGCAGGTCAGATTTCTAACTGCCTCCCAACACTTGCTTGCTGTGAGACTCTGGGCAAGCTATGTATCCTCAGCTTCTTCAACTCTAATGTGACTCAGGGTCATAGCTTCTTTACAGGTGTTATGAGTGGAGAGCCCACAGAATGTCCCAGCTGAAGACTCTCTGTGTCCAGCCAGGCTGCTATCACCATATACCATTTTTGGGGTAGCTTATAAACAGCACACATTCCCTGCTCACGGCCCAGATCAAGGCACTAGCAGATTCGGTGTTGGCTGAGGGTCCCCCTTCTGGTTTACAATTGGTGCTCTCTAGCCATGTCACCACATCATGGTAGAGGCAAGGAAGCTCTCTGGGGTCTCCTTTGTAAGACCACTAACCCCACTCAAAAGGGCTCCACCCTCATGATCCAATCACTGCCAAAAGGCCCCTATGTTAGCAAGCTAGGTAATTAGGTTTTCAACACACGAATTTCGTGTTGGGAGAAGACAAATGAGTATGATAGCAAAACCCTAACCCATAGTTCCTCAAAACGTGACTATATCCGGTGAGAAGGCTGTTAAAGATGTAATCAACATACAGTGATGCCGTCCAGAGGGGTGTTAAACCAATCTGACTGGAGCTTTTAAAGGAGGAGGAAATTGGAACACAGAAAGTGATGCCCAGGCACAGAGAAAAGATGTGGGGACACAGACAGAGGGCAGCTGTCCACAAACCAAAAAGAGAGTCCCCAGGAGAAACCAGACCTGCCAACACCTTGACCTTAAACTCCAGAACTGTAAGAAAAGAAACTCCTGTTGTTTAAGCCACCCAGTCTACAGCATTTCGTTATGGTAGCCTTAAGAAGTTAATAAAATAGAGTTTGGGGAAGACTTTTTTAAACCTACTAAAAGAACTTAGAATAGTGGCTGGCATTTAATCGATCTTAAATTTATTTATTAAAGATTGAATTTTATTTACTAAATATTTATTGAAGTCATGTATTAAATAATAAATTTACTTGATAAATAAATGCCCAATAAAATTAGCTATTTGAAACGGCATTGGGATTGGCGGAGGGGAAGGGAGAGAAGAAGAGAGGAGCCACTGAGAATGGAATTTACTGTGTTCCTTGTGCCGGCTTTTCTGTTGACAACACCGCTAATTTCTATTGCTTGCTCCTTCTTATGATCCCCAATGAGTCCCCAAAATGATCTAAACCCCAGGGATGCTCATGTTTTTCTAGCCAGGCCCTTTTAATTGGCCTTGAGTATCTTTGGTGGGCCAGGCCCCAGGGTTACAACAGGGCCAACCATGTCAACATAGACCTGGATCTTACTTTCTTGAAACAAAGCCTTCCAGTTCTTGGGCTCTGCATTCTGGGTTGGCCGCACAACTTCAAGGTTTCACTGTTCCTCCTCATGGTGACCCAAAGGACTCTCCCAGAGCTGTGATGATGATGACACAGCATCACAATTGGGGCACACTGAAGGTTGCCTCACTTGCATTTTCACCAGAATGATACAAGAATATTTTTACAAAGTCTGCCTGTTCCTCAACACCATCGCTGCCCACTAGAGCTTTGTTCAAGGGTGTCCATTTTCTGTATCTTTGACATTTGAGTACTTGCGATGCCATCAGTGTGACCAAGGGACTGGATTTTAGGTTACATTTAATTTCAAGTAATTTAAACAGATGCATGTGGCTGCCACAGTTCTAACCCTTTATGTTTATGCATTTTTTTGTTATAATCTGGAAATTTGGAATTTAGCACTTTTATACAAATTGTCTGTGTGAGAGTCAAGTTTGAGGAATTTCAGTAGGAAATTTGGAAGCAGCACTGTGGGCACACCAGCATGAGCTGCAATTACATTTTGGAAAGAAAACTCATTGTTTTGCTGTAAGAAACAACTTTCCTTAGGGGAAAAATCAGAAGAGACTGCCAAACTATAAATGCTATTTAATCAACAGGAATTACAAAATGAATGGTGTCTTTTATAGAAAATATGGAATGCCTTCCTTACTCTCCATTATCAGTGGAAGAGATGACCAATCATGATGAGAAGCATTGACAGGGGTTACCTGAAATGCATCTGCATTCACAATCTAGGGCCGCAACATTAAAACTGGAGCAACAGTGGTCATTTTGGTTTGGTCAAAATGCCCACACATCCTCAAACGATGGCCCAAAATTGTCAACGGCCTCAGAGACAACGCAAAATAAGAGGAGTTATAAAGGAAAGCCCAAATATGATGGAATAAGTAATTGGAAGAAACTCAAACTGAGATGGCATGGGAAAATGCCCCACTGTGAGAGTCATCATTATTGGTTCTAGAACACTACTAGGAAAATGGGTTACCTGGCCTACAGGCTGGCTTGAGAGAGTTCCAAAAACTCAAGGACTGCACCTGCTCCAGAGGCAGCTGCAGCAGAACATTCGATTCATGGCCCCCTCCTGTAGCAAAATGGAGCTACATCACCGGAGTGCCAAGGCCGCCAAGTGCTGCCAAGCTGGCCTCTGCGTTAAGGAGATACATACGAGCCACCTCTTCTACATCCACAATCCCCAAAGTTTCTTTATGCTGAGTCATTGAAAACAACTTTACTATTCACCAGATTACCAAGCAAAGCAGGACTCGTGAGAGCATGAAGGGTCTCGGTGTTCTGAGATGCAGGAAATAGGTATAGCCTGGACCATCCTCTGCACAGAAGGACATGTGGTTACCTAGCAACACGGGGCGTCTGGCAGCAAGGTTCAGGGGCACAGTCAGAGATGTCTCAGTCCCTTGTCCCCCTCTTTGTTACCCTTTGGATGTGTGTTTGCACTGATGAGTTCACCACCCAGTGACATCCTGCTGTAGCATTTTATTCTTTTATTATTGGGATGAGGTTGTCAGAGCTGAATGCATAAGATTTATGTCCTAATGAGATTTGCTGATGTCGTACATGAAAGAAGGAGCACACCCGTGTGTCCAGCCAACAGAGAAGGCCCAAGTCTTGGAGGGAACCTTCCAGTGCTCATCAGCCAGTGCCTGGCTGATGCCTCCCATCAGTGCCTCATATATCACGGAGGGAGACTCTGCAAGGAAAATATTTCCAGATCACAGAGACAGCAGCAGCAGTCGCATTTTCCAGCTGACTCCTTAGAGTTCTTGCAGCCTGCACGCTCACGTGTGGCTCAGCGGGGAGCGTATAGGGAGGAAGTCTTATAAAGTGGACACGGGTTAAAGACACAAATTATTACAGAAGTTTACTCTTGTTTATTCCCACGATGCTCACAAGAATCATGACATCAAGTGGCATTTCTCCAAATCCTGAAAATCAGGACACTGCTCTAGAAATCATAGCTTAAAAGTACGGAGTGAATCACTGGGGGGATTCTGAAGCTTTTTTTGGGTTAATTTCTGCTGCAAATGAATACCGCGTATACATTTCCACGTTGTGAACACCTATACTGATCTAACTTCTAGATTATTAGAGACACAGTTATTTTCTGTGAAGATGAAGACAAACTTCAAAACCACCATTCTCCCTGCCTCCCAGGGATTCCCCACTGGCAGAACGCTGGGAGCCTTTTGATTAAAGGTTTCACACTATGTTGAAAACTTGGAGGAGATTCGTAGAGAGTGGAAACAGAAAACACACACACGTCCGTGAGCAAGAATGGTGGTATAGAAGTCTTACATGAAGCTGTGCAAGCATAACTGAATAACTGCATTATACAAATGACAGGCCTTGAGCAAGGTGTTAAAATTTTAAAAATCTGAAAATCAGAGAAGTAAACCCTATAAGCAAGTGACTTGCATTTTGCTCACTCGTTGGGTTAATGAGTTAATCTGGGGAGTGCTTTAGTCCCCCTCATATTTCCATAGGTTCCCCCATCACCTTCAACAATCTTTTATCTAGAAGATTTTCTTATTCTTTTTAAAAATGTTTGTTATTTATTTTCATTTTATTTGAAAGGAAGAGAGACAGAGAGATCTTCCATCCTCTAGATCATTCCTCAAATGCAACAGTCAGGGCTCAGCCAGGCTGAAGACAGGAACCCAGAAGTCAGTTCAGCTCTCCCATGTGGATAGCAGAGACCCAAATACCCTGCTGCCTCCAAGGGCACACATTAGCAAGAAGCTGGAACCAAGCAGAGGAGCCAAGACCCAAACCAGGAACTTAGCTATGGGTTGCTGGTGTCCCAAGCAGCATATTAGTCACTGCACACAAAACATCTACCCCCTCTTACTCTTTCATCTGTTGATACTACCTAGATTTGATGTCAGCCGCTCCTCTTTTCTGATCAAACTGCTGCCCCAACCTCAATCTTTTCAAATATAGAAATTTCTAGCAGCAATTGAAAACACACCGCATCTCCTTAGTAACGGTATCCTGCTTTTATCACTAGTCTTTCTGACATCTGATGTGTAAGAAACACAGAAAGAATCTCTTGTCACCGAGATGAAAGTTTGAAACTGCAGGAAATCTTTAAAGTGATATGAGTCACATTTTACAAAAATTGCTCCAACAGACTTCTGCCACAACATATTGTTTCTTTTATGTGGATAAATTAGCAGTAGAAAGCACAGATGGCTGTTCTATGAATAATTTATATCTAGCAATTTAACTAGGAAGTGAATTTCTGTTGATTTATAAGTCAAAATTATAAACAACCAAGACATGGTCTATTATCCGTCCCTCAGTTAATTCCACCCTTTGCCCCTCCTCTTCTACCTCCCATCTCCTTTCACATGAGCTTTTTGCTGCCTTACCAAATTTTACACTTGGTTCAACCTAAGGTCATTTTTTGGCAACTACCAAAAAATGTGGGGTTTGTTTGTTTGTACTATTGTTGTTGTTAATATTGGGTGGGTTGGTGGGTTGCCTGGTTGGTTTTTCCGAATAGGATGCTAGACCATTTATCCAAAAGCAACTTCAACGAGCAAAATCAAATATTTCTCATTATTCCCCTTTTTCTAAGTCAGAATTCTACGAGGCAGATTGTCTGAAGGCTTGAGCCTCTTCGTGACTACAAATCAGACACCTCTCAAAACAACACTTGTTTTTTTTTTTTTTAAGATTTATTTATGTGAAGGCAGAGTTAGAGAGAAAGAGAGAGAGAGCACGCGCACTTCCATCCACTGCTTCACTCCCCAAATGACCTGCAACAGCCAGGTCTGGACCATGCTGAAGCCAGGAGTCAGGAGCTTCTTCTGGGTCTCCCACGTGGGTGCAGGGGCCCAAGCACTTGGGCCATTTCTGCTGCCTTCCCAGGCACATTAGCAGGGAGCTGGATGGGAAGTGGAGCAGCCGGGACTCAAACCAGTGCCCATGTGGGATGCCAGTACTGCAGAAAGCAGCTTAACCCACTACACCACAGCGTCTGTCCTAACACTCAGGCTTTTAAAATACAGGGGCCGGTGCTGTGACGCTGCAGGTTAACACCCTGGCCTGAAGCGCCGGCATCCCATATGGGTGCCAGTTCTAGTCCCGGCTGATCCTCTTCTGATCCAGCTCTCTGCTATGGTCTGGGATAGCAGTAGAAGATGGCCCAAGTCCTTGGGCCCCTGCACCCATGTGAGAGACCTGGAAGAAGCTCCTGGCTTCAGATTGGCGCAGCACCAGCTATTGCAGCCAATTGGGGAGTGAACCAGTGGATGGAAGACCTCTTTCTCTGTCTCTACTTCTCTCTCTGTAACTCTGTGTTTCAAATAAATAAATAAATCTTTAAAAAAAATACAAGGACTGGGAGATTGAATTAAGGTAGAGGAGTAAGGAGGGAGCCTACTGCTATAGTTTTTAAAAACATGGCGTGCAGTGTCAGGGAAAAGTTAGGGAGAAAACAGGAGAGGAAATGACACAAATTGGAGTAACACAGTGGACCTACGTGGAGGGCATAGATACCCACAGCTCAGGACCCCAGCAGCCAAGAGCTTCCACACCAGCATTGGAAAGTGAGGTGAGACCAGACTGTAGCAGCCCAAGCCACTGGCAATAAAGCTGCAGGAAGAGCATGGAGGGAATCCAGCTTGGAGCCCTGTGGGAGATAATGTAACTGCCGAACTAGAGGCGAAAAAAACGGGGGACACGTTTCTCTCCACCTGATCACCCTGCAATGCTGTCCCCATAACAAGCTGATAGACAGTGGGCACCATTTTGGACATACGTAACAGCTGTGCCAGCTTCTGTCTGTGCCCAGCAGCCAGACAAGTGGAAAACTCCTGAGTCTGGTGGGGCGAACTAACAAGGGACTGGGTGCTTGTGACTGTGGGAGGCTTGCGTGCCAGGACTGTGAAAACACTGAGGCTGCGTGGGAGGGCTCAGGGTGTGGCTGGGACTTTGGGCAGTCACTGTGGGAGGCTCCACATGCTCAGAGCTCCCTGGTTTCCTGGTGAGGGACATTGCTGCAGAATCTGTGCTCCCACCAAGGATTGCACAGATCCTTTGTGTGGTCCTTGTGGCAGTGCAGATGAATATTCTACCCACTGGGGGTAGCATCCAGGCACTGGTCTTCTTTGAAGAGAGGGGGTGAGCAGAGTTTATGCCAACAGAGCAGAACAAACCTCCCCTCTGATAAAAGTTAGAAAAAAAGAGGAGATTTACCAGGCCCACTTGGGTGTGTCACCTTAGACACTGCCTTCACCCTGGAGCCCCAAACAGAGCTCCCTGGCCAAACCCACCTCAAACCTCTAGGTATTCACTATAAAAAAAGAAAGAAAAACCACTCCACTAATTCACAGAGGCATAATCCAAAGATAAAACCTGTCACAGCGAAAAAAAAAAAAAAAAAAAAAAAACAAAGAAGAAACCAACGAGTATCTCCACAAATGCCAAATAATAAATGCACCAATTCAAGAAACAAGAATATGGAAAACAACATGATGCCCCCAAAACAATACAACACTTCAATATCAGATCGTGAAGATGAAGATTGAAGAAACAGCAGCAATGGAATTCAAAACATTGATCATAGGATTACTTAGAAGTAATCAGAAGCAAATGCACAGACTAATGAAATCCTTACTTGATATGAAAGAAAATTTCTCCCACAAAATTCAGATTTTTTTTAGACAGTGAGAGAGAGAGACAGAGGGAAAGGTCTTCCTTCCGTTGGTTCACCCCCCAAATGGCTGCTATGGCTGGCGCGCTGCTGCCGGAGTGCTGTGCCGATCCGAAGCCAGGAGCCAGGTACTTCTCCTGGTCTCCCATGCGGGTGCAGGGCCCAAGGACCTGGGCCATCCTCCACTGCCTTCCCAGGCCACAGCAGAGAGCTGGACTGGAAGAGGAGCAACCAGGACAGAATCCGGCGCCCCATCCAGGACTAGAACCTGGGGTGCTGGCACCACAGGCAGAGGATTAGCCTAGTGAGCCATGGCGCCAGCCCCAAAATTCAGATCTTTAAGAGAAATCAAGGGGCCGGCACCATGGCTCACTTGGTTAATCTTCTGCCTGCAGTGTTGGCATCCCATATGGGTGCCAGGTTCTAGTCAAGGTTGCTCCTCTTCCAGTCCAGCTCTCTGCTGTGGCACCGGGAGGGCAGGGGAGGATGGAGGGCAGTGGAGGATGGCCTAAGTGCTTGGGCCCCGCACCCGCATGGGAGACCAGGAGGAAGCACCTGGCTCCTGGCTTTGGATCAGCACAGCTGCCACTTGGGGAGTGAACCAACGAAAGGAAGACCTTTCTCTCTGCCTCTCTCTTTCACTGTCTATAACTCTACCTGTCAAATAAATAAAAAGTTTTTTAAAAAAGGAGAAATCAAAATGAAATACTAGAAATGAAAAATTCAATAGAACCAATACAAAATGAAGTGGAAAGCCTTAACAACAGAATCAATGAAGCAGAAGAAAGAATTATCCAACACAGAAGACACATGCAGGAAATTATACAGTTACATGAAAAACAAGAAGAAGAAACTAGAAAATAAACAACACTGTAGGAATCTAGAGGATACTATCAAATGACCCAATATACGGGTCCTAGGAGTTCCTGAAGGTGTAGAAAGTGAGAAATGATTAGAAGGCCTTTTTAGTGAAATAATAACAGAAAACTTCCCTAATTTGGAGAAATAAAGGGCATCCAAGTAAAGGAAGCACATAGAACTCCTAATAGACATGACCAGAAAAGATCTTCACCATGACACACTGTAATCAAACTCCCCACAGTAAAACAAATAAAAGATTCTAAAATATGCACAAGAGAAATGCCATTCAACATGGATTAAAGATATAAATCTATGACCCGACACCATCAAATTATTAGAGAACATCAGAGAAACCCTGCAAGATATTGGCACAGGCAAAACACTTCTTGGAAAAGACCCCAGAAGCACAAGCAATCAAAGCCAAAATTAATAAATGGGATCATATCAATTTGAAAAGCTTCTGTATGCAAAAGAAACACTCGGGAAAGTGAAGAGGCAACCAAAAGATCGAGAGAAATTATTTGCAAACTATGCAACTGATAAAGGATTAATAACCAGAATATATAAAGAGATCAAGAAACTCAACAACAATAAAACAAATAACCCAGTTAAGAAATGGGCAAAGGACTTAAACAGACAATTTTCAGAAGAGGAAATCCAAATGGCCAACAGACATATGAAGAGATCACTAGCCATCAGGGAAATGCAAATCAAAACCACAATGAGGTTTCACATCACCCCAGTTAGAATGGCTCTCATACAGAAATCAACAAACAACAAATGCTGTCAAGGATGTGGGGAAAAGGTACCCTAATCCACTGTTGGTGGGAATGTTAACTGGTAAAGCCATTGTGGAAGACAGTGTGGAGAAATACCTCAGAAATATGAATATAGACCTACCATATGACCCAGCCATCCATCTTCTTGGAATTTACCCAAGGGAAATGAAATCAGCATATGAACAAGTTATCTGTACTCCCATGTTTATTGCAGCTCAATTTACAATAGCTAAGACATGGAATCAACCATAACGCCTGTCAACTGAAGACTAGATAAAGAAATTATGGAACAGGTACACCATAGAATACTACACAGTGGTAAAAAAAAAAAAAAAAAAAGAAATCCAGTCATTTTCAAAAAAAAAAATGAATGAATCTGGAAAACATCATACTTAGTGATATAAGCCAGTCCCGAAGGGACAAATACCATATATTCTCCCTGACCTGTGATAACTAATAGAGCACTTAAAAGTCAATCTGTAGAAGTGAAACTGACACTTTGTAAAGCAGTAACTTGAACAGCCCTTGTTTTGACTGTTGATGAATAGTTTTTTTATACTATTTGTTGAACTATTTATTTAACATAGAGTTAAACATATATATATATTTAAAGTCAATTGAAAATAGATCTCAGTCAAAAATAAGAGTGGGAATAAGAGAGGGAGGAGGAAGAGAGGTGGGAATATGGGTGGAAGGGTGGGCAGAGTGGGAAGAATCACCATGTTCCTAAAGTTATGAGTATGAGGTTTATGAAGTTTGTAACTGTAAAGCTGTATAGTTCTGCATACATCCCTATGGACTTATTTCTAATGGTACAGTTTAAAAATTTGACCGAGACTCCAAATCCCCTTAAGCTGGGTGGTAAAAATACCATCCTAAGTTTTAAAGTTTTCATATTCATGGGATTAGGTGTTTAGTGATAATAACAGAATTAAAAAGGAGTGAATGCTCCAATGTGGAAGCAGTCCACACAGCATACTTATAGAATGACAATAGCTTTAAGTAGCACTCTGACCTCAGAATCGGCCCTTAAGGCATTCTGTTCTGGCTGAAAAGCCCATGAGAGCATTTCAGGAATGGAAAGCCAAGACAGTGTGGCAAAAAAAAAAAAAAAAAAAAATCCTACATGAAGGATCTCTGTAAGTGAGACCCCAGTGGAAAGAAGTGGCCATCAAAGAAGAATGTACGTTTCTCTGAAGGGAGCAGAGAACTACCACTTTGCTTATGGCCCTGTCTAAATACTGATGGAGTTTGTGGATTCAAAAGGCTTCCATAGCCTAGGCAGCTCGTGTCAAAAGCCTCAGGTGATCACTGACATCATATGTGAAAGTGTCAATTGTTAAATTAACAATAAGACAAGTGCTTGGGCTCCTGCACCCTCATGGGAGACCAGGAGGAAGCACCTGGCTCCTGCCTTCGGATCATCGCAGTGCCGGCCGTAGTGGCCATTTTGGGGGTGAACCAACGGAAGAAAGACCTTTCTCTCTGTCTCTCTCTCTCTCTCACTGTCTAACTCTGCCTGTCAAATAAAAACTAATTTAAAAAATTAACAACAAGAGTCACTGTGCACTAACTTCCCATGTAGGACCTCTGTCCTCAAAGAGTTGTATTATAACTATGTCTAAGTGCTCCCAAAAGATGTATCATTCTTGGGTGCTTTGATAAAGTTAATTTTCTTAAAAAAAAAAAAAAGAAGAAGAAGAAGAAGAACTGAAATTAACTTCAAGATACAATGACTTTGAACAGCCATTGTCTGGACTGTTGAGCAACAGTTTTTTTGTGTGTGTGTGCTAATTGTTGAACTCTTAGTGTAGAGTTGGTCTTCTGTGTACAAAGTTATACAAAAATGGATCTTAGTGGAGAATGGGACTGCAAATGGAAGAGGAAGAGGAAGGAGGAGGAGGGATGGGAGTGGGAGGGCAGCTCTGGTGGGAAGAATCACTCTATTCCTAAAGTTGTAGTCATGAAATGCATGAAGCTTGTATTCCTTAAATAAAAGGTTTATTGGAGGGGAAAACACACACAAGGACTCATCAGTCAGGATTGCTTTGCCTCACTCTGCATTTGCACCAGGCTGCTGAACTTCAACGACCAGCATTTACTAAGGATCTTTACCTCTGTTTTTGGCCACCGGTGCCCATCCTTTGAGAAAGCACTTCCTGAAAATCTCTCATAAACTCCACCATTCACGAATCCCAAGAAATCCAAAATCTATTCCATGTACTCTCCCAGTCACACATACTGGCATACACCTTAACAATTTTAATACATGTTACCCTTAAAGCCAGGATGAACCCACCGACCTCAATAGAATATTCCATCTTTTTAAAACCAATTCCACAAGAGTACTTCCTGAGAAATCATGAGAAAATTGAATTAAAAAATAAGTTTATTTGGTGCAAAAAATTTGAAATCCCCAGATGGTTTTTTCATACTATGCATTTCCATGAACTGTCTGAAGATGCCTTTTATGTCTGGAGTTCAAAATTTTTGCACCAAAATCAGTATCTTTTAATTCGATTTTCTACAAATTTTTTGAAATACCTTTTTATTTTAGCAATTTTGTGACACTTGCCATGTTTTAAATTACCCGTTTGACTTCCTCACCAATTTGCAGGCTCCATTGGAGCAGGGGCTATAATTGCATTGTTCATTATTAGTCTTGTTAGTCTCCTCACAGTGACAATGACACAGAAGACACTCAGTAAAAACCTACTGATGAACCGAATCAGTGGGAGGGGACATGACTCAGCATCATGGTGTCTCCAATGATGAACCGAATCAGTGGGAGGGGACATGATTCAGCACCATGTTCTCTCCAATGATGAACTGAATCAGGGGAAGGGGACATGATTCAGCACCATGGTGTCTCCAATGATGAACCGAATCAGGGGAAGGGGACATGATTCAGCACCATGGTGTCCCCAAGGAAGGACAAGTGCACAGTTGTTTCCATGGCTCCTGCCTCAGAGGCTTCTTTGAACTCCCAATTAAACCTGTGCTTTTTCTAGGCCAAAACATGTGGGGTGGGGTATGGGAAGGGGTGAACAGGTATTTGTCACAGAGAGTAAGCCACCACTCAGGGACACCCACACTCCATTTCAGAGTGCCTGGGTTCGAGATCTGGTTCCACTCTCCATCCCAGCTTCCCACCAACGTGCACCCTGGGAGGCTTAAGTACGTAGGTCCCTGCCACCCACGTGAGAGCCCTGGATTAAGTTCCTGGCCTCTGGATTTGGCTTTCCCTAGTAAACCAACAGGTGGGACACTTTCTCTCTCTCTCTCTCTCTCTCTCCCTCCCTCCTTCCCTCCCTCCCTCCCACTCTATCTCCCGCCCCCAATCTGTAATAAGTATCTTAGAGTGATTCACAGCCCCCCAGCCTCTCCCTGGTTCACACTTCGCCCTCAAGCTGTAGCAAACCATTTGTCCCTTGTCATCCACACCTTGCTCTGTCTCACTTCCACTGCGCTGCATCATGTTCCTTCCCCGAGAGAGGCCCTGTTCCCCTTCTTCCCCCAGAAAAGGTTACTCGTCTTCCAGAGCTCAGCTCAGACATCAGCTCCTCCAGGAAACCTTCCCAGAATTCTCTCCATATTCCACTCTTTGCTCCCAGATGGTCCCATGTCTTTCCTCCACGATACCCAAGGCATGATGCTAACTATCACGGCAGATATTGGGTCGCTGTGAATCTATATATTGGCCTGTCCTTTTTCAGACAGAATGGCCTCATGAGTCAGAGCCATGCTCTCCCCTTTCATCTTTGTATCTCCAGGGTCCAACAGACAGCCTGAATTACTAACAAGTGCCTGGCCCGAAGGGTTTCTATTTAATGTTTTCCCTACCCCCAGGCCCTTAGAAAATTATAAACTCAGGTGAGATTCAGGACCTAGGTGCCAGCAGAATAGAGCTGACTCATCCAGGAGCCAGGTCCTAAATAAAGATGCCTGAAAATGGTACTTCAATGACATCTGAAGCAGACATGTGAAGCTTTTGCTGGACTGGAATCAATTTCCCCTTGTTGAGTGACTACCTTGTGACTTCCTCACCCTTGGTCCATATGACCCAGGACTGCACGACCAATGTTCTCCTCCTCTCTGACCATAACAACTGTTTCAGAATCAAGCATGTGATGCACACCACACCAATAAAACTCAACTAAGGATGTTCATGGGAACATATTCTTCTAGGAGAAATGCTTGTGTGAGAAAGGAGTTGGTAACACAGAGAACCGGAGTCCTCAAGGCCAAGGCCTTCAAGAACTGCACTCTGGATCCAGCCATGCCTTCAGCTAGTTCTTTCCCGGCACTTTTCATTTCTGTGAGCCATTATACTTACTTTTTTCTCTAGTGGTAGAATGTCCGTCACTTGCTATAAGAATTCCAATACAATGTCCAACTTACATAAATCACTTGAGCTATGAAACTCCATAACTAGTCCCACTTTGAATTCCAAAAGTAGTAGAGAGAGGCTGGCATTGTGGGCTAAGCCACCACTTGGATGCCCACATCCTGTATCAGAGTGCTGGTTCAAATCTTGTCTACTGATCTTCCAATACAGCTCCCTGCCAATGAACCTGGGAAAGCAGCAGAAGATGGCCCAAGTACTTAGACCCCTGCCACCCACATGGGAGACCTGAATGAATTCTTGGTTCTTGGTTTCAGCCCAGCCCAGCCCTGGCTGTTGTGGCCATCTGTGGAGTGAACCAGCAGATGGAAGATCCCACTCTATCTCTCTCTATCACTCTGTCTTTCAAATAAATAAATGAATCTTATTTTTACAAAGTAGTACTGAATAATAACTAGTGAAGGTTTCAATTTTTCCTGAAGTCTAAACAAACTGTATTTTTAATCCTTGAATTTCTCTAGAGAACTACTTCACTTGAAGTACAAAACAGGACCATTCTATAAATTATTAAAATTACTTTTACATTGGCAGTCTCTAAAACAGACCAAATAGGAAACTGGCCAGGCCCTGCACAAGTCTGGTCCAATACTACGTAATGTTATTCTCTAAACGTGTTATGATAAGAAGCAGACGAAATGTCTGGGACATTTCAAGCAAAATAAAAGCATCAGACACTACCCTGAGGGATGAAGTTACAAAACTCCCAGATACAAGGTGGGGCCTTTTGTGATGTGTGTAACTATAGGCACCTGTACCACAAAGTCTTCAGAACCCGCTGGCTTAATATCTTTCCTCTTTGACATCCCTGTACAGAGGGATGGGGGCCTAGACTAGGGGCAGAGCAGGGCCTCTCATCTCAGGTTAGGAAAGCAGTCAGTAGTTGAATTGGTTTTACTCAGAAAACAAGCTGGTAATGCTTAGGCTACTGGTAAACTGTAGAGAAATAAAGATAGTAATTCTGGTACACCACGCCTATAGCACACACAGGTTAAGGAAATCAAGTAGAAAAAACTTATATTTATATCATGCTTTTCACGTGTTTTCAATATGTTATTTTCTTATTTGATCATCACCGTCCTTCCACAGGCCTGTGATGGTACAGACCTGGAATTAACAATCAGACCAGAGAGACAAGAAAGGGAAAACCACGGGGCATGACTTGTTCAAGATCACTTTGCTGGCAAGCTGCAGTACCAGAATCCAGATTCCTATCCCGAAAGTAGATGCTCTTGCTATACCAGTTTGTTGTTCTGAAAATGCCAAGTGTCCACACAACTGGAAAGCATTTACTTTGGCTCTACACAAAGCGTCCTGTTTACTTGTGAGATGCAAATACTAACTTCTACCATATGTTGCACTGCATAACCAAGGCTACAAAACCGAAGAACGCGGTGGAAACTTAGGTTTCAGAAAAAGTCACAGAGCTCATTTCACTTTGGAAGAAAGAATATCACATGAGAGAACACAACTGTTTTCTTTCGAGGACAAAAGCCAGGTGACCAGCTTAATAATTCTTACGACAATTGGGAAAAAAAAAAAAAAAAAAAAAAACACGAAATAGGTGATAAATAGATCTCTTCTGGACACACTGAAAGGGACAAAAAGAAGTGGGGCGTTTTGTACCTGTGGATATAGGTTAGCAGTGTAGATAACCATAGGGCTTGCAAAATTAGGACAGATGGTCTAAAGTAGATTATTAAAGCTTTCTCTTCAGTCCAAAGATTTATTTGAAAACAGAGTTTTCTGTGTCTAAAATGATTCTGCAAACCACAGTCCATGGGTCGACCACCTGCTTTTCTGAATAAAGTTTTATTGGGTCACAACTACACCAGTACATAAGTTCTTAATGTTTGAACAAAAAATTTAACAATCATAACTTTTCCCATTGATTATTAAGGTTACTCTGCACAGTTCCTATGTGACAAAGTTGTTTCTACGGTCGCACATTGTCATGCAGAGCAGAATTTGCTTATATAAATATATATAAGCATAAATCTGGCTTCTAAACCACTTACAAAAATGTTTTTTCAACTGCAATTGTGACCCACTAAGTGGATGAGGAAATCAATTTAGTGATGTGAAGAGGAATTTTTTAAAATAAATTAGGAAAAAGAAGGAAAGGGAGGGAAGGAGGGAAAGTAGAAGAAAAAAGAGACAAAGGGAAAGATCAAAGTGCAGCTTTGTGAGGACTTGTACCCAGTGTGTGTGTGTGTGTGCGTGTGCGCGCGTGTGTGTTGGGGAATGCTGTGAAATAAAATGTATTTTTTACACAAAGGCATCAAAGTAAATTTGAAAGTCACTGAGCTAAGAATTGTGTACACACAAAGAGGCTCAAGGACTGAGCCCTAGAGTCCCTAAAATCTTGAGTTTGGGTGGTGAGGAGAAACTATCAGAGAAAGCAGAGAACCAGCCAAGAGGTAGGAAGAGAACCTGGAAACCAAGTGAACCCCTGTTTCAAGAAGGAAGAATGACCAACAGGGTCCACTAGAACCCAGGTACTGTAGTGAGAACTGTAATCACTCTCTTAGAATGACGATGATGCTAGTGCTAAAAAAAGAAACCTGTAATATCCTAAATTCAATTATAACAGCAGGAGGACGGAGGAGGAAGAGTTAAGAGAGCAGCTCTGGGCAATCCGGAAGGATGTATGAGTAAGCTGAAACCTTGATTTAAGTCCATCTGGGCCAACCAATGTCAATCTCAAGAGTTCTGGTTTAACAACACTCTTTAATGGAATAGTAAGAGCAAAAGCCCTGTTGGGATTGATTCAAGTCAGGAAGGAAAGTGCAAACTCAGAAACAAAGGGTGAGCAGTATAATGACACATCAGTACTTCACATGTACAAGATACATAACAAATTAAATAAATGTCAGAACACTTAGTGTAATCGGGCAGAAAACCTGAGGGTTCTTGTCTAGCGTGTTTGCCAATGGAAACATCCAGACAATAGTTAGAGCTGTAAGCAGAGAGGAATTTATTTGGGTTAGCCACGCCAAGAGCAAGGTGGTCTCATGACCAAAAACCAGGCTTTCCAAACAACCAGGAGTTACAAGTTTTTTAAGGCTTCCTTCCAGCAAGTTAAACATTTTTCAAAGGTTGTGAAGAAGCTCTTGAACAGCTTACGTGTATATGAAAAACAAGACAGGTACGTGGGCCTGCTGGATAATACTGCACACTACATGCGTCCCATGCAGCGTGGAGGTAGGGGTGGAGATGTAGCTTTGTAATGGGAGATGGGGGCTTTCTATATCAGAAAGGTGAAGGGGAGGACTGACCGCCGCTCTCCTCTCGGGCAGAACCTTAACTCAGCTTCCACTGTGTCGCGTGTTCACAGCTTCTTATCAAGGGGAGCTCACCCTGGGGAATGTCTTCATCTAACCCAACTGTGTGTGACCTGGGACCACCTCAAAGACCCCTGGCTGACTTTAACCAGGGTTAACACTGAGTTAGGTTTTTCCCTTTGACAGGAGAAGTATAAATAGTACGATCTGTGGAATACAAAATATGTTACTATTAAGGTGTAAATTATGCTCTGCTTCCTTTCTATACCTTTTTATGGAATCCCAGAACTAAAATGGTGCATAAGAGGTCACGCAATTTATATCCTAAGAATCACACTCAGTTACTATATGGAAACTTTTCTGTTTTCCAGAATTTTAGTACTGTTTTAAATCGTGTTTATAATGATTTTCCAATGTTTAAGTAACCTAGAACATGCTCCATTAATAAATTAATTTCACATCTGCTCTTATAAACCCCATTTCAAGCTTTCATTCTTTCCCCTGCTGCTTCTCTACACTCTTGTCCAAGATCTGCTTTCTTTTGCAGCCTGAGAGACATTAGTATTTCAACTCTCTCAAAAAAGCCACCATGTGCAAAATCATGGTTCCCTTTCATTTCACTGGAGCTATAAAATTTACTGAAACTATTGCTTTTCTGCCTTTTTCCTATAGTTTTGGCGACCACCTGTGAAGATCCTTTGTTATCACACACTCAGCTACCAGGTGCTAATGCAGCTCCTGTTTCTGCTGATGGCCTGGCTCCTGGCTGATTCTCTCTTCCTTGCTTCCAGGATCTCACCTCCATCAAGAGTTTATTGAATGCAGTGTTGCAGACAACATGTCCCAGGTGGCTGCTGTGTCCCATATTAGTGTTCAGCATTCCATCGAGCTGTTTGGATACTAGAAGTCAGACAGCAAAAGGAAGAGATAACCTGACATTTGGTATTAGAATGAGGCACATGAAATGTGTAGGTCATGACGCATGGTCAAATACAAGGGGGTTTTCAAAAGACTCATGGAAAATGCATATTATGAAAAAACTATACAAGGATCTCATTTTTTTCAGCATCAAAATAAACATATATTTAAATTCCATTTTCCACAACCTTTTTGGAGTCCCTCACACAGGCAGTTTCATGTGGTTCAGCCATAAGTTCTTGAAAAATCTGCATGTCCTCCATGGCTGTTCATTGAACACTTTCTGTGATTCACCTCGATTTGCGAACTTCCAACAAACTGTTTCTTTAATACTGCCTTTCACATCACACATAAAATTTATAGCTTAAATGTGTGCTAAATGCTTACTATACAAGGCACTGGATTCAATATTGAAAATTCACAGTTGGAAACTCAGATGTGACCTTGGATCTTTACTACCTGGCAAGGGACTAAATGTTAGAACAATCCCGAAAATATTTATTGAATTAAAATTGAAATAAAAGTTATGAAAAACCATATAGAAGTACTGAAAAGAGTTTATGGAAAATGAAATTAGAAGAAATGCTTATTTTGATTCAAAATAATTTTGAGGGGCTGGCGCTGTGGCATAATAGCTTAAGCCTCCTATTATGCCAGTATCCCATATTGGCGCCAGTTCAAGTCCTGGCTTCTCCATTTCCAATCCAGTTCCCTGTTGATGGCCTAGGAAAGCAGTGGAATATGGCCCAAGTGCTTGGGCCCTGTACCCATGTGGGAGACCTGGAAGAAGCTCCTGGCTCCTGGCTTCGAATCAGCCCAGCTCCTGTGTTACAGCCATTTGGGCAGTGAACCATCGGATGGGAGACCTCTCTCTCTGTCTCTGCCTGCTCCCCATAACTCTGACTCACAAATAAAAAAAATAAACCTTTAAAAAATAGTTTTGAAATCCACACATAGCTCTGTCATAATTCATATTTTCCATGAACTTTTTGAAAACTTCTCATAAGCACGGATTTCAAAAAAATTTTGCACCCAAATAAGCTTATCTTTTAATACCATTTCTATGAACTTTTTGAAGTACCCTCACAACAGAAAGAACCTAAGTCAGTCTAAAAGGGTGGGGAAGGTTTCCCTAAGAAAGTGACTTTTAAGTTGAGAACAGAAGGTTGAGTGGGAGTTCAGAAAAGGAAATTTTCAGGAAGAAGAAAAAACAGCCGCAAGTCAGGTAGGAACTCTCGAAGAACTGAAGCACACAAGGCCACCAGGACAAGCGCAAAGTGAACAAGAAAGGAGGGCTCAAGAGAAGCAGGATGAGGGAGGCAGCCCTTGCCAGTGTATGCCCTGCAGCCGTGAGAAGGAGCCACACAATTCGGCTTGAAGTAACAGCTTGATGGACTCACTGGCGTTTCGGAAGGTTCACTACCTACAACGCAGAGCAAGGACTCCCAGCAAACTATGGCCAGGGCAACAAACGCCTCTTTGGAAAATCAAGTTTCTCTGAAACCGCACCACACCTGTTTGTGAGACATTGGCCATGGCTGCTGTCTCCAGGTGGCAGGACTATGTAGTTGATACTTACACAGCTAGAAGGATGGGGAGCCTTTAAAAAATTCATGGGAATGCATATTATGAGAAAAGCACACATGGATTTCACACATTTTTGCATCACAATGAGCTTGGCTTTTAATTCTGTTTTCCATGAATGTGTTGAAGTCCCCTCGTGTCTGTGATTTGTTCCTTCACAGAAAATGTTTGGTGACCGCTGGTGAGGATAATGACTCAGAGAGCCCAACAAGGTGAGGAGGGGAAGTAGAGACACCGCGGGAGTCCAGGCAGGAAACGCTGGCAGGAGAAGCAGCAGGCAGATGTGAGAAAATGCATGACATACAAGAGGACTTTTTAAAGTCCATAAGAAAAGAATGGAATGAAAGGGTGCAAAAACAATGAAAACCCATGCATGGTTTTTTTCATAACAACCGTTTTTCCATAAACATTTTAAAGAACCCTGTGGACTTGCCAGGCTTTGGTGATGGCTGGTGTGAGAAAGATGCCCCCAGAATAATGATCTGGTGTTTTGGGAGAAGCATCTGGAGTTTCGGGGGCACTTCTTAGGCAGTACAGAAGCAAAGAATGAACAGGTTTAGGAGGACAGAGCAGGAACTGACAATGAACTTTAGAAAAAGCCACCTGGAACATATTTATTACAGGGAGGCATAACTCGAATTCACATTCCATTCTCCAAAATTTGCATATTGAAATTATTTTATTAGAAGGTTTTCCAAAATTTCTGCAGTTCATTTCAGCTCCTCCTGCTGTGTTTTCTTGCCCACACATCTGTTATCTAAGCCCAGCACAAATGACTGGGCACATAGCTATGCTCACAAAGCATTCCAAGGGTCAGAAGAGACCACACAAATCTTCCTCCACCACTCAGCTTTTTGGGTTTTCAGTACTTACAGTATGTTTCGGGGGCAGACATGTGACCTAACAGGATGCCAGTTAGGGTGCCTGAACCTCATATAAAAGTGCCTGAGTTTGGAGCCAGCGATGTGGCACAGTGAGTTAGGCTGCCTCCTGCCACACCAACACCCTGCATGGGCCCCAGTTCGAGTCTCTGCTGTTCCATTTCCAGGTCAGCTGCCCGCTAACATGCCTGGGAAAGAAGCAGAGGATGGCCCAAGTGCTTGGGGTTCTACACTCACTCGGGTGACCTGGATGAAGCTCCTGGCCCCTGGCTTCTGCTGGCACAGCCCTAACAACTGCAGACATTTAAGGAGTGAACCACGGGATGCAAGACCCCCCACCACCACCAAAAAAAAAAAAACTCTCATTTTTAAATAAATAAAATAAGTCTTAAAAAAAGTAAAAGTTCTTGAGTTTGAGTCCTGGTTCTAATCCCTGATTCCAGCCAGTGCAGGCCCTGGGAGGCAGGCTCATGAGGTACACAGAATCCTGGATAAGATGATCATAGATTTATCATCAAAAACTTTGGAGGACATAGGGGATGATGCGTTTAAAGCAGGAGAAGAAAAAACTGTTAATCAAGAATCCTATAGACAGCAAAAAATACAACTTCCTCACCCTAAATTTCCCTCATAGTAGGTCTTAAAAGTATGTACAGGTTAAGCATCCCTCAAAAATCTGAAAAATCCAAAATCCAGAATGCTCCAAAATCTAAAACGTTCAGAAGCTAACATGACATCATAAGTGGAAAACTCCACACCTGACTGCATGTGACCAGTCACAGTTAAAAATGCAAGCCCAGGGCCCTGCATTGTGGTGCGGTGGGGTCAGGTGTTGTCTGTGACGCCAGTTCCCATACTGGAGCGCCAGTTCAAGTGCCAGGTGTTCTGCTTCCAGTCCAGGTCCCTGCTAATGCACCGTGGAAGGCAGCAGAAAATGGCCCAAGTGTTGGGCGCCTGCCACCCACATGGGAGACCCAGATGGGGCTCCTGGCTCCTGGCTTCAGCCTAGCCCAGCTCCGACCTTTGCAAGCAGTTAGGGTTGAACTAGAAGAAGGAAGATCTCTCTCTCTCTCTCCCCCTCTCTCTGTCACTCTGCTTTTCAAATAAATAAATAAATAAATATTTCTTAAATGCAAGTGCACCAAAAATATTATATCAAATTACCATTAGGCTATTTGTATAAGATGTAAATGAAGAATAAATGGATTTAGTGTTTAGATTTGGGTCCCATCCCTAAGATATCTCATTAGGTATACGCAAATATTCCAAAAGCAAAATTCCAAAATATTCTGGTCCTCAATATTTTTAAAAAGTGATACTCAACTTGTATCCTTAAATAACTTTTTTTACATTTCTTTTAAAGCATATTTCATAATAAATAAAAATCACATTCATATAGATTTACATTTTTTTTAAAATTCCAACACAGGATGAAAACTGTGTATTTTACTACCACACAGTTCCAACCATCAATCATATAATAAATTCCAGAAAGCCCTTCTCATCTTCCTTTTGGGATTTGTGCCAGAAACAGTGAGGCTTAAATTTTAGCTGACAACACTTTGAGTGTGTTACCTTCAAAGTGTCACAGGACCCTGTGGAGTACATCCATGAACATCATTCTGAAATCCCACACAAGCACTTACATTTGGAAAATCAAGCCAAAACCACATTTTTATGTTACTTTGTCACATGTTGTTTGGCACAACTTTAAAAAAAAATGTGTGCGTACTCCCCAAAGTGACATTTTCCTCAGGGAACAAGAAGGTCTTGTAGTAAGTATGACTAACATTACTTCTTCCAAAAACAGTCGACACATGCTATCCATTTGGCCACATATGGTTACTTGCAAGAAGTGATTTAAAAAAAAAAAAAATGAAAACTGCCTTCAGGCTACGTGATTTCTATAGCCATTAAAATTGGCCAAAAATAAACAAGATTACAATCAATCCACTTCACAGCACAGTAACAATAATGGCATTATTTTTATGTTTCTCAATATTTCCGTTCAGTTTTCAAACAATCAGACATTCTCTAGGTACATGGACATTACCTGCAAAAAAGACTCCCAACACCTTCATGGCTAGGCTCATGCCAACAGAGGACATGACACACCTGAGGATTACGCATTCATCATAAAGTTCTTCTTACCTAACAGTTAGTCATGTATACAGCATGGAAAAGTAGTCCAAACACACAGGAAAAACAAGCAGGACTTAAGATGTCTCCTGGCTAGGTGTGCTTGCTTGATATTCTGTATAGGTGCATTTAATCTTTCCTATAAATTTGAAGTATTTGCAACATGAAAGAAGCTTAATAATTCTGAGAACACTAGAGGTCTTCAAAAAGTTCATGAAAAATGCATTTGATAAAAAGAAAAAAAAAACTAAGCACAGATTTCAAAATGGGTTGTAACAAAATAAAGTGATCTTTTACTCCCACTTTCCTAGAACTCTTTGGACACCCTTTCATATATTTAAAGAACGTGGGGAGAGTGCTGGTCTCGCAGGTAAGCTGCCAGCTGGCATCCCCACACCCTATGTCACCGTACCTAGGTTCAATACCCAGCCCCACTCCTGCCTCCAGCTTCCTGCTCATGCACACCCTGGGAGGCAGCCATGATGGCTCAAGTACTTGGGTCTCTGATGCACATGTTCGAGACCTGGATTGAGTTCTGGGCTCCTGGCTTTGGCATGGCCTAGCCTTGGCTGTTGAAGGCATTTGGAGAATGAACCAGCAGATGGGAGTTCCATCCCCCCATCCCAATAAATACATTAAAAATGTTAAAAGTATCTTCCTAATATACTTTCTCTGAAAATGCTGTTGTATAAACTTGGATTTCCAAAAATATTACAATAAGCGATTCTAGAAGTTATTAAACTAATTGCTCCCAAGGAACCATAACTCCCTGAGTGCACATCCTTGTGTAGTCCCCTCTGGCCCACTGGTAAGGCCACTAGCATCAACAGTGAAGCCCCCAAATCAGCCAGCTTCCAAATGAACTCAGGCAAGATTAGCAGAACTGGCCAGCTGAGCCAAGCCCAAATTGCTGACCAATGAATTATGACAAAAAAAATCAAAGTATTGTTCTTTTAAGCCACTGAGTATTTGGGGTTAATTTATTATGTAGCAATAGACAACTAATGCCTGATACAGGACAGAAGAGGTACAGGATTGGCTAGAAGAAAGAGTAAAGATTGATGTGATAGGCTGAGAAATGGCTCCTCGGCAGGTATCCACAGCCTCATCCTGAATACAGTGAACATTACACAGCAAAAACAAAAGGGTCTTCACAGATGTAATGAAGTTAAAGACCTTGAGATGAGGGGCTCTCCTGGGTTATCTGAGTGTGCCCTAACTAAACACATGTATCTGTTAAGAGGGAGATCACACAGGCAGAGAAGGCAACAGGACACAAAGACAAGAAATGACAGCAGCCACCAGCAGCTGGAAGAGCCGAGGGAGGAGCAGCCTTGACAACATCTGTAGAAGAGGACTTCAGGAAGTTTTGGAAAGTGGGATTAAGCCGGCGCCATGGCTCACTAGGCTAATCCTCCACCTGCAACGCCGCCACACCGGGTTCTAGTCCCGGTTGGGGCACTGGATTCTGTCCCGGTTGCCCCTCTTCCAGGCCAGCTCTCTGCTGTGGCCCGGGAGTGCAGTGGAGGATGGCCCAAGTCCTTGGGCCCTGCACCCCATGGAGACCAGGAGAAGCACCTGGCTCCTGCCATTGGATCAGCGCGGTGTGCCGGCCGCGGCAGCCATTGGAGCGTGAACCAACGGCAAAAGGAAGACCTTTCTCTCTGTCTCTCTCTCTCTCCCTGTCCACTCCGCCTGTCAAAAAAAAAAAAAAAAAAAAAAGAATAAGAAAAAAGACAAGTTAGAAACTCTCATTCTTAGTCGTGCCTACGTGGAGTAAGTGTTTATCATAAAATTCATTGGTATTTAATGATTCTGTGAATTTCATTAAATGCTGTTACTTGAAGTAAATATTACTTTATATTTTCAAAAATTACAACTTAAATCTGGAGGTGAACTAAGAAAAGAAGAAACTGTCAATAATAATCCTACTAAAGAGAAGGAGGCTTTATTACAGGCAAAATGTAAGAGTTTAAATGAAGATGGCGGCAGTGATAATGTGTAAGAGAGTGAATGTCATTAAAATTTCAGAAGAGATGATGGTGTTCATAATAAGGTGATGACAAAGATGGAGGTAAAAGAAGAAAGGGAATGATGGCAGTATTTTGATGTCATTAATAAAAATCACATTGAAAGAGAGAAGTCCAAAAACAGCCAATGATATTGAAGGAGAAGAACAAAGTCAGAGGACTGACTTTAAGGTTTACTGTAAGGATACAGTTGTAATTATAGCACGGTGTGAATGAACAAATAAGAAATAAATGAGTGGAAAAGAATGGACAACTCAGAAATACACACATGAAAACAATCAACTCATTTTCGGCCAAAGAGCAAAGGAATAGAGTGCAGGAAGCATAATATTTTCGATAAATTTGCTGCAACAACTGGAAATCTACATGTGAAAAAGTTAGTCTAGATACAGACCTTATAGCTTCCACAAAAATGGATCATAGATTAAAACATGAAATGCAAAACCCATTAATTTCTTCAGGATAATATGGGAAAAATTTATGCAATCTTGGGTTTGGCAATGACTATATAGATACAATACCAAATGCATGGCCCATGAGAAAAGAATCCGTAAGTTGAAATTCATTAGTTTTGCTCTGCATAAAGACACAGTTGAGAGAAAGAAAAGACAAACTAGCTACTGGAAGAAAATAATTGCAAAATATATATCTGATAAAAAAAACTACTATACAAAATACACAAAGAGTTCTTAACACCTAATAATAAAAAAGCAAAAAATATAATTTTAAAAATATGAAGATATGAACAGACAACTCCCAAGATATATATATATATATATATATATATATATATATATAGCACATAAGCATGTGAAAAGATGTTTAATGTGCTATTTCATTAGGGAATTACAAATTAAAAAACAAAATACCACCACACACCTATTAGAATTACAAAACTAGAAAACAAAGACATCACCCAGTGCTATTAAGGATGTGGAGCAATAGTGACTCTCATTCATTGTTGGTGGGAATGTCAAATGGTTACAGTATGATGATTTCTTACAAAATAAATATAGTATACTATCCAGCAATCACTGCCATGGTATTACCAAAGTGGGCACCCAAAAACCTGCACACACATGTTTGTAGACGTGTTATACATAATTACAAAAACCTGAAACCAGCCAAAAAAGGCATTGAATAGGTGAATGGAAAAACAAACTATGGAACATGCAAATGACAGAGTCTTACTGTGTAGTAAAGAGAAATGAACCATCTACAAAAGACATGGATGAGATATTTATATATGTGTGTGTGTGTGTGTATACATATATATATAGTAAGATTCTCTCTCCCTCCAAATGAAAGAAATGATGTAAAAAGTCTACAGACTGTATGATTCCAACTATATGACATTCTGAAAAGGCAAAACTATGAAGACGGCAAAAAGATCAGTGATTGCTAGGGATTAATAGAAAGAGCACAGAGCATTTTGGGGGTGTGAAATTCTTTCATAATTCTCTAATGGTGTGTGTGTGCTGCTGTATACTTGTCCAGTCCATAAAAGGCACAACATAAAGAATTCTAATGTAAACCACAGACCCCAGTCAGTAGTATATCAATATTGTCTCATCAATTTTAACAAATGTAGTACATGAAGGCAAGATGTTAGTTGTAGGGGAAATCAGGGAGAGTTGAGAGGGAATATATAACTTTCTGCTCAACTTTTCTGTAAATGTAAAACTCCTAAAAAATAAAGTCATTAATTTCAGAGAAAAATTTTCAAGTATAACATAATGATCTTAGTGTGACATAAGTTGTGTAGGTACATGTGTTTTACTTGGAGGAAATATAGGATTGGTAGATATGTCTAAGAAACACAAGAAATGGATGTACCTGTAGAAGAAGAAAAATAGCAGTCTTTGTCAGGAGTCTAAGAAGCATCAGCAGTTAGGAACAGGTGGAGGAGCCAGCAAAGAAGCAAGGGGTGGGGATGAAGTTTAGTGGAAGTCAAGAAGAAACAGAACAGGTTGCTTTATAAAGCAACTTTCAATTCTGTTCTGTTCAAATGCTGCATAAATATAAATTAGTTTGTGACTATTGGGAAACAATGTGAAACACAGGCTATTTTTAGGAAAGCAGAAAGGATGTAAGCCAATTTTTAATTAGTTGAATAAAGCAAAGGGTTTGAGAAATAAAATTGCAAGTGCGGGATCATAATTGGAAATTATGATTAAGAGACAGAGGAAGGCCAATCACTGTTCTGTTGACTCATTCTGAAAATTGCAAGGCAACTTTTGCTTTGCAGGACCTAAAAGAGGGGATTCAGATTTTGAGATGAGCTTTGCTGTTTTTGTTGCTTTTGTTGACATACCATATATCTAGCTGATGGTATTCTGGGGAATGTTGAGATGGCCAATGTAATACTCCCCTTGCCGTGGAGATTTATCAGAAAGCAAACAGCGACAAAGGATATACTCTTTAAGAGGTAAGATGACCTGCTTACAATGTACCCATCCCCTCATATACTGAGATTTTCCTGCGGTGAGAACATTTGAAATTTACTCTTGAAGCAATTTTGAATTTATAATACTGTTATTAGTTCTATTCACCACATTGTACTATAGTCTCAAAAAATCTTCCCCTTGTCTAAGCCTTGGTTTTTCAGTCACAGTTGGAGACTTTATCAATACAAGAAAGCACACAATGTTTGGGTTAACAAATATTCAAACATGGACATATAGAATACAACTACATACATTTACATATATCTAGTAATTAATATTAAGGAAATATGTATTATATTCAAATACATATTGAACACCCACAAAATTTGATCTTATAGTAGGCCATAAAAAATCACCCCCAGTCATAATCTATGTAATATGAACCAAAGCTTTTTAAAAAGGGAAACTAAATATAAAAATAAATTCTCCATTTGCATGTTAAAAAGCAAATATTCAAATAACTCATCAAGTTAATAGAGAACTAATACAGAACTTAACATGACTGAGGGACAGGTAATTGGGGCAGTGGTGAAGACGCTCTGTGGGACACCAGCACCCCGTATCTGAGGGCCTGGGTTTAAGTTCCAGCTTCACCTCCAGTTCCAGCTTCCTGAATGCACACTCAGGGAAGCAGGGGGACAGGGCTCCAGTACGTGGGTCCCTGCTACATGAGAGAGCTGTGTGAGTTCTTTGCTGGGCTTTGGCCCAGCCTAGCTTCAGCTGTTGCGGGTATCTGTGGAGTGAACCAGCATACGGGCAATCTCTATGTCTCTCACTCTTCGCTCTATCTCTTTTACTTTATCTCTCCCACTTCCTATATTTTAAATGAATAAGAATAACTAAATAAAATATGTGTATATTTATGGAGCACATTGTGATTTTTATATATGTATGAATTAAGAAAAGAGTCATTCAGACTAATTAGCATATCCATTCATTGCATTTTGTGGTGAGAAGGTTAAAAACCTATTTTAGGAATTTTGGAACCTGCATCAGGTTATTATTGGCTGTGGTCACCAGACAGTGCAATAGATCACTAAAACTTCCTCCTCTAGGCTACCCTTTGGTCAGTATCTTCCCTTTTCTCACTCCCATTCCCAGCACCAGGAAACCATCAGCCTCCTTTCCACTCTCCGCTTCTAGGTATTTAGCTTTTCTAGATTCTATGTGTAAGTGAAATCATACAGTAATTTTTCAATTCAGATCATGTAAACATTTTATCCTTTTTGGTCAAATACTTATTTTCATTCCCTATAGTTGAGATAAACATATTTGTATTATTAACATGATTCTTTCAACAGGTCTTCAAAGAAGGAGGTATCTTTCTCTGAAGGGAGGAAAGAACTTCCACTTTGACTATGACCTCATCTAAATAAGATAAGAGTCAGTGAACTCAAAAGGCTTCCATAGCCTTGGAAACTCATGACTGGAGCATAGGGAGATTACTGATGCCATAAACAGGAGTGTCAATTTGTAAAGTCAACAACAGGAGTCACTGTGCACTTACTCCTCATGTAGGATCTCTGTCCTTAATGTCCTGTACATTGAGATTTACTGCTATAATGAGTACTCAAACAGTATTTTTCACTTTGTGTTTCTATGTGGGTGCAAACTGTTGAAATCTTTACTTAATGTATACTAAACTGATCTTCTGTATATAAAAAGAATTGAAAATGAATCTTGATAAGAATGGAAGGGGAGAGAGAGTGGGAAAGGGGAGGGTTGTGGGTGGGAGGGAAGTCATCAGGGGTGGGGGGAAGCCAATGTAGTCCATAAGCTGTACTTTGGAAATCTATATTCATTAAATAAAAGTTAAAAAAATGGTTCTTTCAAAATATGCAGTTATTTGTCTGATCATGGTCAAATTCGGGACATTCTTCTTTTTTTGTTTGTTTTTCTTAATTAGTTTACCTTGTAGTTCTTCATTTTATCTAAGCATATGTTAAAGCTACTTATCAGTTCCTTTCTTTCAAAATTAATATTTTTGGATTTTTCTGAATTGTTTCGGTGGGTTTTTGTTTCATTTTATTTTTGAATAATTTTTTCAAGATAAATCTTCAATGATTATAAACCATGTTTCACAAAGATATCTATTAAGATCAAGTGCCTCTCTCTCTTTCTTCTTTTTAAATATGTATTGAACAACTGCCCATTCTCTCCTCCCCAGCCCTCTAGAAACCATTAAGAAAGTCTCCACCTCCATGAATGTGACATGATAGATAACTCACATATAGTGGAGTCAAAGTAATTTATTCTGTTATTGGCTTATTTTGTTTTTCCTAATATCCTCCAGGTTCATGCACCATGTCATGAATGGTCAGATAACTTTTCTGTTTAAAAGCTGAATACCATTCTACTGTATATACACTATATGCATTTTTCAAAATTCACTTATCTGTCAATGGACATTTGCTTTTTTCCATATCTTGGCTCTCATGAATAATGCTATCAGGAGCAGAGGAGTCCAGATCTCTCTGTGAGATCCTGATTTCAATTCTTTTGGATGTGTGTCCAGTGAAAATATATTTCAACTTTGAATTTTCTTGAGGTATGTTCCATACCTGATGAATCATTTTGCATCTCTTTCAAGATTTATTTTTTATCTATCTCTCTATCTATGTATTTATGTATTTAAAAGGCAGAGTTACAGAGAGAAAGGGAGAGACAGAAATTTTCCATCCACTGGTTCTTACCCCAAAGAGCAACAATATCCGCAGCTGGGTTTGGCCAAAGCCAAGACCCAGGGACACCATCCGGACCTTCCCTATCAGTGGAAGGGCCTCAAGTACTTTAGTCACAGGTAACTTAGCAGGAAACTGCATTGGAAAGAGAGTAGCCAAGAAATGAATCAGTGCACTGATATGGGATGCCGGCACTGCAAGCTGCAGCTTAATCCACCAAGCCACAAGACTGGCTGCCCCTCCACCCCCCACCCATTGTACATCCACACCAACAATGTATAATGGTAAGGATTCCAATTTCTCCACATCCTTGTTAATACTTACTATTATTTTTCTTTTATAGTAGCCATAATAGATAGTGAACTATTAATTCATAGATGTTAATAGATGTGAGGTACTATCCCACTTTTTTTTTAATTTGAATTTCTCTGGTAATTAATAGTGTTGCGCACTTTTTCATATAACTGTTGGCCATTTATGTGTTCCAATCTTTCGTCCATTGTTAAAAGGGTTAGTTGTTTGGCTATTGAGTTGTGGGAGAAACAATATTTTAGAAATTAACTCTTTATCAGATAAATGATTTGCGAACATTCCAAGTTACCTTTTCATTTTGTTGATTGTTTTGTTTGTTGTACAATTTTGAATATGGGAAAACATAGATAGCCCAGAAATAAGCCTATGCATGTACAACCAACTGATCTTTGACAAGAGTTCCAAGAATATGCAACAGAGAAAGGATAGTTTCTTCAATAATGGTTTAGGAAAACTGTTAAACATGTTTTTAAAAAAGTAAATTGGGGCCCCAGCATCACACCAGGCACAGAAATCAACTCAAGATGGATCAAGGACTTAACTAAGAATTTAAAAGCCTGAAACTATAAAACTCTTAAAGGAAAACATTGGGGAAAACTTCTTGACATTGGTCTTGGAAATGATTTCTTGGATATGACATTAAAAGCACAGGTGATAAAAGCGAAAATTGACATGTGGGACTACCTCAAACTAAAAAGCTTTAGCACTGTGATAGATCTCTTCCTTTGACATACATTTTTACTTAGCTCTAAACATTTTGCAGATAGTTTAACAGCTTTGTGGACTTTGTTTGACAATCTAATTTTACTGAGATTCTAGTAATAGGGGAACCTCACAGATTTAAAAAGCTGGGAACCTCTAGTCCACAAAATGAAGTAATTACAAACTGCAATGCAGCTTCAGCCTTAGCAAAACTATGAACCATAACTCCATATGTTTATAAACTTTCTGGTAACAGTTCTCTGTCTATTTTTTTAAGATTTATTTATTTATTTGACAGGTAGAGTTACAGACAGTGAGAGAGAGAGAGACAGAGAGAAAGATCTTCCTTCCATTAGTTCACTCCCCAAATAGCCACTATGGCTGGCGCTGCACCGATCCGAAGCCAGGAGCCAGGAGCTTCTTTCTGGTCTCCCATGTGGGTGCAGGGGCCCAAGGACTTGGCCCATCCTCCACTGCCATCCTGGGTCACAGCAGAGAGCTGGACTGGAAGAGGAGCAACCAGGACTAGAACCCAGCGCCCATATGGGATGCCATGCCACAGGCGGAGGATTAACCAAGTGAGCCACGGCGCCGGCCCTCTCTGTCAATTGTAGGATCAAGCTGTTCTTGGAAGTTGTTGTGGCAGATGGTCTCAAGGTGCTGACCAATACTTGAAATAATAGGTAATAGGATACAAAAAAAAGCAATAAGTAATCAGAATTTTTAGGTTTCAGAGGAGGGGGATGGACAATAAACTGCTTGGCAGAGGAAAGCAACTTGGAGGATAATAAACAAGCCATTTTCTCCAAGGGAGAAGACAGTACTAGTCATCCTGACTAATGCAACCCTTCAGTCCTCTGGGGAAGAACTGGAGTGCTGGAATTCCTGATGGATGCATGCTGTTAAGCAGTAACCACTGTGTTTCCCTTTTGCAACTGGGAATTTGTATATATTCTGTTCCTCATTCATGACTGTAGACTGGATGTATTGAAGGCGGGCACAACATTTGCTAATTGATAGGCTATGAGCAACTATAAATAAGCTTGATGGAAATGATAGTGCATCACCCATAAAATGCAACTTAAAGTTGATGGAGCAAAAGGTGGGCTCATTTTTGAAGGGTTGTGTATTTTCTAAGCATGGAGAAACACACAACCAAGCGGGTACCCAGGGAATAATGGGTCATCAATCATACATACTGGTCAATATCCATTCTCACTATCTTCCTTCGTCAAAAATTATTAAGGACATGGTTAAAATTAAAGGAACACAATCCTGAGTTCTCCATACAGCTGAATGTGAGCACATGTCTAAATGTTGCCCAGTGACAGCTAACAAGAAATTTGAAGTGCAACTCCTAGGAAGGCGGGGTTTTGTGTTTGTTGTTTCAGAGTGAGAGGGAACGCCTGTCTTTGTTCTTCCCTCATTTCTATTGTTTGTCTATGGTGTCTGCAACTCCAACAGTCATCTTAGATATCACAAGAACCACTTCCTTGGAATGACTGAGAGAGCAGAAGGAAATTCAAGTTTCTGATTTATAAGGACCTCCTTAACAGACATGAGTATATCTGGTATCTATTATGTACTATTAAACCAGTTAGAAAAAGATGCTGTTACATTGATGTATATTGATATATGCTAACATTGATGTATGCTTAGTCAATTGTTTTAACTTTTGTTTTTGAACTGTTTCAGATTCTTTATTTGACCTCCTTGATTCACCATCAGCCAAGAAATATGAGCTAATACTTGAATATTATTAAAATAGTACTAATCTCCTATATACCGACTTTACTATTTAGTTTACAAGCTATTTCAATATTATATGATTTGATAAGATCATGCATATATTTATGGAAATAATTTTGATAATATTAAATATTGCCATCATCTTGATATGTGAACACTTTTAGCTTTATGTAAATGTTAAAAGCAAACACCCCATTGAATTTAATCTTATTTGATATTCGTATTTCATGCTTTCTTCTCTTTGGGTTTACCCAGTCTTAGTTCACATTTTAATTTCAACCTTTTTGAATCTCTTTCTTTTTGAAAGAGTTGATAATTTGGTCTAATTTATTGCTCAAATCTGAAGATATGTTCAAAGATGAGTTGATTCAATTTACAAGTATTTTATTTTGTATCCAATTTACTTGACATGTTATATAATTTCAGTAATATATTGTTTTATTTTCAAAACTTACTGGATTCTTCATTCCGTTTCTAAGTAATGATATAAAGAAAATCCCATTTTGAATTTTGCAGTCAGCAGGTTCAGTTGTCCTCCTACAGTTCAGATGAGACAGTCACAGTCAGGACAGGTGTGTCAGGATCCAGACACACCCTGATGCAACTGACGTCACTACTGAGGTAGGAATGAGGGATAGGGGCTTAAAACTATGCGTGACTCTCTCAGTCTTGATGTTATGCAGGGAATGACCGGGAGTAAGGGAGTAAGGGAAGGGGAGAGAGAGAGAAAGAGAGAGAGAGGTCTCCCAAATACTGGTTTGCTCCCCTACATGCCCACAAAAGCCAGAGCTGTGCCAACCCAAATCCAGGAGCCTGGAATTCAATTCAGGTCTTCCACATGGGTGGCAGGGGCCAAGTACTTGAGCATTCACTTGCTGCTTTTGAAAGAAATTAAATAAATAAAATTCTGAAATGTTTACATATGTGATATGTGGGTTCATCTGCCTCTGACCCCACAATTAGGGTCAAGTCTAAATTTTAAAAACCACCACAGAAAAATACAATTATGATGAAATATTTGGAGAGATGTTGAATATGTTCCAAAGCTTCCTCCACTCATAAATATTGAGATTATGTCAGCATATTCACTGTAACTGTGATCACTAATAAAATGACTATGAAAGTCACATGGTCTCTCTGTATCAGAAGCACAAAATCCCAAACCCCTACCATCATAGAGGCCTTCCATCTGAATCTACTAATTGGTTAAGTAATATTCACTTCACCATTTGAATATGTAAAATATTTTACATTTTCTTCACTTATTATAAATTCTTATGTAACTTGTATGTGTTGTTCTGGCTTTGGAAATATAATTGTGTATATACAGCTGCCAAAGTCATTGCTGATTGTTCTTCTACTCCTTTTATTCCAAGCAACAAATGTAATTTGCCCTCTTCTTCCATGAGTCCAGCATATGCTGATGCAGCCAACTGCACATAAAAAATATTCTTCTCCAAATTCCAGAAATTTCTGAAAAGCAGCAATTGAATGTGTCTCCCGCTGAGTGGTACACAGAATCTACATCAATGAAGTGCTGGGTAGGCACACCAGAGTGCAATCGTGCCCCTGTGCAGGCCCTTATTCTGTCTCCAGCACTTGCCACTTCAGCACTGTCTGCTTTGCATCTCATTTGTGTATTCTGGTTATACTGAGGATGGCTTGGTCTGTACTGAGCAGGTACAGAAGGTACAGAGTTTGTTTTTTTTTCTTCACATTATCCTTGAACAATACCATACAACAACTGTTCACATAGAATTCATATTGTATTAGATTTTGTAAGCAATCTGGAGATGAGTCAAAAAATACAGGAGTATATGCATGAGTTATATGAAAATACTATTTTATGTAAGCAACCTCAGGAATAAGTCTGGTGTCCATGGGAGGTCCTAGAACCAACCCCTGTGGATACTGAGACTTTCTTTTGTTTTGTTTTGATGTTTAGGGAAGAGAGACACAGAGTGAGAGAGACAGAGACAGACAAAAATGGATCTTCCATTTTCTGGTTCACTCTTCAAAAGACCATAACATCCAGGGCTGGGCAGGCCAGAAGCCAGAAGCCAAGAAGTCGATTCAGGTCTCCCATGTTGGTGACAGTGATTCAACTAACTGACCCATAAGTTGCTGCCTCCCAGGGTGCTTGTTAACAGGAAGTTGGTGTACCCTGTTTGAGACAGGACCCAAACCCTAGCACTTGGATGTGAGATGTGAGCATTCAAGAGGTATTTTAATCACTGCCCCAAATGCCCACTCCTTGTTTTAATTTAATGAACTATTTTGTTTTCTTGACCAACATGTGTGAACTCAAAGGACTCCCTGGATTTAATTGCTTTCTAGACCATTGTAGGAAAGAATCACAATGCCACAATGACAAAGAGCAGAAGAGTTATTTGTGAGAATGACAAAAATATTACAGAGCTCACCAGACAGTATCAGTAGGAAACAATATCTGCCCTGAGGTCTCACAAAGGGAACTTTTCTATTTCCTTACCTTATAGTTATAATGCTATTCAATGTTAATTGATCATTCATCTTTTCAACATGTCATAGTAAGGTATAAGGAGTTGTACAACGAATTTCAAAGGAGATGATTCTCCTTAATAGGAACAGATTTTTCCATTACATGTTTTGGGAAGACTTGTTTTACCACTGAAATAGTAATAAAAAGAGTTTGTCTTGCTCAATTGGCCCTGATGGACTATGGTGGTCTTGCCTTCCTCCCACATTGTGGTGGAAGTGCATTGACCCTAATTTTTTTTTTTTTTGACAGGCAGAGTGGACAGTGAGAGAGAGAGAGAGACAGGGAGAAAGGTCTTCCTTTACCATTGGCCGCTCCCATGGCCGCTGTGGCCGGTGCACCATGCTGATCCGAAGGCAGGAGCCAGGTGCTTCCTCCTGGTCTCCCATGTGGGTGCAGGGTCCAAGGACCTGGGCCATCCTCCACTGCACTCTCGGGCCACAGCAGAGAGCTGGCCTGGAAGAGGGGCAACCGGGACAGAATCTGGCACCCCAACCAGGACTAGAACCCCGTGTGCCGGTGCCACAGGCAGAGGATTAAGCCTACTGAGCTGCAGCACTGCCAGACTCTAATTTTTAAACGCAAACTTGAGATTACATTTTCAGTGTTGACAATTTGAAATACCAATCATATGAGAAGTATTTGTAAAGAATTGATACATCTTCTTCTCATAAGCAAATGCATGTTTGGAAACTAACCTAAAAATAGAGATGAGGTCCAAACCCAAAACTCTCCTACTGATTTATCTTATTAGATAAAGAGAAAATTTTATATTAAGAGAAAATTTCAGAAAAGATTATACATGGGATACACAAAGGAATTTTCACCTTATCTTGAAACCACGATAAAGATAAAGGGATTTTTAATGATACATCAACCAGCACAGGAAGACCAGGATGGATGACCTCAGCTACAAATACTAATGATGAAAGACTGTTAGGGAAAGGAATATGACTCTCAAGAATATAGAAACCAAAGAAGGTAAATAGGAAAGAGAAATTAACCATAATCACATTTTTAAAAGTCTCCAGAAGACTCTGAAATGATTGGTACCAGTTATGACTTCATGTGTAGGTCAAGAGAAGAAAATTAAAACAGAACTGGCTGAAAATCTACTAAGAATCAGCAAACTGGATACAGTCTTTCCTCTATTACAATTACTCACCTCTCACTCCTGCAAGAGGCAGTGTTCTGTTTTCTGGAGAGGATAAAACAGGTGCTCTCTGGAGGAGACATCACCCATCATAGATGAGGACAAGGTTGCCTTGCACATCCACGGTCCCACAGAAATGTGTGCCTACAGAGCTAACACCTTGCCTGCCACCACAGTCCCTCTCCCAGTGCGGCAAATAAGGCTTTCACTTTCCGTGCTTCCTGGGCAAACACCCTCATCAGAGTCTGAGCATTTGCAGAGGAAGTCCCAAAGACGATCACACAGTAAATGTCCAAGTCAAATGTGATCCCTCTGGACAGAGGAGGGGATAGGTAAGCCCAGGATACACACTCAGAATGCTCAGCTAGCATGTGAACAAAAAGTGTCACCTGACACATGACAAAGCATCCAATGTGAAAGGTCAAGAGTAAGAAAAATAGACAGAAGAAAGCTAACAGGGGCTAACAAAGTCTGTGCAAATACACAAAAAATTCCAAAACTATAACTAGCATCCTTGGATATATAGGGGAAAATATTGCAAAAGCATCAGTCCAGAACAGGGTATAATACAGTTTGGGACTGTAAGAAGAAACAGAGAGTTCTTGAAAACTATGTGAGTATAGCCAAAAGGAAAATGTCAACATAATGCTTGAACATCGACTTCTCAGAAAGAAAAGGAATTGCTTCCTCTGGGAATAGCGTAAAGATGCAGAGACCAATACAAACTGTCCAAAGACTTTAAAAAGGCTCAGGATGTTACAGACACAAATGAGCAGTTCTAGAAAGAATGAAGGAAGAGCGAGAAGTCGCTCAGGAAATACTGAAGATTGTTTACTTCCTTTGCACACTCATCAGGAAAGCTACAGGATGGTGTATTCCACCAAACACGGTAAGAAAAAGGAAGCCATGAGGTTTGCAACTTAAGCTGCATACTTAAGATACTTAAGCTGGCATAATGGGAGTGTGGTAAGAGAAGACGGAGAGTGGAGGCAGGACACACACAAAAAAAGAGCAGAAAGCAAAGGGAATCTATAAGAAATACCCACTGCTGGGAGATAAAAAGTAGTGACAGACATATAATGTAGAGACATGGAAGTGAGAAGCAAAATTTTAAAAAGGCAGAAAGAGACAAAATGAAAAACAGGTGCATTAGCAGGGAGCTGGATTAGAACTGGAGCAGCAGGGACTTGAACTGGCACCCACATGGGATACTGGCATTGCAGGCGGCAGCTTTACCTGCCGAGCCACAGCACTGGCCCCCTGTGGCATCTTTTGAACAAACTTCTGTTGGAGGGACTTTCTTGGGAGCCCTGTCTATCCAAAACAGAAGCCAGAGGCACACTTTCTAGCCTCCTTGAATTTGACTTTCCCTGTCAGACAGGTCTACTTCCACAATGTCACGCACCATGAAAGACTCCGAGTGTGTTTTTCGGATAAGGAAAATAAATGTGACAAGAGTGATCAAACCTCACAGGGCAGTCCTGGGTGGATCTATGTTTTGGGAAGCTGAGCATTTAAGGTAGATTTTCTGGCTCTTCTGGATACTTGCTCATTCTCTAAAATGTTTAAATAAAGTTCTGTCCTTTTCAATCTCACTTTTGTCGGAACCTGTTGTTTGCTACCCGCATGGGAGACCAGGAGAAGCACCTGGCTCCTGGCTTCGGATCAGCACAGTGCACCAGCCACAGCGGCCATTGGAGGGTGAACCAACGGTAAAGGAAGACCTTTCTCCCTGTCTCTCTCTCTCACTGTCCACTCTGCCTGTCAAAAAAAAAAAAAAAATACTGGGAAAAGAGCCTCTGTAAAGGACAAAAGCGGGACTGCTGTTCTTTTCTATGTATGTTTCCCAAGTGTTCTTATGACACCATGACAAGCGGTCTGGAGCAAGACATCTGACAAGAAGGAAAGGGAAAGTCGACAGGAGCCAGAGCGCCAGGTGGGAGCACTGCTTTTTATTCTCCAGCCTCGGAAGTCACGTAGCTTTATTCCCGCCATATTCTATTTATAAGACATGAGTCACTCAATCCAAAGCATTTGCAGGTATATTTTAAAACCATCCCTCTTATATAAGTTTATTTCTTTCTAAGGGAAACAAGTGTACAATGTCATCAGGGACTCAGGTTGCTGTCTCGCTGTGCAGATCACAGGGGCTGCTGGAGCTCGAGCCTTGGAGGCCTTTATCCCCACAGCAGAGAGGAAGATACTTGGCGGAATTGTATGCCCCTTGGCTTTTAGACAAATTTCAAGGAAGTCTCAGTGAATGCTTCTATTTAAACTTCACTGGTTAGACCCATGTTGTCCCCTTAGCTACACAGGAGGCTGAGAAATAATGTCTTGTATTACTTGTGAAAATATACCCAGCTTAAACTTGGTAGTTCTATTTCAGATGGGGATGGCAAAAGAGGATTTTAGGTTAGGCACTCAGCATCCTCTTCCAAGACATAATTAGTTAATTCTTAAAATCAGTCAAGGTTCTTTCGGTTTTGGTAAACTTGGAGTAGGCCCATTCCTTCTTATTTCTCCCTCTTAAGACTGAAAAAACTCTAAATCTAATTTTAAAAATAAGCATATGAAGACTCAGAAACACAGAGAGAAGGAGCTAAACCCTCTTGGACCCTTAACCCTTGAAAATCAACATGAAGGTGAGTTTCCTGGGCTCCCAAGCATTGCTTATATATCTCAGAAAGGGCATTGCAGAAGAGTCCAACCAGCAGTGTTATCAGGAACAGGTAAAAGTCCCTAAACTGCATCTTGTTCTTTCCATCCAGAAGATCTAGAAAAACGGTCTAGGAAAAAAAAAAAAAAATGCCTTAACAACGGAACATGTTTTAGCCAAAAACACCATACTCCAGTCCAGCAGTGGATAATGTGCAACCAATTGTCTCTTCCAATGTAAATCTGAGCCTCCGCTCCACCAGACATCAGGAGATTGAACAAGGGGTGTGAGTCTGGATGAATCAGCACTCCAGTTTCTCTCCATCCCTGGTAAAAGTGGAGTCCAGTGACCGGGCATTAACAAAGATGACTGGGATACTGCGGGGAGAAGCTAGGTACCACTGCTGTCTCCACCTCCTCCCTTGTTTCAGAGATCTTTAGGGTATCTAAACTTTCTCCATAGGATTCAGCAACAAAGGATTGTAATCAGCCTTCCATTTCTCCCTTCCCCTAGATGCCACAGAAGAGCTTAGCTGCTGTGTTTGCAAGATAGTTGTTAGCAGTAGCTGAACTTAGATCTCTACAGTCTTCGTTAAGGTAGTGCAGATAATTTTCAAATTATGATGGCTTGATTTACTGTGACAGGTTTAGGATGACATAAAAGTCAGAGGCATTCAGTAAAAGCCATACTTTAAATTTTACTCTTTTCTCAGGCTAGTGATTTGCCATATAATACTCTCCTTTAGTACTGGGCAGCAGCAGTGAACTATGGCTCCAGTCAGCCAGGTAAGCACACAGATAAATAACTAATAAATGTTTGGTTGGTTAAGTGTATTATTAGGTGAATTTTTGAATTACAATATTCTCAGTTTATTATGATATACCTAGAAGTAATACCATCATAAACGAAGGAGCATAAGTATATGCATAAATAAATGCTCCACTTTTGCCAGCAAGGGGTTGGCAATACCAACTTGGGAAGTTGAACTCATACACTTGGCATTATAGATAATTCAATGAGGGGCCTACTTAAGAAAAGAAGAAAAAGAAGACTAAATAGGAACCAGTCAAATACAGAATGAGAAATGCAACCCACATCAATACCAAAATAAAGTGGTTGTTTTAATGAGCTGACAGAAATAATTAAAAGCATTAAAATATTTCAACAAGCAGTTACAAATTCTCTTGAAATAAAAGGAAAAATATAACATCTTAGCAAAGAAATAGGGGTTGTCAAAAGAATTAGATGAAAATGTGAATATTATAAATCCAAAAAACATAAGAACTTAAATAATAATTATTTAAAATTCACTGGATGGGTCCAGGAGTAAAGTGAAGATGGCAGAGGGTAGGTTCAGTGAAACTAAGAATTACAGAGAGAAGATAAATTGAAGAGTTTATGTTCATATTATTGGAATCAAAAGAAGAACTAAAAAGAACATGCTGACAGCTGAAGAGAATAAGGGATGAAAACTTCCCAAATAAGGTGAAAAGAAAACACTCCCCCAGAAGTCAGAGACTGAACTGACATCAGACAGACTGTATCCAAAGAAATCCACCCTATACACATTCTAAACTTCAGAAAAGTACAAAGAACAACAACAAAAAAAAAAATCTTCAACTTAACCAGGTAGAAGCCACATCCATGGCAATGGATTTCATATCTGAAGCCATGCAGGACACAAAGAAAGAGTACATCAGTTTTCAGCTACTAAATTGGCTGTCAACAACAAATTATACATCTGCTAAATGGCCCTTTAGAATGAAAAAGAAATAAAGGCATTCTAAGGGAAGCTAAAAAAGCAAAGATCACTGGCCAACTTGCCTTTGAAATCTGACTAAGGGAAGGTTTTCTAAAGATAAAGCAAATGATAGAAAAAGAAATCTTGGAACTTCAGAAATGAAATAAGAACATCAGAATGTGAAAGGAGAAGGATATAAAAAATAAAATATTCTCATGAATTTCTTAAATCACATTCAACAATTGAAACAAAAATTATAACATCATTTAACTTGGTGCCACATTAGGCAGAGGAAATATTTAAGACATTATTTTTATAATGAACCTAAGTGGAAGTAACATAACCACATGTTGCTCAAAGAGAGAGCTTCAGCATTAATAGACTAAGTGTGTTTATTTTGGTATCTAAAGCAAGAAAAATAGATCATATCTTTGGTCATAAGATAAAGCTCAAAAAACTAAAAGGATCTGAAATCATCAAGAGTATATGCCCTGGCCATATGGAATAAGATCAAAATTAGTAACAGAAAAATGTAGGAAAATGTCCAAACATTTGGACTGACAAACATGCAGAGAAGATACAAATCAGCAGCATCAGGAATAAAACAGGAGCTGTTACTGTGGATCCTGCAGCCACTCAGAGGATAATAAGGGAGTATAACAATTAACTCCACACTCAGGAGTAAAAACTTAGAATACATGAATCAATTCCTTGAAAACCACCAACTGCCAATACTCAACCAAGATGAAATATACTTCCTGAGTAGTCCTATATCAAGTAAAGAAATTAAATTTGTTCTTACAAACCTCAACCCTCTCAAAAAAATGTTTAAAAAGAATCTGAATTCAGAGTAGAATCTGAGTTAAATTGAGCTTTCAATGTTGATTGCAACTAGCACTTGATTAGTACAGTAAATCTTTTAAATTACTGTGGCTCATTTAAAAAGAGCAAAAGTAGTCTCTATACCAAAAAAAAAAAAGTTTTCATTATTAATCTGTGTTACCCTTTATGTCTTTACGTTCTAAAAGTTGAGAAAGAGTCTGCTTGATTTACAGGGGAAAGCGAGCCCTGGAAAACATTTTACAGAGAAGAGTGAGGCATGTTAGGTTGAACTATGCTAAAAATAGATTTTAAGGGGCCAGTGTCTTGGCATAACAGGTTAAGCCCGTGCCTATGATGTTGGCAACACATATGGGTGCCGGTTGGAATCCCAACTGCTCCACTTCCAATCCAGCTCCTTGCTCAAACACCTGGGAAAGCAGTAGAAGTTGGCCTAATGTGAGAGACCCTGAAGAAGCTCCTGGCTCCTCCCTTTGGATGGGCCCAACTCCTGCCATTATGACCATCTGGGGAGTGAACCAGTGGATGGAAGATCTCTCTGTCTCTCTTTCTCCCCTTTCTCTCTGTAACTCTACCTTTCAAATAATTAAAATAAATCTTTTTAAAAAGAAGAGTATGTTTTAAGAGAAATGTGTCTTATTTTTCCCCCTGATACCATTGTTCACTTTATTTATGTCTCCATATTGGTGAAGTCTGGATGACAGAAAATAGCTACATTATGTGTAGGAAGGGCAATGTGGTGTAGTGGTGAAAATATCTTTTGGGATCTCTGCATCCCAGATCAGCTCCCAGTTCCTGCTGCCTGCTAATGCATACTCTGGGAGACAGCAGGTGATAGCTCAACAACTTGGATCCCTGCCAACCGTGTGGGAGCCCCAGATAGAATGCTGGGCTCCTGGCTTCAGTCTGACCCAACCCTTGCTACTGCAAGCATCTGGGGAGCAAAACAACAGATGAAAGGTCTATCTGTTGCTCTGCCTTTAACAAATTAATATAATAAAGCCATTTAAAAATATTTGAACAACACTTTATTTCACAGCTTTCACATCACATCTATGCTCTTCCCTCTACAAGACATGCTACCCCTACCACATTCTTTATACTTCCCTGGTTAATAATTCTTCAAGGGCCACAGGCCATGTCTCTTTAATGACCTGTTCCTTTGTTCATACAGATTCTGCTGCCTGTGTTTGGTGGGAATCTCTTTCATTTGCCAAGGGTAAAACAAGGCTCTGAGCTTCTGTCCTTCGGGAAGCAAGTTCCTCCCCCATATCAAATCCAAAGATTTGATCGGGGCTGCTGCCATCAGAGCTGCAGTGTTGGGTTATCACTGTCTGCTTATTTATGAAAGACTGGGGCTACAACCACATTAAAACCAGTGCGCTTCAGCAACAGAACAGCTGGAGCTTCTAGGGCAGAGGAAATCCCCTTTTTCTTGGGGGTGTGTGATAAGAAAAGAATCCCTGTCTGTTCCTGGATGTGAGATCTGTGAGTGCCGGGGCATTGTTTCAGGCACAACAGCTCATGGACTTCCTGGGGTGGAGCTTCATGTTGTAAAACTCTTTGAGTTGGCCAAGTGTTTGGCCCAGTGGTTAGGACACAGATGGAGACAGCTGTGTCCCATATAAGAGCTCCTGGGTTCAAAGCCCACCTCTTATTCCCGATTCCAGCTTCCCCTTGGAGCAGACCCTGGAAGGCAATACTGATGATTCAACTAGTTGGGTTGCCACCCCAACATGGGAGACCAGAATTCAGTTCCTGGCTCCTGCCTTAGGACAGGATTCATGGGTGTTTGGGGAGTAGGTTGGCACAAGGGTTCTCTCTTTGTATCTTAAATGTTTTTAAAATTGTGGTAAAAATGGATTAAAAATACATTTATTTTAATGAAATAAAAAACTGACTAAATGGGCTCATGATGGAGACATCCCTCAGCTTTGTTTGAGGTTTTTGTCTGAGGTCAACTTTTAGTTTACATATGTCAACTTACATTTTAATGTTCTTGCATTGGTTCATGAAGAAGCTTGCTCCATATGATTTCACCTTCATTCATTGTATTTCAATTATTAATTTATAGAATTGACAGAAACAAATGTCAGTTACTCTGATTTGATCAGTGCACGTTATATACATTTGTATTGAAATGTCACACAGTGCCCCATAATATAATCAATTAAAGGACAGATAAGTAAAATAGTTTAAATGTTTAAAATAATAAGAAATGCAAGAATGCTTCTTTCTGACTGCAACTGCCTCATGTGTAAGAAGCTCCACATTACCCAGGAGTATAGAAGTCAGAGAAAAAATTTCAGTGTCACTTGGGATAGCTTTTGCCCACTGAAAAACAACATTTCATAATTTCATAGAGAACCTCACATGAAGTCTGGGGACTCAGACAAAAATAAGCAAATAACAATTTTCAGAGATAAACAAAAATTTCTCTGTAGATCTTGATTTGGAAACTCTATTGCCATTTTAGAACATAACCATGCCAACCAGCATTCTGAGTAGAAGAATAAACTCATTCCACACACATTCTTAACAGAAGGAGGAGTGAGGAGTAAACTTTATGAGATTATGGAAAACCCCTCTGGTATTTAAAAAGCCATTTTAATATGCAGATTTTTTCAATAGTTTTTTGATATCAACTCTTCCAATCCATGAACATGGAAGGTGTTTTCATTTTTTGTGTCTTCTCTTTCTTTAATGTTTTATAAATTTCATTGTAGAGATCATTCACCTCCTTCATTAAATTTATTCCAGGGAATTTCAATTTTGTAGTTATTGTGAATGGTATTGATCTTAGAAGTTATTTCTCCACCATGGTATTGTCTGTCTACACAAAGTCTAGTGATTTTTGTGTGTTAATTTTATATCCTGCCACTTTATCAAACTCTTTTATGAGTTTCAGTAGTCTCTTAGTGGAGTGTTTTGGTTTCCCAATTTATAGAATCTTGTCACATGCATATAGGAATATTTTGATTTTTTTCCTTTCTAATCTGTACCCCTTTGATTTCTTTTTCTTGCCTAATGTTCTGGTAAAACTTCCAGGTCTATATTAAATAGCAATGGTGAAAAAGGGCATCCTTGTCTAGTTCCAGATACTAGTGAGAATGCTTCCAACTTTTCCCCACTCAATAAAATGTTGGTTGTAGATTTGTCATAAATTGCTTTGATTGTGTTGAGGAATGTTCCTTCTATATTCAATTTGCTTAAAGTTTTCATCATGGAAGGATGCATTTTATCAAATGCTTTCTGTGCATCTATTGAGATAATCATATGATTTTTATTCTTTAGTTTGTTAATGTGATGTATCACATGGACTGACTGGCGAATGTTGAAACATACATATATACCAGGGATAATCTCTACTTTGTTGCAGGTAAATTATCTTTCTGATGTGTTGTCTGATTGGATTAGCTAGTATTTCATTGAGGGTTTTTGCATCTATGTTCATCAAGGACATTGATCTATAGTTGTCTTTCTCTGTTGTATCTTTTTCTGGTTTAGGAATTAAGGTAATACTGTCCTCATAGAAAGAGTTTGTGAGGATTCCTGCCATTTTAATTGTCTTCAATAGCTTGAGAACTAACCCTAACCCTAACCTTAACCCTAACCCTGACCCTAACTGCGTAGGCAACAGTTGCTATAAACTTCCTTCTTAATACTGCCTTTGCTGTGTCCCATAATTTTTTTTTGTATTGTCATCCTCATTCACTTCCAGAAATTTTTTTATTTCTCTTTTGGTTTCTTCAATGACCCACTGTTCATTCAGGAGCTTGTTGTTCAGTCTCTATGTGTTTGCACGTGTTCTAGAGATTCTTGACTTGTTGATTATATCATAAAAGACGTGTAGTGTGATTTTGATTTTTTTTAATTTGATGAGATTTGCTTTATGGCCTAGCATATGGTCTATCTTAGAGAAAGTTCCATGCACTGATGGAAATAGTGTGTATTCTGCAACTGTGAGGTGAAAAGTTCTGTAGATATCAGTTGGGTCCATTTGGCCCATAGCGTTGACTAGCTCTGTTGTTTCTTTGTTGATTTTCTTTCTGGTTGATCTGTCCATTGATAAAAGTGGTTGATGAAGTCCCCCATTACTATATTGGAATCTATGTCTTATTTTAGGTCCATTAACATTTCTTTTAAATAGCCAGGCACCCTCACAGTAGGTGCATATATATTTACTATAATCACATTTTCCTGTTTAATTGTTCCCTTAATAATTACATAGTGCCCTTCTTTGTCTCTTTTAACACTTTTACATTAAATAACCTTAGTAAAAGTTTGTATATCTCTGAATAAAATTATTTTTAAAATATTCTTCAATTTTTTTGCCTTTTTCTAATCAGTACTTTTCACTCCTCAAGAAAATCTGCATAGTTATAATTGATGCTCATTATATTAAAAAGATTTTCTTTAAAAATATCTCAATTTAAAAAAATTAATTTGCTTATTGGCCACTGTCCACTATTTCTTAGTAACAATTAATTAGCCCTCTGGTTTAAATGTTAAGAATTACAGTAATTGAACTCATTGATGAAATTCTCATATTTCCTACAGCTTTTAGAGTCTGTTTACCAACTGGATGCTTTTGATGAAGCTAAATCACAGGAAGGCTAAATCAAATTAGGTATTTAACATCTTTTGAGTTTAAGTGGGGTCATTTGTAAAAATCAAAGATACATTAACACCACAAACAAAAGCATGTTAACATCCTATTCCAGTGATTCCTGTACGGTTTTTCGTTTGTATGTTTTTAAATTCTCCCAACATAAGTCTTAGTGATTACTGCTGCTTTCTACTAAGTTAAGAACAGATGACCTGTAAAACTTAAATGGGGGACAGCATTGTTACATAGCGTTAAAGCCGCCACCTGCAGTGCCAGCATCCATTATGCTCTCTCTGTGTAACCTTGCCTTTCAAATAAGTAAATAAATAAATATTTTATTTGAAAGGCAGGGTTACACAGAGAGAGAGGAGAGGCAGAGAGAGAGAGAAAGAGGGAGAGCGAGAGAGAGGGCTTTCATCTGCTGGTTCACTCCCCAGTTGGCTGCAAAGGCCAGAGCTGCATAGCTGTGGGTGTAGGAGCCCAAGAACTTGGGTCATTTTCTACTGCTTTCCCAGGCCATAGCAGAGAGGTGGATTAAAGTAGAGCAGCCAGGACTCAAGCGGGTGCCCATATGAGATGCTGGCACTGCAGGCGGCAGCTTTACCCACTACACCACAGCACCGGCCCTTAAATAAATAAATCTTTAAAAAAAAAAAAACTTAAATGATTTCAGCAAATTAAATTTCCAAATGAGGACACAGAATGTTCCTTCTTGATAGGTTTTTATGATGGGACTAGCAAATCTTTAATTTGATCCTGGATTTTTAATACTTGGTATTTTGCTTTATTTTTCCCTTTGTTTCATATGCTTAATTTAAGCTCATAGATGGAGTCTGTGTAAGACAACACTCTGGATAATTGACTTTTACAGATCAGATAATGTAAGTCTAGCCTTATAACAAAATGTTTCAAGTAGTGTTATTAATAAAGCTTATTTATCAAGTAGTGATGTTAGGACCCCTTATTTAGTATTAAACCACAGCTTGTGGTGATGTCAGACTCTCTGGAAGCCCCTTACTGTCCACCTCCCTTTACCTTCCAGGAGCTGGATGAAATGGGAAGATGGACATTTGCTTAACTAGCAAACATTTTTGCATGAGAATGAGGCAGCTTTAGTCAATTCCCTTCTCACAGGGCTCCTGGCTTGCTTCTGCTGACCTGGAAGGGCCTAGGGGACAGGGTCATCAGTTGAGACAGGGACTAAACTGCTCAGCGTGGAAGTGGAGTGACTTCTGTTGTAGCTTAGGAAGCTCCCTGAATTGCCCACTTGCTCTTTTCCTGATTTTAATCATAGAATGGTTCTAGCCTTTACTGAAATAAAGACAAATAAACATGCAACAGGTGAGGAAAGAAAGATACAAGAACAGCAGAACTGAAGAATGTAAGCAGGGATTGATCCACAGCTTACAGGGTGAGAGAGAGGGAAAATCAAGAAGCAGTGTGGTATGGTCATTCTCAAGAACCCTACAGAGACTCAAAGCCACCCCTGTACTCTTACCAGCCATGGGATCATGGTGGAGACTAAAATAGGCCCTGTGTGCAAAGATCCCAGCTCTGCGCTGGTCCATAGGAGCTGCAGAACCACCTGGGTTTTTCCTACATATCCTCCTGGGAGCCGGGAAACACAAGACTAGTATGCTTTTACACTGGTGGAGAAGGTAATCTGGGAAAAACAGCTAAGTGTGTGTATGTGTGTGTGCATGTGCACATATGAATTTAAAGAAATGAAATTCTATTAAAATCTTCATAAATCCAATCTCAAGGGAATTATAAATGGACCCCATGCCATTATATGCTTAGTATTTCTCTTTTTAGAATTGTGGCAAGTCTGGGCCCGGCTCCAAGGCTCGCTTGGTTGATCCTCGGCCTGCGGCACCGGCATCCCATTTGTGCGCAGGTTCTAGTCCCAGTTGCTCCTCTTCCAGTCCAGCTCTGCTGTGGCCCGGGAAGGCAGTGGAGGATGGCCCAAGTCCTTGGGCCTCTGCACCCATATGAGAGACCAGGAAGAGTCTCCTGGCTCCTGACTTCGGATCAGTGCAACACCGGCCATGGCGGCCATTTGACGAGTGAACCAACGGAAGTAAGACCTTTCTCTTTGTCTCTCTCACTGTCTATAATTCTACCTGTCAAAAAAAAAAAAAAAAAGAATTGTGGCAAATCTGAAAATGAAGAGATGAAGAGCAAAAAATCTAGAGAAGAAATGGACTTAATTAAAAAGTTCCTACCAAAAGTGACTTGCACATATTCAAGAATAGATAGTTATGGACTGCCTAAATGTTTACCAGATTAAGAGTTAAAAGGATAAAGAAATAAATACAGAGGTAGAGTTCAAGCTCACAGTGGCCCCAGTATCCACTAGTTAAAATGTATACAAACCATGATTTCTGCATAAGATGATAGAAGTGACAGAGACGGGGCTGGGAACCTGAAGACTTGTGTCCTGCGGTGAGTTCTAATTTTGCTAAGCATGACAGGTACACAAGATCAAGGTCTAGACCCGCCACTTACTTTTATGGTGTCAGGATCTTAATCTACCCCCTTCCCCTGACATACCACATTCTACTTTCTGGGACTTTTTTTCTTACTATTTCTTTTCTTTTTACATTTTTTACATCTCCAGTTTCCTATAGGCTGCAAGTACAACTGGGAAGCACCTACAGAGATAACATTTCTAACCCTGCCAAGTTTTACCTCTCATGTTATTCCTCTCCTCCTATTGTGCCTTGCTGTGTTTTGCTGCTAGTAAGCTTTCAATCGATTCCCACAGAAGTGTTAACTCATAACCAAGGTGTTAACTATCCCAAGTGTCCATTATCTGAGCACCATTTAAATGTTCAAGACGGGGTCTTTGAAGACCCATTAGGTCACACAGAGAAACATGCAGAGAAGATTTCCCCATGATCAGTAGCATCCCAACACTACACTTCAGACTTTCACTCTCTACCCACATTCCCAGTCACTTTGCCTAGACAGCGGCAATGGCTTTGGTAGGAGAGGCCTGAGGATCAGTGGAGGATGACCTGGACCATCCCAGAGCCACAAAACCTCGAAGGAAATAGGCCCAGCCTACCTCTTATTGCTTCAGAATTTCATATTTGTGATTTGCTTGTACATCTTATCTACTACCAGATCTGGAGTTTAATGCTCTATGAGATGCTTCCCCACCCCCACAAGATTCAGAAAATAATTGTTATTTGTTCTTCAAAAACAAGTTTTTACACTTATCAGCAGTCCTCATGGAGCTGCCTTGTTGGAAGTTGTTAGCGAAAGTCAGATGTGAAAAGATTCAGAGAAAGCAATGAAATAAGAAGGGTCTTCTAAAAGCTTATGGAAAGTGCATAATGGAAAAACTATGCATCCTTCCAAAAAATTCTGCCTCCAAATAATTTGCATTTTCCATAAATTTTGGAAGTAAGCACATCAACGATTTGGTGGAGGAGAATATAAACATAAATATATGTGCTTCCATAATTCTCAAAGTGAATGTTAGTCTTAGATGGCATCATATATTTATGCTAAAATACATAATGGATGCTGAAGAGGGTGTGTGTGAAAGCATCGTTCCTCATCAAATATTTCATGGCAAATAGCATACCTCTTCTCGAAAGGTAGGTTATACAAGGTAGAGGCTTATTTTTAATTGAAGAAGTACTGACTTCCTCCATGCAGTAGGGCTTCACCTAAGGAACAATGTCTACGTTTTCCATGTTGGCTTCAAATGATAAAATAATAAGATTTTAAAATACAACAAACTATTCTTATTGAATTGAGAACAAAGGACTTTGTCAAATATTGGGGTGGAGAGGCAAGAGTGGGCTAAACAGGTAGGGCCAGGGCAGCAGTAGCAGTGATGGTGGAGGATGAACCTATTATTATCTTAATGAGGCACAAAGCAAGATCTCAAAGATGCTAACATACACAGCACAGCTCTGTGACCAAGCTAATATAAATGTCCTTGGAGAATTTACACATTAGTGTCCTGACAGTTATCTTGTGTGTATTTCTATCAACCAGGGATTCTGTGGGTTTCTGCTATAGATTGTGTGTGTGTGTGTGTGTGTGTGTGTTTTTCTTTCTCTAATTCATCAGAAGAGAAATAGGAAAGTTGAGGAAAACACTTCTTTTCTGAGTTGAATAGCCATTTCTTTCCTATCATGTATGCTACATTTTTAAACATCCTGGATGCGAAACTTGAAATTACTATTACTCATTGTGTTTGCTATTTTAACATATTTTGACAAATGTCACCTCACAGAACACGGGAGTAGATGGTATTGGTGCCATCCAAGTAGCTCCTGAAGTTGGGAAGCTACAGGAAACCTGTGCGGTTCTTAGCTTTGGGAGATGTAGTTTTGCCTGAAAAACCTATTAAGTCCACTCGAGATTCATAACATTATTGCAGTGTTTCAGCTTCCAGAAACCTCTGGATTTACATGGGCTATTCACTTTGCCCTAAAACTCTAAGTACCGGGAGAGTCTTGGTCGCGCTCCCCTTGCAGGGAACTGATGACTGGTTTCCTTCTGGCTTACTGGGAGATGTAGAGAAGGCAGGGAAAACTAATTTGTTGTCAAAGATGGTGGGGGGGGGGGTCGTGTCGTGTCAAATGCGCGTTCAAGGGCTGCAAATGGTCTGCTTACCTCTCCCAGGGGGGACACGGGAGGCTTGTTCAGCCTTGAGTCAGGTTCTAGAACGTCCAACGCACTCGCCAAGGAACAAGAAAAAACAGCCAAACCCTAAAATCCCTCCAACCGTCTAGGCTCGTGCTCAGCCAGCTAGAAGTTCACGGCCAACTTTGTATTTCCTGAAATGAAGCAGGGCTCCCAAGCGCCTACATGTGGCCTAGCTTTCAGGGGCAGAGTCTGCCCAGGCTGGCAGGAGAGCGAGTCGCGGGGATCCTGGCTCGGCGATGCCAAGTTCGCCTCCGCTTTCCCACTCCCTGCCTTTCCTCGCTCGCACCTGCACGGTAGGGGCAACCATGGGGCGACGGGGCGCGCTCGGGGCGCCGCCGAGGACTCCGGAGCGGGAGCTCCCGCACCCGCGCGCGCCCGGCGCCGCTCGCCCGGAGGCCGGGGCTGCTGCGGGCGGGCGGGGAGGCGGGGGAGGGCGCGGGGGAAGCGCGGGGAGTCGGCGCGCGCGAGCGCGGCGCGCGGGGGGAGGCGGCTGCGGAGCGCGCGGGGCGCAGGGCGCGGAGTGGCCGGCAGGAGACGGCGGCGCGTGAGGCGGCTCCGGCAGCAGCGCCCGCCTGCATTTCCAGCGGGAGGCTGCGAGCGCAGTCCCGGCTCTCCGCAAGGTGAGGTGCGGGGAGGCGGCCGCCTGCCGGCGCGGGGCTGCTGCCCCCCGACCCCTGCGTGCTCGCGCGTGGGCGTGCGGTCTGCGGGGAGGGAGCCCCCCATGCCCCCCGCTCACCCCCAGACCCCGCTCGTCTCCTCCGCCGCGGCGCCCGCACCCCTCCGCTGACCCCGGCCCCCGCCCCCGGTTGTGTCTCCTCTCCCAGATGCTCAAGGTGTCCGCCGTGCTGTGCGTGTGTGCAGCGGCTTGGTGCAGTCAGGCTGCGGCAGGGGGGCGTTCGGACGGCGGTAATTTTCTGGATGATAAACAATGGCTCACCACCATCTCTCAGTATGACAAGGAAGTCGGACAGTGGAACAAATTCCGAGACGTGAGTGCTGCGCGCCCCCCTCACCCCACCGCCACGACCCCCGTCCCCGGGCACGGCTGGGGTGGGGGAGTGGGCTCGGGCGGAGCGGGGCCGCTCTCCGCCGCCCCGCCGGGGAGAACTTGGCGGCGCCGGGCCGGGCCGGCTGGGAGGGTGGGTGGGCGCCCAGCGCCCCCGCAGCCCCCCGAGGCTTGCAAAGTGCGGGCTGCACCTTCCCAACTTTTGAGTGCGATTCCGGGGCCCGGCAAATGCAGCGGATGCGCCGAAAGTCACCGGGGTCCATCCCCGCCGTGCGCAGAGTGGTCCAGTGAGGGATCCGCTGGGAGAGGGACAGATGTAGGGGTTGACGGACGCCCGGCTCCCCGGGGGTGGGAAGGTGGTCAGTCCGCACCGGTCGGTCGGCAGAAGTTGAACTGCCCCCTCACGCCGTAAAAATCGCCGATCCGGTCCGAGTGTCATCCAGAACCCGTTCGCCAGGCTCTGGAACCCGGGCTCATTCCGAAGGGGAAGCTGGCAGGTGGGGCGGGGGTCGGCCAGGAAAGGGTTAAACGGTGGGCTCCCCCCCCCCAGCCCCAGCACCGCGGCGCTCCGTCCGTCCGGGGTTGTGCGGACCCCGCCGGGAGGCCCGCGGTGCGAACCCGGGACCGCGACGTCGCAGCCCCTCGGTCCCGCCACAGCCTGCCCCTCAGCTTGGAGCCTGGCGGCCAGGGCTGGCGGCGCGGGTCCCCTGGACGCGCCCGGCTCCGAGGTCCCAGCCCCTCCGAGGGACACCCGCAGGCCCGACCCGGAGCCGGCCCGCGCCGCGGCACTGGGCACTGGCGGGGGGTCTCCCGCGGGGTCCCGCTGCGGAGCCCCGCGCGCCTTAACTTCTCGCCTCCGCCCCGGCTCCCCCGCGACTTGGGGTCCCCCGGCCCCCCAGCCCTGCACTGGGCCAGTAAGTAGCCGACGAGCCCAGCCTGGGAGAGGGAATCCGCAGAAAATGGTCATTTTGACTTTAAGTGTAGGTGCAGCTGGTTGGTGCGTGGGCACCCAGGAGGAACAATGATGAAATACTGAATGAGGGCTCTGTCTTAGAAACAAAGCAGAGCCTAGTTTTATTGCTAACTGGATGCTCTTATAAAGAAAAAAACTCTTAGGCGTTTGTTTTGAATGTATATTAATATATATATATTAAATATATGTATATATTTACAAAAAAGCTGGAGAGTGAGATATGTATGAACCTGGAGAGAATGTGTTCAGCATGCTCTCGGGCGGGGGGAACATTGAAAATTTTTTCAGTATTAGAACAATATTTCAAATTTCAAGTTTTTTTTTTTTTTTAATTTCTTGGCTGTTTAAATTTTTTTAAAAGGGAACTTTGGGCTTTCATCTTGAAACATACTTTAAGATTTTAATGTGTTAGTGTTCTCTTACGTTGCTTCAGTTACTTTGTTGAATTATTAAGGGTGACCGGTCCACACTTGGGCAGTTTGTGAATTTGTTTGGTTTAAAGTATTGAGAAAAGTTGAGTTGTTTACTGCAGAACTTAGTACTCTACAGTTTGTGCAGCCAAACTGTATAGAGACAGACTAGTGGGTTGTTACAGCACTCATATTTTCAGATCTTCTTAAGTGATCTCTGGGGAAAATGGTATGCAAATGTAAATAAAGGACTTAGGAGATACTTGAAGCAAATACGTTTTGAAATATCTGCAATATATGTGACTATAAAAATGATTTATCTGAAACGCTTATCTCGGTTCTCAGCGTTGCCGTTTCAGTAAGACAATTTCATTTTTATGAAGATGACTTTGGAGGTGGTGGAGAAATGAAGTGCTATCATTTTCCCCCTTGAGCCACCTGTTGCTTATTATTAATATGATAGAAGGCATGCTGAGAGCCTGGCGTCTCAAATCCCACTACCGAGTAATTGATACAGAATCCATCCCAGAGTCATTAGCTTCATAATTTTTTGTGTACCTTCCAGGATGTTGTTTATCTTTTAGTTCCTTTTTAGATCAAACCAAATGATTGAAAATAGACTGCATTGCCTGTGAAACTGCCTTGAAATGTTAAACCTGAGCATTTACCTAAAATAATGGATTTATGTACTCCGTCTGTATGAAGGCAAAGAAACAAGGAAATCTGAACCTCTCTGAGAAACAGTTTAGCTGAAGTACTTTTGCTTGGTCTTGTTCCATTAAAAAAGAATAGCTACTTTCATTTAGCAATAAAAGCTTCGGAAGATGCTTCAGCATAATTAATTCTGAAATTAGTACTTACCTTTTGTTTTTTGATTACATGCAAGTTTGAGTTGTCCCTTCTTTTGAATTCTATTTGAAAAGTCTCTTGAATGTTACTTGTTAATGCAACTCATTCTTATTTTGATAGAATGATTTTTAAAAATATGGTATAATTTATATGTGATATAGATATATAAATCTGTTTATTTATAAGAAATCTTTGGGAACAAAGATAGGAAGTGTTAGGTGAGACATGGTGGATTTAGAAATTACTGCTGCTAATGTCTTATTTCTTCAGTTTCCTCAGAACAAATCACAGAGAAATAGTAAAATCAAACACAAGTCTACAATAAGTGTTGACATAGAAGAAACTTCAAACAATTTTCACCACTCCATACTAGAACCGTTCCTTGAATAAAAAGTTAACTTTAGTTTTTCTTCAAAATGCACAGTGTATAACTATATATATTACATAGACATAGTTTTTATCCTTAGGAAAATTACTAATATTCTTGGTTATTTGTGTAAAGATTGTAGTAAAGCTTTTCATCTCCCAAATTCTAGTTGAGATTTTAATCTCCATGTTTTAATAGAATTTGACTTAATCTAAAAATATAGAGAAATCAGCACATTGAAAAAGAAGTGCAGGAGGTAGAACCAGCATGGTATTTTCAAGCTATAAAGATATGATTTTTAAGATAAATCCAAAAAAGCCTTGTCAACAATTGGGATCTGTTGAGCAGATAACACTCGTTGTGTGCTACTTTCAATGATTCTAGCTCTTGTTAAGTTGTCTTAAAACCAAGAACTTGTGATTCCTCAGTGGGAGAAGTATGAGAGTACTACCGCCTTCTCCAAGGATAGGAGTGAAGGACTGTCTCGTCACATTCCTGCATACGTCTTAGAATTGAAACCATCATCATTTTGAGGAACCTGATCATTACCTCAGACGGCTCATATATTACATATTTCCAACATTTATATTTTATAAAATCTATTAAACCATGTCCTTTATCATGTAATAAATGAGTAGAAAATTTGGAAGTCAGTGAATTAATTGGCACTGTCTGATGTAATGCTGTCATCAGTCTTATTCTTATATATTTTTTACTTTCCTGAGGTACAAGTAGTAATTAAGAGTAGCAGAATAAGTAGAACAGGAGACACCCTTAAACACTGTGTGTTGGAAGCAATACTGTCACATAAAATGCTAGCAAAAGGAGCGATGATGGTCAGGCTAATTTTTAATAAATCATGTAATAAAATCAGGATTGTGGCAGTAAGTTGAAATTCAAGTAGTTCTGCATTAGATTTTTTTTTTTCAATTAAAGTACCTGGCGCTCATTTGAACTTGGTTTTAAAAAATGGTTGCCATTATTGTTGCAAAACCCTCAATCAGCTTCAATTTACATTTATTCCCTAAGTGATTTTTAGTGCTCTTTAGATATATTGAAAGCACTAATAAAGCCCTACAATTTAACTTGCAAAATTTAACCTTAATGTAAGCTAAAGAATGTGTATAACATTGTAAAACTGAAAAAATACTGGTTGGTGTGTCTCAGAGAAAGTCAAGTCACTAGAGGCCTTTTCAAAAATGCTTGATTTGAGCAGTAGTGAGTAAACCTTTTTTAAACTGAATTGAATAGAAGTAAACCTTTCTTAACTTCCTTTTTTCGTTCTCTGTGCTGTTTTCATCTGAATTCAGGTTCCTGAGGGTACAGGTCATTTAAGGGATAATAATGGCTGATAGAGAGGGACATTACCCGTCACTCCACAGAGGGCTGAAGGCTGCTGAGAGTCTATTAACTTTTACTGTTGTTGGAAAGTAAATAAAACAATTGGTTTCCATGCCTACTGCAAGGACAGCACTCTACTGCTTCCTAAGACATTAAAATTCAAACCAGGAGAATCTTCAAAGAATGTCCTCAGTATTGTTTAAGGTTGATGATGCAGCCTGATCCTGTTTCTTGAGTAGTAGCATACCCTGAGCACTGTAGAATTCTCCCTTACGCTACCTCAACAGGTGGCAGCACAGTTCACTCTTACTTTTCAAAGAATATGTGCCAAACATAAAATTAGAGGATTATTAATAATTTGGATAAGTTTAACAAAGTAACTGCTATTTTCTATAGCAGTTTCTATTTTCTAATCCTAATAATGGATACTCGATTCTTAAGAAAATGCACACTATCAGCGTTTCTTGTCATGGAACTTTGCTAACCGTGGTAATTATGTTTTATCATAGTTGAGATCATAGGCTTTTCTTGTAAATTCTTAATATTTAGTTCACTGCCTTAACATCAGTGTTTTTCTTTCTTTCTGTTGCTTTATTTATTTGTGAAACAGGGAGCTCCCATCTGCTGGTTCACTTTTCAGATACCCACAAGGGCTGGGGCTGAGCTGAGGTTGAAGGTAGTAGCCACCAACTGAATCCAGGTGTCCTCTGTGGTTGACAGGAAGCCAGTTATTTGAGCTGTCATCTGCCTGCCAGGATCCGAAATGACAGGAAGCTGGAGTTGGGAGCCAGAGCCTGGAATTAAACCCAGACACTCTGATGTGGGCTGCCTGTGTCTAGGTGCTAGGGCAAATGCCTATTCCTCTTTTGCTTCGTTGATGATAATATACCATGTGCCTAGTACTTAACAAGCTGTTGACTATCCCAAGGTGCTTCAAAAAATTCATGGAAAAAAGAATTAGAAGATACATTGATTTTTGTGCAAAAATTGAAATCCATGCATACCATTTTCTTAATATTCATTTTACCTGAATAATTTGAAAGTCCTTGATACTGTTTGTATTTGCAGGTCACAGCAAGTGAGAATATAGAATGAAATAGCATTTATATGGGACTGCTATTCATATTGTTTAAATCAGGACATTTAATCAAGTGAGAGACAGTTGACTTCTGAAGTCAAGTAATAGTCTGACAGTTGTGGGACCAGTGAGTACCCACAGTGCCAAGGGCTAGCCATTTGCAGCAACCTGAAGCATACCTTGTTGTCTGGGTCCTACTTTAGCTCTGATTGCCATATAACTTCTGCATTCCTATTTCTTTATGCTGCCATTGTCACCACTGCCATGCTCACTTGTCAGAGTGAAGATTGGCTTTGTCACGTCAGGTATCACATCACGAAGGAAGCCAGGTCAGAGGATGTACCCTTATTTGATAGTTTCTGGAGAGGGAACCTTGAAAGTGGTGGTATCACATTATGAGACTCCACTAGGGTGTTTGAACTGAATACAAAGTGTAGGAAATTTGCTGTGGGCTCAGTATCACTGAAATGATAGGGAAGTAGACAATCTTTTTAACTCCCCAGCTCTCATAACTTCTAGTGAATTAGTAGAAAAGTGCAGTGAAGTATGTTATATATTAATGTTAGCCGTCGCAAAACACACCAGACACCGGAGTAAGGGAAAGGGTTTATTGGGGAATACCCTACAGACCAGAGTGAAGGGGCAGCAAAGGAAAAAGAGAGAAAGAGAATATAAGAGAGAAACAGAGAGGAGAGGAGCTAGCAAGGAGAGAAGATAGAGCAGAGAAGAGGAGAGAGGAGAGCAGAGCCAAGAGAGAAGAACCAAGAGCCAAGAGACCAGAGGAGGAGGCTAGAGAGAGGAACCCAGAGAGAAGAGTCAAGAGATCCCGTGTGCAGGAACAGACCCTTTTAAACTTTGCCTGAGAGCGGGCAGGGAAGCAGGAGCAGCAAATCCCATTAGGATGGGGGTGGAGCCTGGCTCAGGTAGCTGGGCCATGCGGCACCTGGCTACAACTGCGCCAGTTTCCTAACAAAGTATATTGAGAAATAAATTATTCTCTGCATGTTTATGTCATATATATGTACATTTCTGTATTTGTAGGTGTATGCATAAATGTATTTGCATGGGGGTATTTTGAAATTCAGGAAAGATAAGTTTATTTTGGTAGAAAGACATTGAGATCAACATATAGGTTTTTCATAGTAGGCAATTTCCATGAACTTCTTGAAGATCCCATAGATGCCTGTGTTTTAGAAGTTTTTGCACCAAAATAAACTTTTCGATTCATTTTCCATGAACATTCTGAAGTATGCTTGTATACATGTGTGTGTCTTCCAATAGCTAACAGGTGAAATAATCTGAATATCAAGACATGCATATGTTATACTAAAGATACTATATACCAGGGGCTTCAAAAGGGGTGTGAAAAATCTGACCAAAAATGATAAAGATTTTGCATCAACTTTCGAAAGTACCGCCCTTGTAATATGCTCCTATGTGTATTATAGTTATTAAACTTAATATACTAAGTAGAAAGCAAGTGCCGCACCATCACCTAGAACGTTATGATGTGTTAGGGTTCCCTCCCGCATCCCTCGTTGGGTTTTCTGCATCCTACTTTCTGTGAGTGTGGCCTGTGTGCTTTCCTGCTTCTTACAGGAAATCAGCTTGTCTGGGATTGGATTATATCCTTCAACTTTGCAGTTGGATGTTCAAAAGGAACACTGTGTACTGTGGTAAAGCATTTATGTTCCTACTCTGACTGCTGGGTAAGACTACTGGGTTGGAAGCTTTTAGATCTCATGGTTCTGACTCGGAGTGACATTTTACCTCTTATTTTTTCATGATTGCATACTCTGGGTCAGAACTGTATTGTGTGTACTTATTTTTATAGGCTCATCATTGAATCTTCAACACATACCATCTGACCCTTCTGAGTTCCTATAGTATTTACATGTCTTTTCCTGTTTATGAAATTCCTTTCATCTTTCTGTCTGCCGGTTTTTAGAGTTGGAGACCCCCATGCAACTGTGAGCTCGCTACAGCTATAGGTTGGCTATAGGTTGGCTATAGGTTGTGGTCTCCCTTTGCTCCATACGACAGTTTAGCTAGCATTAGCACAATAACTAGCTGGGAACTTGTATTAGAAAATAGGGGCCGGTGCTGTGGCGCAGCAGATTAAAACACTGACCTGAAGTGCTGGCATCCCATATGAGTGCCGGTTCGAGACCTGGCTGCTCCTCTTCTGACCCAGCTCTCTGCTATGACCTGGGAAAGCAGTAGAAGTCCTTGGGCCCCTGCATCCGCATGGGAGACCTGGAAGAAGCTTCTGGCTCCTGGCTTCGGATTGATGCAACTCTGGCTGTTGTGGCCATTTGGCGAGTGATCCAGTGGATGGAAGACCTCTCTGTCTCTATCTCTCTCTGTAACTCTTTCAAATAAATAAAATAAATCATTTTAAAAAATGAAAATATATGTATTAAATGAAGGAACGTGATATTCAGTGCTGCCTCTCCTGTTGTCAATATATTAGAGATAGAGGAAGATCCTGCAAAAGGGAGGCCTTGAACCAGAGTGCCTTCGTTAAGATAGAGGTCATTTCCCAACCATGCAACCAACAAGAGATGGCTGACCAGGCCTGGGCTTTGAATGACTCCCTCAGCAGGGTTGTGCCTATATGGCCTTTCTATGAACAAGAAACATTTAAGAGAAAGTCCGGAGCAGGCAGCTCACCCTACAAGTGCCCTTGAACTGGTCACACAGGACTTCTACTTGTATCCCCCAGTCCTCAATTTAGTTCCATGTCTACACTTAACCACAAGGGGAAATAACAAAATTTAATCCCTGGTGGAGAAGGATTAATTTCTAAAGAAAGAAGTCAATACCTGGTACTGGGAAAGAAATATAAAGAATATATTATATTGTATATTATATATAGAGAGAGAGAATATAGAGAACTATAATGTAGTAGACAACTACTACTTTACAGGGGAACTTTAAAACATTTGCAGAAAAATGGAATTAAAAGAAAATTTTTGTGCAAATTGTTTTTGACATCCATGAAAAATTTTTTTTGATAATACCTATTTCCCAAAGACTTTCTGAAGACCACCTTGTACATATAGATTTCAAAATTTTGTATCAAAATGAATTTATCCTTTAATTCAGTTTTCCACACACATTTTGAAGTTCTGTCATATTTGATCATGCTCTATCAGTCATCTAAATATCTCTTGAAGATGTTCTCAACCTCCATCCTGTGCCTACTGATAAAATTTTTTGTAGTCAGCAAATTGCCTTGCCTTCAGTTTTTTCCTCTTAATTTCATGTGAGCCCTCTGTCCTCAGCCCATGAGAGAGGCTGAACAGGCAGGCAGCCTGCATAAAATTGGAGTGCCTGGTACCTAAGGGGGTGAGTCTAGGGGTTCAGTATGGTTGCAGGTGGTGGTGTGCTGGTTTCTAAGAGGAAGTGTTGGTCAGAACCCAGGGGTATCCGACAGGTTATCACAGGAGAGAGCCTGCCTCTGCTGACCAGCCCTGTTTTCCTCCAGGGAAAGCATTTAGCGTATCTTCTGTGAAAGTTTTTTCAGCTTTCAATGTGGGGGTCAGAGTTTCCGAATGCCCTTGTATGTCAGTAGTGTTGAGTGGGGGGAAGTAGAATTTACTTTTCACTTCCCTGAGGTGAAGGGACAGGATGCTGTCTTGCAGCCCAGGTTGTACTTCCTCTGAGAAAAGGAAAAGGGACAAATGTGCCAATTCCCATTCACTGAAATATTGCTAGAGATCATGCCATTGCCAGGTTCATGCAGCTCCTGGTATGGAAGCAAAGCAAACAGTCTGTTTAGCAGTCCCATCTCTGGGGCAGTTAGACTTGCTGAGTGGCCCTTGTGCTTTCTGTTTGTTTCTTGACATCAGAGACGGATGGCAGCTTGAATGCCGAGTCTCTGGCCTGGATCCCAGGCAGCGCTGGGGGATGACACTGGTTGACTCTTGTTGTTTTGGAGAGATCCTTGATTCCTTCCTCCTTCATACGTGTCAAAACTTTACTAATGAGCCGAGGTGCCGGCCCATTTGTGTTTTCTTACTCATTAACAGCTGTTAGGTTAGTCATTAACAGCTGTTAGGTTAGTCATTACTGGCCACTCAGAACGGTTTTCTATCTTTTGAAATGTGACATTTGGTCTTTCAAAATCATCACTTTGACTGTCTTTGTTATTTTTGAGACCAAGAGGTGGATAATGCTTTGGGATGTTTATTAGGATTTATTGTCTTTAATACAGAATCCCAGTAATTTGATGAGTTTATCTTGAAGTCAGAATAAAAGGCCTCCAGTTGACTGTCCTGGTTGACTGCCTTACTGGCCAGTAGTCACGAGGCACACTCTGCTCAAAGGGTAATGTTTGTTGTTGTAGGGACACCACTACTGGTAATAGCATGTTACTGCTATTTATACTAGTGAGCTTTCTGTGACATCTCAGCACAGTGCTAAATATCTTAGTTGGACAGGAATGGCTGTTAGAAGGAATGTTAAAATATCCTTACACTAGCTATTGTTTGGTCAGGTGTCAGTGTGCCCATCTACAGTTGTGGTTGATTTCTTTTTTTTTTTTTTTTTTTTTTCTTGATAGATTAAGCCCCTTCCACCCCCGCCCCAACTCACATGTGCACACATATTTTCAAAGCATGTAAAACCTGGAAATGGAAAAGAAATTATTTGCTTCAAATAAACATTAGGAATTCATAAATTATTATTGTATAGAATCACATGCACCTGTAATGTAAGTGAAATCCATGTGGAATGGGTTCTGAGAGTCTTCCAGTCTGTATCTAGCAGATCACTTACTCTTTCATGTTGAATATCAAAGCATGATATAATGCTATTGACTTAGAAAAATGAAGCCCTGTCATATATAAAGTAGGTTGGAATATAGCTAATGTTTTATATTTGGAAGGCCTTTCTATTCAGAATTTCATTTAAGAGATTAAATAGCATAATCATTGAACATGGATTCACTGCTTTGGAGTTTTGTAGCAAAAGAGCAAAACTAATTAGCTGCCAGACTAAGGAAAACAGAATAAATTAAAATTCAATGATTTCTATATTTTATTCTTAGTGAAGCTAAATCATTTTGAACTTTTTAATGCTAAATTTTAAACTAAGTGCGATATGAAATAAGTGGGTATATGAAATATTCTCTGACAAAAATGAAAACCAGCATTTGTAATGAGCGTTCCAGATGAATTTTGTGAGTTGATTCTCAGCAGAAGGACAAACTCATTTAGCTGGACTGAAAGAAGAGGGAGCAAAAATGTAACAAATTAATCTCATTTTCTGCAAATACATAAAACGTTACTGGGCATGTCTTCCTGAATATGGTGATATACTTACTATAGAGAGCTCCTAAAAATAGTAATTTGATGGCGCCTTAATCATAGCTCATTTTTATTTTCCTATCACCAAGCTACTTTGTGACTTTCAAAATATTTACACAGGGTGCTCTAGGCAGGGTATTCTGAAATATGAGCTCGCTAATTGCCTTGGCACATGGTATTAGCATCTGCTGAAGGATCCGTTTTGGAATATCAGGAGAATATTTATAGTCCTTTCATGGCATAGAGTAGGGAATTATAGGAAACCTTCTAGTCTTTAGCAAGGCTGTCTGAGGTGCCCTTGGCAACATCTGATATTCTCCTCAAATGTCCCTCAGGCAGCCAGAGTCATCTAAAGTGAACATTCCCTGAGGCAAAGCTTTCTAGAACATTGTTTCAACAGCATTCACCTAGTGTTACCTGAGAAACCTTTCTTGGACATAAAAATATAGGGCTGAGATCTTATACTCTTTATTGTTTTGAAGAACTACTGTATTTACTGAAATTGAGTGAATTAAAAGCCCACTCCATGCTGATAACTTGGGAAGGTTCATTTGGAAGATGTAAAATTTGAAAGCAGTCCTAGGCAAAGGTACACATTTGTTTGTAGATCAATACATTGGGCATTTTGTCCCCAGAACTCCATGTTGATGAAAATGCTAACCCAGAATTGGAGTTTGGTGTAGCAGTGAAGTCACCTCTTGGGACGCCTACATCCCATTGTGGAGTGTCGGGTTTGTGTCCCAGCTACTCTGCTTCCCATCCAGTTTCCAGCTAATGTGTGCCCTTGGAGGCAGCAGATGATGTCTCAAAGTATTTGGATCTCTGTCATCCATATGTTAGCCCCAGATGGAGGTCCTGGTTCCTGGCTCAGCCCTGGCTGAGCCCAGACTGCAGACATTTGGGGACTGAACCAGGGAAATCTGTTTCTTTGCATTTTTTTTAAAGATTGATTTATTTGAAAGTCAGAGTTACACAGAGAGAGGAAAGGCAGATAAAGAGAGGTCTTCCATCCACTGTTCACATCACAATTGGCCACAACGGCCTGAGCTGCACCGATCCGAGGCCAGGAGCCAGGAGCTTCCTCCAGGTCTCCCACACAGGTGCAGGGGCCCAAGGACTTGGGCCATTTTCCACTGCCTTTCCAGGCCACAGTAGAGAGCTAGGTCGGAAGTGGAGCAGCTGGGTCTTGAACTGGTGCTGATATGGGATGCAGGCACTACAGGTGGTGTCTTTACCTTCTATGCCACAGTGCCAGGCCCTCTGCATTTCAAATAAGATGAAAATGAATAAGCAAAAATGCTAATCCTACTTGTTAGTGTTATTGTTATTTATAATCAGAATCAAAAGAGTTCTCTTTTTAATCTACACATTTCCTATGTAAAAGTTTTGAAAACATGTGAAAAATGCCAATAGAGAATGACATATTTAACTTACACAGCATATCAATATTGTAGGAGAAGACATCCCACCTAGTCTTTGGAGATTAAAATGTATTTGAGAAAAAGAAGTTATTGGATGCATACAGTGCTTCAAATCTTTAAAGTGACTGACAACCACAAGTAGTTTATAGGGCAATGAATGAGATCTGGAAATCTAATTGAGAACTGTTTTGTTTGCTCTGAGTATCTGGAAGCCGCCTGGCTTTTGCTGCCGGAAGTCTTGCATTTGTTCTTGGAAGGAGGCCCGTTTATTTACATGCACTGTGTGCACTGATGTTAGGCTCAGGAAAAAGATTTGCATCAGCCTCAGTGGTGACAAAAGCACCCATGGCCCAGGTGTCTTGTGTGGCTACTGCTCTGGTCCTGCAAGGAAAGTAGCATAAAGTGTCAGAACTGCACTGAAGGTTGCGTGTATTTGGCCTTGAACACAGGATCATTTTTGAGCTAACAGCGGTCCCTTGATCTCAGCTTCCTCTGCTCTGGGCTCCTGAATGACTTTCGAGTGTCCTTTGAACTCTAGTCTTGAATTCTCACAATAGGTTTTTTGTGTACAGTGCTCTTAATACGTGGTAAGTAGTTTATGATTTCTAAATGTACTTAAAATTGCTTTTAATTATTGGTCTTGGATGAAATCATTTCATTTTAACTTCTGTGCTGCTGAGGTAGACTGTGATGTTTCTTATTTGTATTTGTGCTTGAATAAAACCCTGGTGTATTGAAGTTTGTGAGTGTAACTTTTTATTTTACTTAAACAAAGTTGTATAAATACCTTTCTCCTAGATAGTGCAATAAAAATCTCAGCATCTCACTTTTCCAGAAATACAGCAATATTTGTATCACATTATAGGTCTGGAGTATGTGAAAATACCTATTTAGGACAGGCTTCTGAACTGGGCTTAAATTATCTTCATTCCCACATCCTTTCTTAAATAAACATTGGCTAAGCACTTAGAAGTCAAAATAAACTGTGTAAAGAACATATGCTAATAGAATGTGTATTATGCAAATTTGAAATAGCATGTTTTCCAAATTTTGTAATATTTTAATATATTACAATTTTTCTGAAATAGCTTTGTAAATTAAAGGAATGGCTAGTTTAGAAGTTTCAAATAGTCTCTCTCTCTCTTTTTTTTTTTTTTTTTGACAGGCAGAGTGAACAGAGAGAGAAAGAGACAGAGAGAAAGGTCTTCCTTTACCGTTGGTTCACCCTCCAATGGCTGCCACGGCTGGCGCATCGTGCTGATCCAAAGCCAGGAGCCAGGTGCTTTTCCTGGTCTTCCATGGGGTGCAGAGCCCAAGCACTTGGGCCATCCTCCACTGCACTCCCAGGCCATAGCAGAGAGCTGGCCTGGAATAGGGGCAACTGGGACAGAATCTGGTGCCCGACTGGGACTAGGACCCGGTGTGCCAGCGCCGCAGGTGGAGGATTAGCCTAGTGAGCCGCGGCGCCGGCCTCAAATAGTCTCTTTAAAAAATTTTATTTTCTTTTTGGAATTCAAATGCATTAATACAGTGCAAATAAAAACCAACATTAATTTCATCTTACATTGTTTAGTCAAGTTTTAAAAATACCGACACTGGAGTAAGGCAATTTGTATGTGTATGTTTAGTTTGACAAAATGTTTATTTCTACTCTCTGATCCTATTTAAATTTACTTTTAAGTTACCCCTAATGTTGTCATTCAATCAGGAGTATTAACTTCTGCAATATAATTAATAAAAAAGTTTCTATATTTATAAAACTGACTCTTTTCCAAAGCTAATCTTCTGAGCCAAAAGTCTTTAACATTGTGGGGTACAGAAACTCAGAACTCAAGGACAGCTACGATCACTTTATCCAGAAAATGTTTAGATACACAAAACATGTTTTAAAATTCAGGTGACTCAAGGCCGGCGCTGTGGCAAAGCGGGAAAAGCCGTCACCTGCAATGCCTGCATCTTCACTTCCCATCCAGCTTTCTGCTATGGCGTGGGAAAGCAGTGGAAGATGGTCCAGCTTCTTGGGTCCCTGCTCCCCTGTGGGAGACCTGGAGGACACTCTAGGCTACTGGCAGCCATTTGGGGGAGTGAACTAGTGGAAGGAAGACCTCTCTCTCTCTCTCTGCCTCTGTAACTCTGCCTTTCAAATAAAATAAATAAATCTTAAAAAAAAAAACACATTCAGATGACTCATTGCTTCGCTGTGATAATCTGAAACATGGATATAGGTGCCTCTGCAAGGCAGCGATCACTGTGGAACAGAGGCTGTAGCTTGGAGCTGTGGGGATTTTTTGATGCTCTTGGGATTTTAGGAAATTTCTAATGGAAGTTGTCTTAGAGCCTTGCGTGCCTCCATTGTTCCCACTCCAGGCCCTTGCCATTCTTGTCAGGATCTCCTCTGCAGTATGTTTCAAAGCAAGACCCTTTGCTCTTCCGAGCCACTCACTTAGACTGTGAGAAGTTACCCTCATGCTCCTGGTGACCTTCATGTTTCTAGACGATCTTCCCGTTTTTCTGTGAGCGTCGTGCTTTCAGACTTTTACCTGCCAGTGAGATCTATAGTGCTTATTGATCAAGTACGTTCTCCTACAGTGTAGCTCTCCTGTGTTGCTCCTCTGTTCAAGGCTTCCCATTCAGCATTTAATTTATTACGGAGTAGTACTGATCCCATTGCTACTGTAAGCTGCCATCCAAAAATTCCAGAGTAGAATTGCCTTGAGTGGGATAAATTGTAACCTGCACATAGTGGGACTGTTCTTATATTTTGTATAGGCATACTGGAGGGAGATTATATTCTCCTAAATATGTTAGAGTTAGTGTAAGCCCCAAGGATATTGTAACACCTACTGGGAGGAGGGCTGTCAGAGGAGTCTGAAATGAGTCAGAGAAAATAGTTCTCAGAAAACTCTGATGGTGCCCCGGAAGGAGAATAATTCCTTCCAAGTTTGGTCTAGTGCTCTGTAACATGTAGAAGAAAAAAAATCCCTGTCTCCGAGTCTGTGTTCATGCAGCAAACATCTGATTTCCATGTAGCTCAGACTCGGGGAGATCATGCACCGGGCTTTCTGACATGCTGTTTCTGCTGTCAGAACCAGGTTTTTTCCTGAGGCTTCGGGGCCGGAGGCCAGGTCCTAGGTGGTGGTAAATTTATCAAGGTAACGCCACGGTGTGAGCTCCTTGGTTGGTAGCCAGGATCTTTCTGGTGCAGACAGAGATCTCCAGGAGATTTCTGTTCAAATGTCAGCACCAAATAGCATTCGGTTTTCCTGTCCTCAAATCCAAAACCCCTTATCTACTTCCTCCAAACCATATTTACTTCCCTCTGTCCTGCATTCTTTGCCAATCAAATTGAATTCTTACCTGTATTTTTGCTACATTTTCTGCTTTCTGTGTGGCTTACTCACTATGAGCCCTTCATCCAGAAGGGAAGAGACCAAGGCCCTACTATTTATAACTTCCCTAATATTTCTCATTTTTGATGGCCCATTTCATATTCTTTTTTTCCCAAGACTCCTGCCATGATTTCCATGGTCAAATGCAACATTTCTTTTCCTTGAACCCCTGAAGCTTTTTTGAAACATTTGTGTTTGCTCAGAGGATTATGCTCCTTTTTTTCTTCATCTTCTTTCTTTTCCCCAAGAAATCTTTTATCTACAGAATACACTTCATGCTTTTCATAATGTAACATTAGGAATTGAATGGATGTTACCACCATACCTGCCCTTCCACCCATACTCCCAGCCCTCTTCCTCTTCCCTCTGCTATTCCCATTCTTATTTTTTAATAAAACCTATTTTCAATTAACTTTATACACATATGATTAACTCTATACTAAGTAAAGAGTTCAACAAATTTTATGGAAAAAAAGCTATTCCTCAATTGTCAAGACATTTGCATCTTGAAGTGTTAATTTCACTTCTATAGATTATCTTTAAGGTGCATTATTAGTTATCACAGATGAGGGGGAGCATATGGTATTTGTGGTGTCTTTTGGATCCCCTATATATAGAATCATGTTACCAGCAAATAGGGATAGTTTGGCTTCCTCCTTTCCAATTTGTATCCCTTTGATTTCTTTTCTTGCCTAACGGCTCTGGCTAAAATTTCCAGGACTATATTGAGTAGCAGTGGTAAGAGTGGGCATCTTTGTCTGATTCCAGAAGTCAGTGGGGATGCTCCAACTTTTCCCCATTCAATAGGACTCTGGCTGTGGGTTTATCATAAATTGCCTTGATTCTATTTAGGATTGTTCCTTCTATACCCAATTTGCTTAGAGTTTTCATCATGAAAGGGTATTGTATTTTGTCAAATGCTTTCTCTGCATCTATTGGGATGATAATACATTTTTTTGTTCCTTAGTTAGTTCATGTGATGTATCATATTGATTGAGTTTTGAATGCTGAACCATCTCTTGCATACCAGAGATAAATCCAACTTGGTCCAGGTAAATGATCTTTCTGATATGTTGCTGGATTCGATTGGCTAGTATTTTGTTAAGGGCTTTTGCATCTATGTATTGCATCTAAGTATTCCCTCCCTTTCAATTGTTTTGAATAACTTGAGAAGAATTGGGATGGTGAGGCCATCTGGTCCTGGACTTTTCTTTGCTAGGAGGGTCTTTATTACTGATTCAATTTCTGTCTTTGTTATTGATCTGTTTTGGTTTTCTTTGTCTTCATGACTCAATTTAGGTGCGTTGTATGTGTCTGGGAATCTATCTATTTCTTCTAGGTTTCCTGATTTGTAGCATGCAGCTCTTTGTAGTAATTTCTAATGATTCTTTTTATTTCTGTGGTGTCTGTTGTTACATTTCCTTTTTCATCTTTAATTTTATTGATTTGGGTCTTTACCCTCTTTTTTTGGTTAGTTGGGACAATGGTGTGTCAATTTGTTTATTTTTTCAAAAAAATAGCTATTCATTTGGCTGATGTTTTGTATTTTTTTGTTTCAATTTTGTTTATTTCTTCTCTAATTTAATTATTTATTTTCTCCTACTAGTTATAGGTTTGGTTTTCTGTTGTTTTTCTAGGTCCTTGAGATGCATTGATAGCTTATTTATTTGGGTACCTTTCCGATTTCTTGATGTAGGCACCAGTTTCTATAAACTTCCCTCTTATTACTGCTTTTGCTGTATCCTGTAAGTTTTGATATGTTATATTGTCATCTTCATTTGTTTCCAGTAATTTTTTGTTTTCTCTTTTGATTTCTTCTATAATGCACTGTTCATTCAGGAGCATGTAGTTCAGTCTCCATGTGTTTGCATATGTTCTGGGGTTACTGAGTTGTTTCTAGCGTCTGAGTGCAGCAGGAACACCTACCAAGCAAGTTCATGTACAGATGAGTGAACAGGGATGTGACTGGTTCTTTTCTGATTACATGTGGCATAATTTTCCTGTTGCTTATTTTCATTTTATTTGAATGCTGGAGGAGGGAGGAAGAGACAGACTCACACACACACACACACACACTGCTTGACTCCCCAAATGCCCACATCAGCTAGGGTTGTGTCAGGTGGAAGGCAGGAGCCTAGAACTCAGTCTGAGTTTTTCAGGTGGGTACAGGGATCCCAGTACTTGAGCCATCACCTGTTGTCTCCCAAAGTGCACATGAGCAGGGAACTGGAATTGGGAAACAGAGGCCCTCCAGTGTGGGATGAAGGCTACGCAAGCAGCATCTAAACCACCAAGCCAAATGTCTATCCCTGGTGTTGACAGAGATATCAAAACTCTGGTTAACACTATTAGCTGATTGCACAACATTTAATCTTATTTTCCCTTAGGGTTTTCATTGAGCCTGTCAGTTAAGGAACATATGTTCATTTCCAATTTCAGACCATCTTTCTGAGATACCTGATTTTGCAATTAAATGCTCAGCTAATATACAAGAACATTGTTTCTTTTGCCACCAAGTTTGAACTGTACTGTGGGGTTAATATAAAAGAAAAAATATTAACAAAAATTTGCCATGTCATATGTGACACATTTTTGCTCTTCCAAGCAGCCAACTCCTGATCTATAATTACTATAAAAATGTCAACGGTAGGCTGCTGGATTTCTGCCACAAGTCATCACAGACATTAGCCACCCCCAGGCAATCTTTCACAGGCAGAGAAAGGGTTGTCACTGCCTGTCTTCTTCTACCTTCAAACTTTCTAAAAATGAGAGTCTTAAGTAAGAAGCACCATTGATGACCTACTGTTAAAACTCAAAAATGATTTATTTATTCTCTGATAATATTAGAGAAAAATGAAATTTATAGACTTTCTGAAAGATGATCTGCTGAAAGGTAACTCTTTAACTTGATTTCATAATAAAACATATTTAATGTCAAGAATAATCATTTGGGAAACACCTATTAAAAAGACACAGTTTGGGGCCAGCGTAGTGGCGCAGTAGGTTAATCCTCCGTCTGGAGTGCAGGCATCCCATATGGGTGCCGGTTCTAATCCCAGCTGCTCCACTTCAAATCCAGCTCCCTGTTGTGGCCTGGGAAAGCAGCAGAATATGGTCCAAGTCCTTGGGTCCCTGCGCCCATGTGGGAGACTGGAAAGAAGCACCTGGCTCCTGGCTTTCGGTTGGCACAGCTCCAGCCATTGCAGCCATTTGGGGAGTGAACCAAAGGAAGGAAGACCTTTCTCTCTGTCCTTCCCTCTCACTGTAACTCTACCTCTCAAATAAAATAAATAAAATCTTTCAATAAAGACACAGTTTATCCGAGATATATTACATAGCTTGAAGTTTTACCATATGAATTAAGCAAAATACAGGTTTTGATTACTACAAATGCCATTGAATTCATAATTCGCCACAAAACCTTTTTCTTCTTTTTTCCTTGTAATCTTATATTGTTATACACTCAGTTTGGAGAACTTGGAGTACTAGAGTCAGACAGATGGACTTATAATCCATGATATGGACTGAACTTATTTTTAAAGGGTAATGACAACTACTATTTGTTGACATTTTATTCAACTGTATAATGCAGTAGGAACAACAAATACAATACCAGAAATCTGCTATATATTGGATGATTTCATCCTGTTATACTTTCTATTTCTTAAGACATTTTCTAAAGTTACTTCTTGGAAGGGAGCCTTAGCCAATTTAATGGACGGTACATCTATACTCATAAAATCAAAAGCAGAAATGAGGCCTTTGAGAACATAATTTGAGATCAAATCATATACTCCAATTGCTTGAATTTTACCATAGCATTTTACAAGTGTAAGATTAGAGTGTTTCAATTTTCATCATAGTGAAAAATTAAGATATTTAAATCATACCATCTTGTTACAATGCAGAAGATGACCAAATCTACCATGGAATGCTACCTTGAAGTTTACCAATTTTTACAGTGACTGCTTATGAACATTGTCATATGACATTTTATACTTACTGCTCTTTTGTAGTACTTCAAAGATTCAAGAATTAAATGCATCATTTCTTATGATTTACGAATCTGACCTTAATAATGTAAGGTAGCTGAATTTAGTTATATGAAAGCAGTTATGTTTTGATTGTTACTGAAATTGATCATGAGGAAAACGAGATTTCTGTTCTTTCATTATGATTAAATAAATATTTCTGGCAATAGTGTTTGCATTTCAAACTACAGCTCCGTTTTTTTGTTCAACACTTAGTATCAACTGATACTATAAAAAAGTCACAATAAAATAGAGATGTTCTGCTTAATATTTAATGTTTCTATGTTTTTGAGAGAGTTATTTAATAGTGTAACTTAGAATTTTTTTTCACAGCCTACCTTTAATGAACATGAATGAAACAGAATAAATATTTAATATCCTCATATAAATGACAGAAATTTTATTAACATAATTACAATGCTTGAATAAATTATGGTAGGTCTTTATGACAATGACTCCGTATAACACAGAACTGCATTTAATTAATTTCACAAATGCAGTAATAAATCTAAGTTGTAAACTGATTTTTTTAAAAAAGATTTATTATTTATTTGAAAGTCAGAATTATAGAGAGAAATGGAGAGACAGACAGAGAAACCATCCATCCACTGGTTCACTCCCCAGATGCCCACAATGGCCAGGGTTGAGCCAGGGAAAAGCCAGGGGCCTCGGGTTTCTTCCAGGTATTCCATGTGGGCGGAAGACCCAAACACTGGCCCATCTTCTGCTGCTTTTTCAGGCACATTAGCAGGGAGCTAGATCGGAAGTGGAGCATCTGGACGTGAACCAGTGTCCCCATGGGATGCCAGAGTCCCAGGTGGCATCTTTACCTACTACTATGCCACAACATTTGCCCCCAAACAGTGAATTTTATGTCAAGGGTAAACTAAAGTATTGTCATGTTTTAGTGGCTGAGTATATTTTAAACCACTATAGGAGGACAGCACTATTTCCCGAGCAAGGAGCTGAGACCTGTGGGAGCAGCATCACTACTTACTTTGCCATCAGTGAGCACAGACTGACGCCAGGCCATCTATGCAAACACCTGAGTGACTGAAGTGCGTGCCGCTGAGAGCACTGAAGTGGTTGTTCTAGAACAGCTGAAAATGCTCAGGTATAGATTAGGCTGCGGCATCATTGCTTGTAGGCAGTGGTGATAGCCAAACCAAGCATTTTAAGATGGTTCTTGGATTTATCTGGGCTAATGCTCTGTGTTTTAATTTGTGTTGCATGTTGTCACATGTCTTAAAAATAAGTTACTCATGTCATTAAATATCTTGAGTTTCTCAAGATTTCTATTACTCTAAAGATTTCTAATGAGTTTATGTAAACAAATGGGAAAAAGGTGTTTTATCAGTTTTGAAATGACTCTAGATGGATTTTGACTTGAGAGAGTTTGCTATTTTATACTGTGATCTGTTGCGTGAAGAAAGGAGTCCTTTGGTTGTTGACTGATTTACATCAAATAGTTTTCTAGGCAATGGTTGCTCTTTGTGGAAGCAATTGGGAGAGAAGAATGATTAGTTTAAGTTGAGATGGTTAAAGCTGCTTTAATACAGTTATATATCCATAGTTAAGAGGTAGTAGACTGTCTAGCTTTATTTTAAGTTAGATAAACAAAATAACAGCTTTAGTAAAAACTGGAAATAAGGATTACTCAGATTATAGTGCCTAGAAAAGGAGCAGAAAACACTTTGAACTTGCTTTTGTTGTGCATCACCAGTTTTTAAAAATGCTGTAATGTAGTATCATTGTCATTGCTTAACAAAGAAGGCAGAGTAACAGAAAATGGTGGTTGTAGATTAGTCTGATACTAGAGTAAGTGTGTTTATATTGGCTATTGTGTGGCAGCTTTAAGAACCTGTAAATAGTAATGAAACTATATGTTGAAGTCTCTGTGTTACAGAATGATCTGCATAGCCTAGCATGAGAAAGTTGTTTAATTAAACCACTGAGTCCAAGTATGCTATTGCCTGTTGTCAAAATGAAAAGGATTATATTTATTACATTTTAATGTGCGTATTTCATAATTTTATAAAGGTCATTTTTAAAATGAAATATGTTTTTTAAATGTTAGATAGACAATATGGTTTTTTGTTTGTTTTGTTTTCTGCAAACTGTCAATAAATAATTATAAAGATAAGAACAATCCTAATACGCTTTACAGAAGACAGAGCATTTAATCTATCTTAACTGTATGAAAAGCTGATTTGATTGACTGTACTAAGTTGCTTGTTAAGACTTAGTGTTAAACCTCTATTCATTAGTGGTCCATTAAAAATCCATTCAAAGCAGTCTCAAAATGCAGAGCGTATACTTGGTCTTTGACAAAAATCTAAGACAATATTAGTGGTTGGCTCATTAGATTAGATGAACAAATATTTACATTTATTTAGAGAAACATGATTTAAAATTAATTTAATTAAAAATTAAAGATAGAATTGGTCTCATTTCCTAAGATCATTATCCACATCAGACGAAGAGATGCTAAGCATCAAAGTATGGTGTCTTCATTATTGGAGGGGTTATATGTGAGGCCTGGCATGGCTCTTTAGCTCCTGAGCTACAAATAATGCTTATGTAAGAAAAACCTTCTTTTCATATAGTTTTAGAAAGAGAAACATAATAATTTCTAAGAAGCAGCAGTTTTACAGTTTGTACTATTTTCTGAGATACTGATCAAACATGAATGAATCTGGTTTTTTTTGGAGATTCTTAGAATCCGTTATTCCTGAAGAGATAGGTGCCTGGTTTTGAAAGTTCTTTTTTAAGTTCTGCATCATTAGCATCTTAAGAAAGTCAAAGCCTGAAGTTATTGATCTGATTGACTGCTGCGCTGGATTCCGTCAGCCCAAGTAAAACCAGAAAACGCTTCAACACACAGTAACAGCAAGGAACCCTATTACAGTTCATAAACATAGTGAGATGTCATTTATTTGGTTCAATACACTGTAATCTTCTGTTGAATATTGGGAGCTTAGATCTGGATGCTATAAAGAATGGCTTTTATGGTGTTATATTATCTTGGTGTAAGACCTCCTGAGTTTGAACACTGAAGAGATACTGCTGAATGAACCTGGGTGAGTTGTAGTCTGTCCTAATTGTCTGACTTTGTAAAAGGGAGATGATGTTAACACCCCCGTCCTAGTATGCAGGAGTGTGATGTCTTAGTACATATGACGTTCCTAGTTCATGTTGTCATATATTAAGTGTATAATATATGTTAATAATATTTTGTTCAGATCATTACCCATAACTTATTATTTTGATTTATAATCTGTTGACCTTTTACAAAAATAATTGTTTTTTTGACAACTAAACCAAACTTAGATTAAGCATGTTGTCTGAAATTTGAAGATCTGGAATTTTTTTTAATACATTAGAAGTATATATTCAATGACTGAAAAGTATGATCAGATGTTAAGTTAAAGTAAATATATCTAAAAAAAACATTCTTTTTTATTTTTATTTTTTTTTGACAGGCAGAGTGGACAGTGAGAGAGAGAGACAGAGAGAAAGGTCTTCCTTTGCTGTTGGTTCACCCTCCAATGGCCGGCATGGCCGGCGCGCTGCAGCCAGTGCCCTGCACTGATCCGAAGCCAGGAGCCAGGGGCTTCCTCCTGGTCTCCCATGGAGGTGCCTGGAACCCGGTGTGCTGGCGCCGCTAGGCGGAGGATTAGCCTAGTGAGCCGCGCCGCCGACTAAAAGAAGCATTCTTTACTAACCTATTTGCTTGGGAGATAATTACATAACTATAATACTCAGTTATTTAGCCATTAAAAGAGAACAATACTTGTTCTTTCTAAAAATGAGAGGCCATTTGGGGGGTGAACCAATGGAAGGAAGACCTTTCTCTCTGACTCTCTCTCACTGTCTAACTCTGCTTGTCAAAAATAAAATAAAATAAAAATGAGAGAATTATTATAAACTTCAGATGATTAGATGTACCTGAAAACTGGAAGATAAATTGTTAAAATATTGTATCTTTTCAAAAACAGATGTTCATTTGTTTATAAATCTGATCTCTTTGCTAAATACAAACATTTCTATTTATAAAATCTATAGTAATCATTTTCACTAAAATACATATCAAAATGAAGGATAAATGATGTTTTATCTTAATCACATGCACTATTTATTACCTTTGCCCAAGACATACCATCTTCTCTCTGAAGAATCCTTGGAATAGTTGTAAAGGTTGACATGATGACGAATGATGAGACTGCAATGTGACAAGGGAAGCAGATAAGTACATGCAAATTACATCTGCAGGGGGAGGTGATTCAGGGAAGGCCTGGCAGAGTCCATGACACTTAATCTGAGTTTTGATGGATGAGTAGAGTGTGCTGTTTGGACAACTGGAAGAAAGCAAACCTGAGAGGGATTTCCATGTGTGAAGGTAAGAGAAGTGTGCAAGGACACGGCGTGTTGAATAGCTGTACAGAAATTAAGTGTGGCATAAATGAAGATTAGATGATAGGGACTCATGGGAGATGGGACTGTAAAGTATAAGGTCTGGAATGGGAGGGCATCCTGATGCTCTCATTTGAAGGCTACAACCTGCTAAGCAGATTGTCCTTTGTAAACAGTGAAAGGTTCTTAGGATTACTGCTCATGACAGCTGCCCGAATAATTTTGATGGATGTCCATGAAATCAGAGGAGGCTCTCCCGTTCAGAACAGCTTGTGATTCCTGCTCCACTGCTCCATATGCAATATGAAATAAAAATAAGAGTGTGAAACTCCTATGAGGGATTTCAGCAAAGTTCTGTCTCCCTCCACCATGATGTCTGCTTTGCTTTGATTCTTCCAAAGTATAGAAAGTCTAAAAATCTCTATAATTTTTGTTTTCTTCTTTTAAAAAAAGATCCACTTACAAAGGGAGAAGCAGAGAAAGCTATCTTCCATCCACTGCTTCACTTCCTAGTTGGCAGATCAGACCAAAGTCAGCAGCTTCATCCAAGTCTCCCACATGGGCGGCAGGGGCCCAAGCACTTGGGCCATCTTCCACTGCTCTCCCAGGCCATTAGCAGGCAGCTGGATCAGAAGAGGAACAGCTGGGACATGAACTGGTGCCTCTGTGGGATATTGGCATCATAGGTGGTGACTTTATCCAGTGTGCCACAACACCACCTCCCTGTTTTCTTTTTTAAAAACTGTTTGGGGGTTTTTAGTTTGCTAGACTTCTCAGTTAATGTGCCATCTCAGGCCATTTGTTTCTAAATGATTGGTTTCCCAAGTAATGACTTGGGAACACATTCACATTTTGTACTCTGTCTACTTAAGGGAGAGAATGAGGACTGGAATGATGTCTTAATCCAGATAGCATTAACAGGAAATCTGCAAGAACACTGGGGTATTTTGAACATAAGGACTTGTAAAGACGTGAGAGTGTTCCTGCTAGCATCCAAAAAGAGAAAACAAGATTAATTTCTATACTTAAGATTGCAAAACTTTTCAGTGTGTACACTGTGCAGTATCTTGGAAATATCATTTTTCTTTAAAATTCATAAGCCTTTTGTACAAATGCAAAGTCTACTCATCCATCAGACCCAGATTAAGCATAATAAAACTGTCTGCTTCTATGTAAAAGTTATATTTTCAAACAGTACATGGAGAACTGATGAGTTGGAAGTTTAGAAGATACTGCTACTTTTCCGGGGACATGAACTTTCCATGACTTGTCATCTGATGTGTGTTCCCCAGTCTGAGAGGCATGCTGTCAACACTAGCTGCTTCACCTTCCTCTTCGGTTATTGAAACTAAAGTGCTGACCTTCTTCTGGCTTCAGCTGTGACTGTGCTGTTTTATGGGAAGTGAGACAGTGATTAGGACACCTGTATAGCGCTTTCACTCATCCAGTTTCATCTGTATATTAAAATGTTAAAGGAGAAAGTTAACTTCTAGTAGTCTATATGCAGAATACAAATAAATAGTTAACTAGCATATTTAATTTTTGAAAGGAATTATTGCAAACTAATATAATGTGCAGACTATTGTGTTTGACAATAAGATTGTGATGTTTTCCTTGCTAGAATACTTTGAATCTTTTTAGTTATAGCCTCTCTGGGAAAGGAGAATTTTCTGTCAATATATAAATAAAAAATAATCACTTAATTTTAATAGATAGAAGTGTGTTAAATTTAGAAGAAATTTTTCTTGTATTTTCAGAAAGACCTACTTGTATAAACAGAATGTTAAATTGGAGGCAGGCAGGCATTTGGCACAGCCGTTGTTAAGTTGCCGATTTTGCTGTCCACATCCCTTATTGGGGTGCCTGGCTACAGTCCTGGCTGCTCTGCTTCCAACCCAGCTTCCTGCCAATGCACATGCTAGGAGGCAGTGGGTGATGATTCAAGTAATTGGATCCTTGCCATCTGCATGGGAGACCTTAACTGAGTTCCAGGCTCCTTGTTCCGGCCTGGCCAAGCTCTGGCTGTTGTGTGCATTTGGAGAATGAAACAGTGGATGGACGATCTTTCTCCATCTGTTTCTTTGCCTTTCAAATAAAATGAAAATAAATTTTAAAAAACTAAGAAAATATTGAATCTCACTCAGTTGCTACTGCTACGTGTAAATACATGCTTGCATTGCCAAAAATGTACTTGATTAAAAAATGTATAAGATTTAAAAAAAAGAAAAAATATATAAATACCAGTAAGTATGAGAATTTATTTGCCCAAGATGACTTAACCAGTAGTTCTGAGAGATGTCCTGTTTCACTCTGAAGCCCAACTCCTTACTCATGTTCTTCACTGATAACTCAAATCAGGATGGATTTTCAAGTCTACAGATCCTAAAAGTAAATGACCAGAGTCTAGTACCATTTGGAGTGAAATGATAGCTCTAAAAGACAACACCTACATTTCTTGTTGTACCTCATAGAGACAAAGAACTATAAATAACAAACTGCAAGAATTGAAAAAAAAAATGTTTCCTTAGTTTTGGTTGGTTGGACATTTTCATTCCACTTATGAATCAACCGATCTCTTTGAAACTGCCCCTTCATTGTTCTCCCTCACTGTGCCAGGCAGTGGTTATTCAAAGACAAATACCTCAAGAATCCTACCTTTTTTTTTTTTACCCTGGGTCAGGAAATTTCTCATAGAAGAGGATTCCTTGAAGCGAGTATTGAGGAATAAGTATTTGCCAAAGCTTAGCAACTGGGGAGTAGAGAAGTGTTGAGTCCTAGGGAGCCCTGAATAAGAGCTTGGAAGTAGGAAAGCTTGGGAGGCCATTCACAAATCAGGCTTCCTTCCTGAATGGGTTTTCAATTCTTGGGCACACACAGAATGAAAGCAGCATGACCCAATTTTGCTAGAGGCAATTTGGAATTTAATTTTTGTTGGATAATTAAAATATGAATAATCTAAAATTTACAATTAACTGTAGGAATACATTTACTTTTATGTTAACCATTACTCAGAACATGTGTAGTATGCTTCACAACATTTAAAATAACATGTTAAAATAAATATTTTAGACAGCACTCCAGTGGGTTTGTATAGAATAATAGAGTACTCAATAAGGTTTTACATTATGCTCATCATTGATTAAAATACTTAACTTTGACATTTAAAAATTATATATAGCTGCGTGATTTTACATACTATATGGTATAGTAGTTAGAAAATATTATTTTAAAGGTATTTCCTACATTAATTTTATAGTCTTTATTAGAAGGTCAGTGTTCTGTTAACATACATTTCTACAACCCTTTCACAATGCTATGAATTTGATGATATCAGTATTTAAATGTTTACAGTTCTTAACTTCTTTTGAGAGAGTAGAAGTTGATTGTTTGAAGTTGTAAATAAATTACTATACAAGTATAAATAGTAAATCAACAAATCTGCTGAGCCTTATTACCCATGCATTCTTGTGTAGTTTTATATCAGACAAATAAAACAGCTTGAACACGAAATCCATGAAATATTTGCACAATGACAGCTGGCCTCCCAGTTATTTAAATTTGATAATTTTTAGTCATACAGCTTGCTTGTTAGACTAAAAAACCCACCAAGAAATCAAACACAAGGACAAAACAAAAGAAATTGTGACTCAAAAGAGAAAGTTGGTATTTGTTCATAAAAATGTTTGAATTTTAAGCTTCTTACTATGTTCAGTTTATATAATATTTTATGTATGTATATGCTTATTTACTTGAAAGGAAGAGAAAGAGAGTGAGAGAAGGAGAGACAGAATATGAATGAATATGAGATAGAGATCTATCCTCTGGCTTATTCCCCAAATGGCCACAGCAGCCAGGGCCTGGCTGAAGGTAGAAAGCCATAACTCCATCCTGGTGTCCCACACAGGTGGCAAGGGCCCTAGTACTTGGAGGCCACCTTCTGTTGCTTCCCAGGTGCATAGCAGGGAGGTGGATTGTAAGTAGAGCAGCTAGGACTCAATGCAACACTCATCCATTGTGTCACTGCCAGCACTCCATGCATGTCTATTTGTTGAAGAATAGCTACATCTCCTTCTCATTGATGAACGCTTTAAACAACATAGTAATTTATTATTTTATGTTATTATGTATTGTGATAAAAATAATACATTAAATTGTTTGCAGATACTTTTATCTATTAATGATTTATACATTCAATCTGCATATGTGACACATGTAAACATACTTCTAAAAAGTCTTTCCATAATAAGTGTGCTAATTACTCTGGCTTAGTCTAATCCAGATATACATACATGAATCAAAACATCACCTTCTACTTCATGGTATGTACAATTACAGGGTGTCAATCAAAAATATAAATTTCATAAAAAGCTTTCTAGAATCATATGTAATTAATGTAAATTTTTGATGGGTAATTACCTTGAACAAATTGAAAAATCAAGAAGTTCTTCTACAGCATTTAAACTCATCTAAACTGAAATAAATCATTTTCCCTATTGGGGAACATTTTTCTTTCAAGATTTGTTTATTTGAATAGCAGATTCACAGAGAGGGAGAAAAAGAGACACAGAAAGAGATAGAGAGATCATGGGTAAATTTTTTCATTAGGGTAAAGGCTAAGCTAATATTAAAATAAAAAAACTCTCAAAAATAACAGTGACAAAATTTTTCAAAGATGAATTCTCTATCATATAACAGTTCAAGCATAGTCAACCAAGGACAGTTGCAGCACAGAACGCAGGAGTCATGCCTTTCTTTCTTGCTCTGTTCTACTTCGTGGCTCCAGATGGTTGTTGTAACTCTGCCAGCACATCTGGATTCCAGCTCCTGGGAAGGGGAGGGAGGGACAGTGGAGGGCAGGATTTCTCTCTAGGCCTGGTTCCATTGGGGAAATCCTACACACCAATCTCACTGGTACCTGTTTGGCAAGGATTTCTTGGCATGCATTCACTCAGAGGGGCAGGGAGATGTATGTGTCTCTACAGCTAAAATCAGAAGTTCTGTTGCTAACACAAATGAAAAATGGATATTAGTTGAAAACAAGTAGTTTCTGCTATAGGAATGTCAGAATGTAGTTTAGAAGTCTTAGACAAAGATGTTTGCCTAAAATGTTAGTGCATCATTTAGAATAGTTTCTTTGAAAAAAAAAAAGATTTATTTATTTGAAAGTCAGAGTTACAGAGAGAGAAAGGAGAAAAGGAGATACAGAGATCCTCCATCCAGTGGTTTGCTCTCCAGATGGCTACAACAGCTGGAGCTGGGCCAGGCTGAGGCCAGGAGCAAAAACTCTGTCCAGGTCTCCCCTATAGGTTCAGGTGCCAAAGCACTTGAACCATCTGTGGCTGCTTTCCCAGGTGCATTTGCAGGTAGCTGGATGGGAAGTAGGAAGCAGAGCAGCTGGAACTCCAAACCATGTGGGATGCCCACAGTGCAGATGGCGGCTTTACCCGCTATGCCACAGTGCCAGCCCCAATTTAGAATTTTTTATACTGAAAACACCAAGTGATGTAATTGAAAGTGGTGTATACTGTAAGAACCTTTTTTTAGCTGAAACAAGGAGAGCTATGACATGATCAGTTATTAAAAATATTTATTTGTTTATTTGATAGGCAAAATGACAGAAAGGAAGATGGTAGGAGAAAGAGGGAGAGAGAAGAGAGAGGCAGGCGGTAGGGAGAGATCCATCTTCTCTATCTTCTATCTGTTGGTTCACTCCCCAAATAGTCACAACAGCCAGGGTTTGTCAAGGCCAAAGCCAGCAGCCAGAACTTCAACCAGGTCCCCCATGTGGGTGGAGGGTCTCAAGCACTTGGGCCACCATCTGCTGCCTTCCGAGGCGTAGTAAGAAGTTGGGTGGGAAGTGGAGCAAACTGGCTCTCCAGTGTGGGATGATGGAATTGAAAGTGGTGGCTTAACCCACTGCACCACTATGTCAACCCCCAAGATTGGCTACTTTGACTCAGGAATTTTATCAAGGATATACAGTTTTCCTTGATCTCCACTTGACATCCTCAGCAAGATTGTCACTTATAATTTTGTCTTCATGGTTACAAATGGCTACTGTAGCTCCAGGCAACACCTTTTCAGAAAGCCATGCCCAAATGTAGGAAGCCCATTCTTTATTTATTTACCTTTCTTTGCTCCCTTATTTTAAAATCAGATAGAAAAAATTGTTTCTGTTGTCTCCCAGATTCCTTATAGGACTGAATGAAAAACTATGAGTCACACATTTTTTGTCTTGGTTGCAGAAAGTGTTAATATATTCTAGAAAAGAAAATATTTAGGAAATTATGCTTGAATAACATTAAAAATCTCAACCACAATTAGGTTATGTAATTCATAAGCATATATATAGAAATGCATTTGATGTTTACTTACATTTCAAAAACAGTTCTAATGTGGAAGCTATTATTAAAAAGAGAAATATTTTATTTCTTTTTTTTAAAGATTTGTTTATTTGAAAGGCAGAATTACAGAGAGAGAGAGAGAGAGAGAGATCTTCCACGTACTGATTCACTCCCTAAATGGTCACAACAGGCAAGGCTGGGCCAAGCTGAAGCCAGGAGTTAGGAGCCAGGAGCTTCACCCCGCTTTCCCAGGTGGATGCAAGGGTCCAAACAGCTGGGCCATCTTCTGTTGCTTTTTCCAGACCATTGGCAGAGAGCTATATTGAAAATAGAGCAACCAACAATTGAACTGGCACCTAGATGAGATTTTGATACTGCAGGTTAATGTCTTAACTCGCTGTGAGAGTCAAACATATATTTATTAATTACCACAAATCAGGGAGAACATTGCATTTTGGGGACTGGCTTATTTCACTAAGTATAATGTTTTCAGTTGGATCCATGTTGTTGTAAATGACAGGATTTCATTTTTTTAAGCACTGTGTATAATTCCATGGCTTACATATACCATAATTTCTTTATCCAGTCTTAAGTTGACAGGTATCTGGGTTGATTCTGTACCTTAGCTATTGTGAATTGAGCTGCAGTAAATGGCCCCCAATTTGCTGCTTTAACATTGAATTCATTTTTTCAAAAACATTTTTATCTTTATTTCTATAGGGAACAAATTTCATGTTTTTCATAAAATTTTAAAATTTTCAGTTTTAATTTTCATTTTTAAGAGTGTAATGACTATTCCCACCCTAAACTCCCTCTCTCACTCTTTCCTTTCTTGTTTTTCATTTAAGTTTTACAATGACCTACTTTCTTTCCTTTTTTTTGAATAAAATAATGAATCTTATTTTGGTGCAGAAAAACTTTTGGAATCTATATAGCTTTTTTTTTTTTTTTTTTTTTTTTTTTACCTAGAAACCTTTTATTTAAAGTATATAAACTTCATGCATTTCAGATATACAAATTTAGGAACATAGTGATTCTTCCCACCCTACCCTCTCTCCCACCCCACTGCCACCCTTCTTCCTCCTCCCTCTCCTATTCCCATTCTTACTATCTGCTACAATTCACTTTCGATTAACTTTATCCACTAAGATAAACCCTATACTAAGTAAAGAGTTCAATGAATAGTATGAAAAAAAAAAAAAAACTGTTCCTCAACAGTTGAGACTAGGGCTGTTCAAAGTCATTGCATCTCAACGTGTCAATTTCACTTCTCTAAATTGCCTTTTAGGTTGTTTATTAATTACCACAAATCAGGGAGAACATAATAAACATATATTTATTAATTACCACAAATCAGGGAGAACATTGCATTTTGGGGACTGGCTTATTTCACTAAGTATAATGTTTTCAGTTGGATCCATGTTGTTGTAAATGACAGGATTTCATTTTTTTAAGCACTGTGTATAATTCCATGGCTTACATATACCATAATTTCTTTATCCAGTCTTAAGTTGACAGGTATCTGGGTTGATTCTGTACCTTAGCTATTGTGAATTGAGCTGCAGTAAACATGGATGTACAGAGATCTCCTTCATATGCTGGTTTCATTTCCTTTGGGCATATTCCCAGGAGAGGGATGTCTGGGTCATATGGTAGGTCTGTATTCAGATTTCTAAGGTATCTCCATACTGACAATGACTTACTTTCAATTTACTTCATAATTAGAAGTTTACTACTACATTAAATAAAAAATTCAACAAAGAGTAAATAGAGAAACCACTGTTATTCAAATAGTATAGACAGGCACTATAAACAATAATCAAATCTCAAAATGTCACTTTTGCTATATACATCACTTCTTTTGTATTCTGTGTATTAGTAACCATAAGTCAGGGAAAATATATATTTGTCTTTTGGGGACAGGCTTCCAGTTGCAACCATTTTGTTACAAAAGGCAGGATTTCATTCTTTTTTATGACTGAGTAGAATTCCATCATGTATATATACCACATTTTTGTTATTCAGTAATCAGCTGCTGCTATAAACATAGGGGTATAGACAGCTCTTTCATATGCTGATTTCATCTCCTTTGATTCCCTCCAACAGTGTATTAGGGTACCTTTTTCATATATCCTCACCAGTATTTGTTATTTTTTGATTTTGTATGATAGTCATTCCAGCTGGGGTGAGGTGAAACCTCATTGTGGTTTTGATTTGCGTTTCCCTGATGGCTAGTGATCCTGAGCATATTTGTGTGTTTGTTGGACTCAGGCCCCTGAACCCAGAGTGGAGCACCGGATACAGTCCCCGGCTTCTGCTTGGGCCCGGCCTGGCCCCGGCCTTAGTAGCCACCTGGGGGTTGAACCCCCAGAGGGACGATCCGTGAGAGAGAGCAAGAGGCAAGAGGGCTCGCGATGCCCGGTGCTCTGCTTCTCTCCCCAAGCGGCTCCAACGGCCAGCGCCGGGCCAGGCAGAAGCCAGGAGGCTTGACCTCCATTCAGGGCGCCCAGGAGGCCGGGAGGCGTGGTCCCTGGGTCACAGCCTGGAGAGGCCGCCCCGCCTGCAGCCCTGGGGCTTCGGACGCTGGACGCGGCAGGCAGCGCGGAGGTGCGTCCCGCGGTGCCATGGCGGCCGCCCATGGGGAGTGCGCCTGCGCCCGGCGCTGTGACCCGGAAGTGGCCCCTTGTGCCCCGGAAGTGGCCCCTCGTGGCCCGCGGCGCTCAGGTAGGAGTCCTCGCGGGTCCCGTCCGCTGCTGCCGGAGAGCCCGCGCGAGCCGTCGGGAGCCGGGAGCCGTCCTGGACGCTGCCGGCGGAGCCTGCGGGAGACCCAGCGCCCCCGGGGTCAGGCCGGGCTCAGAGAGGCTGCGGCCCGAGGCTGCCGCGCCGTTTCCCGGGCGCGGTTCTCTTCTTCGGCCCTTCGTGGAAGCAGCGGCCTTCGCGGGCCCCTGTGCCGCCAGCAGACCGGGCCCCCTTGGCGGTGAGTGATGCGGGGGCTGTTGGGGTTTCCCGCTGCGAGTCTTCGCTGCCGGCGTGCCTGTTGCTCTCGGGTCCCGAAGGCGCGGGTGGAGTCGTGGTCTTGCTGTGCGGACGGTCGGTCTGCAACTTTCCCCAGTGTGCGAGCAGCTGTGCCAGAGCAGAGGGGCTCCGTCTCCTCCCGGAGCGGCCCCGCGTTCCCGTCTGTTTGCGTTTTGATGGCCCAGCCGCCCTGCTCGAGACCCCCGAGACTGCTGACGGGGAGGAATAAGAGCGAAAATGCTCGTCTGTTTCCTGGTCTAGGAGGACAGTTTCCGGTTAACTGGCATTTGGTGTGATGTTAGCGCTCTGTGGGTTTTCAGTGAGAGGCCATTGTCAAGCCGAGGTTTACCTTCTGTTCCTGATTTGATGATTCCTTTTTTTTTTTTTTTTTTTTTTAATATCGCCAAAGCGGTGGGAGTTTTTGTGAAATAGGTTTTCTGTGTCTATAGGGATACTTTGTGGGCTTTCCCCATGTTTATTCTGTTCTGTGATATATTGATTGTGTATGGTAGCCATCCTTGCATTCCTGGAGTTGCACCCAGCGTGCTAAGCTTTGGTTGTGCTTCAGGAGCGCGTTTGGTAATATTTTGTTAAGGAATGTGACAGCGCAGTCATGACAGATACGTATGTGCCGTGTTCTTTATGATGCATTTGTTTTGGATGTTGGGAAAATGTTGGTCCGAAGGGATGAGATGGAAGATTTTTCCCCTTCGTCTCCTTTTTGGAAGGGTTTGCAAATCACGGGTTTTAACTATCCTTCCCACAGGAGTTCTGTGTTAATAGGCTAGGTGATGCATATAGTATCAAGTTCGATATAAACTCTAGTAGTTGGCCGTGATGTAGTATTTTATTTATAGCTATGTCTCCCCCCCCTTTTTTTTTTTTTATAAAGTTCTTATTTGTTTATTTGAAATTCGGAGTTACATGCAGAGAGAGAGAAAGAGAAAGTAAGTCTTTCATCTGCTGGTCCTCTCCAAATTAGCGCAATGATGGGAGCTGAGCAGATCCGGAGCCAGTATTCAGGAGCCAGGGGCCCGGTGGCAGGTTCTCAGAATGGAGCACCAGATAAAGTCCTTGGCTTCTGTTTCAGCCTGGCCCAGCCCTGGCCTTTGTAGCCACCTGGGAGGAGGGCGAACCACCAGATGGGCAATCACTGAGAGAGAGCAAGAGTGCTTGCGATGCCCCATGCACTGCTTCTCTCCCCAAGTGGCTTCAAAGGCCAGCGCCGGGCCAGGCAGAAGCCAGGAGGCAAGAACTCCATTCAGGACTCCCAGGAGGGAAGGAGGCAGGATCCAAGTACCTGGGCCATCAGCGGCTGCCTCCCTGGTTCCCAACCTGGAGTAGCGGGATTGGAATCGGCTCTTGGGCACCCCACACTGGACGTAGCAGCATGCAGATGTGTCCCATGGCGCCATGGCAGCTGCCTGTGGGGAGTGAATTTGCGCCCTGCGCTGTGACCAGGAATTGTACCCGTAGGTACATCTCCTGCTCAGCCATCCTCAGATGGAAGTCTGCTCCTCATCTGTTCCTGCCCAAAAGCCTGTTCAAGTCTTGAGGAGCCGTCCTCGATGCTGCTGGCGGAGCCTGAGTGAGACCCAGTGCCTCCGGGGTCAGGCCTGAATCAGAGACACTGCAGCCCGGGACAGCCGCATCAGTTACCTTGCCCTTCTGGAAATGTGTAGGCGCGGTCCTCTTCTTCGGCAGCTTCCGGAAGTCTACCCCTCGGGCCTCGGCTCCTGTTCCAGAGGAGCAGAAACGCTCTTTGGTGAGTTGGGCGCGATGGCCTTGCTGTCGTCACGGGGTAGGTGGGGCCTGGGGTGCAGATAGCAGGCAAGGGGTGTGCATGTGAGGGGTGGAGGGGAGAGGAGGAGGAGAGAGGCGGCCAAGGGAGATTCGGGAGGAGAGAGGAAGGGGGGAGAAGGAAAAGGTGGCGTGAAGGTGGGGTGGCGTGGAAGGAAGGCGTGTGGGGCAGCGTCGAGGGAGGGCGAGTGTGACAGGAGTGCTGGTGGGCGGGTGGAGGCGGGGGTTGGGAGAGGAAGAACTTTTCCCACGGCCCGGGTTCCATTTTGGAGGTTTCCTGGCCCTGGCTGGAATCAGTCTTGGCCACGTCCGTGAGAAGCGGCCTTGACTCCCGGCCTCTCTTCTCTGGGTGGTTCTGAACTGTAATGTGTGTGCGGGAAAACTGGCCTGGGGCACTCGAATTAACTTGCACGTAATCCGGTGAATTTTCACAGACTGCACACAAGGACTAGACAGCAGAAGCTTAGAGAAACCCCAGGAATCCCTTTGTGCTCTGTTCCAGCCTGTCCAAGGTTCTGACACCTCATGGTAAGTACTGGATTGTTTTTTCTTTTTAAAGACTGGTGTGAAAGGCAGAGTTACTGATGAGGCAGTGGTGGAGAGAGTCAGTGTATGGGTTCACACCCCAGGTGGCTACCATGTCCTGGGGCTGCGCCAGGCTGAAGCAGAAGCCAGGTACTTTATCCAGGACTCCAGTGTGGGTTCGGGTGCCCAAGTCCTTGGGCCTCTTGCTCTGCTTTCCTGGGCTTGTTAGCAGCCAGCTGGATCACGAGTGCAACAACCTGGGCATTTGGGGGTGGGGGCGGGCCGAGCCGTGGCAGAGTGGATGAAGCTGCTGCCTGAAGTAGCAGCATCCCATATGGGTGGTGGTTCAAGTCCCAGCACCTCCACTTCCGTCCCAGCACCTCCGCTTCCATTCCAGCTCTGCTGTGGCCCGGCCCAGCAGTAGAAGAGTACCCAAGTCCTTGGTCTCCTGCAACTGTTTGGGAATCCTGGAGGAAGCTGCAGGCTCCTGCTTCAAATCTGCTCAGGCTGAAAATGGAGAGAAGTGGAGAAAGTTTACAGGTGGCACTGATGGCTTGATGGAAATGAAGGCGTGAGAATGATGCTAGGGTTTGACTTGAGCTGCTGGTGAAATGGTGGGTCAGTTATTGCAGGGGAAGATAGGGGGCCAGAGCAAGAGGTTTCATGGGGAAATCAGCAGTTTGGTTTTGATACATTGAGTTTCCTGTGTGTGTGGTTGTGGTTGTGTAAGGACAGATGTTGATGGAATGGTATGACTTTTTATTTTAGACGATTGGGATAGATTTAAATCCAGAGTGAATTTCTGGGAGCAGCTATTGCAGTTATGTAGGTGACACGATGAGACTCTGAACTGGGACAGTGGCTGTGCAGGGGGAGGATGTGCAAGGTCTGTGTGAAATAGGACCAGTTGGCCTTAGTGACAGTTCAGTTGTAGCTACTGGTACAACTTAACCAATTGAACTTAGGTAACATTGGTGGTTCAGGATAACTCTTAGTTCTAATGCTTGGTGATTAGTGGTGCCGGCCTGTCAGGAGAAGGAAGAAGGGAGTGAGTGAGCTCAGCCCAGGAGGTGTGGAGTTTTCCGCCTGTGGGCTCTCGCAGGGAAGACACCTGGCAGCCTGCCTGGGCTGTGAGCATGGAAAGGGAGACTCACTGCTCCTAGGATGTCAGATGTGTGTATGATTGCTTTGGAACCTTAAGAGTTGCTGCTTTAGCTTCAGACTTAGTAATCTGGGGTTGCATTGAGAAAAACAGCATTGAAAGAAATGCTCCCAAAGGAAATTAGATATTGCATTCTAGGATCACAAAACAGTTAGTGCTTTATGATCCACTTGTTCTGCAATCTTCTACTCTAAAGAAATAAAAATGCAAACAAACATTCACGTGCAAAGATGTTTAAAGTCACCTTAGTTGTAATGAAGAATGGGATAAATGCACAGAAGGTAATCCTCCATGTTAGCATGGTCATTCTAGTGAAGGGGTTGTGGTGGCTTTTATCCTCTCCTTTTTGAATGATTGTGATTTACAGTTTTTCAAAACTGAGCATGTCTTCCTTTCTGATGAGGGAGGAAAAATGAAGTTAGGAATAATATATACATGGAAAAGAATAATATATAAGTAAGTAGCAAATTCTGCTGCATCCATAGAGTAAAATGTTAGAAAGCTATTTAGTTTTTTAAGATTGTATGGATGTAAGTAGGTATGTATGTATTTGAGAGGCAGAGTTACAGACAGTGAGAGGGAGAGACAGGGAGAAAGGCCTTCCGTCTGGTGGTTCACTCCCCAAATGGCCACAACGGCTGGAGCTGTGCCGATCCGAAGCCAGGAGCCAGGAGCTTCTTCCTGTCTCCGGCATGACTGCAGGGGCCCAAGGACTTGAGCCATCTTCCCCTGCTTTCCCAGGCCATAGCAGAGAGCTGGATTGGAAGAGGAGCAGCTGGGACTAGAACCGGCGCCCACATGGGATGCAGGCGCTGCAGGCAGAGGATTAACCCACCCACCCACAACGGCAGCCCCGAAAGCTATTTCTTTTGTTATGAAAAGTTTTTAAGTAGGTGGGTAAATGCTTATAAAGTGTTAAGGATCACCTCTTAGTTGAGCCTGTGATTATATGAGCATATACGTCTTCTGTTGGCAAGCTGGCATCAAAAGGGGTTTTCGTGGGATTGATTTTGAATACTTGTTTTCTTATTTTCCAAAATAGTTTTAAATACATTTATTTTCCTTTTTCTTTTTTAATAGATTTTTTGACCTCTCTTTTAACTTGAAAAATTTTGTTCTATTCCTGTTGATGCTACCATTTGAGAAACTACACATATGCTCTACTGTACCAACATACACACATACTTTAGTTTTTCAACTTCTATTTAATAACTATAAATTTCCAAAGCACAATGTTTGGATTATAGCGGCTTTTCCCCCAGTAACATCCATCCCACCCGCAACCATCCCATCCCCCACTCCTTCTCCCATCCCATTCTTCATCAAAATTCATTTGCAATTCTCTTCATGTATAGAAGATCAAATTAGTATATACTAAGTAAAGATTCCAACAGACTGCACCCACACAGACACACAAAGTATAGAGTACTGTTTGAGTAGTAGTTTTAGCATTCATTCACAGAGTACAACACATTAAGGACAGAGATGTTACATGGGGAGTAAGTGCACAGTGACTCCTGTTGTTGATTTAACAATGGACACTCTTATTGATGACGTCAGTAATCACCAGAGGTTCTTGTCATGAGCTGCCAAGGCTATGGAAGTTCCTCTGGAGTTCACCAACTCTGATCTTATTTAGACAAGGCCAGAGTCAAAGTGGAAGTTCTCTCCTCCCTTCAGAGAAAAGTACCTCCTTCTTTGCTGGCCTGTTCTTTCCTCTGGGATCTCACTCACAGCGTTCTTAAATTTAGGTCATTTTTTTCTTTTGCCAGAGTGTCTTGACTTCCCATGCCTGAAATACTCTCATGGGCTTTTTAGCCAGATCCGAATGCCTTAGGGGCTGATTCGGAGGCCAGAGTGCTGTTTAGGGCTTTGGCCATTCTATGAGTCTGCTGTGTATCCTGCTTCCCATGTTGGATTGTTTTCTCCTTTTTAATTCTATCAGTTAGTAGAAGCAGACAGTAGACTTGTTTATGTGATCCCCTTGACATTTAATCCTCTCATTATGATCAATTATGAACTGAAACTGATCACTTTAGACTAGTAAGATGGCATTGGTACATGCCACATTGATGGGATTGAATTGGAATCCCCTGGCACGTTTCTAGCTCTACCATTAAGGGTAAGTCTGAGTGAGCATGTGCCGAACTGTACATCTCCTCCCTCTCTTATTCCCACTCTTATATTTAACAGGGATCACTTTTCAGTTGAATTTAAACACCTAAGAATAATTGTGTGTAAATTAAAGAGTTCAGCCAATGGTAATAAGTAGAACAAACAAATACTAAAAGGAATAAAGTAGTAAGGTGTTCCTGGACAGTCAGGACAAGGGCTGATCAAGTCATTGTTTCTCATCTGAGATATTTCTATCACCAAACATTTTCTACCAGTGATATTCAACCTTTTTTTTTTTTAAGATGTATTTATTTATTCATGTGAAAGGCAGAATTACAGAGAGGCAGAGGCAGACAGAGAGGTCTTCCATCTGCTGGTTCACTCCCCAGATGGCCACAATGGTCAGAGCTATGCCGATTCAAAGGCGGGAGCCAGGACCTTCTGGGTCTCCCATGTGGGTGCAGGGGACCAAGGACTTGAGCCATCTTTTGCTGCTTTCCCAGGCCACAGTAGAGAGCTGGATCGGAAGTGGGGCATATGGGATTCGAACCGGCACCCATATGGGATGCCGATGCTGCAGGTGGCAGCTGTATCTGCTACGCCACAGCTCCAGCCCCTCAACCTCTATCGTTTTTACCTTCAGCTTTTGGAACGTTTTCGGCCGTCATTACTTCCAATATTGCCCCTGTTCCTTCCTTTCTTCTAGTATTCCTGCTTTGTGTGTGTCATACCTTTGTAATTGTCCCATAATCTTAGGCATTCCATTAGCGTTTTCCCCATTTCTTTCTTTGGCTTTTAGTTGAGGAAGTTTTTATTGATACACACCCGCTCACAGATTGTCTTCTCTCTAGTGTCTAGTCTGATAATGAGCCCCTCCAAGACATTCTTCGTTTCTGTCTCAGTGGTTGTTTTGATCTGGCGGCCCCTTTTGATTCTTTGAGAGTTTCCATCTATCTGTTTGCATTATTCATGTGGTCTTGTATATCGTCCAATTTTTCTATTACAGTTGTTTTAATAACCCAGTCAGACAGCTCCAGAATCTTTGCCATGGTAGGGCCTGGTTTTGATGCTTGCTTTGTCTCTTCAGACTGCATTTTTCTTGCTTTAACTTTTTTTTTTTTTCTGAAAGCTGGACACAATGTATCAGGTAATAGAAAGCAAAGTAAGCAGGTCACTTAGTGTGAGGTTTATGTTCCTCTGGGTGGGAGTTAGGCTATTTAATGTTTGCTTTGCTGTAGGTATCAGAGGTTTCATTTTCCTTTGGGGCCTTTATTTTGGTGTCTCACACTCTTTTTTGGGGTTTCCCTAGAAATTCCTTCTTAAATAGAACCTGTGTCTGGTATAGATCTGGAGCCCGGGTGATGTGCTAAAGTATTGAAGGAAGAAAGCATGTATAATCTTAGGATTGAATATTTGGTTTCATTGGCCTACACCCCTAGCCTGTAGCTTTCACAATACTTTTCTAGCCTTTTTCTTTGCTCTTTTATCCCCTGTGTAAGACAGCAAGTCTTCCAGGGGCAGGAGTTGGTTAATTGCCCTTCCCCAAGGTCGATTAGGCTCTAAGGTAGAGTGGTCTCCTTGTTCTCAAGTGGAGAACATATAGGCAGGGCTATTTCAAAATGATGGCCTTTCCTCTCCCCTGCGGTCTGTATATGTATGTGTGGTGTACATGGCCCGTAATTTCTTTCTTCAGTCTTCAGGAGAGCGGCATTTTGGTTGATTGCCTATCTTTGCTGTTGTGAAATGAGCTGCAGTAAATATGACTCTTCCATATGCTGATTTCCTTTCCCTTGCGTATATTCCCCGGGGTGGAACGGCTGGTTTGTCTATATTCAGGTTTCTGAGGTTTCTCATACTGTCTCCCACAGTGGCTATACCAGTTTACATTCCCACCAACAGCGGAGCAGGCCGCCTTTCCCCCCCTGACATCCTCAAGGCTGTTGTAGTATCGCTGTGCATTTCCATGATGGCTAGTGACCCTGAGCATTTTTGCATGTGTTTGTTGGCCATTTGGATTTCCTTTCTTGAACCATGCCTGCGGAAGTCCTTGGCCCGTTTCTTGAGTGGGTGGTTTGTTTTGCTGCTGTTGAGTTTCTTGAAAACCTCTGGTAGTGAATCCTTTACCAGGTGCATACTTTGCAGATAATTTCTCCCATTCTGTTAGTTGCCTCTGCGCTTTGCCGAGTGTTTTGCTTGCAGTGCAGAAGCTTCTCAATTTGGTTTTTTGCTTTTTGTCCTCTTCTATTCCTTTCTTTAATCTGTTGTGATTCTCAGATAGTGGACATCCTTGGTTGAAATGGTCCCCAGAGCCTGTATTTTCTTTGTAGCTATGTGGACGGGATTGGTCCTAGACGTTCTTTCTGAGCCACGGCACTGTCTGCGTATACAAAGGCTGTTGATTTTCTATCCTGCCACTTTACCAAACTCTACTCTGAGTTTCGATAGTCTCTCAGTGGAGTCGTGTGGATCTCCTCTGTATGGAATCATGTCCTCTGCCAATAGTGATAGTTTGACTTCCTCCCTCCCAATTTGTATCTAACGTTGAGAAAGGAGAGAAAAAGTACCAACGTGATAACGTGCACGTAGAAAATGCCAAGAGGGACCTCAGACGCTACATTTACGTATTCTATGGTGCTTTGTGGAAGACACGGTTTGTCCTAGTTCAAGCATGCTCCATCCATTAAATGCAGGCCTAGACTGTGGAGGGCGGAGGTTGGGGAGCAGACCTGTGTTCAGTGGAGAACTCTGTAGATCACAGGTGTCTCAAGTCCCTGTGCGAGTGGGTACCCAAGTGTCTGAATAAATAAACTACATTGATTTCCTCATGCGTAAGTCATAGATAATACCACACGGAACGTTTCTAAGGTAGAAGAGAAAGAATGGGTACCAACACCTTTTTTTTTTTTTTTTTTTGACAGGCAGAGTGGACAGTGAGAGAGAGAGACAGAGAGAAAGGTCTTCCTTTGCCATTGGTTCACCCTCCAGTGGCCGCCGCTGATCCAAAGGCAGGAGCCAGGTACTTATCCTGGTCTCCCATGCGGGTACAGGGCCCAAGGACTCGGGCCATCCTCTACTGCACTCCTGGGCCATAGCAGAGAGCTGGCCTGGAAGAGGGAGCAACCGGGACAGAATCCGGCACCCCGACCGGGACTAGAACCTGGTGTGCTGGCGCCACTAGGTGGAGGATTAGCCTAGTGAGCTGCGTTGCCTGCCACCAACACCTTTTCTAAGAGTGAGTTAAATTCCTTTTCAAATTCTATGTTAATAGGGTAGGTAATGTATATAATATCAAATTGTAATGAACTGTAATAGTTGGCCTTGATGTAGTATTTTATTTAAAGCTATGTCTTCCTTTTCTTAATTTTTTTATTTTTTTTGAAGATCTTATTTATATGAAATTCAGGGAGGGCTGGAGGGAGGGAGAGAGAGGGGGAGAGAGAGAGAGAGAGAGAGAATCGCTATCGAGAGGTCTTCCATCTGCTGGTCTGCTACCCAATTGGCTGCAATGGGCAGGCCTGAGCGGATCTGAAGCCAGGAGCCAGGAGCCTCCCCGGGGTGTACTGCATGGGTGCAGGGGCCCAAGGATTTGGGCCCTCTTCTGCAGAGAGCTGCACCGGAAGTGGAGCAGCCGGGACTCGAACCGGCGCCCATGTGGATGCAGGCGCTGCGGGCGGTGGCTTTACCCGCTCCCCCACAGCGCCGGCCCCTCCTGGGAGCCTTTCCCCGTGGGATCCAGCTGTCTGCTGCCATGCCTGGGAAAGCAGAGGGAGACGGCCCAAGGACTCAGGCCCCTGAACCCAGAGTGGAGCACCGGATACAGTCCCGGGCTTCTGCTTCGGCCTGGCCCGGTCCCGGCCTTAGTAGCCACCTGGGGGTTGAACCCCCAGAGGGACGATCCGTCAGAGAGAGCAAGAGGCAAGAGGGCTCGCGATGCCCGGTGCTCTGCTTCTCTCCCCAAGCGGCTCCAACGGCCAGCGCCGGGCCAGGCAGAAGCCAGGAGGCTTGACCTCCATTCAGGGCGCCCAGGAGGCCGGGAGGCGTGGTCCCTGGGTCACAGCCTGGAGAGGCCGCCCCGCCTGCAGCCCTGGGGCTTCGGACGCTGGACGCGGCAGGCAGCGCGGAGGTGCGTCCCGCGGTGCCATGGCGGCCGCCCATGGGGAGTGCGCCTGCGCCCGGCGCTGTGACCCGGAAGTGGCCCCTTGTGCCCCGGAAGTGGCCCCTCGTGGCCCGCGGCGCTCAGGTAGGAGTCCTCGCGGGTCCCGTCCGCTGCTGCCGGAGAGCCCGCGCGAGCCGTCGGGAGCCGGGAGCCGTCCTGGACGCTGCCGGCGGAGCCTGCGGGAGACCCAGCGCCCCCGGGGTCAGGCCGGGCTCAGAGAGGCTGCGGCCCGAGGCTGCCGCGCCGTTTCCCGGGCGCGGTTCTCTTCTTCGGCCCTTCGTGGAAGCAGCGGCCTTCGCGGGCCCCTGTGCCGCCAGCAGACCGGGCCCCCTTGGCGGTGAGTGATGCGGGGGCTGTTGGGGTTTCCCGCTGCGAGTCTTCGCTGCCGGCGTGCCTGTTGCTCTCGGGTCCCGAAGGCGCGGGTGGAGTCGTGGTCTTGCTGTGCGGACGGTCGGTCTGCAACTTTCCCCAGTGTGCGAGCAGCTGTGCCAGAGCAGAGGGGCTCCGTCTCCTCCTGGAGCGGCCCCGCGTTCCCGTCTGTTTGCGTTTTGATGGCCCAGCCGCCCTGCTCGAGACCCCCGAGACTGCTGACGGGGAGGAATAAGAGCGAAAACGCTCGTCTGTTTCCTGGTCTAGGAGGACAGTTTCCGGTTAACTGGCATTTGGTGTGATGTTAGCGCTCGGTGGGTTTTCAGTGAGAGGCCATTGTCAAGCCGAGGTTTACCTTCTGTTCCTGATTTGATGATTCCTTTTTTTTTTTTTTTTTTAATATCGCCAAAGCGGTGGGAGTTTTTGTGAAATAGGTTTTCTGTGTCTATAGGGATACTTTGTGGGCTTTCCCCATGTTTATTCTGTTCTGTGATATATTGATTGTGTATGGTAGCCATCCTTGCATTCCTGGAGTTGCACCCAGCGTGCTAAGCTTTGGTTGTGCTTCAGGAGCGCGTTTGGTAATATTTTGTTAAGGAATGTGACAGCGCAGTCATGACAGATACGTATGTGCCGTGTTCTTTATGATGCATTTGTTTTGGATGTTGGGAAAATGTTGGTCCGAAGGGATGAGATGGAAGATTTTTCCCCTTCATCTCCTTTTTGGAAGGGTTTGCAAATCACGGGTTTTAACTATCCTTCCCACAGGAGTTCTGTGTTAATAGGCTAGGTGATGCATATAGTATCAAGTTCGATATAAACTCTAGTAGTTGGCCGTGATGTAGTATTTTATTTATAGCTATGTCTCCCCCCCCTTTTTTTTTTTTTTATAAAGTTCTTATTTGTTTATTTGAAATTCGGAGTTACATGCAGAGAGAGAGGAAGAGAAAGTAAGTCTTTCATCTGCTGGTCCTCTCCAAATTAGCGCAATGATGGGAGCTGAGCAGATCCGGAGCCAGTATTCAGGAGCCAGGGGCCCGGTGGCAGGTTCTCAGAATGGAGCACCAGATAAAGTCCCTGGCTTCTGTTTCAGCCTGGCCCAGCCCTGGCCTTTGTAGCCACCTGGGAGGAGGGCGAACCACCAGATGGGCAATCACTGAGAGAGAGCAAGAGTGCTTGCGATGCCCCATGCACTGCTTCTCTCCCCAAGTGGCTTCAAAGGCCAGCGCCGGGCCAGGCAGAAGCCAGGAGGCAAGGACTCCATTCAGGACTCCCAGGAGGGAAGGAGGCAGGATCCAAGTACCTGGGCCATCAGCGGCTGCCTCCCTGGTTCCCAACCTGGAGTAGCGGGATTGGAATCGGCTCTTGGGCACCCCACACTGGACGTAGCAGCATGCAGATGTGTCCCATGGCGCCATGGCAGCTGCCTGTGGGGAGTGAATTTGCGCCCTGCGCTGTGACCAGGAATTGTACCCGTAGGTACATCTCCTGCTCAGCCATCCTCAGATGGAAGTCTGCTCCTCATCTGTTCCTGCCCAAAAGCCTGTTCAAGTCTTGAGGAGCCGTCCTCGATGCTGCTGGCGGAGCCTGAGTGAGACCCAGTGCCTCCGGGGTCAGGCCTGAATCAGAGACACTGCAGCCCGGGACAGCCGCATCAGTTACCTTGCCCTTCTGGAAATGTGTAGGCGCGGTCCTCTTCTTCGGCAGCTTCCGGAAGTCTACCCCTCGGGCCTCGGCTCCTGTTCCAGAGGAGCAGAAACGCTCTTTGGTGAGTTGGGCGCGATGGCCTTGCTGTCGTCACGGGGTAGGTGGGGCCTGGGGTGCAGATAGCAGGCAAGGGGTGTGCATGTGAGGGGTGGAGGGGAGAGGAGGAGGAGAGAGGCGGCCAAGGGAGATTCGGGAGGAGAGAGGAAGGGGGAGAAGGAAAAGGTGGCGTGAAGGTGGGGTGGCGTGGAAGGAAGGGGAAGGAAGGCGTGTGGGGCAGCGTTGAGGGAGGGCGAGTGTGACAGGAGTGCTGGTGGGCGGGTGGAGGTGGGGGTTGGGAGAGGAAGAACTTTTCCTACGGCCTTGGTTCTGTTTTGGGGGTTTCCTGGCCCTGGCCGGAATCAGTCTTGGCCGCGTCCGTGAGAAGCGGCCTTGACTCCCGGCCTCTCTTCTCTGGGTGGTTCTGAACTGTAATGTGTGTGCGGGAACACTGGCCTGGGGCACTCGAATCAACTCGAGGTGATCATACTGCTGTGGCTTGAACCGACGTCTCTATGAGACTACCTGCCAAAGCAGTGTCTCCATCCTCAGCCTCTACCGTGGGATCTACATCTCCGTTTGCATTGCCTCTTAGACACACACTTGAGTGTCCTGCAGGTACCGCAGACTTCCTGTTCCATTCAAACCTGCTCCACACATTGCACTGATCTCTGTATTGGCGGCTCCATCTGACTTGCCTTCCAAGTTGGCAAGCTTGGCAGCACCCTCTTTACCAGCATCTGTCTCCTAGTAGTCACCGAATCTATGTCAGTGGTGGCTCAGGTCCTACACAAGCCCTCAGGCCGAGGCTGCCTGCTGCCAAGTCTCATTGCTCTCCGGATTCTTTCTTCCAGGCTTTTCTGCTTCAGGCCTGCATACCACCTGCATTTCCCTAGAAAGCACAGGGGACTGTCTGATCTTTTCTCATCTCCTCTTGCATACTTTCAAAAGCCCTAATCCCTTAGGGGGGCATTCCAAGGCCTTGTTCTCAGGTCTGTTCACAGCTTCCTTTTCCAAGCTGCACAGCCCCTGCTTCTGTCATGCCAGACTTGCCACTGCTCTGCAGATAGGCAGCCACTACTTGATGTTCCTCAGTATTTTCAGCTTGAGAAAGTCGTAGCCATGTTTCAAAATATCCAACTCAAGGGTCTTCCTTCTCTGTGATACTTTTCTCTCATCCTCCCAGGCAGGGATACGTTTCCAGAACTTGCATAACACACTGCTTATCTTCGTAAAGCGCTTAACCCATTTTATCAGCATGTATTTGCTAAATACCTGTATCTCATAGAAGACTGTGAGCTTGTCCAGGGCAGGCCTTTTCTCTCTGCTTTCATTCCTGTAGTCCCTGGTACACAGTTGGTATTCAGCCTATGCAGGACTAACAATACACTCACTGGTGGGTGTTGGGACAGGAACTGATGGTTTATGAAGGGTCTGGTCTCAAGAACAAGGGCACGAGGGCCAAGGAAGGAGACAGCAACAGAATCAGCATTCTTGAAGCACTTTCACTTGTCAGGGTTCTTAGTGTACCATCGTCTCATTTCTAAATAACAGCACAAGGAGGGAAAGCAAGAGTTTTATTTAATTATACCACATTGTACTGTTTAATCCTCTTCAAAGCTCTGTGAGGAAGGCACTGCTGATCCCCTTTGAAATAGGAGGCTAAAGGAGGTGGGGACCTGCCCTAGGCCATATATCAAAAACAGTAAAGCCCCAGTTTAAAACCTGCTCTGCTGTGTCCCTCCTGGTGTTGGAACCCCAGGTTCCAGTAGTTCTAGAGGTGGCGTATCAGAGAGGTGTAGCTCATAAAAACCAGTGGTACTTTTCTTTTGGGCTTGTCTTTGTATGGAGCAGAACCACAGGGACTTGTCCTATGTTACTAAGGACCCTTCTTAATAACTCTGTGGCCTCATGCTGTGATTTGTTAATATAGGTCCTGTGTCCTGGTTCCCACCAGTGGTCATCTTTCTTTGAGCTATCGGAGGAGTCTGAGGTGGGCATCTTGCCACCCGGGGACTGGAACTGACTTTTGAGAGGGACCCTTAGGTATGAAAGGAGATTTGCTGGTAGGGTTAAGACCAGAGGGTTTGAGGGGTCCACAAGGTCCCTGGCGATTAGTCTTTGTTTCTTATTTCTTTATTTCAAAGGAAGAGAGAAATATTTCATCCCTTAGTTTCCTTCCCTAGTGCCCACAACAGCTGGAACTGTATCTGAAGCCAGGGCCTGGGAACTCAATCCAAGTCTCCTATGTGAGTGGCAGGGATGTAAGTACTTGAGCCTTCACCTGCTGCCTCCCAGGGTGGATTAGCAGGAAGCTGGAATCAGGACTTCAGCCAGGACTTGATCCTGGGCACTCTAACATGGGCTGTGGGGATTCCAGCAGTGGCTTAGCCACTATACCAGAAGCCATTCCTTGATTAGTCTTCCGTTCCCTCCTTCACAGGGTGGCTGGCTGCTTGGGAGGGGTTTGCATCACCACTGCTAACAGGACCTGCTGCATAATTTTGTGAGCGCCTTGTTCCTAAGGCAGGGATAAAGTGCCACTAAAGGTACTAAGTCATAAAGCTCTTTCCTTTCTCCCGCATACCTCCTTGGCTCAGCCTCATGTTCTTTGGACTCGCTTACAAACCGCAAATTCAAAGATAAAATTTTGAGGATTTTGAGTCACCACCAGCAGAGGTTTACACCCAGTGAAGGCCCTTCTGAGTACCAGCGCTGTGTGATGGCTCCTTTGTGACCATGTAGGCTGCGCCCGTGAGGTTGGCCTTGGCTGCTGAGTATAACCCATTGGCTGTGACTGTATAAGATTACATTGTATTCCAACATAAGCGGTTGCTATTTTGTATGATAATTCTGATATTTCACCATTAAAGCAATGCTGCAGGGAGCAACGTGGATTATCCATACCAGAGCATTCCTGGAACTGTTTTGATGACTTGTGTTAGTTCAGAATCACTAGGTCTTTGCTAGCATTCTGCAGTAGGCAATGGCATTGCAGGCCAGCTCTCTCCCTAGCACAAGGCTGACCGCGTTGAAATTTACACAGGTGTTGAACAGATCTCCGCACCTGCAGTGTGGAAAAGACTAGAGCAGTGCCCTCTTGTGCCTGACTGCCCTTCTTTCTGCCTCTTTGCTTTGTACATTATTAAATGTGCTCTCAAACCTCTAGGACTCACAGCTGAAAATAAAGTAGGTTGGTGGACAGTCACAGACAGCACTGTCCACTCACCAGGCCCAGGTTGTTTCTCCTTAAGCACTGTACCAGATGCCCTACTCCACCCATTAATAACTCTTGTCCTTTCCGAGTTGTTAGCTGTGTCATAAAATTTCTAGATTTCTGAGGGGTTTTGTAAATCTTAAAGTAGAAGATAAGAACTTTTGCTGCCAGTGTTTTGGCTTAGCTGGTAAAGCCGCCCCCCATGATACCAGCGTCCCATATGGACGCTGATTCAGATTCCCAGATCCACTTCCAATCCAGCTCTCTGCTAATGCACTTGGGAGGGCAGCACAAGATAGCCCCAGTGCTTGGGCTCCTGCACCCACGTGGGAAAGCCAGAAGAGGCTCCTGGCCATTGTGGCCATCTGGGGAGTGAACTAGTGTATGGAAGACCTCTCTCTTTCTCTTTTCTCTTTCTCTTTCTCTCCCTCTCTTTCTGTAACTGTGCCTTTAAAATAAATAAAATGTTTTTTTTTTTTTTTTTAAAAAAGAACCTTTAACCATTCAAAGAAAGCCTCAAGTAGAAAGAAGAAGAATCTTGCAGACCCACAGTACTCACTGACCTAAAATCTTGCCTGAAATTCTTGTTGAAGTTTGCTGATATTTATAATTTCTGATGATTATAATTTCTGATGATCATCAGAAATGACACATACTGACTTGTGTGAAGTGAGCTAGTAGATATTCTTGGCCTGTGTAAAAGTCACGTCTGCTAGTTTTACAAGATGTAACTGCTACGCTCCTGAGCTACTCGAGAGCTGTTGGGTAGAGATGTTATTACTGGCAGAGTCGTCACACTGCACAGCCCCCGTGGGCATCGTTACGCCCTGTGACTGGCATTTCCAGGGCTAGTGCTGTGCACACTGGGGAGGCCTTACCCACAGGTGGTGTGGTGTCTGCACAATGTCTGCATGATGGTTCTCCCTTCATTTGGATGGCTGGTAGGGTTCTGTTAGTACACAGCCCCTCAACTTGTGACTTTTCAAAATTGCTCAAGCACGCGTTTTTGAGTCACCTCGGAGGGGAACAGTTGGGGCCCTGGGGGATTGATTGCCCACTGTTCTGGAGACTAGAACAGACCTACCCTTGCCTCCTGGAACTTTCTCTGAGTTAGAAACCTCTTAGAGTTATTATAAATCCTTGAAATATTTTATTTCATGGTGTATCTTTAAGCAGAGGTATCTTACAATTAGTGCAGCAATCATAGACTTATTTTTATTATATTTTTATTAAGTAGGAGGGAGGAAAGCATTGTTGGTCAGCGCACATGGTGCTTAACGTGGAATCTGGAGGTGGAGATGGTGTTTTCTTACTTCAGAGTTTGTGATTTCCAACTCTTGCCAAGGGTAAACACTAGAATTAGGTCTAGGCTGTGGTTCTAGCTGGTATGCCTCTGTTTCAAATTTCATCTCGCTTCTGCTTGGCATCAAGATTTCCAGCTTTCCAAGGCTGGCCACAAATTCAAATCAAGTGTTTAAACCAGTAGTTAGAGGAAAAGATCCCGCAGTGGTAATGGTACTGCTAAATGAATTATTTGTTGTATATCAGACTCCTCATCACCTAGTTGAAATATCTTTGTGTTTTCTTGTTTTCTGCAATAAAAGTCATTCAGACTTACCGAAACTATACATTTGCATTCCTTCCACATGTGAGACAGTCTTTTTCTAAATCATTGGGCTTCTAAATTCCTGTGGGTAGGGGCTAGTGTTGTGCAGTGGGTCAAGCCACCACCCGTAATGCCAGCATCCCATACTTGTTTTCTTTCTGTAATCCAGTCGTTGAAAAACAAAACCACTCCCAATGCATGAGTCCTATAAAAGCAGTTTCACTTTATTTGAACACTCTAGGGAGAAAATCAGAGGAGTATGTACTGTACCTAAAGAGAAAAACTGTCAAATTTTAAATCGAATGGTGGAATAAATTCCATGGCAAAAGTGAAGCAAACAACTGACCTGCGGCCCCACCGCACTGGAGCCTGGCCTCGCTGTCTACTTGGTACAGACAGCAGGAGCTCCGGAGAAGCCTGGAGCCACATCCCGTGTGCAAGCCTGTGTGGGCTTGGTCTTTGTTTTCTGATTGGTTGGTGCCTGAAGGGAATCCAATCAGAATTGACGCATGCTGTCGAATACCGAGTTTATAAAAAGGGTGCTCAGTGTTGCTGTTTCCCTTTTCTCTTCTTAGCATCCAGCGTCGTGGAGTTCTTTGTTGGAACATGTGCTGAGCACTGGCGCCAAGCCTTCGAACAAGGAGGTGAGCAGCCAAGAGCAACACCTGCAGGAAGGGCCGGGCTGCTGGTGTCGGAGGAGTGGCAGTAGGTTCAACAGGACCCTCAGGTTTGTCCCTCCTCGCCTGGTGAGTCTTCTTGAAATGTTTGTGCGTATCATATGCCGGCCCTGGCCACAGGCAGGGGACACTCGGGCCTTCAGGAGCCAGGGGAAAGGAAGGATAAATTGTGTATTATATTGTATGTTATAAATTGAATGCTGTATATTCAATTTGTATTATATATTATAAATTTCATGTCACATGTTCTAAATAGGCTTTACATTGTATATCGTAAAATGTGTATGTGCTCGGAGGTATCACATACGGTTCCAGAAGGAATGGGCCTACCTGGCTGAATTGTCATGCCAGGATGGGTGAACCAGCAGGTGAGTCATCTTCTGTCGGGTGGGCACTTACGATGCCCAGCGACTGCGTTAATTTCCAGGTTTCTTGTGTTATTTTCTGGATTTATAGTTCTGCTTGGTGGATAGGAGCTGAGAAAACGGATCTAGTCATCCAGAAAGGAAGTTCCTGCTCACAGGCTTTGACTCCTGTTTTTCCTAATTTGCTAAGCTAGTTTATCTCAGTTTACATGGAAGGTTCTGCAACACAGCAGTGATAGCATTGACTGGGAAACCCCCCAAAATGGTTGTATATCGATGTCATTGCCCCACTGAATTCTAATTCTGCCTCTGTGATATCCAGTGTTGCCCTAATTTTATGAAAAAGTTCTTTAGCAAGATATTGTTAGATTGTCTTAACGAATGCGGCTATATGGGGAGACATACGATGTAAACTTCACATATCCCAGTCATATTATTACATTAGCTAGGACTGTGGGGACTCTGTTTATCATCAGAGGCAAGTAGATCAGAGGATGGAACCGAAAGTTTGAGAAGGAAGCATTATTCCCTAAGTATATTTGTTGCAGGTATAAAACTATAAGGTTCTGAATAACTCAATACTGGTTCTTTTTATTTCTAAGTTAGATTTTGAAATATTGAAATCACTTGGATTATGATATTTTTCGGTCGGAGAGGAGAGGGGTATTGTTTCTGCACAGTATCCACAATGGTTGCCATGCCATTGGTTGTGAAACTTTGGTTGACGAAATGAAATCCCTGTTAGTCCGTGTGTTTAAACAACACAGAATTTCAGAATCCCTAGGTATTGTGTTTTGTGGTTTGGTTCTTATAGTATGTGGAGAATCGAGTCTTCCTTCCTGCTGGTTAGCATTCACTAGTGTTGACATCCAAGGATCATTCCTTGATTTTCATTTTAGGAGATGCTGAGCAGGGACTAATCGGTAACAACCCCTTGAGGCGAGTCATCATGGATGTTCCAGTTTCCTCATTATCCACTCTTGGTGTTCCTCTTAGTCCTGATTATTCAAATCCAGATGTTGAAATGACCCCATGTTCAGTCTAAGTGTTTGTTCTCACTGGTCTTCTCATCCTAGACAGCCTCATCTCTGTACCGTGTTTCAGGAGGGTCTTGGCTTTTTCTCCCATCATTAGCTAGACCTGTTTATGTTGCCCACGGTTTTCTCATTTTGGTTATTTTCAAACTTGATTCCTTGATTCCATAATTCTTTTCCCTCACACACAACAAACCAGGAAAAATCTGTTCTCTTGTTTTCTCATGCTCCCAGTCCACACATGTTCTCTGATAACGTTCACCAGGCATCTCAAAGGCTGGCTGGTCCCCACACCCTTCTGGAAGCCACATGAATATGTGATTCTTTGGCTTTTCGCTTTTGTGTCTCAATTCCGTCACCTTTTCCACACCTCTGCTCCTGTGACCACCATAAAACTTTATCATCTCCCATAAGCCTAGCCTCTCCCTAGGCTAGCAACTACTAGTGTACTACTAACAGGAAGTTAAAATTTAGAAACTTTCTGGGGAAGTTCCAAAATTAAAGTGGTTTACGCCAAACGTCTTAAGATGCTTTCCCTGTGTTTGACTAGAATCGTATCTATGGGGGGGGGGGAAACTAGATGGAGTGTTCACCTCACACAATGCCTTTGTTTTGTTTGTGAGTTATGTACACCTCAGTAATTATGAATGGGAAAACTAAAACTGACTTGCAGTTCAATGTTGCAAATATTTGGGAGTTCTGTAGTGAGAGAACAGGCATGGAGTCCAGGAAATCCTTCAATGAATTGGTATATCTGTGGTTTTCAGAGTGCTACTTTAAAGACATTTAAATTATGTTAACATTTTCTTGCAGTGTCACTGGTCGCCTACTGATGAAGCAGGCCCTGCATTTTCCATTCCATAGTTTAATTGGGCTAATTCACAACCTGCCTATAATAGTAGCTATGTTAAATGCACATAGGAATGTGCACACATTGGTGGGAGAATAGCACATAGTAATTTAGGATTCTCGTTTCACTTTTCACTTTCCTGGTTTCCTTCAGATACATTTCCTTTCATGTTGTATTTCTGAGTTTTCAGTTTGAGGGAGGTGGGGTGGGGCGACAATGCATTATGTTACTTGGATATTGTCTTAAATATTCTCTTGATGGAATTCCCGAATCTTTATTTTCAAGATATAAATCTCCTGAAATTTAGTTTAGTCAAGTTGTGAATGTTCTTTTTAAGGATTTATGTATTTGAAAGTCAGACTTCCACAGAGATAGAAGGAGAGGCAGAGAGAGAGAGAGGTCTTCCACCTGCTGGTTCACTCCCCAGTTGGCTGCAAGGGCCGGAACTGTGCCAGTGTGAAGCCAGGAGCCAGGAACCTCTTCTGGGTCTCCCACGTGGGTTCAGGGGCCCAAGGACTTGGGCCATCTTTCACTGCTTTCCCAGGCCATAGCAGAGAGCTGGATTGGAAGTGGAGCAGCCGGGACTTGAACTGGTGCCCGTGTAGGATGCCAGCACTGCATTTGGTGGCCTCACCCGCTATGCCACAGTGCCAGCCCCAATCATGAATGTTTTAGCATCATTTCTGTCCCATGAAGCCTACGAAAACCCCACAATATTAACCTAAGTTCCTTAACTTTTATGATGCATTTTAAGTATAGGAACCTATTTTTGAATGCTTTATTTTTTCCAGCCTTTTCACAGTGTAACTGAGAAACAAAAATTCTATCTATTCAAGGCACGTTCTCTGTGTTTCGATGTGAGTCTGATCTGCATATTGCATTTTCACACAAACCGTTCGACTCTCCTGGTACTTACAGTACACTATGAAAGGATTAGTACAATGAGGCCACTTAACAAATTTATCACTTTTACCGTGTTTTGTAACTTTTTCAAATTTTATTTCTTTATGTATTTTCCCAGACAACTTTTATTTAAGGTATACATACTTTATGCATTCAATAATTGCAGCTTTAGCAGCTGTATTTATTGGTAGCAGTAATTCTTCTACCGTACCTGCCCTCTCATTGACACTCCTATGCTTTTTTTTTTTTTGACAGGCAGAGTGGACAGTGACAGAGAGAGAGAGAGAGAGAGAAAGGTCTTCCTTTTGCCGTTGGTTCACCCTCCAATGGCCGCCGCGGCTGGCGTGCTGCGCTGATCCAATGGCAGGAGCCAGGTACTTCTCCTGGTCTCCCGTGGGGTGCAGGGCCCAAGCACTTGGGCCATCCTCCACTGCACTCCCTGGCCACAGCAGAGAGCTGGACTGGAAGAGGGGCAACCGGGACTAGAACCGGTGCCCATATGGGATGCCGGGCGTCGCAGGTGGAGGATTAACCTAGTGAGCCACGGTGCCGACCCCTGTACATTTCTTTTGAAAGGCAGGAAACAGAGAAAAGGGGAGAGAGGGATAAAGAGAGTAAGGCAGAGACAGACAGGGTGAGCGAGAGGATGAGGGATATCTCATCTCATGCATTATTTCCCTCCTCAGATGTCCTCAGTGGCAGGGCTCTGCCCCAGGTCTCCCACTTTGGCACTGGGGCCCACGTCCTTGGGTCATCTTCTAGTGCTTTCCCAGGCACGTTAGCGGGGAGGGGAATGGTAAGTGGAGCACTTGGGACCTGGTCTGGTGCTTACACGCGATGCTGGCAGTGCCGGTGGAGGCTCAGGCTTTTTTTTACACCCCAGCTCCAGCCCCATCACCATATGTTTGTATCGTTTGACTGCCCTCTCTTCAGTTTCATGCTCCCAGTTCATCACAGACACCATCCTGCTCTCTGACTGTGTTAGTTGGACTTTGTATATTCCACATGGAAGTGTGATCGTGTCGTAGTGCTTATTTCTGTGTGTCTTGTTTCCCTCATGGTCATGTCCTATAGTTCCATACTTTTAGATCCATCTGTGACAAGTAGTAATATTTCCTTTCTTTTTAAGGTTTGGCGAGGATGCCACTGTGTGTGTATCCCATTTTTCCTTATGGGTCCATCAGCAAACATTTGGATTATTTCCATATCGTGGAATTGTGAATGATGCTGAAGTGATGTGGGGATGCGGACAGTTCATTGAGATGGTGATTTTCTTTTGGATTCATGGTCAATAAAGGTTGTTCCTTTTTAAATTGTATTTGAGGAACTTCCATATTGTTTTTCATAATGGACGGTACAGTGTACATTCCCTCCAATAATGTGTGTTCGTTTTCTCTATGTTGTGCCCAATACTTGTTATCTTTTAGCTTTTTAACAGTAGCCATTTAACAGATAGGAGATAATAACCATTGTCATCTTGGTTTGCATTTTGCTGATGTTAGCAATGTTCAGAACTTTTTCACATACCCACTGGGTACATTGTATGTCTTTGCTGGAAAACATTGATTCAGTCCTTTGTCCCTTTTTAATTGTATTCTTTGCTTCTTAGTGGTGCACATTCCTTGTATTACTCCCTTGATCGCACATCTGGTTTGCTAACATTCTCTCCTATTCATTGGTTTGCCTTTTCATTTCATTGATCCTTGCTTTACTAGTTTGTTGTAGTTTCATTTCCTTATATTTGCTCATGTGCTTAATTGTTAACACATGAGCAACCACTCTTGAGGCTAATGTCAAGGATTTTTCTATTTTATAAGTTGTAAGGGTTCAGATCTTCTGTGTGGACTCTCAGTTCATTTTGAGTTGATTTTAATATGTGGTGTGACAGTGCCGTGCCACAGTTTCAGTTTTGTACATGTGGATAGCTAGGTTGCTTCTGCCTCAGATGTGGGCCCTTACGTCCAGTGACTGCATGTTTGGCAGCCCTGGTGGGCCAGGGTTCCCAGTGTCTTCCGTTGGATCCGTTTAACCAGATGCTGTGGCTGGAGTTGAGCAGGAGCTTGGCAGAAGCTGGCAGAAGCCAGGTTGGCCCTTACTGCTGGCTCGTGGTCCGAGTCCCATGCCTCCATCCTAGCTTCAGTGCTCTGATGTTCTGTTCTATCTGTGGTACTAGGTCCCCAGGTGACACTGGGCCTCATTGCACACTGGGGTTGTTAAGTGTACACTCAGCAGACCCAGGTACCCATATCTCAGGCAGAACCAAACTGAATATCCACATACAGATATCTGAAGCTGTATTATGATGTGGCCCTTATGCCAGAGAAGACAGTGGGCTGGTTGAAGTTAGGGAGGTTGTGGGAGGCACACATGGGGGCATGTGTGGTGATTGGGGAGTAGGAGACCATGCAGTGATGGGGTCAAGACAGGGGACTGTGGCCTCCTCCTCTGGAAGCCAGGGCTATATGAGGCTATGTCAGAGTTTTTTGAAGGATGGATGTTTGGCCTAGTGGGAAAGACAATGCTCAGGATACCAGTGGCAGCAGTGATCGTTTAAGTAGTGGGATTCTTGCTACCACATTGGAGACCATCTCCCAGCTCAGCCTGGGTCACATCAGCCCTTGTGGGCATTTGGGTAATGAACTGCTAGACGGGTGGGTATCTTTCTCTCTTTGTCTCTCCCCCTCTCCCCTTTATTGTTTCTCTGTGTTTTGCTTTTGAAACCAGTTGCGATATTAAAACGAGGTGGAAAAAATGGTTTATGGATGATGCTGTATCCTAGTGGCAGTAGATCATTGAGTCATTTCCTAAAGTCACACAGTGGGCTGTGTGTAGCTCACAGTAATCTCTGTTAGATCTTTTATTAGCAAACCAAGTACACGAGCTCAAGGCTCTAAGCGTAAAATAATGTCCAAAAAGAAATGTAGATTTGATCAGTACAAATTTTATATAAGTATTGAAATGTCACACTAGCCCATACATATGTACAACTCTTGTGGATTAAATGTAAGTAAAAATACCAACATGTTACTTGGTGTATAAGGTTAAGGGGTTTTAAATGATTAATGTCACAACTAATATTATGGTATTTGAAAATGGTTAATTAATACAAAAACATAGCCTGTAAATGACTGAATGGTTCTTTCTTGACGTGCTCAGTCAAAAGGCTATTATGCTGCATTTTAAGTTGGTGATGCATATTTATTTTAGATTGTTTCCTTTAATTAAGAAAATGGTAGTATGTTTTCACGTGTATGTGAAATTGGATAGCATCAGAGCAATACAATGAATACGAGATAAGCTTTTTTTCATAATTGAGATTTTATTGGATTTTGAGAATCACTACAGAGACATTTCAGTTTGTATACTATTCTTAACAAACCAAAAATTTAGAAAGTAAGGGCTTGTCATTCTCTTTAAATCTTTTATTATTTTTGAAATAGTGTATTTTTTTTAACTTGCCTCCTAAGAGCTTTATATTTCACTCATAAAGAGTTCAGCTAGTAAGGAAGAATATAGGCAAGGGCCATAAAAATTATCAAACAGACGAAGTCCCATCTTTAGGATCAGTTGTATACTCGAATTGATCACTTTAACTAGTAAGATGGCATTAAGTGTCAAAGGGATCACATAAATAAGACCAAGTGTCTGCTACTAGTAATAGAATTAAAAAGGAGAGAATGATCCAACATGGGAAGCAGGCCACACAGCAGACTCATAGAATGACAAATACCCTGAACAGCACTCTAGCTCAGAGTCAGCCGTTAAGGCATTCGGATCTGGCTAAAAAGCCCATGAGAGCATTCCAGGCATGGAAAGCTGAGACACTGTGGCAAAAAGTCACCCACATGAAAGATCTCTGGGAGTAAGATCCCAGGGGAAAGGAAGGGCTGTCAGAGAGGTCAGTACCTATCTCTGAAGGAAGGAGAGAACTTGCACTTTGATTATGGCCTTGTCTAAATCATGTTGGAGTTTGTGGACTCAAGAGGCTTCCATAGCCTTGGCAGCTCATGACCAAGAGCCTAGGGTGCTCACTGATGTCAAATATAAGAGTGTCAGTTGTTACATCAACAACAGGTGTCGCTGTGTACGTGCTCCCCATGTAGGACCTGTGTCCTTAAAGTGTTGTACTATGAGAATTAACGGTAAAACTAGTCCTCAAACAGTACTTTCAACTTTGTGTGTCTGTGTGGGTGCAGTCTGTTGAAATCTTTACTTTGTATAGAGTTGATCTTCTGTATGTAAAGATAATTAAAAATGAATCTCAATGAAGAATGGGATGGAAGAGGGAGTAGGAGTTGGGATGGTTTGTGGGTGGGAGGGAGGGTATGGGGGGAAGAATGACTATAATCCAAAAGGTGTCCTTACGAGATTTATATTTATTAAATCAGAGGTTTGTATAAAAATGTCAACTACACTCATACACAGTAAATTTTAAAATGATCATGAATTATTAAAATTATAGTAGCATATCATTCTTTTCTGTCTCTCTCTCTCTCTCTTTTTTTTTTTTTTTTTTGACAGGCAGAGTGGATAGAGAGAGAGGAGAGAGAAAGGTCTTCCTTTTTGCTGTTGGTTCACCCTCCAATGGCCGCCACTGCCGGTGCGCTGTGGCCGGTGCATCACGCTGATCCAAAGCCAGGAGCCAGGTGCTTCTCCTGGTCTCCCATGCAGGTGCAGGGCCCAAGCACCCGGGCCATCCTCCACTGCACTCCTGGGCCATAGCAGAGAGCTGGCCTGGAAGAGGGGCAACCGGGACAGAATCCGGCGCCTGGACCGGGACTAGAACCCATGGTGTGCTGGCGCCTCAGGTGGAGGATTAGCCTATTGAGCCACGGCACCGGCCAGCATATCATTCTTAAGAATTTGTTTGACAAAGATATGAAAGAAAGTGTGACAAAACTGTATTTGCAGCAATACTGATACACACAGGCATTATTTTCTTTTTTGTATTTTTTGTTGTTTTCTCATTTTTTAAAAGAAAATTTTAGCTCCCATATATAAAGGAGAACATCTAATATTTGTCTTTCTGTGTCTGGATAATTTCACTGAGCGTGAAGTCCTTCAGTTGCAATGATTTTGATAGAAATAACAGCGTTTTAATTTTTTTATGGTTCTGCAATATTCAGTTCTACATATATGCATCCAGTTTTGCCAGCACCATTTACTGAATAGATTGTACTTTTTTCCAATGTATAGTCTGGGCACTTTCATGAAAAATCAGTTGGCTCTCCCTGTGTGGGTTAATTAATTAATCAATTTTCCATGATCATGCTGCTTTGATTGCTATAGCTTTGTAGTAAGCTTTGAAGTCTGGTATTCTGACGTGTCCAAGTTGATTTTTTTATTTTGCTAAGGATCATTTTGGCTGTTATTGATATTTTGTGATTTCTTATGGAATTTAGGATTATTTTCTCATTCTGTAAAAAAAATGTCATTGGTGTTTGATAGGAATTTCATTTAACTTGTAGGTTGCTTTATAGGTATTTTAATTATACTAATTCTTGCAATCCATGAGCAAGTTCTATTTTTTTCCATTTTGGGAGTCCTTGATGATTTATTTCTTCAATGTTTTAGAATTTTCATTGTAGATATCTTTTTACTTATTTGGGTACATTTATTCCTAAATGTTTTATTTTTGTCCCTATTATGTATGGGATTAATGTTTAAATTTCATTTTTGGCAAGTTGGTTATTAGAATATAAAGAAGCTACTGTATTTTGTATGTTGATTATGTAACCTGTGACTTTACTGAATTGGTTTTTCATCTTGAAGCATTTTTTGGTGGAGTGTTTAGATTTTTCCATGCACAACATCATGTATTCTACAATGTTGTTGAATTCAGTTATTGTTAATAGTTGTGTTGAGGAATATTTCATGTTATGAATATAAGAGCATGTCATAGAGGCTTAAAAGTTTACCTGTGGAAAATTTCTCTGTTGTTTGCCATGGGGGAATTAGAGTAGTACCTGGCAGACTTGTGGACTGACATTGCTGATGAAGTGCATGGGTTCACCCATTGGTTTATCACTGCTTTCTGTGCCCCCCCCCCCCCGACTCCCAGTGAGACAGTGAGGCTTCTTACAAGGTTGTGTGCTGAGTGTTGCTGTCCGCAGCATATAAGTAACATGATCTCATGGGATCATTTCAGACATTTGTACCTGCACCTGGGTGATGCAGAGTCTTGTGTGCTGTGAGATGGTGAGTCTGGATGCACCAGATGACTGCCGGCTGCCCCTCACATGCTGCCAGGCACCACCCAGGACATGTAAGAAAGTAGTTGCCTCCTCTGCAACTGTCTCAGATGGTGAAGTGCCGTATCTCAGACACCAAGGAAGTCCACATAGAGGTACACACCTTGCTGTGGATGGAGACACAAAGCCTGCTCAAAGACTGGACAGGGACGCATTGAGAAGGGCAACCTTGCCGTGTTCCTGACAGGAAGTAGTCTATAAATCACCGGGCAACAGAGTTGGCAGCTGGCAGCTCTCACGGAACTACATCAAGATCCTGTCCGACTTGTCTGGAAAGCACAAACAGATGGCGTCATGTTTGCACAGAGGGTGACCATAAACTGTCCCTTTTTCTACTGCAGTGGGTGTCCAGAGCATGTTAAACACCACACTACAGAAGGAGCCTCTATATTTCCGTGTATGGCGTATAATTAAGAAAAAAAGAGAGCTACTGAGGCTGTTAGGCATTCTTCAGCGACTATGTGCAGCCCCCACTCCTGAATGGCAAAGCTGCCCGTAGGACAGTCCCATACAAGGTACCTTGGACCCAGTGGAATTATTCATTCACTTGCTTAAGCGTTATTCATTGTTTCATTGAAAGACAAGAAGACAAATTTCCCATTGGCTGGATCACTCCACTTGAGTGGCAAGGGCCCAAATATCTGAGCCATCCTCTGTTGTTTCCCAGGGTATGCATAAGCAGGAACCTGGATTTGAATGCACGACCAGGTGTTGATCCTCTGTAATTACTCTGTAATGGGATGCTGGCACCAAAGATGATGTCTTTAATTGCCATGCCAAATACAATGTATTGATGCGTTTATATTCTAATTTATTAGAATGGCAGTGTGAGATAGAGAAAAATGTTTCCATCTGTTGGCCTCAACCCCGGAGCCTGCAAACATTATGGAAGGGCTAGGCCAAAGTCGGAAGCCAAGAACTCCATCCACTTCTCTCACGGGGGTGGAAGAGACCTAAGTATCTGACCCAATGCCTGCTACCCATCAGAGTGTATATTAGCAGGAAACTGGACTGCAAGAAGATTGTACGGAAATCCAGGCACTCTGATATGGGGCGTTGATAACCCAAATGGCATCTTAACAACTCTGTCTCAGTTCCTTGGCTATTGTTATATTGTAATGATTTTTTATTTGGAAAAAAAAAAAACATTACGGAGGGAGAGATATCGGGATATTGTCCAATCCACTACCTCGCTCTCCAAATGGCTGCGTCAGCTACAGATTAGCCAAGGTGAAGCCAGGAGCAGGAACTCCATCTTCTTCTCCTACATGGGTTGCAGAGGCCTGAGATCTTCAGACAGGATCCACTGTCTTTCCTTGCACCTTAGGAGGAAGCTGGAGTGGAAGCATAGCAGCTGGGGCATGACCCAGCACTACAATATGAAATGGAAGCTTTGTTAGCTGACGCCTTACCTGCAGTTCCACAACGTCAGCATTCCCGTCGGTATTTGTAAGAGCGGTCCCACCACAGGACCAAGCAAAATTTCTGGCCCTGTTGGCGTCCACTTCAGAAGTTAATCAAGCTATGCAAACGCTACGCACCCTGGGAAATAGCAAGGTGGACACGTAGAGTGTTCACAGCCAGAGTTTCGTTCAACATCTCCCTGCAGTCCAGTGCTATGTAATCGAATGTGGTGCTCTCTGACTTGCTCTGATCCATTGTGTACATGATGGGACCTATTCTGAGCATCAACAACAAAGCCAATGGCTTTGCAGGCTGCACTGCTGCCTACTGGCTCACTTCAGGCAAGTCTCATGAGTTTCTCCAGACCCTCTGGACACCACGGATGCCTTCTAGACAGAAGACCACCAGAGATTCAACAATGGTAGGCTTCTTCTGCACACGAAGGTAAGCTGTCATCACCAGGCAACTTTATGGATGGCAACCACCGTGTAGTAGGGTCACATTATAGAGCCTTGTGGATCATTGGGCACTAACTCCTACGGCATTGTGATCTTTCCCAGTAGAGTGCATCTGCCCAGCAATATTCATTGACAGACTATGGAGAGGACATGCCCTTGGGTCGACTGCCATGGCCATCATTAAGACAGGACCCAACCTCTTCCCATGAGTCCTTGTGTTGCTTCTGCCCACTGCTCGGCTGTCATTTCTGTTCCTTGGTATGGACAGCCTAACACTTCTGTTCTTCACCTAGATCAAGCCCAAGTCTTTTGTACTGATGTGGCATGCTTGCCTAGAGCCTGGACATTTACCACACACCTCCCTATATTGTCAGCACCCTAAAATAGCCACTCAGGCAAGACAAGTGGGGAATTAGCATAGCTGTCCCTGATGTAGTAGAAGTATTGTCTGAAATACGCTGAGTCATCTATTAACCCACTCATCAAGCACCTTCTCAAAGCTGGAGGATAGGATTGGAGGCATCCTGCAGATTACCACGACCTCAAGAAGGTCATGCCTCGCTTTGAATTCGCCTTACTTGACATTACCAGGCTGCCCCTGAGAATTTTGCCATTATTGGTGTGGCAAGCATTTTATTGTGTCCGGTGGAGATTTGGGGCCATTTACTTTTTAACTTGAAGGCCAACACTGCACCTTTCTGAGACTTCTGTGGGCTGCCTCTGGTCCCCCAGGGCTCGTGGTCTGTGTTAACAGGCTCTGGCTGGCCTTCAGTTGTCATCTAGCATCCATGTTGAGGACATTGTTTCAACTGATAATCAAGAGGAGGAGGAAAAATGGGCCTCAAACATCAGCATCTGACGACTTGTGCCAGTCGGTGTGGACCTTAGTCCCATAGGAGGTGAGAGCTTGCAACCTCAAATTTTTGGTGTACGTTTTGAAAAAGGAATTCAGAAAAATTCCTCAGCAAATCCCCATATAACTCCTTCTCCTCAGTGACTCCGTTTCAACCAAGGAAGCCCAGCACATTTTCACTTTGTGATAACACCAACATCCTCACCTCTGGTGAACCCTAAGACCCACCTATCTCACCAGTCACCCACAAGGCTGCACCTTGGCGGATAGTTTGTGGTTCTGAGGCTCACATGGGTAAAGGACTTGAACTTAGCTGTGAGCTTTTAGTGACACTACTGTTTGACTCACAGAGAGTTTGGACTACCTCACTCAGCATTATGAGCTGTGTCCTGGCCTCCAGCCACTGGGAATCTCAAGTTAGATGGAAGTGGGCAGAACGTGTGATCATCCTACTGGTCCTTGAGCAGCCCACCCTTACTCAAGGCCATCTTGAAATTCACATGTCCACCAATTCTTGGGACATCACCAATTGCTAGTGGCCTTTGTGTGGCCTCAAACTGGATAGTCCATACCCTTACATTGGAGTACCCCCTTTGGTGGGACACTGTTGATATCTGTGCTACGGGCCTAACCTCACTGACCAACTCTCAGCTATTTTGATTGCCAAAATTCTACTGCCTTTTAATGTAGCAAAACCGCACTATGTATTATCTGCATCCTTGCTTTCATAGTGGAGTCTCCCTGGCTTATATTATTTGGGACATCATAGGCCTGTCGACTTGGATTTCAGCTTGTAGCTTTCCTATTGTATCCAAGTCAGTTGTGGAAGTCCCCAAGGAATGCCTGCTGTGTAGACAAAACTGTCATTCCTCTTTGTTGCACGGTTGCACTTGGAGTGGTGATTATTCACATGCTACCTGGCCAGTGGATTTTATTGACCTGCTGTAGCAAATGGCACGTGCTTCCTGTTATGTAAGCCAACACCAGACTTCTCCTTGCTTCTTTCTTCATGGCTGAAAATGTCATCAGAGTCTAAGTACGTCATCCCTGGTGCATTACACATGGGACCAAAAGTATCTGAAATACTTAGTTCCTGTCCATTTGGTGTATACACAGCGATGGAGTTTCTAGTTCATGTGAAGGTTATGTTTTTTTTTTTATTAATTTTGAAGTTAACAATAATTGTACCTACTTAAGGGCTGCTGTATGATGTTTTGGTACATGTCTGTAATGTGTCCTGATTAAAAATGGGGTGATCAGTATTTCCCTTTGTTTGTCAGTACTTATGATTGAAGTCTTGGGATTTCTTCTGTATGTTCATACAACACATACTCCGTTATCGTGAGCTATCCTCTCCATTATTCTGTGTAACATTAGGAAGTTATTTCTTTGATCTTACTCTGACTTGGTACCCATCATCCAAACTCCTTGCATTTTCCCTCCAACCTCTTACATCCTTTATTAATTATTATATATTCAGATTGGTGTATTTTAAAGATTTATTTATTTTTATTTGAAAGGCAGAGCTGCAGAGAGAGGGAGAGACAGAGAGATGTTTTCCTTCTGCTCCTTCACTACCCAAATGGCTGCAACAGCTGCAGCAGAGCAAATTCAAAGCCAGGAGCCAGGAGCTTTTTGTGGGTCTCCCAAAGTGGATGTAGGGGCCCAAGCACTAGGGCCACCTTCCATTGCTTTCTCAACCCATAACCAGAGAGCTGGTTCAGAAGAGGAGCAGCAGGGGTAAGAACCAGTGCCCACATGGGATTCTGGCACCACAGGCAGAGCCTTAACCTACCATGCCACAGCACTGGCCCCCGATTGTTTTTAGCTTGTGTTTGTGAGGGAGTGGGTACAGTATTTGTCTTTCTGTGTCTGGATTGTTTTCACTTACTTCCAGTTCCATACTTCTTGCTTCAAGTGACAGGACTTCATTCTTTTCAAATGGGCTGGATAGTATTCCATTTTGCATATATACAACAAACTCCTGACCACTTAGTCTGATGAACTCTCCGCTCATTTTGTTTGCCAAGATACTATTCCCTTTTAGTGAGACAGAAATGCAGTCTACTTTATCTGCATCCTTGCCCTCCTAGTGGGGACTGTGGTATGAGAATGAGTTTCTGCTCCCGAGCATATCTGATTTGGGGACATCTTCTGCCTGTCAATTTGGATTTCTGATTGTGGTTTTCCTATTCCATCCAACCCAGTTGGAAAAGTCCCCCAGGAATGTCTGCTTTGCAGACAAAACTTAAATCATTCCTTTTTCTCCCACGGTGGCATTTGGAGAAGTGGTTACTCTCACATGCCGTTTGGCAGGTGGGTTTTATTGGTCTGCTGTTTCAAGAGGCAAGTGATTATCGTTGTTGATGGGCACACCAGATGCTCCTTGCTTTTTCCTTCATGGCTGAAAATGTGCTTCAGACATGGGACTGTAGATGTATGAACTGCTCCCTGGTGCTTCAGACACGGAGCTATAGATACACAGAACTACTTACACTTAGTTCCTTTCTGTGGGACATGTACCCAGTGGTGGTGTTGCTGGTGCACGGTATGGTTCTGTTTTCTGAAAATTTTGACATTAGCAATAATTTCACATACCTAGGGTCTACAGGATGATGTCTCGGTGCATGTCTGCACTGTGTCCTGTTGAAAAATGGGATAATCAGCATTTCCCTTTCTTTGTCACTATTTTATGACAGAAGGCCTGGAATTTCTTTTGTGTGTTCATGTAACATATACTAGGTTATTGTGAGCTAGTCTCCTCACTGTGCTGTGTAACGATAGGAACTTATTCCATTGATCCGACTCTGATATTGTGCCCCTCATCGAAACTCCCTTCATCCGCCGCAGTGCCTGCCATCCTTTATTCATCATTATGCAGTCAGGTTCTTAGCTTGCGTATGTGAAGCCGTGCACGTGTTACTTGTCTTTCTGTGTCTGGCCTTTTTCACTTAACATGATATCCTCCAGTTGCATACATTTTGCTGCAAAGGACAGGATTTCATTTTTAAATGGCTGAATAGTATTCCATTTGGTAGATACACAACAAATTCTTGATCTCTTTATCAGATGATGGATTCGTTGGTTGATTCCATAATTTGGCCGTTGTTAACAGTGCTGCAGTAATCATGGTGGAGCAGGTGTCTCTTAGATCCAGTGATTTCATGTCTTTTGGATGTATACAGAGTATTGAGATTGTCGAGTCATATGGCAGTGCTATTCTTAGTTTTTAAGAGATCTCCACGGTGTTTTCCTCAGTGCTTGTACTCATTTGGATTCCCACACTCAGTATAGGAGAGTTCTCCTTTCTCCATATCCTTGCTAGAATTTTTTACTTTTTCTTTTTGATAGGCATTCTAGCGTTATGAGGTGATATCTTTTTGGGGTTTTGATTTGCATTTCTTCTTTTAAAAAAAAAAAAGATTTACTTGAGAGGCAGAGTTACAGACAGAGAGGTAGGCACACAAAGGTCTTCCATACACTGGTTCAGTCCCCAGATGGCCACATTGGTGAGAGCTGAGCCCATCCAAAACCAGGAGCCAGGAGCTTCTTCCCAGGTGGTTGCAGGGACCCAAGCACTTTGGCCATCTTCCACTGCTTTCCCAGGCCATATGCAGAGAGCTGGATCAGAAGAACAGCCAGGACATGAACCAGTGCCCACATGGAACGCCAGCCCTGTGGGCGTAGGCTTAGCCTAGAATGCTGCAGTGTGGGCCCCTATTTTCATTTCTCTGATGGCTCGTAATAGTTTTTTTCATATATTTGTTGGTCATTTCCTTTTTTTTTTTTTTCTTTTGAGAATTGTCTTTTTAGGCCCCTTGTGCCCATTTCTTAACTGTATTGGATGCTTGATTTTGAATTTGTCGAGTTCCTGATATTCTGGCTATTAATCCTTTGTTGGATAAGTAAGTAGTTTGCAAGTATTTTATCCCTTTCCATTGGTGGTTTATTCACTCTGTTACTGTTTTCTTTGCTGTACAGAAGCTTCAGAGTTTGATCTAGTTTTACTTTTGCTACCTGAACTTCTGGGGTTTTAAACAAAAAGTCATTGCCTCTGCCTCTTTTAAGAGGTGTCTCCCTATGTTGTATTCCAGCAATTTCGTATTTTCGGGTCTTTGATCCATCTGAGTTGATTTTTATATGTTGTGAAAGACAGGCATTTAATTTCATTCTTCTATATATGTCTATCTAGTATTGTCAGCACCACTTATTGAAAAGACTTCGGGATTTTCATCAAAAAATCAGGTAGCTGTTATGTATGTATGTTTGTATTTATATATTTTTTTCTCTTTTCATTGATCTTTGTATCTATTTTCATGCCAGTTTCATCCTATTTTAGTTACTATAACTTTGTGAAATCAGGTATTGTTATGCCCCCAGGTGTGTATAGGATCACTTTGACTTCTCTGGGCCTTCTCTGGTTCCATATGAATGTTAGAAGCTTTTTTTCTGACGGTTTAAAGAATGTCATTGGTATTTGGATAGGACTTGCATTGAATCTGTAGATTTCCTAGGGAATATGAAGATTTAAATGTTAATTCTTCTAATTCATGAACAGGGGATGTCTTTACATTTTCATGTGTCTGACGATTTATTTCAGCAGTGCTTTATAATTTTATTGTGATCTTTCACTTATTTGGTTGTATTTATTACTAAATATTTAATTTTTGTAGCTGTTATAAATTTAGGTTTCTTTTTTCCTGTTTCCTATTTTTTATTTAAAATATACAAATTTCATATACTTCATATATAGAGGTTCAGGAAGATGGTGATACTTTCCATTCAACTCTCCATCCCACCTCCACCCTCCTTCCTTTTCCCTCTCCTCTTCCCATGCTTACTTTTTACAAAGATCTTAAACTAACCTTTTCAGAGGATCATTATTGGTGTGTAAGAATGCAACTTTTTTTTTTTTTAACATTGATTTGGTATCCTGTGACTTATTGGTTTATCACTTCCAACATATTTTGACTGCGGTGTTTTAAGTTTTTCCGTCTAAAATCAGGTCTTCTGAAAAAACAGGTATTTTGATTTCCTCCTTCCCAATTTTCATCCTTTATTTCTTTACTTTACCTGAGTACTCTGGTGAGTACTTGAGATACTGTATTGACTAAGAATGGTCTATGTGGAGTTCTTATCTTGCTCCAAAACTCTGATGAAATATTTTCAGCTTTTTCCCATTCAGTATGATATTGGCTATTGTTTATCATTTAGCTTTGATAATTTTGAGCTATATTTCTCCTGTACCTTGTTAGTAGAATTTTTTTTTATCATTAAGGGATTTTGAATCTTGTGACGGGAGCATTCCCTGAATCTGTTGAGATGTTCATTTATTTTTTGTTGTTCGTTCTGCTGATGTGATTTCATTGATTTTTTTTTTATAGATGCTAAACCACACTTGCATTCCTGTGATAAAACATACTTCTTCATATTACATGTTGTGTGTGTGTTTGTATATATGCATATATCATACATATGTGTATATATGTATATATCATACATATGTGTATATATATATATCATACGTGTGTGTGTGTGTGTGTGTATATATATATATGGTATCTTTTTGATGCATTGTTGCATTCATCACGTTTGCAAAGACTCACAGCCTAGAAAGTGGTTGAAATAAGAAAGCTTGAAATCACTACCCATGCTTTTTCAATCCCAGAAAATCCAAAACATTTTCCCTAGGCCACAGAGTGACAGACTATACTAAAGAAAATATTCAAAACCTAATTCCAGGGACTGGCACCGTGGTGTAGTAGGCTAAACCTCCACGTGCAGCATTGACATCCCATATGGGTACCAGTGCATGTCCTTCCTACTCCTATTCCAATCGAGCTCTCTGCTATGGCCTGGGAAAGCAGTAGAAGATGGCCCAAGTGCTTGAGCCCCTGCACCCATGTGGGAGACCTGGAGGAAGCTCCTGGATCCTGGATTCAATTCGGCCCACCTTTGGCAGTTGTGGCCATTTGGGGAGGGAAGCAGTGGATTTAAAACCTTTCTCTCTGTCTTTCCCACTCTTTGTCTATAACTCTCTCAATTAACTAAATAAATCTCCCCCCCCCAAAAAAAATTGCTTCCAATGACAGTAAACCTTTCTGTATAGATAGAACAATGTGAAATTCCTTCTGTATGGATAAGAATAAGTTGCATGGTCTAGTTTTGTATTCATTCAATAAATGTTTCTTCATATATTTCAAACTGAACCATTAAAAATTCATAAATTGGGAATTTAAGTCAAATGAATACAGTCTCATATAAATTTCAGCCTGTCAATGGACTTCCTTGGATGCTGGAGACTGCCCCTCTGCACCTGGATTCTGGAATCCTTCGGGCGGGCACCCGTCCTTCTCTTCTCTGACTTCTCTTTCTATTTACACTCCCCAGATCATTGAGATGATAAATAGCATAGGACTCAGGGGAGATTCTCTATCTCCCTGAATTTCAGATGTCTCATCTGTAGAATTATTTTTAAGTTTTTTTTTTTTTAAGGTGGAAGTAATTTAAAGTATAATGCCATGATGTACACACTAGGTGCTCCAGAAATTAAAAAAAGTATGTTTACCTCAGGAAAATAAAATTAGGTTTAACTAGGAAACTGAACGTCAAAGAAGGAAAACAAATCATCACTGAACAACAGAACAGCCATTGTAGTTTTTTTGTTTATAAGCTGGGTCCCCTTTTTGTTTTTGAAATCCTTCTTGTGATTCAGCTGACCTTTCCTTTTTTTATTTTAAGGGTTTTATTTTATTTTCAGTTAGTCTTAACAGATTCAATATAGTTCATAGATACAGTTCTTGGGAATAATAGAGGAAGGAGGAGAATGGGTGGGAGAGTGGATGGGAAGAAGGGTAGGGTGGGAGGTATCACTATGTTCCTAAATTTGTATGTGTGAAATACATGAATTTTATTTACCTTAAATGAAATCTAATGAAAATGTTAAGTGAACAAATGTCATGTATTTAATATATATGCAGACTTAGGAGCATAGTAATGTTTCTTCCTGGTCTCCCACATGGTGGGCATAGGGGCCAAAAAACCTGGGCCATTCTTTTCTGCTTTCCAAGGCACATTAGGAAGGAGCTGGATCAGAAGTGGAACAACTGCTACTCGAACCAGCACTCATATGGGGTGCCAGTGCTGCAAGTGGCAGCTTAACTCCCTACACCACAAAGCCAGGCCCAGTTCCCCTTTCATAGCAGCTGTCACAGTTACAGTTTTACATTTTTAGTGGGGTGATTGCATGAATAACCATCTCCGGTGCTCTTCTCTAGCATCAGGGTGTTCATAATGCACCCGTCATCCAGTATTTTGTGTGGTATGAACACTGTGAGTTTTTTAAGAAAGATTTTGTTTAATGAATACAAATTTCATAGGTACATCTTTAGGAATATAGCAGTTCTTGCCCCCATACCCACCCTCCCACCCCCCAGTCTCATCCCACCTCCTGCTCCTTCGCCCATGCCATTCTTCATTAATACTAACTTTTACTTATCTTTATATACAGAAGCCCAACTCTATATTAAGTAAAGATTTCAACAGTTTACCCTAATGCACACACACGAAGTATAAAGTACTGTTTGAAGACAAGTTTTACAGTTAATTCTCATAGTACAACTCATTAAGGACAGAGGTCCTACATGGGGAGTAAGTGCACAGTGACTCCTGTAATGTTGATTTAACAGTTGACACTCGTATTGATGACATCAGTAATCACCCGAGGCTCTTGACATGAGCTGCCAAGGCTATGGAGGCATTTTGAGTCCACAAACTCTGGCAGTATTTAGACAAGGCCATAAGCAAAGTGGAAGTTCTCTCCTCCCTTCAAAGAAAAGCTCATCCTTCTTTGATGGCCTCTTCTTTACCCTGGAACCTCATTCACAGACATCCTTCATGGTGATCATTTTTTTTTTTTTTTTGCCACAGTATCTTGGTTTTCCATGCCTGAAATGCTCTCATGGGCCTTTCAGTCAGATCCAAATGCCTTAAGGGCTGATTCTGAGGTCAGAGTGCTGTTTAGGGCATTTGTCATTATGTGAGTCTGCTGTGTGGACTACTTTCCATGTTGGATCATTCTCTCCTTTTTAATTCTCTCTATTGTCATTAGCAGACACTTGGTCTTGTTTATGTGATTCCTTTGACACTTCATCCTATCTATATGATCAGTTACACACCTAATATGATCACTTTGATTAGTAAGGTGGCATTAGTACCACCCAGCTTCATGTGATTTGGAGTCCCATGGCAAGTTTTTAGCTTTACCCTTAGGGGTAAGTCCATGGGAACTTTTTGCTGAACTGTACATCTCTTCTCTTTCTTATTCCATTTCTTATTTTTTTTAACTGGGATCTATTTTCAAATGGATTTAAACATCTATGATTAATTCTATGTTAAGTAAAGAGCTCAACCAGTGGCATTAAGTAGAAAAAAGAGCATAGTGAAAACAATAAAAGCATAAACTATTTCTCGACAGTCAAGACAAGGGCTGTTCAAGTCATTGCTTCTCTTAGTGTCAATTTCACTTCTAGAGGTTTCCTTTTAGGTGTCCTGTTAGTTGTCACAGATCAGGGAGAAAGTGATATTTGTCCCTTTGGGACTGGCTTATTTCACTAAGTATGGTGTTTTCAAGATTCCTCCATTTTGTTTCAAATGATGGGATTTTTTTTTTTTACTGCAATGTAGTATTCCATAGAGTACATATCCGTTAATTTCTCTATGCAGTTTTCCATTGATTGGCATTTAGGTTAATTCCATGTCTTAGCTATTGTGAATTGAGCTGCAATAAACATGGAGATACAGATAGCTCTTTTGTGTGATGATTTCATTTCTCTTTGGTAACTTACAAGGAGTGGGATGGCTGGGTCATATGGTAGGAATATATTCAGACTTCTGAGGTTTCTCCAAAGTGTCTTCTATAGTGGTTTTCACCAGTTTGCATTCCCACCAACAGTGGATTAGGGTACCTTTTCCCCTACATCCTCACCAGCATTTCTTGTTTGCTGATTTCTGTATGTGAGCCATTCTAACCGGGGTGAGGCAAAACCTCATTGTGGTTTTGATTTGCAGTTCCCTGATGGTTAGTGATCCTAAACATTTTTTCATGTGTCTGTTAGCCATTTGGATTTCCTCTTTTGCAAAATGTTTGTTTAAGTCCTTGGCCCATCTCTTAACTGGGTTGTTTTTTGTTGTTATGGAGTTTCTTGATCTCTTTGTAGATTCTGGTTATTAATCCTTCTTAAGTCATATAGTTTGCAAATAATTTCTCCCATTCCTTTGGTTGCCTCTACACTTTCCTGACTGTTTCTTTCGCCATACAGAAAGTTCTCAATTTGAAGTAATCTCATGTTTAATTTTGGCTTTGACTGCATGCACCTCTGGGGTATTTTCCAAGTACTCTTTGCTTGTGCCAATGTCTTGCAGGGTTTTTCCACTGTTCTCTAATAATTTGATGGTGTTGCGTCATAGATTTACATCTCCAATCCATGTTGAGTGGATTTTTGAGTAAGGGGATAAGGTAGGGGCCTTGCTTCATACTTCTGTGTATGGAAGTCGAGTTTTTCCAGCACCATTTCAGGAAGAGACTGTCCTTGCTCCTGGGATCGGTTTTTTGGCTCCTTAATCAAATATAAATTGGGTGTAGATGTGTAGATTGATTTCTGGTGTGTCTAGTCTGTGTGTTTCATTGTTCTATCCATCTGTTTTTGTACCAGTACCAGACTATTTTGATTATAACTGCCTTGGAGTATGTCTGGAAAACTGGTATTGTGATGCCTCTGGCTTTATTTTTGTTGTATAAGCTGACTTGAGCTATTTGAGGTCTCCTGTGTCTTCATATGCATTTCAGCATCATTTTTCTAGATCTGAGAAGATTGTCTTTGGTGTTTTGATCAGTATTGCATTGAATTTTTAAATTGATTTCAGAAGAATGGACATTTTGATGATATTGCCTCTACCAAACCATGAACATGGAAGGTTTTTCCATTTTTTGGTATCTTCTTCTATTTCTTTCTGTAATGTTTTGTTATTCTCATTGGAGAGATCTGTGACATCCTTGCTTATATTTATTCCAAAGTATTTGACTTTTTGTAGCTATTATGAATGGGTTCGATCTTAGAAGTTCTTTCTCAGCTGGAATTGTTTGTGTATACAAATGCTGTTGATTTTTGTGTGTTGAATTTATATCCTGCTACTTTACCAAACTCTCCTATAAGTTCCGGTAGAGTCTTGGTGGCATTTTTTTGAATCCCCTACGTATAGAATGATGTCATCTGTAGCTAGGAAATTTTGATTTCCTCTTTTCTAATTGGTATCCGTTTGATTTCTTTTTCTTGCCTTAAGGCTCTGGCTGAAACTTCCAGGACTATATTGAGTAGCAGTGGTGAGAGTGGCCATCCCTGTCTGGTACTGTATCTCAGTGGGAATGCTTCCAAGTTTTGCCCAATTTGCTTAGAGTTTTCGTCATGAATGGCTGTTGTATTTTATCAGATGCTTTCTCTGCATCTATTGAGATAGTCATATGGTTTTTGTCAGCATTTTTCTAATGTGATGTATCACATGGATTGATTTGTGAATGTTAAGCCATCCCTGCATACCAGGGATGAATCCCAGTTGGTCTGGGTGAGTGATCTTTCTGATGTTGGATTCAATTGGCTAGAAGTTGTTGAGGATTTTTGCATGTATGTTTTTCAGGGAAATTGGCCTGTAATTCTCTTTCTCTGTTGCATCTTTTTCAGGTTTAGGAATTAAGGTGGTGCTGGTTTTGTAGAATGAATTTGGGAGGATTCCCTCTCAACTGTTTTGAATAGCTTCAGAAGAATTGCAGTTAATTCTTCTTTAAATGTGTGGTAGAATTCAGCAGTGCAGCCATCCAGTCCTGGGCTTTTCTTTGTGGGGAGGGCCTTTATTAATGATTCAACTTCTGTCTTGGTTACGAGTCTGTTTAAGTTTCCTATGTCTTCATGCCTCAATTTAGGTAGCTTATATGTGTCTAGGAATTTCTTCTACATTTCCCAGTTTGTTGGTATACAGCTCTTTGTAGTCATTTCTGATGATTTTGTTTTATTTCTGTGGTGTGTGTTGTCCATTTCCTTTTTCATCTCTAATTTTATTGAATTGGGTCTTTTTTTTTTGGTTAGTTGGGCAATGGTGTGTCAGTTTTGTTTATTTTTTTAAAAAAATTAGCTCTTCGTTTTGCTGATCTTTTAAATTTTTTAATTCAATTTTGTTGATTTCTCCTCTAATTTTTTTCTTGTTTCCTACTAGTTTTGGGTTTGGTTTACTGTTGTTTTTTCCAGATCCTTGAGATGCACGTAGCTCATTTATTTGGTGCTTTTCCAGTTTTGTGATTTCGGCAGCTATTGCTATAAACTTTGTTTTTAACACTGCTTTGCTATATCCCATAAGTTTTGATATGGTATGTTGTTGTCTTCCTTTGTTTCCAGAAATTTTTTGATTTCTCTGTTGACTTGTTGTTTGACCCACTGTTCATTCGGGAGCATGTTGTTCAGTCTCCATGTTTGTATATGCTCTAGAGATTCCTGAGTTGCTGATTTCCAGCTTCATTCCATTGTGGTCTTAGAAGACGCATGGTATGATTTTGATTTTTTTGGAATTTGCTAAAACTTCCTTTATGGCCTCATATGTGGTCAGTCCTAGAGAAAGTTTCATGCACTGCTGATAAGAATGTGTATTCTGCGACTGTAGGGCGAAAAGTTTTCTAGATCTCTGTTAGGTCCATTTGGTGTATAGCGTCGATTAAATCTGCTCTTCTCCTGTTGATGTTCTTTCTGGTTGATCTGTCCATTGCTTAAAGTGGAGTAGTGAAGTTCCCCATTACTATTGCACTGGAGTCTAAGTCTCCCTTTAAATCCTTTAACATTTCTTTTAAATAGCCAGTTGCCCTGTGATTAGGTGCATATATATTTATAGTAGTTACATGTTCCTGTTGAATTGATCCCCTAATCATTACATAGTGCCCCCCCTCTTAAAGATTTATTTATTTGATAAAAGATCTGTCTGCACTTCAGTGTTTATTGCAGCTCAATTCACAATAGCTAAAACATGGAATCATCCTAAATGCCCATCAACAGTAGACTGGCTAAAGAAATATGGAATATGTACTCTATAGAATACTATACAGCAGTAAAAAATGAAATTTGGTCATTTGAAACAGAATGGAGGAATCTAGAAAACACCATACATAGTGAAATAAGCCAGTCCCAAAGGGACAAATATCATATGTTCTCCCTGATCAGTGACAACTAACTTAGCATCTAAAAGGAAATCTGTAGAAGTGAAATGGACACTATGAGAAACAATGACTCGATCAGTGCTTGTCCTGACTGTCAAGGAAAAACTTACTGTTTTATTCCCTTTAGTATTTTTTTTTCTACTTAATACTATTGGTTGAACTCTTTCATTTACACACAAATATTCTTAGGTGTTTAAATTTAACTGAAAAGTGATCCCTGTTAAATATAAGAGTGGGAATAAGAGAGGGAAGAGATGTATAGTTTGGCACATGTTCTCTCGGACTTACCCCAATGGTAGAGCTAGAAATGTTCCATGGGATTCCCAATCAGTGCCATCAAGGTGGCATGTACCAATGCCATCTTACTAGCCAAAGTGATCAGTTTCAGTTCATAATTGATCAAAAAGATAGGATTAAATGTCAAAGGGACCACATAAACAAGACTAGTGTCATAAATAAGAGTGTCAATTGTTATATCAACAACAGGAGTCACTGTACACTTGCTCCCCATGTAGGATCTCTGTCCCTAATATGTTGTACTATGCAAATTAATGGTAAAACTAATCTTCAAACAGTACTATATACATTGTGTATCTGTGTAGGTGCAAACTGTTGAAATCTTAGTATATACCAAGTTGACCTTCTGTACATAAAAATAATTGAAAATGAATCTTGATGAAGAATGGGATAGGAGAGGGAGTGGGAGATGGGAGGAAGGTTATGGGGGGGAAAGCCGCTATAATCCAAAAGTTGTGCTTTCAGAATTTATATTTATATTTAAAAATAAAAGTTTTTAAAAAAGAAAAAAGAAGATTGATTTATTTGAAAGAGTTACATAGAGATGGCAGAGGCAGAGAGAGAGAGATCGGGAGAGAGAGAGAGATCGGGAGAGAGTGGTCAGTCAGTCTTCCATCTGCTGGTTCACTCCCCAATTGGCTACAATGACTGGAGCTGTGCTGATGGACTTGGGCCACCTTTCTCCTGCTTTCCCAGGCCATAGCAGAGAGCTGGATTGGAAGTGGAGCAGCGAGGTTTCAAACCGGTGTCCATATGGGATGCTGGCGCTTCAGACCAGGGCGTTAACCCACTGTGCCACAGCACCAAGGCTATCCTTTGTCTCTTTCAACAGTTTTTGTGTTAAAGTCTATTTTGTCTAATATTAGGATGGCTACACTACCTCCTTTTGGATTCTGTTGGCATGGCATATCTTTTTCCACCCTTACACTTTCAGTCTGCATGCATCTTTCTTGATGAGATGTGAATCTTGTAGGCAGCAAATAGATGTTTTTTTAAATCCATTCAGCCAGTCTGTGCCTTTTAATGGGGGAGTTGAGGCCATTTATATTCAAGGTGACTATTGATATGTAATCACTTTTTCCTGCCGTTTTTCCAAAAATATTCCCATTTTTTAGTTTGAATTTTCTTTGAGCTTTCACTGATTGATTTTCTTCCTTCACCTTCTTCCATAGTGATGACAGTGTTTCTGTGTGCGACTCATCCTTAAGCATTTTTTGTTGGGCTGGACAGGTGGCAACAGATTGTTTTAATTTCTCTTTGTTAGGGAAGGTCTTTATTTCATTTTCATTCATAAATGAGATCTTTTTGCAGGGTATAATATTCTGGGATGACAGTTTTTTTCTCTTAAGACTTGGACTAAGTTTCACCATTCTCTCCTAGCTTGTAGGGTTTCTGATGAGATGTCTGCTGTGAGTCTAACTGGAGATTCTCTGAAAGTAATCTGGCGTTTCTCTCATGCATGTTTTAGAATCTTCTCTTTAGGTTTTACTGTGGTGAGTTTGATTACAGTGTGTTGTGGTGAGGGTATTTTTTGGCCATGTCTATTAGATTTCCTGTATGTTCCCTGTACTTGGATGTCTTTTTATCTCTCCAGACTAGGGAGGTTTCTGTTAATATTTCCCTAAAAAGGCTTTCTAATCCTTTCTCTCTCTCCATGCCTTCAGGAACTCCTAGAACCCAAATGTGTGTGTGTGTGTGTGTGTGTGTGTGTGTGTGTGTTTATAGTATCCTGTATATTCCCAACCGTGTTTTTTAGGTTTCTAATTTCCTCTTCTTGTCTTTGGTTTGACTGTATTCTTTCCTGTGCTTTGTCTTCTAAGTCTTATAGTCTTTCTTCTGCTTCACCAATTCTATTGTTAAGGCTCTCAGTTGCATTTTTGTATTTGTTCTGTTGAATTCTTCGTTTCGTTTGGATTTCTCCTTCTGATCTCAATTTCATGGGAGAAATTTCCTTTCATATGCTGTATGGATTTCAGTAGTTTGTGCGTTTGCTTCTGATTATTTCTGTGTAATCTTATGATCAATTTTTTGAGCTCCGTTTCTTGCATTTCTTCCATCTCATCATCTTCACAATCTAGCATGGAAGCATTGTGTTTTTTTGGGGACTTCATGTTGTCTTCCTCCTTCTTGTTTCTTGAATTGCTGCATTTGTTGTTTGGCATTTGTGGAGATACTCATTGTTCTTTTTTTTTTTTTTCCTTTTTTGCTCTGGTGTGTTTTATATTTGTACTGTGACTGTGTAGATAAGTGGAATGTCTGCTTTTGAATCTCTATAGAGGCTTGTAGTGGATGTGGCCTGAGAGCTCTGTTCAGTTCTCCAGGGTTAAGGGCATGCCTATGTTGACACACCCAGGTTGGGCATGATAAATCTCGCTCTCTCTTTTTTATCAGAAGGGAAAGTTTTTCTGCTCAGCTGAGCTCCTCTCCTTAATGGAGTCCAGTACCTCAGCGCTAGCCCCAGTGGCTATAATATTCATCCACTCTGTCCCAAGGAGCACACAAAGGATCTGTGCAGTCCTCAGTGTAAGTTCAGATTCTCCAGCGATGTCTCTCTCCAGGTAACCAGGAAGCCCTGAGCGTGTGGAGTCTCCCAGTGTGAGTGCCCAGAGTCCCAGCCATGCTCCCTCCCACACTCCCTCAGTTTTTTTCACAGTCCCAGTACAGAAGCCTCACATAGTCACAGGCTCCTATCCCCCTGTTAGTTCTCCCCACCAGTCAGGGTCTGCACTCAACTAGTTGCTGGGCATGGACACGAGCTGGCACAGCTGTTACATATGTCCAAAACGACACCTGCTCTATCGGCTTGTTACAGGATGCCATTGTAAAGTGATTGTCCTTTTTCATTTCCCTCCTCTAGTTTAGCTGGTACACTATCCCCCATGGGGTTCCAAGCTGGGTTCCCTCTAGGTTCTTCTTGCAGCTATTTTTGCCACTGGCTTGGGCTGCTGTAGTCTTGTCTCACCCCCCCCCCCCCTTTCCAATGCTGGTGTGTAGGCTCTGCTGCTGGAGACCTGAGCCTGGGCACCCACACCATCTATGTATGTCCACCATGTCCCTTTAATTTTGGTAGTGTTTCCTTTGCTGTTTTCTCCCTAACTCTTCTCTGAGACTATACTCTGTCCACTTTTTTTAAAGCTATCTTCTCCTGGGCTAGAGCAGTAGGCTCCCTCCCTACTCTGCCATCTTGGAACCCAAGACCAAGTACTGTGAATGTGAAAACCAGAGCTTGACCATGTATGGGGCAAGTTTTCTTGCTTTTGAAAGGAGATACAAAATAACAGTGGTGGAAATGTGCTGATGGTGGAATGTGGGGCATGAGAAGAGTGAACACAGAGTACCTGTGTTCAGTCCTGCCTCTGCCTCTGCTTCTAATGCAGTTTGCTGCTAATGCGCATTCTGAGAGGCATCCATTGTTGATTCAAATACTTGGACTCTGCCACCCTCCCAGGAGACTTGGCTGGAGATCCAGGCTTCTGAACTTGGCCAAGTGTAGCCACAGCTGCTGTGGGCATTTGGAGAGTGATCCTGCAGATGGAAAACCACTTTCTTTCCCTATAGATTTCAAAAATTAGAGATAATTGAACAATGTAAAGGAATATGTTGCTGTGTGTTATGGATTGGTTATCAAAGTATTCGGCTCAGGAACTGGTGGGAGTCACCTCATATATTAAAAGTGGTTGGGGTCAGGCTGGTGCCATGGCTCACTATCTAATCCTCTGCCTGCAGCACCAGCACCCGGGTTCTAGTCCTGGTTGGGGCGCCAGTCCAGTCCAGCTCTCTGCTGTGGCCCGGGAAGGCAGTGGAGGATGGCCCAAGTGCTTGGGCCCTGCACCCACGTGGGAGACCAGGAGGAAGCACCTGATCCTGGCTTCGGATCGACGCGGCGCACCAGCCGTAGCAGCCATTTGGGGGGTGAACCAACAGTAAAGGAAGACCTTTCTCTGTGTCTCTTTGACTGTTTAACTCTGCCTGTCCAAAAAAAAAGTGGTTGGGGTCCTTGAAAGATGGCACTTTGATATTGAGTGTGATCAGACTGTGATGATGAACGGTTTGGCAGGAATAAGAGTATCCTACTTTGGTAATTTCCTCCTAAATTTCCTTTTATTACCACACGAGTCCTAATTATTTGGAATTAGATTCATATGAAGTACCATTTGTTTCTCAGGTATGTTTTATGAGATATGAATTTTCTTCTGTAAACATTGCTTTGTCTCCTTTAGACTGGCAGAGGACAGTGCAGCAGCCAACACACAAAACTACAATTTGCACATGGCTAAAGTCCGTGGTTATCTTACAGCATCCTGGGCACTTGACATCCGTGAAGTGGGAATTGGGTCTCTGCAGCAGGTGCTGCTTCTTGCATTTCCTGTTCATTTCTGTAGAGAGATGGAGGAGCTCCTTTGCTTGAGGTGAGTTCACCTGGAGAGTCATCATGGCTAGAAAGGCTAGTGAGTCTGTCATTTATTTATCTAGGTAGGATACTTTTAACATAATTGCTTTTAGTCTATAGCATTGGATTTTGAACTTAACTATTCATATACGCGTGGTATACTAGATGGCCCATTTAATCAATTGTTCAGACACATTTTTACCTATAAAGGATGATTGCAGATGCTTTCCTAGATTGACATGTATCGTTATGATACTCATACTTCATTTAAATGTATGAAATTCCCAATATATTGTGTAAACTTCTGAAGGTCTCAGTCACCCTGGGTGGAGAATGCTCATGCTTCTATGAACATTATACTGTTGAGCATCATTCTAGACATACTTTGCTATGAAATCAGAGCATTCCTCTTAGTTACTTCGGGAGTCTTTGAATAACTCCGAAGATACTTTCAGTTGATTAGATAAGTGTTAATTTACATCCCCCTTCCTCTCCTAACAACAGTTTTAAAGTATGCATTATTTTGAAATAAAAAATGTTATTTGGGTTTTGCTTAACAAATGTTGGATTGCAGTGCTATTATACACCTTTAGTCTTTATGTATTTAAACACCATGCTTAATACATTGCCTTCATCAATAGTGTCATAAGGTGTATTCTTTCTGTTATCACCTATTTTTTCCAAGGTCACTTTAAAATAAATTTTAGAATGTCTATTCTAATCTCTATTGTAAATCTTATCCATTTGATAATATTTTACTATAATTTTTTTTATATTTTATTTTTTCAATTTTTTTTTAACAGGCAGAGTGGACAGTGAGAGGGAGAGAGAGAGAGAGAGAGAAGGGTTTTCCTTTACTGTTGGTTCACCCTCCAGTGGCTGCTGCGGCCGCTGCACTGCGCTGATCCGAAGCCAGGAGCCAGGTGCTTCTCCTGGTCTCCCATGCGGGTGCAGGGCCCAAGCACCCGGGCCATCCTCCACTGCCTTCCTGGGCCACAGCAGAGAGCTGGCCTGGAAGAGGAGCAACCGGGACAGAATCCAGCGCCCAGACTGGGACTAGAACCTGGTGTGCCGGCGCCGCAGGCGGAGGATTAGCCTTTTGAGCCACAGCGCCGGCCAATATTTTACTATATTAATGTCTTAATAATAGATGTTGTCCTAAGGTCTTCATGTATGTAACTCATTTAATCTTCACCTTTATTAAGCAAATGCACATCCATTCATCAAAAATGACTTATTGAGCATCTGTGAGTGTGCAGAATACTGTGTGCCAAGTGCCAGGACGAATTCAGCAAGGTCCTGGCCTCTCTGGAACTTGAGATCTGAAAAGAGGAAAATACGTGACTGAGGATCATGCAGTAAGCAAACTGGTTCATTTAATTATGCATCTTTTTCTGTTTGTAATTATGCAAGATTGTGGTTTAACCGTAATTATAGCCAAATAATTATGGTATTAACCAAGATTACGGTTCTAATCCAATTGTGTGCTTTTTAAGAATAGAGGGGAATCTCTTGCATTCCTTCATCTCATAGTGCTAAACAAATAGATATCAATATGTAATGATGGTTACAGGAATGCTTTTATGAAACACCATAACCTGAGAGTTGTTGGAATTACCTAGTGGGATTTCAGGGGGCTAGAACAGATCACCCAACAAATGGAGTTTGCTGATAAGGGAATTACTCATACACAAATGGAAGTAGCGTTGATTAGGAGCAGTCAGACATCTAGGTTTCCAAATAGCCTCAGTGAGCTCTGTTAAGACTGAAACATTCAGTTGAACTCTAGGGCTGTTCAGTACCTCTAACACTTGAAACGTGGATTCAGAAGGAAAGCAGGCATGGTGTTTTAGTAAAACATGGAGATAAAAATTCTGGTAGTCTTTTTATGAAATATGTTAAAAAATTCTTCTAGAAAGCAGAGACTGCCTGAAACATTATATGTCAATTTGGTAAACAATGGCAATAATGAGATCTTCCCCAAAACACTCCATGACACTTTAAATGTCAGTCTTTCCTGTCTATATTTGGCAAAGCAATGATCTTATTATTACTACATATCTGATTAATTATAGTAGTGCATCTAGAAGTGAAGTCCAGAAAGTAATGCCCTAGAATGAAATGTTGGTCTCAGTAGTAGGAGATGGCAACCAGTCTGTTGTTTCCAGCTCCTTCTGTAGCACCGGTTTTGCTTTAGCTGAGCCATTCACCTTTAAAACAGCCCAAACTGGGTTCAGAAAGGTAGCAAAAGGAATGACAGGAAAGGCTGAAAACCTGAGAGCAAGGGCAGCTTCTGGGTTCTCATTGCAAATGTGTGGACCCTGAAAATCGTTATGAAGTAAGGGAGCTATTGACGTTAGTGAGCTTGATCATTTCAGGAAAAGTGGCAATGAAAGCTCTGTATGCCTTTTCACATCATGAGGTGTTTCACTAGGCATTCTGTGAAATGACATTTTTAAAGGTTGACATGCATTTTGTTCATTCCCTGTCAGCTAGCATCTTTAGCACAAATTCTTAGAGCTTTATATCATCTATGTGTTGCTGTACACTCTTGTGGGGTTTTCAATGTCCTATTTTATTTATTTAGTTGAAATTTAGAATGACTAAGGACAGAGGGAGAGAGAGGGATGGAGAGAGAGAGAGAGAGAGAGAGAGAGAGAGAGAGATATGTATACCTCAAAACCAGTGGTTCACTACCCAAATATCTACAATAGACAGCACTGGACCAAGTCAGATCAAGATCCTAGAACTACGGCAGGGCTTCCCACGTAAGTAGCTAGGGGCCCAAGTCCTTGGACCATAGTCCATTGCTTTTCTAGGTTCTCTAGTAAGGGGCTAGATAGAAGGGCAGCTGGATCTCAAATCAGCATTCCAATATGGAGTGTGGCATCACAAGTGGTGGTGGACTAATCCACTGCAACATCAAGCAAACTTGTCTCAACCTCCTGTGCTGGGAGGCTTCCCTTATGTAGAAGACATTTAAACCAAACGCTGAGGAGTCACGGCTGACATCCACACATTGCTCTACACAGAAAATGCAGCATTCTAAGAGTGTGGTGGGCCGCTGGTCTGGATTAGCTATCACTCAGTTTTTCTTATCATAGGTAGAGGAATGAACACCTGTTGCAGTTGAGCCCATCAACATCAGAAGTTGAGACTTAAACCACACCTGAACTTTGAGTGAGATGCTTTTCCTAGTGTTGTCAATCTGAGAAGCCAGCCTCTATGGGAAAGCTTAAGCAGAGTATACTCACCCATGAAATTTGGATTTTGCTACATTCAAACAGAGAATATCAACAGTAAGTATTTTTTGTTCTGTCTGTTTACTTTTTGAAAGTCCGAGTGATGCACATATGCATACATATACACATATATGCACACACGGAGGGGATAGAGAAAGAGAGGTAGGTAGATAGGTAGATAGATAGAGATATCAAAAATCTGTTCCCTCCTCCAAATGCCTGCAACAGCTAGGTCTGGGCCAGGCTGAAAAAAAGGATCATGGATCTACCCCCGGGTCTCCCACATGGGTAGCAATGAGCCCAAGAGCTTGGGGCATGATCCATCAGTCTCACAGGTACGTTTGCAGGGAGCTGGATTGGAAGCAGAGCAGCTGGGACTTGTACCACCATTTTGACTTGGGCATCACAAATGGTGGCTTAACCCACTGTGACACCAGGCTGACTCAATGAGTGTTTTGTTTCTCATGCAAATTTGTAGATAGCTAGAGTGGGTCTCTTTCACAGTTCTCATTCTGCCATTGGAGGGCTAGTGGCTACCCTGGACTCTTAAGATTAACTCAGAATCATTCACACTACCTTTCGCCAACGTTTCCATATTTGCCATGTCTCATGGCCAAGCCAGAGAGTACAGTTGTCTCTCTGGTCCTTGAGGATCGGTTGCACTCACCTGTGGATAATAAATTCCAAAGATACTCACATTCCTTATGTATAATGGTATATTACTTCCATTTCATCTGGTCATATATTCCTGCATACTCTAGACCAACTCTGGATGACATTATAATATCTAGTACAGTGTAAATCGTTAACTATTTTGGGGGGAGGACTGACAAGAAAAAGAATCTTTACATGTTGTTATCTTTCACTTTACTTGGGTAGGCCGAAACTTTACCTTGTAGCCTGAAACTGTCAGAGACAATATTGTGTGAGTGAATGACCATGGGTAACGTTAAGTATTTGACCTGTTTTTGACCCAGTAGTTGTCATTTGCCAGCCTTGTAACAGATCACAATTTACTCTTGGGCACCACTATTGAAGACTCCCCCAGCTCAGAGAGTTGTTGATTTCTTTCAAGTTTAAGCTCTCTTGAAAAATATCATGATTTGTTTTCATCCATACCATCTCACGTTGGAGATTTCTCCAAATTTATGTCAATTCCATATTTTTCTAAACCACAGCTTGCCATTTCTTTGAGGTATTATCTGGGAGAATTTTGATCTGAAAACTTGGGCAGGAAGGTTTTTAAAAATGTAGTATTTTGCTTAGAGTGTATAAAAAGGCTCATAGTAGAACAAGGGTTCCACACCTGTCTTGTTAATCATTTTCTCACTATATAAACATACGTGCTGAACGGAAGCTGCCTTTATAATTAGAATGCAGTGAAGCTTCTTCTGATCATTATCACGACCCTGTTTTAAAATATAGGCTCAGAGACCATTAGCATCATAGGGTACATATTCCCACAGAGACATTTTTCCCTTCTGCTTCCATTTGCAATTTCATTTCAATTGTAGTGTTTAATATTTTCCCCATGTCTTGTATGTGAAAGAACAGAATGGTGGTAGAATGCTACGCTGTAACGCCTAAATTCCCAACCAGGTGTGACTAATGCTGCCAGGTTTAAATTAAGATGAATTTCTTCAAGCTCACTAAGACTGTGATATTCAGCTTTTCGAGTAGGAAGTTCACATGGGGGATTTCTCAATTCAAGAATATTAACACACTGAGTAACACACTGCTTTGTTGTTTCTAGGTTCTTTATTTGAGTAATTTCATTTAATGTCATGCATTACTGAGGAAGCTGAACTGTGGGCTCGATGGGTGTCCCAGTTGTGCTGTAGTTTGACATTTCCATGGTCCCTCCCTTCATTCCCCAGCCAAGGAAGTTCATCCTGTGGCTTCCCAACAGCACATCCAATAAAGTGTTTCTGAACCATTTTCTTTTCACCTTTTGCATCCTTTGAGCAATTGAGTGTCCAGGACACAGGAGATTCCCTTCACATGCTTTCAAAATTTACCCATGTCTGATTGTGTGATTTCTATTTACACTTTCCTCAGGTGTTCCACTATTAGATGATTGACTAAAGATTGGAAGGAAACAGAAGACAGAAGCCTTTATCTTAATCTTTCTTTGCTTAAAGAATCCATCAGGTAAGATCTGTGACTGGTGTGAAACTGAATTTTCTATCTACTCAGAAAAGTATTCAAATGAGCATCAGATCCAGAGAGTCCTTGAGGAATTTGAGGAATTCTGTTTTGATTACTTGTAAATAATCTGTGAAATATCTGAAATTGTATTTCAAGTAATTTTGTTCACTATCACCATAATAAGCATTTATGTTGGAATAACTGTAGAATGGATACTCTCCTCTCTCTTTCAGATTTTTTATTTATATTTTGTAAAATTGGAACAGTAGGGATCCTTCCATTCTGCATCATTGAAAGCCAGCAGTATTTGCTGGTGCCTGTTTTTAAAGTGTACATAGAAAAGCTACCTTGTGTCTATGAGTGTTGACAATTGTGTTCCAGTCTGGCCAAAACCTTGTGACCCAGCAATAAGATCATAATAAACCATCTAGGTAGGAAAATGAGTTGACCTTCTGATAACCCAAGTCAACTTTTGTTACCATGTTACCTATTTTTGTCCTCTATCATTGGATCTATTTTTAAATAAGAGAAACATGGTGTATTTTCAGTTATTTGTATGAAATACATTTTCATCTATGTTTATTTGTGCCCTTTGCTATGCAACTTGTCTCCACAAAGGGACTTAACCAGATCAAAATCTTTTTTTTCAGTTGTCATTCATGTTCTGTGTTTGAAAGACAGAGAGGGTAACAAGTAGAGTTCTTCCATTTGCTGGTTCTTTGCTCAAGTTCCTGGAGTAGTGAGGGGGTAGATCAGGCTGATGCCAGGTTTAAAGAACTCAGCTCAGGTGTCCCACATTGGTGGCAGGGATCCAGGCACTTGAGCCAGCAGTCCTGCCTCCTAGAAGGAGTATATGTAGTAAGGTGGAATGGGCAGTTGATCTGGGACTTGATACTGGCACTGTGGTAGAAGATGCTGGCATCTTAACTGCTGAGCCAAACACCCGTTCTGAATCTATGTTGTCTTAGAATATTATCTGTGTACCCAAAACCCTGCAAGTATAAACTGGACAACCCCTAATCTAAGTCCATGCAAGAATACTATCTCAAACACCCTTGAAAACTGTCTGCATATGGATATACTTGCTGGAAGCCAAGAGGTAGGTGTGTATTTCTTTGTGATAAAGCAGCTCTTCTGATACCCAGCGAGCCCCAGAGGGGGAACCATCCAGCAGAGCGGCAGAGAAACCCTATCTAGACACTGAGAGAATACTTCCAGGGTTTCTGGAGTGCTGTTTGTGGGTCAGGCAGGCATCAGGGATTGAATTATCTTATTCCATGCTTTATCTCACACTTCATCACAACACTTTGAAAGTCATTATCTTCTTTTTACAGATATAAGAACTGAGATGCGGAAATATGAAGTAGTTTGCCAAAACTCAAACATCCATAATCTATCTCCAGTCCCAATTCCAAAGACCCTACTATTTTACCATCTGCCCTTGCCTCCCAGAGGTGAGGTGACAGGAGAGGGTCCCCTGCATCAGCACACAAGCTTAGCTGCAAGAAGAATAGAATGCTATGTACATCTCATTCCAAGTTGGAGAAGTGAAGACCAGGCAGTTACAATATTTGTGTATCCAATTGCCAGTCTACTCTATGAAGACATAAGGAATGGAGTAACTAACACCCTGCTCCCTCAGCACTGTTTCAATAGGCAGTATTGTGGCCGGCGCCGCGGCTCAATAGGCTAATCCTCCGCCTAGCGGCGCCGGCACACCGGGTTCTAGTCCCGGTCGGGGCACCGGATTCTGTCCCGGTTGCCCCTCTTCCAGGCCAGCCCTCTGCTGTGGCCAGGGAGTGCAGTGGAGGATGGCCCAGGTGCTTGGGCCCTGCACCCGCATGGGAGACCAGGAAAAGCACCTGGCTCCTGGCTCCTGCCATCGGATCAGCGCGGTGCGCCGGCCGCAGCGCGCTGGCCGCGGCGGCCATTGGAGGGTGAACCAACGGCAAAGGAAGACCTTTCTCTCTGTCTCTCTCTCTCTCACTGTCCACTCTGCCTGTCAAAAAAAAAAAATAGGCAGTATTGTGAGAAAATCTTTTTCGTGAGACGTTGCCTTGAGTAGTTTATGAGCCCAGGGTATTATAGTCATAGCATCACTACATTTCTTCCATCATGATTTTCTTCTCTCATTCCTTTATGCATTTTTGTAGCCAAATAGTGTGTTTAATTTGTGTTTACCGTATTATCCTATCCCCCTCTACTCTGTTTCAATCAACTTGAGAAACAGACATGGGAACTAGGAGATCTGATTTAATGTGTATGTTATCATCACCATTATTCATTTCTTTAGGAAGGCTGAGTAGGATATGCTTTATCGCTTTATCCTCCATTTTGTGATTTCTTTTGCTCATTTCTATAAACTATGGGAATGATGATTAATATTGGGAGCCTGATTTTCCACTGTGATGTTGGAACTCTGCCTTGAATGAAAAGATAGAGGACAGATGCAGCTAGAAGCAGCATTTCAGGGTGCACTTAGATATTTTACAATGGTTTTGATTTGTTCAAAAATGTTCTCAAATAGTATTCATTTTATGGACTTGGTTTTGTGACAGCACTTCCAATTTGGTGTTCCAGAATTGACTCATCTCAATGAAGTACCTGCCCTGTGCCATGGTCCTGAGAGGTAAAATATGACTTCCTATTCTTGCCAGCAGAGGGCAGCAAGGAACACTGGAGCAGGTGCTTGATATCAGCTACTGAGGATGTTTCCCTTGGTGGAGGCAAAGATGAGGGTGTTCAGAGGACCAACATGAGAAAGGATAATTACAGGGATTCAGGAGGGAGACCAGAACATATGGGGAGTGTAAGGGTTCTCCCAAGGGCTCATAACTGCCAGCACAAGTAGACATCTGGAGAGTCATTGATTATAACCTTTTCTTGGTATTGACTGCTATTCCCAGCCTGTCTGATGCCAAGGTGTGGCTGGCTGCCTAAGGTAACAGGCAACTAAAAGCATATCTGGGCACTAATACAGACTGGCTGCCTGTGAGTTATCAACAAGCTGCCCACAGAGGCCGAGGGGTCCAGAAGCAGCCCTGTGAGGGTGAAGGATGAATGGGTGTGAGGGCTCACCAAATCCAGCTGCAGAAGATACTGAGGCCCCGGGTACATGCCAGGAAGATGATTCTGCAAAATATATATACATGCATATGTATATAATACCAAGGATATTTTCCCCTTGTCTTGGGGGTGGGGGGCACTGCTTAGCTATGGAAACACTGTGTGATTTAGGACTTAGAGAGTTCTCACTTTACCAACTGTTAGGTATCTGGCCCCCAGTCACACAACTTCACTGAGCTTCAGTTTCTCCACCTGTCAAATGGAATTACTAATTTTTACCCCAGAAGCTGATGTTGAGGCAAGGGGAGGCTATATATAAACTACCTTGCAAGAAGCTTGACGTTTTGTCGTTGCTCAGTGGATTTGATTGCGTGACATATTCTCCCTCCTTTCTCTTTGGCCATGGACAAACATCCATGATAGTGTTCACTATTTTGGAAAATAATGTCTCCCTGTCTTTTCTAAGCAGCCTTGGTATTAAGCAAGAATTATTCTGTGAGTTAGCTTGCTAAATTTTCTATACTGTTATCCCATTTTATAGTTGCAGCAATCCTTTGAGGTGCACTATCATCTCTGTTGTGCAGGTGGAGACACTGAGACTCTTCTAGAATAACTCCTTTTACCAGCACCCTCTACATGGCGAATGCTGAAGGAGGGGGGGTTCAAAAACTACTTAGTTTGGTTGCAGCCCTCCTGCCAGTGTTGCTACAAAACCTTCTTTCCTGTGTAGATAGTTCATCACCATTTACTTTTTTAGAGGTTTAATTTATATATGTATGTATGTATGTATATATATTTGAGAAAATCAACTTTGAAGAACCCAAGCATAGTGCATCCTTTGTGAGCACTTAGACATTACTATAGCTTATGAGACATAGATAACATCCTCCACTTAATACATTAAAATGAAGTAAATCTTTGCAAACAAGTTTTACTATTAACTCTCATAATCCAACAATTTGAGGACAGAGGTCCTGCATGGGAAGTTAATGCACAGTGACTCCTGTTGTTAATTTCACAATTAACACCCTTATGTGTGATGTGAGAGATCACCCATTTAAACACTTAAGGGGGGAAATTGAATAAAAGAATTTTGTGTTTGTGATATGTTAAAATAACCTTATAATTGACACAGCATCACATTGATACTATCTCTCCATTTGGTATGTAGGGCCGAAAGGTCAGTGTTCAATGACAGAAGTGAAAATAGACTGCTATGGTCAGAGTTCTTCCCCTACCCACCCAGTTCTCCTGTTGAAGCCCTTACCTCCTTCTCTTTGTGTGCCATGCAAGGACACAGTGTGAAGATGGTTGTCTATAAGCCAGGAAAAGAGGCTGAGTCAGTGGGGCCCCATGCTCTTGGACTTTTCAACCTCCAAAACCGTCAGACAAGTAAACTTCTTTCTTTGACACATTACCTAGCCTAAGGGGTTTTGCTACAAGAACAGAAAATGGGTGAATCATGTATTCATTTTAATGTTGTACATATTATTTTTGTATAAAATATTATATAATTATACTAAAATATGCAAAGAAATAATATTGCACTATAGCTTTGAAATATATTGCCGCTTGGGCAAACTGGAGGGAAGGTTGCTGAAATCTCTCTGTGTTTCTTACAACTGCATGCAAATGAACCATCATCTCAGTTTAATTTTGAAGAATTGAATGATGGTGCCAAAATCTAGAAAACCACTATATCAGTTTGAGAGTTTGTCAGTTATGGCATGAGCCTTAGAACCTTGACATCACAATGATGGGTGATCTTGACTACTGCGGAACCCACAGTCTTCAGGGACTTGTTCATGGTCTCTGTTGAATAGTGTCGACAGAGTCTAGAGTTGTAACACATGGAAAGTAATGTTGTCAGAGCTTCTGGAAGTCATCCGCCAGTCCCCAGCGCAAGGTAGCCTTTTCCTGTACTACTTGTGATCATTTAAGCAGACTGGTCACCCCAGGAGGAGTTCTGTCCTGTTTTCCTTAAAACAGAGGAAGTAATTCCTGACTTTGGTGCTGGTTTCATGAGAAGCTACTTTTGTTCTTTGGTTTAGTGCTACTGAGCTCAAAAGAGCAGGCTTTGTATTGTCAGGGGAGACACTTCCTTGGCTTCATGGCAAAGAGTTTTCTCTGAAAAGATCTCGAAAGAGGCTGTCCTGTTTATGAAAGAGTTTTGTGTTCTGCTCAGTCTAACTGGTTTTACCTATTATGGCCACAGAGCCCCATTGGTACATGGTCCCAACTCAACCAGTTATATCTAAGCCTGGGTGATGTTAAGAAATGTTTGTGGATGTGTCCAGCATTATTTCATGTTGTCTAGCACTTCTCTCCCCTCGCCTCCCAATTTGAACACTAATTTAGATAAGAGAGGAATCATTTTACTAAGTGGGAATCAATGTATCCCTATTATGTAAATTGTCATGCTAACAGGGGACCACGTTACAATGACTTCTTTACCAATCGCTGTGTCATTTTGTTTTACATGTGATAGGCTGAAAATTGCCTTGTGTTCCCTCTTCTGAAACCATGTTGTAAGAGCTTGGTGAGTGACAGCTGTGGTGTCCATCTTAGTGTTCTTTACAGAGGGCAGTGTGGTAGTTGAATGGAAATACTCTTTAGAGATGTAAACTGCTTTAGAATATCAGGGGTATGTGATTTAATTTTCCTTTGAAAAGGCAGAAGACATGCCTGTTGCTTTTACTTAGAATGAATTAGCAGCAGATATGTATGGAGAACTTCACAGTTGAAGATTGCTTTCGATATTTTACTTTAAGTTGCACTAAAACCAGGCAGATTGATACTATTGTTCCAGATTACATGTTCTCTTTTATGATACATGCTCCCTTTCATACACAGCCAGTTAGAAACAGTCAGACTTTGAAATTTTCAATAATCTTCAGTACTTTCTTTTTTTATTCTTAAAATCTATCTATTAAGGGATACAAATTTTCATAAGTGCAACTTTAGGAGTATAGTTATTCTTCTCACTATATCAGTCCTCCCACCCACACTCCCATGCCTCATCCCCCTCATTCTCCCCTTCCCAGTTCTATTCTCCATTAAGATTCATTTTCAATTAACTTTGTACATAGAAGACCAACTCTATATTAAGGAAAGATGTCAACAATTTTCACACATACACACACGCACACATATGCACATACACAAACTGTTTGAAAACTGGTTTTACAGTTAACTCTCAATACAACTCATTGAGGACAGAGGTCCTGCATGGGGAGTCAGTGCACAGTGACTTCTGCTGTTAATTTTTTTTAACTTTTATTTAATGAATATAAATTTCCAAAGTACGATTTATGGATTACAATGGCTTCCCCCACATACCGTCCCTCCCACCCACTACCCTCCCCTTTCCCACTCCCTCTCCCCTTCCATTCACATCAAGATTCATTTTCGATTATCTTAATATACAGAAGATCAGCTTAGTATACATTAAGTAAGGATTTCAACAGTTTGCTCTCACACAGAAACATAAAGTGAAAAATAATAGATGATATTTTTTAAATGATGATGAAATCAGATCAGACCTATTGTCATGTTTAATCCCAGTGAGAGTCAAGTTGGGAGTTGATAATTTTTTTTTTTTTTTTTACAGAGGATCAGTTTAGTATACATTAAGTAAAGATTTCAACAGTTTGCACCCCCATAAAAACACAAAGTGAAATATATTGTTTGAGTACTCGTACCAGGGGATTCCAATTCTGCTGTTAATTTAACAATGAACACTCTCATGGATGACGTCAGTGACCACCCGAGGCTCTTGAAATGAGCTGTCTAGGCTATGGAAGCCTTTTTTAATAGAAAACGTTTATTTCATAAATACAGATTTCAAAAGGAAAACTTTTGGATTATAGCGTTTTTTTCCCCTATGGACAAGGCCATAAGCAAAGTGGAAGTTCTCTCTTCCCTTTAGAGATAAGTGCACTCTTCTTTGATTGCCACTTTTTTCCACTGGGGTCTACAGAGATCGTTCGTGTAGACTATGTTTTTGCCACAGTGTCTTGGCTTTCCATGCCTGAAATGCTCTCACAGACTTTTGATCCTCAATACTGCCAAGTGCACACCAGCAGAATCTTTCGTATGCACATTTCTGCTAACTGTGTATTCCACAGAATTTCAGCTTTTTCTTTCTCATGCTCCTCAGACGTGTTGCAGCCTTCGCTTATTGCTGATTGCAAATCCGCATTCCAATTTTTAGATGCTTATGGCAATGGCACCTAGTCTCAGGAAGCAACATTCTTTTTGTTAAAATAATAGAGGTACAACAATGACCAGAAACGGAGAGATTGAAAACCACAGGAATTCCTTGTTACGGACCTGTAGGGCACAGGTTTATTTGGGATTCTCTGGGTCCACTTCATAGGGTCCTCTAAGCTTGGTCCACATGTTGGGAGATTGCTCTGGGCTAGGATCTGCTTCTGAGCTAATTCAGAACATTGTTTGAATCCCCTTACTTGTAGTTGAGGTACCTTCCTCCTCCAGCTGTCACCTGGGGGCTGACTACATCTAGTCTCATGTTTCTGTGTAGCTCCTGCCCATATGACAGATTCATTCTCCCTTGCCCTTCAACTCTTTCTGGCTTCCCCTTCTGTGCCATGTCCTGAGTCAGTGTAGATGATAATCTCTGATTTGGGGACCTCTTGGGGGTTAGTTTAGGCCTCCTAAACTAGGGAATGTACTCTCCCTATTTGAAGGTTCATCACATTCATTCTGTCTTCACAGTCTCTTTTTGCAGATAGCACAGTCATAGGCTGCAATCATTAGGGTGTGCGGCTTTTGGATGGGTTGTTTTAGAACCCTCTGTGTACCACAGACTTTGTGGAAAACATCCCTTCCATCATTCCACCAGCAGTTGTCCATGGTTACCAAGACCTCCGTGTTAGTAAGTCCAATGATGAGTCCTCAGTAACCACCTGCCTTACCTTCCATAGCGTTTGATGGGAGCGATGGCTCCCTTCTTGTTATCCTCTCAGTTCTCCACTTACCTGACACCTCTTGGTCTGAGCGGCTGTCTTCTTTGGCACGCCTGTAAGACGATACTTGCCCTAGGTTCTCCCTTGGATGTGTTCCCTGTCCAGCTCTCTCAGTGCCACCTGCTCTTTGAGACCTGTAAAACCTGAAACCCCATTGGCATCTGTAGTTGGAGAGCCTTGTCTGAGGAATTGAGATGACAGTTTTATCATGTGTCACTCCTAATGACCGGCATCAAACTAGTCTGTGACCATTGACTAGCTACTCTTTGGTGTTTGCTGTTGAGCAGGGACGATGATTTTCAAGAGGCTGGGACTTCAGAGGATGCAAGTGCTTCAAAGGGACGTGAACGAAGACTACTGGTGCACGGTCCGATAAAGTTAAGAACGGGTAATAAGAAAACAAAGCATCAGGCTTTTTTGTACAAGGACGTACTGAAAATCTCGAACATTCGGTAGGTGCATATGCTGCATGCTGTCCTGATCATCGTGAAATATATTGTCTCTAACAAAATTCATTTTCATGCACTCTTTCTCAGCAAGTAGCATGTTTTTACTTTGTTTTTGCCAGTGATTTCATTCTTCACTTATTAAACAAGTAGTCATGGAAGTTTTATTCTGTATTGTGCCCCTGTAGACAGTGGAATCAAGAATGGGAGAGACAGGGTTCCTCTCTCTCTCTCTCTCTCTCTCTCTCTTTGAACATTTATTTATTTATTTTAAAGGAAGAGTTAGAGAGAGGTAGAGGCAGTGAGAGAAAGAGAAGGGCGGGGGAGAAAGAGACACAGAGAGAGACAGAGACAGTCTTCCATCCGCTGGTTCACTCTCCAGATGGCAGCAAATGCCGAAGCTGCACCAGTTTGAAGCCAGGATCCAGGATCCAGGATGCAGGATCCAGGAGCTTCTTCCAGATCTTCCACATGGGTACAGGCGCCCAAGGACTTGGGCCATCTTCTAATGCTTTCCCAGGCCATAGCAGAGAGCTGTATTGGATGTTGAGCAGCCGGGACTTGAACTGGCACCCACATGGCATGCTGGCACTGCAGGCAGTGGCTCTACCTGCTACGCCACAGTGCTGGTCCCAGGATTCTTCTTTCTTGAGTCTTGCCTAGAGATGATCAAACTAAGAAAGAGACAATTGAAGATTGTAATAATGTGCATCTGATAGTAGGAAATAAACAGTGCCATGTGGAGAGTGTCAGAGAAGAGTCCCACTAGGGTGCCTCTGTGAGATGCAACATTGAAACCATTCCTCTGGTGTGAGAAGCAGCCACCTGTTCTATAGACTGGGTGTCCCGATTTGCCTGGCTGAGGGGACTGCAGGCCATCGTGTATGCAGCTTGACCCTTTGGGAGCAGGGCTTCAGCAAGGCTGATGTTTCTGGAGCTCATTGTAATTGACCAGGTCAGAGGTGAGACTGAATAAGTGCTCAGGGTTCTGGTCACAGAGGATCTTGACAGATCCCAGTAAGGGGTTGAGAAATGCCTTTGAAGGGGTTTCCTTATGGAAATGGCCATATCAGGTAAATATTGTAGTATATCATTGTGGCTGCTGGGAGATAATGGATTGGAGAGCTGGCAGCAATATAGGAGGGAGACTATGTCCTGGAGATGATAACCCAGATCACTGATACCAAGGGCCCCAACTTGGGAGGGACAGTGAAAGCAAAAGGTACAGGAGGCAGATTTGGTGTGCCGGTTGGAGATAGACACAAGTGGTCACTCCCACTGTCAGCCTTGAACACAAATGCAACCAGTACACAGCCTGGAATAAGGCAACTGCTTAATACACGTGTGCAGGGAAGGAGTAGGCAGGAATAGATTGATCTGGACATCTGCTTATCTGCTCCACCTGTGTTTTCATAATTTATGAAATATTATATAAGACAAAGACTAGTTCCACAAACAAAATCTCACCAGGAAGTGAGTAAAGAAAAATAAAAGTTGCCAGTGCTGCCCTCCCCTTGGCTTCCAGTTCTGCCCTGTCCTAGAGCAGAGAAGCAAGACTCAGGCCCAGTTTTATAAAATGCAGTCTCATCTTAGTGACAATCATATGAGGTATGTTGGATCAGGGGTGTGTTAAGCGCAATCTGTGTGTTCAGGATATCTTGTACCTCCTCTTGCCTAATCCTTGCTTTCACTATCTGAGATGGGTCTGTATTCTTGTTTTCCAACAGGCTCTGATGCTAAGAGAGCCCCAGTGGCTGCCTCAAGGTCACCACAGTAGTCGTGGGTCCATGATTTTTTTTTTTTTAAGATTTATTTTATTTATTTGAAAGTCAGTTAGAGAGAGATGTAGAGACAGAGAGAGGTCTTCCCTCCATTGGTTCACTCCGTAGATGGCCGCAACAACCAGAGTTGTGCCGATCTGAAGCCAGGAGCCAGGAGCTTCTTCCGGGTCTCCCACATGGGTGCAGGGGCCCAAGGACTTGGGCCATCTTCTACTGCTATCTCAGGCCATAGCAGAGAGCTGGATTGGAAGAGTAGCAGCCGGAAGTAGAACTGGCGTCCATATGGGATTCCGGTGCTTCAGCAGGCCAGGGCTTTACCCACTGTGCCACAGCGCTGGTCCTGTGAGCCCATGTTTAAAACTAGATCTCTTTATTATAGTACCGGCTCTCACCCAGCTGCCTCAACACTTTGTATTCTTTTGGATCCCATGGCAGATTTTATGACAGTTTCATTTCAATCGCTTTAAATCATAGGGAGCCCTGTGGCCAAATCCCTGAACATCCTCCTTAAGGCTTAGAGCTCTTCACGTCTACCACTCACCTGAGAGTTAGATTTGTAAATGAACAAGGCAGCATGCCAGAGGGCGAAAGTGGGGTGGACCAAACCAGTACTGAGCAATATCACTGCTGAAGCTGCGATATTGTCACCTTGTGCTCTCTGCAGAAAAAAATGGGAGGTGTTTTCTTCCCTTATGGATAAGACGTTGAGCACTTGGACTAAGGTACATTTTGTTTTGTGCTTTTATTTTGGCTGCAGTCTGTAGGACACAGTATTTTTTTAAGCCAGAATCTGTGGGGCAGATGATCTGAACCAAATCTTAAGAAGGAAATTTGAGCTGGTGTCATGGCTCATCTGGCTAATCCTCCGCCGGCGGCGCCGGCACCCCGGGTTCTAGTCCCGGTTGGGGCACCCAATTCTGTCCTGGTTGCTCCTCTTCCAGTCCAGCTCTCTGCTGTGGCCCGGGAAGGCAGTGGAGGACGGCCCGGGTGCTTGGGCCCTGCACCCGCATGGGAGACCAGGAAGAAGCACCTGCTCCTGGCTTCGGATTGGCAGAGCACCGGCCATAGCAGCCATTTTGGGGATGAACCAACGGAAGGAAGACCTTTTTCTCTCTCTCACTGTCTAACTCTGCCTTTAAAAAAAAAAAAAAAAAAAAAAGGAAATTTGAAAGAAGCTGTCTTTAGAGAAGGAGTGGAGAGGGTCCCCCCACCCCGCCAGGATCATTTTGAATATTTATAGCACCTTTCACGGGCTGGAGAAAATCATCAACTTAAAAATTTAGCCTGTTACGGATTTATTGAATTTTGAATCCAGCTTGCAGTTAGTTGCCTTGGCAGTGCCAGCCTCAGTGACTTCACAGGCTTTGTACAGCCCAGGGACCAGACATTCACCATCCCAGCTTTCAAGATGCAAAATTTGTATAAGAATTAAGATTCAAAGGTATTTGTAATATCTGAAACTAAGGTTATTCCGAGATTATGTATGTATAGTCTATCTCTGTGAAGAAGAAAATTTTATAAATAATTCATCCATGATTTAATCTTTGTTCAACCCCTCAGCCACTCTGTTGAAGTCAATCAGATGTGCATGACCAGAGAGTGAGTGATTCTCTTAAGATGTAACACCTTTAAAATACAGAGTATGGCCTCAAGTCCATAGTCAGCATTCAGAAACAGACCAGTCCACCTGTTGCCACTGGCTGCCGTTAATCTTGTGTGTGTGGGCCCCTTGTGGGCCAGCCTTCACTGAGCACATGATTTTGTCCAGGTCCACCTGACTCTTGCCTGCGCTGTGCACTGAGAGGGAATAGATGGATGTGAGCTTTTCTTGGTTATGGAACATGGAGGATTGGGGTTTGCTCAGGAGAGGATGTGCTCTCATTACATTTAAGAAAAAAACATCTTGCTTGATGATCTTTTTAGGTACAGCAAAAATATTTACTACAAATATGTCATCCCTGTCAATGAAATATGGATTTCCAAATGCATTGTTGAGGAAGGTGATACCAGTGCCTCCAGGTGCCTGAATATTGGCTGGCCCATGGCGAATTATAGGGCCAAGTTCTTGTAAGTATCACTGCTGAGTCTTGTAATTTTACTTTGATATAGAAGGATATAACCCTTATTGCCTTTTCTAGCAAAGATAGAGAAATGCACCTAAATTTTCTTCCAAACTTGTTTTTTTTTGGGGGGGGGGGGATTGGTAAGCATTTTAATTTGACCCTATAATAATCTGCTGCCTCATGCTTTGACTTCCAGCCATGGCACTTGTATGACACATATTTTCCCCAAGAGGTTTTTATGTGCCAATATGTGTGGAGAGAATGAAATGGGAACTGTTGGAATGATTTGCTTTGGTCTGAAGCAATGGTTTTCCAAGGGCTCCATGAGCTACTTGGGGAGTGGGTATTTTGGATTAATAAAAATAGATTTGAGAGAGCAAGGCTCTGGGGCCCCTCTCCAATATCCTCCAGCCTCTAGGTCTAGGCTTTTGTGTGTTTCAACTAGTAGAGTAGATCAATTCAGCTTGAAAAAGTCCTTTTATTCTCCCAAAGTAATGACCTAAAGAAATAATACTTGATATACAAATTAAATTATATCCTGGGTTGCTAGAATTGCTATTTGGTGTCTTCAGTGATACGACCACCTGAAACAAAGATTTGATTCATGCGATGTGGGTGAGTTTTCCAAGGCCCACTTTGAGGCTGGTATGAGGAAAGGAAACGGGGCTCCATTTCCTAGACATCTTGTGTGTCTGTTTTTGTGTACGCAGGTACCTTGCAACCTCTGCCTGCTGCTCTGAACAGGCACAAACCCAATGTCCTGTGTGTTTTCCACATAGACAGTTCATCTCAGGTGCTTGGTGCTCTTTTTTGCTCTCCTCCTCTCCTCACTCCCTCCAGGTCTGTCAGGTCATATTGAAGTTGATACAATGGAGATATATCCAAACTGTTAATCAACTCAGTTCTGTGATGGAACTGCTTGCAAATATTACTGAGAACAAAGCCATGCTTGTACCACTGTCTGCATGTCTTCTTTGCCATGACAAATTTTCTCCCTAGGTTCTCAGATTCTATTGCTTAATGTCTTCTTAATCTTGCAGGTGATAGGAAGCTGCCTATTTGTGGTGCCTTTGATGAGGAGTTCCACTAGACAGTTTTTTGAATGAGGGAGAAGCGTGGGCACGAGGTGGACATAGGCTATATTGGCTGTGAAGCTATGTAAACACATACAACACATTTACAACAATGCCCAGCACCGAGTACATTTGCTGTTGGCTGTTATCACTCTTATGCAAATTGGCATAAGTAACCCGTGGTGTTCAAGTCCATATGAAGGTGGAAAGCCAAGGAAATGTCCACTTTGCTGTGGAAGCATGTCCTGAGAAGGCATAGAAATGCCGCGTGGGTGAGCTCTCGCTGGTAGAAATAGGAAATGTGGCAGCCCCTGCAGAAAAACCTGTTGCTTCCGTGAGTTCAATGTAGGACGACTGAGCAGGACTGAGCAATTCCACTGTGGAATATAGGTCCAAGAAAAGTGTAAACATACATACACTCTGTTTGTTCCTAACTCTGACTTTTGGGCACAAATGTTCCTAGCAGTGTTGTTCATTAGAGCCAGAAGTTAGCAACAAATTACATGTTCATGACCTGATGAATGGATAGTTATGACATGGTGTAGGATCTGGGGGTGGTGGAGAATAGCGTGTGGCTGCTTACTAGAGATTAGGGTTTACTCTCGGGATAATGAAAATATTCATGAGCAAGGTATTACAGGTGCTGCCGGCACAGGACCCAGTCATATAAATGGTCAGTTTTATTTTCCATGTAGTCAATCACTCCCCAGCTGTTTTGAATGCTAGTAAATTATAAGCCCATGTATGTTTGCGACTGCAGATCTTTTTCACTTTGGATTTCAAATACATTAATGATGTAGCAGAAAGGATATAAAACATTAGTCACCAAACACTAGGTGCTTTGACATCCTTCAGCACATCATAGCACTAAAATAATTTTCTAGGTATTTATTTGACATCTGACAATTCTGCAGCCTCTGTGAAGTACAGTGGTATGGATTTCCCCCCTAAAGTGAGCCCAGAGCATTCCATTCACATGCCCAGTCTCTTCAGTGTGACATAATCTGATCATAATGCTTTTTCCATTTGAATAGCACTTCAAGCTACAGGAGCACTCTGAGGTTTAATGACCTCCACTTTCGATGGTGGATACTGAGACTCCTGTCAGTTCAGTGACTCCTGTGATCACTGAGCTAGCATCCCATAGTTGCAATCCAGGGTTTCATTTCAAGTCAGCTTCTCCTTCCCTTGAAGAACTCTTTCCCATCGCTGTAATGTTGCTGTACAAGAGCAGACTCCACCCAGAGCCCTTGTGTGAGAGGGCACTACTTACGCCTGAGTCCCCGTCACCCACACTTGCCTGCTGCTGTGTTTGTCTGCAATGGTAGTCTTAATCAGATGGAATTAGTCTTTTATGTAGCTTACTATTTTCTCTGACTTCTCTGCTTGCAGTTCGAAGACATTTATGGAAAAATGGGAACGTCTGCTGGACAGGTATTTCTCTAGCATACAGATTTTGAATCTTTCGTTTGTGATAGCAGGCATAAATCTCTGCAAGCAGTGCCCCTACATGATTCCCACTTAAAAATGCTCTTCCCACTTGAAAATACTCTTAGATGATCTTGCAATCCTTGGTTTCTCTACATGTGCTGTAAGTCATGTTCCCTCATTCACATGAATGTTCTGTTCACTGTTGAAGAAGTTCAAGATGTATCTTTCATCTTTCCCTCCATACAGCCTATGGATCAGAGCTAACAATATTCCCAATATGTATTAAATGTCTATAAATGTAGCTAGTACTGAGCTACTCAGTAGCTGAGTGGATCTACTCAGTGCTCTACTGAGTGAGTCTGAAAGCACCTGTTGCTTCCTACACTTGAAGCCATGAAGGCGGTCCAGATAGGAAAACGTTGAGGGGTGGATCTGCTGCCCAAACCACACATCAAGACACTCCCTGTTATTTTCCAGGCCATGCCGTCTTTCCCAGAATTATTTTCCTACTCATCTGGTTTTGTTGTTGTTCTTGTTTTGGCTTTTTAAAGATTTATTTATTTATCTGTTTGAGAGGTAGAGTTACAGAAAGAAGGAAAGGTGGAGGGTAAGCTCTTCCATCCACTGGTTCACTCCCCAAGTGGCCGCAATGGCTAGAGCTGGGCTGATCTGAAGCTAGGAGCCAGGAGCTTTTTCCTGGTCTACTGTGGAGCTACAGGGGCCCAGGCCTTGGGCCATCTTCTACTGCTTTCGCAGGCCATAGCCAGGAGCTGGATTGGAAGAGGAGCAGCCGGGCCTGGAACCGGTGCCCATATGGGCTGCCGGTGCCACAGGCGGTGATGTTACCTCGTATGCCACAGCGATGCCACTCCTCATCTTTTGACCTTGCTGAGAAGTTCTACAAATCTAAATCTAAATAATATAAAAGTTATTTATAGATGAATATAAATATTTATATCCTGTAAGTATGCTATAGATATCTGTGCACAGAAATGCATATGTATGTCTCTGTATCAGTATATGTATTAGCTACCTCAAACAAGAGTTTCGTGTGTGTGTGTGTGTGTGTGTATATGTGTATATATAGGTACATATCAATGATGAGAAATATATAGAACATTTTGCCACATGAATTGATTTGAAGAGAAACATTAGCTAATTCATTAATTTTTGTTTCTTAATGATTTTGATTAGGTGTATAACTGAGTCGAAAGAGAAAGATCAAAAGCAGACGACAGTTCTACAGATAGAGTCAGATACCGTTAGCAACGTTCCTTATGTAAGTGTGTTTTGGACTCAACATTTTAAATTCCAATTTCCTGACTTTGACTGAAAGAGAGGTAGAGACAATGGGGATAGAGGTTTTAGGTAGAGAAACAGATAGAGATCAAGAAGTATGGGAAGAGGAACAATATAATGGAACAGAGGAGAGGAGAGAGGAGGGGATGAGAAGAAGAGGGAGGAGAGAGTGAGATTGGAGTGACAGAGAGAGATGGGAGAGTGAGAGTATTCCAAAGGGAACATGGAGAAATATATCTTCACCTACACATGCAATTTTTTTGTGTACATAAAAAAGTAAATGTTAGGTTATATGAAGCATTGGGAATCCACGATAACTCAGTGCTTATGCTTAGAAAGACTATTTCGTGTTAAATATCCACAGAGTTTCACATTTTCATAAAGTGTTTTTCCCAAGCCAGTATTCTGGGAATTAAATATTTCTGTTCATTTGTCACTACTTTCAAACAGTGTTTTTGTTTGTTCCCAGTTTTTCAATATTTATTTCATGTTAAAATATTTTTATTTATTTGGAAGGAATTTTAAAACCCTGAAATGTGTGAAAGAGTGATAGGACTATCACATCCAAATGTGCTGATTTGATGACATCTTGTCCTATTTTTGTTCCATAATTTATTTTCTCTGTCTGTCTCTTGATGTGTGTCTGGATATGCTTCTTTCTGAAGGCAGTTACATATGCTGCATGCCTTTATCTTCGAATACCTGTGTATTCCCAAGATCAAGATATAGTTTAGATAAACACCATACAGTCCTCACCTGGAAATGGAACATTGGTATAAATACTATTGCCACCTGTTGTTCATTTCATGTTCCAATTGATTGTTTGCTCTAGTAATGCTCCCTTTGTGGAACAGAATCCACTCTCTGAGTTAGGTGTTGCATTGAGCTGGTTACGTCCCACACCAAAGTCTGTCAGGATTGAATTAAACTTGGAGGGGTGAACCTTTGGAGAGATCGGTGTGTGTCTTCCTCATTTTTGTATGTTGTAGGGAAGAATATCTTCAGTTGGATCACATTTGATTTCTAAAATCATGACACACTAGCGCAGATCTTCATAACGGTGACCATGATAACACTGATACGCTATTTGACTTTTTTCTTTACAGCAGCTTCAGATCACAAAACATGGTATTCGCAGTGGAAAAAGCCTAGTCCAGCACAGCCATTTCCCAGCAGCTAATCAGAGCCAGGCATCTTTTATGAGCTGTTTTCCATAACCAGAGGAATTGCTTGAAGAAGTTGAAGTGGAGTTCTCCTGTAGGGAGGAGCACCCTTGTCTCAAGCTGCTTTGGTTTTAGTTATGGCAAATGGTTGCTCATCCTGGAATTTTTCAAAATCAATTTCATTTATGTATGGTTTTCATAAAATAATCATACCTAATGCTATTCATTCACACTTGAAAATCTGAGTTTTCTCTAATTTTCTCTTGATTTTATCTTACGGAAACTTGCCATTTCCTGTAGTAAAGTTCTGGTGCCAACCAATTTTCTAATTTGCTTTCATCCAAAAATGTGTAGATTTCAGCTTCACTTTAAAAAAAAAAAGATTTATTTATTTTATTTATTTGAAAATCAGACTTACACAGAGAGAGGAAATGCAGAGAGAGAGAGAGAGAGAGAGAGAGAGAGAGGGGTCTTACATCCGATGGTTCACCCCCCAATTGGCTGCAATGGCCAGAGCTGCACGGATCCGAAGCCAGGAGCCAGGAACTTTTTCCAGGTCTCCCACACAGGTGCAGGGGCCTAGGGACTTGGGCCATCCCACTGCTTTCCCAGGCCACAGAGGAGAGCTGGACTGGAAGCGGAGCAGCCAAGTCTTGAACCAGCGCCCATATGGGATGCCAGTACTTCAGGCCAGGGCATTCACCCACTGCACCACAGCGCCAGCCCCTCAGCTTCACTCTTGAAAGGCACTTTTGCTGAACCTGGAAAGAATATCCTAGCTAATATTTCTCTCTCTACGCCTTGCAGATATTCCACTGTGTTCTGGTCACGATGCTTTCTGATAGCTTGAGTGATCCATGGTGACTGTCTTATTTGCCTATTTTTGTGTCCCTGCTTTCAGGATCTGTGCTCCTTCTCTGACTTACAGTAATATGACCACAATGTGCCAAAACATGGCTTTCTTTGAATCTATTTTGTTTGATATTTTCTGAGTTCCTTTAATTTGTAACTTTTTAAAAAAGATTTATTTATTTACTTGAAAGTCAAATTACACAGAGGGAGAAGGAGAGGCGCGGAGAGAGAGAGAGGTCTTCCATCCACTGGTTCACTCCCCAGATGGCCGCAACGCCTGGAGGCACTGCAATCCGAAGCCAGGAGCCAGGAGCTTCCTCCGGGTCTCCCACGTGGGTACAGGGGCCCAAGGACTTGGGCCATCTTCTACTGCTTTCCCAGGCCACAGCAGAGAGCTGGATGGGAAGTGGAGCAGCCAGGACTTGAACTGGCACCCATATGGGATGCCGGCATACAGGCAGCGACCTTACCCGCTATGCCACAGCACCAGCCGCTAATTTGTAACTTTTTATTTTTGTCAAATTTGGGGAAATTTCACAGTGACTGCAAACATTTTTTCCTTCCTGTAGGCAGCAAATAGATGGGTTTTGTTTGTTAATCCATTCAGCCAGTCTGTGTCTTTTAACGGGGGATTTGAAGGCATTTAGATTGAAGATGACTATTAATAAGTAACTACTTTTCCCTGCCATTTTCCCAAAAATATTCCTGTTTTTTACGTTGAATTTCCTTTGAACTTTTACTGAGGGATTTTCTTCCTTTACCTTCTTTTGTAGTGATGACCATGTTTCTGTGTGCAACAAATCCTTAAGCATCTTTTGTGGGGCTGGACGGGTGGTGATAAATTCTTTGAATTTCTGTTTGTTATGGAAGGTCTTTATTTCACCTTCGTTCATAAATGAGATCTTTGCAGGTATAATATTGTTGGATGACATTTTTTTTTCTTTTAAGCCTTGGAGTATATCTGGCCATTCTCTCCTAGCTTGTAGGGTTTCTGATGAGATGTCTGCTGTGAGTCTAACTGGAGATCCTCTAAAAGTACCATGACATTTCTCACATGCACATTTTAGAATCTTCTCCTTCTGTTTTACTGTGGTGAGTTTGATTACAATGTGGCATGATGAGGATATTTTCTGGTTATGTCTATTAGGAGTTTCATGTGCTTCCTTACTTGGATGTCCCTTTCTTTCTCCAAATTAGGAAAGTTTTCCGTTACTATTTCATTCAAAAGGCCTTCTAATCTTTTCTCTCTTTCCATGCCTTCAGGAACTTCTAGAACCTGTATGTTGGGTCACTTTATAGTATCTTGTAGATTTCCAACAGTGTTTTTTAGGTTTCTAATTTCCTCTTCTTGTGTTTGGTTTGACTGTATTCTTTCCTGTGCTTTGTCTCCTAAGTCTTATATTCTTTCTTCTTTTTTTTTTTTTTCTACAGGCAGAGTGGGCAGTGAGACAGACAGAGAGAAAGGTCTTCCTTTGCCATTGGTTCACCCTCCAATGGCCGTTGCGGCCGGCACGCTGCAGCCAGCGCACCGCGCCGATCCGAAGGCTGGAGCCAGGTGCTTCTCCTGGTCTCCCTTGGGGTGCAGGGCCCAAGAACTTGGGCCATCCTCTACTGCACTCCCAGGCCACAGCAGAGAGCTGGCCTGGAAGAGGGGCAACCGGGACAGAATCCGGTGCCCCGACCAGGACTAGAACCTGGTGTGCTGGCGCCGCTAGGTGGAGGATTATCCTATTGAGCCGTGGTGCCGGCCCATATTCTTTCTTCTTCACTGATTATGTTGTTAAGGCTCCCCACTGCATTTTTAATTCATTTTATTATATTCTTCATTTCATTTTGATTTCCCTTTAAGGTCTCAATTTCATGGAGGAAATTTTATTTCATGTCCTGTACAGATTTCAGTAGTTTGTGCATTTGTGTCCGATAACTTCTGTGTAATCTTACGATCAATTTTTAAACTTCCATTTCCTACATTTCTTCTGCCTCAATGTATTCACAATCTACTGTTGAAGGGTTTTACTCTTTTCAGGGTGTCATGTCGTGTTCCTTATTCTTGTTTCTTGAATTGGTGGGTTTGTTGTTTGGCATGTGTGGAGATACTTGTTGGTTTCTTCCTTTTCTTCTTCTTCTTCTTCTTCTTCTTCTTTTTTTTTTTTTTTTTTTTTTTTTTTTTTTTTTTTTTGGTCTAGTGGATTTTATCTGTGTACTGTGGCTCTGTAGATAAGTGGAATGTCTACTTTAAGTGAATATCTAGCTTGTAGTGGGTGTGATCAGGGAGCTCTGTTCAGTTCTCCAGGGTTAAGGGCATGTCTGAGGTGATACACCCAGGTTTGGCACAGTAAATCTCTCTCTCTGTTTTTTATCAGAAGGGAAATTTTTTCTGCTCAGCTGAGCTCCTCTCCTTAATGGAGACCAGTGCCTTAGCGCTAGCCCCAGTGGCTATAATATTCATCCACTCTGTCGCAGGGAGCACACAAAGGATCTGTGCAGTCCTCAGTGTAAGTTTAGATTCTCCAGCGATGTCTCTCACCAGGTAACCAGGAAGCCCTGAGTCTCCCAGTGTGAGTGCCCAAAGTCCCAGCCTCACCGTGGATCCTGCCTCACACCCTCAGTTTTTTTCACAGTCCCAGTAGAGAAGCCTCACAAAGTCACAGGCTCCTATCCCCCTGTTAGTTCTTCCCACTAGTCAGGGGTCTCCACTCAACTAGTTGCTGGGCATGGACACGAGCTGGCACAGCTGTTACATATGTCCAAAATGGCACCTGCTCTATTGGCTTGTTACAGAATGGCATTGTAAAGTGATTGGGGAAAGAGAAATTGTGTCCATACTTTTTTTTCTCTTCTAGTTTGGAAAGTACACTTTCCTCGTTGGGGCTGCAAGCCAAATTTTCTCTAGGCTCTCTTTGCAGCTTAATCGCCAGTGCCTTGGACTACTGCTAGTACTGTCTGGTCTCACCTCACTTTCCAATGCCAGTGCGTAGGCTCTTGGCTGCTGGGCAGGCTCTCGGCTATTGGAGTCCCAAGTTGTGGGCATCCGTGCCATCCACAGGAGGTCCACCATGTCCCTCTAATTTTGGTAGAGTTTCCTCTGGCATTTTCTCCCCAACTCTTCCCTGAGACTACACTCTTTCCACTTTTTAAAAACTATCTTCTCCTGGACTAGGGCAGTAAGCTCTAATTTTTTCAATCATACCTTTCTTCCTTTTTCAGACTGACTGTTTCCAATTGATGTATTTTCAAATTCATTGTCTTCAATTTGCCATCTCACTTGTGCTTTTTAGTCCACCCACTGCATTGTTCTTTCAGATATTTTTCACAGCTAAAGTTCCCATTTTGAAATATCTTCTGTTTTTGTGCTGGGACAGCCTCTACTTTTTTTAATTTTTTTTTTTCATTTTCAGCACATTTGTTTTAATGTCTTGGAGCACATAGCTGCTTTTGTTGCATAATTTTCATATGAAACTCTTAGAGATCTGGTCACATTTCCCTGGCCGTTATATATGGAGTAACATCTCATATGGAAAAGAAATGAAACTCATTTCCATATTTTCTAATTATTGAATAGTTTAAGTTACATGCTTATAAGCAGCTCCATCTATGTGTTCATAGAGAGAACAGGACCAGAAAAGAAGGCCCATACCCTTGTACTGCTTATTTTGAATTTAATGATTTCCATATACCATGAAAATCCATTATGTTACAAACCACATAAATTGGAAAAAGATGAGTAATCCTTCAAAAGAGTTTTTTTCCTTAAAAAATTCTGTGAAAGTGTTCATGTACAGTTTTAAAATTCTATGGGTATCTCAAAAAAGAACTCAGATGTCTAGAATTTTCAGCCTTGAATTCTGGGTTCATGGTCTCAATACATTTTGACAATGAAAATCTAAAAAGGGTGATCTGACTAGGAGAAGGTATTCCCTACATAGTGGTTTATGGAGCAAGAATGCCTGTGAGAGCCAGTTCTTACTCTCATTTGACGAGGACTGAATATATGGTATGCAAAGAAATCAATCTAAACATAAAAACACAACTCATCAAGAGAAGGAGAGAGACTGACTCCTTGTTGAACTATTCCCTGCATGATGGAAATAGTCTTTGGGTGTTGGGCTCTTTCTGAATTGAGGTTCTTTCTGTTTGGGCCTAAGCAGTTATATTTTTAGTATCATAACTCCTCTATTAGAAACATGTTAATTAATTGAAATTCTTTCTTCTGGCTTTGTGTTACGTAAAGTAATAAAAATCAGTTATCATTAAGGTTTGGTGCTTCATATGTATTTTGCTTTGTCATTACTCAAACTTTACCCTGAAACCAAGAGTTTCATAATTATGTAACCATATACTTTAACATTCTCCTGTATCAGCAGTTTTTTCTTCTTTTCCCTTTTACAGTCTGGAATTATAACAGTTACCAATTTAGACACAGTGAGTGACGTTATCCATATGGCACTACCAGTGCTAGGATTAAGTGTAAGTAATCTGAAAGATACTTTGAGTTAAATAACAACTTTGGTTTTTGAGATGAATGTATTTTCCCTTTGATCCAGATACATGCACACATGCTTACAGTGTATATTTGTAAAATACAGTTCCGGGCAAAGAGACCAATTGTAGGCAGCAATATATTTTGTCCCCAGAACCATGTGCACATGTGGGAATGGAAAACGTCGGAGATGTATTTGTCTATGTATGGGTATTGCTCTTCTGTTCCGATTTTAAATTTCATGTGAACTGAAAGCCATAATTTAATGAAATTGGAGTATAATTTCAGATTGCTATTGTCATGTATTTTATTTTTTTTGTGTGTATATATATAAATGTATATATATATATACACACAAAAATATCTTACATGCTTCCTAATAACCTTGTCTGTTGGATTGCTATTTCTGTATATTCTGGTTTCTCCAATCCCACACCTATCATCTCAGTGTACACAAACCTAATAGACATGTCTAGTTGAATTTTTTTTTTAATTTTTGAGGGTCGGAGAGGACAGAGATAGCAAGAGGGATGAAGACAGACACAGAGAGAGGAAGACACAGAAATACATAGAGAGGGTGCTCGCCTCTGTTGGTTCAATCTCTGGATGCCCACAGCACCTAAGGGTGGTCTGAAGCTAAGGTCTGGATGCAGGAGTACGATTCAGGTACCCCACGTGGGTGGCAGGAACCCAGTTACTTGAGAATTCATAGCTGCTTCCCAGAATGCACATTAGCAGGGAGCTGGAATCAGGACCTAGAACTTGGATTGGAACCCAGCTATTGTGGCGTGAGTCTCAGGCATCTTCAAACCACCATGCTAAAATCTCACTCCTTGTAAATTTGGACATGAAGAACACCTGCATAAAAGCTGTATGCCTTAGATGCTGATTCAGAGAATGATATATCTGGTGCCTCTAATAAATTATTAAAGAGCAAGATAAGAGTTGAATGAAAGCTTGCTCTTCGGGGAATGTGTGTGCACACCACATACATGTCTTTTTTAAAAACTTGTTTTATTTGAGAGACATAGACAGACAGAAGAGTTTATGTCTATGGTTTCACTCGACAAGTGCCTACAGCAGCAGTAGAGCTGATGCCTGGAGCTGAGAACTTAATCCAGGTCTCTTGTGTAGATGATAGAAAGCCAGCTAAATCCAGTAAAACACAGCATTCTTCAAAGAGACTGGAGATAGCTGAGAGTGGAATGATCAGGATTAGACTTACCTTTACTAGTGAAGTGGCATAAATATGATTCTTTATTCCTTAGGTCACTTGGGATAATAGCATTGTGATCCTTGTCAAAAGTCATATGGCATGAATCTGGGGTGTAGTCTTGGAGGCTCAGAAAGGGACCGAAGTTATTTCAGTCAGTCCTGTTAACTCGAATAGCATTGGCACTGGTCCCAATTATTTTCTTGTTTGGAAATGTAGAAATGCTAAAGAAATACATCCTTGATCTGGCTAAAAAGCCCATGAGAGTTTCTCAGGCATGGAAAGCCAAGACACTGTGGCAAAAAAAATGACCTAAATGGAAGATCTCTGTGAGTGAGATCCCAGTGGAAAGAACAGGCCATCAAAGAAGGAGGCACCTTTCTCTGAAGGGAGGAGAGAACTTTCACTTTGACTCTGGCCTTGTCTAATAAGGCCGGAGTTTGTGAACCCAAGAGGTTTCCATAGCCTTGGCAGCTCATGACAAGAGCCTCGGGTGATTACTGACGTCATAAATAAGAGTGTCAACTGTTAAATCAATAATAGGAGTCACTGTGCACTTGCTGCCCATGTAGGATCTGTGTTTTTAATGTGTTGTACTATGTGAATGAATGGTAAGACTTATCTTCAAACAGTACTTTATGCTTTGTATGTCTGTGTGGGTACAAAGTGTTGAAATCTTTACTTAGTATATACTAAGTTGATCTTCTGTATATAAAGAGAATTAAAAATGAATCTTACTGAAGAGTTGGTTGGGAGAGGGAGTAGGAGATGGGATGGTTTGCGAGTGGGAGGGTGGTTATGGGGGGAAAATGCTTTCAAAATTTATATTTATTAAAGTTTTCTAAAAAACAAAAGAAATACATCCTTGAAGTATGCCCTGACAAAGACTTGTGATACTTAGTTCTTTTTGTCTCTAAGGGCTCAGAAATGGACTACCAATTGTGGGTCTATTCAAACCAGAGAAAGACCTCTTACCCGCTCATCGGTAAGTGTCCAGCAAAATAAAAAATGAAATGTATTGCTTCAAAATGGTAACTATTAATTTCCAGACTATGCATTGTTTGTTCTTAAGCTTAAATATCTTTACAAGGGAGAAAACAACCTCATGTAGTCAGTACTCATTTATAAAAGGAATTGCCAAGTGTATACTCTACCCTGGGTGCCTGACAACATATCTTCATACAGCAATTTAAGTTGTAGTTGGAAAAGAAACTGAAGTTTTATTCTCTGCTTTTCCATGTGGATAGCACAACTGTCTTGGAATAGTCCTTTTTTTTTTTCTTTTTTTGTAATGAAATGAAAATGGGGTCGAATTTCATCTCTCCAAACATTTGATTGATGCCCATATACTGGTTTGTATTCCCCTTTCCATTTCTAGTCTCATAGGTAATCTCTATTTTTAAGTCTTGCAAAATCTGTCAGGTCTATGTCCAAGTATACCACTCTCCCTCCTCCTTCCTTTCTTATTCTTTCTTTTAAGTTTTATAATAACATACTTTCAGTTTACTTTAAAATCATATGCTTAACCCTCCACTAAGTAAAAAATTTACCAGTAGTAAGAAAGAACAACAACACTGTTCTAAATAGTAGAGGAACAGGTTATTATTTACAGACAAGGGCTTTAAACAATAATCACATCTCAAAATGTGAATTTTACTCATATACATTAAATTTTTGTACTCTATTTGGTACCACAGATCAAGGAAAGCATATGATATTTGTCTTTTTGGGACTGGCTTATTTAACTAAATATAATGGTTTTCCGATGCATCCATTTTCTTGCAAAAGACAGAATGTTGTTCTTTTTTGTGGTTGAATAGTATGTATATAGCACATTTTCTTTATCCAGTCATTGGTTGATGGACAGTTGGGTTGATTTTATATCCTAGCTATTGTGCAATTGAGCGACAATAAACATGGGGGTACAGATAACTCTTTCGTGCACTGATTTCCTTTCCCTTGGTAAATTCCCAGGTGTGGGATGGCTGGGTCACATGATAGGTGTATTTTCCTGTTTTTGAGGAATCTTCATACTGTGTTCCATAATGGCTGTATTAATCTACATTTCCACAGATGTGTATTAGGGTACCTTTTTCCTACGTCCTCACCAACATTTATTGTTTGTTGATTTCTGCATGAAAGCCAATTTAATTAAGGTAAGGTGAAACCTCATGGTGGTTTTGTTTGCATGTCTCTGGTAGCTAGTGATCCTGAGGATTTTTCTTGTGTCTCTTGGCCACGTGAATGTCCTCTTTTGAAAAATGCCTGTTCAAGTCCTTTGAGCATTTTGTAGCTGGGTTGCTTGTTTTGTTGTTGTTGAGTTTCTTGAGCTCTTTATAGATTCTGGATCTTAATCCTTTATCTGTTGTATAGTTTGCCAGTGTTTTATTCCATTCTGTCGGTTGCTTCTTCACTTTGTTGAGTGTTTCCTTTGTAGAAGCTTCTTACTTTGATGTAATCCCATTTGTGTATTTTTGCTTTGATCTCCTTGCTTCCAGGGTCTTTTTCAAGAGGTGTTTGCCTATGCCAGTGTCTTGCAGAGGTTCTCCAATGTTCTCTAGCAGTTTGATGGTATCATGTCATAGATTGAGATTCTTGATCCATTTTGAGTGGACTTTTGTATAGGGTATATAGGTATATAGGTAGGGTTCTTACCTCATACTTCTGCACATGTATATACAACTTTCCAGCACCATTTGTTGAAGATACTGACCATTCTGTAGGTATTGATTTTAGCTCATTTGTCCAAAGATTAGTTGGTTGTACATGTTGGATTGGTTTATGAAGATTCTATTCTGTTTCATTGATCTATGTATTTATTTTAGTGTCAGATCCAAGCTGTTTTGATTATCAATGCCTTGTAGTATGCTTTTTTAAAAAAAGATTTATTTATTTACTTATTTGAAAGTCAGAGTTTCACAGAGAGAGGAGGGGCAGAGAAAGAGAGAGATCTTCCATCCGATGGTTCACTCCCCAGTTGGCCACAACGGCCGGCGCTGTGCTGATCCAAAGCCAGGAGCCAGTAGCTTCTTCCAGGTCTCCTACGTGGGTGCAGGAGCCCAAGGACTTGGGCCATCTTCTGCTGCTTCTCCAGGCCATAGCAGAGAGCTGGATTGGAAGTGCAGCAGCGGGGTCTTGAACCGGCATCCATATGGGATTCCGGCACTTTAGGCCAGGGTGTTAACCCACTGCACCACAGTGCTGGCCCCTGTAGTATGCTTTTAAATCTAGTATTGTAATGCTCCCAGTTTTGCTTTTGTTGTTTAGTATTGTTTGAGCTTGTTGGGCTCTCTTGTTTTTCTGTATGAATTTTAGCATCATAGTCTCTAGATCTGAGGAGAATGCCTTTGGTATTTTCATTGGATCACATTGAATCTGTAAATTTCTTTCTGTCATATGGACATTATGATGATAAGTCTTCTGATCCATGAACATGGAAGATTTTTCCATTTTTCTCTGTTTTCTATTTCTTTAATGCTCAATAATTTTCATTGTAGAGATCTTTCACCTTCTTGGTTCAGTTTATTTCAAGGTGTTGACATTTTTGTAGCTATTGTGAATGGGACTGATCTTACCAGTTCTTTGTCAGGCTTGGCATTGTCTGGGTACACAAAGTCTATTACTTTTTTGCATTGATTTTATATCCTGCAACTTTACCAAGCTCTCTTATGAGTTCCAGTAGTCTTTTAGTGGAGTTTCTGGTTCCCCTGTGTTTATGAATGTATGTGTGTGTGTGTGTGTGTGTGTATACATGCATGCATGTCATCTGCAAACACATATATATTTATTGTGAAATTATGTCAAGAAGTTATTTGAGCATGATTAAAAATTAAGATAATCACATTCAAACTCCTAAAAGGTTTTTTGATTAACAAACATGTACAGTTCAGCCATTCTTTTTGTTGAATTTTCTAGCACTTGATCTTGAGGTTGTTGATAAAAACATTATACTTCTCCTAAAATAGTTGTTGAATTAACCTATATAAAGAAGAGACCATTCATGAATCATCATGTGTTTCAGTGTCTCTCACAGAAACAAGCCCTGGAAAGGAAGGGAGGCATACTATTTGTCATAGACTTTGTAATATAATGCTGGTGATTTCTATGAAAATCAAACAGTATTACTTACCTGGGCAATCTTCCTATTCTTCTTTCAACAGTCATGTAAAGGAACTAATGTGTAATTTATAATGTTTTCAAGTCACTTACAAAATTTGAAAATAAAGTTTCTGTTCTTTCTGAATGTACTTTGTCAGTCTCAAAATTCAGGAATTGCTAAATACATCTGAGGACAAAAGCCAACCACCTATTTTATGATGTTTCTCCTTAATTTTGACATCTTTGTAACAAGATAGCAATAGAGGCCGGCGCCATGGCTCACTAGGCTAATCCTCCGCCTTGCGGCGCCGGCACAGCGGGTTCTAGTCCTGGTCAGGGCGCCGGATTCTGTCCCGGTTGCCCCTCTTCCAGGCCAGCTCTCTGCTGTGGCCAGGGAGTGCAGTGGAGGATGGCCCAAGTTCTTGGGCCCCGCACCCCATGGGAGACCAGGATAAGTACCTGGCTCCTGCCATCGGATCAGTGCGGTGCGCCAGCCGCAGCGCGCTGGCCACGGCGGCCATTGGAGGGTGAACCAATGGCAAAAAGGAAGACCTTCCTCTCTGTCTCTCTCTCTCTCTCTCACTGTCCACTCCGTCTGTCAAAAAATAAAAAAAAATTAAAATAAAGATAGCAGTAGAGTTAGTGTGCAAATCAAATACTGTAAATGAATTTATTGAGTAGATGGCATTTGTTTATGTAAAATGTTTTTTCTGGAGGATGATTTGGACCCAAACAATGGCATGCACTGTGACTGTCTTTAACACTCTGCAGCACTCCCTCAGCTAGTGAGCTGTGAGGGGCTCCCGAGAGGGCCAAAGTAGGAGGGAAGTGTAACAGCAGACCATGGCCCCAGTGCTCTTGAGAATCACAGGCTATAAAACTGACAGAGAAATGAAGTCTCTTTTCATGATCTAACATCGTGGGAGAGAGATTCTAGATTACAGCAACTCATGACATATATGGCCCAATCATTTAAAAAATGCAGACCACTGATGTTTACTCATGTTTACTCATATGAGGACGTTAAAAATCTAGTTGGAGTCAAGGCAGATTTTAGCAGGCCTTCTACTTTACAACGGAAATAACAAGTCATCAGTGTGCAGTGCACTGAGGGATCTTGGTCTTCTAAGCTAGGCAATGGGCTACTACTTCTGTTTGCATTGGAAAGGTCCTCTGCCTGGGTGCCTGCTTTATGCAGTGCCTCCCCAGAGAGAGCACACCTGATGCTCACTCCCAAGACACAGCTCTCTTCCTTGCAGAAGCCCCAGGAGAACTTGAGCTGTCCCCGGTGCTGTACCCACACTGACAACAAGGCATGTTTGATCATACCTGTCACCATCAGCCTGATGTGTATTGAGATTTTTCTCTGCCTAGGGCATGAGTGTCCATATGCTATCCAAGCAAGCTACCATCGAGCTGCCTTTCATAATCAGGAACCGGGGAAGTCCACCTCCGCCCTGAGCATGGAGGATCCCGTTCTGGAGATCTTGTCTGATGGAGGGATCCAGTTCGTGTTGAAGCCCAGGCACACGGCTAAAAGGCAGCGCCGGTGCGGTAAGTCTAATTTCCAGCAGGGTTCTGCTCTCTGCTCATCCATGCATTCCTGAGAAAAAAATTCATGACAGAGAGCTGTTCTCCATGAGGGAGGAGGTGTGCATAAGTACAGGGACCCAGTACTCACCAAGAACCAGGCTTAGAGAAACTGTTCAAAGTCAGAACCCATCTCACTTCCAGGAGGATTGTGGTGGTTCTTCTACATTAGAACTTTTGTCTCCTCTGGATACCCTGAGCATTTGCTCCATAAAATAATGCATGCACAAACTTATGTGTCTGTAGAGAGAAGTTTCTTGTGGCCTGGCATCATGGTACAGTGGGTTAAGCTGCATCCTGCAATCCACATCAGAGCATTGGCTTGAGTCCTGGCTCTCCCAGTTCGGATGAAGCTCGCTGGCTTTATCAGAATGTGCCCGGGAAGGAAGCAGAAAATGACCCAAATACCTGGGTCCTTTGTCTCGCATGTGGGAGACCCAGGTGGAGTTCTAATCTCCAGCCCTGTCCCTGGTTGTTGTGGCCATTTGGGAAAAAAACAAAGTGATGAAAGATGTCTTTCTCTGTGTGTTATTCTGTATTACAAATAAATCTTTACAATGAAGAGCATCATGTGTGAAGGCCTGGAAATGAAGACTAAGCATTCCAGAGGGTAACCCTGAACCTGGAGTGAGAGCAGGAAGTAATCAATGTACTGCATGCCTTAGACTTACCTTATATGGAAGATCTCCAGGATGGTGAGAAACTGTGGCATTGAATTTGGATCTCTTCTGGCTTGGGCTGAAGTGGCTAGGGGGTTGCTTCCTGAATTGATCTCTTCATTATGCCCACGGCATGCTGACTTCCTCCTGGCTTCAGATGCATATCTAGACCAGACATGGACTGAACAGTTACGATGAGGGATGTTTCAGCTTTTTGCTTTCCAGTCTCTCCCTACTTGTCAATATTCTTTTGAGAGACCTTTCTCTGAAGAACAGTTTTTAGTAAGGTGGGAAATATTGTGGCAAGAATATAATGATTTCCACTGTGAATGGTGTTCGTACTTTTCTTGTGAGGATATTCTGTGATTTATATAGCTTATAAATGTGTTTTTGGTCGTAATTTTGAGCATATAGCAATATTCTATAAATGTTGCTCCTATGCAAGATTGTGAATCTGAACTTTGTAAACATCCACAACCCCCATTTGGGCAAGAGAATGCCACCACCAGAAGTATCGCCAGGAGTGTCAGAAAGGCTCAGTGTTTTTGAAGTGAGCTTGTTGAATTATGCAACGTGTCTCATGGAAAATGGCTGCTGTTTCCATTGGTCACAGAAGCAGCATGCGCTCTCAGTAAATAATGTACCTTATGAAAGCCTCAGCTAAGCACCGAAAGTATTTTTGTTTGAGAAAGATTGTAATGGCACTCATCTCTCTCTGTTCCCATATGTTCTGGATGTATAGATTCGTATCAAGGTATGGAGCATGATGCTTCATTGCTTAGCTGTGTGACAACTAAGTAGTGGATTATGTCCCAATAGATTTTTAAATAATGAAATCAGGTGAGTCCTAGGTGTACCAGGTTGCGCACGAGTTAAACCATGTATTCTTGCCTGTTTTAAACAAAGAGTTGGATATGGTAGTATGTATGAGCAGCCTCCTGCATTTGAGATGGCATTTGCTTTTTTCTTGTCTCCTTTTAAAAGGTGGAATTTTGAATGCTTGGTGTTGGATTACTTTGTGACTGCATGCTATCTGGAGAGTACTAACTAACCAGAAAGAGAATGGAGATAAAGTTTACTTTAGGGTGAGGAAACTGATGTGTGGGATCCCTTACACCATTTGATTGTAAATGATTACAGAAGAAAGTAATTCTCTTCACGGTTGTGATGAGTTGTGTGCCATGCTGAGTAATACATTATATTAGTGCAATGAGGTGTAGATAGCATCATTCTTAAACAAGTTGAGTCAAAGGAAAGTCCAAAGAATTGAGTAACTGGACTGGCTGATGAAGTGGCACATCTTGGAGCCTATCCTGGCTTCCTCAGTGATATAGCACCATGAGGATTGCCCTCCCTTGTTTGTCTGATGGTGATGCATTCAGGGGCCCAGAAATGCCAAGAAGATGGCTGATGAATGATATTTGGGGAGGGGGCCGGTGCTGTGGCACAGCGGGTTAAAGCCCTGGCCTGAAGCGCAGCTGTCCCATATGGGCACCAGTTCTTGTCCCGGCTGCTCCTCTTCCGATCCAGCTCTGTGCTATGGCCTGGGAAAGCAGAAGAAGATGACCCAAGTCCTTGGGCCCCTGCACCCATGTGGGAGACCCAGAAAAAGCTCCTGGCTCCTGGCTTCGGGTCAGCATAGCTCTAGCCGTTGTGGCCATCTGGGGAGTGAACCAGTGGATGGAAGTCCTTTCTCTGTCTCTACCTCTCTCTGTAATTCTGTCAAAATTAATCTTAAAAAAAAAAAAAACAAAAAAAAACAAAAAAACAAAAACAGATTGTTTTTGGCAACTTCACCCATCTGTCTATCACACTGCACCTTGACTCCTCTGGTGCCTTTTATGATATTCAGCATAAATGGGTCATTTAAGAAGAAAAGTTTAGGTGCCTTCTTAAGAAAACGTGCACAGCTGAGCAGTAGATACTCCAAACTCATGTTTTCCTTGGTGATCCTCTTGTCTGTGGAAAATTCCTCTTCAGCATTCAGCTGGCAGAGCTTGATGGGTAGCTAAAATATAGGCTGTATAGCTTGGCAGGGTGGCACAAGGAACAAGGCCCCACGGGATCCTGCCACTCATTTGGGAACCAAGTGAAGAAGGTGGAATCAAATCACCTGGGGAACAGGTTAAGCTTTGTAACCCTGAAGAGTGAGGGAGGTAGAGGCTGGTTGAGTGATATCAGGGAGCTTGTGTCATGAAGTGCAGATCTCTTTGATGGGAGTGAGTTGCTGGTGGTTGGGCATTCAGACTACCAAACAGGAAATCTCATAGGGAAAGGTGACTTAGCATGAAGTAGATTATGAGACTCCACTTAGTTTGAATGTCAACTGTATTTTTTCGCTTTTCAAATGAGTTCTGACACCTGACTCCACTGGGTATACTTAAGAGGATGTGTATAACTCAATGTGAGGTGTCTCATTATGCAAAAAAATAAAAAGCAAAAACTGTAGGTAGCACTGCCAGAATTGAACCTGAGCAGCTTCCTCAAGTCTTTATATTTCATTTCTGGTTGATGAATTGATTGTTTGATTTGAGAGACCATCACACACATGCACAAGAGAAGGAGAGAGAGAGAAAGAAAAGAAGAGAAGAGTTGAGTTGAGTTTCCTATCCTCTGATTCACTCCCTAAATGTCAGCCGTGGCCATGGGCCAGGGACAGAACTGGAATCTGGTATTTACATCATGTCTCCTTTGTGACAGGCAGGACTAGAGCTGGAATTTGGGAACTTATTCCATGTTGTGCTTGTGAGAGGTAGGAACCCAAATTTGTTAGCCATGCATACTGCCTCAGAGGGCCTGCATTTGCAAGAAGCTGGAATTGGGAGCCAAAGATGGACATCAGGTCCAGATGCTCTGATATGAGCCTAGGGCATCTTAACAATTAGGCTAAACACCTGATTCTAACTGCCAGCTTATAGGAAATTGGGAAGAAAAGTTCATGAACGTCACGTGGATGGTACTAGCCAATTTCAGATCGTAAGCTCTTGTACACCACAAATGGATCAGTTTCTGTCTTTTCTAAGGCTGGAAACAGTCACTGTCAAATGGAAAGGGTGGAAACAGAATCTGTCAATGATCCTCTACAGCTAATGGTCTCACTTTCTCCTCAGGCTTTCCCACAAACTGTCTGTCTTGCTGGGGCATTACCAGAAGCCATAATGACCTGCCCCAGGACTCCCCTCCTGCTATTTCGGTGCCAACACTCCTGAGAGTGTCTGGTGTTGAGGACCTGACCCTCACACTCTGGGTAGGTATCATTTTGATCTTCTGAAGCCCTCCTCAGGAGTGAGCGTTCTGAGGGCTTGGTGTCATCATCCAAAAGTGTTTCAAATGAGGCCATCATTTGTCAGTCCCTGGCTTTGGCTGACATGCCTTCTTAATGTGACCTCAAAGAAGAACAGTCAGCTCAGTTATCGTGGTCTTACTTCAAAGGCAACAGGAGAAAGAACCGTTCCGTTTATTCTGCTGGTTTCAGCGATGTTACCCAGTCACCTGCTCACACACAGCAAAAGGAATGTTTCTGAATCTCTTGGAGTCGACATCCCCCCATGTTCCCCTTTTAGCCTCTTCCTTGAAGTGTTCCTTCATTTCCTTTTTGTCTAGATGACTCAAACTTAGAACTCAACGTCCCTCACTGTGGGCGTGGTTTGTATTTCAGATGATTAGATGGATCACCTGCCATTTATGTATCCTTCTATCATAAGAGAATGTGTCAGAGGAAAGCCACAGAACGTGGCCTATGTTATTTCCCAGGAGGGCATTTAAGAGTTGGCACATTGATTGTCCAGCACATCTACATACACTATGCTAGATGTAGGGCATTTTTTGCGAGGTGGGGAGGAATGTATCAAGTTAGTTCCATGCTAGATGGTGCCCCAGCCCTTGCAGCATTCACAAGTTGAAGGAGTTGCTAGGATCCTCATCACTGTGACATCATTCATGGATAAAAGGAAAGCATGAGTAAGGTGATGTCCTATGCCCAAGGTCTCATGAAAAGTAAGGGACCTAATAGATGACAGATTCCTGGAGATACCTGACTGTGACACTCCTGTTCCCCTCTTGGCATGAAGATGAGGCAGAAGGACATGAAAGTCAACAAGTTTGGCAACAAGTGTGGCAACGAGATTTTCCTAGTTGGGAAAGGCCATCAGTACTAGGAAATAATGAGAACAGCATGGTAAAACAGGAGAGAGTGATTCACTAAAAGCTTGAAGCAGAGAAGTTTGGTGTACAAGTTTCATTCCTTGAAAAGGAAACTAGGTTAAAGCCAGCATTCAAAACAATTTAGTGGGTGGACACAGATCAGATGGATGGGTTGAACATATATTTAGAGACACTGAACAAAATTTTCTTCCCTCACTTCAGCTGCTGCTGTGTCAGTTCCCATACTCTTCTCTACAGGGGGCTAGCTTTTGTTCTGGGCTTGTGGATATGAAATGTCCTTTAATTAGTTTTCCTTTTTCTTTTCCACAGGAAGTGATTCGTATTATCAAGCAGAAAGGGCCAAAGACAGAGAATATTTTTCAAAAAGTTGGTGACATAAAGTCATTTATAGCCCTAAAGGAAAGATTTAACACAGGAGATAGAGGCGACTGGGGCAATGAATCGCCACTTGTGTTAGCAACACTGTTAAAGGTAGGGGGATTCTGGCATCATCTATGCACAATATGGAAGCTGTGTGATGGGTTTCATTCCTCGTGACATCTCAAGAAGAGCAGTAGGCCTAATCAGTTAAGCGTCTGAGAAACTGAAAAACACATCAGAAACTCCAGGTTCTAGGCAGCTACTCCCTTCATTGGACAGACTCTGCTTGTTAGATAGCTTTCCCAGTCTTCAGACTCCATGCTTGCTGTCCTCATCTGAATGCTCCATGTAGAATTATGCTAGCATAGTTATAATTGCCCAAGCATCTTCCAAATAAACCCTGGTTATTCATATAGAATTTTGGCCAGTACAAATCTCCTGCATTTGCCAGATTTGACAGTGTCTTCCTAATGACATCAGAGTTTCCCAAAGAAACTTTATTTGAAATTTTGAAAACCATTCTAGGTGTTTTCCACAATAAGCAAACATTGCTCTTAAAATGAATTAAAAATACATACAAATGCCAAGAAAATTCCATTCTTTTCATTGCCATTCTTTCCCCTGTCTCTTATGCCTTTGCTTCACACGTGGTGTCAGGACTCTGCTATTTGGAGCTGCCTTCATTTTGACTACTGTTGGCATCTTATGTTCATTTCCATTGTACTTAAGCCAATACTCCTAGTTATAGTTACATAGTAACGAGCCCCAGCACAAAGCTCAGCTTGTGAATCTGACTTTGAAAGTGTTGCAGCAGGCAAAGCTAGGTTAGAAGTTTTAAAATGTTGGGCCTGTGTTTGGCATAGCAGGGTATGCTGGGGGTTGGAATGCTGGCGTCGTATATCAGAGCCCCAATTCAAGTCCTGGCTGCTGTGCTGCTGATCCAGCATCCTGTTAATGCATCTGGGAAGGCAGTGGAAGATGGCCAAGGTACTGAGGTTCTTGCCTCCCATGTGAGAGGCAAGGATGATGCTCTTGGCTTCAACCAGGGTCTGAACTGGATATTGCAGCCATTCATTTATGTAGGATCTCTCTCTGTCTCTCTTCCTCATTCATGAACAGTGTGCGTGTATGTGCATGTGTGTCTCGCTCTCTGTGCCTCTGCCCATTGAGCACAGAATTCTCTTTTTTTATTTATTTGAAAGTCAGAATTACAGAGAGAGGAGAGGCAGAGAGAGAGAGAGAGAGAAGTCCTCCATGCGATGGTTCACTCCCCAATTGGCCGCAATGGCCAGAGCTGCAGCGATCTGAAGCCAGGAGCCAGGAGCCTCCTCTGGGTCTCCCACGTGGGTGCAGGGGCCCAAGGACTTGGGCCATCTTCCACTGCTTTCCCAGGCCATAGCAGAGAACCTGGCCGGAAGAGGAGCAGCCGGGCCTTGAACCGGCACCCATACCATATGGGATTCTGGCACTTCAGGCCAAGGCGTTAACCTGCTGCGAAACAGTGCCATCCCTGAGCAAAGAATTCTAAAATCCAAGGTGATGCAAAATACACATGTATTTCAAAATTGTATGGTAAAATCACAAGTATCCAGGTACATTTCTGTAAGGGAAAATTGAATTGTTGGTCATTTCAGCAGCTGTGAAACAAAAATCTGGCAATGCCGTAATCACTACAAAAAATATCCTTACATTCTTTGAAACGCTCAGTACACTTGCTCTTTCCTTACCCTCCATCAATGCTTGGCCACATGTTAAATGGTTACACTTCTGTAATGACTTCCGGGCCCACACGTACATCACTCAGATCATAAAAATATACACTAGGTTAGACAGTCACATGTTTGTGTTGTTTCTGTTGTACATGAAGTTGATGTCATTTTTCAACAAGATATAGTGGTTACCCCTCTGAGGACTTTGGAGTCTGATTTTTGATAAATACCATGGGAATCACCTGGAGAGTTGGTCCAGGCTAAACATAAATACAGTCATGGAGTTGGATTTGCCATTGAGCTCCCTAGAAGCAGAGGTGCAACAGCAAATCGTCTTCACATGATCTCCTTGGCTCACAGTGTGACTTCCACAACATGCCCCGTCTAGTCATCCTGCAGCACAGGGAAAGCCAAGAGAGGACACATACCCCACGTGCATGGAAGTAAGTACCCAGCAGACAAAGCTGCTCCTGAGCCATCCCAGACTTCCCCATCATTCAGAGCTCCACACATACTGGACATACTCCTTGGGAAACAGTCAAAGGCTGTAACTACAGTGGGAGAGTATTGGACGCCAGTGACATAGTCAGGGTATAAGAGGGCTTGGATTTTGTCCGTTTTCTTCACTGTTCTATCCCCAGTAGTCCAAACTGGATATGACATAAATGACTACTCAAGAACTACTAGAATGAGTGAGCAATGTCTGGATTATGAACACAACACTTACTGAGAGGCATTTCCTACACTCACTGCTATTGAAAAGTGTCATGGGCCATATAGTGAGACCAGTGGAAAGAAAGCTAGCAAGGGGATATGAACTGGAAATATAAATCCCACCATCTTCTGGTTATATTTGTAAAGAGTTGATCAATGAGCTAGTGAAAAGGAAAGTAGAATGAGGCTATTAGGAGAGTATTTTGCCCCAGGGAACAGACATAGTCAAAATGTCCAGTCCTTACTTCCTATTTTCTGTGAGTACATGTGTGTATATTTAGTTCATTTGGTTCGGAACCTTTGCTGCTAAGACTTAAAAGGATTAGTCTGAAATCAAAATGTGAAGTATGTATGTTTACATGTCCACAGTGCATAATATGATTTAGGATGACCCATAAGCAGATTTGTCAGTTTGTACTATTTTGCTAAAATATAGGCAAAGAAGACTATATAGATTTGTTTTATATATTTGAATGGCAGAGTGAAAGAGAGAGACACGTATGGGTCTGGCAATGTAGCGCAGTGCATTTACCTACTACCTGCAACACAGACAACCTGTATGTGCACTGATTTGAGTCCCAGCTGCTTGGTTCTGGATGAACTTACCACGAATGGACATGGGAAGGCAGCCAAAGATGGCCCAAATACTGTGGTCCCTGCCACTCACATAGCAGAGCTGGGTGGAGTTCCTGGCTTCCGGATTCAATGTGGACATTTGCAGAGTAAATTCGTGTATGGAAGATTCCTCTCTGTCTCTGTTTCCCTCACTGTCTCTCTGTTTCTTTCTCTCTCTCCTCTCTCCCTCTCTCCCTCTCTCCCTCTGTGTGTGTGTGTTTCAACTCCATCTTTTACATAAATAAATAAGCTTACAATGACACAAACACACACACATGCTCATACAGAGATGTCAATCTTCCACATGTTTTCTGAGTGGCCCAGGTTGGGCTGGGCCAACCTGAAGCCAGAACCGAAAACTTGTTTCAGGTCTCTGAAGTAGGGCAGAGCCCCAAGTACTTGGGCAGTTACCCACTGCTTTCTCGGGCACTTTAGCAATGTGCTGGATCAGAAGTAGAGCAGCCAGGAATTGAAGTGACCCTCTGATAAGAGTTGATGGCATCCCTGGCAGCAGATTAATCCACTATGCCATAATAACTACCCTCCAAAAGATGATTGAGACAATAAGATGAGGTTTTTCTTCCCTTCCAAAACTTCTCAGACTGTGTACACCTCTAGAGTAAGTCAGAAGAAATGGAAGCACCCGTTTCTGCATGTACACAATGGTGGGAATTAGAGGCCAAACTCTATGGAGGTCACAGTTTGAACGTCTAGAGAAAAAGCGGAGATTAAATGAAATATTGCAATTAAATGTTTTCTTTGTAATTTCTCAAGTCTATATTTGCCAACAAATTGATATAACTTCTTTTTTAATCTCTATAAGGAGTGTCTTCGAGCCTTTCCTGGCACTCTCTTTTCAACCGACCTCTATGATCAGTGGCTGGATGTTCTTGATAAAGGGAATGACGAGGAGGCCAGAGACATCCAGAGGTGATTCTATATAATTGGTACTGCATTCCAGACATGCCTCAGAAGGCAACCGACATAGTCTGAGAAAAAGATTTTCTGCTCTCGAGCATGAACCACTAGAAGAGTGCACATTGTGAAGAGGGTTCTTGTAGTCCCACACACCACAGCCAGAATCAGAAGACATGTAGACTCTACCATTGTCATTGAGTTCTTATTTCTCCCCAAATGTTATTATGGAGTTGTTGATATTGTACACATTCTGAATGTATGACATTGGTGGGGAGGAAGTCTGCTGGTGTCAGAGACATGCTACAAGAACAGGTGACCACTGGTCTGACCGTCATATTGTCAGAAGCAACTAAGTGCAGATCTCTGTGTGTGCTTATAGAATTGAAGTCAGTCAAGCGCTTTTGTATGTATTCATGCCCGGGATGTGTTTGTTCCATCACTGCTTTAGACTCTTGTCTTGAGGCAGCATTCTTGTACTATTACCTTTCAAAGAAGGGCAATGCTTTCAATTAATTGCTGTTGAATTTCCTCAGTAAGCTCTCACCTGAGAACATTCTGTAACACAACATCTGTTTTTAATATACCTGTGTTCAATTAGATATTTACAAAGTTATCCCAAATGAAAACACATTGTGATTTCAGCAAAAAAATCATAGGAATTTTTTTTAAGACTTACAGCTCCTTTTGTCTGTATTTTCATTGGATTATGTCAATGGCATTAAAACTACTGTATTTCCTTTTTTTTATCTACAAATTCCTGAGGAAAATGACTTGCTATAAGACTGCATTTTTTTGTGTTTAGGCTTTTAGCCCATCTGCCCAGAACTAACACAGCTCTCATAAGACACTTGTTTTCATCATTATATGCAATCTCATGTAATGCATCATACAATCAGATGACTACATCAAAGTTAGCTTTGTGCATCACCCCGAGCCTTCTGTGTGTCTGGCGATCTACTTCAAGAAGCCCAGCCCTCGAAGATGAAATAAGGAGAAAGGTAATGAGTACCCTGTTTGTTTGTGTTGGAAAAGTGAAAGTCAGGATTTGCATTCTTGCCAAAGAAGCGAGTGATATCAAAATATTAGCCATTCAACTAGGCCACAAAATATGTTGGTCTTCTAATGAGAAATGTTTTTGGACAAGTTACATAGTATTCTTGGAAGTGTAACTGTCATTTATGAGATAAAACTGGTTCGTATGTGTTACTGTCAAGTGCAAATTTTTGTTAGAATCCAGAATTTCACATTTTTGTGATGTTCACGGTTCACATAGGACTTGTGACTCCTAAATAGGCCAAGTGGAAAAGAGCACCCCATGTTCATCCTTTTGTGTCACAGCTTTCCCTCGTGGAGTTTCTGATTGCAAGTTATCCCAGAATATTTGCAGTTGACCAGAAGTCTAAGAAGAGCTGTATGAAATCCAAAAGAAACATTGGAGAGAGTACCCGGCAAGTCATCGCCACTGCGGGGCAGAGTGCTGCCAGCCCAGGTGAGAGTTCCCTGAGGTGGGATCTTAGGGCCAGCGTGCCAGGTTCTCTGGGAGAATTTCACTCCTTTGCTAAGAACCAGACCGCAAGCCTGCCAGGTGTCACAGGAGAAGCTTGAGTGATGTCCTGTAGCTCAGGGCTAACCCCAAGAGTAATGCCACCCCTCCCATGACTCCACCTGCTCTGTCTTCACAAGGGTAGCACAGATCAGGAGGTTTTATGGTGTCCTGAGACCAAAGCACAGATAAGATGATGTACTTGACTTACCACGCCACTCTTGCAAATGATGTGTGCATCAGAGAGATCGTGTGTTGATCTAGTCTATGGAACCATTTTCTAACCAAATGTAAGTGTAGCCCTTACAAATGAGAGTGCCTCATGTGCTGAGGAAACGTGGACTTAAAGTAGTATGTGACTTCGCTGCTAAACATATTCAGATGAATGCACACTTTTTCATTATAGGTATTTATGATACAACTAGAAACAGTGTGTGCATAGACAAGTTCATTCTTTGAAATGCATTTCCACATACACTTCTGAGTTACTCTCTCCCATATAATCAGTGTGTTCCTGTTGAAGCATCGGCGAGGCTTGGTACTCTGTGGTAGCTGACACATCCCAAGTCCCAGTGCTCTTTGAAACCCTTTGAAAGGGAATAGTGTTAGGGATGAACAGAAAAGACCTCATGTCATAGAGGCTTCTTGCCAGTGTTCCAAATTTGGTGCCTTCATGTACCAACGTGTCACCTTTGTATGTTGTGTACATAAATAGTACTCAAAGTTAAAAATAAAAACCTTAGAATAAATGAAAGATAGGGATTTGTTTTGCTCAAGAAAGTAGTACATCTATAAATCATTTTTTCATTAATTGTTCTTTCATAAACTTGTCTTCATGATGTCTCAGAAACTGCAAGACAATCTCCAATATGAGTCAATGATGTTATTCTATCCTTGGCTCCCTGTGGAAAACTAATGGGTCCTTTTCCAAAGTACAAGATTCTTCATTTAAATGATTTCAAGGATTAAACCTCAAACTTTCAATTCAAAACAAGAATTGGTTTGATTCACAATGAGTATTCAACTTGGGCATCATTTTCTCAGAGACATACTTTGATATACTTAGTTTGATGATGTCTCAGAACTTAAAGAAACCCACATTGGGAGCAAATGATATTTACATTCCAAACAAATTCTTCTCCTGCAATCAGATACTGAAAAGTGACTGAAAATAGACTAACACTACTTTTGTTTTCTCGTCAATGGAAAAGATGACACTGTCACCGGAGTCTGAACCCATTAAAGGTATGGTGTCTGGCCAGAACTTTCCAAAGGAAAAAGAAGTCAAGCTTGAGCTTGTAAAGGGACCACCTGCGTCTTCTGTCCTCGCAATCTGAGTTACTGAAGAGTACCAAGAGCGTGCTTCCTTTAAATGTCCCTAAAATTCCTTTCACCTAACGCCAAAGGATAGTTTATAAAAGGTTTGCGCCTTGTTATCGATGTGCTTGAAATCTTCAGTTTCTTTCCTGGAAGGATAGAATTCCTTGGTAGAAAATTGCCCACGAGGCACCTACCCTAAGACAAACGTTTTGAATCCAGTTATTCTGTAACTGTCTCACAGTTGCAAAATTCAATCATTGATTTTCAAGATAGATTTTCAGTATTTCTGTCCTTATCCTTTTTGCGCCTCTTAAAGTAATTCTCATGTTTTGTATATAAGTGGAATTTAAATAAAAATAAAACACCTGAAATGAATTTAGAAAGGAATTTTCCTGCTCAAAATATTGAAATGGCCAATAGACAGGTGAACAGATGCTCAGGATCACTAGTCTGCAGGGAGATGCAAATCAAAGCCACAATGATTTTTCACTTCAGCCCAGTTAGATGGCTATCATCCAAAACTCAAAAAGCAATCAATGCTGGTGATGATGTGGGGAAAAGGTACCCTAACCCACTGCTTGTGGGAATGTAAACTAGTAGAACCATTATGGAAGACAGTATGGAGATTCCTCAGAAATCTGAAAATAGATCTACCATATGACTGATCCATTCCACTCCTGGGAATGAACCCAAAGAAAATGAAATCAGCATGTGAAGTGTCATCTGTACCCCCATGTTTATTGCAGCTGAATTCACAACAGCTAAGATGTGGAGTCAACCCAGATATCCATCAACTGATAATGGAATTAAGAAAATGTGGTATATACACACTGTGGAATACTCCTCAGCCATAAAAAGAAAAGAATGAAATCCTGTCTTTTGTATAGAAATGGATACAAGTGGGGACCATTAAGCCTAATGATACAAGCCAGTCCCTAAAAGACAAATATATTTATTTTCTCTGCTGTGTGGCAGGTGATGTAGAATACAAAAAATACTTAGGAATAAAATGGATACTTTGTGATATGATTGCTCTTCTTAGGCCTTGTGTATACTTGTGTGGAACTGTAGTCTTCCGACTTTGTTACTTGTTGAATATATGGTTAGTGATAAATTAAGCCTGTGACTATAGAGTGGACTGAAAGCTTTTCTTTGTAAAACTTAAAGGAAAAGTAGGGAAGAAAAGAGGGGGTTGAGAGAGTGAGAGGGGGAGGGGGGAATTATGATTCTCTTCTTAGAACTGTAGCTGTGAAATACACGAAATCTGTTCTCTTTATATTAGTAACAATTCTAAAAAATGATTCAATTTGTGCAGTGGGTTCTCATCGTATCTATTTTCCTTTTCTTCAGTCTAACACTCTCCCAACTGAGCTATTTTGGCTGCCCCCAGTACGTTTTCTTTTTCTTTTCTTCATGAGGTCTCTGAAACCTCAGGAAAATCCCCTTTATGAGTACATGAAGTTGAGATTTCAGAGTTGATTTTACTTGTATCTTACACTGAGATGAGTCTGTTTTCTGAACATATTCTAAGACAGCTTTAGATTTTTCCACAGTGGAATCAATAAAACCAACACGAGAATCGGATCCAATGTCAAAGAATGTGACTGACCCAAACCCTCCACTTGGCAAAAAGGCTAGGCCCGAGTTTCAGATTGGCCTGTGCGTGCCTTCTGAACCTTGTCTTCTGAGTTACTGAAGAGAACAATTGGTGTGGTTCCTAAGCATGTACTTGAATCTTCCTTGCACTGCCTTGAACACCTGCTACAAACCAACTTGCCAAAATGTATAATTTTCCTAACTGGAATTGAACTCCTCCATTAATAACTCTCTTGCTAGAGAATGACCAGTGTGACTACCAAACTAAGGCAATGGTTTTGACTTCATATTTTTCTTGACTTGGCTTCCACGGGAACACTGACTATGCCGTTTGCCTTTATTTTTCTTGTGCTTATATTTTCTGGAAGGAAAATTACAGTTCAAAATGATATCCAAGGACAAACAGGAAACATGTAAGAGAATTTAGAATAGGAATCTTTTTTTCTTGAGCAAAAGGAAGTTCACACAGCATTTTCCCATAATGCATGTTTGCATGTATCTCCTTTCATGTGCTTGTATCGTATTTGGATTCAGAATAACTTCATTACCAGTTATCTGATGTTGAGAAGGGTCTGCTGTTGGAAAATGTACTATGATAGGTTTTGTTTTTCCTTCAACATGAAAGTTCACACTTCACTTGGAGTGTGGCACAGTGTAAGATGTGGTGACTGAACAAAATCGTCTACTGGCAAATAATGCCAAGCCCGAGCTGGCCAGGGCCCACATCTGTCTTTTGACCTCTGCATTCTGAACACTGGATGTGTTCAGTTAGCAGAATTACTTAGGATTTCATTTTATGTTCTCTGCCCATCTTTTAATGTGACATTAAGAGCTTCTTTTTCACAAATGTTTGAATGTGTGTTTCCTAACTAGCTTGACATCTTCAGTTTCTGCCTTGGAAGGGCAGATTCCCTTGAAAGAAAATTGCTGATGAGGCACAAACACTGAGACAACCATTTGCTTCTGCTGGAATCATGACTGCTTCACAATCGTACACCAAATCAGCACTCAATTTGCCGAGACGTTCATTTTCTGTATCCTCACACGTTTGCTACCTCAAATCGTAACTCCAAAGTTTGGTAGACTAGTGCTACTCAAATAAAAATAATATATCTGCAATGAATTTAGAAAATCTTTTGTTTAGCTCCAAAAGAATTCCGTCTTTGCATCTTGTACTCATGATATGTATTTCCCTCTCCTTTCCTTCACGAGGTCTCAGAAACCTCAAGGAAATCTCCATGATGATTGCCTGATGCTGGGGTGTTAAATCGTTGCCTTGACCTCTCATAGGGTCTGTTTTCCAAAGTTATCCCAAGACAACTGTAGATTTTTCTTCAATGGATTAAATAAAATCTACCTGAGAATTGGACCCAGTGTCTGGGAGTGTGACTGGCATAAACACTTCCTTCACTGGGCAAGGAGACCAAGACTAAGCATGGAATGAGCCCACCTATGTCATTTGTCCTCTGTCTTCTGAGTTACTGAAAATAACAGTTGTCAGGGTTTTTGAGGATTTTATCCCATCTTTCCTAAAATTCCTTGAAACCTCCTCAAGAACTAACTTGCCGAAATGGTTGAGCAACTTTCCTAACTTGGATTGAAGTCGTCTTTTGCTGTGCAGGAGGGATAAAATGCCTAGAGAGTGAGTCACCCTTGTTGTCTCTATGCCAAGACAGTGGGTTAGCAAAGTGGCACATTTTCCTTGGCTCTCACCGGGATACTGGCCATTTCCCTAATTACTGGATCTTTTCATTTCATCTATGCCTATCCTCTTATTTTTCTGAAAGGGGAAGGGCAATTCTTAGCACAGAAATGACCTGAGGAAGGGCCCATCTGTATAGAGTCACAGGAATTGGTTCCATAATCACTGGAATCATCAAGGCTTGCCAGTAGGACAAGGGGGAGGTCAACTTTGTCTCTCTCAGCACCAAGAACAAGGTCCTGGCTGTCACACTCTCTGGCAAGACTGAAATTGAACACTCGGTGCACCAAAGATATACAGATAAAGAAACCCATATTCAGCTCAAGCCCAACTTCTATCCTTATGAACTGCAGCAGACTATACCACTGCAACACTCATAGACACAGTTACCATTGATGAACGTTGATGAACGCTGAGAGCCTAGACTCCTAGAGCAGCTTCACTCCAACACAAAGCAAAAATCCAAGTGCTAACCCTGCATTTGGCTAAACCATGAACTCTTTTCAATAAAAACTAATTCATAAAGAGGAGAAATGAAGAAACATTTCTATGCCCAGACATGCTGCTTTTCTCTGACAACTGAGATACTGAATTAGAGAGATGGCATGGTGGTTTTGCATTTTCACCTTTCATCCCTAAATGCTTGGAGCCATCCACCAAATACTGAATTTACCAATTATATGAGGGCAAGGCTAATGGCACTTGAGGTTTTCAGTTGCAGTGAAGGAGGGAAAAGATTAATTCACAGAGACTGTCACCAGGATCCCTACTAAGAAAGTGAACTGGGCATCATATTGTACTTTGTTGGCTCCCTAGCACAACAAATAGACTAATGATAGTTAAAAGAAATTTCATTACATCTGTGACTTACAGTGTTACCGCCTGAAAAGAGATGCACTAATTGAAACATGGAACGAGTGGGTTCCCCAATCCTGCCTAAGACATTTATATTTGTTTTCTATGGAGTTTGAAACCCAACATGACAATCATTTTTTTTTTTGCTTCGGCTGGTCTCGGAACCCCGGGAAACATGTCCACGAAGCATGGCTGTTGCCTGACGTGAAGTCATGGATTTGATCTCTGCTGCTGGAATGAGTGTGTTCTTAAAGCATGCCTAAACACTCTGAGATTTGTCTGACATGGAGTACATGAACCCAACATGAGCCTCAAAGAGTGCCCTGAATGGGACAGGCCCCAATCCTCCACTAGGGAAAAAGACCGGACCAAACAGCGGTGCGGCCACGCTTGCCTTCTGCCCTGTGAGTGAACACAGAGGAGATTGTGCAGCTGCATAAGAATTTCTCCCACATGGCGGGAGCGTCAACGAGGGAGTGACATGACTAAGCATGTGCTGAACATGGTTCATGAGAACTGGGGTTGGCAGTAGTGTCCTGCAGGGACCAGAGAATTCCTAGAGGTATACTCACGTAGCCCCTCAGAGGGGACTGTGGTCTGGGTGAAATAAGGTTCTTTGCTCCCACTGGAACACCAAGGTGGCACTTGCAAGTTCCTGCATCCTTTCACTTCACATGCTCTTTAACGTTCCGATTTGTTGCAAAGTGATTCCTTCTCAAGAAATAAGTGCCTCTGCTCTCAAGCTGTGAAGGAACCTTGGATATGTGCCCAGGAAGGACGTGTCTTCTGGGAAAAGAGTGCCAGAATGCTAGTCAGGTTAACTGAGATTACAAATTGTACTTCCCATTACACCCAGAGCGTACATACACCACTGGTGCATGAGGGTCTCCACATGGCTTGAGCCCTTTAGACACTGTACAGGTGGCCAAACAAAATGGAGAGTAGGGTGAAATCAAACCATCAGCGAACCAACTACTCGACCCTGACACAGGCCCAAACCCACCCCCAATCACGCTAGTTTCCCTGGGAAGAGAACCGTCCAGCAGGCCATGGCTGGACTGAGCCCGTGCAGGACATGGTGCTCAGTTGCCATCCTGGAGGGCCCAGAGGATTGCTCTGCCTGGTTTCCTAGGTGGAGGCAGGTGTGTTGTCGGCAAAGACCCTCACTCAGGCCAAGTGTGTGATGTCTCTTCTTCTTCCGCAGACGCCGAGCCCGGCACCCGGGAACCTGTTCCGGACGTGCCGCTCCCAACCATGACTCCCAGCACCGAGGCTGACCACGACCACGACCACGACCACGGTAGGGGCCCGTGTGCCTTGTGTCCTCTGCCCCTGGGAGCCCGCTGGGCTGCCGGGGCTCCTTGAGCGAGAACGGGCTTTCCTATTGCCTCCGGGACCGGGAAGGTGTCGCCATGCGATTCCTTGTCCCGAAACGCTGGCCTGTGCTCTGGAGCTGCGGGGACGTCCTCGGGGCTCTGCCCGGGAAGGATGTGCTCCCTGGGGAGAGAGGGGCCGCGGTGCGAGTCAGGCGCTCCGAGACGGGGCCGTGTGTCCTCCCGGGTGCTCTGGTTGGCTGCACGCTGCCTGGGCCTGTCCGCAGGTTGTCCGTTTCTCTGCGTGGTGGTCTGCTAAGCCGTGCGGGAGGGGCGTAGGCTTCCCCGCCCCCCACGTCTGCTCCCGCCATGACCCCGGGGGTCTGGTGCAGCACGCCCAGCCCGCATGCCTGGCGTTGCCACGGAGGCTGCGAGTGCAGAAGCCTCATGGGACCCAGCGTGGAGTGCCCCACTGCCCCTGGTGGCCCAGTGTGCGCAGCGGACTTAGGCGCGGGCATGCTGGGCTCCGCGAGGATGGTGCTCTGTGCCTCTGCCTCTCCTGAGACGTCCTTGCCTTCCTCTTGGCGTTGGCTGGTCTCCGAGCTCCCGGGACAGCGTCCAGGAGGCGTGGCCGCTGCCTGAGGACAAGTCCTCGATGTGCCCTCTGACGCTGGCACGAGCGTGTTCTGGACCCGTGCCGTGCCCCCAGGCAGCTGGGGAGTTGTCTGCCGTGTAGTCCGGCGGGCCACCAGGAGAATCTGACCCAGTGTCCTGGATGGGCCAGTTCCCAGTCGTGCGCTCGTGGCCCAGACCAGACCCGGACTGGTGTGTGGAGCCAGCCACGTGGGCCCGTCTGTCCTCCGTGCCCTGAGTGGGCGCAGATGAGAGAGGGCGCGGTTGCTCCGTCCGCTTTTCTCCCCTCTCGCCCCCGTGCGGGGAGCCGTCCAGCGGGGCCTGGCTGGACTGAGCCCGTGCCGGACACGGTGCTCAGTTGCCGTCCTGGAGGGCCCAGAGGATTGCTCGAGGTGTGCCCACCAGGCCCCTCCCCTGAGACAGGGGGCTGGCTGGGTGCCGTCAGGCTCTTTCTTGGCTGCCCCTGGAACCCGGAGGTGGCCCTTGCCTGGTTCCTGGATCCTTTCACTTCCCCTTCCTCGTCGCCTTGCCTTGTGGAAGGGAAGGGCCGCTCTTAGCCCGCCAGCCCTGGCCAAGGAGGGGAACCCACTTGGAGGGTGGGGTGGCACCAAGGCCTTGCGCGGCCCAACGCACAAGGGGGGACGGCGCGGCCTCGCCCTGGCCCCGGTGCCACCAGTTTCCCTTGGTCGGGATTCTTTGTGGCCTAGGCAGGCAGGCGCCCATGCTGTCTCCGCACTGACCTAGGCACCCACCCACATGAGGCGTCGGGAGGTGTGGGGCCGGGAGAACATTGCTCTGCCTGGTTTCCTAGGCGGAGGCAGGTGTGTTGTCGGCAAAGACCCTCACTCAGGCCAAGTGTGTGATGTCTCTTCTTCTTCCGCAGACGCCGAGCCCGGCACCCGGGAACCTGTTCCGGACGTGCTGCTCCCAACCATGACTCCCAGCACCGAGGCTGACCACGACCACGACCACGACCACGACCACGGTAGGGGCCCGTGTGCCTTGTGTCCTCTGCCCCTGGGAGCCCGCTGGGCTGCCGGGGCTCCTTGAGCGAGAACGGGCTTTCCTATTGCCTCCGGGACCGGGAAGGTGTCGCCATGCGATTCCTTGTCCCGAAACGCTGGCCTGTGCTCTGGAGCTGCGGGGACGTCCTCGGGGCTCTGCCCGGGAAGGATGTGCTCCCTGGGGAGAGAGGGGCCGCGGTGCGAGTCAGGCGCTCCGAGACGGGGCCGTGTGTCCTCCCGGGTTCTCTGGTTGGCTGCACGCTGCCTGGGCCTGTGCGCAGGTTGTCCGTTTCTCTGCGTGGTGGTCTGCTAAGCCGTGCGGGAGGGGCGTAGGCTTCCCCGCCCCCCACGTCTGCTCCCGCCATGACCCCGGGGGTCTGGTGCAGCACGCCCAGCCCGCATGCCTGGCGTTGCCACGGAGGCTGCGAGTGCAGAAGCCTCATGGGACCCGGCGTGGAGTGCCCCACTGCCCCTGGTGGCCCAGTGTGCGCAGCGGACTTAGGCGCGGGCACGCTGGGCTCCGCGAGGATGGTGCTCTGTGCCTCTGCCTCTCCTGAGACGTCCTTGCCTTCCTCTTGGCGTTGGCTGGTCTCCGAGCTCCCGGGACAGCGTCCAGGAGGCGTGGCCGCTGCCTGAGGACAAGTCCTCGATGTGCCCTCTGACGCTGGCACGAGCGTGTTCTGGACCCGTGCCGTGCCCCCAGGCAGCTGGGGAGTTGTCTGCCGTGTAGTCCGGCGGGCCACCAGGAGAATCTGACCCAGTGTCCTGGATGGGCCAGTTCCCAGTCGTGCGCTCGTGGCCCAGACCAGACCCGGGCTGGTGTGTGGAGCCAGCCACGCGGGCCCGTCTGTCCTCCGTGCCCTGAGTGGGCGCAGATGAGAGAGGGCGCGGTTGCTCCGTCCGCTTTTCTCCCCTCTCGCCCCCGTGCGGGGAGCCGTCCAGCGGGGCCTGGCTGGACTGAGCCCGTGCCGGACACGGTGCTCAGTTGCCGTCCTGGAGGGCCCAGAGGATTGCTCGAGGTGTGCCCACCAGGCCCCTCCCCTGAGACAGGGGGCTGGCTGGGTGCCGTCAGGCTCTTTCTTGGCTGCCCCTGGAACCCGGAGGTGGCCCTTGCCTGGTTCCTGGATCCTTTCACTTCCCCTTCCTCGTCGCCTTGCCGTGTGGAAGGGAAGGGCCGCTCTTAGCCCGCCAGCCCTGGCCAAGGAGGGGAACCCACTTGGAGGGTGGGGTGGCACCAAGGCCTTGCGCGGCCCAACGCACAAGGGGGGACTGCGGGCCCTCGCCCTGGCCCTGGTGCCACCAGTTTCCCTTGGTCGGGATTCTTTGTGGCCTAGGCAGGCAGGCGCCCATGCTGTCTCCGCACTGACCTAGGCACCCACCCACATGAGGCGTCGGGAGGTGTGGGGCCGGGAGAACATTTCTCTGCCTGGTTTCCTAGGCGGAGGCAGGTGTGTTGTCGGCAAAGACCCTCACTCAGCCCAAGTGTGTGATGTCTCTTCTTCTTCCGCAGACGCCGAGCCCGGCACCCGGGAACCTGTTCCGGACGTGCCGCTCCCAACCATGACTCCCAGCACCGAGGCTGACCACGACCACGACCACGACCACGACCACGACCACGGTAGGGGCCCGTGTGCCTTGTGTCCTCTGCCCCTGGGAGCCCGCTGGGCTGCCGGGGCTCCTTGAGCGAGAACGGGCTTTCCTATTGCCTCCGGGACCGGGAAGGTGTCGCCATGCGATTCCTTGTCCCGAAACGCTGGCCTGTGCTCTGGAGCTGCGGGGACGTCCTCGGGGCTCTGCCCGGGAAGGATGTGCTCCCTGGGGAGAGAGGGGCCGCGGTGCGAGTCAGGCGCTCCGAGACGGGGCCGTGTGTCCTCCCGGGTTCTCTGGTTGGCTGCACGCTGCCTGGGCCTGTGCGCAGGTTGTCCGTTTCTCTGCGTGGTGGTCTGCTAAGCCGTGCGGGAGGGGCGTAGGCTTCCCCGCCCCCCACGTCTGCTCCCGCCATGACCCCGGGGGTCTGGTGCAGCACGCCCAGCCCGCATGCCTGGCGTTGCCACGGAGGCTGCGAGTGCAGAAGCCTCATGGGACCCGGCGTGGAGTGCCCCACTGCCCCTGGTGGCCCAGTGTGCGCAGCGGACTTAGGCGCGGGCACGCTGGGCTCCGCGAGGATGGTGCTCTGTGCCTCTGCCTCTCCTGAGACGTCCTTGCCTTCCTCTTGGCGTTGGCTGGTCTCCGAGCTCCCGGGACAGCGTCCAGGAGGCGTGGCCGCTGCCTGAGGACAAGTCCTCGATGTGCCCTCTGACGCTGGCACGAGCGTGTTCTGGACCCGTGCCGTGCCCCCAGGCAGCTGGGGAGTTGTCTGCCGTGTAGTCCGGCGGGCCAGCAGGAGAATCTGACCCAGTGTCCTGGATGGGCCAGTTCCCAGTCGTGCGCTCGTGGCCCAGACCAGACCCGGGCTGGTGTGTGGAGCCAGCCACGCGGGCCCGTCTGTCCTCCGTGCCCTGAGTGGGCGCAGATGAGAGAGGGCGCGGTTGCTCCGTCCGCTTTTCTCCCCTCTCGCCCCCGTGCGGGGAGCCGTCCAGCGGGGCCTGGCTGGACTGAGCCCGTGCCGGACACGGTGCTCAGTTGCCGTCCTGGAGGGCCCAGAGGATTGCTCGAGGTGTGCCCACCAGGCCCCTCCCCTGAGACAGGGGGCTGGCTGGGTGCCGTCAGGCTCTTTCTTGGCTGCCCCTGGAACCCGGAGGTGGCCCTTGCCTGGTTCCTGGATCCTTTCACTTCCCCTTCCTCGTCGCCTTGCCGTGTGGAAGGGAAGGGCCGCTCTTAGCCCGCCAGCCCTGGCCAAGGAGGGGAACCCACTTGGAGGGTGGGGTGGCACCAAGGCCTTGCGCGGCCCAACGCACAAGGGGGGACGGCGCGGCCTCGCCCTGGCCCTGGTGCCACCAGTTTCCCTTGGTCGGGATTCTTTGTGGCCTAGGCAGGCAGGCGCCCATGCTGTCTCCGCACTGACCTAGGCACCCACCCACATGAGGCGTCGGGAGGTGTGGGGCCGGGAGAACATTTCTCTGCCTGGTTTCCTAGGCGGAGGCAGGTGTGTTGTCGGCAAAGACCCTCACTCAGGCCAAGTGTGTGATGTCTCTTCTTCTTCCGCAGACGCCGAGCCCGGCACCCGGGAACCTGTTCCGGACGTGCCGCTCCCAACCATGACTCCCAGCACCGAGGCTGACCACGACCACGACCACGACCACGGTAGGGGCCCGTGTGCCTTGTGTCCTCTGCCCCTTGGAGCCCGCTGGGTTGCCGGGGCTCCTTGAGCGAGAACGGGCTTTCCTATTGCCTCCGGGACCGGGAAGGTGTCGCCATGCGATTCCTTGTCCCGAAACGCTGGCCTGTGCTCTGGAGCTGCGGGGACGTCCTCGGGGCTCTGCCCGGGAAGGATGTGCTCCCTGGGGAGAGAGGGGCCGCGGTGCGAGTCAGGCGCTTCGAGACGGGGCCGTGTGTCCTCCCGGGTTCTCTGGTTGGCTGCACGCTGCCTGGGCCTGTCCGCAGGTTGTCCGTTTCTCTGCGTGGTGGTCTGCTAAGCCGTGCGGGAGGGGCGTAGGCTTCCCCGCCCCCCACGTCTGCTCCCGCCATGACCCCGGGGGTCTGGTGCAGCACGCCCAGCCCGCATGCCTGGCGTTGCCACGGAGGCTGCGAGTGCAGAAGCCTCATGGGACCCGGCGTGGAGTGCCCCACTGCCCCTGGTGGCCCAGTGTGCGCAGCGGACTTAGGCGCGGGCACGCTGGGCTCCGCGAGGATGGTGCTCTGTGCCTCTGCCTCTCCTGAGACGTCCTTGCCTTCCTCTTGGCGTTGGCTGGTCTCCGAGCTCCCGGGACAGCGTCCAGGAGGCGTGGCCGCTGCCTGAGGACAAGTCCTCGATGTGCCCTCTGACGCTGGCACGAGCGTGTTCTGGACCCGTGCCGTGCCCCCAGGCAGCTGGGGAGTTGTCTGCCGTGTAGTCCGGCGGGCCACCAGGAGAATCTGACCCAGTGTCCTGGATGGGCCAGTTCCCAGTCGTGCGCTCGTGGCCCAGACCAGACCCGGGCTGGTGTGTGGAGCCAGCCACGCGGGCCCGTCTGTCCTCCGTGCCCTGAGTGGGCGCAGATGAGAGAGGGCGCGGTTGCTCCGTCCGCTTTTCTCCCCTCTCGCCCCCGTGCGGGGAGCCGTCCAGCGGGGCCTGGCTGGACTGAGCCCGTGCCGGACACGGTGCTCAGTTGCCGTCCTGGAGGGCCCAGAGGATTGCTCGAGGTGTGCCCACCAGGCCCCTCCCCTGAGACAGGGGGCTGGCTGGGTGCCGTCAGGCTCTTTCTTGGCTGCCCCTGGAACCCGGAGGTGGCCCTTGCCTGGTTCCTGGATCCTTTCACTTCCCCTTCCTCGTCGCCTTGCCGTGTGGAAGGGAAGGGCCGCTCTTAGCCCGCCAGCCCTGGCCAAGGAGGGGAACCCACTTGGAGGGTGGGGTGGCACCAAGGCCTTGCGCGGCCCAACGCACAAGGGGGGACTGCGGGCCCTCGCCCTGGCCCCGGTGCCACCAGTTTCCCTTGGTCGGGATTCTTTGTGGCCTAGGCAGGCAGGCGCCCATGCTGTCTCCGCACTGACCTAGGCACCCACCCACATGAGGCGTCGGGAGGTGTGGGGCCGGGAGAACATTTCTCTGCCTGGTTTCCTAGGCGGAGGCAGGTGTGTTGTCGGCAAAGACCCTCACTCAGCCCAAGTGTGTGATGTCTCTTCTTCTTCCGCAGACGCCGAGCCCGGCACCCGGGAACCTGTTCTGGACGTGCCGCTCCCAACCATGACTCCCAGCACCGAGGCTGACCACGACCACGACCACGACCACGACCACGGTAGGGGCCCGTGTGCCTTGTGTCCTCTGCCCCTGGGAGCCCGCTGGGTTGCCGGGGCTCCTTGAGCGAGAACGGGCTTTCCTATTGCCTCCGGGACCGGGAAGGTGCCGCCATGCGATTCCTTGTCCCGAAACGCTGGCCTGTGCTCTGGAGCTGCGGGGACGTCCTCGGGGCTCTGCCCGGGAAGGATGTGCTCCCTGGGGAGAGAGGGGCCGCGGTGCGAGTCAGGCGCTCCGAGACGGGGCCGTGTGTCCTCCCGGGTTCTCTGGTTGGCTGCACGCTGCCTGGGCCTGTCCGCAGGTTGTCCGTTTCTCTGCGTGGTGGTCTGCTAAGCCGTGCGGGAGGGGCGTAGGCTTCCCCGCCCCCCACGTCTGCTCCCGCCATGACCCCGGGGGTCTGGTGCAGCACACCCAGCCCGCATGCCTGGCGTCGCCATGGAGGCTGCGAGTGCAGAAGCCTCATGGGACCCGGCGTGGAGTGCCCCACTGCCCCTGGTGGCCCAGTGTGCGCAGCGGACTTAGGCGCGGGCACGCTGGGCTCCGCGAGGATGGTGCTCTGTGCCTCTGCCTCTCCTGAGACGTCCTTGCCTTCCTCTTGGCGTTGGCTGGTCTCCGAGCTCCCGGGACAGCGTCCAGGAGGCGTGGCCGCTGCCTGAGGACAAGTCCTCGATGTGCCCTCTGACGCTGGCACGAGCGTGTTCTGGACCCGTGCCATGCCCCCAGGCAGCTGGGGAGTTGTCTGCCGTGTAGTCCGGCGGGCCACCAGGAGAATCTGACCCAGTGTCCTGGATGGGCCAGTTCCCAGTCGTGCGCTCGTGGCCCAGACCAGACCCGGGCTGGTGTGTGGAGCCAGCCACGCGGGCCCGTCTGTCCTCCGTGCCCTGAGTGGGCGCAGATGAGAGAGGGCGCGGTTGCTCCGTCCGCTTTTCTCCCCTCTCGCCCCCGTGCGGGGAGCCGTCCAGCGGGGCCTGGCTGGACTGAGCCCGTGCCGGACACGGTGCTCCGTTGCCGTCCTGGAGGGCCCAGAGGATTGCTCGAGGTGTGCCCACCAGGTCCCTCCCCTGAGACAGGGGGCTGGCTGGGTGCCGTCAGGTTCTTTCTTGGCTGCCCCTGGAACCCGGAGGTGGCCCTTGCCTGGTTCCTGGATCCTTTCACTTCCCCTTCCTCGTCCACTTGCCGTGTGGAAGGGAAGGGCCGCTCTTAGCCCGCCAGCCCTGGCCAAGGAGGGGAACCCACTTGGAGGGTGGGGTGGCACCAAGGCCTTGCGCGGCCCAACGCACAAGGGGGGACTGCGGGCCCTCGCCCTGGCCCTGGTGCCACCAGTTTCCCTTGGTCGGGATTCTTTGTGGCCTAGGCAGGCAGGCGCCCATGCTGTCTCCGCACTGACCTAGGCACCCACCCACATGAGGCGTCGGGAGGTGTGGGGCCGGGAGAACATTTCTCTGCCTGGTTTCCTAGGCGGAGGCAGGTGTGTTGTCGGCAAAGACCCTCACTCAGGCCAAGTGTGTGATGTCTCTTCTTCTTCCGCAGACGCCGAGCCCGGCACCCGGGAACCTGTTCCGGACGTGCCGCTCCCAACCATGACTCCCAGCACCGAGGCTGACCACGACCACGACCACGACCACGGTAGGGGCCCGTGTGCCTTGTGTCCTCTGCCCCTGGGAGCCCGCTGGGCTGCCGGGGCTCCTTGAGCGAGAACGGGCTTTCCTATTGCCTCCGGGACCGGGAAGGTGCCGCCATGCGATTCCTTGTCCCGAAACGCTGGCCTGTGCTCTGGAGCTGCGGGGACGTCCTCGGGGCTCTGCCCGGGAAGGATGTGCTCCCTGGGGAGAGAGGGGCCGCGGTGCGAGTATGCGCTCCGAGACGGGGCCGTGTGTCCTCCCGGGTTCTCTGGTTGGCTGCACGCTGCCTGGGCCTGTGCGCAGGTTGTCCGTTTCTCTGCGTGGTGGTCTGCTAAGCCGTGCGGGAGGGGCGTAGGCTTCCCCGCCCCCCACGTCTGCTCCCGCCATGACCCCGGGGGTCTGGTGCAGCACGCCCAGCCCGCATGCCTGGCGTTGCCACGGAGGCTGCGAGTGCAGAAGCCTCATGGGACCCGGCGTGGAGTGCCCCACTGCCCCTGGTGGCCCAGTGTGCGCAGCGGACTTAGGCGCGGGCACGCTGGGCTCCGCGAGGATGGTGCTCTGTGCCTCTGCCTCTCCTGAGACGTCCTTGCCTTCCTCTTGGCGTTGGCTGGTCTCCGAGCTCCCGGGACAGCGTCCAGGAGGCGTGGCCGCTGCCTGAGGACAAGTCCTCGATGTGCCCTCTGACGCTGGCACGAGCATGTTCTGGACCCGTGCCGTGCCCCCAGGCAGCTGGGGAGTTGTCTGCCGTGTAGTCCGGCGGGCCAGCAGGAGAATCTGACCCAGTGTCCTGGATGGGCCAGTTCCCAGTCGTGCGCTCGTGGCCCAGACCAGACCCGGGCTGGTGTGTGGAGCCAGCCACGCGGGCCCGTCTGTCCTCCGTGCCCTGAGTGGGCGCAGATGAGAGAGGGCGCGGTTGCTCCGTCCGCTTTTCTCCCCTCTCGCCCCCGTGCGGGGAGCCGTCCAGCGGGGCCTGGCTGGACTGAGCCCGTGCCGGACACGGTGCTCAGTTGCCGTCCTGGAGGGCCCAGAGGATTGCTCGAGGTGTGCCCACCAGGCCCCTCCCCTGAGACAGGGGGCTGGCTGGGTGCCGTCAGGCTCTTTCTTGGCTGCCCCTGGAACCCGGAGGTGGCCCTTGCCTGGTTCCTGGATCCTTTCACTTCCCCTTCCTCGTCGCCTTGCCGTGTGGAAGGGAAGGGCCGCTCTTAGCCCGCCAGCCCTGGCCAAGGAGGGGAACCCACTTGGAGGGTGGGGTGGCACCAAGGCCTTGCGCGGCCCAACGCACAAGGGGGGACTGCGGGCCCTCGCCCTGGCCCCGGTGCCACCAGTTTCCCTTGGTCGGGATTCTTTGTGGCCTAGGCAGGCAGGCGCCCATGCTGTCTCCGCACTGACCTAGGCACCCACCCACAGGAGGCGTCGGGAGGTGTGGGGCCGGGAGAACATTTCTCTGCCTGGTTTCCTAGGCGGAGGCAGGTGTGTTGTCGGCAAAGACCCTCACTCAGGCCAAGTGTGTGATGTCTCTTCTTCTTCCGCAGACGCCGAGCCCGGCACCCGGGAACCTGTTCTGGACGTGCCGCTCCCAACCATGACTCCCAGCACCGAGGCTGACCACGACCACGACCACGACCACGACCACGGTAGGGGCCCGTGTGCCTTGTGTCCTCTGCCCCTGGGAGCCCGCTGGGTTGCCGGGGCTCCTTGAGTGAGAACGGGCTTTCCTATTGCCTCCGGGACCGGGAAGGTGCCGCCATGCGATTCCTTGTCCCGAAACGCTGGCCTGTGCTCTGGAGCTGCGGGGACGTCCTCGGGGCTCTGCCCGGGAAGGATGTGCTCCCTGGGGAGAGAGGGGCCGCGGTGCGAGTCAGGCGCTCCGAGACGGGGCCGTGTGTCCTCCCGGGTTCTCTGGTTGGCTGCACGCTGCCTGGGCCTGTCCGCAGGTTGTCCGTTTCTCTGCGTGGTGGTCTGCTAAGCCGTGCGGGAGGGGCGTAGGCTTCCCCGCCCCCCACGTCTGCTCCCGCCATGACCCCGGGGGTCTGGTGCAGCACGCCCAGCCCGCATGCCTGGCGTCGCCATGGAGGCTGTGAGTGCAGAAGCCTCATGGGACCCGGCGTGGAGTGCCCCACTGCCCCTGGTGGCCCAGTGTGCGCAGCGGACTTAGGCGCGGGCACGCTGGGCTCCGCGAGGATGGTGCTCTGTGCCTCTGCCTCTCCTGAGACGTCCTTGCCTTCCTCTTGGCGTTGGCTGGTCTCCGAGCTCCCGGGACAGCGTCCAGGAGGCGTGGCCGCTGCCTGAGGACAAGTCCTCGATGTGCCCTCTGACGCTGGCACGAGCGTGTTCTGGACCCGTGCCATGCCCCCAGGCAGCTGGGGAGTTGTCTGCCGTGTAGTCCGGCGGGCCAGCAGGAGAATCTGACCCAGTGTCCTGGATGGGCCAGTTCCCAGTCGTGCGCTCGTGGCCCAGACCAGACCCGGGCTGGTGTGTGGAGCCAGCCACGCGGGCCCGTCTGTCCTCCGTGCCCTGAGTGGGCGCAGATGAGAGAGGGCGCGGTTGCTCCGTCCGCTTTTCTCCCCTCTCGCCCCCGTGCGGGGAGCCGTCCAGCGGGGCCTGGCTGGACTGAGCCCGTGCCGGACACGGTGCTCAGTTGCCGTCCTGGAGGGCCCAGAGGATTGCTCGAGGTGTGCCCACCAGGCCCCTCCCCTGAGACAGGGGGCTGGCTGGGTGCCGTCAGGCTCTTTCTTGGCTGCCCCTGGAACCCGGAGGTGGCCCTTGCCTGGTTCCTGGATCCTTTCACTTCCCCTTCCTCGTCGCCTTGCCGTGTGGAAGGGAAGGGCCGCTCTTAGCCCGCCAGCCCTGGCCAAGGAGGGGAACCCACTTGGAGGGTGGGGTGGCACCAAGGCCTTGCGCGGCCCAACGCACAAGGGGGGACTGCGGGCCCTCGCCCTGGCCCCGGTGCCACCAGTTTCCCTTGGTCGGGATTCTTTGTGGCCTAGGCAGGCAGGCGCCCATGCTGTCTCCGCACTGACCTAGGCACCCACCCACAGGAGGCGTCGGGAGGTGTGGGGCCGGGAGAACATTTCTCTGCCTGGTTTCCTAGGCGGAGGCAGGTGTGTTGTCGGCAAAGACCCTCACTCAGGCCAAGTGTGTGATGTCTCTTCTTCTTCCGCAGACGCCGAGCCCGGCACCAGGGAACCTGTTCTGGACGTGCCGCTCCCAACCATGACTCCCAGCACCGAGGCTGACCACGACCACGACCACGACCACGACCACGGTAGGGGCCCGTGTGCCTTGTGTCCTCTGCCCCTGGGAGCCCGCTGGGTTGCCGGGGCTCCTTGAGTGAGAACGGGCTTTCCTATTGCCTCCGGGACCGGGAAGGTGCCGCCATGCGATTCCTTGTCCCGAAACGCTGGCCTGTGCTCTGGAGCTGCGGGGACGTCCTCGGGGCTCTGCCCGGGAAGGATGTGCTCCCTGGGGAGAGAGGGGCCGCGGTGCGAGTCAGGCGCTCCGAGACGGGGCCGTGTGTCCTCCCGGGTTCTCTGGTTGGCTGCACGCTGCCTGGGCCTGTCCGCAGGTTGTCCGTTTCTCTGCGTGGTGGTCTGCTAAGCCGTGCGGGAGGGGCGTAGGCTTCCCCGCCCCCCACGTCTGCTCCCGCCATGACCCCGGGGGTCTGGTGCAGCACGCCCAGCCCGCATGCCTGGCGTCGCCACGGAGGCTGCGAGTGCAGAAGCCTCATGGGACCCGGCGTGGAGTGCCCCACTGCCCCTGGTGGCCCAGTGTGCGCAGCGGACTTAGGCGCGGGCACGCTGGGCTCCGCGAGGATGGTGCTCTGTGCCTCTGCCTCTCCTGAGACGTCCTTGCCTTCCTCTTGGCGTTGGCTGGTCTCCGAGCTCCCGGGACAGCGTCCAGGAGGCGTGGCCGCTGCCTGAGGACAAGTCCTCGATGTGCCCTCTGACGCTGGCACGAGCGTGTTCTGGACCCGTGCCGTGCCCCCAGGCAGCTGGGGAGTTGTCTGCCGTGTAGTCCGGCGGGCCAGCAGGAGAATCTGACCCAGTGTCCTGGATGGGCCAGTTCCCAGTCGTGCGCTCGTGGCCCAGACCAGACCCGGGCTGGTGTGTGGAGCCAGCCACGCGGGCCCGTCTGTCCTCCGTGCCCTGAGTGGGCGCAGATGAGAGAGGGCGCGGTTGCTCCGTCCGCTTTTCTCCCCTCTCGCCCCCGTGCGGGGAGCCGTCCAGCGGGGCCTGGCTGGACTGAGCCCGTGCCGGACACGGTGCTCCGTTGCCGTCCTGGAGGGCCCAGAGGATTGCTCGAGGTGTGCCCACCAGGCCCCTCCCCTGAGACAGGGGGCTGGCTGGGTGCCGTCAGGCTCTTTCTTGGCTGCCCCTGGAACCCGGAGGTGGCCCTTGCCTGGTTCCTGGATCCTTTCACTTCCCCTTCCTCGTCCACTTGCCGTGTGGAAGGGAAGGGCCGCTCTTAGCCCGCCAGCCCTGGCCAAGGAGGGGAACCCACTTGGAGGGTGGGGTGGCACCAAGGCCTTGCGCGGCCCAACGCACAAGGGGGGACTGCGGGCCCTCGCCCTGGCCCTGGTGCCACCAGTTTCCCTTGGTCGGGATTCTTTGTGGCCTAGGCAGGCAGGCGCCCATGCTGTCTCCGCACTGACCTAGGCACCCACCCACATGAGGCGTCGGGAGGTGTGGGGCCGGGAGAACATTTCTCTGCCTGGTTTCCTAGGCGGAGGCAGGTGTGTTGTCGGCAAAGACCCTCACTCAGGCCAAGTGTGTGATGTCTCTTCTTCTTCCGCAGACGCCGAGCCCGGCACCCGGGAACCTGTTCCGGACGTGCCGCTCCCAACCATGACTCCCAGCACCGAGGCTGACCACGACCACGACCACGACCACGACCACGGTAGGGGCCCGTGTGCCTTGTGTCCTCTGCCCCTGGGAGCCCGCTGGGCTGCCGGGGCTCCTTGAGCGAGAACGGGCTTTCCTATTGCCTCCGGGACCGGGAAGGTGTCGCCATGCGATTCCTTGTCCCGAAACGCTGGCCTGTGCTCTGGAGCTGCGGGGACGTCCTCGGGGCTCTGCCCGGGAAGGATGTGCTCCCTGGGGAGAGAGGGGCCGCGGTGCGAGTCAGGCGCTCCGAGACGGGGCCGTGTGTCCTCCCGGGTTCTCTGGTTGGCTGCACGCTGCCTGGGCCTGTGCGCAGGTTGTCCGTTTCTCTGCGTGGTGGTCTGCTAAGCCGTGCGGGAGGGGCGTAGGCTTCCCCGCCCCCCACGTCTGCTCCCGCCATGACCCCGGGGGTCTGGTGCAGCACGCCCAGCCCGCATGCCTGGCGTCGCCACGGAGGCTGCGAGTGCAGAAGCCTCATGGGACCCGGCGTGGAGTGCCCCACTGCCCCTGGTGGCCCAGTGTGCGCAGCGGACTTAGGCGCGGGCACGCTGGGCTCCGCGAGGATGGTGCTCTGTGCCTCTGCCTCTCCTGAGACGTCCTTGCCTTCCTCTTGGCGTTGGCTGGTCTCCGAGCTCCCGGGACAGCGTCCAGGAGGCGTGGCCGCTGCCTGAGGACAAGTCCTCGATGTGCCCTCTGACGCTGGCACCAGCGTGTTCTGGACCCGTGCCGTGCCCCCAGGCAGCTGGGGAGTTGTCTGCCGTGTAGTCCGGCGGGCCACCAGGAGAATCTGACCCAGTGTCCTGGATGGGCCAGTTCCCAGTCGTGCGCTCGTGGCCCAGACCAGACCCGGGCTGGTGTGTGGAGCCAGCCACGCGGGCCCGTCTGTCCTCCGTGCCCTGAGTGGGCGCAGATGAGAGAGGGCGCGGTTGCTCCGTCCGCTTTTCTCCCCTCTCGCCCCCGTGCGGGGAGCCGTCCAGCGGGGCCTGGCTGGACTGAGCCCGTGCCGGACACGGTGCTCCGTTGCCGTCCTGGAGGGCCCAGAGGATTGCTCGAGGTGTGCCCACCAGGCCCCTCCCCTGAGACAGGGGGCTGGCTGGGTGCCGTCAGGCTCTTTCTTGGCTGCCCCTGGAACCCGGAGGTGGCCCTTGCCTGGTTCCTGGATCCTTTCACTTCCCCTTCCTCGTCGCCTTGCCGTGTGGAAGGGAAGGGCCGCTCTTAGCCCGCCAGCCCTGGCCAAGGAGGGGAACCCACTTGGAGGGTGGGGTGGCACCAAGGCCTTGCGCGGCCCAACGCACAAGGGGGGACTGCGGGCCCTCGCCCTGGCCCCGGTGCCACCAGTTTCCCTTGGTCGGGATTCTTTGTGGCCTAGGCAGGCAGGCGCCCATGCTGTCTCCGCACTGACCTAGGCACCCACCCACAGGAGGCGTCGGGAGGTGTGGGGCCGGGAGAACATTTCTCTGCCTGGTTTCCTAGGCGGAGGCAGGTGTGTTGTCGGCAAAGACCCTCACTCAGGCCAAGTGTGTGATGTCTCTTCTTCTTCCGCAGACGCCGAGCCCGGCACCCGGGAACCTGTTCTGGACGTGCCGCTCCCAACCATGACTCCCAGCACCGAGGCTGACCACGACCACGACCACGACCACGACCACGGTAGGGGCCCGTGTGCCTTGTGTCCTCTGCCCCTGGGAGCCCGCTGGGTTGCCGGGGCTCCTTGAGTGAGAACGGGCTTTCCTATTGCCTCCGGGACCGGGAAGGTGCCGCCATGCGATTCCTTGTCCCGAAACGCTGGCCTGTGCTCTGGAGCTGCGGGGACGTCCTCGGGGCTCTGCCCGGGAAGGATGTGCTCCCTGGGGAGAGAGGGGCCGCGGTGCGAGTCAGGCGCTCCGAGACGGGGCCGTGTGTCCTCCCGGGTTCTCTGGTTGGCTGCACGCTGCCTGGGCCTGTGCGCAGGTTGTCCGTTTCTCTGCGTGGTGGTCTGCTAAGCCGTGCGGGAGGGGCGTAGGCTTCCCCGCCCCCCACGTCTGCTCCCGCCATGACCCCGGGGGTCTGGTGCAGCACGCCCAGCCCGCATGCCTGGCGTCGCCACGGAGGCTGCGAGTGCAGAAGCCTCATGGGACCCGGCGTGGAGTGCCCCACTGCCCCTGGTGGCCCAGTGTGCGCAGCGGACTTAGGCGCGGGCACGCTGGGCTCCGCGAGGATGGTGCTCTGTGCCTCTGCCTCTCCTGAGACGTCCTTGCCTTCCTCTTGGCGTTGGCTGGTCTCCGAGCTCCCGGGACAGCGTCCAGGAGGCGTGGCCGCTGCCTGAGGACAAGTCCTCGATGTGCCCTCTGACGCTGGCACCAGCGTGTTCTGGACCCGTGCCGTGCCCCCAGGCAGCTGGGGAGTTGTCTGCCGTGTAGTCCGGCGGGCCACCAGGAGAATCTGACCCAGTGTCCTGGATGGGCCAGTTCCCAGTCGTGCGCTCGTGGCCCAGACCAGACCCGGGCTGGTGTGTGGAGCCAGCCACGCGGGCCCGTCTGTCCTCCGTGCCCTGAGTGGGCGCAGATGAGAGAGGGCGCGGTTGCTCCGTCCGCTTTTCTCCCCTCTCGCCCCCGTGCGGGGAGCCGTCCAGCGGGGCCTGGCTGGACTGAGCCCGTGCCGGACACGGTGCTCCGTTGCCGTCCTGGAGGGCCCAGAGGATTGCTCGAGGTGTGCCCACCAGGCCCCTCCCCTGAGACAGGGGGCTGGCTGGGTGCCGTCAGGCTCTTTCTTGGCTGCCCCTGGAACCCGGAGGTGGCCCTTGCCTGGTTCCTGGATCCTTTCACTTCCCCTTCCTCGTCCACTTGCCGTGTGGAAGGGAAGGGCCGCTCTTAGCCCGCCAGCCCTGGCCAAGGAGGGGAACCCACTTGGAGGGTGGGGTGGCACCAAGGCCTTGCGCGGCCCAACGCACAAGGGGGGACTGCGGGCCCTCGCCCTGGCCCCGGTGCCACCAGTTTCCCTTGGTCGGGATTCTTTGTGGCCTAGGCAGGCAGGCGCCCATGCTGTCTCCGCACTGACCTAGGCACCCACCCACATGAGGCGTCGGGAGGTGTGGGGCCGGGAGAACATTTCTCTGCCTGGTTTCCTAGGTGGAGGCAGGTGTGTTGTCGGCAAAGACCCTCACTCAGCCCAAGTGTGTGATGTCTCTTCTTCTTCCGCAGACGCCGAGCCCGGCACCCGGGAACCTGTTCCGGACGTGCCGCTCCCAACCATGACTCCCAGCACCGAGGCTGACCACGACCACGACCACGACCACGGTAGGGGCCCGTGTGCCTTGTGTCCTCTGCCCCTGGGAGCCCGCTGGGCTGCCGGGGCTCCTTGAGCGAGAACGGGCTTTCCTATTGCCTCCGGGACCGGGAAGGTGTCGCCATGCGATTCCTTGTCCCGAAACGCTGGCCTGTGCTCTGGAGCTGCGGGGACGTCCTCGGGGCTCTGCCCGGGAAGGATGTGCTCCCTGGGGAGAGAGGGGCCGCGGTGCGAGTCAGGCGCTCCGAGACGGGGCCGTGTGTCCTCCCGGGTTCTCTGGTTGGCTGCACGCTGCCTGGGCCTGTCCGCAGGTTGTCCGTTTCTCTGCGTGGTGGTCTGCTAAGCCGTGCGGGAGGGGCGTAGGCTTCCCCGCCCCCCACGTCTGCTCCCGCCATGACCCCGGGGGTCTGGTGCAGCACGCCCAGCCCGCATGCCTGGCGTTGCCACGGAGGCTGCGAGTGCAGAAGCCTCATGGGACCCGGCGTGGAGTGCCCCACTGCCCCTGGTGGCCCAGTGTGCGCAGCGGACTTAGGCGCGGGCACGCTGGGCTCCGCGAGGATGGTGCTCTGTGCCTCTGCCTCTCCTGAGACGTCCTTGCCTTCCTCTTGGCGTTGGCTGGTCTCCGAGCTCCCGGGACAGCGTCCAGGAGGCGTGGCCGCTGCCTGAGGACAAGTCCTCGATGTGCCCTCTGACGCTGGCACCAGCGTGTTCTGGACCCGTGCCGTGCCCCCAGGCAGCTGGGGAGTTGTCTGCCGTGTAGTCCGGCGGGCCACCAGGAGAATCTGACCCAGTGTCCTGGATGGGCCAGTTCCCAGTCGTGCGCTCGTGGCCCAGACCAGACCCGGGCTGGTGTGTGGAGCCAGCCACGCGGGCCCGTCTGTCCTCCGTGCCCTGAGTGGGCGCAGATGAGAGAGGGCGCGGTTGCTCCGTCCGCTTTTCTCCCCTCTCGCCCCCGTGCGGGGAGCCGTCCAGCGGGGCCTGGCTGGACTGAGCCCGTGCCGGACACGGTGCTCCGTTGCCGTCCTGGAGGGCCCAGAGGATTGCTCGAGGTGTGCCCACCAGGCCCCTCCCCTGAGACAGGGGGCTGGCTGGGTGCCGTCAGGCTCTTTCTTGGCTGCCCCTGGAACCCGGAGGTGGCCCTTGCCTGGTTCCTGGATCCTTTCACTTCCCCTTCCTCGTCGCCTTGCCGTGTGGAAGGGAAGGGCCGCTCTTAGCCCGCCAGCCCTGGCCAAGGAGGGGAACCCACTTGGAGGGTGGGGTGGCACCAAGGCCTTGCGCGGCCCAACGCACAAGGGGGGACTGCGGGCCCTCGCCCTGGCCCCGGTGCCACCAGTTTCCCTTGGTCGGGATTCTTTGTGGCCTAGGCAGGCAGGCGCCCATGCTGTCTCCGCACTGACCTAGGCACCCACCCACATGAGGCGTCGGGAGGTGTGGGGCCGGGAGAACATTTCTCTGCCTGGTTTCCTAGGTGGAGGCAGGTGTGTTGTCGGCAAAGACCCTCACTCAGCCCAAGTGTGTGATGTCTCTTCTTCTTCCGCAGACGCCGAGCCCGGCACCCGGGAACCTGTTCTGGACGTGCCGCTCCCAACCATGACTCCCAGCACCGAGGCTGACCACGACCACGACCACGACCACGACCACGGTAGGGGCCCGTGTGCCTTGTGTCCTCTGCCCCTGGGAGCCCGCTGGGTTGCCGGGGCTCCTTGAGCGAGAACGGGCTTTCCTATTGCCTCCGGGACCGGGAAGGTGTCGCCATGCGATTCCTTGTCCCGAAACGCTGGCCTGTGCTCTGGAGCTGCGGGGACGTCCTCGGGGCTCTGCCCGGGAAGGATGTGCTCCCTGGGGAGAGAGGGGCCGCGGTGCGAGTCAGGCGCTCCGAGACGGGGCCGTGTGTCCTCCCGGGTTCTCTGGTTGGCTGCACGCTGCCTGGGCCTGTCCGCAGGTTGTCCGTTTCTCTGCGTGGTGGTCTGCTAAGCCGTGCGGGAGGGGCGTAGGCTTCCCCGCCCCCCACGTCTGCTCCCGCCATGACCCCGGGGGTCTGGTGCAGCACGCCCAGCCCGCATGCCTGGCGTTGCCACGGAGGCTGCGAGTGCAGAAGCCTCATGGGACCCGGCGTGGAGTGCCCCACTGCCCCTGGTGGCCCAGTGTGCGCAGCGGACTTAGGCGCGGGCACGCTGGGCTCCGCGAGGATGGTGCTCTGTGCCTCTGCCTCTCCTGAGACGTCCTTGCCTTCCTCTTGGCGTTGGCTGGTCTCCGAGCTCCCGGGACAGCGTCCAGGAGGCGTGGCCGCTGCCTGAGGACAAGTCCTCGATGTGCCCTCTGACGCTGGCACCAGCGTGTTCTGGACCCGTGCCGTGCCCCCAGGCAGCTGGGGAGTTGTCTGCCGTGTAGTCCGGCGGGCCAGCAGGAGAATCTGACCCAGTGTCCTGGATGGGCCAGTTCCCAGTCGTGCGCTCGTGGCCCAGACCAGACCCGGGCTGGTGTGTGGAGCCAGCCACGCGGGCCCGTCTGTCCTCCGTGCCCTGAGTGGGCGCAGATGAGAGAGGGCGCGGTTGCTCCGTCCGCTTTTCTCCCCTCTCGCCCCCGTGCGGGGAGCCGTCCAGCGGGGCCTGGCTGGACTGAGCCCGTGCCGGACACGGTGCTCCGTTGCCGTCCTGGAGGGCCCAGAGGATTGCTCGAGGTGTGCCCACCAGGCCCCTCCCCTGAGACAGGGGGCTGGCTGGGTGCCGTCAGGTTCTTTCTTGGCTGCCCCTGGAACCCGGAGGTGGCCCTTGCCTGGTTCCTGGATCCTTTCACTTCCCCTTCCTCGTCGCCTTGCCGTGTGGAAGGGAAGGGCCGCTCTTAGCCCGCCAGCCCTGGCCAAGGAGGGGAACCCACTTGGAGGGTGGGGTGGCACCAAGGCCTTGCGCGGCCCAACGCACAAGGGGGGACTGCGGGCCCTCGCCCTGGCCCTGGTGCCACCAGTTTCCCTTGGTCGGGATTCTTTGTGGCCTAGGCAGGCAGGCGCCCATGCTGTCTCCGCACTGACCTAGGCACCCACCCACATGAGGCGTCGGGAGGTGTGGGGCCGGGAGAACATTTCTCTGCCTGGTTTCCTAGGCGGAGGCAGGTGTGTTGTCGGCAAAGACCCTCACTCAGGCCAAGTGTGTGATGTCTCTTCTTCTTCCGCAGACGCCGAGCCCGGCACCCGGGAACCTGTTCCGGACGTGCCGCTCCCAACCATGACTCCCAGCACCGAGGCTGACCACGACCACGACCACGACCACGGTAGGGGCCCGTGTGCCTTGTGTCCTCTGCCCCTGGGAGCCCGCTGGGCTGCCGGGGCTCCTTGAGCGAGAACGGGCTTTCCTATTGCCTCCGGGACCGGGAAGGTGTCGCCATGCGATTCCTTGTCCCGAAACGCTGGCCTGTGCTCTGGAGCTGCGGGGACGTCCTCGGGGCTCTGCCCGGGAAGGATGTGCTCCCTGGGGAGAGAGGGGCCGCGGTGCGAGTCAGGCGCTCCGAGACGGGGCCGTGTGTCCTCCCGGGTTCTCTGGTTGGCTGCACGCTGCCTGGGCCTGTCCGCAGGTTGTCCGTTTCTCTGCGTGGTGGTCTGCTAAGCCGTGCGGGAGGGGCGTAGGCTTCCCCGCCCCCCACGTCTGCTCCCGCCATGACCCCGGGGGTCTGGTGCAGCACGCCCAGCCCGCATGCCTGGCGTTGCCACGGAGGCTGCGAGTGCAGAAGCCTCATGGGACCCGGCGTGGAGTGCCCCACTGCCCCTGGTGGCCCAGTGTGCGCAGCGGACTTAGGCGCGGGCACGCTGGGCTCCGCGAGGATGGTGCTCTGTGCCTCTGCCTCTCCTGAGACGTCCTTGCCTTCCTCTTGGCGTTGGCTGGTCTCCGAGCTCCCGGGACAGCGTCCAGGAGGCGTGGCCGCTGCCTGAGGACAAGTCCTCGATGTGCCCTCTGACGCTGGCACCAGCGTGTTCTGGACCCGTGCCGTGCCCCCAGGCAGCTGGGGAGTTGTCTGCCGTGTAGTCCGGCGGGCCAGCAGGAGAATCTGACCCAGTGTCCTGGATGGGCCAGTTCCCAGTCGTGCGCTCGTGGCCCAGACCAGACCCGGGCTGGTGTGTGGAGCCAGCCACGCGGGCCCGTCTGTCCTCCGTGCCCTGAGTGGGCGCAGATGAGAGAGGGCGCGGTTGCTCCGTCCGCTTTTCTCCCCTCTCGCCCCCGTGCGGGGAGCCGTCCAGCGGGGCCTGGCTGGACTGAGCCCGTGCCGGACACGGTGCTCCGTTGCCGTCCTGGAGGGCCCAGAGGATTGCTCGAGGTGTGCCCACCAGGCCCCTCCCCTGAGACAGGGGGCTGGCTGGGTGCCGTCAGGCTCTTTCTTGGCTGCCCCTGGAACCCGGAGGTGGCCCTTGCCTGGTTCCTGGATCCTTTCACTTCCCCTTCCTCGTCCACTTGCCGTGTGGAAGGGAAGGGCCGCTCTTAGCCCGCCAGCCCTGGCCAAGGAGGGGAACCCACTTGGAGGGTGGGGTGGCACCAAGGCCTTGCGCGGCCCAACGCACAAGGGGGGACTGCGGGCCCTCGCCCTGGCCCCGGTGCCACCAGTTTCCCTTGGTCGGGATTCTTTGTGGCCTAGGCAGGCAGGCGCCCATGCTGTCTCCGCACTGACCTAGGCACCCACCCACATGAGGCGTCGGGAGGTGTGGGGCCGGGAGAACATTTCTCTGCCTGGTTTCCTAGGCGGAGGCAGGTGTGTTGTCGGCAAAGACCCTCACTCAGCCCAAGTGTGTGATGTCTCTTCTTCTTCCGCAGACGCCGAGCCCGGCACCCGGGAACCTGTTCTGGACGTGCCGCTCCCAACCATGACTCCCAGCACCGAGGCTGACCACGACCACGACCACGACCACGACCACGGTAGGGGCCCGTGTGCCTTGTGTCCTCTGCCCCTGGGAGCCCGCTGGGTTGCCGGGGCTCCTTGAGCGAGAACGGGCTTTCCTATTGCCTCTTGGACCGGGAAGGTGTCGCCATGCGATTCCTTGTCCCGAAACGCTGGCCTGTGCTCTGGAGCTGCGGGGACGTCCTCGGGGCTCTGCCCGGGAAGGATGTGCTCCCTGGGGAGAGAGGGGCCGCGGTGCGAGTCAGGCGCTCCGAGACGGGGCCGTGTGTCCTCCCGGGTTCTCTGGTTGGCTGCACGCTGCCTGGGCCTGTCCGCAGGTTGTCCGTTTCTCTGCGTGGTGGTCTGCTAACCCGTGCGGGAGGGGCGTAGGCTTCCCCGCCCCCCACGTCTGCTCCCGCCATGACCCCGGGGCTCTGGTGCAGCACGCCCAGCCCGCATGCCTGGCGTTGCCACGGAGGCTGCGAGTGCAGAAGCCTCATGGGACCCGGCGTGGAGTGCCCCACTGCCCCTGGTGGCCCAGTGTGCGCAGCGGACTTAGGCGCGGGCACGCTGGGCTCCGCGAGGATGGTGCTCTGTGCCTCTGCCTCTCCTGAGACGTCCTTGCCTTCCTCTTGGCGTTGGCTGGTCTCCGAGCTCCCGGGACAGCGTCCAGGAGGCGTGGCCGCTGCCTGAGGACAAGTCCTCGATGTGCCCTCTGACGCTGGCACCAGCGTGTTCTGGACCCGTGCCGTGCCCCCAGGCAGCTGGGGAGTTGTCTGCCGTGTAGTCCGGCGGGCCAGCAGGAGAATCTGACCCAGTGTCCTGGATGGGCCAGTTCCCAGTCGTGCGCTCGTGGCCCAGACCAGACCCGGGCTGGTGTGTGGAGCCAGCCACGCGGGCCCGTCTGTCCTCCGTGCCCTGAGTGGGCGCAGATGAGAGAGGGCGCGGTTGCTCCGTCCGCTTTTCTCCCCTCTCGCCCCCGTGCGGGGAGCCGTCCAGCGGGGCCTGGCTGGACTGAGCCCGTGCCGGACACGGTGCTCCGTTGCCGTCCTGGAGGGCCCAGAGGATTGCTCGAGGTGTGCCCACCAGGCCCCTCCCCTGAGACAGGGGGCTGGCTGGGTGCCGTCAGGTTCTTTCTTGGCTGCCCCTGGAACCCGGAGGTGGCCCTTGCCTGGTTCCTGGATCCTTTCACTTCCCCTTCCTCGTCCACTTGCCGTGTGGAAGGGAAGGGCCGCTCTTAGCCCGCCAGCCCTGGCCAAGGAGGGGAACCCACTTGGAGGGTGGGGTGGCACCAAGGCCTTGCGCGGCCCAACGCACAAGGGGGGACTGCGGGCCCTCGCCCTGGCCCTGGTGCCACCAGTTTCCCTTGGTCGGGATTCTTTGTGGCCTAGGCAGGCAGGCGCCCATGCTGTCTCCGCACTGACCTAGGCACCCACCCACATGAGGCGTCGGGAGGTGTGGGGCCGGGAGAACATTTCTCTGCCTGGTTTCCTAGGCGGAGGCAGGTGTGTTGTCGGCAAAGACCCTCACTCAGGCCAAGTGTGTGATGTCTCTTCTTCTTCCGCAGACGCCGAGCCCGGCACCCGGGAACCTGTTCCGGACGTGCCGCTCCCAACCATGACTCCCAGCACCGAGGCTGACCACGACCACGACCACGACCACGGTAGGGGCCCGTGTGCCTTGTGTCCTCTGCCCCTGGGAGCCCGCTGGGCTGCCGGGGCTCCTTGAGCGAGAACGGGCTTTCCTATTGCCTCCGGGACCGGGAAGGTGTCGCCATGCGATTCCTTGTCCCGAAACGCTGGCCTGTGCTCTGGAGCTGCGGGGACGTCCTCGGGGCTCTGCCCGGGAAGGATGTGCTCCCTGGGGAGAGAGGGGCCGCGGTGCGAGTCAGGCGCTCCGAGACGGGGCCGTGTGTCCTCCCGGGTTCTCTGGTTGGCTGCACGCTGCCTGGGCCTGTCCGCAGGTTGTCCGTTTCTCTGCGTGGTGGTCTGCTAAGCCGTGCGGGAGGGGCGTAGGCTTCCCCGCCCCCCACGTCTGCTCCCGCCATGACCCCGGGGGTCTGGTGCAGCACGCCCAGCCCGCATGCCTGGCGTTGCCACGGAGGCTGCGAGTGCAGAAGCCTCATGGGACCCGGCGTGGAGTGCCCCACTGCCCCTGGTGGCCCAGTGTGCGCAGCGGACTTAGGCGCGGGCACGCTGGGCTCCGCGAGGATGGTGCTCTGTGCCTCTGCCTCTCCTGAGACGTCCTTGCCTTCCTCTTGGCGTTGGCTGGTCTCCGAGCTCCCGGGACAGCGTCCAGGAGGCGTGGCCGCTGCCTGAGGACAAGTCCTCGATGTGCCCTCTGACGCTGGCACCAGCGTGTTCTGGACCCGTGCCGTGCCCCCAGGCAGCTGGGGAGTTGTCTGCCGTGTAGTCCGGCGGGCCAGCAGGAGAATCTGACCCAGTGTCCTGGATGGGCCAGTTCCCAGTCGTGCGCTCGTGGCCCAGACCAGACCCGGGCTGGTGTGTGGAGCCAGCCACGCGGGCCCGTCTGTCCTCCGTGCCCTGAGTGGGCGCAGATGAGAGAGGGTGCGGTTGCTCCGTCCGCTTTTCTCCCCTCTCGCCCCCATGCGGGGAGCCGTCCAGCGAGGCCTGGCTGGACTGAGCCCGTGCCGGACACGGTGCTCCGTTGCCGTCCTGGAGGGCCCAGAGGATTGCTCGAGGTGTGCCCACCAGGCCCCTCCCCTGAGACAGGGGGCTGGCTGGGTGCCGTCAGGCTCTTTCTTGGCTGCCCCTGGAACCCGGAGGTGGCCCTTGCCTGGTTCCTGGATCCTTTCACTTCCCCTTCCTCGTCGCCTTGCCGTGTGGAAGGGAAGGGCCGCTCTTAGCCCGCCAGCCCTGGCCAAGGAGGGGAACCCACTTGGAGGGTGGGGTGGCACCAAGGCCTTGCGCGGCCCAACGCACAAGGGGGGACTGCGGGCCCTCGCCCTGGCCCCGGTGCCACCAGTTTCCCTTGGCCGGGATTCTTTGTGGCCTAGGCAGGCAGGCGCCCGTGCTGTCTCCACTCTGACCTAGGCACCCACCCACATGAGGCGTCGGGAGGTGTGGGGCCGGGAGAACATTGCTCTGCCTGGTTTCCTAGGCGGAGGCAGGTGTGTTGTCGGCAGAGACCCTCACTCAGGCCAAGTGCGTGATGTCTCTTGTTCTTCCGCAGACGCCGAGCCTGGCACCCGAGAACCTGTTCCGGACGTGCCGCTCCCAACCATGACTCCCAGCACCGAGGAGGCTGACCACGACCACGACCACGACCACGACCACGACCACGACCACGACCCCGACCCCGACCCCGACCACGACCATGGTAGGGGCCCGTGTGCCTTGTGTCCTCTGCCCCTGGGAGCCCGCTGGGTTGCCGGGGCTCCTTGAGCGAGAACGGGCTTTCCTATTGCCTCCGGGACCGGGAAGGTGCCGCCATGCGATTCCTTGTCCCGAAACGCTGGCCTGTGCTCTGGAGCTGCGGGGACGTCCTCGGGGCTCTGCCCGAGAAGGATGTGCTCCCTGGGGAGAGAGGGGCCGCGGTGCGAGTCAGGCGCTCCGAGACGGGGCCGTGTGTCCTCCCGGGTGCTCTGGTTGGCTGCACGCTGCCTGGGCCTGTCCGCAGGTTGTCTGTTTCTCTGCGTGGTGGTCTGCTAACCCGTGCGGGAGGGGCGTAGGCTTCCCCGCCCCCCACGTCTGCTCCGGCCATGACCCCGGGGCTCTGGTGCAGCACGCCCAGCCCGCATGCCTGGCGTTGCCACGGAGGCTGCGAGTGCAGAAGCCTCATGGGACCCGGCGTGGAGTGCCCCACTGCCCCTGGTGGCCCAGTGTGCGCAGCGGACTTAGGCGCGGGCACACTGGTCTCCGCGAGGGTGGTGCTCTGTGCCTCTGCCTCTCCTGAGACGTCCTTGCCTTCCTCTTGGCGTTGGCTGGTCTCCGAGCTCCCGGGACAGCGTCCAGGAGGCGTGGCCGCTGCCTGAGGACAAGTCCTCGATGTGCCCTCTGACGCTGGCACGAGCGTGTTCTGGACCCGTGCCGTGCCCCCAGGCAGCTGGGGAGTTGTCTGCCTTGTAGTGCGGCGGGCCACCAGGAGAATCTGACCCAGTGTCCTGGATGGGCCAGTTCCCAGTCGTGCGCTCGTGGCCCAGACCAGACCCGGGCTGGTGTGTGGAGCCAGCCACGCGGGCCCGTCTGTCCTCCGTGCCCTGAGTGGGCGCAGATGAGAGAGGGTGCGGTTGCTCCGTCCGCTTTTCTCCCCTCTCGCCCCCGTGCGGGGAGCCGTCCAGCGAGGCCTGGCTGGACTGAGCCCGTGCCGGACACGGTGCTCCGTTGCCGTCCTGGAGGGCCCAGAGGATTGCTCGAGGTGTGCCCACCAGGCCCCTCCCCTGAGACAGGGGGCTGGGTGCCGTCAGGTTCTTTCTTGGCTGCCCCTGGAACCCGGAGGTGGCCCTTGCCTGGTTCCTGGATCCTTTCACTTCCCCTTCCTCGTCGCCTTGCCGTGTGGAAGGGAAGGGCCGCTCTTAGCCCGCCAGCCCTGGCCAAGGAGGGGAACCCACTCGGAGGGTGGGGTGCCACCAAGGCCTTGCGCGGCCCAACGCACAAGGGGGGACGGCGCGCCCTGCTGCGGGCCCTCGCCCTGGCCCCGGTGCCACCAGTTTCCCTTGGCCGGGATTCTTTGTGGCCTAGGCAGGCAGGCGCCCGTGCTGTCTCCACTCTGACCTAGGCACCCACCCACATGAGGCGTCGGGAGGTGTGGGGCCGGGAGAACATTGCTCTGCCTGGTTTCCTAGGCGGAGGCAGGTGTGTTGTCGGCAGAGACCCTCACTCAGGCCAAGTGCGTGATGTCTCCTCTTCTTCCGCAGACGCCGAGCCCGGCACCCGGGAACCTGTTCCGGACGTGCCGCTCCCAACCATGACTCCCAGCACCGAGGAGGCTGACCATGACCACGACCCCGACCCCGACCACGACCACGACCACGACCACGACCCCGACCCCGACCACGACCACGACCATGGTAGGGGCCCGTGTGCCTTGTGTCCTCTGCCCCTGGGAGCCCGCTGGGTTGCCGGGGCTCCTTGAGCGAGAACGGGCTTTTCTATTGCCTCCGGGACCGGGAAGGTGCCGCCATGCGATTCCTTGTCCCGAAACGCTGGCCTGTGCTCTGGAGCTGCGGGGACGTCCTCGGGGCTCTGCCCGGGAAGGATGTGCTCCCTGGGGAGAGAGGGGCCGCGGTGCGAGTCAGGCGCTCCGAGACGGGGCCGTGTGTCCTCCCGGGTGCTCTGGTTGGCTGCACGCTGCCTGGGCCTGTCCGCAGGTTGTCCGTTTCTCTGCGTGGTGGTCTGCTAACCCGTGCGGGAGGGGCGTAGGCTTCCCCGCCCCCCACGTCTGCTCCGGCCATGACCCACCCCGGGGGTCTGGTGCAGCACTCCCAGCCCGCATGCCTGGCGTTGCCACGGAGGCTGCGAGTGCAGAAGCCTCATGGGACCCGGCGTGGAGTGCCCCACTGCCCCTGGTGGCCCAGTGTGCGCAGCGGACTTAGGCGCGGGCACGCTGGGCTCCGCGAGGGTGGTGCTCTGTGCCTCTGCCTCTCCTGAGACGTCCTTGCCTTCCTCTTGGCGTTGGCTGGTCTCCGAGCTCCCGGGACAGCGTCCAGGAGGCGTGGCCGCTGCCTGAGGACAAGTCCTCGATGTGCCCTCTGACGCTGGCACCAGCGTGTTCTGGACCCGTGCCGTGCCCCCAGGCAGCTGGGGAGTTGTCTGCCGTGTAGTCCGGCGGGCCACCAGGAGAATCTGACCCAGTGTCCTGGATGGGCCAGTTCCCAGTCGTGCGCTCGTGGCCCAGACCAGACCCGGGCTGGTGTGTGGAGCCAGCCACGCGGGCCCGTCTGTCCTCCGTGCCCTGAGTGGGCGCAGATGAGAGAGGGCGCGGTTGCTCCGTCCGCTTTTCTCCCCTCTCGCCCCCGTGCGGGGAGCCGTCCAGCGGGGCCTGGCTGGACTGAGCCCGTGCCGGACACGGTGCTCCGTTGCCGTCCTGGAGGGCCCAGAGGATTGCTCGAGGTGTGCCCACCAGGCCCCTCCCCTGAGACAGGGGGCTGGCTGGGTGCCGTCAGGCTCTTTCTTGGCTGCCCCTGGAACCCGGAGGTGGCCCTTGCCTGGTTCCTGGATCCTTTCACTTCCCCTTCCTCGTTGCCTTGCCGTGTGGAAGGGAAGGGCCGCTCTTAGCCCGCCAGCCCTGGCCAAGGAGGGGAACCCACTTGGAGGGTGGGGTGGCACCAAGGCCTTGCGCGGCCCAACGCACAAGGGGGGACTGCGGGCCCTCGCCCTGGCCCCGGTGCCACCAGTTTCCCTTGGCCGGGATTCTTTGTGGCCTAGGCAGGCAGGCGCCCGTGCTGTCTCCACTCTGACCTAGGCACCCACCCACATGAGGCGTCGGGAGGTGTGGGGCCGGGAGAACATTGCTCTGCCTGGTTTCCTAGGCGGAGGCAGGTGTGTTGTCGGCAGAGACCCTCACTCAGGCCAAGTGCGTGATGTCTCTTGTTCTTCCGCAGACGCCGAGCCCGGCACCCGAGAACCTGTTCCGGACGTGCCGCTCCCAACCATGACTCCCAGCACCGAGGAGGCTGACCACGACCACGACCACGACCACGACCACGACCACGACCACGACCCCGACCCCGACCCCGACCACGACCATGGTAGGGGCCCGTGTGCCTTGTGTCCTCTGCCCCTGGGAGCCCGCTGGGTTGCCGGGGCTCCTTGAGCGAGAACGGGCTTTCCTATTGCCTCCGGGACCGGGAAGGTGCCGCCATGCGATTCCTTGTCCCGAAACGCTGGCCTGTGCTCTGGAGCTGCGGGGACGTCCTCGGGGCTCTGCCCGAGAAGGATGTGCTCCCTGGGGAGAGAGGGGCCGCGGTGCGAGTCAGGCGCTCCGAGACGGGGCCGTGTGTCCTCCCGGGTGCTCTGGTTGGCTGCACGCTGCCTGGGCCTGTGCGCAGGTTGTCTGTTTCTCTGCGTGGTGGTCTGCTAACCCGTGCGGGAGGGGCGTAGGCTTCCCCGCCCCCCACGTCTGCTCCGGCCATGACCCCGGGGCTCTGGTGCAGCACTCCCAGCCCGCATGCCTGGCGTTGCCACGGAGGCTGCGAGTGCAGAAGCCTCATGGGACCCGGCGTGGAGTGCCCCACTGCCCCTGGTGGCCCAGTGTGCGCAGCGGACTTAGGCGCGGGCACACTGGTCTCCGCGAGGGTGGTGCTCTGTGCCTCTGCCTCTCCTGAGACGTCCTTGCCTTCCTCTTGGCGTTGGCTGGTCTCCGAGCTCCCGGGACAGCGTCCAGGAGGCGTGGCCGCTGCCTGAGGACAAGTCCTCGATGTGCCCTCTGACGCTGGCACGAGCGTGTTCTGGACCCGTGCCGTGCCCCCAGGCAGCTGGGGAGTTGTCTGCCTTGTAGTGCGGCGGGCCACCAGGAGAATCTGACCCAGTGTCCTGGATGGGCCAGTTCCCAGTCGTGCGCTCGTGGCCCAGACCAGACCCGGGCTGGTGTGTGGAGCCAGCCACGCGGGCCCGTCTGTCCTCCGTGCCCTGAGTGGGCGCAGATGAGAGAGGGTGCGGTTGCTCCGTCCGCTTTTCTCCCCTCTCGCCCCCATGCGGGGAGCCGTCCAGCGAGGCCTGGCTGGACTGAGCCCGTGCCGGACACGGTGCTCCGTTGCCGTCCTGGAGGGCCCAGAGGATTGCTCGAGGTGTGCCCACCAGGCCCCTCCCCTGAGACAGGGGGCTGGGTGCCGTCAGGTTCTTTCTTGGCTGCCCCTGGAACCCGGAGGTGGCCCTTGCCTGGTTCCTGGATCCTTTCACTTCCCCTTCCTCGTCGCCTTGCCGTGTGGAAGGGAAGGGCCGCTCTTAGCCCGCCAGCCCTGGCCAAGGAGGGGAACCCACTCGGAGGGTGGGGTGGCACCAAGGCCTTGCGCGGCCCAACGCACAAGGGGGGACGGCGCGCCCTGCTGCGGGCCCTCGCCCTGGCCCCGGTGCCACCAGTTTCCCTTGGCCGGGATTCTTTGTGGCCTAGGCAGGCAGGCGCCCGTGCTGTCTCCACTCTGACCTAGGCACCCACCCACATGAGGCGTCGGGAGGTGTGGGGCCGGGAGAACATTGCTCTGCCTGGTTTCCTAGGCGGAGGCAGGTGTGTTGTCGGCAGAGACCCTCACTCAGGCCAAGTGCGTGATGTCTCCTCTTCTTCCGCAGACGCCGAGCCCGGCACCCAGGAACCTGTTCCGGACGTGCCGCTCCCAACCATGACTCCCAGCACCGAGGAGGCTGACCATGACCACGACCCCGACCACGACCCCGACCACGACCACGACCACGACCACGACCCCGACCCCGACCACGACCACGACCATGGTAGGGGCCCGTGTGCCTTGTGTCCTCTGCCCCTGGGAGCCCGCTGGGTTGCCGGGGCTCCTTGAGCGAGAACGGGCTTTTCTATTGCCTCCGGGACCGGGAAGGTGCCGCCATGCGATTCCTTGTCCCGAAACGCTGGCCTGTGCTCTGGAGCTGCGGGGACGTCCTCGGGGCTCTGCCCGGGAAGGATGTGCTCCCTGGGGAGAGAGGGGCCGCGGTGCGAGTCAGGCGCTCCGAGACGGGGCCGTGTGTCCTCCCGGGTGCTCTGGTTGGCTGCACGCTGCCTGGGCCTGTCCGCAGGTTGTCCGTTTCTCTGCGTGGTGGTCTGCTAAGCCGTGCGGGAGGGGCGTAGGCTTCCCCGCCCCCCACGTCTGCTCCGGCCATGACCCCGGGGCTCTGGTGCAGCACTCCCAGCCCGCATGCCTGGCGTTGCCACGGAGGCTGCGAGTGCAGAAGCCTCATGGGACCCGGCGTGGAGTGCCCCACTGCCCCTGGTGGCCCAGTGTGCGCAGCGGACTTAGGCGCGGGCACACTGGTCTCCGCGAGGGTGGTGCTCTGTGCCTCTGCCTCTCCTGAGACGTCCTTGCCTTCCTCTTGGCGTTGGCTGGTCTCCGAGCTCCCGGGACAGCGTCCAGGAGGCGTGGCCGCTGCCTGAGGACAAGTCCTCGATGTGCCCTCTGACGCTGGCACGAGCGTGTTCTGGACCCGTGCCGTGCCCCTAGGCAGCTGGGGAGTTGTCTGCCTTGTAGTGCGGCGGGCCACCAGGAGAATCTGACCCAGTGTCCTGGATGGGCCAGTTCCCAGTCGTGCGCTCGTGGCCCAGACCAGACCCGGGCTGGTGTGTGGAGCCAGCCACGCGGGCCCGTCTGTCCTCCGTGCCCTGAGTGGGCGCAGATGAGAGAGGGCGCGGTTGCTCCGTCCGCTTTTCTCCCCTCTCGCCCCCGTGCGGGGAGCCGTCCAGCGGGGCCTGGCTGGACTGAGCCCGTGCCGGACACGGTGCTCCGTTGCCGTCCTGGAGGGCCCAGAGGATTGCTCGAGGTGTGCCCACCAGGCCCCTCCCCTGAGACAGGGGGCTGGCTGGGTGCCGTCAGGCTCTTTCTTGGCTGCCCCTGGAACCCGGAGGTGGCCCTTGCCTGGTTCCTGGATCCTTTCACTTCCCCTTCCTCGTCGCCTTGCCGTGTGGAAGGGAAGGGCCGCTCTTAGCCCGCCAGCCCTGGCCAAGGAGGGGAACCCACTTGGAGGGTGGGGTGGCACCAAGGCCTTGCGCGGCCCAACGCACAAGGGGGGACTGCGGGCCCTCGCCCTGGCCCCGGTGCCACCAGTTTCCCTTGGCCGGGATTCTTTGTGGCCTAGGCAGGCAGGCGCCCGTGCTGTCTCCACTCTGACCTAGGCACCCACCCACATGAGGCGTCGGGAGGTGTGGGGCCGGGAGAACATTGCTCTGCCTGGTTTCCTAGGCGGAGGCAGGTGTGTTGTCGGCAGAGACCCTCACTCAGGCCAAGTGCGTGATGTCTCTTGTTCTTCTGCAGACGCCGAGCCCGGCACCCGAGAACCTGTTCCGGACGTGCCGCTCCCAACCATGACTCCCAGCACCGAGGAGGCTGACCACGACCACGACCACGACCACGACCACGACCACGACCCCGACCCCGACCCCGACCACGACCATGGTAGGGGCCCGTGTGCCTTGTGTCCTCTGCCCCTGGGAGCCCGCTGGGTTGCCGGGGCTCCTTGAGCGAGAACGGGCTTTCCTATTGCCTCCGGGACCGGGAAGGTGCCGCCATGCGATTCCTTGTCCCGAAACGCTGGCCTGTGCTCTGGAGCTGCGGGGACGTCCTCGGGGCTCTGCCCGAGAAGGATGTGCTCCCTGGGGAGAGAGGGGCCGCGGTGCGAGTCAGGCGCTCCGAGACGGGGCCGTGTGTCCTCCCGGGTGCTCTGGTTGGCTGCACGCTGCCTGGGCCTGTCCGCAGGTTGTCTGTTTCTCTGCGTGGTGGTCTGCTAACCCGTGCGGGAGGGGCGTAGGCTTCCCCGCCCCCCACGTCTGCTCCGGCCATGACCCCGGGGCTCTGGTGCAGCACTCCCAGCCCGCATGCCTGGCGTTGCCACGGAGGCTGCGAGTGCAGAAGCCTCATGGGACCCGGCGTGGAGTGCCCCACTGCCCCTGGTGGCCCAGTGTGCGCAGCGGACTTAGGCGCGGGCACACTGGTCTCCGCGAGGGTGGTGCTCTGTGCCTCTGCCTCTCCTGAGACGTCCTTGCCTTCCTCTTGGCGTTGGCTGGTCTCCGAGCTCCCGGGACAGCGTCCAGGAGGCGTGGCCGCTGCCTGAGGACAAGTCCTCGATGTGCCCTCTGACGCTGGCACCAGCGTGTTCTGGACCCGTGCCGTGCCCCCAGGCAGCTGGGGAGTTGTCTGCCTTGTAGTGCGGCGGGCCACCAGGAGAATCTGACCCAGTGTCCTGGATGGGCCAGTTCCCAGTCGTGCGCTCGTGGCCCAGACCAGACCCGGGCTGGTGTGTGGAGCCAGCCACGCGGGCCCGTCTGTCCTCCGTGCCCTGAGTGGGCGCAGATGAGAGAGGGTGCGGTTGCTCCGTCCGCTTTTCTCCCCTCTCGCCCCCATGCGGGGAGCCGTCCAGCGAGGCCTGGCTGGACTGAGCCCGTGCCGGACACGGTGCTCCGTTGCCGTCCTGGAGGGCCCAGAGGATTGCTCGAGGTGTGCCCACCAGGCCCCTCCCCTGAGACAGGGGGCTGGGTGCCGTCAGGTTCTTTCTTGGCTGCCCCTGGAACCCGGAGGTGGCCCTTGCCTGGTTCCTGGATCCTTTCACTTCCCCTTCCTCGTCGCCTTGCCGTGTGGAAGGGAAGGGCCGCTCTTAGCCCGCCAGCCCTGGCCAAGGAGGGGAACCCACTCGGAGGGTGGGGTGCCACCAAGGCCTTGCGCGGCCCAACGCACAAGGGGGGACGGCGCGCCCTGCTGCGGGCCCTCGCCCTGGCCCCGGTGCCACCAGTTTCCCTTGGCCGGGATTCTTTGTGGCCTAGGCAGGCAGGCGCCCGTGCTGTCTCCACTCTGACCTAGGCACCCACCCACATGAGGCGTCGGGAGGTGTGGGGCCGGGAGAACATTGCTCTGCCTGGTTTCCTAGGCGGAGGCAGGTGTGTTGTCGGCAGAGACCCTCACTCAGGCCAAGTGCGTGATGTCTCCTCTTCTTCCGCAGACGCCGAGCCCGGCACCCAGGAACCTGTTCCGGACGTGCCGCTCCCAACCATGACTCCCAGCACCGAGGAGGCTGACCATGACCACGACCCCGACCACGACCACGACCACGACCACGACCACGACCCCGACCCCGACCACGACCACGACCATGGTAGGGGCCCGTGTGCCTTGTGTCCTCTGCCCCTGGGAGCCCGCTGGGTTGCCGGGGCTCCTTGAGCGAGAACGGGCTTTTCTATTGCCTCCGGGACCGGGAAGGTGCCGCCATGCGATTCCTTGTCCCGAAACGCTGGCCTGTGCTCTGGAGCTGCGGGGACGTCCTCGGGGCTCTGCCCGGGAAGGATGTGCTCCCTGGGGAGAGAGGGGCCGCGGTGCGAGTCAGGCGCTCCGAGACGGGGCCGTGTGTCCTCCCGGGTGCTCTGGTTGGCTGCACGCTGCCTGGGCCTGTCCGCAGGTTGTCCGTTTCTCTGCGTGGTGGTCTGCTAAGCCGTGCGGGAGGGGCGTAGGCTTCCCCGCCCCCCACGTCTGCTCCGGCCATGACCCCGGGGCTCTGGTGCAGCACTCCCAGCCCGCATGCCTGGCGTTGCCACGGAGGCTGCGAGTGCAGAAGCCTCATGGGACCCGGCGTGGAGTGCCCCACTGCCCCTGGTGGCCCAGTGTGCGCAGCGGACTTAGGCGCGGGCACACTGGTCTCCGCGAGGGTGGTGCTCTGTGCCTCTGCCTCTCCTGAGACGTCCTTGCCTTCCTCTTGGCGTTGGCTGGTCTCCGAGCTCCCGGGACAGCGTCCAGGAGGCGTGGCCGCTGCCTGAGGACAAGTCCTCGATGTGCCCTCTGACGCTGGCACCAGCGTGTTCTGGACCCGTGCCGTGCCCCCAGGCAGCTGGGGAGTTGTCTGCCTTGTAGTGCGGCGGGCCACCAGGAGAATCTGACCCAGTGTCCTGGATGGGCCAGTTCCCAGTCGTGCGCTCGTGGCCCAGACCAGACCCGGGCTGGTGTGTGGAGCCAGCCACGCGGGCCCGTCTGTCCTCCGTGCCCTGAGTGGGCGCAGATGAGAGAGGGTGCGGTTGCTCCGTCCGCTTTTCTCCCCTCTCGCCCCCATGCGGGGAGCCGTCCAGCGAGGCCTGGCTGGACTGAGCCCGTGCCGGACACGGTGCTCCGTTGCCGTCCTGGAGGGCCCAGAGGATTGCTCGAGGTGTGCCCACCAGGCCCCTCCCCTGAGACAGGGGGCTGGGTGCCGTCAGGTTCTTTCTTGGCTGCCCCTGGAACCCGGAGGTGGCCCTTGCCTGGTTCCTGGATCCTTTCACTTCCCCTTCCTCGTCGCCTTGCCGTGTGGAAGGGAAGGGCCGCTCTTAGCCCGCCAGCCCTGGCCAAGGAGGGGAACCCACTCGGAGGGTGGGGTGGCACCAAGGCCTTGCGCGGCCCAACGCACAAGGGGGGACGGCGCGCCCTGCTGCGGGCCCTCGCCCTGGCCCCGGTGCCACCAGTTTCCCTTGGCCGGGATTCTTTGTGGCCTAGGCAGGCAGGCGCCCGTGCTGTCTCCACTCTGACCTAGGCACCCACCCACATGAGGCGTCGGGAGGTGTGGGGCCGGGAGAACATTGCTCTGCCTGGTTTCCTAGGCGGAGGCAGGTGTGTTGTCGGCAGAGACCCTCACTCAGGCCAAGTGCGTGATGTCTCCTCTTCTTCCGCAGACGCCGAGCCCGGCACCCGGGAACCTGTTCCGGACGTGCCGCTCCCAACCATGACTCCCAGCACCGAGGAGGCTGACCACGACCACGACCACGACCACGGTAGGGGCCCCGTGTGCCTTGTGTCCTCTGCCCCTGGGAGCCCGCTGGGTTGCCGGGGCTCCTTGAGCGAGAACGGGTTTCCTATTGCCTCCGGGACTGGGAAGCTTCTGCAAAGTGCTTCCTTGTTACCAGAAGGTGTCCTGTGACCTAGGATTTCTCTGTCTTTTGCTTACATAGATCTTTCATTTTTTCCTCCAGTGTTTGTACTGCCTTTAACGCTGCTTTTTCAGTCTGTTTTGCTTCGATTTTCTTCACCTTCCTTAAAGGTTTCCCTTTTTTTTTTTTTGTCTCTGAGTAGTACAGTTTTCTCTGTCTCTCTGTGCCCATTTTGCCTTTGCACTGTAATATGTACTTTGTTTCCTGTAATTTGCCATGATTCAGGACATTTTTCTCAGTGACCTCTTTGTGTGAATCCAAGATTTTCTGTTTCATTCTGGTTTTTTGTAGGTTCTGTGGTCTCTGTAATCTTGTTACAGATCGTTGTCCCCAAACTTGTAGCGCCCTCATTTGAACTTAGGAACAATCTGTTTGGCTCTTGTGTGGTTTGTGCTTTAGAGTTACTGCTGTTGTTCCTTTTTGACGTGACATTTTTGTGGTGGAATGTTATTGCTAAGTGTCTCCTTTTCTGAAAATATGTCTGTGTTTTCTACCTGTTTTGGAATCTTCATCCTTCTGCTTAACATGGATGCGTTTCTTCAGTGTAGAAGTGCTCGTGTGCAAGTCGTGTCCTCCATGACTGCCTTTTGTCCTCGTGAGTCCTATCATTGGCTGAACACTGCTGCATAACGACTCGGCATTTTTGAATGTTCGCAGAGCCTTTTAGTTTTTCTTCCTTACTCTTTAGTTAGGAAGTTATTTTTTGTTACTCTATACTAATGCTGAATGAAATCTGTCTTCTCAGTCACTCAGTTCAGTATGCCTGGATCCTTCCATGGATGAAATAATAGCAGAACTGTAATCAAGTGTCAAGTCTTCTCGCTGAACCTAATGCTCCAGTGTGCAGTGGAGCCAACCTGCACCTATATTTGCATGTTGTTCCATTCCTGTGTTCCCCATTCGAACATTTGTAAATATAGTAGAAAATTTTTCAGATATTGTCTGAGATGGTACCAAACTAAAAAACACTCTTGGACCACCTGTGACTTTACTTGTCTCCCAGGTAGACACCATTTGTGCCATTTGTATGTTACCAGATCTCTCATTACATCTTTCTCTATTCTTTGGCTGTCTGGAATTGTCTTTGCAATTAGGAGTATCAAGATATGTCCCTGGACAGAAAGAAAACCTTTAAGAATGAGTGGAGCGCAAGAAATGATTTTACTCTAGCTGTTTGAAATCCATGAGCCATTTCCCATAATGCATGTTTGCATGTACAGGAACATGAGTCAGAATTGTCAGGAACATCCATTGTGAGTGTGTTCATCTCTGTGTTTCAGAAATACTGATTTTATTCCTCTCTGATGTGAAAAATCACCGAGGACTTATTTTCTTTCCCTTACCGAAAGACCTGATGATTACATGGGAATCTGACATTTAGGATGGTCTGATAACTGATCAAACTCCAAATGTGTCCAATGATGCTAGCACCAGTCTCCCTTTGGGTACACTTCTGTTCTAACCTCTGTTCTCTTGAGCACTTGATGTGCTCAAATACCAGAATGCCTTACAAGTTCCTTTGATATTCTCTGCTGATCCTTTCTCTGAACACTAGGGGTTGCTTTTTCCATTTTTCCTTTGTGTTTCTTAGGTTGCTGGAAACGTTTGATGTTCTGGCCTGGAAGGATAGAGTTCCTAGGTACAACATTGCCCCTGGGGCACATTTACTGAGACAGCCAGTTTGCTTCCTGTGGCTCTACACTCAGTATGTGCTTCCCAAGATCACAAAGATGTTCAGTTTCTCTCTCCTTATGCTTTTGCAGCTGTTTATGGTCACTGCAATGCTTGGTACACAAGTTCTATACCACCACGTGCCACACACTTTTTTCCTTGTAGTATTCTAGCTTTGCATTTGGTACTTCTGATATGTAGTTGATTCTTAGTTTATGATGTCTCAGAAACCTCCAGAAAGTGTTGATTTTGAGTGCCATTTGCTGGGATGTCAAATCATTGATTTGCTTGTAATAGCAGGTTGAGTGTGTTTTCTCAACCTATCCGAAGACACTTTTAGGTATATCTGCAGCGGAGTCAATCTAACCAACTTGGAAATCCTAACCATTGCCACACATATACTTGGTCCAAATCCTCCATGCGAAGAGAAGGGCATGCCTGAGCTTGGCATGTGTCAACCGTGTCATTTGTATTCTGTCTATTGCTTTACTGAAGAGTCGGCATGGTTGCTTAGTAGCTTGTCGCATCCTATCTACATTTCTGGAGCCCTCCATGAAGGATAAACTTGCCTAAATATTTGCATGACTTTGTCATGTTGAATTTAAGTCTTCAGTTGCTGTCCAGGAGGGACCCGATCCCTGATGGAGTTATCCATGTGGCTCCTGTACTAGGACAGTGGGTTGTGCATCATATTGTTCTTTCGTGGCTCCCACTGGGACATGGAGAGAGCACTTTCTGAATTACTGGATCCTTTCTTTTCATCTATGACTGTTGTCTCATTTTCTCCAAGTGGAAGGGAAATTCTTTAAACTCAAATGATTGCCAAGGACATAAACCTCTAAGAATGATTTTCACCTTGCCAGTTGTTTTTCTCTCAAAACATGACAACATCTCCCCATTTTCTCCTAATTTGGATTTTTGTAGACTTACCCTTATTATGTCTCAGAAAACTTGTGCACATCCACATTATGAGAATGTGTTGTTTGGGTTGGAGATCACTTCTGTTCCTGCTTTCTGACATGGAGTTGGATCTGCATCTGAAAATCTGCTTAGGCAACTTTTGTTTTTTCTTCCACAGGAAGTATGATAGTCTCACTGGAGTCAAACCCAGAATCAGGCATGGTGACTGAGCAGAGCCTTCCAGTGGCAAATGATACCATGCCTCAGCTCAGTAGGGGTCCATATGTTTTATGTCCTCTGATCTATGAGATGCTGAAGATTTCATGTGGCATAAGTTCTGAGAACTCCTCTTCAGTATGTCTGCCATGCTTTCAAGATAATGCTGAGAGCTGCTTTTCCCAGAACGTTTGGCTATGTTTTCTTAATGTTCCTGAAACCTTTAGTTTCTGCCACGGAAGGACGTATTTCCTCGATAGAGATTTGCCCATGTGACACCTGTACAAGACCGTCATGTGGAAGCGCATCATCTCTCACTGGCCAACAGCTGCACATTCTATGGGCACTTTGCAAGTTACCAGAAACTTGGCGATTGTCTATCTTTACCCCTTTGCTATAGCCTAAGGTCATCTGATGCTTTGTTCTCAGCTGCTGTTCAAATACAAATAAAACATCTTGAAGAAATTTAAAATAGGAATTGTTTAACAACTCTCCTATCTATCTGTTTTGTTCTCATGCATTTTCCTTTACTTCTTTTTGGGGTACCATAAAGTTCATGACAATCATCATTATGAATTAAACATGGTGGGATGTAAAATAATTTATTTTACACCATGTGCATATTGATATGGGTCTGTTTTCTGAAAACATCATTAGACAGCTTTAGTTCTTTCCATCAACAGAATAAGTAACACCACAATGGAAATCCAATCAGTGTCAAGGTGTGTGACTGACCATGATCTTCACTGTGTGAATATTCAGCCCGAATCTAGAGTGGGACCACACTTTCCTTTTGCACTTTATCTTCTTAGTTACTGAAAAGCACTTTGGTGTATTTCCTTAGGATTTCTTCTTACTTCCATACAGTTTCTTTAAGTTTACACAAAGAATCCATTTTCAAAATGTTCATGTGACCACTAACTTGACTCGGTCTCTTCGGTTGTTCTGCAGGAAGGATAGAATTGCTCAGCAGAGATTGTCCTTGAGGGCTCTAATCTAAGGCAAAGCTTTTGTTTCATGTTGTTCTCTGTGTGGCTCCCAGCAGAACACGGAATGGGCACTTTCCAAGTTACCGTATCCTTTCCTTTTGTCTATACCTGGCTTTTTCTTTATTGAGGGGTGTTTGCAATTGGTAAGTCACAAACGATATTTAAGGATAAAAATAAGGAATCTAAGGATATATTTGAAATTGGCATTTTTGTTGCTGAATTATTAAATCTATGAGCCGCTTTCTCATTGTACCCATCTTTATAAACCTATGTCTGGCCGGCGCCGCGGCTCACTAGGCTAATCCTCCACCTTGTAGCGCCGGCACACCGGGTTCTAGTCCCGGTTGGGGCACTGGATTCTGTCCCGGTTGCCCCTCTTCCAGGCCAGCTCTCTGCTGTGGCCAGGGAGTGCAGTGGAGGATGGCCCAAGTCCTTGGGCCCTGTACCCCATGGGAGACCAGAAGTACCTAGCTCCTGCCATAGGATCAGCGAGGTGCGCCGACCGCAGCAGAGGGTGAACCAATGGCAAAGGAAGACCTTTCTCTGCCTCTCTCTCACTGTCCACTCTGCCTGTCAAAAATAAATAAATAAAAATAAACCTATGTTTATCTTGTGTCAGAAAACTCATGAAAATCTACATTATGAGCATGTATTTCTATGGGTTCAAATAATGTTTTCCTGTTGTCAGTTGATAAAATGATTGTGTTCTGAAAATATCCTAAGAAAACTTTTGATTTACCTTCCACAGGTGATTTAATGCTACCCTGGAGTACGAATCAGTGTAAGGTATGATGACAGAGTAAAAAAATTTTCAATGGCAGCTGAAGCCTTCTGTCCTCTGCATTCTGAGTTACTGAGAGTTCAGTTAGCATCATTCCTTAGTATTTTTCTTCATTTCTATGCACTTCCTTTAACCTAACACTAGGGACTACTTTTCAAAAATATCTGTTTGAGTTTTCTCACTTTGCTTGAAAACCTTAGTTTCCTCACAGGAAGGAGTACTTTAGTAGAGAATTGTCATTGAGGTATCTAAACTAAGACTAGTGTTTTGCTTCTTGTTTTTCTATCATTTGTTTGCTGGAGTACACTGAGTGGGAATGTTCCAACTTGCCAGTTGCTTTCATTTTTTTCCATCCTTTTCCTTTGGCTTTACCAAGGGGTAGTGTAACGGTCAGTACACAATGCATTCAAAGGCAAAAATTAAACAATGTAAGAAGGAAGTTAGCATGAGGACTTGTTTTGCTCCCCCAGATTGTTAAACCTGTGCATCAAGTTTTCATTCATTGTATTTACATAAACTTACCTCTTAGAAGCCTCATGAAGTCCACATCATGGGTGTATTATGTTTCAGTATATTTTTTCTTTTACTGTTGCTCCATGTTGAAATGAATATGTTGTCTTCAAATATACTAAGATAACTCCTGGTTTTTCTTCAACATAAGAAATTTCCCCCACCACTCCAAACCAGAACAGTGTCACGTATATTCACTGACCAAAATCCTCCAGTGGTAGAAGGTGAGAAGTCTGACCTTCTATGGGACCACCCGTGTCTACTGTACTCTGTCTTCTGAGTTACTGGAGAGCACAGTTGACATGATCCCTTAGGATATTTTTTCCCGATAAACTTCATTTCACCTCACAGTATGAACTACATTTTCTAGAATGCTTGCGCATGTTTTCTAATGTTGTTTGACATCCTCAGTTTCTGTGCATGAAGAATGGACGGAATTCCTGGGTAGAGAATTGCCCAAGAGGCACCTAAAATAAGAAAAGTGTTTTGCATTGTTACTCTATCGTTGCCTCACAGTTGCACGCTGCATGGACACTTTTCGTGTTACCAGATAGTATCAGTATCTCCTTACGCCTTTGCCATAATGCAGGGTAATTTCAGTGCTTTCTACACAAATAGTGTTCAAAGGTAAAATAAGACACCTAAAAATGAACCCAGAACATATATTTTCCTTAGCTTTTCTACATGAAGTCTCAGAAACCTCATGAAAATCCCCACTGTAAGTGTAGGATGCTGGTATTTAAAGTAATTTGTTATTACTATCTGATACTGAGATGAGTCTCTTATGAAAATGTTTTAGGAGAGCTTTATTTTTTTCTGCAATGGAATGAATGACACTCCAGGGGAAGCCCACCCAGTGTCAAATATGGTGACTGACAAAAATCTTCCACTGGGAGAGGATATCAGGCCTAACCTTGCAGTGGGCCTACTGATGTTTTCTCTCCTCTTTTTCTTACTTATTATGAGGACAGCTGGCCTGATTCCTTGGGGTTTTCTCTATTTTAAAGATTTTTTAAATTTATTTGAGAGGTAGAATTACAGACAGTGAGAGACAGAGAAAGGTCTTCCATCTGTTGGTTCACTCCCCAAATGACCACACTAGCCAGAGCTGCACCGGTCCAAAGCCAGCAGACAAGAGCTTCTTCCAGGCCTTCCACATGGGTGCAGGGGCTAGAGTACTTGGGCCAACTTCTACTGCTTTCCCAGGCCATGGTGGAGGGCTGGACCAGAAGAGAAGCAACTGGGACTAGGACCGGTACCTATATGAGATGCTGGCGCCGCAGGTGGAGGGTTAACCTACTGTGCCAAAGCACCAGGATTTTATCTTTCTGTACAAATCTTTTAACTTTACACTAAGAATTATTGTGCAGAAATGTTTGTAGAAGTTTTCTAACTTGGCTTGGACTCTTCAGATCCTGTGCAGGAAGCATGGAGTTCCTTGCCAGGGAATTTCCCGTGGGGCACTTAACCTCATCTACTCCATTTTGTATTCCTCCTATTCTATCCTTGACTCCTAGAGAAACACCAAATGGGCACTTTCCAAGTTACCAGACCTTTGATTTTTATCATAATCTTTTTGTCTTCTGAAAGAGTAGTTGCGATTGTTAAGATACAAATAATAGTCAAGGATAAAGGGGGAAAAAACTAAAAATGAATTTAAACAAGAATTTTGTTCTAAAATTATTAAACTATGAGCTTTTTTTCATTATCCATACTTTAAGAAACTGATTTTAATGATGTATCAGAAAACTCATTCAAGTCCACAATAGGAGCCAATTTGCTTGGATTTCAAATTTTTTTGCTGCCATCAGATGGTTGAGATGGGTCTGTTGTCTGAAATATCTTGACAACTTTTGTTTGTCATTCAACAGGTGCTTTGATGCTACCACTGCTGTTGACACAATACCAGGTAGGGTGAATGGCCAAAATCTCGAAATGGCACAGGATGCCATGCCTGAGCCTAGATGGGCCCACCTATGTCTTCTGTCCTCTGCATTCCAAGTGGCTGGAAAACTGAGTTAGGATCTCTTTTTCTTAAGATTTTCTTTTCTTTTCTCTGTATTTTACTTAACATAAGACTAAGGACTACTGTTTCAAAATGTTTGTTTTTAAACTTTGCTTGAAATATCTTCAGTTTCTTCCCCTGGTGGGTGAACTTCCTTGGTAGAGAATTGCCCATGAGGCCCATAAACTAAGACTACATAGTCTTCATGTTTTCTTCACACTTGTTGGCAGTACAACACTGAATTCACATTTTCCAAGCTACAAGTTTGTTTCATTTTTTTCTTTGCCTTCATTAAAAGTAGTTCTAATGCTGCAAGACAATTTGGTATTCAAAGACAAAAACTAAAATATAAGAATCAAGGTACAATAGGAAGTTGTTTTGGTCCAACAAAGCATTTACGCTAGGTATCAATTTGCTCATCAGTTGTATCTTTTCATAAGCTTATCTCTAAGCTGTCTCAGAAACCTCCTGAAATCCACACCATGAGTGTATCATGCTCTCACCTAACATTATTTTTCCTGCTCCCTGGTGTTTCTTCAGCAGAACAAATTACCCTGCTACTGCAGACCAGACCAGTGTCCAGTATAATGACCGAGTGAATTCTCCAGCCGGAGAGGATGCCAAGCCTGCGCTTGGTATGGGCCCACCCAGTGCACTGTCCTCTGACTTCTGAGTTACAGAAGAGCACAGTTACCATGACTGCTTAGGGTTTTTTCCCCATGCACTTCATTTAACCTCACAGGAAGGACTGCTTGCACAAGTTTTCTGTTTTTGCTTGACACATTCAATTTCTGTCCAAGAATGGATGGAATTCCTGAGTAGAGAATTGCCCAAGAGGCCCCTACACCAAGACAACCATTGTGCATCAAGTGGTTCCATGTGTGTTCACAGTTGCACACTGAATGGACACTTTCCAAACTACCAGGTCCTTTCAGTTTACCTGCCCTTATTCTTTTGCTTCATCAGGGGTTAATTCCAATGCTTTGTACACAAAGAGTATTCAAAGATAAAGGTAAATCTTCTAAAAATGAAGAGTGGGGATTTGTTGGGTTCAGAAAGTATAATATCTATGGTTTTTTCATAACACATATTTTCCTTAAATTGTCTGCATGAAGTCTCAGAAACCTCATGAAAACACTCCTTTATGAGTGTGTGACACTTGGCTTTAAAGTACTTTTTTTGCCACTCTCTCTCTCATACTGAGTTTACTTTATGAATATGTCCTAAGAAAACTTAGGTTTTATCTTCAGTGAAATAAATAATGCCACTCCTGGAATCTGACCCCATGTCAAGTAGGGCGATTGACCGGAATCCTGCATTGGAAGAGGATTCCAGGGCACAGCTGTGTCCTCTGTCCGCTGTTACTCAAGAGCTCCATTGGCATGGTATCTCAGGGCTTCCTCTTAACTTCTCCTCAGTAGTGCCAGCAAGCACTCTGCAAACCTAGGTTGTTATTGGCAAAAGGCAATTTTTTTACAGGGTGAAGTTTGGTTCATCACCTGGAGACATGTATTATCAGTTCCTTCTCATGTGTGTCTTTTGGTTTAATGATGTTTACCTCATTTCTTAGGGGAAATCTTGAGGGCAGTTCTTTAATCAGGAATTGGGATATCTCCAGAATCTGAGAATATTATTTCACTTTTTATTTCAACAGAAATGGAACCATCTCATCATATCTGGTGCTTTGGAACAACAGTAATCGACCCTATAAAGCAAGCTGCAAAACTCACATCTAGAAGGGGGCCGCCCAACTCTCCAAAATGAATCATTTTATTTCATTCAATGGTAGCATATTCACAGCTGGACATCACTAATTTCCCTACACTCTACCATGAAGCTAAGAGTGTTTTTAGAAAAAAAATTGACAGATTTTTCTTTCTGTCCAGAAATAAACAAATTGGCTTGCAACTGACTTCAAAGGAGTCATGTTTTCTGACTGTGCGGAAATCATGTTGTACACTTCACACTTCACAAACTTATTCAAAAAGGAATATGGAATGATCTGATTCCAAAATTTTCAGCTCAACCCATTTCAGTCTTGAATTTCCAATTCCATTGTTCAAGGGGACATGCAACAGTTACTATAAAATCAGTATTTAAGAATACAGTGAAATATATAAAAACAATGAAAATATGAGCTGATATTGGCACAAAAAATTTAAACCCACACATAATTTTTTTCATGGTAGCATTTTCATACATTTTTTTTCATCATGAAGTCACAGAAAGTTCATGAAAGCTCATATTCTAAAATCTCATCAAAATTTGATAAAGATGCATACCATAAAATCCTTTGAATGGATTTAAAATCGTGTTCATACCAAATCACAGTTTGGTAGTTTCAAACCACATCCATCTGTTGATATTCATGCCACGTAAGTTGCTAAATGCCACAAGTCAGAACTTTTTGTTAACCCTAGAGAATCAGTTGATGACACCAACACACCTCTGCTCCTTGCTAGGTTTCTGAATTCTCTGTGTTATGTTCCCACAGCAAATCATTGACTCTCTCCATTAATCCCCATTTATTTCATAATCTTTGAAAAGAGAATTTGATACAGTGTCTGGCATTTTGAAAATGGAACTACCTGGTACATAACAAATATGTGGCAATTATTTGACTGCTTTAATATTTTCAAAAAGATTATTTATTTAACAGGCAGAGTTAAGAGTGAGAGAGAGGGAGAGAGTGAGAGGGAGAGAGGGAGGGAGAGGAACGGAGCAGGAGGGAGCGGGAGGGAGATGGGGAGAAAGAGAATCTTTTACCAACTGGTTCACTCACCATATTGCCACAATGTCAGGCTGGGCCATGCTGAAGCCATGGAGGTTGAGGCAACAGAGGTGGGTCCCCAATACTGGGTCAGGACTGAGAAGGTTGCCCCCATGTCAGTAAAAAAAAGTAATTGGCCTACCTGATAGCATCACAGTTAACCTGGGCTCCTATGGAGTGATGGCCATAGTTCGGTGGTGGGAGTCCAGGCTCCTTCAGTCCTCAATAGCTAGCCCTAAAAGGTCAACCCAGGGCATAGGTGGGGTGGATGGCCTACTGACTCAATTAGGATGGGCAAGAGGACAGCCCATTCCTCAATGGCCCTTCTGGCAACATTTAGGACAAAGAGCCAGTGGGTCTCTAGGGTTGGGAAATGCTCTGGCCCAGTGGCTCATTTGGCCATATTTAATTTATTTTTTTGACAGGCAGAGTTAGAGAGAGACAGAGAGAAAGGTCTTCCTTCCTTTGTTTCGCCCCCTAAATGGCTGTCACGGCCGGCGCGCTGTGCTGATCTGAAGCTGGGAGCCAGGTGCTTCCCCCTGGGCTTTCCATGCAGGTGCAGGTCCCAAGCACTTGGGCCATCCTCCACTGCTTTCCTGGGCCACAGCAGAGAGCTGGACTGGGAGAGGAGCAACCAGGACAGAATCTGGCAACCCGACCGGGACTAGAACCTGGCGTGCCAGCACCGCAGGTGGAGGATTAGCTTAGTGAGCCACGGCACCAGCCGACTGGAGCTTCCTTAAATCCTCCTGTGGGATGGGGGCGGGTATTGGCTCAACCGCCATGACTCTTGGGCCAGGCTGTGGAGCTGTCCTCAGGGCCCTGCATGTGGCTCTGTCTCCAGGAGCCCGGAGCACAGCTGGAACCCCCACTCTGGCAAGATGAGCTGTGTCCCTGCCTGCCCAGGGGGCCTCTCCCTGAATGACCCCACACAGGCTCCTGGCCTGATGACCACAGCTGTCTTCAGACAAGACCCTCATAGGACTGGGGGGGTGGGGCTCCCACCTGTATAAGGGCAGGGCTAGAGGGAGGTGGGGCTGTGGGAGACCATGCGCAGTGAAGGCCAAAGCCAGCCGGGCATTGGATCTGAGGACACCTGGAAGGCCCAGGTGCCCTGAGCCCATTTGTGGGGGCCAAGTTGACTCCTGTGAGTAGGGGTGGGTGCAGAGGCAGGTTCTGGAGGTCCCAGGGGCAGAACTCAAGTGCAAGTGAGTGTGGGGTTTTGCAGTCCTAGCCTCGGGCCAACAGAGGGGTAGCAGGACACAGAGCATTGTTACCTGTGGGCTCTGGTGGCGGGGGGGGGTGTCCCATGCTCATCCCCTGCTGTGGCTGCCATAAATGAGCACCTGGGTCCCCATGCAGAGCAGAGATGGGTTTGTCTCAGCTCTAGAGGCTCGCAGTGGAGGCCCAGGTGCAGGCTGTTCAAGCTCTGGGGAGGCTGCACTGTGCTTCCAGCTGCTGCCTCCCCTGGATGCTCATGGGACAGAATCGGGACAGCCGAATCTCATGGGGAAGGGGCCAGTGGCCCAGGGACAGGAAACACAGGGAACCCCTGCCACCTCTTTAGAAACAGCACTCCTAGTCCCCGAGTGCCTGGCCCAGACTTCATGTCTGCCCCAGCCCTCACCATCACCTTAGGTGAGGATCCATTCCAGCCATTAAGGAGGGACTAAGATGCTGGTAATCAGCCAATGCACTATTTTTTATTTTATTTTATTATTTATTTACTTGAGAGTAGAGTTAGGGTGAGAGGGAGAGACAGAGAGAAAGGTCTTCCGTCCGTTGGTTCATTTCCCCAAATGGCCACAATGGCCGGAGCTACAGCGATCAGAAGCCAGGAGCCAGGTGCTTCTTTCTGGTCCCCCATGCAGATGAGGGACCCAAGCACTTGCGCCATCTTCTACTGCTTTCCCAGCCGACAGCAGAGAGCTGGATTGGAAGAGGAGCCTCCAGGACTAGAGCCGGCGCCCACATGGGATCGGGCAGCGCAGGCAGAGGATTAGCCTACTGTGCCACAGCGCCGGCTCCAGCCAATGCACCATTAGGGTCAGGAAGTCAGGTGGGGTAGGTGACAGGAACAGCATGGGACCCGGAGTTGGTGCCAGTGGTCCCCAGAGATGGGAGAGTGAGGCAGGCATCAGGGCCTGTGCAGCCCGTGGGGCTATGCAGGAGGAGCCAGAGGTGTCCCCAGCTATGCCATGGCCCAGGCTGCCGAGTCCCTTCCCTCTGGGGCGAGGAGACTGGAGCTGAGCTCAGCTTCACCAGGCACCCTACAGGACAGATGGTGGCTGTGGAGAAACATCGGCAGTGGAGCAGCCGGGACTCGAACCGCCGTCCCTAGGTCACAGCCTGGAGAGGCCGCACTGCCAGCGGCCCTGGGGCGTCGGACGCTGGACGCCGCAGGCAGCATGCCGGTGCGTCCCATGGCGCCATGGCGGCCGCCGTGGGGAGTGCGCCTGCGCCCGGCGCTGTGCCCCGGAAGTGGCCCCTCGTGGCCCGCGGCGCTCAGGTAGGAGTCCTTGCCGGTCCCGTCCGCTGCTGCCGGAGAGCCCGCGCGAGCCGTCGGGAGCCGTCCTGGACGCTGCCGGCGGAGCCTGCGGGAGACCCAGCGCCCCCGGGGTCAGGCCGGGCTCAGAGAGGCTGCGGCCCGAGGCTGCCGCGCCGTTTCCCAGGCGCGGTTCTCTTCTTCGGCCCCTCGTGGAAGCAGCGGCCTTCGCGGGCCCCTGTGCCGCCCGCCAGCAGACCGGGCCCCCTTGGCGGTGAGTGACGCGGGGCTGTTGGGGTTTCCCGCTGCGAGTCTTCGCTGCCGGCGTGCCTGTTGCTCTCGGGTCCCGAAGGCGCGGGTGGAGTCGTGGTCTTGCTGTGCGGACGGTCGGTCTGGAACTTTCCCCAGTGTGCGAGCAGCTGTGCCAGAGCAGAGGGGCTCCGTCTCCTCCCGGAGCGGCCCCGCGTTCCCGTCTGTTTGCGTTTTGATGGCCCAGCCGCCCTGCTCGAGACCCCCGAGACTGCTGACGGGGAGGAATAAGAGCGAAAACGCTCGTCTGTTTCCTGGTCTAGGAGGACAGTTTCCGGTTAACTGGCATTTGGTGTGATGTTAGCGCTCTGTGGGTTTTCAGTGAGAGGCCATTGTCAAGCCGAGGTTTAGCTTCTGTTCCTGATTTGATGATTCCTTTTTTTTTTTTTTAAGATCGCCAAAGCGGTGGGAGTTTTTGTGAAATAGGTTTTCTGTGTCTATAGGGATACTTTGTGGGCTTTCCCCATGTTTATTCTGTTCTGTGATATATTGATTGTGTATGGTAGCCATCCTTGCATTCCCGGAGTACCTCTCAGTTGCACCCAGCGTGCTAAGCTTTGGTTGTGCTTCAGGAGCGCGTTTGGTAATATTTTGTTGAGGAATGTGACAGCGCAGTCATGACAGATACGTATGTGCCGTTTTCTTTATGATGCGTTTGTTTTGGATGTTGGGAAAAAGTTGGTCTGATGGGATAAGATGGAAGATTTTTCCCCTTCATCTCCTTTTTGGAAGGGTTTGCAAATCACGGGTTTTAACTATCCTTCACACAGGAGTTCTGTGTTAATAGGCTAGGTGATGCATATATTATCAAGTTCGATATAAACTCTAGTAGTTGGCCTTGATGTAGTAGTTTATTTATAGCTATGTCTTCCTTTTTTTTTATAAAGTTCTTATTCATTTATTTGAAATTCAGAGTTACATTCAGAGAGAGAGAGAGAGAGAAAGAGAAAGTAAGTCTTTCATCTGCTGGTTCTCTCCAAATTGGCGCAGTGATGGGGGCTGAGCAGATCCGGAGCCAGTATTCAGGAGCCAGGGGCCCAGTGGCAGGTTCTCAGAATGGGGCACCAGATAAAGTCCCTGGCTTCTGTTTCAGCCTGGCCCAGCCCTGGCCTTTGTAGCCACTGGGAGGGGGCGAACCACCAGATGGGCAATCACTGAGAGAGAGCAAGAGTGCTCGTGATGCCCCATGCACTGCTTCTCTCCCCAAGTGGCTTCAAAGGCCAGTGCCGGGCCAGGCAGAAGCCAGGAGGCAAGAACTCCATTCAGGACTCCCAGGAGGGAAGGAGGCAGGTTCCAAGTACCTGGGCCATCAGCAGCTGCCTCCCTCGGTCCCATCCTGGAGTAGCGGGACTGGAATCGGCTCTTGAGCGCCCCACACTGGACGTAGCAGCATGCAGATGTGTCCCATGGCGCCATGGCAGCTGCCTGTGGGGAGTGAATTTGCGCCCTGCGCTGTGACCAGGAATTGTACCCGTAGGTACATCTCCTGCTCAGCCATCCTCAGATGGAAGTCTGCTCCTCATCTGTTCCTGCCCAAAAGCCTGTTCAAGTCTTGAGGAGCCGTCCTCGATGCTGCTGGCGGAGCCTGAGTGAGACCCAGTGCCTCCGGGGTCAGGCCTGAATCAGAGACACTGCAGCCCGAGACAGCCGCGGCAGGTACCTTGCCCTTCTGGAAATGTGTAGGCGCGGTCCTCTTCTTGGGCAGTCTGGAAGTCTACCCCTCGGGCCTCGGCTCCTGTTCCAGAGGAGCAGAAACGCTCTTTGGTGAGTTGGGCGCGATGGCCTTGCTGTCGTCACGGGGTAGATGGGGCCTGGGGTGCAGATAGCGGGCAAGGGGTGTGCATGTGAGGGGTGGAGGGGAGAGGAGGAGGAGAGAGGCGGCCAAGGGAGATTCGGGAGGAGAGAGGAAGGGGGAGAAGGAAAAGGTGGCGTGAAGGTGGGGTGGCGTGGAAGGAAGGGGAAGGAAGGCGTGTGGGGCAGCGTCGAGGGAGGGCGAGTGTGACAGGAGTGCCGGTGGGTGGGTGGAGGCGGGGGTTGGGAGAGGAAGAACTTTTCCTACGGCCTGGGTTCTGTTTTGGGGGTTTCCTGGCCCTGGCCGGAAGCAGTTTTGGCTGCGTCTGTGAGAAGCGGCCTTGACTCCCGGCCTCTCTTCTCTGGGTGGTTCTGAACCGTAATGTGTGTGCGGGAACACTGGCCTGGGGCACTCGAATTAACTTGCACGTAATCTGGTGAATTTTCACAGACCGCACACAAGGACTAGAAAGCAGAAGCTTAGAGAAACCCCAGGAATCCCTTTGTGCTCTGTTCCAGCCTGTCCAAGGTTCTGACACCTCATGGTAAGTACTGGATTGTTTTTTCTTTTTAAAGACTGGTGTGAAAGGCAGAGTTACAGATGAGGCAGTGGTGGAGAGAGAGTCAGTGTATGGGTTCACACCCCAGGTGGCTACGATGTCCTGGGGCTGCGCCAGGCTGAAGCAGAAGCCAGGTACTTTATCCAGGACTCCAGTGTGGGTTCGGGTGCCCAAGTCCTTGGGCCTCTTGCTCTGCTTTCCTAGGCTTGTTAGCAGCCAGCTGTATCACAAGTGCAACAACCTGGGCATTTGGGGGAGGGTGTGGGGGCGGGCCGAGCTGTGGCAGAGTGGATGAAGCTGCTGCCTGAAGTAGCAGCATCCCATATGGGTGGTGGTTCAAGTCCCAGCACCTCCGCTTCCGTCCCAGCTCTGCTGTGGCCCGGCCCAGCAGTAGAAGAGTGCCCAAGTCTTTGGTCCCCTGCGACTGTTTGGGAATCCTGGAGGAAGCTGCAGGCTCCTGGCTTCAAATCTGCTTAGCTCACATCTGCTCAGGCTGAAAATGGAGAGAAGTGGAGAAAGTTTACAGGTGGCACTGATGGCTTGATGGAAATGAAGGAGTGAGAATGATGCTAGGGTTTGACTTGAGCTGCTGGTGAAATGGTGGGTCAGTTATTGCAGGGGAAGATAGGGGGCCAGAGCAAGAGGTTTCATGGGGAAATCAGCAGTTTGGTTTTGATACATTGAGTTTCCTGTGTGTGTGGTTGTGGTTGTGTAAGGACAGATGTTGATGGAATGGTATGACTTTTTATTTTAGACGATTGGGATAGATTTAAATCCAGAGTGAATTTCTGGGAGCAGCTATTGCAGTTATGTAGGTGACACAATGAGACTCTGAACTGGGACAGTGGCTGTGCAGGGGGAGGATGTGCAAGGTCTGTGTGAAATAGGACCAGTTGGCCTTAGTGACATCAGTTGTAGCTACTGGTACAACTTAAGCAATTGAACTTAGGTAACATTGGTGGTTCAGGATAACTCTTAGTTCTAATGCTTGGTGATTAGTGGTGCCGGCCTGTCAGGAGAAGGAAGAAGGGAGTGAGTGAGCTCAGCCCAGGAGGTGTGGAGTTTTCCGCCTGTGGGCTCTCACAGGGAAGACACCTGGCAGCCTGCCTGGGCTGTGAGCATGGAAAGGGAGACTCACTGCTCCTAGGATGTCAAATGTGTATATGATTGCTTTGGAACCTTAAGAGTTGCTGGTTTAGCTTCAGACTTAGTAATCTGGGGTTGCATTGAGAAAAACAGCATTGAAAGAAATGCTCCCAAAGGAAATTAGATATTGCATTCTAGGATCACAAAACAGTTAGTGCTTTATGATCCACTTATTCTGCAATCTTCTACTCTAAAGAAATAAAAATGCAAACAAACATTCACGTGCAAAGATGTTTAAAATCACCTTAGTTGTAATGAAGAATGGGATAAATGCACAGAAGGTAATCCTCCATGTTAGCATGCTCATTCTAGTGAAGGGGTTATGGTGGCTTCTATCCTCTCCTTTTTGAATGATTGTGATTTACAGTTTTTCAAACCTGAGCATGTCTTCCTTTCTGATGAGGGAGGAAAAATGAAGTTAGGAATAATATATACATGGAAAAGAATAATATATAAGTAAGTAGCAAATTCTGCTGCATCCATAGAGTAAAATGTTAGAAAGCTATTTTTTTTAAGATTGTATTTATTTATTTATTTGAAAGGCAGAGTTACAGACAGTGAGAGGGAAAGACAGAGAGAAAGGCCTTCCGTCTGGTGGTTCACTCCCCAAATGGCCACAACGGCTGGAGCTGTGCCGATCCGAAGCCAGGAGCCAGGAGCTTCTTCCTGTCTCCGGCATGACTGCAGGGGCCCAAGGACTTGAGCCATCTTCCCCTGCTTTCCCAGGCCATAGCAGAGAGCTGGATCGGAAGAGGAGCAGCTGGGACTAGAACCGGTGCCCACATGGGATGCAGGCGCTGCAGGCAGAGGATTAACCCACCCACCCACAACGGCAGCCCCGAAAGCTATTTCTTTTGTTATGAAAAGTTTTTAAGTAGGTGGGTAAATGCTTATAAAGTGTTAAGGATCACCTCTTAGTTGCGCCTATGATTATATGAGCATATGCGTCCTCTGTTGGTAAGCTGGCATCAAAAGGGGTTTTCGTGGGATTGATTTTGAATACTTGTTTTCTTATTTTCCAAAATAGTTTTAAATACATTTATTTTCCTTTTTCTTTTTTAATAGATTTTTTGACCTCTCTTTTAACTTGAAAAATTTTGTTCTATTCCTGTTGATACTACCATTTGAAAAACTACACATATGCTCTACTGTAGAAACATACACACATAATTTAGTTTTTCAACTTCTATTTAATAACTATAAATTTCCAAAGCACAACATTGGGATTATAGCAGCTTTTCCCCCAATAACATCCATCCCACCCACAACCATCCCATCCCCCACTCCTTCTCCCGTCCCATTCTTCATCAAGATTCATTTTCAATTCTCTTCATGTATAGAAGATCAAATTAGTATATACTAAGTAAAGATTCCAACAGACTGCCCCCGCACAGACACACAAAGTATAGAGTACTGTTTGAGTAGTAGTTTTAGCATTCATTCACAGAGTACAACACATTAAGGACAGAGATGTTACATGGGGAGTAAGTGCACAGTGACTCCTGTTGTTGATTTAACAATGGACACTCTTATTGATGACGTCAGTAATCACCAGAGGTTCTTGTCATGAGCTGCCAAGGCTATGGAAGTTCCTCTGGAGTTCACCAACTCTGATCTTATTTAGACAAGGCCAGAGTCAAAGTGGAAGTTCTCTCCTCCCTTCAGAGAAAAGTACCTCCTTCTTTGCTGGCCTGTTCTTTCCTCTGGGATCTCACTCACAGCGTTCTTAAATTTAGGTTATTTTTTTTCTTTTGCCAGAGTGTCTGGACTTCCCATGCCTGAAATACTCTCATGGGCTTTACAGCCAGATCCGAATGCTTTAGGAGCTGATTTGGAGGCCAGGGTGCTGTTTAGGGCTTTGGCCATTCTATGAGTCTGCTGTGTATCCTGCTTCCCATGTTTGATTGTTTTCTCCTTTTTAATTCTATCAGTTAGTAGAAGCAGACACTAGACTTGTTTATGTGATCCCCTTGACATTTAATCCTCTCATTATGATCAATTATGAACTGAAGCTGATCACTTTAGACTAGTAAGATGGCATTGGTACATGCCACATTGATGGGGATTGAATTGGAATCCCCTGGCATGTTTCTAGCTCTACCATTAAGGGTAAGTCTGAATCAGCATGTTCTGGACTGTACATCTCCTCCCTCTCTTATTCCCACTCTTATATTTAACAGGAATCATTTTTCAGTAGAATTTAAACACCTAAGAATAATTGTGTGTAAATTAAAGAGTTCAACCAATGCTAATAAGTAGAACAAACTACTACTAAAAGGAATAAAGTAGTAAGGTGTTCCTGGACAGTCAGGACAAGGGCTGATCAAGTCATTGTTTCTCATCTGAGATATTTCTATCACCAAACGTTTCCTACCAGTGATATTCAACCTTTTTTTTTTTTTAAGATGTATTTATTTATTCATGTGAAAGGCAGAATTACAGAGAGGCAGAGGCAGACAGAGAGGTCTTCCATCTGCTGGTTCACTCCCCAGATGGCCACAATGGTCAGAGCTGTGCCGATTAAAAGGCAGGAGCCAGGACCTTCTGGGTCTCCCATGTGGGTGCAGGGGACCAAGGACTTGGGCCATCTTCTGCTGCTTTCCCAGGCCACAGTAGAGAGCTGGATCGGAAGTGGGGCATATGGGATTCAAAGCGGCACCCATATGGGATGCCGATGCTGCAGGTGGCGGCTGTATCTGCTACACCACAGCGCCAGCCCCTCAACCTCTATCGTTTTTACCTTCAGCTTTTGAAACATTTTTGGCCATCATTACTTCAGTATTGCCGCTGTTCCTTCCTTTCTTCTTCTAGTATTCCTGCTTTGTGTGTGTCATACCTTTGTAATTGTCCCATAACCTTAGGCATTCCATTAGCGTTTTCCCCATTTCTTTCTTTGGTTTTTAGTTTAGGAAGTTTTTATTGATACACACCCGCTCACGGATTGTCTTCTCTCTAGTGTCTAGTCTGATAATGAGCCCCTCCAAGACATTCTTCGTTTCTGTCTCAGTGGTTGTTTTGATCTGGCAGTCCCTTTTGATTCTTTGAGAGTTTCCATCTATCTGTTTGCATTATTCATGTGGTCTTGTATATTGTCCAATTTTTCTATTACAGTTGTTTTAATAACCCAGTCAGACGGCTCCAGAATCTTTGCCATGGTAGGGCCTGGTTTTGATGCTTGCTTTGTCTCTTCAGACTATGCATTTTTCTTGCTTTAACTTTTTTTTTTTTCTGAAAGCTGGACACAATGTATCAGGTAATAGAAAGCAAAGTAAGTGCGTCTCTTAGTGTGAGGTTTATGTTCCTCTGGGTGGGAGTTAGGCTATTTAATGTTTGCTTTGCTGTAGGTATCAGAGGTTTCATTTTCCTTTGGGGCCTTTATTTTGGTGTCTCACACTCTTTTTTGGGGTTTCCCTAGAAATTGCTTCTTAAATAGAACCTGTGTCTGGTATAGATCTGGAGCCCGGGTGATGTGCTAAAGTATTGAAGGAAGAAAGCGTGTATAACCTTAGGATTGAATATTTGGTTTCATTGGCCTTCACCCCTAGCCTGTAGCTTTCACAATACTTTTCTAGCCTTTTTCTTTGCTCTTTTATCCCCTGTGTAAGACAGCAAGACTTCCAGGGGCAGGAGTTGGTTAATGGCCCTTCCCCAAGGTCGATTATGCTCTAGGGTAGAGAGGTCTCCTTGTTCTCAAGTGGAGAACATATAGGCAGGGCTATTTCAAAATGATGGCCTTTCCTCTCCCCTGTGGTCTGTATATGTATGTGTGGTGTACATGGCCTGTAATTTCTTTCTTCAGTCTTCAGGAGAGCGGCATTTTGGTTGATTGCCTATCTTTGCTGTTGTGAAATGAGCTGCAGTAAATATGACTCTTCCATATGCTGATTTCCTTTCCCTTGCGTATATTCCCCGGGGTGGAATGGCTGGTTTGTCTATATTCAGGTTTCTGAGGTTTCTCATACTGTCTCCCACAGTGGCTATACCAGTTTACATTCCCACCAACAGCGGAGCAGGCCGCCTTTCCCCCCCTGACATCCTCAAGGCTGTTGTAGTATTGCTGTGCATTTCCATGATGGCTAGTGACCCTGAGCATTTTTGCATGTGTTTGTTGGCCATTTGGATTTCCTTTCTTGAACCATGCCTGCGGAAGTCCTTGGCCCGTTTCTTGAGTGGGTGGTTTGTTTTGCTGCTGTTGAGTTTCTTGAAAACCTCTGGTAGTGAATCCTTTACCAGGTGCATACTTTGCAGATAATTTCTCCCATTCTGTTAGTTGCCTCTGCGCTTTGCCGAGTGTTTTGCTTGCAGTGCAGAAGCTTCTCAATTTGGTTTTTTGCTTTTTGCCCTCTTCTATTCCTTTCTTTAATCTGTTGTGATTCTCAGATAGTGGACATCCTTGGTTAAAATGGTCCCCAGAGCCTGTATTTTCTTTGTAGCTATGTGGACAGGATTGGTCCTAGAAGTTCTTTCTGAGCCACGGCACTGTCTGCGTATACAAAGGCTGTTGATTTTCTATCCTGCCACTTTACCAAACTCTACTCTGAGTTGGTCCCGGCCTTAGTAGCCACCTGGGGGTTGAACCCCCAGAGGGACGATCCGTGAGAGAGAGCAAGAGGCAAGAGGGCTCGCGATGCCCGGTGCTCTGCTTCTCTCCCCAAGCGGCTCCAACGGCCAGCGCCGGGCCAGGCAGAAGCCAGGAGGCTTGACCTCCATTCAGGGCGCCCAGGAGGCCGGGAGGCGTGGTCCCTGGGTCACAGCCTGGAGAGGCCGCCCCACCAGCGGCCCTGGGGCGTCAGACGCTGGACGCCGCAGGCAGCGCGCAGATGCATTCGTGGCGCCACGGCGGCCGCCAATGGGGAGTGTGCCTGCGCCCAGCGCTGTGCCCCGGAAGTGGCCCCTTGTGCCCCGGAAGTGGCCCCTTGTGGCCCGCGGCGCTCAGGTAGGAGTCCTCGGCGGTCCAGTCTGCTGCTGCCGGAGAGCCCGCGCGAGCCGTCCGGAGCCGTCCTGGACGCTGCCGGCGGAGCCTGCGGGAGACCCAAATCCCCCGGGGTCAGGCCGGGCTCAGAGAGGCTGCGGCCCGAGGCTGCCGCGGCAGGTACCTTGCCCTGGAAATGTGTAGGCGCGGTCCTCTTCTTGGGCAGCTTCCGGAAGTCTACCCCTCGGGCCTCGGCTCCTGTTCCAGAGGAGCAGAAACGCTCTTTGGTGAGTTGGGCGCGATGGCCTTGCTGTCGTCACGGGGTAGATGGGGCCTGGGGTGCAGATAGCGGGCAAGGGGTGTGCATGTGAGGGGTGGAGGGGAGAGGAGGAGGAGAGAGGTGGCCAAGGGAGATTCGGGAGGAGAGAGGAAGGGAGGGGAAGGTGGCGTGAAGGTGGGGTGGCGTGGAAGGAAGGGGAAGAAGGTGTTTGGGGCAGCGTCAAGGGAGGGCGAGTGTGACAGGAGTGCCGGTGGGCGGGTGGAGGTGGGGGTTGGGAGAGGAAGAACTTTTCCTACGGCCTGGGTTCTGTTTTGGGGGTTTCCTGGCCCTGGCCGGAAGCAGTTTTGGCTGCGTCTGTGAGAAGCGGCCTTGACTCCCGGCCTCTCTTCTCTGGGTGGTTCTGAACTGTGATGTGTGTGCGGGAAAACTGGCCTGGGGCACTCTAATTAACTCAAGGTGATAGTACTCCTGTGGCTTGAACCGACGTCTCTATGAGACTGCCTGCCAAAGCAGTGTCTCCATCCTCAGCGTCTACCAGGAGATCCACATCTCCATTTGCATTGCCTCTTAGACACACACTTGAGTGTCCTGCAGGTACCGCAGACTTCCTGTTCCCTTTAAACCTGCTCCACACATTGCACTGATCTCTGTATTGGTGGCTCCATCTGACTTGCCTTCCAAGTTGGCAAACTTGGCAGCACCCTCTTTACCAGCATCTGTCTCCTAGTAGTCACCGAATCTATGTCAGTGGTGGCTCAGGTCCTACACAAGCCCTCAGGCCGAGGCTGCCTGCTGCTAAGTATCATTGCTCTCTGGATTCTTTCTTCCAGGCTTTTCTGCTTCTGGCCTGCATACCACCTGCATTTCCCTAGAAAGCATAGGGGACTGTCTGATCTTTTCTCATCTCCTCTTGCATACTTCCAAAAGCCCTAATCCCTTAGGGGGGGATTCCAAGGCCTTGTTCTCAGGTCTGTTCACAGCTTCTTTTTCCAAGCTGCACAGCCCCTGCTTCTGTCATGCCAGACTTGCCACTGCTCTGCAGATAGGCAGCCACTACTTGATGTTCCTCAGTATTTTCAGCTTGAGAAAGTCGTAGCCATGTTTCAAAATATCCAACTCAAGGGTCTTCCTTCTCTGTGATACTTTTCTCTCATCCTCCCAGGCAGGGATACGTTTCCAGAACTTGCATAACACACTGCTTATCTTCATAAAGCGCTTAACCCATTTTATCAGCATGTATTTGCTAAATACCTGTATCTCATAGAAGACTGTGAGCTTGTCCAGGGCAGGCCTTTTCTCTCTGCTTTCATTCCTGTACTCCCTGGTACACAGTTGGTATTCAGCCTATGCAGAACTAACAATATTGGAGGAGTCTGAGGTGGGCATCTTGCCACCTGGGGACTGGAACTGACTTTTGATAGGGACCCTTAGGTATGAAAGGAGATTTGCTGGTAGGGTTAAGACCAGAGGGTTTGAGGGGTCCACAAGGTCCCTGGTGATTAGTCTTTGTTTCTTATTTATTTATTTCAAAGGAAGAGAGAAATATTTCATCCTTTAGTTTACTTCCCTAGTGCCCACAACAGCTGGAACTGTATCTGAAGCCAGGACCTGGGAACTCAATCCAAGTCTCCTATGTGAGTGGCAGGAATGTAAGTACTTGAGCCTTCACCTGCTGCCTCCCAGGGTGGATTAGCAGGAAGCTGGAATCAGGACTTCAGCCAGGACTTGATCCTGGGCACTCTAACATGGGCTGTGGGGATTCCAGCAGTGGCTTAGCCACTATACCAGAAGCCATTCCTTGATTAGTCTTCTGTTCCCTCCTTCACAGGGTGGCTGGCTGCTTGGGAGGGGCTTACATCACCACTGCTAACAAGGCCTGCTGCATAATTTTGTGAGCGCCTTGTTCCTAAGGCAGGGATAAAGTGCCACTAAAGGTACTAAATCATAAAGCTCTTTCCTTTCTCCCGCATACCTCCTTGGCTCAGCCTCATGTTCTTTGGACTCGCTTACAAACCGCAAATTCAAAGATAAAATTTTGAGGATTTTGAGTCACCACCAGCAGAGGTTTACACCCAGTGAAGGCCCTTCTGAGTACCAGCGCTGTGTGATGGCTCCTTTGTGACCATGTAGGCTGCGCCCGTGAGGTTGGCCTTGGCTGCTGAGTATAACCCATTGGCTGTGACTGTATAAGATTACATTGTATTCCAACATAAGTGGTTGCTATTTTGAGATAATTCTGCTATTTCACCATTAAAGCAATGCTGCAGGGAGCAACGTGGAATATCCATACCAGAGCATTCCTGGAACTGTTTTGATGACTTGTGTTAGTTCAGAATCACTAGGTCTTTGCTAGCATTCTGCAGTAGGCAGTGGGGTTGCAGGCCAGCTCGCTCCCTAGCACAAGGCTGACTGTGTTGAAATTTACACAGGTGTTGAACAGATCTCCGCACCTGCAGTGTGGAAAAGACTAGAGCAGTGCACTCTTGTGCCTGACTGCCCTTCTTTCTGCCTCTTTGCTTTGTACATTATTAAATGTGCTCTCAAACCTCTAGGACTCACAGCTGAAAATAAAGTAGGTTGGAGGACAGTCATAGACAGCACTGTCCACTCACCAGGCCCAGGTTGTTTCTCCTTAAGCACTGTACCAGATGCCCTACTCCACCCATTAATAACTCTTGTCCTTTCCGAGTTGTTAGCTGTGTCATAAAATTTCTAGATTTCTGAGGGGTTTTGTAAATCAAAGTAGAAGATAAGAACTTTTGCTGCCAGTGTTTTGGCTTAGCTGGTAAAGCTGCCCCCAATGATACCAGCGTCCCATATGGACGCTGATTCAAATTCCCAGCTCCGCTTTCAATCCAGATTTCTGCTAATGCACTTGGGAGGGCAGCACAAGATAGCCCCAGTGCTTGGGCTCCTGCACCCACGTGGGAAAGCCAGAAGAGGCTCCTGGCCATTGTGGCCATTTGGGGAGTGAACTAGTGTATGGAAGACCTCTTTCTCTTTCTCTTTCTCTTTCTCTTTCTCTTTCTCTTTCTCTTTCTCTTTCTCTTTCTCTTTCTCTTTCTCTTTTTCTCCCTCTCTTTCTGTAACTGTGCCTTTAAAATAAATAAAATGTTTTTTAAAAAAAGAACCTTTAACCATTCAAAGAAAGCCTCAAGTAGAAAGAAGAAGAATCTTGAAGACCCACAGTACTCACTAGCCTAAAATCTTGCCTGAAATTCTTGTTGAAGTTTGCTGATAAAGTGTTCATCAGAAATGACACATACTGACTTGTGTGAAGTGAGCTAGTAGATATTCTTGGCCTGTGTAAAAGTCACGTCTGCTAGTTTTTACAAGATGTAACTGCTACGCTCCTGAGCTACTCGAGAGCTGTTGGGTAGAGATGTTATTACTGGCAGAGTCATCACACTGCACAGCCCCCGTGGGCATCGTTACGCCCTGTGACTGGCATTTCCAGGGCTAGTGCTGTGCACACTGGGGAGGCCTTACCCACAGGTGGTGTGGTGTCTGCACAATGTCTGCATGATGGTTCTCCTTTCATTTGGATGGCTGGTAGAGTTCTGTTAGTACACAGTCCCTCAACTTGTGACTTTTCAAAATTGCTCAAGCACGCGTTTTTGAGTCACTTCGGAGGGGAACAGTTGGGGCCCTGGGGGATTGATTGCCCACTGTTCTGGAGACTAGAACAGACCTACCCTTGCCTCCTGGAACTTTCTCTGAGTTAGAAACCTCTTAGAGTTATTATAAATCCTTGAAATATTTTATTTCATGGTGTATCTTTAAGCAGAGGTATCTTACAATTAGTGCAGCAATCATAGACTTATTTTTATTATATTTTTATTAAGTAGGAGGGAGGAAAGCATTGTTGGTCAGCACATATGGTGCTTAACGTGGAATCTGGAGGTGGAGATGGTGTTTTCTTACTTACAGAGTTTGTGATTTCCAACTCTCGCCAAGAGTAAACTCTCGCCAAGAGTAAACACTAGAATTAGGTCTAGGCTGTGGTTCTAGCTGGTATGCCTCTGTTTTAAATTTCATCCCGCTTCTGCTTGGCATCAAGATTTCCAGCTTTCCAAGGCTGGCCACAAATTTAAATCAAGTGTCTAAACCAGTAGTTAGAGGAAAAGATCCCGCAGTGGTAACGGTACTGCTAAATGAATCATTTGTTGTATATCATACTCCTCATCACCTAGTTGAAATATCTTTGTGTTTTCTTGTTTTCTGCAATAAAAGTCATTCAACTTACCGAAACTATACATTTGCATTCCTTCCACATGTGAGACAGTCTTTTTCTAAATCATTGGGCTTCTAAATTCCTGTGGGTAGGGGCTAGTGTTGTGCAGTGGGTCAAGCCACCACCCGTAATGCCAGCATCCCATACTTGTTTTCTTTCTGTAATCCAGTCGTTGAAAAACAAAACCACTCCCAATGCATGAGTCCTATAAAAGCAGTTTCACTTTATTTGAACACTCTAGGGAGAAAATCAGAGGAGTATGTACTGTACCTAAAGAGAAAAACTGTCAAATTTTAAATCGAATGGTGGAATAAATTCCATGGCAAAAGTGAAGCAAACAGCTGACCCACGGCCCCACCGCACTGGAGCCTGGCCTCGCTGTCTACTTGGTACAGACAGCAGGAGCTCCGGAGAAGCCTGGAGCCACATCCCGTGTGCAAGCCTGTGTGGGCTTGGTCTTTGTTTTCTGATTGGTTGGTGCCTGAAGGGAATCCAATCAGAATTGACGCATGCTGTCGAATACCGAGTTTATAAAAAGGGTGCTCAGTGTTGCTGTTTCCCTTTTCTCTTCTTAGCATCCAGCGTCGTGGAGTTCTTTGTTGGAACATGTGCTGAGCACTGGCGCCAAGCCTTCGAACAAGGAGGTGAGCAGCCAAGAGCAACACCTGCAGGAAGGGCCGGGCTGCTGGTGTCGGAGGAGTGGCAGTAGGTTCAACAGGACCCTCAGGTTTGTCCCTCCTCGCCTGGTGAGTCTTCTCAAAATGTTTGTGCGTATCATATGCCGGCCCTGGCCACAGGCAGGGGACACTCGGGCCTTCAGGAGCCAGGGGAAAGGAAGGATAAATTGTGTATTATATTGTATGTTGTAAATTGAATGCTGTATATTCAATTTGTATTATATATTATAAATTTCATGTCACATGTTCTAAATAGGCTTTACATTGTATATCGTAAAATGTGTATGTGCTCGGAGGTATCACATACGGTTCCAGAAGGAATGGGCCTACCTGGCTGAATTGTCATGCCAGGATGGGTGAACCAGCAGGTGAGTCATCTTCTGTCGGGTGGGCACTTCCGATGCCCAGCGACTGCGTTAATTTCCAGGTTTCTTGTGTTATTTTCTGGATTTATAGTTCTGCTTGGTGGATAGGAGCTGAGAAAACGGATCTAGTCATCCAGAAAGGAAGTTCCTGCTCACAGGCTTTGACTCCTGTTTTTCCTAATTTGCTAAGCTAGTTTATCTCAGTTTACATGGAAGGTTCTGCAACACAGCAGTGATAGCATTGACTGGGAAACCCCCCAAAATGGTTGTATATCGATGTCATTGCCCCACTGAATTCTAATTCTGCCTCTGTGATATCCAGTGTTGCCCTAATTTTATGAAAAAGTTCTTTAGCAAGATATTGTTAGATTGTCTTAACGAATGTGGCTATATGGGGAGACATACGATGTAAACTTCACATATCCCAGTCATATTATTACATTAGCTAGGACTGTGGGGACTCTGTTTATCATCAGAGGCAAGTAGATCAGAGGATGGCACCGAAAGTTTGAGAAGGAAGCATTATTCCCTAAGTATATTTGTTGCAGGTATAAAACTATAAGGTTCTGAATAACTCAATACAGGTTCTTTTTATTTCTAAGTTAGATTTTGAAATATTGAAATCACTTGGATTATGATATTTTTCGGTCGGAGAGGAGAGGGGTATTGTTTCTGCACAGTATCCACAATGGTTGCCATGCCATTGGTTGTGAAACTTTGGTTGACGAAATGAAATCCCTGTTAGTCCGTGTGTTTAAACAACACAGAATTTCAGAATCCCTAGGTATTGTGTTTTGTGGTTTGGTTCTTATAGTATGTGGAGAATCGAGTCTTCCTTCCTGCTGGTTAGCATTCACTAGTGTTGACATCCAAGGATCATTCCTTGATTTTCATTTTAGGAGATGCTGAGCAGGGACTAATCGGTAACAACCCCTTGAGGCGAGTCATCATGGATGTTCCAGTTTCCTCATTATCCACTCTTGGTGTTCCTCTTAGTCCTGATTATTCAAATCCAGATGTTGAAATGACCCCATGTTCATTCTAAGTGTTTGTTCTCACTGGTCTTCTCATCCTAGACAGCCTCATCTCTGTACCGTGTTTCAGGAGGGTCTTGGCTTTTTCTCCCATCATTAGCTAGACCTGTTTATGTTGCCCACGGTTTTCTCATTTTGGCTATTTTCAAACTTGATTCCTTGATTCCATAATTCTTTTCCCTCACACACAACAAACCAGGAAAAATCTGTTCTCTTGTTTTCTCATGCTCCCAGTCCACACATGTTCTCTGATAACATTCACCAGGCATCTCAAAGGCTGGCTGGTCCCCACACCCTTCTGGAAGCCACATGAATATGTGATTCTTTGGCTTTTCGCTTTTGTGTCTCAATTCCGTCACCTTTTCCACACCTCTGCTCCTGTGACCACCATAAAACTTTATCATCTCCCATAAGCCTAGCCTCTCCCTAGGCTAGCAACTACTAGTGTACTACTAACAGGAAGTTAAAATTTAGAAACTTTCTGGGGAAGTTCCAAAATTAAAGTGGTTTACGCCAAACGTCTTAAGATGCTTTCCCTGTGGGGGGGGGGGGGAACTAGATGGAGTGTTCACCTCACACAATGCCTTTGTTTTGTTTGTGAGTTATGTATACCTCAGTAATTATGAATGGGAAAACTAAAACTGACTTGCAGTTCAATGTTGCAAATATTTGGGAGTTCTGTAGTGAGAGAACAGGCATGGAGTCCAGGAAATCCTTCAATGAATTGGTATATCTGTGGTTTTCAGAGTGCTACTTTAAAGACATTTAAATTATGTTAACATTTTCTTGCAGTGTCACTGGTCACCTACTGATGAAGCAGGCCCTGCATTTTCCATTCCATAGTTTAATTGGGCTAATTCACAACCTGCCTATAATAGTAGCTATGTTAAATGCACATAGGAATGTGCACACATTGGTGGGAGAATAGCACATAGTAATTTAGGATTCTCGTTTCACTTTTCACTTTCCTGGTTTCCTTCAGATACATTTCCTTTCATTTTTTTATTTCTGAGTTTTCAGTTTGAGGGAGGTGGGGTGACAATGCATTATGTTACTTGGATATTGTCTTAAATATTCTCTTGATGGAATTCCCGAATCTTTAGTTTCAAGATATAAATCTCCTGAAATTTAGTTTAGTCAAGTTTATGAATGTTCTTTTTAAAGATTTATGTATTTGAAAGTCAGACTTCCACAGAGATAGAAGGAGAGGCAGAGAGAGAGAGAGGTCTTCCACCTGCTGGTTCACTCCCCAGTTGGCTGCAAAGGCCGGAACTGTGCCAGTGTGAAGCCAGGAGCCAGGAACCTCTTCTGGGTCTCCCACATGGGTTCAGGGGCCCAAGGACTTGGGCCGTCTTTTACTGCTTTCCCAGGCCATAGCAGAGAGCTGGATTGGAAGTGGAGCAGCCGGGACTTGAACTGGTGCCCGTGTAGGATGCCAGCACTGCATTTGGTGGCCTCACCCGCTATGCCACAGTGCCAGCCCCAATCATGAATATTTTAGCATCATTTCTGTCCCATGAAGCCTACCAAAACCCCACAATATTAACCTAAGTTCCTTAACTTTTATGATGCATTTTAAGTATAGGAACCTATTTTGAATGCTTTATTTTTTCCAGCCTTTTCACAGTGTAACTGAGAAACAAAAATTCTATCTATTCAAGGCACGTTCTCTGTGTTTCGATATGAGTCTGATCTGTATATTGCATTTTCACACAAACCGTTCGACTCTCCTGGTACTTACAGTACACTATGAAAGGATTAGTACAATGGGGCCACCTAACAAATTTATCACTTTTACCGTGTTTTGTAACTTTTTCAAATTTTATTTCTTTATGTATTTTCCCAGACAACTTTTATTTGAGGTATACATACTTTATGCATTCAATAATTGCAGCTTTAGCAGTTGTATTTATTGGTAGCAGTAATTCTTCTACTGTACCTGCCCTCTCATTGACACTCCTATGCTTTTTTTTTTTTGACAGGCAGAGTGGACAGTGACAGAGAGAGAGAGAGAGAAAGGTCTACCTTTTGCCGTTGGTTCACCCTCCAATGGCCGCCGCAGCTGGCGTGCTGCGCTGATCCAATGGCAGGAGCCAGGTACTTCTCCTGGTCTCCCATGGGGTACAGGGCCCAAGCACTTGGGCCATCCTCCACTGCACTCCCTGGCCACAGCAGAGAGCTGGACTGGAAGAGGGGCAACCGGGACTAGAACCGGTGCCCATATGGGATGCCGGGTGTCGCAGGTGGAGGATGAACCTAGTGAGCCACGGTGCCGACCCCTGTACATTTCTTTTGAAAGGCAGGAAACAGAGAAAAGGGGAGAGAGGGATAAAGAGAGTAAGGCAGAGACAGACAGGGTGAGCGAGAGGATGAGGGATATCTCATCTCATGCATTATTTCCCTCCTCAGATGTCCTCAGTGGCAGGGCTCTGCCCCAGGTCTCCCACTTTGGCACTGGGGCCCACGTCCTTGGGTCATCTTCTAGTGCTTTCCCAGGCACGTTAGCGGGGAGGGGAATGGTAAGTGGAGCACTTGGGACCTGGTCTGGTGCTTATACGCGATGCTGGCAGTGCCGGTGGAGGCTCAGGCTTTTTTTACACCCCAGCTCCAGCCCCATCACCATATGTTTGTATCGTTTGACTGCCCTCTCTTCAGTTTCATGCTCCCAGTTCATCACAGACACCATCCTGCTCTCTGACTGTGTTAGTTGGACTTTGTATATTCCACATGGAAGTGTGATCGTGTCGTAGTGCTTATTTCTGTGCGTCTTGTTTCCCTCATGGTCATGTCCTGTAGTTCCATACTTTTGGATCCATCTGTGACAAGTAGTAATATTTCCTTTCTTTTTAAGGTTTGGCGAGGATGCCACTGTGCGTGTATCCCATTTTTCCTTATGGGTCCATCAGCAAACATTTGGATTATTTCCATATCGTGGAATTGTGAATGATGCTGAAGTGATGTGGGGGTGCAGACAGTTCATTGAGATGGTGATTTTCTTTTGGATTCATGGTCAATAAAGGTTGTTCCTTTTTAAATTGTATTTGAGGAACTTCCATATTGTTTTTCATAATGGACGGTATAATGTACATTCCCTCCAATGATGTGTGTTCGTTTTCTCTACATTGTGCCCAATACTTGTTATCTTTTAGCTTTTTAACAGTAGCCATTTAACAGATAGGAGATAATAACCATTGTCATCTTGATTTGCATTTTGTTGATGTTAGCAATGTTCAGAACTTTTTCACATACCCACTGGGTACATTGTATGTCTTTGCTGGAAAACATTGATTCAGTCCTTTGTCCCTTTTTAATTGTATTCTTTGCTTCTTAGTGGTGCACATTCCTTGTATTACTCCCTTGATCGCACATCTGGTTTGCTAACATTCTCTCCTATTCATTGGTTTGCCTTTTCATTTCATTGATCCTTGCTTTACTGCTTTACTAGTTTGTTGTAGTTTCATTTCCTTATATTTGCTTTTGCTGTGCTTAATTGTTAACACATGAGCAACCACTCTTGAGGCTAATGTCAGGGATTTTTCTATTTTATAAGTTGTAAAAGTTCAGATCTTCTGTGTGGACTCTCAGTTCATTTTGAGTTGATTTTAATATGTGGTGTGACAGTGCCACAGTTTCAGTTTTGTACATGTGGATAGCCAGGTTGCTTCTGCCTCAGATGTGGGCCCTTACGTCCAGTGACTACATGTTTGGCAGCCCTGGTGGGCCAGGGTTCCCAGTGTCTTCAGTTGGATCCGTTAAACCAGATGCTGTGGCTGGAGTTGAGCAGGAACTTGGCAGAAGCTGGCAGAAGCCAGGTTGGCCCGTACTGCTGGCTCGTGGTCCGAGTCCCGTGCCTCCATCCTAGCTTCAGTGCTCTGATGTTCTGTTCTATCTGTGGTACTAGGTCCCCAGGTGACACTGGGCCTCATTGCACACTGGGGTTGTTAAGTGTACACTCAGCAGACCCAGGTACCCATATCTCAGGCAGAACCAAACTGAATATCCACATACAGATATCTGAAGCTGTATTATGATGTGGCCCTTATGCCAGAGAAGACAGTGGGCTGCTTGAAGTTAGGGAGGTTGTGGGAGGCACACATGGGGGCATGTGTGGTGATTGGGGAGTAGGAGACCATGCAGTGATGGGGTCAAGACAGGGGACTGTGGCCTCCTTCTCTGGAAGCCAGGGCTATATGAGGCTATGTCAGAGTTTTTTGAAGGATGGATGTTTGGCCTAGTGGGAAAGACAATGCTCAGGATACCAGTGGCAGCAGTGATCGTTTAAGTAGTGGGATTCTTGCTACCACCTTGGAGACCATCTCCCAGCTCAGCCTGGGTCAGATCAGCCCTTGTGGGCATTTGGGTAATGAACTGCTAGACGGGTGGGTATCTTTCTCTCTTTGTCTCTCCCCCTCTCCCCTTTATTGTTTCTCTGTGTTTTGCTTTTGAAACCAGTTGCGATATTAAAACGAGGTGGAAAAAATGGTTTATGGATGATGCTGTATCCTAGTGGCAGTAGATCATTGAGTCATTTCCTAAAGTCACACAGTGGGCTGTGTGTAGCTCACAGTAATCTCTGTTAGATCTTTTATTAGCAAACCAAGTACACGAGCTCAAGGCTCTAAGCGTAAAATAATGTCCAAAAAGAAATGTAGATTTGATCAGTACAAATTTTATATAAGTATTGAAATGTCACACTAGCCCATACATATGTACAACTCTTGTGGATAAAATGTAAGTAAAAATACCAACATGTTACTTGGTGTATAAGGTTAAGGGGTTTTAAATGATTAATGTCACAACTAATATTATGGTATTTGAAAATGGTTAATTAATACAAAAACATAGCCTGTAAATGACTGAATGGTTCTTTCTTGACGTGCTCAGTCAAAAGGCTATTATGCTGCATTTTAAGTTGGTGATGCATATTTATTTTAGATTGTTTCCTTTAATTAAGAAAATGGTAGTATGTTTTCACGTGTATGTGAAATTGGATAGCATCAGAGCAATACAATGAATACGAGATAAGCTTTTTTTCATAATTGAGATTTTATTGGATTTTGAGAATCACTACAGAGACATTTCAGTTTGTATACTATTCTTAACAAACCAAAAATTTAGAAAGTAAGGGCTTGTCATTCTCTTTAAATCTTTTATTATTTTTGAAATAGTGTATTTTTTTTAACTTGCCTCCTAAGAGCTTTATATTTCACTCATAAAGAGTTCAGCTAGTAAGGAAGAATATAGGCAAGGGCCATAAAAATTATCAAACAGACGAAGTCCCATCTTTAGGATCAGTTGTATACTCGAATTGATCACTTTAACTAGTAAGATGGCATTAAGTGTCAAAGGGATCACATAAATAAGACCAAGTGTCTGCTACTAGTAATAGAATTAAAAAGGAGAGAATGATCCAACATGGGAAGCAGGCCACACAGCAGACTCATAGAATGACAAATACCCTGAACAGCACTCTAGCTCAGAGTCAGCCGTTAAGGCATTCGGATCTGGCTAAAAAGCCCATGAGAGCATTCCAGGCATGGAAAGCTGAGACACTGTGGCAAAAAGTCACCCACATGAAAGATCTCTGGGAGTAAGATCCCAGGGGAAAGGAAGGGCTGTCAGAGAGGTCAGTACCTATCTCTGAAGGAAGGAGAGAACTTGCACTTTGATTATGGCCTTGTCTAAATCATGTTGGAGTTTGTGGACTCAAGAGGCTTCCATAGCCTTGGCAGCTCATGACCAAGAGCCTAGGGTGCTCACTGATGTCAAATATGAGTGTCAGTTGTTACATCAACAACAGGTGTCGCTGTGTACATGCTCCCCATGTAGGACCTGTGTCCTTAAAGTGTTGTACTATGAGAATTAACGGTAAAACTAGTCCTCAAACAGTACTTTCAACTTTGTGTGTCTGTGTGGGTGCAGTCTGTTGAAATCTTTACTTTGTATAGAGTTGATCTTCTATATGTAAAGATAATTAAAAATGAATCTCAATGAAGAATGGGATGGAAGAGGGAGTAGGAGTTGGGATGGTTTGTGGGTGGGAGGGAGGGTATGGGGGGAAGAATGACTATAATCCAAAAGGTGTCCTTAAGAGATTTATATTTATTAAATCAGAGGTTTGTATAAAAATGTCAGCTACACTCATACACAGTAAATTTTAAAATGATCATGAATTATTAAAATTATAGTAGCATATCATTCTTTTCTGTCTCTCTCTCTCTCTCTTTTTTTTTTTTTTTGACAGGCAGAGTGGATAGAGAGAGAGGAGAGAGAAAGGTCTTCCTTTTTGCTGTTGGTTCACCCTCCAATGGCCGCCACTGCCGGCACGCTGTGGCCGGTGCATCACGCTGATCCAAAGCCAGGAGCCAGGTGCTTCTCCTGGTCTCCCATGCGGGTGCAGGGCCCAAGCACCCGGGCCATCCTCCACTGCACTCCTGGGCCATAGCAGAGAGCTGGGCTGGAAGAGGGGCAACCGGGACAGAATCCGGTGCCCGGACCGGGACTAGAACCCAGTGTGCTGGCGCCTCAGATGGAGGATTAGCCTATTGAGCCACGGCACCGGCCTGCATATCATTCTTAAGAATTTGTTTGACAAAGATATAAAAGAAAGTGTGACAAAACTGTATTTGCAGCAATACTGATACACACAGGCATTATTTTCTTTTTTGTATTTTTTGTTGTTTTCTCATTTTTTAAAAGAAAATTTTAGCTCCCATATATAAAGGAGAACATCTAATATTTGTCTTTCTGTGTCTGGATAATTTCACTGAGCATGAAGTCCTTCAGTTGCAACGATTTTGATAGAAATAACAGCGTTTTAATTTTTTTATGGTTCTGTAATATTCAGTTCTACATATATGCATCCAGTTTTGCCAGCACCATTTACTGAATAGATTGTACTTTTTTCCAATGTATAGTCTGGGCACTTTCATGAAAAATCAGTTGGCTCTCCCTGTGTGGGTTAATTAATTAATCAATTTTCCATGATCATGCTGCTTTGATTGCTATAGCTTTGTAGTAAGCTTTGAAGTCTGGTATTCTGACGTGTCCAAGTTGATTTTTTTATTTTGCTAAGGATCATTTTGGCTGTTATTGATATTTTGTGATTTCTTATGGAATTTAGGATTATTTTCTCATTCTGTAAAAAAAATGCCATTGGTGTTTGATAGGAATTTCATTTAACTTGTAGGTTGCTTTATAGGTATTTTAATTATACTAATTCTTGCAATCCATGAGCAAGTTCTATTTTTTCCATTTTGGGAGTCCTTGATGATTTATTTCTTCAATGTTTTAGAATTTTCATTGTAGATATTTTTTCACTTATTTGGGTACATTTATTCCTAAATGTTTTATTTTTGTCCCTATTATGTATGGGATTAATGTTTAAATTTCATTTTTGGCAAGTTGGTTATTAGAATATAAAGAAGCTACTGTATTTTGTATGTTGATTATGTAACCTGTGACTTTACTGAATTGGTTTTTCATCTTGAAGCATTTTTTGGTGGAGTGTTTAGATTTTTCCATGCACAACATCATGTATTCTACAATGTTGTTGAATTCAGTTATTGTTAATAGTTGTGTTGAGGAATATTTCATGTTATGAATATAAGAGCATGTCATAGAGGCTTAGAAGTTTACCTGTGGAAAATTTCTCTGTTGTTTTCCATGGGGGAATTAGAGTAGTACCTGGCAGACTTGTGGACTGACATTGCTGATGAAGTGCATGGGTTCACCCATTGGTTTATCACTGCTTTCTGTGCCCCCCCGACTCCCGGTGAGACAGTGAGGCTTCTTACAAGGTTGTGTGCTGAGTGTTGCTGTCCGCAGCATATAAGTAACATGATCTCATGGGATCATTTCAGACATTTGTACCTGCACCTGGGTGATGCAGAGTCTTGTGTGCTGTGAGATGGTGAGTCTGGCTGCACCAGATGACTGCTGGCTGCCCCTCACATGCTGCCAGGCACCACCCAGGACATGTAAGAAAGTAGTTGCCTCCTCTGCAACTGTCTCAGATGGTGAAGTGCCGTATCTCAGACACCAAGGAAGTCCACATAGAGGTACACACCTTGCTGTGGATGGAGACACAAAGCCTGCTCAAAGACTGGACAGGGACGCATTGAGAAGGGCAACCTTGCCGTGTTCCTGACAGGAAGTAGTCTATAAATCACCGGGCAACAGAGTTGGCAGCTGGCAGCTCTCACGGAACTACATCAAGATCCTGTCCGACTTGTCTGGAAAGCACAAACAGATGGCATCATGTTTGCACAGAGGGTGACCATAAACTGTCCCTTTTTCTACTGCAGTGGGTGTCCAGAGCATGTTAAACACCACACTACAGAAGGAGCCTCTATATTTCCGTGTATGGTGTACAAATTAAGAAAAAAAGAGAGCTATGAGGCTGTTAGGCATTCTTCAGTGACTATGTGCAGCCCCCACTCCTGAATGGCAAAGCTTCCCGTAGGAAAGTCCCATACAAAGTACCTTGGACCCAGTGGAATTATTTATTCACTTAAGCGTTATTCATTGTTTCATTGAAAGACAAGAAGACAAATTTCCCATTGGCTGGATCACTCCACTTGAGTGGCAAGGGCCCAAATATCTGAGCCATCCTCTGTTGTTTCCCAGGGTATGCATAAGCAGGAACCTGGATTTGAATGCACGACCAGGTGTTGATCCTCTGTAATTACTCTGTAATGGGATGCTGGCACCAAAGATGATGTCTTTAATTGCCATGCCAAATACAATGTATTGATGCGCTTATATTCTAATTTATTAGAATGGCAGTGTGAGATAGAGAAAAATGTTTCCATCTGTTGGCCTCAACCCCGGAGCCTGCAAACATTATGGAAGGGCTAGGCCAAAGTTGGAAGCCAAGAGCTCCATCCACTTCTCTCACGGGGGTGGAGGAGACCTAAGTATCTGACCCAATGCCTGCTACCCATCAGAGTGTACATTAGCAGGAAACTGGACTGCAAGAAGATTGTACGGAAATCCAGGCACTCTGATATGGGGCGTTGATAACCCAAATGGCATCTTAACAACTCTGTCACAGTTCCTTGGCTATTGTTATATTGTAATGATTTTTTATTTGGAAAAAAAAAATTACAGAGGGAGAGATACAGGGATATTGTCCAATCCACTACCTCGCTCTCCAAATGGCTGCATCAGCTACAGATTAGCCAAGGTGAAGCCAGGAGCAGGAACTCCATCTTCTTCTCCTACATGGGTTGCAGAGGCCTGAGATCTTCAGACAGGATCCACTGTCTTTCCTTGCACCTTAGGAGGAAGCTGGAGTGGAAGCATAGCAGCTGGGGCATGACCCAGCACTACAATATGAAATGGAAGCTTTGTTAGCTGACGCCTTACCTGCAGTTCCACAACGTCAGCATTCCCGTTGGTATTTGTAAGAGCGGTCCCACCACAGGACCAAGCAAAATTTCTGGCCCTGTTGGCGTCCACTTCAGAAGTTAATCAAGCTATGCAAACGCTACGCACCCTGGGAAATAGCAAGGTGGACACGTAGAGTGTTCACAGCCAGAGTTTCGTTCAACATCTCCCTGCAGTCCAGTGCTATGTAATCGAATGTGGTGCTCTCTGACTTGCTCTGATCCATTGTGTACATGATGGGACCTATTCTGAGCATCAACAACAAAGCCAATGGCTTTGCAGGCTGCACTGCTGCCTACTGGCTCACTTCAGGCAAGTCTCATGAGTTTCTCCAGACCCTCTGGACACCACGGATGCCTTCTAGACAGAAGACCACCAGAGATTCAACAATGGTAGGCTTCTTCTGCACACGAAGGTAAGCTGTCATCACCAGGCAACTTTATGGATGGCAACCACCGTGTAGCAGGGTCACATTATAGAGCCTTGTGGATCATTGGGCACTAACTCCTACGGCATTGTGATCTTTCCCAGTAGAGTGCATCTGCCCAGCAATATTCATTGACAGACTATGGAGAGGACATGCCCTTGGGTCGACTGCCATGGCCATCATTAAGACAGGACCCAACCTCTTCCCATGAGTCCTTGTGTTGCTTCTGCCCACTGCTCAGCTGTCATTTCTGTTCCTTGGTATGGGCAGCCTAACACTTCTGTTCTTCACCTAGATCAAGCCCAAGTCTTTTGTACTGATGTGGCATGCTTGCCTAGAGCCTGGACATTTACCACACACCTCCCTATATTGTCAGCACCCTAAAATAGCCACTCAGGCAAGACAAGTGGGGAATTGACATAGCTGTCCCTGACGTCTAGAAGTATTGTCTGAAATACACTGAGTCACCTATTAACCCACTCATCAAGCACCTTCTCAAAGCTGGAGGATAGGATTGGAGGCATCCTGCAGATTACCACGACCTCAAGAAGGTCATGCCTCGCTTTGAATTTGCCTTACTTGACATTACCAGGCTGCCCCTGAGAATTTTGCCATTATTGGTGTGGCAAGGATTTTATTGTGTCCCGTGGAGATTTGGGGCCATTTACTTTTTAACTTGAAGGCCAACACTGCACCTTTCTGAGACTTCCAGTGGGCTGCTGGTCCCCCAGGGCTCGTGGTCTGTTTTAACAGGCTCTGGCTGGCCTTCAGTTGTCATCTAGCATCCACCTGTGACACTATGTTGAGGACATCGTTTCAACTGATAATCAAGAGGAGGAGGACAAATGGGCTTCAGACATCAGCATCTGACGCCTTGTCCCAGTCGGTGTGGACCCTAGTCCCATAGGAGGTGAGAGCTTGCAACCTCAAATGTTTGGTCTACGTTTTGAAAAAGGAATTCAGAAAAATTCCTCAGCAAATCCCCATATACCTCTTTCTCCTCAGTGACTCGGTTTCAACCAAGGAAGCCCAGCACATTTTCACTTTGTGATAACACCAACATCCTCACCTCTGGTGAACCCTAAGACCCACCTATCTCACCAGTCACCCGCAAGGCTGCATCTTGGTGGATAGTCTGTGGTTCTGAGGCTCACACGGGTAAAGGACTTGAACTTAGCTGTGAGCTTTTAGTGACACTACTGTTTGACTCACAGAGAGTTTGGACTACCTCACTCAGCATCATGAGCTGTGTCCTGGCCTCCAGCCACTGGGAATCTCTAGTTAGATGGAAGTGGGCAGAACGTGTGATCATCCTACTGGTTCTTGAGCAGCCCACTCTCACTCAAGGCCATCTTGAAATTCACATGTCCACCAATTCTTGGGACATCACCAATTGCTAGTGGCCTTTGTGTGGCCTCAAACTGGACAATCCATACCCTTACACTGGAGTACCCCCTTTGGTGGGACACTGTTGATATCTGTGCTACGGGCCTAACCTCACTGACCAACTCTCAGCTATTTTGATTGCCAAAATTCTACTGCCTTTTAATGTAGCAAAACCGCACTATATATTATCTACATCCTTGCTTTCATAGTGGAGTCTCCCTGCCTTATATTATTTGGGACATCATAGGCCTGTCGACTTGGATTTCAGCTTGTAGCTTTCCTATTGTATCCAAGTCAGTTGTGGAAGTCCCCAAGGAATGCCTGCTGTGTAGACAAAACTCATTCCTCTTTGTTGCACGGTTGCACTTGGAGTGGTGATTATTCACATGCTACCTGGCCAGTGGATTTTATTGACCTGCTGTAGCAAATGGCACGTGCTTCCTGTTATGTAAGCCAACACCAGACTTCTCCTTGCTTCTTTCTTCGTGGCTGAGAATGTCATCAGAGTCTAAGTACTTCATCCCTGGTGCATTACACATGGCACCAAAAGTATCTGAAATACTTAGTTCCTGTCCATTTGGTGTATACACAGTGATGGAGTTTCTAGTTCATGTGAAGGTTATGTTTTTTTTTTAATTTTGAAGTTAACAATAATTGTACCTACGTAAGGGCTGCTGTATGATATTTTGGTACATGTCTGTAATGTGTCCTGATTAAAAATGGGGTGATCAGTATTTCCCTTTGTTTGTCAGTACTTATGATTGAAGTCTTGGGATTTCTTCTGTATGTTCATACAACACATACTCCATTATTGTGAGCTATCCTCTCCATTATTCTGTGTAACATTAGGAAGTTATTTCTTTGATCTTACTCTGATTTGGTACCCATCATCCAAACTCCTTGCATTTTCCCTCCAACCTCTTACATCCTTTATTAATTATTATATATTCAGATTGGTGTATTTTAAAGATTTATTTATTTTTATTTGAAAGGCAGAGCAGCAGAGAGAGGGAGAGACAGAGAGATGTTTTCCTTCTGCTCCTTCACTACCCAAATGGCTGCAACAGCTGCAGCAGAGCAAATTCAAAGCCAGGAGCCAGGAGCTTTTTGTAGGTCTCCCAAAGTGGATGTAGGGGCCCAACACTAGGGCCATCTTCCATTGCTTTCTCAACCCATAACCAGAGAGCTGGTTCAGAAGACGAGCAGCAGGGGTGTGAACTGGTGCCCACATGGGATTCTGGCACCACAGGCAGAGCCTTAACCTACCATGCCACAGCACTGGCCCCCGATTGTTTTTATAGCTTGTGTTTGTGAGGGAGTGGGTACAGTTTTTGTCTTTCTGTGTCTGGATTGTTTTCACTTACTTCCAGTTCCATACATTTTGCTTCAAGTGACAGGACTTCATTCTTTTCAAATGGCTGGATAGTATTCCATTTTGCATATATACAACAAACTCCTGACCGCTTGTTCATTTTGTTTGCCAAGATACTATTCCCTTTTAGTGAGACAGAAATGCAGTCTACTTTATCTGCATCCTTGCCCTCCTAGTGGAGACTGTGGTACGAGAATGAGTTTCTGCTCCCGAGCATATCTGATTTGGGGACATATTATGCCTGTCAATTTGGATTTCTGATTGTGGTTTTCCTATTCCATCCAACTCAGTTGGAAAAGTCCCCCAGGAATGTCTGCTTTGCAGACAAAACTTAAATCATTCCTTTTTCTCCCACGGTGGCATTTGGAGAAGTGGTTACTCTCACATGCCATTTGGCAGGTGGGTTTTATTGGTCTGCTGTTTCAAGAGGCAAGTGATTATCGTTGTTGATGGGCACACCAGATGCTCCTTGGTTTTTCCTTCATGGCTGAAAATGTGCTTCAGACATGGGACTGTAGATGTATGAACTGCTCCCTGGTGCTTCAGACACGGAGCTATAGATACACAGAACTACTTAGTTCCTTTCTGTGGGACATGTACCCAGTGGTGGTGTTGCTGGTGCACGGTATGGTTCTGTTTTCTGAAAATTTTGACATTAGCAATAATTTCACATACCTAGGGTCTACAGGATGATGTCTCGGTGCATGTCTGCACTGTGTCCTGTTGAAAAATGGGATAATCAGCATTTCCCTTTCTTTGTCACTATTTTATGACAGAAGGCCTGGAATTTCTTCTGTGTGTTCATGTAATATATACTAGGTTATTGTGAGCTAGTCTCCTCACTGTGCTGTGTAACGATAGGAACTTATTTCATTGATCCGACTCTGATATTGTGCCCCTCGTCGAAACTCCCTTCATCCGCCGCAGTGCCTGCCATCCTTTATTCATCATTATGCAGTCAGGTTCTTAGCTTGCGTATGTGAAGCCGTGCACGTGTTACTTGTCTTTCTGTGTCTGGCCTTTTTCACTTAACATGATATCCTCCAGTTGCATACATTTTGCTGCAAAGGACAGGATTTCATTTTTAAATGGCTGAATAGTATTCCATTTGGTAGATACACAACAAATTCTTGATCTCTTTATCAGATGATGGATTCGTTGGTTGATTCCATAATTTGGCCGTTGTTAACAGTGCTACAGTAATCATGGTGGAGCAGGTGTCTCTTAGATCCAGTGATTTCATGTCTTTTGGATGTATACAGAGTATTGAGATTGTTGAGTCATATGGCAGTGCTATTCTTAGTTTTTAAGAGATCTCCACGGTGTTTTCCTCAGTGCTTGTACTCATTTGGATTCCCACACTCAGTATAGGAGAGTTCTCCTTTCTCCATATCCTTGCTAGAATTTTTTACTTTTTCTTTTTGATAGGCATTCTAGCGTTATGAGGTGATATCTTCTTGGGGTTTTGATTTGCATTTCTTCTTTTTTTTAAAAAAAAAATTTACTTGAGAGGCAGAGTTACAGACAGAGAGGTAGGCACACAAAGGTCTTCCATACACTGGTTCAGTCCCCAGATGGCCACATTGGCGAGAGCTGAGCCCATCCAAAACCAGGAGCCAGGAGCTTCTTCCCAGGTGGTTGCAGGGACCCAAGCACTTTGGCCATCTTCCTGCTTTCCCAGGCCATATGCAGAAAGCTGGATCAGAAGAACAGCCAGGACATGAACCAGTGCCCACATGGAATGCCAGCCCTATGGGCGTAGGCTTAGCCTAGAATGCTGCAGTGTGGGCCCCTATTTTCATTTCTCTGATGGCTCGTAATAGTTTTTTTCATATATTTGTTGGTCATTTCCTTTTTTTTTTTTTCTTTTGAGAATTGTCTTTTTAGGCCCCTTGTGCCCATTTCTTAACTGTATTGGATGCTTGATTTTGAATTTGTTGAGTTCCTGATATTCTGGCTATTAATCCTTTGTTGGATAAGTAAGTAGTTTTCAAGTATTTTATCCCTTTCCATTGGTGGTTAATTCACTCTGTTACTGTTTTCTTTGCTGTACAGAAGCTTCAGAGTTTGATCTAGTTTTACTTTTGCTACCTGAACTTCTGGGGTTTTAAACAAAAAGTCATTGCCTCTGCCTCTTTTAAGAGGTGTCTCCCTATGTTGTATTCCAGCAATTTCGTATTTTCGGGTCTTTGATCCATCTGAGTTGATTTTTATATGTTGTGAAAGACAGGCATTTAATTTCATTCTTCTATATATGTCTATCTAGTATTGTCAGCACCACTTATTGAAAAGACTTCGGGATTTTCATCAAAAATCAGGTAGCTGTTATGTATGTATGTTTGTATTTATATATTTTTTTCTCTTTTCATTGATCTTTGTATCTATTTTCATGCCAGTTTCATCCTATTTTAGTTACTATAACTTTGTGAAATCAGGTATTGTTATGCCCCCAGGTTTGTATAGGATCACTTTGACTTCTCTGGGCCTTCTCTGGTTCCATATGAATGTTAGAAGTTTTTTTCTGACGGTTTAAAGAATGTCATTGGTATTTGGATAGGACTTGCATTGAATCTGTAGATTTCCTAGGGAATATGAAGATTTAAATGTTAATTCTTCTAATTCATGAACAGGGGATGTCTTTACATTTTCATGTGTCTGACGATTTATTTCAGCAGTGCTTTATAATTTTATTGTGATCTTTCACTTATTTGGTTGTATTTATTACTAAATATTTAATTTTTGTAGCTATTATAAATTTAGGTTTCTTTTTTCCTGTTTCCTACTTTTTATTTAAAATATACAAATTTCATATACTTCATATATAGAGAGAGGTTCAGGAAGATGGTGATACTTTCCACTCAACTCTCCATCCCACCCGTATTCCCACCCTCCTTCCTTTTCCCTCTCCTCTTCCCATGCTTACTTTTTACAAAGATCTTAAACTAACCTTTACAGAGGATCATTATTGGTGTGTAAGAATGCAACTTTTTTTTTAACATTGATTTGGTATCCTGTGACTTATTGGTTTATCACTTCCAACATATTTTGACTGCGGTGTTTTAAGTTTTTCCATCTAAAATCAGGTCTTCTGAAAAAACAGGTATTTTGATTTCCTCCTTCCCAATTTTCATCCTTTATTTCTTTACTTTACCTGAGTACTCTGGTGAGTACTTGAGATACTATATTGACTAAGAATGGTCTATGTGGAGTGCTTATCTTGCTCCAAAACTCTGGTGAAATATTTTCAGCTTTTTCCCATTCAGTATGATATTGGCTATTGTTTATCATATAGCTTTGATAATTTTGAGCTATATTTCTCCTGTACCTTGTTAGTAGAATTTTTTTTAATCATTAGGGATTTTGAATCTTGTGACAGGAGCATTCCCTGAATCTTTTGAGATGTTCATTTATTTTTTGTTGTTCGTTCTGCTGATGTGATTTCATTGATTATTTTTATAGATGTTGAACCACACTTGCATTCCTGTGATAAAACATACTTCGTCATATTACATGTTGTGTGTGTGTTTGTATATATGCATATATCATACATATGTGTATATATGTATATATCATACATATGTGTATATATATATCATACGTGTGTGTGTGTGTGTGTGTGTATATATATGGTATCTTTTTGATGCATTGTTGCATTCATCACGTTTGCAAAGCCTCACAGCCTAGAAAGTGGTTGAAATAAGAAAGCTTGAAATCACTACCCATGCTTTTTCAATCCCAGAAAATCCAAAACATTTTCCCTAGGCCACAGAGTGACAGACTATACTAAAGAAAATATTCAAAACCTAATTCCAGGGACTGGCACCGTGGTGTAGTAGGCTAAACCTCCACGTGCAGCACTGACATCCCATATGGGTACCAGTGCATGTCCTTCCTACTCCTATTCCAATCGAGCTCTCTGCTATGGCCTGGGAAAGCAGTAGAAGATGGCCCAAGTGCTTGAGCTCCTGCACCCATGTGGGAGACCCGGAGGAAGCTCCTGGATCCTGGATTCAATTCGGCCCACCTTTGGCAGTTGTGGCCATTTGGGGAGGGAAGCAGTGGATTTAAAACCTTTCTCTCTGTCTTTCCCACTCTTTGTCTATAACTCTCTCAATTAACTAAATAAATCTTCCAAAAAAAAAAAAAAAGCTGCTTCCAATGACAGTAAACCTTTCTGTATAGATATAACAATCTGAAATTCCTTCTGTATGGATAAGAATAAGTTGCATGGTCTAGTTTTGTATTCATTCAATAAATGTTTTTTCATATATTTTAAACTGAACCATTAAAAATTCATAAATTGGGAATTTAAGTCAAATGAATACAGTCTCATATAAATTTCAGCCTATCAATGGACTTCCTTGGATGCTGGAGACTTCCGCTCTGCACCTGGATTCTGGAATCCTTCAGGCGGGCACCCATCCTTCTCTTCTCTGACTTCTCTTTCTATTTACACTCCCCAGATCATTGAGATGATAAATAGCATAGGACTCAGGGGAGATTCTCTATCTCCCTGAATTTCAGATGTCTCATCTGTAGAATTATTTTTAAGTTTTTTTTTAAGGTGGAAGTAATTTAAAGTATAATACCATGATGTACACACTAGGTGCTCCAGAAATTAAAAAAAAGTATTTTTACCTCAGGAAGATAAAATTAGGTTTAACTAGGAAACTGAACGTCAAAGAAGGAAAACAAATCATCACTGAACAACAGAACAGCCATTGTAGTTTTTTTGTTTATAAGCTGGGTCCCCTTTTTGTTTTTGAAATCCTTCTTGTGATTCAGCTGACCTTTCCTTTTTTTATTTTAAGGGTTTTATTTTATTTTCAGTTAGTCTTAACAGATTCAATATAGTTCATAGATACAGTTCTTGGGAATAATAGAGGAAGGAGGAGAATGGGTGGGAGAGTGGATGGGAAGAAGGGTAGGGTGGGAGGTATCACTATGTTCCTAAATTTGTATGTGTGAAATACATGAATTTTGTTTACCTTAAATGAAATCTAATGAAAATGTTAAGTGAACAAATGTCATGTATTTAATATATATGCAGACTTAGGAGCATAGTAATGTTTCTTCCTGGTCTCCCACATGGTGGGCATAGGGGCCAAAAAACCTGGGCCATTCTTTTCTGCTTTCCAAGGCACATTAGGAAGGAGCTGGATCAGAAGTGGAACAACTGCTACTCAAACCAGCACTCATATGGGGTGCCAGTGCTGCAAGTGGCAGCTTAACTCCCTACACCACAAAGCCAGGCCCAGTTCCCCTTTCATAGCAGCTGTCACAGTTACAGTTTTCCATTTTTAGTGGGGTGATTGCATGAATAACCATCTCCGGTGCTCTTCTCTAGCATCAAGGTGTTCATAATGCACCCGTCATCCAGTATTTTGTGTGGTATGAATACTATGAAGTTTTTAAAAAAGATTTTGTTTAATGAATACAAATTTCATAGGTACATCTTTAGGAATATAGCAGTTCTTGCCCCCATACCCACCCTCCCACCCCCCAGTCTCATCCCACCTCCTGCTCCCTCGCCCATGCCATTCTTCATTAATATTAACTTTTACTTATCTTTATATACAGAAGCCCAACTCTATATTAAGTAAAGATTTCAACAGTTTACCCTAATGCACACACACGAAGTATAAAAGTACTGTTTGAAGACAAGTTTTACAGTTAATTCTCATAGTACAACTCATTAAGGACAGAGGTCCTACATGGGGAGTAAGTGCACAGTGACTCCTGTAATGTTGATTTAACAGTTGACACTCGTATTGATGACATCAGTAATCACCCGAGGCTCTTGACATGAGCTGCCAAGGCTATGGAGGCATTTTGAGTCCATAAACTCTGTCAGTATTTAGACAAGGCCATAAGCAAAGTGGAAGTTCTCTCCTCCCTTCAAAGAAAAGCTCATCCTTCTTTGATGGCCTCTTCTTTACCCTGGAACCTCATTCACAGACATCCTTCATGGTGATCATTTTTTTTGCCACAGTATCTTGGTTTTCCATGCCTGAAATGCTCTCATGGGCCTTTCAGTCAGATCCAAATGCCTTAAGGGCTGATTCTGAGGTCAGAGTGCTGTTTAGGGCATTTGTCATTATGTGAGTCTGCTGTGTGGACTACTTTCCATGTTGGATCATTCTCTCCTTTTTAATTCTCTCTATTGTCATTAGCAGATACTTGGTCTTGTTTATGTGATTCCTTTGACACTTCATCCTATCTATATGATCAGTTACACACCTAATATGATCACTTTGATTAGTAAGGTGGAATTAGTACCACCCAGCTTCATGTGATTTGGAGTCCCATGGCAAGTTTTTAGCTTTACCCTTAGGGGTGAGTCCATGGGAACTTTTTGCTGAACTGTACATCTCTTCTTTTTCTTATTCCATTTCTTATTTTTTTTTAACTGGGATCTATTTTCAAATGGATTTAAACATCTATGATTAATTCTATGTTAAGTAAAGAGCTCAACCAATGGTATTAAGTAGAAAAAGAGCATAGTGAAAACAATAAAAGTATAAACTGTTTCTCGACAGTCAAGACAAGGGCTGTTCAAGTCATTGCTTCTCTTAGTGTCAATTTCACTTCTAGAGGTTTCCTTTTAGGTGTCCTGTTAGTTGTCACATATCAGGGAGAAAGTGATATTTGTCCCTTTCGGACTGGCTTATTTCACTAAGTATGGTGTTTTCAAGATTCCTCCATTTTGTTTCAAATGATGGGATTTTTTTTTTTTTACCGCAATGTAGTATTCCATAGAGTACATATCCCTTAATTTCTCTATGCAGTTTTCCATTGATTGGCATTTAGGTTAATTCCATGTCTTAACTATTGTGAATTGAGCTGCAATAAACATGGAGATACAGATAGCTCTTTGGTGTGATGATTTCATTTCTCTTTGGTAACTTACAAGGAGTGGGATGGCTGGGTCATATGGTAGGAATATATTCAGACTTCTGAGGTTTCTCCAAAGTGTCTTCTATAGTGGTTTTCACCAGTTTGCATTCCCACCAACAGTGGATTAGGGTACCTTTTCCCCCACATCCTCACCAGCATTTGTTGTTTGCTGATTTCTGTATGTGAGCCATTCTAACCGGGGTGAGGCGAAACCTCATTGTTGTTTTGATTTGCAGTTCCCTGTTGGTTAGTGATCCTAAACATTTTTTCATGTGTCTGTTAGCCATTTGGATTTCCTCTTTTGCAAAATGTTAAGTCCTTGGCCCATCTCTTAACTGGGTTGTTTTTTGTTGTTATGGAGTTTCTTGATCTCTTTGTAGATTCTGGTTATTAATCCTTCTTAAGTTATCAGAAGATTCCTACTGCTCAGTGTCCCACGGCCTCTCCGAGCTCCAGGAAGACTGTGCCACGTCCACATGCCTAGTGTCCTCCTTCTTGTCCTCACTCCCACTGTGGATCTGTCCCCACCCATGGGTGAATGTTTTCCTGAATGCTCACTGCCCTCTCCATTCTCTGGGCTTTGTGCTAATTCTTTCCCGTTAAAGACCCTTCCTTTTTTTCCTTCTGGGAGAACAACAGCTATCTGATCAGCTCAATTACCCCCTTTCTCTGGAACCTTCCTCCACCCCCCCATGTAATGCTGGGCAGCATACCTCTGTGCCCCTGGGATGCGTTGTACCCTGTGCCTATGATTCTATTTTAGCCTGTACAGTTTAATTACTTTTATATTAATATCTTTACCAAATGACTGCTATGTCCCCAAGACCAAAGGTTATGAATGATTTATCATTGCAGCTTAAGCCCTAGAATAGCAACTGTCAGCCAAAAATGATTTATTAGGGGCAGGCATCAGGCATAGGAGTTAAGAGGCCTGCATTTCATATCAGGGTCTCTGTGTTTGATTCCAGACTCTGCTCCTGACGTCAGCTTCCTGCCAGTGTGGGAGGTAGAAGTGATGGCACAAGTGGTGGGCTCTGCCACATGTGTGGGAAACTTGGGTTGAGTTCCTGGCTCTCAGCTCCTATCCCAGGCAGGGGCCATTGTAGGCATCTGAGAGTAAACCAGTGGATGGGAACACACACACTCTCTCTCTTTCCCTCTCTCTCTCTCTGTGTATGTGTGTGTGTCCACCTCTCAAATAAACAAATAAATATTTAGAAACCCGTGTGTTTCAGAGTTGAGTAGCACACTTAACTTCTTTAATCTTCATTATGGGAAGTGTGTTCTGTGCTTCACCAAGAAGAGAAAGCAAACATTTCTCCTTATGTGAATGATTTCTGAGTTTTTGCTCTATTTTCAATGTGAAAAGAAAGTCCATTCTCTTAACATTTTCTAAATTTTCATGAGTGTATGTGTTTGCCATAAATTTAGTTCAAAACAGACATTGGCTCACTTAAAGTGGACATTATAAATGGAAACATGATGAGATACTTTAATTGGGCCACCCTGAGTAAGAGGAAGGAAATAATGTGTTATATTTTGTCTTTAAGATCTTAGGCTGTGGGACTGGCATTGTGGCATAGCTGGTAAAACTTCGCCCATGAAGCTGGCATCCCATATGGATGCCAGGTTGAGCTGGGGCTGCTCTGTTTTCTATCCAGCTCCCTGCTAACCTGGGAATCTATTCCCTGCTAATGGCCTGGGAAAGCAAGGGAAAATGACCAAACTACTTAGGCCTCTGCACCCATGTGGGAGATCAGGATAAAGCTCCAGGCTCCTGGTTTGGGCATGGCCCAGTGCTGGCCCTTGAGGTCATCTGTGGAGTGAATCACAGATAGAGAATCTCTCTCTCTCTCTTTCTCTCTTTCTCTCTCTCTCTTTCTCTCTGTCTCTCCCTCTCTCTCTGTAACTCTGACTTTCAAATAAATAAATACATATATTTTTAAAAGATCTTAGGTTTTTTATATATTATATATATTCAATAGGATATTCATACAAACATTGATTTCATGATATTTATAATAGTTAACAATTTTCCCGATGTTTCTTGGTAATATTAACCAAGCTCATTTTCCTAATAAAAAGTGTCAGAAATTGAATTTTTATCCTTGTGTTAATGGATAAAGAACAAAATACAACTAAGCTAATGAAAGTACTGACAGTGCCAAGAAACCTGGTAGTTGATCCAGGAGGGGTTCCTTGGATCCTGTCACCCTCTTTGCACAGCTTCTTTTTTTTTTAAAGAGTTATTTATGGCTGGCGTGGCGGCTCACGTGGCTAATCCTCTGCCTGCGGCTTCGGCACTCCAGGTTCTAGTACCGGTTGGGTTGCCAGATTCTGTCCCAGTTGCTTCTCTTCCAGTCCAGCTCTCTGCTGTGACGCAGGAAGGCAGTGGAGGATGGCCCAAGTGCTTGGGCCCTGCACCTGCATGGGAGACCAGGAGGAAGCACCTGGCTCCTGGCTTCGCTCCTGGTAGCACGCCGGCTGTAGCAGCCATTTGAGGGGGGTGAACCAACGGGAAGGAAGACCTTTCTCTCTAACTCTGCCTGCCCCCCCCAAAAAAAGAGTTATTTATTTGTTTGAAAGACAGGGGTTACAGAGAGGCAGGGGTATAAAGAGAGTGGTCTTCCATCCTCTGGCTCACTCCCCAAATGGCCACACAAGCCAGAGCTGGGCTGATCTGAAGCCAGGAGCCAGGAGCTTCTTCTGGGTCTCCCATTCAGGCACAGGTACCCAAGGACTTGGGCCATCTTCTACTGCTTTCCCAGGCCATAGCAGAAAGCTGGATCAGAAGAGGAGCAGCTGGGACTCGAACTGGAGCCCACATGGGATGCTGACACTTCAGGTGGTGGCTTCACCCACTATGCCACAGCGCCAGCCTCTGCACAGCTTCCTTACCGGAGTGATCTTCCTCTTGAACAATGGGTGCCATTGTGTGCCACTAACATGCGCTAGTCATGCTTGATGATTCTGAGAAACTGAAGAAAAATACCTGGAGAAGGCTTTGCTCTGCGAAAGAAAGCGCTCTGTGTGTGTAAAACTCTCTCTTCAGAGTGGCCCACCTGCCCCAAACCCATGCCACGGCAGGGGTCTGGCAGGGGCTGTCCCCGTTGTGAGCAAGACTACACATTTCCAGTGCACAGTATCCGTCTCAGCCTCAAACCGCGTCAGAACTTTCCTTTACGTGGGGGTGGGACCTCTACCTGAAGGTTTCTCAGGCAGCTTTGGGCTGCAGTCCCAAGTTTACCAGGAGCTGGAGCTCTCGGAGTCTGTCCTCCAGGAATTAGGATAGAATGCTGAGATATTCCTGCCATTCTGGGATGAGCACCCACAGGAGACTATAAATGCAGCGTTTGATGTTCAGGATGGTAATTCTGTAAAAGTGGGTCATCAGAGAGAAAAGAACCAGTGAAGCAGGTGTACAAATCCTTCCTGTTCTCTTTCCGCCATAGCATTGATTTTTCTCTAAAATAATATATTATGAGACATTATGGCTATTGACCATTGCTTGTGCCCTACAATTAGAAGCTTAAATATATACTTTTCAAGATTTTTTTCCTCATTGATACCTTCCAAGTGCTAAGAAGAGTGCCTAACACTAAGCAATTCAGTAAGTAATTTCTACTTAAAAATAAATATTAGTTTCAAATCAGTTTATTTCAAAACAAGATACTTACTCCCTGCAATATATATAGTCTATCTGTAGATTTAGTCTTGAATTTTTGTGCACATTCTAAAAAATATTCATAGCTATTTGAATCTAGAGTTTCAACAACAATTCTGATCAGAAATGAAATGGAACAATCTGTTAAGTTTAGAACTGATTTCACGTGCACAGTTGAAGAAGTCAACTAAATTCCAAGCTGGGATATTCAAATTTATTCATATTGCCAAGACAAATAGAAGATGCTAAGTGAATAAAACATCATAATGTCTTTTAAATGATAAATTGTTCTTTGTACCCATGAGTAAGTAGAAAGGAGACTGTACTTAGAAGACATCAAAAATGAAATGGAGATCAACCAATTGTGGCTCTGTAACTTAGAGCATTATGTGAATTAAAAGTAAAGTTTGTTAGAGGCCGCATTGACACCACATTCCTGGGAACATTCAGAAGCCTTCATTTTCCCTCAAATCTGTCTGCAATTTGAGCCTTAGTTACTCTGGAACTAATCAAGGTAACTGCTACACCAAAAGTTAAATAAATAAATAACCTGCACTATTTCTTGACTTTATTGAGCATAAAGCATCAGTGCTTAATCTTTTCCTTTTTTTTTTTTTTTTTTGGACAGGCAGAGTGGACAGTGAGAGAGAGAGACAGAGAGAAGGTCTTCCTTTGCCGTTGGTTCACCCTCCAATGGCTGCCGCGGCCGGCGCGCTACGGCCGGCGCACCGCGCTGATCCGATGGCAGGAGCCAGGAGCAATCTTTTCCTTTTAAATTCTTCTGGCTAATATTTGATCCCTGAATATTGAAAGAAGGGCATGTATTTGTCAGATCTGCTACCAAATAGCTGTGGAGATTTGGATAAGTCACTAAATAATAAAACCGATCCCATTCAGTCATATTTCCCTGAAATGTTTGTGGTTTTGGTAAACTTCGCAGTACACACTGTTACACGTTGGCTCTTTTTTTCTTTCTTTTTTTTTTTTTTTGATAGGCAGAGTGCACAGTGAGAGAGAGAGACACAGAGAAATGTCCTTCTCTGCCGTTGGTTCACCCCTCAATGGCTGCTGCGGCTGGCGCACCACGATGATCCAAAGCCAGGAGTCAGGTGCTTCTCCTGGTCTCCCATGTGGGTGCAGGGCCCAAGCACTTGGGCCATCCTCCACTGCACTCCCTGGCCACAGCAGAGAGCTGGCCTGGAAGAGGAGCAACCGGGACAGAATCCGGCGCCCCGACCTGGACTAGAACCCGGTGTGCCGGCGCCGCAGGTGGAGGATTAGCCTAGTGAGCCACAGTGCCGGCCAACACGTTGGCTCTGTCTTAGCCTCTTCACAGTCAGAATGCATCCTGAAGAAGCAGATGTTCTTGCCAGAGACAGTTCACCAGAACAGACCACGAGAGGATGATTCAAATGCCTCACAGCCTATTCAGATTGCCACAGAGATGACACGATTGAGTCTCAGCCATAAACTGGGGGGAGGAAGGTGGTTGTTTTTATCAATCCATTTTATAGCTTAGGAAACTGAGGCTTATGAAGCTTAGTTTACACAAATTCACAACATTTAATTACAGAGGTCTTTAAAATTTCATAGAAAATGCATATTATGGAAAAACTATGCATGGCTTTAAACATTTTTGTACCAAAATAAACATTTTAATTTCATTTTCCACGAATTTTTGGAGTTCCTTCATGTACTAAAGAAAATAAAAGTAAAAAAAGAAAAGCAAATTTTTTTCCACATGCAGCGACATTAGAAAGTAGCAGGTTTAACACCCACTGGTTCCCTTTATTGTCACGTTCTCCTCCCTCCTTAAACAGCTCCGAGTGGGCACAGCGATTCTCTTAAGGACGGGTTAGGCTGCTTCCTTACTTAACACTCTTAACGTTGCAACGAGAATGCCAATTGGATATTGGATTCCTCATTGCTTCCTTCGTGGCCCTCTGTGGTGTGCCTGGCAAATTCCCTCCCCTCTGTGGTCTCCTATCTCTGCTTCATTTACTACATATTAGCCTGATTTCTGGCTCTTCAACGTGTGAGCTCCTAACAGTCTCTAGGCCTTTGTAGCTACTTGTCTTTCTTAGGACCCTCTTGCATCAGATTTTTTCATGGCTGCCTTCCTTCCAACATTTAATTCTCAAGTGAAATATCACTTCAGCCCCTCTGCCCAGTAGTTGGGTGTCATTAGAACATGGCTTAGCTTCTTTATTGAATTTATTCATTTCAATGAATATTTCATTTCATTTATGTTGTAAATGGCAATATTGCACATACTCCCCCCTCCTGTTTAAAGCCAGTGACTTCAAGGCATGGATTCTCTCCTGTTCTCTGCTCTATTTCCACAATTTGGAGTATAATTGGGTGGCAAATAATGTGAATTATCAATGGCAAAAACTCCGTCCTTTAACATTTGCCCACCTGCTAGATCTATAGATGAATGTGTGGCCTCCATTTCACGCCGTTGTCTCGTCTCTGCCACTCTTCATGCAATGCTCCATGCAGTGAAACATGGCTTTTATGTTGGCGCTGTCAGTTGGAGGTCAAAAAGAACGTTAGGTCTTCATCCCTGACATCTCACAGTTCAGTGACCTTCATTTCCACCTCCAGTCTCCCTTGGGCTTTCACAGTATAAATGAAAGTTTTGCATACTGCAGTGGAAGTATTCCCTCTCCCTTGACATTGCCATAACATTTCTTTACTTCCAAATCTCCACTCGACTGGGAAGTCCCCAGGTTCCTCCCGGCATTCTTATTATGCCTTCTTTGTGCTCCAGTTGCTCATTATGTAGGAAATGATCCTGATGCGTACTAATCGCGTGTCTGTGTCTTCGCTTCCTGGAATCTAAACTGCTTGGGGGGTAGGGAGATTCTTCACTCACTGTGTGTAATTGGTGCCTACTGTTGTTTGGCTCTTATTGGCAGAACTGAATATACATATTTTCAATAAGTTTTTAAAACCATGATGATGCATGATGAAAGAGATGGAAACCATCAATTAGTCTTTTTTTTTTTTAAAAGATTTATTTATTTGAAGAATAAAGTTACACAGAGAAGGAGAGGCAGAGAGAGAGAGAGAGAGAGAGAGAGGTGTCTTCCATCTGCTGGTTCACTCTCCAATTGGCCACAACAGCCAGAGCTGCACCGATCTGAAGCCAGGAGCCAGGATCTTCTTCCGGGTCTCCCACATGAGTGCAGGGCCACCTTCTACTGCTTTCCCAGGCCATAGCAGAGAGTAGGATGGGAAGTGGAGCAGCCAGGTCTCAAACCGGCACCCATATGGGATGCCGGCACTGCAGGCAGCAGCTTAATTTGCTACACCACAGTGCCGGCCCCTATCAATTAGCCTTTTAATGGCATTTTATACATGTCTCATTTGAGACAGCAGTGTTTTGGAACTCCAGTTAGTGTGCAATACAGTCAACCTGAATAGGACACTATGGAAGCCCAAAGTGTCTGGAGGATGGTACGTAGGATATTTGGAGAATCTTAATGTAGAGAGCTCACCAACTGAGCCCATTCTAACTTGTATATGTAGATGCGACATTAAGGAGAAAATGGTGATTGTAGTCATCCTATGATGACATTACATATGTGACATATTAATGTGATCAAAAGAAAATCTTCCAAAGTACATATAATTTATGAGGATGGTCAGAAAGTAGCTGTACAAGTATGGGTAGGAGCCTGTGTAGTGGCCTAGTGGGTAAAGCTGCCTCCTGTGGTGCCAGCATCCCCTGTGGAGCCCAGCTGCTCCACTTCTGATCCAGCTCCCTGCTAACGCACCTGGGAGAACAGTGGAAGATGGCCCAGGATGGCCCAAGTGGTTGGCCCCTGCAACCCCATAGGAGACCTAGAAAAAGCTCCTGGCTCCTGGCTTCAGTGTGGCCCAGCCAGTCATCACAGCCATTTGGGGAGTGAACCAGCAGATGGAGAATTAATATCACCCCCCACCCCTGGTAACTCTGCCTTTCAAAAAAAATCTATTAAAAAAGTATATATAAAATTAGACTCCTTTGTTCATCAGCAAGAGCTTCTTGGTTAACTAGAATAGGGATTTTTTTCTATAGTCAAATTTAATTTTAAAAAGGATGGCTCCCTTGGTGCCATTTGCCGTTGTGTGGGAAACACTGCCAAATGAAGCCTTGAGAACATTTTGGAATTTATGTTCTGATATGGATTGAATAGGATTTGTTTTCCCAAAACCCATGAAGCTATTTAAACTCTGAATCTCAATGCTGTGGTTGATGGATTAAGGGTGGAGACTTGTTCCAATGATGGATTCTGAGAGGTGGGGCCAATGGGAGGTTTTGGTTCTTTGGGCATGTGACCTGAGAGGGTGGTTTGATTGTGTGTTCAAGTTTGGCCTAGGTTTTCTCTCTCCTCCCTCCTCACCATGTGATTTGTCCTCTGTACCCACTGTGACCAGCCTCCTCAGAAAATAGACTATGGAGCTGCCCAGTCCTGAACTGTGATTTCCAAACTGTAAACAGAAAGAAACTTATTTTCCAGAGGAGCTCCTCTCAGGTATTTTAGTTAAAGTAATGAAAAGCAGACTGATACATGTTCCTTGTGATAAATTAGCATAGGATTGGGCTTGACAGCTTTACAGAGGAGCAGGTAAAGTGGGTTATTTCACTTATAACCAGCAGGAAAAGGAAGCAGCACAACCTTGGGAAAAGTACTGGCATTTATTACCAGGAAACTTAAATTTTTACTCCTGTTTGTGATAGTAATTTCATTTGTAGGAATCTATCATAAAAGAAAATGAAAAAGAGCAATTATAAAATACTTAATTAAAAGATTATGGCATCACCTAGAACTGAAACTAGGTGGAATAAATGTAAACAATTGACAATGTGAGTGGTAACCTGTGCTTCAGATGAAATGGCGAGATATTTTGTTACTGCACAATGATAACCAAGGAAGCAGAATTATTAAAAGTCAATTATTACTAGTCAGTGAAATAGATTGAACAGTTAAATGGGACTTTATATGTAGAAAGGTAAAAAGAAATCACATGTAAACAATAGCAACAGCAAGATCATATATATATCATGTGATTTCAAATTTATCAAAATTAGCATAAGAACCACCAAAACCATATATTAAATACAAGGATGATGGCACTGTGATAGCTTTTTTCATTCGGAGTTTGTGCAATTGCTATTTTTATGAGTATATCGCTCAATGAAAGAGAAGAAGCAATAACAAAGCTCTTTGATTTTAAGAAAGGCGATGAGTTACCTAGTTGCACAAGTGTCAGAAAAGCAAGCGTTCAGCTGGCTGATGAAGTCACTGGCATAAAAATCTATTGTAACTCCTTCCATCACTAATTTATTAGTGAAACATTAGGAAAAAACAAGCCGAAGAGATAGAAACACAGGAATTTTCCCACCAGAATGTCTAAAATATACTCTCCTAGATAATGGTATTGTGAAATGATTATGAGACAATCATCCTCTAACAAAAACAAGAGAGCAGGAAGAGCAAGGATGGCTTGGAAGAGAAGAGACCTATATGAAGGAGGAATCAAAGGAGGCAGGAAGAATGGAAAAGGGGAGAAAGGAAGGGGGAAGAAAAGAAAGAAGGTGCATTGGGCTCAGATTTTGATAGTCACATCCAGTGTCCCTTCTCAACGTCCTTTGTCATTTCTGGCAGATATTGACTACTCAGAATGGCAGATACAACTCAATAGATTATATTGAAAACCAATACTTTATCTCTTCCTAATGCCTTTAGCATGTAGATAGTTCTCCAGTCACATCTATTTCATTTTTTCCATTGTTTAGTGTTATTATCATTCTCTTTTCAAAACCCCCCAATTTTATTGAATTTTAATAGCAAAATGCTTCTTTTAAATATACTTTTTGGGCCAGTGCTGTGGTGTAGCAGGTAAAGTTGCTACCTGCAGTGCCGGCTTCCCATATGGGTGCCAGTTTGAGTCCCGGCTGCTCCACTTCCGATCCAGCTCTCTGCTGTGGCCTGGGAAAGCAGTAGATGATGGCCCAAGCCCTTGGGCCCCTGCACTCACGTGGGAGACTCGGAAGAAGCTCCTGGCTCCTGCTTCGGATCGGTGTAGCTCCGGCCGTTATGGCCAATTGGGGAGTGAACCAGCAGACGGAAGACCTTTCTTTTTCTCTCTCTCTCTTTCTCTCTCTCTCTCTGCCTCTGCCTCTCTTCTCTCTGTGTAACTCTGACTTTCAAATAAATAAATAAATCTTTAAAAAATAAAATAAATATACTTTTTATGAGGTACAGTGCGATAATTCAACCAATGTGTACTGTTGGAATCAGGATATTTGGGATATTTCCATTTCCTTACACGAGTGATCATTTCTCTGAGATGGGAATTTTGAACCCTTCTCTTCTATGTTTTTTAAACTCATGAGTAAATTGTTGTGAACTGTAGCCACCATTCTGTGAGCTCTAGGACTTACTTTTCCTATCCAGTTATATTTCAACTATGACAAAGATGTATCCCATAGATTGTTTGAGTCAAATGTGTTTACAGACAACTTGCAATTTCTTTTCTGCAGAAAGTTTTCTTTAAAAAAAAAATCTATGCAATTGAAGTCAATCTTTATTTTACTAGAAATAAATAATGACAAATATAGCTTTTTGAAGTACTTCCTATTTTAAATTTTAAGATCATGTTAAAGCTTGAGAGCCATGATTACCTACATATACATATATGATTACCTACATAGAAAATATATGTTCTCATGACTATGACATATTGGGAGAAAAAAAAATCATTGGGAATTGAGTGAGAGAGCCTAAGTTCCAAATCAAAACATGTGAATAAAACTGATCGTGGGCCTCTGTGAATCAGAACTCACCAAATATTGTTGAAATTTGATGATTAAGCCTAATGTCAAAATAAGTATTTGATATAATAGTTAACAGTAACATCTTTAAAACTGTATAGATCATTTAAAAATCTATATAATGTAAAATTATATATCTATATAATCTATATATATCTATATAATGTAAAATTATATATCTATATAATATAAAATACCTAGAACTACATCCAATATATATTATAGGTAGCATCAATTCTTTTTTTTTTTTTTTTTAATTTTTTATTTATTTATTTTTTTTTTTAACTTTTATATAATGAATATAAATTTCCAAAGTACGATTTATGGATTACAATGGCTTCCCCCCCATACCGTCCCTCCCACCCACAACCCTCCCCTTTCCCACTCCCTCTCCCCTTCCATTCACATCAAGATTCATTTTCGATTATCTTAATATACAGAAGATCAGCTTAGTATACATTAAGTAAGGCTTTCAACAGTTTGCTCCCACACAGAAACATAAAGTGAAAAATAATAGATGATTTTTTTTAATGATGATGAAATCAGATCAGACCTATTGTCATGTTTAATCCCAGTGAGAGTCAAGTTGGGAGTTGATAGTTTCTTTTCTTTTCTTTTTTTTTTTTTTTTTTTTTTTTTTTTTTACAGAGGATCAGTTTAGTATGCATTAAGTAAAGATTTCAACGGTTTGCACCCCCATAGAAACACAAAGTGAAATATATTATTTGAGTACTCATTATAGCATTAAATCTCAATGCACAGCACATTAAGGACAGAGATCCTACATGAGGAGTAAGTGCACAGTGACTCCTGTTGTTGACTTTACCAATTGACACTCCTGTCTATGGCATCAGTAATCTCCCTATGCTCCAGTCATGAGTTTCCAAGGCTATGGAAGCCCCTTGGGTTCTCCGACTCTTATCTTGTTTAGACAAGGTCATAGTCAAAGTGGAGGTTCTCTCCTCCCTTCAGAGAAAGGTACCTCCTTTTTTGAAGACCTGTTCTTTCCACTGAGATCTCACTCACAGAGATCTTTTGCCAGAGTGTCTTGGCTTTCCATGCCTGAAATACTCTCATGGGCTTTTCAGCCAGATCCGAGTGCCTTTAGGGCTGATTCTGAGGCCAGAGTGCTATTTAGGGCATCTGCCATTCTATGAGTCTGCTGAGTATCTCACTTCCCATGTTGGATCACTCTCCCCTTTATTTATTCTATCGGTTAGTGTTAGCAGGTACTAGACTTGCTTATGTGCTCCCTTTGACTCTTAGTCCTTTCATTATGATCAATTGCGAACTGAAATTGATCACTTGGACTAGTGAGATGGCATTGGTACATGCCACCTTGATGGGATTAAATTGGAATCCCCTGGTATGTTTCTAACTCTACCATTTGGGGCAAGTCAGCTTGAGCATGTCCCAAATTATATATCTCTTCCCTCTCTTATTCCTACTCTTATGTTTAACAGGGATCACAATTCAGTTAAATTTCAACACTTAAGAATAACTGTGTATTAATTACAGAATTAAATCAGTCATATTAAGTAGAACAGACAAAAAAGCTACTAAGAGGGATAATGTATTAAGTTGTTCATTAACAGTCAGGGCTATGCTGATCAAGTCACCGTTTCCCATAGTGTCCCTTTCACTTCAACAAGTTTCCTTTTTGGTGTTCAGTCAGTTGTCACCGATCAGGGAGAACATATGGTATTTGTCCCTTTGGGACTGGCTTATTTCACTCAGCATGATGTGTTCCAGATTCCTCCATTTTGTTGCAAATGACTGGATTTCGTTGTTTCTTACTGCAGTATAGTATTCTAAAGAGTACATATCCCATAATTTCTTTATCCAGTCTACCGTTGATGGGCATTTAGGTTGGTTCCAGGTCTTAGCTATTGTGAATTGTGCTGCAATAAACATTAGGCTGCAGACCGCTTTTTTGTTTGCCAATTTAAATTCCAAAGAAAAGCCCAGGACCAGATGGATTCACTGCTGAATTCTACCAGACATTTAAAGAAGAACTAACTCCAATTCTTCTCAAACTATTCAGAACAATTGAAGAAGAGGGAATCCTCCCAAATTCTTTCTATGAAGCCAGCATCACCTTAATTCCTAAGCCGGGAAAAGATGCAGCACTGAAAGAGAATTACAGACCAATATCCCTGATGAACATAGATGCAAAAATCCTCAATAAAATTCTCGCCAATAGAATGCAACAACACATCAGAAAGATCATCCACCCAGACCAAGTGGGATTTATCCCGGGTATGCAGGGATGGTTTAATGTGCGCAAGACAATCAATGTGATACACCACATTAACAGACTGCAGAAGAAAAACCATATGATTCTCTCAATAGATGCCGAGAAAGCATTTGATAAAATACAACACCCGTTCATGATGAAAACTCTAAGCAAACTGGGTTTGGAAGGAACATTCCTCAATACAATCAAAGCAATCTATGAAAAACCCACAGCCAACATCCTATTGAATGGGGAAAAGTTGGAAGCATTTCCACTGAGATCTGGGACCAGACAGGGATGTCCACTCTCACCACTGCTATTCAATATAGTTCTGGAGGTTCTAGCCAGAGCTATTAGGCAAGAAAAAGAAATTAAAGGGATACAAATTGGGAAGGAAGAACTCAAACTATCCCTCTTTGCAGATGACATGATTCTTTATTTAGGGGACCCAAAGAACTCTACCAAGAGACTATTGGAACTCATAGAAGAGTTTGGCAAAGTAGCAGGGTATAAAATCAAAGCACAAAAATCAACAGCCTTTGTATACACAGACAATGCCATGGCTGAGGAAGAAATTCTAAGATCAATCCCATTCACAATAGCTACAAAAACAATCAAATACCTTGGAATAAACTTAACCAAGGACGTTAAAGATCTCTACGATGAAAATTACAAAACCTTAAAGAAAGAAATAGAAGAGGATACCAAGAAATGGAAAAATCTTCCATGCTCATGGATTGGAAGAATCAATATCATCAAAATGTCCATTCTCCCAAAAGCAATTTATAGATTCAATGCAATACCAATCAAGATACCGAAGACCTTCTTCTCAGATCTGGAAAAATTGGTGCTGAAATTTATATGGAGGCACAAGAGACCTCGAATAGCTAAAGCAATCTTGTACAACAAAAACAAAGCCGGAGGCATCACAATACCAGATTTCAGGACATACTACAGGGCAGTTGTAATCAAAACAGCATGGTACTGGTACAGAAACAGAAGGATAGACCAATGGAACAGAATTGAAATACCAGAAATCAACCCAAACATCTACAGCCAACTTATATTTGATCAAGGATCTAAAACTAATTCCTTGAGCAAGGACAGTCTATTCAATAAATGGTGCTGGGAAAATTGGATTTCCACGTGCAGAATCATGAAGCAAGACCCCTACCTTACACCTTACACAAAAATCCACTCAACATGGATTAAAGACCTAAATCTACGACCTGACACCATCAAGTTACTAGAGAACATTGGAGAAACCCTTCAAGATATTGGCACAGGCAAAGAGTTTCTGGAAAAGACCCGGGAGGCACAGGCAGTCAAAGCCAAAATTAACTATTGGGATTGCATCAAATTGAGAAGTTTCTGTACCGCAAAAGAAACAGTCAGGAGAGTGAAGAGACAACCGTCAGAATGGGAAAAAATATTTGCAAACTATGCAACAGATAAAGGGTTAATAACCAGAATCTACAAAGAGATCAAGAAACTCCACAAAAACAAAACCAACAACCCAATTAAGAGATGGGCCAAGGACCTCAATAGACATTTTTCAAAAGAGGAAATCCAAATGGCCAACAGACACATGAAAAAATGTTCAAGGTCATTAGCAATCAGGGAAATGCAAATCAAAACCACAATGAGGTTCCACCTCACCCCGGTTAGAATGGCTCACATTCAGAAATCTACCAACAACAGATGCTGGCGAGGATGTGGGGAAAAAGGGACACTAACCCACTGTTGGTGGGAATGCAAACTGGTCAAGCCACTATGGAAATCAGTCTGGAGATTCCTCAGAAACCTGAAGATAACCCTACCGTTCGACCCAGCCATCCCACTCCTTGGAATTTACCCAAAGGAATTTAAATTGGTAGCATCAATTCTAAAAGGTAAAAATTTACAATAATGAGAAGAAACCATGAAAAACCTGTGTGAGGACTCATATTGGGGGCTGTTGTGTCTGGTGCTGGTTTAACGTGTTTGTTTACAAAACTTAGGGAACTCTGTAGTGACCTTTGTCTAGATTCAGCAAATTTTCTAAATATGTCTTAATATAAACCACGCTTATATTTTATTTTTAAATTTAAACATCAAGTCATTGCAACGTTAGAATCATATGTCACCTACTAACTTGACATTTTATAACTGCATACATTGGTATTTTGTGTTCTATCAACTATTTCAATGGTTAGTTACTTGAATGACATGCAACTGAAAGCCACCCCTCATTGGTATGACTTGAATTTTGTACTCGTGTGGGTCATTTATCCTATCTTCACTCCTTAGACCTGTTTATACTTCTAGCTTGATCATAAAAGTGAATAATGTACCTGGTTCATCCTCAAAAATCATTAGCATCCCTGAAACGCTCAAAAGAGGATTAGCATACAGCAGGGCTAAGAGTAAATTTTAATTCTAATGTGATATATTTTGGATTTCCACTCAACTGCCTAAATTATATAAAACCCATGGAAAGAGAAAATGTTTGCTGACAAAAGAAGTGTTTACAAATGGTAGCCTCACCCTTTTATTTCTTAGTGTAAGCAGAAAAAGTTATTTCAAAACATATCTATGTCTAAAAGCCCAGTGAAATGAAACATTCTACAATTTTTGCTCTCAAAATATTTACTTATTCTCAAAAAAAATCATTTTTGTACTGTAAATTTAAAATGCATTCAATCCCCAAACTTTTCTGCTATAATTAAGTTAGTGATTTTTTATGGATAGGATGTGCTTAGCATAGTCTAAATTTAGTATTAAAAACAATATCGTATGTATATCAGTAGGACTACTATAGCATGAACAAACTAATTAAAAATTGTGTGCTGAAATCATTGCCCTTTTTCCTGGTCTATTTAGTAAAAGAGTGCCCCCTTGTGATTTCTGACATCCTGTACAACAAACAGCAAGGTCTGACGTATCCCAGGGAAATTTTTGTAATAAAAAAAAAAGTCTCCTCTCATCCTTAAAATACAATCAAACGCTTTATTTTTGCATATGAAACTACTTTAATTTGAAATTTAAATGTATTTTACTGGAAGTAGAACAAAGTGCTTCATGGGGATTTATGAGAAAGTAGTTTTAAGAAAACCACTGAACATTCCAGGGCTCCAGCTAATGGAATGCACACACTGCTGCTGTTTTCCATTTTTATGCCCATGTAGGTGGCTCTCTACTGACAGAATCCTTCCTAGAGAACAAAGCTGCCAAGCCCACACTCATTAGAATTTCCCTGACAGTGTGGCGCACGCATGGTGGCTTGTTTTGTGCTTTCTCTTAGGACCCTAAAGATGCAGTGGAGGAGGCCGGATGTTCCTCCTTGCTCCCAGTGGAAGGTCCAGTGATACAGACACTGAATACTTTGCTTAGATCCAAAGCCCAGCCAAGTTCATACTGAGACTGAGAATGGCACAGCCTGGGGAACTTCTGCCCATGCAGTTCCGAAACAAAAGAGGAAATCCTGTTGTGATACTAGACTGAATGCCATGCCACTGAGAAACTCTGAAATTAGGTTACTGGAAGACTGGGTTTTTATGCAAAACTACCAGACTAACTAATCTCATGACTGTTGATTCTCGGTCAATAATTTACGAGCATGTCGGTCGTTGGAGCTGTGGAGCATCATTCTCCTATTTAAGAACAGAAAAATAGTCATATGCAATCATATTGCTCAGAAATTAGTCTTCAGTTTCTGCATACTGAGATCCGCTGCTAACAACGAAAAAATTACCATCTCCAACTTGACTCGGTCAAAAGATAATTATATGAGGAAAATAAAAGGGTGATTAATAAACCAGGGAGATGACAAAGAACATTGCCTTTACTGTAAAAGTTGATTGGTCATTGGTTGGGCTGATGGTGACAAAAATTGGAAATAGGAACTAGTCTCTCAGTGATATTTTTAAGCTATTCAGGTTTCACTGTCATTAAAGAATAGAATATTAATAGGTGAACATACTGTTCCCTGTCAATGTTTCTCTGGTTCCCAGTTTCTCAACAAAGAGGGGCACAGTTGTGCTCTGTGTTGTCTTCAGACATTTTTGGCCAGCCGTGGCGGCCATTTTGGGGGTGAACCAATGGCAGGAAGACCTTTCTCTCTGTCTCTCTCTCTCTCTCACTGTCTAACTCTGCCTGTCAAAAAAAAAAAAAAAGCCATTTCTGGGTGACATGAGTAGGATGGAGGGGACACTGGGATCCACTGGGCCATGCATGCTGCTGAGCATGCTCTACAGCACAGAGGGTCCCCACGGCAAAGAAACTCCCAGTCCAGTGGGACCCCATTCTCCTCATCTGTGAAATGTTCTGGGATAATAACTTTTAAAAGAGCATGTGTAGAGAGGGCATTTAGCATAATGATTTAGAAACCCATGTCCCAGATCAGAGAACCTGGATTTGATTTCTGGCTTCTTCAGCTTCCTGCAAATGCAGGCTCTGGGAGTTCCTGGTGACGAATCAAGTGACTGGGCGCCTGTCAACCACATAGGAGATCTGGATTGAGACCTGGCCCCTAGCTTTGGTCCCAGCTGAATTCTGGCTATTGTGGATATTTAGGGGAGTGAGCCAATGGATGGGAGCTCTGTTTGACAATGTCTCCCTACCTCTCTTAAATAAGATAATTTTAAAAATGTGTTGAAAAATGTGTAATGAAAATTATTAATTAATATGTAGGATTTAGGCTATATCACTCTTTTTTGTACTCCATTGTGATCTCCCACATTCAGGCTCAGATATTTGGGATAAGGTCCAGAAATCTACATGTAACTAAGTCAACCAGGTGTATATCACATGGGGGCTTGGAGACTACATTTTTTAAAATTAATTACTTAATTTTTTTAAGGAATACAAATTTCATGAGTACAACTTTAGGAATATAATTATTCTTCCCCCATAGCCACCCTCCTACACATACTCCCACCCCTCCAGCAATCTATCCATTTCTTCCAGGTCTCCCAGTTTGTGGGCAGACAGCTCTTTGTAGTAATTTCTGACGACTCTTTGTATCTCTGTGGTATCTGTTCTTCATCTCTATTTTTATTGAATTTCTTTCTCCTTTTTTTTTTTTTTTGGTTAGTTGGGCCAATAGTGTGCCAATTTTGTTTATGTGGATGTTTATGTTGTTTAGTGTAGGATGAAAAGTTCTGTAGATATCTATTAGGTCAACTTGGTCTATATGTCGATTAACTGTCGTTTCTTTGTTGATTATCCATCTGTGTGATCTGTCCATTGTTGAAAGTAGAACATTGAAGTCTCCCATTACCATTGTATTGGAGTCTACATCTCTTTTTAGATCCATTAACGTTTCTTTTAAATAACCAGGTGACCTTTATTTAGGTGTGTGTACATTTATAATACTCACATCTTCCTGCTGAATTGATCCCTTAATCATTACATAGTGCCCTTCTTTGTCTCTTTTAATAGTTTTTGTGTTAAAGTGTATTTTTTCTGGTATTAGTGTGGCTACACCAGGTTTCTTTTGGTTTCTGTTAGCATAGAATATCATTTTCCATCCTTTCACTTTCAGTCTGCATGTGTCCTTGTTGGTGAGATGTGTTTTTTGTAGGCAGCAAATAGATGGGTTTTGTTTTTTATGCATTCAGCCAGACTGTGTCTTTTAACTGTTAAGTAGAGGCCATTTACATTCAAGGTGATTATTAATAAGTAACAACTTTGCCATTCCATTTTTCCAAATATTCCTAATTTTTTCTTTGGATTTCCTTTATACATTCACTGGGATATTTTCTTTATTTACCTTCTTTCACAGTGATGGCCATGTTTCTGTGTTTCTATTTGCAGCCCGTCATTAAGATCTTTTGTAGGGCTGGATGGATGTTGACAAATTCTTCCAATTTCTTTTTGTTATGGAAAAACAATTTTATTTCACCTTCATTCATAACTTATTTCACCTTCATTTATTCATTATTCAACAATTTAGTTCACCTTCATTCATAAATGAGTGTTTTGCAGGGTATAGTATTCTGGATTGACAGGTTTTTTTTCTCTTTAGAATTGGAATATATCTCATCATTCTCTCTTAGCATGTAGGGTTTCCAATGAGAAATAAGCTGTGAGTCCAATTGGAGATCCTCTGGAAGTAATCTGGCATTTCTCCCATGCACGTTTTAGAATCTTCTCTTTATGTTTTACTGTGTTAAATGGTTATAATCTGTTGTGGTGAAGATCTTTTCTGGTCATGTCTATTAGGAGTTCTATGTGCTTCCTGTACTTGGATGTCCCTTTCTTTCTCCAAGTTAGGGGAGTTTTCTGTTGTTTCACTAAAAGGCCTTAAAATATTTTTTCCCCACACCTTTAGGAAGTCCTATAACCTGTATGTTGGGTTGTTTGTTAGTATCCTGTAGATTCCCAACAGTGGTTTTAGTTTTCTAATTTCCTCTTCTTGTTTTTGGTTTGTACAATTTTCTGTGCTTTGTATTCTATGTCAGATATTATTTCTTCTGTTTCACTGATTCTGTTTTTAAGGCTTTCCACTGCATTTTTTGTTTGTTCTATTGAATTCTTCATTTCATTTGGATTTCTCATTAAGTTCTCAATTTCATGGGAGAATTTTCTTCTGTGTCGTGTACGGATTTCAGTAGTTCATGCATTTGCTTCTGATTACTTCTTTGTATCTTATGCTCAACTTTTTTGAATTACATTTCTGGCATTTCTTCAATCTTCACAATCTAGTATTGAAGTGTTATGTTCTTTTGGGGGCATTATGTTGTCTTCCTTATTCTTGTTTTTTGAATTGGTGCATTTGTTATTTGCATGTGGAGATACTCCTTGGATTCTTTATTTTTTCTCTCTGGTGGCGTTTATCTTTGCACTATGCTTCTGTGGATAAGTGGAGTGTCTGCCTTCAGGGAATAACTAGAGGCATGTGGTGGGTGTGGTCAGGGAGCTCTGTTCAGTTCTCCAAGGTGAAGGGCGTGTCTAAGGTGACACATCCAGGTTCAGTGTGGTAGATCTCCTCTTTTTTTTTTTTTTTCCATAGGGAGTTTTTTTTTTTCTGCTCAGCTGAGCACCTTGCCTCAAAAAAGACCAGTGCCTGGGCTCTAGCCCCAGTGGGTATATTATTTGTCTGCTCTGCCACAAGTACCATACAAAGGATATGTGTAGTCCTCAGTGTAAGCTCAGATTCCCCAGCAATGTCCATCACCTGGGGTCCCTGTGCATGTTGAGCCTCCCACAGTGACTGCCCAAAGTCCCAGCCATGCCGTGAGTCCTCCCACACAGCCTCAGTTTTTTTCACAGTCCTGGCACACAAACCTCTCACAATCTCAGGCACCCAGACCCCTGTTAGTTCTCTGCATCAGAGTCAGGAGTCTCCACTCAGCTGGTTGCTGGATGGGGGCAGGAGCTGGCGCAGCTGTTACGTATGTCCAAATGGCACCCACTCTATTGGCTTGTTACAGAATGCCATTGTAAGGTGACTGGGGAAAGAGAAACGTGTCCCTCCTCTTTTTTTTTTTTTCCTCCTCTAGTTTGGTAGGTACACTATCCCCGACAGGGCTCCAAGCCAGGTTCCCTGTAGGCTCTTCCTGCAGCTTTATCACTAGTGGCTTGGGCTGCTGTGGTCTGGTCTCAACTCACTCTCCAATGCTGGTACATAAGCTCTTGACTGCTGGGGTCCTGAGTTGTGGGCATCCATGCCCTCCACGAAGGTCTACTGTGTCCCTCTAATTTTCCCAGAGTTTCCTCTGCCCTTTTCTCCCTAGCTCTTCCCTGAGACTGCACTCTGCACTTTTTTAAAGTCTCCTAGACCAGAGCAGTAAGCTCCCTCCCTACTCTGCCATCTTAGAAGCTTGCCAAGACCCTTTATGGCGTCTACGTTTTGAAAACTTCTATTCTGGCTTTCTCTAAAGAAGTCTATCAGTTAGGCACATGCTATTTCTTTATCTTTATGCCATTTTATGATTTTATTTTGCAAATTCAAGAGCTGACTATGGGGTCTGCATAAATTTATTTTCCATTTTATTTCACTGGCAGAGACAAGTCTAAGAATCAGCCTCACCTCAAGTAAAGGAACAAATGTAGAAGGGGAGGGAGGCATACATAGATTTTTAGACATAAAAGTAGTATTTCCTTGCTTGTTATCAAATGGAGTAATTCACTTTTGTTGTGTATTTTTCATGGCCATGTTTATAAGAATTTGTGGCTAACTACAACAAATCCTTGGAGATTATGAACCAAGGAGTAAATTTGATTGCCTTTTAAGTGTCTTAGGGAATTCTGAGATATTTTAACTGGTCATTAATTTTTCACATTCTAAGTTTACTAGCATAAATAAAATAAGACAAACACATTTAATCCCTGGACTGAACTACTAACTAATGAAATTATAAAGTTTGCTTTCAAAGCTCTGAGGAATCAGTCATCTTTGTGTCAGTCAAGTCTGCATATTAGAAAGGCCGTTAATATACTCCTATGATATATCAATCTTCTTCATTCAAGCTAGATGCACACGATTTAAAACTCTTCAAAGATATTTTCTAAAACAAACGAAAATCACTAATGGAGACATGTTCCACATTTGAGGGGGAGGTCACTACCTCGCTGATGAGAACAAGTGACCGAGAGGGTTTCTTCAGTTGAATAAAGATTTACAGATAAACAATAAGGAACCATTTAGAGATTTGGATTAATCAGTGTAATAAATCTTGAAACAATGCCATTACAAGGGAATTTAGCCTTCACAGCTTACTATATAATTTAAGATCCAATCTAACAAATGTGTTAAAGTGAACCCATGACAAATCTCTGGAATTCTAATCTAGTTGCAGGGAAACTACTATTAATCCTACCCATTTTTCTAGCAAAGTAGTGAAAAAGGCCTTCTATATTAGGTATGCTTAGAGAGTCTAGTCATCAGCAAACAAATGCTGCATTCTTTGCAGGCAGGAATGTGGACAATCTGACTTTCACATTTTCTGGCATGTACTCACCAAATCATTGTTCAATTATCCTACATTGGGATAAATATAAATTTTTCTAGCTATAAATGGAAATTTTTCAGATCCAGATTAAATTGTTGACATGATCTTAAACACTATGGCTGTTAAACCTGCCTCCCCAGATCTTCCTTCACTCACTTCATAGCTCTCTGCGAGACGACTAAATCCTACCATTTCTCTTGAAGAAAGAAGAAGGAAAAGGGTGATAGGGACCTGGGATGTGAAGAATATAGCGGGAACTTTTATGTTTTTCTTTTTCACCTTCTGGCTTGTGGCTTGCGTTCCGTGAATATGTACTTGTTGATGAACTGTATTCTGCTTACTATTTGAAAAATTTTATGTGAATATGCTTCTAAAAAGCAGGTTAATGATTAATTTTATGTGCTAATTTGAATGGGCCACAATGCCAAGATACATGGCCAAAGAGTATTCTGGATATATCTGTGAGGGTGTTTTGGATGAGATTGACATTTAAATTGACAGACACTGAGTAAAACGGACTGCCCTCTGTAACTCTAAGGAGACTTACCCAATCAGCTGGAGGCCTAACTAGGACACAAGACTAACCTTCCCCCAGAACCCCACCCCTGGCAAGAGAGAATGCTGCCAGCATATGGCTTTGGGACTGGAGCTGCAGCATCAGTCTTTCTCTGGATGCCCAGTCTGCAGGCCCACCTGCAGATGTGGGATTCGCCAGCCTTCAAAGTAATGTCGGCCAATTCCTTTAAACTATGTTTTTCTTCTTATGTCCTGCTGGTTCTGCTTCTTTTGAAAACCCTGGCTAATACAAAGAAATTCTAAAACCTTAAAAATTATATCATCATAGATTTCTCATTTCTAGCATATGGAGACTCCTTCCTATTCTCACCCAACAACTACTGTCTCTTTCATGAAATGTTTCTGATTTTAGCACTAGAATTAACACTAGAGTTTAGTTTCACTAAAAACTACCTATATTTGTATGCATAGGGAAGATACATACAAGTATATGTGTTTGCCTGTCTGGTTTCATACATTGAACCACATGTTTGTGAAAGTCACTCAGGGTGTTGAAATTAGGCAATATTGTTCATTTTTATTACTCTAAGTAATAAATATATATATTGCATATAGGCTACAAAGTTCCTTCAACACAGGCTTTAACTCCATTCGGGAACTATGTGTGTGTGTTTGTGTGTACGCGCATGGTTGTTTTTATACACACAGACATACAAAATACAATTACATACACACTTACATGTATATAATAATTTAGTTCAAATATTTTCTAATTTCCCCTGTGAATTTTTTTTAAAGATTCATTTATTTACTTGAATGAGTTACACAGAGAGAGGAGAGGCAGAGAGAGAGAGAGAGAGAGAGGTCTTCTGTCCGATGGTTCACTCCCCAGATGGCCGCAACAGCCGGAGCTGTGCTGATCCGAAGCCAAGAGCCAGGAGCTTCTTCCAGGTCTCCCATGTGGCTACAGGTGCTCAAGGACTTGGGCCATCTTCTACTGCTTTCCCAGGCCATACCAGAGAGCTGTATTGGAAGAGGAGCAGCCGAGACTCGAACTGGCGCCCATATGTAATTCCAGCGCTTCAGGCCAGGGCGATAACCCACTACACCACAACACTGGCCCTCCCTGTGAACTTTTTAAAAGGAATTTATTAATACATTAGATTCTCAAGGTTCAGCCAATGCATGGTAATTATAACACTAGTCTCAATAGTTCCCATGGTAATGTGATACTAATACAAAGAGAATAGATGCTATATAGTTCATAGATAGAATTCTAAGACTATAAAGCTGACTTTTGACCTGTTCTTTTTTTTTTTTTTTTTTTTTTTGCTTATTTGACAGGTAGAATTAGCCAGTGAGAGAGAGAGACAGAGAGAAAGGTTTTCCTTCCGTTGGTTCACCACACAAAGGCCACTACGGCCAGCACACTGAGCTGATCCGAAGCTAGGAGCCAGGTACTTCCTCCTGCTCTCCCACGTGGGTGCAGGTGCCCAAGGACCTGGGCCATCCTCCACTGCCTTCCTGGGCCACAGCAGAGAGCTGTGGAGAGCAGCCGGGACTAGAACCCGGTGCCGATATGGGATGCCGGCGCTGCAGGCGGAGGATTAGCCAAGTGAGCCATGGCGGAGGATTAGCCAAGTGAGCCACGGTGCCAGCATGACCTGTTCTTTCTTAAGAACTGATTTCTACATTTTTAAACATTCAGAATTTAAAATTATTTTTGATTTTGTATTTCTAGCATAAACTCCTTAGTGTCAGAAATACATACACACACACACACACACATAGTCCATTTAAAATATGGTCCATCTAAAAATATGCATGTGTTACATAGAAATAACTTATGCAAAGTGATCAGGAATCATGTACTTAATTCCTTTATATCACAACTATTATATCAAGATATATAGAGAAATGCTTAGAAAGAAAAAATAGATGATACATAGATGGTCAGATAGGTAATCAATAAATTAACCCATATGATGTCTAGGCAAGCAAGTACATCATCCTTATGGACTAAAACGGTTGAGTGTATAAACACTTGTCGTGAGAGAAACGTCTACCTAGGATGGTATCAAATTCTATTTCCATGTATATTAGTACTACATTTATGTTTAACATTTGTTAGATCTAAATATGTGCTTGTCTTTCATTACGAGAAAGTAGAGAAGCTCTGACATTCAATTCAGCAGCTCTGACATTTCATTCAAACATAATCTCTAAGCAAATTGTTTCTTAACAGGCATGTTATTATTTGGATTAAAGAATTTCAGCTAGGCTGCTATGCCAAAGTAAATTTAGTATTTTTGTGTGTGAACAAACCTGGAATTTCCAGGGCTTCCCAAATGACCATCTTGTTAAAACTGTGCAATGACTTGTGTTATAAATAGTGTTGAAATGGCACCTCTAGTATATAAGACTTCTGTGGTTGATCTTGTAGCACCATCACTCACATCTCAGATTTTCTGATGTTTAGCTTATAGAAGAGAAAAGATTCGTGTTTCTTTTAAACTTAGACCTAGCCTCCTTCTGTGGCCCATGCAATATTTTATTTCTGAACTCAATTTTGAGTAAAAGACATAGACCAGCATGTAGCATTTCATGTTTTCAAGGGCATGACATTTTGTAAGTCTTGTTTATAGTGCACTCCAGGAGTTTTGTGAAGTGCAGTCTTTCATTTCTGGGTCACTGGTTAAAATTGGGATCATTAGTGAAGTTACTGTTAAGGCCTACCTGATAAAAATCCCCCAATCAAGCACATTTTTATTGAGTGGAAGAAAATGGGATATTGACACAGGTCAGTGTCACCCCAGTGAAGGCCTGTTGGTGAAACTGTCACTGGGCTCATTTCTCTTACTATAGCCAGCAAAACTTTTGCCAATCTCACTGTGACATACATATTACCATCCAGCCTTGTTATAAAGTACAGATTTTTTTTAACTTTATTTTTAAATGATTTTCCTTTCAGTTTTACAAGCACTTTTTGCTGAAGAAGACGATCTTTGCTCCAGGGATTGGTTTTAGCTCCTTGGTCAGATATAAGTTGCTTGTAGATGCTTGGATTGATTTCTGGTGTTTCTATTCTGTTCCATTGGTCTCTCTTTCTGTTTTTGTACTATTACCAGGCTGTTTGGGTTATAACTGCCCTGTGGTATATCTTGAAATCTGATATATTGATGCCTCTCTCTTTGTTTTTGTTATATAAGATTGCTTTAGCTACTCAAGGACTCCTGTGTTTCCATATGAAATTCAGCATCATTTTTTTATAGATCTGAGAATAATGTCTTTGGTATTTTGATAGGTATCACACTGAATCTGTAATTTGTTTTTGGAAGAATGGACATTTTGATGACAGTGATTCTTCCAATCTATGAGCATTGAAGATTTTCCATTTTTTAGTATCTTCTTCTATTTCTTTTTTTTTTTTTAATGTTTTGTAATTCTCATTGTAGATATCTTTGACATCCTTGGTTAAATTTATTACAAAGTATTTTATTTTTTGTAGCTATTGTGAATGAGATTGATTTTAGAATTTCATTCTAAGCCTTGGTATTGTCCTTGTATACAAAGGCTGTAGATTTTTGTGTATTGATTTTATATCCTGCTACTTTACCAAACTCTTCTATGAATTCCAATAGTCTCTTGGTGGAGTCTTTTGGTTTCCCTATATATAGAATCATGTCATGTGCAAGCATAGATTGTTTGACTTCATCCTTTCAATTTGTATCACTTTGATTTCTTTTTTTGCCTAATGGCTCTGGCTAAAACTTCCAGGACTATATTGAGTAGCGGTGGTAAGGGTGGGCATCCTTGTCTCTTACTGGATCTCAGTGGGAATGCTCCCAACTTTTCCCCATTCCATAGGATGCTGGCCGTGGGTTTTTCATAAATTGCCTTGATTGAGTTGAAGAATGTTCCTTCTATACCCAAATTGCTAGAGTTTACATCATGTAAGTGTGTTGTATTTTATCAAATGCTTTCTCTGCACCTATTGAGATAATCATATGGTTTTGTTCTTCAGTTTGTTAATGTGGTGTATCACATTGATTGCTTTGTGAATGTTGAGCCATCCCTGCATACCAGGGCTAAGTCCCACTTGGTCTGGGTGGATGCTCTTTCTGACATGTTGTTGCATTCTATTGGCTAGAATTTTGTTGAGGATTTTTGTGTATATGTTCATCAGGCAAGTTGGTCTGTAGCTTTCTCTCTTGCATCTTTTTCAGGTTTAGGAATTAAGGTGATGCTGGCTTCATAGAAAGAATTTGGGAGGATTCCCTACCTTTCAATTGTTTTGAGTAACTTGAGAACTATTGTAGTTAGTTCTTCTTTAAATGTCTGATAGAGTTCAGCTGTGAAGCCATCCAGTCCTGGGCTTTTCTTTGTTGCATTGGGGGTGGGGGTGGTCTTTATTACTGATTCAATTTCTGTCTTAGTTATGGGTCTGTTGCGGTTTTCTTTGTCTTCATGGCTCAATTTAGGTAGGTTGTATGTGTCCAGGAATCTATACATTTCTTCTAGGTCTCCCAGTTTGTTGGCATACATCTCTTTGTAGTAATTTCTGACGACTCTTTATTTCTGTGGTGCCTGTTGTTACATTTCCTTTTTCATCTAATTTTATTGATTTGACTCTTCTCTCTCTTTTTGTGGTTAGTTTGGCCAATGGTGTGTCAATTTTGTTTATTTTTTTAAGAAACCAGCTCTTCATTTTCCTGATCATTTGTATTTTTTGATTCAATTTTGTTGATTTATTCTCTAATGTTAATTATTTCTTTTCTCTTACTAGTTTTGGCTTTGGTTTGCTATTGTTTCTCTAGTTCCTTGAGATATATGATAGCTCATTTATTTGGTGCCTTTCCGATTTCTTGATGTAGGCACCAATTGTTGTAAACTTTCCTCTTAACACTGTTTTGCTCTGTCCCATAAGTTTTGATATGTTGTATTAATGTTTTCATTTGTTTCCAGACTTTTTTCTTATTTCTCCTATGACCCACTATTCATTCAGGAGCATGTTTTTCAGTCTCAGTGAGTTTTCATATGTTCTAAAGATTCCTTAGTTGCTGATTTCCAGCTTCATTCCATGGAATCAAAAGGATATTTCTGGGGTAAAAATACTTTGAAGTCCAAGTGTAATTATTTCACAATATGTGTTTTCCATGGACATTTTGAAGACCTGGTTTATTCTTCAAGAGCATATGAAGAAATCACTATGAATAAGTTATCCTTGGACAATTATTTTATTTATAGGAGACCATCAATATTGAAAACAAAAACAAACAAAAGTTATGCTGGCCTGCCTGCCTGAGAGTAATTGAATGTGTTTGCCTGACTCATCAATATGTTCATTAAGACTTATGTCCACAAGGGACTGAAGTGAGGGAGAGTCTGTGTTTGAGATTCTTTCATTGATTTTTCCCTCTTGCACTGTCCTATGTTATCTTCCTCTGAATTTATACTTCTGTTATTAGGATGGATGATTCAGGAGGAGATGGGTCCCTCACATACAGCACTCACTGCTCTGCAACACTTTGCATTCCTCATAGCATTCATTAGCATTTATTTATATGTTATTAAGTTATTACTTTCTGGCATCAGTACTTAAAAGAGATTTGCTAGCACATGCTAGTCACTGTAATCTAAGTAAACAGCTGCCATGGCCTGATTGGAAGAAAAAATACAATTCTGTTACGACCTTGCCACAGCATATACAGGTGGTTTTGCTTTACCACTGTCACTCCTGCAGGGGACTGTGGTGACAGACAATGCTTACCTAATGGATTTTTTTAAAAAAGTACATGTTTTAGAGAACTCTGCTTCCTAACTGCATAATGAGAATACGACAGTTCATCACCTTTTGTCATCCCAAAAAGAATATCAAGGCATCAAAGATAGCCACAAAGAAAAAGACCATATAAAAATAAGAATTGGAAAGGAAGCAAATTTACAGCAACGGTTCACAGAGCATCATTTTTAGTGAATTCAATCTACAAAAATCTAAAGTTATAAAATAATTGAATTATAATTCTTTTTTCAGATTATCAAAAAAAAAGGGCAGAGGAATGTCCAGGAAAAAATGTTACAACATGTATATCAGATATCTCTACAGATAAAATATACTTTATTTGAAGAAATTAAAAAATATCATTTCTCAGGCAGGTAATGTGGCTCAATGAGGTAAGCCCCTATTTGGGCTGCCTATAGCCTGTGTCCCTGTGCCAATTCAAGTTCCAGCTCCTCTGCTCCTGGTCCAGCTACCTGGGAATGCATCCTGAGAGGCAGAAGAGGATGGCTCCAGCCCTTGGGCTACTGCCACCCACGTGGGGCTCCTGTGTAGAGTTACAGGCTCCTGGCTTCTGCTTGGCCTAGTCCTGGTATTGCAGGCATTTGGGGAGCACACCGTTTTTTTGAAAATCAAACCCTCTCTCTCTCCCTCTCTCTCTCTCTCCTGTCACTTTGTCTTTCAAGTAGATGAAGATAAATAAAATACTTAAAAGTTTATTAAAGAAGAAGAATATTATTTATTGAATGATATGTTTATAGATAGAAAGACTCAGTGATATAAAATTATAAATTCTGAGGATTCAAAGTAATTTCATCTAAAATCCCAACTGGGGTAGGTATGTGTGTGAACTGATCAGCTGATTCCAAAATTTGTATTAAAATACAGATGTTCAAAAATATCCAAGAAACATAAAGATACTCATGGAAATTAAAGGTGAAGTATTATATTATCATTCATCAACAACTATATAAACTGATAATAATTAAAATGACACAATGATAAAAAATAGATGAATGGAACAAAATAAGTTTGAAAAATAGTTCCTGCATACTGTCAGGATTTCATTCCAATTTTTCTTTATCCTATCATCAGTTCATGCACATCTAGATTGATTTCATATATTTGTTCTGAATTTAGCTGCTATAAACATGGGAGTGCAGGTACAAATCATACAAAAAAAGAAAAACCTGTAGAAAAACACAATTTACACAGATAATTTATAAAATGGAATATATGACTGACAATACATGAAAATACTTAAGTTCACTTGTTGTAAGAGATACACAAAACTACCATGTTCACCATACTATCTCAGACAGCAGTCTGCGAGAATTTCAAGTGTTGATGAGAGCTTAGAGTGACCAGAACTCTCCAACTCTCTACTGGAATTATAACTGGAACAACCACTTTGAAAAACTGGTAATCAGTTAAAGCTTAAAATATGCATAATTTTGACTTAGTAATTCCTCTCCAAGATATATGATAAACACCCAAAAGGAATGCACAAAATATTCGTTCTCCAAATACCAGCTATAGTATTTTATAGCCACATAGTTAGCAATATCCAAAATCTATAAAATTCATATATGCCTCTCAAATTTCCATTAAGAGTAGACTAGATAAACGAATTATGGTATAGTCACATAGTAAATTACACAATGATAATAATGAAAGCATTTCTACCATACACACTATGGAAGAATCTTATGAACATAATTTTGAGCAAAAGATGGATGAAGTGTAGATACGGTGTTGGTTAATTTATATTAACATAAAATCGGGTTTTAGAAATCTTGAGGAGAGCAGCTTCTTACAGTGATTCAACAGAGACTTCTATGGTGATGGCAAGGTTTCATTTCCTGAGCTTCCTGCTGTTACACAGGTGAGTGCATTTATCATAAACTCATCATGACATTGAGCACGATTTTATACTGCTTTCATATATGCATGCTACACGTCAATTGAACATGATCAGGAGAATTTACCTAAAGTGCATTCAGAATATGTCAACATGCAAATTTAAACAAACGTGGACATATTGATTTAGGATAATATAAATTGTAGCAAATGAACTGTAGTTACATGAGATAAATTAAACAGAGAAACAAATCTGAATGGAAGTATCCCTCTGGGCAGCCAGATGCTTCCCTGACATGTGAAAGTAATCTCAGACTTGGCTTTGTGGAACTGTCGTTTTCTATTACTTTTACCTGCGTGGTCTTTTCTGCACCCTGTCCATTAAGGACACCATTTTCCCATCAGGCAGCATCATCAACTCTCTCTTTTCCCTTTTTGACATATGATGGTACATTACTGGCTTCTCTTTCTTTTTAGTTAGTCGCCAAGTTCTCTCAACTTTGTCCTGCAGTGCTGACTCTTCTTAATTCCTACCACTACTGGTTGTGTCACACACTTGTTGTAATAGTGTTATCTGCTTGTCTCAATCAACACTGTTTTCTGAAGCATAGGTTATATTTCCCTTCTAACAAAGAATAAAACTTTTTAAATTATTTCCCTTTATAGGAAAAATTCTAATCCATTTGACCATTGGCTGTTTTCTAAGCAAACTTCTTACTTTCCTATCTCAATCCTATCTATGCTTAATTTTTTGGTCACAACTTAGTCTTCATAACTATTTAGTCATAACTACTTGATGGACTTTATGTTACTTAATGCTTTGTATATTTCATCCACATCACTATTACAACTCCTTGATTTTCACATTAATTTTACACCAATTTTATTTCTCAGAACTCATCCTACATATGTCTGCCACTTATGCAATATCTGCACTACTCCGTTAGACTGGGATTAATTAAAAGATATGGAAGGACTCTTAATGTGCAATTGGAGTAACTCTGAGAGTAATTTGATGTTTCTCTCATTCATATTTTAGAATCTTTTAGTTATGTTTTACTGAAGAGAGTTTTATTGGAATGTGTCACGGTGAAGATCTTTTCTGGTCATGTCTATTGGGAGTTCCATGTGCTTCTTGGATGTGCTTTTCTTTTTCCAAATTATGGAAGTTTTCTGTTATTATTTCACTGAAAAGGCCTTATAACCCTTTCTCTCTTTCCTTGCCTTCAGGGACTCCTAAGAGCCATATGTTGGGTCATTTGATGCTATCCTGTAAATCTCCAACACTGTTTTTTAGTTTTCTGATTTCTTCTTGTTTTGGTCTGGCTATAAAATTCTCAGAGATTTGTCTTCTAGCTCAGATATTCTCTCTTCTGCCTCACCAACTCTGTTAAAACTTTCCATTGCATTTTTTATTTGATCTATTGAATTCGTCATTTCAAGTATTTCATTTTGATTTATCTTTAAGATCTCAATTTCATGGGAAAAACTTTCATTCGTGAATTTGCTTCTGACTGCTTCTGAGTAACCCGATGATTAGCTTTCTGAATTCCATTTCTGGCATTTCCCCAATCTCTTCATCTTCAGCTTCTAGTATTGAAATGTTGGAGTGTTCCTTTGCGGGGCTCATAGTGACTTCCTTATTCTTATTTCTTGAATATTTTCCTTTATTCTTTGGCACTTTTTTGATGGCTTCTGTCTTTGGTCTGCATCTCTGTGACTTAGTGGGGCAGCTACACTTTCAGTGAATACTGAGAGGTGTGTGCTGGGTGTGGCCAGGGTGCTCCGTTCAGTATTCCAGGGTGGGGCAAGTATCCAGGAAAGACCCCCACTGGGCATGGTAGCTCTCCTCTGAGCTGATGGACTCCCCGGTGTTAGTCCCCAGTGTGCTCACACTCACCACTCTGCTTCAGGAACTGCACGTTTGATCTATGGAGTCTTTCCTGTGAGCAAGGCTCCCTCTGGTATGAGCTGTTATAGGAACCGAGGAGCTGTGGGAGTATGGAGAGGTGCTGTATTGTTGTGGCCCTGGTTTATTGGCTGGGATGTGACCTCTGTTATTTATTGTTGGGCGTGCACAGGTGGTGGCCCAATGCCTGTGTCCAAAGAGAAAAAAAATAGTTGCAGGTTTCTGCCGTGGCAGGGAGGGGATGGTGCAGAGCGATGTGGGAGAGGGATGCACAGTCTCTTATTTTTTTCTTTCTTCCCACTTCTGCTGTCTTAGGGGGTTTGCATGGAACTTTAAAAGCAGTTCACCAAGCTCTCCCTGCAGCTGTATCAGCAGCGCCACGGGCCTATGTTGTCCCCTCTCACCTGGTTTGCCAGGGCTGGTGTCTTCCTCCAAACTTCTGTTGTTTTCTGCTGTTTGCTCCCTCGGTGCGGGTCTGGAGTGTTTCTTTTTTTTAAAAAAAAAAAAAAAACTTTTATTTAATGAATATAAATTTCCAAAGTACGACTTATGGATTACAATGGCTTCCCCCCCATACCGTCCCTCCCACCCACAACCCTCCCCTTTCCCACTCCCTCTCCCCTTCCATTCACATCAAGATTCATTTTTGATTATCTTAATATACAGAAGATCAGCTTAGTATACATTAAGTAAGGATTTCAACAGTTTGCTCCCACACAGAAACATAAAGTGAAAAATAATAGATGATTTTTTTAAATGATGATGAAATCAGATCAGACCTATTGTCATGTTTAATCCCAGTGAGAGTCAAGTTGGGAATTGATAATTTCTTTTTTTTTTTTTTTACAGAAGATCAGTTTAGTATGCATTAAGATTCCAACAGTTTGCACCCACATAGAAACACAAAGTGAAATATATTGTTTGAGTACTCGTTATAGCATTAAATCTCAATGCACAGCACATTAAGGACAGAGATCCTACATGAGGAGTAAGTGCACAGTGACTCCTGTTGTTGACTTTACCAACTGACACTCCTGTCTATGGCATCAGTAATCTCCCTATGCTCCAGTCATGAGTTTCCAAGGCTATGGAAGCCCTCTGAGTTCTCCGACTATTATCTTGTTTAGACAAGGTCATAGTCAAAGTGGAGGTTCTCTCCTCCCTTCAGAGAAAGGTACCTCCTTCTTTGAAGACCTGTTCTTTCCACTGGGATCTCACTCACAGAGATCTTTTGCCAGAGTGTCTTGGCTTTCCATGCCTGAAATACTCTCATGGGCTTTTCAGCCAGATCCGAATGCCTTTAGGGCTGATTCTGAGGCCAGAGTGCTATTTAGGACATCTGCCATTCTATGAGTCTGCTGAGTATCTCACTTCCCATGTTGGATCACTCTCCCCTTTATTTATTCTATCGGTTAGTGTTAGCAGGTACTAGACTTGTTTATGTGCTCCCTTTGACTCTTAGTCCTTTCATTATGATCAATTGTGAACTGAAATTTGCTCCCTTGGTGGGGGTCTGGAGTGTTTCTATTGCTCGTGCTGGGTCTCTTTCTAGGGTTACCCCAGAGCTCTTTCCCCCAAGTGTATTTTCTCCTTTTTTTTTTTAAGATTTTATTTATTTATGTGAGAGGTAGAGTTATAGACAGTGGGAGGGAGAGACAGAGAGAGAAACTTTCCATTGGTTCACTCCCCAGATGGCCGTAATGGCCGGAGCTTCGCCAATCCAAAACCAGGAGGCAGGCGCTTCCTCCCGGACTCCCACGTGGGTGCAGGGGCCCAAGCACTTGGGCCATCTTCTACTGCTTTCCCAGGCCATAGCAGAGAGCTGGATTGAAGAGGGGCAGCTGGGACTAGAACCAGTGCCCAGATGGGATGCCAGTGACGCAGGTGGAGGATTAACCTACTGCGCGATGGTGCCAGCCTTTCTCCTGTTTTTAAGCATTAATTTTGCCAGCCTAAGTCAGACCATCCTGTTGCTGTTCTGCATCTTGGAACCCCCCAGAAGCTATTATATTAAATTTAACATTGTGATAGATTTACATTTTATATATTGATCTAAATAATGGATTAAAATATAATGATGTAAGATAAAGTCAAAGACAAAATTTTTCACTTCTGCCCAACTTTATTGTCATTTGATCTGTAATAAATTATAAAGCATTCCACACTCATAATAACTGTTTGTTTATGCAAAAAGCTGCCAGCAAGTTTAGCATAATATAACCTACCCTTGAAAAGGAAAAGTAACAATTGTCACTACTGTATTAATAAATATTACTTAGAATCTCATTGCGTTTCCTAAGTTACCCCACAATCCATCTAGGTAATTTAGTATAAGTTAAAAGAAAACATGAGTATGTGACAAATATATACCTTAGAAATTTGATATCTGATCACTACAAATCTTCCCTTTGGAAAATTATGATGTTAACCTCTGTTAAATCTGCCAACTTCCTCATTCCCATGAACCTTCATAAACAATTAGTGTTGGCACGTGAGCTCTCTTTTGAAAACCTTTGGCCCCGTGGCCTAATAGCTCAGCCAGGAGACCTAAATTCCTTTAAAAAGATGCAGTGAACTACCACCAGTTCCTCTTTAACCATAAATTTTATTTCTGATACTACATTTAATTTTTAATATTTATTTATTTGAAAGGCAGTTACAGAGAGAGAAATTGAGAGACAGAGAGAGAGAGAGACAGAAAGAGAAAGGGATCTTCCATTCACTGGTTCACTCCTAAAATGGCCTCAAGAGATGGGACTGGGCCAGACTGAAGCCAGAAGCCTGGAACTCCATCCAGGTCTCCCATGTTGGGGGAGGGGGCCCAAATACTTGGGCCATCTTTCACTGATTTCCCAGGAACATAGGTAGAGAGCTAGACAGGAAGTGGGTCAGCCGGGACTGCAACAGGTGCTCTTACGGGATGCTGGCATCACAGGTGGCTGCTTAGCACATTGTGTCACAACACCATCCCACTCCACCCCCTCAAGAAACAATGAAAAAACCAACAAAATAAACTACTTCTACATTATTCAGTTCTCCCATGTTGAAGATCACCTTCTCAACTGGAAAATACGTCTTCTAGGGGCTGGTGTTTTGGTGCCGTGTGTTAAGCCTCTGCCTGTGATGCCGGCATTGATATGCATGCTGGTCCAGTTCAGTCTGCTCTGCTTCAGACCCAGCTCCCTGCTAAAGCACCTGGGAAGCAGCAGCAGATGGCCCACGTGCTTGGGCCATGCTTCAGCGCCTGGCTCCTGGCTTCAGCCTGGCCCAGTCCTAGCCATTCTGTAACCCTGCCTTCCAAACAAATAAGTCAATCTTTAAAAGAAAGAAAAAACTATATGATAAATATCGTGCATTTTTTTTACCTTCTCTGACATCTGTTAAAATATTGACTATGATCTGGGAGATATCCATTTCTTATTTTCCTTTTATATTTCCATCACAACTCTGAAAAGTGATATGCTTAGTTCTTTTTTTTTCTTTTCTTTTCTTTTTTTTTTTTTTTTTTTTTTGACTGGCAGAATTAGACTGTGAGGAGACAGGCACAGAGAAAGGTCTTCCTTTGCTGTTGGTTCACCCTCCAATGGCCTCCGCGGCCGGCGCGCTGAGGCAGGCACACCGTGTTGATCCAATGGCAGGAGCCAGGTGCTTCTCCTGGTCTCCCATGGGGTGCAGGGCCCAAGCACTTGGGCCATCCTCCACCGCACTCCCGGGCCACAGCAGAGAACTGGCCTGGAAGAGGGGCAACCGGGACAGAATCCGGCACCCCGACCGGGACTAGAACCCAGTGTGCTGGCGCCGCAAGGAGGAGGATTAGCCTAGTGAGCCACGGTGCCAGCCTCGTGCTTAGTTCTTAATATGATCTTTTATATTCTGCACTTAACAATTATCACAGAATTACTACAGGTTTGTCTTACTATTTTGTATTTTCTCTTATGTCCAGCTGCCCTATCACACTCTGTTCATTCAAAGTCTTTGCCACTGTATAGCAAACAGACAGCTTTATAAAAATGACTCCATTCAAATATACACATACTTTAAGAATTGGGTTATTCAAAATTTAGACTGTATAAAGTTTTTAACTGGCCAAATTACTTTTAATGGATAAATATTCCTTATGTTGTAGCATTTTGTTTCATGAAATTTAGTTCAGTGATCAAAGTCATTGCTATGGAATAAAGAGACAAGGCCAGAATAGGTGTTGTGAACTTTTGGGACACCGGGAATTGGAAAAGAGAAGTATGGCCTGAAAACTGAATGTCTTCTGAGGATGTTAAGTGAATTCCCTCCAGGCACTTTTCCTAGGGATTAGAATATACACAAGCTTAGTTTATCGTGGTGCAAAACATTTTCAAACCCAAGCTTTTATGCACATCTTCAAAAAGGGTATGAAAAGTGGGTATTATGGAAAATACTATGTGTAGATTTCCAAATGTTTTTTTAAATACAATAAACTTGATTTATACTCCATTTTCTATGAGGTTTTTGAATTTCCCTTGAATTACATAGAGTATATAAAATATAATGTATGTGTTCTGGATAAATATAAAGATTGAGTAGATATGGAAATAATATAATCAAAATAAATTAAATTTTTGGAACCATTACTTCATATTTAGGCCCAGAGGCATAGAGTCACCACAACGCTAGAATCACACATCAGAAAGAAAAATTTGCCCAGAATCGTTTCCAATGAGTTTGGTTCTCTGAGATTCCCCAAAAGATAATTTAAATATTATATATGAATTCAAAAGGATAGGCAAGACAAACATAATGAAGAGGGAAATTTTTCACCGCTAATAGTTTCTGATCAACTGTGAGAACATTAGAACAGAACATGAATAAATATTTGTATAACTCAATGCCTTGAAGCATAAATCATTTATCATCCCTGTTGATTTATCTGACATAAGTGATAGATATTGATATGGTAGTCACTAATAGTTTTTAATCCACTTGCCCTTCTTGGGAAATCGGGTGCTGTGGAAACTGAGATATAGTAATTAAGAATGAGCGGGCAGAATGAGCTATTCTCAAGTGATTGAGTACAGGCTTTGCTTCTCAGGCACTTCTGAAACACATAAAGCTCTCAAAATCAGGAAATTATGCAAGCATGCATATGTCATGCATCCTTTAACATAAATATAATCAGAGTGATTTGATTTTTATTTAAATGTTATTAAAATTTGATTAAAATTATCTAAAGCAATTTATTGCTCTGATGGTTCCAATATCCTATTTGTTAAAATATACTTCTTCTGAGGAAGTAATTTAATTTTCTACCTGATAGTTCAGTTCATTAATTATCGTATCTTCCAACCCACAGTCCTTTTGTAAACATGCCAATGTGTTGTGTCTGGAAGCTGGGGGTGAACAGCTTTTGCACAATAATTCTTCCCAGAGTCTTCTGACTTTGTTGTTTCCCAATTTATACTCACAATACTAAGTCCCACACTTCATTACAAATTCCCATGGAAGGGAGTGAAAATAGTGTATATTGGCCCTATGTTGAATACTTTCCTATTTTAACTTTTTGCATTTGTTGAATCCTTATAAAATACTTCAAGCTTATATTGATTTTTCAAATTCACAGAGCTTTCCTATCTATCAAATTAGTCTATAAGCTTCCACAACCCTGCTAAAAATATTTTAATAAATGGTGCTGGGAAAATTGATTTCCATGTGCAGAAATATGAAACAAGACCCCTACCTTATACCTTATTCAAAAATCAACTCAAAATGTATCATGGATTTAAATCTGCAATCTGACACCATCAAATTACTAGAGGAGAACATTGGGGAAACTCTGTAAGACATCAGCATAGGCAAAGAGTTCTTGGAAAAGACCTCAGAAGCCTAGGCAATCAAAGCAAAAATAGACAAATGGGATTACATCAAGCCAAGAAACTGCAGCACTGCGAAGAAATCATTAATATCCAAAACTTAAAAAGAGCTCAAAAGAAGCAATCCATTTAAGAAATGGGCATAGGACATGAACAGGAATTTTTCAAAGGTAGAAATTCAAATGGCCAACAAACACATGAAAAAAATGCTCTGGATCACTAGCCATCAGGGAAATCCAAATCAAAACCAAAATGAGGTTTCACCCTCATTAGAGGTGAAAAATGGTTCTTATATAGAAATAAAAAAAAAATGGTGGTGGGGATGTGTGGGAAAAAGTACCCTAATACATGTTGTTGGAAATGTAAACTAGTACAGCCATTGTGGAAGACAGTATGGAGATTCCTCAGAGATCTGAATATAGACCCACTATATGAACCAGCATCCCACTCCTGGGAATTTACCCAAGCAAAATGAAACCAGCATGTGAATGAGTTATCTGCACTCCCACGTTTATTGCAGTTCAATTCACAATAGCTAAGATATGGAATCAACCCAGAGGACTATCATCTAATGACTGGCTAAGGAAAATGTGGTATATACCATGGGATATTATGGAATATTATTCCGCCGTAAAAAGGAATGAAATCCTGTCTTTTTCAACAAAATGGATGTAACTGGAAACCATTATACTTAGTGAAATAAACCGGTCCTCAAAAGACAAATACCATATGTTTTCCCTGATCTGTGGAAACTAATAGGAGTACACAAAAATGTAACACATATGAGAAAAATTGAGATTTTGATATTTGATTATTGTTTACAGCCCTTATGTCTACTGTTGAGGAACAGTGTTGTTTTCCTATTACTCATTGAATTATTTACTTAGTGGAGAGTTATTTTCACAGTTATAAAATAAAGTAAAAATAGATCATTGTAAACATTAAAAGAAAGTATAAGAAAGGAACAAGAAGGGAGGGGAGGGGTGTTGGCAGGAGGAAGGGTATGGTGGAAAGTATCACTATGCTCCTAAATCTGTATATATGAAATTTGTTCACCTTATATAAATAAAATATGTTTATAAGTGTAAAGTTACTAAATTTTCAACATATATTATTTGATAAAAATCACATTTAAAGCTATATTCATGTTGATTTGTTGTTTTGTTTTTCCTATGGATTGATTTACAAGCATGATGATTTCTAATTGTTCTTGGTTACTATTATGATACACAATAAATAGACTAAAGTATAAATAAAAAATTTAAATGTGAGTAAAAATTAGAATAGCCAATTCTCAAAAAGCATAATTATCTACGTATAAGAAAATTTGTACTTTACCTGGGGAGTAAAAGTAATTGATCCTTGTGCTTTATGTGGTTATGTGCATGGCTTGTTTAAATCAAATATTATAAATGCTATGTTTAATAACTATTTAACTTTTTGAAATATGTATTTGGTGTATGAAAGTATTTTATTGATAATTTAGATGGTCAGTTGCTTTCAGGTTTGGCCAGTTATATATTTTTTATAAATTTAGATGTAATTGGGCAAATGCATGTAGTTTTTTTAAATTTCTATTACATTTAAGATAAAACTCCTAATTTTAAGTGGTTTCCCTTAATTCATGCAGTGCTTCACACAGAGTGCTTTAATTCATTCTGCAAGAGTCTCATGAATATCTTATTATTCTAAGCCATACAAGGGCAATCTTTTCATAGCTCATGACAAATGATTGCACAGTAAAGTTTTTCTCATGTCCCAGTATTCCCACTCAATCACTGGCTTATTCTGTATCACACTCTTTCTCCATACATATAGATAAATACATTAATGAACAATCACAGTTATGTAATAAATTGGAGGGTGTTGTGGAAAACCTAAGTAAAGCTTAGGTACTGGAGGATGGACATTTGGCACAGTGATTAAGATGTCATTTAGAAAACTGTATCCTGTACTGGAGAGACTGGGATCAGTTGCCAATTCCAGCCTCCGGCTAATGCATACCCTGGGAAAGCAGCAGGTGATAGATCAAGTAGTTGGGGCCGTGCCATCCATGTGGGATATCCAGATTGATCTCCTGACTTTTGGCATCAGCCTGATCTAATCTCAACTGTTTCAGGCATTTAGGAGGCAAACCAGCAGATAGAAGATTCTGTCTCCGTCTCTGCCTGCCTGTCTCTGTTTCTCTACCTTTCAAATAAAATGAATAAATAAATAAATAAATAAATAAGTTTAAGTAATCTATTTACTGAATTCAGGTCTATGCTTTCTAGAATGAGTACAATATGATATATTACATTTTTCTTACCGAATAAGGAACAATTGTTAAATATCATGAAACATTCCTCATGTTAACACATTTTTATGTTAAAACACGAAATAATTTCTCATTTTTAGACATTTCATGTAAATATAATGAATACACTATATTAAAGTTTTTGATGAAAAATTTAAGAAATGTAAAAATATATGCCACAAAACTGATGTTCATAAAATTTACATTCTATTGCTTCTATAAGAGGCCCCAAACCAATCAGAGACGGAAGCTCTGAGGGAACTCAACAGGCCATCCTTTTCCAGTGGATCCTCTTGCTGCTGCTTGTGCAGTTGATGAAGAACAGAGACTGCACGTGAGACAGTGGTGTGGTCCCACCCCTTCAGAAGAGCAGTCAGACAGCTTGGCGATAAGATGAGCACATCTGGCTTTTCTACTCTGAAGGTGTTGGTAATTAGTGTTCACAGGAATTGGCACTTACACTGGATGTGGGTCTGCCTTTCATGCCTGCAGTGTTTGTCAAAGGGATCTTACAGAATAACACACTGCACAGAATTTCACAAGGGGTTGACTGGTTCAAGGGAATTTTTTGAAATGCTCTTGTGATTTTACTTGACTTCATGACTCTGGTACAACCAAATAGGTTGAACTGCCAAGACAGCTAAGGAGCTAATGGTGAGACCAGGCCCTGTTGGAGTGTGCTAACATTGAGGATATAGTCTTTGCATTCAACCACTGGCAGATAGTCTGGGTGCAACTCATCAGTTAGAAGTTGGTCTGTGAAATATAACTGATGGATTATGGATCCAAGTGGGGAGTTGTGCATAGTTCACCCAGGGAACATATTCACATTTCTGTCTTTAAAATAAATAAATCTTTTTTTTAAAGGAAATTTGCCAGGTAGGAGATAGTGAGCTGGACTCAAATCCAGGCCTATTAGGCTCCAGAACAGATCTACTGCATAGCAACTGGCTCTCTGCTCACCTCTCTCATTCAGGGTCCACTCACGTGCCACCTTCCGTCACTCACTGTGCTCACTGTGATTGGATCCAGGTTTCCCTAACTACTGTTCGTAAACAACCACTCAGTACTCCGTCCAGGCCAGGTGCTGTAGGTTGAGTAGGACTTGTCTCCCCAGACCCACACAGATGTTTAAACTTTAATGTCCTAGTGGATTCAGGGTGGAGACTTGATCTAATGATGGCACCTGAGAGGTGGATCTGGTGGGGAGTGTTTAGGTCATGTAGTCTGGGAGAGAAGTTGTCTCCAGAAGATTGACTTGAGTTCAGGTTTGGCCTGCTTGTTCTCTGATTGCTGGCTTACCACGCAGTCGTTCCTCTGCACCAGTGAAGATGAGCTTCCAAGGGGCACAGACCATGGGGCCACTTGATCCTGAAATGTAAGCTCTAAACTGTAAGCTGAAATAAACTTTTTCTCTCCTAAGAAGCTTCTCTTGGGTATTTCAGTTGTAGGAACAAAAGCAGACTAATACATCAGGCTGTGTGCCCTGACTGTGTTGTCTCAGATTTCTCCGCTTTTCCATTAGACTGAGATGCAGCTCTGCTTCCATGTTTTCCATGGTGGTCTTGATGTTTTCAAGAATGCTGATCAGTTCCTGTTGTAGCAGTCTCTCAGCTTGGTCTTGCTTGATTTTTTCCCCCCAAGATTTAACCAGTTCTACTTAGTCACAAAAATGAGCCTTCCTTGAATTTACCGTATCTGCAAGCAAACGGTGTTGCTCTGTCTCGTTATTGATATGAGCCTTCATCATTGGTATAAGGCAGTGCTTACTAGATTTATCTACCCTAAAATAATAATTTCCCTTTGGCAATCAATACGTATCTTGGGGGAGCTACTAAGAGATTTTTCAAATACCCTATATCCCCTCATAATGTTGCCTATTAATATTAGCACCTTGACAATGCTGCAATTATTATTGTACTGTTCTAATGTAATTTTCTAAGTTCTTACATTTGTTAAATTGGATTCTTTAATGGAAAGCTATCTCTTCTCCCATATTTGTTTTCAGTTATCCATTTATATTACTATGAATATGCATTTTTGATGCATTACAGCAATGTTTGTTGCTCAAAATATTCCAGTTTAGGACGTTGGAAGATCTTTTAGATTAATATCTGTGCTCTTTCAATGTATTGAAAGAAATGGTTTTATTTTAGTGCAGTTTTAAATTGTAGGAAACTGTGAGGATAATGTACTTTCCTCTAATATCATTTTACTTTAGTATGAGCAAGCTTATTACAATGAGTGAACCAAGATTGTCACATTATTATTAACCAATGTTGGGATTTCCTTCGCTTTTGTCTAATGTCCATTTTCTTTTTCAGGATCCCATCAAAAGAGCACATTACATTTATGAGTCATAGCTCCTTAGGTTCTTCTGGGCTGTGACATTCACTGTTTTAAGGAATTCCCCTCAGGTGGTTTTTCAATGTCCCTGTGTTTGGGTTTGTCTGGTGTTGTTCCTGTGACTAGACTGTATTTAGGGTATAGGAAGAAGACTACAGAGATGAAGTGCGGTGTCTATCATGCCAAAACCAAGAAACAGACTATCAGCACCTCTTTTCATTGCTGCAGTGATCTTTAATCAACTTGACTTTTTTTTTTTTTTTTGTCCAGATAACCCCTATGAGGATGCACCGCAAAATCATCTCCAGGAATGGATGGTTTTGCAAAATACCTTTGAGAAGACTAAAGGTAGCTATGGAAAATGATTCAGAGTCGTTTTCTTATATTCATATTGGAAAAGACAAATGATTCAAGTAAATGGGCTGAGCTGAGTCACTCTTCCGTATTCTGTTTTATATCACAGACAAGGTTAGGATAATGTATTTGTAGCATGACTTTGAAAACTGCATCAGAAACAATTCTTTTTACTTTACTTATTTATTTTTATTTATTTGAAAGAATGTCAAGGAGAGACAGAGAGAGAGTGAGTGTGATTCCATTGATTGGATCCTTTCCCAAATTTACACAATAACTGGGACAGGCAGAGGCCATAGCTAGTTCAGGGCAACACTAATTCTATAGGATAAAGCTGATGTTGGCACCGCTATGCTTCTCCAATCAGTTTGAAGGTCATGTAGCCTATGTAGCCTTCCAGGTGGTACTTAAGGGTCTTGGCCACACCCAGGAGCTGTTTACTTGATTGGCAATTACAAGGCCCTTTAACAGGAAGCAGGGTTCCGGTAAATGAGCTGGGGGCTCCTGCCACCTGCCCGCAGTGATAGGGTCCTTCTCTGGAGGCATGGTGTGCCACACCCTCTTAACCTCCTGCGTGGGCTAGGCAGGCAGGCACAGGATCACCCACAACATGCTTGCTAGTTGAGCACTGCTGAAGTATTCCTTACCTCTGGGAAGGGTAACCCTGGAATTCTGGGTTCAGGGGAGGTCCTCATTGTCTGCACTGTCTGGGTATGTGAAAACAGTGTTCCTGTACTGACTTTGGAGGATCTCAGGGGATAACAGGTAGATATGCTTATGAAGTACCAACTGAATTTATAGAAAAGCAACTCTTCCTGCAGACACTAGTTAGAAGTTTTTAGCATTGGTGTGGACATTTCAGCCTCTTAAGATTTGGTGAGTGACCAAGGAAGTTGTTTCCTTAATTCATGGTGGAAGTGTTATGAAGTTGTAGAAATTATGTAGGCTAATAATGAAATTTCTCAATGCCAGATGGCTATAGTTTGAACAAGACATGACTCCTCAGATGTTGGAGTTTCAAAATCATGAAATGATGATACTAATAGGGTGGTGGCTTAACCCGAGTACAATGCAGAAAGTGATTGGGGAGCGACTGGATTTGACTGGGTTGTTTAGGGTGGAGCCCTTTGATCAGGTGGAGAGCAGGCTCACACCAAAAGATCTCTGGACCTTGAGCAAAGATAAGGGTCGGGCTTTTAAAGCTGAAAACCACAATTGCATTTGGAGGAGAAAACAAATGGGAACAAGGAACAGGTAACATTTGGCCCTCATTGTTTCATAAGACAATTGCAGTTGCTGAAGGTACTGCCAAACAAGATAAGGTGGCGAGACTTCCTGGAGCCACAGTTTGGGTTTCAAAAAGTCCCGGATTTGGTCACACGAGGGAGGGAGGTGAAAATGGAGCCATCAGGTAATATATGTCTGCTGCTTCTTCAGAATTTGGACTCCTGGGCTTGAGATTGTCCCTTATTACATAAGTTTGCCAGTAACCTTTCTGTTCTTGTGAGAATGCTTTGATTCTGTACTCTGATCTTTGGACATGGCTTTGTCTTGTTGTAACACCTTGATTTCCTGTCATCTCTGGGTAAAAACGGCAGTCTTCTTGTTCGGCCCCTCCATATGGTCTCAACTACAATGCCTTGTATTTAGAAGCAATGCTGTATTTGCTGGCAATGCCATTTTTTTTTAGGGTTTGGGATAGACGGACGAACATATCTGTCAAAAACTTGGTATCAGACATTGTGATGCAGCTCATTAAGCTGCCACATGGGACACCTGCATCACTTACCAGAGTGCAGGTTTGATTTCCAGCTACTCTGTTTCTGATCTAGCAGGGCTGGGCAATGCTGAACCCAGGAGCCAGGAACTCCATGCTGATCTCCAATGTGGATGGTGGAGACCCATCACCCTGTTTGCCCAGACTCGGGAAGCTGCATCAAAGTGCAATAGCAGGAATTCAAACCAGCACTCAGATATAGGATGCTGGTATTGCAAGCAGTAACTTAACCCACCGGGTCACAACATTGGTCCCAGTAGGTGCTACTTTGAATATGATGGATATTTAAAGACTTCCCATGAATACATTTTGGATTTTGGTTTCTTGCAATGATTTAAATGCTCAGTCAAGCTTTGATCAAGATTCCTTTAGATAATAATGTTGTTGATGAATAAAATAAAATACTATCTTTTATTGTTTTTTTCTCAGTTCCAAACACTGTTCTAAGGACTTCCTATGCATCATCTTATTTAGATCCCCATCACAACCATGGAAGATAAGCATTGTTCTTATTTTTGTTTGAGGAATCAAAAAAGGCTTACAGTTGCTCTAGTACTGTTAGAATAGTTGCATGCTTCAGTGTATTTGCTATATGGTAGACCAGCTGTACTTGCCTTAGTCACTTGACATGGTAAAACATTAAAGATTGCTCTTTCTAGTCCCCAAATCTGTGTTCTCTAGACCCTTCTTGGCTGCCTCTTTTGACTCTCCTTTTTACACTTCATCAATGAACACCAGCACAAAGATAGAGCCATTGAATGAAAGCTTTGAATGCTCTTTGTGTCTTATGTTGATAATCATTTTTAGAATTTTTGCAACAATATATAATTTATTCCACACTTAAAAGCTCTTACTTCATTTTTTTTTTTAACAGGCAGAGTGGACAGTGAGAGAGAGAGACAGAGAGAAAGGTCTTCCTTTGCCGTTGGTTCACCCTCCAATGGCCGCCACGGCCAATGCACTGTGCTGATCCGAAGGCAGGAGCCAGGTGCTTCTCCTGGTCTCCCATGGGGTGCAGGGCCCAAGCACTTGGGCCATCCTCCACTGCCTTCCTGGGCCACAGCAGAGAGCTGGCCTGGAAGAGGGGCAACCGGGACAGAATCCGGCGCCCAACCGGGACTAGAACCCGGTGTGCCGGTGCTGCAATGCGGAGGATTAGCCTAGTGAGCCAACAGCGCTGGCCAAAAGCTCTTACTTCGTTTTAAGTCGGGTATCCATACCGATACCTTCAGGTCTTAATGTATGATCTGGAATACTGAAATTGAAAAATGATTTAATCGTGGAAACTTAATAGTCCTCTTTTTGTCTTTCACTGCCTTTATTTTCTATGTAGTGATAAATGTGAGTGCAGAATTTGTGACTGAGAGGTAGTGTCAGATATTTAACCATATTTTCTCATGAACATTCTTGGCAATGAGATTAAACATACCTTTTAAAGAAATCACATTACTCACATGTTTATATAGTAGTCAAAGATAATAAATTTTATATCAATCTTTAATGCACTGTTCATTTGTTTTCAAGTCTGGAAGTAGATATCATTTAGCTAGAGATAGCTTTTTACAAAACTGTCATTCTTTATAGTGCTCATACATTTTTCTAAAGAGAACAAATATTTATTTTATTTAGAATTATGTTAAGTCACACAAAATGAAACAAATTGTAAAACATGTTTTTCCAAATGGATTATCACTTTCTCTATGACTTAATTTCCTCTGACAATTTTTGTAACCATAATGGTTTTCTACTGAGAACTCTGGTTAGGTTTAGTGAGGCACACATATTTCACGCTGCTGTGAAAACCAGTCAAATCAAATGGAGAAATATCTATGACAGAACGGACAGTGCAAAAGCAAGACAGTTCAGGGAAATTGATGTTGAACTGGGATTCATAAAGCGTGCAACAAAGCCATAACCAATATTATAACAGTTTAAGCAACCATCTCCTTAAGATAGAATACATTGCAGGATGGTATACTGCCTTTTAGATTCAGAGGGGAGAGAGAGACAGACAGAGACTCATCTGCCAAACCATTGAAACTTCTTATTGTCTTAAAGCCATATAACAAGGAGTTAGTGTGAGTAGGCCTGGTCAAACCCCTTGCAATGGTCAAAATGTATCCACCCAAATTCATTTGCTGAAATTTGATCACCAATATCATAGGCTTAAGAGAGGAGAGTCTTTAGGTGTGATTAGGTCACCAGTGCAGTTTTTTGGCCTAAAAATAAGCCATGTCTTTATAGAAAAAAAATTTGTTGAAGGAGCCATGTGTCCCTTCTGCCCTGTCTCCGTTCTGCTGTCCCTCATAAGAACACAACTTGCAAGGCGCCATCTTGGAAGCAAGGATGGGATTTTCAACAGACTCCTGAACCTTCCAGGACTGTGCTCTTTGACTTCCCATCCTCCAGAACTGTGGGAAATCCCTTTCTGTTGCTACCCAGTCTAAGATATTTGTTATAGCAGCACAAATGGCCTATCTCCCTCCCAGGTACAATAGCATCAGAAACTCTGTTCACACATTTATCACCTTTGGTATTCTGCATGTAGCCACTGATAAATTTGTCTACTGTCCAAGTTGTATATTCCATGATAGCCAAGACTATATGTGGGTACTTCAAAATGTTTGTGTGAAATTGAATTAAAAATAAGTTTGTTTTGGTGTAAAATTTTTTTTGGTGGGGCAAATTCATGCTTACTAGGGATATTCAAAATGTTCATGGAAAATATGTATTATTAAAATGCAAATTATGAATTTGCATTGGATTTCAAAAAATATTTTGACTGCCCCAAAAAATTAACTTTTAATTCCATTTTACCACAAGCTTTAAAAAATGCTCTTATATTGGTTTTTCTCTAGCTTCTAGAAAAACCATAGTGAAAAGTGTGTAGACTATATATAGAATAAATGAGTCAGTGGCTTCACTGATGGAATTATTTAATCAATAGTAGCTATGTAATATATAAATTATTGCTGAAAAATTCCCTAAACTATATTTTAATAAAGTATAATTTCTGTAAACATCAATTTATACAACTCAGCTTTGCAGTATCTTGTAAGAAATAGGTTCAAATCAAGGTCTGGGACAAATATTCTGGTGCTCCCTACACTATGCCACCTGTTTTGATAATATGCTTTATGCCTAGTTTTAAAATATTTGTGTTAAGAAATGTTACTTTGTGTTTGTTGAGATCATATAGCACTAAACATAGTGCTGGAGAGTGTTTGTGGCTAGAGATACTAAAAGTTATTGATTGCCATTTGAACTAACCAATTTTTGAAATTTCCATAATAATTACAAATGGCGAAAAATATACTTGTCATCAAAGTAGTTCACATTCTAGTGAGTAGATTATCACTTAAAGTGCTTGTTTTGGAGCAGATGATTGGAGCAGTGGTTAAGTTGCCACTTCATATGCCTGAATCCTAGACTGAGGTACCGGTTTTAGTTGTAGATTCTCTGCATCTGGTCCATCTTCCGGCTAATGCACACCCTGGAAGGCAGCAGATGATGCCTGAAGTACTTGTATCCCTGCACTCACATGGGACATCCGGATTGAGTCTGGGCTGCTGGCTTTCTCTTGGCCCAGCACTACTTGCTGTTATGCAAGTGAACCAATGATTAGAAAAAAGAAAATAAAGAAATAAACCAACTTTTTTATGTTTATTTATTTGAGTGGTAGAGTTAGAGAGAGGGAGAGACTCAGAGAGAAAGGTCTTCCATCCACTGGTTCACTCCTCAAATGGTCGCAATGTCCAGAGCCAGGCCTTGCTGAAGCCAGGAGGCAGGAGCATCTACCAGGTCTCCCTTGCTGGGGCAGGGGCCCCAGCACTTGGGCCGTCTTCCACTGCTTTCCCATGTCATTAACAGGAAATTGAATCTGAAGTGGAATAGTGGAACTTGAATCGGTGCCCATATGGGATGCTGACACCACATGTGGAGTCTTAACCTACTACACCACAGTGCCAGCCCCAATAAATACATTTTTAAATTAGGTATTTAGTGGCTGGCATTGTGTTGTTGTGGGTTAAGGCACTGCCTTCAGTACCAGCATCCCATATGGGCACTGGTTCAAGTCTCAGCTGCTCCATTTCTGATCCAGCTCCCTGCTAATGCTCCTGAGAAAGCAACAGAAGGTGGCCCAAGTGATCAAGAGAGAGACAGAAGAGGTCTTCCATCCAATGGTTCACTCTCCAGATGGCTGCAACTGCCGGAGCTGCACAGATCCAATGCCAGGTCTACCATGCAGATGCAGGGGCCCGGGGACTTGGGCCATCCTCCACTGCTTTCCCAGGCTACAGCAGAGAGCTGGATCGGAAGTGGAGCAGCTGGGACTCGAACCTGCATCCACATGGGATGCCGGCACTGCAGGTGGCAGCTTTACCTGCTAGGCCACAGCTCCGACCTTGAGATTTTTATTTCAATATGATGTCACTCTTTGAATCTAGAAATCATCTGTGCTTTGAAATCTAATTTATCTTCTGTTAATACTCATACAGCCACTTCAAATTTTCTTTTATTAGTATTGGCATGATGTATAATTATTTTTCTCCCTTTCATTCTTAACTTCCTTCTATCAACATTTCTGAATCTGATTTTTTGAGGCTGCATATAATGGAATCAAGCTTTCTTGCTTTTACTACCCTGTTGATATCTACTTTTAATTGATATTTTCACATCATTTGCATTTATTCTAATTATTGATGTGTTAGGACTTACATCTGTCATTTATTTTGTTTGTCTTTATGCTTTTATTTTCTGTTTTACTTTTTTACTTTCCTGTTGTTTATTTGTACATTTTTTAGAGCCTCATTTTTTTTTTTTTTTTTGGACAGGCAGAGTGGACAGTGAGAGGGAGAGACAGAGAGAAAGGTCTTCCTTTCATTGGTTCACTCCCCAAATGGCTGCTACGGCCGGCGCTTCGCTGATCTGAAGCCAGGAGCCAGATGCTTCTCCTGGTCTCCCATGTGGGTGCAGGACCCAAGCACTTGGGCCATCCTCCACTGCCTTTCCGGGCTACAGCAGAGAGCTGGACTGGAAGAGGAGCAAACGGGACAGAATCTGACGCCCCAGCTGGGACTAGGACCTGGTGTGATGGCGCCGCAGGTGGAGGATTAGCCTAGTGAGCCGTGGCGCCGGCCTAGAACCTCATTTTTATAACTTTAATAGAAAGTTTTTTTTCTGGGCATTACATAATATATACATGATTGAGTCTAATGTTATCATCATTTACTTGTTTGAGGAAAGAAATATAACCCTCTTTACCTAAATTTATGTTCCCCAGTTAGTAGCATTTTTTTTTGTCTTAAATATTTCCTCTTTATATATTTTGAACCACATCAGTTGGTGTCATCATTTCTCATGAAATACACTTAGGAATGCATACAGGAAGTAGAAAAGCCTGTGGTGCCTATCTATAATATCATACTTTTTTATTGTTGTTGTTCTTGTCTGTCCAACTGATCTTGCAATTCAGGAGAAGAGGCAGAAGTAAAAACCCTTTGTCTTTGTCGGAAAAGCAGTGCATATATTCAAACCACTCTTGATGTTAACAAATAACAAGAAACTCAGTGTCCTAAACCAATGAGCATTTATTATTTCATAGTTCTGGAGTCCAGATGTACAAGGATCTCACTGGACTAAAATTATTAGGTGTTAGAAGTCTTATTTGTAGAGATGCTAGAGAAAAAATCGATTGCCTTCTCTTTTCCAGTTTCTGACACCTGCCTGCTGTGGGGAGCAATTCAGACTATACTGTTACTGGAATTAAGACTTATTCTATGCATCTGCTCTCCCACAATATGGCGCTGGGAGAGAAGAAAGAGGCTTCTACACAGCTGCCTCCAGTTCAGCCAATAAACTGTAGGACTTGCTCCTGATTGGAGAGCAGCGTGCTCGGCGTGTGGGCAGCCGAGTTAGGATTGGCGGAGGAGGACTATAAAGGAGGAGAGAGACGGCATGCACCAGGAACATCTAAGAGGAACATCTGAGGGAACACCTGTGCAGCCCCCGAGAGAGCCGGCCGGCGGTGTGCCGCTCCCCTGCGGAAGTGGGGAATGTGGCCAGGGGGAACTGCCCTTCCATGGAGGTGGAAGGGACAGTAGCCAACCCGGGAAGAACCAGCAGCAAACCCGGGGAGGGCCGAGCAGACGAAAGAACAGCGCAGGGTCCTGTGTCGTTCCTCCACGAAGAGGGGGAGCGACATAATGGTGCCGTGACTCGGATATGAAGCCTAGGCAGGGTTTAGTGTCGTTCCCCCATGAAGACGGGGAGCGACAGCCTGCCTGCCTGCCTTCTTGGTTTTTTCCTAACAGCCGGTTGAGTCTTTCTCACATCCAGTGCCTCATGCTGACTCTTCTCCTACCCTATCTGACATGTCAGGGTACTTGTGTTTACACTGGGCTCAGCTGCATTACCCAGGGTATTATTTCATGCTCTGCTGATTACCAGGCTTATGTGAAGTGTGGCTGGATACAGATTAAGAAAGACTAAGTAGACTTGATATACAGCAGTGTAGTCTGTATAAATTAAAATAAACCATCAACAAAACTCAGAGCAGGAGTGGGTGTTTGCTGCAGCCGTTAAGATGCTGTTTGGGATGCCTACATTCCATATTGGAGTACCTGGTTTGAATCCCACTTCCACAACTTCTACTCCAGTTTCCTGCTGGTGTGTATTCTTGCAGGTAATGGCCAAGTATTTGGGTCCTTGCCAGCAATATGGGAGACTGAATGGTCTTCAGGTTCTTGCTTCAGCCGGGTCTTTCCTTAGGATTAACACAATTGAAGAGCAAACGAACTTATGGGAGCTCTCTCTTTCTCTCTGTCCCCCATCACTATACACACACTGTGCTTTGTCTTTCAAATAAATAAATAGCTTTAAAAAAAACTATAGTAAAGCAAGAAGTGATTATGGGGCAATATCAAGAGATCTCACAAATATATAACAGGTGCCCTGGGAAAAGAAAAGAGACAAAGTGGGAAAAGATCAACTAAAGTGTTCATGACTTAGAATTTGCCAATTTTTGAAGTATAGTATACTACAGATACTACAACCCCTGAGACCCTAGGAACCACACACACACACACAACACACACACACATATACACACTATACCATACCATACCACACCTATACAACTCATGAATTACTAAAGTAATCAAGAAATTCTGGTTGGTAGGGATAGGAAGAAAACACTGCACACATAGACACCAAGTACAAATTACACAAGAATTCTAATCAGAAACAATGGAAGCCTAGAGAAAATGCAGTGACATAGTTGAGATACTGAGGGAAACACACATGCCCACTGTAGATTTTAATAGCTAGCAATGGAGTTTTTCAGACAAATGAACGTAGAGGGAAATTGCTACAAAAGATGTGCCTACAAGAATGTTAAGATTGTAATCAGATAGAAGGAAAAAGATAGCTGGAAGAAATCTGGATCTACACACACACAAATGAAATGCACGAGAAATGGTACAGGTGAAAGTGAATAAGGGAGTTGGAGTCGCAGCTCAGTGAGTTAAGCCACCAGCTGCAGCCCAGCATCCTGTGGTGGAAAGCCAGCCCAGGTCCTGGCTACTTAGCTTCTGACCCAGCTGCCTGCTAATGTGCCTGAGAAAGTGGGAGGAGATGGTTCAATGACTTGGGCCTCTGCAGCCCATGTTGGAGACCTGCGTAGTTCCTGGATCCTGGCTTCCACCTGGCTTGACCTAGCTATTGTGACCAATTAGATGAGAAAAAACAGATGGAAAGATTCTCTCTCTCTCTCTCTCTCTCTCTCTCTCTCTCAGTCTTGTCTCTCCCTCCCTCTGTTGCTCTGTCATTCAAATAAATAAATAAATAAATAAATAAATCCTTTTTAAAAAAATGTGACTATGGACAACAACATTAGCTTACTTTTATCACTCTAAATGATAATGATTAACTGAAATCTAAAGTACTGATACTGCATTATAAGCTTTATAACAAATGGGAAGGAAAATTTGTGTCAACCATAGCACATAAGAAGCAGATTATGGAAGGATGAGCTATGCATGAAGTTGTCAGGTGAAGACAACATATGCAAAAAAGACGCATATTTTAGACGCAAGTGTAACCCATAAAAAACTGTAAATCTAATGTGTAATAAATTGTGAATGGAGAAAGAATCACAAGCTATTGGGTTTTGGAATCCATCTGCAAGAAGGCAGGAAAAGTGGAAAAATACAAATAAATAGAGACTAGAAAACAGTACATTCAAAATCAATCATCAACATCACTGTAAGTGTATGTAAATGGTCTAACCCCCCAAATCAGAGGTCAAAATATCATCAGGCTGAATAACAAGGAAATACTCAGATAAGTGTTTTCAACAAGGCACACCATTTAAATATAATGACAAAGCAAAGGTTAAAGGATGTAAAAACATACTACTGGGTTAATGTTGGAAACTATATTTCAGAATAAGGAAAATTACAAATGTTTGCAAAGAGGGACATTACGTATTGATGAAGTCAACTGAAAACACAGCAGTTTTTTAAAAAAATATATTTATTTTATTTATTTGAAAGAGTTACAAAGAGAGGTAGAGCCAAAGAGGTAGAGAGGTAGAGAGAGAGAGAGAGGTCTTCCATCTGCTGGTTCACTCCCCAAATGACCACAATGGCCAGAGCTGAGCTGATCCGAAGCCAGGAGCCAGGAGCCAGGAGCTTTTTCCATGTCTCCCACGAAGATGCAGGGGCCCAAGGATTTGAGCCGCCTTCTACCACTTTCCCAGGCCATAGCAGAGAGCTGAATCGGAAGTGGAGTGGCTGGGACTTGAACCAGCGCCCATATGGGATGCTGGCACTGCAGGCGGTGGCTTTAATCCACTGCGCCACAGTGCCGGCCCCAACACAGCAGTTTTAAATGCATGTTCACTTACTGTGAAAGCTTCAAAACACAAAGGAGAGCAGATATGCATTTACATTTGGATACTTGAACAATCTTGTCTCAAGCTGATAGAAGAAGTAGTCACAGAATCAGTAAGGGTAACTTTAAACACCATCATGATACTTGATCAAACTGACATTGAACAAAAATTATATGTTGCAGTATCAGCAAACACAATTTGATCTACTGAGCCGCGTTACACACTACAAGAAATGGACATGTTTTTGGATGGGTGCCGCAAAACCACACTGTCTTAATTCATTTTTTGCTGCTGTAATAATATACAAATTGGGTAGTTCGTAATGAACAGCGACTGTTGGCTCATGGGTCTATAGAAGCCAGCATCTGGCATGGGCCTTCTTCCTAAGAAATCATGGCAGAAGGACCAAAGACCAAAAGATATCAAGGGACAGAACTTGCAACCCTAAGCCCCTTTATAAATTACACTAATTGGTTTGTAAGAATGGACCAAGATGTAAACACCTCCCCATGGGCCCCATCTACTAACAAAGTTGAATTATGGGTTAAATTCTCTACACATACTTTTCTAAAGGACACATTGAAACCATAGCACCCAGTGAACTATTTTTATCCTTACTAAATATAGAGGCAGTTTCTGTTTGCCATGAGGGTGCAATGCGGTTTATAAAAAACTCATTGAATGTGTTGGAATAGCCATCAAAGGCAAGAGATGAAGGAATAAACAAGGGTTAAACAAGGAGAGAATGGGTGCAGGAGAAAACAAGGAATGTTCTCCTCCACCTAAATGGTGTTTTTCTGACTATGAGGCATATTTTATGTTTGAATATTAGTTCCATTGATCACTTCAACTTGTCTAGATCTACCACATTCTTCAAGTTGTGATTCAAACATCTGTGTTTTCAAGAAGACATTTGTGAACAAAAGCAAGGAAGGAACTCTGAGCTACTGTACTTCTTTTAGCACTATTGCTTAAATTGTACATTAGTTTACTGTTGGTATCAGTAATAACCTCTAAGTATAAACACCTTATAAATAGGGAATGAGAAAGAGTGCTGGAATTCCTATGTAGGCATTTTCAAAATTGTATTACTATCATTAGCCTTTTACATTGTTTTTAGTTCCTGAAATATTTAATTTGTAAATTTATTTGTTCTCTAATTCATACAGCAGTTTTCCGAAGTACAGAATAGTACAAAAGGATTCTCTGTAATGAAAACAATTATTAATAGTATAACTTAACATTGGTAATGATCTCTTCATCAAAACTACAGTTAGAAAATAGAATTTAGGTACTTTGCAAGCATTGCCTGTGATGTTTGTATTCTCTTTCAATATTTGCATATGTTATGCCTTATTAGATGCCTTTTTCATGCATTTAAATATAATGAATGCAGGCTCCTTTTATAAAGTTGGTTAACCTCAAATTTCTGTTTCATTTTTGTACTCCATTTCTTTTTTTTTCATTATTTTTTATAGATTTATTTACGTATTTGACAGGCAAAGTTACAGAGAGGCGAAAGCAGAGAGAGACAGAGAAGTGTCTTTCATCTGCTGGTTCACTCCCCAGGTGGCTGCAATGGCCAGAGCTGTGCCAATCCAAAGCTAGGAGCTTGGAGCTTCTTCTGGGTCTCCCATGGGGGTGCAGGGACTAGGGCCATCTCCACTGCTTTCCCAGGCCATACTCGAGAGCTGGATTGGAAGTGCAGCAGTCAGTACTCGAACCACTACTAATGCGAGTTTTGTTTGTTATTTCTTTGTATTTTAATTTATACAGACTACACTGGTGTATATCAAGTCTACTTAGTCTTTCTTAATCTGTATCCAGCCACACTTCACATAAGCCTGGTAATCAGCAGAGCATGAAATAATACCCTGGGTAATGCAGCTGAGCCCAGTGTAAACACAAGCACCCTGACATGTCAGATAGGGTAGCAGAGTCAGTGTGAGGCACTGGATGTGAGAGACTCAACTGGCTGTCATGAATCCTATGCATTCCAATATTAATACATCCATCTTGCTTTAAAAATCCGTATCTATGTGTACAATATTTATATATGAAGTGAACATGAAAATATTGCAAATTGTTACATCTATGTGTGTTCATTGAAGTATTTTTTAAATTATTTGAACTGTTTAAAGAGAAATTGCAAACAAAACCTAGTAACTTAAATAAGTAAAATTAACATTTCTAGACAGACCTACACCCACAGATTGGGTAATATGAAGAGTATTTAGGTAAATTAAGAACAAAATTATGGGGAGCCAAGATGGTGGAATAGTGAGGGCGCGCACCGATAGTCCGGGAAAATTTAGTTTAATAAAAGGGGAGTTACAGTAGCCGCAGAAAAAAGAACCAGGAAAATATTGCAGGGGAAACCCTTCTGGATGAATCGGAGGACCTACTGGGAGAACAAGGTTGCCCACCACGCGGAAGCCAAGTCGCGGGACCGAGCCGCGGAAGCCCCAGGGTCTGCGCACCAGTGCTCGAAGGGGAGTGCATGCCACACAGACAACAGCGGGGAGACTTGGGACGCTCAGGGCACCGAGTCCACACATCGGCGCTGGAAGGGGAGGTGAGCTCAATAACCCGAGACATTGGTGGGGAAACGGGGGTCAGAATCTAGAGGGGGGCCGGAAAGTGCAGCAAACTCACTACCGGAAAGAAGGAAAAAAAAGCTTCGGGGTTTCTCTTCCCCCTAACCTTGCAAAGGTTACAAGGCTGCAAGGCTTGAAGAATTCCCAAGAGACAAAGAGCAGGCCTCCTCTCTGGATTTACATATCAATGGGGGAGAGCTAAGGAACTGAGTCACTACAATTCAGTAGCCTAGGCAACCCAGTGGGAGTCCAGAGGAGCCAAAGACTGGAAGCGAAATACCATCAATTCTGCACGGCCATGCCATGCGGTGTTACTTACCCCCTGAATAAATAAAATACATAAATAAATAAAAAGAGAGAGATTTACCAGGCATAACCTGAGGGTGTCACCTTTGCACACCCTTAACCAGGAAGAACCAGGCAGAGCTCTCAGGCCGCACCCATCTCAAGCCTCCAAGGCTCCTCCAACAGCAGGCAGTCCACTTAACACGGACACAGTATATAAAAAAAAAAAAAACGCACAGTGATGCAAGAAGAATTAACTATGCCGAGTAACAAACACAGAAATAGAGGGAGCAAGATCAACGATGACACTATGATGCCTCCAAATAAACAAAACACCCAAAGCCAAGATTATGAAGATGATGAGATAGAAGAAATGCAAGATACGGATTTCAAAAAATTTATGATAAGAACATTTAGAAGTTTTCAAAAGCAAATCCTTGAACTACAGAAATCCTTAATGGACAAGATTGAAAATCTCTCTCATGAAAATGAAATTTTAAGGAAGAGTCAAAATGAAACTCAGAAACTAGTAGAACAGGAAAGTGTTATAGTGAAGAGAAATCAAAATGAAATGAAGAGCTCAATAGATCAAATGACAAACACATTAGAAAGCCTTAAAAACAGAATGGGTGAAGCAGAAGAGAGAATATCGGACTTAGAAGATAGAGCACAGGAAAACATACAGTCAAACCAAAGAAAAGAAGAGGAAATTAGAAATCTAAAAAATATTGTTGGGAACCTACAGGATACTATTAAAAAAACCAACATTCGAGTTCTAGGAGTTCCTGAAGGCATGGAGAAAGAGGATTGGAAGGCCTTTTTAGTGAGATACTAGCAGAGAACTTTCCAGGTTTGGAGAAGGAAAGAGATATCCTAGTACAGGAAGCTCATAGAACCCCCAATAAACATGACCAAAAGAGATCCTCACCACGACACGTGGTAATTAAACTTACCACAGTGAAACATAAAGAAAAGATCCTAAAATGTGCAAGAGAGAAACGTCAGATTACTCTCAGAGGATCTCCAATCAGACTCACAGCAGACTTCTCATCAGAAACCCTACAGGCTAGGAGGGAATGGCGAGACATAGCACAGGTGCTAAGAGAGAAAAATTGCCAGCCCAGAATATTATATCCTGCCAAGCTCTCATTTGTGAATGAAGGTGAAATAAAGACCTTTCATAGCAAACAGAAATTGAAAGACTTTGTGGCCACTCGTCCAGCCCTGCGAAAGATACTTAAAGATGTGCTACACTCAGAAACACAGAAACACGGCCATCAATATGAAAGAAGGGAAAGGAAGAACACCTACCAGTAAAAGAGCATGGGAAGCTCAAAGCATATACTAGAAAATATTTCCGGGAAAATGGCAGGGCAAAGTCACTACGTATCAATAGTCACATTGAACATTAATGGTCTGAATTCTTCAGTTAAAAGACACCGTTTGGCTGACTGGCTCACAGAACACAACCCAACTATTTGTTGCCTACAAGAAACACATCTCTCTAACAAAGAGGCATGCAGACTGAAAGTGAAAGGTTGGAAAAAGATATTCCATGCCAACAGAAACAAAAAAAAAAAGCAGGTGTAGCCATATTAATATCAGACAAAATAAACTTTAATACAAAAACTGTTAAGAGAGACAAAGAGGGACACTATATAATGATTAAGGGTTCAATTCAACAGGAAGATGTAACTATTATAAATGTATATGCACCTAATTACAGGGCACCGGTCTATTTAAAAGATATGTTAAGGGACTTAAAGGGAGACTTAGATTCCAATACAATAGTACTGGGGGACTTCAATACTCCACTCTCAGAAATAGACAGATCATCCGGACAGAAGATCAACAAGGAAACAGCAGATTTAATTGACACTATTGCCCAAATGGATCTAACAGATATCTACAGAACTTTCAACCCTACATCTACAGACTTCACATTGTTCTCAGCAGTGCATGGAACCTTCTCTAGGATTGATCACATACTAGGCCATAAAGCAAGTCTCAGCAAATTTAAAAGAATTAGAATCATACCATGCAGCTTCTCAGACCACAGCGGAATGAAGCTGGAAATTAGCAACTCAGGAAACCCCAGAAAGTATGCAAACACATGGAGACGGAACAATATGCTCCTGAATGAACACTGGGTCATTCAAGAAATCAAAAGAGAAATCAAAAACTTTCTGGAAGTAAATGAGAATAACAACACAACATATCAAAACTTATGGGATACAGCAAAAGCAGTATTGAGAGGCAAGTTTATAGCAATAGGTGCCTATATCAAGAAATTCGAAAGGCACCAAATAAATGAGCTTTCAGCGCACCTCAAGGACCTAGAAAAACTGCAGCAAACCAAACTCAAATCTAGTAGGAGAAGAGAAATAATTAAAACCAGAGAAGAAATTAACAGGATTGAATCCAAAAAAAAACATTACAAAAAATCAGTCAAGCGAGAAGCTGGTTTTTTGAAAAAATAAACAAAATTGACACCCCATTGGCCCAACTAACTAAAAAAAGAAGAGAAAGACCCAAATCAATAAAATCAGAGATGAAAAAGGAAACGTAACAACAGACACCACAGAAATAAAAAGAATCATCAGAAATTACTACAAGGACCTGTATGCCAGCAAACAGGAAAACCTATTAGAAATGGATAGATTCCTGGACACATGCAATCTACCAAAATTGAACCATGAAGACATAGAAAACCTAAATAGACCCATAACTGAAACAGAAATTGAAACAGTAATAAAGGCCCTCCCAACAAAGAAAATCCCAGGACCAGATGGATTCACTGCTGAATTCTACCAGACATTTAAAGAAGAACTAACTCCAATTCTTCTCAAACTATTCAGAACAATCGAAGAAGAGGGAATCCTCCCAAATTCTTTCTATGAAGCCAGCATCACCTTAATCCCTAAGCCAGAGAAAGATGCAGCACTGAAAGAGAATTAGAGACCAATATCCCTGATGAACATAGACGCAAAAATCCTCAATAAAATTCTGGCCAATAGAGTACAACAACACATCAGGAAAATCATCCACCCAGACCAAGTGGGATTCATCCCTGGTATGCAGGGATGGTTCAACATTCGCAAATCAATCAATGTGATTCACCACATTAACAGACTGCAAAAGAAAAACCATATGATTATCTCAATTGATGCAGAGAAAGGATTTGATAAAATTCAACACCCTTTCATGATGAAAACTCTAAGCAAATTGGGTATAGAAGGAACATTCCTCAATATAATCAAAGCAATTTATAAAAAACCCACAGCCAGCATCCTATTGAATGGGGAAAAGTTGGAAGCATTTCCACTGAAATCTGGCACCAGGCAGGGATGCCCACTCTCACCACTGCTATTTAACATAGTTCTGGAAGTTTTAGCCAGAGCCATCAGACAAGAAAAAGAAATCAAAGGAATACAAATCAAGAAGGAAGAAGTCAAACTATCCCTCTTTGCAGATGATATGATTCTGTACTTAGAGGATCCAAAGAACTCTACTAAGAGACTATTGGAACTCATAGAGGAGTTTGGCAAAGTGGCAGGATATAAAATCAATGCACAAAAATCAACAGCCTTTGTATACACAAGCAATGCCACGGCTGAGAAAGAACTGCTAAGATCAATCCCATTCACAATAGCTACAAAAACAATCAAATACCTTGGAATAAACTTAACCAAGGACGTTAAAGATCTCTACGATGAAAATTACAAAACCTTAAAGAAAGAAATAGAAGAGGATACCAAGAAATGGAAAAATCTTCCATGCTCATGGATTGGAAGAATCAACATCATCAAAATGTCCATTCTCCCAAAAGCAATTTATAGATTCAATGCAATGCCAATCAAGATACCAAAGACCTTCTTCTCAGATCTAGAAAAAATGATGCTGAAATTCATATGGAGGCACAAGAGACCTCGAATAGCTAAAGCAATCTTGTACAACAAAAACAAAGCCAGAGGCATCACAATACCAGATTTCAGGACATACTACAGGGCAGTTGTAATCAAAACAGCATGGTACTGGTACAGAAACAGATGGATAGACCAATGGAACAGAATTGAAACACCAGAAATCAACCCAAACATCTACAGCCAACTTATATTTGATCAAGGATCCAAAACTAATTCCTGGAGCAAGGACAGTCTATTCAATAAATGGTGCTGGGAAAACTGGATTTCCACGTGCAGAAGCATGAAGCAAGACCCCTACCTTACACCTTACACAAAAATCCACTCAACATGGATTAAAGACCTAAATCTACGTCCTGACACCATTAAGTTATTAGAGAACATTGGAGAAACCCTTCAAGATATTGGCACAGGCAAAGAATTTCTGGAAAAGACCCTGGAGGTGCAGGCAGTCAAAGCCAAAATCAACTATTGGGATTGCATCAAATTGAGAAGTTTCTGTACTGCAAAAGAAACAGTCAGGAGAGTGAAGAGACAACCGACAGAATGGGAAAAAATATTTGCAAACTATGCAACAGATAAAGGGTTAATAACCAGAATCTACAAAGAGATCAAGAAACTCCACAAAAACAAAACCAACAACCCACTTAAGAGATGGGCCAAGGACTTCAATAGACATTTTTCAAAAGAGGAAATCCAAATGGCCAACAGGCACATGAAAAAATGTTCAAGGTCACTAGCAATCAGGGAAATGCAAATCAAAACCACAATGAGGTTTCACCTCACCCCGGTTAGAATGGCTCACATACAGAAGTCTACCAACAACAGATGCTGGCGAGGATGTGGGGAAAAAGGGACACTAACCCACTGTTGGTGGGAATGCAAACTGGTCAAGCCACTATGGAAATCAGTCTGGAGATTCCTCAGAAACCTGAATATAACCCTACCGTTCGACCCAGCCATCCCACTCCTTGGAATTTACCCAAAGGAGTTTAAATTGACAAACAAAAAAGCGGTCTGCACCCTAATGTATATTGCAGCACAATTCACAATAGCCAAGACCTGGAACCAACCTAAATGCCCATCAACGGTAGACTGGATAAAGAAATTATGGGATATGTATTCTTTCGAGTACTATACCGCAGTAAGAAACAACGAAATCCAGTCATTTGCAACAAAATGGAGGAATCTGGAACACATCATGCTGAGTGAAGTAAGCCAGTCCCAAAGGGACAAATACCATATGTTCTCCCTGATCGGTGACAACTGACTGAACACCAAAAAGGAAACCTCCTGAAGTGAAATGGACACTATGAGAAATGGTGACTTGATCAGCATAGCCCTGACTGTTAATGGACAACTTAATACATTATCCCTCTTAGTATTTTTTTTGTCTGTTCTACTTAATATGACTGGTTTAATTCTGTAATTATCACACAGTTATTCTTAAGTGTTGAAAATTAACTGAAATGTGATCCCTGTTAAACATAAGAGTGGGAATAAGAGAGGGAAGAGATGTATAATTTGGGGCATGCTCGGGCTGACTTGCCCCAAATGGTAGAGTTGGAAACATACCAGGGGAGTCCAGTTCAATCCCATCAAGGTGGCATGTGCCAATGCCATCTCACTATTCCAAGTGATCAATTTCAGTTCACAATTGATCATAATGAAAGGACTAAGAGTCAAAGGGAGCACATAAACAAGTCTAGTACCTGCTAACACTAACCAATAGAATAAATAAGGGGGAGAGTGATCCAACATGGGAAGTGAGATACTCAGCAGACTCATAGAATGGCGGATGTCCTAAATAGCACTCTGGCCTCAGAATCAGCCCTAAAGGCACTCGGATCTGGCTGAAAAGCCCATGAGAGTATTTCAGGCATGGAAAGCCAAGACACTCTGGCAAAAAGATCTCTGTGAGTGAGATCCCAGTGGAAAGAACAGGTCTTCAAAGAGGGAGGTACCTTTCTCTGAAGGGAGGAGAGAACCTCCACTTTGACTATGACCGTGTCTAAACAGGATAAGAGTAGGAGAACTCGGGGGGCTTCCATAGCCTTGGAAACTCATGACTGGAGCATAGGGAGATTACTGATGCCATAAACAGGAGTGTCAATTTGTAAAGTCAACAACAGGAGTCACTGTGCACTTACTCCTCATGTAGGATCTCTGTCCTTAATGTGCTGTACATTGAGGCTTAATGCTATAACAAGTACTCAAACAGTATATTTCACTTTGTGTTTCTATGGGGGTGCAAACGATTGAAATCTTTACTTAATGTACACTAAACCGATCTTCTGTAAAAAAAAAAAAGAAATTATCAATTCCCAACTTGACTTTCACTGGGATTAAACATGACAATAGGTCTGATCTGATTTCATCATCATTTAAAAAAAATCATCTATTATTTTTCACTTTATGTTTCTGTGTGGGAGCAAACTGTTGAAATCCTTACTTAAGGTATACTAAGCTGATCTTCTATATATTAAGATAATCGAAAATGAATCTTGATGTGAATGGAAGGGGAGAGGGAGTGGGAAAGAGGAGGGTTGTGGGTGGGAGGAACGTTATGGGGGGGAAGCCATTGTAATCCATAAGTCGTACTTTGGAAATTTATATTCATTAAATAAAAGATAAAAAAAAGAACAAAATTATGAGCATATTAAATGAGATATAGTAGATGAGCTACAGCAGTATTCCAACTAAATGATTGAAAGACTAAAAGAAAGCCTGGTATAAGGTAGTAGTAAAAGAAAATGACATGAAAAGCACTTCAGAGAAGTAGAAAAATGTTTGGAGGACAATCTACGCATTTAATAAATTAAATAATAATGATTAATATAAGTTGTACTCAGATTTGAAAACAGCAATCTTCAAAATGAACAGACCAAATTGATTAATTTATGTAATTAAGAAAAGTACAGGGACTGATGCTGTGTCATAGCAGGTACAGCCGACGCCTGTAGTGCCGGCATCCCACATGGGCGCTGGTTCCAGTCCCAGCTGCTCCACTTTTGATCCAGTTCCCTGCTAATGGCTTGAGAAAAGCTGTGGAAGATGGACCAAGTCTTTGGCCTCTGTCACACACATGGAGACCTGGAAGAAGCTCCTGGTTCCTGGCTTCAGCTTGACCCAGACCTGGCTGTTGTGACCATCTAGGGGAATGAACCAGAGATCTATCTCTATTTGTCATTCTCTCTTTCTCTCTCTCTCTCTCTCTCTCTCTCTCTCTCTCTCTCTCTAACGATGTCTTTCAAGTAATTAAAAATATATTTTAAAAAGAACATAATAACATTTTTAGAAAGTCAGAAACTTTTAATTAGGTTAAGGAAATATATTCTGCACATTCACACAGGGTTTATTGAAATTTTCTATAAATACTCATACCTTCCATGATCTAAGTTTCCATTAAAATTTTGGAAATTCTTTGTCATTAATTCTTTTTTTAAAAAAAGATTTATTTATTTATTTGAAAGTCAGAGTTGTCCAGCGCCATGGCTCACTTGGCTAATCCTCTGCCTGCGGCACCGGCAACCTGGGTTCTAGTCCCAGTTGGGGCGCTGGATTCTGTCTCCTGGTTACTCCTCTTCCAGTCCAGCTCTCTGCTGTGGCCCAGGAGTGCAGTGGAGGATGGCCCAAGTCCTTGGGCCCTGCACCTGCATGTGAGACCAGGAGGAGGCACCTGGCTCCTGGCTTCAGATCGGCACAGTTCCCACCGTGGTGGCCATTTGGTGGGTGAACCAATGGAAGAGGAAGATCTTTCTCTCTGTCTCTCTCTCACTGTCTAACTCTGCCTGTCCAAAAAAAAAAAAAAAAAAGCCAGAGTTAAACAGAGAGAGGAGAGTCAGGGAGAGAGAGAGAGAGAGAGAGAGAGAGAGAGAGAGAGGTCTTCCATCTGCTGGTTGACTCCACAATTGGCCATAATAGCTAGAGCTGCGCGAATCCAAAGCCAGGAGTCAGGAGCTTCCCACAGGTCTCCCAAGTGGGGTCTCCCACGTGGGTCTTGGGAGGACTGGGGCCATCTTCTATTTCTTTACCAAGCTATAGCAGAGAGCTGGATTGGAAGTGGAGCAGCCCAGTCTTGAACCAGTGCCCATATGGGATGCCAGCACTTCAGGCTAGGGTGTTAGCCCACTGCACCATAGCACCGGCCCCTGTCATTAATTCTTAAAATATTTCTTTTCTCTTCTTTTGCTCCTTTAGTTCTGGGAATCCAAGTACACAAATAAGAGATCATGTTATCTCATTCACACACATGCACACTATTTATATTAATTTTTAAATTGATAGCTGTATCTATCCCATATATGTTTGAGTTGGCTGATTGTCCCCATGCCACCTTTTACTGTACATTTCATTTCTGAAATTTGTTCATTTCTTTTTTATGGTTTATATTTTCCTGCTGAGGTTTCCCTCCTCATCACCCATTCAGTCTATCTTTTCCTATAAATCCTTTACATAACAATAGGCACTGAGCTCATTATAGATGATAAAAGGGCAATTTCATCAATAACATATAAAATAAATATGTACTCATGTGCCTATCAGAGCACCAGTATACAAGGTGACTGTTAATAGACCTGAGGAGACACTGCAGCACAGTAATAGCAGGAGGCTTCATTATCACTCTTTCAACAACAGACAAATCGCTGAAAAAATCAATAAAGAAACATTGGAGTTGAACTAACTTTAGATCAGAGGCATCAAATAAGCACTCACAGAAGCTTCCATCTAACAGAAGGAGAACACACATTCTTCTCAAGAGTGACAAGCATTATTCAAAACAGAGAATATGCTGGGCTACAAAATAACTTAATAAACGTGTGTTTGAAATCATATCAAGTTTCCTTCTTGATAATCATAGTGTAAAACTAGAAATCAATAATAGGGGGAGTTTTGGAAAAATCAGAATTATGTGGGCAATAAAAAATGTGCTCTTAAACAACCAATGGACTAAAGGAGAAAATAAAAGAAATAAAACTGGCCTGAGGCTAACAAGCATGGTACCACAGTATAGCAAAGTTTATGAGATGCACCAAAAAAAACAAAAACAAAAACAAAAACAAAACAGCTTAATAGGGAGCTTTACAGGGGAAACCATCTACATCAAAAAAGAGTATCAAGTAAACAACTTCAAGTTCTACTTCAAGGAACTAAAAAAAGAGCAACATGCTAAACCCAAAGCTATTAGAAGGAAGAAAATTCAAAAGATCAAAGCAGAAATAAAAAAAAGAGAACAAAAGTAATGATAGGAAATATTTTTCAAAAATTGGAATCTTTTAGAAGATGAATAAAATTGACTGTCACTTAATGAGTCTAAAAACAAAAAGAAGGCATAAATAGAATCAGAAGTGGAAGAGGAGACATTACAACTGATAGCTAAGAATACAAAGGGTCATACGAGAGTACTATGGGAAACTTAGAACAAATGGATAAATTCCTTTAAATATGCAATCTATCAAGAATAAATAATGAAAAAAGAAATTTTGACAAAAAATAAAAAGAATGAATCAGAAATAAAAAAAAAATCCCATCAAAGAAAAGCTCAGTACCAGTTGGCTTCACTACTGAAATCTAGCAAACACTTAAAAATACCAATTCTTCCCAAATTTTTCCAAAAAATGTTCTGATTATTGGGGAATGCAACATTATAACCTGACAAAGAAAAATTAGTACTCAAAGAGTAAATTGAGGAAAAGAGATTAAGAGTGAATGCCTACGTGTTGTGGTTTCCTTCTGGATAGGTCTCATGGGACTTTATCAAAAAACTAATAAGAGGAGACGTGTCATGGTGCAGTGGGTTAAGCCACCACCTATGACACCCACATACCATATAAGCTGCTCCACTTCCTATCCAGCTCCCTGCTCATGGCCTTGGAAAGCAGTGGAAGATGGCCCAATCGCTTCAGCCCCTGGCATGGAGGATCCAGATGGGGTTCCAAGCTCCTGGCTTTGATCTCATCCAGCTCTGCTGTTGTGACCATTTGAGGAGTGAGCTGGTGGCTGGAGGTTGACTCTGTAATGCTGCCTTTCACAGGCATCAATAAATCCTTTAAAAAACTATGATAATTCTCAAGGAGATGCATGTAAAACATACTCTCCTATGACATAACTGTTCAACTGCTCCAAGAACTACAAACCTGTAAATTAATATGTATCTTAGATTTGAACTTCTAATCAAAGAAACCGAATGAATCTATTTCATAATTCAGAATATACCAAAAAAGTAAGAAAAACAAAAGGCAAATAATCACTCTCCAAGATCAAATACTAGAAAGGGGCACCCAGAGAGCAAATAGAGGCTAACAGGTCATTCAGAGGTGTAGAAGATTAGATTCAGAGAAATAAGTATTAAATGTAACAAAACAAATGTATCTATGCTCAGTAAAATACTCAGTCTACAAATTAAATGGGGTCAATGTGCCCCAGGCTTTTAATGAATGCATGTACCACCATTGAATTGTCCTAATGAAATTGCAGTCAAGGATAATGTGAAAAAAATTACACGTTTCAGATAGAAAGTGCAGGTGTCTCATTGTAGGTTAGTGTTGAACTTAGCATCAATTTTACATCAATAATTAAAATGAGACAAATTATATACTATATCCAAATATAACCCAAATCTACTTAATTAAATTTAACAATCATTTATAGAAACATCTCTGAATAAGAATAGAAGAAAACTAATAAAATAGTGGAGCCTTTAAGCCATTAGTGAAATGCTGAAATAATTGTCAGCCAATGGTCACTGTCACCATTAAGTAGGATGTGTTGATCAGAGGCAGGGGTCTCTTTTTAGAAGCAGAAGATAGCATCAGTATTACACCAATATGAGGTGTGCATGTGGCCTAGTGGTTGTTAGGACACCCACATCCCACATCTGAGTACCTGAGTTTGCGTCCCAGCTTTAATTCTGACCAGTTCCTGGTAATACGTACCCTGGGAGGCACTGATGTAACTGATTGTGTCCCTACTACTCAGGTGGGAAATCTGGATTGTGTTCCGAGCTCCTGTCTTAGCCTGCCTGACCCCAGTTGTTGCAGGCATTTAGGGATGTTCTCAGAGGAAGAGAATGCAGAATAAACAGTTGAGTATGCATATTTACTAAAGACTATTTAGCTTGTGAAAATTGTGCTTATTCATTAATTTTGTTTATTTGAAAAGAGGGATGGAGAGAGAGAGGGGAGAGGAGAGGGAAGAGAAGCGAGAAGAGTGGTGAGAGACTACAGGAGAGAGGAGCAAAGAGAGAGTTGCCTTTCCTGGCTCACTCTTCAAAGGCTCATGAACAGCTAGGGCTGGGCCAAGCCTCGGCTAGGCAGAAGCCAGGAGTCAGGAATTCCTGTCAGTGCGGGTCCTCCATGTTGAAGGCAGGGACCCATTTCTCCAGCCATCTACACTACCTCCCATAACGTCTATTAGCAGGAAGCTGGGATTGGGAGTAGAGCTGGGACTGGAACTCAGGCACTGGGATGTGGACATCCCAGGTCTTGTCTTACCAAGTTTGCAAAACACAAGTTCCTAGGTTTGTGCTTCATCCCTTATCGTGGCATAAATTTCACACATTTCCATTCTTTATAATTTACAGTGTAGGTTTGTTTTGTTACCATTTCTTCATTTGCTTTATTATATTTCCCTTATAATTTTGCATATCAAATTTGAGAAACCCAAAAAGAAATTATCATGAGGTCCTATGATTTTATTTTGAAGTTAATTCTAGCTTAGATATATTTTAAGATTTAAAAAATGATGTAGTTCTTTTAGTTATGTATTATCTGGCTCATTTGATTGATTAATAAGAAATAAGTGGTATATTAAGCATTATGATTTTAGTCACTTCTGTTTAATACTGAATTCCAAGTACCTAGGGAACATTCAAGAGTTATGTATTTCAATTTAAGTTCTGCAAGTCGGGCATTTCATATGAGTATCTAAAGATATTTTTAAATTAAAAGACTATAAAAAGTAAAATGCCATCATAATATCTAAAAAAGATACTGTAAGGGATAAAGAAGGACATTTTATATTAATGAACTCAATGTATCAAAAATACTGTAACTCTATTATACTTATTTAACAATGGCTCAAAAATACAAATAAAAAACTAACAGAAGTGAAAAACAAATAGACAAATATCAAAAACAGTTGGTGATTTAATGCTTTCCTTTAAGTAACTGGCATAATATTTAAACAGGAAAGTAGTAGGAATTCAAATATTTAAACAATAGTATCAACTGACCAGCTAATGCATAACTCTTCAATTGTTAGATCCACATAGCACCTCGTTGCCAATTCCGTTACTCCTATTCCAAGCTCCAGGAGTTCCTGGAAAGTTAAAATCATCTTTATCGTACATGCTCAGAATCCACATGCTCTATCTCAGCTGACACTTCAGTGCTCTTTGTAAATATGCATACTCAGCTGTTTACTCTGCATTCTCTTCCTCAGAGAGCATCCCTAAATGTTGTCTATGCAACCTGAGCTAGAACTTTGCAAGACTGTGTTTCAATATCTAATGTAAATACTGAGGGAAGACACTATGTACCTCCTCAAATTAAAAGCTTAGCCACCTTTGCTTCTGATTTTTATCAGAAAAAGAACTTTTTCCAACCATTCCTGTTCTTGTTTCCTACATTTTACCTCATCAAACATTCACCCACATATTCTATCCCTTATGTTTTGATTGCTATGTACAAAATTATCTTAACTAATAAAATCACTTTCTGAAATTTGCTGTTATTCTTAATTTCTTTAAGTTAGCCACAGTTTTTTTCCCAAATGATCTCTATTTCTTAACCGCACACTTTTTTATTCCATTAATAAATTTTGTGACTCCTTTCTAATAAATCAACAATTATTTCACAATCTGTATTACAAGCTCTTTTTCTCAGTTCACATTTTATACTCCTTTAATAGGATCTGTGGTAATCGTGAAATTCCCCTTTCCAAGGTAGGTACAATATGACTTTTTTGTGTGGTTTGTTGACCACACTTTCTCTCTCTCTCTTTGGAAGCTATAAATTCCTCTCCCATTTTCTTAACATAAAATACTCATCAAAATGATTCTTAGAATCATTCTTCTATTTTAAGTCACCATACACCAACTTTTAGCCAATCTCTGTAATCTATGTATGAATTTGTAAATGCATATTGAATATTTCCATGGATACTTCATCCATGTTCCAAATTTTAGTATTTCATAGGCAAACTAACTTTTTCTCTATTTTTACTGTCAATTTCTCTGTCCTCACTAAATACAATGTCTCTTTTCTAAAATGATCTCTTTTATTGAAAACCAAGTGACAGAGAGAAAGAGAGGAAAGGGAAGGAGAGAAAGTGATCTTCCATTCATTGGTCCCCTTCCCAAATGGAAAACTTGAAGGGGGGGAGCAGGCCAAAGCCAGAAGCTAGGAACTCCATCCTAGTCTCACACATGGCTGGCATGAGCTCTAGCACTTGTGCCATCATATGCTGCCTTCCCAGGCATGTTAACAAGAAGTTGGATCTGCAACCGAGCAGCTGAGATCCAAAGCTGTGCTCCAGTAGGGTATTCCAGCATCACAAACAGCAGCTTACCCCTCTACCATGCCTTTCACGAGGTTACAACCTTTAATATCTTAAGGCTGCCCTTAACCATGTGTCTCTCCCCTAGCTCTCGCCTGTAAGTCCAAATTACTTTAATTCGAACATCTCTCTCTCTTAAACAACCATGAAGACCTGTAGGGGCCTTCTTCCTAAGCACAAATGCCTCGGATTTTATTAAGGCCTTACAAATAACATTTCATTACATTCCTTCAGGACACTGATTTATCCCCCTTTGTCTTGGCCTTCTGTGCTGGCTCACACTCATCTCTAAATGAGTATTTTTGTTATTTTTGCTTGTTGAAATCTACTCATTTCTTGGAGTTGGCTTTAAGAACTATCTTCCCTTAGGATTCTTTCTAATCATTTTTCCATGAGTGTGGCCTGTCACTCTTTCCCATAATATCTGTGCTCTTATTTAATGATCTGCTCAGCTATATATTCTTCTAAAAATAGTTATTTACTGGCCAGCGCCGCGGCTCACTAGGCTAATCCTCCGCCTGCAGCACCGGCAACCCGGGTTCTAGTCCAGGTTGGGGAGCCGGATTCTGTCCCGGTTGCTCCTCTTCCAGTCCAGCTCTCTGCTATGGCCCGGGAAGGCAGTGGAGGATGGCCCAGGTCCTTGGGCCCTGCACCCGCATGGGAGACCAGGAGGAGACACCTGGCTCCTGGCTTCGAATCGGCACAGCGCACCAGCCATAGCGGCCACTTTGGAGGGTGAACCAATGGAAAAGGAAGACCTTTATCTCTGCCTCTCCTCTCTCTAACTCTGCCTGTCAAAAAAAAGTTATTTACTTATTTATTTGAAAGGCAGACTTACAGAGAGAGGGAGAGACAGAGAGATAGATGGATCTTCCATTTTCTAGTTCACTCTCCAAAGAGACATAATAGCCAATACTGGATCAGGCTGCAGTCAGGAGACTGGAACTCCATCCTGGTTTCCCTTGTGGGTGGCAAGGACACATGGGTGTCTTGGGTGCTTGGGTGCCTTAGGTGTTTGGGTGCCATGTGGTTGGTAGTGGACCCTCCTCCACTGATCTCCCAGGTACATTAACAGGGAGCTGGATTGGAAGTGGAACAAGTAAGACACATCCGGGGCCCATATTGGGATGCTGGCATTGCAGGTGGTAGCTTAACTCTGTGCCACAATGTTGGCCCACCTATATATCCCATTTCTTTTCTTTTCTTTTTTCAATTTATTTATTTGAAAGGCAGAGTTGGAGAGTATGAGAGAGAAAGAGAGAGAGAGAGAGAATCAAGCGAGAGAGATCTTCCATCCACTGGTTCACTCCCCAAATGCTCCCAAATGGTCGTAATGACCAGGGATGGTCCAGGCAAAAGCTAGGAGCCTGGAATTTCTGCTGGGTCTCCCACATGGGTGCAGCGACGCAAGCACTTGGGCCATCTTCCACTGCTTTCCCAGGCCATTTTTCAGGAAACTGGATCAGAAGTGGAGCAGCCGGCTCTCAGACTGGTGCCCATATTGGATTTTGGTGCTGTAGAGGACCATTTAACCTGCCCCATCATATATTTTATAAATAACAAACATTGGATTTCCAGAGATAGCATTGCAAGAGGACATTTGTTATAAAATTTTCCTTACCCAGCTTACATTTTCCATTGCAACTCTCTTTGAGTTAACCACTGCAGTCCTGAAAGTACTTTTGTGTGTGTATTTATTTTAAATTCTTGCTTTCATGTGAAAGTGTGATTAGAAAAAGAGAAGCCATCTCTGCGTCTGAGAGGAGCCTGGTGCTGTCAGTTAGTGCTGTGTTCTTGGTTTCAGCTGAACATTAACAATTTCACACAACATCAGCCTTAGCCAAGGTCTCTCTGTGGTGGTAATGGATCATGACAAAGGCAGGGCCACTCCATAATCACACCTTAACACAGACAGACCATGAATATTGTCCAAAAGGAAGAAAAATGCACAAGCATCTCCCTTAGTGAATATGACTTTTTTTACAATTAAAGTTTTAGCCTCCATTTTCATAAATTTAGTAGCAAGATAATAGTAAGATTTATTAAGACACCAATCATAAAATTACCCCAGGCTTTGAACAGCATACAAGCATAGTAAAGACTTGCTTCCTTAAATGCTCTCTAAAAAAGCACCCAATACAAGCTCAAATCCTTTATAGTTCCTCCTAATATTCTCTCTCTCTCTTTTAAATATTTATTTATTTATTTGAAAGTCAGAGTTAAACAGAGAGAGGAGAGGCAGAGAGAGAGAGAGAGAGGTCTTCCATCTGCTGGTTGACTCCCCAGTTGGCCACAATATCCAGAGCTGCGCTGATCCGAAGCCAGGAGCCAGGTGCTTCCCCCTGGTCTCCCATGAGGGTGCAGTGCCCAAGCACCTGGGCCATCCTCCACTGCACTTCCTGGCCACAGCAGAGAGCTGGACTGGAAGAGAAGCTACCGGGATAGAATCCGGCGCCCCAACCAGGACTAGAACCTGGGGTGCTGGCACCGCAGGCGGAGGATTAGCCTAGTGAGCCGTGGTGCTGGCCAAGTCCTTATAATGTTGTTCAACTCTGAGAACTTTCCCAATTCTTGTTAAACACAGGCCTTATGAGGTACTCCAAGTCAACAAATTATGGCTTGTCTTTTTCTTTTTCTGTATCCAACCAGCCCCAAGAGTACATTTCCACTTTTTCCTCAGGTCAATCTTTTCTGTACACCGTCCTTTGTTCTGTTTCAGGGCCTCTTATGTGCCCAGAATGATGTGGAATGGTGATATTTAACCCAGTCATAAACTTTTATAAAACAGGACATGCACCATTTTTAATGAGATCTGAGACTTACCAAGCTAACCACTTCCAGTCCTGGACCCTGGCTTCTCTGTTTTGGCTGAACATTCACAAGTCCTTGCACCACTGTGACAATCCTGATGCTTCCCTCTTTTGCCTCACTGTGCCTAACACTTCCAGTGCTGAAGATACGAGTTTCTATGTAACTTGCCAAGGATGTGTCTGGGTTCTCACACTTTAATTTTAATTGACGTCATGTTTCTTAATTTCCTGTTATCTCTCTGAAGGACTTCAGTACAACTAAGCTGTAGCCAGTGAACTCTACCATCTTTGCAGTACCATATGCATCTCCCTTCCTCAGTATCTTTCAAATATCAGAACCCTCACAACCACATTGCCCTTCTCTCTGACCGTTTGCCATATTTCTAGCAAGGAAGGCAGCAGTCCTTGGCTGTTACCTTGCATGAGTAACTACTTGCATCTTACTAGTGAGAACAGCATGTTTTCTGCCAGCAGTGAGTGGAACAGTCACAAACACACATTTAAAATGCTTTCAGACAATTCAGTTGTCATGCAGGCATGCAAGTTCTATCTTTCTTCATTCTGTTTGAGGACACGGTAAACTATGATTTGAGGTTTTTAGTTTGGGAAGACCTGATCAATACACCATGTAATCTCCTAAATGTGTGTGTCCAGAATGCCCTGCCCAGGAAATGTAACTAATATGCACTTTTTATAACATTAATATATACTCCTTGATCCCACATAAGTTACTTACTAAAAATAAATTATTCCTGTTCATTTTTTAAAGATTTTCTTTATTTGAAAGACAGAATTAGAGAGGTAGAGACAGAGAGAGAGGTCTTGCATCTGTTGGTTCACCCCCAGATGGCCACAACGGCTGGAGCTGAGCCCATCTGAAGCCAGGAGCCAGGAGCTTCTTCTGGGTCTCCCAGGAAGGTGTAGGGGTCCAAGGACTTGGGCCATTTTCTACTGCTATCCCAGGCCATAGCAGAGAGCTGGATCAGAAGAGGAGCAGCTGGGACTAGAACTGGCACCAACATGGGATGCTGGCGCTTCAGGCCAGGACTTTAACTTACTGCGCCACAGCACTGGCCCCTCCTGTTCATTTTAAAGCAACTCTTGCTCATAATACTTGTACTCCTGTCATCGTTTAAAATGTTATTTCATTCAGTTCTAAATCCCACATTTCTGGATATTATCTGCCCCTTATTGACACTGCAATCTGATATCAGCTTAGTTTTAGTGATAAGATGTGAATGATTTCATCATTACCAAGTACCCTACATGTGTAAGTAGGAGGACATAAAAGGTAGAAAATTTCAGAATCTTGCTAATTAATCCAGCAAAGATGAGTGACTATCTACTGGAATAAACTCCAGCAGTTAGAACCAGGCATATGGAATTAATTAACGCATCTAATTTCCTTGACATTGTTGCATCTTCTCAGATTCAGAACTTGCTATGTTGTCAGATACCAGACATTGGTGATATGTTGGATTAATCAGTTGAAATCTGCACCAGAAGGAAGTAATGAGTATGAGTATGAGTATGAGATATAAAAGCAAAAATGTAGAGGAAAGTATACAAAGGCTTAGAAAGACAATATTAGTCTAATTTTACTGTATGTAATTTGCTTAGCTTTTGCTAAACCCTATCCCTTAGCTATTCCCTGTTTCTCTGACATAACTCAAAAGGCACTCTCTACTGAGCTATTAAGAAATCCACAGTGAGAGCTCTGTAATTCTTGAAAACCCCTGTGGACGGCTCTCTATAGACTATAGTAGGAGAGCCTATCAAAGATATGAGTTTATTGATTTCAATTAGGAAAAAAATGTGATACTGGAATTTTAGGCAGTCAAGTTACAATACTTCAACATTAGAGGAAAAATTACACACAGTAACTATATTGGCTGCAATAATCATAATGAGCCATAGAGATAAAATAGGTATTTTATCTAGGAGAATCTATGCATGGAAACATACTAAGTTAAAGTAGAACTTCTAGATCTAGTGGGCAGATGTCTCTCTTGAGTATTCTAAACAGTCACATCCTATTTATCCAATTTATAAGCAGAAGTCACTTCTCAAATCTAGAGCCTCTTGACAGGAGGAGGGAGGAGGGTGAGTGTAAGAAGTTCCAGCCCTACAACCTGCATGTGTATCATAATTCTTCAGAGGACACTACAGGGTTTTAGTAGAGTGACTGTAAATTGGGAAAAACGAATTACTCAAGCCTTCTGGGAGACTGGAAATTGGCTCTGAATGGACAGTCATATTTAGGATCCAGAATGACCCAAGAGTTGATTTAAAAGGGGGCTTATGGAGGTTCAAGGTATTTGGACATTAATTCTTCTCACAGTGGATCTGGTGGAGCTGATCCAAGTCCTGTGATTCTCCCTCTAGTGCTAGGAAGTAGAGTGACATGAATATATATTGGCTGAATTGTGATCCCTAGAAAAATGACTATTATCATAACAAAGGTGAAGCAGAAGTGCCTGAAACAACAGCAAAGCCAAAATATGTCTGTTGGTGCCAGCATTGAAGTCTGGGGTAATTATCCCACTTGACAACTTTTTTTTTCCAGAGTGATGACAATACACTTGCCCTGAATCAGAGAATCACAAGGGCTCTGCTGGATGTGGTGACTTCAGTATCAAAGACAAACTGCCCTGTGCCATCCTCACTCAGCAGGCATGGCAGTACACTTTCTGAATTATCTCAAGATTATCAACCCTCATTTCTGTGTTATATTGCCTTGCTGGCCCATGGCTTTGCTAAGATTATGCAATTTGTTCCAGATGAGCAGGAAGCAGTGGGTCTTTCAGAGTGTGGGAGACCCACCCTAGGACATTTCAGTAGCCCTTAATACTGCTTTATTGTAGCTTTAGTGAGGACCTGCAGGTGAGTAAGCCTCTTAGGTTTTGATGGTCCATAAAAAACGTTAGCTTAACTTTCATTTTAAAAGGCTTTTACACACACACACAGAGAAAAACTAGGTTTTTGATTATTTCATCACTTTCAACATACTGCATTTTCTCTTCTCTCGTTCTTTCTGTTGGAAAATAGACTGTTTTTTTTATTATGTTTTTAAAGACAACTTTTATTTTATTCTCTAGCTTTTTCATTATTTTATTTATTTTAACAGTATTTCCAGGATACACTAAAAGGTTTTATCTTTATTTTATTTGCACTGTTTAGTATGGGCATTGTCTCCCAGTACTGTGGCTTCTTGTATCTGCAGGAGAATATTCTTCCTAACCTGCTTTCCTCTTTTTTCTCAGAATTGCAATTTCTCTGTATCTCCAACTCTTTCATGCTATTTTGGCCAGTTTCCACTTTTTAATTTTCTGGGAATCACTCTGGATATCCCTTCCCTTTTGATCTATCTTTCAGTTCATTAATTCTTCACTTGGTTAAACTGAATCTTATTTACATTCTGATTGCTGTAGTTTCTTTTCTCAACTCCTCACATCATTATCTGTATTTAAGCTTTAGTTTCTTTTTATCTTTTTCCATCTCTTGAGTTAAATCATTTATTATCCATTTTTATGCTTAAAATTTTTCTTTTTGATGAATTTATTTAAAGCTATAAAGGCACTGATTTTGCTTCTATTTTATTTATCAGCTTTTACTTGCATTGGATTATAATTGTATTTGGTCTGCATACTATTATTTCTCTGATATTTATTTATAATGTAATTAATGATATACTTTTTTACAAATAGTAATTTTATGCCTGAAAATAGTATACTCTTTATTTTGTAAGCAGAGTTTTATGTACATCTGTAGTTCTTTTTTTTTCCTGATATTGCCTAATTTTATTATATAGGCTATGCTTACATGTCTAACCAGTTAATATTTGAGAGAGATATATTAAAATTTCCAGCTGCATTCCCTAATTTATTTTGTTTTCAATGCATGCCTACTTATTTTTTCTTCATGCATAGTTTCTATTTTTGGGGGATATATAATTTCCATGGATATATTTGTTTTCACATTTTTTTGGTATACGAATTCCGTTTTTGTCAATAAGTCCTTTCTTTCTTCCTTTCTTTCTCAAATATATCCTATGAGATTAATATTATTACTACCACTTCCTTTGGATTTTTATTCTTAAACATTTTCTCATTCTTTTCATTTTCAAAATTTTTAAGTCTCTTTGTGCATCTCATGTAAACAATATGTTGTTTGATCTTGTCTTCTAATCTATTTTTAGAGACTCATCCTCTTAGCTGGTGAATTTAATCTTATTTTAGTTGTTATAGCTTAGACTTATTCTTGGTGTACTAGTTCTAATTGGCCATTAACAGCTCTCATTTGTTTTTCCCCTTGTCATACTACAATTTCAGTAGAATGATTGTTTTCTTCTGATAATCTGTTGTGAATTCTATTTTACTCTGTGCAGCAGTTGCCTTATCTTAAAAATGATACCAAATTAAGTCTCTGGTGTGGGTGGCAGGAACCAAATTATGTTAGCCTTCACTACTGCCTTCAAGTGTTGCTGTGGATTCATTTTGAGAGGAGGAGCATGGTGGGGGCAAGAGGCGCATTGTCACCACACAGACACCAGGAGTTAGGTGAAAGTGGGCCAGAAGCGAGCAGCCCACAGACTCATTTATTTCAGTTGGTGCAGCAGCTTATATAGCCGAGGCAGCCAATCCAGTCAAGGGGCGGTTTATGCCATAACAAATCACTGCCTATTGCCAGGCAGACTCATTTGCCAGGTGTGTTCTGAAGCCGTTCCTGAGTAACTGGTACTCGCTTGCCAGTGACCATCTTTTTTTTTTTTTTTTTTTTTTTTTTTGTCTGCCATATTTTTTTTTCTTTTTTTTTTAACTTTTATTTAATGCATATAATTTTCCAAAGTACGACTTATGGATTACAATGGCTTCCCCCCCATACCGTCCCTCCCACCCACTACCCTCCCCTTTCCCACTCCCTCTCCCCTTCCATTCACATCATGATTCATTTTCGATTATCTTAATATACAGAAGATCAGCTTAGTATACATTAAGTATGGATTTCAACAGTTTGCTCCCACACAGAAACATAAAGTGAAAAATAATAGATGATTTTTTTAAATGATGATGAAATCAGAGCAGACCTATTGTCATGTTTAATCCCAGTGAGAGTCAAGTTGGGAATTGATAATTTCTTTTTTTTTTTTTCTTTTTTTTTTTTTTACAGAGGATCAGTTTAGTATGCATTAAGTAAGGATTTCAACAGTTTGCACCCCCATAGAAACACAAAGTGAAATATATTGTTTGAGTACTCGCTATAGCATTAAATCTCAATGTACAGCACATTAAGGATAGAGATCCTACATGAGGAGTAAGTGCACAGTGACTCCTGTTGTTAACTTTACCAATTGACACTCCTGTCTATGGCATCAGTAATCTCCCTATGCTCCAGTCATGAGTTTCCAAGGCTATGGAAGCCCTTGTTTAGACAAGGTCATAGTCAAAGTGGAGGTTCTCTCCTCCCTTCAGAGAAAGGTACCTCCTTCTTTGATGACCTGTTCTTTCCACTGGGATCTCACTCGCAGAGATCTTTTGCCAGAGTGTCTTGGCTTTCCATGCCTGAAATACTCTCATGAGCTTTTCAGCCAGCTCCGAATGCCTTTAGGGCTGATTCTGAGGCCAGAGTGCTATTTAGGACATCTGCCATTCTATGAGTCTGCTGAGTATCTCACTTCCCATGTTGGATCACTCTCCCCTTTATTTACTCCATCGGTTAGCGTTAGCAGGTACTAGACTTGTCTATGTGTTCCCTTTGACACCCAGTCCCTTCACCATGACCAACTGTGAATTGAAACTGATCACCTGGAACAGTGAGATGGCATTGGTACATGCCACCTCGATGGGATTGAATTGGAATCCCCTGGTATGCTTCCAACTCCACCACTTGGGGCAAGTCAGCCTGAGGATGTCCCAAATTATACATCTCTTCCCTCTCCCATTCCCACCACCATGTTCAACAGGGATCACATTTCAGTTAATTTTCAACACTTAAGAATAACTGTGCATCAATTACAGATCTAAACCAGTCATATTAAGTAGAACAGATAAAAAAAACTACTAAGAGGGATAATGTATTAAGTTGTTCATTAACAGTCAGGGCTATGCTGATCAAGCCACCATTTCCCATAGTGTCCACCTCACTCCAACAGGTTTCCCTCTTGGTGTTCAGTCAGTCGTCACCGATCAGGGAGAACATATGGTATTTGTCCCTTTGGGACTGGCTTATTTCACTCAGCATGATGTGTTCCAGATTCCTCCATTTTGTTGCAAATGACTGGATTTCGTTGTTTCTTACTGCGGTATAGTATTCTAAAGAGTACATATCCCATAATTTCTTTATCCAGTCTATCGTTGATGGGCATTTAGGTTGGTTCCAGGTCTTAGCTATTGTGAATTGAGCTGCAATAAACATTAGGGTGCAGACCGCTTTTTTGTTTGCCAATTTAAATTCCTTTGGGTAAATTCCAAGGAGTGGGATGGCTGGGTCGAACGGTAGGGTTATCTTCAGGTTTCTGAGGAATCTCCAGACTGACTTCCATAGTGGCTTGACCAGCTTGCATTCCCACCAACAGTGGGTTAGTGTCCCTTTTTCCCCACATCCTCGCCAGCATCTGTTGTTGGTAGATTTCTGCATGTGAGCCATTCTAACCGGGGTGAGGTGAAACCTCATTGTGGTTTTGATTTGCATTTCCCTGATTGCTAATGACCTTGAACATTTTTTCATGTGCCTGTTGGCCATTTGGATTTCCTCTTTTGAAAAATGTCTATTGAGGTCCTTGGCCCATCTCTTAAGTGGGTTGTTGGTTTTGTTTTTGTGGAGTTTCTTGATCTCTTTGTAGATTCTGGTTATTAACCCTTTATCTGTTGCATAGTTTGCAAATATTTTTTCCCATTCTGTCGGTTGTCTCTTCACTCTCCTGACTGTTTCTTTTGCAGTACAGAAACTTCTCAATTTGATGCAATCCCAATAGTTGATTTTGGCTTTGACTGCCTGTGCCTCCCGGGTCTTTTCCAGAAATTCTTTGCCTGTGCCAATATCTTGAAGGGTTTCTCCAATGTTCTCTAGTAACTTGATGGTGTCAGGTCGTAGATTTAGGTCTTTAATCCATGTTGAGTGGATTTTTGTGTAAGGTGTAAGGTAGGGGTCTTGCTTCATGATTCTGCACGTGGAAATCCAATTTTCCCAGCACCATTTATTGAATAGACTGTCCTTGCTCAAGGAATTAGTTTTAGATCCTTGATCAAATATAAGTTGGCTGTAGATGTTTGGGTTGATTTCTGGTGTTTCAATTCTGTTCCATTGGTCTATCCATCTGTTTCTGTACCAGTACCATGCTGTTTTAATTACAACTGCCCTGTAGTATGTCCTGAAATCTGGTATTGTGATGCCTCCGGCTTTGTTTTTGTTGTACAAGATTGCTTTAGCTATTCGAGGTCTCTTGTGCCTCCATATAAATTTCAGCACCATTTTTTCCAGATCTGAGAAGAAGGTCTTCGGTATCTTGATTGGTATTGCATTGAATCTGTAAATTGCTTTTGGGAGAATGGACATTTTGATGATATTGATTCTTCCAATCCATGAGCATGGAAGATTTTTCCATTTCTTGGTATCCTCTTCTATTTCTTTCTTTAAGGTTTTGTAATTTTCATCGTAGAGATCTTTAACGTCTTTGGTTAAGTTTATTCCAAGGTATTTGATTGTTTTTGTAGCTATTGTGAATGGGATTGATCTTAGAAGTTCTTCCTCAGCCATGGCATTGTCTGTGTATACAAAGGCTGTTGATTTTTGTGCATTGATTTTATACCCTGCTACTTTGCCAAACTCTTCTATGAGTTCCAATAGTCTCTTAGTAGAGTTCTTTGGGTCCCCTAAATACAGAATCATGTCATCTGCAAAGAGGGATAGTTTGAGTTCTTCCTTCCCAATTTGTATCCCTTTAATTACTTTTTCTTGCCTAATAGCTCTGGCTAGAACTTCCAGAACTATATTGAATAGCAGTGGTGAGAGTGGGCATCCCTGTCTGGTTCCAGATTTCAGTGGAAATGCTTCCAACTTTTCCCCATTCAATAGGATGTTGGCTGTGGGTTTTTCATAGATTGCTTTGATTGTATTGAGGAATGTTCCTTCCAAACCCAGTTTGCTTAGAGTTTTCATCATGAACGGGTGTTGTATTTTATCAAATGCTTTCTCGGCATCTATTGAGATAATCATATGGTTTTTCTTCTGCAGTCTGTTAATGTGGTGTATCACATTGATTGTCTTGCGCACATTAAACCATCCCTGCATACCAGGGATAAATCCCACTTGGTCTGGGTGGATGATCTTTCTGATGTGCTGTTGCATTCTATTGGCGAGAATTTTATTGAGGATTTTTGCATCTATGTTCATCAGGGATATTGGTCTGTAATTCTCTTTCAGTGCTGCATCTTTCTCTGGCTTAGGAATTAAGGTGATGCTGGCTTCATAGAAAGAATTTGGGAGGACTCCCTCTTCTTCGATTGTTCTGAATAGTTTGAGAAGAATTGGAGTTAGTTCTTCTTTAAACGTCTGGTAGAATTCAGCAGTGAATCCATCTGGTCCTGGGCTTTTCTTTGTTGGGAGGGCCTTTATTACTGTTTCAATTTCTGTCTCAGTTATGGGTCTGTTTAGGTTTTCGATGTCTTCCTGGTTCAATTTAGGCAGGTTGCATGTGTCCAGGAATCTATCCATTTCTGATAGGTTTCCCTGTTTGCTGGCATACAAGTCCTTGTAGTAATTTCTGATGATTCTTTTTATTTCTGTGGTGTCTGTTGTTACATTTCCTTTTTCATCTCTGATTTTATTGATTTGGGTCTTTTCTCTTCTTTTTTTAGTTAGTTGGGCCAATGGGGTGTCAATTTTGTTTATTTTTTCAAAAAACCAGCTCTTCGTTTGGCTGATTTTTTGTAATGTTTTTCTTGATTCAATCCTGTTGATTTCTTCTCTGATTTTAATTATTTCTCTTCTCCTACTAGATTTGGGTCTGGTTTGCTGTAGGTTTTCTAGATCCTTGAGGTGAATTGAAAGCTCATCTATTTGGTGTCTTTCCAATTTCTTGATGTAGGCACCTATTGATATAAACTTTCCTCTTAACACTGCTTTTGCTGTGTCCCATAAGTTTTGGTATGTTGTGCTGTTATCCTCATTTACTTCCAGAAAGTTTTTGATTTCTCTTTTGATTTCTTCTATGACCCATTGTTCATTCAGGAGCATGTTGTTCAATCTCCATGTGTTTGCGTATGTTCTAGGGATTCCTGAGTTACTAATTTCCAACTTCATTCCTTTATGGTCTGAGAAGCTGCATGGTATGATTCTAATTCTTTTGAATTTGCTCAGACTTGCTTTATGGCCTAGTATGTGGTCAATCCTAGAGAAGCTTCCATGTACTGCTGAGAAGAATGTAAAATCTTTAGCTGTAGGATTGAAAGTTCTGTATATATCTGTTAGATCCATTTGGGCTATGGTGTCGTTTAAATCTACTGTATCCTTGTTGATCTTCTGACCGGATGATCTGTCTATTTCTGAGAGTGGAGTATTGAAGTCCCCCAGTACTACTGTATTGGGGTCTAAGTCTCCCTTTAAGTCCGTTAATAAATCTTTTAGATAAACTGGTGCCCTGTAGTTAGGTGCATATACATTGATAATTGTTATATCTTCCTGTTGAATTGATCCCTTAATCATGATGTAGTGTCCCTCTTTGTCTCTCTTAACAGTTTTTGTGGTAAAGTTTATGTTGTCCGATATTAAGATGGCTACGCCCACTCTTTTTTCATTTCTGTTGGCATGGTATATCTTTTTCCAGCCTTTCACTTTCAGTCTGTATGGATCTTTGTTGGAAAGATGTGTTTCTTGTAAGCAGCATATAGATGGGTTTTGTTCCTTAACCCAATCAGCCAATTGGTGTCTTTTAACTGGACAGTTCAGGCCATTCACGTTCAAAGTGACTAATGATAAGTGGTAACTTTGCCCTGCCATTTGCCAAAGATAAGTTCTAATATATGCTTTGAATTCCCTGTGATCTTTTGCTGTGAGCTTTCCTTCCTTGGTTTCCTTCCTTTACCTTCTTTCATATTGATGACCGTGTTTCTGTGTTTCTGTGTGTAACACATCTTTAAGCATCTTTTGCAGGGCTGGACGAGTGGCAACAAATTCTTTCAATTTCTGTTTGCAATGAAAAGTCTTTATTTCACCTTCATTCACAAATGATAGCTTTGCAGGATATAATATTCTGGGCTGGCAGTTGTTCTCTCTTAGTACCTGGGCTATATCTCGCCATTCCCTCCTAGCTTGTAGAGTTTCTGATGAGAAGTCAGCTGTGAGTCTGATTGGAGATCCTCTGAGAGTAATCTGACGTTTCTCTCTTGCACATTTTAGGATCTTTTCTTTATGTTTCACTGTGGAGAGTTTAATTACAACGTGTCGTGGTGAGGATCTCTTTTGGTCGTGTTTATTAGGGGTTCTGTGGGCTTCCTGTACTAGGATTTCTCTGTCCTTCTCCAAACCTGGGAAATTTTCTGCTAATATCTCACTAAAAAGGCCTTCTAATCCTTTCTCCCTCTCCATGCCTTCAGGAACTCCTAGAACCCGAATGTTGGTTTTTTTAATAGTATCCTGAAGATTCCCGACAATATGTTTCAGATTTCTAATTTCCTCGTCTTTTCTTTGGTCTGACTGTATCCTTTCCTGTTCTCTGTCTTCTAAGTCCGATATTCTCTCTTCTGCTTCACCCATTCTGTTTGTAAGGCTCTCTATTGTGTTTTTCATTTGATCTATTGAATTCTTCACTTCAGTCACTATCACAGTTTCCTGTTGTACTAGTTGTTTCGTTTCATTTTGATTCCTCCTTAATATTTCATTTTCACGAGAGAGATTTTCTATCTTGTCCATTAAGGATTTGTGTAGTTCCAGAATTTGTTTTTGAGAACTTCTTAATGTTCTTATCAATTTTTTGAGATCTGCTTCTTGCATTTCTTCTATGTCATCATCTTCATAATCTTGAATTGGGGTGTCTTTTTCATTTGAGGGCGTCATGGTGACTTCCTTGTTTTTATTACCTCGGTTTTTGCGTTTGTTATTTGGCATATTGGAGATATTTGGTTTCTTCACTGTGGTGCTTTTTCTTGTTATACTATGACTCTAGATTAAGTGGACTATCTGTTTTTGATGGAGCCTTAGGGCTTGAGATGGGTGTGGCCTGAGAGCTCTGTTTGGTGTGCCAAAGGTGACACTCCCAGGTTAGGCGTGGTAAATCTCTCTCTTTCTTTCTTTTTTTTTTTTTTTGATTCAAAAGGGAAGTAATTCCGCACAGCTGAATGAAGTTGGAGGTAGTTAGCAGGCAAATGATATACCCACAGGAGCCAGAGATCGGAAGCTCTTTCCCAAGATCCCCACAGGGAATCTGTTCGGCCCTCAGAGTGGGCTCAAATTCTCCTTCAGCCTCCCACTGGGTTGCCAAAGTTACGGAATTGTAGCATCTCTGGAGAGTGCTCACGTGAATTCCGTGAGTTCTCTCCCCCACCGTCTCTTTTTTCACAGTCTCAGTTCAGTAGCACCACAAATTTACTAGCTCCTAATCTCCTGTTAATTCGCCCCGCCCAGAGTCAGGTTTTTCTGCTAGGCTCAGGGCCGGTGCAGACCTGAGGTCGCTCTGCTTATGACGTATGTCCAAGATGGCGCCTGCTCTTTGTCTTGCTCGCCCTTGAGAGGTGAGCGGAGAGAGAGAAACCCGCGTCCGTACTAGTCACCCTTTTTCTCTCTCTCTCTCTCTCTCTCTCTTCCAGTTAGCCTTGTGAACTTCCCCCCCCCGGGGGGTCGTTCCCTCTAGTCTCCTCTCTCCGCTTGCCTGCCGGTGTCTCGGGCTATTGAGGTTCGGCTCACCTCGCGTTCCAGCGCTGGTGTGTTGAGTCTGCCACTGATGTCCCAAACTGTGGGCTCCCACGCTGTCCACGCAGGTCCGCTGTGAGTCACGTGTTCCGGAAGAGTTTCTTCTGCTGTTTCCTCCCCTACTCTTCCTTGAACCTGCAGTATCTCCACTTTTATTAAACTATCTCTCCCCAGACTATCAGTGTGCTCCCTTCCTATTCCGCCATCTTGCCGGGACTCCTCCGCCAGTGACCATCTTGGCATGGCCTTCCCATTCCACCACATTCAAGGATTGGGATCAGCAGGAAGTTTTGAGTTATCAGCAAAATGAGGCATCAAACCCAGGTACTCTGAAGTGAGACATTGACATCTTACCTGTTAGGCCAAGCACCTGCCCCCACAATATGTTTTAGTTTAGGGATAACTATGGGTGACTTATAGATTCTTCATCAGTTTAAGTAATCCTTTACATCAATCTCTTTCCTTCTGTCCCTGAAATTTTTATTTGTATTTATGGAGATTTCTGTAATTAATATTATATTAATTACATTAGACTTGGCATCTGGCAAGCAGGTTGATAGTAAAAAGAGATTTTTCTGGGGATTTCAAGGTGGCTTAATAGGGAAAAAATACACTGCTTTAGACTAGGGGGGAAATAGCAGGAACAAAGCATAGGAAGTGCATTCCCAGGGGAGAGTTTGGAGAGAAATTGGCAGTGGATATTCTACAGAAGGAAGAGGGCTGATGTGGATCAGCATTTAGAATGAGGGTGTACAGCAATGAATAGGGACACCAAACATGATCCCTGCAGCTGCGAGTGGGAAGATATGCAAGCTTTGGAGAACACGGTGAGTGCAGAGACTTCAGCAGCCCATGCCACTGGTGATACTGCCTGAGGAAGAGCATTGCAGACCACACTGTCTTTGAGTTCAGCCTGCAACCCTAACAGGGTGGGGTACCCACTTGAACTATAAAAGAAAAGCATATTTCTTTTCCCCATACCTCACAAAAGTGCCCAGCAACTGGTGAGGAGAAGGCGATATTTTGACACCAGTAGCATCTAGGATGGTTTTAGTGCATGCATGTGATCAGGGGATTTCACCAGAGGGAAACATTTGTGTCCCCCATTGACTGAGTCTGGTTGGAAGTTTTGACATGGGGCTGGGCATCTGTGTAGGACATTGAGATGCCCCAGCATCTCAACATGTCACAGGCTCTGGGGCTCAAACTGCCAAGGCAGAGCACCCACAAGCAGCTGGCTCTAGAAATGTCTCTGCTCTCTTCATATAATGGACAGGATAGCATAGCAGAGCAGATCCTCTGTACCCTGTGACTGTGGTAGCCTTGTGTGCTGAGACTGTAGGAACTCTGTGATGACAAGATAGGACCCAGAGTGTAGCTGGGTCTCTGGGTAACCACTGTGCCAGTTCAAAGGACTGGAGCTCCCAGATTGCCTGTTATAGGTCATTGCAGAGGGATCTGTGCTCATACTGAGGACTGCACAGGTTGTATGGTTCATTTGAAAGCAAAAGTGAATGTTACACCCACTGTGGGCTAACACTGGGCATTGATCATCTTGGAAAAGGGAGATGAGGGTGTAATTAGGACAACAGAAGTGATCATACCCTACCCTCTGCTGACAATAGAAGAAATCTACCATGCCCAACTTGGATGGTAACCTGGATACTTGCCCCATCCTGGAACACTGAACAAAGCTCCCTGGCCATAGCCAGCACACGTCTGTGAGTATTCACTAAAAGAGCAGACACTTCACTAGTCACAGAGGCATAGTTCAAAGATAAAACCCATCAGAGGAGAAAACCAATATGTATTTCCACAAATGCCTAAAAATAAGTACAGAAATTCAAGAAACAAGAATAATAAGGAAGACAATATGAATCCCACAAAGGCGCAAAGCGACACATCAATATTAGAATGTAAAGAGGAAGAGATTGGTGAAATGCCTGAAATGGAATCCAAAGAATAATCTTAGGTTTTCTCAGAAGCAGTGAGAAGCAAATTCACTAGCTAAAGACATCTACACATGACTTGCAGGATAAATTTTCCCATGAGATTGAGATTTAAAAAGAAATCAAAATGAAATATTAGAAATGAAGTATTCAATATGAAAAATACAGGAAAGCCTTAACAACAGATTTGGTGAGGCAGAAGAAAAATATCTGAGCTAGAAGAAAAATCTTTGGAAATTTGCCAGTGAGACCAGAACAAGAGGAGAAATTAGAAAAAATTGAAAACAATGTTTGAAATTTATGGGATACTATCAAACATATAGGTCTTAGGATTTCCTGAAGGTATAGAAACAGAGAATTGATTAGAAGGCCTCTTTAGTGAAATAATTATAGAAAATTTCCCTAATTTGGAGAAATAAAGAGACATCCAAGAACATGAGGCACATGGACTCCTAACAGACATGCCCAGAAAAGAACTTCACCATGACACATTGTAGTCAAATTTTGAACAATAAAACAAAAGGATTCTAAAAAGTTCATGAGAGAAATGTCAGATTACTTTAAAGGATATCAAATAAAACTCAAATCTGATTTCTCAGAAACTCTACAGGCTAAGAGAGAATGGAGAGACATAATCCAAGCCTTAAAAAAAGATCAAACCAGAATACTGTACCCTAAAGAGATCTCATTTATGAATGAAGGTGAAATAAAGGCAATGCATACAAACAGAAATTGAAAGAATTTGTCAATATTCATCTAGACTTACAAATGATGCTTTAGGATGTGCTACACACAGAAACACAGAAAGATAGTCACTATTGTGAAAGAATGCACAGGTAGAAAATCTCTTAGTAGAAGTACAAAAGAAATCCAAAGCATACCATAGGAATATTTACAGAAAAATGATAAGACCAAGTTGTTACTTATCAATAATAGCCCTTAATGTAAATGGCCTAAATTTTCAAATTAAAAGATACAGACTGGCTGAATGGATTAAAAACAAGACCCATCTATGTGCTGCCTACAAGAAGCACACCTCACCAACTAAGATGTCTGCAGAGTGAAAGTGAAAGGATGGAAAAAAAATCCCATGCTAACAGAAAGCAAAGTTGAGCAGATATAGCTATCCTAATATCAGACAAACTAGACAGTAACACAAAATCTGTTAAAAGAGACAATAAGTGCACCAAGCAATGATTAAGGGATAATTCTAAAGGAAGATGTGACTAATAAGTATATATGCATCCAATGCCAGTGAGTCTGGCTGTTTAAAATGACTGTTAAAATGACTGTTAATGGATCTAATGAAACATAGACAACAACACAATATTTGCATCAATGGAAAGATCAACTAGACAGAAAATCAACAAGGAAACAACAGAGCTAATATATACTATGGATCAAATAGACCTAACTGATATCTAATGATCCTTTCACCCCACAGTTTCAGAATACACGTTCTTTTCATCTATTCATGGAACTTTCTAGGATAGTTGATACGCCAGCCTATAAACCAAGTATCAGCAAATTAAAAAAATGAAAGCATATCATGCATCTTTTACTTGCCACAATGGAATGAAGTTGCTTGGCATGATGGACCTAACATTTCTTTAGGACAAATAATGTTACCAATGTATTTGATTATACTTAACTTCCTATCTCTAACAACATATTGAACTTTCTTTATTTTCTTGTTTATATACTATTTAGAAAAAAGTTTTGAATTTGAGTTTTGATGTGCCAATTTACTGAGGCCAGTCATGCCTGAAATATTTTAATTTTTAGTTTTTATGATTGCAAGAGGCAGAGAGAGTCAAAGAAAGAGACCCCATCTGTTGTTCACATCCAAATGCCAGTGAGGGCTAGGACTGAGCCAGGGCAAAGCTGTGAGCCAGGAATTCAATCCAGATCTCCCACAAGGGGAAAGGACCCAGTCACTTGAGCACCCACTTCTCCCTTCTGGGGTCTGCATTAATAGCTGGAATAGGAACTGAACCCAGACAACCTGATGTGGGACATGGATGTCCTAACAGGTGTCTTAAATCCTTGGCCAAATGCTCGCCCTGAAAATATTTTTATTATACTCTCACATGTATATGGTATCTTAGAAGGATATAAAATTTTAGGATCAAACTTTTCCCCTTCAGCTTGTAAAAAAAAATTACCAACAATAGTTGTACATATTTGTGGGCTGTAATGTGACATTTCCATCCATGTAAACAATAGGTACTGATTAAATCAGAGTAAGCAGTGTTTCCCCTTCTTCTACATTACTTTATGATTGGAGGCTGGGAGCTCCCTTCTTCTATTTGTTCATAAAATATCTATTAGTTTACTATGACCTGGAGTCCCCATGGTGTGCCACATGACACTAGGAGCTCATTCTTTTCTAGCTGATTCTGATTGGTCCCTGTCATCCAGACTCCCTCTTTCCCCATCTACACTCCATACCTCTAGTAATGACTGCTCTGTGGTCAGAACTTATGCAACCAAAGTTACTAATGAAATTCTGATGTCAATCAAATGTGTATTCCTTCATGAATAACCTTATTCTCATTTTTAAGCTTCCAGCATTTAGTTGTTTTTAACTCTCATAAATTTGTTATTAGCCTGGGTGTTATTAGCCTGTTCTTTTGGTTTTGTGTGGGACACTGGGGACCTCTTCCACCTGAGAAATACTTGTAGAACTGGGAAATATATCTCAATTATTTCCTCTAGTATTTACAGATAGTTGTTTTTAGGTTCCATTTCCTAATATTTCTGTTTTCATGATGCTACCGATGCTGCTTTTATATTATATATTGTTGGCTTTTATTACACACACATATATAAATAATGAAATATATTAACAACATACTTAATATGACATAAAATATATAGCATAATAATGTATGTATTCTGAATATATAATATGTATATCATCTCTACTTCTATTTGGAAGATATTTAAGAGAATTCTTCAATCTGTTCTTCTGACTCCCCAGTTTCAGTTCTACTTTAATGGAACTACTATATCTTTGTAGACCATTATTTCTCACATGGTTTCATGTTGCTAAAATTTTCCCTAATACTTCAGAAATATTTTAGGATTGTTTGCATGCTTTTTTTCTTCTCCCAGTAACCCTATTTCTTATGCATAATCTATGTTCTACAGTGTTTGCTTTTTGTTCTGAAACATCTAGTTATATTGACATGTGAGTTCATGTTGCCAGATGTCGTTGACTGCTCTGTCTGCTAACTCATGTTAGAGAAGTTTTAAAGGCAGCCTCAGTGTTTACCCTTGGTAGTTCAGGGAAAAACAGAATTGAAATCCATGGGAGGTGAGCTCCAAAATTTCCAGGACCATGACAGATCTCTCTGTAAAGCTACTCCTCTAACGAATCGAATCTGTATTTGAGGAGCTGAACCCTGCCTGCTCAAAAGATGTAAGGGGAAGGAATAAATGCACAAACCATTGAGGCCCAGGACTCAGTCTAAAGTTTTCATCAATTCCTGACCAGAAGTCACCCTATGTCATTAGGACCCTGATCACGGTATATCTTCACGGTATATATAGGTATATATATCTATATATATATAGATAGATAGATAGATAGATATATCACAGTATATCTTCTGCTCCCCCCTGCTGACCTCTGCTCCAGCCCTGTCTGCTCTTTTCTGTTCACTCAACACAACGTGCTCATCCACATGCCACATTCTTCGCATTCACTCTCCTTTCTACTCACTGCGGTATCCTCACAAATCTCTGTGTGACTACGTCCTTCTCAGATGTCTTCTCCAAATGACTCCCCTTGAAATACTGGCAAAGTGTACCCCCATGTCCCCAGTATTTTATTACACATCCTATGATATCTTCATGGTAGTACCCAAATGGTTTTATTTACATACTTGGTGTGCATTTCTTACCTGAGACTTCTGAAGAGACACGAAGCAGAGTATCATTTTGGGACAGAGATTCTGTGCCTTGTTTACTTATTTAATTTGAAAAACTTAAATAAAAATATTTATTTGATTACTGAAGAAGAAGAGAGATATCATGTACTCCATTCTGCTGGTGCACTCTCCAAATCCCTAAAGTGACGGGGGCTCAGAGCCAGGAACTCAATCTAGGTCTCCCTCAGGGAGAGCAGAAGCCCAATTGCTTGAGCCATCAGACCAAGGCAAACCCACGGAGCCAGAGGGCAGACTGGCAGTGTCAGAGAGAGGACAGGAATTATTCCTTGAAGGTCAGGGACTTACCCTTGGTGTATGAGCATGTTTTGTCACTAGATAGCAGCAGTGCATGCACAATGCTGCAAATATACCTAAAGCCACTGTACTACTCACTTAAAAATGGTTAATTTTATATCATGTAGACTTCATCTCTAGGAAAAAAAACTTGTAATTGTTCAAAACAAACTGCCTCTTAATTACCCTTCTTAAACACTGCATCTTAAAATTAATGCCACAGAAACCATAGCAATGCATCAGCCCCCTTAACCTCCATTACACAAACACACAGATGTATCTGGAGCATGTTAAAGTAGGAGCAGTCATACCAGTTGTCTGAAGCCAATGAGAACAGGGAACCATGCTTGTAGAAGTCCAGTGCATAGGCGTTCAAAAAATACTTCCAGCCACTTTGATCCCATTTGTTCAAGCAAAGGAGAGGAACATTGCTGACATCCACACTGAGTATTCGTTAGCCTGAGGGTACACGGAGGCCTCAGGTTACTCACATTTTTCTCTTAAAGTGACCTTTATTATAAAATCTGGTCACCATGGTTCATTGTAGGTAGCTAGTTAAAACAATAACCCAGGAGGCAGCATTGTACAGCAGGTTAAGTCTCACCTGCAATAAAGGCTCACCACATCGAAGTGCTTTTTCTAGACCACCTGCTCTGCTTCCCATCCAGATCCCTGCTGATGTGCCTGGGAAAGCAGTGGAGGACGGCCCAAGAGCTTGGGCCCCTGCCACCCACATGGGAGACCCAGAAGATGGTCCTGGCTCCTGGCTATTGACTGGCCCATCCCCAGCTTCTGTAGCCTTTTGGAGAATGAGACAGTATCTCTCACCCCACCCCACTGTCACTCTGCCTCACAGATAAATAAATAAATCATTAAAAATAAAACAATAACTCAATACATGTTTAGTACTAGTATCAGACAGTAAACAGTGTACCAAATTTCCCAAAACTATAATATGACTGACCAGATAAAATAAGCACTTAAAATATCAAAACTGTTTTTGAAAGCATGGAAATGATGGCTCCAATTTATTTAGAATTAATTTTACGTGGTCAGGCCTTTGTTGTGGTGTAGCAGGTTGGGCCACTGCCTTCAGTGCCTGCATCCAATATGGGTACCTGTTCGCAGTCCAGCTGCTCTGCTTCCAAACCAGCTCCCTGCTAGAGTGCCTGGGAAGGTGGTGGAGGATGGCCCAAGTACTTGGGCCCCTGCACACACGTGGGAGACCTGGGAAAGGCTCTGGGCTCCTGGCTTTGGCCTGGCCCAGCCCCAGCCCCAGCCATTTTGGCCACTTGGGGAGTAATCAGCAAATGGGAGATCTCTCTCTCTCTCTCTCTTTCTGTAACTTTGCCTTTCAATAAGTAAAATAATTTACACGGCCACTTTTACAACTTCAGAAACATATTACAAATATTTCTTAGATTAATTCTCCCTGAAGAAAATATTTCTGAATGTCCAAGCTTTATCTTGGCAACAATACACAGTGAGAGTGTTGTTCTTCCCCACACACCACAATATCTGTTCTTATACTGCTTTCCAGGACACAATGACCAGATCGTGGCAAGTGACACAGTCCCAGTCATCAGGGCTCATTTCCTGTCAACTTGCTACCTGAATAAACTGTCCAGGGACAGTCAGGACTGGAAGTCTGACTATGCCACAGTGACCTCTTTGGCTCATGCTGAATCATTCATATCTCCATGCTGCACAACACACCACTCTATGCATTCAGACATGAAAAAATAAAAATAAAAATAAAAATAAAAACAAGGAGAAACAAAACACATTGCCCTCAAATGACTGACAGCAGGATCTAACTCCAGTGTGCACTCTGGACTTCACACCCAGAGATGCTCCCGAGACTGCACTGCTGGCAGGTGACGTGGACGGCACAGGTCTCCTTGGTTCACACCTGGAGTAGCAGGGGCTTATGAGAGGCAGTGCATACAGCTGCTGTGGTCCGGATATGGCTTTGGATGTCGCATGTCCCCAAAAGGCCCCCATGGTAGAAGCCTGTTCCCTAAGGTGGTGGCATTAGGAGGAGGGGAAACCTTTAGGAGGTGGGGCTGAGTGGGAGGCCTTCGGGTGATGCGGGTTGTTCCAAACACCTGAGCTCGGGCCCAGGCGCTCTGCTTCCTGGCTCACCACGTGATCTTTCCTGCACACACAACACAGAGCCTCACCAGGGTCTGCACCAGGTCCCCAGACTTGAACCTCCAAACCTGTGAGCTAAACAAACTTTTTTCCTTACCAGAGTGAGTTGCCTCTGGTATTTCACTGTAGTATCGAAAAGCTGACTAATGCCATGGTGACTGAGAAACCTTCCTGTTTTCCTGGTATTTTTTATTTTAAAAGTATTTTCCCACGCCACTGGGAAGCATCACTATTCAGACATGGACACTGACCTAGTGTTCTAATCAGATAAAGGCTATTTCTCATCGATGAATAAACAGAATGAAAGAAATTGTCACAACAAAATGGACTTACATCATTTGTCACATGAACACCAAACAAATACTGATCCATGATATTGGACAGACAAGCAAATGGGGAGACAGCAGATCTGCTCTCAGTCCCGGGCATCAGATGAGACACCAGCTCAGAGTCTTCACACTCTTTACCCGAAAAGTCTAGGAAGAAGCAAATGGAAAACCATTCTCCTATGAAACATAAACCATTTGAAACTAATCAAACTCATTTATACCATTATTACCAGAAAATTTATTGGAGGTTTGTTTTAAGCAAACACTCTGGGGATTGTATTGCTGGATCACCACTGTGAAGACTTTCTTCTCCCTAAACCAAACTCATTCTAGCATCTGCTAGTGGCTCTACCACTCGGTGGTCCCATGTGGCGGCTCCGTGCGTCCACCTACTGCGAACTTACGTGGACACTGTTTACTAAGGGGGATGCAGATGCTTCATTGAGCCCTATTGGATCCAAGGACCTGAGCTCAAAAACTGGGGTCACCTACCTGCCCTCTACAATGGCTTCATTTTCAGATTCCTCTCAAGACGCAGGGGAGTGTTACAGCTGCCAAGTTTCGCATAATGGAGTTAAAGCTGGCTTCGCCGCCTACTCTCCTGTGTTAACTCTACTGTGCATACACCCGCAGATGGCAAGGAAGTCCCACTTCCCTCACCAGGAGGCAAAAGTGGAGAGGGACACTTCCGGTCCCTGTGCAGCTCACCCATCTCACCGCAGGCCTGAACAGTGGGTCTGGTAGAGGAAGATACTCAATGTCCAATCAAATCATTCTCTCTCTCTCTCTCTCTCTCTCTCTCTCTCTCTCTCTCCACCATCCCCATGTCTTCCTTCCGTGCTTCTAGTGTGCTGATTTCTTGAATCCCATGTGTCCTGCTCTCCCTCTGTGAATGATTCACTCTCTTCTGTGTCTTCCTCTTTCTGCTCCTCCTTGTCCCATTTCTTCCTCTTTTTAAAAGCTTTCTTTTTATTTTATTTGAAAGGTGGAGAGACAGACATGAATCTTCCATCTACTGAGTCACACCCCAAATGCCTGTAACAGTTGGCACGGGGCCAAAGCCAGGAGCCTGGAGCTGCATCAGGTCTCCCTCGTGGGTGGCGGGGACCCAAGTGCTTGAGCCATCATCTGTTGCCTCCCAGCTTGTGCATTAGCAGGAAGCTGGATGGGAAGTGGAATAGCTGGGACTTGAACCAGGCACTCAGATGTGGGATCAGGTGTCCCAACAGTGACTTTACGGCTGCACCGAAAGCCCACCCCATCCTCTGTTCCTCTTTCCCTCACAGCTTTCTCTGTACTTTGTGTTCCTGTCTCTCTCCTTCTGTCTTTGTATCCATGCATTTATCTATTTACATCTCCATTTCCATCTGTCTGACAATCTTCCTGTGTTTGTTTCTCATCTCTTTCTCTCTCCGAATGTCTCTACATCGCTTTTGTCTCTTTTTTCTTTACTTTTTTAACACACACTTCTCTGTGTCTTCCCCTATCAGTCTGTGCCTTTCTTTGATCTTTCTGTATTTCAGGTCCATGTGACCACTAGGGAGATAGATTCTACTGTCTTCCCCATTCATCTAAAAGAGACAGGCACTGTAGTTCTACCTGGGGGATGGACAAGTGTTCTACTCAGGGCTTTGCTTTATTTCACTGAACGTGAAAATCATGTTCTCTTACTCAGTCTCATCCCTAGGACTCCCACATTAATTGCTCATTTGATTCCAAGTTTAGGAGGGGACTATGAATACCAAGGTTTAATGCCTGACCCTTAAGCCTCCACAATTAAATGTATAACTTGGATTTATTTTTCCTATAAAGAATAATCCTTTGATGTTTAACCTTTGTGATCATCTTGACGGAGGCAGGGAGGTAGCAAGAGCAGAGAGGAACTGAGGTCTGCCAGCCCCAGCCCTTGTGACGATCTGGCCCACACTTACCAAACTGCCTGCCCCCGCACCACTTAAATCCCCTTTCCATGCACAGCCCCCCACCCCTTCTGTGTAGCGGAGGACTGCAGGTTCTGCAGTGTTGCAACTTAGAACCAGTGCCAGTTAGAAATACTCAATATGGCTGCAGGCTGTGCCCCCATGATGATCTTCAGCTCAACACAGGGTCACTAATATTACCATGGGTGACACTCCTGTTCCCATCACACACCTGACAGCATGACACTTCTGATTTCAAAGGGCAAGGAAGCAGGTGGCACTCCAAACTCCACAAATTTGAGTGTCTGATTAAGGCCCACAGCCCTTATTCCTCCAAATGGTATAAAAAGACAGCCCCCAAGCCATGTTGATTGCAACTCTCTCTCCTGGCTTTGCCTGCACTCCTTCCTGTATACTTTCACTTCTCACGTAAATAAATCTTGCTTGTCTATTGGCCTCTACCTACGTCTCTTCCTTGAATTCCTTCCTGTGATGGTGCAAGAAGCTGGACCAAGCCAATCCTGTGGCCACACACAGCAACCTGAGGAAGGGGTTGCACAATCTGACTGTATCAGATACCTCTGGCTTGTACATCTTAAAGAATGCCACATGAATTTCACCTCAACAACAACAGCAAAAACATGTTGCCTGTTACTTGTCATCTCTTGTGCACATGGCTCTTCTTGGAAGTTCTATTAGTTTCCTAATGCTGATGTAAGAAACTGACACCATCTTTGTGGCGTAACATAAGCCAAATCTGTCAGAAGGTGGAAATTGGTGTCATTGGGCTAAAGCAAGTCATAACAGGGCTCTCTGCTTGTTCTTTTTGGGTGTCCTGGGAGGGCTCTTAGAAGCTGTCTCTCTGGTTCCTCCCACCTTCAGAGCCAGCTGGTCGGTTAACTCTTCCCATGCCATGGCCCTCTCACTCTGATGCTCCTGCCTCCCTCTTCATCAGGTCCACCCAGACAGTCTGCGCGTCTCCCCAAGCCAAGAGCAGCAGATCAGAAGATGTGATTTGATCTGCAGGCTTCATCCTCCCTTTGCCACAAAACATTCAGGCTCCTCAGATGAGGATCTGGACATCCATGGAGGCGGGGAAGGGTCTCACCCTGCCAACCCCAGAAGTCACCCCAGAGGAAAAGGAGATCACCGCCCCACTGCACCACACCCCTCCAATTCTGGATGACAGCCATGGCTCGGAGACACTGGGTTCTTTCCCATGAAACTGACCCATGACTGGTGAACTTCTCACTCCCTGGCTGAAAAGGCCAACATTTTGCCTTGTCCCTCACAAGCCTTCCATATTCCAATATAATCATGGATCCTGAAATAGGAAGAAGTCAAAGCAGCCCACCAGAACCATGGTTTTCTCCTTGTTTCTAGGGGAAGTGAATGAAAACAGAATCCTGCCACATTCGCACATCTTCTTAGCTCTCTCTGTCTCCCTGCTAAGGACACTGAGTGCAAGACCTGCTTCCAGAACCTTAATTTGTCATAGATTCATTATTTTTCTTTATATTTTTGTCATTTTCTTTCTTGTGCAGTTTTGTCCCTTCCTGAATCAGATGGGCGATGCCTTATCTCCCTCACCGCCCACTTTGTACTGAGGGAGTCACAACGCACTGATGGTTCTAAAGAAATATGCCAACATGCCTCTTCTCATAGTTTCAAAGCTATTCACATTGAAAAGTTGAACTAAGTGGAGAGTGTCACTATCCACTAAAGGACAAATAATATCAATAGGTAAAGAAATATTCTATAATAAATTAAGACCAAGCAATGGGGTGCTTCTTCATGATTGTACCAGAAAAAAAAATAGAACTATTTTAAGCATTTAGTGTCAAATGAAATCTACAGTGACTTACCTAATTCCGGACAATAAAAGATTCTTATCAGGGTAAAATTTCCACAGCATAAACTGAAGGATTTTTAGGGGGTTTGTTTTTTTGTATATTCTCTTTGCAATAGTTATGTCTTTATCTTCCAAACTTCCGTTTTATCTCAGCATAGTTAGATATGTTTTACTTTATGGGCCTTCTGTTCCTCTTACCTATTTCTGAAAGAGGGAGTCGGTATTCCTGGCTCCCATCAGCCAGCTTAGAAACAGTCAGGAGGAAGGAACCCAAGCTCTTCTGGATCCTGGCATTGTACGCCTTCACTGTGGCAACGAAGTCCTCTGGAAGATGGCGGAGAACACCTGTGAACAAGGAAGTCAGATGGGTCTGACCGCTCAAACCAGGAGCAGAGGATGGCCAAGGTCTGGGAGACACGGGGCCAAAATCTTCTTAGGGACAGCGGATTAAGCTGCTGCCTGGGATATCCTCATCCCATATCAGCTTCCTGCCAGTGCACCCTGGGAGGCAGCCAATGACTGCACAAGCACTTGGACCTCTGCCAGCTATGTGAGAGACTGGGATTGAGGCTCCTGGTCCAGCCCCTATTGTTATGGGCATTTGGAGAATGAACCAGCAAATGGAAGAATTTTCATTCATGTGTGCACTCGCTCTTTTTCTCCCCTCCTCCACTTGCTCTCTGCTTTGCAAGTAGATGAAATAAATACATATTTAAACTGTATATTTTAAAAATATAGATGGAAATATACTTCTAAATATAAACTCTTTTACTCATGGACACAAAAATACATAAACTAAAGTCAAAACTAATGTGTAATCCTACCATTCAGGGATATAGGTTATAAAGATTTTGGTGATTAGAATCACCTTCTAACTAGGGTACAGTATTCAGCTTAACAACAGAATGTTCATACTCAGCATTGTATTTGGTGCATTTTCCCATGTCATAGACTTCATTTAAAAAGAAGAATTTTAGCGGTCAGCATTGCAAGCAGATAAAGCCACCACCTGCAATGCTGGCATCCCATATGGGCACCAGCTCATGTCCCAGCTGCTCCACTTCCAATCCAGGCCCCTGTTAATGTACCAGGAAAGGCAGTGGAAGATGTCTCTTGGACCCCTGTACCCACCTGCAAGATCTGGATAGAGTTCCAGGCTCCTGGCTTTTGCCTGGTGCAGCCCTAGCTACTGCAGCTATTTGGGAAGCCAAGCAGCAAATGTTGGTTGGTGTGTGTGTGTGTGTGTGTGTGTGTAACTCTGCCTTTCAAATAAATAAATTTTTTAAAGGAGGGGGTGAGCCAGAGCCGTGGCTCACTAGGCTAATCCTCCACCTGCGGCACCAGCACACTGGGTTCTAGTCCCGGTTGGGGCGCCAGATTCTGTCCTGGTTGCCCCTCTTCCAGTCTGGCTCTCTGCTGTGGCCCGGGAAGGCAGTGGAGGATGGCCCAAGTGCTTGGGCCCTGCACCCGCATGGGAGACCAGGAGGAAGCACCTCGCTCCTGGCTTCAGATCAGCACAGCGCGCCGGCCGTAGCAGCCATTTGGGGAGTGAACCAACAGAAAAAGGAAGACCTTTCTCTCTCTCTGTCTAGCTCTGCCTGTCAAAAAAAAAAAAATGAGGGGGTGAGTCCAGTGCTGTGGCATAGCAGGTGAAGCTTCCACCTGCAGCACTGACAGCCCACATGAGTGCTGGTTCCAGTCCCAGCTCCTGGCTTCAGAATGGCCAAGCTCCAGCTGTTGCAGCCATTTGGGGAGGGAACCAATGGATGAAGATCTCTCTGCTTCTCTGTAACTCTGCTTTTCAAATAAATAAATCTTTAAGGTGGGGGCAGAAGTCTGCCTGTGGGTACTACACACATACACCATGTGTACACAAAGGCAGAGACCCGAAGGCTGTTTCTACAAGTCCAGGAGCACTAAAAATCAACAGCAACACCAGAAGCTGGAAGAGAGGTCTGGACCAGAGTCTCCCTTGAGGCCCTCAGCAAGGACCACCTCTGCCATGCTTCTGCATCTCCAGGGCTGTAAGACAATGCATTTCTTTTTCTTTTTTTTTTATTTATTTTTTTGACAGGCAGAGTTCGACAGTGAGAGAGAGAGAGAAAGGTCTTCCTTCCGTTGGTTCACCCCCAGATGGCTGCTATGACCAGCCCACTGCGCCTATCTGAAGCCAGGAGCCAGGTGCTTCCTCCTGGTCTCCCATGCGGGCGCAGGGCCCAAGCACCTGGGCCATCCTCCACTGTACTCCCGGGCCACAGCAGAGAGCTGGACTGGAAGAGGAGCAACCGGGACAGAATCTGGCGCTCCAACTGGGACTAGAACCTGGGGTGCCGGCGCCACAGGTGGAGGATTAGCCTAGTGAGCCACAGTGCCAGCTGAGACAATTCATTTCTGCCATGTAAGCTACCTGGTTTGTACCACTTCATTAGAGCAGCTTTAAGAAACTAATCCTTGGTCATCACGTATTTCTACTGAGAACTTCAAAAATTAAAAAAAAAATAGAAGAACATATAAGACTTGTTCATTTCTATGGGGTACAGTATACTGTTTCATCACATGTAAGCAGATCAATGAGGTAATTAGCCTTTCCATTTCCTTACCTTTAAAAAAAAAAAGATTTCTTTATTTGGAAGTCAGAATACAGAGGGAGAGAGAGATTCTCTCCTTCCACTGGTTCACTCCCTAAATGGCTGCAATGGCCAAGGCTGAGCCAGGTGAAAGCCAGGAGTCAGGAGTCAGAAGCTTCATCAGGTCTTTCATGTGGGTTGCAGGGACTCAAGCACTTGGGAAATCTTCCACTGTTTTCCCAACACCTTTAGCAGGGAGCTAGATTGGTAGTGGAGCAGCTGGGACACAAACTAGTGCACACATGGGACGCCAGCATTGCCAGCGGAGCGTTTACCCACTATGCCACAGCAGCGACCCCTCCTTACCTTTTCTTTATATTTGCAGCCTGCCAGCTCCTCTCTCCCAATGCTGCAGAACTCTGGGCACAGGACAGCTCCATCCGAATCCCACACTAAGAGACATGACCAGACTCTAACAAGGCTTCTAACAGCCTGAGGTTGGGTTTCTAGGTGATTCTAGCCCTGCAAGCCTCACTTAAAGTGATAGTGGCCAGCAGAAATTTCCTATTTGTTCTAGCCAATGCATAGCTGGTAAGAGGCATTCAACCTCCCTTTTTTGGAACATTTACTAGAAAGTGCATACAATTTTAACTATGAGAAACTTCAAAGAATTCAGGGAAAATGCAATTAAAAGATAAGCTTATTTTGGTGCAAAACAGTCTTGAAATTTATGTAAAGTTTTCCTTTTTAAAAATCACTTTCTCTTGCAATTGTTGTGTTTTAAATTTTTATTTATTTATTTGAGAGACAGAGAAATGGAGAGACAGAGAGCTCCCATCTGCTGGTTTGTGTCTCAAATGCCAATAACCATCAGGGCTGGGAAACAGGAAGGTGATCCAAGCCTCCCACATACGTGGCAGGAACCAAAGTACTCGAGTGTTACCTACCTTCTCCCAAAGTGCATATTAACAGAGAGCTGGAGCTGTCGCCAGATATTCCAACATGAAACATGGGCATCTTAACTGGCAGCCTAAACCACTCAGTCAAATGCCCGCCTTAAAGAGTGTTTTTAAAGGATCTATGAGATCAGTGTAACTGTTCATTGCGATCTTTGCCACATTTTCAGATGAGCCATAGCATTTTATTAATTTCTACCTTTAATTACAGCTGAGATTATTTTACATTTTGTTTTCTTTGTAACTTTAGTATTGGGAAAGTTATACATTTCAATAGATTATTTTGGCAAATTATAAACATTTTTCTGTTGATTTTCTTGGCTTTTTACATAGCCAGAGATTTTATCTGTAAACAACAATTACAAAAATAAGATGCGACATTACTGAGTGTTTTACATGCCAAGCATTGTTTTAAGCATTTTGCATGTATTTTTAAAGATTGATTGATTGATTTGAAAGGCAGAGCAACAGAGAAAGGGGAAGAGACAGAGAAAGAGAGGGAGAGACAGAGATCTTCTGTCTGCTGGTTCACTCCCCAAATGGCCACAACAGCCAGGTCTAGGCCAGGGCAAAACCAGGAGCCAGGACCTCCATCGTGGTCTCTCCCATGTAGGTGGCAGGGACCCAAGTATTTATGTCACCTTCCACTGCCTTCCTAGACACATTAGCAATAAGTTGGATCAGAAGCAGAAGAGCTGAGACTCAAACCAGCATTTGATAGGGGATTCCTGCATTGCAAGTGGTGGTTTAACCCGCTGAGCCACAATGCTGGCCCCACTTTGCAGGTATTCACTCATTTAATCCTCATGGCAACTCTTCAAAGTGGGTGCTATTCCAATTGCCAGTTTTCAGATAAGAAAACAGGTCTGGTACAGAAATGTGCCATCAGTTCGTTGGAAGGGCGGGTGGCCCAGCACATTACTCCATCATACGCTGTAGTATTTCGCTGTTCACCTCGCCCACCTTTGCACTAGATGAAAATCATCCAATTTCCCTTTCTTTCCATTTGGCAATGATTAGAATTCCCAGAACACTATTTCCAGATAGGTGTTAAAATGATCATTCTTATCTTCTTCTTTATTTTATTTTTTTTAACTTTTATTTAATGAATATAAATTTCCAAAGTATGGCTTATGGATTACAATGGCTTCCCCCCCATAACGTTCCTCCCACCCACAACCCTCCCCTTTCCCACTCCCTCTCCCCTTCCATTCACATGAGGATTCATTTTCGATTCTCTTTATATACAGAAGATCAGTTTAGCATACATTAAGTGAAGATTTCAACAGTTTGCTCCCACACAAACATAAAGTGAAAAATAATAGATGATTTTTTAAATGATGATGAAATCAGATCAGACCTATTGTCATGTTTAATCCCAGTGAGAGTCAAGTTGGGAATTGATAATTTCTTCTTCTTTTTTTTTTTTTTTTTTTTTACAGAGGATCAGTTTAGTATACATTAAGTAAAGATTTCAACAGTTTGCACCCCCATAGAAACACAAAGTGAAATAAACTGTTTGAGTACTCGTTATAGCATTAAGTCTCAATGTACAGCACATTAAGGACAGAGATCCTACATGAGGAGTAAGTGCACAGTGACTCCTGTTGTTGACTTTACAAATTGACACTCCTGTTTATGGCATCAGTAATCTCCCTATGCTCCAGTCATGAGTTTCCAAGGCTATGGAAGCCCCTTGAGTTCTCTGACTCTTATCTTGTTTAGACAAGGTCATAGTCAAAGTGGAGGTTCTCTCCTCCCTTCAGAGAAAGGTACCTCCTTCTTTGAAGACCTGTTCTTTCCACTGGGATCTCACTCACAGAGATCTTTCATTTAGGTGGTTTTTGTTGTTGTTGTTGTGTGTGTGTGTTTTTTTTTTCCAGAGTGTCTTGGCTTTCCATGCCTGAAATACTCTCATGGGCTTTTCAGCCAGGTCCGAATGCCTTTAGGGCTGATTCTGAGGCCAGAGTGTTGTTTAGGACATCCTCCATTCTACGAGTCTGCTAAGTATCTTGCTTCTCATGTTGGATCACTCTCCCCTTTATTTATTCTATTGGTTAGTATTAGCAGGTACTAGACTTGTTTATGTGCTCCCTTTGACTCTTAGTCCTTTCATTATGATCAATTGTGAAATGAAACTGATCACTTGGACTAGTGAGATGGCATTGGTACATGCCACCTTGATGGGATTGAAATGGAATCCCCTGGTGTGTTTCTAACTCTACCATTTGGGGCAAGTCAGCTTGAGCATATCCCAAATTGTACATCTCTTCCCTCTCTTATTCCCACTCTTATGTTTAACAGGGATCACATTTCAGTTAATTTTCAACACTTAAGAATAACTGTGTATTAATTACAGAATTAAACCAGTCATATTAAGTATAATAGACAAAAAAAACTACTAAGAGGGATAATGTATTAAGTTGTTCATTAACAGTCAGGGCTATGCTGATCAAGTCACCGTTTCTCATAGTGTCCATTTCACTTCAGGAGGTTTCCTTTTTGGTGTTCAGTCAGTTGTCACCGATCAGGGAGAACATATGGTATTTGTCCCTTTGGGACTGGCTTATTTCACTCAGCATGATGTGTTCCAGATTCCTCCATCTTGTTGCAAATGACTGGATTTCATTGTTTCTTACTGCGGTATAGTATTCTAAAGAGTACATATCCCATAATTTCTTTATCCAGTCTACCGTTGATGGGCATTTAGGTTGGTTCCAGGTCATGGCTATTGTGAATTGTGCTGCGATAAACATTAGGGTGCAGACCGCTTTTTTGTTTGCCAATTTAAATTCCTTTGGGTAAATTCCAAGTAGTGGGATGGCTGTGTTGAATGGTAGGGTTATATTCAGGTTTCTGAGGAATCTCCAGACTGACTTCCATAGTGGCTTGACCAGTTTGCATTCCCACCAACAGTGGGTGAGTGTACCTTTTTCCCCACATCCTCTCCAGCATCTGTTGTTGGTAGATTTCTGAATGTGAGCCATTCTAACCGGGGTGAGGTGAAACCTCATTATGGTTTTGATTTGCATTTCCCTGATTGCTAGTGACCTTGAACATTTTTTCATGTGCCTGTTGGCCATTTGGATTTCCTCTTTTGAAAAATGTCTATTGAGGTCAATGGCCCATCTCTTAAGTGGGTTGTTTGTTTTGTTGTTGTGGAGTTTCTTGATCTCTTTGTAGATTCTGGTTATTCACCCTTTATCTGTTGCATAGTTTGCAAATAGTTTTTCCCATTCTGTCGGTTGTCTCTTCACTCTCCTGACTGTTTCTTTTGCAGTACAGAAACTTCTCAATTTGATGCAATCCCAATAGTTGATTTTGGCTTTGACTACCTGTGCCTCCTGGGTCTTTTCCAGAAATTCTTTGTCTGTGCCAATATCTTGAAGGGTTTCTCCAATGTTCTCTAATAACTTGATGGTGTCAGGTCATAGATTTAGGTCTTTAATCCATGTTGAGTGGATTTTTGTGTAAGGTGTAAGGTAGGGGTCTTGCTTCATGCTTCAGTACGTGGAAATCCAGTTTTCCCAACACCATTTATTGAATAGACTGTCCTTGCTCCAAGAATTGGTTTTAGATCCTTGATCAAATATAAGTTGGCTGTAGATGTTTGGGTTGATTTCTGGTGTTTCAATTCTGTTCCATTGGTCTATCCATCTGTTTCTGTACCATTCCCATGCTGTTTTGATTACAACTGCCCTGTAGTATGTCCTGAAATCTGGTATTGTGATGCCTCCAGCTTTGTTTTTGTTGTACAAGATTGCTTTAGCTATTCGAGGTCTCTTGTGCCTCCATATGAATTTCAGCATCATTTTTTCTAGATCTGAGAAGAATGTCTTTGGTATCTTGATTGGCATTGCATTGAATCTATAAATTGCTTTTGAGAGAATGGACATTTTGATGTTGATTCTTCCAATCAATGAGCATGGAAGACTTTTCCATTTTTTTGGTATCCTCTTCTATTTCTTTCTTTAAGATTTTGTAATTCTCATTGTAGAGATCTTTAACGTCCTTGGTTAAGTTTATTCCAAGGTATTTGATTGTTTTTGTAGCTATTGTGAATGGGATTGATCTTAGCAGTTCTCTCAGCCGTGGCATTGCTTGTGTATACAAAGGCTGTTGATTTTTGTGCATTGATTTTATATCCTGCCACTTTGCCAAACTCCTCTATGAGTTCCAATAGTCTCTTAGTAGAGTTCTTTGGATCCTCTAAGTAAAGAATCATATCGTCTGCAAAGAGGGATAGTTTGACTTCTTCCTTCTCAATTTGTATTCCTTTAATTTCTTTTTCTTGTCTGATGGCTCTGGCTAAAACTTCTAGAACTATGTTAAATAGCAGTGGTGAGAGTGCGCATCCCTGCCTGATGCCAGATCTCAGTGGAAATGCTTCCAATTTTCCCCATTCAATAGGATGCTGGCAATGGGTTTTTCATAAATTGCTTTGATTATATTGAGGAATGTTCCTTCTATACCCAATTTGCTTAGAGTTTTCATCATGAAAGGCTGTTGAATTTTATCGAATGCTTTCTCTGCATCAATTGAGATAATCATATGGTTTTTCTTCTACAGTCTGTTAATGTGGTGAATCACATTGATTGATTTGCGAATGTTGAACCATCCCTGCATACCAGGGATAAATCCCACTTGGTCTGGGTGGATGATTTTTCTGATGTGTTGTTGTATTCTATTGGCCAGAATTTTATTGAGGATTTTTGCATCTATGTTCATCAGGGATATTGGTCTATAATTTTCTTTCAGTGCTGCATCTTTCTCTGGCTTAGGGATTAAGGTGATGCTGGCTTCATAGAAAGAGTTTGGGAGGATTCCATCTTTTTCAATTGTTCTGAATAGTTTGAGAAGATATGGAATTAGTTCTTCTTTAAATGTCTGGTAGAATTCAGCAGTGAATCCATCTGGTCCTGGGCTTTTCTTTGTTGGGAGGGCCTTTATTACTGTTTCAATTTCTGTTTCTGTTATGGGTCTATTTAGGTTTTCTATGTCTTCATGGTTCAATTTAGGTAGATTGCATGTGTCCAGGAATCTATCCATTTCTGATAGATTTTCCTGTTTGCTGGCATACAAGTCCTTGTAGTAATTTCTGATGATTCTTTTTTATTTCTGTGGTGTCTGTTGTTACATTTCCTTTTTCATCTCTGGTTTTATTGATTTGGGTCTTTTCTCTTCTTTTTTTAGTTTGTTGGTCCAGTAGGTGTCAGTTTTGTTTATTTTTTCAAAAAACCAGCTCTTCACTTGGCTGATTTTTTGTAATTTTTTTTGGAATCAATGCTGTTAATTTCTTCTCTGATTTTAATTATTTCTCTTCTCCTACTAGATTTTTCTGGTTTGCTGCAGTTTTTCTAGGTCCTTGAGATGCGCTGAAAGCTCATTTATTTGGTGTCTTTCCAATTTCTTGATATAGGCACTTATTGCTATAAACTTGCCTCTCAATACTGCTTTTGCTGTATCCCATAAGTTTTGATATGTTGTGTTGTTATTCTCATTTACTTCCAGAAAGTTTTTGATTTCTCTTTTGATTTCTTGAATGACCCAGTGTTCATTCAGGAGCATATTGTTCCGTCTCCATGTGTTTGCATACTTTCTGGGGTTTCCTGAGTTGCTAATTTCCAGCTTCATTCCGCTGTGGTCTGAGAAGCTGCATGGTATGATTCTAATTCTTTTAAATTTGCTGAGACTTGCTTTATGGCCTAGTATGTGATCAATCCTAGAGAAGGTTCCATGCACTGCTGAGAAGAATGTGAAGTCTTTAGATGTAGGATTGAAAGTTCTGTAGATATCTGTTAGATCCATTTGGGCAATAGTGTCAATTAAATCTGCTGTTTCCTTGTTGATCTTCTGTCCGGATGATCTATTTCTGAGAGTGGAGTATTGAAGTCCCCCAGTACTATTGTATTGGGGTCTAAGTCTCCCTTTAAGTCCCTTAACAAATCTTTTAGATAAACCGGTGCCCTGTAGTTAGGTGCATATACATTTATAATAGTTACATCTTCCTGTTGAATTGAACCCTTAATCATTATATAGTGCCCCTCTTTGTCTCTCTTAACAGTTTTTGTATTAAAGTTTATTTTGTCTGATATTAATATGGCTACACCTGCTTTTTTTTTTGTTTCTGTTGGCATGGAATATCTTTTTCCAACCTTTCACTTTCAGTCTGCATGCATCTTTGTTAGAGAGATGTGTTCTTTGAGCCAGTCAGCCAATCGGTGTCTTCTAACTGGACAGTTCAGGCTATTAACGTTTAATGTGACTATTGATACGTAGTGACTTTGCCCTGACATTTTCCCGGAGATATTTTCTAGTATATGCTTTGAGCTTCCCATGCTCTTTTACTGGTAGGTGTTCTTCCTTTACCTTCTTTCATATTGATGGCCGTGTTTCTGAATGTAGCACATCTTTAAGTATCTTTTGCAGGGCCGGATGAGTGGCCACAAATTCTTTCAATTTCTGTTTGCTATGAAAGGTCTTTATTTCACCTTCATTCACAAATGAAAGCTTAGCAGGATATAATATTCTGGGCTGGCAATTTTTCTCCTCTTAGCACCTGTGCTATGTCTCGCCATTCCCTCCTAGCCTGTAGTGTTTCTGATGAGAAGTCTGCTGTGAGTCTGATTGGAGATCCTCTGAGAGTAATCTGACATTTCTCCCTTGCACATTTTAGGATCTTTTCTTTACGGTTCACTGTGGTGAGTTTCATTACAACGTGTTGTGGTGAGGATCTCTTTTCATCATGTTTACTGGGGGTTCTATGAGCTTCCTGTACTAGGATGTCTCTGTCCTTCTCCAAACCCGGAATGTTCTCTGCTAGTATCTCACTAAAAAGGCCTTCTAATCCTTTCTCCCGCTCCATGCCTTCAGGAACTCCGAGAACCCAAATGTTGGTTTTTTTAATAGTATCCTGTAGATTCCCAACAATATGTTTTAGATTTCTAATTTCCTCTTCTTTTCTTTGGTTTGACTGTATCCTTTCCTGTTCTCTGTCTTCTAAGTCCGATATTCTCTCTTCTGCTTCACCCATTCTGTTTTTAAGGCTCTCTAATGTGTTTGTCATTTGATCTATTGAGCTCTTCATTTCATTTTGATTTCTCTTCACTATCACACTTTCCTGTTCTACTAGTTTCTGCATTTCATTTTGATTCTTCCTTAAAATTTCATTTTCACGAGAGAGATTTTCAATCCTGTCCAATAAGGATTTCTGTAGTTCAAGGATTTGCTTTTGAAAACTTCTAGATGTTCTTATCATAAATTTTTTGAAATCCATATCTTGCATTTCTTCTATCTCATCATCTTCATAATCTTGGCTTGGGGTGTTTTGTTTATTTGGAGGTGTCATAGTGTCATCGTTGATCTTGTTCCCTCGATTTCTGTGTTTGTTGCTTGGCATGGTTAATTCTTTTTCCCTCACTGTGAGGTGTTTTTTTATTTATACTGTGTCCGTGTTAAGTGGACTGCCTGCTGTTGGAGGAGCCTTGGAGGCTTGAGATGGGTGTTTCCTGAGAGCTCTGCTTGGTTCTTCAGGGTTACAGGTGTGCAATGGTGACACCCTCAGGTTATGCATGGTAAATCTCTATTTATTTATTTATTCATTTATTTATTTTATTTTATTTTATTTTATTTTATTTTATTTTTTATTCAGGAGGTAAGTAATACTGCACGGCTGAGCAGAATGGATGGTATTTAGCTTCCAATCTCTGGCTTCTACCCAAAGAGTCTGTGCATGCTCCTTTTCTCCTGCGGACTCCCACTGGGTTGCCTAGGCTACTGAATTGTAGCCTTAACTCTCCCCTTTTATTATGTATATCCCAGCTCTTTGTCTCTTGCTCTCCTTTGCAAGGTTGGCGGAGAGAGGAAATTGTCTGTACCAGTACGCCCCCACCTTTTTTTTTTTTTCCCCTTCTCTCCTGTAGTCAGTCTGGGGAACTTTTCCGCTTCAAAGCCCGCTTCCCTCTAAAATTCTGTCCGCTGTTTCCCTGCCAATGTCTCCGGTTACTGAGTTCACCTCCCCTTCCAGCGCCGATGTGTGGACTCGGAGCCCTGGGCGTTCCTCCTCTCCCCGCTGGTGTCTCTGTCACATCGACTCCCCTTCCCACACTGGCGCTCAGACTCTGCGGCTCCCGCGGTTCGGCTTCCGTGCGGTGGGCAACTCTGCTCTCCCAGTAGGTCCTCTGAGTCACAGCCACTAGCTCCGGAAGAGTTTCCTCTGCAATTTTTTCCTGATCCTTTTTTCTGAGGCTACCGTAACTCTGCTTTTATTAAACTAAATTTTCCCGGACTATCGGTGCGTGCCCTCACTATTCCACCATCTTCATCTTCTTCTTTATTAATATTAAGTGGCTAGCTGGCTATTCATATCTGTTAGGAATAAGTTCCATTCATCTTCAATCACTACACTATGACACTTCAGAAAGTTCATGGAAACTGTAATTAAAAGGTAAGTTTCACTGCAAAACAAACTGACATCTATTCATACAAGGGGTCTTCAAGAAGATCATGGAGAATGCATATTAGTAAAAAACAAAGCATTCATATACAAATCTGCACTTATGCATCCCAAAGACTAACTGGAGCATGAAGAAGTAACTCTAGTGAATGATGGCAAAATTTTGTTGCTGGGAAAAAAAGCAGAAAGAGGTTACATCAAAGTACAAGTATTGCAGTATTTTATTATCTTACCATTGAATGAGAAAACACCTTCTTAAACTTTTTCACACAGGGAGGAAGATATCTCTTTCCAAAAATATGTGCTAAAACCACCACCAAGGTTTCCATCACATCTTCAGAAAATGTCTTTTTGCCTGTATTTTGTTATTTAAAAAAAGTTTAATTTTTCAAAAGCTTAGAGAACAAATGTAATGTGTAAGACACAGCTGAAAACTTACTTCCTATGAATTTGGTGACTTTTTTTAACAAACTACACCAGCATTTCACAATATTGTAGGCTAACTGATGGCATCTTGCTACAAAATGCTTTGCATCCTCCTACCCACTCTTACCTGTAGAAGCCTGGTGGTCAATGAGCGATGGTTGCCCCTACTCTGTAACTGCCCTGGGATTCCCTCACTGGCTCCAAGTCTTCCCTTTGCTTCTCTGTCTCCATTCTACTCATTTTTTTTCTACCTTGGTGCAACCCCTGCCAAGGAACAAAGGCCCGAAGCTGCTTGCTAAACTCCTCGTCTGCCCTTCCAGGCCCTGTGTGACATGAATCTGCACCCACTCTCTCTTTGGTGCACGTTACAGAAAGAACTCGCACCTGCTCCTCTTGACAGGCCTTTGCTGCCAATATTGCTTTTCCCCTGGAATATTTATTCCCCATGTTTTCTTATGCCCAAACCCTCGCAATACACTAGGGACTAAATCTCTTAGAGGGAAAGCCTATGTGAAATTCCCGATATTTGATCTGCTCCAACATTTTTCAGAGGGCCATGGTCTCACTGGGAGCATGATGGATGAAGGAGCTGAATGACAGGCACTCATGAGAGACTAGGAAACAGGCTACAACTACCTTGCAGTATCAGAGAAATGCCGTGCAGAGTGAGGCTTTCAAACTTGATTTCTATACATTGTTAGCATCATGTGAAAGTTGTTCCCAGCCTTCAAATTGCTTTAGCATTATGAGACCCTCTACGCAATATTTATAACATAAGTAAAATTCATGACTGTTTCTTGAAAAAAAAAAAAACAGGTTCACATGGATCAAAGGCTTTATGATTTGATTTATTAGTAGTGTTAAGATATCATGGGCTAGCACTGTGGCCTGAAGTGCTGGCATCCCTTATGGGCGCCGGTTCGAGTCCTGGCTGCTCCACTTCCGATCCAGCTCTCTGCTATGGACTGGGAAAGCAGTAGAAGATGACCCAGGTCCTTCAGCTCCTGCACCCACGTGGGAGAACTGGAAGAAGCTCCTGGCTCCTGGCTTCAGATCGTCCCAGCTCTGGCCATTGCAGCCAACTGGGGAGTGAACCAGCAGATGGAAGACCTCTCTCTCTCTCTTTGCCTCTCCTCTCTCTGTGTTACTCTGACTTTCAAATAAATAAATAAATACTTTTTAAAAAGATATATACTACCATATCATCTTAATTATTTCTGTACTATTTTGATAAAAGTTGATGTTTCCAAAAATAAAATAGAACAACAGGTAACTAACTGTATATTCTAGCCTTAGCTGCCTGCATTTGTGTTTGGATCACACCATTCTATTTCCCTCTTTACCTTACAGCATTGTGTTGCACTTATAGAAAAGGGAAAAATTAATTTAAAATTATAGTAAAGGAAATCATTACAGATGACAATGTTTTATGTAAATAACTTCCAAAAATTTTCTAGTAGAATAATGCTTATTGTCTTTAACAAAGCTAAAGGTTATAATTTCTTAAAATTTAAAAGTATATTAAATAATCATTAAGAATCATATTTATATTATGATTCTCTATACATACAAAATTCAGATGCTAATAATATTTTATAAACATATTTAATTTTGTAAAATGAGAAGAAAAACCTTCAAGATACATTAGGAGAATGGGCAATCAGAAAATGGCCTACCAAGATGCATGCTTAGCCTAGCAATTAAGATGCCTACATCTCATATGGGGGTACCCAGGTTTAAAACTCAGATCCAGCTCTTACTTCCTGCTAATGCAGACCCTGGGAACCAGTGGTGATGGCGCAAGTGATTGACTGGGTTCTTCCCACCCACATGAGAGACGTGGATTGAGTTTCCAGCTCCCAACTTTGACCTGACCCAGGACCAGCTACTGTGGACATTCGGAAAGCAAATCAGTGGAAGATTTCTCTTGGTCTACTCGCTCATTCATTCATTCATTCATTCATCCTCTCTCTCTCTTTTCCCTCCTCCCCTCTCTCTCTCTCCTCCCATCTCTCCCTTCTTCCCTCCTTCCCTGTCTCTCCCCCTTTTTCCCCCTGTCCCTCCCTCCCTCTCAATCTTTTAAAGATGGCACACCATCAAAAGCAAATGTAGTTCTGGGGAACGTGCAGGTATATGTGAAGCAGTCGTACGGGATGTCAGTGTGTGTACATGTACAATGTAAGGGGTAGGAGTTGGGAAAAGGATATCTGCTCACCATCTACGATGACTGGAACACACAGCTTCTGAAACAGACCTTTCACCAGCATGCTTATTAAAGCAAAGTTTGAAGGTTCATGGTAGTGCAGGTGGGACACAAGGCCAGCATATCCAATGGGAACACATTCTTGATTCACATATCCCTGTGAATCAATTTAACAATTTAGCTTCAGTCCCCAGATCTCAGAAATACCCAACAGGTAAGTCATCAATTAAGATTTCGGTAGTAAAGTTAATTACATGTACAAACACTTTAGTGAAAACAGGTTTAAATCTTACCTCTCTGACCAAGAATTGCAAAGAATATATGAAGTAAAATTTTAACATGCACTTGACCTTTGGTCGCTTGAAGGATATCAAGGAATACTGGAGCAGTGACAATGCCTATGCACACATGTCAAAATACCAAAGTTAGACAGCTAGCTATAAAGTGTGAGATATCACTAATGACTTTGTTATATTATATACTCTAAATAATTATTACAGATATGCCATAAGTTTTACATTCTCTGTGTATGAATAAAACATAATAGGAAGAAAAATTTACTGGGAGAGATGAACAATGACAACTTCACTCATAACCACTGAGAAATAAATGTAAGCTTATGAATATATAAAACTAAGAGTTAGGAACATTCCAGTATTTAGTACATTTTCAACCATTAATTCTTTGAAAATTTACTTTTAAAATGTTCTAGGCCAGATATATTTACTGAAAAATTTTTCTCATATATTCAGAGTGTATTTATAGTCATGGACTTAATTTGTCATGTGTACAGAAGTTACCACCATGTTCTTGTGTGAAGGAAAGGCACTAAGACAAGAATCAAATGTTGCTAAGAGTTTGCGTACTGCACATTGTGATTTTATTCCCTCCAAGATACCTAACAGGCGAGGCTTACTTTAGACTTGAGCTAAGATGATTATGTCTGTTAGAGAGGGTAGAGACTGTACCTTTGCTTTGGCATCCTCTTTGTCATCTGCTTTGGCAACCAACAGCATGAGTCTGAGAACCACGGTGATGTTTAGGGGAAACTGACCCTTCAGCTTGGGCACATCAGACTTCAAGAGCCAGTCTATCTTGGGTAATGGAATATCATAGAAGATCACACTTCCTATAAGATCTTCTCCATGCCTTCCTGCATGCCCAGACATCTAAAGAGATGACCACAAAACTTATGCAAGTTCAAATCCTAGCACTGTAAATAATGTCTCACTTTCCTATACCATGTGGAACATTAAACATTTGAAAATAAATCTTCAATGAGTTTTTTGTTTCTTGGTATATTGATGTTGTCAAATCTTGCAGAATTATTTTATTTTATAGATATATTTTTATAGATACATTTTAAAGTCCAGTGTTAAGACAGTATTGCCTCTTTCTTAAAAATAAATGGAGTACCAACTCCTGTGTTTAAAGATCATGATCTGGGGTCGGTGCTGTGGTTTAACTAGGTTGGGCTGCCTGCAGTGCCAGCATCCCATATGGGTACCACTTGGAGTCCTGGATGCTCCCCTTCAGATCCAGCTCCCTGCTCATGGCCTGAGAAAGCACTGGAAGATGGCTCAAGTGCTTGGGTCCCTGCACCCATGTTGGAAACGTGGAAGAAGCTCCCCAGCTCCTGGCTTCAGATTGGCCCAGCTCCTGCCTTTGGGTCCATCTGGGGAGTGAACCAAACAATGAAAGACCCCCCCCGCCTCTCTCTGTCTATAACTCTGTCTTTCAAATAAGTAAATAAATCTTTAAATAAATAAATAAAGATCATGATGTTAGGGAAGGCATTTGGTGTAGGATGCTTGGGATGCCTGACACCTAGATTGGAGTGCCTGGGTTCAAGCACCAGCTCTGGTCCCTTTCCCAGCTTCCTGGAAGGCAGCAGGTGGCAGCTCAAGTAGTCAGGTTCCTATCATTCACACTGGAAATCCGGACTGAGTTCCTGACTCCTGACTTGAGCCTGGCCTAGCCCCAGCCACCGTAGGCATCTGAGGAATGAACCAGTGGGTGGGAAACCTCTTTGTCTCTTTTTTCCTTCCTCTCTCATTTCTCTCTCTCTGCCTATAAAATTAAATTAAAATCATGGCCTTTAAAGCAGGCACAATTTCTGATTTACCAACGTAGTTCCAGAAACAAGCCTGAAATCAAAACCTTAGAGACACTTATCATATAATTATTGGTGGCTGGCATGAATTGGGTGCTCAAAGATGTAGTTACTTCCCTCCAATATTATTTTTGTTTATGTTCAAGAATATTTATCAAATTGAGAATATCTTCAGGAAAACTAAGCTACTGACCTAATATATTTTAAAAGGTTTTTAAGTGTAATAATATTCATTAATATACATATATAAAAACTCAGTTTCAAATATTTTTATGGCCACCAAATATTTCAGAACAAATGGCTTTTCCTGGCATACTGAATGAGCATTTCAGATACCTGTATATAGAACCGTAACAGAAGGCATGTATTATAAATACCTGTCAAAAGTTCAGAGCATCCAAATAAACAGAGTCTTCTGTAAAAACAACGGTTTTACAGGGCATATTAATTCCCAAAGCAAGGGATGATGTAGCTGTCACTACCTATGATGGAAAGCAAAAAAAATAAAAAATTGGGAAAACATATTTAATGTAGCATACACAGATGCATACGTAGTAAGTATTGACCAAATTAAATCCCCTTACATTATTTTTCTTGAGTAAAAGTGCAATGTTAAGACAGTATTGCAAAACATCAAACTCTATGCTTGCTTTTGGAATAGACAGCTCTATATCCCACTTGGATGTTCATTCATTCTCATATTCTTGCTGAACATTACAATTATACAGCATTTTCCAGGTAACAAAATGATACAAAATCAAAGCCATTCAGTAAGCATTCAGTGTTACTGTCTGTGTGTGTTTGGCATGAATAAGAGCAATATGTTATACAAGGAGTTTATTTTCATGTTAAAAGATTTCCAAGAACAGAAAATAGTAAATGAAAAAAAGTTAGACTAAGCAGGAAGCAAGTCATAATAAGCATGACAAAACCATTCTAAGACGTTTAGATTGTAAAAGAAAGGTAACATGATATAATTAATAATTACAAGATTGATTTGGCAGCTCTGGGAGTAAATAATTTTAGGAGGTGATTACCAAAAGTAGAAGTCTGACAGAATGCTTTTAGATTATTCTAGACAAGATATTACGACATCATTGAACAGGAAATATTCCTAGTGGAGAGATGTGGGCTGTACATGCATGTGTGTGCATGTGTGTGTGTGTATGTGTGCGCGTGTGTGTGTGTGTGTGAGAGAGAGAGAGAGAGTTGATAAGCACTTGCCGATGTATTCTAGTTGTTTGAATGTGGAAGATAAGGAAAAAGCACTGGGTTCCATGTCCCTGAGTTCTGTATCTGTGAATTCAACCAACCAAAGACTGGAAATATTTGGACAAAAAAGTGTACTGAACACTTACAGACTTTTTTTTCTGTCATTATTTTCTAAATAATATACTGTAGCAACTACTTACATACAATACATTGCACTAAGTAATGTAAGTAACCTAGAGACACAGAGGATACGCATTGGTTCAATGCCAAAGCTATGCTGTCTTATATAAAAGACTAGAGCACTGATGGATTTTGGTATCTGTGCAAGTCCTAGAATCAATCCCTTGAAGATACCAAGGGGTTCATATTACTTAGAGAAAGGTGAATATACTGCTGGAAACTGTCTTATCTCAAACCTACCTAAGGTTGCTCAGATATATTTTTGTTTCTCATGTAGCCTTTTCTTCTCTTGAAAATAAACATAGTTAAGGTTATACATTTTCCTCCAACTACTAGTTTAGCTGCATCACAGAAGTTTGTCTATACAGCATTTTATTTGCCTAGCAAATAAATAAATTTTCTGGGGCTGGCACTGTGGTGTAGCAGGTAAAGCTGCCGCCTGCAGTGCTGGCACCCCATATGGGCGCCGGTTCGAGTCCCGGCTGCTCCTCTTCCAATCCAAATCTCTGCTATGGCCTGGGAAAGCAGTAGAAGATGGCCCAAGCACTTGGGCCCCTGCACCCACGTGAGAGACCCAGAAGAAGCTCCTGGCTCCTGGCTTCAATAAGCGCAGCTCCAACCAGTGCGGCCAACTGGGGAGTGAACCAGCAGATGAAAGACCTCTCTCTCTCTGCCTCTCCTTCTCTCTCTTTGTAACCCTGAGTTTCAAATGAATAAATAATTCTTTAAAAATAAATAAATAAATTCTCTTATTTCCATTATTAGTTCTCCTTTAGCCCATTAATTTACTCTTAATTTTCACACTGCAGTTTATACAGTTATCTTTCTGGATCACTGAGGAATGATTGGGCTATCTGAACAAAGAATGGACTTTAGGGGCTGAGATTGTGGCTCAGCAGGTTAAGCTGCCACCTGAGGTGCCTGCATCCCATAGGAGAGCAAGTTTGAGCTCTGGCTGTTCCATTGCCTACCCAGCCTCCTGCTAAAGTGCCTGGAAAAACAGTGGAAAACGGCCAAGTACTTGGGCCCCTGACACCCATGTGGGAGACCCAGATGGAGTTCCTGGTTCCTGACTTCACTCTGGCCCACTGTGGCCACTGTGGTCATTTAGGGAGTGAATCAATAGAGGTAAGATTTCCCCCTCTATGTGTGTGTGTGTATGTGTGTGTGTGTGTGTGTGTGTGTAACTGTCTTTAAAATAAGTAAATTCTTCGAAAAAAGAATGCCCTTTCTGGGCTGCACAGGTGTTCCTTCAGATAGATGTTCCTGGTGCATGTTGTCTCTCTCCTCCTTTATAGTCCTCTTCCACCAATCCCAACTCTGCTACCCACACGCCGAGTACGCTGCTCTCCTCCAATCAGGAGCAGGTCCTGCAGCTTGTTGGTTGAACTGGAGGCAGCTGTGTAGAAGCTGTTTCCTCCTCTCCCAGCGCCATATTGTGGGAGAGCAGATGCATAGAATAAGTCTTAATTCCAGTAACTTAGTCTAGTCTGAGTTGCTCCCCACAACTCAGAAACACAGAAACACGGTCATCAATATGAAAGAAGGTAAAGGAAGAACACCTATCAGTAAAAGAGCATGGAATGCTCAAAGCATATACTAGAAAATATCTCCGGGAAAATGTCAGGGCAAAGTCACTATGTATCAATAGTCACATTAAATGTTAATGGACTTAAATCTTCAGTTAAAAGACACTGATTGGCTGATTGGCTTAAGGAACAAAACCCAACTATTTGTTGCCTACAAGAAACACATCTTTCTAACAAAGATGCATGCAGACTGAAAGTGAAAGGTTGGAAAAAGATATTCCATGCCAACAGAAACAAAAAAAAAGCAGGTGTAGCCATATTAATATCAGACAAAATAAACTTTAATACAAAAACTGTTAAGAGAGACAAAGAGGGACACTATATAATGATTAAGGGTTCAATTCAACAGGAAGATGTAACTATTATAAATGTATATGCACCTAATTACAGGGCACCGGTCTATTTAAAAGATATGTTAAGGGACTTAAAGGGAGACTTAGATTCCAATACAATAGTACTGGGGGACTTCAATACTCCACTCTCAGAAATTGACAGATCAATAGGACAGAAGATCAACAAGGAAACAGCAGATTTAATCGACACTATTGCCCAAATGGATCTAACAGATATCTACAGAACTTTCAATCCTACATCTAAAGACTTCACATTCTTCTCAGCAGTGCATGGAACCTTCTCTAGGATTGATCACATACTAGGCCATAAAGCAAGTCTCAGCAAATTTAAAAGAATTAGAATCATACCATGCAGCTTCTCAGACCACAGCGGAATGAAGCTGGAAATTAGCAACTCAGGAAACCCCAGAAAGTATGCAAACACATGGAGACGGAACAATATGCTCCTGAATGAACACTGGGTCATTCAAGAAATCAAAAGAGAAATCAAAAACTTTCTGGAAGTAAATGAGAATAACAACACAACATATCAAAACTTATGGGATACAGCAAAAGCAGTATTGAGAGGCAAGTTTATAGCAATAAGTGCCTATATCAAGAAATTGGAAAGACACCAAATAAATGAGCTTTCAGCGCATCTCAAGGACCTAGAAAAACTGCAGCAAACCAGAAAAATCTAGTAGGAGAAGAGAAATAATTAAAATCAGAGAAGAAATTAACAGCATTGATTCCAAAAAAAATTACAAAAAATCAGCCAAGTGAAGAGCTGGTTTTTTGAAAAAATAAACAAAATTGACACCCTACTGGACCAACTAACCAAAAAAAGAAGAGGAAAGACCCAAATCAATAAAATCAGAGATGGAAAAGGAAACGTAACAACAGACACCACAGAAATAAAAAGAATCATCAGAAATTACTACAAGGAATTGTGTGCCAGTAAACAGGGAAAGCTATCAGAAATGGATAGATTCTTGGACACATGCAATCTACCTAAATTGAACCATGAAGACATAGAAAACCTAAATAGACCCATAACAGAAACAGAAATTGAAACAGTAATAAAGGCCCTCCCAACAAAGAAAAGCCCAGGACCAGATGGATTCACTGCTGAATTCTACCAGACATTTAAAGAAGAACTAATTCCATTTCTTCCCAAACAATCAAAAGAACAATCGAAAAAGATGGAATCCTCCCAAACTCTTTCTATGAAGCCAGCATCACCTTAATCCCTAAGCCAGAGAAAGATGCAGCACTGAAAGAAAATTATAGACCAATATCCCTGATGAACATAGACGCAAAAATCCTCAATAAAATTCTGGCCAATAGAATACAACAACACATCAGAAAAATCATCCACCCAGACCAAGTGGGATTTATCCCTGGTATGCAGGGATGGTTCAACATTCGCAAATCAATCAATGTGATTCACCACATTAACAGACTGTAGAAGAAAAACCATATGATTATCTCAATTGATGCAGAGAAAGCATTCGATAAAATTCAACAGCCTTTCATGATGAAAACTCTAAGCAAATTGGGTATAGAAGGAACATTCCTCAATATAATCAAAGCAATTTATGAAAAACCCATTGCCAGCATCCTATTGAATGGGGAAAATTGGAAGCATTTCCACTGAGATCTGGCATCAGGCAGGGATGCGCACTCTCACCACTGCTATTTAACATAGTTCTAGAAGTTTTAGCCAGAGCCATCAGACAAGAAAAAGAAATTAAAGGAATACAAATTGAGAAGGAAGAAGTCAAACTATCCCTCTTTGCAGACGATATGATTCTTTACTTAGAGGATCCAAAGAACTCTACTAAGAGACTATTAGAACTCATAGAGGAGTTTGGCAAAGTGGCAGGATATAAAATCAATGCACAAAAATCAACAGCCTTTGTATACACAAGCAATGCCACGGCTGAGAAAGAACTGCTAAGATCAATCCCATTCACAATAGCTACAAAAACAATCAAATACCTTGGAATAAACTTAACCAAGAATGTTAAAGATCTCTACAACGAGAATTACAAAATCTTAAAGAAAGAAATAGAAGAGGATACCAAAAAATGGAAAAATCTTCCATGCTCATGGATTGGAACAATCAACATCATCAAAATGTCCATTCTCTCAAAAGCAATTTATAGATTCAATGCAATCCCAATCAAGATACCAAAGACATTCTTCTCAGATCTAGAAAAAATGATGCTGAAATTCATATGGAGGCACAAGAGACCTCAAATAGCTAAAGCAATCTTGTACAACAAAAAGCTAGAGGAATCACAATACCAGATTTCGGGACATACTACAGGGCATTTGTAATCAAAACATCATGGTACTGGTACAGAAACAGATGGATAGACCAATGGAACAGAATTGAAACACCAGAAATCAACCCAAACATCTACAGCCAACTCATACAGCTCAAGAATTTCAATTAAAAAAACCAATCCAACCAGGAAATGGGAAAGGATGTGAATAGGCATTTTTTAAGAGAGGAAATTCAAATGGCCAACAGACACATGACAATATGCTCAAGATCACTAGCCTTCAGGAAAAGGCAAATCAAAATCACAGTGAGGCTTCACCTCACCCCTGTTAGAACAGCTCTCATACAGAAATGAACAAACAAGAAATGCTGGCAAGATGTAGGGGAAAAGGTACCCTGGTCCACTGTTGGTGGGAATGTAAACTGGTGCAGCCACTGTGGAAGACAGTATGGAGATACCTCATAAATCTAAATATAGACCTACCATATGGCCCACCCATCCCTCTCGGGAACTAACCTAAGGGAAATGAAATCAGCATATCAAAGAGTTATTGCTACCCCCATGTTCATTGCAGTACAATTCACAATAGCTAAGATATGGAGTCAACCTAGATGTCCATCATCTGTTGACTGGATAAAGAAAGTATGATGCACATACACTATGGAGAACTACTCAGCTGTAAAATAAAATGAAATCTTTTGCAACAAAGTAGACACAAATAGAACCACTATACTTAGTGAAATATGGCAGTCCCAAAAAACTGATATTACATGTCTTCCCTGATATGAGGTAACTAACAGAGTACCTGAAATGTAATGTATTATAGAGAAATAGACATTTTGAAACTTGATGATTGTTTATAGCCTTGTCTCTTCCATTCAGGAACAGTGTTTTTGGGGCTTTTTTTTTCTTTTTGTTTTTCTCCATACTATTTGTTGAAATCTTTAACTTAGTGTAACCTTAACCATATGATCATTAAGTAAACTGAAAACAGACCTTTGTAAAAACTAAGAGTGGGAATGTGGATGGGTAGGAGGGTCAAGGGGAAGTGCCTCTATGTTCCTAAATCTGTATATATGAAATACATGGAACTTGTATAATTTAAAAAAAATTTTTGCAAAACTGAAACAAAAAAAGGTTTAGAAATTAAGAAATGTGTTGCTAGATAACTCCTAGACACAAAATAAATCATGATGAAAATAAAAAGTCATTCTAAACTGAATTATTAAAAGAAAGAATGGTTACTGGCTGGCGCCATGGCTCAACAGGCTAATCCTCCGCCTAGAGGCACCGGCACACGGGGTTCTAGTCCCGGTCAGGGTGCCAGATTCTGTCCTGGTTGCCCCTCTTCCAGGCCAGCTCTCTGCTATGGCCCGGGAGTGCAGTGGAAGATGGCCCAACTGCTTGGGCCCTGCACCCCATGGGAGACCAGGAGAAGCACCTGGCTCCTGGCTTCGGATCAGCATGGTGTGCCGGCCGCAGCAGCCATTGGAGGGTGAACCAATGGCAAAGCAAGACCTTTCTCTCTGTCTCTCTCTCTCTCTCACTGTCCACTCTATCTGTCAAAAAAAAAAAAAACAGTTACTAAAGCAGTACTTTATGTATAAACTTCAGTGCTTGTGCATGTATTAATAAAGAACAACTGAATTCAAATTACAGGTCATCTTCCTAATTCTGCAGCCTCCCTATTTTAAATTTGCTTGTTTGGTTTGCTCATTTGTAGTTTGCTTCTTATTTCCTTCCCATTAGTTTGCATCAAAATAGTGCTAACTAGAAGTTAAATCAGCAATAGAGCAAATATGACTAATCTTGCCCTGTACATACCTGGTGACAGGTAAAGAGAAAGTACCTACAAAACAAATTAGTTCTGCAGCCAGAATTGAAGCACAGTGGGTTAAGCTACCACCTGGGACACTGGCAGCCCACAATAAAGCACTACTTCAAGCCCTGACTCTCGGCTTCCAATGCAGCTCACTGCCAATGTGCCTGGGAAGGCAGCAGTAGATGACCCATGGACTTGGACCCTTCCCACTCATGTAGGAGACCCAGATGGAGTTCCTGGGTTCAGGCTTCAGCCTGGCCCTGCCCTAGCCTTGCAGTTACTTGGGGAGTAAACCAGATAAAATATCTCTGTCGCTTCCCCTCTCTGACTCTGCCTGTCAGATAAACAAGTAAATCTTTTTTTTGTTTGTTTTTTAAAGATTTATTTATTTGAAAGTCATTTATTTATTTTTATATTTACTTATTTATTATTTATTTATTTGAAAGTCAGAGTTACACAGAGAGAGGAGAAGCAAAGAGAGAGAGAGAGAGAGAGAGAGAGAGAGAGAGAGGTCCTCCATCCAATGGTTCACCCCTCAAATGGCTGCAATGGCCAGAGCCACACCGAACCGAAGCCAGGAGCCAGGAACCTCTTACAGGTCTTCTGCACAGGTAAAGGGGCCTAAGGACTTGGGCCATCTTCCATCACTTTCCCAAGCCACAGCAGAGAGCTGGATCAGAAGTGTAGGAGCTGGGTCTCGAACCAGCACCCAAGTGGGATGCCAGCACCTCAGGTCAAGGCCTTAACCCACTGCACCACAGCACTGGCCAAACAAGTAAATCTTTTCTTTAAAAAGGTAGTTTGGGGTCAGTGCCATGGCACAAAGTGTTAACTCCCTAGCCTGAAGTGCTGGCATCCCATATGGGTGCTGGTTTGAGTCCCGGTTGCTCCTCTTCCAATCCAGCTCTCTGCTATGGCCTGGGAGAGCAGTGGAAAATGGCCCAAGTCCTTGGGCCCTGTACTCACGGGGGGGACAGGGAGGAGGCTCCTGGCTCCTGGCTTCAGATTGGCACATCTCTGGCCATTGCGGCCAATTGGGGAATCAACCATTGGAATGATGACCATCTCTCTCTCTGCCTCTGCCTCTCCTTTCTCTTTGTAACTCTGACTTTCAAATATATAAATCTTTTTTTTTTTTTAAAAAGGTAGTTTATGGGTCCAGTGCCATGGTGCAGTAGGTTAATCCTCTGCCTGCAGTGCTGGCATCCCATATGTGTGCCAGTTCTAGTCCCAGCTGCTCCACTTCTGATCCAGCTCTCTGCTGTGGCCTGTGAAAGCAGTAGAAGATGTCCCAAGTCCTTGGGCCCCTGCACTTACTTGGGAGACCAGGAAGAAGCACCTGGCTCCTGGCTTCGGATCAGCACAGCTCCAGCCATTGCAGCCATTTCGGGAGTGAACCAATAGAAAGAAGACCTTTCTCTCTGTCTCTCCCTCTCACTGTCTGTAATTCTACCTCTCAAATAAATAAAACCTTTAAAAAAAGGGTAGTTTGTTCACTCATAAATTTCTTTGCCTAATAAAAAATCAGAAATTCTTTTCAATTAGTTATTGGTGTGTCCAACAGTTTCTGGAATCATTTTTTTCTCTGTCACCATTATATTTTCTTTTATAAAAATTATTTCTTTATGTTATTTATTTGAAAGGGAGAGAGGGAAGAGTGATCTTCCACCTGTTGGTTCTCTCCTAAAATGCCTGCAAAAGCCACAGCTGGGCCAGGCCAAAGCCAGGAGTCTGAAACTCAATCCAGGTCTCTCTCATCAGGGAGAGGGACCCATGTACCTGAGCCATCAGCAGATGCCTCGTAGGGTGGGGGCTTTAGCAGGAAGATGGACTTCGGAACGGAGGACTCGAACCCAGGCACTCTGATATGAGACACAAGCATCTCAAGTGGCATCTAAATCACTGTACCCAACACCTACCACCTATATTCTGCATGTGGATTCAATCCAGAACTTATCAGTAAACCCTTCTATAAACAACTTATATTTATTTTAGTAACTAACCATATGAATGCCATCTTTATTAAAGTACATACGGTACATGTGGTCTTGGTTGACATAAAATATTCTGTTGAGATAAAAGGAATAAAAAGCACATACCTCAAATATGACATAGCACATTCTTTCCATTTCTGATGATGAGGTGATAGCAAGAGTATTTCCAAACACTGAGGCATTGTTACTAATATCTGTTTTTTTTTAAAAAAAAGCTGTTTTAATTTCCAAACATTAATAAGAAATTTTATGACACACTATATTCATCTTGATATTTCCATGTTCAAAAAATATTTCATTAATGTAAAAGTAAAATGAATATGTACAACTGATCCCCACATATGCTGCCACTGATACACTCAAAAACAGGTAAGTTTATTTCATTAAGAAACATTCTCTTGGGGCTGGTGCTGTGATGTAGCAGGTAAAGCCACTACCTGAAGTGCCAGCATCCCATATGGGCACCAGTTCTAGTTTCGGCTGCTCCACTTCTGATTCAGCTCTCTGCTATGGCTTGGGGAAGCAGTAGAGGATGGCGCAAGTGCTTGGGCCCCTGTACCCATGTGGGAGACCAGGAAGAAGCTCCTGGCTCCTGGCTTCAGATCAGCACAGCTCCAGCCATTACGGCCAGTTGGGGAGCGAACCAGCAGATGGAAGAACTCTCTCTCTCTCCCTCTCCTCTCTCTGTAGAACTCTTTCAAGTAAATAAATAAACTTTTTTTAAAAAAAGAAATATTCTCTGTCACAGTATTCTGGGAATACAAAAGTCACCATGCCCTGTAACCATCACTACTAAAGAGGAAGTTGCTTCCTCAGGCTAAAATTTCAGAAAAGTAACACATTCTCTTTATGTAACATTTATGTAATGTAAACATTTAATAATTAATATTGAATTAAAATATCAGTGATCAAATTCTTAGATAAGAAAAATTATACAAACCATCTAGCCCAATATAAATACATCTATCAGGGTAGTTGTGGGTTTCATGATACCCCATTAAAACCCCACCATGTCTCCCGGAGTGCTACATTCACACTACGACTCATCATGTGGACAGCTGTGACGTACCTGACAGTTCAAGGTGTCGTGGCGGTAATCCCTTGTGAAAACTCCACACACCACTGAGCCTTTCAGCAGTGCTTTAGTAAACAAATTGTAGACAGTTCCCACCACCTGGTTAACCAGAGCCTGGAGTCACAAAAGACAGAGTGAGCAGCTACTCAGTAAACTATCAACAACACTGCAAAAAACTGGTTCAAGTAAACCCACGTCTGGAACCACTGATACGCAACAATGCAGTACCGAACTGGTAACAATTCTGCCCTAATAAGGCAACACCTCACAGCAAATCCTTCCACCGATTCCATTTAAGTTTTCTAAATGTTATATAATACAATGCAGTGCCTGTTGATGGGATGGCCAGCAACAAAAACACAAACAGTGGTTCCTCGTCCCGTCAGTGTAATGTGTGCTGATACAGGTAAAATTAGACGGCGCCTGTATTTTACAACGCTGTACAGTAATGGGTGCAGCACTGAAGCTCACTAAGCTTCCGCGTCCTCATCAGTGAAGGACGTGGCTTGTGGGACGCAGGGCCCCTCCCCACAGTGGCTTCCTCACAGTGCAGCTGTAAGCCTGGGAATTAAGTATTTTGCTAGGGAAAGTGAGAGGAAGGAGTGTACCCCAAAACCCCTTTCAAGACAAAAAGAATATTTTTTATTTCAGCAAGAGCCCTTTAACTCTACTTCACCCAGGCTGCTGCAAAGGAAGAAACCCACGGCCCCTGTAAGAATCCAGGGCTCTTCCATCAGGCACCTGCCCAACCCCAGAGCTGGTAAAACTGAGGGGAGAAGAGCCTCTCTCTCTCTCTCTCTCTCTCTCTCTCTCTCTCTCTCTCTCTTGAACTTGTCTGTCCTCTCTTAAGTACACAAGCCTGGCACCAACACCAAATCATTCCCATTAGCAAGACTCTCAGAAGTGTCCAGCCCTGTCTTTTCACAAGTGCTGGCCCTAGGGAGATTTATGAGAGAACACTAATAAACAAATGCTTGTGAATGGCACATTTACGCATCATTATTCATGCCCAGACAGTACACTGGATGCTTGGTGTGCCTCGTCTCAGGTCACGCTCGGAACAACAGCATAAAGTAAGTGGTGCCGTGTCTCCTTGCAGGTGGAAAACATGCCAGGAAACTGGCCAAGGTCACACAGCACATGAGCACCCAAGCCCATGACTGTGTGACACTGGAGGCTGGCTCCTGCCATCGGATCAGTGCGGTGCAGCGCGCTGGCCATGGTGGACATTGGAGGGTGAACCAACAGCAAAGGAAGACTTTTCTGTCTCTCTGTCCACTCTGCCTGTCAAAAAATAAAAAATAAATAAAAACCCTCTAATACAGCAGAGGACAGTGCCACAGGTCTGTAGCCTGGCTCTTGGAGTTCTTTTTAGTTCAGATTAGGGAAACCTCATACTGATACGGAATTACCAAAACCTGCTGCTCTTTTCATTTCCATGTTTCATTAATTATGGTCAGTGAATGATTAAGGTGTAGAAAGGCAGTTTTTCAAAAAATGAATGCAAATACATAATAGGATCCATGACACATCATGATGTATTATGAGTGACTGTGGTTGAACAATTGAACAACCCAAAAACAACACTACTTAAAAAAAAAAAAAAAAAAAAAAAAAACAGTATATTTTTGCCAAATATACATCAGGCACCTATTTTGTTATGTGAATTATGTGGCTGCACAGAATTGGAGTGTATAGTTGGGTTCTTGTTTGTTTTGTTTTTGCTTTTGTTTTTTTATTTGAGGGGCAAAGACACAGATAGACAAAGACAGGTCCCATCTGCTGGTTGACTCCCCAAATGCCTAGAAACTGGGAACTCAATCCAGGTCTTCCCTGTGAATGGCAGGATCCCAATCACTTGAGCTTTCACTGCTGCCTCCTAGTGTGCATTAGCAAGAGCTGGAGTCAGGTGCTGCATGTGACACCCAAGCACTATGGTTTGGGACATGGCATCCTGACCAATGGCTTCACAACCAGGTCAAACTGCTGCTTCTCAATGCATTGCTTCCCACACTCCATTTAAGAGAACCAGTGTATCTGTCACTCAACTGACTCTTCACTGCATTGCTTTATCTCTTGGGCCAAGACATGATTTACTTTTCTTGTCATTAAGTCGCTTTCTAGAACAACAGGCATTTTCAAAATTTGTCGCACACAATGAGGTCAGAACACACAGTTTCACCGAAGCGTCTTTGCCTTTCCATATGACAGATCTTTTAGAGAAATACCTGCCACGTGTCTGGTATAAAATGATGCACCCAGGGATCTGGATCACTTCTTTCTTCTCGGAACAAGTAAGGGCCCATGTGTGTTAACTGAAACCGAGCAGCTCCCATGTGAACTGAGTATTTAGAAATATCCTTCTCAGCACCTGACTCCTTCCCCTAAAATAAGTATGGTGCATTAGACCTTTGTACAACTTTACAATTCCTAACCTGGGCATGCAGGAATTATTCCCAATCCTGTTGTAGTTTGCTTTGCATCAATGAGATTATTGTTTCATGTTCTTTCAATAAACTGCAAATCTTAAAACTGGATAACCCAATTTTGGAGTTACCAGAGGGTAAAAGTGCCACTCAACTTAATATATCATTACAATGGCACAGGGAAAATTGAGGCTATATTCAGTATAATTTTTTAAATATCATTTTTATGGCAAGAACATGTTCCATGGCATATAAGTAAAAGACAATATAAAATTGATCTTTTGTTACAAATTAGTAAAATCTTTGATAACTGTTCCACAATTATTACACACACACACACTCACACACACATACACACACACTAAAACTGTATTTCCTTTAAGGAATTTTTTCTGACCTTACATCTTTGGTAAAAATAAATATCTCTGTAAAGATCTATATAACAAGTACCTATCATCTTACAAGTCAAACTATTTTACTCAGAGAATTCCACCCAATGGGTCAACAACTCTTACTACAGGGCCTCAACATCACAGGAAATTCATGTGCTTGGCTGAGCCTCCATTCTCGGAGTTCTGACAAAACTGGATTATGATCATATTAGCCATGCATGGAAAACATAAACTTCTGTGCCAAAGTGTTCTGTCTGTCAATCAACACCAGGACATGTTTGGACACAATGATGGCTTGGAGCAGAGAAGACTTCATTTAAAAATTGCCAAAAATATTAATTGAAAATGTTTAAAAACAAGCTTTTTAAAATTTATTTACTTTCTCATTTAAGAAATTGAAAAGTATTCTATAGAGTACATGTCCCATAATTTCTTTATCCAGTCTACTGTTGATGGGCATTTGGGTTGGTTCCAGGTCTTAGCTATTGTGAATTGAGCTGCAATAAACATTAATGTGCAGACAGCTTGTTTGTTTGCCAATTTCATTTCCTTTGGGTAAATTCCAAGGAGTGGGATGGCTGGGTTGTATGGTAAGGTTATATTCAGGTTTCTGAGGAATCTCCAGACTGACTTCCATAGTGGCTTAACCAGTTTGCATTCCCACCAACAGTGGGTTAGTGTCTATAGAATACTATACAGCAATCAAAAACAACAAAACCCGGTCATTTGCAACAAGATGGAGGAATTTGGAAAACATCATGCTGAGTGAATTAAGCCAGTCCCAAAGGGACAAATATCATATGTTCTCCCTGATCGGCGACAACTAACTGAGCACCAAAGGGGAAACTAGTTGAAATGAAATGGACACTATGAGAAACAGTGACTTGATCAGCTCTTGTCCTGACGGTTGATGCACAATGTAATACTTTATCCATTTTAGTATTTTTTTGTTTTAGTATCATTGGTTGAACTCTGTAATTAACACACAATTATCCTTAGGTGTTTATATTTTAACTGAAAAGTGATCCCTGTTAGGAATTTGGAAAACATTATGCTGAGTGAAATAAGCCAATCCCAAAGGGAAAAATACCACTTGTTCTCCTTGATAGGTGACAACTAACTGAGCACCAAAAAGGAAACCTGTTAAAGTGAAATGAACACTATGAGAAACGGTGACTTGATCAGCCCTCACCCTGACTGTTGATGAGCAACTTGATATGTTATCCCTCTTAGTATTTTTTTTTGTTTGTTCTACTTAATACTTTTGGTTGAATACTGTAATCAATACACAATTCTTCTTAAATGCTGAAACTTAACTGAAAAGTGATCACTGTTAAATATAAGAGTGGGAATAAGAGAGGGAAGAGATGTACAATTTGGGACATGCTCAAGCTGACTTACCTCAAACGGTAGAGTTAGAAACATACCAGGGGATTCCAATTCAATCCCATCAAGGTGGCATGTACCAATGCCATCTCACTAGTCCCAGTGATCAATTTCTGTTCACAATTGATCATAATGATAGGACTAAGAACCAAAGGGATCACATAAACAAGAATAGTGTCTGCAAATACTAGCTGATGGAATAAAAAAGGGAGAGAATGATCCAACATGGGAAGTGAGATACACAGCAGACCCATAGAATGGCAGATGTCCTAAATAGCACTCTGGCCTCAGAATCAGCCCTTAAGGCATGCAGATCCAGCTGAAAAGCCCATGAGAGTATTTCAGGCATGGAAAGCCAATACACTCTGGGAAAAAAAAAAAAAACCTAAATGAAAGACCTCCGCTAGTGAGATCCCAGTGGAAAGAATGGGTCATCAAAGAAGGAGGTACCTTTCTCTGAAGGGAGGAAAGAACTTCCACTTTGACCATGGCCTTGTCTAAAAATTATCAGAGTCAGTGAACTCAGGGGACTCCCATAGCCTTGGCATCTTATGACAAGAGCCTAGGTTGATTACTGATGCCATAAACAAGAGTGTCAATTTGTTAAGTCAACAACAGGAGTCACTGTGCACTTACTCCTCATGTAGGATCTTTGTCCTTAGTGTGCTGTACATTGAGATTTAATGCTATAACTAGTACTCAAACAGTATTTTTCACTTTATGTTTCTGTGTGGGAGCAAACTGTTGAAATCTTTACTAAATGTATGCTTAACTGATCTTCTGTATGTAAACAGAAATGAAAATGAATCTTGATATGAATGGAAGGGGAGAGGGAGTGGGAAAGGGGAGGGTTGCAGGTGGGAGGGACATTATCGGGGGGAAGCCATTGTAATCCATAAGCTGTACTTTGGAAATTTATATTCATTAAATAAAAGTTTAAAAAAAAAGAAATTGAAATGTAATAGCAGTTTTGGTCATGCAATGTTTAAGCAAATATCCTATTTCAAATCTACAGCTGTTAGAAATAGCTAGATTCCTGTTATGATCATCACCATCAAGGTTTTTGGTTTTATTTTTTAGAGAGAGAGTTGCTTTCCTAGAGCTTATAGGTCTCCAAGTCTCTTAAAGGAGTGAGGAACAGCTCTCCTCCCTTCAGACAAACCCTATACCTGTGCAACATAAGGTAGGAATAGAATAACCAAAGGAAGGGATTCATGTGACAGACTCATAATTTCCACTCTTGATGTTCACATCCTGCATTAAGATAATTCTCTCCAATGAAATTAGTTTCTCTATCCTCATGGCTTCAAAGGCCTTGTTAAATATGTCAGTCTTCCTGATAGAAGACTTATTAGATGGGATAGTTAAATTTTGTCTGTGGCACTTGGGGAACAAAGATGTAGGGCTCCTTCCATGTTTGCGTGATAGGAAACCTGACCTCAGACCCTTAGTGAATCTACAGAATCACCAAAGACTGGTTGAAAGTATTCCTGAGATAAGCAGAGCGAGATACACCAAGGAAGGGGCCACAGGCCCTGCTGAGATTCCCAGCAAGGCTAACCTAGCAAAGACGGGTGTCCCAGTGAAGCCTAAGGAAAGTCAGAAAGCCTAAAATGTGGAGATTTGGCATAGGAAGTGGAGAGCTACCTAAGTCTCCTCTTTTTGGCTTCTCACCCTGAGCTGGTATCTCCCCACATCCCTTATATTTCTCTACTTACAGAAATATCTCCACTCTAAGACCATGCAGTACCCCAAGCATGTCTTCATAATTTCTAAAAACACTATTTTGAAGGCATTACTTGAAGAGATTTTTTAAAAAGATTTATTTATTTATTTGAAAGGCAAACTTACAGATAGAGAAAGGCAGAAGTAGAGAGAGAGAGAGGTGTTCCATCTGCTGGTTCACTCCCCAACTGGGCACAATGGCTAGAGCTGTGCTGATCCGAAGCCAGGACCCAGGAGCTTGGGCCATCTTCCATTGCTTTCCCAGGCCATAGCAGAGAGCTGGATTGGAAGTGGAGCAGCCGGGTCTTGAACCAGTGCCCGTATGGGATGCTGGCACTACAGGTGGTGGCTTAATCCTCTATACCACAGCATTGGACCCTTGAAGAGATATTTTGACCTACAATTTTCTCTGGGACCAGCATTGTGGCTCAAGGGGTTAATCTTCCACCTGCAAGGTCAGCATCCATATTCCAGTCCCATCTCTCTGCTAATGCACCTGGGAAGGCAGCATAAGATGATCTAAGTATTTAGGGATCTGTGATCCACATTGGAAAACCAGAATAGAGTTCCTGGCTCCTGGCTTCACCTTAGCCCAGGCCTAGCTATTACAACCATTATGGGAGTGAATCAGTGTATGGAAGATTTATTCTCTTCTAAAAGTTAACTAAAGATAAGGCATGACAAGAACCATGACCAAAAAGTGTTCCACTTCTATGAAATTTGCACACAAATTTTTGAAACAATGAACATATGAATAAAATACAAAAAAAATTTCAGACAATGACATATGTGAAAGAGTTATCTGTAACCCCAGTTCTTTGCAGCTCAATTCACAATAGCCAAGATACAGAATCAACCCAGATGTCCAACAACTGATGACTAGATAAAGAAATTATGGTTTATATACAATATGGAGTACTACTCAGTGATAAAAAAAAATGAAATCTTGACTTTTGCAACAAAATGGATGCAACTGGAAACCATTATACTTGGTGAAGTAAGCCAGTCCCAAAAAGACAGCTACCATATGTTTTTCCTGATCTATAGTAACTAACATAGTACTTAAAATGTAATGCATTGGAATTAAATTGACATTTTGAGATTTGATGACTGTTTACAGCCCTGTCTCTACTGTTAAGGGACAGTGTTTTTTTTTTTTTTTCCTTCATACTACTTGTTGAACTATTTAGGGTAGCAGGGTTAATCTTAGGAATTTAAAGTAAACTGAAAATATATCATTGTAAAAGTTGAGAGTGGGAACAGGAGAGGGAAGAGGAAGAACAGTTGGAGCATGGGTGGGAAGGAGGGTATAGTATCACCATGTTCCTAAATCTGTATATATGAAATTCACAAAATTTGTATACCTTAACATTTAAAAAAAAAAGGAGAGAAATAAGGACATGTCTTAGTGGCTTCCTGGGTAGGGAGAAGAGTGGAAGAAAGGCTACACAATACTGGATGGTCTCCAGTGAAGACTCACCACAGCGTTGCATTCATCTGGCACAGGCACATGGAAAAGCAGCAGCCTGGCTATGAGCTGAGGGGATGAACTACCAAAAACAGCTGCCACAAAACTCCGCAGCAAACATAGTTCTCTGTACTCAACAGAATCTGTTGGAACTAGTAACAAAGGTAACTAGGAACCCAATGCGTATAGCCCTGGCATCCTGGGTAAGATGGGAAGTCAGCTGTGTGGATAACTATGAATCCTAGAAAAATACAGTCATAAACATTAGACCTGTGTCTATACAGTATAATGCATGGTTAACTGTGAACTATTAGCTTAATCTAATGTATACTGATTCTCAATATATTCAGAATATACAGTTCTGGTGACAGGTATTGATTCTCAATATATCCCATAAAATATTTCACAGGCACACACACACACACACACACTCACACGAATGTCAAATAGTATCTTCCGTGGCATTTACCTGAGGACATAACATGTGTGCCAAGTTGTCAAAACCGATATATTTTAGATATTTGGCTAATTTTTGCCTGTGTGTATTCTGTAACAATTCTGAGTATTTCTTGTGCAGTATGTGAATCCTCTTATCATCTGAATTACCACATTTATATCTTTGGATTCTGCTTCTGTTGAAGTAAAACAATTGCATGACCTAAGTGAAGCAAGAGAGTGATAACAACCCACACTCTACCCCAGCGCTGACTTAATTTTAAGATTTTAAAGAAAGCATATTCACATGAACCACTCACAATAATCAAAGAACTCACAACTCCCAGTTCTGCATGACAATTAAAAGTGTGGGCTCTTAGATTCTAAAAGTGCTGCTAGACTTAGCAAGCGAAAAACAGGATGCCTGCTTTGACAAAAACTACAGGACACATATTCACAAAATTCATCACATACCTGAAATGCAAACTTAACGCGCCTGTTTCTGACATAGAAACATGGCAAATTACTTCTCTCAGCCTTGTTTTCTTTCTCTGTATAAGGGAGATATTAACCACAGGGCTCACCTCACATGGTTATTATCAAGATTAAACAAAATAATCTACATAAAATGATACAATAATTTCCTAAGAACATGACCATTCTATACTCTTTTATTACTCTTCTAATAATTACTTTTCTGTGACCACAATTAAGAGATAAGTATTTTTTTATCTTATCTCCAATCAAAATTTCTCATTCTCTGGCCTTCAGCCACAACACTGTGGTTATATCCCAATTTATTACTTATTCAATTTGTGCATATAGATTGAAGTAGACTTTTCACTAAAAATATTACTGTGTCACTGACATTCAGGCACATAATTGGTTCTCCTAGGGCTTTACGTATTATATCAAGATAGGAAGCCTATCCCAAAGAATTGTGAGAATTTAACAATTTTATGTGTGTGTGTGTGTGTGTATGGTATTTGGCCAATGGCTGGCTATGAAGAACTGTCTGCTGCATTGACTTTTGAATTGACTCTTTCCACTAATGCCTTTCACACACAAACAACTGTGGATCCAACAAGAGGAAATCCTTCTAATTTTTAAGACTTCAAAAGAGTTCCATAATCACAGAAGAATCAATGCCAGCTCTTTTGCTGTCCTTATTAATCTCTGATTTCAAGAAACTTCTAGAATTGATGTCCTTATATACCTGGTTTTAGACAGCATTCTTTCCATAATTTGAAACAGGCATCCAATCCAACCATTTCTGCAATAAATTTTACAGATTTAACAGCACATATCTGGAGAAAATCTTCTAGTCTTTTGATTCCAGAGTGAAGATTCTCTTTAATTTCTTTTTCAATAGAGAGAGACAAATTATTCCATCTCTCTTCCTCCTTTTTCTCTAGTTTAGCTAGTTGTCTCTTTTGATTTTCTTCAATAAGTTTTTCTGCATTTTTCTTCTAAAAAATAGAAATAAAATTAAATAAACATAAAAGCAGTTGTTTCCAGATTAATACTTTTTATATTTGGAAGGAAATATTTAATATCTTGGACTATTAGTTTAGCATTCAGAGCACTTAAGGACATCAAATTGGACCTTTGGTGTTGCAAAGAATTAAATGTAAATATCTTTTTTTATACACAAAGATGGTAATTGGCTATTCCTTTTCTCTATCTTCTCAGCTGTTAACCCCTTAGTCCATTATACTGAAAGCCAGTGTTTAGGCAGTCCAGATCTGTGCTGAGTCTAAGAAACACCCAACAAAGGTCCAATGAGGATAAGTATCTTTTATATGACCAGACCAACTGGTAAAATTACAAAAACTCCCTGGAGTGTGACACATTGCACTGTATAGAAATCAAATACAACTCTTGTGCAGTGGTAGCCAAGAGAACAGGATATGATGAAAGCAGTTATGAATAGATAAAAAGCAGACCTAAAATTGCAATAGCTGGAATACTGCTTGCAATGGAAAATGCCACCATGACCATTCTCTGGCTAACTCTCTTGTCCAGTTCTCCAGGCTCATCTTTACTTAGCCCAGCCTTCCACCCCCAGCATGGAAATACAGGCCATCTAAGAATCTGAGCACTTAAACTGATCTTCTGTATATAAAGAGAATCGAAAATGAAAAAAAAAAATGTAATTGTGGAATGTATAAAAAAAAAAGAATCTGAGCACTAGCAAATGACACCAGCTCCTCAGGGGAGTGCACACCCTACGCAAGAGGAGAAAGTATGCTTGCAGAGTACCATCTACAGGATAACAGCCCAACGACTGCACTTCCTAAAGCACCAAAAATGAGCACTAAGAAAATGTGTTTAAGCAAATACAGAGGGGGCTTCAGAAATGCACCAAAATGTATATTATTTAAAAAAATGCTTGGATTTCAAAATTTTTGCACTGAAATAAAGTTATCTAATTTTATTGGAACATAAACTTTTCAATATCTATTAATTTAAACTTTATTTGAAAGGCAGAAAGACAGAAAGATGAAAAGAGATCTCCCATCTGCTGGTCCACTCCTCAAATGCCCACAATAGTCAGGGCTGGGCTGGGCTGGGCTGGGGTCTTCTATTTGAGTGGCATGGACCCCAGTGTTTGAGTCATCCTCTGCTGCTTCCCAGGGTGTGCGCTATCAGGAAGCTGGATGAGGAGCAGAGCAGCCAGAACTTGAACCAAGCACTCCAACACGGGATGCAGGCGTCCCAAGCAGCAACTTAAGTAGTGTGCCAAAGGCCCACTCTCCCACGAACTTTCTGAAGTTCCCTCATCATAGGTTTTAGCAGTCAATAAGCAAAATAATAATAACAATGGCAAATAGTAAAGGAGATAAAACAGAAAGTCACAGGGGAAGAAACACAAATAGACTAATACTCATATCACTGGTATTTGAATTTGCAATCAAAATCTCTTGTTGAGATGATGTTAAACAAAAAAGCAGGCACACTCACAGAATGCTACTGGGTATCTCTGTGGTTAAACAGAAAAGAGCACCAGGGTTATAACAGTAAAATAATGCACACGTATTAAAGATTAAAAAGGAAACATAGAAAAATAAACATGGAATATTATGCAAATATTAAAAGCGAAAGTTTATTTTTCACTCATTGCAATGAAAAGTTTTAGAAAGCACACTGTTTAATGGGAAAAAAGTATAAAGCCATATGTAAACTGTAAACTATGCATGTAGTAAGAGTGTATAGACTGGAAGTGTTTGGAAGGATGTTCACCAAAGTTAATAGGACCAGGTCTTTGAAGAAGGTAAAATGTTAGTTATTTTTCACACTTTAAGTACCTTTGTGAATAGCCTGAATTAGCTCTGTGTGTGTGTGTGTGTGTGTGCTCGATTTTTCTATTAAAGTTGCTTAAAATTTGGGAAATAACATACTATTGTGAATTTATTGTATATTTAATGATATAGAAAGAAGTCAGCTATACTATTAGTAGATGTGGAATACATATAGAAAAAACAACAGACAATACAGGACTGCACAGGTGTATGCCAAAATATTCACAGTTACTTGTGGGACATGAGAATGTGGAGTTTTCTTTTCTTTTCCTTACTTGTTTTTCTATATTCCAACAAAGAAATAACTAAACAAACCACGACATTGCCATATTATGGAGGAGTATCCATCCACAAAATTATGTTGCAAAAGATGTTTAATAACATTGGACAGAAGTGTGACTGTGAGGGAATTCACCAAAGCATTCCCAGTGCTCAATTCTATGATGGTCCCATTAGGATTTTGTTTTCTTTGTTACACCTCCCTTCATTTTCCCAGTGTTCTAAAAGGAGAATAAGGTCCTTTATCTGCTATAATTCATGGTTAGTACTTGGGAGTACTTTTTTAAACAAAATATTTTTTTCTCCAATAACATGAGATTACCAGTGTTGCCATGCTGAGTAAAGTTAACGCAGGTCTCACAGGGTGGGAGTAGAGTCTCCAGACCCCCACAGCAATGAGCTCTGCTAGCCCAAGAACGCACCTGATGCTGTCTTTTCTTCTGCCCAGAAGAATTTGCTGGAGATGGCAGCGAGCCCGCTTTTGTAATCTTTACTGATCTGTTACTTCCTACCAAAGACCTTCCAAACACATGATAAAAATGATACAGTTTCTGTGTATCTCTTCTTTCTTTGGCATCTTTGGATTTAGCTGAGGGAAATAAAGTTATTAAAATATCATGACTCTACTGTTGATATATAAAAGCTGCATTCCTAGAGCATTCATGAGAAAGGCTTTGACAAATCCCCTGAGAAACTCATAATATTCTAATTAGAGGCTATTACTATTATAGAGATTGAGATGTGGAAATGTAAAGTAAAATTATTGAACCATATTTAAATATCATGAGATGATCCAAATTAACATCTGTTATTGGGGCTGGCATTGTGACTCAGAGTTAGTTAATCCATTGCTTGCAACACCAGCAATGGTGTTGTACTGGTACTGAGCACCAGTACAAGTCCTGGCAGTTCCACTTCTGATCCAGCTTCCTGCTAATACACCTGGGAAGGCAGCTGAAGACAGTCCAAGTACTTGGGCCCCTGCCACCCATGTGGGAGATCCTGGTGGAGTTGCAGGCTCCTGGCTTTGGCCTGCCCCAGCCCAGCCGTTGTGGCCATTCGCAGAAAAAACCAGCAGATGGAAGATCTCTCTCTCTCTCTCTCTCTCTCTCTCTCTCTCTCTCTCTCCCCCCTCTCTGTAACTCTGCTTTCAAATAAATAAAACACATCTTTTTAAAAATCACATCGGTTATTTACTTATTCATTTTATTACAACTACTAAGCATTATGGGTGCATCCCATAGAGTAAGTCGAGGGTGAGATATGACCTGCTCATCCTACAACACATCAAAGCCACAAAAGAAAACACCTGCTCTTGGACATGGTTGCTGTCTCTGGACACAGGATCAAAAACGAAGCACATGAGCACTGCATGAACTTGGAAACAGAGTTTCTAAAAACTATACCCAAATTTGGCCAGAAACATTTGGCTACAACCACTCAGCCAGATTCTTGTTCGAGGAGAGAATGGACTCTGGAAACAAGATGTCACCAGTTCCCAGACCACTCTAAGCCTGCGGCAGCGCTGAACTCAAAAGCCTTTATCGCTGGCAACACCCATGGCCTCAGGGTGAGTGTCAGCAACTCACCCATCCACACTTACTACATATACCACGTCCTGAAGAAAATTAGAGGCCTGACCAGGTGTTTTCACCAGCTTTTTATCATTAGAACAAAATACCTGAGAAAACTAACTTCAGGGGGCCTCTGCACCCACGTGGGAGCCCTGGAAGAAGCTCCTGGCTCCTGGCTTCGGATCGGTGCAGCTCCGGCCGTTGCAGCCAATTGGGGAGTGAACCAGCGAACCGAAGACCGATCTCTCTCTCTCTCTCTCTCTGCCTCTCCCCGCTCCAACTCTGCCTTTCAAATACATAAGTAAATCTTTAAAAAGAAAACTTAACTTCAGGAAGAAAAAAGGGTTACTCTGCATCACGCCCAGATTGGGCAGCCCCATGGTTCAGGCCGTGCTGAGGGTCCAGGCAGGGAATGGAGCTCAGGTGGAGGAGGGTTGCAGGGCAGCTGAGCCAGGAAGCTACAGAGCAACGGGGGTCCAACCGGGCTCCAGCAACCAACCCCGCTGAGAACCACCGTCGGAAGGCAGCCCCACGCCCTCAACATCATCACTGCATTAAGCGGGCACATCCGGTTCAAACCACAGCTCCACTCTCCCGCTAACTCCCCGACTGCTCTGAGGCCGTTCCTGGGACCGCTCTACGAGAACTGAACAGAAGATGCCAGAAGCCAGGAACGCAGTTCCAGCTGCTCAAGGCCCCAGCGGGCCACCCAGCCACGGAGCGCACGACGAAGGTGGAAGCAAAAATCCTTCCCCTTAAACATGTACCTGAGCGCCGGGCTCACCCGGGCAGACGTTTAAGCAGCCTCCCCTTGCTCTTCGGTTCTGGGAAAGACGAAACCCCTAGCGCCTCACCGACTTGTCTGACGTCACTGGGGCTCTCAGGCTGCTTCGGTCACCAGCCCTTCCCACTTCTGGTCACAGCCTGTCCCACTTCCGGCAGGATTCTCCGCATGATTCCGGTGTGGCTAGAGTCTCCCCCAGTCCTCCCGGCGGACACCTGGACACCTCCCTCCCTGCCTTTTGCTCCCAACTGTACCACTCCCTAGAATTTTCAGTAAGGACCTCTCTCATGGCTGCTCTCATCCCGCCTCTCCCTCTGCTCTAGGAGTGCTACAAGACCAAGTCCAGAGCCCAGCACAGAGCCAAGGACAGGGACAGGGCACGCCTGAATTCAGACACTGAATACATCCAGAGATTGGCAGCACCAGTCAGGCCGCTAGTGTCCACACCCTGAGGAATCGTACTTATGCGTCATTGGTCTTTTTCTCTGTATGTATCTGTGTATACATACCTCTATCCATTTTCCTCACCAGTTTGAAATCCAAGAAGACAAGTTTACAAACTATATTGGTTCATGGTGTCTTACCACCCAAAATAATTCTTTGGTGATTTAAATATTTTTTATTAATGAATACAATTATGAACCAATGTTTTATAACAAGTAATAAATACAATTATTAATTTTGGCAATTACAACACTATGTGCCTGATTAGTATAAACACCAGGTCCTGTGAAACAATACAGTGAGGATTTTTATGCAAACCAGCAAAGAACAAAAGGAATTTCAATAATAACATATAAAGTAACTGTTGTAACAATCTAAGAAAATTAGAAAGCTAGACACAATGACTTGGCTGCACACAATGACTTTTTTCCCCTCAATGGATTTATGAGAATTTTTCATCCTACAGAAACTAGCTTTTGCCCATTTCTGTATCTGCAAGCCACTGGGAGTGCATACAGTGGTAGAGAGAGGGGAGACTATAAGTGAGACGTCACTATCCCCAGATGAGTAATTTTTCCCTTCTACACATGATGCTTGTTTAAATAAGAAAACTGCTGGAAACATTCCCTAGTATGAATTATACTCACCACTATCGCTGCTTTTTGTCCTTTCAAAATCATCACTTAGAGGTCAAGAGGAATGCCAATGTATGAGCTCATCAAACTCTCTCTTCTTAGAAAGACAGGTGATAGCTGGGTCATCACTGCGGTGGGAGGGAGGGAGTATAATTTAGAAAACACACGTGTAGGTCAGTGTTCAATTAAGACCCCACTTGAGATGCTTGTATCCCATACCCAGGCACCTCGGTTTGTGTCCCAGCTCCCATTCTGATTGCAATTTCCTGCTAACCCACAATGGAAGGCAGCTGATGATGGGTCAAGTATACTTGGATATCTGCAACCATGTGGGAGACCTGGATTGGATTCCAGATGCCTTGCTTCCACCTGGCCAACCACTGGTGTTGCAGGCATTTGGGGGGTGAGTTAGCAGAAGGAAGACCTCTCTCTCTCTCTCTCTCTCTCTCTCTCTCTCTCTGTGTGTGTGTGTGTGTGTGTCTCCCTCTCTAACTTTCAAGTAAATAAATAAATCTTTTTTTAAAAAGCAGCTTTTTTATTTGTGTGTATGTATGTGTATTTGTGTAATATTTCAAACATAGAGAAAATATTAGAGAATAAATGATAACCATGAATCTACCATGCATTCATTCATAAGACATCCATTAAGTCCTAATTATATGCCAGAAACTCGTATGGATGCTAAGAACATATCAGCGTACAAAATAGAATAAAAATCTCTTCAATGAGTGTTTATTTATTTGTTTTATTTGAAAGGCAGAGAGACAGACAGTGCACCCACCACTGGTTACTCCCTACTGGCTGGGGCTGGCCTGGGCTAAAGCTGGGAGCCAGGAATTTAATCCAGCCTCCCACATGGGTATCAGGAATTCAACTACCTGAACCATCACTGCTGTCTTTCAGGGTGCACAGAAACATGGCACCAGAATCGGGAACAGAGCCAGGAAGTGAATCTAGGTGCTCCTAGAAGCACAGGAGCATGTTAAACACTAGGCCAGACATGAGCCCTTTACAGAGTTCATATATTCAGAGACTTACAGACAATAAAGAAATGCAAAGGTAAAATACACACTATGGTAGATGGTGCATGATACGGATTAAAAATCACACAGAGAGACAGAGGAGGAGGAGGAGAAGGTGCCACTTTAAGCAGAGTGGTGAAGAATGCCTGGCTGAGAAGCTATGGGAGCAGAGGGTACAAAGTTGTCTGGCTCAGAACATTGCCAACCAACAGAAACACAGGCAGAAAGGCTGTGAGGGGGCCAACGCAGTGGCGCAGTGCCAGCATCCCATATGGGGGCCAGTTCAAGTCCTGGCTGCTCCACTTCCGATCCAGCTCTCTGCTGTGGCCTGGGAGAGCAGTGGAGGATGGCCGGGGTGCTTGGGCCCCCGTGCCTGCGTGGGAGACCCGTGGGAGGCTCCTGGCTCCTGCCTCCACATCAGCTCAGCTCTGGCTGTTGCAGTCATTTGGGAGGTGAACCATCAGATGGAGGGTCTCTCTCTCTCTCTCTCTCTCTCTCTCTCTCCCTTTCTCTCTGGCTCTACCTCTCTGTGGCTCTGTCTTTCATATAAATAAAATAAATCTTTAAAAAAAATAGAAAGGCGGCTGGCGCCGCAGCTCACTAGGCTAATCCTCCGCCTAGCGGCGCTGGCACACTGGGTTCTAGTCCCGGTCGGGGCGCCGGATTCTGTCCCGGTTGCCCCTCTTCCAGGCCAGCTCTTTGCTGTGGCCAGGGAGTGCAGTGGAGGATGGCCCAAGTGCTTGGGCCCTGCACCCCATGGGAGACCAGGAAAAGCACCTGGCTCCTGGCTCCTGCCATTGGATCAGCGTGGTGTGCCGGCCGCGGCGGCCATTGGAGGGTGAACCAACGGCAAAGGAAGACCTTTCTCTCTGTCTCTCTCTCTCACTGTCCACTCTGCCTGTCAAAAAAAAAAAAATAGAAAGGCTGTGAGCTGGGAGAGCAATTGTGTACAAGAAACAGTGGGAGGCCAGCCTGGAGGAGTACTCAGAGGGGGACAGATTAGGCTCAAATGAGGTTAAGGGGGCAGGGAGAGTAAGACAGAGGACAGAGCAGCAGATCCTGGAGTCCTTTCCATCTGAGGGAGTCAGGCTCCTTAGCAGGTTTGAGCAGGGAGAAACAAACTGATCTCTCCCCGCAGCGGATGTTTGGACACCACTGTGAAGGAGATCACTTGGGGTGATGGGGGGCCGATTGCACAGCTACAGGGTGAGCAAGGAAGGCCAGGCTCTGGAAGCATCTTGCAGGAACAGGAACACATTTCGCTGCCAGATTAGACGAGAAACAGAAAGGGAAGTCAAGGACATTGCCAAGGATGATGAGAAAAACATGGAGAGAGAAGAGAGAATGATAGAGACGCACGGAGGGACCTCCAGGTGCCTGTGAGGTCAGTGGGCGCTGGCATTGCACACAGTGAGTTTACAGGGCCCAGGAGACTGCAACTGAGAGCAGATTCAAGATACGAGTCATGGGGTCAGTGCCGTGGGGCAGCGGGTAAAGCCGCCGCCTGCAGGGCCAGCATCCCATAATGGCACCGGTTCGAGACCCAGCTGCTCCACTTCCGACCCAGCTCTCTGCTATGGCCCAGGAAAGCAGTGGAAGATGCCCAAGTGTTTGGGCCCCTGCACCTACATGGGAGACCCGGAAGAAGCTTCTGGCTCCTGGCTTCAGATCAGCCCAGCTCTGGCCATTTGCAGCCATCTGGGGAGTGAACCAGTGGATGGAAGACCTCTCTCTCTCTCTCTCTCTCTCTCTCTCTCTCTCTCTGCCTCTGCCTCTCTGTAATTCTGCCATTCAAATAAATAAATAAATCTTAAAAAAAAGTACATGAGTCACAGAATTTTCAGCCAATTCTTATCTGGTAGCTGGAGTTAAGAATTTGACACTTGCGACAGTTCATCCTCAAGTCATGAGATTGGTTGACCAAGGAGATGGCAACTCATTTTGATAACTGATAATTTTTTCCAGGTTTGTTTCAGATTCCGTTGATTTTTTAAAAAATAAGGGTTGGCGCTGTGGCTCACTTGGTTAATCCTCCGCCTGTTGCACCGGCATCCAATATGGGTGCTGGGTTCTAGTCCCAGTTGCTCCTCTTGCAGTCCACCTCTCTGCTGTGGCTCAGGAAGGCAGTGGAGGATGGCCCAAGTCTTTAGGCCCCTGCACCTGCGTGGGAGACCAGGAGGAAGCACCTGGCTCCTGGCTTCGGATCGGGCACAGCTCTGGCCATAGCGGCCATTTGGGGAGAAAACCAACGGAAGGAAGACCTTTCTCTCTTTCTCTCTCTCTCATTGTCTAACTCTGTCAAATAAATAAAGAAAAAATAAACCACTGTAGATATATTTGAAGCCCCCTATATATTTCTCAGAAATTCCATTCTCTTTTTTTTTTATGTTTATGTCTTTTTTTTTTTTTTTTTGCCTTGAAAGACAGAATCAGAGAGCGAGAGACAGAGACAAGAGACAGAGATAGAGAACAATCTTCTATCCACTGGTTTGCTCCTCAAATGCCCACACATCCAGGGCTGGGCCAGGCCAAAGCAAGGAGCCAGAACTCCATCCAGGTCTCCCAAGTGGGTGGCAGGGACTCATGGACCTTAACCATCATCTGCAGTCTCCCAGGATGCACAGTAGCAGGAAGCAGGATTGGAAGTGGAGTGGCTGACCCTTGAACCAGGCACTCTGATTGCAGGCATCCCAAGTGGTGAGTTAAGCTGCTGCATCAAAGACTACCCCTCATTCTCTCTTCTAAGCAGCAGCTTCTTCCTTATGTGTATATCATGCCCATGCACGATATAAATGTGCATACACCATTACAAGTAGCTGCCCATAAATGATATGAGAGTCACAACATTCTCTAACTTACTTAGCTGCATAAGCAGTGTGGTTTGGAAATTCACCCATATGGACGTGTGCATGGCTGTGTGTATATGTATGTGTATGCAGTTATTTATTTTTACTGTGGAGTACTGCATTGTAAGAATATCCCACTACTGGGGCAGGCATTTAGCCCAGCGGTTAAAACGCCCACATTGGAAATCCCTGGATTCGATTCCTGGCTCCAGCTCCTGACTCTGGCTTCCTGTAAATGCAGACACTGGATGGGCAGCAGCTCCAGTCCAAACCCAGTTATTGCAGGCATCTGGGGAGTGACTCAATAGAGGAGAGCTGTGTGTGTGTGTGTGTGTGTGTGTGTGTGTGTGTCAGAGAGAGTCTCTCTCTGTTTCTTTCTCTGTATGTCTGTGTCCGCCTCTCAACAAATTTTTTTTCCACAATATTCTTTTCCTTGTCCTACAGATGGCTTGCATCTATATAAACAATCCTGCAGTGACACTGATGCAAACTCACCTCACTCAGAGAATCAGAGTTTCTCCAGGGAAGCTGCAGGTTGCGGACACAGCACATCTTGAACCTGTGTAGCTTTTACTGGTTCTGTTTCTGCCACCAGCATGCCCACTGCCTCACACCTTTGGCCTTACTTAGTCATAAATTTTATCAAAAGGAAGAGTGTTGAATAGGGCCTCGCTGTAGCTTTAATTTTCATTTCTTAGATGCACAAGGACCTTTAGATATCTTTTTACAGTTTTACAGGCCATTCCCCGCTGGCTTCTCTATTAATGACCTATTTCTCCCTATTCCTCTTTCTCTACTGTCTCATTCCTGTCTTTCTTGTGAGTTCTAGGACATCTTTATCCTAAATCTTTTATGCTAACCCTGTGATGCTTATATACCTTCTAAATGACTTCCAAAATCTGTTTTGTTATTATTGATTTTTATAATGTCAAATGTATCATTGTTTTCCTAATGACTTGGAGTTTTATACTGTCTTTGAAGGCCATGACATCTCTACTATGGCACCATAAAGATATTTCCCAGTATTGTCTTCTGAAAATGTGACTGTTGTCTTTCACATTTAGCTTTCTGGCCACCAAGATTTGACTTATGGCGTGGTGTTATGTACAGACTTTGATTTTTTTATAAATATAGATATTTTAAAACATACCATTTGCAAAGTAATTTGCTACTTTCACAAGGATTTGCTTTATCCTGTCTGACATATATACATTTACATTTGGAATTTTTTCTGCTTCCTTTGTTATCTCTTCAGTTTGGCTAATTTTTCAACCAATTATCTTCTTACTATCAGGCCTTTAATACACTTAACTGCTGTCTCAAGAACACCGTCCCCACTTCTACAACATGGAAACCTATGCCTCCAATGTGACACTGACAATTCTAGCAAATAAAGGTGTGGAGCACAGATAAGCAACCTTACTTTAGTGTTAACTCCAATAATCCTGGCCAGCGCTGTGGCATAGCAGGTAAAGCTGCCATCTGCAGCACCGGCATCCCATAAGGGCGCCGGTTCCATTCCCAGCTGCCCCACTTCTGATCCAGCTCTCTGCTGTGGCCTGGGAAAGCAGTGGAAGATGGCCCAAGTGCTTGGGTCCCTGTACCTGCATGGGAGACCTGGAAGAAACTCCTGGCTTCTGGCTTCATATCGGCACAATTCCACCCATTGCAGACATCTGGGGAGGGAACCAGCAGATGGAAGACCTCTCTCTCTCTCTCCCTCCCTCCCTCCCTCCCTCCCTCTGCCTTTCAAATAAATAAATTAATTTAAAAAAACTCCAACAACCTTCTCTGCTGAATCACCTTGTCACAGGCAAAGAGGGAACCAAGCACCACCAGCCCCTCCCCCAGGACCTCACCTACTCCCCAAATCCCTCCCCTTTTGTGCTGCAGCTAACGTAACCAAAATCACAATCACCACAGAACTGCTCGGAACCTATGACTGCTGACCATACCCACAACCAGTTACAATGACATCACTGCTGACACTTCACTCCCTCCATGTGCTTGACACCAGACTCTTCCAAGACTTCCTAAAAAGACAAGTAAATGGGAGGTGCCCAAATATCGACTCTCCCCCTACCCCTGGAAAACCCTGCCCCACATAACACCTCCTATGAATATTCTATCCTTCCCATCTCTCAAGTTCATCTAAAAGAGGTAACTCAAACCTGGCTGGGTGCAGCTCACTCTCAGGTACACCTGCGCTTCCTGTTGAGTGTGTACTTTCACTTTATGGATAATCAATCTTATTCCTCTGCCAACCTTTACTCACATCTAAAGATCAAATTCTTTCTTGCATTACAGACAAGAACCTGAACCCAGCCACCCAACAATTCTCTTGGTCACCTCCTTGTTCTCACTGAAGACAAATTTACCATCTTCCTCCTTACCACTGATTTTTGCTGACTTTAAGATCCACATAGAGGATGTATCCCACATCAGGCCTTGAATTTTTATGGTCTTGCTACAGCCACACCTCAACAACCCACTGCTTTCATTATACTATGAATTATGCTGACATTATTATGGAGAAAAAGGTAAAGATATGTAAGCGGTGTAGAGTCATTTAAAGCAAACACATAAATGTTTTTAAAATCATACCAATCAATCAAGTTGAAAAAAAGTATCTCTCAATGTGAATTTTCACCACATATCTATAATAGATACAATAGATGCAGTCCACCATACTCAAAGATATTTGGTTACAGCCACAGAGCTATTACAAGCAAGATAAATACCTGCTTACAAAAGGTAGTTCGGACCAAATATCTCCAGTGTAATCTTCTATAACCTCGGATTTCAGAGGAATTAGTCCAAGCTTGGGAATTTCTTGATTTGATCCTGGCAATATTCAGAAATACAATTGATATTTGAACACTAAACTCTAATTAAAATTCACCATTCTGATGCAGGCATTTCTGCAATAGCGAAACTAAGCCTAAGTAATCTAAGTAATCTCTCATTACCAAATAAATAGAAACTGAATAGAATTTCTACAATGTAGACGTTCAAATCACATTTCTGCTCCACATATTAAGTCACAAATGTAAATACTCATAGGTGTAGATTTTAAAATCTTGCAAAATGTAAGTTTGTTTTAAAATTCCATTTTCCATGAACTAAAGTGTGAGGATACTAAAAGATAGGTTCATTTTGATGCAAAGTTGTTTGAAATCCCACATATTTTTTTCCATAATACTCATTTTCCATTAATTTTTTGAAAGCTCCTCATATCTGAATGGAGTTAGGTAGAATTTATTTTAAGAGTCAAAGAATCACTATGTAACCTAGAAAAGACAAATATTTATTCTAGACCACAGAAAGATCTCTGCTTATTTTTCCATAGGTCAAACCAAGGGAAATAAATTTGTTTAATAAAAATGTTTTAAATTTAAACATCGGTACCAAAAAGTGCATTAATTTATTTCCACATCTTGTGCTAGCTAAAATTCAAAAGAACTTTTGTATATTTCATTCAAATCCCAAACCTTTTTCTGCATGAATGGACTCATCTGATGTGTCAATCACAACACCTTAAGACCTATTTAAATTTAAGCTACTTCTTCATAGAGCTTTAGGGAAAAAGTTGCCTTTGGTAAAAAAAAAAAAAAAAAAAAAAAAAAGTAAAGCTATTACAACGTTTTCTGTACCTGACTACGGAGACAGACAGACACGGATTCAAATCCTCTCTCTTCCATGAATTTGCTGTGTGATCTACAACAACCTTCCCAAGATCTTACCTCTAAAATGAGATTGATAATACCACCAGCAAGGTTGATTGGGAAACCAAATAGAAAAATAAATAAAAACAATTGCAAGGCAAAGGAGTTGCTAGAGGAGTAGAAGCTATTCAGTATGACTATCCCAGCCAAAAGGCAAAACTTATAAAGACCAGACCTATTTTCTAAACAAGGATTGTACTGCTAATCTCTTTCCATCTGGAATGAGATCCACTTTTAAAAAACTATTGGGGCTGGCACTGTGGTGCAGCAAGTTAAAGCTGTTTGCAACATCAGCACTCATGAGTGCTGTTCCAGCTGCTCCACTTCTGATCCAGCTCCCTGCTAATGCTCTTGGAAAAGTAACAGAAGATGTCCCAAGTGCTTGGTCCCTGTCACCCCAGTTGGAGACCTGGATGGAGTTTCTGACTCCTTGCTTCAGCCTGAACCAGCCCAGTGGTTGCAGCCATTTGGAACGTGAAAAAGCAGATGGAAGATCTCTCTCCTCTCCCTCTCTCTCTGTGCCATTTTGTCTTTCAAATAACAAGCAAATCTTTTCTAGCAAACTGTCAGCACCTTTAGGCAATGTTTTCTTCTGTGTAAGAAACAGTCTGGAAGTTGTCCTCACAGGCATGGAGTCTCCAAAGTCACCATCCTCTGACAAGGCTAACGTTGTGTTCCACAGCTTGTGATATACGTGCATCAGAGTGTCACCCAATTCCAAGTCGAGTCCTAGGGAGGAGAAGGTAACAGATTCCAATTCATAATCAAAGTCTGAATTTATGTTTTACAGGTGTCTGAGTTATTCAAGTTTATAGGTACTAGCTTCTAATGTTAGACGCTTAATGCAGGACAGGATATGATGTTTTCATTATGTACTCAATATTTGAAGACACCTAAAGCAAAAATAAAATTGATATTGCTATTGTTATATTTTTCTGTCACACAAAAAAGCAGGGAGCAGCATTGTGGTACAGCGGGTTAAGCTGCCACTTGTGATACTGGCATCCCATCCTGGACACCTGTGATACTGGCATCCCATATTGGAGCACTAGTAGGAGTTCTGGCTGCTCTGCTTCCCATCCAGCCTCCTGCTAACAATCCTGAGAAAGGAGCAGATGATGGTCCAAGTGCTTGGGCCCCTGCCACCTGCATGGGAGATCCAGGTGGAGCTCCAAGCTCCTGACTTTGGCTGGGCTCAGCCCTAACCATTGTGGCTATTTGGAGAGTGATCCAGCATATGGAAGACATTCTCTCTCTCTCTCTCTCTCTCTCTCTCTCTCTCTCTCTGTCACTCTCATTCTTGCTCTCACATGCGCACATGCATTCTGACTTTCAAATAAAATAACACAACCTAAAAACTCAAAAACAAAACCAGCAGGCCAATGAAAAATGAACCAATGGTCCTAATATGGGATCTGAGGTCAAGCTTAAGGAAGCACCAGGTAAGAGCATCCTTCAGAAAATGCTCCAAGCTGGTACGCCACTTCAGTTTCCATGGGAACAACATCTTATCTGAAGCAGCCAGCAGCAAAGCTACATTGTCATTTTCCAACACATACACAAAATCTGGTGTAGGAGGGTTCTTCAAAAACTGCATGGAAAAATGGAATTAAAAGTTGATTCTGGTGCAAAAAAGAATTGAAATCTATGGATAAGGTGTTCTTCATACTCATTTTCCACAAAGTTTTTGGAGATTCCAGAAATTTTTATACCAAAGTCAACTTATTTTATTATACTTTACTTCTTGCATTTTTAATTAACATGCAATACTTGCACACCATTATGGTGCATGGTGCAATATTTCAACAGTGAAAGCTGATCAAATCGGGAAATCAGCATGCCCACCTCCAGCTCCTCTCCACACTGTGCAATGCGTTATTATGGGCTACGGTCTCTCCCTGTGCTGTGCAACACTAGGACCAGTTACTTCTGTCTAGTGGGGTTTTAGACCCTGTATCCAACCTCCCTCTAATTCCCTCCCTCCATCCCTCCAGGCACTACTGGTCACTATTCTAAGTTCAGAGAGCCTCTTACACTTTGAAGCACCTCATATGGAAGACACAGAATAAATTACAACTCCGTAGTTCCTTTCCATTTATCTTCCTTTTTTTCCCCAAGTAACTAATCAATTACCCCATAATTATTCTTGAAAAAAAAAAAAAAACTCTTGTAAAGACCCTCAACTGAACCTTGTGAAAATACAGACTTTCCACAGAAAATATCTTCAGGGTGGCTGGCCAGCATCCCATATGGGTGCCAGTTCAAGCCCCAGCTGCTCCACTGCCAATCCAGCTCCCTGATACTGGCCTGGGAGAAGCAACATAAGATGACCCAAGTCCTTGGGCTCCTTCCACCCACATGGGAGACCCAGAAGAAGCTCCTTGCTCCTGGCTTCAGCCTGGCCCAGACCTGGCCATTGCAGGCTTCTGGGGAGGGAGCCAGTGCATAGAAAATTTTCTCTCTCTCTCTCTCTCTCTCTCTCTCTCTCTCTCTCTCTTTCTCTTTCTCTCCCTCTATAACTCTGACTTTCAAATAAATAAATCTTTTTTAAAAAAAAACATATCTTCAGAGAAACTTTTTATGTAATTCAACCTAATTGATGCATGACTAACCCACTGTCATTATTTACTAGATACAATTCTCATTCAGGCATGGACAGTGAATTTAAAAAAACTATTTAATGAACAGCTATTTAAAACATACCTCTGTGATACTCAATTTCATAATAATAAGCAATATTTTTCCATAAAATATTATCAGTTAAGTCAGGGAGGCTGGTGAAATCCACACTCCAATTATTTGTAACTTTTAATTGTTTTAGGATGAGAAATTCACATTGTTTTTGCTGGAAAAAAATACAAAAGGACAAAAGAGAGAGAGGAACAAGTGCTAATGATATAAAATCTTCCAAAAATGTGACTGTGTCAATTAATTTTCCCTGAGCATGATCTACTCCTTGTACAAAGACAAAGGACATACAGTGAAGATCAAGAGCTTAGAGCCAGTTACCTTCTTCCAGTCCATCCCACTGCAAAATAACAAGGGCAATATCCAAGGGGTCTGCAAAAAGTTTGTGGAAATTCACAATACCTTGTAGTTCCATGAAATTTTTAAAAAATATTTATTTATTGTGCTTGCTTCAGCAGTACATATACTAAAATATTTATTTATTTATTTGAAAGGCAGAGTTACAGAGAGACAGAAGCAGAGAGAGAGAGAGAGAGAGAGAGAGAGAGAGAGGTCTTCCATCCACTGGGTCACTCCCCAGATGGTCACAATGGCTGGAGCTGCACCAATCCGAAGCCAGGAGCCAGGAGCTTCTTTCAGGTCTCCCATGTGGGTGCAGAGGCCCAAGGACTTGGGTCATCTTCTACTGCTTTCCCAGGCCATAGAAGAGAACTGGATTGGAAGTGGAGCAGCCAGGACTTGAACCGGCATCCATATGGGATGCTGGCACTGCAGGTGGCAGCTTTATCTGCTACACCACAGTGCCAGCCCCTTTCCATGAACTTTTTGAAATAACCATGTATAACCTTTAAGGTATTTTTCAGTGCTAACATTAAATTTTTCTTCTGAACTCATCCCAAACATAATTTCAATAAATACTTCCTCATTGATTCAAACTAATGAATATATAAAAGTAGTGGGCATTTAACTGCTTTACTACAGATTTACAATTAAAAGTTGTTTATGGTATCATTTCAAGAGTTAGGTCTATGGGGCCTGTACTAGGCATCCCATATGGGTGCTGGTCGAAGTCTCAGACACTCTTTTTCCAATCCGGTTCCCTGCTGATGCACCTGGGAAAGCAGTGGAAGATGGCTCAAGGGCCGACACACTGTGGCGCAGTGGGTTAAAGCCCTGGCTTGAAGCACCGGCATCCCATATGGGCACCTGTTCGAGTCCTGGTTGCTGCTCTTCTGATCCAGCTCTTTGTTATGGCCTGGGAAAGCAGTAGAAGATGGCCCAAGTCTTTGGCCCTTGAACCCATGTGGGAGACCCAGAAGAAGCTCCTGGCTTCAGTCTGGGCCAGCCCCCATCATTGTAACCATTTGGGGAGTGAGCCTGTGGAAGAAAGATCTCTGTCTCTCTCTCTCTCTCTCTCTCTGCGGCCATTTGGGGAGTGAACCAGTGGATAGAAGACCTCTCTCTGTGTCTCTACCTCTCTCTGTAATTCTGTCTTTCAAAGAAATAAAATAAATCTTAAAAAAAAAGTGAGATCACAACAAACTACATAAAAGCATCAAACTGTGCTAAGTACAAAAACCAAGGTCTTCGAATTTTTCTAAGTTTCCTAAGAACTTACAAAGGACTTTTGTATTCCTGTCATCTCTGTTTTAACTGGCTACAAAGTGTGAAATGCAATGAATGTAAACTCTTTATTCATTACTTCACTATTTATATAATACTCATTAGAGTTGTTGTTTTCTCAATGAACTCTTCAGTGTGGGGGTTGTTTTATACTAGGGAGGACCACATTTTTGTATGGAGTGCTTTTATCTAGGACTCAGTTTTTCAAGGAAACATGCATTGTTTGCTGGTAGCCATTTTGAAGACAGATACAGGAAACAAAGAACCTTTTAAGATGACTATAGAAAGCAAAACAGTATCAGTAGAGACACAGGATTGCACCGTCCAAGTTTTGCCTTATTGAATTTTGAGCGCTTATGAATTTCCAGGTGGTTAACTTACCATTCTTAGAAATGGAGAAAGTGTTGCGTCCCATTTATGAGTAATAATTCTACTCTTAGCTCTTTGGATCAGAGGTAAATGCTGAAGGAAAATCACACTCAGACAGTACATTCGGCACAGGTTTGCTGCTTCACTGAGTGTGGGTGCCTCCTTCAAATCCTGGAAAAACATGAATTTTTAAAATGTCCACTTGCACAGGCAATGTAAAAACTCAGATACAAAGGTGGGCCTTTGGTGCAGGGGTTGAGTCTGCTTGGACACCTACATCCCATAACAGGTGTCTAGGATGGAGTCCCAGCTTTGCTTCCAAGACCAACTTCCTGCTAACACCCAACCTCCTAACGTTAAGACCCCAGGTGATGACTGCCACTCAGCTGGGAGAACCACACTGAGATCAGAGCCCTGGCTTCAGCCTGGCCCAGTCCTGCTGTTGTGGGCATTTGAGAAATTAATTGGCAGATGGGCTCGCTCGCACTTGCTCGTGTTCTCTCTCTGCTCTCCCTTTCAAATAAATAAAAACAAAGAAAGAAAAAATTTTAAAGAGAAAAATACAAACAAGAAGTCAAATTTTCTTGAAAAAAAATTCAGACATGCAGTAACAGTATTTTAAGGCACCTTACCCAAAATTTTCCCATGTGACGATTTAATTCTTTTGGGGGTAATTTTATCTCTAGAAAAATTCTACTAAGCATGTGATGGATGAAAAACAACACAACTAGCTGTGTTGCATAGGAGTGAAAGCTTTGCCTAATACATGGAGTTCCAAAATTCACTGTATCTAAACCTTGCATTTGATAAAATGGTAGGGGATGGCCTCTGTTTAAGGACATGTCCAGCATCCAGTTATTCATGTCCTCAAGAGCAGAAGTACCAGGGGTTGCAGAAAAGCTGCTTCCTGTCACACCTGTTCCTATGTAGAACCAGGGCTGAGCACGGCTGTGATCTATACAATAAAGCAACAAAGCAGAACAGAAAAGGAAAAAATGGGTTGCATCCCAGCTCTGCCCCCGAGTAGCTGTTTGACTTTTACTTACCATGTAGTAGACCACCAAGAACAGTAAAAAGTTGGTGACTGTATGCCCACTACAGCAAGGATTGACAAGTAATTCAGACTCTACTAGCTCACTACTGTTACAAATAGGAGCAACCTTATCATTACAGAAAACGTGATGCTGAGCCACAAAGTGGACAGTGGGCTCATCATCAGGACCCACTGCCTATCGGCTTTGACAAATGCTAACTTCTGTGCAATGTCACCACGTATGCGTTGAAACTGGCCCAGGAGATTGCAAGCAGCAATGATGACCAGCTCTGAGCCAGGGGACAGAAGATATTTGTCCTGCGATCAGAGATGAAAGAGGTGACAGTTTCATCTCAACTATCTTATAAAGAGTCTTGCCAGCTTTCATAAGAATGAGATCATAATGATATCTCCATGCTTAGCCAGCAAACATGTGATCCACACATTGTATTTTCTGTTTGACCTTGAGCTTATGCATAGGGCCACCACCCACAAGCGCTGTCACATCATCAAAAGTGGCATGAGACAGGCCCATTGGTTTTGAAGGAGTCTCACCTGTGTATCACAGTTTTCTGTGTATGTGTTTGGGTTTCCACGGTCTTCTAAATCTAGTAACATTTTTTTGTAGAGCTTTAGTGCCACCGAGCATGAAATGGAGCAGACAACACCTTGGATTTCAGCTCCTTGTGGCCACAGGTCCAAAAAAAAAAAAAAAAAAAAAACACCAGTGATTCCAAGAAACAAGATTCAAAGCTGACATAGTAATTAATTCTAGAAAAATACTGAAATTTTATCTTTCAAAAACTTAAAGAAAAACATATAAGATAGGCCTGCGGAATTTGGAAAATGATGCTGAGCCGGTATTTCATAAGGTCCTAAGTGACATTTTAATATTAATAACTTTCTCCTGCTGATCTACAGGCCATGGCAAATCCACAGGTCTCTGTATGATTAACCTGTGGATTCTTCAGTGTTGTCAGCCCAGACACTTCCCAGGGGCCAGTGAAGACACTGAGATGCGTGGCATACACACTGCTAACGATCAACAGCTCTACTTCCATAAACTGATAACGAACGACTGCTACCAAAGGCATGATCCCGAGAACCCTTGTATTTTGGGGAAAGTTGCAAAGGCACAATAAATCACAGTGCTCAGCAAGAGATGCGGATAGGAGCAGACGGGGGTGATAGAGACTGAAGACGTTTATCTGAGTCCATGGTGAGGCATCAGGATTTGAACCAGGAGACTCAACACCTCCTAAAAGTTTGAAACAGTCATTGAACAAGTCACCTGGTCTCAATTCTTTCACTTAAAGACATCAGTTCAGTGTCTACATGCTATGTCGGGTCTCACAGGGGCTTTACACTAAGACTGAAAAGAGCACCCCCAGGGAGTTCCGAGCAGGAGAGCATCAGGTTCTGATTTATATTTTGAAGGAGTGTGTTGGAGGGCTGGGGGTGGGATGGGTATCTGGCCTAGGAATTAAATGCCCACCTCCCATATTGAAGTGCTTGGGTTTAAGTCCCAGTTCTGGCTTCTGATTTTTAGCTTTCTGCTAATATGGATCCAGGGAAGCAGAAGTGATGGCTCCAACAATGGGGTGCCTACCACCTATGTGGAAGACCTGCAATGAGTTCCCAGCTCTCAGCTTCAGCTTGGCCCAGCACCGCCCATTGCAAGTATTTGGGGAATGGACCAGAGGATAAAATCTCTCTCTCTCTCCCCCTCTCTCTTTCTCTCTCTCTCCCTTTCTCTCACTGTGTGTGTGCCTGCCTCTCAGGTAAATAAATAAATAAAAGGTCACTTGGACTGCTATGTAGAAAGCAAATCATTGGAGAAGGACAGCAGAAGTGGACAGACAACTGGGTGTTTACACTCCTCTGGTCTACTACATTTGTCCATGTGAAGGATGATAGAGCCTCAGATTCATCTCATCCTGGGGGAGATGGTGAGAAATCACCAGATTCAGGATAGACAGTGACAGGATTTTAAAGAGCACATGATGGAGTACGAGGGAAAGACTGAAATCAAGGATTCCTCCAAACGTTTTGGCCTGAACACCTTAAAGGATGTAGATGCTGTTAACTGGTATAGTGAAAGCTCCAATAAAAATGGTGTGGGAGAAAGGTCTCTTTTCATCATGCTAAATTTGCAACTCTGACTAAAAATCCAATGGAGACATCCAACAGGCTGTTGGATACATGACTAGAATAAAAAAGAGCAAATGGTTCCATCTGGAAGTCTGATACCAGCACACATAGGCTGCCCTTTGAAATCAGAGGAACTCAGAGGATGAAACTGGCAGCCCTATTTCTACTCTGTGCTCCTGGGGGCCTAAGGAGCCGGGAGAGGGCCACTGAGCCCCAGGAAGGGCTACAAGTTTGGGAAGGAGAGAAGGACAGGGTAACGCTTGAGCACAGGCTGTTAAAAAACCCCACCTATGTAAAACAGGAATGAGAGTGAGGACACGAATGAAAACCATAGCTAGAGCCACAGTGAACGCTCCACTGCAGCTCTAAGAGTCCCTCCCCTTCTCACAGCTGCTCAAGGAATCACCTGCATCTTTCTCCATGCAACATTACAGTTGGTTACTTGACTCACATAGGTTAAAATTCCTATGAAAACAAGACCCCTTTTGGTCTTGTCCGCCACTGTAAGTCCAGCACCTACCATGACACGTGGAACGATGCATCCGTGTCACAAATATTGCTGTATGGTTAAGTGAGAGAGTGAATGCAGGGAGAATGGAGAGAAGAATCCAATGACGTGGGGACTTTTAGTTCACCTTAGAATAGGGGACACTAAATATCTGGATGCTCATATGTGTACTGACTCCACAGTCAGGTGAACCCCATCTCATCACCACATCATGCCTAGTCTTCCAAAAACACTGTTCTATGGACTGTGGAACCACGTGAGATGGCCTGATTCAGGAAATCAGAAGTACAGAGTAACCACTGGCTTAGGTTACCTTCCGGAGACGTTCCCAAAGGCCAATGGCTTCCTTGCATTTGCTAACCTCAAAGATCCCTTTACTTTCTAGATCTGAACAATTCCCATCTTCCAGGAAGCCAACACCCACAAGAGCCACCTCACCCATCACAAGAGTAAGCCTTGGGATCGTTAACATTATCACAGCACTGGCCTCTGGCCAGTATCACCACACATTGCATACGAAGTATTTTGTAGAAAATATTTTTAACCAACTTCAGGATGTTTTGATATCAATTTAGCAAGACCCTTTCTGCCTCAGATGAATGCGGCTTGCAAGAGAACACTTTCCAGAGATGGAAGGCTAGGGAGTCAGGGGGCGTGAAGGTGAGCGTAGGACAGGCCTGTTTGCTAGAAGCAATAGCCATCAACGGTATATTTCCTACATGCTGAACTTTAGTTTTAAGAGCATAGTCATTACCTCTTTCTGCAGGTCTTCCACATTTAATTTCAAATGACCACACACAGATATTCTTGCTTCCTGTGACTTTTGGAAAACCACATGGGTATGTAAGGCATATCACAGCTGTTTCTCATGCTACACACACAGATACAAAAAAAAAAAAAAACCACATATGTGTACACATCACAAACCTCTAGTTAAACTAAATACAAGGTGGAAAGTCATGTTTATTTGGCTACAGGAAAACAAAAAGAAAGCCATTAATTCCAATCAAATAAACTTCCATTATGTCTTCTTGAACTAATGCTGAGGACATTGCAATCTAACAACAACAACAACAACAACAACAAAAAAAAAAAAAAAAAAAAAAAAAAAAAAAAAAACCTCTACCTAATTCCATAAAAGCAACTATTTAAAAAGTACCAAATGGTATGAGCATTGAGCCTTGAGACTGACACCCACATCCCACACGGGAATGCTTGGATCTGATTCCCAGCTCCAGTTCCTAACTCCAGCTTCCTGCTAATGCACACCCTGGGAAACCAGTGATGGCTCAGGGAACTGGGCTCCCGCCTCCCATGTGGGAGATCTGGATTGCATTCTAGCTTCAGATCAGCTCAGCTCCAGCCACTGCAGCCAATTGGAGAGAGAACTGGTGGATGGAAGATCTTTCCCTCTGTTTCTCCCTCTCTCTCTGCTCTCTCTGACTCTGTCAAATAAATAAATAAAATTCTTCAAAAGAAAAAAAAAATAAGAATGGAAGGGGGGGGGATGTGGGAGCATGGGCATGAGGGAGGGAAGGGTGGGAAGTATCACTGTACTCTAAAACTGTGTAGATAAAGTTTGTCCATCTGACAAAAACAAAAAAATTATTAAAAAAAACTATGCATGTTCGATTTTTTGCACCAAACTTAGCATCTTTAATTCCATTTCCCACGAACATTTTGAAGAACTCTCATAGGTAATACATATTCAAACAAGTACACATCTGAGTGTGTGTCTGTATGAGCTGTTACGTGCACACGCATTTGTATAATTTATGCAGGAGAAACACAATTTCCCACCTTGGTGCTCTCATGTCTGGCTTCTCTGGGTTCCTCCCCTCCATTGCCTCTTTTTTTTCTCTCTCTCTCACTGTCAGAGTGGATAGTGAGAGAGAGAGACAGAGAGAAAGGTCTTCCTTTTCCGTTGGTTCACCCCACAATGGCTGCTGTGGCCAGTGCACCACACTGATCCGAAGCCAGGAGCCAGGTGCTTCTCCCGGTCTCCCATGCCGGTGCAGGGCCCAAGCACTTGGGTCATCCTCCACTGCACTCCAGGCCACAGCAGAGAGCTGGCCTGGAAGAGGGGCAACTGGGACAGAATGCGGGGCCCTGACTGGGACTAGAACCTGGGCTGCCGGCGCCGCAGGCGGAGGATTAGCCTAGTGAGCTGTGGCACTGGCCTCCATTGCCTCTTGCCCTTGAACTTGGCCCACACTCTTCTTCCTCATCTCGACGAATCACCCAAAGGTTCATCCCCAACAACAATTCCTCTCTGCCAAAACTCAGAACTCACTTCTACTAACCTGACTTGTAAAGCCAGAGCAAAACCTTCCTGCTTTCCACGTTAAAAGATTCCTTCAGAGCCTTCCTAGGCCCAACCTCTTGAACAAGGACTTACATTATCAGGGTTGTTTCTTCCACATTTACACAGCTCACTTCTTCTTAGGCAGTTCAACCTGACTTACCATTTCAAAGAATTGTCTGTGCTCAAAGCGACTTGAGGTATGGTATCCATAAATTCTAAGGACATCCGACTCTAGCTCCAAGGGCTGTACTATATTGATTTTCTTCTGAAGAGCATGAATGATAAAAATGTTTAAAAAATCTCTTTGTCGAGCGGTTATTCCTTCGTCTGAGATGACCAAGAAATGCGGGTAGCATTCCTCAAGAAATGTGTCCCATTCTGGAGACAAACAATTGGAAAACTCAGTATGAACAGTGACATCAGTATTATATTCTAAACGTTGAATCAGGGCAGTACGAAGGGCCAGAAAATGAGGGCAGTTAAAATATATATTTTCTGCATCCTGTAAAAAAAAAGGAAACAAGTGTTAATATTAGAGATAAAAAATGAGTGTCTAGTTATTTTTGTGAAGCTTATGGGAGTCTCTGTACTAACATGATAGAAAGAGCTAAGATGATTAAACATGTACTTATGCAGCCTCTACAAGTGTAAGTAGATAAGAACACACTCGGTGGCCATTCTCCTCTGTACAACATTTACTATTAGCCCTTTCGGCAGAGTCTCTAGTTACAGACTGAAGAAGCAATATAGCTAATAGTTAAGTAATGATGGGCCACGTTTCGAAATGATTGACTCTATTTTCCAAGATGAGAATGGAGAACGAAATATCTGTTACCTTAAAAAAGACAATCTGGCTTCCTTTTGAATGAAATCATGTAGAAACCGCTCCATAATGTAGAAGAAGTGGAGGGTTTGCCCCATCTTGAGGTTCATATGGAGAGCACAAGTGAGGAGTAAGGAATCTCCATCAATCAAAAAAAATTCAGATTCAACGAAGTCTCTCGGCAAGCTGACCATCCTGCATAAAATACAGAACAGGCAGAGACTGTGGACAGAGCAGCAGCCGCCTCAGAGAAAATCCACAGTTTGATTGGGTGGGCAACTCTTCTTCCAGTCTAAGAAATTTAAAGAAAAAACTAAGCACAAATTTCTGTTATCTTTAACAGTTTTCCAGGGCATTGCCATGATTTTGATAATAGAATAAGCCCCTGGTTGGAGCCTGACATCCTAAGAGTGGAACTGCAACTCACTTCAGTGTACGCGTATGCTTAAATTTATGCAAAAAATTCATCTCTACATACATTTTAGATTGACAGGCTTACTGTTATGTACTTCAAATGTGAAACACTAAATCAGTCATTATCCTTGTTCAGTTATATGCTGTTTATTTATTCAGTTCAGTTATTTGCTTTTTAAACTAATGTACAATCAACATCTGTGACGTCTTCACTCAACTCAGCAACAAAAAGATTTTTCTTTTTTTTTTAATTTTTTTTTTTGACAGGTAGAGTTAGTGAGAGAGAGAGAGAGACAAAGAGAAAGGTCCTCCTTCCATTGGTTCACTCCCCAAATGGCCGCTACGGCCGGCACTGCACCGATCCGAAGCCAGGAGCCAGGTGCTTCTCCTGGTCTCCCATGCGGGTGCAGGGCCCAAGCACTTGGGCCATCCTCCACTGCACTCCCGGGCTACAGAAGAGAGCTGGACTGGAAGAGGGGCAATCAGGACTAGAAGCCGGTGCCCAAGATTTTTCATAACTTATATCTTCCCAGTGAGTCATTTCCAAAGCTCATTACCCAGCCTCTCCCCTCAGAGGCTGCCACTGCCTTGAATTCAATTTTAATCAATCTCACTTCACTTTTTAAGTTCTTACGATGTATATTATGCTTAATTTGTAATTTTTATCAGAAAGGCATCCCATGTCTTTTCTGAAATTTATTTGTTTAACTCAAGTACTAATTACTATTAAAATCCCGCATGTGGTTATAGGATGCTATGCTTGAACTACTGCACTGTGATGTGTACATCATAACTGATTCTGTGTCCTCCTTCCCATGGGCATCTGACTTGTTTCTATGCATTTTTTGATACTGCAAACTGTGCTGCAAGGACTATTCTTGTAGCTTCCTGAAACACAGGTTTCCTCAATGCCCACTTGACTGAACTCAGGCAAATGAGTTGCAAGTTATAGGGTAGCACCAAGCGGTTTCCAAAGTCATCATAGAGCTACACAGGCCTTAGCAGGTATCAGAAGTTATTCCAGCTACATCTGGTGATGTATAAAAACAAGAACTGCTAGGACGTGGGTTGTTACTAGATATAATTCCTTTTAATTAAAGGAAAGCATTTGGCCTATCTGTTAGGATGCCTATAACCTACATGTGAGTGCCTGGATTTGAGTCCTGGTTTCAGCTACCAATTCCAGCTTCCTGCTAAAGCACACCCTGGGAGGCAGTGGTGATGGCTCAAGAAGCTGGCTCCCTGCCACCCACACGGGAGACCCACACTAAGTTCCCAGCTCCCAGCATTGACCAAGCCCAGCCTGGCAGTCCCAGGCATTTGAAGACTGAACCAGCAGGTGGAAACTAACTCTCTCTCTCTCCCCTCCCCCTCCCTCTCTCCCTCTCTCCCTCTCTCCCTCTCTTTTCTATCCTGCTCCTCTCAAACTAAAAAAAAAATTCTTCTAAAAACTCAAACACAGTAGGAAAATGTTAACTCTATGTATTCTTTCAGAATTCACTTTCCGCAAATTTCAACACATAATGTTTTGGCTAAGACCAAATGCTCTGGATTCTAAGCCTGCTCCTACATGACTTTAGACAAATTGCTTGTCTATCCTGTGCTACAGTTTCTTGACTTGCAAAAAAAAAAAAAAAAGAATTCAGAACAGCTAATCCTTCAAACAATTGCTGTGAGGATTAATGAGATAAACATGAGTGGTTAGAACCAAAATATGCTTAGGTCATAATCTATACTTAAAATATGCTTGTTATAAAGAATGTTTTGAGTTTTTATTTTACTTTGTAGTTGAATACAATTGGTATTGTAGTATTATAAATTCCATTTTGATTCTAAACTTATTCTATTGTAAATTAATTGAGAAAATTGGAATGAGGTACCAAATGCCAAGATTAGACTCAATAAACCACCAGTGGCAGGAACATTTTTACTCTCTTCACTGTGGTGTGCAAAGTCCCTAGCACATTAGCAAGCACACACAAATGGTTGTCAGGAAAACAACACAACACACTGGCTTGGTGCAGTCATCGTTGCTGATATTATATAATGTTTCACCGTTGGTCAACTTGTGCCAAAGTCAGTTTCATGAAACTCGCGCAATGTTTTAAATGGTATACAATGTTAGTTAAACAGCTACTTTATTATTGTGCAGTATTAAAAGAAAATTGAGTCTTTTCTCCGCTTATACCCCTCTTCAAATTCTTCAATAACTTACTCCTGGCTACCAAATGACTTAGACCATAACATTTCCCAAGGAAAGATTTCTCTATTTTTAATAACATTAACTTTTTACCCCATTGGAAGGTTATACAAAACAACTTAGCAGGAAGAAAATTTAAAAAAATATGCCATGCAGAGGAAAATAACATGTAGTGATGTGTGACTTGGAACTATTTGTGTTATTCTTACTGGGATTTTGACAGGTAGTACCAAAGGTGCCTGGAGAGTTTCTTTAAAATTTCCTCACATTCCGTTAATCCTTTCAAAATAAGTAACAGGTTTAATATTCATTTTTTTAAGATTTATTTGTAAGGCAGAGCAACAGAGAGGGAGGGAGAGATCGACCCAGGAGCTCAGAACTCTGCTTAGGTCTCCCACATGATAGCAGCGGCCCAAACATCTGGGCCATCTTCCATTGCTTTCCCGGGCACATTTGCAGGGAGCTGGATTGGAAATGGAGCAGTCAGGACTCAAACTGGTGCTCACAGGGGATGCTGGCATTGCAGGCAGCAGCTTAACCTGCTGTGACACAACACTAACCCCTCATATTCAATTTTAAAAGACAACTTCTGCTGATAACTTTGACTATATTTGTATTTTATGCAAAGCTGCAAACACATCAATGGAACGTTCCTAAGAATGTGCAAGACACATCGCTGTATCCATAATGACAGCCTGCCTACCCCACTCACTAAACAGAATGATTGTGGGCCAGGGCAGCCAAATCGTACAGTTTTGAAATTAGCTTTTTCATAAATTCTCAGTCACAAATGAATTTTATGATATACATAAATGTTTAAGAAATCTGCAAAAATGTAAACAAAATTTGAGCAATATGTCACTTCCAAAGTTAATTCATGTGAATATTTTATATGGAGAGACACAGAGAGAGAGAGAGAGAGAGAGATGTTAAATAAACACTTATATAAATTTCTAAATATCTACATCTACCTTCAAAAGTTCTGCCACGGTGCGGCACTGTGACGCAGTGGGCTAAAGTCCCAGCCTGCAGCGCTAGCATGCCATCTAGGCATCAGTTCGAGTCCCGGCTGCTCCACTTCCCATCCAGCTCCCTGATAATGCTCCTGGGAAAGCAGCAGAGGGTAGCCCAAGTGCTTAGGCCCCCTGCACCCACGTGGGAGACCCAGAGGGAGTTCCTGACTCCTGGCTTAGTCCTGCCTATTGAGTCCATTTGGGGAGTGAACTAGAGAAAGAAAGATTGATCAATCTCTCTCCCCTTGCCTTTTCCCCATCTCCCACCTCTGTATCTCTTCTTCTCTGTTGTGTCATTCTACCTTGGAAATAAATAAATAATAAATCTTTTCCCAAAGAGGAGAAGCAGGAAAGAAACTCACATGCATGGGTAATCCCTCACCTGATTCTCCCAACTGACAGCTGTTCTCAACTGTAGCTTCAGCTCTTGGAGGTGTCTCTTCATTCATTTCAAACTGCAGTTGCCTGGAAGTTGGCTCTTCTACGACGCCTTCTGCGCTCAGGTCATCTTCTTCTTCAAATTGATCAAAAGAGGACACGCTCTCCGTGGTCTCACTGGCTTCAGAGCTATCATTTTCAGTGTCACTGTCACTGTCACTGGAGCTTGACTTTTCACCTGCCACAGCAGGTGCAGTAGCCATGATCTATAAAAGCAAACCTACTAAGCATCACCCATTTCTTTAAAAATATCACGATAGTTCACTCATTCAACAGTAACATCTGCTTTATTACTTCTCTCTCTAAATCTTCCCAGTTCATATTTACCCAAGAGGATATTTTTCATAATCCTTCCCCCAAATATGTTTGCTTCAAGTCATTCAAAAGAAGATGGTGTGGGGACAGCACTGTGGCATAGCAAGTTAACCTGCCACCTGCAGTGCCAGCATCCCATATGGGCGCTGGTTCAAGTCCTGGCTGTTCCACTCTGATCCAGCTCTCTGCTATGGCCTGGGAAAGCAGTGGAAGATGGCCCAAGTCCTTGGGCCCCTGTACCCATGTGGGAGACCCAGAAGAAGCTCCTGGCTCTGGATCGGCACAGCTCTGGCCATTGTGGCCAACTGGGGAGTGAACCAGTGGATGGAAGACCTCTCTCTCTCTCTCTCTCTCTCTCTCTGCCTCTCCTTCTCTCTGTGTGTAACTCTGACTTTCAAATAAACAAATAAATCTTAAAAAAAAAAGAAGATGGTGTGGCACCACTGCATGGCACAAAATACTTCTGAAAATACCTGAAGCTGCTTCAAAAAGCCTGTGAAAAATTGAACTAAAAGGACTTTTGTTTTTGTGAAAGTAATGAAATCCATGCATGGTTTTTTCATAATAAACATTTCCCACAAACTTTTTAAAGTACTCTCATGCATGAAAGTCACATTTACAGAGAGAAAAAAATAATGTTTACAGAAGGATGTGAAGCAAGAAATCTAGAAAATAGTAGAAAGTTATGTTCGCACCTTCCTTTTGGAAGAGTCTCCAAAGACAAATTTGCAGCATTTGAAGCATTACTAAGTCATATTCTCTCTCACAGTTGAGCACACAGTCAGCCAGCTTACACTGAATTAGCATCCAACTAACATTAGGGAGTTGTTGGTTTCTGCATGCTCAGTGACTTTCGGGGCGTCCTCAGCTGAGGTTCTGAAACGTGCACTCTCTTACTCGAATCAGCATATGTACCCTCACTTTATGTGTCCTTTCACCAGGAAATACTGCAGGAGCGGCCCCAGCAGAGGTGCCAACAGTGAGACAGTGTCTTCTGGCTGGAAGAGCTCATCACGTCATTGTATACCGAAGCACTCCTGCTCTCAGGAATTGAAGGTCATTCTTAAGTCCAGGCACTCTACTGCAGGATGGGGTCATCCTGATTGGGGTCTTCATTGCTGGGTCAAATGCCCACCCCACTTTAAATGGCCTCTTGCAAGATGACCCCAAAGGAATGAATTATTAGCCGTGTGGATACTAAGCTGTGGACACCTCTGTGATGCACCTCTGTGTTGGCTCTTCCTTTTGCTCCACCTCATTCTTCTTGACCTTGGATTTCCTGAAACTGTGCATCTTAATAAATTATTAGCACTTTTTTTTTAAATCTCAGTCTCTGCTTTCTTGGGAACCTTGACCAAGAGCATTGAGATCAGGAGTGGTCACTGAGAGTCTGTCTTCAGGTTTGAATCGTGCAGCTGGATCCCTCCCTGGTGGAAGGTGCATGGTGACCCTGTTGCTGGGGCTAAGACAGGCGCCCATAACCTTGGCACACAGCAGGATCACAGTCAATAATGCTTTACTCTGTGCTTAATTCTAACGAAGCACAGGTGGAGGGTAAGGCACTGAAAAAAATGCTTTAGCTGCAGCACTTGAAAGTGTGGGAGCAGGGGCTGGTGCTGTGGCGTAGCAGGTAAAGCCGCCACCTGCAATGCCGGCATCCCATATGGGCAACGGTTCGAGCCCCGGCTGCTCCACTGCTGATCCAGCTCTCTGCTGTGGCCTGGGAAAGCAGTGGAAGATGGCCCAGGTCCTTGGGCCCCTGCACCTGTGTGGGAGACCTGGAAGAAGCTCCTGGCTCCTGGCTTCAGATCGGCTTAGCTCTGGCCATTGCTGCCAATTGGGGAGGGAACCAGCAGATGGAAGCTCACTCACTTGCTCTCTCTCTCGCTCTCTCTCTGCCTCTCCTTCTCTCTGTAACTCTGACTTTCAAATAAATAAATTTCTAAAAAAAAAAATTATGGGAGCAGTGATGATTTTCTTCCATCCATAACACCAGAAAATTTTCACAAAGAAACATAGATTGAGGGCATCCACCAGCCAACTTAAGGCATGTCCTGAAATTCAGAACACCTCAAGACAGATTTTTGAAGGCAGACTCTCCTCTCCCTACTGCTCAGGGCAGAGTGTGATGAAAATCATGCTTAGAATCTCATACACAACCTTGGCAAGTGTCCATTTTTTTTTTCTTGATAGGAAAAAAAATGTAGGATGGGTATTTAGGTCAACGATCCCATGCATGTTGAACCCCCAATCCCTCAAAAATTCTCCAGGCTGATGAAGCTGCCCGCCCCCTCTTGCCAAGGGATAACAGCCTCTGCTCACTCCACGCCAATGAGCCACGCCACCAAATGAGGTCCACTTTCCCAGAGACCTGTCCCTACCCCTTCCACCGACTCCAGGCAGTCACCCAGAGCTCCTTCTTAACACCGCCTATGTGAAAAGTGCAGTCCCTGCTCTACGAGGAAATAGCTTAGCTGGCAGAGGGACTGAGGGGCTGGCTACTGCATTTCCTCAGGACTGAGGGTGCCTTTGCAAGTAGATCACGAAGGTGCTGAACAAGGGATGCCGGTAGCAAATATGAGGCTGGGGGGGAGAATTCATGAGAGCAGTGAACAGCCTACCGAAAAAATCAAGCAAATGGATGCCCATTCGATCACACCTGCTCTGTACTGAAGCACATCACTATAGCCTCTGGCACTTGTCATGGGGCTGCCACACTGGTAAATCCATTAGTTTTCTACTCCTATCCACAAAGAAGATAGAAAGTAGCACACATTGACCTAGGAAGAATGTCATTTTTTTTCTCAGGGCTCTGTTAAATTCCCTGTTCACTACCACAGTACAGCAGGTACCTTGACCAGCATGACATTTCAGAGAATATCATGCTGGCTTTCTGTACTGATGATTTATCATGCACTATTAGGACACAGTTCTTTTTTTATTTTATTCATTTACTTGAGAGATAGAAAGAGAAAGAGCACGCACACATCTACCGGTTCACTTCCCAAATGCGGGCAATGGAAGGGCTGGGCTGGGTAGAAGCCAGGAGCTAGGAACTCGGGCCAGGTATCCCAAGTGGGCGGCAGAGACCTAACTACTGGAGTCATCAATGTTGTGTCCAGGATCTGCATTGGCAGGAAGCTGGAAATGGAAGCAGGAGCCAGGAACCAAACTCAGGTCCTCCCATGTGGAACGTGGGTGTCTTAACACTATGCTAAACACTCATCCCAAGACACATTCCGTGAGGCTCAATTGCCTGCTACAATCCTTCACATGTAAGCATTAGGATCTCCAAGAAGTTCATGGAAATATGTATTATGAAAAAAAAACTACGCATGGATTTCAAATATCTTGTGCCAAAGCAAAGTGAATTTGAAACTCCGTTTTCCACTAAGTTTTGGAAGTGCCTTCACACATGTGCCTTCACCCCCCTTCTCCTCTCTGATACCCACAGTCGGTTTCTATTGGCTTCTGTCTTGCACAAACTGTTCCCTTTGTGTTCCAGGCTCATCCTTGCCTGCTCTCTCCTGGACCTTGTCTAAAGGTTCCTCCCTTTCTTTACCTTTCTATCACTCTCCTCCTAAATGGCAACCCAGCAGCTCGTGGTCTTTCAACAGAAGTCCTGTGCCATCATCCATGTCAATGAGCATTGGAAGGATCTTATGATTCCTCACCCAATACTATCATCATCAGGAAGAGTCAATGATTGAATGAGAAATCATTTTATCTCTCTGTGTCTGAGTTCCTTTGTCTTTAAAATAAAAAGTTAAAAACTAACTTCCTTCTAAAGGCAAAAGTGTATAAATAGAAAATGGGAAGATGTAAAAGTGCTGACCATTTCTGCCACAAATCCATAAATTTCCAGCATTTCCTGGCTCTTGTTTTTTTTTTTTTCAGAAAGTGAAGTTTCCTATAAATATAATTTCATCTTGATGAATACTGACTTCATTAATTAATTTACTCAATCATCATTTAGGGGACATTTACTATAATGTCAGACATTATTCTAGGCAGTAGCCTTGAAGACATCAAGTCCAGAAAGGGCGTGGTCTGGAGAAGCAGAAAGATAAGTTAGCAGATCAATCACAAGACAGCATGAGTGCTGTGGTATAAGCTAGGGGACGGATCTGGCGCTGTGGAAGCTTAAATCAGGAAGTGCTTGGGACAGCTGAGTGAGACTTCTCAGGTTATGCAATATTCGAACTTTAGCTTGAAAATGTATTAGAAGGTTGGTAGGTGGGAGCAGGATAAAGCATTCCAGGAAGAGAGAACAGCATTAGGAGGTCAACAGTTAGGAGGTCAACAGGAGATCTGAGAAGGCAGAGTTGGAACAAAGCACCTGCCCCAAGCTTGCTCAGTGTGAGAATCTAAAAGGGAATCAAAACCCTCCCTAGTCTCCAGATAGAACAGGCATGAATGATTCTGTCAAGCCCACTCATGAATTCCATCAAGAAGGAACCATACTCAGACATTCACATTTGTCTGCACTGGTATGACATGTACAATCAGCAGCTTCCAGGGTGGGCATCTGACCCGGTGGCTAAGCCACCACTTGGGATGCCCACAGTTCATATAGAGCACCTGGGAACAAGGCCTGAATCTGCTCCTGCTTCCTGCTTCCTGTTGATGCAAACCCCATGGATCAGCACCTGACGGCTCAGGTAGCTGTGTTCCTGCCTCCCATTTGGGAGACCCGGATGGAGCTCTCAGCTGCTGACCTCAGCCTGGCCCAGCTGACTGCTGCAGGCATTTGAAGAGTCAGCTGGCAGATGGGAGTTCCCACTCTCTCTCCCTACCTCTCAAATAAGTAAATAAAATTTTTTAAAAATCAGTTTTCCTCAAATGCCCCTTCCCCTCACATTATCCCAACCATAGAACTAAGGAAAGACCCTACAGCACGTAATCTCATTGATGTCTCCTTCTTCGCTTTTTGGTAAAGAAGCATTTAAATTTGGTATTTTGCACATATCAGTTCTTGCTTTAATAGAAGAGTCTGTGGTTTCCTACACATCCTCTTGTAGTCCTGAGTTTTACAGGGAAGTAATCTGAAGATCGGGGAGGTTTTCAGCTTGTCCAAGGTCCTGCAGATAAGAAACAGAAGAGCTGAGTTTCTCCGATCCAAGCCCTCCTTCCCCACACATCGTCCAATACCACTTGTGCTTCTTAAAAGTTCAGTAGCCCCTGGGGCTGGCACTGTGGCACAGTAGGTTAAGCCACCACTTGTGGCACCAGCATTCCATATCAGAGTGCCGGTTCAAGTCCTGACTGCTCTGTTTCTAATCCAGCTCCCTGCTAATGAAGATGCCTGGCCCAGCCCCAGCTGTTGTAGTCATTGGGGGAATGAACCAGAAGATAGATCTCTCTTTTAAAAAATGTATTTATTTATTTTAAAGGCAGAGTTACACAAAGAGAGGAGAGGCAGAGAGAGAGAGAGAGAGAGGTCTTCCATCCACTGATTCACTCCCCAGTTGGCTACAATGGCTGGAGCTGTTCTGATCTAAAGCCACGAGCTTCTTCCTGGTCTCCCACATGGGTTCAGGGGCCCAAGGACTTGGGCCATCTTCTACTGCTTTCTCAGGCCATGGCAGAGAGCTGGATCATAAGTGGAGCAGCTGAGACTCAAACTGGCGCCCATATGGGATGCCGGCACTGCAGGCAGTGGCTTTACCTGCTCTTCCACAGCGCCGGCCCCAAGATCTCTCTCTCTCTCTCTCTCTCTGCTTTTCAAATAAATGAAAAAATCTATTTTTTTTTGACAGGCAGAGTAGACAGAGAGACAGAGAGAAAGGTCTTCCTTTTGCCGTTGGTTCACCCTCTAATGGCTGCCGCGGCCAGCGCATCACGCTGATCCGACGGCAGGAGCCAGGTACTTATCCTGGTCTCTCATGGGGTGCAGGGCCCAAGCACTTGGGCCATCCTCCACTGCACTCCCTGGCCACAGCAGAGAACTGGCCTGGAAGAGCGGCAACCGGGACAGAATCCGGTGCCCCCACTGGGACTAGAACCCGGTGTGCCGACACCGCAAGGCGGAGGATTAGCCTAGTGAGCCACGGCGCTGGCCGAAAATAAATGAAAAAATCTTTAAAAAAAAGGTCAGAAAATGCATGCTGTCATTTGTTCCCCATTTCCTTCACACAGGCACCAAAGCCCCTACCTGTGGTCTGTAGTTCTCCCTTCCACGTGCAGCAGCCAGCAGCAGTTACGGGGTGCTGTGGGACCTGTGAACACATGGGAGGGCAGGCTGAGCTTCCTCCTTGCTCAGGAAGAGACTTGGTGCCACCCTCTGCACCAGCTGAGTCACCAAGCTTTAAGTTTCATTTCCCAGAGAAGGTACAAGACTGAGGCTGTATGGCTTATCACAGATTCCTGGGGCTGTCCCATGTATGTTGCCGGTGTCTTCTAGGAAAACACACATCTCTGCCATTGAAGGCAAAGGTCGAAAGCACATGCACACAGAGAGAGAGAGAGAGAGAACACACACACACACACACACACACACACACATCCCTGCCTGACCTGCAGCCTGGTAATGCCCAACTATTAACTACTCCAAAGATGAGCTCAGGGCCAGGGCCGTGGCTCACTTGGTTAATCCTCCGCATGCGGCGCCGGCATCCCATATGGGATTCTGTCCTGGTTGCTCCTCTTCCAGTCCAGCTCTCTGCTGTGGCCCAGGTGGGCAGTGGAGGATGGCCCAAGTGCTTGGGCCCTGCACCCCATGGGAGACCAGGATAAGTACCTGGCTCCTGCCGTCGGATCAGCGTGATGTGCTGGCCATGGCGGCCATTAGAGGGTGAACCAACGGTAAAGGAAGACCTTTCTCTCTGTCTCTCTCTCATTGTCTAACACTGCCTATCAAATAAAAAAAAATTAAAAAAATGAGCGCAGCCACTTCCTAAAGTCACTCACTTATCCTTTTTGCTTTGTTTTGGTTAGCAACTGTTAAGGGGCTGGCACTGTGGCATAGCGGGTAAAGCCACTGCCTGCAGTGCCAGCAGCTCTGGCCATTGTGGTCATCTGGGGAGTGAACCAGTGTATGGAAGACCTCTCTCTCTCTCTGTATCTCTGGCTCTGGCTCTACCTCTCTCTGTAACTCTTTCAAATAAATAAAATAAATGTTGAAAAAAATGATAATTAAAGTGACATGTCCTATATCTAGCAGTTAAGACAACTTCTATACCACTGATGGGCCAAAAAGCATTCATTTAAATCAACTAAAATTCTTAAAATTAAATAGCCCTAAAGATAGTCATAAAAAGGTATAAAATACAGGGCTGGCACTGTGGCACAGTGGGTAAAGCCTCCACCTGCCTGCAATGCCGGCATCCCATATGGGTGCCAGTTTGAGGCCCAGCTGCTCCACTTCCAATCTAGCTCTCTGCTGTGGCCTGGGAAAGCAGTGGAAGATGGCCCAAGTCCTTGGGCCCCCTGCACCTGTGTGGGAGACCTGAAAGAAGCTTCTGGCTCCTGGCTTCAGATCAGCGCAGCTCCAGCATTGTGACCAACTAGGGAGTGAATCAGTGGATGGAAGACCTCTCTCTCTCTCTCTCTCTCTCTCTCTCTCTCTGTAGCTCTGACTTTCAAATAAATAAATAAAACTTTTAAAAAAGGTATAAAATACCTCTAAAATTACATTTACTGAGGAATTTATATTTTCAAATATTCATATCAGAAAGAAGTTAGAATGAAAATCAGTGAGCTAAGCATTCAACTTAGCTGAAGGAATTAAAAGAACAGTGAGAAAAAAATGTAAAAAGAAAGTGACTTTTTAAAGAAGGTAGGAGGAGATAATTAATACAGAAAATCCACCCATGCATAAAAAAAAGGAGAGAGGACCAATAAAGCCAAAATGAATTATTTGAAAATAACAATAGTTCCATAGCCTGGACCTGGGGAGGCACAGTGGTGGAAAGAGAACAGCTACCACATTTGAGAGATACTGGAAGACTGTGTCAATACGACTTGGGTACTGATTTCATTTGCAGGTGGAAAATTCACTCCATTGCAAAAGATAACTTCATTCAGTCAAAGAAAAAGATATAGATGTTTTGGAAACAAACTCCTATTTTCACCTTTTTCTCCTAATGTAACATCCATGAACATGCCAAGAAAACGGAAGAGTCCCAGCACCGTGCCAGTGTCTTTATCAAGAAAAGGAAGAATCACGGTGCAGGCCCAGGCCCACCACCCCCGGAGTCTCTCCTGAGCCTTTGTGCCCGCATGGATTTATATCCCTTATCTCACGCCGTTCTACCAAGTCTGCTGGGTTTGTATGTTTCTCTGTCTTCCATGTAGGTCCAAAAAAAATTTTGTTTATTCACGTTGTATTATTTACATGAAAAACACAGAACATATATTTCAAAGAGGGGAGCACAATGAAGCAGCGGGTAAATCAGAGAAGGAAGCTCTCTGGGGCCCAGACAGAGACAGTCGCTGAAGTTCTTCTCCCAGAGCCGTCAGATAGGTCCCCTTGCCTTTGTATTCCCACGTGCACTTTATCCCCAAAACCAGGGCAAGTAGTGTTGGTGTTTTTGGCAGTTAGTACCTAAGACCCTTTGTATCCTTCCAAAGTTTGAAGCAATTGAAAAAACAGCATAGGTGATAGATAAATGACCCAAGAATCGTCAGCTGCGCTTTTATTAAATTTCCTATTGCCGCTACCAACAAATGACGGCAAGATGAGTGGTAACCTCACAGGTCTGAAAGTCCTGAGTCCACAATGGATCTCCCCATGGTGTTGGCAGGACTGTGTCCCTTCTGGAGGTCCTAGGGCAGAGAGAGGCCCTCCCCTGGTTAGATGGTGGGAGAGCTGTATCGACACAGTAGCTGAAATAGGATAAGGTGGAAAAGCACTGGGACCACCAGAGTCAGGCTTACCAGGAAGTAAGTGGAGCAGCCAAGACTCAAACTGGTGCCCATATGGAATGCTAGCACTGAAGGCAGCAGCTTTACCTGCTACACCACAGTGCTGGCCCTTTACTGAGTTATTCTATAGACTGAAAGACTATTCCATGGGGCCAGCATTATGGCACAGTGGATAAAGCCGCCACCTGTGCTGCTGGCATCCCATATGGGCACTAGTTCAAGTCCCAGCTGCTGCTCCACTTCTGATCCAGCTCCCTGCTAATGACCTAGGAAAAGTAGTGGAGAGCAACCCCCTGGGAGACCCAGATGGAGGTCCTGGCCCCTGGCTTCAGCCTGACCCCTGGCTTCAGCCTGACCCAACTCCAGCCATTGTGGTCATTTGGGGAGTGAATCAGTGGATGGAAGATCTCTCTCTCTCTCTCTCTCTCTCTCCCCCCCCTTCTCTGTAACTCTGCTTTTCAAATAAAAAAATAAATCTTAGAAAAAGGAAAGACTGCTCAAAGTAGTATGCTCAGTACATTTTTGGAATTTCTTCCAGTTAAACAAAAATGAATGACTAAATACGACATACTTGGTTTTGTGTGCTTCTTAACCATGTAAAAATGTCACAGTGTCAAGCCAAGCATTGAGGATGAAGCCAAACTCTGTCCTAATGTTGGCATGCAGGCTGAATAAATAAATTAGTGCCTTCTTGCCATACTGCTAATTCTGTGAGGTTACCAAAAAATGAGTCGTATTCCCTATGTAAGCACTTTTTAAACCTATGACAGCTGCCAGCCATGGCGTCTATGCTCTGCACACCATTTCACAGGCTCCACAAGGGCCAAATGTAAAGAAAACTCAGTCACAGATTCATTTCATACACTCTCAAAATACAGGCGCTCATCAGAGAGGTAAGGCAATGCTTATCCAGGAAATGAATATAAGTCATTGCAATGTGTCAAAGCCAGGGGCTTTCTGTCTTCTAATCCTGACACCACAAACACACTTCAAGTGCAGAAGAGGGCAACCTGCTTACCACGATCATCATAAATGCTCTTTTTAAAAGATTTATTGTATTTACTTGAATGACAGAGTGACAGCAAGAGAGGGAGAGACAGAGAGAGAAAAAGAGAAGTCCTCCATCCTTTGATTCACTCCCCAAACGTCCACAACAGCCAAGCCTGGGCCAGGAACCAGAGACGTCATCCGGGTTTCTCATGTGTGGCAGGGGCCCAAGCACTTGGGCCATCTTTTGCTGATTTCCCAGATGCATTAGCAGGGAGCTGGATTGGGAGTGGAGCAGCCAAGACTCCAACTGGTGCTTCAATACGGGATGCACACATCACAAGCAGTGACTCAACCTGCTGAGCCGTGTCACCAGCCCCTGAATATCATAAATCTTTATTATCAAACCTTCTTTCACAAAAATCTCCACATACGGAAATCCTGAACACTTCTGTATGGATGAACAATGTGTAGATGCTTTGAAAGACCCCTTTCTCTTCTCTTGCATTTCCTATTTGGAGTAGATATTTTGTGTTTCCAGATGATCATGGCTATCTATTGACAGAACAAATGGGTTTTATGTGCTTGGTGAGTGCTATGATTGGGACATGATTCAGTTCCTAAACTCATGTAGGAGTTTAAATTAATGTGTGTCCAGATCCTAGAATATCTAACATCTAGTGGGTGCTCAGTGTATGTTGTAGACAAAGTGTGTGGCAAGTACGTGGCCTAAGGGTTAAGGCACTGGTTAAGCTGTCCACATCCCATATGGAGTACTTGGGCTCAGTTCCTGGATCTGGTTCCTGGTTCCAGCTTCCCAGTAATGCAACCCCAGGAGCAGCAGGTGATGGTTCAGTCATTGGATCTGTGCCACCCACATAATTAGACTGAGTTCCCAGGGCCTGGTTTTGGCCTATCTCAGTCTTGGCCATTGTAGGCTTTTGAATAGTGAACCAATGAATTGGTGCTCTCTCTTTCTCTCTCTTATCTATCTATCTATCTATCTAATCTCTGTCCTCTCTCTACGCCTCTGCCTCTCCCTCTCCTCTCAAATATATTAAGAAAGAAAAACCCCTGAAGTCATAGGTTAATGGTACCAAAAGATAAAACTGAATCCAATTATGGTGTTTAGGAGGTGGGCCTAGTGGTGATTGTTGAGAGCATGCCCATTGAAGGTAGTTCTCAAGAGAAGGTTGATTGTAAAAGCTGAGTTTGGGCTGGCGCCGTGGCTCAACAGGCTAATCCTCTGCCTTGTGGCGCCGGCACACGGGGTTCTAGTCCCGGTCGGGGCACCGGATTCTGTCCCGCTTGCCCCTCTTCCAGGCCAGCTCTCTACTGTGGCCCAAGAAGGCAGTGGAGGATGGCCCAAGTACTTGGGCCCTGCACCCCATGGGAGACCAGGAGAAGCACCTGGCTCCTGCCTTCGGATGAACATGGTGCACCGGCTGCAGCGTGCTGGCCGCGGCAGCCATTGGAGGGTGAACCAATGGCAAAAGGAAGACCTTTCTCTCTGTCTCTCTCTCTCACTGTCCACTCTGCCTCTCAAAAAAAAAAAAAAAAAAGTTTGATCCCAGCCTCTCTTCCTCCCCCTCCCCCCTCCCCTTCCTCTCTCTCCTCCCCCTCTCCCTCCCCCTCCCCCTCCTCCTCTCCCTCCCCCTCCTCCTCTCCCTCTCCCTCCTCCTCTCCCTCTCCCCACCACTTCCTGGTTCACCATGTGACCTGCTCTCCACACAAGTTCCACCATTGCCATCTGTTATCCTCACCAGATGCCAAACCAACAGGGTCACTTGAACTTGAATTTGAACCTCCAAAACCATGAGTTAAATAAACTTTCGCTCTTCGTAAAGTTAGCTGCCTCAGGTATTTCATTGTCACCATGAAAATCTGACTGATAGGGTAGGGAAAAGTTAGCTGCCTCAGGTATTTCATTGTCACCATGAGAATCTGACTGATCGGGTAGGGAACCCATCGCCCTGGTAGTTTTGGCCCCAGGGACAATGAGAGGATTCACACCTGCTCTGTTGGACAGGCCAAGCTCCAGACTTCCCTCTGTCACCAACCCTGCTGTCAACAGATCCGCAATTCCTACCTTTCATGGTGCGTTAGGTAGTTGTGGCTGTCCTATGGCAGAATGCTCCTAGCGGAAGTTCCACAGGGCTTGGAAACCCAGTACTGACAATATCACAAGACACCTTAACAGGCCTCGGTATCCATCTGTGGGGGCTGTCATAACAAACTGCCACAGACTGAGTAACTTACACAACAGAAGCCTATTCCTGCACAGTTCCGGAGGCCGGCGGTCTAAGTCCAAGTGCCAGCAGGTTTACTATGAGAATCTTTCCAAAAAGAGGGGAGCAACACTAGCTGGATAGACCATGTGTTGTACTGAGCTTTGCAAAGTACTTCAAAAAGTTTGTGGTAAAATGGATTGAAAAGACAAGTTGACTTGGATGCCAAAAATGCTTCGAAATCCATGCATAATTTTTTCATAATATATGTTTTTCACAAACTTTTTGAAGACCAATCTTATGAATGGATTTCAAAAAGCTGTCTCACCAAAATAAACATATATTTTACTGCCATTTCCATGAACTTCCTGAAGTCCCCCACAGCTCAGCCTCATGTTGTCCTCACATCCCACCTGAATAAAACCAGCAAGGTCAGGGCACAGTCACAGTCTTCCCTCGGGAACTGCAGGTCTGCGTTGAATTGTGTCAAGAAAGCTGGCCAGCGCTGTGGCTCAAAAAGCTAATCCTCTGCCTGCAGCGCTGGCACACTGGGTTCTAGTCCCAGTCAGGGCACCGGATTCTGTCCTGGTTGCCCCTCTTCCAGGCCAGCTCTCTGCTGTGGCCCAGGAGTGCAGTGGAGGATGGCCCAATTGCTTGGGCCCTGCACCCCATGGGAGACCAGGAGAAGCACCTGGCTCCTGGCTTCGGATCAGCGCAGTGCGCCAGCCACGGCGGCCATTGAGGGGTGAACCAACGGAACAAAGGAAGACCTTTCTCTCTGTCTCTCTCACTGTCCACTCTGCCTGTCACAAAAAAAAAAAAAAAAAATGAGAGAGAGAGAGCAAACCACTGCATTGAAAGATTCTGCATCCTTTAGTTCCTAGGCAGCTGCTCAGCTGCATTCGCTGTGATAAAGGTTTGGTATCAGCTCAAGTCATAAAGAAGTGCAGAGCAAGCATTATTGCTCCATTTGTTGCTGGGAAATTTTGACTCCACACTGGCACACCCTCATAAGTAATTTATTTGTTTGTATATCAAATACACTGCCTTTCATAAGCAGTCAGCCTGGCAGGGACTTTGACCTCTTGTGATAACATAAGGACTCCAGGGAGTCTACGTAGCAGGAAGATACAAACAGGAACACAAAGCGATACCGGCAAGAGCAAGATTTAGCCTTCAGAAAATCCCTAGGCTGTTGGAGCCTTTGCCCCGTGCTATGAGACATCTTCAGCTGGACATGAATTACCACTGTGATCGTAACATCACGGAAAGAGGTGCATCTTCCCCTGCCCCAGTTACCGACTCACACAAAAACTGCAGCATCGAACTTCTCCCAAAGCATCCAAACTTTCCTTCTTTCATGAATGGAAACTTCCAGTTCTCACCAAGATGAAGCAGCTCCATTCCTTCCCAATCTTCATTTTTACAACTACAAAAAAAACATGAATCCGGCCCGCACCACAGCTCACTAGGCTAATCCTCTGCCTTGTGGCGCTGGCACACCGGGTACTAGTCCCGGTCAGGGCACCGGATTCTGTCCCAGTTGCCCCTCTTCCAGGCCAGCTCTCTGCTGTGGCCAGCGAGTGCAGTGGAGGATGGCCCAAGTACTTGGGCCCTGCACCCCATGGGAGACCAGGAGAAGTACCTGGCTCCTGCCATTGAATAAGCACGGTGCGCCAGCCGCAGCGTGCCGACCATGGCGGCCACTGGAGGGTGAACCAACGGCAAAAGGAAGACCTTTCTCTCTGTCTCTCTCTCTCACTGTCCACTCTGCCTCTCAAAAAAACAAACAAACAAACAAACAAAAAAACAACAACAACAACAACAACAAAAACACCATGAACCCAAGACCAAAACCAGCAGAGGAGACCCAGAAAGGCAAGATGAAGACAGCAGACTATCTGGGAGTCTTGAGAGGAGGAATTTGCAGGCAATGAGTTCTCTGAGTTTCTTTATTGACCTCTCTCTACCCATAACTGCCAGCTGGCACAGATTAAAATTGCTCCCAGATGGGCTGGCATTGTGGCATAGCTGATTTGTAATGCCAACTTCCCATGTGGGCGCTGGTTCGAGACCCAGCCACCCCACTTTTGATTCAACTCCCTGATAACAGCCTGGGAAAGCAGCAGAGGATGGCCCAAGAGCCTGGGTCCCTGCACCCACATGGGAGACCAAGAAGAAGCTCCTGGCTCCTGGCTTCGGATTGGCCCAGCCCTGGCCATTGAGGCCATCTGGGAATTGAACCAGCGCATAAAAGATACCTCTCTCTCTCTTTCTCCCTCCCTCCCTCCTTCCCCCGTCTCTATGCAACTCTTTCAAATAAATCTTTCCTTTAAAAATTGCTTCCAGAAACACCTCTTTCCCTCCCTAGCCAGCGGACCTGGAAAAGGGCAGTACAACACAAAACCCTTACAGCAAAGTCCATCCTGCTCCTTCCAAACCTCAGCAGAAGATGGGAACTGTGGCCCCTGCGGGTTCAGCAGGGCAGAGTGGGAAGCAGAAGCAGACAGGGGCACTGTGACTGCCCTGCCTGGTGGTGGCGGCAGAGCCAGCAGAGAACGGGCCTTCCATCCCATGCCCAGAGCCGGGGCAGCACAAGCTGAGCCTCCACTTGCATCGGGCCCCAAGGAGACTTGCGAAACATTAGGAAGTGGAGCTGATCCATCGCTATGCCTCACCTTCTCCACTTGTAGTTCTTAAGAATAACTGTAGAAGGTCTCAGGCATGTGAAAAGTCCTGTGTTCCAGGCTCCAGCCGCCCAGGATCCCTGCTGCCCTGAGATGTAAGATCCAAGATGCACTGCGTTCTGAGTGCCTGAGGCTGTGTCTGCAGCTGGGAGCCCACCCCCCCTGAGAAGTTGTCCTGAGTGTGGTGTGACTGCTCTTCACGCATCATAGGCTGCTGCTGTTTCTCACTGCCTGCCTTTGAGGAATAAGCCAGATCCCTGTGATTTTCTGAGTGTGAGTGCGTTCTGCCTTGCCAGGCTCAGACAGGGAGCTAACCAGGGTCCAGTGGGGCTGCTTCACAGTGCATACAGAGATCACTCAAGTCCCGGCTGCTCCACATCCAATCCAGCTCTCTGCTGTGACCTGGGAAAGCAGTGGAAGACGGCCCAAGTCCTTGGGCCTCTGCACCCACGTGGGAGACCTGGAAGAAGCTCCTGGCTCCTGGCTTTGGATCAGTGCAGCTCCAGCCATTGCAGCCAACTGGGGAGTTGAACCAGCAGATGAAGACCTCTCTCTCTCTCTCTCTCTCTCTCTCTCTCTCTCTGCCTCTCTGTAACTCTGTCTTTCAAACAAATAAATAAATTTCTTAAAAAAAAAAGGAATGAAAATTACGGAATGGAAAAATACAGTAACAGTAAAGTTTTTAAAATGATTCCATGGCTTCAATAGTAGGGAGCAGAGGTCCCTTAGGATGGAATTAGAGAACACGAGGAGACGTAAGTAGAATTTAGCTGGTCTGAACAACAGACTGCAGGTATGCTGAGACAGAAGCGAACGAGTTTTAGGGACACAGAGAGCTGCTGTTCATATCCTTGAAATCAAAGAAAGGGAGGGAGAAAAAGTATTTCAAAGAAATAATGACTGGGAAGTCCTAAATTTAGCACAAGTCCCAAATTTAGCACACCTACTGACTAAAGAAGCTACGCAAACCCCAAATAGGACTTTTTAAAAGCCATACCAAGAAACATTGTAATTCAACTTTTGAAAACTAAAGGCAGATAATCCCAGGAGCAGAGAAAAGCAACACATAACTGATGACAGAATATCCATTCAAATGCCAACGGAAGCCGCAGAGGCCTGAGAACTGAAGATTTTTTAAAAACTGTCAATCATAACTTTTATATCCGGTGGACATATTGGACATATTCATTAGAATGAGGAGGAAAAAGAAAAGCATTGCCAGTTGAAGGGAAATAAAGAGAATTTGACACAAGCAAACCTGTCTTTACGGCAGCTGTACAGGAATTTCTCGAAACAGAAGAGAAAGGATTGAAAGCGAGATTTGAACTTCAGAAAGGCGAGAAGAACACCAGAATGGGTAAAAAAAATAAATAAATAAACAAGAGTTAAATATACTACAGTATTCTCATGGGCTTCTTCCATCATATTTGATGGTTGAGGCAAAATATTTAACATCATCTAATGCCTTGGGAAAGCAGTAGAAGATGGCCCAACTCCTTGGGCCCCTGCACCTGTGTGGGAGTCCCAGAGGAAGCTCCTGGCTCCTGGCTTTGGATCGGCACAGCTCCAGCTGTTGCGGCCAACTGGGGAGTGAAGCAGCGGATGGAAGACCTCTCTCTCTCTCTCTCTCTCTCTCTCTCTGCCTCTCCTTCTCTCTCTGTGTAACTCTGACTTTCAAATAAATAAATAAATAAATCTTTTTAAAAAAATTGTATAAACAGGCAGGAAAACAATGACAATTATGTCATGTGGACGAGGGGGTCTTCAACAAGTTCATGACAAGTGTGTATTATGCACAATCTCTGCAAGGACTTCAAAAACCTCTGCACTGAAATAAAGTCCTTTTTGAATTCCGCTGCCCAGGCGTCTATGAAGTATCCTCACATAGACTCCAACTCCTCGAGCAATCCTTAAGAAAACTAGACACAGCGATAAACTCAGAGTACACTAGAAATGCATCACAATGGAACCCTAGACCTGTTCAGGAAGTTCACGGGCAGGCAAGAAATGAGAAACAGAGGGAACGTGAATGGCAAAGGCACACCCCAAACATGGGGCCTCGTCATCTGTCATCCAGGAACAGGGAGATGCAGGGGAGCAGGGTGGGCCCCTCCCTTGCCTCCACCGTGGCACTGAACTGGATCTGGGCATGAAGGAGGCTCATAAATACCAGGAACTGGAATGCGATGCAGTCAGGCTGTGTCCTCAGCCAACCCTGAGCCACCTGGGCAGCGGCTCAGAGGCTTTCTGGGGCACTGGCCAGGTGCCCTGGGCTGTGGCCTGGTGCCCGGGTGCTCCTGAAAGCCGGCTCTGCCTGGAAGCTGCTGTTTGGGTCTAGCCTGTGTTCAGCTGCTTCTGTGAGACCAGGTGATCAGAGCTGGTGGAAGCCACAGGTCTGGGAAGGAGATGCGCCCCAGGTTTGCTGGTGTTTTTTTTTTTTTTCCTCTCTCTTTCCCTCTAAATGACTGTGCTACGAGAAAAGCTGCCTCCTCTCTCAGCGGGATGCTGGCCACAGCGCTGGGAGCCAGCAGGAATTTCTGGGAAGCAACACAATTACAGCGTCGGCCAGGTTTGTCTGCAGAACCTGTCGCGCACACGCTGCATTCCTGTCCAAAAGGCCAGGGTTGACTCTGGCCCCACCCCGCTGCCCCTGCTCCCAGGTGTCCTGGGGCCTCCCTTCAGGAGCGGCACGGAGCCCTGGTCAGTGCCTTGCCCATTGCTGCCAGATTGCACCTGGTCCTGGTCTCCATGGCCCTCGGGGCTCCCTCCCTTGGCTTAAAGGTTCCTTGCCTTGTATTGATGATTGGTCAATCACCTCTCACTAAAACTCACTCACGGCATTGAGAGCGGGATGCAGCTGGCCCTACAGGCACACACGACTCATGAGATTGGGGTGGCGCTGTAGGGTAGCGGGCTAAGCTGCTCACTGCCTGCAGTGCCGGCATCCCGTATGGGCGCCAGTTCGAGTCCTGGCTGCTCCACTTCTGATCCAGTTCCCTGCTAATGCACCTGAGAAAGCAGCAGAAGATGGCCCCAGTGCCTGGGCCCCTGCACCCATGTGGAAGGTCTGGAAGAAGCTCCAGGCTCCTAGCTTCGGCCTGGCCCAGCCCAGCCCTGGCCATTGCGGCATTTGGGGAGTGAACCAGTAGATGGAAGATATCACTCTCTCTCTCTCACACTTGCTCTCTCTCCCCCCTCCTATCTCTGTAACTCTGCTTTTCAATTAGATAAAACACTAAGTCTTTAGGGGGAAGAAAAGATTTACAGCATCATTTATCTCCCCATAGATAACACTTTGATGTTCGGTTTTGTCTTGAGGGGTTTCCATTCCTGGAACCCAGGCCCTGAGCAAGAGGTAACCACCACGGGCACACAGCCCCGAGACTCATGGTGCCCACTTTGTCATCATCAAAATTATGTAAAGAACATAGCATTGCCAACGAACACTGCCGGCCAACGAGGCGCTTGGACAGGAACGGAACACGCACCTCCTGGACCCAACTTCAAGCTGTAAGCACCTTCACCATGAACCCTTCGAGGAGCCCTGGAACTAAGCAATAGCAGCCCAGCGCCATGCTCTGGACTTTGAAATACATGCCTCCCACTCCCTTCCACCACCCCAGTATCAGTAACGGGCTTGCTGCATGCTGGGGGAGCAGGGCCAAATTTGGGGGCTCCACAGCATTCTTCTAGCCAGTGTTGGGATGTTCTGTAGCATGAGGAAGAGTAAGCTGATCTCCTGTCTGTGCCACTCTGATGCCACTGCCACCCACCCCTGAGCCCAGAATGCACTGCCCCTTCCTCCCAGCTGGTCCGGTTCCTTCCCTCTTCTCGATGCCCCAGTGACCCTCCAGTCTCCCCGGGCTCCCTCGGTGCATGGCACAAGGCACTGTGCTCTGAGTCTCCTGTTGTTTTTTTCTTCTTATTATTCCACACTCAAGTCATTTTTATTTCCCAAATCAAAATGGAAGCTCCTAGAGGATTGCATTGAGTGATATTCATTTGAGTGCCCCCCTCCTCCCCACTTCTTTTTAAAGATTTATTTATTTATTTATTTATTTATTTATTTATTTGAAAGGCAGAGTTACACAGAGAGAGGGAGAGGCAGAAAGACAGAGAGAGAGAGAGAGAGGTCTTCCATCTGCTGGTTCACTCACCAAGGGGCCACGACAGCCACAGCTGAACCAGGCTAAAGCCAGCAGCTTCACGGGGTCTCCCATGAGGATGCAGGGCCCTGTACAGTTGGGCCACCTGCTGCTGCTTTTCCCAGGTGCATTAGCTGGGAAGCAGGGCAGGCAGGACAGGAACTGGTGCCCATAAGGGATGCCAGCACTGCAGACAGTGGCTTCACCTGCTATGCCACAACACCAGCCCTAACCACTCCCTAAAGGCTGCTCGTTAACACACACGCACACACACTCAAGGAGACAGGGAGATGTGATGGCATTCTAGGTGCATGGTGAAAAGTTGGAAAATGAAAAGACAAGACACTGATGGGGAGGAAACCCTTTCAAAATGCATATCTGAAAAAGGACTTGGGTCCAAAATACACAAGGAACACTAACAGCCCAATGCTTAGTTCAAAAATGGGCAAAAGAGCTGCACAGACACGCACCACAAACAAGCACATGAGATGCTCCATGTCACAGGCCATGGGGAACTGCCACAAGGAGATAGGACCATGTGCCAATCAGAACAGCCAACACCCAGGGCACCAACATCCCCAATGTGCAGCTGAGGCTGAGGACAGCAGGAACTGTCATCCATTGCTGGTGGGGACGGAAACTGGCACAGCCACTTTGAACAACCATTTGGGCAGTTTCTTATGAAAGGAAACTTTGGCTCACCATGGGATGCAACACCTAAACTCCTTGGTGCCGACCCATAGGAACTGGAAATAAATTTAAGTCCATACAACAACCTCCAAAGCAGCAATTGCAAAATTAATTCTAGGATGGGAAACATTACAGGAAATGAAGTCACTCATGCGCATCTGTTCAGTTTTCCCAAGTTCAGGACAAATACAAGCACCACTAAAACCAAGAAATCAAATGCTTTCAACAGCCCAGAAGGTTCCCTCATGCTCCTTTCCAGGCCACCCCAACCCCCTGTGTCCAGCCCAGGCCAACCCTGGGGCACCCTCACCCTCGAGTTTCTTAGGCATGGACTCAAAATTCAGTATGTGGCAGCTCTTAGGGCTGATTTTGTGGCTTTGGTGTTCCATTTCTGGGAGTCAGCAACACTCCTCTATGAGAAAGCAGGTAGCAGTTGGAGGAGGAAGAAGTTGAGTTCATCCAGGTGCCCAGGGAGGGCCTGCCGGATGCAGTGGTGCCTCGAGGAGGGTCAGGGGCCTGAACAGGGAGCCATGTGGACAACCACAGGAGAAGGGCCCATGGCTCTAGACCAGGACACATCATGGCACCTAACCTGTCTCGCTTCCGAGCCTCGTGTCCCCTCCTGTCCAGGTTAGAAGGTTGTTCGCATATCTGGTTCATGTCTCTGCGACGACTCCTAGAAGCTGCCGTGCTCAGAAACCATGAGGCCACGTCCCTGTGAAACTGTGGCCGCCTAGGGCCCTGCAGCGATGAGCCCTCAAGGCCATCCATGTTTGTGGATGTGAGTCAGCAAGCAGAAGCCGCTAACACACTGTGCAAGCAGATTTTGTTTGGATTGGTACTATTAAGGTTTGCCAGACTCATGAGGCTGACCCACCTCCGTCATTTTCCTTTTCTTTTTTCTTTTTTCAAGAGTTATTTATTTACTTGAAAGTCAGAGTTACACAGAGAGAGGAGAGGCAGAGAGAGAAAGAGTCTTCCATCTGATGGTTCACTCCCCTGTTGGCCGCAACGGCTGAAGCTGCACAGACCTGAAGCCAGGAGCTAGGAGCTTCCTCCAGGTCTCCCAAGTGGGTGCAGAGGTCCAAGCACTTGGGCCATCTTCCACTGCTTTCCCAGGCCACAGCAGAGAGCTGGATTAGAAGTGGAGCAGCTGGGACTCTATCTGGCACCCATATGGGATGCTGGCACTGCAGGCCAGGGCATTAACCCGCTGTGCCACAGTGCCGGCCCCTTCCTTTTCTTTTTCTTACTACGAATCATCGCTGTGACTACATATGTGAGAGCACAAAACAGTGGCCTTGGGAGCTCCCAGCTTCCCCTAGCCCTCTCTCCAAGCCAATCCATTGCCTTCCAGAGGGTGGATAATTACGTGTCATTAGGTCTAGCATTGTAGGGAAACCTGTGCTCTGTGGCTCATGCACCCTGTCCGGTCCTTGGAGCCTATGTGAGGTCCAGGTCCCCCTGCTCCGCACCGGCCTCGAGACCAGGCCAGGGTCCATGCAGCTCCAGTTGTAGGAAGGTCCTTCTGCTAAAGGAGAGCTTGTTTCCTCCTGTGAGGGCTCCCCCTGCCTGAAGTCCCGCCCCGAGGAATCAGCCCTTTGAATCAAACACTGATCTCTATCAACCTCAATCTTCACCATAGCTCTTGCCACCACCTGACTCCTACTCATCATAATTTGCTTCTGCCTCGTTGGTCTCCCGCTCTGGGGTGTGCCTGGCGTGAGCACACAGGCTGCCCTTCCTATCGGAGAAAGATGATCCCAGGCCGCTGGAACTGTGCTGGCTCGGGTTTGGCTTCAAGGCGGAGGAAACAGGGATGTCCCGAGCCTGAATCAGGCCAAAATGGGCTCCAAGGGCAGCAAAGGGTGAATTGGTCATGCACCAAAGGACTCATATAACCCCGGATATAACTGGACACAAATTCACCTCCGGGGAGCCTGTGGGATTGCTTTCCATGTGTTCTTCATCGGACAGGGCTACAGGAAGCTCTGAGCTCCCAGGGCCCACTGTTTGGCATGCTCACAGACGCTGCTCGCGATGATGATGGACAGTTAGGGGAGAAGAAGCTCCAGCCAACAGCGTGTGATGAAGAAAGGTTTGAACCTGACAAGCGATCGTACTATGGACGACAGCCTCCGTCACCTCTGTTTCCCTGGCCCTGGATGAGATGCCTGGTTCAGACTTTCTCTGATGTTTCCTGGCGGTTCCAAAACCACTGTGGTTTGAGGACTTGGCGCTGAAGTGCGAGCACTCCTGGCTGTGTGAGGCTTACACCGCCAGGGGGCGCTGCGTCTTCAGAAGCAGAAGTTCTCCTCCTCCCCACCCCCGCCGTGGTGTCCACGCTGGGTAACAGTACTAGTACCGGCACCCACCGTTTTGTGATGATGAGAAACACGGAAGCCACATCACAAAGCCGGCACAAACCTTGTCCGGACCAGCACGGCTCCTTGAACACGAGGCCTCCTCCCAGGACAAGGCAAACACCCACGCCCTTGGACATCTATTTCCAAATCCCTTTCTTTAGGGGCCCCCGTGTGGCACAGCAGGGTAAGCCACCACCTGTCATGCCAACATCCCTCATGGGTGCTGGTTTGAAACCCGGCTGCTCTACTTCCGATCCAGCTCCCTGCTACTGTGCCTGGGAAAGCAGCAAAGATGGCCCCATGTGGGAGACCCAGAAGAAGCTCCTGGCTTCATCCTGGCCCAGTTGTGGCCATTTGAGGAGTGAAGCAGCAGATGGAATATGCTGTGTGTTTCTCTTCTCTCTCTAGTTCCGCCTTTCAAGTAAATGAAAAATAAAACAAATCCCTTTCCCCAGAGACTGCACCCATGTCTCTTGGGTTCTTTGGTCTCCTAGCCGATGGGTTGCCCTTTTAACTTCACAAGTACTCAGTGTGGAGTCCCTGCTCCAGTTCTATAAATTCACACTCCCTGCTGTTGCACCCTCATGAGTCTGGGCAAGCATTAGTGATAACAACCAAAGCTAATTCTACTTGCATCATGTGTCATTGGCTTCCACGTGGTTTCAGTTAAATCTGACTCAAGTCAACAAACACTGGTGACATCATGGTGGAGCCCTCGCAGGTCACAGGGGTCAGTGGGCCACAACCTCGTGGCTTTTGTGCACACGCAGAGAAACAGAATCTACAAACAACTATAGTACAGGTAGAAAGGGACACACAGCTCAGGAGGGGATGAGACAAGCACCCCGCCCCCAAGGACCTGAGCTGTCCACTCCCTGTGCTAACCCTGCCTGCATTGTGCCCTGATCACCTGGAATTGTCCCCACAGCTCTTGCCACCACCTGGCCCCCACTCCTCGTAATTCGCTTCCGCCTCATCTGCCTCCTGCTCTGGGGTGTCTACACCACAAGCACACAGGCTACCTAGGACATCAGCAGGGACCTGCGGGGAGCCTCTGCTGTGCTGACTGGGGAAGGCCCAGCCTCTTGGCAGGGACCTGCTGTGCTTCTTACAATGCAATCGGTCCAGACCTTGAGATGAGTGATGGGGCTGGAGCGTTCCAAAGCCAAGACAAGGATCAGCCTGGGACCAGATAATGGCCTCCAGGGAAGGTGTCCTAAGGCAGGAGGCATTCTCAGAGCCTCCTAGGGGACAGCTGGAGCCCTCTCCCAGCTCTAAGGGAGGGGTGTGGGCAGCACAGCCCTCCTCCCTGCAGCCTTGCAGCCCCTCAGGACCACACCAGGCAGCAAGAACTGTGGGCCAGCACTGTGCTCAAGCCCTCCCTGTCTAGCAACCCTGGGAGCAAGGTGCCTCCTGCAGACGAGACAAGTCAGAGAAAGGGAGGGACTTGTCCACGGCAGGAGGCTGGAGCCCAGCTCCTGAGATGGCACGAGCGTGCTGTGAAGCCGTGGCCTAGCCCTATGTGTGCAGCAACACAGGACTTGGAGGTGGAGGAGGGGGCGGGAGACACCTGCCCCTAACCAGCAGCCTGTAGCCCTCCCTCACCGCTGGGTTCTGAGTCACCTCCCAGGTCTTCATTTTAATTCAACACAAGGGACCCAGCAGCGACTCAGTGCAAGCTGCAAACACTCTTCCTCCAGATGCATGAAGCCCAGGGAGTGAGACACTGATGGAGACCCCCGGTGTGAGACACTGAGGGTCCTAAGTTCCCCCTGCAGGTGCTAAGTGAGCCCTCTGTTTATCCTGGCTGGAGTGCCCACTAGCTCTGGCACTCCGGGAAAGTGACTTCCTGTCGATGATCCCGGTGTTTCCTTCTCTGGAACAATTAGCAAAACCAACATGGCAGCTGCTTCATAAATATCCCTTCCCAACGATAATTTTCCTGGTCTGATTCCACCAGTAAAGGCTGCAAACTACTTAATGACCAACATTAGGAAAATGACCCCATGACCTGACAGTTTCAGAACACTTACTTGTGTGGTATGAAATCATGAAAAATCACTTCGGAATATGAACAGGAATACTATAGTAAAAAAAAAAAAACAGTAATGACACAAAAATTGTATCTGCAACTTGGTTGAGAAACAAATCCTAAAGGGAATGTTCTAAACTAGTGTCTATCAAAATCAGCAAGTTGTCCCACTGGGACATACTGCTGTTCCCAGACAACAGAAAGGCTGCACCTTTGCCCAGAGAAAAGTCTCTTAGTGGGAGCCTCCGGATGGTGGCTGGCACTGTGGAAGTCTCGTGGAGTCCAAGCTTTGCAAAGGGTCATTTCGGGAGTGCACACCCACAGCCTGGTGGCAGACCCGCCAATCATGCCTCTGGATTCAAGCCTGGAAATTTGTCCTATTCCCCCAGGGAGCTCGGCTATAGCCCTTTCTCCCTTGTGCCTGTCGTCCCCACCACCTGCCAAGAGAGTCAAGGTCAACCCTGTGTGCACCCTGGTGCCTCCACAGAGATGCTCATCTGCCCATCGACTTCAGTCTTGGTGGTGGGCCTCAAAGAGCCCCTGTGGCCCAGCTCCAGCCCCCTCGGCTGCAGCCCCAGCTTAGTTGCACTGCTAAAAGGACCAGTGGGATACCTCCCCATATCTCCCACCCCGTATCTCCCAGCCCAGGAGAACCCCCGCCTCCTGACAAGTGCACTGGGAAGGTTCTCAGTCTGTGCCCAAGCCCCTCCCCTTGCACTCACTCTAAGGCCCCCCCATCACTGCAGTCAGGGGACTGTCCCATCTATGCAGGGATCTCCTGGAAGACAAACCCATGTGGGCTACAAGCTAAGCTTCCAGGCTCTGGTCCCTGGCTACCTTTCCCACACAGCCCTTGTTCCCTACCTGGGACTCCCCATGTCCTTCCAAGCCAAGGTGCTGTGCCAGCCTTGCAGGACTCTTATAGTGCATCTGGGCCTACTTAGGATGCCTCCTGTGCTCACCTGGCTCTGGAATCAGACTTCCAGACAGGCCTGGTAAAGAAAGACAGGCATAAACCAAGGGGACCGCAAAGAGAGAAGTCAGTACTCAGCTCCACAACAAGCGGACACTGATGCATGTGTGCAAGTGTCAAGAACAGTCAGGTAGGAGCTGGCGCTGTGGCGCAACTGGTTAAAGTCCTGGCCTGCAGAGCCAGCATCGCATAGGGGCACCAGTTCGAGTCCCGGCTGCTCCTCTTCCGATCCAGCTCTCTGCTATGGCCTGGGAAAACAGTAGAAGATGGCCCAAGGACCTGCACCCACATGGGAGACCTGGAAGAAGCTCCTGGCTCCTGGCTTTGGATCAACTCAGCTTTGACCATTACGGTCATTTGGGGAGTGAACCAGCGAATGGACCTGCCTCTCTCTGTAACTCTGTTTTTCAAATAAATAAAATACATCTTAAAAAGAAAGAAAGAAAGAAAGAAAGAAAGAAAGAAAGAAAGAAAGAAAGAAAGAAAGAACAAGCAGAGAAACACTCCCACATCAAACAGACAAAATTAGATGCCACAGCTCACCTCAGTGGGATGGAGATATGCGACCTCTCTGATATAGAATCAAAGGGGCCATTTTAAGAAACTCCCTCAAGAAAACAATGAAAAGGAATGAAGAAAACTTACGAGATTTATGGGATAACATCAGAAATGCACAAGATTTTAGCGATAAAGAGGGATGAGAGAAAGACAAAGGTATAGAAAGCTTATTTTTAAAATGATGGCAGGAAACTTTCCATATATGGGGAGAGATGTGACCTTTCATCAAGAGGGAGCTCAAAGGTCACACCAGTGAGATTTTGTCCGAATCAAACTACCCCAAGACATCATATAAGTGAACTGTCAGGAAGAGAGGGGAGGGGTATAATACAGCAAGAAAAAGAAGCAAACAGAATATAAAGGACTTTCAGCATAGATGGCCCCAGACTTCTCAGTACAAACCAGGAGGCCAGCAGACGGTGGAATGATGTATTCCAAGTGCAGATAGAAAAACATTGTCGATCAAGGATAGGGTGCCCAGCAAACCTGTCCTTCAGAAACAAAAGGGAGATAGAGACGTCACCAGATAAAGACTAGGAGAGTTCATCCCCACCAGGCCTGCCTTAAAGAAATGCTAACCAGGGCTCTCCCAGCTGAAAGACAAGGATGCTCATGAGTAGCACAAAGACACCTGCAGCTGTCAGACCCACTGCAGAAGTGTACGCTCTACACCTGAGACCCCAGTGTCACACAGGAGCGCTGACAGGACGCTGCTCAGCTTCCAATCCAGCTCTCTGCTAATGCGTCTAGGAAAGCAGCAGAAAATGGGCCAAGTGTTTGGGTCCCAGCACACACGCGGGAGGCCCAGGCTCCTGGCTTCTGACTGGCCCAACCCTGGCCATTGCAGGTATTTAGGGAATGACCATCAGATGGCTGATCTCTCTCTCTCTCTCTCTTTCTCTCTCTCTTCCCCCTTCCCCTTCCTTCTTTCCCCCTCCCTCCCCCTTCTCTACATAACTCTGCCTTACAAATATATAAACAAATCTTTAAAAGAAAAAGTAGTATATATTAAAATTCACAATATCTTTAGTGCGAAGGGTAAAAGGCAAAACCATTAAAATAAAAATAACTATGATAATTTGCTAAGTGATACGCAATGTGAAATTGTGGCATCAAAAGTTCAGAATGAGACAAGAGAGGGCAGAGAGCCTTTGCAGTGTGGTATAGTAGTTTTAACACAATCAAGGTTGTTATCTGCTTAAAACTGCTCATTAGAACTCTACGGCATTCTTTGTAAGCCTCACAGTAACCACAGAGCAAAAACCTATCATTGACACGCTAAAAATACAAAGAAGCGATCCAAGCATAGCACTAGGGAAAATTACTTAAGCATAGGGAAAACACGACGGGAGAAAGGAAAAAAGGACACACAAAACCGCCAGAAAACAATTTTTAAATGGCAGTATTAAGTCTTTACCTACACACAATGATACTGAATGTAAATGAAATATTTTCCTGTGAGAAGTCCTACAGCAGTCGACTAGGTTTTTAGAAAACTGACCGTGCGCTACCCGTGAGGGGCTTAGGTAAGCTGTAATGACACACGCACAGTGGACGGGAGGACGGAGGGGCGGGTGTCTGCCCAGTGCTTAAGCCACCCCACGCATGCCCACAACCCATATCAGAGTACCTGCCGTGAGTCCCGGCTTCTCCACCAGGATTCCGCTTCCTGCTAGCGTGCTCCCTGGGTGGCACAGGGTGATGGCTCAAGCGCTCGCCTCCCATCACCCGCGTGGAAGACAGGTGGAGTTCCAGGCTCTGGCTTCTGCTTAACCCAGCTCTGCTGTTGAAGGCATTTAGGGAATGAACCAGCAGACGGAAGATCTCTCTGTGCCCGTCTCTCTTCTCATCTCTCCGTCTTTCAAATAAAATGAAAAAGAAGTGTAAATATAATTAATTAGTGACTTAACTGTGAGAATCCAAACTCTGAGACTTTTAGAAGAAAACATAGGGGAAAGTTTCATGACCCTGGTCTGGGCAGGAAGTTAGGTGGTGCGACCTCAAAAAGCATAGGCAATAAACCTAGAAGTAGACAAATGAGACTGCAACAAACACAGCAAAGGAACAGTCAACAGAGTAAATGGACAGGTAGCAGCATGGGAAACGACATTCGCGAACCACATCTGCTGAGGGGTTACATTCCCAATTATGTAAGGGACTCAACAGCACACACAGAAATAACTCTGTTTAAACATAGGTAAAAGAGCTGAGTATACGTTTCTTCAGAAGGGAACACACCAAGGGCCAGGAGTCATATGGAAAGATGCTCAATATCACTAGTCACTAGAGACATGCAAATCAAACACATGATGGAGAGCACTTCACATCTGTTCAAATGGCTACTGTCAAAAAGACAAAAGACAGCATGTGCTGGCAGAGAAAGGAGACTCTGATGCATTGTTGGTAGGAATGTAAATTAGCATAGGCACTGTGGGAAACAGTATGGAGAGTCCTTGAGAAAATTAAAAACTAGCAGTACCATATGATTCAGAAATCTCACTACCAGGTATGTAGCCAAAGGAAATGAAATCAGTAGGCAGACAAGCGCTCTGCTCTTTTATCACGGTCGTCACAATAGCCAAGAACTGGGTGAATAGAAGTGTCCGTGGACAGAGGAATGGATAAAGAACATGCAGGGTCTATGCAGACTACTGATCAGCGTGGAAAGGATGAGATCCTGCCCGTGTGTGGGACAGGAGAATGCTATGGTGAGTAAGACAAGCCAGGCACTGGCCAGCGCCGTGGCTCACTTGGTTAATCCTCCACCTGTGGTGCTGGCATCCCATATGGGCGTTGGGTTCTAGTCCTGGTTGCTTCTCTTCTAGTACAGCTCTCTGCTGTGGCCAGGAAGGCAGTGGAGGATGGCCTGAGTATTTGGGCGCCTGCACCTGCATGGGAGACCAGGAGGAAGCACCTGGCTCCTGGCTTCAGCTCAGTGCAGCGCACCGGCAGTGGCAGCCATTTGGGGTGGGGGGGACCTGTGGGGAGCAAACCGGACTAGACTGAGTTACTGGAATTAAGACTTATTCTATGCATCTGCTCTCCCACAATGTGGCGTTGGGAGAGAAGTAAACAGCTTCCGCACAGCTGCCTCCAGTTCAACTGATAAACTGTAGGACTTGCTCCTGATTGGAGAGCAGCGTACTCGGCGTGTGGGCAGCCGAGTTAGGATTGGCGGAGGAGGACTATAAAGGAGGAGAGAGACGGCATGCACCAGGAACATCTATGGGGAACATCTAAGGGGAACACCTGTGCAGCCCCCGAGAAAGCCGGCCGGCGGTGTGCCGCTCCCCTGCGGAAGTGGGGAATGTGGCCAGGGGGAACTGCCCTTCCACGGAGGTGGAAGGGATAGTAGCCAACCCGGGAAGAACCAGCAGCAAACCCGGGGAGGGCTGAGCAGACGAAAGAACAGCGCAGGGTCCTGTGTCGTTCCTCCACGAAGAGGGGGAGCGACAGGGACCAATGGAAGAAGACCTTTCTCTCTGTCTCTCTCACTAACTCTGCCTGTCAAAAAAAAAATATATATATATATACATATTAAAAAAAAAAGACAAGCCAGGCACAGAGAGATAGGATCAGCTGATGGGGAGTCTAAAGCAGTTGGTCTTCTAAAAGTTGGGAGTGGAATAGTGATCGCCAGGGGCCCAGAATGACAGGAAGGAGGAGAGGATGGGGTGAGGTTGATGCACAGGCGCAATGTTAGAGCAGGAGAGGTGTTCGTTCCACTGTAGGGTGACTATGTTAACAATAATATATTGGTATGTCCAAAACACAAAGAAAGGATCGGGAATAGCCTCCACCACACAAAAATGCTCAGCACCTAGGGTGACCAACACAAGAGTCACCCTGACTGGACATTTCAGGACACAGCTATGCATTGCAACATCGCCTTGTGTCCTGTTAGCACGTCTCATACAAAAATGGACCCCAACTTTAAGGCAGCGTGGATAGTGCCAGGGCACGGTCTCATGCTGTCTGGGTATTCCACAGGAGCATGCGTTTCTGCATAACCAGACCAGGCACTGCATACAAAGCTGCCTTTCTTTCTGCTTTCTAATCTTACGGGCTTTAGCAAGAGGGGTTAGCCTAGAAGTGGAGAAATGAGGGAGAAAGAGGGAAGGGAGGAGGAGACCCCAGGTCCATCAGCACGTTGTAAACATCTGCTCTGTGCAGGCCCTGTGTAGGCAGTTGATTGTCACAGCCTGGTGGAATCTCAAAGAACTCAGCATTGCTGGGCAGAGAAGGCCAGGGAAGGGCATGTTCAAAGGCTCTGGGGTGTGAAGCAGGGAGCTGGGCCTGTGGGGGAGAGGAGAGGATGTGGTTGAGAGGTGAGCAGGCTAGAAATGCCTGGGGGTTGGGGGTGTGGCAGCGTGAACAGGGGTTTAGCCCATACAGAAGGGTTTGCCATTTAAGTGCTACTGGTGTATTAAAGCTAGACAGTGTTGTCACCTGTGTAGTTTCTTTTGTATCCATCTCCACACTGAGCCATTCAATGGTTCCAACCCCACTAACCACACCTACCTGCCTCTAACCTGCCTCCACTGCCCACCAGGATTGAAGCAGCCAGGATGGTAACAGGGGGCAGAGTGGAAGACCCCCATCCTCACCGGTGAGAGTGTACAGTGGACTGGCTGGACTGGGGTGCCAAGTTCAGCCATGGCGAGGTCCTGGAGGCGGATGGCTTTGCAATTCCATTGCTGGGATACCCATCTTCCAGGGCAGGTTCCTGGGCTCTGCCTGGGAGGGCACTGAGGGGGCGGCTCCGCCCGCACGGTTAGTAAAAGGCGCAGCCTATGTGGCGCCATCCATACCTCACTCGCCAACTTAGGCTCTGGCCTGCAAGCTTCGGTCCTGAGCCCCAAGGCCCAAGTACCAGTGGTGTCAGCTCCACCCCTACCCTAATAGGATTCCCTGCTTCTACTTCCCTGCCCCGCCCCCAGGGCAAAGTTTTAAAAGGATCTGTTCCTGAACAGGTGGCTCTCTCTCTTACTCTCTCTTTTCCTTCTTTGCCCCTACCTCTGCTCTGTCAGGTTTTCCCCGCCAACGAACCCCTCCCCTTGCTCTGGTGTTTGGTGGCAGCCTTCCACGCACCGCCCTCAACAAAGGCGCAGACCCTGGCTTCCCAGGAGCAGGCACAGTCTCCTTTCCGGGTCCCTCCTTGGAGAGCTGGCCACCTGGTGAAGCCTTGCTCTTGCTTAAGGGACTCTGAGGATGTCCACAGCTGGCTCTCCCAGCCCGCAGGGCACGCCTCCTAGGGGACCCTCAGAGGCAGCGGGCATGGACAGACCTCACTGCGCCTTGTCCCCTCCTTTAGCCCTAGGAGCGCAGGGCTGGTTGATCCAGGTCCCGCCGCGCTCCGGAGAAAGCCCTAGGCGGTCACAGAATCCTAAGCCCTCAAGGTATAAGGGAGAAAACTTGCCCACAGGGAGACAGGCTCTGCCAAGGCCACAGACGCGGTCTGGTGGCAGACAGGGGGCTGTTTGGTTTCGAGTCCCGGTCTGGGAATAGCGAGGTGCAGTGTCTCTCCGAATACCTTCATGGTTACCTTTTTATTGAGTGCCTACTATGTGCCAGGGAGGGCTGGGGTTTTCCGGGCTAAGGAGCCAGATTGGGCGGGTGGCCAGGGCATCGAAGGGTTAAATTCCGAGCTCACCACGGGGGTGGGGGTAGTGGAGTTTCCCCTAGGAAGAGCCTCCTCCCTCCGGAAACCCGGGCGGGCGCGGAGGGCTTGGGCAGGGCTGCCCTGCTGGCGCGCAGCCTCCCCCGCGCCGCGCAGCCCCCTCGCGCCCCGGGAGCAGCAGCTCTTGGGTTACAACAAAAGGGGGCTGGAGGCCTGGCCTGCGGCGGGGGCCGCCTGCGGGGAAGGGGGTGGGCCTGGGGAGGGGTTTGCCGCCCCGCTCCGGTTAAAAGTCCGCGGGCGACTGGAGCGCACGGCTTCCTCCCCTCGGGGCTCGCCTTGGCCAGCTCGCTGAGAACTCTGCTTGGCGGCTGCTCTCCGACCCTGGGCTCAGCGGCGACCAGCGCAGATCGAGGCCAGCGTGGAGAGCGCAACCCGGCCCAGCCACAGCCACCCCGGACACCTGCTGCCAAGTAAGGGCGCTTCCCGCGCCGGGCTTCCCGAGGCGGTTCGTCGGAAGGCGGGCACCGGTGCGCGGGTCTCCAAGTTCCGCACCCCGCCGCCTCTCGGCCGTGCTTGGGGTTCTAGGGGGAGCGCAGCGGCGGGAGAGGACGTGCAAGCCGACGGGGCCCCACTCCGGCCTGGGCGGCCCCACCCAGCCCTACTTAATCGGGACCAGGGAGCTGGGTTCTCCCCTTCCTCGCCTTGGAGCCTCGGTGCACACCGGGTCCCTTGAGGGTGCAACATGGAGCCAGGGGTGCTGGGGGCTGCGCCCCTGGACAGATTCTGAATTTGGGGGGTGTGGAGCGCGGGAGCCGGGGTTGCCCACGGAGCTGTGGCTTTGGGGACTGGGAGCGCGCGGGGTTTGGACGCGTCGGGGTAAGGGGCTCTAGGAGGAGAGGTGCGGTCCGCACGCCGAAGACGCGTTCTCAAGTCAACCCTGGTGTGTCCGGGCACCTGGGACCCTGTCCCGCTGTTATTCCCCGTAAGGCCCTGGAGTCAGAAGGAACCAGCGCCGGCGAACCTCTTGCGGTGCGCGCTGGGTCGCCCGGGTACAGTTTATTCTGGTCTTACGCAGCGACCCCGTGCCTGTAACTTTTACGCAGGCGCTTAACCCACGGCGCCCCTCTCCCCAGCCAAAGTCTGTGAGCTCCAGGTGCCGCTGTCGTGAGTGCCAGAACAGTGATTGGCTGAAAGCAAAGCGGTCCCTTCCTTCTCCATTGCCATGCACTCCGCCCCAACAAAACCCAGCGAGAGTGCGGGGTGGAGAGGCGGCGGCGGGGGGCGGAGGAGACCAAGCTGGAGTCCCAAGGGAGCTGTATTGACGGGCAGAAACCTGGCCGCAATGAGCTGCAGTCCTGACACTGCGGAGATCTTAAAATCGGTCCACTCATTGCCTTGTGCACGGGAGGAACACTACAGAAGGTCAAAGCCAGGGGTTAGCGTGTATGGGATTCGAACCCAGGTCCATCAGGCCAGGCCCCTCCTCAACACCCACAGCTGGCCCGTGTGCCCTGGACTCCGGAGCTCGCTTGCCATCCTTGGGGGCTTTTTGTAGTTATTTATGTTGTATTGTGTTATGGGGCCAATGAGTGACTCACTGGGGTCTGGGGTCGGGGGTCCCTAGTACCTGCCCATGGGGTGACAAAGTGCACACACCCCAGGGCTCCTGGCGGCTCTCAGGGCCCCTCCCTCCCCTGGGGATTAGGTCTGAGAGGGCCTCTCTGTGTATGCATCTGCTTCTTTCCCTGTGACTCACTTAGTCATTGAGTGAAGAAGCCAAATATGGAACTGGAGTCTGCAGAGAGAGCAAGCTTTGGTGGCTGGCTGGACTCTGGGTGCTTCCCAGGCGGGGCTCCTTCAAGTCACTGACGTTTATCTCCTTCCCGCCCCCTACTCCAACACCCTCCCTCCTTCCTTTCCTGGTCTCTCTTGGCCCCTTCCCAAGTCCTTGTCCTCTGACCTGTGGGTGACCAGAGTGGAGTGGCCTGGTATCAGGGGGGAGCAGATTTTCCATGCTCTGGACATGCTCATCTGTGGAGCTCATGTCCCAGAAAATGCTGTATCATTTATTTAAAATATTTCTTAATCCCAACACAATTTCAGAAGTGTGCACCCAAGTTGACAGAAGGGATAATAAGGTACTTAAAAATGTTTGTGAAAAGTGGAATGAAGAGATACGTTAGTTTGGTACAAAAAAAAAAATCGGAAATCTGCGTACAACGGGGTCTCCAAGAAGTTCATGAAATGCATATCATGAAAAACTGCATGGGTTTCAAATTTTTACACCAAGGCCTATCTTTTGATTCCTTTCTCCAAAAATGTTTGAAGTGCCTTCCGCTGAGGTTCAGTGGTTCTGAACAAGTTGCCACATTTAACGTCATCTGTCCCTTGGCTGTGTGCTCATACCTTAAGGCAAATGCCAGGTGTGTCCTGTCATGCCTGCATATTTCGCTGTGACCACTATCTGGTGTCGTTGCTACATCTAAGAATTGAATCAGGATTCTTTGATATCATCTCTGTTCTTCAAATTCCCCGACCTTCCCCCCAGATGTTTTTTATACTTCATCTAGAAGGTCTGTTGATTTGTAGAAATTGTTGCATTCCTGTTGTTTTGTTTGCTCATTTGTTCGTTTAAGATTTATTTAAGTCAGAGAGCTCCAGCCAGAGTGGCCTGGAAGGGGACTAGGCTTCACTTTTTTTTTTTTTAATGAAACAGATAGATATTTATTTATTTATAAGGCAGAGTTACAGAGAGGTAGAGGCAGAGGTGGAGAGAATGAGAGAGCTCTTCCATACACTGGTTTACTCCCCATATGGCTGCAACGGCCAGAGATGAGTTGATCCCAAGCCAGGAGCCAGGAGCTTGTTCCAGGTCTCCCACGTGAGTGCAGGGACCCAAGCCCTTGGGCCTTCTTCCACTGCTTCCCCAGGCCATAGCAGGGAGCTGGACTGGAAGAGGAGTAACCAGGACACGAACAAGCTCCCATATGGGATGTTAGTGCCACAGGTGGAGGCTTAGCCCACTGTGCCATAGCACTGGCCCCATTAAACCACTTTTCTTTCCACTAAAGCCTTTGATTCCTACAATGTCCCACTCAAGAGTGAGGTGGGTATTGCTGAATTCATTTATGGCTGAGGAAGGAAGCAAACAAATAAGCTGTCTCGATGGCCCAGCTAGTGACCAATGGAGCCAGGATCTAAGCCAGCTCCTTGTTCCTGGACAGCAGTGGTTTTAGTTGCCCTCTGTGATGCTCATGGAATAGCAGCTGCTCCCTGAAGACTTCCTCTTGGCTCGGCCTTCCTCCTGAGCGGGTCACTTCCCATACACCTGCTGTCAGAATTCCCTGGGTCACTGTTGAGTAGTTGGACATTTGGTGCTTGGGATAAATGAGCTGCGAGGTCGAGAAGCCTGGCTTGCTTCCTCCACTTACTGCAAAACCGTGAGAAAGCCATCCACCCATCTGGGGCATCTGAAGGAGGGAGCATTATCCATTCCCCTTCTGTAGTGCAGGTCTCAAAGTTGCATGGGGCAGGCTTTTAACCTGGCATTGAAGATGCCTGTGGCCCAGTCCTGGGCTGCTTGTGGGCATTTGGATTAGGAGAGTAAACCAGTTGGATAGGAGATATCTGTCTCCATCTTTCTCTCTCTCTCAGCTCCCTCCCAAACACATAAATAAGTAGGACGAGACAAACGACTGTACCTGGAATTCCTACAAGATACAAAGTCCCCAGAGGGAAACCTGGTGGGGATGAATCATCACCCCTGTGGGGGCACTGCCTGGGTGATCTGCACACCAGTGTCCCCCGAATCCAAGACAGAGAAAGGGAGCAGAGGCACAGGGTTCCCATGGAAGTCCTTGGTTTAGGGAACAACTCTGTTTATTCCGCCATTGACAATGGGGGCCTCCAAGAGTTTGGGGGAGAGTGGAATCAAAAGTCAATGGATGCACATTTTCCAGATCCCTTGGGGACCCCTGCATTGCACAGCACCAGAGCCTTTTGCTTTTGGCATCTGCCCGGTATAGGTTTCTTTGCTTTTGAGATGGGGTGATCAGGAGCAACTTTTACAACTTGTTAGGGAAACTCCCTGGCTCAGAACCTCCCTCCTTGGCAGACTGCTTGGGAAAGGGAATCTGGTGCTGCTGTGTTTGTTGAGCTGGAGTAGGGAGTGACCAGACCTCCCACAAACAGCCAGGCAGGGGCGGGAAGCAGGTGCACGGGTCCCCTTGCTGACCTGCAAGAACTCAGAAAGGACAAAGCATTCACCTTGGCCAGCAGCCTGTCTCCCTGGGGCTGCAATGTCTGGATGGTTGCCACTGCAGTTGCAAAAGCAGCACTGCTCCCTTCTGGGGCAGCCTGGGGAGCCTTGGGAGGAAGGGCTTCTGCCTCCCAGGGGCTGCGGGGGCTTCAAGAAATGCAGCCTGTAATGAGCATGGTTCATCTCCCTCTGGAGAAAGCCTGTGTGGCAGTCCCACCCCACCTCAGCTGAAGCCGCCGGAGCCGCCTGCTCCCAGGCCCATAGAACCAGCAGACCTGGAAGTCGTGGGCTACAACAGATGGAAGGGACAAGCAGAGTCCCACAGAGACGCCACAGCAGCTGCGGTCTGTGCGAGAACTTCAACAGTCTATGGACAACTGGAAAGAGACTTAAATTAGCTTTATTTTGCTGTGAAACATTTCATAGTTTTCTTCTTAACATGCATATTCCATGAACTTTTTGAAGACCCCTTGTGTGCACAGATCTCAGAATGTTTTGCACCCAAATAAGCTTTTTGCATTTTGTCTTCCTCACTGAGCTTTTGTAAGTCCTCCCCTCCTCCAACCGAATCTTCTGTCTCCAGCCTTGTCTGGGGTGAAGCGAGGGCTGGAAACTGCTCATCCTGCTAACTGCACAGGTGTGCTCCTGCCATGGAATGTGGTGCGTGTATTTCCTCATCCAGGACATACCACCTGGTCAGGAGCACTGGCTGCTCTTCTCCCCCGGCCTGGCTCGGAAAATTCGCTGAGCCCCAGGACCACTCGCTGAGCTCCAGGACCACTCTCTCAGGACAGCCGCTTGCAGGAGGGTGATGCAGCACAATGATGACAGCATAGATGAGATTTCGGCCCAGAGTTTCCAGCAATTGCTTGCACTTCCCTTGGCAGGAATAATGATAGCGGGAAAGTTGTGGGCAGGGGGTGGGGTGGGATAAGGATGTCAGAGCAAGAACTAATCAGCAGATAATGAGGATGCAGTTAGGATCACAGTCTGTAAATTCCGCCCAGAGCTGTCGATCCCGTCCTTGGGAGACCTGTAGCGTCATGGTTTGTTACGGCGCTCTGTGCGAGTGGCAGCGTGTGCTCTTGCTTTTTGGTTGCTGGGAACCATGTCAGACAAGCAGACGCAGCTGGCCTGCAGACGGCCTGCGGCCACAGCTCGATGACTTGCCAGCGTGCTGTGGAGAGGGCGTGCCACAGAATCCTGCTGCTCGCCTGTGGCGTGTGCACCTATGACTTCAGCCACTGTGTGACTCGTGAACAGCTGCATGCATGGTTTCTTTATCATCCTCTTTGAACCTGGATCTGCCACCTTCTCCCAGCCCCAGCCCCAGCCCTCCTGCAGCCTTGTCCTGCCCTACCCCTGGGTAAACACCCCACAGCTTTTCAGAGTGCCTGTGTGATTCCAAGATCCAGTAAGAAGATGTTTGCCTAGATATATTTCTAAAGCAAATGCAAAGATAAAATTGAATAAAATACATTTTTAAAGCAAACCTTTTTTTTTCAAAGAATAATAATAGCTAAAAAAACACAGATCCTAAGTGCATACTTGGACAGACTTTCTTGGGTCACTTTTTAAAAAATTTGGCAAAATATGCACAATGTACAGCTCTACCAGTTGAATTGTTTTTAAGTGTTCATTCACATTGTTGTATAATATCACCACCATCTAGCCTCAGAAGTTTTTCTTCTTCCAAAATGGAAACCTTGTACCTGTTAAGTAGTGGTTACAATTTTTATTTATTCATTGTATTTGAAAACCAGAGAGGCAGAGAGAAACAAAGAGGTCTTCTGGTTCCGTCCCCAGATGCCCAGCACAGCCAGGCAGCCAAGAGCCCCCAGGTCCATCCGGGTCTCCCAGCTGGGTGGCAGGGACCCAGGTTCCTGAGCCACTACCTGCTGCCTTCCAGAGTGCACATTAACAGGAAGCTGGAGCTGGGAACAGAGCCAAGACTTAAAGCTAGGCACTCAGCCATAGGAGGCGGGTGTCTCGAGGGGCATCTTAACTGCTAAGGCAAATGCCCACCCCTCGTTAAACACTGACTTCCCATCTCACCCTCCCCCCAACTCTTGGCCACCACTGCTCTACTTCCTATCTCTGTGAGCTTGACCACACTAGGTGTATCCTGTAAAGAGAATCCCTTTGTGTGTGGCTTACTTCACTTAGTATAATGTCTTTAAGGGTCGGACCATGTTGTAGCATCTGTCAGATTGTCTTCCTGGTGTCATGCCCTTGAATGAGTATGGCACGTATGTTTATCCATTCATCCATTGAGAAACATCTAGGGTATTTCCACCTTTTGGCTACGGGCAACAATGCTGCCTTGAATGTTGATGTACAAAATACCTGTGATGGGTGAACTCTGACCAAGGGAACGTGACCTTGCAGCTACCACCTAGACCAAGAACAGAGCATTAGCAAGCCTGCATGGGCTTGAGGGTAAAGCAGGTGGCTTCAGACGCATTCTGTGCCCACCTACAGCTGTCCAACCTATACCTCCAAAGCTTACCATTGATTATTCACTTTCTATACCCTGAAGGGGTTTGGAAGAGTTGTTTGGAAAGCAAATTTCTAATCCAGAGGCCACCAGGTTCATTTAGCATTTCCAGGGAAGGCAGGACAACATCCGTGAGACTGGCACTTGGAGCTGTCTTGGATGTTACCGCCAGCTGTTGTGCTCCCAGGCTCGCCTGGGCCAAGGAGGGCTCAGAACCACCTCGAGAGCACCTGCCTGCTCTTTGGTCACAAGGCCAAAGCCCTCCATGAAAGAACTGGCCATTTCTCACTTTCCTGCCCCTTCTCCTTCCCTTCCTATCCAGTCTTCACTGTCCTGATTTAGTAGAGGCTCTGTGTGCCAGCTATCCTGCCAGGCACGGCAGGAGACAGAGAAGTGAGTAAGACATGCCATTTGACTTGTGTGTTTCAAAATAAATCTTCAGTCCAGAGTGATATGCTGATGCCTGGCAGCTAAGCCCACCATGCCCACCTGCGGCTAACAGCAGCCTTCAAAAGCAGCCCAAGAAATTGTGGACTCCTATGTGGCTCAGCTGCAGGGATGACCTCCGTCAGAACACAATTTCAGTGACTGTGCTCTGCACAGTTGGTTTTGTGCCCATCATCAGCTCTTAGACAGTCTTCCTTTGGAACTGCCTTCAGTTCAGTGCTCTGTGTGGCAGCATTCCACTCCACATGTTCTCAACTCCGACATCAGTGGAACCCCCGTGGGGTCTCTATTCTCTTTTGGTGGCACTTGGTCGACTCTCACATCGACAGTCCTTGGGGTGTCTTCTCCTTCCCAGCAGCTCTCAGAGCTGTGCCCACCTCTGCACTCTTTGTGGCCATTTGTGGCCGTCATTGCCCCCGAGTCACGATGTTATGCCGTGGTCATGTCACCCCATGGTCAGTTTGGCCTGGGGGTTTGCAGTTGTCTTCCCCATGCAAAACCATCCTGTGCAGTCATCAGGGTGATCTTTCCAGAGCAGGGGTCAGTAGCCTTTTTCTGCCAAAGGCCACCTGGCCATGTCTTAGATTTTATTACCATGTGGTCTCTGGTGCCGCTGGCCAACTCTGCCGTGTCAGTGCTAAAGCAAACCCAGACAACATGAAAGGAATAAACAGGACTGTGTTCTAGCAGAACTCCTCTTAGGAAAGCTTCACTTGCAGATTCAGCCCCCAAGGACTGTAGTTGGCTGACTGTTGCTGCAAATCATGGACCTGCCCACATCACCCTCTTGCTCACACTCGTGCTCCTCCCCAGCACGGGGAAGCCTCACACCTCTGAATGTGACATACAGAGTCCCTCGTGGGTCCCAGGCTGGCATCTGCAGCCTCACTTCTGCCACTTCTCCTTGAGGTATCCACTGCCCCAGCCCTTCCACTGCTCGTTTGGCAATCCTGAGCCACCCCCAAAAGCCCCTGTGTGAATTCAGGCCTGCTGCCTGGAATGGTGGCCCCCCCCCGCCCCTGCCCCCATCCAAGCCTATCAAACTCCTGCTTCCCTTCAAAACATGCTCAGGTTGTTAGCCACCTACAGCTTTCCCTGATCCTCGTGCCCAGCTGGATTCACTGCCTTCCCACTTCTGTCTGTGGACCCTGTCTCTTAGTACGTTAGTGTGCTTCTGTCTCTTAGTACGTCCGGAAGGATCCTATAAACTCCTTAAGGGCAGGACCTGCTCAGATTTATCTTGGTCTCAGTGCCTAATACAGTGCTTATCATGTGACAGATGCTTAATAAATAAATACAACTAAGCTCAAGTGCTACATAAGTAGGGTTTTAAAAGTTAATTAATTGGGGGCCAGTGCTGTGGCGTAATGCCTGCAGGGCTGACATCCCATATGGGCACCAGTTCAACTCCCAGCTGCTCCACTTCCAATCCAGCTCTCTGCTGTGGTCTGGTAAAGCAGTAGAAGATGGCCCAAGTCCTTGGGCCCCTGCGCCCCTGTGGGAGACCCAGAAGAAGCTCCTGGCTCCTGGTTTCAGACAGGTGCAGCTCCAACCAATTGGCGAGTGAACCAGTGGTTGGAAGACCTCTCTCTCTCTCTCACTCCTTCTGCCTCTCCTTCTCTCTGTATTAACTCTGACTTTCAAATAAACAAATAATTTTTTTAAAGTTAATTAAATTGAAAGGGAGAGAGACGGAGAGAGCTCTTTCGTCCATTGATTCACTCCTCAAATGTCCCTAACAGCCAGGACTGGACCAGGCCAACGCTGGGAGCCAAGAACTCCAACTGGGTCTCCCACATGGGTGATGGGGGCCCAAGTATTTGAGCCATCATCCTCTGTCGTGTATCCTCCTGGTATGAAATGCTGTCTCGTGGTCATTTTCATTTTCATCTGTCTAGTGATTACTGATACTGAGTGGCTTTTTGTGTGCTTGCTATCCACTGGTGTATTTTCCCTGCAGGAGTGTCTGTTTTTTACTTGGCTATTTTTATTATTGAATTGCCAGCATTTCTATGTATTTTGGGTACTGGATCCTTATCAGGTACACAGATAACAAATGTTTTCTTCCATTCCGTGGCTTATTGTTTTTCTTTCATGAGAGTGTGTTTATTTTTTTTTTCTTCTCCAGTTTGATTCACATTTACTCAGCATCTATTCTGTGCTGGTCACAGGGGATCCAGCAATGCAAAGATATAGACACCCTCCCTCCTGGGGGTTCAGTGGTCCCAGTAGGGAGCTAGACATGCCAACAGAAGATGATAAAGCGGTAGACTAAGCACACTAAGTCACCCCCATCAGTGCTGCCTTGGTTCATGAGGCATCTCAATAGTATCTTTTTAAAAAAGGAAAATGTCTTTTTAAATATATTTCTCTTTATTTGAAAGGAAGAGACACAGACAGACACAGAGATCTTCCGTTCACTCCCCAAAAGTGCACGACAGCCAAGGCCGGGCAAGGCCAGAGCCAGGAGCCCAGAACTCAGTCCAGGTCCCCAAATGAGTGGCAGGGACCCGGGTACTTGAAGCATCACCCCTGCCTCCCAGGGTGCTTACTAGCAGACAGCCAGAACCCAGAGCAGACCAGGACTCTGACACAGGACGCTCACCTTCCAGGCAGCATCGCGCTGCTGTGCCGAGTGCCCACTCCTTGACACTATCTTCCATACACACAAGTTTTTAATTTGCGTAAGGTCCAACTTGCATGTTTTTCCTTTGTTACCTGTGCTTGTGGCGTCTTATCTAAGAAATCCTAGCCAGAGCCAAGACCATGAAGATCTGCCCCTGTGCTCTCTTTAGTTTTAGCTTTCACACTGAGGTCCTTGGTCGTTTTGGATTAATCCGTGTAAATGGTATAGGGCCAGGGTGCAGCCTCATTCTTTTGCATGTGCCTGCTCAGTTATTCCAGCTCTGTTCCTTCAAAGAACATTCTTTTCCCCACTGGCCAATGTTGGCGTCCTCATCCGCATCAACTGACCTTGGACGCGAGGGTTTATTTCAGGACTCCCAGCTCTGCTCCACTGATCTCTGTGTTTCTCCTGATGTCCGATCCATATGGTCTTGATTCGCAGTGCATGCTGAGACCAGGACGTATGAATCCTCTTACTTTTTGTCTTGGCTGTTTTGGATCCCTTGCAATTCCACATGTGAGTTAGAATCACTCAGCTAGCCGGCACTGTGGCTCAGTAGGCTAATCCTCCGTCTTGCAGCACCGGCACACTGGGTTCTAGTCCCGGTCAGGGAGCCGGATTCTGTCTCGGTTGCCCCTCTTCCAGGCCAGCTCTCTGCTGTGGCCTGGGAGTGCGGTGGAGGATGTCCCAAGTGCTTGGGCCCTGCATCCCATGGGAGACCAGGAGAAGCACCTGGCTCCTGCCATCGGATCAGCGCAGTGCGCCGGCCACAGTGCGCTGGCCACGGCAGCCATTGGAGGGTGAACCAATGGCAAAGGAAGACCTTTCTCTGTCTCTCTCTCACTGTCCACTCTGCCTGTTAAAAAAAAAAAAAAAAGAATCACTCAGCTTGTCAATTTCCTCAAAGAAACAGGCTGGGATTCAAATAGGGATTGGGTTAAGTCTTATGCTCTGTTTATTTAAGCAATGTCTTCTAGTTTTCAGAGCTTGCATTTTCCATTAATTTTATTAACTTTACCCCTACATGTTGTTCCCTGTTTTTGCTGCTACTGTAAATTGGATTGCTTTTTTAACTTCATTTTTAGGATTCTTCACTGAAGGCGTATAGAAACATAGTTCACTGTTGTGCATCCGTCTTGTATCCTGTAACACTCCTTCTCAGTTCTAACAGTCTGTAGTAGATTCCTTGAGCTTTCTTGCATACGTATGTGAGTCTGTTCTCAAACAAGGTGTGTTTCCAAGGTGCGTGTGTGGTGTAAGAACAGGAAATGGGAAGTGCAGAGGTAGGGTGTGTGAAGCAGGTGGGCTCACCTGCGCACAGGTCAGGGTGGCCAGAGCTCGGGTGGGGGGGGCAGGTGGAAGCTGTGTGTGCTGCGGAGCATCCTGCCGCTCAGAAGTGACGTGAGACCCGTGCTGGTGACACGGATCAACTCCAGCAGCAGCTGGGAAAGCCTGCCTCCCCGGATGAGCAACAACGTGTGGGTCTCTGCAGATGTCACTACTGTGTAGATGCCGTCATGTTGATGGTGACCCAAGTCCAGCTGGCAGGGTGCAGCCGAGCCAGGCCAGCTTTGGTGATGTGGCAGCTGGCGCCTGCTGCTTTTGCTCACGGGGCTTCTGGGTGGGAGCCTGGGCTGTAAGGGACAGCAGAATCCCAGATCTTGCACGCTTAACAAATTTCGGAGCCGCGCTCTTGCTCCACCCTCCCCGCCCCCTCCCATAGCCAGACGTTTCCAGACATGCTGAGGATGTGACCGTGGCCTCTGTGCCAGCTGCGCCTGCTCTTGCTGGGCCTTCTGAGTTTGGCTGTCGTGTGATGAGCAAAGACCTGAAGAGTGGATTTGCTTGGCTGAGTGCTTGGCGGGGCCACTTCTGGAGATACAAAGGCGTCCAAAGCCATGGTGAGTGCTGCGGTGACACGTGAGCCCTGCCCGGGGCACAAGGCCAGCTTTGCAGCTCAGACACCAAGCTCAGGACGTGCCTCCCTGGCCCCTTTGTTGGATCATCACTTAGACTGGTTTGTGCATCTCCATCAGCTCCCACCCGTTGTCGGAGTGCCTGCCTGCCTGCCTGCCTACCTCGGGGTCTGGGCTGGACCAAGCCTCTGCACCCCTCCTCCAGGAGCCCCGGCCCTGGACCCCCCAGGGAGAGGACTCCCCGCCCAGTTTGCATGCCTTTCCGCACCTTGTTCCTGGCTTCTGCACTCCCCTGCCTGCTTGGTGAGGACTTTAGCATCCCCCTCAACGTGGCGTGGAAACTCAGGCCCGTGTGACTAGGGATGGCCAGTTCTGAGCCCAGTGTGTCTGAGACTGTGTGGGGTGGTGAGATCCTGTCACCCCCATGGCCGCTTAAGAGCAGTCACTTGTGTGAGACCTCTTTTGCGTTTTGCCCAGGTGATTGCTGACTGTCATAGCTACGACGCAGTCAGCGTGAGTGGTGAACCAGGCACGTACTGGGTACTTTACACTTCCTCCCAGGTCCTCTTCTGACTGCAGGAGGCAGATTTGAACCTGAGACCACTCCCTGCACTGGTTCTTGTTCTTTTGTATATTGTGTTATCCCTGTGGCAATCCAGATAGGAGGCGAGGGGTTGGAGCCTGTTTGCCTTGGTCAGTTTCCCCGTGGTGGTTAAGCAGGTTGTGCACTTCTGGGTCCCCTTCTGTCTGTCCAGACGAGATGTGCCTCTTGTGGTCGAGATCCGTTTGGCCTTTGCCTGCTGATCCAGTCCAGGGGGCTGGCTGTCTGGGCACATTTCAAAGTGTTTGAAATTCTACCTTCAGCCTCCTCAGGAAGAGCCTGGTCAGAATGAGATTCCAGCCACAGCCAGCGCTGGACTGCGGGAACCCCGATTGGTCACAACAAATTATGCCAACAAAGGTTTCTTTTTAGAGGCTGAAAAATGTTCAGCTTTGTGTGCCTACCTTCTCGCCACCTCCCTGTGCCCTGACCATTCCTGCTGCTGTGCGGCCAGAAATAGATGAGACTGGGGTGGAATCCTTGGCCGGGGGCCAGAGAGAGCAGCTCTGGCCAACGCGGGCGTGAAAATCTCCATTCTTGTCTGGGTGGCTCAGAGAGGCACTCTCACCCCACCGCTTCCCTCGTCTTGTGGGCATGCCTGCTTCACCCAGGACAGCCTCCCTCCACTTAAACACAGGCACTGAGTCTGTTGCAAATGTTTAAAATTCCACGACGCCAGACTTTTATTGGTTGCAGTCACTGCCAAGTGTTTTTCAACATTGCCCTGCCAGCAGCAGCCCTATCTGTCCACCTCTCTGGGGGCTCCAGGGGGTGGAGCCGGAAAGGGAAGGGTCTCAAGAGAGACTTCCTGGAACTCTGAGCACTTCTCAGCATGGGAGCTGGATCCCTTATCCCCACCTGCTGCCCCACCGGGGGGTAGATGCACAGGTTGCCCTCAGCAGTGGCTTGGCAGAGAAAAGAGCTCCATGTTCCTCTCTGTATACTAAGGAGGTGGTGGGTGCTCCGTGCCCAAATATGGACCCCTTTCCCCAGGTGATTGTGGGAGAGCTGGACAGTAGTGGGCAGTTCGGGCCATGCCCTGGGTGCTTCCATTCCCTGGGAGCCCTCTACCTGTGGCCAGGGCTCACCGGCTGGCCAGCCCACCAGAGAAGAGGCACTGAGGTGATCTATTTTCCCAAATGAAAGTAGGTTGCAGCATCTGGAGAGCAAAGGGGTGTCTGTGCAGAGGGCAGAACAAGATTATTTGAAGTTATGCTCCTCCGGGCCAGCCTGGGAGCCTGGTTCCTGGCCTGGGTGCTACACACGCAGCCGTCTGAGCAGAGCTCGCTGGTTGCTTTTGAGATGAGATGAGATTATCACATGGAGGAGTCAGCAGCATTCTGATTGGCTTTGGAGGAAATCGATCAATGAATGGTGTGTACTTAGCTCGGAAGAGTGTGCATCGGTCGGTCCATTGGGTGGCAGTTTGGAGAAGAGAAGGGACAGTTCAGGAGAGGCCAGGGAGAAACCGCCATGCAGAGGAAGTAGGGGCTGGAGTTGGGCCAGCAAAAGCCCTACCCTGATTGGGCGGGTCCGATCTGTAGGGCAGTCTGGTGACACCATGGGGCGGGGCTGGCAGTGTCCAGCCTGACTCTGCCATGGCCCCGAGTGGTTCCTTTGTGTCCTCTGCCATGCTGGGTGGTCAGTGCCAGGAATCTCCCTGCTTCATCCCCCTGAGGCCACTGCTCAGGCCCTGGTCACTCATTCATTCCCTGGATACATTTCAGGCCCTGGTCATTCATTCATTCATTGGATGCATTTAATTGCACTGAGCCCTCCCCCAGGCCAGCAGAGGAAGGAGGTGATGCAATGGTCAGCCTTGGTCAGCTGGAGCTTGCCACCCTGCAGTGGAGAAATGTCATGAGTCATCATCCCGTTACCATGGTGATGTTGCTATGAAGAGAACCACCAGATCCACCAGCAGGCTGTCTGGCAGTTGGTCTGGCCGGGCCTAGGGTTTGCCTGGCGTGTGGTTTCCACATCCCAGCCAGGACTGGGGGAGCTTCGGGGTCAGAGGGACCGGCTGCAGGAGCCAGTGTCCCCCCATCCCCCAGGCCTCCAGCCAGGGGCAGGGCTCACCCCTGCTCCACAGAAGCAGCCTCTGTCGCCTCCCCCGGGGCTTCTAGGTCGGAAAATGAAGCAGAGAGCGTGCAGTTTTCCAGCCGCGCTGCGGAGCTCTTGATTTAAACAGGAGGGCGCAGACAGGCTGCCGGTTTTTTCCCCGGGTGGTGTCTGTGTGACCTCAGCTTTCCACGCACCTCCCCTCCACACCATCCTCAGTCTCAGCTCCTCCGCCCCTGCCAGTTCCCAGCACGGATGGTGGGGGAACAGAAACCGTCTAAATGCCGTCTGGTCCAGCTGCATTCCTAGACCATGTTAAACTCTGAATTCCTGATTTGATCATCAAAAGGGGGTAATTGCAGTGTAATCGGCTTCTTCTGCATCATGCCTCATGCTGTCCAGACAGTAGCCAGCTCACTAAGCCTTCTGAACAAATGCGGCTCAGGAACTATTGGTATCAGATCTCAAGGGACCGAGAGGGGGGTGTTAAATAGCTCAGAGGACAAGAGAACGCCTGGACACAGTTGCCCAAGTAGTGCCTTTGTGCAAAATCTGGGGCCAGAGAGCCCAGCATCTCTAACTAAGCCAGCCTATCACTGGGTGGAAGAAAGCTCGTCCCAGGAGTGTTTGAGGACCTACTGTGTGTCTGGCACGAGAAGCTGTGGGCAACGCACTGATGCAGGAGGCACAGTTCTTCCCTTGAAGGGGAGCTCACAGACCATACTGGGAAGAGAAATATTAGACAAGATAGTCAGCGTCAGCCAAGGACTAACTGAGAAACTCGGGCAGCAGATGCTGGAGGGAAACAATGAAAAAAAATAGGAAATCAGATCTAAGTGGGTGGGGAATGTGGGGGCCGGGAGAGGGCTTTGGGGAGAAGGTAGTGCTGTCTCTTCCTCTCTGAGCCAGGAGGCTGTGGCGACAAGGGACCTGTCCATCTGCTTGCCCTGTCCGTCTCAGGTCCCACACAATGCCTGGGACGGATGACACTCAACAGTATTTGTGAATGAACGGATGAGATCATCCCCGAGGGTCAGCAGGATGCTGATAGGTAAAGAGAAGGGAAGAGAGAATTGCAGAGGGTGGATGGAGCCGTAGCCTCCAGGGGGCGCTACAGTCTGAGCAGGGCGTGTCAGTGCGCCGTGGTTAAAGTGGATGAGCGTGTCGGTGGACTGGATCTGAGACGGCAGCCCGGGGCTCCGTGCGGCCATGAGATTGCCATGCCCGTTTTCTACTCCCCCAGTTCTCCTTGTCCATCATCCCAGCCAGGCCACTGCAGCAGGGACGGAGAACTGATGGGAGGGCGGAGAGGCACTGCTGGGTCCCGGTGGGCTCCAAAAGTGAGGATGAGAGAGGGGAGTCAGAACTGCATGGCGGACCCGCGCTCGGCAAAAGGACGGGAGCCCCCCGGGACCCCAGGAGAGGAGGAAAGCCTGAGGCCGCATTTTGAGTGATCAGCTTGTCGAGCTCTGGAAGGTGCCACGGTGGCTGAGGGTCCCTATCTGGAAGGCCGGTCCTTTCCTGTTTATAAATAACTGCAGACGGAAGGCTGAGGCCGGCGGAGCCAGATGCTGGGATCGGCCAGCCGTGGAGGCAGGTGGCCTGCTTCCCGAGCCGAGGGTATGTAGAACTAACCCGTAGTGCGTTGTACTTGGCCTGCCCCTGGAGAGGCTGCATCTCCCCCACGTGGTCTCCCCTTCGTGGCTGCCTCTCCCCCACGTGGCCTCCCCTACATGGCCGTGTCTCCCCCACGTGGCCTCCCCTACATGGCTGCGTCTTCCTGACATGGTCTCCCCTACGTGGCTGCATCTCCCCCATGTGGTCTCCCCTTTGTGGCTGCATCTCCCCCATGTGGCCTCCCCTAAGTGGCCATGTCTCCCCCACGTGGTCCCCCCCTACCTGGCTGCGTCTTCCTGACATGGTCTCCCCTAGGTGGCTGCATCTCCCCCATGTGGTCTCCCCTTTGTGGCTGCATCTCCCCCATGTGGCCTCCCCTAAGTGGCCGTGTCTCCCCCACGTGGTCCCCCCTACCTGGCTGCGTCTTCCTGACATGGTCTCCCCTAGGTGGCTGCATCTCCCTCGCGTGGCCTCCCCTAAGTGGCCATGTCTCCTCCACGTGGCCTCCCCTATGTGGCCTCCCCACACCAGCACCACCCCTAGGATGACTTCTCCAGTGAAAAACCTGGGCTGGTCACAGTTCTGACTGCTAGAACGGAAGGAGGGAGAAAGCTAAGTAGTATCAACATTGAAATAGAATCCAAGCTGAAAATACTTATTGTTGATTAAATGGCTTTTTTCTATTTAGAATTAAAATAAAAGGCAGTCCTGGAACAATCAGATTTAAGTTTATCTTTCAGCTTTATTTTGTTTACACTCCACAAGCAAAGAGGAATCTCAAACAATCCTGAAAGAGCCCATTAGCTCATTCATGTAGATGCCAAAGGCTTTATGTAGACTCTAGTACTCTCCATTGTCTCTCTTTTATTCAAACATGTAAAAAGCAGGTCTTATAATCAGGCCATAAATTTTTAATAAGTGAGTACCTCTGGTCTTTTTATTTATTTAAGCCTCAATGCCAAATACTGCAATATTATATTTGGGATATAATGGGAACCGAGCAAATTATAGACTTATTTCTAGATGAATTCCCTCCTCTCATATTCATAGAAAATGTAGAGTTAATTAAATGCTTTAGCAATTAGAACAGTGCCAGACAGTGTCAGCAATGCTTGCTGGTGGGCCACTGTTGTTCTTATCATCAGTGTCATGATCCTTTCATGATCTTGAACAAAAGTAACTCTGTAGGCAGGTTTTAGTTTTCCTTTAGGCCATTCAACCTTGAACTACTTAAATTTCAGGCACTAAGTGATTTAATACAAGAAGTAGGAAAGCATCACTGAATTATTCAAAAATTAAGTTCCAGAGCACTGAAGCATCAAAGTGGGCCTGCTAAACTGGCGGCTCTCAGTCCTTCCAGCTCCCCCGTGCCTGATGACCTTTCCAAGGCGATGGTCCTAGGTGAGCTTGTTCTGCTTTATGTTCTGCCTGGTGTTTGGCACATAAAAATCACTCAAAGTAATCACCACCCACGAATGCCAGTGGAACTAAGCTATTCTTTTTCAGGTGCTTGATTTGTGTCATTTAAGCCCAAAAAATATACTGAGAGAGAATTTGAATATTTCATTAAAACATGAGAGAAGTTCATATTAAGAGCAGATGCGGGTGAGAGGGACGTTGTGGGGGGGAAGCCATTGTAATCCATTAGCTGTACTTTGGAAATTTATATTCATTAAATAAAAGTTTGAAAGAAAAAAAAGGCAGATTAAGCGATCTCTCCAAATTGGCTTCAAGAGTACTTCAAAAATTTTGTGGAAAACAGAGGAAAATATAAGTTTATTTTGGTGCAAACATTTTTGAAGTCCATGCATTGTCCATATTCTCCAAGAACTTTATGAAAACACCTTGAATCTGGATAAACTCTGAAGCAGGCTTTGTGAAGTACTTTGGAGACATTGTTGAAAAATTTGCATTGGCATGTTTATAAGGACATTTTTCTAGGCATATGAATATTTTACCAACCCCAGAAATGAGTTAGTCTGAAATTATTCCAGTATAGAAATATTACATAAGTGGGAATTTGTGGGAAATTAAGATGTTATGTGAAATTCTCATGTCTTAGATCAGAGCATGGATTTGAGTTGTGGCATTAGCTCCTAGCTCTGCCTTCCTGCTAATGCAGACCCTGGGAAGAAGCGGGCTATGATGTAAGCAGTTGCGTTTCTACCACCTGTATGGGAGATCTGTATTGAGTTCCAGGATCCCAGCTTGTATCCTGGGTAGGAGACTGTTGTGGGCATTTGGGAAGTGAACCTGCTGATGGGAGTGTTCATGTTCTCGCTCTCTCACTCTCTCACTCTCTGTCTCTCCCTCCCTCCATCCACCTATCTCAAATAAATAATTTTTTGAAAACTGTATGAATAAAGGAATGTTGCACAGGTTGGAGGGAGGGAAGACAGCCAGTTATTAAAGGTCTTTTGAAAGATTCCTTAAGATACCAATCTCAAGACTGTAATTCCCTAACTGAAGGTGCAATAACAACCAGATCAAAATGCAAACTGTGTAGTTCTGTTCATGGAATAAGTGCCAAGTCCAAGCTGCATGTTTTAAGGACATTTCAAATACACATAATCAATAAGCTTCTGCGTCTGGCATGTGTTTTCGCTCAGCTTATTCTTTCAAATTATAAAAAACAGAAAGGAGAGACTAATTCATGACAGTAAAGTTCTAAAGAAGAGCTGTGAGAACAATGGAGTAAGTATAAAAACAACATTAATATTCTGACCTGTTTCACCCCACTCCGAATCATAAAAGAAAGTAGTGGTCTCAGTTTAAATTGAATAGTGTCTCCAGGGGTGTCTGATCACATATCTTTGTTCTGGTGAACAGAAAGACCAGAAACAGAATTGTGTATTTACTCCACTACTAAAGACAGGGATGTGATGGTTTGTACTCAGCCATTAATTAGCAAGCATTTATGACTATTCGGCTCTAAAAAAGTGCTGGGGAAAATAGGAAATGACAAGGGAATGCAATCCACCTTCACAAAGTTTACGACATGATTATTTAATTGATTAAATCCATTTCATACATATGAGTACAACTGCAGAGTGGTATAAAAGTACAAAAAAAGGATGTGGAAACAAAGTTCGTACATGCAGAAGAGGGGGTTACTTCCTGATTTCAGTGGCTGTGAGTTTGGGGGTTTTGTAGTTGTTGTTTTAAAGCTTATCTTTCCTGCATGCTGGGACCATTTCCCTCGCAACAAGAACACCACGTGCTTCAGGTTTTGGAAACAGATACACCCAGAAAAGATGCTTTGAAAGCTCGCTAGGTGTTCCTAATCTAGTCAAATTGACAGCTAAAACCAACCATCACACTGCCCAGGAAGATAAGAAGAGTGACAAAAAGAGAGAACAGCTTTAATCAGTGCTATTAATTTTATCTACACACACACACACACACACACACACACGGGCCTTGATCTTAAAACAGGCCATGAGAGTTAGCTAGATGAAAAATTCTCCTATTTCATGTCTGGATAATCATTTCTCAATAAAAACTCCATCCTAGGGTTGGCCAGCTACTGGCAGAGGGACGAGTCTTATATGTCATGTGCTCTTGTAAATAAAGCTTTTTTTTTTTGACAGGCAGAGTGGACAGTGAGAGAGAGATAGAGAGAAAGGTCTTCCTTTGCCATTGGTTCACCCTCCAATGGCCGCCGCAGCCAGCTCACCGCGCTGATCTGATGGCAGGAGCCAGGTACTTATCCTGGTCTCCCATGGGGTGCAGGGCCCAAGTACTTGGGCCATCCTCCACTGCACTCCCTGGCCACAGCAGAGAGCTGGCCTGGAAGAGGGGCAACTGGGACAGAATCTGGTGCCCCGACTGGGACTAGAACCCGGTGTGCCAGTGCTGCAAGGTGGATGATTAGATTAGTGAGCCACGGCGCCGGCCAGTAAAGCTTTTTCAAGACAGCATTATCTATGATTGATTTCTTGCTATCATGGCATAGTTGAATAGTTATAACAGAGATTATATGGCTCACAAAGCTGGAATATCCATCACTTGGTTTTTTAAAGATTTATTTATTTATTTGAAAGTCAGATTTACACAGAGAGAGGAGAGGCAGAGAGAGAGGTCTTCCATCTGCTGGTTCACTCCCCAGATCCAAAGCCAGGAGCCAGGAGCTTCTTTCAGGTCTCCCACGTTGGTGCAGGAGCCCAAGGACTTGGGCCATCTTCCACTGCTTTCCCAGGCCATAGCAGAGAGCTGAATTGGAAGTGGAGCAGCCGGGACTTGTACTCGTGCCCATGTAGGATTCCAGCACTGCAGGTGGTGGCTTTACTCGCTACACCACAGCGCTGGCCTCTACCAGGTAGTTTTTACAGAAAAGTCTTGTGATGCCTGCTGCATATGATTTAAGGGTATTTACAGTTAAATAGACACACCACGTGTGTCTCATACACACAAAACATAGGAGCACTTTGAAGTCAGCCATTAGTTTCTGGTCTAGAACCCAAGAACAGTGCTCTTTATTTCTATATAAAGCTGAGTGTTTGCTGGAGGTACCTTAACATTTGACAGTAAATTCCTCTACCATGCTGGGAATTACTGTTAATGTCAGAAGTCTGAACACTGGATTACGTATTACCTATAAAAGGGTTTTTAAAAGAACCTAAGAGTTAGAAGAAATATACTTGAAGAAATTCTGCTGTTGGAGCAGAGAGAAAATGGGTTTCAGTCCTGCTGCAGGTAAGAGAGAGCTAGTATCAAAACAGAAAGGTGAGATTGGGAAGTCCCGTTGGAGAAGACAGGAATGGAAAACCAATTAATCAGTTATATATAAGCTTTCAGCCCAGTCTGGCTCATATTAAGAAGAGGATTTCTATATATGGGACAGACATAAATGCACTTAGTTAGAGACATTTGGCAGTGTGAGCATCTGTTCACTTTGAGGACTACCAAGTCCAGCGAAGCAGCAACTTGATTCCCCCAAAAAACAGGATTCTCTATGATTCCCCCAAACAAATAGGATTCTAAGTGTGAGGGAAACAAACGTACAAATACAGTTTTACTTTGCTTCAAGAAAATACTGAAGAAGAAAGTCTGAGACACAAACTTCCCTCCTCTTTATCCATAATAAAATACTAATAAGAGGCATATGGATCTTTGTCAAGCAATATAAATTAAAGGATGCCGATTATTGTCCATTATTCTCCTTGTGCCTAAGTACGTCATGGAGACATATTTAAACATAGGCACAGAAAGACATAAATAATTAGGAACCACATTATCTTAACCATTAACTATAAGAATATTTAAAAGAAAGTTTCCTTACTGTGGACCCATAGGGAAAGACAGATTTATTTACTTTAATGGTAAAATCCCTTTGACTGTAGATTCTGACTACAGAAGACACCAGTTTTCATGCTCCATTTTTTATGCATATCCTGATTTGTACATTAAATCTGTTTTGCTATAAAACTGTTTACCACATCAAGAAAGAAAAGTTGCATATCTAAAGAGAGATAGGAGAATATCAAACAGGGGTTACATTAAACAAAACCTGTAAATCATTAAGGTGCAGCAGGCATTACATTTGAATGAGTATTGTTTTGAGTTTGTATTTAGAAGAAAAATAGATGGTAAAAGTTTGTTTGAAATGACATGCCCAGGGACTGGCGTTGTGGTACAGCAGTTAAAGGCCCAGCCTGCAGTGCTGGCATCCCATGTGGGCACTGGTTGGAGTCCTGGCTGCTCCTCTTCCAACTCAGCTCTCTGCTATTGCCTGGGAAAGCAGTAGAAGATGACCCAACCCCTTGGGCCTCTGCACCTGCATGGGAGACCCAGAAGAGGCTCCTGGCTACTAGCTTCTGATCAGCTCAGCTGTGGCCATTGCCAGCGGATGGAAGACCTCTCTCTCTCCCTCTGTCTCTCTCTCTGTCTTTCTCTCTCTCTCTCTTTCTCTCTCTCTGTAACTCTATGTTTCAAATAAATAAAATAAATCTTTAAACAAGTATATACATATATATATAAATTTATATCAGTTGTACACGGAAATTGCATTTCAGGTTGTACTAGTTACTGCTTTCTCAACTTTTCAAGAAAATAGCCACACCTTCACCAGTTCCATAAACATTCTTAGGAGCTGACTTAATTTTTCAGTCATTTAAACTTAGCATTGACTCATCAAATAAACAGCAGCTGATGAGTGTTAGCAACCTCTGTGAACTCATCAGGAGCAGAGAGAAATCACTCGAACTCATTTGCTTGTAAGCAATAAGGCAAATTGATTATTGATGCTGCTTCCAATGTCCTCAACTCCTCATGTAACTGTTCTGGCTGAAAGATTAATTGTATTAAACAAGTTTGCTTTCTCTAAACACATTTCTTCGGCTGCTGCAATCTAACATGATTTAAATAATTTACCGTTGGTAAATGGCTTTTCTTGCTTGGCTAACACATGAGGCAATTGGAAACTTATTATGGTTGTAACTCATCCTAATAATATACTTTTGTGAAGAAGTGCTGCAGTGATGAGATATGCTGCTTGAAATTTTCTATTTTTTTTTAAACATAGCCTGTCTGCGAGTGGAGAATGCAATGACCTGGGCTTGTCTTTGTGGTAATCAGCTTTTCATTTCAAGGTGATACGTCTGAGGCAAGGCTTTATTTAGCTCACAGATTTGGAGATTTGGGCCCATGATCAAGCAAGCCCGCCCATGTGTCTGGCCCCTAGTGAGGATGGTGGATGGCAGTGGCGAAGCTCGTGTGTTAGGAGGATTATGTTGCAAGCCTGGGCCCACTGCTGCTTTTGTAACCAGCCCTCTCACAAGAACCACCTTCCACAGGCATGTCCACAGTGACCTAAGGCCTTTCCATTAGGCCTGTAAGTTTCTACTCATTTAGTACCAGTCACTTGTGACTTGGAGTTTAAACATATGCACAACTATGGGAGCCAAATCATATTCAAATTATGTCTATTGATGCTGCTCTGTGCTTTGAAGCACAGGTATAGTGTCATTGCATAAGAAACATACTCATGTGTTATCAAATTCAATAAAAGAGCAGGCATCTGGTCTAATGACTAAGACACTTCATGAAATGCCTGCATCCTACATTTGAGTGTCCAGGTTCCCAACACCAGTTTCTTGCTCAGTCACACGAGGGGCGGCAGTAGATGATGGTTCAAGTAGCTGGGTCCCACATCTATTGCAGGCATTTGGAGAGTGAACCAGCAGAGGGAAGATCCCTGTCTCTTTACAATTTACACACATTAAATATTTTTAAATATTTTAAAACTCAATACAAAATAACCCATCTTCAATTATGCCTTAAAAAAGCAACATTAGAAGTCCACTCTTATTTTCTTATTTTGTAAATGTATGGATATGCATTAGTAATGAAAAAGAAATGCAATATGTAGGGCTAGGATTGCTGCCAACATACAGCTGTGTTCCATGGTCTGTAGAGTTTCCAGGCAGTGGTATGAAGCAATCAGAGTGTGATATGCACAAATTCTTGTTCATCATTATTTAGCTTCTCTGCTGTCACGATGCAAAGCAGCCAAAGACAATCATGGAGGAATAAGCATGGCTGACCCCAATAAAACTACATAAGCCACAAAAATTCCTATTTCATATAATTGTCATGAGGCATAAAATAGTTTTTTTTTTTTAATTTCTGCAACTATTTAATAATGCCAAAGCCATTTGAAGCTCACAAGTTATAACAAACAGGTTGGAACCAGGTTTAGGTCACAGGCTGTAGTTCACCAACATTTTATTTCTGATTTAGTAAACAAAATTCATGTATTTGATGTTTGGAAGACACAGAATGAAAACCAAGGTGTATTGTAAGGTCAACAGTAAACTTTTCAAAACAGTAAAATACTAAGGGTATTCAGAAAAATAAAGGACAATGCATTTTATAAAAAAATTGCATGGATTTCAAAGAAATGTTGCATCAAAATAAAATTATCTTTAAAAAAAGGATTTATTTATCTGTAAAGCAGAGTTACACAGAGTGATAGAGAGATCTTTGATCTGCTGACTCACTCTTCAAATGGCAACAATGGTCAGGCGGAAGCCAGGACCAGGAACCCCATCCAGGTCTCCCTGGTGAGTGGTACAGGCCCAAACACTTGGGTCACCTTCTACTGCTTTTCCAGGCACATTTTCAGAGAGCTGTATCAGAATTGGAACAGCCAGCACTGGAACTGGTGCTTACAAGAATGCTGGCATCACAGGCAGTGGCAAAGCAGCTGTGCCACAGGGCCAGTCCCCAAAATAAACTTACTTTCCAATACATTTTTCACAAATGTTTTGAAGTCCCTGTATAATAACCAAAGAAAGCCAGTTTCATTATACTACATGAGTTTTTCATGTTTGTTATAGGCCTTGGTGTTTTGTTGTTGCTGTTGTTAATTTATCTTCATTGCAGTTTGTCAGAGCCTATGGTTTGGTGACAATTCAATTTTGGAAAATTCTCAGGAATGAGATTTTCTTTTGTCCCTCCATTTCAGGGACTACAATAATATATATTGTATTATTTCATAATAATTTACATTGTTTGATACATTCAAATTAGAAGCTTATCCCATAAATTTTTCATTTCTGATGTCTTTATTTCAATGCACGCATTTGTTTATTTTATTATTCCCATACCTGAAATGAAATTCTCCATCTGTTGCTGCATTATTTTCATATTTTATTTAACAGAAAACCATAGTTAAAGTCTTTGTCCAATAATCTCAGTGTTTGGACTTGTTTCCTTTCTTGAATATAGGCAGCATTTCTTTGCTTCTTGTTGTGTCTTGTAATTTCTGAGTGTATGCTGGACCTTAAATAAGTGAATATAGCTTGCAAAACAAAGTATAGATGGCTTAGTGTTTTTTTTTTAAACTATGAAATGCAAGAAAGTGAGAAACTAAGGATAATTAAGTTCAATATTCAATTTTTTTGTTAGTTTTGGTATCCCCTGTGCTCTGCTGCATTTATGTGGCACAATCTTCACTATGAACTCCAGATTTCCAGTAAAATTCTGCACATTTGACCACATTGACCATTGCTCTGTAAAATTATATATGAAAGATCTGGATCTGGATTTGTGTAGGTCCAGGGCAGAGATAGATGAATCACAAGGTCAGTGGATATGTGTTATTAAAAAAAAAAAAAACTCAAGGAAAACAAGAAATCGTAACAAGAGATTATTAGCAGAAATATAAACCCCTTGAATTCTTACACATGAAATGAAGGGAAATGACTACAAAATCAAAAGTTTTGGGGAGCTGAAGACAGTTAACATTTTGGCTGCACTAATTTAACCAACATTTAAAGATATGGCTATTTTCTCATATAGTATCTCATATTTAGGGGTATGACCATTCCATTAGGTGGGATTGTTGGCTTCATTATGTTATTGAACTCTAGAAAACTGTTGTAGGTGTAACTATTTACACTTTTTGGTTGTCTACTTTTTATAGGGACTCAAGTTTGTTTAATTAGTCCTATGTAAAAGTACACTGGTGTTTTTGGAATAACCTTAAATGCTTTGTCACACAGAGCCCATGAATACACATGGAAAGAATGGAGTAAGCTGGGATTTGTCTCACTTTTTTTTTTTTTTTTTTGACAGGCAGAGTGGACAGTGAGAGAAAGAGAGAAAGGTCTTCCTTTTACTGTTGGTTCACCCCACAGTGGCCACTGCAGCCGGCGCACCACGCTGATCCGAAGCCAGGAGCCAGGTGCTTCTCTTGGTCTCCCATGCAGGTGCAGGGCCCAAGCACTTGGGCCATCCTCCACTGCACTCCTGGGCCACAGCAGAGAGCTGGACTGGAAGAGGAACAACCAGGACAGAATCTGGCGCCCCGACTGGGACTAGAACCCGGGGTGCCGGCACCGCAGGTGGAGGATTAGCCTATTGAGCCATGGCACCAGCCCATCTCAGGTTTTTCTTATAGTCTCATAACATATCCTTTTGTCATTATATGCTACAAAAGATATTGCCAATATCCCTGGCATAATAGCCATAGTTACTCTCAGAATGCACAATTGGTTCAAAAATCATAATCATCAATTTCTAATTGTGCTTTCTGGTTCGCATGGTACTTATCTACCTGTCAGTGGGAGGACTGTGTGGATAAACTATCATTCTGACAAGATAACCCTGCAAGTAATGAAAACCTGGTAATCCCCACACTTCCAAAGGAGTGATTTGCCTGGTGACTGTTTGTAGATGTGATCTCTGGCATTAAGCTGCAAACTCTCTTTTCCTTCCAGAGTAATAAACCTGAATACTCTCTGTAGTGAGTGGATGTGACTTGATATTACTTCCATTACACAACAGAGGGCAATTTAAACAATGCAAAATTTACTTTTAAAAGGAAAAAGGATTCTAACATATCACTTTCAAGCAGGTTTCTGTTCTATGGAAACCTCATTTACTCTGATTCTGAAGAGAGACTTGCAGAGGTGGAATGATGTTAAAATGCGTGCCATTTTAGTTTAGATGTGCCCATTTAGCTTCATGGCACGTTATTCCCGAGCACTTGATTGCCAGTGTTGTGTAGGAAATTGGTTTATAAAAGCCAGGCTGGATATTCAAATTAAGACCAAATGACGATATTACAATTTGGATTTCAGAAGGACTGAATATATCAACTTTTCTTGATTTCTCTGAGATTTCTTTTATCATGCTCTGTTTTGTGCCTTTCCTAGTATCACAAGCACATGAACACATACACACCATATATGTTTACACACATGCATTACCATACACACACAAATATGCATACATTCTGAGACCAGAAACAGAGATCTCATGTGAATATTGAGGTAGTCAAATATTTGTATCTGAAAGCTAACTTTGAGCCCTATCTAATGTTTGCTCTTGAGCCTGTACAAGTTCCCTCTAAACACTAATTCCCTTATGTACAAAGTAGGACAATAAAGCACTTCATCGTTTTTATTTAATCAATGTTTCTGAATGAGTAATGTATTCCAGGATGGAAATATCTCAAGAAGTAGGTGGCAGGTGTGCTATTGGGGATGGGTGGTTCCTGTCAAATGCTTGCTCCATAGTCCCAAGGCCACTGGGATCTAAGGATTGGCTCATCAGGTCCATACTTCACTGTATCATCAGGAACTGTGGAGAAGGGGTGGTAAACATACCCTCTCACAGCTGGAGAGATAGTGTGTGTGGAAGCAACAAAGTTTAATACACAGACACATCACACACACACACACACACATGCACACACATCACCACGACGATGTCTTCCAAAGCCAAGGAGCTAAAGCTGCGAGTTTCCATCCAGAAACTACCCACCAACTGGATTTTCAACACCTCTAAGCCCTCACTCTTGTTATTTCAGTGGCAACACTGTTTTTACCATGGCAGATATACTAAACCTTGAGTCCCAATAAAATTTAGCTATTTCTGTCTTCCTATATTTATATATATGTATTATACTTCTCAGGTTGCATGGGCTTAGGAAAAGCAGGAAATTCCTAGGAGCCAAAGCTCATGGAGCTGATGTAGCTTTACATTTTTCCTTCTATAATTGTTTTTTAGGAAAGACACTAAGCAGGACTGCCATATGGGAGAGTGCTTCAAAAAGGTTATGAAAAATGAAATTAAAAGATAAGCTTATTATTGCAAAAATTGTGTATCTATGCGTATTTTCATAATATACATTTTTTCATGAACTTTTTAAGTGCAATCTCAATCAAAATTCAAAGGCTTAGGTGAAATATTCTAATCTTTTATTTTTATATGAAAATGCTGCTAACCTACATGGTTTAAAGGAATTTTTAAAACAATAACAAAAGTAAAACATCTACATTCCCTGATTTCAAGAATAAAGCTACAAATACAGCTATTATATTTAATACATTGTCAGGTTAGAGACAGATTAGACAAATGTATCCATGGGCAGGAGAGAAATTCAGTGATTATATAAATGCATACACCACTTTTGTTAGATTATGACTTTTGAAATTTCAAAGCAAAGTGATTTAAGTATTAAAAAAAGAGACATTTGAGTGCTCAAATGTTTTTTTTTTTTTGAAAGATTACTATCATTCTGCTTTTGTAGAATTTACTGAGAATTACTTTTAGTTGCTAGGATTACAACCACAATGTACCACAAATGGGGCAATGGAAGAGGGGAAAAAAAGCAATTTCTTTCTCTTATGGTTGTGGAAGTCAAAATATGCAATCAAGGTGTCAATTCTTTGATTCCATCTAGAAGATCAACAGAGAATACTTTCATGCCTTTCACTTGTGATGCTAACAACCCTCTACACTTCCTAACCTGCAAATGAAACACTCCAGTCTCTTTCTCTATTATCATATCATAGCCATTACCCCACAGCTAACTCCTTGTGTCTATGTCTCTGTCTATCACCCTCTTAGAAAAATACCAGACCTGCTGTGTTAGGATCCACCTACTTCAAAATGACCTCATCTTCACTAATTGCTTTTGCAAGGGCTCTATCAATATGGTGTTTTTGAGGGAAGCATAAATCAACACATAAGAATTACAATCCAAGCGCCTGTACGAGGGCGGGCTGGGCAAGGAGTGGACCACCAGCACCGGGGAGGTGGTGAACGGGAACTCCGAGTGGGGGAAGGTGGTGGGCCACAAGGGCAGCGTGGACCACGAGAACTGGGCGTCTAGCTACAGCGCCCTGCGGGCCGCCGCCGGCATCCGACCGCCAGGCTACTTCATCCACGATTCGGCATGCTGGAGCGACACGCTGCAGCGCTGGGTCTTCCTGCCCCGCCGGGCCAGCCACGAGCTCTACAGAGAGCAGGACGACGAGCGCAGGGGCACCAACCTCCTCCTGAGCGCTGCCCCCGACTTCAGCGACATCTCCGTCAGCCACATGGGCCGCGTGGTCCCCACGCACGGCTTCTCGTCCTTCAAGTTCTTCCCCAACACCGACGACCAGATCATCGTGGCCCTCAAGTCCGAGGAGGACAGGGGCAGAGTCGCCAGCTACGTCATGGCTTTCACGCTGGACGGCCACTTCCTCCTGCCGGAGACCAAGATCGGGACCGTCAAGTACGAAGGGATCGAATTCATCTAAGGGAAAGGCCCGGGGCAGGCAGGGCCGGGCCGGCACCGGCTGCGTCCGACTCGGATCTGGTAAACGCCTGAGGGCTCGCCGGCTGCGTTGGGTTTGTTCCCCTCCCAGGGCTCCGAGGTTGGGCCTGCGTGAGCGTCGCCAAACCCAGAGAAGCAGCCCCGAGCTGGGGACGGGGCCTGAGGGCGGCTCTGCGCTGCCCCTGCTGGTGGACATCGGTCATGGCAGGCATCGGGATTCTGGGGCTCTGGCTGACCTCTCTTTTCCCGCCCGGAGCCCCAGCGCAGTGTGCGTGTGGTGCCCGACCAGGAAGAGCAAAGAGTGGGAGGTGGGCCAGGTGTGGGAGGGCCTGGCTCTGCGTGGAGGGCATGCCCACACGGCTGCGGGAGCCGGCCCGGGCCCCTCCCAAGCCTCACAGGGCCCCAGCCAGGAGAGCCCCGTGGCTGCCGGCCCCTCCGAGGGGGCACAGCCCAGCCACGGGAGCCACGTGAGCGCTCACGTTTCCGTGTGGCCGTTCCAAGCCCGGGCCGTCGGACACGAAGGTGAAAGGGCGTCCTTCGCAGCGCTGGCACGTGCGCCTCGCTCCACTCGGACGGACGCCTGAGGCTTTCATTCCCGACTCCGCGGGCTCGACCCTGGCTGCTGTGGGGCCCGGGCCCCTCCTCTGGACACTCTTGGCCCAGACTGCGGCTTGCCGTCCCCCCGCGGGGTCTGGGGCAGAGGTCAGGCGCTGCCTGAGCTGGGAAGGCCGTCTCCGCGCCATCTCCACGCCATGGCCTGGCTGCTGCTGGGCCGCTCCCTGCACGCCTCTTCCACCGAGACCCCAGGGCAGCCGCCAGCGCGGGAGCGGAGGTGCCGCGGCCCCAGGACCCAGCGTCCCCTGCAGGTCCTGTGACCACCACGCAGCCTGGCTCTGGAGGCCCCAGGGCAGGCCTGTTGTGTGTTTTGTAAACAATAAAGCCACAGAGGGGAACTGTGTTCTTCCTGCAAAAAAAAAAAAAAAAAAAAATTACAATCCAAATGAATCAACATATCATCTGTCATTGATTTACTTATTTATTCTAATCATCAACCCTTAGTAATGTTAACAATTAATTTTTACATGTGAGATAAGCAAATATTGTGTTCATAATGTTTCACTTTACAGATAAGATTGCACTCCAAATTATTAATTGGCTCAAAATTATACACAAAATAATTTGAAATGGCCTCCATTTGAGTTGGATTTATTTTAATGACTTTTGCGTTATACCAGGACCTCTCCAATATTAAGGACAAATTATTATCTGACTCTAAATAATGCATTTCTTCACATTCTTTAATTAGAAATCTAGTTTATAAATAAAATAGATTAGAAGAGACTTAACATAAGTAAATTGTATTTATTTTCTACCAGTTCATTGTGAAAATTAAAAACAATATTAATTTTTTAAGGGGAAAAACAACAAAAATGAAAAATAAAAACTCTCTGAAGAGATAAATAAAAAAATACCAATTTCTGTCCTTTGGTTGACTAGCTTAGTAGGATGGTTTCTAATCACAGTTTGAAAAAAGGTTGAATTTCATTTTCAGATATGACTACCCCACAACCAATGATAATAAGCTATGCCATCTTTAAATAGGGATAACTAAGAATTTCATCTGAGTTAAGGAAATACTAACGCTAACTTACCTGTTTTTGTACATATATAAAGTCTACCCAGTACTTTCTATACCCATAGGTAATACAGATTTACTCATTCTTTCATAAGCCCACACAATGAGAAAACCTGAATGCGATACTACTATGAATTAAAGACAGCCTCATTCCATCATCAAAGCACACTTGTAGATGAGAAACACCACAATTCAACACATCGACATGCTGATGAACTCTCTATAATGAAGATAGCCAAGATCCAGATTGGAGAAATTATCCAGAAAATGGTAGCATTACTATGAGGATCCCTCTCATCCTGGCATAGGACAAGGATACGTGTCATTGGGCAAACTTCAGCTAAGATGAGTATTATTGCAGCGTGATAGAGGTTTACTAGGAGATTTAGATTCTGTCTCTTAGAGTTCAATATCTACCTTGGGAAAGAAATTATCTTGAGTTGCCACCCAATTCCATGCTTATATTTAATAGGTCATATCAGGTGATTTCTAGACACTCCATAAATGCCCCACCCTTAAATATACATTGCTTTTCCTTGAGTCCTCTTCAGTGGTTCCACCATTATCATCTGGTGTAAAAAATACCTATTAGCCTTAATGGTTACTTTCTGAGATCTTCTTCAATGGAACAAACAGTGTTTCCAGAGGAGGCAAAAAGTGTAGCTATGTTTAACATTTGAGCTGAACTACACAGATTGATTAAGCAATCTTTTACATTTGAGGTAGATAACCATCAAATGAACGTGGAACATACATAATAAGCAATTATAGCAAGGTTGCAGCATGCAATGTTAATAAAAACCAATCATTTTCCTAAATCAGCAATGAACAAATGGAAACTAAAGTTAAAATCATTACATTCGCACCCCAAAAATGTAATGCTTAGATAAAAATTTAAAAAATGTGTGAAATCTACATGAGGAAAACTATAAAACTTGATGAAAGATATCAAAGAATTAGATAAGGGGAAACATTTCATGTTCATGACTAGGAAGACTCAAAACTGTTGTCAGGATTTTAATGCAGATCAGTTCTTACCACATGACCTCTTACTTTAATGCAATTCCAACTGAAATTTACCAAGTTATTTTGTGGTCTAAACAAACTGATTTTAAAATTTATATGGAGAGGAAGTAGATCCAGAACAGGCAATTTTAAAGGGTAAGGAAGATGCTAAAAGGCAGGCATCGCTCCAACATCCAGATTCACTATTATCCTATAGTAATGAAGGCTTTATGGTATTGAAAAAGAGTGAAAAATAGGTCAATGGAAGAGAATACAATCTCATAAATACAGTCCAGTGATATTTGACAAAATGGACAAATGTAATACAATGGAGAAAGGTAATCTTTTCAACAAATAATGCTGGAAAACTAGACATCCAAATGGTAAAAGAAACTAAATACCCTTCACAAATAATAACTCAAAATGGATCACAAACCTAAATGTAGAATATAAAACTGTAACATTCCAAGGTGACAACATAGGAAAAAAATCTAGACGATCTTGGATTTGGTGATGGCTTTTAAGATACAGCAAAGGCACAATCTATTTTTAAAAATGAATAAAGTAGACTTCATTTGAAATTAAAAACTTCTACTCTGTGAAAGATGCTGTCATGAGAATGGAAGGACAAGCCACAGACTGAAGGGAAATATTTGTGATAGACATAACTGTTAAAGGACTGCTGTCCCAAATCTACAAACAACTTTTAAAATTCCTCAAAAAGAAAACAAACTAATTTTTAAAATATTCCAAAGACCCTAACAGATATTCCACCAAAGGAAACACACAGCTAATAAGCATTGGAAAAGGCCTTCCACATCATATATCACCTGGGAAATGTAAATTAAAGCAACAATGAAACCATACACACCTGTTAGAATGGCCACAATCCAAAACACTGTCAATACTGAATGCGGGTAAGGATGTGAACTAAGAGGGGCTGCCAGTTACTCCTAGTAGGAATGCAAAACAGCACGGACATGTGCAAAGACAAATTGGCGGTTGCTTAGAAATCCAAAAGTATCTTACCATAGGATCCAACAACTGTTCGTGGATTTTATCCAAAGTTGAAAATTTTG